>NC_136923.1:53855493-56452160 GCF_949752795.1 Hyperoodon ampullatus
TTTCTGAGAATTAAAGATAATTTGGGGAAAGGAGGCATGATAGGGTCATTGCAGTCAGGCTAATATGGAGAACTGGTTAAAATACTGGGCTTTGAAGAGCGGGGAGGATGATGAGTTATGGGTGATGGAGACTTAGAAAAGAAGGGGGAGAAGCCAGTGATAAACTACCTCCGACTGAAGGTGGGCACCCTCTCTAGCCCCTTCTTTGTGTAACTTTGGCATTTATCTTAAAAAAATTTTTTTTTATTGAGATATAATTTACATACCATGAAAGAAGGTGTGGATGACCAATAATAATGATATTTTATTTTATTTTTTTAACTTTTTATTTTATATTGGAGTATAGTTGATTAGCAATGTAGTGTTAGTTTCAGGTGTATAGCAAAGTGATTCAGTTATACATATACATGCATCTATTCTTTTTCAGATTCTTTTCCCATTTAGGTTATTACAGATTATTGAGCAGAGTTCCCTGTGCTATACAGTAGGTCCTTGTTGGTTATCCATTTTATTTTTATTATTATTATTTTTTTACATAAATTTATTTATTTATTTTTGGCTGCGTTGGGTCTTCGTTGCTGCATACGGGCTTTCTCTAGTTGCAACGAGCGGGGGCTACTCTTCGTTGCAGTGCACGGGCTTCTCATTGCGGCGGCTTCTCTTGTTGTGGAGCACAGGCTCTAGGCACGCGGGCTTCAGTAGTTGTGGCACACGGGCTCAGTAGTTGTGGCTCGTGGGCTCTAGAGTGCAGGCTCAGTAGTTGTGGCGCACGGGCTTAGTTGCTCCGTGGCATGTGGGATCTTCCCAGACCAGTGCTCGAACCCGTGTCCCCTGCATTGGTAGGTGGATTCTTAACCACTGTGCCACCAGGGAAGCCCTCCATTGTAAATACAGTAGCGTGTACATGTCAATCCCAAACTCCCTAACTATCCTTCCCCACCACCCTTCCCCCCAAGTAACCATAAATTCGTTCTCTAAGTCTATGAGTCTATTTCAATAACAATATTTTATATCACTATATTGTAATATATAAAATTATTATGCCAGTAGCTATCACAACTGATCAAAATGCTAGGCACGGTGGTAAGTACTTTAATAGACATTATTTCATTTATTCCTTAAAAGATGCTTACAAGGTCGTTTTAGTTTCCTAAAAGAGAACGAGGATAACAAAACCCTGAGAGATTATAAATAACTTCCTTGAGTCACATATCTGGTAAAGGGCTGGATTTTGAACCCAGGTCTCTGATACCCTGAAGCCAGTGGACGAGGCTGCCTCGCCGTGACTGGGACCCCTGCTGCAGGAATTGGGCTGGCGGGGTGAGCAGAGATGTTTTACTTGTCTCTGGTACCTAGGAACAGAACACGGGGTACTTCTTGAAATGTGGAAGAAGAAAATTGATAATTCTCAGCCCAAGAAGGGAAGAAAGATTTTGTAAGTAATAGATCTTTAATGTGTTAATTTAGGGAAATGAAAATACTTGGAAAGTTAAATTGAGTGGTTTTGGGTTAGTATCAGTGGAGTCAGTTCTGGGCTGGACCCCTCCATTTACCCACGCACCCATCGGACTTGGGTCCTCAAGGTGACTGTCTAACACTGATCTGTAGTTTTTTGGTTCTGCCAGGCACCTACACCCCCAACCTCTCTTGCCCGTGCTGCAGGTTTGATGATCCTATTTCTCTACCACAAACTTTACCCTCATCATCTTCTACTCTTAGCTGCTTTTTTTTCTGGCCACGCTGTGTGGCATGTGGGATCTTAGTTCCCTGACCAGGGATTGAACCTGTGCCCCCTGCAGTGGAAGCATGGAGTCTTAACCACTGGACCACCAGGGAAGTCCCATACTCTTAGCTGCTTTTAAAGCCCTCCACAGACTCCTTGACATGCATCTGGAGAGGTTATGATGAAGCCCACTGGAGTTAGGACACAGGGGCGTTTTCAGTGAACCCTGAGTTCCATTAGTAGGTTGGCATCTGCCTTCAGGATCTCTCTTCCCTCTGAACCCTCCTTGGCCAGGTCGGCAGCTGGAAAAGTTTACCGATGCTGATACCTGTATTTAAGGTTTTTTGTTTGTTTGTTTGTTTTTTTGCGATATGCGGGCCTCTCACTGCTGTGGCCTCTCCCGTCACAGAGCACAGGCTCTGGACGTGCAGGCTCAGCGGCCATGGCTCACGGGCCCAGCCGCTCTGCGGCATGTGGGATCTTCCCGGACCGGGGCACGAACCCACGTTCCCCGCATCGGCAGGCGGACTCCCAACCACTGCACCACAAGGGAAGCCCTATGGCATCTTCTTTTTATCCCCCTTCAGCCCTGCTACTTGGCAGGCCTGCATACCTCTTTGGATTCCAAAGCTCTTTCCTTTGTGCACTAGACAGCAGCCATTTATTAACCACCTACTGTGTGCATTAGACTCTCCCTGGTGCTCTCTCCTTTACAGCTTATAGCATAGAAGCTTCAAGTTCCTAGATCCTCATCATGTATTGAGGTAAAAAGCAAGAATGACAACAGGAAACTGTTTTTGTCCCATGGAAGTAGTTTGTTCAGATGCCACAAGAACATGTTCTTCCCTCCTAATAGCAGTGATAAGTGGTGCCCTGTAGTTGCTGAGTTCCTTCTGTGCAAATCATGTGGTACCAGGGTTTCTCAGCCTCAGCATTGTCGCCATCTTTGGCTGCATCATTCTTCGCTGTGAGGGGTGTCCTGAGCGTTGTAGGACACTCAGCAGCATCCCAGGCCTCCACCCACTAGATGCTAGAAGCACCCTCACCACCAGCTGTAACTCCCAAAAAACTCTCCGGACTCTGCAAATGCTTCTTGGTGGGAGAGGGGGGTTTGGGGGGGCATCACCCCTAGTTGAGAACTGTTGCCTCGTATAATTCTCACAACAGTCCTATGAGGTAGGTGTCATCTCCATTTCACAGATGAGGAAACTGAGGCTCAGGAAGGTCCAGTGGCCCCAGGGCTAGGACATGACAGAGGTGAGACCAGAAGCCATCCCCACACCTTTGCTTCTTCATCTGAGCCTCTTTTGGACCCGGGGCTGCTGGGAAACTGCTTCAGTGGACAGGGAGCAGCCAGGGCAGCGGGGCTGCTGTGCACTTGAGCCTTTGCTTTTGGGAGAGGCCTTGCTGTCTTGCCAGGCGTGAGACAGCTCATCCATCACGTCTTGGGATTTCCTGGGCTGCTCCCCCCGTCCCCTACCCCGTGAGGGATGCAGCAAGGAACTGAGAGATATTTTAGCAGTGGAGCAAGGATGCACTCACTGTCCTTCTCCACCGAGCAGGTCCCCAGGCCCAGCCGTAAAATGAAGGGGACCCCACACTTTGCAGCCTTGGACCCCCTTAGCCAGGATTCTGCACAAATCTGAGAAGAGGCGGTGGCACCTGGCACGTGTTTCTGAAGTTTAATTTCCCCCACGCACTGCGCTGCACTGATGGACAGAGAAAAGACAGAATGTTTGCTGGAGGCTGAAGCTTGACGGCCTGTGTGTGAGCTGTGCTGGGCACTGGCTGGGGGCTCTGGGCCTCCTGATGGGCTGCAGCCACTTGGCCGCCGTGAGGACCCCCGGTGGCACATCCTCCTGCCTCATCCCACTGTGGGCCGAGGCAGAGGGAGGCCCTCGCCTGTCCCCTCACCCCTGGTCATCAAAGGTCAATGGGGTCCCGAGAACTGAGGAGGGGGGTGAGGGACGCATTTACTCATCAGCTCCCCTTCATGTCTCCCTTGGGACAGTGTGGTCTAGGCTCCCAGGGCACAGGGGTTTCTGCACATTTTGACGCCGTAAATATTTTTTACCGCAGTGGATGCACAGTCCAGAACAGCCAAACTTGAGGAGGTCTCTCTTTATGTTATTTATTTTTATCTTTTTTGGTTGGGGCATGCGGGCTCTCATGAGGACTTGACACAGCTTCAGCTACTGACCTCAGATGGCTGCTTTGATTTGCTGGCTTTTGAAGCCCATGTGAGTCATCATGTTGTTAGTTTCCCCTCATCTCATGTATCGGATGATGTGCAGACACAGCCCGTGAGCTGGGGCAGCTCAGCTCTGAGAGTCAGGAGACGGGGTGGTGGGGTAGGGTGGGTGTTTTGGTGGTGCTACTGTAGGCCTTGACCTTGAATTGTTTGCTTTCTTTTGTACCTCGGTTTCTTATTCTGTAACATAGGTGGAGCCCTTCCCCTCTTGCGTTTTGCAGAGATTTTGCACGATAAGTAAATGACTACTTTCAGAGAGGCTTAATGAAAGTAGCTATTCATATCATAATTATGATGATGATGAGTAGTATAATTGCCAGCTTTCTGTGCTCAAGGTGCCATGAGGGTGACCTGGGGGGAGGTCTCCTGAGGACCTCCGTGTGTTTCTGCGGGAAAAGAAGGACGCACATTTCTCTCTCACACACACTTTTTTTTTTTTTTTTTTTTTTTGCGGTACGCGGGCCTCTCACTGTTGTGGCCTCTCCCATTGCGGAGCACAAGCTCCGGACGCGCAGGCTCAGCGGCCATGGCTCACGGGCCCAGCCGCTCCACGGCATGTGGGATCTTCCCGGACTGGGGCACGAACCCGTGTCCCCTGGATCGGCAGGCGGACTCTCAACCACTGTGCCACCAGGGAAGCCCCCGCACACTTAATTTGGAAATGGACAGAAAGTAGATTTGCTCTTTTATGTGTTCGACGTTCTCTGCCGCCCCCTTGCTCTCTGCCCTTCTGTTCCGTTCTGATCCTGCAAAGTCAACACGTTAGGCACTCTTTTCAACAAGGAAGGGAAATGAGGCCCTCTGTTATAAATTGTTGTGAATTTTACAAAGTTGCTTTTGTATTGTTTTGTTTGTACTTGTCACATGATAGTCTTGGAAGTCTTTCCATGCCACTGGGTGAATCTGTCTTTAAAAAAACCCAGCTGCATGGCATGTAATGAATGCATTTGTCATAATTCTGTTAATAATCTCCTGGTGAGTGGTTTTTGAGTACATAATAGACCCCTGGATGTAGAGAAAGGCCTGGTTTATCTGTGGTATGAAGTGGTAAGGCCAGTGAGACCTCGAATAAGGTAGTCTCCTAGTCATGGCTCTGTGTGCTTGGAGTTAATTGTTCAGCTTCTCTGGGCCTCGATTTTCCTTTTAAAAAGACAGATTCGGACTAGAAGGTATTCTCAGATCCTATCCAGCTTTCAGTGTTACAAATTCATCCTCAGATCTCATGTACTAGTTGTCTCCTGTGTAACCAATAACAAACATCCTGAAACTTAATGTCTTAAAGCCACCACCACTTTATTCAGCTTACAGTTAGGCTGGGCCTTTCTTCTTGTCTGAACTGGGCGGCTCAGTGGCTCTCCTTGGGCTTGCTTATGTGTCTGCAGTCACCTGGCAGGCGGGTTGGGCCTGGTATTCCTGGATTGCCTCACTCACATGGCTGGTGGTTGGCTGGCTGTTGGCTGGGCAGTTGGGGTGAGGGTCAAAGAATATATCTCACCCTCTAGCAGGCCACTCTGGGTCGCACGTGGCTGGGCAGGGTCCCCAAAGTAGCAAGAACAGAAACTGAAAGGCCTCTTGAAGCCTGGGCGTGGAACAGACGCAATGTCACTTCCATTGCGTTTATAGGTCAGAGCACATCACAAGGCCAAGCAGATTCGGGGGGCAGGGAGACAGACCCCCCCTCCTGATGGGGGGAAGTGCCAAGGATCATGGCCATTTTTACAGTTTAACATGTCCTGGGAACTGAGCCTTTGAATAGCAGTAAAAGACTGTAGAAAGGGAGGAAGAAGCAGAGAGAAGCTGAACATGGAGATTTCAAGAACTTCTTCTTGTCAGCGGTAAATACCCTTGATGTAAAACAGACAAACAAACAAACAAAAGCAAACAAAAACACTTCTTTGGACTGCTACTGTATATATGCTAGATATGTCTCCCAGCACCAGGGTTAAGAAGATAAATTCCACGTGGCTGCTGTTTTGAGACAGTTTAGTGTGGGATTTGATGGCTACTCCAATAAACTATAATCCAGAACAAACATTTCTGGTTGAAATACAAACCCAGTGCTGTGCAATGCCAAAGGAGGGGCCCACCTAGTCTATCTGGGGTGTCAGAGGAGATTTTGGGCATCTGATTCTAGCAGGATGAGTTGGCATTTAGTGAGCAGAGAAGGGCCAGAGCAGGCATGGGGGGAGGGTGGCAGATAAAGGAAACAGCGTGAGTGGAGGTTCTGTGCCCTAGAAAGACCAAAGGACTCAGGATCAGGAGGCTATGGGGTCAGTAAGGTCTGAGCTTAGGGGGCAGATATGGTGGATGTCACAGATGTGATGGCAAAAATGCTTATCTCATCACTGAGAAAATGGAGCCAGACAGGCTTGGGAGCTCTTTTAACTTTTTCTGAGATGGTGAAAGTGAACTGGAAGGTCAGCATTTCCACTGAATTTGTCCTTGTATGTTCTGGAAGACAAGAAGGTAGTATATTTGTTTTCCCCTTCCTTTATTGCTGAGGTATTTGTTGAGCCTAGTACATGTCTGTCTTATACCAGGTCAATTAAATGAGGGAATAATACTTATCTCTTATTTAGCCCTGGCTGCTTCCTCGATGACTTTGAGGTGGGTGAGAATAGCCGTGAAAACCCAACGAAGAGAATTCTGCCATCCTGTTCTGTACTCGCAGTGTGTTCTTTCTTTCAAGCAGCCTAGAAACATGATTCTGGGGAGACTGCCCGTGACAGTAGCTGTTGGATGCCAACCCAATAGCCATTCCTTGTTTGTTATTGCCACCGGACGCCTGATTTGCTCCACAGCCAGTGGTCTTGGGCCCAGGGATGAATTGTGCTTGGTCTGAGCCCCTCATGGCCAAGTACTTGCCCACCAGCTCCTCCTGTGGCTGGGGATGGTCATGAGACCCATTCTGACCAGTGGGGCTTGGAGAGGGGGCTGCTGGGGGCAGAAGGGGAATGTTTTGATTCTGGTAAAGGGAGAAAGCTACAGAAGGAGGAAGTCCCTTGGTCTCATTTCCCTGGATACCCACGTGTGTTGACATGGCACCTGGAGTAGTGGCAGCCAGTTTGTCACCATGAGGGCTTGTGCTTTGGGCCAAAGCCACTACACAGAGAGTGGCTGAGCAGAGGTGTGGACTCTGGGTCCACCCAACTCTGAACTTATTGCTAAGTAGTAAAAAGGGTTATGAAGTTCAGGCCACTATCAGTCAGTTTTGTTACCTGCAACCTTTCCTAAATGATAGACTGTCTATATCGTGATCAGGGATATGATGAAATAAAGAAGAGAACCAGGGTGTACCTTTTATCCAGCCCCATTTAAATGTGGGAGGAAATATTGCAGACCATTTTGCCATGCTTTTAGATGGACTGGCATCCTTGGCTTTTGGCTAGAAATGCTCCCCAGCTTTTCCTGTGTTAATCCTGAAACCTGGGCAGAGAGGTGACAGCACGGAGTGGGCATGTAGCGGGGGCAGGCGTTGCTCCCACTGATTCTGGGACAAAAGCACCATTAAGAGGATGGGCTTTGTCATGGGAACTAGTTGTTCTTTAAAATGTAGGCTTCTTTTTGTTTTAAACACAGTAGGAGATTTGAGAATGGTGGAGCGTGAGTTTTAAAAAAGAACTGAGGAAAAATGTCTCTGGGTGGAATTGGAACCAGCCTAATGGAACTTGTGATCTTCATGTTTGGAATGAGAGTTGTATCATGTATTTAACCATGACCTTGTACCTGCCCTATGTCCATATTTGAACAAGGGGTTGGGGGAATGTGAAATTCTTGCAGGAAGAGCAAATAGCAACAGCAGGAGACAAAATGAAGTGTGACCCTGAGAAAGGGCAGGCGGTTCAGCAAGAGGTAGGATGGAGGGTTAAAGACCTGGAGAAAAAAGTAACAGAGAATTATGCCAGAGTCTCTAGAAGCACACCATGCTCAGGGCCTAACAAGCAAACACCAAACCTTTAGGGCAGGTGCCCTGGCATGTAAACCCTGGTTCTGAATAATCTTGTAGGGCGCAAACTTGCCTGTTTGGCTGTGTGTAAGGAAGGCCTTTATGGGATGCCTTGCTCTGGGTTCCGTGGGGCAGGTTCAGTCAGTGGGGGGATGGGGGGTGTGTGTGGAAGCAGCATGGGCGGGGGCAAGGAGGGTGGGCGTAGCTGTCTGTTTCCCTCCGCCTGGGGTGGGCGTGGGCCCCGGCCAGCGCCACCCACCAAGTCCAGCCCCTTCTGGGTGCTGCTTCCACCCCTCTCCCCAGGATCCCTTCAGCCCTAGAGGTAACCTAGAGATGACACGAACCTCCAGGATGCCTCACCCTTCCCTGGTGGTTCTTTCTGCTCTTCCATCCTGCGTTTAACCAGTTTTCCACATAAAATTTCCCCTGAGAGATTTCCAATTTCCTGACTGGACACAGTTTTGTTATCTCAGAACGTGTACAGTTCCATGTGGGAGAAGCCCAGTTCTTTTTTTTTTTTTTTTTTTTTGCGGTACGCGGTCCTCTCACTGTTGTGGCCTCTCCTGTTGCGGAGCACAGACTCCGGACGCACAGGCTCAGCGGCCATGGCTCACGGGCCCAGCCGCTCCGCAGAAGCCCAGTTCTGATCACCCCTTTGGAGGACTTCTTTGGTGGTCAGCACAGACGTGGACTGGGGTGCTGGCCGGGAGTGGGACAGGAATGGACAGCTCTGAACAGGGAAAACTAGACAGGAATGGTTACCAGAGTGTGAGAAATAGAGTGGGGAGGATTTAGGATGACTTGTGAGTGGGGTTTGGGCCGGGAGAAGCCAGCCTGTGGGCAGATGATGTAATAAGAAAGCCAGGGGCCTGAGGGGGGAGTACTTCCCTAGTAGTCCAGTGGTTAAGGCTTCCCCTTCCAATGTAGGGGATGAGGGTTCGATCCCTCGTTGGGAAGCAAAGATCCCACATGCCTCCTGGCCAGAAAACCAAAACATAAACAGAAGCAATATTGTAACAAATTCAATAAAAAGACTTTAAAAATGGTCCACATGAAAAAAGTCTTAAAAAAAGGGGTGGGGGTGGAAACGGGGCAGGGAGGGGGTCTTTTGAGTGAAGGCAGGCATTTAAAAAAAATCTTTATTGGAGTATAGTTGATTTACAATGTTGTGTTAGTTTCTGCTGTACAGCAAAGGGAATCAGTTATACATACACATATATCCACTCTTTCTTAGATTCTTTTCCCATGTAGGTCATTACAGAGTATTGAGTAGAGTTCCCTGTGGTATACAGTGGGTCCTTGTTGGTTCTCTATTTTGTGTATAGTAGTGTGTATATGTCAATCCCAATCTCCCAATTTATCCCTACCCTGCCACCTTTCCCCCGTGGTAACCATAATTTTGTTTTCTACATCTGTGACTGTTTCTGTTTTGTAAATAAGTTCAAGGCAAGGCATTTTATAGATAACTGGAAATCTGTAGTTTGAGGGCTGACAGTGAGCATTTGTAATTCCTCTGAGAAAAGGCAGCAATTGAAGATACAGTGCGAAAAAGCCCTTTGTAGAGAAAGGTACATGCATAGAACTGCGGATTGGCCCTCAGGGTTCACCCACAGCTGGGTGGTGGAAGATAGCTAGAAGACTTTGGTGAGAAAGACGATATATGCCCTGCCGCAGATGCAGGAGGGGCCTGGGGAGGGCTCATCTTCCGGAGGCTTTGAAAGCTGGGAGTGCTCAGTGGCAACAGAAGCTGCAGGAAGAAGGGTGATTGGGAAAAAGCATTGAGGTTTGCCCCGAGGAAGGTGAGAAAGCAGGATGTTTATATTTAGCCAAGAGCATTAGAGGAATTGTTTCAAGTAGGATTTTAAAAACAGCCATTTCTTCACTGTATCATTGTTCAGTGGCCTCAGATTTGCCCTCTGCAAGGTGCACATCTCATCGTCCCAAGGCCTTGACCTCAGGTGTGCAGGATCCTTCTCGAAGTCAATAAGTGATGCTCGGATGAGCCATGCAAACTGTAAATGGGGCAACAATGGGACTGAGAGGGCCTGCCTGCGGCACTGACAGAGGTTTGCCACACCTCCCTCTTTCTGGGGCACCTGGACCGGTAGAGAATTTCACATCTGGACTTGAGGGAGTGATTGTGTGGGCCTGGCAGCATCTCTGGGTGAAGTGAGAACTGCTTCCTACTGAGTTCTGCTCTGTGTGTAATACAGTCTACCTTAGAAGGCAATTCCAGAATGATATAATTTATTTGTTTAACTTTTTCGATTATAGAAGTAATGTAGGGCTTCCCTGGTGGCGCAGTGGTTGAGAGTCCGCCTGCAGATGCAGGGGACATGGGTTCGTGCCCTGGTTCGGGAAGATCCCACATGCCGCGGAGCGGCTGGGCCCGTGAGCCATAGCCACTGAGCCTGTGCGTCCAGAGCCTGTGCTCCGCAACGGGAGAGCCCACAACAGTGAGAGGCCCACGTACCGAAAAAAAAAAAAAAAAAAGAAGTAATGTAATGGGATGTAACAAAGTTTGGAAAATAGAAGAAAGAACAACGTGGTCTCACCACTGTAGAACTTCCGCTGTTAACAATTTGTGATAGTTTGTGCAAATAGTTTTTTACTCCTGTGTTGGTTGACTGACTTCCTATTTTACTAAGAAAACTTGAGCTGTTGTTTAGAAATGCCTCCCAGTTTTTAGCCAGTGGCCCTGGGTGTATAGTTCTGCCTGCATTAAGGGGAAATAAGACCAGCCTTATAATAAAATAAAGTTCCATATACATGGAAAAAAGAGAAGAATTGCTTTCAGGATGAGTAGGAGGACATGGGGAGAAGCTGACAGACACAGATTATGTTAGAATTGTCTGTGGAGGGTTCTCTGATTCTTAAGGCATTGATCCTTTTTTTTCTTCATTTTTTAAAAACCGAGGTGAAATTCAAGTATCATAAAATAGCCACTTTATTTTATTTTTTTAATTTTATGTTTTTGGCCATGCCTCGAGGCATGTGGGATCTTAGTTACCCGACCAGGGATCGGACCTGTGGCCCCTGCATTGGAAGTGTGGAGTCTTAACCACTTGACCGCCAGGGAAGTCCCTAAAGTAACCATTTTAAAATGGACAATTTGGTGACATTTAGTACATCCACAATGCTGTGCATCCACCACTTCCATCTTCCATCTTGTTCCAGAACATTTCCATCACCCCAAAATAAACTCCTGAGGCACTTACTTCCCCGAGCCCCTGGAAACCACCAATCTGCTTTCTGTTCTACGGTTTTACCTGTTTTGGATAGTTCTTATAAGTGGAATCATACAATACGTGACTTTTGGTGTCTGACTTCTTTCATCCAGCATCATGTTTTTGAGGTTCAACCACATTGTAGCACATCTGATCATTTCTTTTTATGGCTGAATAATATTCCATTGTATGTTATGCTGTAGTTTGTCCATTCATCAGTGGATGGAGATTTGAGTTGTTTCTACCTTTTGGCTCTTGTGAATAGTACTGCTGTGAATATTTGTGGATGTGGATGTGAATTTGTTTGAGTACCTGTTTTCAGTTCTTCTGGGTGAGGCACTGATCTTACTCCTCACTCCCTAGGTTGTAAAATACATAGATTGAGGCAGACCACTTAGACCCTGGCAGCTCTCTGATGGAACCCACACATTTTGCTGCCTGCATAGCACTTCTCTGCTTTATATTGATTTTGGTTGCAATCCCGAAGATAATACATGGGGCCTCTTTTGCCCATTAGAGGGTGATTGCTGCTTTGTTACAGGAGTCCTAGTTCAGCATCTTCTGTGTACGGTGTAAAATAGAAGACGGAATCTCATTGATCTTGTCACAACTGCTCATGGGGTAAAACATTCTTTTACTGCTCTGCCTGTCAGCGGATCTTAGTTCCATAGCCCCAGACTCTAGAGTCCCTGTCATTGCCTCAGAGAGGGTCTGCCTTCTTTGTTTGGCTCAGATCTGAGGGTCCAGGGCTGCCGGCGACTGTGGACCATTAGATGTGTGACTCCCCACGTCCTGGAGATACCCCGCCATGAACTTTTTAATCAGTTATATTCTATTCACAGGGTCTAGATTGGGCCCTTGTCTGGAAATTTCTCTCTATATTCCTCGATAGAACTCTTGAAAGATTTGAGGAGGAAATGAAATTTGACATCATGCTTATGGAACTTCAGCCTAGAAGAGTAAATCTGGATGGAAAAGAAAAGAGGAGGGACCAACAAATATCAGCTCTGATGACAGATTAAAGCAAGCGTACCATTTTGGCTACTGTCTGGCACCCTGTGTAACAATGTGTAGTACCTATTGTTTTAGGTGGATTCTCCCAGAGGGCAGAGCCTGAGAGATGAAGGCTTGGGTGCAGGATTTTGGAGTTAGGGAGACCAGCAAGAGGGAAATATGGAAATTGACAAAGGCAACCAAAAGGGCGGGTTTTTGTGCTGGTTACCGCTGTGGGCGATTAAAGCAGAATCACTGGTCGCCCTTGTAGGAATGTGCTTCAGAATTCTCTGCCCCAGGTCCGGAAGATGGGATTATTTATCCACTGGCTGCCAACACCCACTGATCAAGGGTTGCCCCATGGGCGTGTTAATTCTCTCTTGTACTTCCAAGTTTGCTCTTGAACCTGTCAAGACAGGTTTGTTCCCATTGACTTTTTGAATTGGCTCCCATAGAACAGCCCCAGGTCAGAAAGTAGGAGGTTTTAAATAGTGCAGCCAAGGCTGGTACTAACATCTGTGCGCAGCTGGTCACCTCAGAAACTGCTGGAATCGAAAGGTGGGCTGGGAGGATGTAAGGCAGGACACACCTGTATCTGACACATGTCACTTCCACATCCCCTATCTCTCTTTTGGTGGCCACTGCTTCTTTGTCTTTCAAAGCTTCAGGAATATCCAGAATTGATGGTATCTGATCATAGGGGATTTTCTCAACCAGGTTCCAAGTGAAGGTCATGTATTTGTCCCAGTGCCCTTAACCTCTTTTTTCTCCTCTATTATTCATTTTGGTGGAATTAAGCCAGTTGATTTGTTAAAGTCACTAAGTCTGTTAAAACTGTAGGAATCCAATTAGATTTTAATACAAGACAAAGCCCTCTTTTAAAAAATGAATGATTTGGACTCTTCAACAGGTACTGGAGTCTCTGGAGACAGTAAGGAATGAGGAAAAAATCTCTCGAGTACTATCATTCAGGGAGCGATCAGAGTTTAACTTTCCCCTTCATGTGCCCTCGAGTCTGTTGTAACAGTGACATATTAGCTCAGAAGCACTTTGAGTCCTAGAAGGACCTATTGTGTGTCTGTAACACCCAACAGCTTTGCATCCACATTTCCTGTGAGGATCAGGCCATCTTCCTCCCTGTCCCCTGAGTATTAACATACAGCTGACCTGCCCAGGTATAGAAACCTGGAGCCAATACCACCTTCCCTGTGATGAGCCCAGAAGCTCTTGGCCAAGCCAGTGTTTGCACTGGTGAATTCATGGAAACTGCTATCTTGCAGCTCACTCACTGGAGAACAGGGTTTCACTCCAGGGCTGACACTCCAGGAGAAGTTCTCTTAGCTGATGATTTGGAGACACTGTCCCTTGATAAAAATCAGTTGGCTAACTATGGAGAACAGTATGGAAGTTTCTTAAAAACTAAAAATAAAGTTACTATATGATCCTGCAATCCCACTCCTGGTCATACATCTGGAGAAAACTATAATTTGAGAAGACATCTGCACCCCAGTGTTCATTGCAGCACTGTTTACAATAGCCAAAACATGGAAGCAACCTAAATGTCCATCGATAGATGAATGGATAAAGAAGATGTGGTACATATATATGATGGAATGCTACTCAGCCATAAAAAAGAATGAAATAATGCCATTTGCAGCAACATGGATGGACCTAGAGATGATCATACTTAGTGAAGTAAGTCAGACAAAGACAAATATCATATGATATCACTTATCAGTGGAATCTAAAAAATGACACAAATGAACTTATTTATGAAATAAAAATAGACTCACAGACAGAGAAAACCAACTTATGGTTACCAAAGGAGAAAGGGTTGGTGGGATAAAATAGGAGTTTGGGATTATTATATACACACTACTAAATATAAAATAGATAACCACCAAGGACCTGCGGTATAGCACAGGGAACTATACTCAGTATCTTGCAATAATCTATAAGGGAAAAGAATCAGAAAAAGAATACATATAATATATTTATATATAACTGAATCACTTTGCTATACACTTGAAACTAACACCACGTAAATTAACTATCCTTCAATTTAAAAAAACATTTAACTTACAGTATCAAAAAAACCCCACAAACCAGTTGGCTAAAGCTAGGAATCATAATCTTAAGCATGTATGTCATTTTAACTTAAAATCCTCACTCACCAGTCTCTGTGGGAGGGAATGAGCTTCATGTTCTACTACTCCGCCATCTTGATTGTTCTCCCTCACTCACCAGTCTTTAGATGTAGGTCCAAGGCCCTTTCACCAAGCATGGGTTTACTGGTGGAAAGTCTGCATCTTCTCCCCTGTAGAAAGCATGTCTGTAACATATCACCTATAATCTTCTGTTTTGGTTTCTTTAAAGAACAGGGCAAACTGGTTACAGAATCCTTCTAGATTTTTCGAAATGGTTTCTAGTCTTTTACAGTTATCATGACCACATCTAATTGAACAGCAGTTTTTAGCAACTCAACTTTTATTGACATTTTCCAAGTCATCCAGCTTAGTTTCATAGAGACTTTATGATTTCATAAAGAATTCATCATACTGATCTTGGAGAGGCGGCAGTGTGCGGTGGCTTGAAGTGAGATCTTAGTTCCCTTCCCAGCAATTGAATCTGGGTAGCCTGGATGAAAACCAGGAATCCTAGCCACTAGACCAGCAAGGGCTAGAGGCTAGAAGCAAATTTCCCGTAGCTCTTGCCTCCATTGAAAAATGCATATCTCAAGGAGGCAGAAACTGTAAAAACAGGTACAAAGTTTATTATTAGAAACAGAGCACAACAAGTGGGGGAGCACACAGAGAAACAGTTTCAGTTAAGACAGAAGCAAGGCAGAGATACACACCAGGAGAGAAAGGGTGTGGGCGTCCCCCCTAATCAGGAGGAGTGCAGTGAAGAGGCAGTTAAATCATTTATATAGGGCAGTTTTTCCGGGTCTTTGTTTACCTTTGGCCAATTATCTGGTTTCTTTTTCCACACGTGACCTGCCCTAGGACCCTCCCCGACATGCGTGTGCAACTTTTTTTGCGGTACGTGGGCCTCTCACTGTTGCGGCCTTTCCCGTTGTGGAGCACGGGCTCCGGACACGCATGCTCAGCGGCCATGGCTCACGGGCCTAGCCGCTCCGCGGCATGTGGGATCTTCCCGGACCAGGGCACGAACCCGTGTCCCCTGCATCGGCAGGCAGACTCTCAACCACTGCGCCACCAGGGAAGCCCTGTGTGCGACTTTTTTCCAAGATGGATTCCAGCCCAGAGGCCTATGGGGGGCCTTGGCATCATGTATTATGGAGTGGTTCCCCCTCCTTTGTGACCCCTGAGGAGACTTTCTGCACATGTGCAGTATCTCCCTTGCCCCTAAGGATGGGAAGTATGTGACCTCTTGATCTTTTACTCAGACAGGGTTTAGCCCCTCTCTGTCCCTGCCATGACTGTTATCTTAAAGTGTCCACAGGACACGAAGTCCAGCTATTTACCCTGTTTCTGTTGTTATTTCTATTTTGTAGTGCAAACAGGAGGCTGATTGTAAATGCCTAACCTGGAGCCCACCTATCTCCTGCCTCAATACATTGGAATTATTTTTCGTAGTTATATTTTGTCAGTTTACTGTGTAAGTTAGGCCGTTAAAGTAATGCGTACACCAACATCAACAGAGTAGGGACTAAATCCACTTGGCTGTTTGTGGACCCCCAGCTCTGCTGGTGGGCAGAAGTGTGCAGGCATCACTGCAGGGGTGGGTGGTGGACTGTTAGCCATGAGCAGTCTGTACCCGCTGTGCTGGACGGTGGATGGAAGGAATGGAAAGTGGTGGGAAATCCGATTACTTGGTTAAATTGAGGACATTGAGAACATCCACTAGAGCTTTTCTAACTCTGCTACCTGATACCCTAAGGTTGGACATTGCAAAAATCCTCACATATAATATGACATTTACAACTGGCCTCCTGTTTACATTTCTTGGGGTGAGAAAAAGATGGGCTTTGGGCTGGTCACTTACAACCTTTTCTGGGCTGTTTCTAATGACTCCATCACAGACTTTCTGCATGGAAATTACTGGCACCCACTGGGAGTCCTACGAGCTTTTTTGCTTTGCCAGATACTCATTTGCTGGGCCAGCTTCTGCAAATTTCAGTGATTGGAGTGACAGGGCCTAGTCCTTAAACCGCTTATACTTCTAATGACTCCCGTCTTAAATTCTTGGATAAAAATTGAGAGATCTGAGAGTGAGTCAGGTTCTTTCCTTTGGGGTCCAGAAATCAGTTGTAGGGGGAAAAAAAATCTTGTTGGCTCTGTATACTTGTCAAGTCTTGTGTCTGGATTGTTAAAAATCCTAGACACAAATAAATTCCTTAGTGTTTTAAAAATAAGCTTAGCTTAGTTTTAGCATAAGAGCTTGTGAACCTGTGGTTTGTTTCTCTTTGGCAAGAAGTGCCTTAGGGAGAATTAGGGAGGGGTTACATAAGTGCAGAATACCTACCTTTGTGTGTTACATGCAGATAACAAGTCCAGCAGGAAAGAGGAGGCCCGAGGGCAAATATCAATAGCTTCAAAGGTTCTGGGCAGATATAAAATTTTAGGAAAATTGCAGCTTCCTGTTGCTACCACCCCACCTCCCACCATGTGGGTTGGTAAGGTGCTATTTACCCAGATTCCCTGAGTTATTAGCAAATCCTGCATTTCTGTCTTAACTTCATCAGTAATATCAAACTTGAAATAAGTAATTTCAAGTGGGATTTATTCCATGGATCCTGTAGGATTCTGCATGAAGCTCAGGCATCTTTGACAGTGGTGTGATTTAATTTTTTTTCTGTGGAAAGCATTTTGAAACACATTGTGTAAGAGTGCCCTTTTGAGCTTCCTGCTTTTGTGCCTGAGTATTTGGGGAGGAGATAATGATCTCTAAGTAGATAGGAGTGCCTCTGTCAGAGATGAGTTATGGATTGTAGGAAAATCACGTTTGCTTCTTAAAATGTTCTGTCTTAGAATTGCACTGGACTTTCCGTCCCTGTGGCTGGGTTGACGCACTGGTAAGTGATGGAAGTTTAAACATAAAATAAGAGCCCCCTTTCTGCCATGTTATGGAGTGATCATTTATAGAATCCCTTGGCGTGCAGTCTCCTTTTGTTCTGTGATTCATTTCTGGCATAAAGTATCTTCTAGTTTGATGATATTGAGCTGTGAGAGGAAATAGGGAAGGGAATAAATCATGAAGTGCCCATCTGCAGGGCAGTACAGTTTAACCATGAAAATGATCCAGTAGAGATGATCTGTGCTGTGTAGACATATATAAATTGTATGTAAATAACAAGTGAATGCCTGAATATGGCCCTGAGGAGGAAAGCTTGCTGGAACCCGTTGTTCTCATTTGCTCATCTTTCTGAGCATCTGAATCAGCCCCAGGTTAGACCAGGTACTCTGGCTTGCCTGGCCATTGTCTGTAATGTCTAATTCAGGAGCTCATCTTTCCAGTCGTTACCTCTCTGACCTCATCTCTTCCTGCTCTGTGCCTTGCTCACTTCACCCCGGCCATGCTGTCCTCCTTGCTCAAACGCGCCAGGTTGGACTCCTATCCCAGGACCTTTGCACCTGTTGAGTTTCTACCTACAGTGCTGTTCCCCAGTTGTCAGAGCATGGCTCCACTCAGGTCTTTAAATCAAATGTCACCTTCTCATGAGGGCTTCCCTGGCCACCTATCTAAAATTGGTAAGTCCTCCCACTTTTGTCTATCCCTGCTTTGTATTACTTTTGTCTATTATTCCTGCTTTAGATTATTATATATTATCTAAAACACTTTATATTTTAAGTCTGTCTCTTTGCCTCCCCAGAATGCCACTTCCATAAGGGCAGGTATACTTGTCTGTTTAGTTCACTGTTGTATCTCTATTGCCTAGAGCGGTGCCTGGCACATAGTAGGTGCTCAATAAATACCTGTTGGATCTCTCAGGTATGTGTGTTGGTTGAAACTGTACCAGGTTGCTTTTTGAACATTTTGGGCTTGGATATAATTAAGTGGGGGTGGTGTGTCTTTTCCAGACTCTTCTGCCTCTTGGAAAAGGAGAGGGATATCTCCCTCTCCTTTGAGTCATTGTTGGTATTTTTAAAATTAGGTTTCCAGGGAGGGAGCAGTGGTGTAACCAGTGGTTAAAATTGAGGTTGGGGGGATTCATTGCTCTCATTTACTGTGTTTGTAGCACTTGCGAGGTGAGGCCTGTGTCAGATTCCACAGGGTACACAGTGGCTGGATGCAGTCCCTCGCCTGGGGGAGGTCACAGTCTAGGGAGGACAGTGAAGCATGGACAGACCACCCATGGGTAAAACACACTAAGTGCTACGAGGGGTGTGAGCTGCATTTTATTCTTGATATCTGTAGATATACCATTACCCCTATTATTATGGATAATTGATTTAAAAAATTTAAATCCATGTATTTTCGCCTTAAGGGCTTATTGTTTGAGTATTTGAGAATTGGCACACTTACGGGGCTTTGATACTGTAAAGGATTTTTTTTCCTCCAAATGCTAATGAAGCTATTAGTTATGGTTATAAAGAGTTGTGGTGGCTTTTTCAGACCTCAGTTGAAGAGAGTGGGTGAATCACTCTAGCAAGTGCAATGTAATGAGCCACGGAGGCAGCTCACTTGGACTTGACTCCCAGCTCCATTGTTTACTAGCTGTGTGACCCAAAGAAAGATGCTGAATCTTTCTGTGTCTTATTTCTGAAATGGAAACGATAGATCTACCTCATAGTATCATACAGATTTATTATAAATTTTTATTTTAAAGATTTACATTGTTTAAAGATTTATTAAATCTTTTATTATAAATTATAAAAATGATTTAAGGTGTGTATATAATACTTAAAACAGTTCATGGCACATAGTGGGTGTCATGTTAAGTGTTAACTATTATAAATATACTTGTAATTAAAGTTATAACCATCATTACTGGATCATGGTAAACTCATCAGTCCAAACAAGTCCTTCTCTTAAAAATTTTTTTAAAGAAACTCTTATAATTATTTTTCTTTATTCCTGGCTCCCATTCCCCAGTCAGCATTAATTCCTGGCATACGTATGTGTCTTTGTTTGCCTTGTTGTATGTGTTTTGAACTTACCTAAGTGGTATTGTCCTGCTGGTCTTATCATTTTCTTCTTAAACTTTTCTAACTCAGCAGTATGTTTTATCAGTGTTGCTCTACATACCCCTAAGTCATGACTTCTAGCTGATGCATGTGTATTATTGTATGAAGAGTCTACTTTTTATTTATACAGACTCTTACTGCTGTACACCTACATTGCCTCAAACTCCCCACCTTCATCACCTGGGAGCATCCTCGTATCTATCCCTCTGTATACATGTGACTGGGAGCATATTTATTGGGTACCTGCCCAGCAGAAAGTTTGAGGATCATAGGGAACATACATATATATTTACACTAAATTCTGCTTTACTGCCACCAAAATGGCTGCACCAGTCTACCCTCTAACTAGCAAGGCAAGGGGTTCCAGTATCTTTGCATCCTTGCCATTATTTGGGGATGTTTTACTCTTTAATTTTGGCAAATCTGGTGGGTATACAATCTCCTGGTGATTGTAATTTGTATTTCTCTGATTACCTTGATATATTATTACCTATTCATGAATCTCCTGTAAATTGCCTATTCTTATCCTTTGCCCGAATTTTTTGCTGTGTTTTCTGACTTCTTTTTCTAGGAGCTCCTTTTATATTCTAGGTATTAATCTGTCTTCTCCCAGTCACACTTGTGATTTTTGTCTACAGTGTCCTTGTTGAATAGAAACTCTTACTTACAATGTAGTCAAATCCATCAAATTGTTCAACTTGTGATTTACACAACTTGTGATTTTGGTCTTGGTTAAGAAATGCTTTTCTACATGTTACATAACTTTTCTCCTACCTTTTCTTTTGTTAGCTTGTAGTTTTACTTTTTTTTTTATGAATGTAAAATTATAATTCATTTCTTTTGGTACAAACTAGTGTTTATTTAAAAATAATATTTAGGAATTTATACTCACAGGACATGTTATAGTTAACATCCAAAGACAAAAAATATTTCTTGACAATTTATTATATGCTTAGTACTAAAAAGCTCCTAAATCAGTTGGCATTACAAGATTAGAGAGTTGTTTTTGGCTCATGATTATTATAGAAAAACACTGAGGAAAATTTCAATCATTACAACTGGTGAAGGTATAATTTTACATTTCATGAAGGATAGTAGTCATATTTGGCAATAGCCTCATTTATAAATTGAAGTATACTCACTTCGAGGTTGTATTTTGATGCTGTTTCTTTTCACTTCTTGCAAATAACCAACAAGGCACAAACTGTTTCCAACTGACAGTCCAAACAAAGGAGGAATCGTGGCTAACTGTCTGGTTGCTAATATTTGTTAAAGGCAAATTGCAAACTTCAGAGTATGGTTCAACATCACCAAAAGGAGTAAAGTTGCTCCCTCTGACCACCTTATTCCATGAAAAAAGTGTACTTTGACTTCTAAAATGGATTTTTAAAATTCAGTAGAAAGATTTAACAACTATCAACATTCCCAGCACTGATTTTTCTAATACCCAGAAACATCCACTTAGCAGTTGTAAGACTACCTGAATATACAAATGTAAATTATTCCCATTAGCTAGTAGGAATCATCACTTGATTCTTTTTTTTTTTTTTTTGCGGTATGCGGGCCTCTCACTGTTGTGGCCTCTCCCGTTGCGGAGCACAGGCTCCGGATGCACAGGCTCAGCGGCCATGGCTCACGGGCCCAGCCGCTCCGCGGCATGTGGGATCTTCCCGGACCGGGGCACGAACCCGTGTCCCCTGCATCGGCAGGCGGACTCTCAACTACTGCGCCACCAGGGAAGCCCCATCACTTGATTCTTAATCCTGTTTATATTTAATTATAAACATAAGACTGATTTTTAGAATAAAAAGAATGAAGAACATCTCCATCATGTGTCTTTGTTCCAAATACTCCCTTTCAGATAGATCTGTGAAGTAATACAGAGTACAGTGTCGACATACCTTTCATTTCAAAGGCTGAAAAAAATAGGGCTTATTAAGTAGTGAGGTCATTTCTATTAGGCTTTATATTAGTATCAATTAATGAGTTAATCAGTCAAACGAGTATCAGTTGATTTAATCTCGCCCAAATGAATGGGTCTCTGTTGGTTGATCAATGCGATAGAGAAACTCTGCAGGTAAGAAGTATCCAAGATATTCCACTGTATCTGGGGTGGTGTCATAATGGTAGTGTCTACCTTCTCCATGATGACTAAAACAATGAGTGTGCTCCAACCACAAATCAAACCCTGGGTCTCTGGAGATAAAAACTGGCAGAAAAACCAAAGGAGCCTTCATCTCATAAAAACGTAACCATTTATTCACATCTTCATCAGAGTTCAGTGGGCAGGAAGAAAATTCTGCCGGCATAATATGAGTCTTCACTTTTCCCTTCTGAATCACGAAAGTACCTCCCATTCCTACAGGCTTATCTCCATAATGTTTTTCAAGAGTGTCTCATACAAGTCACAAAGTTAAGTTTTCCAGTTCTTCTTTTGGCTTTCACCTCAATGACCTTTCCTGGTTGGCCTTCACTGGCAAAAAGATTGGCCAGTAACGCAAACCCAAAATCATGATATTTCTCACTGTATTTCTCAAGTAGGCACCCTCCATCTTCAGAGTTAACATGAGCACAATCACTTCCATTCACAGGAGGTTTGTGTTCACTTTCTGTTTGAACAACTGGCATAAACTCAGAATTGAATCCAAGAGTCTGAAATGGGCCTGTTCCTGCTCCAAGAACAAAAGCTCCAGGAAGCTGGATTTCTTTTGCAATTTTATTTAGATCATAAACTTTTTTTTATTTATAAGAGGCAATAAGTAAGGCACACCTCTTCCTTCTGCAATTCTAGTTTTCCCACAGATACCTTTTACGGTAAAGGTAAATGGCTCCTTGGTCAAATTAGGGCAATCAACTACAGAGACCTGGACATCAGCAAAGTTATCCGTTAGCCCCTTCTGCAGAACTCCAAAAAGCTCCTCTAGACTTGGCACATGAAAAGAATACTCAGCACAAGACATCTTCTTTCTAATCGGTGAGGGAAGCCTACACCTGAAACCCGATCTTGCCTCAGTCATCTCCGCCTCCTACTTTTTACATTTAGATTTTTGCCTTTGTATGTCCCATAAGACAGAAAGCCAGCAATATTTTTGCTTTTCCCAATAGCATTTTTTCTCTCCACTGGTTTATGGTGCCGCCTCTGTAATATACCAAGTTCTCATATATACTTAACATGTTCTCACACCCTCTTTTCTAGTTTTTAGTCCAATTGCTAGTTCCTGCATGAATACCATATAGTCATCGTGGCTTTGTTGTTTGTTAGTATTTGTTTCTGGTGGGAGGGTGAGTCCCTCTCCTTTTTCTGAATTAACTTGGCTCTTCACAGACCTTTATTCTCCTATTTATATATTGTAATAAATTTGTTGAGTTGCTCAAAAAATCCTACTGGAATTTTTATTAGAACAATTATATAATAATTTGGGAGAAATGACATCTTTATAATAAGTTGTCCAATTCATTCACCTGGGTGTGTCTTCATCTTCTCAATTCCTCATTGATTTATTTTCACAGATTTAAAAAAAATCTTCTCCACAAAAGTCATATGTATTCCTTACTGGATTAATACCTGTACATCATAGTTTTGTTGTTATTTTGAATATCTTATTTTCTACTGTATTTTCTAGTTGGTTATTGCAGATACAGAGGAAGGCTGTTGACCTTTCTAAGTTCATCATATATCTGGCAACTTTGTTGGACTCACTAGTGTGCTCTCTTTTTATTTTTTTGTAAAATGGTCACACCTACAGTCAAAGACATTTTTGTTACTTCTTTTCCTTCTACCTCTTTTTCTTTTTTTGTTCCTATTTTGTTGGCTAGTGCCTCTAGTACTGTGTTAAACAGTGATGATATTGGAGTCCTCATCTTGTTTCTAAAACTAAAAGCAGTGAAACTAAAATTTCTATATTAAGTCTGGAGGTTGCTCTAGGGTTTTGGTGGTTGTTCTGGGTTTTTGGTGGTTGCTCTAACATAACTCACTAAGTTAAATCAACTTCTTTCTAGTCCTTGTTTTCGGAGTTGTTTTTTTCCTATTGAAACAGCTATTCAGCATTAAAAAGTCTTTGTTTCATGTTATTTACAAACATATGTAAAATAAAATGATTTTCTTTGAGGATCTGCAGTTCTAAGAGAATATAGTACACAATTATCCTGCTTTCAAAGGAGTGTTGCATGTGTATTTTTACGATAGGTGAATGTGCAAGAGGAAAGGTGAAAATGGATAAACTGGTATCAGCTTTCATCCTTTCTATCAAATGTTTTAATGTCAACCTTGTGTCAGACACTGTTTCAATGACTACGTCCTCATTTAATTGGGAAGGACCAGCTGGAGGGCCTGAGTCTCTCATCAGACTTTTTTAGTTAAATCTTGAACGAGGCTCGTAATTGGGTCCTCTTTTGGTATATTTCATTTTATCTTTTTGAGGCTGTAGTTTTTAGATCTATAAAGTGGGAGGACTAGACTTGAGATTTCTTCTAGCTCTAAAATTCTGTAATTCCACAGCAGGAGGATTGGAGAGAATGGGGCCTGGACAATAGAAAGAGGGAACCTTCACGCTTTTAGAATAAAGCATCAAAAAGGAGTCTTGGTATGTGGAATCACAAGGTTCCAAGTAAAGGATGTGGATAGAAGGTTCAAGAGCTGAGAGGGTGGGTGTGTGGAAGGTTTTAAAATTGCACATGACCACTTCTAGGTGGATCTGCAAGATGGCGGAAGCTGGGGGAAGTGGGAAAAAATAGTAGTGTGTGATATGCCAAGTGCATGAGACCAGTGCTTTCAGCCCAGTTGTTTTCTGTTTTTTTGTTTTTGGACTTGCCATGGGGCATGCAGGATCTTAGTCCCCGACCAGGGATCAAACCTGTGCCCCCTGCAGTGGAAGCACAGAGTCTTAACCACTGGACCACCAGGGAAGTCCCTTTCAGCCCTTTTGGGACATTCAACTTGACCTGGACAGAGGCTGGGCCAGAGTATGGGTTAGGGATTCTGGAGCAATTGGATTAGCTGTTACAGAAGAGTCAGCAGAATTTATTTGGTGGCTGAAAATGCTGGGAGAACAGGCAAGCTGAAAATGTCAAGATTTCTATCCCTCTATTTGCAGGAAATAGAAATATATGCATTTTGCTTGCCCTGATTTTTCAGAGATCTAGCATTTGCATGTATAATCAGGATGATATGTTTAGAAGCAAGCTAGAGCCTTCCTCTCTGGTGAAAACCACAATTTTTCCTTTGCAGACATGTTTGTATGCATTTGTTGTGTGTATTTTAACAGAATCTTGGTATAAAGTTAGTGGAAAGTGTTTAAGATGTATTCAAGATTCACAGATAACAATGGAAGAAATTTCCTAGGCTTGGTAACTTAGAGTTGAAACTCCTATTTCTGTAAGAGGACAGGAATTTGGAAAAGTAGAGAGAGCTGAGTATAATTTTGAGAAGTTAATCATGGCAATGAACTTGGAAAATGTCCCATTTTAAAAAATTTTATTTCTACTTTAGGTCTGTTTTAAGCTGAGGTCACAGAATATTAAAAAACAAAAGCAAACAAATAAAAAGCAGGGCAAATGAAAAGGTTCATATGAAGCTATTAAGCAAAATAGTAGGATAGATTCATTTTAAAAACACTCCACATTAAAAAACAAAAAAACTCTACATTTTATTGAGATGTTGACTGCCAGGAAAACAAAAATCAGAATAATTTTAAGGCCCTGAATGTAATATTTTAAAAACTGTTATGCTTTTCCCTTTTGGTTGATTTTGAGGTATGTTTCCTTTTGGAAGAAAAGGAATAAACCACAATTTTTATGATTAGCTTTCACATATTTAGAAATGGCACATTAATTTGTTTTTTTAGAGGAGAGAGAAGGAATGTGATGAAATGATTTTAGTCAGTTGAATTTATTTTTCACGAAACATAACCAGGCCGGTTTGATTTTTCTGCCTCCCCTGGGCTATTTTATTCTGAAATAGTGTCTTTTTTCCCCCATTTCTGTGAAAGAATTCAAGGAAGTGAGGAAAATATGCACCAAAATTAAATGGCATTTGAAGGCTGTTATAATTGACTCTCAGCAATTTTTCCCATCAGAAAAATTTTCTACAGAAGCAGTTGCCATGAATGTATATTTAAGATATTCCCCTCCCCCACTCCTTTTCAGCTTTTAAATTTCAGCTGCAGCAAGCTTAATTATAAATTTTTGATACAAGTTTTAAGACTTTTTATGACCAGCTGATGATCTTTCCAGTTTGAGGGTTTGTTTATTCCAAAATCCTAATGGGAAATTGCTCATTACTTATTTATACTAATTCTTTGCTTTTGGTACCCATGTATCATTGGAACAATCTACAGTCACTTCGTGTTCTACAACAGATAGGTTTTCAAAAACGTGCAATCATAGTAAATGTACTTTGTACTTTTTTCTCTGAAGCAAACTTTTTTAGTAATTAGGATGATTACTCTTAATTTACCTTTTTTTTTTTTTTTTGTAAGTTAAGGAAGTTAAGGTAAGGCTGTATCTGCTTAAGGCACTTGGATGAAAACAACCTTTAAATCCATATACTTGACTCTGGGCCCACTTAACAATCATTCACCTACTCGGTACCCAAAGGCCTCATTTTTCTTATTTTTTGAATGATAATGATGACATTTATTGCATGCTTCCTATATGGCATGTGCTTTACCTCTCTCTTTTCATGTTACTCTCCAACAACCCATGAGGTAATATTAGCATTTTAGAAATTAAAACACCACGTTACTTTACTAGGCCACCCAGCTCATGAGTGGCAGAGTGCAGATTTGAACCCAGGCCGTCAACTTGAGAAACCATGGTCTTAACCACTCACCCACACTGTCCTGTGGGACTAGATCCTCTTGCTGCTCTTCTGGACGGTAGTCCTGTAGTTCTCTTCTAAGCTTCCCAGACTAGACTCTCTCTCTCTGGCTTGTTGCTTGGTTTCCCTGCTGGAAATATTCTTTCTAGTGCTGCTTCTCCCTTTCCAGTCACACCTTTCCTTTATGCCAGTTTGGGCCAGTAAATGCAAGAAGGATGTCTGTGTGTCCCTGCCTTGAAACCCTGGGAAACGTAGAAATCCAAGGAAGAAAGTAGGGGAAAACCAAGAGGTTGGTAAATATAACACCTGATTACAGGTGGAATCCTGGGTGGGGTCTGAGCATCTGTGCTGTGTCTTACCTGCTACCTGTTCTCTTCTTTGGCATCACCCCATTTGTCAGGCAGGAACCCCACTTACCTACTGCTACTTGCTGAGGGAGGGGACACAGGGGGTGACTCTCCTAAGTAAAGAGTGGATCTCACTCCCGGGTAGGAGCCGTTACTCTTGCCTCAGAATTTTCTGCAGATGACACACTTGGCATTTCTCGTTGCTCCCTTGAAGTCAGTATTTGGAGCAAAACCTTGACATGTTGTTCCTCAAACGTTGATAATATTTTGTTTTAAATTAGTAGCAGAGAGGTGTGTGTATGACATCTAAGTGTAAGTTTCTTTTTTTTTCAATATAGCTGTGCCACGCAGCTTGCAGGATCTTAGTTCCCCAACCAGGGATTGAACCCGTGCCCTTGGCAGTGAAAGTGCCGAGTCCTAACCACTGAACCACCAGGGAATTCCCTAAGTATAATTTTCTTTTTTAAATTAATTAATTAATTAATTAATTATATGTTTTTGGCTGCGTCGGGTCTTAGTTGTGGCACGTGGGCTCTCCGTTGCTGTGCACAGGTTTCTCTCTAGTTGAGGAGCACAGGCTCAGTAGTTGTGGAGCGTGGGCTTAGCGGGGGCCACTAGTGGCAGCATGTGGGATCTCAGTTCCCCGACCAGGGATCGAACCGGTGTCCCCTGCACTGCAAGACCGATTCCTAACCACTGGACCACCAGGGAAGTCCCCCTCATATAATTTTCAAACACAACCTGGACATTTTCGACAGGCCACCTTCTGGAAAGAGCCGCTTGTTTGTAGTGGTTGCGGTTTGCTGCCTTTTCTGCCTTTTTCTCAGGGTGCCTAATGACCTATGGGATTTACCAAGAGAGAGACTTTTTTTGCTCATATTTTCCCTGAGAGGAGACATGAGTGTGAATTAAACCATGAGAAACATACAGTGAATGGGAAATTAAAGGTTTTTCGACTCAAATTTACTGCTTGTGAATTCAAGTGACAGCCATTAAGTAATGAGCGTGGTGTTAGACGTCCACAGCAGGATCCTTTGGCTCCTGGGTGAATTTCCTGATTTATTGTCGTTTAGGTGATAGTCCTTCAGGCAAAGGCGCCCCTTACCGGAGAGGTCTTCCTGTCTGATTTCTGATGGGTTCTCAGTCTGCTCAGAATTTAGAAGTGTGGTTCCCCCTACAGTCTTGCTGGCCATGTAGGTTCTCCAGTAATTATTTAATTACATTTTGGGCTTCATCACGACTTTGACCCTATAGAAAATAAGGAGCAGGTCAGTGACTGCTTACAATTTTGTGCTACGCGACTTCTTAACATTTTAAAAATCAGTAATGCCTTCATCGATCAAGTTTTAAGGGCTATAAGGGAAAAAACAAACTTGGGCCACGCAGCTCCTGCATGGCAGGCACTGCATGCTGCTAAGCACTTTTTGTGCATGATCTACTTTAATCCTCATGATGGCACTTAAGGGTCAGTATTATGATTCCTTTTTTAAAGATTAGGAAATTGATGCTTAATAAGAAAGCTTAACTCACTTGAGGTCACATAGCTAGAACCTAGTAGAGCTGGGGGTGTGGGTGAAACCTGGCTGTCTGGCTTCAAAGCCCAGTGAAAAAAATCTGCCATTTCTTGGGTTGGAATAAGGCTCCCAAACAATCAAAATGTATTTCAGAGTGGAACAAAGGGTGAATACGTTGTTCAATAAAGTTCTTGGTGAAAATGAAAACAAAACAAACCAGAAAAACAAAATGTATTTCAGTAGATTAATGCTCAGGAAAATGTGCGTCTTTGAAGAATTAACGACATAGCTTCTTTCCTCCTCTTCACTCCAAGGGAAAAGACTGAAGCTGGAAGTAGACGATTGTTGTATTTCATTGTGATCAAGGTATACTTAATTCTTAGACCACAGATTTTTCCAGTTACCTATATATAAGCTGACTTAAAAGCAATACACTGCCTCCTGACTTTATCTGTCTTCCTATTAATTCTGTCCAAGTTCACATCCAGAGAAATTTACAAGCTACCATGGTACTGCAGGCTAACACAAAATTCTGATTTCTACCCTGGCTCCCACCCTGCTCCCCAGCCCCTTGGAGATTTGTAAAATTGTGGATCATTAACTTTTAACAATTTTTAGACCTGTGACTGTTATCCAAGGCTGGAGACTTTGAACTTCCTGTCTGGGTTGCTTTGTTTGTTGCCACCCGTGTCTCTTTATCTCCCTCAATTCTACTCAGGCTTCAAATTTTTTGCCCTCAGAACAGTCTCCTGTGATGAAGTCAGCTCGCCTTGATCTTTCTGTTCCTCACTTTGACATTTTCTGGCTGTATTGCCAAATTAGCATCTTGTCACGCCCTTCCTTACTCTGTGTGTGTGTGTGTGTGTGTGTGTGTGTGTGTGTGTGTCGGTCTCGCTGTCTCTGTATCTGTGCTCTTATATCCCCAGCAGTACTATAAACATCTATGGTGAAAGATGGCCTCATATATCTCATATTTCACCTTGACATCACACATCAGATATTCTCCTTGGCACATAGTAGGTATTCAGTAAATATTTGATAATTGAAATAGAGAAACTAGCATGAATCCAGCATAGCATCTAACTGCCTTTTTTTCTCAAGCTGAAATGAAGTGTAGAAACATTTAGAACACAGCTTTTTATGTAGAATGTAGAAAATCTTGGATCGATAATCCATTCACATGGTTCAGAATGAAAGAATATGAAAACTATGCAGTGAACAATCTCCCTCCCTCTCTGTTCCTACTCTCTCATTCCTAGCTTCTCCATGAATAAGTAGCCCACTTTGAGTTTCATGTGTATCCTTCTAGAGTATTTTTTGTTTTAAACAATGATTATAAACAAATGATAAAAACACTAATTTTCCACATTTTGACACAGAACTTTGCATACTGTAGAACAGTTAGGAACCTTGCTTTTTTCACTTAACCGTATAGTTTAGAGATTTCTTTTTGCAGACCAGTTCATGGAGACCTTTCTTATGATCCTATTACATCCTGGTAGTGTTCCATCATGGAGGTGTGCCGTGTCTTATTAACCTGTCTTAGACGGAGGAACATTTGCATAGTTTCCCATCCTTTGCCATTAAACATATGACTTCGGTGACTCCTGGGTACAGATGCCATTCCACCTGGGTGCAGGTGTATGGAGGAGACATTCCCAAACAGGGCATTTTGCTGCATCACGGGGAAACGAATCTGTAACTGGGACAGGTCCTGCCAGATTGCCCTCCTCGGGCTTTCTGCCACCTTATACTCCCACAAACCCATCTCTCTAAGGTCCTATCAGTAGACTGGGTACTCATACTTCAGGGTTTTTGCCAATCCAGTGGGTGAAAGATGGTATATCTAAATGTGGTTTTATTGTATGAGTACAGTTGAACATGTTTTCATATAATTTAAGGGCCATTTATATTTCTTTTTTTTGTGAATTGTCTGTTCATATCTTGCCCTATTTTAATAGTTTGTTGTTCTTTTTAATTCCTAAGCATTATATTCCTATTTACAAATTAGAATGATGAGGCTTTTGTCTGTGAAACTAGTTGAAAATATTTTTCCTAGTTTATTGGTTGGCTCTGTCAGTGGCGGGAGTGGATTTTTAAAATTTGTTTCCCGTGCAGAAGTTTTCAATTTTTAGGGCATCAGGTTTATTGAGCTTTTCTCTTATGGTTTTTGGATTTGGAGGTGTTAGGTCTTCCCTACGCCAAGGCCACATGTTTTATTCTAGTGCTTTTTCTTTTTTTTCCCTTAAGTCTTTGATCCATTTGGGGGTCTGTGATCTGAGAGATAAATCCAACTTTGTTTTTCAGTTGGCTGCCCAGTTATCCCATCACCAGTTATTGAAAAATTCATCTCCACTAAGTTGTGATGCCGTCCTTATCACATACTCAGTAGTTATTTGGATGATACGTTACAATAGGATGAAATACCAGCACTACACTAACAAATGGGGATTAATTGGTGGATTACTTGGTACATTCATTCCCTTATGCAGCAAACATGTATTAAGTACTTAATAAATAACAGTCATGATGTGCCAGGTCTTGGGGATATAAAGATGAGTTTGAAAGAATCAAAGTTTAGCTGGACAATGAATATAACCTCTATGTAGTGGAATAAGAGCACAGAGGGGCTGAGACAGACAGGGGATGCTCCACACAGCACAGAGCGTTGAGCTGGCTTCGCCCGCGGGAGGGGAGGGCATTTAGGAAGAGGAGCACAGCACCCCGAGAGCCCGCGGTGTTGGGGGCCTCAGAGTAGCTCTCCACGGCCATATTTTGGGGCAGGAGACATGACCAGAGGTGAGACCAAAAGAGTAGTTAATGGAGACAGTCTCTCTGGCCTGAGTGAGTGTGGGATTAGAGCATGTAGTGCTGGGCACCTCCCTAGCTCCTCATCCCTCTAAAGACGAAGGGGAAAGCCTGAGAGGTCCAACATAAATGGAAGCCAACACTTGGTTGTGTTCTGCAAGTCGGTTGTTGAGTTTTGACGCCTGTTGCTTATTCTAGACGACTCCAAGCTCCCGAAGCCGAAGTCTCACTTTGCTCCCCCATGGAACACCCAATTCTGCATCTCCCTGTAGCCAGAGACACCTCGGTGCGGGGGCCCCCGGCGTGGTCACAATCACACATCACAAGTCGCCTGCTGCTGCCCGAAGAGCCAAGAGTCAATATTCCGGCCAGCTTCATGAAGTCAGAGAGGTATGTCTTGTTCTTCTCCTAGGTTTAGTCTTCTGTGGGAGGTGAGGGCTGTGATGTTGCCCTGCCAGCTTCTCTTCCTTGGTACCGTCTTGACTAATGGAGAGAGAGGACCAGAAGCAAACCTCCCAGACACAGCCATGACAGTCCCTCCTGGTTTAAAAAAATAATTATTTCTGGGAATCCCCTGACTATCCAGTGGTTAGGCTCCGCGCTTCCACTGCAGGGGGCATGGGTTGATCCCTGGTCAGGGAAATAAGATCCCGCATGAAAAAAAAAAGATTAAAAAAAATTATTTCTGTTTCTTGGGTTAAGTGAGTTTTAGGAGACCTCTGCCAGAGCTCAGAAAGCAAAGGACACCAGCCCATAGTAACACGGAAGGAGATGGAAGGGCCATTCGTTAAGGCCTCCATGCTCATAGCAGAGAAGAGAAAGAACAAAAAGAGGGTAATTAGGAAATAATTGAGGGCATTTTGAAACTCAGGAAGTGGTGGACCTAAAGCTGGTTTCCCCTTTTCTGCTTCACTTTATGAAAGGCTTACCTGCTCTCACCATCACATATATACTCCAAGGAGGTGTGGGGCAGTGAAAAGAGCACTGTCCTTGGAAGCAGACGACTCTGTTGCCTTAAAGCTTGGAACCCAAGTTTCTGCATCCATGAAATGGAAATAACACAGGCCCTACCAGCCTCTCAGGGGAGATTTGAGGATCACATATAATAGTGTACATGAAAGCCCTTTCACTGGGTATGCCTTAGCGGTTATGTTTTGTTTTTACTTTTGATTCACTGGGAAGTCATCAGTTTGGGGCTCCCAGGTGCTTAGTATTTGTATCATCCTTTGCGACTGTTGCCAAGAACAGACTGTATAATATCGCTTATATGTGGAATCTAGAAAAATGGTACAGATGAACTTATTTGCAAAGCAGAAATAGAGACACAGATGTAGAGAACAAATGTATGGATACCAAGGCGGGAAGGAGGGGTGGGATGAATTGGGAGATTGGGATTGACATACATACACTACTATGTATAAAATAGATATCTAATAAGGACCTACTGCATAGCACAGGGAACTCTACTCAATGCTCTGTGGTGACCTAAATGGGAAGGAAATCCAAAAGGAGGGGATATATGTATACGTATAGCTGATTCACTTTGCTGTACAGCAGAAACTAACACAACATTGTAAAGCAACTATACTCCAATAAAAATTAATAAAAATTTTTAATTTAATTTAAATTAAAAAAAAGATTGTATAAAGTAAATGATCTTCATCTTAGTTTTCTAACTTGTGTTGAGTGCTGAGCTTTTTGCCCTGCAGCTGACTTGTGTAGGCACCAGCTTGTCCTCTTAAAGAAGTAGCAGAGTCCTTACTCCGTGTCAAGCAGGAGAATGGGGCTCCCAGAATAGGGTCTTGCTATGGCTTGAATCAGCATGCATCTTGTTTTATTATTATTTATTTATTTATTTATTTATTTATTTATTTTTTGCGGTACACAAGCCTCTCACTGTTGTGGCCTCTCCCGTTGCGGAGCACAGGCTCCGGACGCGCAGGCTCAGCGGCCATGGCTCACGGGCCTAGCCGCTCTGAAGCATGTGGGATCTTCCCAGACCAGGGCACGAACCCGTGTCCCCTGCATCGGCAGGCAGACTCTCAACCACTGAGCCACCAGGGAACCCTGCTTGTTTTATTTTTTAAATGTCGCAAGCCAAGTAGTGCTGTGTCAGCTAGCTATCTTGTTCTAATTCTGGCCCAGGACAGAAAATCTGAAATCTTCTGACTCAGATCTGTAGATGCATATGAAAGACATTTTTAGATAGATTTACACATGCATATACTCTTTATTGCCTAATAAAGAAAAGGTACAGAGTCGGATGCTCCCTTTGAGATAGTCACCCTGATGTGAAAAAAAAAACCCAAAAACTGTTTGGCTATGAGCTTAATTTCGCTACCTTGGATGATATACGAGCAGTGATTGTGGTGCTCATGTGTATATGGCTTTTCACTTGTCATGGTACCTTTTCAAAAAGCTATATTATGGAAACACTTTGAATGTACACAAAGCAGAATAGAATAATGGTCCCCATCACCCAACTTAAGTAATTCCAACCCTCTGTTGTACTGTTTATTTATTTATTTATTTATTTATTTATTTATTTATGGCTGTGTTGGGTCTTCGTTTCTGTGCGAGGGCTTTCTCTAGCTGTGGCAAGCGGGGGCCACTCTTCATCGCGGTGCGCGGGCCTCTCACTATCCTGGCCTCTCTCGTTGCGGAGCACAGGCTCCAGACGCGCAGGCTCAGTAACTGTGGCTCACGGGCCTAGTTGCTCCGCGGCATGTGGGATCCTCCCAGACCAGAGCTCGAACCCGTGTCCCATGCATTGGCAGGCAGACTCTCAACCACTGTGCCACCAGGGAAGCCCTCTGTTGTTCTTTTTCATCTATTTTCCCCCATCCCTTTCTTTGGGGTGAGTTGGGTATTTTAAGGAAATCTTAAATATTTTATCATTGCCAGTAAACGTTTCAATATTTATCCAACAGCTAAGGACTTAAAAAAAAAAACAGGAAAACCACAATACCATCATGTTGCTATTATGTAAACCTCATTGCATATATTTTTTGCAAGTACTTTAGAGACTTTAACCTTAAAAAAAAAAAGAGAGAAGAGTAAGTTCATGGTATTTTGAGAATTCTTTTAATTCTAACGAATCTCTGATAGACTTACTATTCTAAGTGTTGATAGGAGGCCTAGTACATATGAAAACAAAAGGAGGAGGGGGGTGCTTGTGTTTAGTGAGCAGTGGCCCAAATAAAAGTTGGGGGATCTGGCTTAAGTTTTAGTAGCATTTGATTTCATATAATGCCAAGATCTGTTCTACATCCATTTTTAATAATTCAAGTTTTTAAAAGGGTAAGAGTATGTTCTTTGGGTATGTCTGTATAAAAATGTTTAATTGTATAATGTATATAATGCAGAAGAAATCTACAGAAGAGGATCAGAATAACCCATGACCCTACCTCCCTTCACATAACCACCGTTAACCTTTCAATGAATTTACTTATTTTTTTTTGCGGTACGCGGGCCTCTCACTGTTGTGGCCTCTCCCACCGCGGAGCACAGGCTCCACACGCTCAGGCCCAGCGGCCATGGCCCACGGACCCAGCCGTTCCACGGCACATGGGATCCTCCCGGACCGGGGCACAAATCTGTCTCCCCTGCACTGGCAGGTGGACACTCGACCACCGTGCCATCAGGGAAGCCCTACTTCTTTTTTTTTAAACTTTATTTTGTGAGATTCCAAAGACAGAAATACTCATTTTTTTTTACTTTTATTATTTTTAAAAAATTGAAGTATAATTGACTTACAATGTTGCATTCGTTTCAGGTGAATTAACTTCTTTTTTTAATATATAAGTTACATATGTAGATATGTAAAAATTCTATAGTATAATCTAAACTTTGTAAATGACTTTTTGCTTTATCATATTATTTTCTCTCCATTTTCCATCAATGGTGGGAAATATTGAAATTTCCCAGGGAGTTTTCATTACATGACAAATAACTAGGTGACATGCCTCCATAGCTGTTTTGGTTTGGTTGTTGTACTCCAGGGCAACAACCAGGTATCTTCTTCAGGTGATTACTTTTGTTTGTGATGACCTTGCTTGCTGAAAATTAATTGTAAGTGAGCTTGTCAAGATGTATACAAACACTGGCAGTTGAGGGTTGCAGGGTGGTGGACATCTTGAAGAGAAGGCAGACGTTTTGATTCTCAAATTTCATGCCCAGCTTCCCTCCTGACTGAAGAAGGGTGACTGTTCTGTGACATCTGTCCTTTTATGATATGGACCAGTCCACCTTGGGAACTGAGAAAATTTCATCCTGACTAGAAAGTTCTGCAGCTTTAAAAGTCTATTAATCTCAAAGTATAAAGGCACCTCAGCTTTTGAATGCCACTGTATTTATTTATAAAATAACTAGAAGAAAATGGAATAGGGTTTTTAACCCAGCCGTACAGGGAAGATAAACTTATGGCCACTGAAGCAAGGGAGAAAATCATCGTCCTCAAGACAGATGTGCTGGAATAGCTGAAGAACAAAAGAAAAATAGCCCAGCCATAGGCAACAGAATCAATATTAAATGGAATTCCACAGCATGGGTGAAGATAGTGAGACGGTTTAAACGATTAAATGGTTATTATCCAAAATATAAAGAATTGAGATCCCAAAGGTCAATACCCAAAGTCATCTCTGGAAGTGGCAAGGAGAGATGAATATAGAAAATTCAAGACGTGATATCATCGTGAAGAACAGGTGTATCCTCCTTAGCAATTCAAGAAATGGAAATCAAGACTACTTCATCTATTAGGTTACCAGAAATAATTGCAGGTTACGGTGGTAAGAAATATTGGCAGTGCGGCGTATTTTCTTTTTGCTACAGTCTGGTGATATATAATAAGAACTAAACACAAAACAAAGCTCTTCATTGCCATTGACCCATAAATTCCCTGTTGGGAACTATATTCTGAGGAAATCCATGGAATTGGGGGTAGAGGAGGAAAGTTAATTTGGGTTAAGGTATTCATACTAGTAAAGTGAAAGACTCAACACAGAGCATTCTGGGAATGACTGAATAAACAATAATACACTTAACATGCTCAATTACTATATAGCAATTCAAGATAAAAGTCTTGTAAGTATCATTTCTACTTGGACATGTGTATATAAAATAAGAAAATCAGAATAGAGAATATTGTACACACATTGGCCCATATGTCCGTATTAATAAAGTCCAGAAAGTGTTTAAAAGAGGTGGTCCCAGAATTTTGGATTTACTTGCGTTTAAAATTTAGAAATAGAATTTTCGATGAACTTAGTGTTGCAGATTTTAAAATTTGCCTGGTACGGATGTTTTTAAAGCGCAGTGACAATCTGTGGTTACCCCAAGTCATTAAAAGCACATTTAATCCCCGCACCCCTGCCAAGGCATATAATCTTAGAATAAAGGGCCATTTATTGCATTGAATAAGTTTAGTTTTATGCATTTCCCTTGTTTTTAATTTTTTATCTTATATTGGAAGAATGTTCATCATGGATTGATTCTGGCCTATGAATCTGTGTTTTTAACTACTGATTAACACTGATTTTTTTTTTTTTTTTTTGCGGTACGTGGGCCTCTCACTGCTGTGGCCTCTCCCGTTGCGGAGCACAGGCTCTGGACGTGCATGCTCAGCAGCCATGGCTCACGGGCCCAGCTGCTCCGCAGCATGTGGGATCTTCCCGGACCGGGGCACGAACCCGTGTCCCCTGCATTGGCAGGCAGACTCTCAACCACCATGCCACCAGGGAAACCCAACACTGATTTTTTTAACTGTCTCACCCTTATGCCCCGCTGTCCACAGGGTGAAGTTTGCACTCTTCAGTGTGGCAAACAAGGCCTTCTGAAGTCTGCCCATCTCTGCCTCTCTGTCTGGCTGCCTGGCCTCAGCCCCTCCTCCTCCCCACCCTGCACTTCCCGCCTCCCTCTGTTGGGAGGTACATTGTGCAACAGAACTTTCTGCCACCATGGAAATGTTCTATCACTTTGCGCACCACTTCCCGGGGAGCTGTTACTTACATGAGGCTAATGAGCTCTTGAAATGTGCGGGCCTGAAGTGAAATGTACTTTAATGAACACTGCATGTGAAAGTGCACGTGAGGTTTCAAAGACAGTACCCCAAAAAGATAAAATGTGTCATGAATAATGTCTTAATACTCATGGCAGGTGGAAGTGAACATCTTTTCTGTATGTTAGGTTAACTTAAGTATATTAAAATTAACTTCACCTGTTCCTGTTTATCTTTTTAAGTGTGCCTACCAGGAAATTTAAAATTACATATGTGCCTCCCATTAGTGGTACTGCAATTGTTTTATAAATACAATCTAATATATTTTATTTTTATTTATTTATTTAAAAAATGTATATATTTATTTATTTATTTGGCTGCGCTTGGTCTTAGTTGCAGCACGCGGGATCTTCATTGCTGCCTGTGGGTTCTTTAGTTGCAGCTTGTGGGATCTAGTTCCCTGACCAGGGATCGAACCCGGGCCCCCTGCATTGGGAGCATGGAGTCTACCACTGGACCACCAAGGAACTCCCGAATCTAATATATTAAAAAAAAATCAATTTGAGCCCCTAGCTGTTTAAGCGTTTGATGATTGAAATGTGTGCTATTCACTTGTCTTCTAACTTTTACACTTTTAGTGGCCTTATAACAGGTTTTATGTTATTTAATGTTATTTAAATGGACACAAGTTCAATTGGTACAGGTATAGTGTAATTTTTATAAAATTCCTGTTCACTAGATGCTTTCTGAAAATATACACCCCTCATACCTGTTTATATGTGTGTGCTGTGTGCGTGTGTGTACACACCTGCATACATGAATTGAAGAGCATAAAGTAGGAAAGTCAGAGGTTTCTTCCTTTCCTAATTCTTCATTGCTGTTTCCCAGGAGTGGCTACTGAGGAAAAGATCTGAGTGTCTGCACACATGACAGCACATGTCTGTGCACAGAGCTGTGTGTATGTGTGGGACTATTTGTGGTCTCCAATAGGTTTTAACTGTTTTCTTCCTGGGATTAGAGTTAAGAAAATTCTCTAAAGAGAGTCCCTACTAAAATTTTTCTCTAAGTCCAAATATGGTAACAGGCATGGGCATAATAAATATTTGAGCAACACAATAAGCTTTGTAGAGCCCGGGTTCTTCTGGCTTTGAGCAAATAATTCTTTGTAGTTGTGACATTTGAGACTTAAATACACTTAATTCAGTAGAGAGACTTTGGACTCTGTAGCTTGATGACAGAAAAGGTCATGTTATTGCATTGTAATGGGTGTGGATGAAGCATAAATGTAGATTTAATTTAGCGTTCAATGATCATTTATTGACAAATAGCAATTATCCTTCTCTTAAACTTTTTAAAATTGTTAAATAGCCTGCTTCCAGCCACATCTCATCACGTACCTTTTTATTTTTTGGCCGTGCCATGCGGCATGTGGGATCTTAGTTCCCCGACCAGGGATCGAACCCGTACCCCCTGCACTGGAAGCACGGAGTCTTAACCACTGGACCACCAGGGAAGTCCCCAGGCCACATACCCATTTGAAGAGAGGGCTGTGTGCTGCCCTGGTGTATAATGGGTAGATAAACTGTATTGTGGCCATGTCCCTTAATATGGTTTTAAATAAACCTTTCACAGAGTATAATGTGTGGAGGAGAGTGTGTTTATGTGGTTCCAGCTATGTGAATTTATATGTATGTTTCTTCATTTAATGCACTGTCATGTTTACTTAATGCACATATAAGGAGAGATGCTTTAATGAGGTGCCATCTTTATAAATGATACTGACTCAGTATTCTCCCTTCAGGACGGTTTGGTTTGATTCTGGTACACACAGATGTAGTGAATGCCTGGTTAGAAACCTTGATTCATGTATACAGCCTTAGCTATGGAAGCAGTAGTTGTCAGTACCCTAACAAATTTTATTAGCGGATCAGTGTTAAGGCAGTGGTCAGTACTGGCAGCACTGAATACAGCCCATCCCATCACCAGGGAAACCGCATTTAGGGTATAAAGTGCATTTATCCTTTGTGTGAACAGAATGATTATTTTTTAAAATGTCCCAAATTAATTCTCCTGTGTACTTTTTGGATAAATGATGACCAGTAACCCTTAAGTACATTGGAGTGGCGATTTGCAATCTCTCAAAATATGTCAGCCCCAGACTTCAGTTTTCAAAAATTGTAATGCGGAGTTCCTTAATAGCAGTTATCTCCAAATGTTTTTAAAGCAGTAGAGTATTATTTTCAAATAAAAATATTATAGATCCCTACGATATAAAAACAGTGCCTTATTAGTGCAGATTTGCTTTAGAAGGTGGAATGGGCATTTACTGATTGATTCCAAGTTGACTTGGAATAGTATTTATGACCACCATTGTGATCTCTTAGTTTCTGTATCCATGCAGTTTGAAACAAACATTTGGTGGTGCATGGAACCTCTTGGAGATCCTCTGAGAACTCAGTTTGAGAGTCACTGGATTTTGGCATTAGCAGTATTTCAGGTGAATAACAACAATAGCAAAGTAGTGAGGTCATGTTCCCCTGTCAACCTCCAACTTGCTGTCTCTCAAACTGCTGCCCTGGGGGAAGGAAGCTCTGCCTGCTTAGGGCACCGCTGGGGGCATGCAGAAGGTGGGAGAGGCTGAGGGTGGAATTAACCACAAAAGGACTAACTTCCTGGTCTCCTGGAAAGCTGAGGTTGCTCACAGCTTTCTGTTCCTCACCTTGGTTGAATGATAGGTTCTGGCCTTGCTGGTTATAATTCTAATCCCTCTTTTCCCACTTTTATCCCAACTTCTCCCAGAATTCCTTTCTTACCCTCAGTTGATTCTCTTGCTAGGCTTGTTTTTCTTTCATTATTCTGTCACATTTGGAAATGAGGCGTTTATTTGTTTAATGTCTGAGCCCTTTTGTCCATCAAGAGGTTTTTTTTTTTTTAAAACCTCCTTATTTCTCAACCCTTAGCACAGTACCTGGCACGTAGTAGGTTCTCAAAAAAAATTGGAGTAAATGAGTGATTTCTCATGAAGGGGATCATAGCCATTGGGAAACACTCCTCTGCAGATTTGGCTAAAAGCTTTTGGTGAGGAAGGGGTTTCTTGCCCTGTAGCATATTTTTAGGAGAGTTATGGTCCCAAAACAGAAACAATGGGGTTCTTGGGCCCAGCTGCATTATGTATTTACAGTGGGCCGCCTTCCACTCTGCCCCAGACATGCTTAGGTCTTTCTTTTCTTAGTTCCTGGTACACTTTATATCTACCTGTATTTTTAACAAATATGTCTTTATGTTATAATTATCTTTAAAAATCTCCCTACTGGTGTGTAAACTTCTTCCCCAAAGGCATGAATTCATTAATAACAATAGTGACTGTTACATGAACAATAATATTTCATACTTGTTGGGGTCTTACTGTGGCCCGTGTACTGTGCTCAACTTTACTTGTGTGATCCTCAAGTCAGCCATGCAAGGTAGATATTATTATTGTTGTCTGTTTTACAGATGGGAAACTGAGGCATAGAGAGGTTAAGGCAAAGAGAGGCATATCAGCCAGGGTTCCACCAGAGAAACATATCCAGCGGAAGATGTATGTGAAGAGATGTATTGCAAGGACTTGGCTTATGTGCAGTTGTGGGGCCTGCCTCTCAGCTATGCTGGGAGTTGTGCAAAAGATGGGATTCCTGATGCATCATCAGTCTATACAGGAGATACTAGGATTCATGCCTGGGACTATAGTGATTTCTCTGGGCAACCCCTGCCCTTGTCACTAGTGATTTAAAAAAAGGGGAGGGGGTTGAGTGGTTAATGATGACCAGCCTATTGAGTTTTGTGCCATGTGACTCTACCATCCTGAGCAAAGCTGTCAGACCAGCTGTCGCTGCCTTGTCCTCTAGCCCGGCCTTTGGACTTGAGGTGGTCTTAAGTGGGAACTCTATAATGAGATTAGCTGCCCCTTTAGAGTGTGAATGGGAAGCACACAGATGCCAAGTGCTGGAGAAGTAGTAGTTATTGGAGAAATGAACTGCTGTCAGCAGAGTGTAAGCAGCTAAGTCACAAACTGGTGGATCCCAGAGGGTACCATTGTATTAGTCAGCATGCTTCAGGGAAACAGAACCAATAGGGTTGGGAGTGGGGCAAGGGAGAAGGTTTATTTTAAGGAATTGGTTCGTGTGAGTGTGGAGGCTGGCACGTCCAATAGGTAGGCTGCAGGGTGGCCAGGCAGGCTGGAGACCCAGGGAAGAGCCAGGGCCACGGTTCACGTCTGAAGGCTGTCTACCAGCAGAGTTTCCTCGTGCTTGGAGGAGGTCAGTCTTTTGGCTGATTGGATGAGACCCACCCACAATACAGAGGGCAATCTTCTCTGCTCAGAGTCTACCAACTTAAATGTTAAGCTCATCCAAAGACAATCTCATAGAAACATCCAGAATAATATTTGTCCAAATACCTGGGCACCATGGCCCAGCCGAGTTGACACATAAAATTAACCATCACAAGCACCCTAGACTGTTGTATTCCCCCTGTAGCCTTCCTGTATGTGTCTGCCCTGAGGTCTTGTTTCTGGAAAGCTCACAGGGCTTGAATGTCTTCAGTCAAACCAGGCTTGGGTCCAGCGCTGGCCTCTGATGTGGGCTTGGAATGATGTATGCAGCCCTGGCTCTTGTCCAGGGACTGGATAATCTAGGTGGTTGGTTAAACTGACATGAAAATTATTTGGTGCTACAGTGGTTAATGGAAGTAGGAATTCACTGGAAAGTGAGGCCAGTGTGGGCTGGCTGTCCCTCCACATGGACCCGTACCCTTTGGGCTCCACAGGTCACTGGGACCCCTGAAAAAATCAGACCCCTGGATTATTAGACTATTGCTGAGAAAAATGATATATATGGTGAGGGAACCTGTTTGCCTCTCTCTGGCTCACAGAAAATTCATGGTTCAGACACCTTTGAAGCGTTACACTCAGAAGGAAGCTAAGTGGCAGATTATTTTATGTCACTTGTCTGTGACAGAAAAGACGAATTCATGTTTCTACCCTAGGTGGCAATTTAATACAGGGAACCTTCCTATCAGTGCCCTCGGGCCAAGAGATAATAACGTATTTTGGATATTGGCAAGGAGGGAAGTTAGACAAGTTCGTCCTTTGGTGCTCAAGCCACCCTTGGAACTTGTGTCTTATGATCTGATTCTTGGTGATTTTTGCAGGATGTTGTTTTGTTCCTAGTGGCTCATAGTAGCATTTCAGGATAAGACAGGGATCCTTCCTCATTTAAAACCCAGTCATCTTGTTCTGTTTTCAGCAGAGGCACTAATTCCTCTCTCCCACCCACACTGGATGCTTGGGCACAACAGACTTGCAGGTGAATTACAGTATTCCCTTAACTACCCACCTTCCTTAGCCACCTCTTTGCCTCCCTGCTGGGACCATGATCATTTTCCATTGCTTTGATCCGAGTTTTCTCTAGTTCATTTTTAAGGTGTAGCATCTTTTGCTTCTATTATACTTTTTTTTTTTTTTTTTTTTTGCAGTAGGCGGGCCTCTCACTGCTGTGGCCTCTCCCCCCGCGGAGCACAGGCTCCGGAGCACAGGCCCAGTGGCCATGGCTCACGGGCCCAGCCGCTCCGTGGCATGTGGGATCCTCCCAGGCCAGGGCACGAACCCGTGTCCCCTGCATCGGCAGGCGGACTCTCAACCGCTGCGCCACCAGGGAAGCCCTCTATTATACTTTTGTATTCGAGATTGAGCAGCATAAACAGTCCTGATTGAAAAATCAAAGCCCCATTGGGCTTTGATTCCTTTTTCTGCCAGGGCAAGCAGTTTGCAAATGGCTGTGAACAGGTCACAGTCAGGGAGTAGAAAAAAACTTCTGAAGTTTTCTAAAAGCGATAGAAGACAATTCACAAGTGTCTTTAAAGAGGATACAAAGGAAACCAGTAGAGAAGCAGTTGATTTCCAGTGAAAAATCAAAGGATATTACATGGTGCCACAGAATTCCTATTGCCTATTAACCTTATTCTATTACTGTATTTCTTGACTTCTTTTTTTAAAATAAGAACTGTGTCATTAATGGGTATCACTATTTTATATGAAGTTCTGTTTTTGTACGAAAAAGCATGTTCATGTCTGGAAATATGTACTAGATGCTTGGAGTCTCTGCTAACCAGGCTTAAGGCATATGTGTGCCTATGAAGCTTATAGGACTGTAGTCCAGTTTTCTCCAAACATACTTGATCACCCACCGTTGTCAAAAAATGTATGCCTCCCATTAGATATGTATTTATTTACGAAGTATTACATCTAAAACTTATTTGATATTTTATGAACATTAATCAAATATATAGAAATAGAAAGAAATAGATTAAAAAACCAATAAACAGCCCTGATTATCTATTGCTGTATCACAAAGCAGCCTCTAACCTGACAGCGTGAAACTACAACAATCCTCTCTTTTGTTCAGGAATCGGCCATGTGGGCAGGTGTATTAGTATGATGTGGCCTCACACTGAGGGTGTCTGGGCTTTTTGGGGAATCCTCCGTCTGGGGCAGGCCGGGCACCTCCCTGTCTTTGTGTCCAAACAGGCCCTCCAGCTCGGTGGCTTCCAACTTCTTAGGTGGCAGCTCAGGACTCAGGGCAAGTGTCCTGGGAACAGGAAGTGAACGTTGCTGGTTTCTTGAAACCTGGGCCTTAAATTGGCACTTTGTCACTCATATTTTAGGGCTCACAGAACACAGATTTAGGGGGAGGGGACAGAGACCCTACCCCCTTGATGGGAGCAATAGCTAAAACCATATTTCGTCTACCAAATAAGCCATTTATGTGTTTTATGTAACCGAAATAGCCACATATCTGTTTCTTGCTCCTTTGCTCCTTTGCTTCTAGAATTTGGATCCTGTATTAGTTTCCCAGGGCTGCTACAACCAAGTACCCCAAACTGGGTGACTTAAAACACATACATTTATTGTCTCACAAACTGGAGACTGGAAGTCTGAAATCATGGTGTCTGCAAGGTTGGCTCCTTCTGGAGTCTCCGAGGGAGCCTGTAATTCCGTGCCTGTCTCCCGGCTTTGGTGGCTGCCAGCAATCTTTGGCTTGTAGGTGCATCCTTCCACTTTCTGGCTCCATCATCCTGTGGCCTTCTCCGCACGTCTCTGCCTCTTTCCCCCCTCTTATAAGGCTACTAGTTATTGGATTTATGGTCCACCCTAGTCTAGCATGACCTCATCTTAACTAATTACAGTTGCAAAGACCCTATCTCTAAATAAGGTCACATTCTGAGGTTCCAGTGGACTTGGATTTTGAGGAGCACTGTTGAACTCAGTACAGAAGACCCCCGTGAAGTTAAGCTCTTTTATGTCACAGCACTTGAAGACTATTCTTCGATTTGTCACTGTGTGATAGTGATTTAGTACAAAGAGTTGTCCCTATGGGCTTTAAGCTCTTGGGTTTGTCTTTCAACACGGCAGGCCTGGCTTGGAACCACAGTTCTCTTGACCTCACGGATGGGCTGGCTGGGATAGGTCTGGGCCAGGTGGAGTTTGTCGGGCCCTGGGCAAAAGTCGCCTTGCCCCTGGGGTTCTTGCCTGTGCCATGAGGTGAGGGGAGGCTTTGAGGGTAGGATGGCTGATGGGACCAGGCTCTGTTGGAGATTCTGGCTCTGGCTTATTGCAGCCTTGGACAGTGGCAAGGCCCAGCATGTGTGCTCAGGGCGTTCCTCCTTTGTCCTGATTCTTCATGCGGATAGTGGGGTTCAGTACGTACACGCATCCCTACTACAGGGAGCTCATGCCTATCAGATGCTAACGTGTGTCTTCTGCATCCTGGCACTGTCAGATGGGTTTCATTCCCACTGTACAGATGAGGACACGAGGCCTCGAGGGCCCAGCCGTGTGCTCAGCTCCTTCAGAGAAGCAGCTGTGCCAGAATTGGAGCCCACGGAAGCCTCATCCTGGAGCCCTCCCGCAACCAGGCACACAGAGTCATCTGCGCATGCTCCTTGGCACCGCCCACAGCCTTGGAATTGTGCCTGCGTTTCTACTAGCAACGGGGCAGGTATAGCGCTCACAGCACCTAGACAGCTTGGCTCAGATACCTTCTTTTACGTGTCATTCCCAGCTTACAGTTGGTGCTAAAGGCAACGACAGGAAGTTTGAATTTTTGTAGCTTTGAGGTATATTAACACTTTGTCCCATGTGTCATTTCATAGAGAAAAAAACTGCCTGTGTAGGTGATAAGTGGTATAGGCTGTGGGGCTGGTGGACAGCCTTGTGAGGGCGTGGGTCTCTGTTCTGGGCCCGTGGGCTGCTCTGTGACCCTTGGGTGGGTTATCTGACCTTTGCCCCCACCTGTGAAATGAAGGCACCAGGCTGAGTTGCCAGCTCAGAGATGCTTTGGTTGTTTATAAATCAGAACTCGATGTCACAGTGAGAAGGACATGATAGGATTTCTTTCTGAAGGTTGTTCATCCCCCTATTTACTTTCATTCTTTGATGATTACTCTCCCCAGTGCAAGAATATAGTCTTAAAATAGGTCTGTGAAGAAACATTTCTGTATTTTTATTGACAGAGAAATTCCTTATATAATATATTCTTTATTCCTTGTATTGGAGAGATCCAATGTAAAACATATGTGATTTACACAGGTTATCCACAAGGGATGAAATAAGAATCCTGAAAGTAAACAAAAACTTCTGCCCTATATTTAGGGAGAAAGAAAAATAGAAATTACATCATTTTAGTACAAATTTTTATCTCCAACATAAAAATAATTGTCCTTCTGACATGCTATTGGGTAAATCTTTTTGATTTTTTTTGCCTGTTGTATAGACTGTTCCAAACATACCTCAGAATAAACATCTATCAGCTTAACACTCAGGAGATGAGAAGGTAAGGTGAAGATTTCTCACTGACAGAGAAATTATCACAGGAAGGCATGTTATTTAGAATTTACTAACATTGGGGCACGTAAATCACAGCAATAATACTTCATAATTACACAGCACCTTTCATTTGAGATTCTAGAGAGAATTACGGACCAAGTTGGGAGCTGTGACAGTCATATTAAACTTTGTGCTTGGAAGGAGCTGATAGATATAATTCAAGAACCAGAATCTAGATACCAGGGAAGGTGCTCTCCAGCCCTGCCAAGGGGGAGGTGAGCCAGGTATTGAGTTGCATTGGTTATAATAATCTTGCCACTTGAGATTGGCAGTTTTTTACTTTTGTTCAGAGGTAACTTCCGTGTTAACTCTATTTTGTTAAACAGATTAGAGTTTTGAATTGCTAGTAAGCACACAGGAGATCAGAAGGGACCTGTGTGTCTGCGGAGATGGGTGTTGGCTATCTGTTGACAAAGGGCTTTCTTTCTTTCTTTTTTCTTAAAGTATAGTTGATTTACAAAGTTGTGTTAATTTCTGCTGTACAGCAAAGTGATTCAGTTATACATATATATATATATATATACATTCTTTTTGATATTCTTTTCCATTATGGTTTATCACAGCGTATTGAATATAGTTCCCTGTGCTATACAGGAGGACCTTGTTGTTTATCCATTCTGTATACTAAAAGCTTACATCTGCTAACCCCAGCCTCCCACTCCATCCCTCCCCCAACTCCCTCCCCCTTGGCAATCACAAGTTTGTTCTCTACATCTGTGAGTCTGTTTCTGTTTCATAGATAGGTTCATTTGTGCCATATTTTAGATTCCACATATAAGTGATATCATATGGTATTTGTCTTTCTCTTTCTGACTTACTTCACTTAGTATGATCATCTCTAGGTCCGTCCATGTTGCTGCAAATGGCATCATTTCATTCTTTTTTTATGGCTGCATAGCATTCCATTGTACCACATCTTCTTTATCCATTCATCTGTCGATGGACATTTACGTTGTTTCCATGTCTTGGCTATTGTGAATAGTGCTGCTAGGAATATAGGGGTGTGTGTATCTTTTTGAAAAGATAGAGTTTTCGATTAGAGTTTTGCCCAGATATATGCCCAGGAGTGGGATTGCTGGGTCATATGGCAACTCTACTGTCAGTTTTCTGAGGAACCTTCATGCTGTTTTCCACAGTTGCTGCACCCATTACATTCCCACCAACAGTGCAGGAGGGTCCAACAAAGGGCTTCCTGCCTCCCCTTTCCCAGCCTGCGGCCCTGACCAAAGGCAGCCACCGCCATTAGCCTCTTGTGTGCTCTATACATGTGTCGGCATGTATGTTATATGTACCTGTATGTATATGTATAAAATATTCTTATTTAAAAAAAAAAGTCTTGTTTTAAAAAACGCCAACTGTAGTGTATTATACACATTGGTATGTACTTGTTATATTCTGTTATGAACTTTGCTTCTTTCTCTTGGAAATGGCTCGTTGTCGATCACATAAGAATTCTTTCTCTGTTTGACATCAACAGAGTGCTCTTCTGTACAGATAAACCATGGTACGCTTCAAGACTCCTCTCTTTCAGAACTGCTATGGGCCAAAATTCCACGTGTGATCTTTTGGGCTGAGCACAGGCAATTACAAGGGCTTTACCTGGCAGACCTCATAAGGAAAGCTGCCCTCCTGGGACCAGACTAGATGTGGGATCTGGAGGGAGTTACAGTCCCGTGCGCTTCTGCGCGTCTGCATTGCTAGCCCTGGCGCCTCTCTCCGAGGCCTCGTTATCCAAGGGCCCTGGCCAAGACCCTTCCCCGGCACCTCTGCTGACATCTCCTTGTGAGAGGAGGGGGCTCAAAGACACTTTTCTCCACTCTCAGTCCTCAGTACTTTCCCCTTTGTAGCCCTTTCCGCTCTCCCTTGGCAGCGAGAGGATCGCCTCCCTGCCACGCACACCCATAGATCTGACCCTCCCTCACCTTCTGCTGTTTTGTAAGGGAAAATGACACCTTTTCCTTGTTCTGCCTCTTGCTTACACAGTAGTCCTTCTGTATCAGCAGGAGATTGGGTCCAGGACCTGCTGCAGATACCAAAATCTGTGGATGCTTAAAGCCCTTGGTTGGCCCTCAGTATTCGTGGGTTCCGCATCCGTGGCTTCACCCAACCACGTGTGGAGTACTATTTACGATCTGCTGTTGGTTGAATCTGCAGATGGGGAGGCAGTACTATCACAGTAAGTAAATAAAGGCTTAATTGTTACTTTCAGTTTGGCTTCTTGTCCTAATTGACGTCCTCCTCACCAGGCAACTCAAGCTCTTGACACTTTTAAGGAACAATTTACAGTATTTCTAATTTTTTACTCTTATAAACAACACTGTAAGGCAGCAGTCCCCAACCTTTTTGGCACCAGGGACCAGTTTCGTGGAGGACAATTTTTTCATGGACTGGGGCGGTGGGGAATGGTTTCAGGATGATTCAAGCGTATTACATTTACTGTGCACTTTATTTCTATTATTATTACATTGTAATATATAATGAAATAATTATTCAACTCACCATAATGCAGAATCAGTAGGAGCCCTGAGCTTGTTTTCACTTGCCACTCACTGATAGGGTTTTGATATGAGTCTGCAAGCAATTGATTTATTATGGTCTCTGTGCAGTCAAACCTCTCTGCTAATGATAATTTGTATCTGCAGCCGCTCCCCAGCGCTAGCATCACAGCCTCAGCTCCATCTCAGATCATCAGGCATTAGATTCTCATAAGGAGCATGCAATCTAGATCCGTCGCGTGCGCAGTTCACAGTACGGTTCGCATCCCTTGCATTCACAGTTCACAGTAGGGTTCATGCTCCCATGAGAATCTGATGCTGCCACTGATCTGACAGGAGGCGGAGCTCAAGTGGTAATGCGAGCGATGGGGAGCAGCTGTAAATACAGATGAAGCTTCACTCGCTTGCCCGCCATTCACCTCCTGCTGTGTGGCCCGGTTCCTAACAGGCCATGGACTGCTACCAGTCCATGGCCCAGGGGTTGGGGACCCCTGCTATAGGGACTATCTGTGCCCGTGTGCTGTTTAATAAAAGTAAGGATTGTGGATGGAGAATTGCTTGATGGAACCATTTATGCAACACCCCAGTGATGTTCGGGAGAGGAAGTTTCTCTACACCTTTGTGGACTCCCTGGGTTTTCAAACCTTTTGCATTTGCCATTTGGCTAGAAGAAAAACGGCATCTCAGAATTTTAATGTTATTTTAAGTGAGGCTGAGTATCATTTCATATTTATGAGAGTGGTTCATGTTTTTTGCCCATTTTTGTTTAGTAGGTATTCTTTATTTTGTTGATTTCTAGGAGTTTTTTATATATTAAGGAGATTCACCTTTCCTAATTTGTCAGTTGTCCTTTATTTAGGGTGTTTTATTCTGTGTTGAAATTTTTTATTTTTATGTGGTCAAGTTACCAATCTTTAAGGATTTGGAGTTCGGTATTATACATAATCAGAAAAGTTGTTTTCCACTCCAGGATTATTTAAAAAGCACCCATATTTTAAAAAATGTTATAGTTTCATTTTTTAAATAGCATTATTGAAATATATTCCATACCATAGAATTCACTCATTTTAAGTTTTGTCTTTTTTAACAGCTTTATTGAGATATAATTCATATACTATATAATTTGCCAATTTAAGGTATAAAAATCAATGACTTTTAGTATATTCACAGATATGTGTAACCATCACCATAGTCATAGTCACATGCTCTTCGGCATGTGGGATCTTCCCAGACCGGGGCTTGAACCCTTGTCCCCTGCATTGGCAGGCGGATTCTTAACCACTGTGCCACCAGGGAAGTCCCACACATTTTGTTTTTACATTCATCAGCTGATGGACATTTGGGTTGTTTCCATATTTTGGCTATTATTAATAATGCTACTGTAAACATTTATGTACAAGTTTTTGTGTGAATGTATGTTTTCATTTCTCTTGGGTATATACCTAGGAGTAGAACTGTTGGGTCATGTGGTAATGACTCATTTGAAGTTTACAGTTCAGTGAGGTTTAGCGAATCTTTATAGTTGTGCAGTATGGCCACCGTCCAGCTTTAGAACACTTCCGTTGCTGTTTTATTTTTATGTTTTAAATATTTCAAAAATTTGTTCTGTTTTTGTATTTGAATTTTTGTTTGATATGGAATTTATTTGGTGCACAGAGTGAGAACAGCATCCCTCTGCATTTTTTTCTTTGTACCTATTTATTTTTCCAACACTGTTTATGGAATAGTCCACAATTTTTCTACTGATATGGCAGTGCCACCTAAACTGCATATTAAGTTAAGTGTTTGAGTCTGTCTCTGTTCTTTCTTTTCTTTCTTGTTGATTTGTCAGCCTGTTAATGTGCCAGGACTATAATATTTTATGTACTGACACTTCAGAATACGCTTTAGTATCTGATGAGGCCAGCACACCTTAGCCACGTTTTATTTCAGCCATTCCTGGATGATTGTTTCCATAAGAACATTAGAGACAGCTTGTTTAATTTTTAAAAATTCCACGGCCACCATCACCTTATGGGCTTTTTTATTAGGCTTGCATTAAAGTTATACATTCCTTGAGAATTGACATCTGAATGATGTCCTTTTCAAGAATCAGGGCATAGTTATTCATCTTTCAACTCACTTCAGCATTCTTTTGTGTCCCTCAGGAGAATTAAAGTAACATTTTTTTGGCCTCTCAGCTTGTGGGATCTCAGTTCCCCAACCAGGGATCGAGCCCTCGGCAGTGAAAGGGCAGAGTCCTAACCACTGGACTGCCAGGGAATTCCCCCTACATGGTTCTTTTAATTGCTGAGTATCTTGTCCCTTTTATTGCTACTGCAAATGGATTTTTTTCCTTTATATTTTCTAACTGATTGGGCGACTTGATTCGGTGGCTTGTAAATAAGGAGGCTGTTGTTTTCTGTGGGTTGAATTTATTCCCAGAAATCTAAATACCTTGTGTCATTTTGTTTGTTGTAGTTTCTCTTTTGATCTTCTCTGGTTTTGCAGGTGTACAGTCTTAGCTGTTACAAATAGTGATCATTCACCTCCTTTTGATTTTTAAAAAAATTTTTAATTAATTAATTAAATTTATTTTTATGTTGTCTGTGTTGGGTCTTCGTTGCTGTGCGTGGGCTTTCTCTAGTTGCGGCAAGCAGGGGCAACTCTTTGTTGCGGTGCGCAAGCTTCTTGTTGTGGTGGCTTCTCTTGTTGCGGAGTGCGGGCTCTAGGCACGCGGGCTTCAGTAGTTGTGGCACGCAGGCTCAGTAGCTGTGGCTTGTGGGCTCTAGAACGCAGGCTCAGTAGTTGTGGCGCATGGGCTTAGTTGCTCCACGGCATGTGGGATCTTCCCAGGCCAGGGCTTGAACCTGTGTCCCCTGCATTGGCAGGCGGATTCTTAACCACTGTGCCACCAGGGAAGTCCCCTCCTTGATTTTTATCTGATTCCTTTTAATAATTGTGTTGGCTAGTGTATCCAGACAAATTTTTTTTTAATTGTGGTATAGTTGATTTATATTATCATGTTAGTTTCAGGTATACAGCATGGTGATTCAGATATATATATATAATTTATTATTTTTCAGATTATTTTCCCTTATAGGTTATTACAAAATATTGAGTATAGTTCCCTGTGCTATACAGTAGGTCCTTATTAGTTATCTATTTTATATACAGTAGTGTGTATATGTTAATCCCAACCTCCTAATTTATCCCTAAACAAATTTAAATTGTAGTGGTTATGGTGATAGTTTGTGCCTTAGTCCTCATTTTATTCAGAATACTTCTAGTTTCCCCATTAAGCATGAAATACATATATATGTGTTATATATAAAGTATATTATATAATACATATATGTATTATATAAAGTATATATAATACATATAATATGTATTATATAGTATATATCATATAATGTATGTATAAAATATATTTAAAAATATATATATATATACATTAGGGCTTCCCTGGTGGCACAGTGGTTGAGAGTCCGCCTGCCGATGCAGGGGACACGGGTTTGTGCCCCGGTCTGGGAAGATCCCACATGCCGCAGAGTGGCTGGGACCATGAGCCATAGCCACTGAGCCTGTGCATCCGGAACCTGTGCTTTGCAACGGGAGAGGCCACAACAGTGAGAGGTCCGCGTACCGCAAAAAAAAAGTATATATATATATATATATATATATATATATATATATATATATATATATATACACACACACTATTAAGAGCTTTTTAGAAATCTAGAAGAGATATTAATTTGCCCATTTGATCAATATTATTGCAAGTCTAAGATGTTCCAGGAAGGATTCTAGTTCTGAGGATATAGTAGGAAATTAAACAGAGACAAAGCCTTTGCTGTCACGAAGCTCAAGTCTAGTGGGACAGACAGGAAAGAAATCAAATAATTAATAAATGTCAGGTTCTATGAAGTCAAGCGAGGAGAGGGAGGGAATAATATGGTGAATTTAGTTAGGACAGTCCGAAAGGGATTTAGAATTGTTTCACGTGTCTTTTCATTAGCTTTGTCTTTTTCTTTTTATTTAATTTGAAATTCTGTGTACACCTGCCCCCGTCCCAGTCTCTAGCATTTTCGCCGGGCTGTGAGGACTTCAGAGCAAACCCAGCGAGTGATGTGCCCTCTCCATCCACACTAGTTGGTATTTGCTTATGCTCAGCTTATTTCCAGGATACTGATTGTTTAAGAAATGAACTGAATTCGTTAGAGAGTGGGGTCATTTATCACTACATTCCGGGATCACAGTCTGCAAACTCCACAACCCACAGGACCTTGGGGGCCCTGGAGCTTCCCTGGCCGCCAGCCCTCCTGCGTTGCTCGGGCCACTCCCGGGTGGCTTCTGTGTTCCCTCTTCTCTCCCTGCTGGCGCTGGATGCCTACCTTTGCCTTTTCCCCTGGCTCCTCCCCCTTCCAACTTCCGGTCAGACCTGCTGGGATGACAGGAGTAAAATGGGAATGATTTTAGTCTTACAGGGTGAGTGTGGAATATTGGCTGTTTTTCTTCTCAGGGATCCACCAGGCTGTAGGTGACTGATCCTGGGTGACACTAAGGTTATTGTAGCTAGTTGCTCATTTGACAAAATCAGAATAGAACTGTGGACTGTGGAACTGTCTTCATGCTATGTAATTCCACCCCCTTTTTAAATTGAGGTATAATTGACATATAACATTATATTAGTTTCAGGTGTACAGTATAATAATTCCATATTTGTATTGTGAAATGATCACCACAGTAAGTCTAGTTAACATCCGTCCCCATACATAATTACAAATTTTTTTTCTTATGGTGAGAACTTTTAAGATTTACCCTTTCAGCAACTTTCAAATATGCAAGACAGTATTATTAACTCTAGTCACCATGTTGTACATTACATCTCCATGACTTATTTATCTTGTAACTCCAAGTTTGTACCTTTTGACCCCCTTCATCCATCCCCGCCCCACTGCCTTTAGCAGCCACCAGTCTGTTCTCTGCATTTATGAGTGTTGGAGGATGGAGGGAATGAAAAGTGCCCACTGAACTGAGAAGATATCTTGATACAGAAAAACGAGGCAGGCAGCTCCATGTCATCAATGGACCAGTTTATTACAGGATAACTTACAGTGTGGTATCTGGATCAGGAGGACAGCAACCTGGAAGCATTCGCAGCTGCACTCCACACCTCCGAGGGGACACTGGGACAGTTTTATAGTTAACCTAGGGTATGGGGGTGGGTGCTTGGAAACAGGACGTGCCTTCCTAAGTCAAGTTTATGAATGGGTAACTGGTCTTGTGGGTGCCTGGAATGTCAGTGAAGATCTTCATCATTGTTTGGGGACTAACAGAGCATGGAGGCCACCTGGTCCTAATGATTATTAAACAATGTCTGTTAACTAGAAAGGCCCTGATGACAGAGAGGCAATTTACTGCACAGTACAATCCTGGGTCGCGTCAGTGGAAGAATAGGAGGAGCTGCATGGGCCAAGATGGAGTCAGTTATGCTAACAGCCATACAATGAGCTTGGTGTGTTTTTTCCTTTCTTTAAGAATCCATATGTAAGTGAGGTCATGTGGTATTTCTGTTTGTCTGTCTGATTTATTTCATTTAGCATAATGACCTGTGTGATGTTCTTTATACAAAAAGATAAGTTTATTAATGCATCATGATATCATGGCCCAGCATCTGTATTCTACTTCTTAAATATTTTCTGATTCTTAAATAATTTCTTATTTCTTACAGAGTCCTCAGTGCCTGTGTCCTCGAGGTGTTTGGTTCTAAATTCAGACAAACCATATCTCACTCACCACCTCCACCATTACTGCTCTGGTCCAAACCACCATCATCTTACCTTTTAACTCTCCCTTCTCCTGCCCTTGGCCCCCACCCTGTATTTTTCCACACGGTAGCCAGAGTGATCTTTTCATGGCCATGTCAGATCATGCAACTGTTAAGGAGCTGTGATGGATTTCCACTGTACCTACAGTACAACCCCAAATCTGATCTGTGGCCCCAAGCTCTACATGTCCAGGTCCTTGGCTGCGTGTGACCTCATTTCTCAGACCTTGTTCACCCTCCCCTTTCCTGGGTTCCAGCCACCTGGCCGCTGCTGTTCCTGCACTCGCCCAGACACCCCCCATTTCAGGGCTAAAAGCACGTAGGACTGAGCACTGGGTGATGGTGGGAGAATGAAGCATGTGAGGCAAGTTACAGTCACGTTGATTAATTTTCTTTCAGCTCATAACAAGAATCACTTTTGTATTTAGTTAGCACTGTGGGCTTCTGGAAAGGCACCCTATAGATGAGGGACCAGGGGACGTGGCCGGGTTTAGTGGGTACCTCTCTGGCGCGTGTGACCTCAGTCACATCCTCGTGTGCAAAGAGAGTGAGTGAATCCCCAGAAAGGATCAACGTCTGTCGTACTTTGGCTGATTGGGGATTTTGTTTGAAAGTTCATCTGAAAGGAGGAGTCTGAAATACCTTGCCTGAAATCACTTGCATAGTTCATTTTTAAAGAAAATAGAAACCCATGCTGATTCATTTAAAGTATGAGCGAACGATGTCTTTTTTTTTTTTTTTTTTTTTTTTTTTGCGGTACGCGGGCCTCTCACTGTTGTGGCCTCTCCCGTTGCTGAGCGCAGGCTCCGGACGCGCAGGCTCAGCGGCCATGGCTCACGGGCCCAGCCGCTCCGCGGCATGTGGGCTCTTCCCGTACTGGGGCACGAACCCATGTCCCCTGCATCGGCAGGCGGACTCTCAACCACTGCGCCACCAGGGAAGCCCGGGAACGATGTCTTAAAGCTGAGAATGACTCAGCAGACCCTGCACACATTTTAGATTAAACAATAATATTATTATTATGAATTTTAATATTATTATTATGAATTTCGTCAGTGATGTAGAAAACCAGAAGGAAAGTTGGGCATGATAGTGGAGATGTTAAAGTCATCAGGCAGTAAGATGCTCCTCTGCGGATAGTTTGCTTGTTCGAATTAAAATCTGAATCATTCCACTGAGCAGACACACAAAGTGAGAACCTTGATCCTTTAAACAGCCCAAATAAATTGCAGACCACAGCAGATTAGGTAGTTGGGAAAGTGAAGTATTATTAAAGTTGAATAACCTCTGAAACAGCTTCACTTTGTAAGCTTCATTTAGATCACTAATGTTGCTGTTTATTGCTTTGGCGTCAGCACTTAGAGTGTGGGTAGAATTGCCCTGAGTTCTTATGAAGTGCCTTCGGTGGGCTCTGTCCACCATGGGGTTGGGGTGCTTGCTGGGAAAATGGCAAGTAATTCTGGGGTAACTAATTCTGCTTGTTAAGATGAAGAGCTTCAAGGTGTGTTTTTTTTGGTTATTAGTTCTTTTTTTTGGCCTTCTGCCCTAAAGTATGATTTCTAGTTGGTGGATCACAATTTGCTCTTTTGCTAATTGAGATGACCTCTCTGTTTACCCTAGAGGCTGAGTCATTTGCTAATGAAGAACTTGAACTTGTCACTCAGTCCTACTGGCTTTGCATCTTGGCTCCTGACTTGCTGAGTAACCTTAGGCAGTGTCTTTAACCTCTTCCTGCCTCATTTTCCTAATCTGTACAATGAGGGTAATATCAGAATTATCAGGACCAAAAATCCATTATGTTGAGAGTATTGGGTTATAAACCTTAGAATAAAATAAGTATCCATGATTCGTGCTGCTGTAAATAAATAACTGAATAAACAAACAAATGGGGCAGAAGGAACAGCTCTTCCTTACGTAGAATTCCAATTAATAAATGTAGAAAGAATGAGCAATAGAAGATCACTACCGGGTACCATAATAATCATTGTTGCAGGCAAGAACTATCAAAGTGTACTAAAATTAGTGAAAATATGATGAGAAACAGGATATTTCCATAATCTCAAATTATCTTCCCATAAGAGACTTAATAATTAAAAAGAAAAATAGTACTTGATAGCAGAGTGACACAGCAGACACCACCGTGACCGAGTGATCAAGGTTAACATCACCAGTAATAAGATGTCCCGAACCCCCAAATATGATGCATTGAGAAGGCACAATGGCACGTCTGTGGTGTTCTTGCCAAAAATGCATCTAATAACCTCACTGTAATCATTAGAAAACAAGAGGGACATTTTGAAAATAACTGGCCTGGACTTTTCAAAAGTATCACAGGTTAGAGGAAGTGAAGAGAGCTGATGGCTAAATGCGATACAGGATCCCAGATCCTGGACCAGGAAAAAAGAACTGAATGGGAAAGCTGGTGAAATGCTTTCCCAAAACAGGTGTGAAAATTCAGGTGCTAGCCACGTATCAGTGTGAATTTCCTAGTGTTGCTAATTGTGCTGCTTTTATGTACAGTGTTAACCATAGGGGAAGCTTGGTGAAAGGTATATAGAAACTCTCTACAATTTTTTCAACTTTTCTGTAAGTCTAGAATTATTTCATAATAACATGTTTTACAAAATCCATTATGCATGTGAAGCACCGGACAGAGTGCCTGAGGAAACACAACAATGATTGCTGATGCTGCTTTTGGTTTGGAGGAAGGTGGTTACAGATGTTGCTGGTTCTGCCAGGGACTCAGCGTGGCTCTGTGACATGGAGAAAATGTCCTTCTGTTTTGTCATAGGGTTACAGGCTTGGGCTGTGGTGTCCCTTGACGCCTGGCTATCACTGACCCTCCCTGGAAAAGCTGCGGCCATCAGGCTGACCTTAGGCCAGCAGCGCCACTCTGCTAGAAGAGGGGCTATAGCTGGTCACTGGTCCAGTGGAGCTTTTCTTGAAAGCTGGGAGCGGGACCACCAGAACCTGCTTCCTCATTGCCTTCTTCCTATGACAGCATCATATCCGGGTGGCAACTGATGTTTATAGACAACTCTCATTGATTCAGGAAAAATCATTTGGGGGGATGCTCCCGGAGTCATGTGCGATTTTAGGAAATCCATTTTGTAGACTGGAAGAGTGTATTAGTCAAGCCAGGAGGCTGTAACAAAGAGACCCCAAATACCATAGTTTAAATAAGGTCCAAGTTTGTTCTCTCTTAGAGGGTCCAGAGGTTACCAACTGGAGCTGGCCGGCTGGCTCTTTGATCATCAGCTCTCCAGTTGTTACTTTTTCCAGCTTGTGGGAAGGGAAGGGAGGGGCCTGGGCTCCGAGTTGGCTTTATGGTGAGATGGAGCATGTAGACCTTTTGCCTCTGCTCATGAATCATGTGCAGGAACTTGGTGGCATGGTCATGCCTCTCATGCGAGTGAGGCTGACAATACGGTCCCCAGCTGGGCAGCCAAATGCCCTGCTGAAGCCGAGGGAGGAGGCAAGGGGGGATGGATACCAGGGGAGCGGCAGCATCTTGCCCTAGAGCCCCTTCTGCTCTCTTGGTCAAATTCAGAGAAGTCTTTGTAGAGCAGCTTGAAGTGTTCCCCACGCCTGCAGCCCTGCCCTTTGCTACCAGTCTGCAGGTAAGGTCTAGGCTCTTACAAGCAGAGGGGGTGATAATCTGATCTTAACCCTGTGGCATGAGAAACTGATACGGATTTCCTGGCATAACACACCACTGAGGGCATTCATGGCTCTTAGGTATCTAAGCTGCTCCTTTTCTTTTCTTATGATGGAATTATGTTTGCTGGTAGAGCTGTTGAAGGTGGGGGGTGGCAGGAGGCTAGAATCCACCCTCTCAGATGGGGCCAAGGTCACCTTTTCACATCTGGTCTGTCCTTCCTCCACATACGTGATGCTAAGAGCAGCTGTTCACTGTAGGAAACTTCCGAGACTCGGGGACCATAGCAGCCCCATCACCGCACTGCAGAGATACCATGCCGCCTTGTGTGGACCGGTTTAGTTCTACCTAGAGAGTCCCCATCCTACGACCCTGGAAGGTTGCTTGTCCTCATGCCTGACACCCAACACCCAGGGACCTGAAAGAAGTTTGGGGTGGCGGGGCCCTAAACCCCTGACTCCCATCCCCTTGGAGACATCCTAGCTCTGAGAATATCAGCAAGCTTATCTTTATCTAGGAAGAACAGAACATTTGACAGGTTAGCTTTTTCTCTTTTTTTGGTGAGAGAACAGTAAAGCATTATGTTGTCGCTGAATTAAAATCTAAGAAGATAAAGCCTGAAATGCAGTCCCTGTGGTAGGCATATTTCAGAAAAGCTTCAGAGAGAAAGCCAAAGGACGTTACAAACTGAATAATTCTGATAACACTTTTCTTCTTAGGGACTCATATAATTTCGACGTTTCCTTCACTGTTATCAGTACAGTTTTCTTTTTAAAATAAAATTTAAATGTGTACCATAAGTTTTTATAGCATACTGAATTTCATGGTGTAGCTATGAATTTTAACTTGCCCCAAAATATGGCTCATTAAATGCCTTTTCTTGCCATCACGCCGCATGATTTTATGCTGATTGTTTATCCCTGTAAGCAGTGGTGTTTTGCCTACTTATTTGCTTTCAGTGAAGGAAGGTGGTTGGAAGGATGGAGAAGGAAAGCACCTCTTCGGGAGAAGGGTTATTAGCAGGAGCTGATGGTCTGTGGGCTGAAGCTCTCCTTGTTAGGATGCCCAGGAGGGGCTGGAACGCACACACTTTGATGACCCCATCAGCCCTGCAGCAGGCTGTTGTCAGCACTGGGCCTGCTGGCTTACTGAGACTTGTCATTAAAACTTCTCTCCCCTCCCCGAGATGAGCTTCACTTTTACCCGAGTGTAGTGAAGACAGCAGGGTACAACCATCTTGAAGTGAAATGTTGCCGTCTGCTTGTGGTAGACCAGCATGAGTTCATTGACCTGGACTGTGATTGAGGATTTTTATATATTTTTAAAATTTTTATTGGAGTATAGTTTACAATGTTGTGTTAGTTTCAGGTGTACAGCAAAGTGATTCAGATATACATATGTTCATTCCTTTTCAGATTCTTTTCTCATATAGGTTATTACAGAATATTGAGTAGAATTCCCTGTGCTATGCATTAGGTCCTTGTTGATTATCTACCTTATGTATAGTAGTGTGTGTATGCCAGTCCCAAGCTCCTGATTTATCCCTCCCCCCATGTTTCTCCTTTAGTAACCATAAGTTTGTTTTCTAAGTCTGTGAGTCTGTCTCTGTTTTGTAAACAAGTTCATCTGTATCCTTTTTTTAAAAATTAGATTCCACATATGAGTGGTATCATATGATATTTGCCTTTCTTTGTCTGACTTCACTTAGTATGATAATCTCTAGGTCCATCCATGTTGCTGCAAATGGCATTATTTCATTCTTTTTTATGGCTGAGTAATATTCCATTGTATGTATGTACCACATCTTCTTTATCCATTTGTCTGTCAGTGGACATTTAAGTACAGCAGAGAATGTGGGGAGATGGTCTGTTTTAGAAACATCTGTGGTTTCTACACAAGAGTACGTGGCCCCTGAAGCCATGTCATCAACATGATACAAGTTCATGTGAGAAGTTGGACAATCCCTAAGATCATTTTCTGCTCAGAGCATCTTGTCCTTTTACCCTCTGGCCAAACTGAACCCAGACAGAGAGTGTTAAATGTGCACCTTTCACTTGTAAGTTTCTGAAGGTGCTTCATTGGATTCGTGGGATTTGGAGCAAGCAACTTCTGTTCCTGGTCCCTTCATTTTCTTAGCTGTTAAAGGAGGTTGATTGATGGTTTCTGCCATCATTTCTGGAGTGTTCACCATGTACCAGGCACTGTGCTGAGTACTCGTTCATCTCCACCAACAGCTCTGTGAGCTCTGCCCCGTTATGGTCATCATTTTACAAATGAGGTGCTGGAGGCACAGAGGGTAACTTGTTCAAGGTCAGATAGATAACAGATGTGAGGCTGGAATCCAGACTGGCCCATCAGCTCCCCACTCTCTGAGTCATGCATATGCTTTAGTCTTCTGCTCTCTCTTGGCGTATCTGAAAATCAGATCCAGAGGGTTTGCCTGGCAGACAAACCCCCACGAAGAATCAGATGAGATCTAGTCCTAGAAGGGCCTTGGGTGTAAAAGACTGACTGACATCTGCCTTAGAGTGACAGTTTTCTGCACTCCAGATTCAAACTTATAGAGGACTTGAAGAAACCTGTTTTCTAACATTAAATAAAAGCTTACTTAGGGACTTCCCTGGTGGCGCAGTGGTTAAGAATCCGCCTGCCAATGCAGGGGACAAGGGTTTGATCCCTGGTCCAGGAAGATCCCACGTGCCGCGGAGCAACTAAGCCCCTGCGCCACAACTACTGAGCCTGCGCTCTAAAGACCACAAACCACAACTACTGAAGCCTGCCTGCCTAGAGCCGGTGCTCAGCAACAAGAGAAGCCACCGCAGTGAGAAGCCCATGCACTGCAACAAAGAGTAGCCCGCGCGCAGCAACAAAGACCCAGTGCAGCCAAAAAAAAAAAAAACTTGCTTAGTTGCAACTGAGTATGGCCTTGGGAGGCAGGGGGAGGGGCAGTTAGGTTATCATAGTCCAATAGAAATATAATAGAAGCCACATATGTAATCCAGATTTTTCTTTAGCCATGTTAAAGGTAATAAGAAACATGTCAAATTAATTGTAACATATTTAACTCAATATATTCAAAATTTTACGATTTCAACATGTGATCAATATGAAAACATAATGAGATACCTTACACTTTTTTCCATATCAAGTCTTTGCAATTCAGTGAGCGTTTTACACACACTGCACATGTCCCATCTGGGTCTGGCCACGTTCCGCATGCTTGTAGCCACTTGTGGCTAGAGGCCACTGCACTGGGTAGCCTTTATCAGTAGATAAATGTACTAAGACAGCCTTGCAGGCAGCTTCTTGGGCCTGGACCCAGAATCTGGAACAATTTGTGCAAAAGTGGTCATTACTGTTCCATTTTACACCACAGCCTATGAATGTATGTGGAGTCTAGGTTGAGAGTGCTGGGTAAAACCATAGCTGTCAATTTGTTACTGGGTCCAAGCTTGTACTGCTTGCTGCACGACAGGCCAATAAATTGAGAGATGAGTTGTTGGGGCAAAGAATAGTGTCTTTATTCGGAAAGCCAGCAGACTGAGAGATGGTGGACTAGTGTCTCAAAGAACCATCTTCCCTGAGATAGAATTCAGGCTTCTTTTATACTAAAAGGGGAGGGGTTGTGGTTGGTTGCTGCAGACTTCTCGGTGTCCGAATCCTTTGTTCCTGCAGTTGTCCAGGTAGGTCAGGTCACAGTGTTAAACCTGCAACAAGATAAATCTTATTCATTGTTCTGCAACTTTTTATCTCTATATGAATGGGAAAATGTTAAACCTTTAAAGGTCAGAGCCTTATTTCAGGCTGTAGGCAACATTCTTAACTTGTAGCCAAAGCAATAGAATACCAAGGTTAAAGTAAAAGAAACAGATCCAACATGGAGTCAGATTTGTTCTTCCCTATTACATCATTTTTGTCTAACATACATCACCCCCCTCTCCATTTTATAGATGAAGGTATAAGCGAGGAAAAATTTCTCTCTACTCCTCGGAGTTCTTGGCTGAGACCCCTGTAATAAAAGATTAATGGGAGAAAAACAAAAACATATCAACTTGTATATCTCATGTAAACATGGGAGATAGCCAGGGAAAAATGACTCAAAGAAGTGGCTTAGAATTCTGGTTTATTTAGCATCTTCAACAAAGGACAATACATTCGTGGAGAAGTGACAGGACAAAGAAAGTCAGTTTGGGGGTTCCCAGGGCGAAGATGAAGGATAGGGAGTGAAGTTTGTTTTGTAGGTTCCTCTGGTGTCACCAGGAGGATAGGGTCTAAAGCTGCCTTAGGGGGTTAACCTTTGTCCTTTTTGGTGGAGGGGGAGGACACCTTTGTAAATTTATGGCCTTCTTGGAAAACGGGAGGGCAGAGGGTTTTTCTTGTATCTGCTTCTTCCCAGTTGCCTTCAGCTCATAATAATCCTTACACCAAAGTGGCATATTTTGGGGCAACACCATCTGCTACCCTTCAGAGGCAAGGATACTGAGGAAGATGTCTGGGGTTACACAGTGTTATTGGCTTTGCTGGCTTTGTGATTTATTGTATTGTGGAAAAGGCGTAAGTGACCACGCCTTTGTGTGTGTTTGATATACCCCCTTTTATGTGAGAAAATATCTGTGACCTTTTGCAGGGTTCACAGAAACCCTAGATTGGAGAAATGGAAACATTCTCTGAGATCAGCTGGTTCAACTTCATTTTCTCTACTGGGCTCGAGGGTCAGAGAGGTTAAATGGTTTGCACAAGGTCATAGAGGTGGGTCTCTTGACTCGGAGCTGTTGTTTTGCTGTCACACTCGGAAGACAGTCACAAGAATCCATGGCTTTAAGACAACACAGAGCAGAGGAAGGAAAGTCCAACTAAGTGCTAAGGATCTTACCTTTCTTCGAACATTCAACTTGTTTCCATGTAGCCCTGAAATTGCTGGTGAGGTTTGTGAGTCTCTCTAGAAGGAATGTGTGTGAGGATGGGAGAAAATGCTTCAGTTGGGGAGAAAAGGGGTCAATGACTGCTGGCAGAGATGAGGGATGAGGTTGACACCTCCTGAGTTTGGACACTAGGCGGCCTTCCTTAGCCAGGAGAGGGTCAGCTGTGAGCGATCATTCACAGCAGGGGTTGTCAACCCTGGGGTGTTTGACAGTCCCTGGAGTCATTTGCTAACTGGCATCTCGTGGGTAGAGGCCAGGGACGCTGCTAAGCATCCTATAATACACAGGACAGTCTTGTACAATTAGCTGGACTAAAATGTCAGTAGATTTGAGGTTGGGAATCCTTGACTTAGGGAGGGGCAAAACTCATATATTGGAACTCTCTGTATTTTTTTTAATACATCTGAACAATATTGTTTCTTATGAGTCTGAATTTAACTACAGTGACTTTTTTGCTTGGAAAGCTTAGAAAGTCTTCATAATTCCTTGTTGTTTTTCATGAACCAGAGGAGCTTTTTAAGGAGAAATAGTCATAGATAGCAAACAAGGATCTACTGTATAGCATAGGGAACTCTGCTCAATATTCTGTAATAACCTAAATGGGAAAAGAATTTGAAAAAGAATAAATACATGTATATGTATAACTGAATCACTTTGCTATACACCTGAAACTAACACAACATTGTTAATCAGCTATGCTCCAATATAAGATAAAAATTTTTAAAAAGGAGGAGAAATAGTCATATTTGTGAGGTCATCTTATTTCAAAAAGGCAAACATGTATTTGGTGCTGGGTTTGGGGTTTCTTTAATTCCCATACCTGACCCCCTTCGTTAAACCCACATTGTGTTGCAGACTAACAGCCTGATAAATAAGCAGATATCATCTATATTATCAGACATCTATTGCTAATGAGATTACATCTAAGTTTAGAAATTTAAAAACTCTGTACGTTTTAATTTTCTGTATAGATTATTTGTGCTACAGGGGTCCTACAAATGGGTGCTTGATGGTGATGCTGAAAACTTCAGCAGAGCCAGGGGAAGTGCAGTGTCTAGCTGCTTATGTTGTAACTATTTTAGGCAGAGAGACAGTGACAGGAGCTTTCCTAGTCTGGCTGGGAGTTCACGGGAGGTACAGATGCCACTGGAAGGGGGAGGCAGGACCAGAAAGTGATGAAGGGATTACGAAGGCGTTTCTGCCGCGTCTGGTTGGTTTGTGAATAGGGAGGACTGGTGGAAATTGGGGAGCCGGTGAAATTGACTAAATCGATACCTATTGTCTCTCTTCCCTTTGAGGATACAACAGAGGGAATCTGAAACTTGTTTCATGCTTACCTTCCAGGAAATCCAAATTGTGTGAATTCTTGGGGACAGAGCCAGCCCCTGTCACTTTCTGGACCATCTGGTGTGTCTCGATGGCTGAGAGTTTAAAACAAACGGACACACATACACAGACACACACATGCATGAAAACAAAGCAAAACTGCTGTGGTGGTGTCATTTTTAGGTAATTAGAAGCCTTTCAGACGTCTCATATGCTGAGTGTGGGGAAGGGGAACTGCTTTGCTCCTTGCTTAACCTGGGGTGTTTGAAAGCCACCCTCAGCTTTCTGAAAACTTGCAAAAGCTTCATTGAAAGGATCAGTTCTACAACTTGATAATGATTTTTTCCCCTTCCTGAATTCCTGAATGTTTATTGAAAGTGACGCATAATGTCTGATTGCTTGAAAGCTCGTGGAATGTTCTTTGAGGTTCCAGATCATGATCTTGCTCATGTTTTAATCCCTTAAGGCACCTATACCCACTGTGTAAACCTTGGATGGCTCAGTCAGTGTTGGATTGAACTGGAGTATACTGGGTTCTCTTTTTTCCTTCTTATAAATACAACCTTTGAAATGCAATTTTTCATTTAAGCACTGGGTGCTTTTAAGATCATAATCACACAATGATCTGTTTTTCTCAGTTGGTAGTAACTAGCTCTGTTACTTTGGCCTTAGGCAGCTCAGCTCAGCAAGGCTTTGTGAAGTAAAATTAACTAGTGTGCTCACTTCTATGAACCAATACAAACTCAGGCTTTTGATCCATGCACATTAGAATATAAGTAGAGTGAACTCCTTCCAGAGTGTAAGACTGAGTTTATCCTGCCGTGCATGCTCGTACAAACATTTTTCTGAGGCCGTCAGAAAAATGTCAGAACCTCAGGGTGAGTGCATCTGTATTTTTATTTGCTGTTAATCCTGCTTTTATAACTCTGTCCTGGAGACTCCCACCCCCTTCAGATGTATACTAAATACTGTGGCCGACTGGCTTTTACTAAAAGGGAGTTTTGAGCCCGAGAATGTGCCCTGCACATCACTTCTTCCTCTCAAAGCCACTGTGCATTTTATCCCAGTCTCTGCGGTTTGCAAAGATGCATTATGGTTTTTCAACGACAAGATTTTTCACCTTGCTTCAGAGCCAAATCTTTAGAAGAGCAGGCTGTTCCAGCGTGAAAAATGACACTTCTATTTTAAAACAAAAATGTTTTGTTTTGCAAAAAGGTCACACACAGGTATTTTTTTTCCCATGACATTTGTTTTCTTGATCCAAGTGCACCAGGCTTGAGCCTTCTCCATCCTTCTCTCCTTCTGCACTTGGTAACTTGTTTATGAGTCTCAGAGGCCCACTTCCTTATGCCAGCCAGCCAGGGAACCCTCGACCATCTGGCCTAGGTTTGGGGGATAACATGAAAATGAATTCCAACAAGCAGAGCTGTGTTTCCTGCACCATCTGGCCTTTAGACACGTATGTAGTTGATCTTTCCTGTCTGGGCTGGGGGATCTGCTTTGGAGGATGTAAGCCTATTACTCAGGAAGGACTGTTGTGTAGAGCACATCTTGTGGGTGAGTGTTTCCTGTTTATTGCAAGGGTCACCAGGGGGCAGTGGGTGCTTGGGGCTTTCAGATCTTCAAATTCAAGCTTTGGGGTCGGACCCCAGGGACTGGTACCAGTTCTAAGGACCTTCGCAGCTCTGCAAGCATCTCAGTGACATCTCTGCATGCAGGTGGCTAGGAGAATGCTGTCGTGCGGCCTCTTAATCTTTATCCTCCATCAGTATTTAGTGATTGGCAGATGGCCGCTCCTAACATCTGTGATTTGGAGACATAAGAATTTGATACGTATGACATGTAAATCAGCCCCTGACTATTTCGGGGTAATTCAGGACACATTCCTCGTTGAGCACATACTCAGGGGTTTGCCAGTACCGCCGCACTCAAATCGTCTTTGAAAGGCTCCGGGAACTTATTGCCAAATGGCCCAGAGAAAAGTCATCCTAATTTACAGCCTTGGCCAGCAGTGGGTGTGACTGCTCACTTCCCTGAACTCTTGCCAACACTGACTTTTATCATACTTAAAATTTCTTGCCAACTTGCCCAGTAGACAAAAGACAGCATCTGATTCTTCTGCTCATTTGCATTTCTTTAATTACTTGTGAGATCGAAAAATGTCACATGCTAATCGATCATTTGTAATTTTGGTAATTGCGTTGCTTACAGTTTAAAAAATATTTTTTAAATTTTAATTTATTTTATTGAAGTATAGTTGATTTACAGTTTTTTGTGTTAGCCGTTGCTTACAGTTTTATCTCACTAATTTCCGCTTAGCTGAAGAAAGGAACACCCATGTGGTAGGATACCAGATAGTCCTTAAGCTTATGTTTTGTTTTTTTTAATAATTTTATTTATTCTTGGCTGTGTTGGGTTTTTTTTTAAATTTATTTGTTTATTCATTTATTTAATTTTTGGCTGCATTGGGTCTTCACTGCTGCACACGGGTTTTTCTCTAGTTGCTGAGAGCGGGGGCTACTCTTTGTTGCGGTGCACGGGCTTCTCATTGTGGTGGCTTCTCTTGTTGCAGAGCACGGGCTCTAGGCTCACGGGCTTCAGTAGTTGTGGCTCGCAGGCTCAGTAGTTGTGGGGCACTGGCTTAGTTGCTCCGTGGCATGTGAGATCTTCCTGGCCCAGGGCTCGAACCCTTGTCTCCTGCATTGGCAGGTGGATTCTTAACCACTGTGCCACCAGGGAAGCCCTTTGTTGGGTTTTCATTGCTGCATGTGGACTTTTCATTGCAGTGGCTTCTCTTGTTGCAGAGCACGGGCTCTAGGTGCGCGGGCTTAAGTAGCTGTGGCACGCGGGCTCAGTAGTTGTGGCTCACGGGCTCTAGAACACAGGCTCAGTAGTTGTGGCGCACGGGCTTAGTTGCTCCACGGCATGTGGGATCTTCCCGGGCCAGAGCTCAAACCTGTGTCCCCTGCACTGGCAGGTGGATTCTTAACCACTTCACCACCAGGGAAGTCCAAGGTTACGTTTTTTAAAAATATTAAATATTGTAGTGAAGTATTCATAATCTATTAAGTGAAAGAAAATCAGTAGTAAAAATGTGTCTCATGATTCCAATTTAATAAAACATTAATAAGGTATATGACTATGGCACAGAGATTTAAGAGTTGCAAATTTATATACCCTTCAACTCAGATTCCAAGGAAAAAGCACTCTATTTTTGGTGACTGGTCCAGCCATCTCATGGGCCTCTAACTCTGGGAGCGAGGAAAGAACTTTCCAGAGTGTCTTAGTTTCTCCTAGCTTGTGCTTTTGTTTCAGCCAGTGCCCAATGATCCTCCTAGACATGACCTGGCTTCAGTTCCCCATGGTGCTGCCAAGCCCTGACCCTTGGCCACATCCTCATCCATCCGACTGGGCCCTTTCCCTCGTAGCATCCTTCCTGAAGCAGCGTCCCTTCTGGTGGTGCTGCTGCCTGTCAACTTGGCCCCACCCCTCCTCCCACCGGCAGGTGCTAGGTTCTTGGCCTCTTGCCCTGCAGGGCTCATCATCCCCCTGGTCCTCTCTGCCCTGTAGCCTATGGGAGGGGTCTACAGTCCAGACTTCGAAGCTGTGTTTTGGGGTTTCAGGATCCGTTTCTCTTACAGTAAAGCCTGACTACACCACTGTCTCATGGGAGACTCAGATAAGACCTGAAGAATGACCCCTTTGTGGTGTCTACCCCATCCCTCCCATCACTCCCCTCTGGGTACCTTCCATTGAATCCATTGATGGGACCTTTGAGGCCCACAATTTATAGGATATGAAAGTACATTTGACCATATTTCATTAAGACTATATTCAAAGATACTGGGAGGAAATACACCAACATGATTTTTTTCTGGATTAATGGGGTTATATGTGAATTTTATTTTCTCCTTCATGCTTTTCTGTATTTTCCAAATTTTTTCAATGTCTATACTATGTTTTTATAGTTCTCTAAATCCATTTTTGTTTTTTTCTTTTATTTGCGGTATGCGGGCCTCTCACTGTTGTGGCCTCTCCCGTTGCGGAGCACAGGCTCCGGACGCGCAGGCTCAGCGGCCATGGCTCACGGGCCCAGCTGCTCCGCGGCACGTGGGATCTTCCCGGACCAGGGCACGAACCCGTGTCCCCAGCATCGGCAGGCTGACTCTCAACCACTGCGCCACCAGGGAAGCCCTCTAAATCCATTTTTAAATGAAGTATTTTTTTCTTTTTTGTTTCCTTATGTATGTTAAAGAAAGGGGCCAACGAGTCCTTACATATAGGATGCTCTTTGGATGATGCACAATCTTCAGTCTCTCAGATTTCTTTTTCTTCCAACTTTCTGTCTCCCCCTCACCCCACATTTGCAAAACAAGATTAAAAATTATATGCATGCCTGTCACCAGCAGATGGAACCAGGCAAAGGGCTGAGTGGAATTAAGAATTGAGGAAAATCATTGTTTATCATTTTTTTTGATTTTTTAAATTGAAGTATAGTTGATTTACAATGTTGTGCTAATTTCTGCTCTACTGCAAAGTGATTCAGTTATATATATGTACATTCCTTTTTATATTCTTTTCCACTATGGTTTATCATAGGATATTGAATATAGTTCTCTGTGCTATACAGTAGGACCTTGTTGTTTATCCATCCTATATATAATAGTGTATATCTGCTATTTGACAAATCTGGTATTTGACAAATACGGTATTTGTTGTTCTTTTTCTGACTTACTTCACTTGGTATGATAATCTCTAGTCGTATCCATGTTGCTGCAAATGCATTATTCTGTTCTTTTTTATGGTTGAGTAATATTCCATTGTGTATATATGTACCACATCTTCTTTATCCATTCATTTGTCAATGGATGTTTAGGTTGTTTCCATGTCTTGGCTATTGTGAATAGTGCTGCTATGAACATGGGGGTGCATGTATCTTTTTGAATTAGAGTTTTGTCTGCATTTATGCCCCAGATCCAGGGATTGCTGGATCATATGGGTAATTCTATTTTTAGTTTTCTGAGGAACCTCCATACTGTTCTCTGTAGTGGCTGTACCAACTAACAGTCCCACCAACAGTGTAGTAGGGTTCCCTTTTCTCCATATCTCCTCCAGCATTTGCTATTTTAGAGTTTTTAATGATGGCCATTCTGACTGGTGTGAGGTGGTACCTCACTGTAGTTTTGATTTGCATTTCTCTAATGATTAGCGATGTTGAGCGTCTTTTCATGTGCCTATTGGCCATTTGTATTTCTTCTTTGGAGAAATGTTTATTTAAGTCTTCTGCCAATTTTTTGATTGCGTTATTTGTTTTTTGTTGCTGAGTTGTATGAGCTGTTTTGTATATTTTGGAAATTAAGCCCTTGTTGGTTGCATTGTTTGCAAATAGTTTCTCCCATTCTGTAGGTTGTCTTTTCGTTTTGTTTATGGTTTCCTTTGCTATGCAAAAGCTTGTAAGTTTGATTAAGTCCCATTTGTTTCTTTTTGTTTTTATTTCTATTGCCTTGGGAGACTGACCTAAGAAAACATTGGTACGATTTATGTCAGAGAATGTTTTGCCTATGATCTCTTCTAGGAGTTTTATGGTATCATGTCTTATGTTTCAGTCTTTTAAGCCATTTTGGGTTTTCTTCTATCATTTCTTTAAAGCCTGTTTTGACATTTGTTTCACATCAATAAAAGTTATCTTCTATTAAATAACATTGTGGCAAGTGATCCCTTTATAGGATAAAACTTGGTGCAATAACTTCTTTCAGTGTTTTTTGGTGCACGTTGATGATCTAACAAAATAATTTCTGTAACCCTGCCAGGGTTAGATTGCTGAGATCTCTGCAATCTAGAGATAGGTTGATCCCTAGACAACCTTAAAATTTATTCCAGAATCATCTTTTTCTTGGGGAGAAAAAAATTATAATAATGTGAAAGCAAATTAAAAGAAAAGAACCCCATTTTAATGGTTTTGTAACATTTTCTCATCTTCGTCAATTTGCATAGATATTGTTCATACATTTATTATAGAAAACATATGGTCTTTTTCACTTAATGTATTTATTCCATTTATATCCTATTTATGTATTTTAAAATAAATCATATATTTACTAAAAAATGCCCAAATTCCTCTAGAATTTATGTAAATAGTACTCACACACACACACAGACGCGCACACACACGTCCTAGGAATAACGGCTCAGCATTTGCTAATTCACTGTTCATGGTGACTCTGTAGAGCATATTACTGCAAATAATGAGCATCAACTATACCTGCTAAGTGTTCTACAAGAAAAGGATTACATGGAAAAACTGGGCTTTGATGCTAATTGAAACTAGCTTGTTTTACAAGGACCTTGGCAGACAAACCTAGCGGTGGACCAGAATGTCACTGCAGGCTCACGGGAACCTCACACTGTATTTCCCTTAGCAGTGATGGTACAGTATTCCATAATCAAGCATCCATGGCCACTTTGTGGAATGTAACTACTGTGAATAATGGGACCTGACTGCAGTGGATTTGGTGAGGTTATTTTTTAAGAACAGGGAAGTCAACTCCAGTAGGGAAGGAAATGGTTCTGCAAGAGATGTGTAATGTGTTTGACATTGACTGTATTGCTTTTGAAACAGGTTTCATGGAGGTCTGGTGAAAACCACAGGATAGAAATATTCCATATCTGTGTTTATTTTCCACTGGTGCTCACCATCACCATGGTTGCTGACGTGTTCAGTGTTTCCTATTTGCCTATCACTGTTTTCAGCTTGTTACACGTAATCTAATTTAACCTGCAGAATAACAGTCGTGGTAGTTATAGCAGGAGTGGAAACAGAAGCAGCTGCCAACACTTGTGTGATGCTGTGTCAGGTTATGGACTAATTCACCCCTCACACATGCCTGTGCCATGAGAACTGTTATAAGCCCCATTTTACAGGTGAGGAACCTGAGGCCCAGAAACAAGTAAACCACATACCCAAGGTCACACTTAGTAAGTGGTCCTGAGTCTGTACGCTTAGACCCTAATGAGTTCTGCTGCTTTCCAGGGTGGATGTGTTGGGGAAGGCGCTTTCTCCATCAATAAGCAGATTCACTGGGTAGGAGCTTGTACGCGCTCTCCACTTTTTACTTACGTATTATTAACTTTCCATGCCTTGAGCTCAGATTAGTGCCTGTAGGCTCTTCAGCTGATCAGTTTCTATAGGTTGTGACATAGCAAGTGTCAGATGATAAACTCCTGTTTCTCAAACCAGCCTTGTAAACAGAGGCTGACCTGTTTGCCAAGGAGAACTGACCACACAGGATAAATGGTTAATTAAGAGTTATGGTCTGTTGTGCTTGCCATTTTTTTTTTTCAATCTTTAAAATTTGTCAACTGAAAAAAAATGCACAACGTGAGAGTTGTGAGTTAAGTTTTATTTGGGGCAAAATGAGGACTATAGCCTGGAAGACAACATTTTAGATAGCTCTGAGGAACTGCTCCAAAGAGGTAGGGGGGAAGGTCAGTATTATATATAATTTTATATGAAGGGTGGGTACGTGCAATCAAGCACCCCATTGTGGCAGAAGGTTGCTGCTAGGCACGAGGACCAGATGTTGCCATTAATGATTTTAGTGCTTTTCTAGGTATAGGGAGATGCCAGAATTGGGCTCATAAAATCTTCCCCTGAAAATATCTATCTGAAGACCTATTCTACCAGTTTTTCCCAGCATACAGAGGGCCTTATTCCTGATCTCCACTCTGAACTCCTTTCAGGGTGTGTTGAAGGTCAGAGGCTGCAGTGGCTTGTGACTTAATCATTGTAGAGGCAGATGGCAAGTGCCAATTTTTAGTAGGCAAATTGTTGAAGTGATGTGGGGTATAAGAGTTTGGTGGAGTTAGTTTGGAAAGGAAGAATAGACATTTTTTTTTTGAGAAAAATAAAGGCAAAGATACATTTCTTTTTTACTTAAAAAAAAAAAGAATAGATATTTTTTCTTCAATTTACATCTGAATGGATGCCTCTCAGGATAGGAACCGGAGAGCATGGCATCTCCCCTGGAATTGCTCTCTGCACCCTTCACGTTATCTGAACCGGGAGTTCTTAGCCTGACATCATAGGCCTACAGATTTTAGTTTTGTTTGTTTGTTGATTGATTTACTGTTGGCCACAAGTGCCTTTGAGAGTCTCATGGAAGCTAAGGACTCTTTCCTCAGGAGCAAAATGCTCACAGGCATAAATAACCCTGTCACTGAATCCATTTTGTAGGCACCAGACCTCCTGAGAAACCCACTGAGAAAGCATCTTAGGGTTCATGGATTCTAGAACCTTCTCTCTTAGGGGATCTGTGAGCTATTTTCATCACTGTAAAATTCCCTAACCGAAGCCAAGCACTTATCTATGTTTCTTTGCTCTTGGCTGGATATAGATGAACGTTTGCTGGGTACTCTGGTTTCCTTATGTGCAAGAAGTCCATGCAGAGTGAGGTGGGGTTCCTTAGCGTGAAAGATTGGGAACCACTAGTCTATATGGGGCCTTTGTCTTCATCGACCTCACCCTTCCCAGAATCTTGTTCGTCTGGACAGCCCTTACTCTATAACTTAACAGTATAGTTTTATACTGTTTTGATGGTTTTGTATGTACATGTTTTGTCTTCTCTGTTCATTCTTAGAATCCTGAAGGAGCTGTGTCTCTTGCCCCTTTCTTCTCCATGGGGCCTGGTACCCAGTAGGCCAGTGGGCTTATTATTATTATTTTTTGTTTATCAGTATTATTTTTTTAATTGAAGTATAGTTGATTTACATGTTGTTAATCTCTGCTGTACAGCAAAGTGATTCAGTTATACACATATATACATTCTTTTTAAATATTCTTTTCTATTATGGTTTATCATAGGATATTTTCTTTTTTGTTTTTTTTTTGCGGGGAGGCGGTACGCGGGCCTCTCTCCGCCGTGGCCTTTCCCATCGCGGAGCACAGGCTCCAGACGCGCAGGCTCAGCGGCCATGGCTCACGGGCCCAGCCGCTCCGCGGCACGTGGGATCCTCCCGGACCAGGGCACGAACCCGCGTTCCCTGCATTGGCAGGCGGACTCTCAACCACTGTGCCACCAGGGAAGCCCCTATCATAGGATATTGAATATAGTTCCTTGTGCTACACAGTAGGACCTTGTTGTTTATCCATTCCATATATAAAAGCTTACATCTGCTAACCCCAAATTCTCACTTCATCCTTCCCCCAATCCCCTCCTCCTTGGCAACCACAACTCTGTTCTCTGTCTGTGAGTCTGTTTCTGTTTTGTAGATATGTTCATTTGTTTCGTATTTTTTTTAACATCTTTATTGGAGTATAATTGCTGCACAATGGTGTGTTAGTTCCTGCTGTATAACAAAGTGAATCAGCTATACATATACATACATCCCCATATCTCCTCGCTCTTGTGTCTCCCTCCCACCCTCCCTATCCCACCCCTCTAGGTGGACACAGAGCACCGAGTTGATCTCCCTGTGCTATGTGGCTGCTTCCTACTACCTATCTATTTTACATTTCGTAGTGTATATATGTCCATGCCACTCTCTCACTTTGTCCCAGCTTACCCTTCCCCCTCCCCATGTCCTCAAGTCCATTCTCTACATCTGCGTCTTTATTCCTGTCCTGCCTCTAGGTTCTTCATGACCTTTTTTTTTTTTTTTTTAGATTCCATATATATGTGTTAGCTTACAGTATTTGTTTTTTCCTTTCTAACTTACTTCACTCTGTATGACAGTCTCTAGGTCCTTCCACCTCACTACAAATAACTCAATTTCATTTCTTTTTATGGTTGAGTAATACTCCATTGCATATATGTGCCAAATCTTCTTTATCCATTCATCTGTCAATGGACATTTAGGTTGATTGCATGTCATGGCTGTTGTAAATAGAGCTGCAGTGAACATTGTGGTACATGACTCTTTTCGAATTATGGTTTTCTCAGGGTATATGCCCAGTAGTGGGATTCTGGGTTGTATGGTAGTTCTATTTTTAGTTTTTTAAGGAACCTCCATACTGTTCTCCATAGTGGCTGTATCAGTTTACATTCCCACCAACAGTGCAAGAGGGTTCCCTTTTCTCCACACCCTCTCCAGCATTTACTGTTCATAGGTTTTTTGATGCTGGCCATTCTTACTGGTGTGAGGTGATACCTCATTGTAGTTTTGATTTGCATTTCTCTAATGATTAGTGATGTTGAGCAGCTTTTCATGTGTTTGTTGGCAGTCTGTATATCTTCTTTGGAGAAATGTCTATTTAGGTCTTCTGCCCATTTTTGGATTGGGTTGTTTGTTTTCTTGATATTGAGCTGCATGAGCTGCTTGTATATTTTGGAGATTAATCCTTTGTCAGTTGCTTCATTTGCAAATGTGTTCTCCCATTCTGAGGGTTGTCTTTTCATCTTATTTATGGTTTCCTATGTTGTGCAAAAGCATTTAAGTTTCATTAGGCCCCATTTGTTTATTTTTGTTTTTATTTCCATTTCTCTAGGAGGTGGGTCAAAAAGGATCTTGCTGTGATTTATGTCATAGAGTGTTCTGCCTATGTTTTCCTCTAAGAGTTTGATAGTGTCTGGCCTTACATTTAGGTCTTTAATCCATTTTGAGTTTATTTTGTGTATGGTGTTAGGGAGTGTTCTAGTTTCATTCTTTTACATATAGCTGTGCAGTTTTCCCAGCACCGCTTATTGAAGAGGCTGTCTTTTCTCCATTGTATATTCTTGCCTCCTTTATCAAAAATAAGGTGACCATGTGTGCATGGGTTTATCTCTGGGCTTTCTGTCTTGTTCCATTGATCTATATTTCTGTTTTTGTGCCAGTATCATGCTGTCTTGATTACTGTAGCTTTGTAGTATAGTCTGAAGTCAGGGAGTCTGATTCCTCCAGCTCCATTTTTCTTTCTCAAGATTGCTTTGGCTATTTGGGTTCTTTTGTGTTTCCATACAGATTGTGAATTTTTTTCTAGTACTGTGAAAATGCCAGTGGTAGTTTGATAGGGATTGTATTGAATCTGTAGATTGCTTTGGGTAGTATAGTCATTTTCACAATGTTGATTCTTCCAATCCAAGACCATGGTATATCTCTCCATCTGTTTGTATCATCTTTAATTTCTTTTATCAGTGTCTTACAGTTTTCTGCATACAGGTCTTTTGTCTCCTTAGGTAGGTTTATTCCTAGGTATTTTATTCTTTTTGCTGCAGTGGTAAATGGGAGTGTTTCCTTAATTTCTCTTTCAGATTTTTCATCATTAGTGTATAGGAATGCAAGAGATTTCTGTGCATTAATTTTGTATCCTACTACATTACCAAATTAATTTGATTAGCTCTAGTAGTTTTCTGGTAGCATCTTTAGGATTCTCTCTATATAGTATCATGTCATCTGCAAACAGTGACAGCTTTACTTCTTCTTTTCCGATTTGGATTCCTTTTATTTATTTTTTTTCTTCTCTGACTGCTGTGGCTAAAGCTTCCAAAACTGTTGAATGATAGTGGTGAGAGTGGGCAACCTCGTCTTGTTCCTGATCTTAGTGGAAATGGTTTCAGTTTTTCACCATTGAGAATGATGTTGGCTGTGGGTTTGGCATTGTGTCATATTTTAGATTCCACATATAAGTGATATCGGGCTTATTTTGTTGCAGCCGCCATTTTCGGGGGTGGGCGACAGTGTCCGGCAAAGGTATGCATCCCTTTGTCAGCAGGGGGCAGCACTGGAGAGGGTAAAAATGGTCATTGTTCTTCAGTTTAGCCAATCTCAAAGCTGAGGAAATTGTTCCCCAAATAAATGCAGCTGTATTAAAATCTAGCATGTATGTCAGTTTGCAGCAATACTTTAAACTTTTAGTAGAGGAATGGCTCTACTTTAGATAAGTAGTTTTTGTTTGTTTGGCCATGCTTCTCTGCTTGTGGGATTTTAGTTCCCTGACCAGGGATCGAACCCAGGTCCCCAGCAGTGGAAGTGCCAAATCCTAACGGCTGGACCACCAGGGAATTCCCAGTTCTTTGTTTTTTGATGCTTTGGAGTTGGGTGGAGGGTAACACACACAGTCAGAAACATGAATGTTTCCTCTTGCTGAGGGTTACCTTTTATTGCTACTAAATTTACATGAAGATAAAGCCAATTTATCCCTGGGGTGAAATATGTATTTACATTGTAATTGTGGAAAGAATTACAGCCTGTGTTTATTTTGCATTTGGGAAACAGGGGACAGTATCTGGAAGAGTCGCTAATAGTATACATTTTCTAAAAGGTTAGGTTAAAGCTGGTGAATTAACAGGACACAGGTGGGCCTAAGGGGAAACAGTCATTTCTAAGTATTTTCTGAATTGAAGGAGAAAATGCATTTTTCCTTCTGTAAATGCCCGGCTTAGCCCAAGTTAGGCAGCCCCAACTACTGATAGTAATATAACAATGGAAGCAGAGCATTTCACTGGGAAAGAACAAACCTGGAACCTGAAACAGTGGCCCAAAGCCTAGGAATGCATCTAGTGAGAACATCACTGAAAACTGGTACTCCCAGCCAGGTGCTAGGGGCACACGGGCGTGGGGCTGCTCCCCCGACCTCAGGAACTTAAAAGAAAAAAGGTGAGCACTCATGGGGGGTTGGAGGGGCTGGGGGTGTGGTGACTGGTGACTTCTGCCTGGGAGTGCGGAACTTCAGGAGCTGGGCATTGGAAGCCTAGTAGGACTTGACCATGAGGGGTGAGGAGGAAAGGATTTCCAGGTAAGATGTAACCTAGAGAAAGTCAAGGGGTGCAGGGCTGGCCGAGGAGGTAGAATATTCACGAGAAGACAGGGCATGATACACAAGCCACCTGTGAGAATTACACCTAGTTCTGTTTTCAGATCCTGTACTTTCCAAGGTCATTGCCAGGGCCAGACATTTTCTTTTTCTCTCTCAGGTTGGGTGATAGGAAGAGAAGAATTTATTCCCATGAAAAAGAGTACTGTTTTCATCACAGCTGCATAGGGGAAACTCCAGAGGGCTCTTGAGGGAGCGTTGGCTAATGTCAAAAAACCCAGAGCTCCTTGGTGCTAATTTTAATTTCCACAAAGTTAAGGGCGGCATTAAACCCGTGAGCCTGATAGGTAGCACAGCTTGGGGGTTGTCGTCTAGATGTTGGAAAGTCTCAGGAGAGGTGTGAGCTGAGAGAGGACAGGGGACTGAGTCCCTGTCTCTTCTTAAGCCCCCTTTAGCCTGTGGGACCCTATTGACCTTGCGTTATGAGGTGGTATCACAGATAAGAGAGCGGTGGGGGGGTTTGAGCTCAGTTAGAGTTGGGTGTTTATCATACACATTTATAAGAAGTTAATAAACTTCTAGAACCCTCGGACAGGAGGCTGTGCGAGCGTGGCATTCACGTTTAGGGAAACACCTCACCACTGAACTAAGTGTTTTGGATGAAAGCGTTGACTGATGTTCCAGCTGAGACATACGTCTTCCTGTGAAGTGAGTTTTTAAGGTATTTGTAAAGAGTGTGCATCCTTGTATCTTATGCATGTCAGAATCCTGTATCAGGTTAAAATCACAGTCAAAGAGAAGTGGGTTGAGGGGAGACCGCATCCTGAAGGGGTTGGTCTGTGTGTGCAGGGCTGTGGTATCACATGACACCATTCTTCACATCCCTGGTGTCAGCTGACTGGACCAGGGCAGGCATCCGACCCATGACCAGCCCGTCATATTCACTTTCTCTCAAATTTGAAGTCAGACCTGTGAGATGGGGTCGATGTGGCTCCAGGGCCTCTGCTGGGATTTGTCCAAGTGCAGGAAGTTTTCAGGGGAGCAAAAGGAGAGAGAGAAGTGCCGACATCAGAGACCACAGAGACCGGAGGGATGGAGAAGAGAGACCGTGGCATCACTGCAGGACAGAGAGTGGTCCTTTCTGGGAGATGCTTGGCACCTCCATCCCATATCCATGAAGGGATCCCCTTCTCCTTGAACTCGCGTGGGTCCGTTTACGCTCTTTGCTGCTAAACACTCTCCATGACCACGATCATCCAGACCTGGGAGGCACGTGACCACTGCAGTTTTCCGACAAGATGTGGCAGGAAAACAGTTAACCTGCTCCTGTTCATCCCCAGAACTGGCATAGTGCCTCCTTCCCTTGTCAATTTTGAAAGCCCATGGCTGTCACTCAGATGGTGTTTGGGCCTTTTATTCATCTGGATGAGTCTCAGGTTGCCCTGTCTTTTTTCATACCTGAAGGGAGGAGAATGGCTGTTCCCAGCTCTTAAGAGATGCCTGGCTGCTCCCCTTCATCTATTCATTCACTCATTCTTTCCACCAGTATTTTTTGCCTGCAGTTTCCCAGGCCTTGTCCTAGATTCTAGAGAAGCAACAGTGAACAAAAGAGCCATCGTCCTTGTCCTCATGGAGCTCAGAGGCTCATAAGGGCGAGAGAGAGGAACCAAGTAATAGCATAACACATCGCTTAATTACAACCATGATGTGTTCTATGGGTGATGGGGATCGTGACCTTTTTGGGAGATGGTGGAAGGCTGCCTGGTGAAAGTAACGTCTAAGCTGAGTCTGAAGAAAGAGTAAGACTTAACCAGGAGATACACTTTTGGTGGGAGTGTAAATTGGTGCAGCCACTACGGAGAACAGTGTGTAGGTTCCTTAGAAAACTAAAAGTAGAGCTACCATATGATCTGGCAATCCCACTTCTGGGCGTATATCCAGAAAAGACAAAAACTATAATTTGAAAAGGTACATGCAACCCTGTGTTCATAGCAGCATTATTCACTATAGCCAGGACCTAAATGGAAGCAACCTAAATGTCCATTAACAGATGAATGGATAAAGAAGATGTGGTACATATATATACAATGGAATATTACCTAGTGATAAAAAAGGATGAAATAATGTCATTTGCAGCAACGTGGATGGACCTAGAGATTATCATACTAACTGAAGCAAGTCAGAGAAAGACAAATACCATATGATATCACTTATATGTGAAATCTAAAAAAGTGATACAAGTGAACTTACTTACAAAACAGAAGTAGACTCACAGACAAAAAACAAATTATGATTGCCAAAGGGGAAAGGTGGGGGGAAGGATAAATTAGGGATTTGGAATTAACAGATACACCATTATATATACTACTATATATAAAATAGATAAACAACAAAGACCTACTGTATAGCACAGGGAACTACATTCAGTAGCTTGTAATGACCTATAATGGAAAAGAATCTGAAAAAGAATATATATGTATGTATAACTGAATCACTTTGCTGTACACCTGAAATATTATAAATCAACTGTACTACAAAAAAAAGACAAAAAAGACAATCAGGAAGCAGATATTCCATGGTCGAGCCTAGAGCCCATTCAGGTAGGGCTTTGATTTTCCTAGGAACATACAGATTAATTTAGAGGCTGTAAGAAATGTGGGGTTGTTGTGTGCCTGGAGATGTCTCATGTGCAGTTAAAACATCCCATTCCCTCTGTCCTCCAGGGAGGACTAACAGTTAAGGCTGAAGGTCTAAGGTCACAGGCTACAGGAGGAAATATCATTTATTCACTGAGTGGAAGTAGCAGCTCCAGACTAGGGGCATTGGAAGGGAGTTCTTGGATTTGCTAGAGGACCTTGCCAGCTTGTCTACACTTCCCGAAACTTTGGAGCTGTGTCCTTCCTTTCCCCCTTGCTTTCTCGGTAGTCTCCCCTCCTCCCCTCCCCTTCTACCTTTTCTCCCCCCCATCCCCTTCCTTTCACTGCCCTCTCTTCCTTCTTCCTCCTCCACGCATCCACCCATCCACCCATCCACCCATCCATCTACCCATCCATCCAGCATCTGTCAGGCATCTCCTGTGAATAGAGTCTTTTGATGAATTAAGATCCTGTGGACCCTTCTCACAGTGTGTGTGGTCGTAGATTAACTGATTGATTCTATCAGTAGGCTGGGCCCTGGAGATAGACATGTATGGAAATCATTATAATAAATTCCCTTTGCATGTTTATTCATGTAAATTGTGGTCATGGACTACACACTCTTATGCTTCCTTAAAAAGTGGATGCCAGAGTCATGAGGAAGAGTGGAGAAAGTGTAGGAATGGGTCCAGGGCAGTTCATTTCCATCACACAAAAGCAGTTTCCAATGCAGGCACCTGTGAGGGGTGTCAGCTCTTTTGTAAAGCACTGTATATTACATATCACTATGCTAGCTCATATTTGAGCACCTCGAGGATTACATTGTAAGCAGTTTGTGTGCAGGAATTGTGTTTTCTGTTCTGTAAAATGGTGACTGCAGTGTCATTTACCCAGTGGGGATACAATAAATATTAATTACTGGTGGCTTATCCCTTACCATAATTTTCCCTTTCAAATTAATGAAGCAGATTCCTGATAAATGCATTTGTCTCTCCAGAGTTTCATTTGCCAAGGCTCAGATGCTGTAAAGGATTTGCCTGGAGATGTGACTTTCTTGTACAATTTTGTCCCCCTCTTTCAGGTATCCTTTGGAGATGCATTTCTTTCCTGAAAATAATTGGCACTAGTGAAATTAATTTTAGCTGGAAAAGAAAACTATATTGTCATGTTCTTGTCTGCTGCTTTGCATAGATATTTGAACTAAAAACAGCAATTAAGTTTTGAAAGAGAGTAACAGGCATTAGTAGGTAGAGCTATGGCCCAGTGTGAGATAAGAACGTGCTACCAACCTGAAGTTAGATATAGATGTCTACTGGCTTTATTTTTTTTCCAGGAATTCTTAGAACAAGCTTCAAATTTCCCCAAATGGAGATTACATATCCAGAAACTTAGAGGTTCTCTGAGATAGGCCGAGCATGTATGTGGAATATGAGTGTGAATAAAGGTAAAACAGACTCAGGAAAGTGGTTTAACAGGAAAGTGGTTTAATTTCATACTCGTTGATCTTTGGTTTGTAAGGTTCCATTCTGCAAGAGATGAAAACCTGATGTACCAGCCAGCATCTGCTGAGAAATGGCAGGTCGACCAGAAGGCTTCTGACATGGATCAATAAAGCAGCATTTTAGTTTTTGTTTTATACATGATGTATATTTAACAGTTTCTGATGAGGGGACTTCTGAGAGATACTTAAACACTTGAGTGAAACTTCCACACCATTTGCAGGACAAATCCTTACCCTTTGTTGTTCAGGCTTTGTTTATGAATCAGGATTTCTTTCTGGGGATTTACCCAGGAAGACTTTGTGGTCTAACTTGTTCTCTTTCAGTTCAGAGTGAATTGCATCTTAATTCCTTTTAGGCGGGAGGCCTTGCCAGGTGAGCATCTGTGTGTGTGTGTGTGTGTGTGTGTGCGCGCACGCGCACGCGTGTGCATGTGTGCTGTGATCACGAATCGTCTAGGGCAGTGCCGTTCTGCGTGCCTCCTGGGAGTGAGGCAGAGCGGCAGAGAAGTTTGGATCCAGGACACTGGACTTCAGTCCTCACATCTCCACTTGCATGAATTATGATTTGGGCCCCAGGGTCGTGTAAAACAAGAATCACAACGACCAGCCTGCCTTGGGATCAGGGCAGAGGTGGGAGAGTGAGAGATGATGAGTGTGGTATCACTTTGTAAACTGGAAGGCTCCCCCTTGGTCCAGAGGTGAAATGGCCCTGCTTCTATTGTTCATGTCAATGGCTGTGACTGGTGTGACTGCTGTACCAGAAGTAGATGGAGAAGTTGAGAAGGAGGAACGTGGGAAAGGCAAGAGCCGCTTTCTGCTTTCCTCTTCAGCTTAAATGCTGGATTCAGATCAGACACAGGACCTTGCTTGGCGAGCTTGGCAAAGGTGGACAGTCCTGCTCTTATCCAGTGGGTCCTGGGGGCAGAGCAGGCAGTAGGACAGGGTCCAGGTAGACGCTCCCTCTGGCATGAGGAGGGTGTGGGCACCTCGGGCATTGTTTCCCATTGTCTCTTTGTCCTTGGACCTTTTTTTTTTTTTTTTTTTTTTTTTTTTTGCTGTACGCGGGCCTCTCACTGTTGTGGCCTCTCCTGTTGCGGAGCACAGGCTCCAGACGCGCAGGCTCAGTGGCCATGGCTTATGGGCCCAGCCGCTCCATGGCATGTGGGATCTTCCCAGACCGGGGCACGAACCCGTGTCCCCTGCATCGGCAGGCAGACTCTCAACCACTGCGCCACCAGGGAAGCCCTGTCCTTGGACCTTTTAGGAGAGAGCTATGGCTTCTTCGTGAGCTTTCTGAATCCAGTTGGTTCTCCTGGTCATTCTTCCCCTCTCTGCCAGGGCTGTGTGTAGCTTTTCCCTTCCATCGCTGGGGCCACCTTGTTCCTTGCCCTACACCCATCCCCCTATCCACATGGCTGCTTCCATCCTGATAAAGGAAGCGTGCTCTCTGGACTCCCTTTAGTCTTATTTGCTTGAATTTCCTTTACTGGATATGGAAACTTCTTTTTTGTTAAATATATTTGACATATAACATTCTGTAAATTTAAGGTGTACCGCATGTTAATTTGATACATGTACATAGGGTAATAGGATTGCCATTGTAGTGAGATTTAGCACCTCTGTCACATTACATAATTATCCCTTCTTTTTAGTGGTTGGAGTAATTAAGTTCTAGTCACTTAGCAAGGTTGATGGTTATAGTACAATATTATTGTCTATATTCATTATACTGTGCATTAGGTCTCTAGGGCTTATTTACTGCTCGTTGCTAGATGTGGAAATTTCTTACCCTTTTTTAGCCCCATAGTATACAGGGACATGTGCAATGAATTAAAATTTAAAAAAAGATACTAGTTTTCATTTTTTGAGTTTTTTTGTCTGTGAAATTGGTTATGAAAAAAAGATGATTTTTAGAGAGTGCTAATAAGAAAGAGGACAGCTCACACATTGCTGAGGGAAAACAAGTTGATAACAATTTTTTTTTGATGGTGAGCTGGCAGTATTTCTCAAAAGCCTTAAAAATTAATGTTAAATACCCTTAAATTCAGCAACTCCTCTTCTAGGAGTTTATTTTAAGGAAATCATTACAAATTTATACTGAGATCTACCTACAGAGAAGTTTGTGGAATTGTAATTTGTCACAGAGAAGAAAGTTAGACCTCATTGTAAGGTCCAGCGATAGAGAATTGGGCAATAAATTGTGGCCCATTTATGTGCTGGAATGACCTGCAGTATCGTAAATAGTATTGTTACAATTCAACATGGTATATGGAATAAAAAAAAAGCAGTATTATGATGTGCAACCACTTTTGTAAAAAGTAAAAGTACATATTTGTGCATAAAACTGTTGTAAGTATGTATACCAAAATTTTAATACTTATTTCTCTAGTTTGGGATGTGTTATGGGTATTTTTTTCTTCTATTTTACTATGTGTGGGCTTTTTTTCCGTGATGAGTATTGTTTTTTTTAAAAAAAAAAAAAGAGAGAGAGTGATATTTATAATGAAAACCACCAAAGTCCGGGTCGTGGGTGTCGTGCGGGGGAGGCCAGCCTTGTGCTGGTGAGGGTGAGCGCCTTTATTGCATCCAGCACCCTGCCGGGGCTGTGCCTGTAGAGGGAGGCAGAGGTACAGAGCGATGAGGGATGAAACAAGGCGGTGATTTCCTGACCCCTTACCTTTTACTCACAGTCCTTCTGTTGGCCTATGGTGTTTTCTTTGAGAACAGGATAAGAGACGATTCCTTTTGTACCTGGCACCCCTCATTACCAACTTAACATTCAGTACACACAGGTGGAGTAAAAAAATAATACTTTAAAAAAAATAATAAATTTATTTATTTATTTTTGGCTGCTTTGGGTCTTCATTGCTCTGCGCAGGCTTTTCTTTAGTTGCGGCGAGCGGGGCCCACTCCTCTTTGCGGTGTGTGGGCTTCAGTAGTTGTGGCACGTGGGCCCAGCAGTTGTGGCTCGCTGGCTCCAGAGCACAGGCTCAGCAGTTCTGGCGCACGGGCTCAGTTGCTCCGCGGCATGTGGGATCTTCCCAGACCAGGGCTCGAACCTGCAACCCCTGCCTTGGCAGGTGGATTCCCAACCACTGCACCACCAGGGAAGCCATAATAATACTTTTAAACGTTTGTGTCAGCATCTTCTGTTACCTCATTCTGAAAATGCATTCTCCGCCTCAGTTTTCCTGTAGCAAAAATTCCATGAGAAGATGTGATGGTGACATTGCAAGCAAGGAGCTTCTGCTCCAGAGCCAGGGTTGACTTTGCTTGGAGTGAAAATCTTTTCCATGATGCAGCCACTACAGTGAGATCTGTGGAAAGATGTCTGTGATGTGTGTATTAGCTTTCTGGGGCTGCGGTAACAAAGTACCACCGACTGGTACTTTGTCTCCCGGTGCTGGATGCTAGAAGCCCTCAGTTCAGGCATTGGCAGGTTGGTGCCTTCTGAGGACTGTGAGAGTCTGTTCCAGGTCTCTCTCCTTGGCTTATAAATCAGTCTTCTCCCACGGCTTCTCTCATCCGCCCTCTGTGCGTGTCTGGGTCCTAATTTCCTTGTTTTCTAAGGAAAACAGTCATATTGGATTAGGGCCCACCCTAATGACTTGACTTTACACTGATGACCTCTGCAAAGAACCTTTCTCCTTGATTGCACCAAGGATTGAAACTCCTTGGTAACAGCCAATCATACTTTCTTTCCTGAGAATTTGAAAAAATGTGATTGGAGTCATGCACATGTGCAGCAACCCTTCATGGCAGCCCCTAGAGAGGGGATCCTCAGGTTTCTGCTCCTGAGAGTCCCCACATCTCAGCCCTGTTCTTGTCCTTTCTGAGAGTTGGTTGTTCATCATCTTTAATCCTACAAGGAGCTCCTGTATTTTTCTAATAAATTTTTTTTATTGAGGTATAGTTGATTTACAATGTTATTATTATTATTATTATTTTTGCGGTGTGCGGGCCTCTCACTGTTGTGGCCTCTCCCCTTGCGGAGCACAGGCTCCACGGACGTGGCTCACGGGCCCAGCCGCTCCGCAGCATGTGGGATCCTCTTGAACCGGGGCACGAACCCGTGTCCGCTGCATCAGTAGGCAGACTCTCAACCACTGCACCACCAGGGAAGCCCTACAATGTTATTAATTTCAGGTGTACAACACACTTGATTCAATATTTTTATAGATTATATTTCATTTCAAGTTATTATAAAATAAAGGCTAGGGGCTTCCCTGGTGGCGCAGTGGTTGAGAGTCCGCCTGCCGATGCAGGGGACACGGGTTCGTGCCCCAGTCCAGGAAGATCCCACATGCCGCGGAGCGGCTGGGTGCATGAGCCGTGGCGGCTGAGCCTGTGCGTCCGGAGCCTGTGCTCCTCAACGGGAGAGGCCACAACAGTGAGAGGCCCGCGTACCAAAAAAAAAAAAAAAAAAAAAAAAAGGCTATATTTCCCTCTGCAAAAAAAAAAAAAATCCTGTCCCCAAGTTAGGTCACATTTAAGGTACTGAGGATGTGGGATGTCAACATATGAATTTTGGAGGGACACAATTCAACCCATAATGATGTATTTCCTCCCTATTAAAAAAAACTCATTATTTTGAAAAATTTCAAACATAAAAACATTAGAGAAGATAATATTAAACCTCCATGTCACCACCAACAGCTTCAGCATCCCCAAAACCAGTATCATTTCATACTATCCCCCACCAACACCACTGGAGTATTTTGAAGTAACTCCCAACTATAAGAGATGATGCATTTCAAGTGGTAAAGGTTATACAATTATATATAAGGGATATCCTGTTAAATAAAATAGTACTGTGTGTGTGTAGGGGTGTGTGTGTGTGTGTGTAGGTGTGTGTGTGTGTGTGTGTGTGTGTAAATTGGAAGAGTTAGAGTAATACCAGAATATTAGGGCTTATCTCTAAGAAGTAGGATTTCAGGTAATTTTTACTTCCTTTTTTAGAACTGTATTTACTTTCTGATTTTGTTGGGATGGTGATTGATGGTGTGAGTCAGCCTTTTGTAATCAGAATAACAAAAAGAAGTTGTTTCCAGGTGGTGAGAAAAGGTGGAATGAGGGACGGGACAGTGGAAGAAACGTCACTGTAGTTGTTTTCTGAGGCAGAAAGGGTATTGTGCTTCCCGAATAAGAGAAGGAAAGAGGAGGAAGTATATCAGATCATGCCTCGGAGTGGGGCTGCCCCTGAGGAGGAGAGTGAGGGCTGCCACTACAGGTGAAGCTGTGTGTGACCTCAGCACGGACTCCTGGCTTCTCTGAACCCAGATTTCCTGCTTGCAAAATGAAGGAGACAGACTTGACAGCCATAGATTCCTTTGCCCATGAATGCTATGATCTCATAGTTCTTTTTTTTTTTTGACATATAGTTGATTTACAGTGTTATGTTAATTTCTGCTGTACAGTAAGGTGACTCATATATATATATATATACACACACACACACACACGTACACATTCTTTTTTATATTCTTTTTCATTATGGTTTATCTCAGGATATTGAATATAGTTCCCTGTGCTATACAGTAGGACCTTGTTGTTTATCCATCCTGTATATAATAGTTTGCATCTACTAACCCCGAGCTCCCACTCTATCCCTCTCCCGCCTCCCCACCCCCCAGCAACCACAAGTCTGTTGTCTGTCTGTGAGTCTGTTTCTGTTTGTAGATAGGTTCATTTGTGTCATATTTTAGATTCCACATATAAGTGATATCATATGGTATTTGTCTTTCTCTTTCTGACTTACTTCACTTAGTATGATAATCTCTAGTTACATCCATGTTGCTGCAAATGGCATTATTTTGTTCTTTTTCATGGCTGAGTAGTATTCCATTGTATGTATGTACCACATCTTCTTTATCCATTCCTCTGTCAGTGGACATTTAGGTTGCTTCCATGTCTTGGCTTATGTGAATAGTGCTGCTATGAACATAGGGTGAATGTATCATTGTGAATTAGATTTGTGTCTGGATATATGCCCAGGACTGGGACTGCTAGATCATATGGTAATTCTATTATTAGTTTTCTGAGAAACCTCCATGCTGTTTTCCACAGTGGCTGCACCAACTTACATTCCCACCAACAGTGTAGGGAATTCCCTTTTCTCCATACCCTCTCCAGCATCTATTATTTGTAGACTTTTTGATGATGGCCATTCTGACTGGTGTGAGGTGAGGTACCTCACTGTAGTTTTGATTTGCATTTCTCTAATAGGGATGTTGAGCATCTTTTCATGTGCCTATTGGCCCTTTGTATTTCTTCTTTGGAGGGATGTTTTTTTTAAGTCTTCTGCCCATTTTTTGATTGGGTTGTTTGTTTTTCTGTTTATGATCTCATAGTTCTTGAACATTTCAGTATGGGTTTGTCTTTTGGGAGTTGGTAAAGATAAAATGTGCATTCCATATTTGAGCAATATGGAGTTATTACTGGGGGTGGCGAGGAAATGATTGTAGAAAAGCCAAAGGTGAAGGTAAGACAGAAAAGAATCCGTTTTTAAGAAATGTGGGGACCCATCCCCATATCTTCAGAAAGTGTTTCTGAGTATGTGCATGTGCAGTTCAGAATTTTACCTTTGCCTTTTGCCTTGGATGGCATGGGCTGCTGTATAAATAGCACTGAGACTTCTTGGTAACACTCATGTTCTCATATTGAAACTATGGAGGGACCAGGATGGATGTCCTTCATCTCTGGATTGGCCTTTCAACCACTCTTTTCTTTCATTTCTATTCCCCTAGTCTCGCATGATAAAGGCCACGTGTCAGAATGTTGAACTAAAAATGCCAGTAGCCTGTCCTGCCTCCCAGTGGTGGGGGGTGGACAGAGAGATCTGGAGTCAGCGCGTAAGTCTTCTGGTAACAGTCAGCCTCAGTCGTACCCCCTGAGGTCCAGCTAAGTGGGTATAAATACAGAAAGTAGGTAAAAATGTAGAAATGATGAATGCTTCTCTTCTGTCAATTTTCTAAAAGAGAGAATAAATTCTGTAACCAAAAAAATGAATGACAGGTGCTTGGCACTCTTCCATCTGGCTAGTTAGATCTGCTTAGGAAGCAGCCTTCAACTTGGAAGTGGAAATAACGTGTATGCACTTACATACCTTTGAAAGGAAAGCAAACTTTTCTGCCCAAAGGCATAAAAATGACTTCAGGCCTGAGATTCCCCTCCCCCACCCAGAGCTGAAGGCAAGGGGGATCCTGCCAAAACAGGCAGCTGTCCCCTGTGTGCAAGGTCTGGACTCCCAGGCAGACCGGCAGGGACCAGTGGAGACCCCGGGACAGGAGATAAGCCAAGCAGATCAAAATAGCACCACAAAGTGTCTGAACTTAGATTGTCATTGAAACCACGGGCCATAAAAGTAGGCTAGAGCTTGTGTGCTCAACCTAAACATGTGATTGCCTCCTAAAAAAATTCAAATTGGACCTGGAATCTCCTAACATGATAGCCAAAATGTCCAGGATACAGTCGAAAATCACCAGTCACTCCAAGAACCAATAAAATCACACATTGAATGAGAAAAGAGAATTATCTGACATCCAAACCGAGATGAGTCAAATGCTTGTTTTATGTGGGCACAGCCTCACCCAAATGTTTACATGGGGACTCTGCCTGCCTTCCAGCTGCAGGGGCCAGGCTGAGCAGTCACCACAGAGATCCAGTGGTTTGCAAAGCCTTAAATATTTACTCCCTGGCCTTTTATAGAAGTTTGCAGACACATGTAGTTAGGTCATCAAAGATCTAATGGTCAATTTTTGGGAGATCTTTCCTTCTTTTTCCCATTTTTTTTTTCCAGTGAAAATTTTTATTGAAAGTTGAATTTCAGAGCAATATTTCTGAAGAAATTTTCACTACAATTTAGGCTTCCAAATTAAATTTAAAATTCAACTGCCCATGTTACTATTTATTTGAAAAACTCAACAAAGATGGCAAGATGATTAAGGCCTGTATTTCAGGTGGTTACATTTACATGTGCCCAGGCAACAGTAACTCCATCGTAATTCAATCCTCTGCCTAGAAGACGGTAGGTTGTTTTGATGTTGGATACTTTAAAAGGTGGACTTTTGGTTTCCCTTGGTTTATAGTATAGAGTAATATGTTCCTTACGTTGGTTTCTCTATTCTCTTCCTGTGTTTTGTCACCTTGTTCTTCCTCTTTGTCTGTATCCTCATCTGTGTAGCTGGCAGCCTCACCCCTGGAGAGGGACCCTGTTTCCTCCTGCTCATCTTTGTTCCTTTTTGTCACTGTCACTCTCGTACTCCTATCAAGTAGTGTGGATTTGCAGATCTGCCCACTCGATGGGGTTTTCTTTGCTCACCTGATGAGCCTGGAGAGAGATTTGGGAGTCCAGGAGATGTTGAGGACTGGCCTCCGTGGGATTGTGCTTGGGACCACGGAGGGCGGTGCAGAGGGACCCGGGACCCTGCTTCAAGGAAACTCTTGGCTTGTTAACATTCCGGTTATGCCAAGAGCTGGAACAACAGACAAAGCCCAGGGAGTGCAGGAGGCAGGCTGAGAGTCAGGGAAGCGACTCAGCAAGAGGGAGAAATTGTTCAGGTGAGGCCAGGCCTTAATAACTGGGTTCCCAACACTCAGAAACATGGAGAAAGGCTGTAGAGGTTGGGATGTTGCCTCTCCAGGTGTCACCACCACCCTCTGATGACAAGGCCAAGGGACTTTATTGTTCACGCTGTGGGGGAAATGCCACCTCCACGGGGCAGTGTCTCCCAGCCAGGAGGGCAGCGTCTGGATAGGAGAATTAGAACTTTGGTTGACAATACAGGGACTTGATTGGGATCAAGAGACAACGGCTCAGGATTGGTGGAAACAAGGCAAGGACTTTGAGACAAGGCATTTAACAAATTTTGGGGTGCACACTGTTATGTTGATGGCTTCCATTAAAGAGCTGATGGATATTTCAGGAAGCTTCTGTAAGGAGCTGTCAAGCCATATCTGGGGTGGGGAGTCTGGAAATTTAAAGTAATGCTAATGAGGGTAGTTGAATAGTAAATCTGTGTTAATGGAGATAGTAAGCTCTGTGTGTGTGTGAGAGACAGAGAGAGAGAGAGAGAAGGGTTAGTTTTAGTTAGTTAGCTCGTTAGTTAGTTTTGGTTCTAAGGTCTTTGAAGCCTGAGTTAGCCAAGGACTGATCCCTGACCCAGACGGGAGACTTAGAAGGGGCTCCGGAATTCCACCAGGCTGAGGAGAAATGTCAAATCAAGGCCACCCTGAAGTTGGCATCGAACTGTTTGTTCTCCTTCCAGGCAAGAGGGATTGAGTTACTGAAGGTCCCAGGGAGTCTGTGAGCCCAGAAGGCTCGGCCAAGCAAGGCCGGCAGCCCTGGTGACATTAGGATAAGAAATCCGAGCGTGATGCTGCTGCTTTGGTTACTGATGGATGGATGAGTGAGGAGCTGGTATTCGTTGATGTCTAGCCTGTCAGGACTGGACCTTTCCGGCGCCTCTCAAAACCTACAGCAAGCTTTGCAGGTCAGAACGGTCTGAGGCCATCAAGGCGAGCGAGTGTGGCCGCTGCCCAATCCTCAGTTCCCTCTTTAGCAGGATCTCATCTTGTTGAGCTGATGTCCCTGGGTTTTGGTCTTTGCCTTCAGCTTTGGTTTCAGCTTCAGTGAAATAAAACCATAAAATCTGCAGCCACTGACTTTCTTAGCATTAACCTATGCTTTGATTTTGCAGTGCACATGCTGTTGTTTGTGCTATGAGAAGTGGACCATAGCATTTTTCCTTCCCTGTGAAGTTGGATTTGACCTAAAGTTAGACTACTTCACAGCCTCAGAGTTGACATTCCCAGGGGGTGGATCTCTGAAATTTCACGGGGGTCCCATTTTGCACCTGTGTTATCAAGGTGGCGATACCCCTGATTGTAGAAGCCAAACGCCACAAGAAATGAAATGTGTGCTTGTTTTTTTTTTGGTTTTTAAACACCACACATGGTTGATGTTGTGCTTCAGAAGAAGTGTTTAGAGCTCTGACTTGAAACGTATATAATTAGTGGTTCAAGCTGTTCAAAGGCTGGTGGCCGTCACTGGCTGTGCTTTGCTCTTGTGTTGAGGGTGTGGGAACCTTGCAGGGCAGAGGGAGCTGCTTTGGGACTTTGTTGTTGGTGTTTTTGTCGTGTACAGCTTTGCGACATCTTCTCATATGTGCCCTTCATTAAAATTAGATATGGAAACAGCTAAAACTTGTTCTTCCCAAGTCTGATGAAGGTTCTCCATCAGTACCTCCCAGTATGAGAAAGGTTAAAGCAGTGATAAGCGTGATATACAAGCACTGAGGCTGGGAGTCCTGTGTTGCTTTCAGGGTTCGTTCAGTTTCTTTTGGAGCCTGATGATGCTGATAGAAAGTGAAGGTTGGCATCGATTGTGTGTTTAAAGACTAAAGTTCTGTTTTGCGTCACATGGAGAAGGGGAGAAAATGACTCTCGGTGTCTCCTGGGTGTCACGCGCTGTGCTAGGCTCATTTTAGTTCTCAGTGTACCAAGAAAGATGCTGAAATCCATCCAGTGTCTGGTCCCTGGTAAGTCTGTAGCACAGGGTCACTCAGGGAGCGCTCTCGACATTTTGAGCAGGAAAGTTCTGCCTTGACTTGTGGGACATGTGGCACCCCTGCCCCCTGCCACTTAGCGCCAGCCATTCTGCAGTAATTGTAAACGTCAAATCCATCCACTGCCGGTTCAGACGTCCTTTGCTGGAGGCTGTTCTGCCTCTTGGCGCTGGCAACAGGCTCCGATAAACACTGTTGAATACTTTCTAGACAGCAGATACGTGCCTTCCACCTCTGGGAACCTGCCTCTGTTGTAATAGGGTAGAAGATTCTGGAAGTCACTTTTGTGTTTTTATTACCTGAGATTTGCATCATATTTTATGCTTGTGAAATAACAAGTACTTATCCTATACTATATAATTGGAATACAGTTCTTCTTTTCGTTGATTAAAACGGAGTATATTCCATATTTAATGGCTTCATTTTACTCACCTTTTCTCTTAAGCATTATGGTATCGTCCATAGTAGTCAAGAACATAATACATTTACATTCCATCTTATATTTGCTTCTTCCCTTTCAACACATCATTTTTCTAAGACAAGATTTTATGGTAGGAATTTACAGAAATGCTGACTACAACAAGTAGCTTGAAATCAACTTCTCCCAAAATGTTAGCAGTTCTACATAGAGTTGACTGTCGAAGAATATAAAAACATTTTATCTTTTTCAATGTTAAATTTAACCATTTTCTTGGCAAACCGAAACTGATAACAGAGGTATTATTTTTACTGAATCTTCAGCCATGTTGTCCTAATAGACCATAATGATTTGTGTCATAAACAGACTCTCTTGCACCTCAGTGAGAAAAAAGGGACCCTGGGGTTTTGTTCATTCTTTCAACAGATCCATCAGTGAACAGCATGGATAGAATGGTCCTTGCTTTCACACTAGTACAGATGAACATAAGAAATAAGTAAATTACAAGTTGGATTGGAAGATGGTAAGTGCTATGGAGAAAAATAAGTTGGGAAGGAGCACAGGAGTGCCAGGGTTTTGGTTGGACATATGATTTTAAATTATGTGGTTCAGGAAGCTTTCCCGAGAAGGCAGCTCTTTAGCAAAGACCTGAAGGAGAAATGAATTCTTATTGAGCTCCTATTATGCCCCAGGTACTGTTTTAAGAGCCAGAATGGCTAGGTAAAAACTCTGTAATCTGCAAAAAATAATTTACATGGCCAGAGGATGGGCATATAATATGTTTAATGTTGATATTTAAAAAAATCTTTTTGAAGTAATGGCACCGATTTTGGTAAGTAGGATTGTAATGGGGGAGTTTTTTTTTTTTTTAAGGAGATGACTACACAGAGTGATAGGAAATAGCAGATATTTGCCTTCAAAAGAATATAGAAAAATAAACCCAAGCATGGGATGAGTTTTGTGTCCAAGTCCAGCAGTCCTTACAGAGTATTGCTTCTTCCCAGCTGGTGGCATCTTGATGGTGACAAGGATCCTCCTGGGATGACAGTGACAAAGCAGGAGTAATTGCTTCAAATTAAGGATGGCTTTTGTGAGGGATGCTTAAAGAACAGTGGACCGGAGTCCAGAGAACAGGAGTTGGTTCCTGCCTCTGATGCTGACCTGTGACCCTGTGACCTTGGGCAGGCTGCTTTAGCTCCTCCATGTATCAGCTCGACTGTTTATTTGTTTGCCATGCAATTTATGCTCATCGTCTTGCTTCGCGAGATAAGTTGTAAAACAGGAGGGGCATGAACTTCACAAGATCACCAGTGAAGTCCTTTTCTAGTTCTTGAGTTCCTTTCTCCTTCATTTGTCCAAGGAGACACTGCTTGTCTATAGCTTACGAACTGAAGCCAGGCCACAACACAGGGTTACTGGTTTGTCACGGCTTCAGCCATGGAGCAGGGCTGGCTCTAGAACTCCCAGTTTTTCTCCTCCTCCTGTCACCCTACACACGGTGTTAAGGAAGTTGTGGGCTCTTGTAGCATTTTGGGGTCGGAGTGGGTCGGCACTGGCCTCGGTCTGGTCTCACCCCCACAAATGCCAGCCCCAGATGTCACTTCTATTGCTTGAACTTCGAATAGGACTGCCAGGGAGTTAGGGATGGATTGCAGCTGGAAGGGAAGCATGGAATTAACCTTGCTCTGAGGCAAAGCCACACGCTTCCACTGTCTCAGATAACCTTCTGTGGTCCAAGGACCTTATTGGTCACAAGACTTCTATACTTTTAGTATATTTATTATTACCTTCCGAAGATCTGTAAACTGATACACCCAGGTGGCCCTGATGGTCCCTTTCAGCTCTAAAGCTGTAAAACCCTCTTGTGATCAGAGCTCTAGAGGCGTGCCTTTGCGTGGATAGACCCAGGTAGATTTCACCCAGGCCTGCATCATCCCAGGAGGGCTGTGCGCCGAGCACCCTCCGAGCTGTCTCCCACGCTGCTGGCAGTCTGGGTGGTAATGCTGTCTCTCACCACTTCCCCCGCACTTTCATCCACTCTGGTGGTTTAAGCGCTGGCTCCCCACCTGTGGAAGAGAGGACTTCGACCCTCACCTCCTCGCTGTCTTCCCGTTCCGCAGATGATGACCCAGGTGGAGGGACAGCAGAAGAACCTGGTGCATGCCATCGAGTCTCTGCCGGGGTCCGGGCCCCTCACTGCCTTGGACCAGGACCTGCTGCTCCTGAAAGCTACCTCTGCTGCCACCCTCAGCTGCCTTGGGGAGTGCCTGAGCCTGCTCCAGCAGAGTCTGCACCAGGCCGGTCAGCCCAGCCACAGGCCCGGGGCCTCGGGTAAGACCTCCGGGGGCCCGCCCGGGGCTGCAAGTGCGCGCTCTCCGATGTACGCATGCATGTGTCTGTCTGCCATCGCCTTCCTCCTTTAAATCCATCCATCTCGCCTTTTATCCAAGCGCTTCTCCATTTACCCCTTCTTCCTTCCCCACCTCGCTTGGGCTATATTTTTATTTCTGTTTTACCCATTAGCAATTGCCATCCTATGCACAATTTAACGTGTTTCCATGAATACTCTGAAACTACTTTGAGACGTGCTGGCACCCCGTTCTCCGTTGCATTCCGTTTGTGAATTTTGCACTCAGTGTTGTGTTTGCAAGTCTCATTGCTATGCAGCCTCTAATCCACTATTTCTTTTTTTTTTTGCGGTACGTGGGCCTCTCACTGTTGTGGCCTCTCCCGTTGCGGAGCACAGGCTCCGGACGCGCAGGCTCAGCGGCCATGGCTCACGGACCCAGCTGCTCTGCGGCATGTGGGATCTTCCCGGACCGGGGCACAAACCCATGTCCCCTGCATCGGCAGGCGGACTCTCAACCACTGTGCCACCAGGGAAGCCCTAGTCCACTATTTCTAACTGTGCCTGTGGAGTGCGTCCCCCAACACTTGGCTCCACACCTTGTCCTGATGGACACCCGCCTTACCTCCTGCTCTCTGGACACCCGCCCCCCGCCTTTCCTGTCCCCTCAGGGCCCAGTGTGAGAATTTCTCTGGAATACATAGCAGAAGCATTTCCAGTTCTTTATCAAGAAGCTAGAGATAATAATAAGCCCCCTTAAGATGCTCCAATCCTTTTGAAGTGTTTAATCGATAAGCAGATAGAAAGATATTAGGGAAGATTAAATTAAATGATAAAGGTGAAAATGGCTTGAGATTGGTCATGTCATATAGAATTGTAAAGTATTAGAAATAAGAGACGAATTGAAGCCTCATGGAGCTTTGTTGCCCAGGGTTCAGTGAATTAATGAGAAATGAGGCAGTTCAGGTGATGGAAAGTATAGCTGGGTTATGACAGATAGTCTGTATTTCACGCTTCCCGCAAGTCCCCTTTGCCTTCCTCTTTCACCAAGGTTAAAAGGGGGCTGTTGATTTCCTACAGTAAACCGTATAAGGGTAATTCGGGTTTCTTTCTGTAATACCCACCATCATGTACTAAGCTCTGATTCTGTCAGCATTTGGCTTTTGCTACACATTTTCTGAAATCTTCACCAAGTAGATATTATTATGCCCATCATGTGGGTGAGATGCTGAGGCTCAGAGGGGTTAAATGACCTGCCCGAGGCCACCCAGCTACGGCAGAGCCACGTCCAGAGGTGGGCTCTTCCCACTGTGGCAGGTGCCTGGGGTCCTTTGTTCAGTCCAGAATGGAACACCCAGCGGACTCTGGACTCCCCAAACTGGGGCCAGGGACACTGTCCTGCTCACATCATAATTTTCTCAGGGCAGGTCTATCTTCTTTTTCTTTACTTTTTTTTGGAAATAATTTGAGACGTCTAGAAAAATAACAAGCATAGTACGAAAAATCCTCAAATCTCCAAATACTCTGAATGCCAACATTTTATGACATTTGCTTCATTATCTTCTGTCTGTATATATAAGCCTATTATAACATTCTAACCACTTAAGAGTAAGTTGCAGACTTGGTATATATCTTTACTCTTATATACCTCAGTGTAAATTTCATTAAAAGAAAGAAAGAAAAAAGGACACTCTCCTATGTAATAACAGCGCAGTGGTCAAAATCAGTAAATTAACATGAATACAATCCTCTTCCTAATCTGCAGACCTTACTAAATTTTGCTGATGGCTCCCCCAATGTCCTCTGGAACAAAAGGAAAAACATTCAGGTACAGGATACAGGCTGGGAGGGGCATGTGTGTCGAGGCACAGAGTGAAGGCACCCAATCTGCTTTTCTCCTTCCTTCTTCTTCCTTCTCCATTTGAAAAATGGGACTCTGATGCTGAGACTCCCTGACTTTTCCTGATCTGGATGGAGCCTCGGTGAGTGCGTCGGGGCTTGGGCACAAATCAGTGTTAGACCGGATGCTTCTCAAGATTCCTAGGATCCCTCTCACACCAGATTGTATGTCCAGCCTCTGCGACCGAACAGGCTCATTCCGAGAATGAGTGGATAGAAGCTTAACCCATTTTATTATTCCTAAAATTCATCCCTTACATCTTTCTTCAGGGTGGCTTTCTAGCAAATTTCTAATTTTTGTTCCTGATTTTCATTGTGTCTCTGGGGTTTCTAAGGGCCTGGAGGGACAAAGCTCGAGGTGGAATTTCAGATGTGGTGAGGGTTGAAATGAGGACTATTGGGGTGGGAGGAGGGGGAGACCGAGCAGTGTCGCAGACACTATGCCACCCACCATGCTGCTTTCTGCAGCTCTTCACTGTCCCACCCCTGGCCTGGCCCCGTTTGTCCATCCTCCCTTCCTTTTAGCCATTTTTTTTTTTAACATCTTTATTGGAGTATAACTGCTTTACAGTGGTGTGTTAGTTTCTGCTGTATAACAAAGTGAATCAGCTATACGTATACATATATCCCCATATCTGCTCCCTCTTGCGTCTCCCTTTCACCCTCCCTATCGCACCTCTCTAGGTGGTCACAAAGCACCGAGCTGATCTCCTTGTGTTTTTAGCCATTTTTACCAAAGAACTTGGTTGAAGGTTGGAGAATAGAGCATGAAGCATCATAAGAGTTATTTTGTTTCTTTGTCTTCTTAATCCTTTCCAAAGTTACATTCCATATAACACAACCCCTTAGGTTTTAAAACATTCTGCATATGTCTTTTAAATCTGTGCCACATGCAGTGGTTAAGAATCTGCTTGCCAATGCAGGAGACACAGGTTCGATCCCTGGTCCGGGAAGATCCCACGTGCCATGGAGCAACTAAGCCCATGTGCCACAACTACTGAGCCTGCACTCTAGAGCCTGTGAGCCACAGCTACTGAGCCCGTGTGCCATAACTACTGAAGCCTGCGTGCCTAGAGCCAGTGCTCTGCAACAAGAGAAGCCACCACAGTGAGAAGCCTGTGCACCACAAGGAAGAGTAGCCCCCGCTAGCCACAACTAGAGAGAAGCCCACACACAGCAACAAAGACCCAACGCAGCCAAAAAAAAAAAAAAAAAAAAAATTAAATAAATAAATAACTAAATCTGTGCCACACATCTGGGGGAAGAAATGGAATTACTTCCTGCATCCAAAGCATCACAGTTGCCTGCATTTAAAATGGATTTCCAGACTCTCAAGCTAGCAGAATAAGAGAATCTGACAACCCTGGGAGTGTCACCACAAAATGTGTTTGTTTAGAATCTCAGGGCTCTTGAGGTTGATAGTGGCTGTAGCAGACTGACTCCCGCTGATTAAAACATAATGGTTATATCCAAGGAGTGCCAGGCTGGGTTGATGGAAATCAGAATCTCATTAAAGCCAACCTCTGTCGGGGCTTCCTCTAGATGTTCCAGGGGCCTGGGGCAGGGGGTGCAGATCCCCTAGCACAGCCGGTATCCATGGGCATTGTTCTTGAAATTTCTATGCTTTCTGACCCCTGCACTGATCTTTTTTTCCTTCTGCCGCTCTTCAGAATCAAAAATTAATTTGTGGTCTTGCAGCATTTCATCTTCTGTAGCCTCTCATTTCATCTTCTGGGGAATTCGTCGGCTCTGGAGCCTTTGTCTGCAGATGTTGCTCCCTGATCCTGATTTCATTTCAAACATGCAGAGCAACTGGACCAAGGTCCAGAATTACTTCAGCGTTCACCTGCTCCCACCTATGCATTTCAGGCTCTGGGCCTGTCTCTGATGTTACCTCTAAGATATGTGGGACTGAAATGCTTCATTTAACTTCTGTTTATGAAGAGGTTTGTAGCTAAAATTAATAATGTAACTTGGCTTTTTGGTCAAGGCTTGTGTTACGCAGCTCTCCTCTGTCCTGGTGACTGGATCTCCTCCAACATCTTGATGGAGGCAGTTGATTGATGGGGTGGGGCAGGTGGGCATCTGGTTTCCTGAGTCTAGATGCGCGCCTCTGATTTTACACGGAGAGGCGGGCAGGGCTGCTCCAGAGATGGCTGGGCTGCTTGGGAATCTGGGCTTGAGGGGGGTTCTGGAACCTTAAAGTGGTCTGGGGGCAGAGTAGTCTGCTGCCTGTGCTTCTGGGTAGTTCCTCACTTGCACCCTTGATGCGGGGAACTTGCTTCAAAGTCAGTGCAGACACCTGTGACCAGACCAGCACGTTCTAGTGCGAGGTCAGAGCTGAGTACCAACGAATGGTGGGTGCAGGGCACGTTGGGAGAGAACACTGGGGTCAGAGCTGCTGGAGCGAGGATGGCAGAGCCTCAGGGAATAGCCGGATGATGCCCATGCCCTTGGACATAAATCAGGGCCAGGAGATCAAAACAAGTGTAATTGAAGAGAGGAGAACCGGAGCGGAATTTAATATGTGCTTCTTAACTTGCCCTTCCAGTGACTTTTTCATTCTCTTTTAAGATTTGTGGGGATTGTCAGTTAATAAGCCAGTTGCATTGGTTCCTCCTATTTTGGGGTTTGGCCAAAAGGATCAAATAGGTGACATTATTGTTATAGGTACTCTTCCTGGCTTTTCTGGCCCGTTGCCGTCTTCCTTCTGCTCTGCTTCGCTTTTTTCCAGAAACAGCTTCAGATTCTCAGCCTTCATCTCTTTTCCCCACTCAGAGATTCTCTTTGCTTTTCTCTGTCTCTTATACCTTCTTTCTCAATACCTGCTGCTTCTGGTGAAAATGAGTCCCACGTAAGTCACCTTCCCTTACTTTGTGAGTAAAAGCCAAGATAGAAATGTGATGACGATTCCTTCAGTAAACAGCATATGGAGAAAATGGAAAAGCTAGCATTGCAGAATATTTCAGATGGTAGTTTTTTTTTTTTACAACTGTATAAACAGATTGTTTGAGTGGCAGCTCCTCCGTAAAGAAAGCAGTTAGATCCTAACATCCCAGCTTTTCATCATAAATATGCTTTATGTTTTTCCCATGTTTGTAAGTGTCAGTCTTATTCCATTGGGAAAAACCCTCTCAGGTTGACTGAACCTGGGAGGCGTGAATTCACTGTATTACAGGAAGAGGCAGGGGACCTTCCAGGGACCTTCACCTGTCACTGGCCTCTGAGCAGAGGTGTCACAGCCCTGGCACGGGCACTGCAGCTCCCAGCACTCAAGCAGGGTGTAAACCGAGGCTAAGGACAGAGTAAGACAGTTCCACGGTCAAACCTTAAAGCCCACAGTTAAATTTTCTGTAGCTTCCTGTGTGTTTCTGGTTGGTTCAAGGAACCAGAAACCCTTTTTTTCCTTCTCCCTGGCATTCTTCTATCTACTTAGGCATGTTGTGTGAGGAGATGCAAGCATGTGTCAAAGCCTGGTTTAAGGACTGGGTTTGCCATTTGGTGAACATCCGATCATTTGTCTTCCTCCTCTCTTCTGTTGGATCATCTTTGATGGTCTCCTGCTCACAAAGGTTAAGGTGGACCAGAAAGTGAAGGGTAATTAACATGCAGTTACCTGATTGACCACCAGTCAGCAGCCACATGGTAATATTTGATCCCAGTCTCCTTTGCATTTGTACTTACTGGTATGTTTGTGATCTTCTGAGTCCCTTTCTATAAGTGAGGCGTATCTTCTCACCTGTCAAACACATCAGCAGTAACACACACCACCAGCCTTTGTGCCACTAAGAAAAAGCTGCCAATTAAACTCTGACACGCCATTGAGTGTAAGATGAACTCCAACTTCAGAGCTGTTAAAATGTGAAAATTGGTGTGTCTTCTGATTAATGAAATATGGTTTAGACTTGTGTTTTGTTTTATGACAGTCTTGAGAATCTATCTTTCAAAAGAATAACGCAGTCCATTTATTTTTTCCCTTACACTGGTGGTTGTTTTTCTGTTACACTTTTTTTTTTAAATAAATTTATTTTTGGCTGCGTTGGGTCTTTCTCTACTTGTGACGAGTGGGGACTACTCTTCGTTGTGGTGTGTGTGCTTCTCACTGTGGTGGCTTCTCTTGTTGTGGAGCACGGGCTCTAGGCATGCAGGCTTCTGTAGGTGTGGAGAGCGGGCTTCAGTAGTTGTGGCTCGCGGGCTTAGTTGCTCCGTGGCATGTGGGATCTTCCCAGACCGGGGCTCGAACACATGTCCCCTGCATTGGCAGGCAGATTCTTAACCACTGCGCCACCAGGGAAGTCCCTCTGTTATGCTTTTTGTTTTCATGTTTCTATGTTGCTTTTCTTGTTTCCTCTTATTTCACTACACAGATTGTATTCCCTTTTCTTTAGTGTTTTAGAGAAAAATATGTACATAAATTCTAGTAGTAGTTACATTGCATTCTTCATAAGCATTCTTTAACTTGTGTTTTTCTAATCATCAAAATCAAGAATGACACTGTGTCTTCACTCTCTCCTTTAGTGCTGAAGACTTAGAATACTTTAATTTCCTTTGTTTCTCAGATAGACTTCCCAATTTTTGGTAATATAATATAGGGGCTATTGTTATTAGTATTTAAATATTAATTTAATACTTAATAATGTATGATAAAGATTAAATCTCTTTAAAAGAATTTTAACTTCATAGTTGTGTAATCAAGTTTATAAAAAGTATTTAAATTCAGTTCTAGGACTGGGACAGGATGAAATGAAGTGAGGCACCCACTGTGAGCACACATTTAAGGGTGCCAAAGTAATTAAGGTAAAATGCTGTTTTAATGCAATATTTTTAAACCAAAATTAATGCAAAAAATCCAGGATGAACAAAATATCAAAACCTTAAATAAAAACAGGATTAGATAGTGTGAGGCAGGTGAGACTGAGTCCTTTAAGACATTTTTTGTTTTGGCATTAATTTTGATTTAAAAAATATTGCGTGAACATGTCATTTATCTTGAATACTCAGTGTTTTGGCACCTCTTTAAATCTTACCCCTAGGCAAGTGTCTTTTTACCTCCCCTGAGTCCCAGCCTTGCTCAGCTCTATGTTCAACTGGGTTCATTGCTCACTGCTAATCCTTTTATACAACTTCTCCAGTCTTGAGTTCTTAATTCTGCTGCTTTTCTTCATGTATTGGGATATGTCCTCAAGTCGTTTTTTCTCCCAGAAGGTAGAATATTTTCTGAGTCTCTGCAGCGCTGCTCAGAAGGCATACAGTGCAGAGTTTAAGAGTCTGGGCTCTGGAGCCAGGTGGCCTGGGTTTTCATCTCCCTTCTACCCTGACACTTACCAGCTCTTGTGCCTTTTTGTTTCTTTACCTGTCAAGTGGACATAATAATAGGACCTACCCATGGGTCGTCATTAGGATTAGATGAGCTCACGCATGTAAATTTTATATGGTAGCCCTTGGCCCCTAGCAAGAGCTCAAAAAATGCTGACTCTTTTTGGCAGAGGAAAGATAATTTGTCTGAAGATAAGCATTATCCCCCCAGCCCCGCACCCACCTTCAAATCTGTAGACTTTTATTTGCATTATTCTCTTCATCTACTCACCTTCTGGTGTTTAGTGTTGCAGCAAAATCCAAGACTAGCTTGATTTCTTTTTTCCTTTAAGGCAGGTCTAACGTTTCTGCCTAAATGCTTGGAAAATTTTTTCTCATGATTTTTTTTTAATTAAAAAATGTTGCCCAACTTCATGAGCCAGGCAGTCATTATACGACTCTAGTTTTGTATGTGTTTGAAATTTCAGTGAGAAAAAGCCTAAGAAAATATCGCCAAGCTGTGTCTAGATGTGAGTCTTTTCCCATTGGTTTTGCTGGACTGAGGTGGGCTGTTTTCAGCAGAACCCAAAGCCCTCTCTTCCGCTTGGGCTGTGTTTCTTTACTTCTGTCACTGTTTATTGTTTCTGTCCCACTGATCTGATCTCTTTACTTTAGGGTCTTTGTTGTGTATGTTCTGTCTCATTGCTGGTCTTGTGCCCTTTGCAGCTGCTCACTGGTAGAACTTCATTTTCTTGACACACTACTCACTCGACTTTCTACATATCCCTTCCGGGGATATTTGGGCTGCCTCCTGAGCTGTAGTGTTTTGGGCCGTTGGAAGGTGGGTGATATCCGGATCTTCTATTTTTTTGTGGCCGTGGACACCTTTCAGCACTGCTTTCTTGGCCTCCAAAGCCTTTGCTTTGGCTTCAGCTTTGGGAGGGGCAGGGACTGAGAGAAGGAAAGAAAATGAGGGTGTGAGGGCGCTCACTACTGGTCTTGAGGCTGGAAGTGATTGATTTATACACTCGTTTTCATTCGCTCTATATTAGAATTTTCCTCCTTTATCCTCATATGAGGCAGCTGTATCCAGACTCCCAAACCAGTGGCTGGTGATTAGAGCAGCTGGACTGGTCTGAGGCGGTCTTCTCTCCTGTCCTCCGTCACTGGTTCTTTGATGCTCTTAATCCATAGAATGTACAGAAAACTGCATTTCCCAGCATGCATTGCTACCCCACCCTTCCTGTCCTGGTCTTTGTCTCAGGATGCTGTGTATCACAGGCAGGCCAGACTCTACTTCCTGCCCTGTTGTCTGTCTCCTGGTTATCATCTCTGAATGATGGTGGTGTGGAGGGGAGGGAGGGACAGAGTTAAGGTATGGGAGTAATGGACAGAACATTGTCCTGATTGCCTAGGAGAGCAGATTTCAGTTTTTCCCCTAGTGCTTTTGTAAGTTTTCCTAATTATTCTAGAGGACATTTACTACTTGCATAATAAAATAAAATGAAAAGAAGGTAGTACCCCTGTATTTATGAGACAGCTTCCCAGTATTTAGGATCTGAATCCAACTTCAGGTCTCTGAGCAGGAGTTGGTCAACAGGACAGGTAAGAAGTATCTTTCTGCCTTTCTTAGGGAAGATTCTGGGTCTTGGAACCCTGGGTTGGTTTTCTTAGTCCAACCCCATCCACCTTATTATTTATGGGGATTCTTCAGAAGCCTATCCTTAGCTCATCCTTCAGCCTTTGATTTTAGTGTTGTGAGTTTCTAACTTTTTAAAAATGACATCAAGGACTGGTATATGGATGCCTTTTTGCCATTAAAAAAAAAGTTGTGGTAAAAATACAAATTAAAAAAGTTTGGATTGGTTCAAGATGGTAGAGTAGAAGGATGTGCTCTCACTCCCTCTTGCGAGAACACTGGAATCACAACTAACTGCTGAACAATCATCGACAGGAAGACACTGGAACTCACCAAAAAAGATACCCCACATCCAAAGAAAAAGGAGAAGCCACAATGAGATGGTAGGAGGGGCGCAATCACAATAAAATAAAATCCCATAACTGCTGTGTGGGTGACTCACAAACTGGAGAACACTTACACCACAGAAGTCCACCCACTGGAGTGAAGGTTCTGAGCCCCATGTCAGGCTTCTGAACCAGGTGGTCCGGCAACGGGAGGAGGAATTCCTAGAGAATCAGACTTTGAAGGCTAGCGGGATTTGATGGCAGAACTTCGACAGGACTTGGGGAAACAGAGACTCCACTCTTGGAGGGCACACACAAAGTAGTGTGCGCATCGGGACCCAGGGGAAGGAGCAGTGACCCCATAGAGACTGAACCAGACCTACCTGCTAGTGTTGGAGGGTCTCCTGCAGAGGTGGGGGGTGGCTCTGTCTCACCATGAGGACAAGGACACTGGCAGCAGAAGTTCTGGGAAGTCCTCCTTGGCGTGAGCCCTCCCGGAGTCCACCATTAGCCCCACCAAAGAGCCTGGGTAGGCTCCAGTGTTGGGTCACCTCAGGCCAAACAACCAACAGGGAGGGGACCCACCCCACCCATCAGCAGACAAGAGGATTAAACTTTTACTGAGCTCTGCTCACCAGAGCAACAGCCACCTCTACCCACCACCAGTCCCTCCCATCAGGAAACTTGCACAAGCCTCTTAGATAACCTCATCCACCAGAGGGCAGACATCAGAAGCAAGAAGAACTACAGTCCTGCAGCCTGTGGTACAAAAACCACATTCACAGAAAGATAGACAAGATGAAAAGGCAGAGGGCTATGTACCAGATGAAGGAACAAGATAAAACCCCAGAAAAACAACTAAATGAAGTGGAGATAGGCAACCTTCCAGAAAAAGACTTCAGAATAGTGATAGTGAAGATGATCTAGGACCTCGGAAAAAGAATGCAGGCAAAGATTGACAAGATGCAAGAAGTGTTTCACAAAGATCTAGAAGAATTAAAGAACAAACAAACAGAGATGAACAATACAATAACTGAAATGAAAAATACACTAGAAGGAATCAATAGCAGAATAACTGAGGCAGAAGAACAGATAAGTGACCCGGAAGACAGAATGGTGGAATTCACTGCTGCGGAACAGAATAAAGAAAAAAGAATGAAAAGAAATGAAGACAACCTAAGAGACATGTGCGACAACATTAAACACAACAACATTCGCATTATAGGGGTCCCAGAAGGAGAAGAGACAGAGAAAGGACCTGAGAAAATATTTGAAGAGATTATAGTCGAAAACTTCCCTGACGTGGGAAAGGAAATAGCCACCAAAGTACAGGAAGTGTAGAGAATCCCATACAGGATAAACCCAAGGAGAAACACACCGAGACACATAGTAATCAAATTGGCAAAAATTAAAGACAAAGAAAAATTATTGAAAGCAGCAAGAGAAAATACTTAAAGTGATGAAAAGGAAGAACCTACAACCAAGATTACTCTACCCAGCAAGGATCTCATTCAGATTCGATGGAGAAATCAAAAGCTTTACAGACAAGCAAAAGCTAAGAGAATTCAGCACCACCAAACCAGCTCTACAACAAATGCTAAAGGAACTTCTCTAAGTGCGAAACACAAGAGAAGAAAAGGACCTACAAAAACAAACCCAAAACAATTAAGAAAATGGTAATAGGAACATACATATCGATAATTACCTTAAATGTGAGTGGGTTAAATGCTCCAACCAAAAGACACAGCCTTGCTGAGTGGATACAAAAACAAGACCCCTATATATGCCGTCTACAAGAGACCCACTTCAGACCTAGGGACACATGCAGACTGAAAGTGAGGGGATGGAAAAAGATATTCCATGCAAACGGAAATCAAAAGAAAGCTGGAGTAGCAATACTCATATCAGATAAAATAGACTTTAAAATAAAGAATGTTATAAGAGACAAGGAAGGACACTACATAATGATCAAGGGATCAATCCAAGAAGAAGATATAACAATTATAAATGTATATGCACCCAACATAGGAGCACTTCAATACATAAGGCAACTGCTAACAGCTATAAAATAGGAAATTGACAGTAACACAATCATAGTAGGGTACTTTAGCGCCTGATTTACACCAATTGACAGATCATCCAAACAGAAAATTAATAAGGAAACAGAATCTTTAAATGACACAACAGACCAGATAGATTTAGTTGATATTTATAGGACATTCCATCCAAAAACAGCAGATTACACTTTCTTCTTAAGTGCGCACAGAACATTCTCCAGGATAGCTCACATCTTGTGTCACAAATCAAGCCTCAGTAAATTTAAGAAAATTGAAATCATATCAAGCATCTTTTCTGACCACAACGCTATGAGATTAGAAATCAATTACAAGGAAAAAAATGTAAAAATCACAAACACATGGAGGCTAAACAATACATTATTAAATAACCAAGAGATCACTGAGGAAATCAAAGAGGAAATCAAAAAATACCTAGAGACAAATGACAATGAAAACACAATGATCCAAAACCTATGGGATGCAGCAAAAGCATTTCTAAGAGGGAAGTTTATAGCTATACAAGCCTAACTCAAAAAGAAGAAAAGTCTCAAATAAACAATCTAACCTTACACCTAAAGGAGCTAGAGAAAGAAGAACAAACAAAACCCAAAGTTAGCAGAAGGAAAGAAATCATGAAGATCAGAGCAGAAATAAATGAAATAGAAACAATACAACAATAGCAAAGATCAATAAAACTAAAAGCTGGTTCTTTGAGGAGGTAAACAAAATTGATAAATCATTAGCCAGACTCATCAAGAAAAAGAGGGAGAGGACTCAAATCAATAAAATTAGAAATGAAAAAGGAGAAGTTACAGTGGACACTGCATAAATACAAAGCATCATAAGGGACTACTACAAGCAACTATATGCCAATAAAATGGACAATCTGGAAGAAATGGACAAATTCTTAGAAAGTTATAACCTTCCAAGACTGAACCAGGAAGAAATAGAAAAAACGAACAGACTAATCACAAGTAATGTAATTGAAACTGTGATTAAACATCTTCCAACAAACAAAAGTCCAGGACCAGGTGAATTCTATCAAACATTTAGAGAAGAGCTAACACCCATCCGTCTCAAACTCTTCCAAAAAATTGCAGAGGAAGGAACACTCCCAAGCTCATTCTATGAGGCCACCATCACCCTGATACCAAAACCAGACAAAGATACTACAAAAAAAGAAAATTACAGACCAATATCACTCATGAATATAGATGATAGATGCAGAAATCCTCAACAAAATACTAGCAAACAGAATTGAACAACACATTAAAAGGATCATACACCATGATCAAGTGGGATTTATCCCAGAGATGCAAGGATTCTTCAATATACGCAAATAAATCAATGTGATACACCATATTAACAACTTGAAGAAGAAAAACCATATGATCATCTTAATAGATGCAGAAAAAGCTTTTGACAAAATTCAACACCCATTTATGATAAAGACTCTCCAGAAAGTGGTCATAGAGGGAACCTACCTCAACATAATAAAGGCCATATATGACAAACCCACAGCAGACATCATTCTCAATGGTGAAAAACTGAAAGCATTTCCTCTAAGATCAGGAACAAGTCAAGGATGTCCACTCTCCCCTTTCTTATTCAACATAGTTTTGGAAGTCCCAGCCACGGCAGTCAGAGAAGAAAAAGAAATAAAAGGAATACAAACTGAAAAAAAGAAGTAAAACTGTCGCTGTTTGCAGATTACATGATACAGATGACATCTGATAGGCAGATGACATAGAGAATCCTAAAGATGCCACCAGAAAACTATGAGCTAATCAATGAATTTGGTAAAGTTGCAGGATACAAAAAAAATGCACAGAAATCTCTTGCATTCCTATACACTAGTGATGAAAAATCTGAAAGAGAAATTAAGGAAACACTCCCATTTACCCTTGCAACAAAAAGAATAAAATACCTGGGAATAAACCTACCTAGGGAGACAAAAGACCTGTATGCAGAAAACTATAAGACACTGATGAAAGAAATTAAAGATGATACAAACAGATGGAGAGATATACCATGTTCTTGGATTGGAAAAATCAATATTGTGAAAATGACTATACTACCCAAAGCAATCTACAGATTCAATGCAATCCCTATCAAATTACCAATGGCATTTTTTATGGAACCAGAACAAAAAATCTTAAAATTTGTATGGAGAAATAAAAGACCCCGAATAGCCAAAGCAATCTTTTTTTTTTTGCCGCACGCGGGCCTCTCACTGCTGTGGCTTCTCCCGTTGCAGAGCACAGGCTCCGGACACGCAGGCTCAGCGGCCATGGCTCACGGGCCTAGCCACTCTGCAGCATGTGGGATCTTCCCGGACCAGGGCACAAACCCGTGTCCCCTGCATCGGCAGGCAGACTCTCAACCACTAAGCCACCAGGTAAGCCCAGCCAAAACAATCTTGAGGGAAAGAAACGGAGCTGGAGGAATCAGATTCCCTGACTTCAGACTATACTACAAAGCAACAGTAATCAAGACAATATGGTACTGGCACAAAAACAGAAATATAGATCGGTGGAACAAGATAGAAAGCCCAGAGATAAACCCACACACCTATGGTCAACTAATCTATGACAAAGGACGCAAGGATATACAATGGAGAAAAGAGAGTCTCTTCAATAAGTGGTGCTGGGAAAACGGGACAGCTACATGTAAAAGAATGAAATTAGAACACTTCCTAACACCATACACAAAAATGAACTGAAAATGGATTCAAGACCTAAATGTAAGACCGGACACTATAAAACTCTTGGAGGAAAACATAGGAAGAACACTCTTTGACATGAATCACAGCAAAATCTTTTTTGATCCACCTCCTAGAGTAATGGAAATAAAAACAAAAATAAACAAATGGGACCTAATGAAACTTAAATCTTTTGCACAGCAAAGGAAACCATAAACAGGACGAAAAGACAGCCCTCAAAATGGGAGAAAATATTTGCAAACAAATCAACAGACAAAGGATTAATCTCCAAGATATATAAACAGCTCATGCAGCTCAATATCAAAACTACAAACAACCCAATCCAAAAATTGGCAGAAGACCTAAATAGACATTTCTCCACAGAAGACATATAGATGGGCAAGAAGCACATGAAAAGCTGCTCAGCATCACTAATTATTAGAGAAATGCAAATCAAAAGTACAATGAGGTATCACCTCACACCAGTTAGGCTGGGCATCATCAGAAAATCTACAAACAACAAATGCTGGAGAGAGTGTGGAGAAAAGGAAACCCTCTTGCCCTGTTGGTGGGAATGTAAATTGATACAGCCACTATGGAGAACAGTATGGAGGTTCCTTAAGAAACTAAAAATAGATTTACCATATGACCCAGCAATCCCACTACTGGGCATATACCCAGAGAAAACCATAAATCAGAAAGATACATGCACCCCAATGTTTACTGCAGCACTATTTACAATAGCCAGGTCATGGAAGTAGCCTAAATGCCCATCAACAGACAAATGGATAAAGAAGATGTGGTACATATATATACAGTGGAATATTACTCAGCCATAAAATGGAATGAAATTGGGTCATTTGTAGAGACGTGGATTGATCTAGAGACTGTCATACAGAGCGAAGTAAGTCAGAAAGAGAAAAACAAATATTGTATATTAACGCATGTACGTGTAACCTAGAAAAATGGTACAGATGAACCAGTTTGCAGGGCAGAAATTGAGACACAGATGTAGAAAACAAACGTATGGACACCAAGGGGGGAGAGCAGTGGGGCGTGGAAGTGGTGGTGTGATGAATTGGGAGATTGGGATTGACATGTATACACTGATGTGTATAAAATGGATGACTAATAAGAACCTGCTGTATAAAAAAATAAAATTCAAAAAAATAAAAATTGGGGTTCCTAACCATTTTAAAGTATACAACTCAGTAGTGTTAAACACATTCATATTATTGTACAACCAATCTCCAGAACCCTTTTCATCTTGCAAAACTGAACCTCTATATCCATTAAATAACTCTTCCCCCCACCCCCTTTTCCCCACTTTGTCCCCAGCCCTTCTCCACCAGGGACATACAGGCTTTTTGAAACATACACTCTTCTTGAAATTGACCATCTCTGAAAGTCTTAATGGTCATCCATTCATTCAGCACAGATTTAAGGAGCTCACACTCCTTGCCAGACCCTGTTCTAGGTTCTGGGGATACAGCAGTGAGCAAGGGCAGTATTGTCCCTGTTTTTAAGGAGCTAATGTTCTAGGGAGAAGAGGAAGGCAGACAATAAACGAATGAACAGGGTGAGTTCAGAGAGTGCTAAGAGCCATAAGACAGTAAACCGACAGCTGGGACAGGGGGTGCCTCTGGGGTGCTGCTTTGGCCAGCGAAGTCCCCCAGGGCCTTTCTGAGCGCGTGATCGTTGAGCCGACCCCTGGATTTACTCAGGAGATCTCCTCCCCCAGGTAGAGGAACTAGAGGATGGCAGTCTGAGCAGGGAAACAGCACACACAAAGGCTCTCGTCTCTTTGAAGAATGGGAAGAAAAAAAAAAACAACAGCCTCGCTTGAGCATTGTGAGCAGCCGGGAGAGAATGAGGAGATGCCAGGCAGCATCTGAGGTGCTGAAGGGCGGCTGAGTTCTAGTTCACGTGAGGTTGTCTGCACTTGAGCCCACCTTTCCTTCATCACTCACTCCTGCGCTCACGCTGAGAACAGAAGCGCCAGATTCAGCTGAGTTTGAGGCCTATTTTTTTTCTAATGGCAGAATTGCTACAGGGTAAAGAAATCTACCTCTGATCACTCCTGTCCTCTTTAGCAAGCATATATACAACTATTCTGTAATAACCCATTACTCTTGGAAAGATCAGTATTAGAGTTAGAAAGTTTTTTTTTGTTGTTCCCAAGGGTTGAGGGAAAATTTTTAAAATGCTTTATAAGGAATTCCCTGGTGGTCCAGTGGTTAGGACTCTGCATGTTCACGGCTAAGGGCCTGGGTTTGATCCCTGGTTGGGAAACAGATCCCAAAAGCCGTGTGGCGTGGCCAAATAAAAAAAGAAAAAAGCTTTATTAACAGCAATATGGTAGCTAGAATGGCATGACCGCATCCATCCTCCATGCCCATGTCCATCCATGATGTGGCTTCCTGACTTCTGCCACCCGAATGGACTTCAGCCACATCTAATGGCCGATCACACATGGCGTGATCACACTGCAGGCGTCTTTTCTCAGCTGTGGTCATCATGTCACTGGGCATTCAGACTGCATTTCGAGCAGCCCATACCCGATACAATTTGACTTTTGCTTTTTATTGTAAATATTTATAAGTATTTTTGAAAAGTTAAAAAAAATAAGAAAGGGCTTCCCTGGTGGCGCAGTGGTTGAAGAGTCCGCCTGCCGATGCAGGGGATGCGGGTTCGTGCCCCGGTCTGGGAGGATCCCACATGCCGCGGAGCGGCTGGGTCCGTGCGCCATGGCCGCTGAGCCTGCGCATCCAGGAGCCTGTGCTCCGCAATGGGAGAGGCCACAGCAGTGAGAAGCCCGTGTAACGCAAAAAAAAAAAAAAAAAAAAAAAAAAAAAAAAAAAAAAAAAAAAAAAAAAAAAAGAAAAACACCCTCAAGGAAGTACGGCACATGCGAATTGTTTTTGTCCAGGGACAGGGAGAGACACAGCCTATGGTCATTATGCAGAAACTCATTTATAAATAGGTGACCTGAATCTACACTTAAATCCACTGAATCAGCTTAAATCCACTATGGTCCACTTAAAATTGGACCCACTTCAAGTTGGGTTTCTTCAACAGCATGGTATGGCTATTTCTTGAGCTCTAAATGTTGGATTTGGAAAATACTTGGCATCATTCTAGGTCTTTATTTCAGAAAGCATCCTGGGATGGCACGGGCCTAAGTCACACTCCACAGAGCAGCTGAAAAATGGGACACTTGGCTCTTTGCCATCGGCCAGCGCCAGCATAACCTGGGCCATTTTACCCAACTCCGTGGAGGATGAACAAACCTGCCCGCCAGAGCCAGAGGTAAGCTCGCCAGCCTCTCTTCGCACCTTTCATGGCTTGTGTTAGCACTTGTTCAGAAGTAGAGTAATTATATTTGTAACTTGCTCACCGCTGGGTTTTAAGAGGAGACAAATTATAAAATGGAAGCATTGCCCAGGGAGACAAAATCAGCTCCGTGCACTCCTGGCGCTCCTGCTCTTGTGCCTGGCAGCTGCTGTGGGCGAACTGTGATCCAACTGATGGGGAATCTCCTATTTTCATTGAAATGGAAGTCGTTTTCACGTCACGTGGGAGAAACTCTAACACACCCACTAACGTGACGCCTGTTGACGTGATGGGAGTGGTTACAATATGTCGCTCCCCTGAATATTGGCTTCTTTGTGTGGTTGTGCTAATAACATGAGCTCCTTCCTCCCATGCTTGATCCCCGCATGCTACACAACCGGGCCAGCCCAGGGGCAGTGGCTGGGACTCTTCTAGGCGTTGCACTAGCCCAGGTCCAGGGAGGAGCAGCCCTGCAGACCTTAGGGGCTAGCCAGGCCCCCACAGGCTCCCTGGACCCAGTCATCTGCCCACGCAATCTCCATGACTAACTGCACCTCTAAGTGGCAGCTGGAGGGAAGCCAAATGCAGCCTGCATTTTGTCAGTTTCCCTGGGTGTCATGAGTGAATTTCTGTTTTTTCTCTTTCTTTGGATGCATGTGTCCTGTTGACATGATCTCGTGAACTGGGCTGGGACCTACTTTAACCATGTGTTAGAGGTGGTTCTTCATTTGAATTGAAATCACTTTAGCCTGAAAATTGTGGAGCAAAATCTTATTTTGTAAGGTTGCAAGCCCCAAGGCAGCTTCTTCAGTCAAATGGTCTTGGTTATCCATTGAAATGTTTCTCCAAGCTTCACGTGATTCTATTCTCTGAGGGCCGCCTGAGGGCTTAGGTCTTCCAGAAGCAGGATCGGCCTGCCTGCAAGTATTTCATCAGCATCTGTAAGGTGACTTTGCAGGGTATGAAACGATAGGGGATGTGAGATTTTGAAAGATATTTGCCTCTGCCTGTACACCGAGTTTCAGGGGGAAAACCCTTGTAGCTGACGTGTGGGTGCCTCGCAAGGTAAGTTGGCAACTGAGAAGATGTCGCAGCTTGCTGTCAGGTAGCTCTTTTGAGAGCCTTGGGTGGGGTCACATTTGAGGAGGTCGTGCTTAGCTGCTAAGGGGTTGAGAATTCCAATCACCTCCATTCTGTTGGAAAAGAACCTTTAGGAGTTCACACCATAATACACATACCTAAATCTTGCTCTAGAAAGAAATTAAAAGAGAAGTTCTTAGATCTTTAGAAATAACTGTTTAGATCCTCATCCCCAGCAGCATCACGGGGAAACCCTAACAGAGGCTGTCACCTAATAAGCTTTTTATTTAAAAAATGATTATTTATTTACTTAAGTGTAGTTGATTTATAATGTGTTAATTTGTACTGTACAGCAAAGTGATTTAGTTACACATATATGTAATTATTAAATGTTCTTTTCCATTATGGTTTATCACAGGATATTGAATACAGTTCCCTGTGCTATACAGTATGACCTTGTTGCTTATCCATTCCATACATAAAAGCTTACACCTGCTACCCCCAACCTCCCACTCCATCCCTCTCCTAACCCCCCTCCCCCCGGCAAGTACAAGTCTGTTCTCTATGTCTGTGAGTCTGTTTCTGTTTCATAGATAGGTTGATTTGTGTCATATTTTAGATTCCACATATAAGTGATATCATATGGTGTTTGTCTTTCTCTTTCTGATTTGTTTCACTTAGTATGATAGTCTCTAGTTGCATCCATGTTGCTGCAAATGGCATTATTTTGTTCCTTTATATGGCTAAGTAGTATTCCATTGTATATATGTACCACATCTTCTTTATCCATTCATCTGTTGATGGACATTTAGGTTGCTTCCATGTCGTGGCTATTGTGAATAGTGGGGCTATGAACATAGGGGTGCCTGTATTTTTTTGAATCAGAGTTGTGTCTAGATATATGCCCAGGATTGGGATTGCTGGTTCCTATGGTAGCTCTAATTTTAGTTTTCTGAGGACCCTCCTTACTATTCCCAATAGTGGCTGCCCCGATTTACATTCCCATCAACAGTACAAGAGGGTTCCCTTTTCTCCGTGCTCTCTCCAGCATTTATTGTTTGTAGTTTTTGACGATGGCCATTCTGACTGGTGTGAGGTGATACCTCACTGTAGTTTTGATTTGCATTTCTCTAATGATTAGTGATGTTGAGCATCTTTTCACGTGCCTATTGGCCGTCTGTATGTCTTTGGAGAAATGTCTACTTAGTAACCTGATAAGCTTAGTATTAAGGTTGCTGATCTTCCCTATTCTGAGTCCTTCCTAGTGTACGTTCTGCCTTTCCTGCCTATTTTTTCTAACCCAGAAGTTTGAGAGGTCTGTTCTTTTTACATAAAATTATTGCCCATTTTGCTTTGCCAGTCAGTAGCATTGGCAGAAGATAGTATATCATTGTCCATACGAAATAACTAGCTCCCAAGTTGAACTTTTAAAAAATACTTTGAAGAACTAGGGAGAGCTTTTAAGTTAGGAACAGTCATTAATTTCTGATTGTCGTTTTTGCTCTTATTCCTTTTGTCAGAGTGATAGGAGATATTCTCTGGTACTCCCTTGCAGCAGTGAGAGGCTTATGGGGTGTGATGTGGGGTGAATGTTTTATGAGAAGGAAGGATTAGAGCTCTTTTGCAAAGACGTCCTTCATTTTTTCCAGTGACAACTCTGGTAGATGATTCTCATAACCCAAACAGCTAGTGTTGGTTGGACACTGTTTTTATTTTAGGCCATTGTGCTTTGTCACTTTTTTTTTTTTTTTTTTTTTGTCGTAACAGTTGAAGAAGCTAGCCATAGCCACCCAATAGTTTTCTTGTCAGAAAAAGGAAAATGTTTCCATTGCCTCCCTTTTGTACAATTCGGAGAAATAACCCAAGAAGGAATGAAGTGAAATTCCTTATGAGAAGGTTTCTTATCCCTTTTTTTTTTTTTTTTTTTTTTTGCGGTACGCAGGCCTCTCACTGTTGTGGCCTCTCCCGTTGTGGAGCACACGCTCCGGACGCGCAGGCTCAGCGGCCATGGCTCACGGGCCCAGCTGCTCCGCGGCATGTGGGATTTTCCCAGACCAGGGCACGAACCCATGTCCCCTGCATTGGCAGGCGGACTCTCAACCACTGCACCACCAGGGAAGCCCTTCTTATCCCTTTTGATGTGGAGAATGTAGTTACTATGTGAGTGATCATTGGGAGACTAGGAATTGTAGTTATTGTGGTACTTTAGCCAAATATTTTCTTCTGGCTTATTGTTTTGATCATATTAGGTCTTTAGGAGCATAAATTAGGGTATAAAACATACTGCATTCTAATGTATATATATTTTTTAATGCCATCCAGCAATTAACTCCATCCAATTCCCATCAGACATAGACTGGGTATCCTACAATTCAACTCAATTCTGATACTGTCCACCTGGAAGGAGCGTCAGATCTCACAGGTGAAGGGCTCAGTCCTGCAAGACCGAGCACCCCATCAACTTCAGACGCCAATCATAGATCCATTTGTCACCTGTGCTTCTGACCAACCGGCTGTGGATTGGAGGTTCCCATGTCCTCTTCCTCAGGCTTGATTAATTCACTAGGGTGGCTCACAGAACTCAGAGAAACATCTACCAGTTTGTTACAAAAGGATGTAATTCAGGAACAGAAGGAAGAGATGCATACAGCAAGGTCTGTGGGAAGGAGCGCGGAGCTTCCGTGCCCTCCTGCCCTCTCCGAGTGCACCACTCTCCCCACCAACCGTGAAGCTCTCTGAACCCTGTTCTTTAGGGTTTTTAAGGAGGCTTCATTACATAGGCATGATTGGTTAAATTTTTGGCCACTGGTGATTTACCCTCCAGGCCCTCTCCCCTCCCCGGAGGTCAGGGGTAGGACTCAAAGCTCCAACCCTCTAATAACTGGAGTTGGCTCCACTGGCAACCATCTCCCATCCTTAGGGGCATTGCAAAAGTCATTCGTTAACATAACAAAAGACACCTTAAAGCTTTCATCTCTTAGGAAATTCCAAGGGTTTTAGGAACTCTGTGCTGGAAATAGGGACAAAAAAGCAAATATATATTTCTTACCATAAATCACAATGTTACACTCCCCTCCGCTGGTTCTGGCTTACCATAAAACAACTTACAGATACCTGGAAAAATGAATGCATTTTCAAGCTTAGTCTGTTTCATTCTCGACAGAATAGAACTCAGAAGAGCAGCGTGTTTTTAATATGTGTGTTACAAGAGAATTGTGGTCGGCTCTGTTATCAAATGCAGTGATCTCAAAATTTTATTCGGCTGGGGCTGGGACCCACTAAATGTGAAAATGAAATATTCTTCCATAATGAAGTGAGTTAGGATCTTGGTTTCCCCGTTAGGAGAACAGTATTTCAACTCTCTCTCAGCATGGTTTGAAATGTAAGTTTAGACAGAAAAGCGTTTTGGTGGTGCTTTCTTTGTCAAAGAGTGCCTTGTTTTAGGACAGGAGGAATGGTGACTGGGGAGATGAAGTACTGGGCCTGGCGCTCTTGACCTTCACCCACCCTCCAGATTGGAAACCTACCAACGCAAGTCCACGTCGCAGACTTTCGCACAGCGATGTTGCTAAATGCATGACGGTTTCCTCAGTGCATTTGTGTGAGAGTTGGAAGCTGAGGCCGGGACCAGGTTCCTTCTTCTGTTGCTGCTGGCGGACAGGGTCAAGGGGATGTGAGTATTTAGAGGCAGGTGCAGTGGCCAGACTCGTTGTTCTGGGGCCTCAGTCCCCCTGCGTTGGCAGGAGAGGCTGTTGTGGCCGCAGCGCCGGCAGCATCCCGACACTTGGATCAAGGATACCTGCAGTGGTGTGTCCTTGCATGAAAAAGTCTAAGGGGGCCTTCTTTTCTGGCCTTCTGCCAGACCAGTGATGCTATAAGCACCTAATTCCCATATCAAATCCCTTCCTGATTGAAATACCTGGAGTGGTTTCCGTTCCTGGCCCTGGATCCTGACTGGTTGGGCTGTTGGCATAGGGAAGCAGTGGGTGGCATGGGGACAGTCCTCAGTGGCAGCTCACATGTCACCATGTTTACACACCTTTCTGGAGGCTGTTCCTGAGAGACAGAAACCCTAATTTGTGGTAAAAGTCAGGTTTATTGAGGTAAATTCATAAATAATGAAATTCACTCCTTTAAAATGCAATTTTATCACTTCTGAACTTTGATCTGTTACAACAGTTCCATCGCTTTCCAAGATTCCCTTGTGTTCCTTTGTGTTTAACTCCTCCCCTAGCCCCTGGCAAGCACTCATCTGTTTTCTGTCCACGTAGTTTTGTCTTTTCCAGAATGCCATATAAATGGAATCATGCTGTGTGTACACATGAGCCTGGCTTTCTTTGTTTAGCATGATTTATGCTGTGTTAATTGTTGGAGGCAGTTATTAGGTGCCTGGACACCGACCCCTGGCCTGGAGGGAAAAGATGGAGAGTCAGTCCTGTTAATCCCTCTCCACTGGGGACCTTCAGCTGGGGGTCTTGAAGCCCGTGTCTCAGGAGTACACCGTCAGCTCCTGTCAACCCCTGGGTTGACTGTTTCATTAGAAAACTTTGCCTGGTGAATTGTCTGCATCGCAGTGGCAGTAGTGCCATCAAGACACCACATGACCTACACTCTCCAAATCTAGCAGGTTCAGAAGGACTTCTCATCATGTCCCTAAGTACTAAGGACTCGATCAACATATAAATTAGCCAGTGGGCTTTGGTTAGAAAACTGCAGAATTTAATTTTCAAGTTAGTGTGTCAAAATCCCCACTTCCCCAAGGGAGGGCATTGTTATACAAATAAGGGAAAGAGACAGATATAAAGATTTTGCTGAATTTTGCCTCAAGAAGAATTTTCATGCTCTTGGTTGAATTGTCATCTTTAGCACTGAACTTTTGAACCACTTAACCACATATAAAGCTGTTAGTTTTGAAATCCTCTGACGTTCAAATTGAAGCCTGACCAGTGTAATCTCAACCCATTTTGATCCTTTTTATTCTTCATCTCCACAATACATCAATGTATAGGTAGATGTTGACTGAGCATTAAGTGTCAGGCATGGGATGGTGATAGAGTTTTTCAAGATAAGGTAATATGCTGTTTTGATCCTTTGGATAATTCTTCTTTTTTTTTTTTTGGCGGTACACGGGCCTCTCACTGTTGTGGCCTCTCCTGTTGCGGAGCACAGGCTCCGGATGCGCAGGCTAGTGGCCATGGCTCATGGGCCCAGCCGCTCCGCGGCATGTGGGACCTTCCCAGACCGGGACACGAATCCGTGTCCCCTGCATCGGCAGGCGGACTCTCAACCACTGCACCACCAGGGAAGCCCTGGATAATTCTTTTAACACACATTTTCAACCTTACTGATTTGTTCAAAATATTTGACATGTATTTGTTGTCAGCTGTTTGACCATGGAGTGGGTCAGCTAACACATCCTTATAATGGTTGAAAATCAATTTAGTGAATTCTGTGATAGCTCCACAAAATTAATGGTTGCTACGTAGGACATGTTGTCGATCACATTTGGACTTTGTAACAAGTCAGGTCGTGGGTGATATGATTAGCCCCTTTCTACCCCACTCCCCATCCTGTCATTAGAGAGTTTGATTGCCTCTTCTTCCCAGATCCTGTAGGACAGATGTTTTTTCTCTTTGAGCCATGGCCTTTGAGTCACTACATCTTAGAATAGTCTTTAGGGGTCCAGTGGCCACTCCCCAAACTGGAGTGACTGACTGACTTGCCAAGAGTCACAGAACTGGTCAGTGGTAAAGGCAGGATGGACATCTAGACTTCCTTTCTCCCCAGCCAGTGCCCTTCTGTATATACCACACCATCTCCTGTGTCCAGGAGGATTCTTTCAGCTGCAAATAACAGAGAACCCAACAGTTAGAAGCTCAAGCAATAACTACATTTAATTTTCTCACACAATAAGACTTCTGCCAGTGAGTGGCCGTGGGTTTGTTGCAGCCACTCCTGATGGCCTCGAAGATACAGGCTCCTGGAAAATGGTATGCAGTTCCTGAAAAAAATTAAAACTAGGACTGCCATATGATCCAGCAGTTCCACTTGTGTGTATTTATCCAAAAGAATTGAAATAAGGTTCTTGAGATATTTGCACCCCAGGGTTCATTGCAGCTTTGTTCCTAATAGCCAAGAGGTGGAAACAACCTAAATGGATGAATGAATGAAGAAAATATGGTATATGGATGATATGATGGATTGTTATTCAGCCTTAAAAAAGGAAAGAACCTTTAGAAACATTATAATAAGTGAAATAAGCCAGTCATTGAAGGACAAATACTGCATGATTCCACTTATAGGAAGTATCTAAAGTTGTCAAACTGATAGAAACAGGAAGTAGAATGGTGGTGGCCGGGGCAGTGGGGAGGGGGATGGGGAGTTGCTATCCAGTGAGTGGAGAGTTTCAGTTGTGCAAGATGAAGGGTTCTGGTGGTCTGCTGTGCAGCCATGTGCGTGTAGCTAACACTACTGTACTACGCACTTTCATATTAAGAGGGTAGATCTTATGTGTTTTATATCACACAAAAAATTGATTACTTCTCTCAAAAAAAAAAAGAAAAACCGGTTTCTTCCATTCTTCTTGGCTTTTCATCCCCATGCTTGTCATGGTGGCAGCATGCCAGCTACAGTCCCAAGCATCACCTGCTCACAACATTCTTTTAGAACGTGGGATGAGATGAGAGCTCTTCCCAAGATGCTCTGTGTGGGAAGGGAAGTCTCCGGCACACTTTTCTTGTTATCTCATAACCAGAACTAGATCCCCCCCAAGACCCAGCAACTGGGTTTCCATGACTGCTTTAGAGTTACCAGAGTCACCCTCCATGGCTTTTGGAGGAGGTGTTAAATCACAGGTATCTCGAGTCCTAGAGGGACCCACCTTGGGTCCCCATTAGCCTTGGGGAGTAACAGAGAGTGTGGCTGGACCCCCATACCTGCCCCAAGCAGATTTTCTTCCTGCAGTGCTCATCTTCAGTTTCCATAGGACTTTTCTAGTGGGGAGGGATAAGTTGGGAGATTGGGATTGACACATACACACTACTATATCTAAAATAGGTAACTATTAAGGACCTACTGTATAGTACAGGGAACTCTACCCAATACTCTGTAAAGACCTATGTGGGAAAAGAATCTAAAAAAGAGTAGGTATGTATATATGTATAACTGAGTCACTTTGCTGTACAGCAGAAAGTAGCACAACACTGTAAATCAGCTATACTCCAATAAAAATTTTAAAAAATTACAGATTCCCAGATCCCAATCCAGGAAAAAAAAAGGCTTTTCTAGCCCGACTGTTTCATCTCATAGGCCAAGTTTTTTGAGTGTAGACCTCTCTTTGATCCCTCATTGAAAACTCCAAAATATTTAGGAAAGCACCGTGGGCATAGTAGACACTCTGTAAATATGTGATGAATGAATGAACATGAATGATAAAGTCCATCTGTACTGTTCATAGCCTGAGGGCATCCTTCTCCCCATTCTCATCTCTGTCCCTGTTTCCCAGGGGTAAGTCTAACCTGTTGAGTGGCAGGTGAGTTATGTATGCTGCTGTGACAAGTGATTCATTGATGGCCAGTGTCCTGGACCTCCCTAGTCAGAAGGCTTTCTTACTAATTAGTCCATTTCTGGTCATTGGCCTTGACCTATCCAACAGGTACTAGATGGTGGTGGTGATGTGTGGAACTCTTATTATAACCTTTTCAGAAGATCCACAGAGGGCATTCCATTTAGGTTCTGACGTTATGGAATGGGGAGTGGCTTTTAATCATCTGGGTTTTTTCTTCTCCTCTTCTGGCTGTTGGTTTGGAGAGAAAACAGTCCATCCACTGTGCAAATGTAGAAGAGACACCTCCTGGCTACCAGACCCTTGAGACTTAGAAATCAGAAGGATCCAGGTTGTTGCTTGTGCTTGAAAATAGACTGCTCTCTTATATGTTTGCTCTGTGTTCCCAGTATAGTAAGATAGTAATTATTCATCTTCTCAGTTATTTGTTCATTCATCAAACATTCATTGTGCTACCATGTGATGGACATGGAATGGAGAACTCCTTAGTTTAGCAGATTTTCATAGCTCAGTACTATGAGATGAATCATACACTCATCTCCCTGCAAATTCATATGTTGAAGCCCTAACCCCTAATAGGACAGTATCTGAGAGTTAGGGTCTTTAGGAGGCAATTAAGGTTAAATGAGGTCTTAAGGGTGGGGCCCTAATCCAATAAGACTGTAGCCTTGGAAGGAAGAGGGAGAGAGATCTCTCTCTCACTTTCCACCCTGTGAGGACACAGCAGAAGGCAGCCGTCTGCAAACCAGGAAGAGAGCTCTCACCAGAACCCAGCCATGCTAGCCCCCTGATCCAGGACTTCCAGCCTCTAGAACTGTGAGGAAATAAACTCCTGTTGCTTAAACCACCCAGTCTATGGTATTTTGTTAGCCTGAGCTAAGATACTCAGCTTATTAACTCATTTTTTACAATAGTTATTTTTTTATACCTTGAGATTAGAAGCAGGAGAAATGGTTTTTAGCCAAGTGATGTTTCCAGGTTAACTTGCCAGCACCATGGAGGTGCTGGCTGTCTGTGGCTGCAGGCTGTGGTAGTTAAGATGACCGTCTGTGGCATCTGGCATCATGGCATTTGGAGACATATTTCTGCGGTGTTCTCACAGGCTGTGATTGCTGAGAACAATCTCTCCTCCCATGGCTGAGAGCTCCTGTCTGTCAAAAAGAGCGTTTTTCTGCCCTCTTCTTTTCTTAACAAATCGACAGCAAACATAACCATCACACACAAACCTAAGCCCTGTGTGCATTTTTCAAGGGCTTCTTGAACTTGGTTTCTGGCCACATTAATGAGCTCTCAGAGGCACAACAGTGTCATTTCCTGTGCAGCTTTGGGGGATTCATTTCAATTTTTGCTACTTTTTTCAACGACTTGTTCCTCCCTTCATTCCTTTTCCTTTTTTCTTGTATCCCTTTTTGTGGGTGACAATAAAGTTTTGTTTTCTTGGCTGGTGTTTCTTTTATAAGAGCGAGGTGGAGTATAGTCATAGGTCCCTAATCACACCTGCTCAGGGGCCAGTAGAGTGTGTCTGGGGCTTCCAGTGGGTTCAACCCTAGAACAAGCCAGTCTTCGGGGAGCCTTGGGGGTGGTCACTGTGTTGCCTCCCTTTCCTCCCCTCCCCTCCGGCCACTGTGGCTTTGTGACATAAACACCCACCAGAGTGTTGGGGACACAGCCATCTTGGATTTGCAAGTTGTGAGCTGGAGCCATATGAAAAAAAATCAGCACCAGGTGGTATAATCTCTTCTAGCCCACCACAGTCCCCAAAGGATTAAGCACTTTGAAACTGGTGAATGAAGAGGGCTTAAAGCACTGCAGTGTTTAGTATGGGTTTTCCCTCCCCCCAACCCCCTCTCCTCCTCTTCTCTTTGCCCTGATATCAGTCCTTTGGCCATAGAGGGAGAAAGTCAGATCTGAAGCATTGGTGAAGAGTTGAAGAGATTGTAGCCATGTGGTAGGATAATTTTTAGTGTCCTGTTGTTTTGGGTATTTATTCTCTCCCTATCACTGTGACCCCAAATTTCACAATACTGTCTGCTTTCCCCCTAGCCTGCCTCGCCCCATGGGATACTACCAGTAGAAACGAGCTCTTCACCATCTGCCCGGCTTACATTTTTATTTGCCCACAATGAATAACTCTTCTTGAGGTGATTTATATGCTGTCTCAGATGCCGTTCACTTTCCAGAGATGTGAAGTCGATGCTCAGAGATTTATGATCTTGGGGAAAGAATGTTATGGAAGAAAAGAGGAAAATCTTTTCTCACATATACTTCGGGCTCTGCCTGAATTAATCAGTGAGTTCTTGGATCCCTTTTGCAATGTGGATTGAGTTTTGTAGATGGATTATGGGGCTGTGCGGTGCAGGGGCTGCCTCTGTGCTATATTATAATTGTAAATTTAAAATTTTTTGGTAATGGTGATAGATGAGCAGCTCAGCAGAATGGAGATGGTATGTGTATGTGTGAATGAAATTGTCTAAGTTCTGATGAAGATTTTACCCCCTCTGGATATAGGGCTCAAAGAACCGCCCCTCTGATACTTGAACTTACTTTACCAGCAGCTGTCTGGCTGTCCATCCTGTCCCCAGTCACCCCAGCACCAAAGCTCTCCTTGCCCCTGCAGATATTAGAGCAGCAGGGGCCAAGCAGGTAGGCTTTGTGAGGTGACAGGTGCAGTCAAGGTGACACCCTGTCACCACCATCTTCTTTCTCCTCTGAGGACAACTCATAGCCATCGCTTCCCCAAAGCCCCGGGCCCCTTTTCTCTGCCATTCACCATCTGCAGCCAGCTAATGAGATATCGGACTGTCCTATGTCATTTGTGGCTCTCTTTATTAGCTACAGTAATCCCGGCAAATGACCTCATCACAAATAAGTATAAGAAGATGGGCAGAAATACAGCCATTTGGAGGAAAAGGAAACCATAATTTTTTTGGAAATGAAATTAAACCTGAGAACAGTGTATCAATCCTTAAAGCCATGGAAATGTCCTTCAGATTGCCCCAAATCTCTCTTCACATTTTCCTTGATCTCATCAGAATTACTTTCCTTGAAAAAGAATAAGAAATGTATAGAACTTGATTGTTTTATAGTTAAAGTAATACTGCAAGAGTATCAGATCTTCCTACAGCAAATGTATAGTATTTAATCCACATTCTGAGTTTGAAAGAGCTTTGTGGGTTACTCTGGAAATGGACCTACACCATGAATGACATTCTTCTTTGGAAAACGTGTTTCAGGTCCCAACTATCTTCTTTTCAGTGGCTTGTGTACTAAAATGCAGGGCCAGTTTGTAGTTCTGTCTTAAAAAAAAAAATGTAATTTGGGGAGAAAACAACTCCTTTGGGGAGTGTGAGGTTTTCTTATAGTGACTGAAACCAATTTCCTGCACTGAAGTGAGAAAAGAAGTGCAAGCAAAAGAAAGGGACTACTTTTATGTTTACATGCCTTTTAATTTCATTGTGATGCATTTTTAGAGCTAAAAACCTTATTTAGAATGGGATCTTACATAGAAATTCCCAGAATGAGAAAACACCTGTCTGTTTTAGATGCTGCTCTGTGAGATCAGTAGTTCTTCACTAGGTGAGTAGAAAAGTAGGGACAGATGTCATAACAGTTCCTTCCTGAGCCTTAACAGAAGACTTCTATAAGCATCAGAGTGCCGACCTCACAAAAGCAAGCTTTTTGTTTATATTTTTTTAGAACACAGATTCCTTAAAGAAGCAATCGGTAGAACATAAGATACAAAACAATAACAAAGACAGTGAGAGATCCTCTTTTAGGTAGTTTGGCTCTTGAGATCAGTAAAAAAGTGTTTCAAAGCTACAGGGGTATTTTGGAGAGGTGAGGTTAAATGATTGCATTTCTAGATCATAGGAATGAAGCTGATATTCTCTTTCTTCTCTTGGATATTCTGATCTAGAGTAGATATCAGTTTAAGCTGTCCCTCGATGCGGGGGTTAGCATGATGTCTCTAGGGTTCCAGCTGTGGAGGCTCACAGAGTCGGTTGGACCCCAGCTATTGGACTTACTGTCTGTGAGAACGTGGACATGCGAATTATCAATGGTAATGATCGTAGTAATTTCCTGATGGAAATGTGATGAGAACTAGATGAGACGGTGTATTGTCAGTGTTCATCTCGGTGCCTGGCACATAGTAGGTACTCCGTAGTCAGAGTCTTATGCAAATTGTCTTTGACCTGCCTCTGTTACCCCAGTTTGTAGATAGGAAGTTGGTTGAGGAAGCCCTATGAGCATTTGTTGTTAAGCTCTTCTGGGTTCCTCATGCGAGATTCATTTCTCTTATGTAGTCTTCCAAAAGAGTATTCTGGGTGTAAATGATGACAAATGTATATATTTATATGGTGGGGCCTGATTCACAAAGGGCTTCCATTAATAACTTACTCAAACTGGGCTTCTCCAGGTATAGCTAATTTAAGCATTATCAAGGCAGTTTTGTTGCAAGGTAGGTGTCTTGCCTGGCTTCTCTCTGAGGAAGTCCTAAAATCACCCAGCCAGCTGGCAGGGTGGGCCCAATTCAGTGGGCATCTCTAAGGCAGGCTGCTCAAGTGGGCTGATTTTCACAGCACACCCCAGCTTTGCCCACAAGAGGAAGTCTGGAGTGTAGAGACATAAAGGAAATAGTAGGCAGGTTGTATTAGTTTCCTATTGCTGCTGTAACAAATAGCCACAAACTTAGCCTAAAAGACACAAATTTATCCTCTTACAGTTCTGTAGATTAGAAGTGTTACGCAGGTCTCGGTGGGCTAAAATCCAGGTGTCAGCAGAACGGCATTCCTTTCTGGAGGCTCTGGGGTGAATCTGTTTCCTTGGCTTTTCCAGCTTCTGGAGGCTGCCTGCATTCCTTGGCTTGTGGCCCCTTCCTCCATCTTCAGGGCTAGGAACCTTGCATCTCTTTTACTCTGCTTCCATAGTCCTGTCTCCCTGTGATTTCTCTCTTCTGCCTTCCTCTTCCACTTTTAAGGATCCTTGTGGTTACATTGGGCCCACCCAGATAATCTAGGACAGTCTCCCTACCCTAAGCTGATTAGCACCCTTAATTCCCCATTGCCATATAGCCTAACCCAGTCACCCTCCTGGGGATTAGGACTGGACATCTTTGGGCTATTATTCAGCCTACACAGCAAGTGAGTTGGTTGGCAATCACAAATACATTAGATAAATCATGAAAATAAAAGTGGGATGGACCTCCGACTTGAAATAGAGCCAGTGGTTACATTGCTCCCTTGGAGGAAAGCAGTCAGCTCAGCTGGATGCATTATCCGGAGAAAAGTAACTGGCTTTGCTTTTTGTACATAGTGAAACTTTGCCAAACTGACTTTTCCCAGCCTGCTGCTGCTCCTCACCCCTCCATCCCCTCTGCTGCTCCCAAGAGCCTCAGTATTAAGCCAGACGTGACCCATGAGGTCATCTTTGACAGTTCACACAGTTCAGATCTTGGCACTGGGAGGAGGAGGCCTTGAAAAATTATTGCAGCATAATTGTCACGTAAACACAGCATAGGACTTGTAGGAAGTCAGAAGAAAAAGTCTCCTCTTTCTTCCTTCCAACATACCTCCTACAAGGAGCTACTGTATCTCTTCTGGGGAGTCTGTTTGCATAGCAAACATATATACTCTAAACAGTTTTTACAACAGTGGAATCACACTATAGATAATATATTGTTTGCATTCCTTTGAACAGCCACAAAGCATTCAACTCTGGGTGTATCATAATTCATGGAATCATGTACCATAAGTTATTTAACCAGCGTCCCTGAGAGACTTTTAGATAGTCCAGTTTTCTTTTACAGGTAGTGCTCGACGTATATTTGGCACATTAATGCACATATGTCTTATATAGGGAAACTGTCTAGCAGTGGAATTTAAGTGGAATTCAGGCAACATATGTGGGAATTTAAAATTTTGCAAAGTATTACCAAATTGCCCTCCAAGATTGAGCCAAATTTATACTCTCAGCTATGTGTGAGGGCTGCTGTTTCCTGTTCTTTTGCCATTAGGAATGAATATCAAGGTCCTATTTTCTTACCAGAGCTTTTTTTGTGTGTGTGGTATGCGGGCCTCTCACTGTTGTGGCCTCTCCCATTGCGGAGCACACACTCCGGATGCGCAGGCTCAGTGGCCATGGCTCACGGGCCCAGCTGCTCCGCGGCATGTGGGATCTTCCCAGACCGGGGCATGAACCCGTGTCCCCTGCATCGGCAGGCGGACTCTCAACCACTGTGCCACCAGGGAAGCCCCCTTACCAGTGCTTTTTAAGAAGAAAAATGGTATCTTGTTTAATTTCTATTTGTATGATTATGAATGAAGTTGAGAATATGCTTCACGTATTTATTGGCTCTTTGTATTTCTTTGTTTTCAATGTCTTGTTCACAACCTTTGCACATCTTCCCATTCAGTTGGACTTTCTAATTAATGTTTTATAAGAATTCCTTTTATATTAAGCCAATTAGTCCTTCATAGGATGAGGAAAATATTTTGTCCTCTTCTTGGGTGTACTTTGAGAGGTAATACGTGATGACCACAATCATGGTTACAGTCGCCACTGTAAAATCTTTCCCTATGAAGGGAGCCCTTCGCTTGAATTGGTTTGAGCCAGATTCCCCTTACTTACATCCTTTCAAATGAATTTTGTGTGTTGCTGTCTAGGGCTGCCCTTTGAGATGAGCCACGGTGTTGCTGTGTTTGTGGTGGCTGTTTTATAGGGAGGTATCACACTGTGGGAACGTACATGAGCTGATATGTACACCCATCCTTCCTGGAAACATCATCGGCACGAATCAAGCATCCTCTCATTGAGAGCATTGGTTCTCCTACCCTCAGCTTCTCCCTTGCCCACTTCTTGCTCTCAGGCAGATGTCAAAATGTGTAGTGACTCATTCTCTGTTGGTTCTGGTTTGGACACTCTGTCTCCATCCAGGGTCTAATGTTGCTGGTTTTTAAGGCAGTTTTAAGCAGGATACTTATCAAGTTGAAAAAAAAAAAACCCAGTAGTTTTATTTCTCAAAAATGAAGTACTTAATGTCAGAAGTTAAATTGTTTTTTAGTTTTAAAGACATTGGATTATAGCATGGTAAAATATTCAGTTAAATATCACCTACCATGGGGTATTTTTAAACTCACAAGAGGGATGTGTTTCATTATCACCCTTTATGAATGGGATGAAGATTTATTGTTCAGGAACAGAGCATTTTTCAAATGTCTAGCCAGGTGACAGAAAGCCTGGCTTTGAGAGTCATCGCAGGACTGTGTTATGCTGAAGAAATGGAAATTCTGTGCATCAGAATGATCTAAAAAAGGAAGAGGGCTTCCCTGGTGGCGCAGTGGTTGAGAGTCCGCCTGCCGATGCAGGGGACACGGGTTCGTGCCCCGGTCTGGGAGGATCCCACGTGCCGCGGAGCGGCTGGGCCCGTGAGCCATGGCCGCTGGGCCTGTGCGTCCGGAGCCTGTGCTCCGCAACGGGAGAGGCCACAACAGTGAGAGGCCCACATAACGCAAAAAAAAAAAAAAAAAAAAAATAAAATAAAATAAAATAAAAAAGGAAGAGACAATTTAATATTTAAAAGAGTGTGGGTCCTACCTGAGACATTCATACCTTAAAATTTACTGTGCTCCTTTTGTGCTAAATATGATAATCCCACAGTTTAAAAAATGTATTTTATTGAAGTATGGTTGATTTACAATGTTAATTTCTGATGTACAGCAAAGTGATTCAGTTATACATATATATATATATACTTTTCCATATTCCTTTCCATTATGATTTATCGTAGGATGTTGAATATAGTTCCCTGTGCTGTACAGTAGGACCTTGTTGTTTATTCATCCTGTATAGCAATATAGTAGTTTGCATCTGCTAATCCCAAACTCCCAATCCTTCCCTCCCCCACCCCCCTCCCCCTTGGCAACCACAAGTCTGTTCTCTATGTCTGTGAGTCTGTTTCATAGATAAGTTCATTTGTGTCATATTTTAGATTCTGCATATAAGTGATATCATATGATATTTGTCTTTCTGTGTCTGACTTACTTCACTTAGTATGATCATCTCTAGGTCCATCCCTGTTGCTGCAAATGACATTATTTCATTCTTTTTTATGGTTGAGTAGTGTTCCACTAGTAGTGTTCTACCACATCTTCTTTATCCATTCATCTGTCAATGGACATTTAGGTTGTTTCCATGTCTTGGCTGTTGTAAATAGTGTTGCTGTGAACATTGGGGTGCATGTATCTTTTCGAAATATGGTTTTAAACCCACAGGTCTGACCATTAATAGTGCTCACTACACAGTGTTTTCATTACCCTGGGATGATTACAGCTGTCTCACACATTTCCCCTTGACATTTTCATTGAATAAAGCATTTGAGAGTGGGGCAAAGCAGAGTATGATACTGTGATGGTTTTTAACGTAGAAGACATAGTAAGCCTCATCTGGATTTTATGGCAGTGAATAATGTGAAAAAAAATTGCTGCAATTACCCTCTTAGACCCCGAGTATCAACTCCCATTTGAATAAAAGTACAGGGAAAACATCTTTTAATATCCGCTATCACAGTGGCTAGAAAAATGGTTGCACATGATGCAAATTAAAAAGCAGAGAAAATGCCAGCTATTTGAGCCAAAATGTATTGAGTGGGATTTAGAGATTGTAGCTTTAATGGAGCCTTATTGGTGCTTCCTCATTGTAGAATTAAGAGCTGTGGTGGTTTTCTTTCTGGTTTATTTCTTTTTTCGACAAGACACTAGATAGAGCCTGTTTTCTCTGAGATGCTTTTCCCTAAGTTTGTTAGTTTTTACTGAAATCAAGACATGATAGACAAATACCAGAGAGTTTTTAAGAGAAGTGAAGAATCTAAACTTGTCCAAGCTTGGGGTTGTTTCTAAAATTCCTAGCTTTTGATCTCCTTGTGGTACTAAATCATTGGATCTTCTGAGAGTCAGAAATTCCCAAAGGGGGTAGTAATCCAGAAACTCTACCCCTTGAAGTGAAATGGCGTAGATTTCCCTGATTTGGGTCCTTGAAGGCTGGGATGCGTCTGTGTGTGTATTGATATGTGCCTGGCACACAGGAGTCCCCTGTGAATGATGTCTCTGGTGGCCTGGACAGAGTGTTAGCTGCAGAACCGTTTTAATGGGCTTTGCCTTTTCCATTATTCATGATGCAATCCCTTTTTGCCTGCAAAGAACAGCAAATACCTCTTGCTTCCAATGACTTGTAAATCAAAACTGTTCTGTGTGACTTCCCTGGTGGCGCAGTGGTTGAGAATCCGCCTGCTAATGCAGGGGACATGGGTTCGAGCCCTGGTCCGGGAAGATCCCACATGCCATGGAGCAACTAAGCTCGTGTGCCACAACTACTGAGCCTGCGTTTTAGAGCCCGTGAGCCACAACTGCTGAAGCCCACATGCCACAACTACTGAAGCCCGTGCATCTGGAGCCCATGCTTTGCAACAGGAGAAGCCACTGCAATGAGAAGCCCGTGCACTGCAACAAAGAGTAGCCCCTGCTTGCCACAACTAGAGAAAGCCCGCGCACAGCAACGAAGACCCAGTGCAGCCAAAAGTAAATAAATCAAAAATAAACAACTATTCTGTGGTTTGTGGTGCCACTGGTTATCTCCTTTGAGTTATCATCCCCTCCCCAAATTTCCACTGGAGATAATCAATTGAGAATTTCTAAGCAAGAGGCAGAAAGGATAAAAATGGACAGGTAGAATTCAAAGTCAGAATTAAATGACCACCTAGTGTAACTACTGATCGCCCTCTTCCAGTCAAAGTTTATAGCTTTCTGATCCTGGGCCTCCCTGGTGGTGCAGTGGTTAAGAGTCTGCCTGCCAATTCAGGACATGGGTTTGAGCCCTGGTCCGGGAAGATCCCACATGCTGTGGAGCAACTAAGCCCATGTGCCACAACTACTGAGCCTGCGCTCTAGAGCCCGTGAGCCACAACTACTGAGCCCGCATGCCACAACTACTGAAGCCCGCGCACCTAGAGCCTACGCTGCGCAACAAGAAAGCCACCACAGTGAGAAGCCTGCACACTGCAACGAAGAGGAGCCCCCACTTGCTGCAACTAGAGAAAGACCACGCGTAGCAATGAAGACCCAACATAGCCCACCCAAAAAAAAAAAAAAAAAAGCAAAAACAAAAAAAAGTTTATAGCTTTCTGATCCTGTTTTTGGACCATCAAGTGAAATTTCCAGAACCTGGTCTAATGTTGAGAAATACAATTTCCTTCTTCAACTTATGCCTACACAAGATTTTGATAGAAGTTGTCCATTTGTCCGTGTTTGACTCCCATGTCCACACTGGGCACTCAGGATTGGGTTTGGGGAATCAGAAGAGGCCAGTGACACATTTCCTGCTACATCTTTCCCGGGTGCCAGGCCTCTAACACGCCTGCTGCTTTTCTGGGCTGCTCTCCGGAGCCCCTATGGCCTGGGATCATTAGAGCAGCAGTTTCTCAAGTGCTGGCATGCATCCCAATCACCTGGGGGGCTTGGTAACACTCAGGTTCTCCAGGGGGAGGGGAGGAGGTGGGCTGGAAGCCTACAGTGGGCGTAGAGTTTCAGTTCTGCAAGATGAAAAAGTTCCAGGAATCTGTTGCCCAGCAATGTGAATAGAGCTGATACTACTGAACTGTACACTTAAAAATAGTTAAGGTGTTAGAAAAAAAAAGTAATTGAATATAAAGTGATTTGTTATAACTCATGGAACTACGCACTAAGGCCTGTACATTGCACCACATATAAATTCTATTTCGATTCAAAAATAAACATCAAAACACAAACATAACACGGGTCTGGGCCCCCGTCCCCACAAACATAACACAGGTCGGGAAGTCTGGGATGGGGCCCAGACTTTGCATTTCTGTCAAGTTCCCAGCAATGCTGAGGCTGCAGGTTCAGGGCCATGTGTTAGGCCTGATCCCGAGCTTCCCCCTGCTCGATTCTGCATCCCCTCCTTGCTTTGCATCCTTTTTCCCTGTGCCTGCCTCTAAGTACGAGCCCATGACTGCATAATGTGTGGAAGAAGCAAGGTGGTCTAGCAATTAGCAGCATCAAGTGTAGACTCTGAAAGGACCACTAAGGGGGTGCCGTCGACTTTAGTCTCCTTGTGTTTATTTTCTGAATAGAGGCATTCACCATCTGCAGAATCAGAAGAAATCCATCACCCAGCACAAAACATAAATCATTAACAGCTGTGGATATAGAAAGCCAGAATTCTGTTCTTGATGCGCATCCATGGTTATGAAAGAAGCATATCACAGGGGGACCCCCCCCCGATATATAATTCTGTCATCTTTGTTTCTTCGGTGAAGGTGCTTGTAAAATGGTTCATCTGTGGTTCAGTAGGAATTTTAGAGTTTTAAAATGATCTGTTCTCACTGAGCATTTTATTGCCAAAATGTTAGGAAAAGATAGGCAAGGCAGTAACCTGTGAGCGACCCTGGTGAGGCTTCCATGTGGGGTGTTAGAGGAGGGAGGGATTCCCTCTGCCCTGGGATCATCAGAGCCTGCATCAGGGCATGGGTGCTCTTTCTGCAGAGAAATCACAAATGGTGGGAGGCATGGAAATGAGTTGGGGGGACATTTAAAGTGTAGAACTTGGGACTTCCCTGGTGGCTCAGTGGTTAAGACTCTGCGCTCCCAGTGCAGGGGGCCTGGGTTCCATCCCTGGTCAGGAAACTAGAGCCCACACGCATGCTGCAACTAAGAGTTCGCATGCCACAACTAAGCAGCCTGCGAGCCGCAACTAAGGAGCCCACAAGCCGCAACTAAGACCCAGTGCAACCAAATAAATAAATATTAAAATAAAATAAAATAAAGTATAGAACTTGTGCGGTGATGAAAATATTTTCTTTGCCAACTGACCAATATGGTAGCCACCAGCCACCTGTGGCTGCTGAGTACTTACAGTGTGGCTGGTTAAATTGTATTTCATTTTAATTCATTTAAATAGCTACTTGTGGCTGGTGGTACCGCACCAGGCAGGGTAAGTCTAGGCTGGAGGAGGATTAGGTAAAGAGCAGGAGGGGATGTGACAACAGGGGTCTGGGGGACGAAAGCCCGAAACGGTGGGCTGAGTGAGTGGATCGTTTTCTCTGGGCAATGGGATGGCCTTGAAGACTTTGAACAGAGAAGCGGGTGTTTTGGGAAGAACATTCGAGTGGCACAATATGAAACAGAGCATGAGAGGAGGGGTCTGGAGCAGATGAGAAGCTGGGAAGTGTTCGGATCCTGTGAGACGTGCCTGAGGCCCAGCGTGTGATGGCAGAGACGGGAGAGGGAAGGGATGTGTAAGCGGGTGGGTGTCGGGGTGCTGGGGCACTGGGGAGGTGTCTGTGAACCTGCAGGTCTCAAACCTGGGTGACAAGGAGGATGGTGAGTGAAACAGAGAAGGCGGGGTGCTGCAGGGGCCCATTGAGGTGTGCGAGGTGAGATGCTAATGGCTCTTTCCCACTTGAATGATGCTGCGTCTGAATCTCCTGAGCTCTCTCCTCTGTGGCTCCATTTGCTCCCTCCAGAGCTTCTTCCTTCTGAACTGCCTGCCGCCGCCTTGCTGCTCCCCCATGGCTCCTGCGGTGCTCACTGTTGACCCTGCAACTGGGAGCCCACACCAGCCACTGTCCACACAGAGGCTGCAGGCCCAGGGAGGACCCAGGCCGTGTCCTACGCCGTCTGTGCTCCTCCCCTGTGCCTCACACAGAGCCTGATGGGTCTGTTTGTGCACGCCGTTCTCCCTCACGCTGAACCGTGGCTGCAGGAAGCTTCCAGAATGGTTCTCAGTGCCCGTCACCTCTGCGACAGTCACATCGTGGCTTAATTAACAGGCCATTCCTTGGGGCCTGGGTTATATTCTTCAGCCTCTTAGTGATCATCAGTAGTTGCTCACTTCCAAAGGGGAGAGCCAAGTGTGTATTTACTCATTCAAGGAATATGTCAGTGTCAAGTCCTATCTTTGTTGATAGAGACACAACAGTGAACAAAACACAGCCTGGTTCTCGTGAGCTGACCTTCTCCAGGGGACAGAGGTGATCAATCAGCATATGATACGATCAGTGCCAGGAGGGAAGGAGCAGCCTTGGGGGGGGCATGATGGGGAAGGAGGGGAGGACGGTCAGGTGACACTTGAGTAGAGATCTGAGTGAAGGGAGGGAGGAAGCCATGCGGGAATCCAGGGGGAGAAGGGCGGTAACAGCAGGTGCAAAGGCCCTGAGGTAGACGTGCACTTCATGTGTTCTAGGAACAGAAAGTGGCTGGCAGGGCCTGAGGACAGTGGGGGAGGGGTGCGGTGGGAAGGAAGGGAAGGGAAGCAGTGAGGCGAGATCACATGGGGTCTCGTTGGGCCCCAATAAGAACTTTGATTCTGAAGGAAGTGGGGAGTGTTTTGAGCATGAGTCAGAAGATCTGCTTTATGACTGAAGATGCCTGCTGGTTGCTGTGAGGAGACCGAGGCCATAGAGGGGGTGCGGGAGACTTGCTGGGAAGCTGTTGCAGTAAATTAGTGAGAGCTGACGGTGGCCTGTGCCAGGGAGTGGAGGTTGTGAGAGTGAGTAATCGGATTGCGGATGCAATTGGCAGGGTTTGCTGGGGGCTGTGGTGTGGGTGGAACGTGAGGAAGATTGGAGTCAGGGGTGGTGCTGAGGCTTTTGGCTGAGTGGCTGGAAAATTGAAGTTGCCATTTCCTGAGACAGAGGATCGCGCTTTGGAGGTGTGAGTTGCAAGGTGTGTTTTGGATATATTATGTTTAATATGCCTATTAGGTAGTGTGTTAATTTTCTATTGCTGCTGTAACAAATTATCACAGACTTATTGGTTTAAAACAATGCAAACTGATCGTATTATAGTTCTGTAGGTCAGAAGTCTGACATAGGTCTCACGGAGCTAAAATCGAGGTTTTCCTTGGGGGCTGTAGGGGAGACTCAGTTTCCTTGCGTTTTCCAGCTGCCAGAGGCTGCCTGCTTTCTTTGGCTTGTGGCTCCTTCCTCCATCTTTAAAGCCAGCAATGCTGCATGTCTGACCAGTTTCCATGGGTACATCTCCTCTTCTGACCACAGCCAGGAAAGAGTCTCGAATTTTAGGGATTTCTGTGTTTCTGTTGGATCTGGATAACCCAGGATACTTGCCCTGATTCCAGGCTTTAATCACATCTGTAAAGCCACTTTTTCATGTAAAGTAACATATTCACAGGTTCCAGGGATTAGGACGTGGACGTGTCTGGGAGTCCGATGTTCTGCCTAATAGCTTAGGGGATGTGGATAGACAGTTGGACACACAAAGCTGGAAGTCAGAGGAGAAGGCTGAACTTGAGATATAAACTTAGAAGCCATCAGTGTACAAATGGTTTAAAGCCACGGCATCAATCACATGGGCTTTCCAAGGGAGTGAGTCTAGTCCTAAGGTCAAAGCCACATACAGTCTGGGCTGAGCCAAACCTCCCTGTCACATCACTCTGGTTGGAAGGGCCCCACCTTTCTCTGCCGCCCTAAGCGCTGCTCCTTGGTGAGACTCAGGCCAGAGTCTGGCTCTGCACACGTCACCTTCCTTCTGGCCTTGTTTGACTTTGCATCATGTGTCCTTTTATTTTTTTTAATTTTAAAATAACAGCTTTATTGAGATATGCTTCACATGCCATGTCAATTCACCCATTTGAAGTGTGCCATCCTATGGATTTGAGGATGCTCCCGGCTATGTACCACCAGCACTACAGTCAACTTTAGGATATTTTCATCACCCCAAAAAGAACCTTACCTCTTAGCTGTCACCTCAAATCCCCCCGTCGTTCCATCCCCCACCAACCACTAATGTACTTTCTGTCCTTGTAGATTGGCCTGTTCTGGGCATCTCATATAAGTGGGATCGTGTCATATGTGGTCTTCTGTGACTGGCTGGCCTTCTCATTTTAAATGTGGATTTTGTCTTGCACGTTCCAGTTTTCCCAGTTTTTCTTTAGTTTTATTCATTCAGTCCTTACAATTTTTTTTTTAACTGAGCCGCTATTATAAAACTAGGCTTTGTGTTGGGATTCTAGAAAGCCTGAGTAAGACAGGCTTCCCATCATCACGGAGCTCTGAGTTGGGTAGGCTGACAACGCCGTGGCTGTCACTCTCCCCTCCTGAGCTCTCGGCTGATGTTGCTGCTGGATCAGGGCATTCTTCCTCCCAGATCCTGGAGGAGGCTTCTAATCCACATCGACCCAGAGCCCTAAGCAGCCAGCCCCGATCATCAGTGTTCCTGTACCAAAAGAGAGCTGACTGTCCTGCTCTGACGGGAAAGCAGATAGATGGGCAGTTGCATAAATACTGTTGGGTAAGTGCCGAGCTGGGCGTGGACAGGGTGCTTAGGGATTCCTGGTTAGGATGGAGGCATCGCCTCTGCCCCCGTGAAGCATGGTTGAACTAAGTCTCGAATGATGAGTTGGGAACGTACCAGTCCCACCCAGGGCTGGAGAAAGAAAGGTCCTCCAACAGATCCCCACTGGATGAATGCAGAGACCGTGGCTTAAGACCACATCCTTCTGTCTTCAGTGTCTCACGTGGTGCTTTGAGTTCGAGGCAGCTGGTGCAATGGTAACTCGTTCAGGCCTGGTGACTGCTTACCCTTCAGGCCACCCCAAGAAGGAGGCGGAGGGTCCTTTTATGTCTTAAACCACCACTTTTCCTCTTATCAGAGGCCAGGAAGGCTAGGCTAGGTCTCAGGGAATTTCTTCCCTACCTTTCCTGGGTAGCCTTGGATGGCAGGCACCCCCGTCCTGTCACTCCCTGCAGACCACAGCAGGTCTCCTGAGGCCAGGGGATGGCCTGCACTGTCCGATTCACTGTCCTGGCCACTGTGTGTTTGTCCCCTGTGGTTCCCGGATCTGCATGTGACTCTAGGCTGAGATTTGTTGGAGGGTGGATCTCTATGAATCCCTTCCTGCTGCAGCCCGAGGTCCAGGAAGTGATGCTACCTCATGGTCAGGGCCATGGACTATTTGGGAGGCCTGGACCTTTGCAGCCCCAGAACCCTCAGTGTCATCTTTGCTGAGGAGGGCCTGGGAGACAGCATGGGCGGCATCGTGCAGCTTCTGGAAGGATGCTGCCAGGATGGGAACGAGCACAAGCAGGGGTGGTGGGCACTTCAGCTGTGGTGTCTAGATCCCCGTGGCCGCAGGTCCACCATGTGCCCATGAGGATGCTGCAGCCTCACGAGAGCAGCAGGCTTTTGCTCAGTGTTCCCTCTGCACCCACTCCCCGTGCCCTGACTTCCCCGGGCCTCTCAGCAGCCCTCCAGGGGGTGGGTGGTACCATCTCCACTTCACAGGTGAGGAGACAGCCTGCCAGGTGGAAGGTGGCGGATTCAGGATTTATGTCCAGGGCTGTCTCTCTGCAGCCACCGCGCAGAGCTCTCCCTGGATGCTTTGCTGCCTTGCAGAGCTGTGGGGATGCATCCTCTTTCTTCTCCTTCTCGTGACCTTTATCCCCATCCTCAGGGGCTTCCTGTGAGTTGGGAAGCGTGACCCGTGCTGCTGGTGCCACCCAGGACTAGGGCACGGTGGGCATGCCCCTTCACCCTGCAGAGCTTTGCTGAGCCCTCGGCCCGGCTGTGAATTCAGTGCTGGGCTGGGCTGGAAAGGGCTGGACTTTTGCTGATGGAGAAAAGGCCATAACGCACTGGATGCGGTGCTGGCACTTTGCTTGACCCACCATGCTGGCACCCTCCCCTTGATTCCCGGTGCCCACATGCCAGGACTAGGGGTCCCGCTGATGCGCTTCCAAAACTTCAACTGTAAAATAATCACCTCCCTCTTTGTTTGCGGCTGCTGCTTCCTTTTTCCTTTGCGGTGCTTTCTTGAGGTTTCCTTTGCTCCTTCGCAATTCCTTTCTTTTCTGCTTTCATTTAAAATGATTTTCAAGTAGACACACGGATGCTGGAAAAGGGCTGGCGATTCTCCTCCCTCTGAATGCTTACCTCACGTGTCTTGAAAGGAACGCTTTTTGAATCTTCTTGGTGTGATGTTCCCCATGACCTTGGCTGATGATGAATGTACCCCCGACCCTGCACCCCGCTCCCCGGAAGCAACTTCCTTCTGCCTTCCAGGATGTGTTTGATTTAAAATTAACCTTTCTGCAGGTCGGCCCCTTTGCTCAGGACGAGCATCTGTCCTTGCAGTCTGTGAGAGCCAAGTGTGGTAAATGTGTATGTATGTGTGGGTAGAGCCAGAAAGCCAGCGCGTCCACTGGGAGGCGGCAGGATTATGATGGCAGTGGCAGCCAACTCAGTGCCCCCCAGATGGCAGCTGGGACCAGCAGGCTGCGTGGACATGCTTGTACTTGAACCTGTCAAGGATAAGAGCCAACTTCTCCGTCAGGTCCCCCCCACCTCGCCACAGTGGCCTCATTGTACCTACCTCCAAATGGCCAGATAAGGTCCCCTAACTAAGGGGGTGGCCTCCAAGGCCCAGTCGGTGGCCTGGCTTCAATGTGGCTCCACAGAGAGGACGGTACATATGAGGAGCCTTCAGCTGCCGCCCTGCATCAGGGCCGAGGGCCATCAGCCAGACCAGACACCATCCGAAGACGGGTGGCCGACGGCAGCCCTCTGGCATGACTTGTGACCAGAGACAGGCATCCATCCGTTCCGACCGAGAGCCGTTCCACCTAGCAAGGATGGCCTACTTTTGGGGAATTAGAGAGACTCTTCTGGAGGAGAAACGCCGCCTGTGCTGAGCGTGGGGAGAACAGTAGGTCCCCAGGAGCAGCCACTGCACGTTCAGAGCACAAACTTCAGGTCTTTGTCTGTCCTCGGGAGATAATTGTTCCAAGCACATAGTAGGGAGGGCCGTGCACTTGACAGTCACGGGGTAGACGTTTCCTACTGGTGAATGAGGGCCAGAAATTACTGGTGGAATTTGCTGGACGTTTGGGTGTCTTTGGGGGCTCCAGGATCTGCTGATGCTTGTTGACTTGAGCCCCAAGTTGGACCGGGTCCTCGGATCCAGCTGTGCCAGTTCTCGTGACCTTGGGCTGTCAGGCGGGGCTTCTTAGGATTTACTGATAAAATGTTACTGATGTGAAGATGTGCTCTGAGGACCAAGTAATGGTTGTGATAACTTGGTTAAATACACTGTGAATATTGAGATGAAAAAATGACTAGAAATTAAAGAGACAGTAATACCATTTATCATTAGAACCAAAAAAAAATTGGTTTGGTTGTTGGTCCCTGGGTACTTGTACCTCTTAGACACTCAGACCCTCTTGCTTTTCTTCCAGTATTCACTGCATTTCCTTTTTTTGTCCCCTTGTTCTGTCTCCATGTACCCACCCTCCCAGTCTCTCTGACCCCCTAAGCTCTGTCCATGTTTCACGTTCCTATTTTTCCTAAAACCTCTTATTTTCTGGAAGACCAGCTTCTCTTGACTTTTATCCCCTAGTGAGCAAAAGCAGACTCGCCCTGGTGGCCGTGATTGCATGTCATTGCATGTTCTGTGTAGTTGTGGGCTTGAGAAGCACGTCGCATAGGAGGACACGTCATTTCCTGGTTACTCTTCTGCCTGCTGCTGTGATACAGACATTGCTCCCATTTGAGGGTATCTGAGGGTGGTGATGCTCTGGGTCTTCTTCCCTGCTGCCCACCTTTCGCTGGCCCCCAGAATACCAGAGAGTCTTCTTGACATGGCTGTGTTCCCCCCTTTTCCTGTAAGGACGATATCTGGGCTATGTTGGGTTCTTGCATTCAATGCCAAGGTTCTTTGGGATGGCACAGCCCACCCGTGCCTCCATGCCAAGGTACCAGCGTGCGGGGAGAGATGCCAGGCTTTAAAAATGATTGAGCTGAAGTGTGTTCGCTGCCAGAGGAGAATGTTCATTCTCTAGCCGTCTTTGTATCTTGGTCAGGTAGAATTTCAGGAGAGTGGTGGCTAACTTGAGCTCAGTGGATTATGTTTTTCTGTTGAAGACGTTGTTTAGTTAAGAATACCTCTTCCAGGATGCTTATTTACCTGGCAGAAGATGGCTGTAGGAGTCCATCCCGATCCTTGCTGGAGGAGACCCCTCACACCTGCATGTCTGGGTTTTCAGGGCTCTTTGTGGAGTTGCTCCCCACCCAACAGTGAAAAGCCTTTTTGGAAGGCTGGGTAATGCACAGGCCTCTCTCTAATGCCTTGAGTCTCAGGGTTCAGCCCTTTAAGACATTAAGTTAAAGAGGATGTTAGTACAGTAGATCCAACTGCTTATACTGGCCCCAGCTGTCTGAGGGCCAGGTCTCGGTTAAGAAAGGAGAGATCATTGTGAAGAGAGATGTACCCCGTCTGAGGAAGGGAAAATAGAGCGAGGCCTGGAAAGCGGGGGTGGATTTGGGGGCGTGGAGTGGAGTGAGGCCTCTGGCAGGGCATTGAATGGACTCTAAAGATACATGTCTGTTTCCTGGGGTTCTTTTTCCTGGAACTGACTCCAACTGTAGTTAAATCACATATGTGTATTGAATAAAAGAGGTTGGAATTTCAGTCTTGCTTGGAATTTGCATTTGTATTGAAGAATTAAAATTTTGTGAAAAAGAAGAGACGCTAAGAAAGTTCAGTGTCTCCCCTACACCGGTGTCCCTCTTGACAAGACTTCTGGAGCCACATAAACCTAACTCAAGTCACGGTGTTGCTTCTGGCTTTGGTCCTTGGCCTGTGGAGGAGCTGCCTCCTATCAGAGAAGGAGTACAGGTTTGTGGTAAGGCAGGGGCACGTCTGCAGGTGCTGGGACCGTCTTTGATTCAGCCACTTCCCACCCTGAGAGCCCATCTCTCTTCCATGACCCTTCAGACCTTGAGACCCTGCAGACCTTGCGAGGCCTGAGGTCAGCCCCGGGCAGATACCCTTCTAAGAATCCATGGAGAGCAGGACCCTCTCTCCATAAAATGCCCAGACACACAATTTGTATATGAAATGTCAAGGGTATGGGTAGGTATCTTAACGAGTGTCCACAGGGCCCAGATTAAGAATCCTTGCTTTAGGGCCCAGGTCACTGCTGAGCTACCAGGGGTGCCCCTGGACCCCAGCTGCCAGGTAGCCTTTTCCTGTCCATCACCTTTGCTTGTCCGTCCCCCCCATTTGCTAACAAGGCAAGAGTCACTGGATTGTTGTAGCACCCCATGTCCTGCGGTACTCATGTGGTAGCAATACTGAGTCATAATTTTTTGCTTTTATTAGAAACCTCTTTTTTCCAAAGCCTGCTTCTCTTTACAACATATTCTAATTCCATTTTATCTTCAAGTTTGTGTACATTTTTACGGTTCGGGCTGGCTCATTTGCAAAGCTCTCTGGGGAACGGCAGTATTTAAAGATTCTTCTTGCTTGAGTCTTAGGAACTTTCTCAGCGTTATAAAGCCATTTCTTATTTTCAGTTTTCTTCTGAGGTGGAGAAAGACCGTTCTGTCACCTTTGATCACCTCAGGACAGTTGTCATCACTGTACAAGCAGAAATCCATTGGTATAGGAGGGTGTGGGCATACAGGGGCACCCAGGAGAGGAGCAGAACTTGATGAGCGGGAGGGTGAGGATGTGATGAGCACGTGGGCCTGACTGTGGAAAGCAGACTTGCATCCACTGACCGTTACCGTTGTTGTGGATTTCACATCAGAACAGCAGAATCTGCAAACCCTTGACCCTAAAAGGGAAGGTTTTCTGTCTTTAAAACTCCGTCAAAGCCTGGTTCTTCGAAATCTCCATTTCTCAGAGCCCCTGCTAACCATGGGTGCTTTGCGGGTGCCCACAGACTGGTGTTTACACGGCCAGTTGACCTCCTTCAGACCGACATGCCCTGTTGGGGAACCCCTACCCTCCATCCACGCGCCCCCCATTTTGGCCCCACACCAGAGGGTGGTCCCACCTTCTGCATATGGACTTGAGTTCCAGTGTGGGTGGAATTGGGGGTGTCTTCTAAAATATTCACTGACAACGTGATGAATGAAACCAGCTTTTTAAAAAAATCCTGATTATTTACTCAAGGTTGGATAAGAGAATTTTTGCAAGTTTTCTGAAGCTGCAGGAGACAGAAATGTTGCTGAATCCTTGTTTAAGCTTAGGGCACCGTTTGCTAAGGGTCTGTGCCAGTGAGGGGATGTGTGTCAGGCTCCCTGTGGCCTTTCCTCCCTTGGTGGGACTTCAGGGCCCCCAGGAGCTCTGGCCGCCAGTCGCCCTGGAGTGAGTCAGCTTCTGAGGCCTGTGCACGAGCCTTAATTCTCCTTGCTGGAGCCAGTGTCCCTGATGGCATCACCAGACACAGGAAATGTGATGTTGATTGAAGTGGGACAAGCTGGAGAGGTTTGTGTGCACAGTAATATATTTTCTTTGTATGATGTGGCAGGAGCTTGCAGAAGGCGTCTTGGCTCCTGGAAATCAGGGACCAGCTGGGTTTGGTTTCCAAGAAAGGCAGACAGCAGGAGACGTTTGGTCCCTGTGGTCTGTAAGCATCTCCCTGTGAGTGTGGCAGTGGGTGGGAGGGGTGCACTGGCTTGTGGGCAGATGGGAAAATCACACTTTCAGAAGAAAGAACAATTCTTCACTTCATAAAACTTACCTGAGCTATTGATTTGTTTAGTTTACAATCAGTGCTTTGTGAGAGCAACTAATTTCAAGCAGGAAAAATTGCACTCCAGGTGGAGCTCCTTTTCTCTCTCTCTCTCTCTTTTTTTTTGGTTTTGTTTTTAATTTTTATTTTATATTGGGTATAGTTGATTAACAATGTTGTGTTAATTTCAGGTGTAAATTGATTCAGTTATACACATACATGTATCTGTTCTTTTTCAGATTCTTTTCCCAAGGAGCTCCCTTTCTTGTTGAGATGTATAAGGACCTTGAAAGCTACGCCCACCCCCTTGAGTGCAGGATGGTAGTGTGATTTGCTTTCGATTGTCCTTTTTCCTCCCACACAAGATATCCAGGCCTTGCCCTCTCCTGCCCCACTGCCCTGGGTGGAAGGGATGTCTGCTAATATAGGTGACCACCCAGCAGGTCACTGCAAAGGAAGTAGCAGCTCCATCACCTTGGCATTGAAGGGAGTGTGTCTGAGCTCTCTGGCTTTGGTGGCAACTGACGGGAAATGCAAACTCACAGTGAATGGAGACAGCCACCCTTTAAAACTTGCCTGAAACCCAGAGGAGGGGGAAGGAGCAGGGAAGGTCAGGAGGGCAGGTATATGGGAGGGTGGCCCTGCTTTAGCCCGTCAGACTCGTAACCACAGTGACCTTGGCTGCCATGGGCACTGCAGCACAGGAGCTGAAGCCGGAGGAGAGGTAGGGGGCTTCTGGGCATTGACAGCAAGTGCTGGTTCCTGTCCTTCTGTCTCTGATTTCCCAGTGTGGAATCAGGGTGGCCCATGGCCCAGACTCCTCCTCTGGTTAGTCTTCTCTGGACCATGGTGGGGGTCAGGGGCCCTCAGTTATTTCAGTATATCTAGCAAAGCACCTTTCCAGTGATGTCACATAGCACACATGACATGAGTCTAGGGAACCAGGCACATGATGGAAGCTTGACTTGTGGCTGGAGGAAAGCCCCATGGCCTTGGGAATAATTTGAGCAGTATGTCTATGGTAAATGTCCATTTCAACTGAAATTTTAAAAATGCTACCCCAGTGGAAAGAGCACCATATTTCCTCTGGAGTGTTGGTGACGAAGGACAATTATAAATACCTTGATCGCTAAATAACTTCTGTGTTTTGGAAGTAGATGAGATGGTTCTGTCTAATGAGATTGAAAATCATTAGTTTTTGCTTGGATATTTGGGCAAGTCTGTATCCTTTTATATTAAAATGTTTGGGCTCCTGTGTTTCTATATGTTAAGTTCATTATGTCTGACCAGTCAACAGTAATTAGAAACAATTATGTAGTGTTTTGTGTAGAGTGCTTTTGCTGACATAGAAACAAGTACTATGAGAACATACATAAATGAAGAATGGTGAATAGGATTATTTCTTTCAACAGAATTGTGAGGACAGCTGTAATTGTAGCCAGAGTTCTTGGTAGTTAGGTATTAGAAAATTATGCGCTCAGCAATCCACCTTGCATATTTTATTAACTTGCCTGCTTTCTCTGTAATTTGGAAAACTGGAATCAAGCAATTGAATGAATAGAACTTGCATCAAGGAAAGTGCAGGGTCTGTTAGCCAGGTTGAAGCTTACTTAGCATTATTATAAAATTTCGGACTTTTTCTTTACATTTTCATTTTTGTTTCCCTCCATAAATTAATGCCAGCACTGAGCCTTTTTTTTTTTTCTGCTTGCTGTAGTGATATTCACTAACGGGAATAGAAATAATTTCAGAGTAAATTTTCCGATAAATAAGGTAATGTCAGTTTCAGGGGTGTCTGACTTTTGCTTATAAACAGAGAAATTTACATTAGCTATAGTGCCCTGGGTTGTACTAGTTAACAGGAGAATATTATTTGGGAATAGCCAAGGTGTGAAGGGACTCACACTTGAATATTATAGTTAGTTTCTTAGAGGGCAGGAAGCTTTCTTGTCAGGGGAGGTGCTTAGGCTAGAAGGCTCACTCACAGGTGAGGGGAAGATGAGAGGGCTCCTCAGGTGCTTAAAGGTGGGGCCTGCACCCCAAAGATCGTCTTCTGGGCTTTCCTGGTGGCGCAGTGGTTGAGAGTCTGCCTGCCGATGCAGGGGACACGGGTTCGTGCCCCGGTCCGGGAGGATCCCACATGCCGCGGAGCGGCTGGGCCCGTAAGCCGTGGCCGCTGAGCCTGCACGTCCGGAGCCTGTGCTCCGCGGCGGGAGGGGCCACAGCAGTGAGAGGCCCACGTACCGCAAAAAAAACAAAAAAACAAAAAAAAAACAAAGATCGTCTTCTGCCCACTGCCGGAAGGACCAGTTTATGGAGAAACTCTATCTGGGCAGTCTTGGGCTCTCTGCCCTTGCTAAGCATATGGGTTCGGTGCTGTGCTTCTTGCTTCTCAGGACCAAGCTGGTGATTTTTACCGATGATCTCATTTTAGCCAAACTCAGGCCCCGAATTGGTTTTGTCAGAAGATGAGAAAAGTGACACTGAAGATCAGGAAGAGACAGAAGTGGGCGTCATGGAGGATCAGCGCAGTGTAATCCTTCACCTCATTTCTCAGCTCAAACTTGGAATGGATCTGACCAAGGTAGGTGGGTGTGTCCCCTGGGGCTTGTGGCCAGTCGTCTGGGTGCCTTCTGTCCCTCACAGGCTTTCCCGCTCGGGAGACTGGGGATGCAGAGTGGGGAAAGGTCAGAGCTGTGGTCAAGTATGGATGTTCCAGGGATTATTGGAAAGGATATTTTATGTGAATGATCATCCCCAGAGCATGAGCCTTGCATTTGCTTCTCCGGAGGAGCTGTGATGCTTCAAGGGCAGGGAAGGCACACAAGATGATAAGGACGATTCAAGATGGGATTTCTTTGTCTCCTGCTGTGTCCTAGAGAGGATTAAAGGTGACCTAGAGAGATGGACGTGGCACATTGGCCACAGAGAGAAAACAGGAGGAAGGAAATAGTGTGGGCAAGAGTGAGGCTGCCTCCACCTGCACCACCACCCCCGCCCCGCCTCTGGGCACCTGGCCACCTCCTGTTGCTGGCTGTCATTGGCCTTAACCCCATTGATGATCCAGACCTCACTGCCCACGTGGAGAGCTGTGTGCCTGCTGGTTGGTAGATAACTCTTGTTGGTGCTGCGCCCATCCCGGGAAACCTTGTCGAGAGGACCCAGCATCCTCCACGCTGATGGCCCCCGTGGAGCCTCCCCCGCCTCCGGGTAGTGGCTTCGTTTTGGAGGAGATAGGGAAGGCTGCTCTGTGTGCAGCTGAGAGGTGTGTGGGCATCGGGAGCGTTGTGGGTGGTGGGAGATGCCTGGACTCGGCTGTCCAGCCCACCCGGGTTCCCTTGCCCGTCCTGATGCTGATGCCGAAAGCTCGGCTTCTTTGCACTGGTGCCGAATCGAATCTTGGAGACAGAGTTTTGGGTGAAGTAGAAAAGAATAGCTTTATTGTTTTGCCAGGCAAAGGGAGACACAGCGAGCTCCTGCCCCTCAAAACTGTGTGTCCCAAACTGGGAGGTAAGGAGTTCAAGGGTTGGGTTGCTGTTAAGGATCAGGGTGTGTGCAGGGCCTGCACTCCTCCAGTCTGGCCTCAGGTGGTCTTCTCTGGAATGAAGAATGCTAACATTTTCCATTTGTTGGGGGTTTTCTTTCTGCAGAAGAGCTCAAAGATATTGTTATGTGTATCCCTTGAGGCGAACCAGGACCCTGCCCCAAGGCTGCACTATTGTTTCCTGGCTGCTCCTCCCTTGTCTCTGCATCCCCTCCCTTCCCTGATTAGCAACTGTTTGAAAGGCTTCCATGCCCAGGAGCCCCACAGGGTCCTGCTCAGTTTCCATAGGTGCATCAGTGATTAGGAGGGAGGGACGTGACCATGGGGAGGGTGTGCTGGGAATGAAAGTTCTGGATCCCGAAGGCCTACTTGAAATGGTTGGAGCCCCTGAAGGCGTAGCCTGGGGAAACTGCCTTGAGGGTCGTGGTCTTGTTTGGCTGCAGGGAAGGGGCTGGATTCCACGAGCTCAGCTTGGCCTGGAGGCCAGACCAGCGAGAGGGAGGGGGCCGGTGAGACAGGCTCTTTGAAGAGGAAAGCGACAACATGGAGCCTCAGAGGGGACAGAAAAGCCTTTTCTTGGGGATGTTCTCATGGGTTTGCTCATGAGGGAGTCTGACATCCTGGGAACCTGCACTACTTTCCATGGGATTGGGGGCCCATGCTGAGCAGCGTGACCTGGAAGGTTCCCTTGTCTCCCCTTTCCCTGCCCTCTGCTGGGGGGCTCCACACACCAAGCTGACATCCTGCTGCCTTCCCTTAATTTCTGTCTCCTGGCCATGTAATTCGCATCCTTTTTGCTAGAAGAATCGTTTAAGTGCTTGCCTTTTAAAAAGCCCCCTCTCTGATTCCTGTGGATGGTGTAGACCACCAGACGGAGCTTTGAGTGAAGACCTGGGGGCTGGAATCTGGGCCGTGACAGCACTGAGTTGACCCCAAACCATGTTTCCAAACTCTGGTTCACAGCCTGTTTTGTGGGTTATAAAACCAATTTAGTGGGTCAGATGATCATTTCTAAAAAATGAAATAAAATACATTAGAAAATACCAGAGCGTACAGCAGATGAAACTTTTTCGTTCTGTTGATACGTGTGTACTGGGTCACCATGTGAAACGTACTTGCATCGTGGATCATATTCTAAAATTCAGTGTAGACTCCTGAGTGATACAGGAGAGAGACTGTCAGAGTAACTGAAGTTGCCCAGGTCAGATGTGGAGAAACCCAACAGCACTGTGGGGACCGTATGACGGCAGGTGGAGTGTCTCAGAGACATCACCTTCTGGCTCCTGTGTTTTATTTTTTAATTTTTTTATTTGGCTGTGCCGCACAGCATGTGGGGTCTTAGTTCCCTGACCGGGGATCAAATCCATGCCCCCTGCAGTGAAAGCTCGGAGTCCTAACCACTGGACCGCCAGGGAAGTCCCTCTTGTTTTAAAATATGGAAATCATGAGAAGTGTACATCGCCTCTTCCTAAAAGAGCAAATGTGTTTATCCAACAGTCAGCTATCAGAAAGAAAAACTTTTCTAATCTATTATTTATTAACTTATTTACTGGGAAGAAGCTGTTATTCAGAAACCAAGGGAACATTTGACAAGCTGAAATACTTGTGAAAGGAAGAGGGAAACCTTTTATTGTCCCATGAGGCTTTTGGGCTTTCGTTGCCTGCCCTGTAAAAATGTTGATGAAATTGTGTCTTTCCTTTTTTAAAAAAAATTTTATTGAAGCATAGTTGACTTACAATGCTGTGTTACTTTCTGCTGTACAGCAAAGTGATTCAATTATACATACATATATATTCTTTTTCATATTCTTTTCCATTACGGTTTATCATAGGATATTGGATATAGTTCCCTGTGCTATACAGTAGGACCTTGTTGTTTATCTATCCTAAATGTAATAGTTTGCATCTGCTAATCCCAACCTCCCCCTCCATCCATCTCCCACCCCCTTCCCTTTGACAACCACAAGTCTGTTCTCTCTGTCTCTGAGTCTGCTTTGTTTCTTAGATATGTTCATTTGTGTCGTATTTTAGATTCCACATATAAGTGATAGCATATGATATTTGTCTTTCTCTGTCTGACTTACTTCACTTAGTATGGTCATCTCTAGGTCCATCCATGTTGCTGCAAATGGCATTTCATTCTTTTTAATGGCTAAGTAATATTCTATTGTCTATATGTACCACATCTTCTTTATCCATTCATCTGTCGATGGACATTTAGGTTGTTTCCCTGTCTTGGCTATTGTATATAGTGCTTCTGTGAATATAGGGGTGCATGTATCCTTTTGAATTATGTTTTTTTCCAGTTATATGACCAGGAGTGGGATTGCTGGATCATATGGTCGCTCTATTTTAAGTTTTTTGAGGAACCTCCATACTATTCTCCATAGTGGCTGTATCAATGTACATTCCCACCAGCAGTGTAGAAGGGTTCCCTTTTCTCCACACCCTCTCCAGCATTTGTTATTTGTAGATTATCTCTTTCCTTATTGTCTCTTTCCCTCTTCTTGGCTCTCGTCTGTGTCATTCAATTAAGCTTGTGCTAAGCTGGCAGTGGACGAGCTTGGCCTGAATGGCACCTGGTTCGATGAGCAGGCACTCTGGAGAGGTTACCTTCCTCGACTTGAGGATGAAGCTCTGATCTCTCTGTAAAATAAGTGCACAGCCCCATCTTTGTGGAGGTGTCCAGCACAGCTGCATTCCCAGGTCACCAGCCTCACTGGGCCTTGAGTGCTGTATTTTGCTTTAGTTCATTAACCATGGTCATCAGTTTCCTGGGCAAGTGACCTGTGGGGTTGTATAACACCCCATGCTCAGAAGCATCCCAGGCTTGGTTTACTGCTCTGCTGTTGCTGTCTTGAAATTCTTAATCATTTTGAACAAGAGGACTTGCATTTTTGTTTTTTTTTGTTTTTACCCCAAAGTAGGTATCTGGTCCTGCCTCCAGAAGCACCTTGGTCTGTCCTCCTTCCTCAGTTGTGGTTCCAGAAGCCCAAGTTGCTGGTGAATTCCTCCACTGGATAACCTGCTACAATTGCACAAATCATGGGTAGCCCAGGAAGGAAAATGAGGGAGAAAGGAGGAGCCACAGAAGATGGAGGGCACAGAAGGGCTGTTTGACAAAGGGACATGTAGGTTGAGCCTGAAGGGTGAGTGGGCAGTAGTGGAAGGAACTAGAGGAAGGGCATTCCTGGTGGAGGGAACAGCACGGGCGAAGCCAGAGAGCGAAGGCAGTGAGGCTGGGGGGGAGTGTGTGCTGCCGGGGCACGGGGGAACCTGGAGTGGGGGCTAGGGTCAGATCTGCAGAGCCTTGTGGGCCGTTGAAGGAGGGTGAACTTGATCCTGAGGGTGATGGGAAACCTTTGGAGGCCTTGGAGCAGGTGGGAAACATGTGTTTTTCAGAGTTGCTGCCCTGCTCATCTGTGGGCTCCAGGGAGGGGGGGCCCACAGGATGCAAGGTTGAGCTTGGGGGTTTATGACGATTTTTACCGTGTTTTCAGGGCTATGAAAGGCAGCCGTCAGTAACGCATGTGCTCTCTCATCTAACAAGTACTTATTGAGTACTACACCTGCCAGGTACTGTTCTAGGCGCCGGGAGTGCAGCAGTGAACAAAACAGTTAGAATCCACACCTCGCAGAGCTTATGTGATGGTGGAAAGAGACAGACAATAAACTAGAGAGAGAAAAGAAAAGAATGTGGAGATGCAAACACAGTGGAGAGACACAGAGCATGGCGGGTGGGGATGGAAAGCTGATGGGGCCGGTGAGCCTCTTAGATGAGCCGCTCAGTGCAGGATTCTCCAGGTGTCACTGGAGTACAGGCCAGGTGAAGATGAGGAAGATAGCTTCCAGATGAGGAAGCCAGCCAGGTGACCATGTAGTGGAAGGCTGTTCAGGCCAGCAGGGTCAGTGAGTGGACAAGGCCCAAGGTGGCCCTTGCCTGGCATTTTGAGGACGAGCAGGGAGGCCATTGTGTCTGGATCAGAGTTGACCCGCGTGGGTTGGCAGGAAATTAAATTGGCAAGACAGGAGGGGCTGGATCGGAAGGCCTCGCCGGACATTGTTGAGGACTTGGGGTGTTATTATGGATGATGTGGGTGGCTGTCGGAGAGTTTTGAACAAAGGAATGCGGGGCTTTCCTTGTATTTTAAAAAGATTATTTTAACTCTTTTGTGGAAAGTAAACTGGGACAGGGCAATTGGGGTGCAGGCAGCAGGGTCAGGGTGGGAATGGAGGAGGTGACAGACAATGACAAGGGCAGTGGCAGTTTCTGGGTGTACTTAGAAGACGTGCCAGCAGGCTACAGGTATCCTTTTTGCATGTGGTTTCGTTGTAAGGTATGAGCAAAAGAGGAATAAAGAATGACTCTAAGATTTCAACCTGAGCAACCGGAATAATAAACATTAGAGCTGCTGTTTGTTTCAGTGACCTATTGCTGAGGGATTGACCACCCTAAACGAAGTGGCTTAAAATAACCATTTTATTTATGTTCACAGTCTGGGCTGGGCTCAGCCGGGTGGCTCTTTTGCTGGTCTTGCCAGTGGTCACTCGTGTGCCTGTCATCAGCTGGTGGGCTGGTTGTAGGCTGAACGTGGCTGGGACAGCTGGGCCTCTCTCTCCCCCTGAAGTCTTGTAACCTTTCTGTCTCCATGAATCCTTCCCACATGGTCTGTCCAGCTGGGTTGCCAGACTCTTACACGGTGGCTCAAAGCTCCCAGGAGGGCCAAACTGTATGCTGATAAGCCTTGGGCCCCAAACTGACACTGTGTCACTTCCACTCTGTTGATTGAAGTGCCACAAGGGGACTCTGCAGGAGTGTGAATTCCAGGGGCTTGGGTTCATCGAGGGCCACCCGTGGAACAGACCACCAGCCCCGCTTACCAAGGGGGGAGAGGCTATGGGAAGAGGAGGTTGGGGTGTTTGGGGGGATATCCCAGATTCAACCTTGGGTCTGAGGGATCCATTCAACTCTGCATCCAAATTGAGAGGACGTGTAGGCAGCTGAGTATAGAAGCCTGGGGTTTGTGAGTGAAGCTTGGGTACCAGTTTGAGAGTGAACAATGTGCAGAGGGTGGTCCAACTCAGGAGATGGTAACCCCCCTTTAGGGAGTGAGTAGAGATGTAGGGGGAAAGTCCAAAGGCCGAGTCTGGGGACTCTCCAGTATGTGAAGGCTGGAGAGATGAGATGGGTCCAGCAGAGGAGACTGAGGAGGGTCAGCTGGGGTGGGGGGTAGGAAGCAGGGGAACATGATGACATGAAGTCACACACAGGCAGTGTTTTAAGGAGAAGGGAGTTCTGCACTGCGAGGCACTGCTGCCGACACGCCTGCAGAGGGACCATTGCCTTTGTTTTGGTCAAAGTTTGATTAGGTGGCTTCAAGGGAGGATGGGGAGAAAAGTGGTGACAGGGGGTAAAGATGGCGTTTCAAAGAGCTTTGATGCAAAAGGGAAGCAGAAAATTGGGACGAAGGTCTGGAACTGAGAACTTTGGTTTCTGAAGATGTTTGAATGCTGATGGGAACGAACAGTCGGGAGAGAGGGCGGGGATGCCTGCCGGAACTTGAGAGGGGGAAGGGGGCCTGGGATCCCGTGGGAGCGGAGGGTCTGTCCTTAGCTAGGACAGCCCACCGTTGTAGCAGGAGGCAAGCAGCAGAGCGGAGGGGCGGGGACCCCGGGGGACCCTCAGGAGAGCTCTGTGTTTACGCACGTGGCTCTGAGCCGGGACGCGCCCCAGCTGTTACCTCGCTTCTGAATGTCTCTGTTTCCTTGCCTGTAAAGCAGGGATAATTGCGTCTTGCTCCCACGTCTGCACAGCCACGTGTCAAGGATTCAGAGCAGTGAGGGTGATGAAGAGGGAAGGGCTGTTAGAGATTTGGGGAGGGAGGAGGCAGCAGGGATGAGTGGCCCTCTCAGGCGGAGGAAGGAGGTGGCAGGGCACGTAAGGATTCTAGGTCACGAATTTAAAGTGAGACCAGCCAGCATGTCTCTCTTTTCTCCAGGTAAGTTGAGTTGCCAGGTTGAGGCTCAGAGAATGTGAGGAGGTGGATTAAACCAGAGTTGGGGTTTACTGGCTGACCCCCCCAGAGAGAGAGAGGGCCGAGGGGCCTGGGGGTGGTGGTGGTGGCAGATTAAGGGAGTGAGTGTCAGGTGGGGCAGGGATGCCACGCTGGGCGTGGAGGGAAATGAGGCGACAGGGGATGGTGGACATGATGGGGTCGTGGGGCTGGGGCTGCAATGGAGTGAGCTGGACGTATGGGGTGATAGGAGGAGGGGGGTGCTTGAAATTGAGATTTTGGGGGGGTGGTTGTGGGGAACAGCAAGGTCCAGGGTGGGCCAGTGACCTCTGTGGATTCCTCAAGGGATTTGGTCTAAACTCAAATTTTACAGATTCAGATGGGACAGAGATCTGCTGGAAGAGGGGATTGTGAGCCCTTCCAGAAGGCATAACTGATTCCATAGAGCAGGTGGGAGTCTGGGGCTGCAGACTGTGGTTGAAACTAGTGCAAAGCAAAGGTGGATTGAACCCTCCTTGGGTGCCCCGTGCACATCCTGTCCTCAAGGATGTTAGACAAGATTTGTACATTTAGAGATAAGCTTGCTGAGATCGTTGTGAAGTTTCTGTGATTCTTAAGGAATTATTTAAATGGTTCCAGTAGAGCTGTTTGTTGAACCAAGAGGAGATGTGGTTTGTGGTTGCGGTTTGTGTGCCCCCGGGATAGAGAATTGCCTCACGACAGACACCCATGTGCCTGCCACTGGGTTCAAGGACGAGAACATTCTCATGGCCTGCGTTCCTGCTCACGGATGCATAACCTCCCCCCAGGTCGCTGCGTTGTCTTGTACTTCCTCCACAAGTGGCTTCTTGTTGTTATAATGATACAGTGGACATCTTGAACTCACAGCTTTTTCCTTTGATTGAATTATTTTATTAGGCTAAATTTCCAGCATCAGTCACAACAAGCACAGCTTAACAGTGCTGTGCTTAAGCTCCTTCTTCTAAGGGGGAAATTTGCCGGGGTCCACACGGTTGTTGCTGTCAAGAGATGAACCTCGGCTCACGGTTTCTGACTCCTGCAAGCCGGGCCCTTTTTTTAAAAAAATTATTTTTATTAAAAAAAATTTTTATTGAAGTATAGTTGATTTACAATGTTGTGTTAGTTTCAGGTATACAGCAAAGTGATTCAGTTATACATATATATATATATTCTTTTTCAGATGGTTTTCCATTATAGGTTATTACGAGATATTGAGTAGAGTTCCCTGTACTATAACAGTAGGTCCTTGTTGTTTATTTTATATATAGTAGTGTGTATCTGTTAATCCCAACCTCCAGATTTATCCCTCCCACCCACCTTTCCCCTTTGGTAACCATGTTTGTTTTCTATGTCTGTGAGTCTATTTCTGTTTTGTAAGTAGGTTCACTTGTATCATTTGTTTTAATGAGTGCCTTTCCTGATGTCTCAAGCACCATGAGATGCGTGGGAAGGGAGCTGGCCCTTTAAGGAAACCAAGGGGAGCATTCCGTCGGCCTTTGGCAGTGTGAATCCTCTCCTGTTCATTTTGTAAGGCTGGATTTTTGTGTACTTCCCCTGGTTTCCTTAAAGGATTGCACGGGTCAATCTCTGGTGGTCTTGGCCTCCCTTCCTTGCTTGTTTGCACCGGGTAGGTTTCCCAGACTGAGAACAGAGTATTATGTAGATGACTCTCAAGGTTATTAGGTTAACTGATGTTTCTTTGGAGAAGTTGCACCTGCGCTGGCCTTCCTTATCCGAGGCCCGCTGTGCTTCCCTTTGTGGGGAAGGGACGGACCATTGCTCTTTAGGGGGACCCTTTGACTTTCTCGATGGGTGATCAATTGTTTCCAAATTCTAAGATCCCAACCCAAACATAAGTTATTTACTTCTAGATTGATGCAACTTTAGCCGTAATTAATTGTTCTCTCAGTCCTGAGTGCAGATCTTCTTCTTTTTTTTTCCTTTCCCCAAAGTAGTTTATTGTCTTAATTATGTTAATGGCAGAAAAGGCAGCCCTGACTGATGTCTCAATAAAGCTGCAGTAGCGATTGCAGCCATTTGGCTGCCATGAGTCTGAGCAGCTGGGCCATCGCTCACCTCTCAGTTGGAGGCAGACAGTCCAGTTAGTCCTCACCACTTTGTGGCTCCCTGTCTGCAGTGTCCACCACCCAAGAAACAGATGATTAAGTGACTTATTGGCAAAGGGACCAACAAGAAGTCAGGGAGATCATAGGAGAGAGATAATCCACTTTAATGAAACATCTTGCCCACAGTGGTCCATGTGCTGGCTTGAAAGGGAATAGGTTGGGTATTCTGCACAAACACCAGCAAGAGATGAAAGGGGAGGTGGTCACCCCACTCCTGCCCATTCTCCTCCATCTCTCGGGGAATTCTACTTTTCCCAGTGCGGACAATGCCACAGCGTCACTGTCAAGTGCAGAATACATGCCTCGAGGGTTGAACGTGTTGTTGGCTGTGAGACCACACTCCCTGTGTCTTTCATTTCAGGAGGGTTGTCTTTGACAATTAGTAAGTTCTCAGGTATTGCATCCCTAGTAGAGCCTTTTTTTTTTCTTTTTCTTCCAACTCTTTATTTAGCACATTTTCCAATCCACAGTAGAGTTGCAGGAATAGAACAATGAACTTCCACATATAAGCTTCACCTTTATCGGCCAATTGTTAACATTACGCCACTTTGTATTTTTCTTTCTTCTTTCCTCTCTCCCACTCTCTCCCTGCTTCTCTCTGTCCACCACACAGCAGGTACACATGCACGTATATGTTTGTGTTTACTTTTTGATGAGCCATTTCAGAGTAGGTCGTAGACATGACACTTCTCCCTGACATCCTTCGGTGCCTGGACCTCAGTGGGCCATCAGTGACCTAACAAGGTCATTCTCCTACACGACACATTTGTCACCCTGGGGAAATTTAACATGGCTCTGATGCTGTTTCTTACACGCCCATAGTAAAATTTCCCCTCAGTTGTCCCAATAATGCTCTTTATAGCATTGACGAGCAAAAAGAGCCCTGTGGATGCTACGATGGGGGTGTGTGATGGGTACAGTGAAGGGGGTGGTGGATGCAGGAGGAGGTGTCAGAAAAGACCTCAGGGAGGAGTTTACCTCCTATGAGCTGAGTAGCTGTTTCTCACTTAGATGAGGGCAGGAGGGAGGGCAGGAAAAGGAAACAGGAGTGAACTCTGTGTGTGTGTGTGTGTGTGTGTGTGTGTGTGTGTGTGTACACGTACTTGTGAGGGGAGGGCTGGGGCAGAAAGTGAGGGATACTGTGAGACTGGAGGAGGTGGGGGCCAGGCTGGACTTTGTGTCTTATAGAGATTTTAGAAAGATGACTCCAGCTGTGGTGTGGAGAAGAAATAGTGGCGGGCGTGACAGCTGGAAGGCGGGTGAGGAAGCGTCAGCTGTACTTTTCCAGGCAGGGGGCACCGTGAGTGTCCTTTCTTAGTTGCCGATGGTCTCCCTCCCGTCTGCACATTAATGACAGTCTTTGGGCTGGTGGATTGCCTTGTCATCCAGGAAGAGTAGAATGGACTAGAAGGTGGGGCTCTCGTCCCACCTTTTCCCCCCTGGGCTGCCTCCTGACTCCTGCATGTTAGGGACAGGAGAGGGGGTAGCCCAGCCGTCCCGGTTCTGACGTCCAGTGACCGCTCACCTCCCTCGTCCTCTGAGGGAAAGAAGATGCTCTCGCTGGCCCGAAGCGGAGAATCGTGATGTGTCGGGTGATGGACCGAACTTGGGGGGCAGTTGGGAGCCCTGAGGCTCCCCACGCTCTCCTACACCTTCCCCGCCTTCTCCCCAGTCTGCCCCCTCACCTGTGAGACCAGGGGCTCGACCTGCAGCATCCCGAAGGGGCCTTCGGGCTCTGAGGCTGAGCGAGTTGGGATTCTGCGTGGCGTTCTTTTTTCTATTTGTTTTGTTTGAATCCTTCAGCTTCTGAGTTCAGAAATGCTAAGTTAGGGGAAATGCCTTAAACTCTCGCCCTTTTCCAAAGTACCCCCATGAGAGCGTAAACATCCACGCGATTCTTTCCTTTTAATTTCAGTCTCGGGTGCAGCCCTGACCAGAGGTGGGATTGTTGTCAGAGACGCCCCATCCCACCGGGTAGGGGAGGAGGAGCCCGGGTCTTCACGTGGAGCTCCTCAGTGTAACTCTGCCCCCCACCCCTGCCCTCCATCAGATGGCCCCCTGCCTGGGAGGGAGCGCAGGAATGCAGTGTTTCTGGGAGGTCTGGAGATACGGACCTGTGGCTTCTTTTCTTTTTCAATTGATTTGGTCGCATTGGCCGGGGGGTGGGAGTTTCAAGGTTGCTGAAATCCACAGCCTCAACCTGCACAGCCTGGGTGGGGAGCATTCCTGGGGGGACCTTGAGTGGCTCTGTGGGGGGCAGGCATGGGAGACACAGCCGGGCCCCTGTGAGCCTCATGAGAAGGGCAGGCCTCACAGGGCACGGGGATGGCAGCTGAACTTGACCTGTTCCCACGCAGAGACGTAGGAGGTCATAGCAGTGGCGTCTGAAGGCGGTTCTGAGCCAGGATGCACTTTTCCCGGCCATCTCAGATCCTCAGGCTGCCAGATGCTCGAGTTTGTCAAGTTGTGGCTGAAAGAAACTTAGGAAATCTCCATTAATTTGCATAGTTGTGTTTTAAATAATGTTTCTTCTTCTAGTTTATTACAAGAGTAAAGCAGAAAGATACTCAGAAGGAATGTAGAAATCACTCACTTCTGTCTCCCAGAGAGACATGTTAAATGTGGAGTGTTGCTGTGATACTTGGGTTGTGTTACATGCTCATTTTACATCTGGCTGCTTTTCGACTTAGCGAGGGTGCATTGTCCTCTGACATAGTTTTTAAGTGGGACAGAAAAGCATTAGAAGGGGTACCAACCTCACCTCCCCAGCGGGCTGGGCTTCCCGCAGTTTCCTCTGAAATCTGTGTGCTTTGCTGCTCTCATGTCTACCTGTCTGTCTCATGGCCGCCTGTCTGTCGGGACACCTCACTTCCACGGTATCTCCATCTTTCCCTAGGAAAGGTCCCAGCTGAAGTGGGGGCCAGGTCACAGATATGTGTGTGGTATTATCGGTTAGCAGGGCTTTCGTGGGAGTTGGGGCCTATGATGTGACAGAGGACAGACTTGGCCATGTAGGGAGGAGCGTAAACCAGCTGCGTGACCTCGGTCAACCCCTCCCCTCATCCGGCTGCTCAAGGGGGAGCCAGCGGGTCAGGGCTGGGCTTCCAGCTTCAGAACCCCGTGACTGCCACCACGAGAAGCAGAGTGAGACGCTCCAGGTCAACGCAAGCTTGTCTTGCAGCCGAGGGGTGGAATGGTAATACGTCATCAGATCACTGAGGGGGTGATAGCATATCAGGGATGGTGAGGGCTTCCCAGCTTCCCAGAAGTCCATCATTTGCTTTAAGTGACCTAATCCTTGGGTTCTAGGCACTTGGGTTGTATGGTGCCTGAGGGACCACTTGGATCCACTTTGGACCAACGAGGAGTCCCTTAGCGCCTGACAGAGCATCCAAGTGTCTACCTGTCTTCAGTAATGGGACCAATGACACACCGAGGGGATGGCCCCTGTGCCAGTCCATTTACCAGAAGCTTCAGTATTAAGTACCAGCCTACTTCTTTGTAACTTCTGCTCATTTCTTCTGGCCCAGCCTAGGGGGCAGCCTCTACCCATGGCCCCTCTTCTCCGTGGCAGCCACTGTGGAAACTGCCCGCTAGCTGGCCTTGCCTCCGGAGACATTTGTCGGGCCCTTTCCACATTCCTTCCCTGCCCTGATCCCGTGAGGGTTTATACGCTGGTCTTCCTACAGAGATCTCCAAACAGATGTTCTTAGTGGTGGGTCCTGCTCTACCTGGGCCCCCCTTTGATGCAGCACCAACGAGCCCCAGTATCCGTGTTTGTGGGAACACACTGAGCATCCCCCTTGGTTGTGCCTGATGGTAGGAAGAATACGAAAAAGCCCTTTGGAGCTATTTTCTTCACGTCTCTAAATGATGGGGTGTGAAAGAGGGCTGCCTGTTAGCAGGACACTGGCCATGGATGGAGGGACAGAGGCTGTTGTTTCAGCCCAGGAAAATGGCTCAGAGCAGTCTAATCCATGAAGCTGGGTTGGCGTTGATGCCACCGCTGCAGCCGCTTCCAATTCCTTGGATGTTCTTTGCTCTGATTTGTCACGTGTGTGCAAATCAGAGGGACTGGTCCCTGGTGCCCGGCCTTAGGACCTCGCTTGATGGGGGTTGCAGCCTTGCTTTTTTCCTTTCCAGCTTTCTCCTGCACCCATAGACCTTGCTGTCTGACTTTGTCTCCTCTGGCCGCAGGTGGTGCTTCCCACGTTCATTCTCGAGAAGCGGTCCTTGCTGGAGATGTATGCAGACTTCCTGGCACACCCAGACCTGCTGCTGGCTGTCACCGCAGGGGCCACGCCACAGGACAGGGTCATCGGCTTCGTGGAGTATTACCTCACCGCCTTCCATGAGGGCCGCAAGGGCACCCTGGCCAAGAAACCCTACAACCCCATCATCGGCGAGACGTTCCACTGCTCCTGGGAGGTTCCCAAGGACAGGGTCAAGCCCAAGAGGACTGCTGCCCCTTCTCCCTCCGGCCATGAACACCCGATGGCCGACGACCCTTCCGAGAACTACAAAATGCGGTTCGTGGCCGAGCAGGTGTCCCACCACCCGCCCATCTCCTGCTTCTACTGTGAGTGCAAGGAGAAGAGGCTGTGCATCAACACTCACGTATGGACCAAAAGCAAGTTCATGGGCATGTCCGTGGGGGTCTCAATGATTGGGGAAGGTAAGCGAAATCGCTGGGTGGAGTTGGGCTCTGACCAAGGGACATTTGTGTACCTGATGGGCACTTGAGGTTTTGTGTGTGGAGGCCTTTGTTTTTATTTCGTTACGGAATTGGGAGTAAGTGGGCGGCTTGGAAATATGGGCGGGTTTTGCTATTTGGGAACCAGGTTCTGGTCGTTTCCCAAAGCGGCCGAGGTGATGGGGTAAGTGGGATGCAGCTGTTTGCCTCTGAGGCTGCCCACCTGGATCTTCACCTGCTACTCGTGTGTGAGCCGCCTTACAGATCCTTTTCTTTCCAGCTCTGTGTGAATATTAGAGTTGGCTTCAAATCTATGAAAACACATTTTTCTTCATTCTCACCAGTTTCTGGCTCACAAACAATGAAGATCATAGTGCTGCCTATTCAAAATCTGCTCATAAATAATTCCCAAGGCAAATCTCTGGAAGCTGGGCTTGCAGTTCTGAAGGGAAAACCCAGTATAATCAGACCACTCGTGGATCACACGTTTCTCTATTAGCAGATAGCTGTGAATGAAGGTTATTCATTGTATGAGGGAAACTATAATCATCCTTGTCAAATTCAGGAACCTGTGTTTGTGGTTCTTCAACTTCTTTTGAGTCATAAATCCCCATGAGATTCTGGCTGTAGACTCTCAGGAAAAAGAAAAATCCAGCACAGAATTTGGCTTTCAGTTTCAGGGCATACACGGCTCCTTGGAAGCCCTTTCCAAACCCCAGGAGATGAGAACACCTTTCATTGACATAGCATGCTCTTACTGAGCGCCTACTGGTTGCCAGCCACTGTCTTGGGAGCCATGGGTACTTGAATGAGCAAAACAGACAGAAGAATCTCTGTTCTCACAGAACTCTCTCTTCTGCTGGGGAAATACAATTGTGTAGTGCTTTGGAAGTTGTTAAGTTCTATGGAAAAAAATTAAGGTGGGAAGGGACCTGGGAATAAAATAAAGGATCTAGGAATGGTGGGGAGAGAGCAGTGGGACTTTGGAATGGGTTGGGGAGGCGGCTGGGAAGACGTCACCGAGAAGGTGACAGTTGAGCAAAGACCCAGGGGGTGATGAAGGACCCAAGAAGGTGATGAAGGACAGGCTTTGTCGATTACCTGGGGAGTGTGTCTTGGTGGAGAGAACAAGGCCAGAGGCAGAGGGGCCAGAGGCAGGGGCATCCCTGCATGCCGATCTGAGACTGGAAGCCTATGTGGCTGGAGCCAGGAGAAGGGAGGTGGGAGGGAGAAGATGCCGTCGGAGAGGTGACTGAGTCCAGGTCACGTGGGGCCTCGGGGGGCCACTGGCAGGGGTGTTGGCCATCCCACTAAGTGAGCTGCCAAGTCTTTGCAGGCTTTGAACAGAAGAGTATTATGATCTGACTTTTGGTTTAGCAAGATTGTTCCAGCTGCTTGTTGAAACTAGACCATAAGAGGGGGAAGGCGACGCAAGGAGACCAGTTAGGAGATTATGATAATAATCCAGGCAAAAGGCAATAGTGGCTTGAACCAGGGCAGGAATGGTGCGGAGGTAACACAGGGTGGGAATCTGGATGAATTCTGAAGTGGAGAGATCAGATGTGGGGTATGAGTGAAAGGTGATGCCAAAGCTTTTTTTTTTTTTTTTAAAGATATTACATAATCATTGACGCTATTCCCTACATTGTGCACTGCATACCCATGACTCATTTATTTTGCAACTGGAAGTATGTACCTCTTAATCTCCCTCATCTATTTCTCTTCTCCCCTCTGGCAACCACCTGTTTGTTCTGTGAATCTATGACTCTGTTTCTGTTCTGTTCTGTTTGTTCATTCATTTTAGATTCTACCTATAAGTGAAATCGTACAGCATTTGTCTTTCTCCGACTTATTTCACTTAGCATAATACCTTCTAGGTCCATCCCTGTTGTCACAAATGGCAGAATTTCATTCATTTTTATGATTGAATAATATTTCATGGTATATTTATACCACAATTTCTTTATCCATTTGTCTGTTGATGGGCACTTAGATTGTTTCCATATCTTGGTTATTATAAATAAGGCTGCTATGAACATAGGGGTGCATATGTCTCTTTTAATTAGTGTTTTCATTTTCTCTGGATAAATACCCAGAAGTGGAATTGCTGGATTGTATGGTGGTTCTGTTTTTAGTTTTTTGGGAACCTGCATACTGTTTTCCATAGTGGCTGCAACAATTTACATCCTACCAACAGTGTAGGAGGGTTCCCTTTTCTCCACATCCTCGCCACCGTTTGTTATCTGTGATCTTTTTGATGATGGCCATTCTGACAGGTGTGAGGTGATACATCATTGTGGTTTTGATTTGTATTTCCCCGATGATTCGTGACGTTGAGCATCTTTTCATGTGCCTCTTGGCCATCTGTATGTCTGCTTTGGAAAAATGTCTATTCAGGTCCTCTGCCTATTTTTCAATCGGGCTGTCTGGTTTTTTTTGATGTTGAGTTGTATGAGTTCTTTGTATATTTTGGATATTAACCCCTCATCGGACACATCTGGATTGGATGTGAGGTATGAGAGAAAGGCGACACCAGGCTTTTGACCTGAGCAACTAGAAGGATGGAATAGCCATTAACTAAGGTGGGGAAGACTGAAGAGGGGATTAGTTTGGAGAGAGAGCACAGGAGCCCAGTTAGGTTGTGTTGGGGTTTAGACATTTGAGAGGGGGGCTTGAGCAAACAGTGTCTCTACCGGCCAGAGTTCTGGGTGAGGTCCCGGCTGAGGTTAAAGCTTGTCATGTAGAGCCTGGAGACTTGTATGTGTTGCGTGTCTGTGTCGCGTGAAGGGTTGGCCTCTGATGTTCGGGGCTCGGCGGCCCTGTTCCTTCCAGGCAGCCGGTAGGGGTTGCAGCCTTCATTCACTCTGCACAGCCCTGGACAGACTCTTAAGGCTGTGAGTGTGTGGGACACCACGTAACACCCTCTGCTGAGACCCTCGGCTGTAGCATCCCTGGAGCAGAGCTGGGATTCGCTGCCCTCACTTCTCCCTGCTGGAAAATTCTACTTAGAACTTCTCAGTGAAGAAAGCAGAAGGAAGATTCTGGAGAGAGACCGTGGAAGGCCCCTTCCTGGCCACCCCCCCACCCCCATGTATTCCTGCTGTCGACAGGCCTGGAGAGGGTCAGGGGACCGTCTCTCATTCTTGTGAGGCTTTAAGTTTGTCTCAGTCCTTTCAGTAGCTACGTCCCCCTTTCTTTCATATTAATTAAATGTGAGCTCTGTAACACACAATTTTTCTGATTTTTCACACAAAATGCTTCTAAGAATCCCCAGACTTCAAAGCCAAAGGTTCTGGTTCCTGTCCTCAGGGCTCCTTTGGGGGATGGGTTATGGGGAGGGCGGGTGGGGGAGGTGGGATGCTTTTCCTTCCTCACTCCATTCCCTGCACTGATCCAGCAACTTCCATGAATTTGTTGATAGGGCACGAAGTGACATTTTTTTCCCACCTTTCATTTTTTCTTTTCTTTTCTTTTCTTTTTTTTTTTTTTTTAACTTTTGGCTGCCGTGAGGCTTGTAGGATCTTAGTTTCCCAGCCAGGGATCAAACCCGCGCCCCCTGCATTGGAAGCGATGAGTCTTAACCACTGGACTGACAGGGAGGTCCCTCCAACCCTTCATTTTAAAGATTAGATGGGTCCACTTGAAATTTTGTATGTAAATACATGGGCTTACGTTTTAAATGATTGCCCTAAGGCTGTGGCCTCTTTGGCTATAAAATGCCATTATCAAGTGCTTCGTTATGCTTTGAATTCCCCGAGGTTGTAGCTCAGAGACCTCCCCGGAATGGTCCCTCAGCTCTGACACTGAAAGTCCCTAAGCGTGACACTGTAAGTCCCTAAGCGTGACACTGTTGAGCCAACCCCGATATGACATCCATCCGCGGATGGAAGCAGCGGCGCCTCTGCTTGGTACCCACCCTCACCGCCCGGGACACAGCTCGTCCAGCTTCTCTTGAAACCCCTCCCTGCCAGAACTCCAGACCAGCACCCAGTAAATGGCACAGCCTCTGAATTGGGTCTGTGGGGATGGGCAGGGACCCGTTTGCCCATGAATGCCAGCACTGTGGGCCCTGAAGACCAGCTCCCCGGAGTTGCTTTCCGTGATTCTGTGCTTTCTTTCCAGAGTCAACGCCCTGTCGGAATATTTTGGTTCCTCAGAGTTATTTTAAATTTATCAGTTTGAAAATCTTAATGCTTGGCCTTATGTTTATTGATAAATCAATTTGTGGGATTTAAAGCAAAAATCTCCCAGCTTGAGGACTAGCTATGTCCTGGAAAGATGGATTATTCAGTGTTTTTCAGCTTCTCTCAGCAATTAGGCTAATTAAAAAGGAGCTTTCATTTGTGAGCCCGTTTGCAAGTCTAGTTTTAATATAGTCTTTTATTCATTATTAGGGACAGATTTTTGTATGCAATCTTGAAAAAAAGAGTCCTGGGAAGGCATAATTGCCAGTGATTTAATGAGTGAGCACACATTTATGGATTTTCAGAAAAGAGCCTGGGGGTGTGGTCTTGCCGGTGCTTTAAACCAGCCTTGCTCTGGGGCTCACTTTTCTGATTTCTGTGGACTTGCGGGAAGTTTCACCTTGGTTTGGAAGAGGTTTTTCTGAAGATGAGCGGGAGGAGGATGCCTCCCCACCCCCTATGTGTATCAGCCATCAGCAGATTTTGTGATTTCTTCTTTGTTCCCAAGTGGAAGTACCACTGCTAAGAATTCACCTGCCAAGAGATGGGGATGTGATCAGGATTCCAGCGGTGTAGCAGGCTGCGTGCCCTTAGCTGAGTTTCAGTGTTGCCTTTTTTACAGCCCCGTGAGGTGCGGGTACCGTTATCCCTGCATCACGGATGAGGCAGCTGAGGGGCAGAGAACTTAAGGTCACCAGGCTGGCGAGGGACGGAGGAGTTGGAATGATCCTCTAAGATCTCATCTAGGGCTTTTAAAAAATGGTGGCGTATGCTCCAGGTAAGTATGCTCTAAAGAAAATATCAGTGGTATGGTCCTACCTCACCAAGTTTATATTCATGAATGAGACCAGGAAGACTCAGCACGTGGTGCTCGTGGTTGTCGCGTGGTCCTGGCCCGCGGAGAGAGGCCACCGCAGGATGTGCAAACGGGTGGGGGGTCCCCAAAGTATGGCAGGTCAAAGCCTGGAAAGGTTGACAGCAGAGGGGGACATCGTAGACATCGGGGGTGGGGCAGTGCTGTCAGGGGACATTTGGGCCCCTGGGAGGACTTTACTGCCACATAGTCCATCAACATGGAGGGTGAGGATGGGGGACAGAGAGCTGCCTTCTCTGGGCCCTTGAAGGCAGGTGACAGAGGGACCGGCAGCCTCCTCCTCAGGGTCTCAGGGCCCCTCCCGCTGCCACAGGCCCTGAGGCTATGAGGATGCGGCTGGCACTCAGGGAACCGGAGGCTTGCGAGTAGAACTGGGGAGGAGGGGTTGGGGGGGGAGTCTGCTGGAGCCTCCCTCTTTCCAACTTCCACTTCCGGTTTCTCTTCACTGTTGGTGTCAGACCTGTTCGGCATGAACTTACCACCCGCTTCACTCTCTTCTTAGCAGCCTAATTCTAGGAAAGACACAAAGTACGCTTGGAAACAAAAAGTATACCAGGCCTGGCCATTCTTCTTCCAGGGTCCTGAGCACAGGCTGTAAGAAGCGACACATTGGTGTCGAATCCTCCTTGCAGACACAGGTCCACCCTTGTGCATCGCAGGACGGGCCTCAGCGGTCACCTGGGGCAGCTCTGCCCCCTGAACTGTGGGGAGGGATAAGTGACAGAGGGAGGGTGTTCCGTGGCCCAAGGCTTGGTTTTGGGGAAGATGGTGTAATTTCATTGAGAGCTCTGGCGAGCGGGGAGGTGGGGAGAAGTCAATGTGCTCTGATATTCAGTGTATTTGGTGTAGTGGAGCCGTGCTGTCTGTGCATTTATGTTACATGTATTCAATTCTCTTCCTGGTTAGGGAGAGAGATTTAAATGTTGCTGCGATCTCTGCCCCCCAGTCCTGCCCACGCGATTGTGAGTGACCTGAGTCTGCTTTTTCTTGGGGGGGGGGATCTTCTCTCCTGCCTGTGCCCATGTGTGAGCATCCCGCCTCCCTGGGGGAGGTCACAACTCCCAGATGCACATGGGCCCGTCACCTGGGGTTTCCACACCAGCCCCCTGTGTCTGGGGGTCAGCAGGTGTAACTTTGCTGGACTTACCTGGGGGTGAGGTTGCGGGTTCTGGACAAGCCTGGTTTGTTCCAAAATCTGTAGCTCATGGGCGATGCAAGGAGTTCTTAAGGGTAAATTGAGTGACTCCTGAGTACATCTTCATATTGACTTTGGAAACTCAGCATTCGTGATCCCTTTGTACCTTTAGTCCCGGGACTCTCCTCAGACTCTCCTGGCGAGCTCCCCAGGGCTGAAAGGGACACACACACGTACACTGTCTCTCTGCTGGGCAGATTCTATCTCTGTTGATTGATTGAATTTTTAAAATTTATTTTAATTTTATTGAAGTGTGGCTGATTTACAGTGTTGTGTTAATTTCTGCTCTACAACAAAGTGACTCAGTTATACGTATATGTGTGTGTGTGTGCGTGTGTGTGTAGGTATACATTCTTTTCCATATTCTTTTCCATTATGGTTTATTACAGGATGTTGAATATAGTTCCCCGTGCTATACAGTAGGACCTTGTTGTTTATCCATCCTATATGTAATAGTTTGCATCTGCTAACCCCAAACTCCCTCTCCATTCCCTCCCCCTTGGCAACCACAAGTCTGTTCTCTATGTCTGTGAATCTGTTTCATAGATAAGTTCATTTGTGTCATATTTTAGATTCCACATATAAGTGATTTCGTATGGTATTTGCCTTTCTTTGTCTGACTTCACTTAGTATGATAATCTCTAGGTCCATCCATGTTGCTGTAAATGGCATTATTTCATTCTTTTTTAGTGCTGAGTAATCTAGCTCTGTTGATTGAGATGCTTATCTAGCCTCAGAGAGGAGTACCGACCAGTCAAATTACTTAACCCCTCTGAGTTTCCGTTTCCACCTCCTCATTTAAAAATGATAATAATTAATGCTGTGTTGAGTAGTTGTGAAGCTCACAGAAGACACTGCATGTGAAGCCCCTGGAAGTGCTGGGTGGCCAGGAAGGGTCCCCCAGGGCACATGGAACCCCCTCCTCGCTCTTTCCAGTGGAGGAACCAGAGGCCCAGGGAGGGGACATCACTGACACCTCCAGTCACATAGTTCCGGCCGAAGGACAGAACTGACCTTCCTGAGGCTCTTGCTGCACTTGACCATTGCAGGCCCAGAGTGGGCAGGAATAGAGCTGGGAGGGCTTTTCTACAGGGAGTGAAGCCCCAGTGCGGGGTGGGAGGCCGAGAAGGCCCCTCACACAGAGCAAACCTCAGCAAGTCAGGCGTGCTGGTTCCCAGGCCTCTGCCAGCCCAGGAGGTGCTGCCCTCAGTAGAGGAGGCCCTGTGGGTGCCCGACCGGAGAGGCCAGAGCAGGGGCTGGGTGTCAGTGGACCAGCTGTACAGCAGTCCCGGGAGATGGCGCCTGTCGGGGTAGTTCACAGCAGCCTTTGAGAACTTGTTCAAAACTGTGGCTCCTTTCCCTAGAAAAAGAGACAAGCCCATGTCATTTTGCATTGTTTCAAGAGGATCAGGTCTCTCCAAGACTAGTACTTGGCTCCCAGCCTGGAGAACCTCTGATCAAGGGGTGGGTGCCCCCGGGTGGTGACAGCAGCTGTGCACTCTGCTTTGTAACTTCCTGAGAACCTTTGAGGTTGTCTCTGCTGCTCTCAGGATAAAGGTAGAGCTCCTTAACAGGCTTTTTCGAAGTTTAAAGACGAGGCCTGGCCCCTGTAGACCTGGGCAGCCTCCGTACCTATACCCACCACTTCCCTTTCTTCCCTGGGGCCCTTTTCTCAGACCCCCGTGCTCACCCGGCTCCTTCCCACCACAGGGCCTTTGCATATGCCTCCCCCTGCTTCTACTTTCCCTCCCCTCTTCCCCAACTCAACTCTTAGCCAGCTCGAGTGTCCCTTCCACCAGGAAGCCTCCCTTCCCAGCTCAGCTCCTGCTGCTGGAGGCCCCGGACACCTCCCCCTCCCACCCCATCACAGTCACAGTTTTGTGTTTGCGAGTGCTTCATGCACGCCCACCTTTCTCTTTGGCTCCTTGAGGGCAGAGAGCGGGTCTGTCTTGCTCACCATGTGTTCTCAGCATCTCTCACGCAGTAGACATGCAGCGAATAGATAAATGGCACGTGGGTGGCCGGCCTTTGCGGAGGTGGGAGGCGTGACGTCTGTTGCAGGAGCGTGTTTGGTTTCTCATCTTTGCGTCTTCTGGTCCCCAGTGATGCCCAAAGCTCAGCTTCTCTGTGCACCGGTACTGAATCGAATCTTGGAGACATAGTTTTGGGTGAAGTAGAAAAGGATAGCTTTATTGCTTTGCGAGGCAAAGGGGGACACAGTGGGCTCCTGCCCTCGAAAACTGTGTGTCCCAACTGGGGAGAATTTGATGAGGAGTTTTATAGCAATGGTTCAAGGGTGGGGTTGCTGACAAGATTAGGGTGTGTGCAGGGTCTCCTGTGCTATTAGGTCTCCTAATCTTTTTTTTTTTTGTGTGTGTGTGTGTGTGTGTCATGCGGGCCTCTCACTGCTGTGGCCTCTCCCGTTGCGGAGCACAGGCTCGGGACGCGCAGGCTCAGTGGCCATGGCTTACAGGCCCAGCCGCTCCGCGGCATGTGGGATCTTCCCGGACTGGGGCACGAACCCGTGTCCCCTGCATCGGCAGGCGACCCTCAACCACTGCGCCACCAGGGAAGCCCACCAGGGAAGCCCACGTCTCCTATCTTGATGAGCTTCTCTGGTCCCTTTAATCTTTTGCCTCAGGTGGTTTCTTGGCTGCTCCTCCCTTGATTAGCAACTGTTGCAATCTGCCCTTTGGACCTCAGGGAAGGTCATGGAGACTACAAGAAACAGAAGACAAAAGGCCTCGGTGCCCGGGAGCCCCTCAGGGTCCTCCTCGGTTTCACCAGCTGTGCTTTCCTCGTGTGCAAGCCTAACCCTTCCCTCCTGTCTTCCTCAGGTGTGCTGCGGCTCCTGGAGCATGGGGAGGAGTATGTGTTCACCCTGCCCAGTGCCTACGCCCGGTCCATCCTCACCATCCCTTGGGTGGAGCTCGGAGGAAAAGTCAGCATCACCTGCGCCAAGACCGGGTACTCAGCGACAGTGATCTTCCACACAAAGCCTTTCTACGGGGGGAAGGTCCACAGGTAGGAGGGGCTAGGGAGACTCCGTCTCTGTCCGATCACGATGCCCCAGGTTTCTTGTCTGCATCAGAAGACTGGGTTCCAGCCGTGGGATGAGTTGAAAAATCAAGATCAAGTTAACAGATCTGTTTCAGATGACATGTCTCACTGGGCAGCGTCTTGAACCCTCCCCAGTCTGACGATGTGTGGGTGGAACATGCCCCAGAGAACAAAGGGCTTCTGGCTTTATCGTAACCTCTCGCTTCCGAGGCCCGAGGCCTGACCTGCACTGATGCAGTCGTTCTGTGAGCTCCATGCAACATCCCGAATCCTGCATCTATGAGAGCAGGACCGTTTCTCTCCTTTTGGAAGCTGGGAAGCAGTCCTAAGAAACAGAAGGAGAGGCCCGCTGTTTGAGGGGAGCATCACCTCGTTTTTACGGCTCTAATTATAAATTTCCCCCTTTGGAGCAGATCGCTGGATAATAAGCAAGCCCCCATCTTTGACCTTTTTCTTGGAAAGTTTTTCTGGATGGCGTTCACGTGGGGTGCTGGAGTGTCCTCTGGAAAGTAGGCACCTTCAGTGGCCGTTTTGGAGCCAAACATACCAGCCCCCAAGAGCTGATTATGCACGTTTCTCCCCAGCTCCTCGGCCCCTCATGCCCCAGTGGTAGCTTGAGATCCGCTGTGGGTGGGGCAGCACAGAAACTGGCAAAAGCTGTAAACCAGGCATTTTCCCTCCTGGCGAGCCCGTCGTTAAAGCGTTACCAGCACAGCACGGATACCCTTCCGCTGTGTGCCGCTGGGAGGATTCCTGATGCCGCCCGGGCTCCCGGAGGTGTTCAGGCTCAGGGAGAAAAATTCCAGACCTGGGTTTGAAAACACCAAATTCATCCCAAGCTTGGCCATCAGAAAAAGAGGCCCCGGGCTTCTCCACCTCCCGTTTCTGCTGTGTTACTCTGCCTACAGCGGGCTCCTGGGGAGAGGGAGGTGGGCTCTGCCTTCACCCAGAGCTGAGACCGGGAGCCCCCGGGCCGGGTGGTTGAGGCAAAGGGCCACACATCGCCACCAGGGGCCCTTGTGAAGCCAGGCTGGAGGGGTTCGACCTTGTTTAGTGATCGAAAAGTTCCCCCTAGACTCTCACACTCTTTTGGTGGTTGAAATGTACACTATTAGTTGCTATTTGAGGGAGGAGAAGGGTATATATATATATATATTTTTTTTAAATTTTATATACATTTTTTATTGGAGTATAATTGCTTTACAATCTTGTGTTAGTTTCTGCTGTACAGTGAAGTGAATCAGCTATATGTATACATATATCCCCTCCCTCTTGGACCTCCCTCCCCCTCCCCCTCCCCCTCCCCCTCCCCCTCCCCCTCCCCTCCCCCTCCCCCTCCCCTCCCCCTCCCCTCCCCTCCCCCTCCCCCTCCCCTCCCCCTCCCCTCCCCCTCCCCCTCCCCTCCCCCTCCCCTCCCCCTCCCCCTCCCCTCCCCTCCCCCTCCCCTCCCCCTCCCCCTCCCCTCCCCCTCCCCTCCCCCTCCCCCTCCCCCTCCCCCTCCCCTCCCCTCCCCCTCCCCTCCCCTCCCCTCCCCCTCCCCTCCCCCCCCTCCCCCCTCCCCCTTCCCACCCATCTAGGCCATCGCAGCACTGCGCTGAGCTCCCTGTGCTATATAGCAGCTTCCCACTATCTATTTTACACATGTTGTAGTGTATTTATGTCAAACCTAATTTCCCAATTCATCCCACCCTCCCCTTCGCCTCCCGCATCCCGTGTCCACACATCCGTTCCCTATGTCTGCCTTTCTATTCCTGCCCTGCAAATAGGTTCATCTGTACCATTTTTCTAGATCCCACATATATGCGTTAATATACGATATTTGTTCTTCTCTTTCTGACTTACTTCACTCGGTATGACAGTCTCTGGGTCCATCCACGTCTCTACAAGTGACCCAATTTCATTTCTTTTTATGGCTAATATTCATTGTATATATGTGCCACATCTTCTTTATCCATTCATTTGTCGATGGACACTTAGGTTGCTTTCATGTCCTGGCTATTGTAAATAGTGCTGCAGTGAACACTGGGGTACATGTGTCTTTTTTAATTATGGTTTTCTCAGGGTATATGCCCAGTAGTGGGATGGCTGGGTCATATGGTAGTTAGTTCTACTTTAAATGACACAATAGACCAGATAGACTTAATTGATATTTATATTTTGTTTTTACTGAGTTTTGTGATTTCCACCCCAATAATAACATCTTATAAAACCTTGGCGTTTTTATCAAAACTAAGAAATTGATGAAATTCAACTAAACAAATCACAGTATATAGTGTAAAACGTATAATTTTCAACCGCCTATCTAATTTATTGTCAAAAATCAGTAAAACAATATTAATTGAAAAAAACTAAGAAATTGGGGGGATAAATTAGGACTTTGGGATGGACATATACACACTACTATATATAAAATAGGTAAACAACAAGGACCTACTGTATAGCACAGGGAACTATGTTCAATACCTTGTAATAACCTATAAGGGAAAAGAATCTGAAAAAGTATATGTGTATGTGTGTGTGTGTGTGTGTGTGTGTGTAACTGAATCACTTTGCTGTATATTTGAAACTAACACAACATTGTAAATTAACTATACTTCAACTGAAAAAAAACTAAGAAATTAACATTGCTGCATTGCTATGAACTAATCTACAGACTTTATTCAGATCCTATCTGTTTTCCCACTGATGCTTTTTTCTGCTCAAGGATATTAGATCACATCTTAAGAGCTAGTCTTTGAGCAAAAGAGCAAAAAGCAACCCCATAAAAAAAAATCTCTACATGTGAGGATGCCTTTTGAAGTCGGTCTCTGTTCTAATAATCTTGCAAAGCATGTTTATTCGATGCTTCATTAATTCAGGGTCACAGCAGAAGTGAAGCACAACCCGACCAACACCATTGTGTGCAAAGCCCACGGGGAGTGGAATGGGACCCTAGAGTTCACCTACAACAACGGGGAGACCAAGGTCATTGACACGACCATGCTGCCAGTGTACCCCAAGAAGATCCGACCCCTGGAGAAGCAGGGCCCCATGGAGTCCAGGTGGGGACCAGGCCATGTGTTCCTCTCCAAGCTTTGTTGTCCTCAGCACTTAACCCAAGGGGCAGAGAGGAAGCCCAATGCAAAGGGGCCAGGAATCGCATTCTAATTCCTTTGGAAACTTGATTGTCCTCCGTATGTCACTTAGGTGTAGATCCTTTGTTTAGTTGCTCTGCAGTCATGGGTTGGAGTGTGAAGACAGCCCGCCCAGACTTTAATGCCTGTCCTAAAAGAGTTTGTCAACTCTGTGGGTCTGTTACTTAATTGCAAAGTTAAATACAGAGAGATGCTAGTAATCAAAGAACTGTGCAGCAAAGCAATGAGATACTTTTTTTTTTTCTTACCAGATTAGCAACATAATTCAAAAAAATTCAGTGCCTGCAAGGCTGTGATAAAATTAACACTCTATGCCCTGTGCTTCTGGTAGGAAGGTGTGCAGGTTAGCTGTTTGGATCAGTAGCTTTAAATTTGTGAGTTCACCTCTTGTAGTCCATTTCTGGGAATCTCATCTAAGGGAAAATTCTTCAATTCACAAAAGGTTTTAAATATGAAATTTGGGTATTTAAGAAAAAAAGCTAAAAGATAAACAAAAGGAAGAAAAAGAAACCATCTAACTGTGCAACAACTGGAAAACAGTTAAGTGAATTATGGAGAATTCACTCTATCATATGAATATCCCACAAGCCACTTAAAGTGATGTTTATGCAGGTACAGAAGCAGAATCTTCTGGAAATATGCCATTTTAATTTTTTAATCCAGGAGGTCAGCCAGCTACGGCCCATGGGCCAGATCCCATCTCTGGCTGATTTTTGTAAAATTTTACAGGAACACAGCTGCGTCCTTTTGTTTGTATCTTGTTTGTGGCTGCCCTCTGGCTACAATAGCAGTGAAACAGTTGCGACTGAGATCAAATGCCTGCAGAGCCTAAAACATTTACTCTCTGGCCCTTTACAGAGAACGTTTGCTGGCCCCCGCTCTTACCTAAAAGCATGCTGATCTGTAGAAAGAGGATATAGGGTTAAAGTGAAATTACAGATGATTCTCTGAAAGGGTTTGCCATTACAAGAAGAGTTTGTAATGAAATTGGAAAGGTGCTTTTTATGTGGAAACAAAGCAGGGATACCAGTGTGTATAAATTATACATTATCACCGAGTTTAATAGAAAGAGGGCTGCAGTGTCCTGGAAACTTGGCTTTGTGGTAGGATTAGTCCACTCGTTCTTGTTGATCAGAGTGTAACCTTCTCTGAGTCCAAATGGAGGGCGTGAACCCAGCCCTTTGGGCTGTGACAGGAAGGAATCCCTCCCCTGGCCTCTGACGACACCTCCCCAGAATCAGGGGCCCTGTGGTTGCTGTCACAGCACCGCTTGTTTCTGGTATGGCTGTTGAGAACAAAACTATGATTCCTTTGAGCTGTTCTTCCAAGACTGTTGAGTAGGTTAGCTGCTCCTCATTAAGCCTTGCTGGGAGTGGGATGGATAGAGGATGGAGTCTGGAACCAGAGAGAGGGGCGTATCGCCTCTTCTTGTCTCGCATACGTGGACTTCACTGGAACCTGGACCTGGGCTGTTGACAAACCCAGCAGCCCACCTTGTTCCCTGAGGCGGGAATGGCCTTGAGGTGTAGCACCTGCCACTCAGAGCACCTGAGCCCAGTCACCTGTGCCAGGCCTCACCTGAGGAGGCGAAGGAGGGCCCACCTAGTGGTCTCAGCCCCACAGTGGCCCGGCCCCCACCAGCCCCTGTGCAGGGGAACCCCTGCCCCATTAAGGGGAGAGTGAAGCTGCTCTTACGTCGGCCCACTGCTGTCAATGTGCTCGCGATGCTCAGAGCCCGGCCGGCGCAGGCATCCTGCTCGGGCTGGAGCCTTCCACGCAGCGATGCTGGCCACACCTGGCCTAGCCACCACCTGGCCCTTGGCCACCGGGACCTCCGCTTCTAGCAAAGGCTCCCCTGGGCTTCCTTTTTGCTTTTCTTGCCGACTTGCCCCCGCCCTCTCCGCCCTGAAGGCTTTTCTGCTTTTCCCTTTGTCCTGAAGTTCAGAGCCTTACGAAGCAGAGCCCCTCCAGGGGGCTCTTGGTTGGACCCTGTGGGTGTCTGGGCAGAGCCCTTGACCTGTGGGCCGGTTCTTTGCTCACCACCCCATCTGCAGTCCCTGGGGCCCTCTACCCTCTAAATTTGGGGCCACTATTTTATGATGGGCCTTATCAGGGGAGGTCCTGCCCTGAGAGCACCCCGACCCTGGATGCCCGGGCACCCAGTCCTTCCCTCAGCGCCGGGTGTGTGTTGAGGGTTCAGGTGATGGCAAAGACTGATTTGACCCGGCACCCAGCCCTCCCTGTCTCCTTCCCCACCTGCCTTTCCTGTTTTAGGCCATCTTTTCCCCCTCTTAAGTCAGCTATCAGGGCACGGTAGAAAGAGCAAGCGCTGTGAGGCTGGTAGGACCTGGCTTTCTCCCACCTTCCAGAGGTTTCTCCTGTGTAAGTTAGGAGCCAGGGTGCCACTGTACCCTCTGCATGGTGGGGTGCTGGGCGGCGGTGGGCAGGCTGGCCTTGCAGCCAGAGCCTGGGCCCCATCGGTTCCTGGGCTCGGGTCCCACAGGAGGGCTGCTGTCCTGGATGCACTGGCCACTCCCCTGCGGGCTCCTGGCCCAGGATCTAACGGGGAGCGTCTGCTCAGCCCCAGCTGCAGAGACATCATGTCCCCAAAGCCGGGGGTGGGGGTAGGGGTGCTGGTGATCGCTGCGGAGAAGTCCGCTGGTTCCCTCGTGCGGAATCCCGACTGGTCCTGATGTGCTGAAGTGAGGAAGTGTCCCCCCTTCACCTCAGTGCTGCTCGTCCCCCTCCAGCACAGAGTGGGACTGGAGGGGGCACCCCGGCTTCCTGAGGAGGGAAGCTGCCACCTTCTCCAGTGAACGAAGGAGTGAGTGAATGAATGAGTGTGTCTAACTTTGCGTGTGGACACGGGGAGGTGACGGATCCCCCAGTGTCTGTAACTCCTAATACGGGGCTCCCGGTGGGAGAGCAGCCACTGTTCACATCCATCAGCTTGCTGACCTCGGGCAGGTCACTTCACTTTATGTGGATCTGTTTTTCTCCCCTTTACAATGGGGTGATAGTAGCACATCTATATCCCTGGGGTGTTGTGTTGATGAGATGAGTTAGTCCATATGTAAAATGTTTAGGAATGTGGTGAATGCCCCGTGGCAGGGTCTGCTGTAGATTTTGTCTGTAGGAGCAGTTTGATTGCTCCAGTCTTCCCTAGGTTGGTCTAGATGCTCAGAGCCCGGAGGCGAGAGGGGATTCAGATCTGGGTGCAGGTGGGGCCCTGGGCCTGTGGAGTGAGCTGCTCACCCCCTCCCGCCCCGCAGCCCAGCATCCTTGGCTCGGGCCCTTCCTTGCCCAGGACCGAAGGCCTCAGGCTGCTGGCCCTGCCTGACTGTTTCCTGTCCCCAATGACCCCCGCCCCCAGGAACCTCTGGCAGGAGGTGACCCGATGCTTGCGGCTGGGGGACATCGACGCCGCCACCGAGCAAAAGCGGCGGCTGGAGGAGAAGCAGCGCGCGGAGGAGCGGAAGCGGGAGAACCTCCGCACGCCCTGGCGGCCCAAGTACTTCATCCAGGAGGTGACCCTACCGGGCGTCCTGGGCGGGGAGGACGGGCTGTCCCCTATCGCGGCCGCCGGACGGGCGGGGGTGCCTGGGAGATCTGGGCATGGTGGCCGTGGCTCACCCATCAGGGAGGCGCACCCGCCCGCAGGGAGGCGCACCCGCCCGCGGGGAGGCACGGAGTGGGGCTGCGGCTCTGGAGGCGTCCTGCTTCACAAAGACCACAGCCCTGCTGCTCTGCCTTCAGTAGCAGATTGGTCGGGAAGCCCCTCCCAGCCCAGCTCCACACCTGGGTGGGTTGGAACCTTCTCCATGACAGCACCCTTTCAGAGCTTTGCCTCCCAGGGGGCCAGTGGGGGATGGACGTGCCGGGGAGGCCCGCGGGGGTCCGCCTTCCCGCGCTGCTGCTGGAAGTGGTGTTGGAAGGGGACCCCCCACGCCCCTCATCCCCCGACTGCCCGCCCACTGGGCAAGGCGCCCTGTGCCCAGTTGTTTGTGGCACAGCCGGGCAGCATTCTGAGAACAGAATTGGAAATGACAAAGGTGTAGGAGCCACAATTTTTGTGTGTGTGTGTGTGGTACACAGGCCTCTCACTGTTGTGGCCTCTCCCGTTGCGGAGCACAGGCTCCGGACGCGCAGGCTCAGCGGCCATGGCTCACGGGGCCAGCCGCTCTGCGGCATGTGGGATCTTACCGGACCGGGGCACGAACCCGCGTCCCCTGCATCGGCAGTCGGACTCTCAACCACTGTGCCACCAGAGAAGCCTGGTGCCACAATTTTTAAGGCAGGCTGGTCAGGAGCCTGGCAGCATCAATGAGAGAAACAGGCTGGTGAGGGCGGGGCAGACCCAGGGTCCGTATCTAAAAGGGTGGATGCCACTGACCTCCAGGCCGTCACAGGCTGATGGCCCAGTTCTTCAAGAGAAGCCAGAAATCAGAATTTTTATGAGATCTGATATTCACCTGGTGTCAAGGAATTTTTAAAAATTTAAACACTGAGGGCCAATTGAAATCTGTCTGGGCTTTCCTTGCCTAGGCACTGCTGGTGTCTGACTTCTGCTCCTTGGAAGGATGGCTCCGTGGAGCTGGAGGTCTGTGGGGAGAGTTAGTGACCTTGAGGTGGGCTTCTGGTCTGAAGCAGGAAGCAGCCACGTGTCTCCTAGAGGCGGGAACTAGGGCCGTGGGCTGAGCACAGATGTCAAGGTCAGATGCTGGTTCAGACGGGAAGTCTGCTTGGGGAGACTCTGAGTGTATCCCTGTCTGGAGGCCTTGCCCAGGGGAGGTGACTCTGTATTAGTCAGGGTTCTTCAGAGAAACAGCACAGAACCAACAGAAGATAGAAATTTAAATAGATTTATTATGAGATTGTGGAGGCTGAAAAGCCATGGGATCTGTGGTTTGCAAGGTGGAACCGCAGGAAAGCCAGTGGTATGATTCAGTCCAAAGGCCTGAGACCCAGGGGAGCCGATAGTGTGAATCCCAGCTGAGGGCAGGAGTCAGGATGAGGTGTCAACTCCACAGTGAGGCAGGAAAGAAAGGGCCGATTCCTGCTTCCTCCACCTTTTGTTCCATTCAGGTCCTGGGCAGATTGCATGATGCCCACCCTCATGGGGGTGGGATATCTACATTACTCCACCCACCCTCATCTGGAAACACCGCCCCCTCCCCTGGGCTCAGAAACAGTGTTTAATCCGGGGCCAGTCAACACATAAAATTAACCATCACAGAATCCCCCAAGGATCCTTCTGCTGGATCTGGTCTCTCTGAGACAACTAGGTTGCCTGGCTTCTGTGTAAAGTTGCACATTAAAAAGTAAAATGACAACAACCAAAAAACATCGTTTTCCTCCCATAGGTTGTAAGAAAAGCCAGTCTGTTTATAACAGGAGGCTTGAGGATATTTAAAGAATACAAATCATCCCAGCACCAGCATGATTACCATTCAGTACATCCCTCTAGTCTAGCACCAGATTGCATACCATTTTGATTCTTGCCTTTTTCTCCCTGGTATTTGACCGGTGTCCTCTCCTGTGTGTGCTGATGTCTTTTGACTGCTGCCTTGCGTGTGCCCTTTGCTGGGCACTCCCCTCCAGGCTGGTGGGTGGTAAAAATCACTGGTTTGGGCCGATTCCTCCTATTCAGGCCCTTGTCTTTTCTCTTCCCTGTCCGTTTGTCCAACTACCCTCCTTTTTCTCCTGTCTCCCTTTCAAAGGCCTTTTTTTTTTTTTTTTTTTTTTTTTTTGGCCAACTAATCTTCCTTGATGTAAACCAACAAAGCCCTCCCCCTCGTTACTTTGGTCATTTTGTGGGGTTTCCTCCCAAAATGCCAGATACGAAGATCCCATGGGCTCTAAAAAGCAGCCGGGCTGAGGAGGGGTGGTGAGACCACCAGCATGGCTTGGCTGTGAGACATCAGGAGAGGCCGGCACACAGGTTGGTGGTCCTGAACAGATAGATGGTAACCAGTACTGCATGGTACTGTGTGGAACTGGCGCAGCAGGGGATACCCTTGCTTCTCCCCTTGCCTCGCCGACAGGTCTCCATGTAATGATGTGTCCTCCTCTCTCTTGCAGGGTGACGGCTGGGTATACTTCAATCCGCTTTGGAAGGCACACTAATGGGTGGAGATGCAGAGCTTTCAGAAATGGTCCTGTTTTTGTAGGAATTAAAGTGGTTCAGTATCAAGGTTCTGCTGGTATTCCCTGAGACCTCTTGATAGCATTCAAGACATGGTACCTGAGAGAGAAATTACGTGCTGTGAAAAATGCACCCCCAGACTCTACTATGGGATTGAATTTATTCAAGAGCCATTTGGGGCATGCGTGTGCACACACGTCTGTGTGCAAGCTCTCGGCACACTGTTCACACGCATGCGCTGTGTCTGCTGGATATTATTACACATGTAAATAGTGCACTTACCAATACTGAAGTGGGTAATTATGAGCTCCTTTTTATCAATGAGGTTTGGAGTTTTCTACTTTTCACTTTGCCAAATACTTTTGCACTCACAAAGTATTCTCCAACTGACAACTCCTGTCCAAACAAGGGTGAACTGGCGTGGCCCTGCTGCTGTGCGTCTGGTAGAAGGTGGCTGTCATTTCAGAATTATCGCTGTGCTTCCCACTCCCCTCCCAAGTCAACATTTGTTTGTCCATATGCAAGACAGATAACTGCCATTTCCTGCTGGATGGGGAGCGGGCAGGAAGCTGTTAATAAAGGTTTATGCCAGAGCCTTCCAGGATGGAGCACCCCTGGGAGAGCCTAGAGCCAGGCCTACCTTGGAATATTCCTCCCATCTCCTTGCCCCAGAAGCTTTCTGATAATTTCTCATGCTCAAAGCTCTAGTCATACAATTTTCAGAAGCTGCTTCTTTCATGGTAGAAAACAAGTCATATGGAGACTGCAATACTTTTATCTTGAAAAAAGGGCTTTAGAAATGAAATGCACGCATGCATATACACACATGCACCACCACAGCCTCAATCTTATATTTCATTTGGGGAAAGATAAAAGAATATCCTGTGGATTTTTTTTAAAGTGCACCTCTTGTTTGACCCGAATTCTGCAAGGAAACCACTGTGATTAAAACATCCATAAAGCCTGCATAAGTGTTTCATGGTTTCAGTTCAATTTCAGTCTTCAGCCTTTACAAATGAGGTCAAGACATGACCAGAATATAAAGCAAGGAGAAAATGAAGTATTTGATCTTTGCTCAATGCTTAATTTATTTTTTACTGTGCCACTCTAATGAGAATATTTATACAATCCAGTAGCATGAATGCTTCTCTGTAGTAATACTAATTTTGTGCCTTTTGTCTGCTTTCTTAAGACCAATTGTTCACACTTTGTAGATATTAGACAAATATATTTCGATTAAATACTATACTTATCTGTGTGTCTGTATTTTATTTTTAGGGATTCCAAAGTTCTGTTGGAATTGGTGGCTCTGAATGAACTCAAATTTTATTGATTAGTGTTAATTTGATGTGAACAGCAGTCATATTTTCATCAAAACATCATGTATGGATATTTTGTGACAAGGTCATAAGGTCACATCTAGTGAATAGTCTTGTTTTGAGAGTCATAAGGTCACATCTAGTGAATAGTCTTGTTTTGAGAGAAGTGACTTACCAGGCAAAACCATAATGCAAGCTTGTTCCAGTCCATCTTCTTAAAACATCCGGGAGAGTAAAGTGTTTGGAACCATTTTATTTCTGAGAGGGAAAGTGGAATAGATGCTATTTTGAGAAGAAAATCCTCAGTGAGAAGACCGAAAAGTGATCACTGTGGTGTTTTTAGATTTTCCAGTCTTATACCAGAGTATAAACCATCTGGGTAGTAAAAAATGGAGAAGGGTCACTTTTTTGGGGGGGGGGTCATTTTGCCTTTTTAAAAATTGTGAAAATATCATATAAAAAAGATGTACATGAAACATAATACTGTTCCAAGAATAATTACAAACACCCATGTACCCACTGCTTAGGGAAAGAAACCTGTTTGTTCATTACCTTAAAAGCCACCTTTGTGCCCCGAGAAAATTGTGCCCCTACAAAATTCTGCTCCTGGACCTCAGAGGTAACACTGTCTTGACTCCTGGAGTAATCATCCTCTTGGCTTTTTTTTTTTTTAATTTTAATTTTATTTTTTTACACAGCAGGTTCTTATTAGTTATCCATTTTATACATATTAGTGTATATATGTCAATCCCAATCTCCCAATTCAACACACACACACACACACACACACACACACACACCTGCCAGTATCCCCCCTTGGGGTCCATACATTTGTTCTCTACATCTGTATCTCTATTTCTGCCCTGCAAACTGGTTCAACTGTACCATTTTTCTAGGTTCCACATATATGCATTAATATACGATATTTGTTTTTCTCTTTCTAACTTACTTCAGTCTGTATGACAGTCTCTAGGTCCATCCACGTCTCTACAAATGACCCAATTTCATTCCTTTTTATGGCTGAGTAATATTCCATTGTATATTTGTACCACATCTTCTTTATCCATTTGTCTGTTGATGGGCATTTAGGTTGCTTCCATGTCCTGGCTATTGTAAATAGTGCTGCAATGAACATTGGGGTGCATGTGTCTTTTTGAATTATGGTTTTCTCAGGGTATACGCCCAGTAGTGGGATTGCTGGGTTGTATGGTAGTTCTATTTTTAGTTTTTTAAGAAACCTCCATACTGTTCTCCATAGTGGCTGTATCAATTTACATTCCCTCCAACAGTGCAAGAGGGTTCCTTTTTCTCCACACCCTCTCCAGGATTTGTTGTTTGTAGATTTTCTGATGATGCCCATTCTAACTGGTGTGAGGTGATATCTCATTGAACTTTTGATTTGCATTTCTCTAATAATTAGTGATGTTGAGCAGCTTTTCATGTGCTTCTTGGCCATCTGTATGTCTTCTTTGGAGAAATGTCTGTTTAGGTCTTCTGCCCATTTTTGGATTGGGTTGTTTGTTTTTTTAATATTGAGCTGCATGAGCTGTTTATACATTTTGGAGATTAATCCATTATCCGTTGATTCGTTTGCAAATATTTTTTCCCATTCTGAGGGTTGTCTTTTCGTCTTGTTTGAGGTTTCCTTTGCTTTGCAAAAGCTTTTAAGTTTCAATAGGTCCCATTTGTTTATTTTTGTTTTTATTTCCATTACTCTAGGAGGTGGATCAAAAAAGATCTTGCTGTGATTTATGTCAAAGAGTGTTCTTCCTATGTTTTCCTCTAAGAGGAATACACACACACACACACACACACACATATGCACATACACACCACATTTTGTTTACCTGTCAATGAACATTTGGGTGGTTTCCATCTTTTGGCTACTGTGAATAATGCAATGTGCATGGGAGTGCAAGTATCTCTGAGTCCTTGCTTTTAATTCTTTCAGGGGTGTGTGTGTGTGTGTATAGTGTTGTATCATATGAAAATTCCACGTTTAATTTTTTGAGGACCTGCCATACTGTTTTCTACAGTGAGTACACCATTTGGCAATCCCACCAGCAATGCACAAGGGTTTGATTTCCTCCATATCCTCCCCAACACTTGTTATTTTCTTTTTTGTTTGTTTTTACAACAATCATCCTAATGGGTGTGAAAGCTATCTCATTGTGGCTTTAATTTGCATTCCTCTAATGATTAGTGATGTGTTTATTGGCCATTTGTAGATCTTCTTTGGAGAAATGTCGATTCAAGTCCTTTGCACATTTTCTAATTGGGTTGCTTTATGTGTTGAGTTGTAGGAGTTCCATATATATATATATATATGATTTGCAGATTATTTTCTCCAGTTCTGTGGGTTGCTTTTTCACTGTTGATAGTGTCCTTTGATATACAAAAGTACTTAACTTTGATGAAGTCCATTTTTTTTAATAGCTTGTGCTTTTGTTGTCATAGCCAAGAAATTATTGCCAAATCCAATTTCATAGAGCTTTCCCCCTATGTTTTCTTTGAAGAGTTTCAGTTTTAGCTCTGATGTTTTTGATCCAGTTTAAGTGAATTTTTGTATATGGTGTTAGGTAAGTGTCCAACTTTATTACTTTGCATATCGATATACTGTTTTCCTAGGACCATTTGTTGAAAAGACTCTTTTCCCCATTGAATGGTTGTCTTTTCAAAAAACATTTGACAATCCCTGGACTCCCTAGTCTATTCCATTGGTCTATGTGTGATTTTATGCCAGTACCACAGTTTTGATTACTTTTGCAGTAAGTTTTGAAATCAGGAAGTGTGAGACTTTGTCTGTTTTCTCTACTTTATTTACCTCTGTGCTAATCTTTTATTATTTCCTTCTGTTAGCTGTGGGTTTAATTTTGTTTAGCTCATTTGTTTCTTAAGGTTCAAAGGTTGTTGATTTGTGAGCTTTGCAAATGTAAGTAATTATAGCTATATATTTCCCCTTAACACTGCTTTTTGCAGCATCCCGTACATTTTGGTATGTGTTTTTATTTTCATTTGTCTTTAGATAAGTTCTAATTTCTCTTGTGATTTCTTCTTTGATCCATTGGTTAAGAGTATGTTGTTTAATTTCCACATATCAGTGGATTTCTCAGTTTTCCTTCCACTATTGATTTCTAATTTAATTGCACTGTGATTGGAAAAAATACTTTGTATGATTTCAGTCTTAAAATTTACTGTTCTGTGGGCTAACATAGGGTCTGTCCTGGAGAATGTCCTATGCATGCTTGAGAAAAATGTGTATTCTGCTGCTGTTTGGTGGAGTGATCTGTGTGTGTATGTTAAGTCCATTTGGCCTACAGTGATGTTCAAGTCTTCTGTTTTCTTATTGATCCTGTCTTGTTGTTTTTATCTATTGATAGTGGGGTATTGAAATCTCCTACTATTATTGTAGAGCTATTTCCCCTTCAATTCTGTAAATGTTTGCTTCATACATTTTGGAGCTTTGATGTTTGGTGGATGTATGGTTATAATAGTTATATCTTCTTAGTGAATTGATTCTTTTATCAATATATACTGTCCCTGCGTCTTGTAAGTTTTTGAGTTAAAGTTTAGTTTGCCTGATGTTAGTATAATCATCACCCTTGCTCTCCTTGGTCACTCTTTGCATGAAATATTTTCCCCATCCTTTGACTTTGAATGTACACCATGTTCTTAGATCTAAAGTGAGTCTCTTATAGAGAGCGTATAGTTGGACCATTTTGCCAGTTTATATCTTTTGACTGGAGAATTTAACCTATTTACATTTAAAGTAATTACTGATAAGGACTTACTTTTGCCATTTTATTTGTTTGCTGTGTGTCTTATAGCTTTATTTTCCTGCATTTCCTTCATTATAGTCTTCCTTTGAATTTAGTTGATTTTTTTCTAGTGATACATTTTGATTCCCTCTCATTTTCTTTTGTCTTTATTCTATAATCATTTCACTTGTGGTTATTAGAGGGATTACACATAACATCCTAAAGTTATAACAATCTATTTTAAATTAATACCAGCTTAACTTCAATCACATAAAAACACGAATCCTTTACAGCTTCACCCCTTTTTGTTGATGTCACAAATTACATTTTTATATATTGTGTACCCATTAACAGGTCTATGGTTATTTTTATGTGCCTTTTAAATCACATAGAATAAGTTATAAAATTACACAAAATTGTATTGGTTTTCATATTTCTCCATGTATTTACCTTTATATTTTTATAGTTTTGAGTTATTGTCTAAAGCTTTTCATTTTAACTTAAAGAATGACCTTGTGTAGTGGTAATAAACTCTCTCAGCTTTTGTTTATCCGGAAAGCTCTTAATTTCTCCATTTTTTTTTTTTTTTTTTTGCGGTACATGGGCCTCTCACTGTTGTGGCCTCTCCCGTTGTGGAGCACAGGTTCCGGACGTGCAGGCTCAGCGGCCATGGCTCACGGGCCCAGGCGCTCCATGGCATGTGGGATCTTCCTGGACTGGGGCATGAACCCATATCCCCTGCATCGGCAGGCGGACTCTCAACCACTGCGCCACCAGGGAAGCCCTCTCCTTCATTTTTGAAGGGCAGTGTTGAAAGGTATAGAATTCTTGGTTTACTTTTTTTTTTCTTTCAGCACTTGAAATGTATATTCCTACTGCCTCATGGCCTTCAAATTTTCTGAGAAATCCACTGATAATCTTATTGAGGATGGCTTTTATGTGACAAGTCACTTTTCTCTTGCTGCTTTCAAGATTTTCTTAGCTTTTGGCTTTCAACAGTTTGATTATAAGGTGTCTCAGTGTGGTCTGTGGGTTCCTTTGGGTTTAACATACTTGACATTTGTTGAGTTCCTTGAATTTGTAGTCATGTCTTTTATCAAATTTGGGAAGTTTTCTGCCATTATTTCTTCAAATCACATGGGCCACTTCTCTCTCTTTCTTCTGGGACTCCCATAATGTATATCAGTCCATTTAATGGTGTCCTGTGGGCTCTTTTCACATTTCTGCAGTTTTTTGTTTTTTTGTCTCTTGAGGGCTAATAACTTCAGTGGACCTGTCTTCATGACTTTTTCTTCTTCCTGTTAAAGCACTCTACCCAACTTTTCATCTTATTTCAGTTCCAGAATTTGATTTTTTCTAAAAAGATAATTTCTATCTTAGTTGATACTATAATTGTGTGTTTTCTTGAGTTACTTTAGTCCTTTGTGTTTTCCTTTATTTCTGTGAGCATATTTAAGACAGTTGGTTTAAAGTTTTTGTCTAATACATCTGATGCCTATTTCTTAAGGGTGGTTGCTGTTACATTATTTTCTTCCTCTGCATGGGCCATGGTTTTTTTGGTTTTTTTGTTTTTTGTTTTTTGTATGCCTTGTGATATTTTGCTGGAAATTGGGCATTTGAAAAAATAACCATCTCTCCCAGTGTTTTCATTGCTGCACCCCAGGGAAGACCTTCACTGATGTGCAAGGTGTCTGAGCCTTGGGATCAGCCCAGCTTGGAGGCTTAAGGTTCTCTAAGGTCTGTTCTGGACATGTGTCTTGCCTGGGGCTGTGTGCCATTTTTGATCCCCCCTTACACATGACTATTTTTTACATGTCTTAATTCTTCAGAGAGTTTCCCTTTAGCTTCTTCTCAGGACCTTAGATATTCTCTTGTTCCTCTATCCATAATTTCTTGCCCAGGCATCTCCAGGTCTGTAGTCTCCCTGCAGCCTTCTTTTTCTTCTTTTTAATTGGAGTATAGCTGATTAATAATGTTGTGTTAGTTTCAGGTGTACAGCAAAGTGATTCAGTTATACATATACATATATCTATTCCTTTTCAAATTCTTTTCCCATCTAGATTATTATACAACATCTAGCAGAGTTCCTTTGCTGTGAAGTAGGTCCCCGTTGGTCATCCCTTCTAAATATAGTAGTGTGTATCTGTCAATCCCAAACTCCCAATTTATTCCCCCTGCTTTTTCCCTTTGGTAACCATAAGTTTGTTTTCTAAGTCTGTGAATCTGTTTCATACAGAAGTTCATTTGTATTTTTTTTTGGTTTTTCATATAAGCGATATCATATTTGTCTTTCTTTTTCTGGCTTCCTTCGCTTAGTGTGATCATCTCCAGGTCCATCCATGTTGCTGCAAATGGCATTATTTCATTCTTTTTTATGGCTGAGTAGTATTCCATTGTATATATGTACCGCATCTTCTTTATGAACATTGGGGTGCATGTATCTTTTTGAATTAGAGTTTTCTCCGGATATACGACCAGGAGTGTTATTGCTGGATCATATGGCGACTCTATTTTTAGTTTTTTGAGGAACCTTCTTCTCCATAGTGGTTGTACCAATTTACATTCCCACCAACACTGTAGGAAGGTTCCCTTTTCTCCATATTCTCTCCAGCATTTATTGTTTGTAGACTTTTTGATGATGGCCATTCTGACTGGTGAGGTGATATTGTAGTTTTGATTTGCATTTCTCTAATAATTAGCGATGTTGAGTATCTTTTCATGTGCCTCTTGGCCATCTGTATGTCTTCTATGCAGAAGTGTCTATTTAGGTCTTTTGCCCATTTTTTGATTGTGTTTTGTTGATATTGAGCTGCATGGGCTGTTTGTAGATTTTGGAGATTAATCTCTCACATCATTTGCAAGTGTTTTCTCCCATTCTGGGTGTTGTCTTTTCGTTTTGTTTATGGTTTCCTTTGCTGTGCAAAAGCTTTCGAGTTTAATTAGGTCCCATTTGTTTATTTTTGTTTTTATTTCCATTACTCTAGGAGATGGCTTGAAAAAGATATTGCTGTGATTTATGTCAGAGTGTTCTTCGTTTTCCTCTCAGTTGTAAGGTATCAGGTCTTTCTTACATTTAGAGCTTTAATCCATTTTGAGTTTTTGTGTATGGTGTTAAAGAATGTTCTAATTTTATTGTTTTACATGTAGCTGTCCAGTTTCCCCAGCACCATTTAATGAAGAGACTGTCATTGTGTAGCCTTGCCTCCTTTGTCGTAGATTAATTGACCATAGGTGCATGGGTTTATTTCTGGGCCTTCTATTCTGTTCCATTGATATTTTTGTGCCAGTACCATACTGTTTTGATGACTGTAATTTTGTAGTATAGTCTGAAGTCAGGGAGCCTGATTCCTCCAGCTCCATTTTTCTTTCTCAAGTTTGCTTTGGCTATTTGGGGTCTCTTGTGTCTCCATACAAATTTAAACATTTTTTGTTCTAATTTTATGAGCAGTGCCTCCCTCTTTCTGTAGCTTTCCCCAGCTATACTACTTTTCCCTGAGACTAAGTTAGGTGAAAAGTTTTTTTTCTTCAGGCAGTCCTAGACACATCAGAATTTTGCAGGTGAGTTTGGCTTTGTTCCCTCCAATTTAGGAGAGGTCATTGAGAGCTGGGCTGCTGCTTTCTCTCAACCATGCCACTGTGGAGAGGTGGGGCCAAGGTGACTAAAAGCACTGTGAGTTTCATATTTTTAATGTGACTTTTTCTTGATTGGGCATTCGTTCAGTGTTTTAGACCAGTGATTGTTTTCCAGAGCCCTTATAATGGTATTTTAGCCAGTCTCTAGTTTGTTGTTATTTTGAGTGTTTCCATGAAGGAATGATGGCCTGGAGCTTCCTAGTCTGCAACCTTGCTCTCGTGTGTTATAAGCACAGTGCAAAAAATCTAGTGTGCAGTGTAGAAGCAGACACATGTAATGAATTATTTTAAAGTAGAAGCAGACACATGTAACCACAATCCAACTCCAAAGAAACATTGCTATCACTCCAAAACGTTCTTACATGTTCCTAGTCAAATTCCCCATTATTCTCCCTCTACCCCCACAAAGTTGACCATTAATCCAACTTTGTGGGTGAATCACAGCCTGGTTTGCTTTATAGCTTTAACAATGTATACATCCCTAAATGATACATAGTTGCCCGTTTTTGAACTGTATATAACTGGAATCATGTTATATATCCTTTGGTCTGGCTTTTTAACTCAAATTGTTTTTAAGATCACCAAAGTTATTCCTTATGAATGTAGTTCAGTCTTTTTCCTTCAATACTATTCCATTATATGAACATACTGCTATCAATGTTTATCTTAGCTACTTCTGACAGACTTAGAATTGCTGGGACAAGGGGATATGCATCTTCACTTGCATCAGCTAATGCTGAGCAGTTAAGTTCTCACCAGCAATATACACGTTTGTTTTTGTACATCCTCTCACTTATTTGCACATTTTAGCTAACCCTGGTGGGTATGTTCCTTTTCATATATTTATTTCCTATTTGGTTTCTTCTGTTAAGGACTAATCAAAAATCATCTGTGTTTTTTCCTAAGCGTTCTTTACCCAGTCCGGATATTAATCCCATGTCAGCTGCAGGTTGGGTGACAACACATCCTCATTTCCCCAAGATACCCAGTGTATGCCTGTGGTCTCAGGGTAAATATTAAAAGTCACTGAACAAAGGTGTAGAACTCACATTACCTGAGTTGAGTTCAAGACTTACTGAAAAGCTACAGTTAATCAGTGTGATATTGGTGTTGAGGACACACACAGATCAATGAAACAAAATAGAGAATTTTGGTCAGTTTATTTTCTACAAAGGCCAATTAAATGGGAGAGATAGGTCTTTTCAACAAATGGTGTTGGCCCAACTGGATAAATAAAACTCACACCTCATCATACACAAAAATTAAATCAACAGATTACAGACCTAAAAGTTAATTATGTGTAGACCAAAGATACGAAGTGGGAGGTTTGCTCACTGACAAGTGTGTTTTTCATATTCCTGGCAGAAGGGAGGTAACAGAAGCTTGACTAGTGCCCACCTTCCTCATAAATAGCTAGGGCAGGGCCATAAAAACATTTTAAAAAACATAGATTATATGTTTATATATAATATATATTAAAAGATACAAAGTATATATTTTTTCCTTCAGCAGGATACAAGCCTGAGCTCTGATTCATGTTAATCTAGTTTTGTTAGAAGAGAGAGATGATGTTTCATTTATTTATCATCTGGCTTGTTTGAATAATTATGATAGTGTGCTGAGGTTACAATGCACTGTTATCACAGTCAGTCTGGCTGCCACTTGATCTTGAGTTTTCATTCAATCTCATTAGCTTCAGCTTTCACTGAAACCCAATTCAACAAAAGCAGACACTTGGTACTCTAATCAACCTGTCACCAGGATTTTAAAATAAGATGACTCTCCAAGAATATTCCATATTCTCCAAGTAAATAAAATACTGAGATTGTGACTATCTATGGGATGCACAAAATTTGGATTGCCAAAGTCTAGCTGTTACACAGCAAGAGAGGTGAAAATGTTGTTAAGAAACAAATACTGTATCTGTTTTAGGATCCAAAGGACCATAGGTAACTTTGTTTCTAATATTCAGCTTCTGACAGTAGTGGACTGGGGGAGTTTGGACCAACTCTTTGGCTAAGGACAAGTAGTAAAGCTGGACAAGAAATAACACCTGTTTTAAAGACTTCACAGAACCAAGACATTATCACCACGCCAGAACCCAGGAGAAGATGCAAATCCTGAGAGAAAAGCTTGGCATTTGAGGCCATTTCCCCCTGGAAATTGGCAGAGACTGAACTGCAATTTCAGTAACCTTGTAGAACTAGGAGGACAAATGTTGGTATTGAAACCGCATGGATGAAGTCCTTGCAGGGTTTCAGCCTGGGAATAATGAACCAGTCCTCACAGTGATGGCAGGCTAGCTCTGTGTATCATATAGCATCCCTTAAATTCGATTAATGTGACTCTGGCTTGCTAGTTTCACTAGGTACCTAGCAGAAACAAAATCTTCTAGAAAGGAAAATATCCTAGGCCTAAACTCACTCAAACAATTTCTTAAATACGTGTCCAGAGCACACAACCTTCCCCCTCTCTCCTCCACAGATTAGGAGGAAACACACACCAGAAACAAAACCCACAAGAGCTCAGTTAGTGGATTATCAAACACACTTTAAAATAATAAAATAACTATGCTCATTATGTTAAATAAAGGACTGTCAGTGGGTCTGCTGTAAACCATAGAAAGAAACAGATTTGGCCTGGGAAGAAAGATAAACTCCAAAATTGAAAAACAGTAAGTACAAAGAACTCAATGGATGGGTTTAAGAACATATTAGCCATAAAACTGATGAGAGAGTTGCATTGAGAAAATACACAGAATGGAGAGGCAAAAGGAGAGAGCCAATAAGGAAGGCTTAATTAACTATGTTCAATTGGAGTCTTGGAGAGCAAAGAGCATGGGGCAGAAACAATATTGAAAGAGATTGAAAGAGATTTAAAGAGATGATTTGGGAACTTAAAAAAAATGATGAAAACCAACAAGCTACAAGGCTGAAAGCCCAACAAATCCAAAATAGGGTACACTAGAAGGATTAAAAAGATACATCATGCAAACATCTTAAGAAAGTTGACATATAACTTACTAATCAGACAAAATAGGCTTTAACAAAAAGCATTACTGAAAATAAATCCTGATATTTCCCCAAAAATTGAAGGTTCAATTTACCATTAAAAGTTCTAAATATATATACACCTAATAATCTGGGTTCAAACATAAAAAAAATAAACAGTTCAAAGAGGGCAAACCTATAACAGTATACAATTTCAATACATCCTTCTCAGCAAATAACAGAACAAGCTTCAGGGAGATTTTACACACAAGCACTCTGGACCAGAGCAAACTGCAAACATCTTCAAAGGATTAAAATCAGAGTATCTGATTACAATACAATTAAGGTAGAAATTGATAATAAAAGGATAATTAAAAAAACAGTATTTGAAAATCAAGAAATGTACATCTATATAACCCATGGTTCAAAGAAGAAAGTACACAAATTATGCATTAAACTCAATGACAGTTCACATCAAAACTTGGGAGAATGAAACACTATGGTTGGAGTAAATTTATAACTTTACATTCATGTATCACACTAAGGTAAAAAGAACAACTCTCTTGCAAGCAAACAGAAGTAAATTAACACCAATGAAATAAAAACACACTGTAGAAAATGTCAACAAAGCCATAAGCTGGTCTTTGATAAAAAACGGAAGGAAAATGAGAAACAAGGTAATGAGAGAGAAGAGACAGGAATAGGGATGCAACAAGAAAAAAGAAAACCAGAAATAATCATTATTCCAGGAATGCAAATTTAGTTCAACAATGTAAAGTAATTCACTATTAACAGAATAAAGGAGAAAAATCAGAATCATCTTAATAAACAAAGGAAAAAATCACCTGATAAAACAAAACTCATTCATGATAACTCAGGAAATTGGGACAGATATGTACTCAATCCGATCAAAGATACCTAAAGAAAACTACAGTAAACATATTTAAAGGAAAAATATTGAAAACTTTCTGTGTGAGACAGGAGCAAGACAAACATGTTATCTTTTCTATGCAGTACTACACTGGATATCCTGACCAGTGCAGCAAAGGCAAGAAAATCAAATGTATAACCACTAGAAAAGGAGAAATAAAACTGCCATTATTCCCTAATTATGAGGACATATGTTTATAATAATCTGAATGAATTATTAGGATGAGTTTAACAGGTTGTTCAGTACAATTTCAACATATAAAACCAAATGTTCTATATATTGACAACTGGAAAATAAAATTTTATAAGACAGTATTTATCAAAAAATATACCTTGTAATAAAACTTTTGAAAATGTGCAAGACCTATTGAAAAACTACAATACAGATATTAAAGATGACCCAGACCTATATAAATTGAAGGACATGCCATGTTCACAGACAGAAGACTCAGTATTTCAAAGGTGTTAAATTTTCCTAAATTCATCTATAGTTTCAATGCCTAATGCCCAGTCAAGAGCCCAACAAGGTTTTTCTTTTTTTTTCTTTTTTGGTGTTATTTAATAAACTGGTTCTAAAATTTATATAGAGAAACAAAGGGCCAGAAATAGCCAAACAAAGTCTGAGAAGGTGGGGATGGGAGACATTACCATATTAATTATCTTAAAGCACATTAAATCAATACAGAAAGGTAAGAAATCTATGGAATATAACATACAGCCCAGAAATAGATTCATGTATGGATTTACTGCAAAAGGAGAACTGCAGAACTTTAGGAAAAGGACAGTCTTTTCAATAAATGGTGCACAATTAGATTTGCATATGGAAAAAAAAAACAACCAAAAACCTAACGAACCCAAAACAAAACCCAAACAATTCACACTGTACTCAACAAATGAATTCCGGGCAGACTGCAAACCTAAGTATAAAAGATAAAACAATATTATTTCCTGGAAGAGAATACAAGAGACTATCTTCACACCGCAGGTTAGGAAAATATTATTAAACAGGGCACACAGAAAGCTACAGGCACATGGAAGACTGAAAAATACATTAAAATAATGAATTCCTAGGCAGTTTGCAACACAAATGATGAAGAGGTTATATACAGGATATGTAAACAACTCCTACTAATACAATAATAAAAAAAAGAAAAACCAAATCCTTAGAAAAAGGGGTTTGCCAAATGACCAACCTCATTAGCAACCGGGAAATGGCAAACTAAACCACAATGGAAAACCATCATTCACCCACCATAAAGGCAACATTAAAAAGCCTGACAAGAGCTGATTAGGATGTGGGAGTAACAAGAACCTTCATACCCTACCCAGCAATTCTACTTTATTAGGTAAATACCCACTAAAATGTGTGCATGTAAGCTCCATGTGAGGTGTAAAAGAAAATTCCTATAGCCTTAACTGTAATATCCTCCAACTGGAAACAACACAAATATCTATCAATAGAATGGTGTGTGTGTGTGGGAGATACACATACACAGGAATACTATACATCAATGAAAATAAATCTACAGCTGCACGCAACATTTGGAATTTCATAAACACTAAGCAAAAGCAGCTAAATAAAAAAATACATACTTTGATTCCATTTTATTGTTCAAAGAACATGTACAATTAACTATGTTTAGAAACAGAAATTACCGTAAAACCTAGGAGACTGATTACCTCCTAGAGGGGCAAGTAGGACAGGCCAGTGACCAAGTGGGAGCATGAGGAAGCTTCTGGAGTCCTGGCAGTGTTGTTCTCTTGATCTGAGTTGTGGTTACAAAGTTGCTTGTCTTGTGGTAATTTGCTAAGATGTACATTTCTGTCTTCCCAGTGTCACACCTCACACCAAAAGAAGGATTACTTTTTCATTTCAGACACCTGCCATTTCTAACAGACGGCTGTTTCTACATTCATTCATGACTCCACCTACCTCAGTGAGGCCTGGGTAACAAGGCAGGGGGTCTGACAGCACCCACATCAAGCAGCACCCATTCCAAAGGAGGAAATCCTGGAGAGGGTTGCACAACAATTTTAAAAAAGTGTGCAGAGGCTCCAGATTTCATAATCTTATGACCTTAAGCTATGGAAACGATAATACCCTATAGGCTGCTTTTACACCATCTAGTTCTCTGGCCTTTTGGTCATGGCCTGGGGACTCGAAGTTAAAAATCTACAAATGCAAACTCAAGTAAGTAGGTAAGGACGTTAAGTTTGAAAAATGAATTTATCTTTGGACTTGCTGCCTCACTGCCTTATTTATACTACGAAGCACTCAGCTTGTTCAATTCTAAGATGTGGAATAAAAATAAAAGCTGTTTTACTGTCTATAATTTCACTTTTCTGCTACAATAAAATCTCAAGTGTGGTTACAATATAGATTTTGCTGAGGCAATCCACTGAACCAAAATGGGGTTCCCTAAAACTGGAAAAGGTGAGAGATCATTCCTGCTCTTAATGAGAAAATTATATAAGACTTGGCTGATTAAATATCGCAACTTTACAGAGCAGGGCTTTTTTGTTAAGAGTCCTAGCCTCATTTACATGGAGATTAAATTCTTATTTGGCTAGGTGTCTTCCCCTCACTCACCCATAAAAAGTCAAAATGAAATTTTCACTCTGGGGTGGAAAGGAAGGCAAAATAAATAATAGATTAGTTCAGCTTAGACCTTAGACCTAAGTTGAACTAATCTAACACTTTTTTTTCCTACCCGTGTTCTCTAAAACCTTTGTAAAAGTGAACAAGAAGTATGTGTTCAATACTATTAGTCCTTTCAAAAATAAAAGATGTATAAAAGACAACGCTTAACACAAAATTTGAATTAACTTTATTTTCCCTACAGTCAACAACTTCTCTGCACTGAATTTTAAAGCAACAAAGTAAAATAAAATCCTCCAAATGACAAGGTATCAGAAATCCAGATTTAGTTACACTTTTTGTGAAAAGGTTCAACCATTTTATTGGTATGTAAAAGAACCATCATCTGGGTCAAAAATGGATTCTATAAATCAAAGAATATTCTACACTTTGGAAAAGAAAATCAGCAGTAACATTCTCAATGAATATTGTAAATTACACTTTTCTTCATAAAAGTTACATACTATTCTGCACTTTTCCACCAAAAGCAGTGGTGTAAATTATGCTTGTTTATATAAAAAAAAGATATCCTGTGGCAGGAAAAACCCTTTCTCTTTCACTTTTACTAAACAGGAGAAAGTTTTCAAGTCTATATAAAGTTGCCTATGAGACGGAAAGTGAACATGTTCAATCTCCATTTATATTTTAGTGCATTTTTTGGACAACTGTCACATTTTTAATAAAAGTAAGAAAATGCATATAGCATTAAAGAGTGTTTCATCAAATGCTTAAGGGATTAACAAAATATGGAGCAGAAGACAAAATCACTGTGATGGATGAAACTGTTACAAAAATGAGAGAAATCCAGGCGAACTTTACAAATCCTTTGTCATTTTGAAGAATCACACAAAATGAACTTTGGCTACCTGTCCACTTTAAGGGTTTCTTCCTTAATCTTTTGCATGTAAACAAAGTGCTAACCTCAGGACTAAGATACCAAACCCCATCCTGGTAATTAGCAACATTCTGTGCAGTTGCCATGATTTCCAAAGGATATAAATTTAGCCCTTGAATGAACAACGTATGAGATCTGCTCTGTAAGTACCTGGTGAAAACAACTGCTAACAGCAGCAATAATGTTTCAACATAAAAAAAAAACTATTTGAATCGATTAGTTACAGGTCCATCTTTGAAACAGCAGCTTCTTCTCAGAGCAAACAGTAAGCAATAGAAAATGTACATTTGATGAAACATTCTTTTCACTGGAGAAACATGAAAATAAATATAGTTCAAGGAAGTATAATTATTTTTCTAATACCTCTTTCTCAGACCGTACTAGTTTACTGGTTCAAGAAGCTTGCATCACATTTTGTCATTCGTATTTTACGTATTGCTATCTGGGTAATTCAAATAAAATGCAGGTCTTGTAAAAGAATAAAAACATTGACAAGTATGCATGTGCCAGGGACCAAATTAGAGGGTTCTTTGGTGCGATTAGTCCAAATTCTCAGATTTGAAGGATAACATGTACCAGTAAAAAAAAAATCTGCTGTTAGACATTTACAGCAGTGCTCTGTCTTGCTTCACATTACAAATCAAAAACAGCTGTTCTCAGTAAGCCAATTTTATTTTTTAAATCAGGCATTGCCAGAAAGTTTTGTACATTAACCTGGACCAGTGATGGTTCCAGTGATGGTTCTGTACCCTCCGTCGCTGTGAAACATGACATGAGCTAAAGGCAAAGACCGGTTCTCACAAGGACATCTGCTTCAAGTTAGGAACCAGAACAGTATATTTAGACAGTCTTCTTAGATATTTTCTTGCCTTTCTTAAAAACTAGTTTATTTTTAATGTAGCCACGCTTCCTTTTCGCAGTCTATAAAGAAAACAGAACACATGGTGTTAGTGCAGGTTTCCTACGGATTAAAACTACAGATACACACATGGTTTACCGCAGAATGATGAAGCCTGTCTTAATAATCCCTCAGATCTTCTTAGGGCTGGACTCCTTGAAACAGTCAATGAGCACCACGAACTGCTCTATGCCAAGGATGCTGAGATCCAAGATGAACTGGACTAGGTCCTCACCTTTCAGATGAAGGACGACCACAGCAGTCCTCAAACGCCTGTCATACATTCCTCACCATCAAGTGAATGAATCCCCACCTCCCCTCTCAACCGCTAAATGCTTAGGTGTAATAATTACTTACATTTCCAGGCATGATAGAATATATAACTAGACTAAGGATTCAGAAAATGTTAATGGTGCTCCTAGTTTAGTTTCCAAGAATTAGCTGGGTCAGAAATACAAATTAACTTAGTAACTTTTGGAGCCCCAATTTTCTTATCTGTAAAAAATGAGGATGATTATACCTATCTACAAAAATAAAGAGAAATAAAGTTACTTGGCACATTCTCCAATTTAGGTAGGAAAATAAGCACTTAAATATTAAAACAAAACCCAAACACCAAGAAAAAAACCTGTAACATTCCTTGAGCATCACAGATCTTTAAAAAACTAAGATATTTTTCATTTTTCTTAACACTTCAGGATTCCACTTAAAATACTGTCAACTGATGTCTGTGGTATAAGAAATAAATTACTACAAATGTGGTGATAGAAATTACTGCAAAAATGTTTGCTATTTTAGAGTCTCACAAAGATAAATCAATATAGGACATGGGTCTGACAATCTGACATATTCACAGATACTGAAAAAAGCAAATTTCTTGGAAATTAGTACTTTAAGGCATCAGTCAAAGCACTGGGTTAGCAGCAGGTGAAGACTCAAGAGATTGACCCCTCAATTCAATTCTCACATTTAAATACAACTTTTGGAGGAGGTTTCAGAAACTCTGGCAAATGCTATGTCGTGTACATATATTATGATGTTCAGTTTAAAACAATTTATAATTTTTTTCTAACAGCGACAAAAGTACAAGGTAGAATGCAATCCTTCTTAAGGTCACAAAAATTAGCTACTGCTAACTTGCCCACAATATATGTTACCTTATTATTAAGTTATTTTATTAGGGCAAAAAGTAAAGAATTTCAGAGGGCACAATTTGTAAAAATTCAAACCAGGCCAAGGAGTTGGTTTCTTTATCATCATCACCTACATTATTTCTAACTTGAAACCTTTTCTATGAGATCCTGTAAAATGCCCCAGGCCTCTGCACGTATCTCTCTAGGTCCTCAGGGTGTTTCTCTCTAGGAGCAGGTGAGCCATGCAGCCCTGGACTACAGTTCCCAGTGCCTCAGCCATGTCAGCTTGGCAGTGGCAGGAAGTGGCTGCTGTACTCACTCATACCCCCTTCAACCCCCGAAATAAAAACTGGGCTGGAGAGAGGAAAGCAAAACAAATAAAAAGCATTCCTGCTAGTACAAAACTGAGTATAAAGCCATGGAAACCAGAAATACTAGATCCAGGTTGTTGGCTAATAGAATATGTTTTTGGCATACAAGACAGATGGATTTTTATTTATCCATTCACTTATTTGGGGGAAATGATGAGAAGACAAAGAGGTCAGATTAAGAAACTTCACTATCAACAGTTATACAGCAAGTTCAATGCCTTGTTTTTCATAACTGGGCTGAGATGTCTTAGGAGTGACTGCCTTCAGACTGGCAGCATTTGTTCTGACTTCTGCACTGATGTGACTCACCAGTTTCTCCTACCACGTGCCTATGAGACACCAGATCACTTGATATGACTGACACAGTGAGTGCCAGCTCTCTGTGACTTATTTAAATACGTTAGTCTAGATATGGTAACCTATTCCTGGCACAGAAGGTATTCAGTTAAAGTTTCTATTTACATACCATACAGTTAATATGCAGCACTTTATAGTACAAATTGAAATAATCTGTATTCTGAATATATCTGAAGTATATTTTAAGTAATACAAAGGGATAAGACAATTCCTTCAATGATTTAAAATAACTGATCTGAGCGATGTAAACCTAAGTATCTTTCAAGACTTAAGACTGAGATCAGTCTAATAACAATTAGTATTCTAAGGGTAGTACCTTAAAATACAATCTTAATATTTCTTCCGACTGCTCATTATTTTCCATCTCCCACAGAGGAAAAACCATATAAATACTCATTATTCAGTAGCTTTTATAGCAAAGATTAGATCTATTTGGCTTAAGTGAGCCATAATGACCTCCAATAGAAGACTTCATATCTTATTAAATATTTATTACAAAAGGACTGCAATAGTCTCATCATCATAATTCTACCTACAAGCTTTGTCGTGACAATTACATTTAAAAATAATTATCTTAAGATAAATAATTTTTTTTCATTCAAGACTCAAACCAACTCAAGTTTATTTATTTTTTCAATGAATAATACAGTAACATCGTACTAGAACGGAACATGAGAATGCTATATAAATTTGCTTTGACCAAAAGATGATGAACGAATCACAACTGTTATTACTTGTTTGGCATTTTTACTTTCACAAAGGTTCAGAAGCCACAGACACATCTCACTTTACAAACAAGTCTTACTAATGGGAGTGGCACAAGCTAAAGCCAGAATGCCTCTGGAAAATCTTAGCTTGGTTCACTGATAACCACTCTTCCCTACTGAGAACTATCCAGAACAGTTGCTGCTTGGGGTACCTGAAGTGCTCAGTTTACAAGGATTGCCCTCAGCAGGCTGGCTTTATATCTACTTTGTATATAAGCCTTGGTCTTTATTCATCTGGCAAATGAAAATTTATTCGCAGTTTTCAGTAATTATTTATCAGTCAAACCAACCAATCTTGAGTTACCCTTTTTTTCTCTTTTTATTTATTTTTTTATACAGCAGGTTCTTATTAGTTATCCCTTTTATACATACTAGTGTATATATGGAGTTACCCTTTCATAAACATGACTTCATTTGGCACCCACCTTCTTTGACAAATACTTCTGTTTTGGGAAAATGTTGGTTACTCGAGGTTTGTGGTCTAGTGTCTCCCTGTTACCGGGTGCTTTCACTTTATATATCCTTACAAGCCAGTGCTCTGATGTAAAGGCCTCCTCCAAATGCTTGAATTTAATGTCCTTGTTTCCAATCTCAGCATTACGTGTTCGATCAAAACCTGGGGGTGTACGGAAATCCAGCTGCAAAAGTGACATTAGTATTGGATGTTAACCATATTGGAAAGCTTGCAATATTAGAAGGTAGTAAATGTTAGCAGCAGAGTAAAACTTTCTCCTTTTAAACTAGGAAAACACAATCAGAGCAATATATTGTAACCGTTCTTATATGTTGCTAACCAGATAGGAAAAACTCTGCAAGAGAGAAACTAAATACATCAGAATTAGAGTTTCACTGAACCCTTAGAGTGGATGAACAGCCTGCAGGCATAAAAAAACCAAAATAGCAAAATGAAATCCATTAAAGCCCTTCTTATAGGTATTCAGAGAAAACACACAGAAGGGCCTGCTTTTCTGCCCCAGGGCCTTGCACTATACTATCTACTCTTTCAGCCTCAAAGTTCTTCATTCAGTGATTTTGCATGGCTGGTCCCTTTCTATCCTTTGGTCTCAGCCCAAATACCATCCCTTCAGGAAAATACTTTCTTGAGATTGATGGTTGCGAAGTCTCCTCCATTGCCTCCTTATTCTTTTACTCTATAGTGTTTGTTGCTAAAGTTTTTATTTATTTTTAAAATTACCTATATCCTCCAATAGGATGTAAGCTGCATGATGACTTTACCTTATTCAGTGTGGCTCTATCTCACCAGCATTACTTGTTAAATCAATGCACAAGCAGTGATGCTAACCAACCTGAAATTGGGAACTACAAAGGAAGTCAGACAAGCCAAATCATGGGAAGATTAACCAAAAGTGAAAGGAGGAAAAAATGGAGGGACGGGAGAAGATTTTAAGAAATTCTCAGACTAAGTTTATGTTGCCATACAGAACTTAAATGAATTCAACTTAAAAATAAAACCAAAAACCAAATCTCCTCCAGTGTGAGAATAACTTGTTATTGCACATCTATACAAGAGCAAAGTTATATACTTCATGTCTTAAACATATTATTCTCAAGTAGGGAAAGGCATCAAAATGAATGCATGCTAGAGGCACGGCTTAGAGCTCTTGATAAACGTGACAGAAAAAAAAAGTCCTTCAACGTTCTCATTAGTGAACAGAGAAATTAATCTTTCACCCATTTTCTGAGGTAGCTAATTATTATGGCTTAAGTTGCTTCTTTCTTAGCATGAGTTTAGAGACCAGGCAGTGGCCTTCAAAGAAAACACAAAAACCCTAAATCTGGTAGTAAAATTTTTGTCTATTTTTTCAGTAGAGTAAGCGAATAATGTGGAAACATTATCTTGGTATTTGTATAAAATTTTCCTGGTATTTGTATAAAATTAAACAAGCAATTTTTCCTCTGCCATTGATGTAACCTTAGTATGAAAGTGTAACTTGGTATGACAGTCATGCAATCTGAGAGCTATGAAGAATCATAGAAGCCATCAGTCCAACCCCCATTATACACAGACAAGGAAAAAACCAAGTCCAGAGAGAATGTGACTTGTCCAAGGGTTACGTGACCTGACAGAGCCAGATCTGGAACCCAGGTGTTGTGACAGTCCGTTATCTGTTCTTTTTGCCACGATGCCTCTTTGCCCATTCACTCATTTTTGTTGACTCTTAATCTTTTGTACCATATCATTCCAATTTTCTGGGAAAACTCTGACCCAGAGAGTCCTAGCTCTCTGTGGTAATGGAGAACAGGGAAACAGTGACTATGTGAAGTGACTAAATAATTCATCTCTTTAATTTCAGGCTTTCCCCCACCAGGCAGTGAAGTTAAACTACTTAAGATCACACTGTTTCCCAGCTGGAAGACCTCTCCCTGGTCTTCCAAAAGCATGAAGTCAAAAGTGAGATGGCAAGCAAAGAATGGATTTGAGCCTATGTTAATTAACAATTCTGGAAAGAAATCTTCGATCTAAAACATATTTCCTTGTTTTTTACATACAAGTTTCAGAAATTAAATTTAATAGAGAAAAGAATCTTTAGATGAGCACATTTTTCTTTACAGTGCAACCAAAACATCATTATCCTGTTTTTTAGAGTCAGACAAGGCTACTTAATATTCCTTTAAATAAAGATTATAGAAAAATTGATGTAACTAACCTGCATTTCTCCAAATCTGTAGTATGACATTTTATACATAAGGCAATTCAACAAAGTAGGGGATCCTGCTTTGTCTACACGGAATTCTCCTTGTGGGGTGAAATAGTCACTTTCCTACAGGAAAGAATCCAGAAGTTTGTGTCAGTTTAATACAACCAATTCAAAGCTACAGGTTCCCCTTTTCATTTCCCCATAAGAACTAACTTTTGAGGTATCTTCATAAAGTCATATTTAGTTACATCTCAAAAAAACATAGTATCAGAAGATGAATTTATCAATTTAATGTCATCTCTTAAAAAACCCACAAAACTATCATGGGTGTTTTTTGTTTTTTTTTTGCGGTATGCGGGCCTCTCACTGCTGTGGCCTCTCCGGCCGCGGAGCACAGGCTCCGGAAGCACAGGCCCAGCGGCCATGGCTCATGGGCCCAGCCGCTCCGTGGCACGCGGGACCCTCCCAGACCGGGGCACGAACCCGCATCCCCCGCATCGGCAGGCGGACTCCCAACCACTGCGCCACCAGGGAAGCCCCCATGGGTGTTTTTTAAAGCTCAGTATAGAAATCATTTATAGGAAATAAATAAGAGTATCCAAGAAAACACAGAGAAAAAGAACAATAGTCTGTTAGTGAGGGAGGGCGATTATTAATTAATTCTACCAGATTTTAAACCATGTTATAATAAAGCCTCAATAATTTAAGAAAAAAAAAAGGTGCCAATACCATGATTTAATATCAGGTAGGCCAACTAAATTTGTTCTTTATTTTTCCATATGAACTTTTAAAATCAGTTCTTTAGTTGAGAGGTGAATGTTTAGAAAACTTCTGTAGGAATATTTATTGGGAGCTCATCAAATTTATGAATTAACCTCTAAGAGGGCTAATCTGACACCATCGATAGAAATTCCTCATCTAGGAATTTATCCTACAGAGATACTTATACGTGGGCAAAATGATGAATGTAGAAAGTTATTTATCGCACCACTGTTTATGAGATTAAAAAACTGGAATCAACCTAAATGTCCATTAAGAGGGACAGGTTAAATAAATCATGGTGCACACACACAATGGAAGACACTATGCAGATATAAAAAAAAAAGGAATGAAGAAGGATCCCCATAAGATCTCCACAATATATTGTGAAGTAACAAAAGCAAGAACAAGGTGTGTATTTTGCTACTAGTTATCTGCTTCAATAAGAATCATAAGAAAATAGTAAGAGACTACCATGGACTTTTTTCTTTTCCTTTTCTTGGGGTGGGAGGGTGTAAACTTTTACTGTATATCCCTTATATTTTATTTTTTGAACCATGTGAATGTGTAGATTACCTATTCACAAAGCATAGGAATTTAGGATTTTTCTCTATATAAATGGTTCAAAGCATAATCTGGATCTACCATGTCCGTTTGTTTTTTTTTTTGTGGTACGCGGGCCTCTCACGTTGCGGAGCACAGGCTCTGGACGTGCAGGCTCAGCAGCCATGGCTCACGGGCCCAGCCGCTCCGCGGCATGTGGGATCTTCCCGAACTGGGGCATGAACCTGTGTCCCCTGCATCGGCAGGCGGACTCTCAACCACTGCGCCCCCAGGGAAGCCCTACCACGTCAGTTTTAACACTGCTAAAGCAAATGCACAAATGAAAATTACATACTAGGAGGATTAAATTAAGACCAATTTAACACAAGGTAATACTGTTTATTAATCGTAGTTAAGGGGAAATGTCACAGCATTTACACTGAAACAGGAAATCTGGGGCTTTACTCGACTTCATCCCTGTCACATAAAACACATTCATACATTTTCCCAAAAGATTCTTTTATTCTGGATCAGCAGTGAATCTTACTCTCATCTTTTGTGCCTTCACCATGTAAACCACAATGCTGGGTGCCCAACCTCTCTGAGCTCACAGCTGAGTGGGAGAGATACAACAGAATCTACCTACAAACCATGCTGGATGTGATCTGATAATGCACCAGAGAAGGGCTTCTGGAGAGGGGACTAATCTGTGGTAGGGAAGGTACTACAAGAAGAAAAGAGTATAAACACGTGTGTCAGATGAGCCAAGGGAAGAAACCACGAGGCAAGTTTCATGGGCTAGAGTAGACTGACAGAGTGGAAAAAGGTGATAGAAGGACAAGAGGCCAGCAAAGGAAAGTGAAGCATTAAGGGGTTGCATTCTGAGCGAAAGCGTTTGGATTTCATACCACTGCTTCATTATTTCAATCATCATTATGATTATTTCAAACCAGCCACTAGGCTGAGGCTTCATCTATGTTACTATAAATTCTCATAACAGCACTACAAATGAATTATTCCTGGCATCTGTTAGTGATCAACTGAAACAGCCGTAATCACCATTATAACACTAGAACCTAGAATAAAACCTAGTGCTCGAAGCATATAATGCTGACTGGCTGAAAAACAACTTGCCCATAGCACCAAGCTGACAGTGGCAGGGTTTAGTTCCAACTCATGTCTGTCTGGTTTCAAGGCCCCTTTCCTTAAACTAATGAAGGCTTAAAAAAAAAAAAAAAAAGCTGGAAAGTTACATGATCAGTGTCATGCTAGACTGGGAGAGGGAACAAGACTAAGGCAAAGATAGCAAGTTCAAGGCTACTGTCCTATTTCAGGTTTATGAGCATAGGGGTCAATGCCAGAGTGGAAGCAATGAAAATGGAAAGGGCAGAAGTGACAGGCTGTAAGGAGTAAAGGCAAGAATTCTGACAAGGGATTGCTTTGTAGGGGAGAATGGAAGTACCAGGTACGAGTTTCCAAAGTTTTAAACCTGGGAAAATGCTTATGGTATCTTTAATAAACAGTAAAGTCAGACTGAAGAACTAATTTGGGGGATAGGATAATGAAAACAAACACAATGCAATTAACAAGGTAAGAGGGCTACTGGGAGCTGTCTTTCACACACTGAGAATGACCTAGTTTCTTACCCGAATGTCTTTTGGATGTTCCCCTTCAGCTATCCTAACCATCCAGAGAAATTTGTTGATATCATCACCAGAATACCCAATCACCCCTCCAAAAATAACCAAAACATAATCTACATCCAGACTCCTCATGATTTTATAGGCTGCTGTTTCATTTGAAGACATGGCTTTTCCCACCTACAGAATAAAAAATGAGAATGTGTGTACTTAGTCCCAAAATACACTAAAAATAAAAATGAACGCACATTTTTACTTTAAGATGGAATGCATCTCAAGAGTTTGATTTACATGGAATTCTTTTTATAGAAATGATTTGCAATGAATTCAACAGATTTACTGAGATTTATAAGCACCTTACTTACTACAACCAATTATAGCAGAAATGTCAAAATCAGAAATACATGCTCTAATATTTTGCTAATAATTAGGTCTCATGAAATTAACATTTTAATATGAAAGCAAGCAAGCTTAAAAGAGGTAGAACTTCTCATAACCTCAGGCCGAGGATGACCATCCATCTAGCTAGCACAAATATATTCTTCTCTTCAGTTTACTAAACATCTAATGATTAGTTACAACACTAATACAAAGAGAACTCATTTGGCTAACGTCCAGTTATCTATTTAAAATCTTTAAAGAGCAGAGAGGTGATTACTTTAATTAACATAAATTAGTTATTTAATAGCTAGAGTGAACATAATTTGCATGCCCATAAAACACAGTGCATTTGTTTTACATATTTGCAAATACTTTTCTTAACTTATGAAATGGAAAATACAAGACAAATATAATATTTTAAGTTTCAGATTTTGCCTAATTCTTCAGCAAACAGCCTACAATTCTGAATGATACTTAAATTCTATTCTTAAAAACAAAATAAGCATACCTTGAACTCACTTTATTGAATAAATATGTAGAGAAGTATGTTCAAAATTCAGCAAGCAAAGAGTACTTTCACCCACATTTTTCCTACTTAATCACAAGTGAAGTCTGATTGCTAAGTAGTGAATAAAGGTTTGTAACTTTTGATCTTTTGTTGATCAAATTCTTACCAGTGCTATGTGGCTGTTATTCCAGGTGTTATTATCCACCAAAGTAGTTCTATTAGCCATCCCAGCTATTTGATAGCCATAATCCCACCAAGACATCACTCGGGCATGTTCATCTGTATTTTGCCTCAGCCAAAAGTAAGCTTCTCTAAAATCATCTAAGATATTCCTGGTGCTGAAAACAATCACAATATTCTTTTAAATGATATCTTAGAAGTGTGAAGATGGTAACTTAAAACCCTGAGATGCCAGGCCACTAAGTAATTTCACATTTTAAGGATGGTAGTTAAAAGCCTCCATGGTAGGGAGGAAAAAAAGATCAACAAAGAGCTAGACTAGTGCTTCTTAGACTTTAATATGCATACAAACCACCAGGCCATCTTGTAAAAAAGCAAATTCTGGTTTAGTAGTTCTGGGGTGGAGCCTGATACTGGGCAAGTCTAATGAGCACCCAAGTGAAGCAGAAGCTGGGGTGGGAATGCGGGGTTGCAGTACATAAACCAGCTGTTCTTTAACTGTAGCTGCATCAGAATCACCAGGGGGGCTTATTAAACCACAGATCGCTGAGTCTCACCCCCAGGTTTCTCATTCTACACACTGAGGTGGGGTCAAGAATTTACATTTCTAAAGGATTTCCTGGTAATGATGATGCTCTGTGTCCAAGCACAACACTTTAAGACTAATGTGTATGTTATATATGTAAAGATATTTTGGAAAAGAGCATGAAATACAATGATTATTACCTACTTCTACCAAAGGGGACGGGCAGGGGAAAGGTCACAAGAAAAGCACAGCAGATTCAAATGCAGAGCCTCACAAACATCTTTGAATTCTATCTTTTGAGACAGGAAAAAAGGGTAGGTATAAAATCCTTTTGTAGTCAAGTTGTCTTCTTACCCATCATGATTGTAAGAGGCCAGGACCACACTTGGGCTGGAGTAGGCATTGCTTGTGACCCAGGTACAGTGGACTGCAAACATCATCAACAGCATCAGCATCAACATGGTAACAATGCTTTTTATATTAGGACCTAATCCCTCTTCAGTTTTTTCCTGTTCAGTTACATGCTTCCTCACTTTACCTGCCTGAAAATGCAAAAAAACTGATGAGACAAAATTCATCATTTGACTTGCTTTCATTAAGACACTCAAAAGGGAGAAGTTGGGAGAATGTTATCTATCAATTTAATTCTTTCAGAAGGAAAATGTATAACCATCAGGAATTCTCGTGTGGGTCATACAACATTTTCTAAAAATTATCAAGGTGGATTCTAAAGTCAAATGTGAATGAGAAGGCTCCCTGGAACTAAACCCAATCCAGCAGCAGGTTGCAGAGCAAAAAATCTCCAGTAAGAAGCTGCTTTCAAACTCAACTGCCCTTATGTTTTATGTAAATACAAAGGAGATAACCAAATGGTCTCATGCTGGCCACCTTTTCTCATAAAAAAATCTGAATTCCTCACCCTGAAAACAGCAATGTCCAGCTATAATCCAGACCATGTAGGACTTTAGTATAGGAAAAAACTACATATACTGCGAAGCTTCATTGCTTATTGCTACTTAAAAATCTAGTTAATAAAGTTTACTATGTCATCCAAGACAAGTGCTCTGATTCTAAGTCTTTTCCACACTTGCACCAAATATAATCCTGCTCTCTGTTAGCTGAGAAGTTAAAAGTGAATTACATTATTATATCGGCAGCCACCTAGTGCTAACGAACTGGAGACTTTTTTTTAAGGCACTTATTCCCCTTGTGAATCACTATTCAGTCAACCAAATATTTTAAAAGTTTACAGTGAATATGGACCTCAAGGATAAGCACTTTGCACACAGTTTCAGAGGGATTTATAGCGCTAAATTTTATGTAATTTAGTAGAGCACCAGCTTTCTGAGTGAAAAGACCAACCAGGATTCAAAATTTGAGGCAAGCAGTTAAGACCAACTAGAAATGTCACAGTTTGCCTAAATTCTTGTTTAATCACCCTTCATAATATATATAAGTTCTTACTGTAGTGGAAAAATAAAACACATAAAAATTTTAAAGGCCTTACTTTAGATTTCCCACCTTATCATACAAATTTCCTGGGTTTCTCTTGTCATCCTCATCACTGCTGTCCTCCACAGGTGGATTTTCCCTTTTCATGTCATCCCCCAAATAATGCTCAAAAACATTTGAGAATGCAATTGCAGACAGCATACAGACGACTGGGGTCAAGGTCAACATCAGCCGTACCATCACGCCAGCAAAGTAGACAGCACTGATGGCATACAGAGCAACTGCAAAGACAAGTTCTCTCGTAACACTTCAGAAGAGAAAAGGGTCCCAGGAAACTCCACTGACTAAAACTATTTAAAACAAAATCTAAAAACAGACAAACATCTCATAAAAGGGCTAACTGTTTATATTCATTCATTCATTTATTTATTTAAAGAGGAATTAAAAAAAATAAATTTGTTTTATTTATTTTGTTTTTGGCTGTGTTGGGTGTTTGTTGTTACACGCAGGCTTTCTCTAGTTGTGGCGAGCCGGGGCTACTCTTTGTTGCAGTGCGCAGGCTTCTCACCGTGTTGGCTTCTCTTGCTGCGGAGCACAGGCTCTAGGTGTGTGGGCTTCAGTAGTTGTGGCACGTGGGCTCAGTAGTTGTGGCGCACGGGCTTAGTTGCTCCACGGCATGTGGGATCTTCCTGGACCATGGCTCAAACCCGTGTCCCCTGCATTGGGGATTCTTAACCACTGTGCCATCAGGGAAGCCCTAATTGTTTTTAAATTGATAATGCTAACCAATTTAAAAGTCATATTTACAAATTATAACTAGTGTTGACAAAATAAACACTGCATATCAACAGTTTAGAGAAGCATATCATGATTCAAGTTTAATTATAGCTACTATGGGGAATGAGACAATTCATTATTTGTCAACAGCATCACATATTAGAAAAATATGTTAACTGACAGATGAAAACATGTTTGGTGAATTGTATTATTAGGCACAGTTAAGTTTATAGAATCAAATAAAGTCTATGAAAAGTCTGTGCCAGTATCTGGCATAAAGCCTGCTTTAAAGTAAGAATGGGATGAGAAGAATATAATTTATTACCAAAGGAGGAACTTATAAAGTTATTGCCAAGAAACTTAAAAAAAAAAAAATTGGAAGTAATTTCCAATAGTCAAAGCTTTCCAGATAATGTGCTCACCACAAGGAAAGGCTCTATCATTTCTGGGTAGAGGCTGTATGACTTTACAAAGTTATTGAGTCATTTGAGTGCCTATCTCATTTGAAGCTAATTCACATTTTTTTTCCTGACTAAAAAATACGTTTATTATACCGTATTGTTTATCTCAGTGGATTTTTATATATGCACACACCTATGTAATTACCACCCATATCGAACTACAGAACATTTGTATACCTCCCTCAGGAGAATCCCTCATGCCTCTTCCCAGTCAATAACTGCTCCCCTCCCCCTCCCCCCTTTATTACCTTAAAAGTCCAAAAAGGTAATCACTATTTGGACTTTTAAACCAATAATTTAGTTTTCCTTATTCTTAAACTTCATAGTAATGAAATTATATAAAAATGTTCTCTTTTGTACTGGTTTCTTTTAATTACCCATGCTATTCTTTTATTAATTGTTGTGTTGTATTCTACTGTACAAATACATAAAAATTTCTTTATCCTACTGCTGATAACCTTTGGAATGTTTCTAATTCGGGGCTATTATGGATAAAGTTGCTATGTATATACTCTTAAACATGTCCTTTATGGGACACATGCATTTCCTTCTCTTGGGTATATTCCTAGGATTGGAACTGCTAAGTCATGAGTGGGCAATATGTCTAAGCTGAAATCTTTTTGAATGATGAAATATTAACATGGCCTTATCCAGAGTCCACTGACCTACAGAAACCAGAAAAGAAGGAGTGTCATCCTTTGGTTAGAACCTAAGCAGATGCTATTTTCTCTCTCCTGACTTCACTCTGGAACAGTAACTTCTGAGTGTCTCTAATGGTCCAGGACCCATACTTGCACAAAGTATTTGCTTGTGTGACCCTGTGCATATTACAAAGCTTTTTCAGTTTCAGGTTTTATCAAATGCAAAACAGCCACAGCATACTTCTTGTGATGACTGAATTACATAAAAGTGTTTGGTATCTGTTTATTTTGTCCATTTATATTTTGAATGTCAGATCCTGAACACTGGCTTTAAAATAGTTTGTCTATCTAAGTCTTGTAAGTTGGAAGTTACACAAATCTATCAGTCAAGAGGGTGTTTACTTAAAGGTGATTCTTATTCTATTACAAAATGTACTTTTGCACTGAAATTTGGATCATGGATGCCCCTGCAAACTTCCTCCTACTTAACTGGATTTAACTGAGAAAATAAAGTCAAGTCTATTCTGTCAACGGTTATAATTTCCAATTCTCAGCCACAGACTATAATTACCTTAACCTCTCAGAAAATAAATTGAATGAAAAATTTATATACTAGTCCAAAATGAAAAGTTAATAATTAGAGTATATATAATGCAAATTCACTGAATTTTTCTTGGTTAAGCACTTATGCAAAGAGAGGAAAGTTATCTTAAATATGCATAGAGTCAAGCAAAGAAAAACAAAACTTTAAAGTGCAGTGATAATCTCAACAAAAATAAATAAATCAAAGTATTTATTAAAAATCTCTTACCAAATACTCTTTCATCGTTGATATTTTTAATGCAGAACCACAGGCCTGCTGGGAAGGTACACACAAGAATATGTAGATCAAAGAAGAAAGATACCCAAGTTGTAGGCTGATGCTCAGACACTGATGCAATAATTGGAATGTGTATTTTTGCATACCTGGTATTAAAAAAAGTTAACATTATTTAAAAGTCAATGATAAAACAGGAGTTCCTTTTAGATGAATAAACTTTCTCTGATTGTAGATATGGTTCCTATCCCTACCTCTTCTTGCTTAAAAGTATATTCCAATGTAACCAGCTAGAGTGGAAATAAATCTGATACACACTGTTAAAACCAAAACCAATATGCCCCTCCTAAAATCAGAATGATCTAAGGCCAGTTATAAAAGTGGTGGCTCTGACTTCTAACACAAAAATCTTTGCTCAAATAGGAATTTGTTTTGCGGTTTTAACTTAGTACTTTTCTAAGTTTGCATCAACGAGTTTCACTATCTTCTGGACTTATTACTAGCAGAAATACCTTATCCGATAAGATACCATATTGCCACAATAACTTTCTTAACAAGGAGATGGCACAGAGGCTGGTGAGGGAAATGGAAAAGACAGGACAAATTTTCCCTGAAATTCCAAAGTGGTCAGTTAAAGTCTGAAAGCAAGAATAAGTATGACTAACAAAAATTTAACCTAGGATTTTAATCTAATCAGAATAACTAACTTCTACAACTGGGGTTTTCCCTCAAACTCTGGTGATGCAAAGCTTATCTCTGGAAGTTTGTGTCTGTTAGCTTCAGCCATTCATACATAATTTGCTTATGCCCTTTAATTAGTCATGGGCAAGAGCCCTTTTGGTGTCACACCAAAGGGCAGGCCTGTTCAATAAATTGTGGTAGGTTTTTTATTCGGCCACATGGGGAGTAACAAAAAAGATGGAATAGCAGAATCAAGGGAGAGAAGTAAATTATCACCAAGAGATATTTTCTTATCCTTAGGAAAACATTTCTAGAGATAAAAAATTATTGAGCTAATTTAAAACTAAATTTTTTTTTACTAACTCTTTTTATAATAGCACTCTTAAAAAGCACAACAAATATTCTCTAGTTTATTTCATAGGTTAAAAAATATCAAGAAACTTAGATAATGTGGTATTAAAAAGAAAGTTAAATTTTTTTTCATATCTACGGCATACAGATGCTATAACATAGCATCTATCCTTAATGATTAAAAATTAAATATTACTAACAGATGGAAACTTTGAATACATTGGTAAAAACAAAAATCAATTACTAAAATGGCACACGTTACCTGAAATGTTTTAACAAATAAAACTAAAATAAGGAGTTGCCCATGAACAGAAATGTGACTTACATATCACACTGAAGGTGAATTCCAAACAGGTATTATAACAGACAAAATACAACATTTACTAAACTAGTACATGCTAGATACTTTAGAAATGTTGCCCAGGTACTGACAGAGATACTAACAATAAAGAACAGATGACAAAAGGGAAATAACATGAGGGCAAATAACTTATCTGCACTTACCCAGTATCCCACAATGAGTAAAACCTGCCACTCCACGGTGCAATGTAACCTTGGAAGGAAAAATGTAGAGGAAATTAATCCGCCTTTTCACTGTTTTTATGTTTATTGATTATTATGGATTAATTTAAGCTAATATTGAAAGAATTCTTGTTTTTAAAAAAATAGGTGACAACGTTATTTCACACAGCTGGCAGTCAGATAAAATAAGGTTAGGGATCAAATAAAAAAAATATCCATGGACATTACATTTCCAGAGAAACACAACAAGTTGACAGATAAAACTGTAGAATGTTTTCCAATTCTCTCTTAAACCTCTAGTTGACTAGTAAAATAAAGCTAAGATATTAAGATAGCACTGGATAATTTTAAAAAGTGAGAGGTGTCCAGTATGCCAAATTTAGATAAATTACAAAGATGATTTTAATGTTTTTAAGATTTTATTTATTTTTTATTTATTTTTGGCTGCGCTGGATCTTCATTGCTGCACGTGGGCTTTCTCTAGTTGCATCGAGCAGGGGCTAATCCTTGTTGCGGTACACAGGCTTCTCATTGCAGTGGCTTCTCTTGTTGCGGAGCATGGGCTCTAGGCATGAGGGCTTCAGTAGTTGTGGCTCGCAGGCTCCAGAGTGCAGGCTCAGTAGTTGTGGCACATGGGCTTAGTTGCTCCGCGGCATGTGGGATCTTCCTGGACCAGGGCTTGAACTCGTGTCGCCTGCATTGGCAGGTGTACTCCCAACTACTGTGCCACCAGGGAAGTCCACAAAGATGATTTTAAACATTCGTGCCTTTTATTCCTGTCAATTAATTCTTCATGATTTTATGACGTAGGCTGGTACATTAATTTGACATACCTTCAGAAAGAATTTGACTTGTTTCTAGGAACTAGTAAAGTCAGGATTAGAAAGTAACTCAGAATCCAGAAGCAGACTGAAACTGATCTGGTTGACTGTTTAAAATCAGGAGATAGAGTATATGTACATAAGGGAGGGTAAACCTGCACTGTTAACACTGGAAGCTTTGAATTTTATACATTTTGGGCCTATTCATCCATCAAGAGAAGGATGCTTGAAAGTGGATTTATCAGAACGTGAAGCAGCAAAATTAAGATACTGTTAAAAAAAAATCAAAATTTGTAGTGCTATTCACATTTTAGAACCTTTGACTATTATTTTCATACAGTTTGTAAAGAAACCACAATATTTGACCTACTAGGATAAATGGAACATGTACAAAATTTGAAAAAGAATTACCTTTTGCAATAACCTAGAGACAAGATTCATATCCTACAGGTGATGACACCTACCTGTATAAGTCAAATAGATGACACTAAGGAACACAGCACCTGCAGCTAGTGATACACCCAAAAAGAACAGGGTCTGGAACTCTTGTTTTGTTAATCGGTCTCTCAGATACTGCAAGAAAGCATAAGCTTGCAGCAATGCAAAGACACCTAATTAAAGAAAAGGTTCATATAAGTAATCAACAAAGCATTTTTACCAAGGACATTTACAAACGTTAATTTGGCAGACCTTCTTAGAATACCTTGTACCATACGTATCAAAGACTAGTCATCTGATCTGACATTTCCTTTGTCAAATGACAGTTAACCAATTAATACATCCAAAAAATTGTTACATAGTTTTTTCAAAATGATCAGACTCCCCATACACGGACCAGGCAAGAAAAATCTCATTCAGTAACAAGCCTATTCAGCACATTAAATTCCACCCTTTGTCCCACATTTTAGCAATATGTTTTCTAGGAAAAAAAATTTAAAAAATAAAGAAACATCATTAAAAAAATAATTCTCAGATTTACTGAAGGATACAAATGACCTGCATCAGGAGAATCCTGATATATGGTTACTGTTTATAGTTGGGTGGGGGGTGGAGATGGTTCAAGATTTTTACTGAGAATCTGATGATAAAAGCTATGGAACACCATCTCAGAAAGTTAAATATACTGATATTTATAAAATGCTATAAACAAAATAACTACCCACAGACTTCCTATGGATCATGCACCTTGTGTGGAGAATCTCTGATAAAGTTTTATTCACAGATCTCCCACTGTATCTTGTTATTTGTGACCGAGATTAATGATGGCAAAATGCTCTGCTTTAGGGAGAGGAATTATATGACCTTATAATCAATATGAAAGCCATTAATTCCAGTTAGTAGATATGGATAAAATATTTTAGTGAGATGTACGGAACATAAAAATGACATGTTCCATCTAAATTTGGTAAAATGAAAACTCAGTGATACAGTAACTCAGTGTACAAATACACTATTTAATTTATACAAAGCAAATGTTATTTAGTGTTTGCAAAAAAGGATGTTTTGCTTTTTCCAAACAGTCACAGCTGGCAAGATAGGAACTTTTAGGAATACAATATCAGAAAGTCTCCATAAACTCTATGATATTCATATTTTATAGTGGTGATGTTTTAGAACCAATATAATGAAAATTAAACACAACTACAAAACCCCCAAAGAACCCTTCATTCCACTGAAGATCAGCCAGTCATACCTTCACAGATTCTTTAGAAGAAAGAAAATAAATATTTTTCATACCTGCAGCTGCCATGTGTTCACTTGTTCTGATTGGCTGGAATCCCACAAAGGGTATCTGCATGGATAATATTAAGCCCACAATATAGAAAGTGCTATATGCTATGAAGACAAAATAGGAAACAAGGATAATTTACTACTACCAATAAGTACTTCAAACATAAATATATACACAACTCAGATATTTTTAGCAAAGTTTTAAATGAACTTATTTTAAGAATAGAATACTGAAGTGACTATTCTATTTGATACATATTTGATGGTTAATCATACACTATAAATTGTGAAATTCTTTCTGCTATTTTAAAAAATATTATTTTAAGGAGACCAGTGCTGTTTTACTCTCCTGAAAATGGAATCAAGTTTTTTTTCAATCTATCATTAATAATCAATGACATAACCCAAGAAGCTATGTAATATATAAGTAAACACCATTCCTATTGGCATTAACCCAAAGTATGCATGACCAAATGAATACTTATCATCATCATATATGAACAGCTGCTATTGTCTCAAAGGCTTTTAAGTATTCACACCCTATTTATAGTCTCCTAACACTTTTGTACAGTACTTAACCAGTTTAAAATAAAAAATCTTATGTCTATCCAGTTTTCTGTGATTAAAGAACAAAAGAACTAAGTACACAGAAGTCAAGCCATAAAACAGACTAGTTACTGAATTTATTAGGATCTAATAAAGGAAACTTATTTGCTCTTGGCACTGAATATACTATATAGTATTCTTGGCTTATATCAACCTAAGTGTATAGGTAAATTGGGGAGGGGCTACAATTTGTATAACAGACTTATTTTTGCATTTAGGTGTTCACAGATCACTACCAGACAAGCTGATTACAGTGAAAGTATTTGGAATCACTGCAATTAAAAATTATTTAGAAATGAAGTTAAAACTCATGTAAAATAAGTTAATGTGAAGATTATTCCATTTATAAAGCTTATTCCGTACTTTATGAAGTATAGTCAATATTTAGTTGTTGGCAAATAAAGTACTCTATTAGAAAAAAAAGACTGCAAGAGAACTGTTATAGCAGGCATATCTGTATGCTACACATTGTACAGCACAGCATATGCTTCTCTTCACTCAACTCAGCTGAGAAAGAATGCTTATTTGCTTTTAAAAGAAACCCATTTATAGAAGGTAAATTATGTGTTCATGGTTCAAATGTTAAGTTGCCTTCCAAGCTTCTGATGAGAGATGACTACAGTGTTAGAAAAAGGATAAGAAGCTTAAGTAAATGTAATAGGAAGGACCAATGTATAAAGTTTCTGATGACCTCAAGCTAATAGAGAACCAGTTGTCTAGAGGACGCTGCAGAAGTAACCCATCCAACAATGTACTTTCCAGACATATTAGTGTTGGAATACAATTACCCTCAATAAGACAGTTGAACACAAATGCAATAAAAGTTAAGTAAATATAAGTAAGAATTTCTATGTCACATATTTTTGAACTGTCAACCAATTTGGTTGATGGGTTATCTAATAACAGTATGTTTCTTTAACAAATCAGTCTGTGTAGACATCCAGACGAAGAGTCACAGAGGCAGAATTAGAAAAAAAATGGGAACAAGGTCATTGTGTGACCTTGAACAACTCCTTAAAAACAAACGTTTGTTTCCTCACAACAGAATGAGGAATTTGGACAAGACCTGTAGATCCCTCCCCTCCTCTGCCCCAATAATAATAAGCCAAGATTCTATGATCAACAGGCCTTTTAGACATCTAGGGCTGAGCAATTAAACCCTGGAGAAATATTGAACACACAAAGACACAATTAGAGGCGCTTCCCTGGTGGCACAGTGGTTAAGAATCTGCCTGCCAATGCAGGGGATACGGGTTCAAGCCCTGGTCTGGGAAGATCCCACATGCCGTGGATCAACTAAGGCCGTGAGCTACAACTACTGAACCTGTGCTCTAGAGCCAGCGAGCCAAACTACTGAGCCCGTGTGCCACAACTACTGAAGCCCACGTGCCTAGAGCCCGTGCTCCACGACAAGAGAAGCCACCACAATCAGAAGCCTGTGCACCACAACAAAGAGTAGACCCCGCTCTCCACAACTAGAGAAAGCTCGCGCGCAGCAACGAAGACCCAATGCAGCCAAAAATTAAAAAAAAAAAAAAGGGCACAATTAGAAAGGCCAAGCCTGAGAAAACCTTATGTCCTTTATGTGTAATTATAGTTAAGTCTACTTACATCCAAACACTACAATCACCTCTGAGGCTGGATTTCTCTTTCTTATAAACACAAATGAACACTGAATATTATATAACACTGCCACAGAATTTGGATTAGATATGACAAATGGCACACACTGAACAAAAAAGTAAAGTCTTTTTAAAAAAAATTGAGGTCAAATTCACATATAATCATTTTGAAGTGAACAATTCAGGGACATTTAGTATATTCTCAATGTTGTGCTACCACCAAACCTCTCTAGTCCCAAAACATTTTCATCATCCCAAAACAAAACCTCATACCCCATCCCCTCTATCCCAGGGCAAGGCAAACACAAATCTGCATCTGTTTCCACGGATTACTGGTTTGTTCTTTTTTGTTTGTTTGGTTTGTTCTTAATTGTAAAAGTAATGTATTGCTTAGGAAAAAAAAACCACAGTAAAAAGTGAAAGTCTCTAGCCCATTTACTTCCCTTTAAGTCACATTTTCCAGAAATAATCACTAGAAGGCATGGTCGGCACACATACACATGATGGGTATACACATCATACCGTCTCTTCAAATGGGACTACACTGTGCTTGGTTATGTAAAAATTTCAGCAATCACTTGCCTGGAAACTATCAATGAAGTTTCTTCTCAGGGATTTGCTCAAGTTCATTTCCAGGCATATCAAAAAGAGAAGACTAAACCGGGTAATATTCTCATTTCAGCGGTTTTATGCAACTTCACAGAGGCATTTATTGTCATCAGAGAAGAAGAAAACATTTTATAAAGAAGTAGGTGCACTAGGGCTTCCCTGGTGGCACAGTGGTTAAGAATCCACCTGCCAGTGCAGGGGACACGGGTTCGAGCCCTGGTCCAGGAAGATCCCACATGCCGCAGAGCAACTAAGCCCGTGCACCGCAACTACTGAGCCTGTGCTCTAGAGTCCGTGAGCCACAACTACTGAAGCCCACATGCCTAGAGCCCATGATCCGCAACAAGAGAAGCCACTGCAATGAGAAGCCTGCACACTGCAACAAAGAGTAGCCCCCGCTCGCCACAACTAAAGAAATCCTGCGCACAGCAACAAAGACCCAACGCAGCCAAAAATAAATAAATTAAAAAAAAAAAAAAAAGTAGGTGCACTAGAGTTCAAGTTAATAAAAAGATGGAGATGAGTTCAAGAAAAAGAAATTCAATCTCGGCAAACATAAAAAAGGCCAGGTGGGGGCCTCCCTGGTGGCGCAGTGGTTGAGAGTCCGCCTGCCGATGCAGGGGATACGGGTTCGTGCCCCGGTCTGGGAGGATCCCATATGCCGCGGAGCGGCTGGGCCCGTGAGCCATGGCTGCTGAGCCTGCGCATCCGGAGCCTGTGCTCCGCAACGGGAGAGGCCACAACAGTGAGAGGCCCGCGTACCACAAAAAAAAAAAAAAAAAAAAAAAAAAAAAAAAAAAAGGCCAGGTGGGACAGCCTCTTCAATAAGTGGTGCTGGGAAAACTGGACAGGGACATGTAAAAGTATGAGATTAGATCATTCCCTAACACCATACACAAAAATAAGCTCAAAATGGATTAAAGACCTAAATGTAAGGCCAGAAACTATCAAACTCTTAGAGGAAAACATAGGTAGAACACTCTATGACATAAATCACAGCAAGATCCTTTTGGACCCACCTCCTAGAGAAATGGAAATAAAAACAAAGATAAACAAATGGGACCTAATGAAACTTCAAAGCTTTTGCACAGCAAAGGAAACCATAAACAAGACCAAAAGACAACCCTCAGAATGGGAGAAAATAGTTGCAAATGAAGCAACTGACAAAGGATTAATCTCCAAAATTTATAAACAGCTCATGCAGCTCAATAGCAAAAAAACAAACAACCCAATCCAAAAATGGGCAGAAGACTTAAATAGGCATTTCTCCAAAGAAGATATACAGACTGCCAACAAACACATGAAAGAATGCTCAACATCATTAATCATTAGAGAAATGCAAATCAAAACTACAATGAGATATCATCTCACACCAGTCAGAATGGCCATCATCAAGAAATCTAGAAACAATAAATGCTGGAGAGGGTGTGGAGAAAAGGGAACACTCTTGCACTGCTGGTGGGAATGTGAATTGGTACAGCCACTATGGAGAACAGTATGGAGGTTCCTTAAAAAACTACAAATAGAACTACCATATGACCCAGCAATCCCACTACTAGGCATATACCCTGAGAAAACCATAATTCAAAAAGAGACATGTACCAAAATGTTCATTGCAGCTCTATTCACAATAGCCCGGAGCTGGAAACAACCTAAGTGTCCATCATCGGATGAATGGATAAAGAAGATGTGGCACATATATACAATGGAATATTACTCAGCCATAAAAAGAAACGAAACTGAGCTATTTGTAATGAGGTGGATAGACCTAGAGTCTGTCATACAGAGTGAAGTAAGTCAGAAAGAGAAAGACAAATACCGTATGCTAACACATATATATGGAATTTAAAAAAAAAAAAAAAAGTCATGAAGAACCTAGGGGTAAAACGGGAATAAAGACACAGACCTACTTGAGAATGGACTTGAGGATATGGGGAAGGGGAAGGGTAAGCTGTGACAAAGGGAAAGAGAGGCATGGACATATATACACTACCAAACGTAAGGTAGATAGATAGTGGGAAGCAGCCGCAGAGCACAGGGAGATCAGCTCGGTGCTTTGTGACTGCCTGGAGGGGTGGGATGGGGAGGGTGGGAGGGAGGGAGATGCATGAGGGAAGGGATGTGGGAACAGATGTATATGTATGACTGATTCACTTTGTTATAAAGCAGAAACTAATTAAAAAAAAAAAAAAAAAAGAAGAGAAAAAAAAAAAAAAAAAAGGCCAGGTGGGACTTTAATTTGTAAACATTACTTTGTAAATATAGGTTAATGTCAAATAAATCTGAACTAACAGAAACAGACAAGTTCTCAACAATATTTTACCTATAAATATTCCTCTATCCAAATTAACCTCACTTATACCTACTTACATACACCAATGATACAAAGCTGATAAATGTGCTATATGCAATAATCCAAAGATAACCATTTCCTTTTCAGAGAAGTGGCTTCATGTCTTCCCTATTTTTATCCTTTCTGGATCACTGATACTAAGATGTTTACATAGGGGGATATACGTTCTACTTCACAGCACTCTTTAACACACCAATATTTCCACTGTTAAAGAAATGACAAGCCCCAAATGGAGTCACCTGGGCTAAAATCAAAACTTAATTCATAACCTTAACTGCAGTCACAACCTTCCCCAGGAATGAAATCCTAACTGGTCAGTGTGGAATTTCCTGGTCAGCACCAATGAGGTAATGCTTTCTAAACCCCCCTTCACCAAAGAAAGGTGAGGTAATCTGACACATAGACCCTTCCCTCCCCAATAGGTAGGTTACCTAAGCCTGAAAGGCATTTGTTTGTGAATTTCCTTGTCTTGCCTATAAAAATCTTTCCCTTTCTGAGGCTCTTTGGAGCTTCTTTCTACTTGGCTAGATGTGATGCCGCTCAACTTATGAATCATTCATAAAGCCAATTCATAAAGCCAATTAAATACTTAAAATTTACTCAGTTGTTTTTTTAACACTATTAAATTCAGGACTGCTTGCCAATAATATAAAATGTCACAAGTTCATCTTGCTTTTAATACTGCCCTTCTTCTTGAACCTGTAAAATTAGATATACATCTCCATACCTCAATTTAAATCCCGTTTACAAACCCATGTTTTAAAACAAAGAAAATAAGAATTAGGTATACTTGAGTATTAAGAAACAGTGAAGTAACCTCCAATTCTTAAAAATAAACACAATCTCCACTGCAAAATGAAAACAAGTTTTTCTCCAGTCTTTATACCACAGCATCAAACAGTGTGTTTAAAAATTATCTCTTTAATTAATTCATTCAAATATTAAGTTTTTGTCTAACATGGTTCAAGACTTTCTAAAAATACAAAAAGAGTTAGATATCTAATTGGGAAAATCAGAGATGTACACAAATAACCACAACACAATGAAGCAAGTACATGTGACATTAGTGGAAAAACCCCTGGCTCTATAAACACTTAGAGGGAGAGAGCGCCTCTTCGTGACATGGGCATTGAAGAGGCAGTTGACAACACCTGTACCATTCTCTAATGTTCTCAAAAGACCTCAACAACACAAACACATGGCAATCATTCTCCACCAATTCTTCCTCCAGACTCTTTATGAAATTTGACCAAACTACTATCTACATCTATCACAACCTTCTATCCATCCATCTTAACCTACTTTTCTTACCCTTTAAACCAGATGAATAAAGCTTTCCATCAAACTGGTAAGCTCTAAGAAAACACACAAGACCAATTATGTAGTAAATCATTTATTACATCACGCCAATGTTTATCACACTGCCCTCCTGTGGAAGTTCAGTTACTGGCCTTCAATACTGCAGACCATACTCCCAATGTGTCAGAATTCCCCCCAAATTACCATTAGGAAGATATATACAAGGTCTGTTATTCTGTTTGGTTATTTTTAACCAAAGAAAATCTCTTTGGTTTGGGACAAATAGTAATCTTCTGAAACAGAACCTAAACATCTTTTCACTCTTAAAGTACTTTATTTTTTGGGGGTCTTCCCTGGTGGCGCAGAGGTTAAGAATCCGCCTGCCAATGCAGGGGGCATGGGTTCGAAGCCTGGTCCGGAAAGATCCCACATGCTGCGGAGCAACTAAGCCCGTGTGCCACAACTACTGAGCCTGTGCTCTAGAGCCTGCCAGCCACAACTACTGAGCCCGCACGCCACAACTACTGAAGACAGCACACCTAGAGCCCGTGCTCCACAACAAGAGAAGCCACTGCAATGAGAAGCCCACACACTGCAATGAAGAGTAGCCCCCGCTCGATGCAACTATGGAAAGCCTGTGCACATCAACAAAGACCCAACACAACCAAAAGTAAAAAAAGTTAAAAAAAATTTTTTTTAAAGTACTTTATTTTTTTTTAATCCAAGGGTATGGGGTGGGACCAGATTGATACAGAGAAGAAACAAACGACTGTCCTTGACTTAAGGTGTACAAATGAATTGTTCTATAAAATAAAAGGCACTGAAAGGCCTGATTCGAGTTCCAAAAGAATGTCAAGTTTTCAAGAAGCTCCTGCTGTTCCCCAAACTAACCTTTAAGTACCTTCTTAAACAACTTACGTTGACAGTACCCTTCATGCTTTTAAAGTACTGCTATACTTCCTTTTACTTAAATAAAGTTAGAAAAGGTTTTGTGAATATTATATTCCTGTTAACTTTGATCCACCATTAAATCACCTTACCATTTCTGAGATGCTTTATCTCCTGGGTGATAATGGAAAGGGCTAGCAAAATATTCCTTTGCCATCCCCTGTCTCTCTCAACCAAAACAGTACTAACCAAAACAAACATAGTGAGGAAATACTTTAAAATTCAACCAATTTTGCTTTATTATTAACAAATATGATTAAAGGCTTGTAAGACTGTTGGAAGCTTTTGACTAATAAAGATACTTTATTACGGCTTGATTCCTTGACTACTGTGAATGCCGGTAAATAAGCAGGGTGAAAAATGGTAAGAAACTTATATGAAATTAAAGCTCACAAGATTCCCCCCCCGCCCCCCAAAAACGAAAAATAAGAAAAACTCTCCACGGATTCTTCTCGACCAGCAGAGAGAAATACAATGACTAACTTAACAGATATACATAATGAGAAAAATAATTTTTTTTCCAGGATGCTGTTCATTGCAAACTATGTAGAGAATGAGTCTTGTAAACTATTATTTTATAAGCTCTCTTTGTAAAAGCAGCAAGAAGTGACTTGTTCAAAACACCTGACTGGAGAGACAATCACAACTTTTAAAAATAGCAAATATACTTCGTACTGATACCTAAAATGAAATCAAGGATAGTACAGCAGAAAAAACCCAAAGAAATACAATTTGAAAGTATAAGATGATGTTCCTTGGTAACTTCTAGAGCTAAATAGAAACAAGGAGGGCAGGGTGGAGAATTTGAACACCATGAAATTATCTAAGAGTTTGCTAATCTAACTTCATACACATCCATAACATCCCTAACCTATTTTATTTTTCTTCCCTCTGAAAAGCTCTTCTAATATTCTTATATTCTCAAGAGCCAACCAAAGCAGTGTTAACTGTATGCTTTTCTAAAGTGACCAGAGAAATCCTATTCATCAAATACAAGGTCTTTTCTCAACTCTCATCCTACTTGATCTTAGTGCTAACACTTAAGAGGACTTGGTCACTGTTCATGCTTTAAACTTTTGTGTAGAGAATACTCCCATTTGACCTCCTTAACAATGTATTTATCTGGCTACTTCTAACTCTTCCTTTAGTGCTTCCTCTTTCCGATTCAGGGGCATTTCACAAAAGTCTATCTCTCAATCTTCTCCCTAACTCTGTTTTCCTGACCATTACATTTTCAGGACCCCAATTTTTGAAATTAAACAAAGAAACTCTTAGTTCTTCCCCATAAGCATTTAACTTAAAATGTTTTTCCTGTATAGTTCCAAAGCAAAAAGCCGAGAGTTATTGTTTAATCTGTCATCTTCTTTTCTGGATTCCAATGATTGTTTACAGTGTTTTCAGGGTAAAGAGATTTATCATAGGGTGATGTATTTCCCCAGTAAGGTATTTATTTACATGGCAGGCACACAGTTACAGTGATTTTTTTGCATTACAGGCTACTGAGCCAAAATATCTAAGTTCAGGCTTCAGCTCCATTACTAGCTACATGATTTTGAGCAAATTATGTCTTCTCTTGTTTCTTCATCTGTAAAATGAGGACAGGAATAGTACCTATCCTCACAGTGTGGTTATGAAGACTAAATGAGTTAAATACATGTGAAGAATTTAGGACAGTTTGTGCTATATAAGAATAACTTGATACATACAGATGTACTATTTCAGTGGTGATTGTTATAAAGTATGCTGAAATGGCTATAAATATAATTAATATACTCTAACTTTTAAAAATGGATATAATTTGTACTAAAAAAACCCCTATCCTTTTAAAATGTACCATTGAGTGGTTTTTATTATATTCACAAAGCTGTGTAACTATCACCACTGTCTAATTCCAGAACATTTCCTCACCCCCAAAAGAAACCCCATACCCATTAGCAGTCACTCCTCTACCATCCAGACCCCTGGCAACCACTAAATCAACTTCCCATCTCTAATCTGCTTGCTGTCTTTATGGATTTGCCTGCACTGGACACTTCATACAAAAATAATCTTACAGTATATGGCCTTTAGTGTCTGGCTTATTTTACTTAGCACAATGTTTTCAAGGCTCATGATGTAGCATGTTATCAGTACTTTATTCCTTTTCGTTGCCAAATAATATTCCATTGCATGGATATACCACACTTTATCCATTGATCAGTTGATGGCCATTGGTTTGTCTTCACTTTTTGGCTATCACGAATAATCAATGCTGCTATGGAATGTTACAGTACAAGTTTTCGTGTAAATATATTTTTTCTTTTCTTTTCTTTTTTTTTAGTTATGGCCCACTGGCTTAGTTACTCCATGGCACGTGGGATCGAACCCGTGTCCCCTGCATCAGCAGGCAAATTCTTAACCACTGCGTCACCAGGGAAGTCCCAGAATCGCAGTCTCCCTTTTAATATAACTTAAGCCCAAAGAATCCACGGAAAATTGTTACAGAAAATAAGACAATAAAATATTGTAAGGACTATAACAGAAGCATATAGTACACAGTTCATATAGACACATCCTAAGCAGTTACAAAGTAAATATACATTTTCAATTCTCTTAGGTATACACCTAAGAGTGGAATTGTGGGTCACACGGTAACTCTATGATTAAATTTTTGAGAAATTGCCAAACTACTATGTTTTTTAATCAAGTAAATAAAGATTTATATCTTTTTGTTACTGTTTTCCAACATTATTATAATGGAATTATATTATTTTACTAACACACTGGTTTCAGATCATAACTTCTCTGTGATTAATTCAACCCATAAATGTTCTGTCTCTCTCATAGAAAATGAGCTCTAAGATTTGAGACATCATCTATTACTAAGCATCTTATTCAAAAGATATGTTTTAAAACCTGTAGAGCAAATTAAAATCGTGTAGAGAAAATACTTAGTCTCTACTATGGTCTGAATGTTTGTTTCTCCCCAGAATTCAATGTTGAAAACCTAATTCCCAAGGAAATGGTATTAGGAGGTAGCCTTTGGGAGGTGATTAGGTAATGAGAGCTCCAAGGGAGCAGCACCCTTTTAAAAGAGGCCCCAGAGAGCTTGCTCATTCCTTCTACCAGGTGGGGACAAAGAAGGTACCAGCTGTGGAACAGGAAAACAGTCCTCACAAGAAAGTGAACATTCTGGTGCCTTGATTTTGGATTTTCTAGCCTCCAAAACTGAGAAATAGATTTCTATTGTTTGTAAACTACTCAGTCTCTGGTATTTTGTTATAGCAGCTCGAATGAACTAAGACAGTCTGTTGTATATTATACAGAAAGAGCTTTCAAAAGTTTATTAAACTGTTAAGGATCCTTAATCTCTTACAGTGAGTAAGCTGAATTTGAATAATATGTATATGTGAATGACAGAAATGCCCCTTCCCCCAAATTAAAAAAAAAGGTTGACAACTATTAAATCTAGACTAATTTCGACAAAAACTCATTAAGGGAAAGTTGATAACAACACACTTAGTAAAAATGCCTGACCCTCCTTATTAATACGAAAAGCAAAATAACTCAAATTATTTTTACCTCCTCATGAATAATACTAACCTAACAGAAATGTCTGTTCAATGAAAAGAATGTATATGAAACACCTCTTAGAAGTTGACAGCTATCAGAAGTCAAATCACTTACCTATGTAGACTCTTTTGCTGTATCTCTGCATTAGTAACAACACAAATACATGCAGTGGAATAAGGTTGATAATAAACACATAACCACCCCAAGCAGAGACCTACGAGTAAAGAAATGCTAAGTTAAATAATTTATATATTTGCTTTTTAAAACAGATAAGTTTTGTGATGACATGTCATGACAATCTAAACATATAATAAGCAAATATAAACACTAGGATTTTTAGCAATTTTGAGATGCTTAAAAATGGATTTGTAACCTACAAATAACCTATTTTTCTTTATTTTTATTGATAAGTAAAACAACACAATACCATAAATCTAATACACTTTTATATATTCACTGCAGAAATGGTCAAATTAAATTAAACTTACAAGAACACTGAGAACAATATAATTTGTGAATTGGCAATAAAAAGACTGTCATAGAGATAAGACTTTTAGAATATAGATCATAAATTTTTTTTTTTTTTTTTTTTTTTTTTTTTTTTTTTTTTTTTTTTTTTTTTTTTTTTTGTGGTACGCGGGCCTCTCACCGTTGTGGCCTCTCCCGTTGCGGAGCACAGGCTCCGGACGCGCAGGCTCAGCAGCCATGGCTCACGGGCCCAGCCGCTCCGCGGCATATGGGATCCTCCCAGACCGGGGCACGAACCCGTATCCCCTGCATCGGCAGGCGGACTCTCAACCACTGCGCCACCAGGGAGGCCCGATCATAAATTTTTAAAAGAAAAAAAACCTTTTACTCCCTCCATTTTTGATGATAAATACATTGCAAGAAACTTCACTAAGAATAAGAACAATGGATGTTAGCATTAGTCAACAACTAAAAGGAATACTCAGATGATCTGGATGTGCTTTGTGATCCTCAAGACAAAAGGTGCTATACCTTGGGTATAAATTTCTTCCTACCAATGGATACAAATCAAGATCCCAGTTTAATGTTTAGCCTGTAGCACAAAATTAGAATAATTCTATTTACCAGACAATTGAGTATGTTATGTTCTGGTCTAAATCAATAAAGATTCTAAAGATTATGCTTATTCCAAACCAATAGAATTTATTAAGTACATTCAGTAATAGGCAATAAGGTCTGTCAAGATCAAAGTTCTTGCATGTTCTCTAATAATTAAAATCTTAAAAGAACCGTTTGTACCAACAGTCACCTTAGGAGACTATATGTTAACATACATGTTCTAACAATGTTGCCCTTGTCTAAAATGTATAAGAACAATTTATAAGAAACGGCCTTCAGTTTACAATTCATATAAGAACACCAGTTTACTGCTTCAGTCATATGCTATTTTTCACCAAAGTCAACATTACTCTGGTTGAGTTCCAGTTCTAACTGAAGGACTTCTGGTTATTTCCAAAATTTCAGTCTAAACTTGAAAGAGAATGGGTTTGCTATTTTTGAGTACAACTACACAGAATGTGCCCTAACCTTTAACCACTTTAAAAGGGGCACAGATAATATGGAAGCACAAATTCCATGACATTTGCTTAAGAAACAAAAAAAGTTACTTAAGATTATCATTAATTTTCAGCATAAGACTACTATATAGGCTGTGGTGTGGGAAAGAAAGGCAGGAGATTAAAGAGGTAATACTGAACCCCAATCTTAAGTAATCTGTTGAAAAAAATTATGTTAAGTAGTTTACAGGTTAACCTAGAGAATGTGACCATTATTTAGGAAAAGTTGTACATTTGAAAGAAAAGTTTTTGTTTCACTTGCTGCAAGTATTACGTTTGAGGGGTTGAGTATTAACCCTGCCCACTAAAGTAAAAGTCCATACCAGGCCCTGAAGGTGGGAGCAGGGAAGAGAGTGGTAGTAAGGAAAGAAAATACATTAAACAAAAGATCTTAAAGACTGAAGGAGAAACGAAGTGGAGAAGTAGCCCTGGCTGAGAAGGGAATGATGAAGAGGAGGCACTGATCCGGCTGCCAAAGACTTGTTTGCCCTCATGTAGTTTCAAACATGAAATCTTACCATATAGAAATATGACAAGCAGCAGCACATCGTCCAAAAAACTGACCCAGTTTTAACAGATTTTACCTAAAAAACAAACAAGCAACTGATATAATAAAGTTTATAAATGTTCCTGCTGAATAAAAAAAGGTTAAATGTTTAGTAAACTTGTATTACAAAAAGCAAAGATTATTTTTTAAAAAGAGTAATGAGGTTATACAGATACTTGGATCCACTTAATATATATTACATGTATAACACTGGACAGTAGTCAGACATTTTAGGAATAGCTTTGATTTTTTTTTTTTTTTAGTTATATAGCTTTTAGTAAAAAGAATCATCTTAAAAGGAACAACTTCTATTTTTCCATGTTATATTTTTTATCTTAAGATGATTAATATCAACAAATTAAGATTTTTAACTAAAGAACAAATTTGTTCAGTAAGTCTACATTTTTATATGGTAGGTTTGCTTAGACATAACACCTTAATCTGTAGTTTTTCTTCATCTGAATGTGATCATCTATATCTCACATATAATTATGAGCATCCATTTTTGAAAACTTATCATTACCTAGAAATTTTCAGATACCACAATCATATCTTCAATAAATTTATATTCTTAAAATTTCTAGAAGGCCTAATGATATGTCAGTAAAATTCTCAATTACTCTCAACTGGAAAGACAACGTGCAATAAATGTTCAGAAAGTTGACAAATCTCTATTGTCTTAAAAAAACTAATCAAAGAGTTTACATGCTCATTTGAAAAATCAAAATATATTAGCACCTTCAGAAAACAAAATTTAAAATTCTAGAAACACAAGCTCCAAATACTTATGCCAAGAGCAAAGGGTCATCTTTAAGATGAATTGAGTAAGAAATGATAGATGTAAGTCCCATTATAGGTAATTCTGTATTAAACATTATAGGTATTCTGTATTAAAAGAGTTATCTCCATGTTCAAATTTAACAGTATGCTTTCTATAGAGCTTATTTCAAGGAATTCTTTATTTTCAAAATGGGCTTCTATTTCTGTTAGTATATTAAAACAAACTACAAGTGACATCCAATCTGTGGGGAAATTGTAAAACAAACAAACAAACAAACAAAAAAGGAAGGGAGGGAGAGAGGAAGAAAAGAGAAAACACTCGCTTTGAATTCAATGTTACAGTGCACATGTGTGACAAAATACACTCCAATCCCCTCCCCAAACCATGCCAACTTTGAAAAGGTTTACCTTTGAACAGGGTCAAATAACAAGGTGGGTCCTATTCTAAGATGTGAATAGGGGAGGGAGTGTATTAAAATATTGAAAAATTTAAAAGTGAGAAAATTACAACCCTGGAATTTGTGTTATAACTTTATTCATAAACTAAAAGCCACTAAATTATATACTTTAAAAGGGTAAATTTTATGGTATGCAAATATTTCTCAAAAAAAGTCTGTGCAGTGCAGCTAAAACAGCGCTTACAGGGAAACTTATACCTTTAAGTGCTTATATTAGAAGAGATGATCTCAAATGACTAATTTATAAACTAGAAAAATTAAAGCCAAAACTGAGAAATAAAATAATGAAAAGAGATAACCATGTTCATGTATCAGACTTCATATTGTTAAGATAACAATTCTCCCCAAACTATGTATAGATTTAATGTACTCCCAATAAAAGTAGAAATCCCAGCTCATTGGGGTAGATGTTGATAAGCCAATTTAAAATTTATATGAAGCAAAGGACTAGGAACAACCAAAATAATTATGAAAAAGAGGAACAAAGTTAAATCACTCACGCTACCTGATTTCAAGACAGCATGGTGTAGGATAGATATATAGAGATCTCAATAAAACAGAAGAATCCCAAAACAGACTGACGTCTATACAGTCAACCTATTCTTACAAGGCTATCAAGGTGAGTAATTCAGTGGAGAAAGGAGTCTTTTCAACAATGATGTTTGAATGACGGGATATCAATATCCCCCCCAAAGAGAACCTCAGCCCTTTTCTTGCACCACAGACCACAATCAACTTGAAACAGATAACAGATCTTAATGTAAAACCTAAAACTACTGAGTTTCTAGAAATAAAAACATGAGAAAATGTTTGTAACTTTGGGGTAGGCTAAGATTTCTTAGATGACACACCAAAAGCAAGATCCATAAAAGAGAAAATGGTAAAGTGGACTTGATCAAAATTAAAAATTTCTACTTAGAAAGATATGTTAAAAAAATTAAGACAAGCCACATACTGGGAGAAACTGTTTGCAAAACACACATCTATCTGATAAAGGACTTATTTCCAGAATATATAAAGAACTCTTACAACTCAGTAATAAAAAGCCGAGCAGCCCAACCAAAACATAGGCAAAAGATATGAACAGACATTTCACCAAAGAAGAAAAGGAATGGGAAATAAGTACATGAAAAGGAATGGGAAATAAGTACATGAAAAGATAATATTAGTCATTGGGGAAAAGCAAGTTAAAACCATGAGATACCACTACAAAACTGTTAAATCTGAACAAACTATGTGCTGGTGATGCAAACAAAATAAATGCAACTCTTCATACTCTGATGAAGGGAATGCGAAATGATAGTCACTTGCAAAAACCATTTGGCAGCTTTTTATAAAATTAAACATGTAGTTATTTTACAAACCAGCAATCCCACACCTAGGCATTTATTCAAGAGAAATACTAATTTATGTCCATATGAAGAACTGTATGCAAATATTTATAGCCTCTTTATTCATAATTACCAAAAGCTGGAAAACAAAATAAATTATAGCACATCCATACAACAGAATACTACTCAGCAATAAAATGTAACAAGCTACTAAAACATGCAACAACATAGATGACTCTCAGAAGTATTATGCTACATGAAGTAAGTCAGACACAAAGGGCCACCCTATACTATCTGCTTCTATAACATGGCATTCTGGAAAAGAAACTCCCAGAGACATACAGACAGAAATCAGATCTGTGGTTGCAAGTAATACAGGTTAAGGAGAGGATTGATTACAAAGGCACAGGAGGAAACTTAAAAAAAAAAACAAAACCCACAACTATAGGAGGCAATATGGTAATAAGCATTGTTCTAAGTACTATTCTATCTCCATTAGCTCTGTTTTTGGTGACAGTAACAATAGAAGTAATAACAAACATGTACTCATCACTTTCTGTGTTCCTACAATGTTCTATACCTTTACATGCATTAACTTATTTAAACCATATGAGGTAGGTACTATTATTACTTCCATTTTATAGTTGATGAAATAGATATTCGGGAGTTTAAACAACTCTGAGTGATAGAACTGGAATTCAAACAAACAGGAAGAAGATCCAAGAAAAACAAAACTGAAACAAACTAATATTTGAAACTATAATCAAAGACAACTTTCCAGAAATAAAAATTATCAATATACATGTTGAAAGGGGTCACCATTACCAGAAGTGTCAACTTTGGGACATATCCTAAGAAATTTATTAGACTTCAACGCTATAGAGAAAAAACTAATTATTACTTCAGGGAAAAAAGATCATGTTTGTTATGAAACACATAAAATTAGGTTTTTGACAATAACAAGCAGAATGATAATAGTACAACAATTCCAAGAAATTCAAGTAAAGAACAAATGACCTAGACCTTTCTATCTAGCCAAACTCTCATAAATGACACTATAAAAAAACAGATTTAAACATGCAAGGACTTCAGGAATATGATACTCAAGGGCCTTCCCTGAGGAGTCCAATTAGAGGAATACCTTCATCCAACTGAGAGATATCGTGTATAAAAAATGTATAAATAACATTAATATACAAAATACTATGTACTAGTATATAGTATAAAATATATTACATGCTTAATAACATGTATTACATGTTAATATATAACAAAAGCCATATATGAAAAACCCACAGCACACATATTCAATGGTGAAAGACTGAAGTTTCTCCTCTATGATCAGGAACAAGACAAGGATGCCTACTTTCACCACCTCTATTCAACATAGTACTTGAAGTTCTAGCCAGAGCAATTAAGCAAGAAAAACAAATAAAAGGCATCCAAATTGCAAAGGAAGAAGTAACATCACCCCTGTTCGCAAATATGATCTCATAGGGAGAAAACACTAGATTCCACATACACAAAAACTGTTAGAGCTAATAAATGAACTCAGCAAAATAGCAAGATAGAAAGTCAACACACAAAAATCAGTTGCACTTCTATACTCTAACAATGAACAATGCAAAAAGGAAATTACAAAAAAATTTCCAATAGCATCAAAAAGAATAAAATACAAGTTAACGAATGAAGTAAAAGACTTGTATGATGAAAACTATAAAACATTGTTTGAAGAAAACATAAATAAATGGAAACATCTCATGGTCACTCATGGACTGGAGGATGACAATACTACCCAAAGTGATCTACAGAGTCAATGCAATCCAATGATTTTTTTTCTTTGCAGAAGTAAAAAACCCACCCTAAAATTCATATGGAATCTCAAGGGACCCCTAATAGCCAAAAGAATCCCAAAAGAACAACAAAGACAGAGGACAAACACTTCTTGATTTTAAAACTTACTACAAAGCTAAAGTAATCAAACACTGTGGTGCTGGCATAAAGACATACATATAATACATACAGACCAATGGAACAAAATAAAGAACCTAGAAATAAACCTTTGCATATATGGTCAAATGATTTTCAGTAAGGGTGCCAAGTCCTCTCAATGGGGAAAGGACAGTCCCTTCAGCAAACAGTGCTGGGGAAACTATATATCAATGTGCAAAATAATGAAGTTGGACCCTTACCTAACAGCGTATACAAAAACTAACTCAAATGTTAGACCTAAAACTATAAAACTCTTAGAAGAAAACACAGGGCAAAAGCTTCATGCCATTAGATTTGGCAATGATCTCTTGGATATGACACCAAAGGCACAGCAATAAAAGAAGAAACAGACAAACTGGACTTCATGAAAAATTAAAAATTTTGTGACTCAAAGACAATATTAAGAGAGTGAAAAAGACAATCCATAGAATGGGAGAAAACATTTGCAAATCATGTATCTTATAAAGGATTACTATTAAGAATATACTGAGAACTCCTAAAACTCATCAACCAAAAACCAAAAAATCCAATTCAAAACTGGGCAAGGGACTTCAGTACACATTTCTCCAAAGATATACAAATGGCCATTAACCACATGAAAAGATGCTCCACCTCACTGATCACTAGAGAAATGCAAATCAAAACTACAATGAGCTATCACCTCAAACCTGTTAAGACGGCTTACTATCCAAAACAAACAAACAAACAAACAAACGTGTTGATGTGGATGTGAAGAAATTAGAACCCTTGTGTACTGCTAATAGGAATGTAAAATAGTACAGCTGCTACAGAAAACAATATGGTGGTTCCTCAAAAAATTGAAAATAGAATGACCACATGATCTGGCAATTTCACTCCTGGGTATATACCCCATAGCAACATACTCATAACAGCTAAAGCATGGAAGCAACCAAAGTGTCCATCAACAAATGAATGGGTAAACAAAAGGTGGTATATAAATACAATGGAACATTATTTCAGCCTTAATAAAGGAAGGAAATTCTGACATATGCCACAGCATGGATGAACCTTGAGGACATTACTCTAAGTGAAATAAGCCAGTCACAAAAAGACAAAAACTGTATGATTCCACTTACATGAAGTACTTAGAGCTGTCAAAATCATAGAGACAGAAAGTAGAATGGTGGTTGTCAGGGGCTGGGGAAAGTTAAAATGGGGGGGGGTTATTGTTTAATGGATATAGTTTCAAGTTTTACTAGATGAAAAACTATGGCGATGGATGGTGGTGGTGATTGCACAACATGATGATCTATTTAACACCATTGGACTCTACACTTACAAATAGTAAATGGTAAATTTTATGTTACTTGTATTTTACCACAATTAAAAAAACACACAAAAAAACAAAAGCAACAACCATGAGATACCACTTCATACCAACAGGCAAGTAAAACAAAAAAACTAGAAAAAAAAAAAAGTATTGGCAAGGATTAGGAGAAATTAAAACCCTCATACATTGCCAGTGGAAATGTAAAATGGGGAAACCGCTGTGGGAAACAGTCTGGCAGTTCCCCAAAAAGTTAATCACAAAGTTATCATGTCAACCAATAATTCCACTCTTAGGTATATATGGAAGAGAAATGAAAATATATGTCCACATAAAAACTTGTACACAAATGTCATTAGCAGCATTATTCATAATAGTCAATATCATCAACTAATGGTAGATTTAAAAAATGTGGTATTATCCATACAATGGAATATTCAACCATAAAAAGGAAGTACTGATATATGTCAAAAATATGAATGATTATGCTAAGGAAATGAAACCATACATAAAAGGTCACTTTTTTTTGGCAATACACGGGCCTCTCACTGTTGTGGCCTCTCCCGTTGCGGAGCACAGGCTCCGGACATGCAGGCTCAGCGGCCACGGCTCACGGGCCTAGCTGCTCTGCGGCATGTGGGATCTTCCCGGACCGGGGCACGAACCCATGTCCCCTGCATTGGCAGGCAGACTCTCAACCACTGTGCCACCAGGGAAGCCCGGTCACATTTTTTTAATGTGGGTTTTATTTACATGAAATGTCCAGAATAGGTAAGCCTTCAAACAGAAATTAAATTAATGGAGGAAAGGCGGAATTGGGAGGTACAAGGTTTCTTTAGGGGGTGATAAAATGTTCTGTAGGTACACAGAGGATACTAAAAACCACTGGACTGTACGCTTTAAAATGGTTGAAATAGTGAATTTATGTTATATGAATTTTGTCTCAATTTCTTAAAGTGAAATTTTTAAAAATGTTGAAAGGTAATTAACATGCCAGTTAAGGCACTCCTGCAATGATTCAGACTCATGCTATGTTAAAAGACTATAAAGAATAAAAAATATATATAAACAATACCACTTCTGCATTTCATAAAAGCATACAAAATTTTAAAAATGACAAAATGCAAATGTAGTAACACCTGGGTGATGGCTTCTTTACATTAGTTTTCTGTGTTTCTAAATTTCCAACATACAGAATATATTATTTTAAAATTTTATTACAAAATGTTTCAAACATATAGAAGAGTAGAGAATAATAGCCATCCAGACTTCCAAATGCAAATACATCATATATTTGCTTTGGATGATTTTATTTAAAAAAAAATTTTTTTTTTTTACTAACATAGTTGAATCTCCCTTCATACCTTCTTCCTCAATATCACCCACCCATACTCAGGAGTAACCACTATCAAAGCTGGTATATATATGGATAAATGCCATATTTTTATACTTTCATTATAAATAGGTATAAACAAACAGTACACAATATGGTTTGTACTATTTAGAATTACTGTATGTATTCTACCTCAACTTATTTTTCCATTTGGCATTATACTGTCAAGCTCCATCCATTCATATGTATTGTCAAGATATATACTTAATATGTAATTTAAATACTAAGTATTAGTTAAAAGACCTCAAAAGGATGTTCCAGATTTTAAGGTTTTTTCTCAGTTGTTTTTAAACATTTTTTGGTGAATACAACAGCATCAGCAGCATCCTGCTGCTTGTCATCATCTTCATCACCATGGGTGCTTTTCTTTCTTCTCTCTTAAACTCAAGATCAAGCAACTGTCTATGTTGATTGACTGCAACAATTCTCCTCTGAAATTCCTTGCCAAAGCAAAAATATCCACAGGCTAAAGAGCTTTAAAAGATGTAAAATACAAAAGAGAAAAACAATACTACCATTCACCTAGCTACCTAAAAATATATGAGTATTCATATGTAAAAATTTGGAGCAATTTCCAACATTGAAAAAGTATGAACATAGGCTAAGATAATAAAGAAGAAAACAATTAAATATATGCAAGGTTTAAATTGAAGCTAGTACTAAGGAGCATCCTTTTCCTTGCAGGAAAAACATTAAGCTTAGATAGCTTAGCAATAAATAGACTTCTGGTTTCTGGTTCTACATGTAAGGAGCTTGGACGTCACCACTCAGTCCTAACAAGTAAAAAGCTGAACAGAGTGAAAAACCAACAACTCTTCCTGGATCTGTGAGTGAGGGAAAGACACAGGACAAACTGCTGCTCTCAACAATGGAGAGAAACACATGCAGGAATCAATACTGCAAATAACTGGGGGCAGGGAGGTGGGTAGGAAAACCTGTCTCAGTGTGGAGACTTAAAAACTCCAGGGTGGACTAAGTCATATGGTGGTCTCGACAATTATGCTGGATTTGCCTTGAGGATCTTAACCAGGTTCTCACAATAAATATATGGAAAAAACAAAATCCCCTTGCTGCTTCTGGCACAGGGAGGGGAACAGGAACCATTTTGAAAAATGCAAAGGCATTCTGTTCTTAACAAGGCCTGTCCTCAGAAGAAACTATTAACCAGAGCCTGACCTGCTGGGGTGTTATCAGAGCCTAACTGACCTGGGGAAGGGAAATACATAACTCCAGTCAGCTCTAGCCATCCTTTCCCACCTAAGTGGGGAGAGAGAAAAAAGAAACATTTGTAAAGTTCACAGTCCAACTTGCTAAAAGACTTAGACCTAATCATAGGACTATACCTTACCTCCTGATTACTAAAGGCTTATTCACAGCAATTCCTTTTACCAAGTGTATCATGTCTGGCTATGAAGACAATATTGCAAGACATACCAAAAGGCAAAAAAACACAATTTAAAGAAACAGAGGAAGCATCAGAACCAGATATGGCAAGGATTCTGAAAGTATCAGACCAGGAATTTAAAACTATGATTAATATGCTAGGAGTTCCAATGGATAAAGGAGATAGCATGCAAGAATAAATGGGCAATGTAAGCAGAGAGCTGGAAATCCTAAGAACCAAAAACAAAACAAAACAAAACACAAAACAAAACAAAAAAAAAGAGGCTACAGATGAAATGAAGGATGCCTATGCTGAGTTTATGAATAGACTGGCCATGGCTGAGGAAAGCATCTCTGAATTAGAGGCTGTATCAATAGAAACCTCCAAAACTGAAAAGAATGAAGACTAGAAAAAAAAATAAAACAGAATATCCAAGGACTGTGGAACAACAACAAAGGTGTAATGTACGTGTAATAGAAATACCAGAAGGAGAGGAGAAAAAGGAACAGAATATTTGAAATGATAATGACTGATAATTTCTCCCAATAAAGTCAGCCATCAAACTACAGATCCAGAAAGCTCAAACACTAAGCAACAAATGCCAAAATAACCAACCACAACTAGGCATACCTTTTTCAAACTACAGAAAATCAAAGATTAAAAAATCCTGAAAGAAGCCAGAGCAAAAGACACCTTGCCTATAGAAGAACAAGGATAAGGATTACATGACTTCTACTCAGAAATCATACAAGCAAGACAAAAACAGAGTGAAATATTTAAAGTATTGAGAGAAAAAAAACCAATCTAGAATTTTGTGCCCTGTGAAATTATCCTTCCAAGTTAAAGGAGAAATAAAGACTTTCTTAGACAAACAAAAACTGAGGGAATTTGTTGACAGATTTGCCTTACAATAAATGCTAAAAGTTCAATAAGAAGGAAAATAACATAGATCAGGATCTTAGATCTACATGAAGAAAGGAAGAGCATCAAAGATGAAGTACAGGTGAACTAAAAACATTTACTTTTCTTATTCTTAATTGATCTAACAGATAAGTCTGTGAAAATAATAATACCAACAATGTATTCTATTATGTATGCTCACATAAAAGTGAAATGAGTGACAGTTATGATACAAGGGACAAGAGGGAGAAATTAGGATTATTTTGTTATTATAAGGTACTCACTGCCTATAAAGTGATACAGGCAGACCTCAGAGATATTGTGGGTTTGGTTCCAGACCACTAAAATAAAGTGAATATTGCAGTAAAGCAAGTCACATGAATTTGTTTCCCAGGGCATATAAAAGCTATGTTTACACTAAATTGTAGTCTATTAGGAGTACATTATGGGGTTTCCCTGGTGGCGCAGTGGTTAAGAATCCACCTGCCAATGCAGGGGACACAGGTTCAAGCCCTGGTCCAGGAAGATCCCACATGCTGCAGAGCAACTAAGCCCGCGTGCCACAACTACTGGAGCCCACATGCGTAGAGCCCATGCTCCGCAACAAGAAGCCAGTGCACCACAACAAAGAGTAGCCCCCACACACTGCAACTAGAGGAAGCCTGCACGCAGCAACAAAGACCCAACGCAGTCAAAAATAAATAAATAAATTAATTAAATAAATTAAAAAAAAGAGTACATCATGCTTTAAAAAACCAACACATACACTTTAATTAAAGAGTACTTCATTGCTAAAAAATGCTAACCATCATCTGGGCCTTTAGTGAGTTGTAATCTTTTTGCAATAGTAACATCAAAGATCTCTGATCACAGATCACCATAACAAATATAATAATGAAAAAGTTTGAAATATTGTGAGAAATACCGAAATGTGACAGAGACACAAAGAGAGAAAATACTGTTGGATAAATGGCACTGACAGACTGGTTTGATGCAGGGTTGCCACAAACCTTCAATTTCTAAAAATGCAGTATCCGTGAAGTACAATAAAATGAGATATGCCTGTATAGCATTCTTTGAAAGTGAACTTGGATTAGCTGTAAATGTATGTCGCAAACTCTATGGCAACTGCTAAAAAGTTATAAAACAAAGCATAACTAATATGCCAGAAAAAGAGAGAAAACTGAACATATAAAATGCTCAGTTAAAACAAAAGGTAGAAAAAGAGTAGAGAACAAAAGTAAAACAAAGAACTAAAGAGTTCCAACTAGAAGACAGTAACATATATGGTAAATATTAATCCAACTAATAATAGCCATTTGAACGTCTAAATGGTCTAAATGCACAAATTAAAAAACCAAATTGTCAGAGTGGATCAAAATCCAAGATCCAACTATATGTTGTCTACAAGAAACCCACTTTAAATATAAAGATACATATAGTTTTAAAATAAATAGATGGCAAAAAATATACCATGCTAACACTAATCAAAAGAATGCAAGAGTAGCAATATTAATCTCAGACAGAGCCGACCTCAAAGCAAAGAAGTGATCAGAGATAAACAAGGGCATTACACAATGACAAAAGGATTAATTCTCAAAGACGACATAATCCTTAAAGTGAATGTGCCTAACAACAAAGTGTCAAACTACATGAGGAAAAACTGATAGAGCCACGAGGGTAAATGGATGAATCCACTACCATAAATGGAGACTTAAAACCCAACCTCAGATGGAGGAATCCAGCAGGTAGAAAATCAGTAAGATTTTCATGATTTAAGAAAATCATGAAACTCAACACCACCACCAATCAACTGGATATTGGATATAATGGACATCTAAACTCGATTTCATCCAAGGACAGCAGAATACATATTCTTCTCAAGCCTACACGGAACATTCACCTAGGTAAACCACATCTGGGCCATAAAACACATCTTAACAAATTTGAAAGAATAAAAATCATGTAAGGTGTTGCTCTCAGCCCACAATGGAATTAAACTAAAAATCAGTAACAGAAAATTAACTGGAAAATCTCAAAATAAATGGGGATTAAACAACATACCTTTAAACAAATAAATGGGTCAAATAAAAAAATCTCGAGAAAAATTTTCAAATATTGTTAACTAAATAAAAATGAAAATACAACTTACCAAAATTTGTGGGATGTAGAGAAAGCAGTGCTCATAGGGAAATTTACAGCACTGAATGTATATAACAGAAAAGATAGATCTAAGACAATTATCTAAGTTTCCACCTTAGGAAACTAGAAAAAGAAGGGCAATTTAAATCCAAAGGAAGCAGAAGAAAAGAAATAAGAATCAGGGCAGAAATCAATGAAGTTGAAAACAGGAAATTTATAGAGAAAAGTCAATGAAACCACAAACTGGTTCTTTGGAAGATGAACAAAAATCAATACACCGCTAAGCCAGGCTAAGAAAAAAGGAAGACACAAATACTAATACTGGAAATAAAAGAAGGACCATCACTACAGATCCCATGGACATGTATTAAAAGGATAATAAAGGAATACAATGAACAACTCTATGTGCACAAACTTGATAACCTAAATGAAATGGACCAATTCTGTGAAAGAAATCTCCCAAAACTCAAACAAGAAGAAACAGGCAATCTGAATAGGGCTCTATTAAAGAAATGGAATCAATCAATAATTAATAACCTTCCAAAACAGAAAGCACCAGGCCAAGGTGGGTTCACTCGTGAATTCTACCAAACATTAAAAAAAAAAAAAAGAGCAATACTCTACCTCTTTCAGCAAACAGAAGTAGAGGGAATACTTCCTAACTCATTCTACAAGGCCAGCATTGTCCTAACGTCAAAATCAAAGACATTACAAAAAAAGAAAACTATAGACCAAGATCTCTCTCGTTAACATGGATGCAAAAATCCTCAACAAGACATTAAGAAATCAAGTCTAACAATGTGTTATAAGAATTATATATCAATATCATGACCAAGTGAGATTTATTCCAGGTATGATATAGTGGCTCAACATTTGAAAATCAATTAATGTAATTCATGACATCAAAAAGTCAAAGGAAAAATATCATGTAACTACAGTTGACCCTTGAACAAGGCAGGGGTTGGGGCAGTGACCCCCTCACCCCCACTTGGTATCAAAAATCCACATATAACTTGACAGTAGGCCCTACATAATCTGTGGTTCCACATCTATGGATTCAACCAACCTTGGATCATGTAGTACTGTAGTATGTATTTACTGAAAAACAAACCTGTGTATAAGTGGACCTGCAGAGTTCAAACCTGTGTTGTTCAAGGGTTAACTGTGTATCAATAGATAGAGAAAAAGCTTTCGACAAAATCCAACATCCATTCATGATAAAATCTCTCAGCAAACTATTGACAGATATAGAGTGGAACTTCTTCAACTTGATAAATATTACCTACAAGGCAAGGATGTTTCCTCTCACTACTCCTTTTCAACATCATAAAGGAATTAGTAGCTAATACGGTAACACAAGAAAAGGAAAAAGAAGGTATACAGATTGGGAAGGAAGAAATAACTTGGCAACAGTAAAATAATACAAGTTTCGCAAACAGAATTCAACATCCTAAGCCACCGAACCACATTTCATTTTCCTAAGTATTTGACTCCTCTCTCCCCTACAAAAGAAACCAAATCAAGAGCGTATTTTTTCATAGCCTCTTTATTGGAGCTATGACTTGTTACAAACAGTAACAGAGTTCTCTGTATACAACTATAATTGATAAAAGACAAATGCTGCACAACAGCATTTCAGCAGAAAGTTCATGGGTACTAATGATAACATTAAGTGTTACTTACCCACAAGTAATATGTAAACTGAAGTGCAAAAATAGCAATGCCTTCATTATCAAAGGATCCAGCTACTGACCGAGAAATGTAACCTGGTACAATAGCAATAAAACAAGCAGCTAAAAGTCCTGCTCCTTGGTTCCAAAGTTCTCTGGTAAGCAGGAAAGTAGATATAGATGTAAGGCCGCTAAAAGTTGGTGCAAGGAACACACATACATCTCTTATGTGAACTGTTATGTTCAATGTATTTAAAATCCAATGGATAAGGCCAGCTGTTATCATCAACCCTGGGTAAACCTAGGAAGAAAAAAAAGGACAATTTAATTACATATAAAATGAGGTAGCTGAAAACACTAACATAAGCTCCTTTCTTTAGTATTACATATTGTTTATACTAAGTTTGAGAATAAGCTCTTACAATGGTTTGCCTTCACACATTACAAAATTAATGTTCTTTTGGATTAGATACAAATAAAAATCTAATATTCAGAGATACATATTTAAGCAAAAGAAGAAAGATCATATTGAATGAATGATTAAAAGTGAAGAGGTTTAACAATGACAAACTAGGTAACTTTCTTATTGATCCCACTTATCTTTTCACTATAAAACAGGGTCCTAATCTAACATATCCTTAAGTTTGGAGTTTTAACGTGCTCCAACATTGCCTATACTTGTGTTCAAGGGACTGAAAAAAGGACGGAAGATGAAAGAAAGTTATGTGCAATATTATTTAAGTGGTATTTATAAATGATTTTTCCCTTCTTTCAAAGCCAAGATTTGGAAAGTAAACAATTCTAGCTAGGAAAAGAAGGACTAGTTAGTTGGTGAATTCAGATATAATATTTTCAGACTCCTGGAAGGTTAGAACTTTTTACACTTCTTAAAATATTTAAGGATAGAAAGGAAATAATAAACTAGAATAGGCCAGTTAACAGTTATATTCTTCACCTTCCCTCTAGAAGAGAACATGAAACATTAAGAGGATTCAAAGAACAAGAAATAGGACATTAATTCTGAGCTATTCTTTGGTGATTAAAATGTGTATTTATACTTCCATCCTTATCTAAATCCTAAAAGATTTTTTTTCTTTCTCCATTACTGAAACTACAAAGAATGTTATAAATTTCCTTTCCTAGCTACCCTATTTAAACTTGCAAACTCCCCATGGTCTTTAACCCAACTCCCTTGCTTTTTCTCCATGGCACTTATCACCATTTCACATACTATTTATTTTACTTATTTTTTGTCTATTAACTAAACACCCTCACAAGAATATAAGCTCCAGAATAGCAAGAAAAATTTTCCCAGCATCCAGAGAACAATGATTGGCACAAAATGAATGCTCGATAGAATGTACAGAAGGCGAATGGGATAATGGAAGGGGGAAAAAGTATGGCAATCATCACCATTCTTTTTTTTTTTTTTTTTTTTTTTTTTTTTTTTTTTTTTTTTTTTTTTTTTTTTTTGCGGTACACGGGCCTCTCACTGTTGTGGCCTCTCCTGTTGCGGAGCACAGGCTCCGGATGCACAGGCTCAGAGGCCATGGCTCACGGGCCCAGCCGCTCCGTGGCATATGGGATCCTCCCGGACCGGGGCACGAACCCATATCCCCTGCATCGGCAGGCGGACTCTCAACCACTGCGCCACCAGGGAGGCCCATCACCATTCTTAAAAATCAAAATTTTGTTCCATTTCATATACGATACCAGGCCTCAGTGTATGATTTTGTTAGCAATATTCAAAGAAAATGGAAATGAATTTGAAAATACTCTAAATATGGCAGACTGAACTGACATATGAAATACAGCCAAAATATGTAGAAGTACTAGATGAAAGGACCAAAAAACTCTAAACAAACAAATAAAACCACCCAACAACAAAAAAGGCATATTTAAGCTCAAAAGGAAGGGAACCCTCCAGGTTCCAAACATAAAGAAGAGATTCAAACTAGGTACTGATGCCGTTGGAATCTAAAAAGAGAAAAACCAAAAACGAAGCAGGCTTGATATATAGGTGCTCGAGGTTGGGGGTTAGTTACCACTCACCACAGGGATCAAAGAAAAGGCCTAATGCCCAGCACAAAGCCAGGGCCCGTTTATGAAACTAGACTAGACAAATTCTACCCATCCATCAAGGGAAACAGTAAGGAACTCTTGCCTTACTTCCAAAGCTTTGAACAGAAACAAAATAAGAAATAAGAAACTCATTCATCACATGGGTGAATATGGGCTCCACATTTATAACAACTTCATGTATAAAAAACCTCAAGCTGAGAAATAACCTCTAAAAACTGTCCTAAAAGCAGTAAGACCTCTAAGGGCTCCAGCAAAGGCAAATGAGAAAGATTATTATAAGGATGGTCCCAAATACCAAGACACCAGGAATCTCAGAAAACAAGCCTTCATTGAGGGTGAATTCAAGATAAAAATTTATAAACACACCAGGAAACAAGCTATAGTAATCAAAGACTAGTACAACGAAGTATATGACAGCATTCACCCCACAAGTACAGATACAGCCATCTACCACATCTCTCACCATTCAATACCTTTCTAATTCACCCTAATTCATGACTATTCTCCTGTATCTTTATCTGTTTACATCAAAGATAAGAAGATGACCCAGATTATAAACACAACATCTGACTACCACGGAGAACATATTCCTTTCCAAACACAGAGGGAACATTTATAAAAGTTGGCTATATCTTGGGCCACAAATCATGTCTCAATAAATTTCAAAGGATTAAAATTACAGAATTTGTTCTCTAACCATAATATGTTGGAAGTATAAAGCAAAAAAAAGATAACTAGGAAATTCTATTATGTTTAAAAGTTAAATACAACCCCAAGTAACCCATGACTCAGGGCAAATTATAGTGGAAATTAAAATACACTTTGACCTGAACAATAATGAAAATACTACATATCAAAACTTATGCAATGTAGTTAAAAGTGATTATTGGGAAATTTAAAGCTTCAAAATGAATACATTAATAACAAAGAAATGTTGAAAATTACTGAGCAAACTGTATCAGGAGGACAGATAAAAACATCAAAACAAACTCAAGAAAGTGGGAGGAAGGAAATAAATGGAAATTAACATAAGAGAAGGCAAATATTTAATAATCAACAAAGTCAAAGTTTCTTTGGGTTAAGAAATCTACTAAAATTGATAAACCTCTGACAAAACTGATCCAGAAAAAAATACTACACATATATATTGCCCAAATAGGTGTCTTGTCTTTCATTTTCTCTTCAGCATTCTCCTTACATCCCAAATCCTAAAAATATTTTCTCTTATATCATCTTCTGGACATTATAATTCCCCATGAACAATGATCAATACTCAATTACCTCGAGTAACTGGGACCTGGAAAATTAGAATTATCTGATTCTTCTACATTTCTATTTCCTTCCAAAAACTTTTTTCAATAAAGTTGTTATAGAACAAAACAAAAACATACAAATAACCTGAACTTAACTGTGTGACAAGAGATCCACTTGTCAGAAATAGTGGCTAGTATGAGGTAACCCAAAAACAGGTTGGAGGGTGAGAGTGGGAAGAAGAGGGTCAAGAAAAGAGATTTAGCAAGTTAAATACTAATCAGCCACAGAAAAATGTGTTAGTTAACTATACAAAGCTTTCAAGAATTGCCACCACCTTAGTGATTAATGATTTACTCAAATAACTGCAAAATTTTAAGACTAACATAAATAACTACAAATATACTTACAGTACCACCGACTATTCTTCCTAGTGGATACCATGCTCTTTCATCAAACCAATTTAAAAATTCATAGAACCCATGAGATGCAAGATAGTGTGTTGATCTATAATTAAACCTAGAGAAAACAGGAAAAAAAGAAACGTTATAAAACTTTACTAGAAAAAAATAGCTCTATCTTTCTAATATTATACTTTATATTTAACTCTTTATATATAGCTCTATGGCTACATAAATACATCTTTTATAACAATTTTCCTTAAACCTAAGTAACACATTATTTTCCAAGAAATAGGCTAATACCTCAGGCTAATACCTCTAAATATAACTAAAAACAAAGTCCCCCCCTCCCCCCAAAAAAAACAACTCTACCAAAACAGTAATGCTCAAAATTTGGCCATTGCCTGGGGTACAGATAGCAGACAGCTATGCATTTGAATTTTTAAAAAGTGAGGGTACATACAATTTACCAAATGGTCAAAGAAGTCAATGACTCTCAAAAGATTAAAAACCACTGACAGAAAATAGCATCAAAATGAAGGATGCACATTCAACATAATTGCCTCCAATCCTATAACCCTAAAAATTACAGAAATAAAGAATAAGTTACAGTAGCACTAAAACCATGGGAGATGAACTGTAACAGCACTTTAAAACAAGAACATGACCTTAACAAATGAGAAATTTCATCAATGAAAGACAAAAAAACAAATGAGAAGAAATGAGATGGAAGAAGCCACAGCCCAAACTGCAACCAGAAGTAAACTGCAAACTATAGTATGTGTGTGTGTGTTGGGGGGGTGGGGGAATGGGAGGAGTTTCCAGGATGTTCCATGTTTAGTATAAAGTTGTTATGGGGCAGGGGGGCAAGAGAAAATCCTGCAGCAATCCTCAGGGTAATGAGCATTAGGAACAGCCAGGCAGGTGGATCCCCTTGCCCTACCACTGCCAAGCAAGGAAGTGGGCCTCAAAGGTACCTGCAATACACGTAGACAAGTGATTCAAAAAGTGAAATAGTGCTTGACAGAAAGAAGATGAATAGGAAATCCTCATATCCAAATTCAGCTTGATATATCCTTCCCAATAGCAAGCCATGACTCTCCCTCCCATAATCACTAGATACAAACACTGAAGTATTTGTAGACAGACTTGATCAAATACAAAAATAAGCACACATCCAAAAACCAAACATTTAAGAAAAGTAGACAATATGAAATCTAAGCATCGAAATCAATGAGTGGAAGAACTAATACCATAGAAAACAGAAATAGGAATATCTTCAGAAATGAGATAAGCCACAGCAGCCTGAAAGGAAGCATATCCTAGAGGTCAAGACTACGAGTGTTAGAATCACACTGCCTGAGTTTGAATATCTTAGTTCCATACTTATTTGCTATGTGACCCTTGTTGGGCAAACGACTCATGGTCTCTCTGTGCTCTGGTTTCTTCGTCTGTAAAAAAGGGATAACAATAGTACCTATGTCAATAAGGTGGCTATGATAAGTAAACAATATGTCTCTAAAGCACTCAGAGGCTACTGCTACTATTACTGTGAAATAAAGATCTATGATAAAAGCACTATTTTAAGTTTTTGAATGTTAAATGACTGTTAAGATAAACAAAATAAAGGATGGGCTAAATAGTAAAAAGGTCAAAGATGCAAAGCAAATTAGTAACAAGACAAAGTATTCTGAGGGGTGGCATTAGAAAGATGACGCAGTAGGAGATACCAGCCTTCATACCCCCAACAAAAAATAAGAAATAGACAGCTATCCGTGACGGAAAATATCCCCAGGAGGCTCATGCAGAACTGAGATCCCACAGCAGCACAATGAAGCAAAAAATGGAAAGCAACCATACAGAAGGATCACTAGGGAGACAGGCTTAGCTGAGACATCTAGAGACAGCCAGGAACAAAGAAGGGTAGAGGCTATCAGTATCAGCCATGTGGCAGGACCACTGCAGTGCCCAGTGTGGTATGCTCTGTGGAGGACCTAGGCAGGCTCTTCAACTGAGGACAACAGCACCCATGACAGCTTTCACAAAGGAGAACCCTGTAAGTATTCATCAGGACAAACTCCAGTGGCCTGCTCTGCAGAGGACAACAGCAGCTTTCACCAAAAGCCATCACTGCCACAGGGCCCCTGGAGAGGGAGACACAGTTCTGTCACCAGCAATAAAGAGCTACTGCTGCGCTGCCCCAGGACCAGGGCTGCCACAACCCCCTAATCCCACAAATGCTCCGGACTCCAGAACCACTGTTTCTCTGTAAGTGCTTACACTTCAGACTCCAGCTCTGCAGCTGCTTTGTGTGTGCCTGAGCTCCAGACGCCAGCTCCATGGCTACTCCATGGGCACTCATCAGTACTACCATGATTAAGAGGACACCTGTGAGCTGGACCTGGTGCCAAGAGAGATCCCCTTGGCCACAACAACTCCCTGTGGGAGAAAAAGAGACCAGAAGGTCCCCAACAGCCCTTAACAGCCCCATGGACACTTGCTGCCTTGGCCATTGAGGACCCCTGCAATCTTCACTAACACTGACCTCAGTTGTTGGAGCTGCACAAAGACTACACCCCTGGATCTTCCCCAGAGTAAGAACTGCCACAGCCTATTCAGCTGGCACCCTCACACTTACCCGCAGGTAAAGGTCTTTCCCGACCAAAACCACTCCATCAAATGGGCAGGCATAAATGCAAGGCTACAACAAAAGTGAAAAAAAATCAAGGAAACATGACACCACCAAAGGAACACAATCATTTTCTAGTAACTGAGCACAAAGAAACAGATCTATGAACTGCTTGACAAAGATTTCAAAGTAATTGTTTTAAGGAAGCTCAGCAAGCTACAAGAGAACCCAGAAAGACTACTCAACAAATCAGGAAAACAATACGTGATCAAAATAAGAAGTCCAAAAGAGAGACAGAAATTATATAAAAAAAAAAAAAACCAAAGAGAATACTGGAGCTGATAAATACAATGAATAAAATGAAAAAAAAATGCAGCAGAGAATATCAACAGCAGACATGAACAAGCAGAAGAAAGAATCTGAGAACTAGAAGAGAGGTTACTTGAAACTATCAGGGCAGAGGGGAAAAAAAAGTGAAAAATAGCCTACATTAACTATGCATCAAGGGTAATGATGGCTGCATTATCAGAGTTCTAGAAGGAGAGAAAGGGGTAGAAAGCTTGTTTAAATAAATAATGGCTAAAAACTTTCCAAATCTGGGGAGAGAAACTGACGGTCATCCAGGCATGTGATGTTCATAGGTACCAATACATATTCAACCCATACAGGACTCCACTGAGAGACATTATAATAAAACTGTCAAAAATCAAAGACAAAGAGAGAATTTTGAAAGCAAGAGTAAAAAACTTATACATGGGACCCACATAAGGCTATTGGCAGATTTCTCAGCAGAAACCTTGCACCAGAATAGCATATATATAGTCAAAGTGCTTGAAGAAAAAAACTGCCAACCAAGAATATTCAGCAAAGCTGTCCTTCATAAAGATATTCCCAAAGAAACAAAAAACCAAAAAAACAAACACTGAAGGAGTTCCTCACTACCACACCTGACTTATAAGAAATGCTAAAGGGAGTCCTTCAAGCTAGCATGAAAGGGCAATAATTTGTAACATAAAAACATATATAACAGTATAAAACTCACTAGTAAGATAAGTATGTAATCAAATTCAGAAGATTCTACTATTGTAATGGTGTATAAATCACTTAACTAGTATAAAGGTTGAAAGACATAAATATCTATAGCTACAATAATTTGTTAAATACACAACATAAAAAGATTATGACATCTATAACATAATTGAAGGGGGGGTGTAAAAGAATAGAGATTTTGCATGCAACTGAATCAAATTATTAGCTTAAAGTTGACTGTTATAATCATAAAATGTTTTATGTAAACCTCAGGGTAGCCATAAAGCAAAAACCTATAGTAGATATAAAAAGATAAAGAGAAAAGAATCAAAGAATACTGCTAAGGAAAACTATCAAATCACAAAGGAAGACAGCACAAGAAGAAAGGAACAAAGGAACTAGAAAACAATTAACAAGATGGCAGTTGTTAAGTCTTTATCAGTAATCACTTTGAACGTAAATGGATTAAATTCTCCAATCAAAAGACATAGAGTGGGTAAATATATTAAAAACACAAGACTCAGGGCTTCCCTGGTGGCGCAGTGGTTGAGAATCTGCCTGCTAATGCAGGGGACACGGGTTCGAGCCCTGGTGTGGGAGGATCCCACATGCCGCAGAGCGGCTGGGCCCGGAAGCCACAACTACTGAGCCTGCGCATCTGGAGCCTGTGCTCCGCAACAAGAGAGGCCGCAATAGTGAGAGGCCCGCGCACCACGATGAGGAGTGGCCCCCGCTTGCCACAACTAGAGAAAGCCCTCACACAGAAATGAAGACCCAACGCAGACAAGAATAAATAAATAAAATTTAAAAAATTTTCCTAAAAAAAACCCCACAAGACTCAAACATATGCTAACAGAAACTCACTTCAGCTTTAAGGATACACATAGGCTGAAAGTGGAGAGATGGAAAAAAATTCTATGCAAACGTAAAGCAGAAGAGATCAAGAATGGCTATACTTTTATCCAACAGAATAAACTATAAATCAAAAATTTTAACAGAGACAAAAGGTCATTCATTATAGAATGATAAGTGGATCAACTGATCAAGAGTATATAACAATTGAAATAGACAGCAATGCAATAATAGTAGCAGGCTTTAATACCCTACTTTCAATGAATAGATCAGAAAGAGAGAGTAAGAATAAGGAAATACTGGACTTGAACTACGCTTTAAACCAAATGGATCTAACAGAGAACATTCCATCTAACAGCAGAGCACACATTCTTCTTAAGTACATACAGAATATTCTCCAGGATAGATCACATATTGGGCCACAAAACAAGTTTTAACAAACTTAAGACAGAAATTATACCAAATATCTTTTCTGACCATAATGATATAAAATTAGAAATGAGTAAGAAAGCTAGAAAATTCGCAAATATGTGGAAATTGAACAGTATTTTCCTGAACAATCAATGGGTCAAAGAAATAAAAAGAAAAATTTTTAAGTATCTTGAGATAAACACAAATGGAAACACAACATACCAAAATGCAGCAAAAGCAATCTAAGACAGAAGTTTATAGCAGTAAACACTGGCATTAATAAAAAACAGACCTCAAATAAACAGCCTAACTTTATACCTCAAGGAACTAGAAAAAGAATAAATTATGCCCAAAAAACAGAAAGAAGGAAATAACAAAAATCAGAGCAGAAATAAATGAAATAGAGACTAGAAAAAGAGAAGAAAAAAAATGAAGTTTTGTTCAACTTTTTTTAAAAAAAGATAAGCAAAATTAACAAACCTTTAGCTAGACTAAGAGAAAAAAAAGAAGACAAAATCAGAAATGAAAGAGGAAACGTTACAACTAATACCACAGACACACAAAGGATCAAAACAGATTGTTATGAACAATTATACACCAACAAATTGGATAACCCAGAAGAAATGGACAGAGTCTTAGAAACATACAACTTACATCAAAGACTGAACCAGGAAGAAATTTAAAAATCTGAACAGATCAATAACGAGTAAGGTGACTGCTGGGGGGTTTTGATCACTGATTCAAAGAAAAGCCTAGGACCAGATGGCTTCACTGGTGAATTCTACCAAACATTTAAAGAAGAATGAATGCCAATCCTTCTCAAACTCTTCCAAAAAATTAAAGAAGAAACCCTTCAAAATCATTTTACAAGACCAGCATTACCCTGATACCCAAGTCAGACAACGACACAACAAGAAAACGACAGGCCAGGGTCCCTGATGAACAAAGATGCAAAAATCCTCAAGAAAATACCAGCAAATCAAATTCAACAGCACATTAAAAGGATCATACACCATAATTAACTGGAACTTACCCCTGAGTCAAGGATGGTTCACCATACGAAAATTAATAAATGTGATATCAAATTAACAGAATGAAGGATAAAAATCGTATGATCATCTCAACAGAGGCAGAAAGGGCCTCTGACAAAATTCAACATCCTTTCATGACAAAAACTAAAAAAATTAGGTATAGAAGAAACGCACCTCAAAATAATAAAGACCATAGATGACAAGCCCACAGCTAGCATCATACTCAATGGTGAAAAGTTGAAAGCTTTTCCCCTAAGATCAGGAACAAAACAAGAATGCCCACTCTCACTCTTCTTTTCAACACAGTCCTAACCTGAGCAATTAGATAAGAAAAAGAAATAAAAGGCTTCCAAATTGGGAAGGAAGAATTTAAATTGTCTGTTTGCAGATAACATGATCCTATACACAGAAAACTCTGAAGGCTTCACCAAGGATACAAGATCAACATTTAAAAAATCAGTTGCATTTCTATACACTAACTATGAATTATCTGATAAATTAAGAAAGCAATCCCGGGTTCTCCCACCGCCCCCGCTGCGGGTCCCAGCAGCTCGGGCGGCAGGAGGAGCGGCAGCGGCCAGGCAGCCCAGCTTCGCAAAGGCTCTCAGCGTGCCGCGGCCCACAGGCGCCCGGCACATGCCTGCTCCACCGCCACAATGCCCAGAAGGAAGGTCAGCTCCACTGAGGGGGTGGTGAAGGACGAGCCCAAGAGAAGATTGGCAAGGTTGTCAGTTAAACCGGCTCCTGCAAAAGTGGAAACGAAGCCAAAAAAGGCAGCAGGAAAGGATACATCTTCAGACAAAACGTGCAAACCAAAGGGAAAAAGGGGAGCAAAGGCAAAACAGGCTGAAGTAGCTAACCAAGAGACTAAAGAAGACTTACCTGCAGAAAATGGAGAAACTAAAAACGAGGAGAGGCCAGCTTCTGATGAAGCAGGAGAGAAAGAAGCCAAGTCTGATTAATATCACACCCCTGGTCCTATCAGTGGTCCCTGTCTCCCTTCTTATACAATCCAGAGGAATAATGTTATCAACTATTTTGTAAGTGCAAGTTTTTTAGTAGCTCTGTTATCAACTATTTTGTAAATGCAAGATTTTTAGTAGCTTAAAAAAAGCATTTAGTGTAAATGTTTTTTTTTAAGAGGTGAAATCATTTGCTGGTTGCTTATTTTTTGGTACAACCAGAAAATACTGGGATATTGAATATGGGAGGCTTTGATTATCTTGGGTGTCAGCTTAAGATTCCACAGATGGAAGGTAGCTTTTATATCTTATAATACAAAGCATACTAAATGGCAGTTTGGAGTCAGCTGTGCATTTAATGTCTTAAACACTTTAAATTACTTCTCTTCCCATGTTGTTTTTGGTATAATTGTTTCCTAAAGCAAACCACTCACTCCTTGGTCTTGTCTCTCCTGGGCAGAATTTTGTGCACTATGTAACATCTTTGGTCATGGTAGTCCAGTTCTTCTAGTAACTGTTAATGTGCTGTGAATGACTGACAATTTGAGTATGTAGTGTATATGATATTAAATTGTGAATTAGTGGCACTTACGATGTAACAGCATATCAATATTTGAAGATATTGGTACTTCATATCCTGTGAAGGAAAATTTGCCTCCAAATTTTAAGCTGGAAAGTCACTGGAATAACTGTTCAGAAAAGAATCACAACTACATGATTTTTTAGATTTTTGGTATGTATGTTGAGAATTGTGTACAAATTGAAATGTCTATGTACTGATCCTCAAAACAACCAATAAAATCTCAATTATGAAAGACTTTCTTGAAGCACATAAAAAAAAGCAATCCCCCTTACAACAGTATAAAAATCAATAAAATATTTAACAATAAATTTAACCAAGAAGGTGAAAAACTTGTACACTGAAAACTATAATACACTGATGAAAGAAGACACAAATAAATGGGAAGATATTATGTGCTCACGGATTGGAAGAATTATCAATAGTATTGTTAAAATGTCCATATAACCCAAAGCAATCTACAAATTCAGTGTAATCCCTAAAAAAATTACAATAGCATTTTTCACAGAAATAGAAAAATAACCCCAAATTTGCATGGAACTCCCAAAGACACTGAATAGCCAAAGCAGCCTTGAGAAATAACAACAAAACTGGAAGTATCACACTCCCTGATTTCAAACTATGTTACAAAGCTATAGTAACAAAACAGTATGGTACTGGCATAAAAAAAGACACACAGACCTTTGGAACAGAACACAGAGCCCAGAAATAAACCCACACTATTACAGTTAACTAATCTTTGACAAGGGCACCAAGAACAAACAATGAAGAAAGAATAGTCACTTCAAATAAATGGTATTGGAAAACTGGATGTTATTCATATATGCAAAAGAATGAAACTGGACCTTTATCTTACACCATACACAAAAATCAACTTGAAATGCATTATTGACTTCAATGTAAGATCTGAAACCATAAAAACCCTAGAGGAAAACAGAGAAAAATCTCCTTGACATGCGCCTTGGCAATGACTTTTGGGCATACGATGCCAAAAACACAGGCAACAAAAGCAAAAATGAACAACTGGGACTGTATCAAGCTAAAAGGCTGTGCATAGCAAAGGAAAGAATAAACAATATGAAAAGGCAACCTATGGAATGAGAGAAAATGTTTGCAAACCATATATCTAATAAGGGGTTAATATCTAAAACACATAAGGAACTCATACCTTTCAATAGCGAAAAAAAAAAAAAGCCAAAAAACAAAAACCCACAAAAAATCTGATTAATAAATGGTCAAAGAAGTCAAAGAACCTGAAAAGACATTTTCCCAGAGATATACAAATAGCCAGTTAGGTATATGAAAGGTGCTCAGTATCAGAGAAATGCAACTGAAAACCACAATGAGAAACACCCTCACATCTGTTAGCGTGGCTACTATCAAAAAGTAAAGAGGTAACAAATGCTGTCAAGGATGTGAAAAAAGGGAACCCTTGGTATACTGTTGGTGGGGATGTAAATTCATACAGCCATTATGGAAAATAGTGTAGAAATTCCTTAAAATTTTTTAAAGCAGAACTATCATGTGATCCAGAAATCCTTCTTCTGGGTATAGAGTAGACCCTTGAACAATGTGGGGGTTAGGGGCATCAAGCCTCTGTAGTTGAAAATCTGCATATAACTTATAGTGAGTCCTCCATATACTTGGTTCCTCCACATCTGCAGTTCCTCTGCATCTGCAGATTCAACCAACTGCAGGTTGTATTTATCAGTGACAAGTACCGACATATAAGTAGACCCATGTAGTTCAAACCTGCACTGCTCAAGGGTCAACTGTATACGCAAAGGAAGCAAGATCAGTATATAGAAGAGATATCAGCACTTGCATGTTCACTGCAGCATTATTCATAATAGCCAAGACAGGGACTTCCCTGGTAGTCCAGTGATAAAGAATACGCCTTCCAATGCAGGGGACGTGGGTTGGATCCCTGGTTGGGGAACTAAGATCCCACATGCTGCGGGGCAACTAAGCCTGTGCGCCACAACTAATGAGCCTGCGCGCCACAACTAATGAGCCCACATGCCACAAACTACAGAGCCCACATGCCACAAACTACAGAGCCCACGCGCCACAACTAGAGAGAAGCCCATGTGCTGCAACAAAGAGCCCGGGTGTGCAACAAAAGATCCCACATACCACAACGAAGATCCCGTGTGCCACAACTAAGACCCGACATAGCCAAAAATTAAAATAAATAAAGACATACATACATAATAGCCAAGATATGTAAACAACCAAAGTGTCTGTTGATGGATGAATGGATAAAGAAAATGTCATTACACATTTATATAATGGAATGCTATTCAGCCACAAAAAGGAAGGAAATCTTGCCATTGCCAATTTGTGACAACATGTATGAACCTGGAAGGCATTTATGCTAAGTGAAATAAGCCAGACAGAAAAAGAAAAATACTGTATGGTATCACTTATATGTGAACTCTTTTTTTAAAAAAAAGTTTAACTCAGAGGGCTTCCCTGGTGGCGCAGTGGTTGAGAGTCCGCCTGCCGATGCAGGGGACGCGGGTTTGTGCCCCGGTCAGGGAAGATCCCACATGCCACGGAGCGACTGGGCCCGTGAGCCATGGCTGCTGAGCCTGCGCGTCCAGAGCCTGTGTTCCGCAACGGGAGAGGCCACAACAGCGAGAGGCCCGCGTAACGCAAAAAAAAAAAAAAGTTTAACTCAGAAAGAGAATATAATGGTGACTGCCAGAGGATGGGGGATGGGACAAATGGGGAGAGGTAGGTCAAAGGGTACAAACTTCAGTTATAACATGAATAAATTCTAAGGATCTAATGTATGACAAGGTGACTGTAGTTAGTAATACGTACTGTATTGTATAATTGAAATTTGGTAAGAGGAGATGAGATCTTAAGAGCTCTCACCAAAAAAAAAAGAAAGGAAGAAAGAAAGAAACTATGTGAGGTGACGGATGTGTTATGATTGTGGTAATGATTTCACAATGTGTATGTATATCTCAAATCATCATGCAGTACACATTAAATATATACAACTTTGTCAATTATATCTCAATAAAGCTGAAAAGAAGTATTATGAAAAAATTAAGAAGTCTAAAGGTAAATCCAGTTTTTACATTTAATCTTAAAAGAAGAATCATTATGCCCCACAGATGATTAGGAAAAAACACAAAAAACTACATACACCTCTCAATAAATTTCAAAACGCTAAGGATAAAGTGCAACTTAAAATCATTCATAGAAAATAAACAGATTTTCTCCAAAGGAATATATCCGTCAACTGGAATCACTGAATGTTATACAGGCAATGGAATAATATACCAAAATTTCTGACTAAGGAAAAAGGATTTTAAACTCAGAACTTAAAACAACATTTGTTTTCCAGCAACAATTCTGGAAATCTAAGTTAGTGCTAGAAATGCTAAACACCCTCTAAAAGAAAGTACCAGAGCTAATTTTAAAAGTGAAACCTCCAAATGCTAGAAACAAAGTATTTATTGTACTTATAGGTGGGACCATGGGAAGACTATCCCTTCAGAAATGAAAAACAGTGTATCCACCAGCATGGAAGTGGCTAAATTTTTCTCCTCCCAAGGGAAGAAAGACTCCCATAAAAAAGGTAAACTCTTAACATTTGTACCACACGTTAGTCTAAATTTACAAGGGATCTCCAAATCAAGAAGTTAACACTGAAACCAAGGTCCAAAAACTTGGATTAACAGTAAAAGCAAAAACCAAAAATAACTTGAGACTCAAATGAGCTCATAAAGGACGGTTACAAACTATAGGAGGTAGAGGAGCACCATTAGGAAGTACACAACAGGAAAAGTAAGTAACATCCCCCAAACCTGTGAAAATAGTTCAATGAAAAAAGGCCTAGTATTTTAACAAGAATCAGGATTTAAAATTTTAAACGCAATTTTTCACTTAAAAAAATGGACTCCAAGAGATTAATATGTTCTTAAAACTAAGATACATGGGGTTCCAACTTCATAATCAAAATTGTTCTCAGTGGTATTTTTAACTTTCCATTTTGCATAATTCTTGGCCTCTCCCTCTCTGTTCATTCTCTTCCTTGGCTTGTATAACTACAATAGTCTCCTGTTTTTTTACCCCACATCTCCAACCCTCTTCTCTGCTTTCTGTACAGGCAGCCTCCTCTACCGAAGATCCTCTCATTAACTGTAACTCTCCCCCAAGCGATGTCAGTCATACCTGGGTCTTCAATTATTATCAGTATGCCCACAATTTGCCAATGTTATCTCCCTGTCTACATTTTTTTTCCCTTGAATGTCACAAAGGCATCTCAAACTCAATATCCAACTAAACTCATGATTGGACACCACCTATCCACCCCCAAAACAAATACATACACTGTGTCTGCTTTTAGTATTTTCTATCTAATTACTACCTAAATTGAAAAAGCCAAAAATCTAGGTGTCATCCTGGAGAGCTCCTTCCCTCTCACATCCTATACACAGATCACAACCAGGTTATTTTACTACTTAAATATCCTTGAAATTTGTCCACTCTTTCCTACTCTGATACTAGCACTGTAATCCAAGCTATCATTTTTTAAACTAGACTACTGCAGTACCCCCTAACTCATCCCCCTACATCCATTTTGCCCACGTCCTAATTCTCCAATCTGTATACTGTTTCTCAACAAAGAACATCTTTGGGCTTCCGTGGTGGCGCAGCGGTTGAGAGTCCGCCTGCCGATGCAGGGGACACGGGTTTGTGCCCCGGTCCGGGAAGATCCCACATGCCGCGGAGTGGCTGGGCCCGTGAGCCATTGGCTGCTGAGCCTGCGTGTCCGGAGACTGTGCTCCACAACGGGAGAGGCCACAACAGTGAGAGGCCCGCGTACCACAAAACAAAAACAAAAACAAAAACAAAGAACATCTTTTCAAAATGTAAATGTGATCATATTGCAACCCTCTGCTGAACTATTCAAGGGCGTCATCTCTTAAAATTAAAAGGAACGACACTTCACTTAACATAATCAAAGCCACACACACTCTAGCTCTTACATAACTCTAGCCTCATCTCACACCTTACTATCTCCCTGCTTTCCATATACCCATCCTTCAGTCCTCCAGACTCATCTTATCCCCTCTGACCTCAGGAACTTCAGACTGCCCGTTCCTTCCCCCTGTATCACTGCTATCTCCCCTCTTAGCCTAAATAACTAATTCTTCAAACTTCAGCACATTTCTAAGGGATGCTGTTGACAGAAAAGGTTCAATGTACTTTTTTCTTCTAGCACTTGCCACAGGTGCAATTTCACATTAGTTTACTTAATATTTACCACACTAGATAAATACTCCCACGAGGAAACCACATGTCTCCAACACCTCGCATAGTATGTGGTACATAGCAGCCCTCAAGTATTTGTTGAATGAATAACTGATTTCATAAATATGTTTTTAAATGGAGATGAAATACACTCTACATAGCTTCCCAGATAGCTACCTAACGTCAATTTTAAATGGTATCCCCAAAGTTAAAGACTAAAACCAATTTAGTCCATACTTCCTGAGATCTAAGCCTGAAGGCAAAATTAAAGAGTTAAAACAAACAAGCAAGCTCATTAAGATTCTACTGAAAATCTAGTCAAAGTATCTAAAAACTAAACATAAATGGATGTAGAATGTGTTTAGTCCTATTTTATCCCCAGAATCAAGTCAATCCTGGTATGCAAGGCTCCCACAACTCCCTTAACTCTTTTTTTTTTTTTTGGCCGCGCCATGCAGCTTGTGGGATCTGAATTCCCTGACCAGGGATCGAAGCCGTGCCCCCCTGCACTGGAAGCACGGAGTCTTAACCACTGGACTGCCAGGGAAGTCCCAACTCACTCTTACAAACTCATTTTCTTTGATTCTCAGTTAACTTCTTCCTGTCCGATTGGCCGTTCATTTTTCTATCCTATTTTCTGGCCCAGTTTCCAACCCAGTACTGTGAATAGTTTACTGAATGTCCTTATGGGTTTCCCTTCTTATCGCCTGGAAGTGAAATAACAGGACTTTAGTAAAGGGCAGCACACTCTTATTTCACTGAGCACTTTGAAAGTAGTAGTAGTCACTATCTTCTTCTTAGGCCCGTAATACAGTACCTCCCCCCTATTCTCCCCCCATACAACACACCACTACCACTAAACTCATCAGCCCTGTCTGACAGCTAAATGAACTGACTATAGAGATAAATAAAAGGTGGATACCCTACCCAAGAGTTCTTGCTGCTTAGTAACATTACCAACATTTAGGATTATCAAACAATTTTTGCCAACAATGGTAATTTGCATTTCTATGATGTCTTGTGAGGGTAACACTTTTCATGTATTTAATGGTCATTAAATTTCCTCTGAAGTATGTATTGAAGTACTCTGCACATTTTTTCTAGTTAATTTGACTAAGTTCTTCATATTGTTCGTCGGTTATGTGAGTTGTAAACTGTTCTCATTCATAGCTTCTCTTCACTCATGATGGTATTTTTTGAAGAACAGAAATTCTTGACATAAAACCTAATTTATCAATTTTTTTTGCTGTGAGTTAGTGCTTTTTTTCTGGTTAAAAAAGTCTTTTATTGTCCCAAGGTCATAAAGATATTATTTTCTTTTTCATGATAATTTAGTTTAAACTTACTTATTTTAGGTATTTAATATACCTGGAATCAATTATTTTATATGGTGAGAAATATTTAGCTATTTTTATTTCCTCTGTATAAATAATTGTTCCCACATCATTTACTGAAAAATTATCTTTTCTCCATTGCTGTACAGTTCTACCTCTATCATACACTAAGAGTTCATTAATGTGCAGATCTGTTTCTGGACTCTATTCTGCTCAAGTGGTCTTTATGTCTATCCTTGCACCAATAATATGCAAACTTTGTAACTAGAGCTTTAAATAAAATCTTGACATCTGGCAGATCATTCTAAAACTGTGCCTTGTATTTTGTCTTTCTGCATCTCCACATGAATTTTAAAATAAGCTGTCAATTCCCCAAAGAAATCCATGTGGGGTTTTGACTAAAAGTCCATTAACTCCACATGTTGATTCGGGGAGAATTAATATCTTTACAATACTGACTCATCCAATCCATAAATAGAGTTTATCTCCTTCTTATAGGTCTTCTTTAATGTCTCTTCAGAAAATGAATAATTTCAACCTTAGAGATCTTACACATCTTTACTTAGATTTATTCTTATTTTTAATAGTATTTTCATTTATTTTTTAAAACCCTGTTTGACATATTGACAGGTAACTCTTTTTTAAAATCTTTATTGGAGTATAACTGCTTTACAATGTTGTGCTAGTTTCTGCTATATAACAAAGTGAATCAGTTATATGTATACATATATCCCCATATCCCCTCCCTCTTGCGTCTCCCTCCCACCCTCGCTATCGCACCCCTCTAGGTGGTCACAAAGCACAGAGCTGATCTCCCTGTGCTATGTGGCTGCTTCCCACTAGCTATTTTACATTTGGTAGTGTATATATGTCCATGCCACTCTCGCACTTCGTCCCAGCTTACCCTTCCCACTCCTCACGTCCTCAAGTCCATTCTCTACGTCTGCGTCTTTATTCCTGTCCTGCCCTTAGGTTCTTCAGAACCAGGTTTTTCTTTAGATTCCATATATATGTGTTAGGATATGGTATTTGTTTTTCTCTTTCTGACTTACTTCACTCTGTATGACAGACTCTAGGTCCATCCACCTCACTACAAATAATTCAATTTGGTTTCTTTTTATGGTTGAGTAATATTCCATTGTATATATGTGCCACATCTTCTTTATCCATTCATCCGTCGATGGACACTTAGGTTGCTTCCATGTCCTGGCTATTGTAAATAGAGCTGCAGTGAACATTGTGGTACGTGACTCTTTTTGAATTATGGTTTTCTCAGGGTATATGCCCAGTAGTGGGATTGCTGGGTCATATGGTAGTTAGTTCTATTTTTAGTTTTTTAAGGAACTTCCATACTGCTCTCCATAGTGGCTGTATCAATTTACATTCCCACCAACAGTGCAAGAGGGTTCCCTTTTCCCCACACCCTCTCCAGCATTTACTGTTTGTAGATTTTTTGATGATGGCCATTCTGACCGGTGTGAGGTGATACCTCATTATAGCTTTGATTTGCATTTCTCAAATGATTAGTGATGTTGAGCATGCTTTCCTGTGTTTGTTGGCAATCTTTGACAGGTATCTCTTGATATTTTTACATTGATTTTATAACCAGAAACCTTGCAAATGCTTATTAATTCTAATAATTTACCACTAGATTCCTTCAGACTTTAAATTTGAAAATCAATAAACATCCCTATGCTTATGTTAAAATGAGAGAGATGTCTCAAAGACTACTTGACAAACTTCCAAGTTTTTAAAGCCCTGTTATCAGAGGTAATGTTTTGTTCCCACATCATTCTATCCCATTATCTATCCCTTATAATTGCCAATCTTTTCAATTATACAGAAAATACAGATAAATATTAACTTCATTCAAAGTAAAGACATTTAACTGAAATACTTAATTAAGATATATAATATGAAATTCCAAAATGGAATAAGCTACTGCATTTCAAACTTTAAAGGCTTGGAACCTTTATTCAAATAAAATCTTCATAAAAAAATAAAGGAAAAATAAAAGTATTTTTTAAAATAGAAATTTAAGCCCAAATTTATAACATTAATAAATCAATCAGTAAGAACAATTAGGTTCTTTCAGTAAACACAGAATCTTAAACTCGAGGTTATATTTCATAGTTGTAAAGATGCTAAACATCATCTAATTTATTTTGGTATTTTGGTTCACAAAATTGTAAAATATTTGACTCAGAAGTAACCGTCAAACAGTAATCAGTTTTTAAAAAGTTTTCCTTGCTGCTAAAGATATTGTTCAATTAAATGATGCAGAAGTTTGTTTAGAGCCTAATAGAAAATTTTAGTAATGCTTATATTTCTCATTGTGTGTATATAAACACACATATATAAATTAAACCAGAAGCACCCAAATCTAACTTTGTAACACTGTGTTGCAGATTCAGTTGTTACTACAAGTATACTATAAGTATAGTCTGGTTATTTACTTTTATGTGAATTCCTAGGAAACCTCAGTTGAAGTATTAAACACCCAATCCAAACTGATTCAGACATTTTTCCCAAAGGAAACCAAATACCAACAGGTACATGAAAAGGTGCTCAACATCCTAATCACCAAGGAAATGCAAAGAGGTTATCACCTCACACCTGTCAGAAAGGCTATTACCAGAAAGACAAATATTGGCAAGGATGTAGAAAAAAGGGAACCCTTGCACACTGTGGGAATGTAAACTTATACAGTCACTATGGAAAACAACATGGAGGTTCCTCAAAAAAATTAAAAATAGTACAACCATATGACCCAGCAATTTTACTTCCAGGCATTAATCCAAAGGCATTAATCCAAATCACTATCCTGAATAGGTATCTGTACTTCCACGTTTGTCCCAGCATTGCCAAGACATGGAAACAAACTAAGTGTCCATTGACAAATGAACAGATAAAAGAAAATGTGGGGTGTACACACACACACAGACACTGTCTCTCTCTCTCTCAGGAATATTATTCAGCCATAAAAAAGAAGGAATTCTGCCATTTGTAACAACAAGCATGGAACTTAAGGGCATTATGCTACATGAAATAAGTCAGAGAGAAAGACAAATACTAGACGATCTCATTTACGCGGAGTCTAAAAAACCCCCCCCAAAACAAAACAAACCAAAAAACCTAAACAACTCAGATACAGAGAACAGACTGCTGGTTGTCAGAGGTGGGGTTGCGGGGGTGGGGGAAATGGGTGAAGGTGGTCAAAGGGTTCAAACTTCCAGTTATAAGATAACTAAGTCATAGGGATGCAATATACAACATGGTGACTATGGTTAACGATACTGTATTATATATTTGAAAGTTGTTTAGATCTTAAAAGTTCTCATCACAAGGGGAAAAAAAGGTATGGTAATAAATGTTAATTAATTAAACTTATTGTAGTAATCATTTCACAATATATACATATATGAAATCATTAATGTTTTACACCTAAAATTAATACACTGGTATATGGTAATGATTTCTCAATTGAAAAAACAAAAGAACCCGGGGCAGGGAAGGAAGTTAATAACCAGGGGGGGGAAAAAAAAACACAACCCAAAACAAATATAAAAGGCATTTAGATTAATCATACAACTCCTCTTTTCCATTAAATAACCAAAAAAAGAATTGTATCTATTAATCTTTTGTTTCACCTTCTTATTGAGCAATTTTAGCATGGTCTTTCTTAGCTCTTTGCTCCATCTACATAGAAACTCACCACAGCCATGCATTTTATTCTCCTTTCTTCCTGCGATCCCCTCAAACCTGAAATTCATTCTTGAAGAAGCCTTCTCTAATACTCCATCCTCCCCTCCCCAGTCCATTTGAATTTGTGCTCTGAAAACATCACGTTGGAACCTCTATTCTAATTTACCTGACAGTGGAATATTTTTTTCTTAGTGACTTTTGTATTCTTGAAGGTATCATATATATAGTTCCTGGCACTTCACTTATGAGGGTCAATTAATTCTTTCTGGCATACTAGTAATGAGTAGTAACACTGACTTAAATTTTGGCTTCTATTTCCTTCTTCATTAAATGCAAGCAACTGTGTGCACAAAAGCAGTCTTCAATTTTAGCATGTCCAATACACATATTTAAAAAATTTAAATAGCTGGGGAGGGTGTTATAGATGAAACAAGATGGACCATAAATTGAAAACTGTTGAAGCTGGGTGATGTATACACATTCGGAGGTTCATTACAGTATTAACTCTACTTTTGCTTATGTTAGAAATTTTCTACGATACTGTGCATGTGTGTGTCTATACAGTTTACATATACATGCACACATACCTATATATGCAATTATAATACTTACATATACACAGACAGATGATCTACATAATTATATATATGAGTAATACATATTGCTAAAAATTAATAAACTTCAATTAAATAGAGTTGGGAGACCAGAAAGGGGAGCTCTCATGCCCTGCAAGGACAGCAGAGCCCAACAGGAGGAAGAAAGGTTCCTCTTCTTCCCTGGCAAGGACTCAGCAGCCAATGAAAAGCCACAGACTCTGTTTAGCCCCTCCAACTTCCTTTCCCTCTCTATAAAATGGCATGCTGGGACTTGCACATGGCCTGCTATGGTTGCAGATCCCGAATTGCAATTCTTTGTTGATCCCGAATAAACCCATTTTTGCTGAAGAAATATCTGGCAGTCTATTTGTTTCAAGTCAATTATATGTAAACTTTATTATGGAAAATTTCACACACACACACACTCATACATACAATTTACAGTTTTCCTCAAGTAAAACTAGGTGAATTGACTGAGAAATGATGTATTAAAGGTTAGGAGACACCAAAATAAAACTGAAATAAAAGAGTAAACACAAGTGGTAAAATAGTATCTAACTCAGTCTGAGAAAACTACCAGATTTTACATATACTTTTATTAATATTGTCAGAACAACTTTTGGTATTTTAAATTCAATAAAATGATTTGTTTTGAAACAAGTGTGAAAAAAAGATGCTAATTATTGAATACTCTGTATAGTAGATACATGTGGTTCATTGTGGTCTTCTCTACTTTTGGTTTATTTATTTTTCATAAAAGTTTTTTAAAAAATAAATGAACACCTTCCCCCAAATTCTCTCAACCCGATCTCTAGAGCCAACCTGAAATTCCTATAATGTGTGGGAGAATGACTTATTAAGACAGACAAAATAATTCTCACATGAACTTTTTCATTCTAAAAGGGGCATATAAATAATTTTACTGCTTTCCAGTAACAAGCAAACTGCTTCAAGATGTAAGGAGAAACTGGGGATCACAGGAAAATGTGAGTTTTAAATCTGATAAAGAGAAACAGCCATATTACAAATTAAAAGAGGTCTTAGAGACCCACCTTTACAAAGAAGCTAAGATATATAAATTTAGTTTTCTTCTGCAATGTACATTCCTAAGACCTCCATGTCCTTTGGCTATTCAAAGACACCGCATTTTTTTTTTTTTTTTGCCGTACGCGGGCCTCTCACTGTTGCGGCCTCTCCCGTTGCGGAGCACAGGCTCCGGACGCGCAGGCCCAGCGGCCATGGCTCACGGGCCCAGCCGCTCCGCGGCATGCGGGATCCTCCCAGACCGGGGCACGAACCCGTGTCCCCTGCATCGGCAGGCGGACTCCCAACCACTGCGCCACCGGGGAAGCCCGACACTGCATTTTATAATGGCCTTTCCCGATATCTTTAAGAGACAAATGAAAAGTAACAAGATAGGAATAAAACACTTGCTTCTGAAAGCCACACACTTGTTTGTTTTTAATCCTTATAAATTCCGTAGTATTAATTCTTCTTCATCCCAAGAAACCCTTCAAAGGCTAAGAAGAGTCTATGTGCTTGAAACAACCTCTGAAAGTAGCAAGATGAGATTAAATTATGGAAGCCCATTTATGGAAAAATGGTTATACCTCTTGGGTTCTAGTAGAGATTAGCACAATACTTGAATTCAGAACATTACAGCTTAAATAGAGTTTTACAAATTGGTTTACGTCTTATTCAACATATACCATATTGTTTCCTTAGGAAAACAAACACTCAGTACCAGCCCATTAGTAAACTAGGCCTGCCCTTCTGAACAAGGAGGGAAAGCGCTACCTCTGCATTTTCCTTCTACTGATCTTGTTGGAGACCTAACCACTTCATACATTTCGTTTTAGGTTTGTTATTTCACCTTATGTTATACTGAAATGCTTAACGTACACTCAAAAACAATAACAAAATCTCACGATTATGTACTGAAGCAAAATACCACAATATACCCTTAAAGATTAAAAAAATTTTATACCTCAGCTCTAAAGTTAACGAAAGGCTTTTCTATCTTCAAGAGGAAACTTTTGAGGTGGGAAAGCGTTTTGTATGTTTAATTAACATTTCCAGTTCTCTACAAAAATATGGCACTGTATCAGAAAAAATATTAATTGGAAGATGTCTAAGAATAAGTAGAAGAGTATATTCTTAGCCGTAAAGCTATGACCAACCTGAAGTCATCTAAGACACCTGTGACTAGCTTTTGTAACAGAATATATGGTATGTGTAGAATATGAGCTAGAAAAGCTGAGAAATAAAGGTCTCAATTTATAGCTAAGAAGTAGAGAAAGTTCCAGCCTAAAGAAATGGGCTAAAGCAGTGCTAAAAGTAAAACACAAGCAAGTCTCCCAAGGGCCAGTTCCGTCCTCCTTTTCCCTAAACCATTACTTCTCTAAAACTATCTACCAAATGCATATAACTATAATTAAACCTTTAACTAAAGTTTGCTAATTGACATTTTCCAGGGCCTGTGTCACTGCTTTTTTGTAAAACTGGCATCAAAATGACTGTCTCAAAATAAATGCTTGCTGTAATAATCCCTACTCTTTTCACTTCTATATTAAATTCTTATACAGATTCAAGATTAACACACTTTTAGATGAACACAGTAGAAACCTCAGAAATTTAGAAACCAGGCTTTACAGAAATAGATTCAAATTAGGAAGTAACCGAGAAACAACAGAAAAAGACTGCTTTTGGCAATGAAAGAGCAAGATAAACACAGAGGGGATGGGAGACAAACATGTCCCACACCCCACAAATGTTCAGTGCACAAATCTAATTTCCATAAGACAACACAAGTCTAGTTTAGCTTAGCCTTTGCAAATAAAATCTAAAAAGCAGAAGAATAAATCAGAAACAATGGAGGAAACAAAGGAAAGGCAAGCAGCTTTGCTCCATGATGGTGATAAAGAACAGCAAATATAAGTAGCAAAGAAGGGAAGGAGAGGAAAGAGATAGGGCAAAAGGGAAGAGAGGAAGTAGAGCTCTGTATCAACTACTGCCACATCTCAACATTTCCCTTAAGGTCAAAGCCTTGAATCATCCCACTATTTTAATTTGCTTTGTGGTGAAATACCAGGTTAACTGAAGTTTCTATCAAAAATAAGGGTATGTGAGGGCTCACAGTTGTCTCCTATGAATAGAGAACCTATGTCAATTTGACAGCACATCTTTCAAAGCCACCCCAAAATTCTTGTCCGTCAAGACATTATAATATGTGCCTCTAAGTATAGCTATTCTACACTGAACATTAGTATGGTTTTCATTTTTAAAAGGTAATAATCATTTACCATTTTTTAAAAAAAAATTCTAAGCAACTGATATGTCCCAGGTTTCTATTCAGCACTAGAAAGAGAGCAGTGAAAAAGACAGGCAAAGTCTCTCTCTCCTGGAGCTTAAGTGCAATAAATACAAACCAGATAATTATAGGTTGAAGCAACAGCTTTGGAAGACACTAAAGGGATGGGATAAAAGAGTGAAATAGGAAGAAGGGGAGGAAGGGGTAAAGATGGCTTTAAGCAAGGTATGTATGAAGTCTTCTAACATTTGTGAGACCTTAGGATGGGAGCAGCCAACCATTCCAAGAGGTGGGGAGAGCTGTCCCTAGGTAAAGAAACTAGCAGTGCAAAGACCTTGAGATAGGAGAGGTTAGCGTGTTTAAGGAGAGAAAGGGGTCCAAGAGGGAGAGTAGTAAAGAAATGCATTTTTAGCACTATTTATTTAAACACAATTATTCTTTTTTAATATTTTTTTATTTATTTATTTTCGGCTGTGTTGGGTCTTTGTTGCTACGTGCGGGCTTTCTCTAGTTGCAGCGAGCGGGGGCTACTCTTTGTTGTGGTGCGCGGGCTTCTCATTGCAGTGCCTTCTCTTGTTGTGGAGCACGGGCTCTAGGTGCCTGGGCTCCAGGAGTTGTGGCACGTGGGCTCAGTAGTTGTGGTGCACAGGCTTAGCTGCTCCGCAGCATATGGGATCTTCCCAGACCAGGGCTCGAACCCGTGTCCCCTGCAATGGCAGGCGGATTCTTAACCACTGTGCCACCAGGGAAGCCCATAAGTACAATTATTCTTTTAAAAAATTATTAACAGTTGTCAGGTACTGTGATAAGAATAGTTACTTAATCATCACAAAAAGAAACCTTTGAGGTAGGATACTATGCCCAATCTATCAGACTAAAGCACAGAGATGTTAAATACTTATCCAAAGTCATACAGCCATTAAGTAGTCAAGATGGGATTTGAACCAAGCAGCTCTGACTCCAGTGCCCACATTCTTGAGCATGATCACAAGATGATTCCAAACAGCAAGAGTAATAAATGCCAGTAATAATTTGCATCACCTTCCGGGCACTGTGAACCTTAAAAGTGGATCTTAAATCATTCCCTGTACCTCAGATTCCAAAGAACTCCTCTCATACTACCTTTCTGACAGGAGTGGAGTATACATTTTGAAGCAAGTAGAATATATACTTTTGAAGGAAAGAGGGTACCATCCCATTTAATCCACACTTATCTGTATATTAGGCTCTTGTGTAAACTCTCATTTGAAGAAAGGGTTCAAGAGCTAAAGCAAGTGTTTAAAAAACACTGGCATATGTTTAAAATTATATAAGCAAAACCATTAGCATAGTTGTCTTAAGATGTTTTAAGATGCAACTCTGAACTTTGAAGCTTTTGCTCTTTCTTAAGTTACTTTGGAAACAAAAGGACAGGGAAGTCCAATATACCTCTGACTATATCATTTCAGATTTCAGCTCTGTGGTACAGATATTACCTTTTAAACAACCATGGCCCGAATAGTCATTACCTTGAATGTTGCAATCATTCTGCCAGAGAAAAGAATTTTGGAGGTTTAAGCACAACAAATTTTCAGGTGGAAAGAAATAAACATCATTTACACTCTTGATTCATTGGCTAGTACTAGTCACACGGCCCCACCCATGTGCTGAGAAAAGAGGGAAACCAGATACTGGTGAATTGCACTATCAGCTACCATGTATGTCATGCTATTTTGTAGATGAAGCAAAATTCATTAGTCTGTATAGTATGATCGTATTTATGCCAAAAACCTAAAGGTTATATGTGCATGTACGCTTACATAAATTTCAAAAACTGTGTATCCTTTGAAGAAATCCTAGCAGAATATATATAACAAGCGGTTAATAGATTATGCCTCATTCTTTGATTTTTTTAAACAATGAGCAATTTTTAACAAAAAAAGAAAAACCAAAAAGGCTAGGCAAAGGAAAAAAAAATCATAGCCAGAAAACTTCATTAAGTACTGCATGACCAAAAATAACAACCATCGGGGCTTCCCTGGTGGCACAGTGGTTGAGAGTCCGCCTGCCGATGCAGGGGACACGGGTTCGTGCCCCGGTCCAGGAAGATCCCACATGCCGCGGAGCAGCTAGGCCCGTGAGCCATGGCCGTTGAGCCTGCATGTCCAGAGCCTGTGCACCGCAACGGGAGAGGCCACAGCAGTGAGAAGCCCGGGTACCGCAAAAAAAAAAAGGAAAAAAAACAAACAACCATCACTACTACCTACAAGCTTCACACATAATCTATAAAATGCTTTTTTACCAAATCCTCCAATAACTATTAACTATTACTCTCACAAAGGAGATACAAAGCAAGTGGTCCCCATCTCTGCCTCATATTTCTCCCCTTCTTGGCACCTTTCTCATATTTAATATATTAACCAATTTAACCACCACTATCAAGCTCCAGATAACCACTCTTACCAGTAAGCTATAATCTCTAATCTTTACTCCCTCAAAGTTTATTTCTCATCTTATACAGGTATGTGTAAACCTGGGTAAACTTCCTTTTCAAAAAAGACTTGAAATCCCTCCTTTCACTTCTACCCAGTACAGGTTTGCTTTACCCAAACCAGTCTTCCCATCATAGACAAGCTTGCCACATAAATGTTAAAGAACTATTTTGGGAAAATGTCTCATGATAACATGACATTGATGTCTGTTATCATTTGCATATTCAATGTCTCAGAAAGGAGAAAGGATGGGGAAAAAGTTTTTCTCATGCAGAAATTTTCCTTCATGCTTTTAAAACTCTGTTTACAAAGTATAAAGAGGGAACTAGGAATTTCTATTTGATCTTAAAAGGCCAGTTCACTTTTACAATATACCTGTTATACATGGATCAAAAGTCTCAGTTCTCATGAAAAGAATGCAAGACAGACTTAATAGGTTGCATCTATTGTCCATTATTGCAGCATCTTTCAAGAGATGTATACAACTTTCAGTATTAATTATCACCACAATCATCTATCAGTATTTTGATTTGAACAAATTACTTATGACACTTAAAGTTTAACAATTTATTTTGAATCTCTTCCTCTTTCTCCTGTTATCAAGTATTTTCTAATTCCACAGGACTTTCAAATATAGTTGTTTCTCTTCCTTTAATGAATTTATAAATCACATTTTACTCTTTATCCCATTTTTTCCTTAAATCTTTAAATAGTCTGGTTACTGACAAGTGAGAAAATTATTCACATACCCATTTCAGAAATGAAGTCTATGAGATTTATTTAGTCTGTCTTAAGAAGTCATTCTCCCTCTCTTCCTGAGGAAAAAATATCCAAAATGTGTAGGGGTGGGTAATTTTAGCTCCTTTTGACTTTCACTCTTAGATTATTCAAGTAATATATATTACACTACCGAAAAGTAGAGTCTCTACCCTAAATGAAACAAGGGAAGCTCACCTTCTTCATTACATACTTCTAATACTTTACTTCAATTAGTCTCTTTTCTCTCTTGTGTAAGTCTAGGTCTTCTATAAGAGAAAAAGACTTTTCCTGTTTCCTCAAATATAGTAGTAAAAACTGTAATATGAAAACATAAGAAGAAAAAGCACTGTCTTCTAAAAAAGATATTGGCTTTATGGAAAAGATCTATTTTTCTAATTTCAGAGTTCTACATTGCTTCCTAAAGAACCCTGTTTAACCACCATCAGCTTTATTAGAGTAAGAAAATCTATGCTAAGCTATATAGAAGCTTGATCTGTCCTAAGGGAGACCATCTGTACACCAAGATTCCAAATGAGACACCCCTCACCAAAGGCAAGCATCTCAAGGTTTATACTGTAATTTCTGTCCCTAAAACTGACCTCTGTCCATTTTTTCCCCTTCTCATTTATACTGATTTTTCTGCTCTATTTCATGCTTTAGAATTAGTAGGATAGTGTTAATAAAAATTTTTAGACTTACCCTCACAAATGTCTCAGGATATTTATTAGTTCTTTCAAGATAAATTTGCTACATTCAATCTGTTTAGATTATGATCCAACAAATAAATTCCTGAAAACTCAAATTCTCAGAAAGAATCACGGAGTTTCCTCTGTGACATCTCCATGACAGATATCTGATTTGCTCTCTTTGGGAGAAAGGACAGTATCTCCACATGAACACTGTGAACTGTGCTGTGCCTTCATTTGGAAACCTAGAGATTTTTACACCTCAGGGCAACATATAGGGACAGGGGAGTGGTATGCTTTCCTTTTGTAAAATGGGAGATGCATGGCGGTGCAATTAGAGATGGGGAAAGTGAATCAGTATGATGCCTGGACCTCAGTTGTAAGAAAAGGTACATAAAGAAGCTAAGAACCTGAAAACTGATTCTCTTCCAAGTGCCCATTCCCCTAAGTCCCTTAGATGAAAAAAAATTTGTGTGTACCACATACATTGATTTTCTTGGTCACTATGCTCCAAAGATTGATGTCAAGAGTCTGACTGATGCCAGACTCTTTTCACTGCTACCTCTCCTCTTTCCCTCATCCATTCCCTGAACTTTGACTACCATGGATTATTCCTAAGTACACAATTCCTTTTTCTAAATTCTAAATCCTCATATCGAACAGCCCACCAGAATAGCTGCTGAGATGTCTTCACGGGCACATCATACCTAAAACTGAACTCATTTTTACTCTGTTCTCCACTAGTAAAGTTGCTCGCTATCTTAAAATTTTTACCATTATCACAGAGAATCATCTTAGACTACTATTCACTCCCTAAACCCAGCTCTTAAAATTTCCCAGGCTTCCCTGGTGGCGCAGTGGTTGAGAATCTGCCTGCTAATGCAGGGGACACGGGTTCGAGCCCTGGTCTGGGAGGATCCCACATGCCGCGGAGCAACTAGGCCCGTGAGCCACGACTACTGAGCCTGCGCGTCTGGAGCCTGTGCTCCGCAACAAGAGTCCGCGATAGTGAGAGGCCCGCGCACCGCGATGAAGAGTGGCCCCCGCTTGCCACAACTAGAGAAAGCCCTCGCACAGAAATGAAGACGCAACACAGCAAAAATAAATAAATTAATTAATAAAAACTCCTACCCCCAACATCTAAAAAAAAAAAAAAAAAAAATTCCCAATAAGAAGTCCTCTTCATATTCTATCTAGACTATTTCACTTGTCTCTACTGACTTCTTACCACCTCCCAATCCATCCTCCACACAATTCTCTCTTAAATGAACTATTAACCATACTAATCCTTCACTGTTTCCCAAAATCTATAGGACAAAGTCCTGATGTTTTTGAGACTCCCTTCCCTATCCCCACCCTGAAATGTCTCCTCCCTACTTCTTTCTCACCTCATATATTCCAAACTTTTTTCCCTAAATATATACTATTAATGCTTTTTCATACTTCTATACCTTTGCACAAGCTGTTCTTGCTTCCTGAAGAGCAAACGCTCTTCCATATCCTCCCACACTTACCCTTCAGGACCTATAACTCAAAAGACACCTCCTCCTAAGCCTTAACTATCTTTTTCAGCTAAGGGCTGGCACTCCCTCCGTTATGCCTCTACTGGATCTTGCACTTTGCATTTTACCTCTCTCCAACCAACATACTAAATAGCATAAATTTACCTATTAGGCTCCATCGTAAGTGAATAGTAACAAAATGAACAAACAGTGAACATTTAATAAGTGCTTATGAATTATATACTGTTCTAAGTACTTTTATTTGTATTAGTTCATTTAATCTTTATGGTAACTTACTGAGACGGGTACTATTGTCATCCCCAATTTATAGATGAGAAATCAAATGCAAAGAGGTTAACTTTGCTCAAAGTCACTCAACTAATGAATAGCAAAGCCAGGCGTCAACAATTTGGTCTCTAGGCAAAGATGAATGAATAGATCTTCCTATCCCTACCACCAAGCACCCAGCATATAGTAAGTTCAATAAATGTTAAAGCACCTCTGAACATTTTATATATGATCCAATTTTAAAACATTTTCCCACAAATGTCACCTGGGTAAGGTGATTTAATGCTAGTGTGAAGTTATGAGTTGTGTAAAACGTCTTAACTCCCACTCCAAGGTAAACTATTCTTTCTATAGAAATATACCATTCAGGTAGAAGGAAATAAAAATAGTGTAACTGGTTTAATCAAATTTTCATTGTGTGAACACTCCATAGTCAATGCTATTTCGGTCCCTCTTCATATTCTGGCCTCTAAAGTCTTTCATCCATCCTTTGTATCACCCACAAAACCATTCAGTATTATATACAGAAATGAAAAACATCTGCTACAGCCAAATTAACTTCTGCTCCACTTGTTTTTAAAATTCATCTGAATAAGGGTTTAACTCCCACAATTACCAATCTCCATACTTGATCTGGCCCTATCCTATCCCCTATCCTATCCCTATCTACATTATATCCTTTCTCATTATATCCTGGCCATAGGGGCCTTATTTTCCTTCAGCATGCCAAACTTGTTCTTGCTTGGAGAGATGGTCTTAATTCAGATCTTTACAGGGCTAGCTAACTCCTTGTCATCCTGGTCTTAGCTCAAATATCACGTCAAAAGGGCCTCATTCACTTCCCTCTCTGAAGTCGTAGGCCCACAGTCACATCCTGGACACTAGCTAGCATGTTACTTTATTTTTTCTTTTTATTTGTTTACATTTTGCTTGCCAGAAAATATGCTCCATTACAACAGAGACCCCGTATATATTCTAAACACTTGGTACAGTGCCTGGCACATATTCAATAGTTATCACACAGTAAATATTTGTTAGGTAATTTGAACATTGAAGGTATCATTTAGTACTAAAAGCATTTGCTCTACTATAATTCAGATATGCAATCAAAGCCTATGGGGGGACGCGGGGAAAAATCAATGCTTTTCCAAGTTCTAAGATCTTTAAGACGCCTTAACTTATCACCTTTTTGTTCCACAAAAATACATAATAAAATAAAAGTAACATAGAAAGATAAAAGACAAGAGAAATATAGATTAAAAAATTCAAGACTAGGTAAAAACATACCAAAATGTAAGTCATAAGGGCCTACAAGTTCAACTTTAAATCTTACTTCATTTCCCAGCAGTCAAAGCCAAATAGGAGAGGCAAGAGTAACATAACTCTCAACAGAAAGGATAAAAAATGTCATTTCCTCAATCAAATTAAATTTTGATCGAACATATATCAATATGACAATGTTTTTGAACTAAAATAGAATACAGATATCAAAATGCAGTAACTCTAACATGAATTTTCTTAAAATATGAAGCTTATCCTAATTAATTTTTTGCAAGAATCATGTTATTTTATCTTTTTATAGGTTATAATAGCTAGGTACCACCTCAAGGATAAGAGTAACAAGATTAGAAACAGGAGAGTCAGGGCAGAATAAATTAACAAGTGACAGAATATGCATGTAGCCACAGATTTAGATTTTGACATTCCTGAACATCTTGGCAAGAAGTATATATTTTCCCGCAAAAAACTGTTGTTATAATTGAGAACAAGCATCTCTGACCAGAGATTCCCTAACAAAAATCAGGTTTACTAATGGAAGTATTTCTTTTTCATCATTCTTACACCTATATCTGGGATGGTTTGGAATGCAGAAGCAAAGAGGACAGTCTGTGGAACCCAGTAATTATGATTTAGTTGTGCAACCAAAAAGGTAAAAAAAACAGTAAAAACAATGAAGAAATAAAGGGAACCACCAGACATATAAAATACTACACTTTCATAGTATTCAGTACAGGTGAACACTCAATACAGACTAATTTCTTGCCAACTTAGAGCTGGTTACGTTTCTGAAAAGTTGGCAAAACCATCAGCTGGCAATGAAAAAAAACCTCATAAAAAAAGGAGGGAAAGGCGGGGTTTTTAATCCTTCCGGATGAGAGCCTCTGAGAATCTGATGAAAATATGGATTCTCTCACCAGAAGAATGTGCATAAAAATTTTGCAGAATTTTGAATTTATTTTTAGAAGACCCCCAACATATAAGTCACAATAGAAAGGCATTTCTTTCCAGCACTGAAAAACCTACTGAGTTATCTTCCTCAAGAGTTCAGCAAAACTACACCTGTGATCTACCAGTTTTGGGAAATCGAGAGTATACTTATTTTTCAAGTTTCTGACTCAGCCATTAAATCGTTTAAAATTTACTGTTATTTTCATCAGGGAAAAAAATAACACCATGACCACAAGGGATAGCACCAGTTAGGCAAAGTGCTATGTAACCACCTGGTTCTTTTTCAAATTACTGTGGTGCTTAAGGGCTTTTTGTATCAAAACAGTAAAAACAATAGTGTCTCCATTCTTTGCCCCACCTCAAAAAATTAAAGAGAGGTGGCAGAAAGAGGAGAAAAAAGAATAAATATTTAGTTTTCATTTGTTTAAGAGGAATATAATAAACTTCACATTTACAAAAAAGATCTGATTTTTAAATTTTGGTATATAAATAAAGCACTGTGCTATCTCAAACTGTGGTTGGCAAAGATGTAGTTGGAGCGAGATTACTCTACCAACACTTAAAACAGATGTCTTTTGTGCATCCTAGAAAAGAAAAAACTAGAAGCTACATAAAGAAAAAACACTGAATACAAGATTCTGAAATAATACAAATATTTTCCTTGAAAAATGCAACCATGAAACATGGATACCAACTTATGAATAAACTATAGTTCACAAATAACTTTTCACTCAGAGCCAATAAGCCTGGGCATTATGCATACAAGTACACAATTCTAACTAAGAACCACAGTCAAACTTGGTCCCTGACCTCAGGAAGCTGACAATCTTTGACAATCTTACAGGAGGGATAGTCAACAAGCAAACACAATCAGAGAAAAGAACACATAGGATATTAAACGACATCTGACATTTTTTTCATTTTTAAAATCTGAAGTATAATTTAATGCACTAAAATACACTGATGTTATGTTTGATTCAATGAGTTCTGACAATTTTATAATCTCATCAACCATAACTATCATCCAAAACCATCACTGCAGAAAGTTCCCACATCACCTTTAACGTCATTTCCCCCTCCCATTTTCTGAGTTCTTTCATCATAGATTAATTTTGCTTGTTCCCAGATTTCATATAAATGGATATTTTATTTTCTATAGGTGTCTGGCTTCTTTCACTCAACATAATGTTTCTGATATTTATTCTTGTAGCAGCAGTTTGTTCCTTTTTTCTTGCTGAGTAGTACTCCATTTTATGAATACTACAACTCATTCTCCTATTGAAGAATATATGGGTTGTTTCCATTTGAGGCAATAATTAATAAGGCTATAACATAGTTTTCATAATGCTAATAGAAAATAAAGCTAGGTCAAGTTTTGTGATGGCAAGAATATACTAAAGAGAAAGAGAGAAAAGCAACCTAGGAGGAATATTTTAAAAAGTTGAGTAAGCCCTAAAAGAGATACTTGGTGTTTCATTAAGTCTATTAGATGCTCTTGTGGTATGCACCTTCACAGCATTTGCCAGTCTTAACTGTTTCAAATCTGTCTCCCTCACTAGCCTAGAATCATGTCTATCTGGGTTCACATCATTGTATCCACAGCACCTGGCAAATAGGTAACATTCAGAGATGGGAAAGGTTTGTTGTTTTTTTTTTGCGGTACGCAGGCCTCCCACCGCTGTGGCCTCTCCCTTTGCAGAGCACAGGCTCCGGATGCGCAGGCCCAGCAGCCATGGCTCAAGGGCCCAGCCGCTCCGCGGCACGTGGGATCCTCCCGGACCGGGGCACGAATCCGCGTCCCCTGCATCGGCAGGCGGACTCCCAACCACTGTGCCACCAGGGAAGCCCAGGAAAGGTTTTTATTAAGGGTATTTGTATTCGTTTTCTATGGCTGTGTAACAAATTACAACAAACTCAATGGTTTAAAACAACATATCTCATTATCTCATGGTTTCAGGGGTCAAGAGTCCAGGCACAGCTTAACTGGATCCCCTGCTTAGTGTCTCATAAGGCTGCAATCAAGGGGTTACCAGGGTTGGACTCTCATTTGGACTCAATTAGGGAAAGAATTCACTTCCAAGCTCACTTAGATTGCTGGCAGAATTCATTTCCTTGAGGACCCTGGTTTCTTGCTGGCAGTTCTTTGGAGCCTCATAAGGGTCTGTCTGCAGTTCCTTGCCACATAGACTTCTCCAACATGGCTGCTTAGTACTTCATAATGCCAACAAGGAGAGTCTCTGGTGTGAGTCCAGTAGTAAGACAAAAATCTTATATAACGTTAACATAATCGTGGAAGCTACATCCCAACCACCCTAGACTCTGTCCACCACTCTATTCTTCAAAGACTATCAATAGATAAGCTCTTTCAAAAATAAGTCATTCTGTTAAAAGATTCACAGTCAATTATAATTCTAAGAGGCTTTTTTTGCAAACTGTAGCATACGATTTTACAAAATTGGCTGGGTTAACACGTATTCACCTCGTAAATGAGAAGGCAACCAGTGCCACCAACAGAAATGATCAATTATGGATGCCAAATGTAAGCGTAAGAGAATGGAGAAATAAAGGAAAGGAACAATTTCACAGAGATAATAAAAGTGAAAACCAAAGTGTGAGAACACCAATAATAACATCCAGGATTAAAGGTTTTCTCTTCCTTCTCTTTTCCTTTACCTTGTCTAAGAACTTTCAGGCTACACAAGGTACCAGATCTACATAAATCCCACTAGTTAGGAGACTACATATATACCCAAAATTCACACTAAAGGGAATAGAAAACAACCAAGGCAAGGGAAAAGTACAAAGCAGCAGCTCAAGCTGGCATTTCAATCTACCTTTTATTATTCCTGCCATCTAGTGGCAGGATCAAAAACAAAGCATGCCACAATGACATGCTAATAAGTAAGTATGTGAGAGGAAAAAACCCCAATTTCCTAACACTATTTTTTTTTTTTTTTTTTTTTTTTTTTTTTTTTTTTTTTTTTGTGGTACGCGGGCCTCTCACTGTTGTGGCCTCTCCCGTCGCGGAGCACAGGCTCCGGACGCGCAGGCTCAGCAGCCATGGCTCACGGGCCCAGCCGCTCCACGGCACATGGGACCCCCCCAGACCGGGGCACGAACCCGTATCCCCTGCATCGGCAGGCGGACTCTCAACCACTGCGCCACCAGGGAGGCCCTCCTAACACTATTAAATGAACAATCTAAATCCAATCCTACCATGTGATACATATAAACACTTTATATAATCATATTAAACACACAGCCAATTTTATAACAAACTATGGAAACTCATGTGAGGATATATTAAAGCCTAATACGATTATAGAGATTCATATCAATATTTAAGTAACAACAGCAAAACAATAAAATTTCAAAGGATTACTAATGATACAGAATAAAGAAGTCTTTTTTTTTTTTTTTTTTTTTTTTTTTTTTTGCGGTACGCGGGCCTCTCACTGTTGTGGCCTCTCCCGTTGCGGAGCACAGGCTCCGGACGCGCAGGCTCAGCGGCCATGGCTCACGGGCCTAGCCGCTCCGGGGCATGTGGGATCTTCCCGGACCAGGGCACGAACCCGTGTCCCCTGCATCAGCAGGCGGACTCTCAACCACTGCGCCACCAGGGAAGCCCCAAAGAAGTCATTTTTTACTATTTTATTATTATTAGGTCAATTCTGAAGTTTGAAAAGACCCACAAATGCAGACTGACCACTACCACACCATCAAATCATGACTTATTTATGTAAAAGCAGTTGCTACTGGGTCATAAGACAACTCTCACTAACCTCCCTGGCTCTTACAGCTGATGGGTGGGTCATTTTGACTCGAGGTCTTCCATAAGCAGAGAGCATGCTGTATGTATCAGATGGACAAACTACCTGTTTCTCTACTCCTGAGCAACACATGGAAAAAAAACAAGGGTTGTTCAAAAGCTGGAAATGTCCTGCAGAACTTCTCTGTACCATCCCACTTAAGGTGAAATGCATTAGAAATCAAAAAGATATCAGATCTGACAAGAACACACAGAGCAAAACTACTTTCAAACATATATCCATATTTTAGTTCTCTCAACTTCTGCCTTAACTGGCAATGACAGCTATCAGTTTTCTTAAGTATCCATTTGAAAAAGGAATATGTTGTGTTTTATAAAGGACACTTAATAAACTGAAAAAAAGGAAACAATGATGAGAAGCTGGCGCCAAAAAATTATATCAAAATAAGTATCTTGGGCCTCCCTGGTGGCGCAGTGGTTGAGAGTCCGCCTGCCGATGCAGGGGATACGGGTTCGTGCCCCGGTCCGGGAGGATCCCATATGCCACGGAGCGGCTGGGCCCGTGAGCCATGGCCGCTGAGCCTGCGCATCCGGAGCCTGTGCTCCGCAACGGGAGAGGCCACAACAGTGAGAGGCCCGCGTACCGAAAAAAAAAATAATATAAATAAATAAATAAATAAAATAAAAAACCTACACGAGAGGCAGATGCACACGTCTTCATGTATTCTTTTTCCCTATAAAGTGCACACGTGCACACACACACACACGTGTATGTGTAACACACATTTTAGTCAGGTACACATTCATATATAATTGCAACAAGATCTCCAACAAATGTTATATTATATATTAACATGTTGATTTACATTTATTTATTGTTATTAGATATTATCTAACATTGCCATTATATAATTACTATGTAATATACTATATAAATAAGATTTCCAGCTAATAAGCATTTGATATATAAATATGTATTATAATACATATATTTAAGTCAAGACACATATTCATATACTATAGAAATAAGATTTCCAACTAACAAGCACTATATATAGTAATAATATCCCATGACCCACAATTTGCTGTGATTAAAGAACCAAAGTGGTTTTGGTCAACTAATAAATTCAAAAGCGAAGCAAACATTCATGGGGAAAGCAATACCAAGAGATAAACTAAAATACAACGGCCACTCAAAATAAGCAATGTATACAGGCCTTCTCTGGACATCTTAATTTTTAAGACCTAAGGGAAGGCATATTCATAAGCTATACTGCAATGTTAAAATCTGACAAATTTCCAAGTACTGAAGAGCTGGGTGTCAAAATACTCAACTTAGTCACCAAGACAAATCAGGGTGATGGTATAAATGAGCAGATACTTGTTTACTTATGAAAAAATATATACGCTCCCATTATAATGTGGATATACTCGACGTTCACAATGCAGTAATTCTTTCAAACCTGCAAGCCTGTCAGTCCTAGCTGTAGCTCTGTGACTTTGAGAAAGTCACTTAGTATCACTAGGCCTCAGGTTCCTCATCTATCAAATAAAGCAACTAGATCAGTATTTCCCAAACTGCATTGCACTGAACATTATTTAAAAAAGAAAAAGCTACAGTGATTCCTAAATTAAACATGTAAACATTATATTAAATAAAATCAATATTGTTTTCAAGAACTCAGATTTTAACATGCTAATGTGTACTGTAAATAAGTGTATGGAGTATTCAGTTTTTTCCAAATTTAAATCATCATAGGTTATTTAGTTTTGAACTACAATTCCTGGGATATGTGTTCTGCAGAATACACTTTGGGTAAGCACTCTAACAAATAATTTCTATGTTCTCTTCTAGGTATGAAGTTCATTCTACATTCCAGAGGGGGGGAAAAGTGATCCAGTTTACCTAGTTTTAGTCACCCCATTTTCAAACAAAGTGTCAGCAACCATACTCAAGCAGTTATGAAAGAATAAAAGGAGAGTGATTCAATTTTCTCCTCCCTTTTGACCCACATTTCAGGCTTGAGGAAGAGGTGCTAGGAAATAGTGAACTATAAGAAAGTTTTACTATCCTTCACATATCAAAGGTAATTTTATTAATTTCTATAAACTAATAACATGTATTGAACTCCTCAGAGAATAGAATGTTTTTGGTATACTCTTATTTTTAAAATGTGCTTATTCTGAGAATTACAAATGTTACAAATGCATTTATTGAATTTTAAATGAACTTAATTTTTTCCCTCTTTTCTACAAATGGTGTTGTACTATACTCAACCTGGTGGAATCTAGCTTTACAGTTTTTGCCAAATTACCTGACACCTATACTTTATCATGGGAACATTATAGCAAATGTTATACGTCAGTTTACTTCTTGAGGAAGGGTAACTAATTCTCATGCAGGACACTGGAATTGGAAGAATATGGGGCTAGGAAAAATAAAAATGAGTGACAGGCTCAGCCTTGTGATGGCTGGTATCACCGGTGGGAAAAAACACTTCTGCCTCAAAGTCCAAAGATGCTCTGAATTCCACTATATGTCAAAAATCCCTCCAGTTAAGTACAACTACTATTATGATTTTCATCTCCGCCTTTGAATCTTGGACCCAAGAAACCTGAAGTGACATGAAAGTAAGTCATGCTGCCTGAAGCACTGCTTTTACACTGGAGAGCTGTACTGAGGTGTCTGTCTTCAACATATAGAACTGTAATGATCAGAAACTATACTTGTACAAAGAACAATTTCCCTAAATTTGAGGGTTGGGAAGAAGTGTCTACAAGTTTATTTCTGTATACTGTGCATTTGCTCAGGCATGAGAGAAAGCTGCCTCATGTTATTCAAAGTCTTACATTGTAGAATTCAGAATTGCTCTGTGGCATTTTCAGTTTTAAAGCAACTCAGCTGCGCTTGATGCGTGCCTACAGTGTTCTTTTTAAAGTACATATGGTAAATATTTGAATATTGTGAATGGCTTTATTAGAATTATTATTAAACATTCTGACCACAACACTTATGAATCTTAACTTTCATGATAAACTTTTTAAGTAGGGTTAGTCAAGGAAATCTCCAATATAAGCCAATTCCTTTCCACTGTGTTCTGAGAACTCCAGCAAACCCTCAAAGTAAGAGACTGAGTGCAGAACTAGTTTGGCTATTAACACAAGTGTTTGAAATGTACTGGCAGATCGTGAATGAATGATCCAACTGAATAATTTAGAGGAAGAAAAGTGAGGACCTGGGAAGGCAGCAAGACTAGACAACTTGGACCTGAATATGCTGGTTCCAGCTCTGTCACTCTGGCATCACCAGGCCTGTTTCCTAACAAAAGCCAAACTTTATCTAAAACATTATAATTGACCATAAATGAATTTTTAAAACTTGTAAATTTTTCCAAGTGTCAATCTTTTTTTTTGGGGGGGGTGGGAGATGTAACAAGCAGATTGATGTCATTTCATCATGCCATTTCATATTTGTACATGTTTGTATATGCTATTCTTTATACCAAAAATATCCCCTGAGGCTGGCTGACTTCAAGGCCTACTTTCTTAACATACTAAGCAGTACTGACTCTTCTCATCTGTAAAATGGGGGTAATAAAATATCTATCTCACAGGACTGCTTAAGGACCAATAACCCACAAAATGCAGTAAGATTTGCAACAACTTTAACCTAGACTTAGTATCACCTCCCCCTCACACACCAAAATACGAAACAACCCAGTAAAAAAACTGACCAAAGACATAACAGATATTTTACAGAAGAGGAGATAAAAATCATAAATACACTGTGGTAGCCGGTCTCCTAAGATGGCCCAAAACAATTGTCCCTACTGGTATATGCATCTTCTCCCTTGACTCAGAGATTGGCCTGACAACTTCCTCTCTCAGGCCACTCTTTCTTAGAACCCAGCCACCATGCTGTGAGGCAGTCCTAGCAGCGCCCCCGTGAAGGAGTCAAAAAAGAAAAAACCCAGCTGACCTCCCAATCAAGACTCCAGATGACTCTCAGCTGTCCACATCCCAGCCATTCTAGCCCTGCAGCCTGTTGCTGACTGCAGCCTGTTGAGCCTCCGATGACTATAATCATCCCAGCACCAAAGCTGAAGCAGAAGAACCTCCCACTCAACATACAGATTGCAAAATAATGAAATGCTGTTTTGTCACTAAGTTTTGGGTGGTGGTTTATATTTTTATAAACAACTGAAACATATTATGACAAAATCCCAGGTATATACCCTAGCAAACATGTACACATATGCATCAGAATATAGTTTTTAATGTTCACAGTAGCATTATTTATTCATAAAAGCAAAAAACAGGAAACCCAAATGTTAATCAACTAGAAAATGTAAAAATGCAAGTCAGAGAAGCTTATATGTAGGATACTAGTTTTTAAAGCTCCAAACAAAGCAAAACTTAGCAATATACTGTCTAGAAATACATACATGAACTGTTTTTTTTCCCCCCAAAGGAAATGTTAAATAGAACTCAGGATGATTGTTTCCTAGTGCTAAGAGGAAAACCAGGAGGACAGGCTAGAGAAGGAACATAAATAGATGTGAAATTGATAATGTTTTAGTTCTATAGTTGGGTAAGGGTTTCACAGGTGTTTATCATTATGTTCATAATTACATATATGGGTATATATTGATACATTCTTTTATATGTAAGTTGTATTCTAAATATAGTTTGATTTACAAAAATTTTATTTATAATATTGTGGCGAATTCATATCCCACAATGACATCCAAAACTTATTACACAAACACTTTTTAAAAGTCTAAATGATTATTTCAGAAGGAAAATCTTTTTTTGTTGTTGTTTTAAATTGTTTATATCAGATACTTCATTTAAATGCAGTAAATTATTTTAACAACCAAAATAAAGTATCTTAAACAGGAGAAAAGATCTCCCTTTCTAATGAAGTGACCGACTCATTTTTAACAACCTTCAAAAAATATCCTTATATTTAAAAAGATCTTAGTTGTGCCTCAAGTTCATTTTTCTACTTTGAACAAATGACTGGACTTTACACAGTTGGTTTTTTTAAAATTAATTAATTAATTAATTAATTTTTGGCTGCGCTGGGTCTTTGCTGCTGAGTGCGGTCTTTCTCTAGTTGCTGTGAGTGGGGGCTGCTCTTCATTGTGGTGCACAGGCTTCTCATTGCAGTGGCTTCTCTTGTTGCGGAGCATGGCCTCTAGGCACGCGGGCTTCACTAGTTGTGGCACATGGGCTTAGCTGCTCCACAGCACGTGGGATCTTCCCGGACCAGGGATCGAACCCATGTCCCCTGCATTGGCAGGCAGATTCTTAACCACTGCGCCACCAGGGAAGTCCTTTTACACAGTTTTAAGATTACAGTTCATCTGCTGCACGTTGTTTCATTATCCTGTTCTTTCAAATGTCAGAAAGCTGATTAGCATATTAAAACAAAAGTCTTGGGGCTTCCCTGGTGGCGCAGTGGTTGGGAGTCCGCCTGCCGATGCAGGGGACACGGGTTCGTGCCCTGGTCCAGGAAGATCCCACGTGCCGCGGAGCGGCTAGGCCCGTGAGCCATGGCCACTGAGCCTGCGCGTCCGGAGCCTGTGCTCCGCAACGGGAGAGGCCACAGCAGTGAGAGGCCCGCGTACCGCAAAACAAACGAACAAAAGTCTTCTTTAGCTAACTAGAATAAAAATACTAGGATTGAAATTAAACTTCCATGAAGTTTATTAAATTTTCTAATTTAACATATTTAATATTTTAATTGCCAATTTATTCAACAAACCCTACTCACTATAACAGATTTTTTTAAAGGCACACTGATGGATGAAGACTAAAAAAAAAACATTTTTAAGCAAAAACATCTTGTGAGATCATTACAGCACATCAGGTTTAGGACTCACAGGAATGCTGCTATTATTACATGGAATAATAGTATAATTAAAGAGCTGGTTAGTCATTTTGTTAGAGCTCAATCCATAGTAAAAGAAGATAAATATATATCTTGGTTTACTTAACTCTTAAGATCTACAATACTCAATGATCCTCCCAATGACTAGACATAGACAAAACTATTTCCACTGCAGACACTTTAATGGAGACAAGCAACTTATTTCATCCCTAGTGAGTATTTTTATTTAGTATCCTTTAACCTCTTATGGTAAAGTTTAAATGAGAGATCAGAGCTGGGATGGCTTCCTAAAATGTTGCTTAATTTCCATATAAATTACCTATTAGAAAGTTAAGAGCCAAGAAACTAAATGGATCATTAATCTAATCCCACCCAAACTCATCATTTGTATGATTTAGTATATTCTAACTAGTGCCTGTGTATACAATGGTCATTTCTATTCTTCCACATCAAGATATTATTTCTCATGTTCAAACAAAACGCCAGCTTGTGAATTTTACTTTTGTTGCTGATATCTTTTTCATTTATCATCTCAAAAGTTAACAACACTGGAACTTTTATCATTCATATGGTTATTGGATATTAACTTGTCTGTCTTCTCTTATTCAATGTTCCTTAACTAGTGAGTTAAAACTGGAGACAGAACTTTTACTCAAGAGTTGTTTGTATTTGGAAGAAATACTTCTGTAACTAAAATCTCCCTCCCTTAAAGTTCTTCCTAAGGTATCCATCTATCCAACTAGCCATCTCTCAATTGCTGATGGCAATCACTGATGCTCACATAAACTACTTCTATAAGCATTATCACCTTCTTTCTTCAACTCTTTCCTTCTTAAGATTAAAATGACACTTTTATTGAGAGCAAGATTTTGATGTTCACTATAAGAGGTTCACCATAGCAATTCTAGTGTGTGTGTAGGGGCTGGGGATGGGTGGTGTTTTTCAACACCATCAAGCAATTCTCTGACACCATCTGCGTGTTCTACAATTCAACTGACACTATCTACCTGGAGAGAGCATCAGATCCCACTGGTTAAGGGCTCACTCCTGCAAGACTGTGCACCCCATCAACTTCAGATGCCAATCAGAAGTCCAGGTTGTCACCTATGCTTCTAACCAACTGGCTACAGATGGGAGGTCCAAGAACCCCTTGGGTTGTATTAATATACTAACATACTAGCTCTCAAAATTCAAAGAAATATTTTGTTAAGTAGATCACCTGTTTATTATAAAAGGGTAGAACTCAGGAACAGCCAGATGGCAGAGATGGTATGTGGGAAGGGGTGCGGAGCTTCCATGCCCTCTCCGAACCCACCACTCTCTCTCAATCTCCACATGTTCACCAATCTAGAAGCTCTCCAAATCTGATCCTTTTGGTTTTTACGGAGACTCCATTACATAGTCATGATTGATTAAATTATTAGCCACTGGTGATTCCAGTGATTAAATAACCTCCAGCTCCTCTCCCCTCCCCAGAGGTCAGGGGGTGGGACTGAACACTCCAACCCTCTGATAACCGGGGTTGGCTCCACTGGCAACCACCTCCCATCCTTAGGTGACCCAGGAGCTTTCCAAAAGTCACTCATTAACATAACAAAAGACACCTTTAAAGCTCTCAACATTTAGGAAACTCCAAGGGGATTTAGACCAAATATGTACTTCCTATTATAAATCACAACATCCAGGCTTCCCTGGTGCAGTGGTTGAGAATCTGCCTACTAATGCAGGGAACACGGGTTCGAGCCCTGGTCTGGGAAGATCCCACATGCCGTGGAGCAACTAGGCCCGTGAGCCACAACTACTGAGCCTGCGCGTCTGGAGCCTGTGCTCCGCAACAAGAGAGGCCGCGATAGTGAGAGGCCCACGCACCGCGATGAAGAGTGGCCCCCGCTTGCCACAACTAGAGAAAGCCCTTGCACAGAAACGAAGACCCAGCACAGCAAAATTAATTAATTAATTAATAAACTCCTACCCCCAACATCTTCTTAAAAAAAAAAAAACCACAACGTCCCAACTACACATATGATTTTCCCAACAGCACAGTCAAGTCCAAGGTTTATCAAGGTATTACACAATAAGCACTTCCTGTATTATTACTATCATCACCAAAACATAAAATGTGGTTATCATTAAGGATAAAGGATCCATGTTAATATAAATTGAACACTCACTAAGTTCCCAATGTAGATATTCTGGGAACAAAATTTTCTTAAGGATCTTCCGTCTGTCTTTCTATAGTAACAGTAACAATAAATTGTTATTATTCATTCGAGGGGGAAATGAGCACCACATCACCACAACAGTATCTCGCCAATTTAGGCAAAGAACGCCAATTTAAGCAAAGAATGAATAACAACTTAGTCTCCTTGAGTGTTTTTACATTACACGTGTTAAAATCTTCTTCAAAATGGCTCTGGCCTATTTAGTTAAATGAACAGTCATAAAATTTAACTGAAGTAAGTCTACTTTATACTGGGATTAATAAAACTTGTACCTATACCTCACGTAAAGCAGATAAGCTATACTGGATTGTTATTTCTGAAAGAAGTATGCTGGGCATGTTTCCTAATAGTTAATACATTTCAGAAAAATATCCCTACTTCCCTGAAGAAGTCACACAAGATTGGAAGTTTGAAGAAAGACAGTCCTAGATTTAAATTCTTCTTCAACTAATAATGAATTAACCATACAGTCTTTTGTTTTGTTCACAAACGAAATCAACTGTTATCTATTCAAGTAGCATGGGTTCCATACTAATGCACAGCAGAAAAATACCAACCAATTTGATCAAAATCATTCTGACCAATAGATAGAAATGCATTAGAAGCATTCATGTTTAGTTCACTTAAGAACTGCTTTCTAATTAAAAGCTCATAAGCTGGAATCACATTTCCAATAGTATCTTTAAATCACTCACTAATATATAATGACAAATTCTCATATCCTAATAGATTCTAAGTTCCTACCTGAAGATCAATGACCTTTTACCATTCTTTGAATACAACTTATCCCCTCAAGACAGTTTCTGAAAGGATCCTACTACTATCATACCTCTCCCATTCTTCCTGAAGACTAAGACAACTACTAAATCAATAAAGATATTGAGACAGGCTGGGACCTGGGACCCTTTACTACAGTGCTTTCACCTGGACAAACATCTCCTGGAGCAACAGAATACAAAGAAACTGTAAGGGACTAAAAATAACCATGTGCATGCTCAGTTGGGGCAAATTATGAACAACATGATACAAAACAGCCAAAACCCAACTGCCATTTCTGAGATGCCAGGACCAAAAGCAGGTACTGCGAATGATCCCTGCACACAGCATCACCAAGGGGGTAGGAAGACCCCCTAAGCCACCCCTCTGGCCCGACCCACCAATCGCCCCTACTGTCACCCCTAAGGGACCAGCTCACCCCCGCTCAGGGAGCAAGCAAGGGATCCCGTTACTTATTTTTGCTCCCTCCTGCTGCAGCACAAGTCCCAGTGAAGTCTTGCCTGAATTCCTCATCTGGCCTTGTATCCGTCTATCTACTGATTAAAGAGGCCTCGTATCAATTTCTACTGATTGAAGAACCCAGGTCGGTAACAATATGGGAAAAGAACAGAAGTGGTGGCCAAGGAAGATTGGAAGAAAGCAACAGGAAAAACAACATTTCAGAGAAAAGAAAGCTATTCAAGAGCCCACGATATCAACACAAACAAAATCACACACAACCCAGGGTCAACAATCCTCTACAAAAATACCAATACATTAAACAGTTCAGGGGCTTCCCTGATGGCGCAGTGGTTGAGAGTCTGCCTGCCTATGCGGGGGACACGGGATCGTGCCCCAGTCCGGGAGGATCCCACATGCCGCAGAGCGGCTGGGCCCGAAAGCCTGCGTGTCTGGAGCCTGTGCTCCGCAACGGGAGAGGCCACAACAGTGAGAGGCCCACATACCACAAAAAAAACAACAAAAACAAACAAACAAACAAAAACAGTCCCGTCTTAGGGTTTTCCTAAATTCCTACAGTTCAGATCCCCTTTCAACACTCTCTTTCCTTCCTTCTTTCAAGAACTACAGCAACTCTTTTCCTTACATAAATTTTAATATATATTCTTTAAAACGAACAATAGTTAGTAAAAGCTGCAGTTTAAAATCCAGTAATTTTGCATTTATGATTATTTGATTATCATTTGGCTCTTGAAAGTGATGTCTCCTCCCCCCCACAACCCTCTTTGCAGTCTCAGTGTCTGTTGAAAGATTAAATCTCTCTGGCCAGTTAGTACCTTTAAAAAACTTGTCAAGGTTATCTAGAGACAAGGTTGACTAGAGCTCAGTGTTCAACCATGAGACAATCTTTTTATCTCAAGTGAAGACAAGGATGCCTTCTCTTTCTAACAGATACTTCCTTCCTGCTGCAAAAGAGCAGGCAACCTCCTCGGTGCGTGAGAAGCCTGGTTAATCAAATTATTGCTAAACCTTATTATCCACATACACTCAACAACCCTTTGATCAGTGAAGATGAATCTTAAAAACAATGATGAGCAAAAAAAGCAAGACACAAAAGCCACAAGTGCATTTTTCTAAAGTTTTTAAATAGGCAAAACTAAATTATATTACTTAGGAATGCACTCAGAATTATACCACCTAGGGGAAAAAGCAAGAATGTAATTATTGTAAAGTGTGTGGTGTGGAAGGGGATGGATTGAGAAAGCACACACCAAGAATTCTGAGGTCGTGGCAATTTTCTTGATTATGTGAGTGATGGTCACATGGGTGTTTATTTTATAATTACACTGTATATTAGGTTTAAATACTTTTCAGAATGTGTTATATTTCACCATAAGTGAAAAAAATTTTTAAAGGCTGAAACTGAACATCTTCTCACTGATAATAAAAAGCCTCTGTAGAATACATTTCTTTTCTCGTTTATGTAAATATTTAAGACATTTTCAAAGAATAACTCAAAAACTACAAGAGTGCTACCTTCCAATAACTCTGTACTCCATTATTTTTCCTGTGGATTACACAAGTAAGATCGTATAATAATTTAGTTTAACAATAAAAACTTCTTAAATAGGGTGTATTTTTCTTTACAGGAGTTACTGGTGTTATAAGAATAAGCATGAACTGCTAAGAGAGTAGATCTAAAAAGTTCTCATCACAAGAAAAAAAAATTGGGGGTAACTATGTTAAGGTGATAGATGTTAACTAGACTTACCCCGGTGATCATTTCAAAATGTATACAAATATTAAGTCACTATGTTGTATATCTGAAACTAATGTTATATGTCGACTCTTACCTCAATTAAAAAAGAAAAAGCATTATGGTCACAAGTGAGTTTCCAGGCATGATTCTTTTCACCAACTCCACTCATCTGGCCAGCAACAAACAATAATTTAAGCTGTGCATATACTGGCACTTTAGAAATTAATTATGAATTACTATATTTTAATTTTTAAAATAGTATAGAAAACAGTATGTGCTGTAATATTATCTATCCATCTATCTATAGAAAGAGAGAGGAGTCCAATAATTTAAGTTTAAAAACCAAATTCACTTGAAGTCATTTGCAGGTTGGAGAGTTTGCTAGATAACATTAAAGGAAAGAGCACCCATAGTATGAAGAAAAATCTTTACCTGAGAATAGCTAATAAACCTTCAAGGCATGAAAAAGAAATTAAAAGGAAACCCCAAAAGAAACATTACCAACTTGGTTATCAGCAAATCGCTAATACTTTACTGAGAGAAACAAAATTTCCTTATGTTTTTATGCATTAATATTTCCCTTGGGATAAGAATGAAGAAAAAAATAAGAATGAAGGGAAAAAAAGTCAAAAAATAAAAGTTTGAAAAGTTAAACTATGGAAACTATTAACTTATGGAAATTACAGATAACTGATGCAGTTTTTAAAATCACTAGTTCTAAAGAAGCCAAACTTCACACAAAAGCTGTTTCCATGACTAAACTTGAATTGCCAACATCTCCCACACTATCAATTTAAAGTGAACGGTAGGGACTTCCCTGGTGGTCCACTGGCTAAGACTCCTCGCTCCCAATGCAGGATGCCCGGGTCCGATCCCTGGTCAGGGAACTAGATCTGACATGCCACAACTAAGAGTTCGCATGCCACAACCAAAGATCCCACACGCCACGGATTTGATGACCTAAGACCTGATGCAGCCAAATAAATAAATAAGTAGTTTTTAAAAAAAGTTATCTCTAAAAAAAATAAACTGAATGGTAGACACTAACTTCCCCTCATCTTCTGAAGTAACAATTTTCAAAGAACTTCTCAAAAACTTCCTCTAATGCAAACACAGGTGCAAAGAAAACAGAAAAGAATCTAGCCAAGCCACAACTGTATACCACCTTAGAAAAAGTACTTCACCACTCTGGCAATTAGCTTCTTCACCCAGAAAACAAGCCAATCCAACCAACATATACTCTAAAAGTCCTTTAGTCTATAGAATTCTGAGTCTACTCCAAAAGTTTAACTTCCACGCCATAATTCTCTTAACTCAAATGGCTTAATATTTCCAACCTCATTACTCTGAACTTTTTACGGACAAATGTAAATGAAAACAACATTCAGTTGGATTCAATCATCTTTCCCTCTCATTCAGCTATTCCCTTAAAAGCCCCTCTCTGAAAATTCCCTAGTCATTCAGGTATAACAACTTTAAGCCACCATCAACTCTTCTCTCTTCCCTACATCAAAACAAACAAAGTAATTAGCCATCATCCAATTAATGAGCGTGGTTAGCTTGAGCAGGGACTGTGCCCAGGGCATTTTGATAGGTCAATGTGTTAAGACTTAAATCAGGGCCGCTGATTAAAAAACATTAAATTAAATGGAGGATACGTTCATTTAAGCCTGCCTTGGAGGCAGAGAATGCAATAAAAAGGACACAGATTTTGTAGAACAGGTGGAGACATAGATTTTGGAGAACAGGTGGACCTGTATTATTCAATCCTTGAGAGGAGTACTAAATTGAAATATTTTTTATCTACAGAAATAAAAGATGTTACCTGATCTCTTCAATTCTAGGATCTAAAATCAAGTTATAAGACAAGGTAAAAAACTAAGCATCTACCACTATTTAGAACACATGTTAAAGTTACCCTGCAATACTAAGTTCCAAAGAAAGAAAAAAAGTCACAGATGATATGGTCAACTTAGTGTACCAGTCACAATTTTCTAGAAATTTGTTTTCCTAAAAGTAGTACAAACTTCTCCAACGTAAAGACACCAACTTACATACAGGTTATACTCGAAAATATGTTTAAATGTCTTTCATTTAAAACTATGAAAGCACTTTTCCAAAGAAAATAGTAGTAAGGTTTCCTGGAATGTCTACAAATGCCAGTTAACGTACATTTATCAATACTAAAATATGAGAGCCTTGAGCAGTTGCTCCCATTTCTTCCAACCCTGACCTAACTTTTTTTTTTTAATCTTATGGTATTGCCACTTTCTATCAATTTCTAAATCCCTGGAAATTATTCATGTAAGAAAAAGGTAAAGTAAGGACACAGAAACCTTCTCAGAAAAGAGTAAGAGGTTTAAAAACAAAAAATGTCCACCAGAATAAGGTAAAGCAAATAAAGGAGTGAAGATGGAGTAGCAGGTTAACCAGTTACATTTTTTCCCTTTCAATAGTATTAATTTGCCCATATAGTATAGTTGTGGGTCCTACGTTATTTGAAAATGTTTTCCTATCTTCGTATTTATTGTAGGGACTGACAGAAGCCACTTTTGCAATCATACATAAAACTCCATTAAGCATTCCATGTGGATAAAACATGGCAAAGAAAGAGCATAAGACTCATCACAGTAAGCAACAGGCTGACCAATAAAGGGCTTCTAATAATTCAAAAGAGTTTAGGAGTTCCACATAAACTAAATCTAATAAAACCAACATCAATATCTTTATAACAACTTCAGAGTTTCTCCTGAGACACCAGATTCAACAAAGTCATTTAACAAACTTGGGCTAATGCAATGACTTATGATGTAGGTTAGGTAAGTTACTAACCAAAACCTAGGATGATTGAATCTGGTTCTAACCTGCACTCCAAGCAAAGACGATATATAAACAGTATTTATACTCATTATATTCAAGTATTATAGAAAATAAATGCTACCCGGAAATAAGAGCTCCTCTTTATTATGGAGTCGAGGAACAAAGATAATATTCTTTACGTTACAGTGAACAGTACACTATCAGTATCCTACAAGTAAGATTTAAAAACAGTAATGGACAGATAAAAAGATATGATAAAGCAAATAAAGTAAATACTAACTGTAGAATCTACATGTTCAGTATGAGTGTTCACTGCAAAAATCTTTCAACTTTTCTGTATGCTTGAAAATTTTCATAACAATTAGCATTATACAGGCCTATTGAATTGTAGGGTGCTTTATAATTCAAGTTAACTGCAATATTGTCTTTCTCTAATAGCACTAAGTTTGCAAAGTAAACAAATTGAGGAAAAAAATATGATTCAGTCACTGGAGAATATTAATCTTTCTGTTATTTCTGAGAGCACATATGCACTGATTAATAATATATCATGATGAAGAGAACTTTTAACATTTTCTCTCATACCCCAAAGCACCCAAAACTTATTGAGAGCATAAAAATCAGAGATAGATCATAGACAGACTAGTAAGTTTCCTCATACTCATAATAACTGGGTCAGAGCCTATAATGCAATTCCTTATTCTAAGTTTCTACGACCAACGCTGTCTTTGTGCAAACTACTCATGGCAGTATGTGGTGTGCAGTATTATTCAAGTTAGCCCTCAATGTACGAATACTCTAAAGAAAGAAAGAAGTTCCAAAGTGGTTGCTGACAGAGCCTAACTCCCCCAGGACATGCCTCAGGAAACCCAGGATTACTACCTATAGGAGCCACCACACTCACCCGATGGGAGGAGGTCCAATCCCATCATCCAACCCAGCAGCTCAGTGCACTCTTTGCACCTCCTCCCTGAGTGTTCTTATAACGTAGAATGATCTCAAGAGCTCAAGGCTAGAGAAGTTTTAAATTACAATGAAATCAGTGACAGTATACAGTAAGTCCCCTACATACGAAAGAACAAGTTCTGTTCCAAGAGCACGTGAGTAAGTCTAATTTGTTCCTAAGTCCAACAAAGTTAGCCTAGGTACCCAGCTAACACAATCAGCTACACAGTACTGTACTAGATAACAGTACTGTACTAGATAATTCTCTCATAGGTTTACAATACTTTTCACACAAATAATACATAAAAAACAAACACAAAAAATAAAGAAAACATTTTTAATCTTACAGTACAGTACCTTGAAAAGTACAGTAGTACAGTACAACAGCTGGCACACAGGGGCACGTTTCCATCTTTGAAAGTTCCCAACTTGAAGGTTCGTATGTAGGGACTTACTGTACCTGTTCTGAAGTGCATGTGGACTGCTGTTGCTAATGATTCCATAAAGTGCCTTTTTAAGATTTAGGGATGTTTCTGATCTAAAATTTGTTTTGTTACCCATTTTGTCTTCTTCAGAACTGAGGTCAATAGCCTCTTTTTGTCATCTTCGAAGTGAAGAAAAACATGGAGACCTCAAAGTACAGGAAGTAGTCTCCAACTTACAAACAGCTTATGTTCCAAAGGTTTATCACTCCTTTGAAAACATGTTTGTACTAATTAACCTATTTATACCATAGTTTCTATGAAAAATTGCATCCCAAGTTTCAACTCTAAATTGCAGCTTTCTGCCCTGCAAAAAGGCATCTGCTGCCCTTTTACAGCTAACTGCAGCCAGAACTCAAGGCTCAGAGAATTCTTCTAGGGCTCCAAGGAGAACCCCCTACAACCTGTGCAGGCAGGGAAAAATGCAACTCTTTTATAGGGAGCTTTTCCATTGTCTCTGTGGGAAAAGCTACCACAATTTAACAAGATAATGGTTATGGGGAAAAGCACCTGGTTAATATGAGAGTATTAATAGTTACAACAAAAGTAAGTAGAAACTACATTCTGCTCCAGATAAAAAGAAGATAAAATTAGGTGCTGTTAAACTCATTGGTCAACCAAATGTTTGCCAAGTGCAGACAAGAAATTCTCAAACTGTGTCCTCATGTCTGATCAAGTCAACTGATAAGGGAGGAAATTACTAAAGTGAAGTGGTGAAGAGATCGTTACCAAAAATGCGGCAAAGTTCTAAAAAAGTGCAGTGTACTTTAAAATTCAATAAATACTACTGAACATCACATACCAACCCTTATAACAACCGGTAAGATTTATAAAATAACTTGAATGACAAACTTAAAAAACAAGTATAACTTTGTGACAATGAGTCACCTTTGGCAGCTAACTAGAGTCTTACGCAGTTTAAGTACTAATGTTAAAATTTACAGAAATAACTCACAAACAGAGAAAGTAAACTTTTCACTAAAAATATTTCAGAAGTGAAGCCAGTAAAGGGACATGAGAAAAAAGGGATCAGGGAAGGCCAGAATAAATTGGTTTGTGGATACACAACCTGAGAGGAACATTTAAACATTAAAGGTTCATGTTACTACTACATGTTAAAACAGTAATCTGAGAGACTCCCAAGATAGTATAACACTAGAATGTTTGTAGAATCAAAGTGCTGGTACTATTAGTAGCTTTGAAGGAAAACCACTTTTAAAATCCAAAATTTTCAACAGGAATGGATTATAAAAATAAGATGCCTAACTGAGATCTTTGAAAGACATGAAAAGAAAAACATAAGTGAGCAAACAAGGGATTTTTTTTTTTGACTGAAAATTCTCTCATTAAGTCACCTGAATTATACTTAAGACATTTGATTTATACTGGCAAATCTCCATTCACAATAAAGGACAGGGACAATTCCTTTATTATAAAAGGCTATTTACTACTAGTCAGAATTACCTAACATTATGAACATAAACACTTAACCAGGAATATAATAAAACGTATATATTAAAACTACCAGTAAGCTGAAAACCTACATTAAGTAGGTCTTTTAAGACTGAAGAGGTTTATATACCTTTAGATTAGAGTATATGAATTAAAATTTGAATGTAGAGTGTTATTCGTCCTACTAAAGGATGTTTCTGAAATGTGTTTTATACACAGAAAGATGCAAACAAATTTTTGTGTGAGTAAAAAAGGGTTATGCTCTACAAGCATATTCTTGAAACTAGAGAAGAAATCAACTTTTAATTTTTTGCCATATTGAAAAAAAAAATTTATCTATGAAGCAACCCAATAAGACTTTTCATGATTATAATACTCAATTTTAGTAGAAACTCTTTGGCTCACTTGATGCAGATTTCTAATCTTCCTTCAAAATTAGGAAAAATATCAATCATCTCATCATTCGGTTGTGAATTTTTCTGCAATCCTTAATTTAAGCCTCAATGTTACTACTAAACATTATGCAGCCTTCTGTTTATAAAAATGATACTCTCCAGAAATATTATTCACAATTTTTGTTACCCGTAATGTTTGGTCAACCATGCACTTCTGCTCTTGCAAACTGAAAAAACACAACTTTCTCTTTTTACATGTTCAGCAAAACATTAGCAGTTTTCATTTTCTGGTTTCAATTTCATTTTTATCTAATTTGCTTATGTGTTTCAAAGCTAAGACTAAGAAAACTCTGTCTAGTTCATAAGCGTCACAGTAATTTATTTTCTTCTGTGATTCCAATAAAGAAGTTGTTTTTTTAAAAAAATCAAACCTCTAAAATGGAATGGAAACGTTTCATGGAAGCATGTCAGAGCTGTTAACTGTCTACCTAAGTTGGATTCTCCAGGAGTGGACCCCTCTGGTGTTCAGCAGATGATGCACTACCAATTTTTCTATCTGTAACAGAACTTCAATTGGTATTTTAATATATGGGTAACTCACTCCCCCAATATTTATTATCCATATATTCAGTAACTCTCAAGAAGATTCTCTCTCTGTGCTTCCAATGACAAATACCCTCAAGTTTAGTTGGGCCTAATTATAAGGAAGTAAGATGAACTCAAGGGTATGGGTCAAGAAGATGAATTAAGTCAGTTTAAAAGGCATAGACCAGGGCTAAAACAAAAAACAAAGAAAACTTAACCCAGGTTGGTCAAGTTGGAAAAAAAAATTAAAGCACTCTTCCTATCTAAGTAATTCACAGACCAGTGAATTGTTAGCTAAATTAGCTAGTGCTCTTTATGCGGTAATTTCCTAAAACATTCAGGTGAGTCCCTGATACCACGTGAAACTTCAGTATTACAATCCAGGGCTCCCCATCACTATGGTACTGTTTGTTCTCTAATCCACAACCCTTCCTGCAGAGACCAATAAAGAAACTAATGCAACGCTTTCGGATATTGAGCATAACATACTGAGGGTGACAGTTTGGTTCACAGAGTAATGAGCCTGCTCTGAAAAGTAGCCCAAGATAATTGTGGACCGGTGAGGTGCAGAGTGCACTTAAAGGCTTGAAAAAAAAGCCACTCTTGAAAATATCTAACGTTAAATAAGCGTCCCTAGCTTCCAGATCACTTTTAGGGGTCTTATTTCCTTTCCTCCAACACCTCACTCCCTCGCTTTTTCCCTTCCCGTCTGAGAGCCAAGAGAGACATGGTAAAAGCGTGCAACTGCGAGGCTGCGACGACGAGGCTCCTGCACATCTGGACTCACCTCCAACTGCAACAGGGCACCCCCTGGGCGAGCCCATCCCAACCGGCCGAAAACGCGCGCGAGAAGCTGAGAGCAGGCGAGAGCCGCAGGCGGGGAGGCGGGTAGTCCGCCGCCCGGCGCGGCGGGTCGGGTTCCGCGGGCCGAGGCGGCTGCGAAGAGAAGCGTTCGCCCTCCTGGGAGTCTGCAGACTCGCCCGACCCGGGTCAAGGTCCCGCTCGGGCCCCGACGCCCCACCTCGAGCGGCGCGGGGGAAACTTCGCTTGCAGGCGGGGGCGCGCCCGAGCTCGGGACCAGTGGCGGGTCCGGGCAGAGCGCGGTGGGGGGGGGGGGAGAGGGAGGCGCCGGTCCCGGTCCTGGGCCCGCGGCGGGGGAGGGGCGGCGGGCACTTACCACGGGTCGAACTCGTGGATGATGCTTTCGAAGCGGATGACGGCGAAGAGGCGCGAGCTGAAGCCGGCGAGCCAGGCCAGGAAGAGGATGGTGAAGGAGAGCAGTGACTGCCAGCCGGCCGGCTGCGACAGCCCCCCAGACAGCCCCGTGGGGGCCGGCTTCGATGCCGCGCCGCCCGCCGCCTTGTGCGCGCACTGGGCCCCGGGCCCGTGGTGGCCGTGCCGGCTGTTCCCCAGGGCCATGAGGCCGCTCCACGGGGATGAGTTGAGGGACGACTTGTGCTTGCTCTCCGGGGCCGAGGGCTCCGCCATGTTGTGCCCCGGCGGCGGGTCTCGCTCCGCGCCGCCGCCGCCGCCGCCGCCGCCGCCTGGTCCGAGGGGTGCTGGGCGGGGACCCGGAGGAGGAGGAGGAGGAGGAAGAAGAAAGAGGAGGAGGAGGGAAGAGAGCCGCGCGCGCCCGCCCTTAGCGCCGCGAGGCCGGGGGACGGGGGGTGGAGGCGGCGGCGGGGAGTCTCCGCCTCAGCAGCGGCCGCGACCGCCGCTCTCTCAACTCGGATGGCCCCTGCGCCCCTCTAGCCATCCGTCTTCCCAGTACAGTTGCGGCAGCGGCGAAAGCCGACGGGACGAGGGCGCCAGAGAAAGAGCAGGAGCAGACGGAGGCGGCACCACGGTTCGGAGAAGCAATGACATTCCCCCCACAAACGCCGCCCGCCCCGCCGTGAGGAGCAGGAGGAGGAGTCCCCCGGCGTCCGGGCGGAGCTCAGGCTACCTCTGACTCCGCCCCCGACCCAACAGGAACTGGCCCCTACGCCTGTCACAATGCGACAGGTCCGCTAGGGGGCGGGCCCAGAACCGCGGTGCCGGCCAATGGGGGCGCGAGCTGGGGCGGGGCTTGGCCCAATCATTCTCCCCTCCCCCTCCCCCTCCCGGCCTCGCGCTCGTTCGCCCGGAGCGGCCTGGCTGCGCGGTTACTGCTTCATTGTCAGTTGAAAGACGCAGTTTCGCGCGCCTGTATTGGCGGCCAGGAGGGGCGCTAGGCGGCTCCGCGCGTTGCTTGGAGCTGAGCCGGGCCAAGGGGGCGGGAGGTGGTCGAGGACAGACGGGCGGCCTCCTTTAGAACCAGTTTACGGCACGCAGGGTGCGCCGCGCCGACTGGCCGGCCGCGCTCCGCGGTCGTGACTTTTAACCCGCTTTGCGCGGAGCGCCCGTCACGTGACCGGGCGCGCAGGCGCGCAGTCCTAGTGCCCCGCGCGTGGGTCTGGCGCGTAGCGATCTGTCGCCTGGGGCTCCCCGCTCCCGGCGCAGCGAATCACCAGCCCGCGGCCGCGGCAAGACTAGCCCAGCGAGCTGCGCCTGGCGGCCTGTCTCCGAGGTCCCGGGCGAGGGCACGTTTGCCGGCGCTGGGAACTCATCGGAGCCGGCAAACAAGCCCCTAGCTCGGAAACGACCCCGTGGGACAAGCGAAGTGCGACTTTCTCCGGCTTTTTTCACTTGTATTTTCCTGATTGCAAAGATAACGTTTGTTCACTGGAAATGTGGGCAAATGTAGGAAATTGTTAACAGTTGCATACATTCCATCAGACGAGTGAAACTTTCTGTGGACTTTAAGCTGTTACCCAATCCTCTCTTCATTAGGTGAGAGCGAACTGCAGATCCCTGTACACGAATTTTTGCACGTCTAGTTTGCATTTTTACACCTTCCTCCCCCTTTACCCACGCCCCTGCCCCCCAAAAGAAAGTGCTACCCGGTAGACTAAACTCAAAGCAAAATGAGTTTAATTATAAGTGGAGTAATCAACTTTATTTCAATAAAAATTTATATCTATATATATATAATATATGGAGACTAGAAGTGCTCTGATATAAGCCCCAGGAAAGGCACGGAGCTTTCAGTACGATCAACACTCCGTAAATACTTGATTAACTTTTCATGTAAATTAACATTTACGTAAAATTGTCCATTTTATTAGGTAAATAACATCTGAACTTAAAAGCGTGTATTCGCGTAATATTATAAAGGCACTCAATTATTGTCATTAAAAAAATTAGTACAGAAAATGTAAACACATTTAGAAGTTGTGTTTAAATAGCAGGTCTTTTCAAAATGTTAGCTAAATGAATAAGTAGCCTTAGTTAGCGGCTGCTCTTTGAAACAACTGGACCCAGCTACGTACTCAACCTGCTAAGTGATTAACTTTTCTCTCATTTCCTTACAAAATTAAATAAATAAATAGTCTCATTAAGGAAAGGATGAAAAGGTTTCCAGAAATAGACTTTCCCACTAATGATTTAATAGCCGACATTTATTGAATATCTAAATTTTAATGAGAATTATGGTAGAATATTAACTGAGCCCTGTTGTACCAGAATTCTAGGTGACTTGCTCTATGTCAGAGCCCAAACCTTCTAGGCTAAAATGCCAGCATTTAGAGAACTTGTGCCCGTGTTCCATGAACCAAAGTTCCATCAGCCTAAAATAAATCTTATTTTGTGTTTTTATTTGGATATCTCTATTTTATTGTCTTTTGTGTAGATGCTGCCTATTAAGTTGTACGTTATCTTCTTTTGCTTCCTTTTTGGTTGTTTAACGGCCAGAGCCCTGGTCTGAAAAGTGACAAAGCTTGGTTCTGGTCCCACTTTTTTGCTTACTAGCCATGTAACATTGGACAAGTCACCTGCATGGGTTACCCTTTCTACTCTTCGAGTCAATTGTTAATATCAAATTAGATCGCTTATCTGGAAATATTTTGAAAATTTGTTAAGGTACATATGCAAATACAGAGTAGCTGTGCGGGTAAAAGCAGCAGGGAAAACTCCTGTTATTCTTTTTTTTTCCCCATTTAACATCTTTATTGGAGTATAATTGCTTTACAATGGTGTGTTAGTTTCTGCTTTATAACAAAGTGAATCCGTTATACATATACATATTTCCACATATCTCTTCCCTTTTGCGTCTCCCTCCCTCCCACCCTCCCTATCCCACCCCTCTAGGTGGTCACAAAGCACCGAGCTGATCTCCTTGTGCTATGTGGCTGCTTCCCACTAGCTCCTATTTTACATTTGGTAGTGTAATATGTCCATGCCACTCTCTCACTTCTTCCCAGCTTACCCTTCCCACTCCTCGCATCCTCAAGTCCATTCTCTACGTCTGCGTCTTTATTCCTGTCCTGCCCCTAGGTTCTTCAGAACCAGTTTTTTCTTTAGATTCCATATATATGTGTTAGCATATGGTATTTGTTTTTCTCTTTCTGACTTACTTCACTCTGTATGACAGACTCTTAAGTCCATCCACCTCACTACAAATAACTCAATTTCATTTCTTTTTAAGAATGAGTAATATTCCATTGTATATATGTGCCACATCTTCTTTATCCATTCATCTGTTGATGGACACTTAGTTTGCTTCCATGTCCTGGCTATTGTAAATAGAGCTGCAGTGAACATTGTGGTACATGACTCTTTTTAAATTATGGTTTTCTCAGGGTATATGCTCAGTAGTGGGATTGCTGGGTCGTATGGTAGTTCTATTTTTAGTTTTTTAAGGAACCTCCATACTGTTTTCCATAGGGGCTGTATCAATTTACATTCCCACCAACAGTGCAAGAGGGTTCCCTTTTCTCCACACCCTCGCCAGCATTTATTGTTTGTAGATTTTTTGATGATGGCCATTCTGACCGGTGTGAGGTGATAACCTCATTGTAGTTTTGATTTGCATTTCTCTAATGATTAATGGTGTTGAGCATTCTTTCATGTATTTGTTGGCAATCTGTATATCTTCTTTGGAGAAATGTCTATTTAGGTCTTCTGCCCATTTTTGGATTGGGCTGTTTGTATTTTTGATACTGAGCTGCATGAGCTGCTTGTAAATTTTGGAGATTAATCCTTTGTCAGTTGCTTCATTTGCAAATATTTTCTCCCATTCTGAGGGTTGTCTTTTCGTCTTGTTTATGGTTTCCTTTGCTGTGCAAAAGCTTTTAAGTTTCATTAGGTCCCATTTGTTTATTTTTGTTTTTATTTCCATTTCTCTAGAAGGTGGGTCAAAAAGGACCTTGCTGTGATGCACATATGGTCACCTTATCTTTGATAAAGGAGGCAAGAATATACAGTGGAGAAAAGACAGCCTCTTCAATAAGTGGTGCTGGGAAAACTGGAAAGCTACACGTAAAAGAATGAAATTAGAACACTCCCTAACACCGTACACAAAAATAAACTCAAAATGGATTAAAGACCGGGCCTCCCTGGTGGCGCAGTGGTTGAGAGTCCGCCTGCCGATGCAGGGGATACGGGTTCGTGCCCCGGTCTGGGAGGATCCCATGTGCCGCGGAGCGGCTGGGCCCGTGAGCCATGGCTGCTGAGCCTGCGCGTCCGGAGCCTGTGCTCCGCAACGGGAGAGGCCACAGCAGTGAGAGGCCCGCATACCACAAAAAAAAAAAAAAAAAAAAAAAAAAAAAAAAAAAAAAGGATTAAAGACCTAAATGTAAGGCCAGACACTATTAAACTCTTAGAGGAAAACATAGGCAGAACACTACATGACATAAATCCTGTTATTCTTGATCTTCACTCACTCACTCACAGATTCATTCAAGTATTCATTGAGCTCCTCCTTTATGCCAGGCTCTATGTGGATCATGGGATGCAGGAGGGAGCATGAGGGATGTGGTTCCAGCCCTAGGGAGGTGGACATTGAACCATCACATTACTAAGTACCAAAAATGGAATGTGGCAAATACAATGGAAGGGAGATACACAGGGGATTTGATCTTCAGAAGATGAGAACATTACCCTTAGGAAGCAGCACTAGGGCTGAGGACTGGGGGTGAGAATGAATGGACCAGGGGAAGAAGAATGGAAAGAATTACCCAGACAGAGAAGCACAGGCAAAGGCTCTGCCGTGGCGCTGGGGAGGCAAGTACAAGGAGCCCAGAAAAGGGCCAGTATGGCTGCAACACAGATAGTGGAACAACGTGGGATAGGAGTTGAAGAAATGGCCAGATAGTGTGGATCATGTTAAGAGGTGTTTTTCGTTTTGTTGTAACTGCAGAGTAATAGGGAACCATGAAAGGCTTTAAGCAGGATGTGGTGTGTGTGATATGGCATGAGAGATGATCATTCTGCGGTTTGAAAAGATTACTGGTGTGCAATGTGGAAAATACATTGGAGAGGGGACCAGTGAGAGATCTCATCAGTCTATGAGGGCCAATATCTGAGATTTCCGAGGTTACTTCCATGAGGAATGCATTACTGAAGAACTACTAAGGAACCCATAGACATAAATTGCAACACGGTTCATTCTCAGTTTCCAGCTCACCAACATAGAAAAAATGGTTTCCAGTTTGTGCATGAAGCTTGGGTGTACTGTTTTGCCTCTCTGCACTTAACTTCTTGATCCTGGTAGGTGCTTATAATGTCCTCACTGAGTTCAAATCTCCGAGGGGTTAGACAGTAAAACTTAAGTGGTACAGTGTGATGAGTGGAGTGGTGAAATAGCAGCAGCAAAGCAGAAATTCACCAAGACACACCAGGCAGAGGGATGCGGGGATTCCAAGCAAAAACAAGGAAGTCCTTGGAAGTCATACTCGAAATTCAGTATTAATGAAGGTGGTTGGAAGATGAGGCTGAAAGGGAGATAAAAACCACATTATCAGTGATTTGTCTGCCTGGTTAAGGAGTTGAGATATTAACCCTTAAGCAGCTGGGAGTCACTGAAGCATTTAGAACAACAATAAAACCATCGGACTTGGTTAATGGAAAAAAATGTTTGACAGCAGCGTGAAGAGTATACTGGAAAGGGTGAGAGTAGAAGGGTGGGGTCCAGAGAGGAAGTGCTAGATTGGAGAGGTATCAAGGGAGCAGAATCCAAAAATTGATGGTGGAAGTCAGGGTCAGGATGAGCCTGGGGTGGGAGGTGGTGTCACACAAATGGGGAGCACAGGACAAGGCACAGGTTTGGAGGGAAGATGATCAGATCAGCTTTGGACATGTCATGTTTTAAGTCTCTTTAGGATTTGCAAGAGGAGGTGACTAACATAGAGACACATGGATAAAAAGATCCGATGCTCGAGAGGCAAACCTTTTTTGGGGGATAAAGGTTGAGGACTTCTTGGCCATGGCTGAAATTTTGGTGGAACCTAATTTAGAGAGAATGATAGAAGGGTTGAAGACAGAACCCTAAGGAACTCCCAAATTAAGAAGATCAAAAAGGAGCCTAGGGCTTCCCTGGTGGCGCAGTGGTTGAGGGTCCGCCTGCCGATGCAGGGGACACGGGTTCGTGCCCCGGTCCGGGAAGATCCCACATGCCGCGGAGCAGCTGGGCCCGTGAGCCATGGCTGCTGAGCCTGTGCGTCCGGAGCCTGTGCTCCGCAACGGGAGAGGCCACAACAGTGAGAGGCCCGCGTACCGCGAAAAAAAAAAAAAAAAAAAAAAAAGGAGCCTAAAAGGGAGGCGAGACAGGAGCCAGAGAGATGGAAGAACCAGCAGAGAGGGTGATGTCCCAGCAGCTAAGTGGAGAAAGGGGAAAAAAACGAGGCTAGCAGTGGCACAGAGTGGAGAGAAGTGCAGTGTGACACTGCTGGAAAGTGTGCCGTGTTTGGCAACCAGGAGTTGGCCAGTTCCTTTTGCAAGGCCAGTGTAGGGAAGCAGCAAGGAGCAGAAACCAGATGGCAGCGGGTGAGGGGGGATCGGAAGCAAAGGACGCAGAGGCAGGGAGTGTAAACCACCCCTTTTAGAAGTCTGGCTTAGAAAGCACACAGAGGATCAAGTCAGGTCAAGACAAGACGAAATGACTGATCCTCAGTGCTTGGCATTTCCACTGTGGTCAAGAAAGACCTAAGGGATGATTCCGTGTCTCGGGAGTGGCACAGGTCTTAGAGGAGTTTTCATCCTTCCTAGAGGAACAGAAATGGCATGACACACATTCTTGTACTAAACACACCACAGGAGGGGGTGGCCAGAGCCTGGCATTTAATTGGCATCTATAAATATTTGGTGACTGAGGGACTTCACTCTTACCTCATCCCCTTCTGATAAGCATCAGTCAGAGTACCTGCCTGGTGACCCGCAGCCCCAGAGGGGAGAGGGAAGCAGAGAGGGAGAAATGTGGGAGAAAAGTGATGAGGTTGTGAACTCCTAGCTGGGCTGCCTAGAAGCAGTGTTATGTGGTGGTTTGGAACACAGGCTCTGGAGACATCCTGCCAAAGATCAGATCCCGGCTGGACTTCTGAGTCACGTGGCCTATGGCAAGTTTCTTCACCCTTCTGTGCCTTGGTCTCCTTATCTCTAAAGCATGGATAACGATTGCACCTTCCTTTTAGGGTTCTAATGAGGAATAAAGGAAACAATCCAGGAGAACTTGGTCCAACACCTAGCACAAAGGAAGCATGCAATCCATGTTGGTTTTTGACACTATTACTGGGACTACTTCTATATCTAGAACAATGACAGATGGGCTGTGAGACTTACCTCTGTGGATTTCCTTAAAATAATCCCCCATGACCTGAGCCCATCTCAGCACTTCTCTGTTTCTTTAAACTAGGAAGTACCTGCCTCAAATCAACCACCACCTAGGAATGCTGTTTCACTGAAATACCTGATAGATAAACTAGTGGGGAGCTAAGGTGAAAAGAAAACCTCAGAGGGCAGGTGTGGTAGGCAGTTTCTAGTGATCCTTGATTCCTGGTGTTCATACCCTGTGAATCTCCTTCATCGGGTGTGGGCTGGAGGGAGTGACTTACTTCTAAGCAGCAGAATATAGCAAAAGTGATGGGCTGTTGCTTCCAAAATTAGGTTATTAAAAACTAGTCTCTTCTTCTCCTCCCCCGCTTCCTCCCCTCTCCTCCCTCCCCCTCCCCTTTTCTCCTCCTTCTTTCCCCTCTCAGGAAAGCAAACAATAGTACTGTGAGTAGCCCAGTAAAGGGGCCCCACATAGCATGGAACTATTGTCTCTGGCCAGCAGCCTGCAAGTACCTGAGGCTGTGAACAGCCACAAGAGTTTGCTTAGCAGCAGATACTTCCAAAGCCCAGCCTTGGGATGACTGCACCCCCAGATGACACCTTGACTGCAGCCTAATGAGACACCCTGAGCCAGAAGACTCAGCTAAGCTGCACCCAGATTCCTGGCCCACAGGAACTGTGAGAAAATACATGTTTATTATTTTAAGCCATGTGTAATTTGTTACACAGCTATGGATAACTAATACAGAGGAATGATAAGGTTATCAGCAATCTTTTGCATAATTTTCCTAAGAATGTACCTAAATAACCTGCAAAGATGAAAAGAAACAACCCTACTGTCACCACTTAATCACCCAAAGAATATTCTAAGGCACACTCATCCCATAAGATACTTTGGGAGAAAAAAAAAGTTTTCCCGGTCAAAAAAACCAACATGCTTTATTTCCCCCTTAGAAATTTATGATAAACGTTGCCATACTCAATGCTCTGGAAAATTCTGCGGTAACCCAATTTTACCTCCACACTGCCCAAGCCTATTTGACCTGTTTCCTCATAACACCTTTTAACAGGCTATGAAACATCCAGTCCTCAGACATAGTTTGGAAAACACTGCATGAGATTAAAGTTGACACTTCAACTTCAGCTCTAGAACTACAAGCACCTTTCGTATGGAAGAGCCCTGGCTGGGCAGCTGAGAGTTGCATTCTGGGTCAGGTCTTACCAGTAAGTCAAGTGACCTTAGGCAGGGTTGCCAGTAAGTCAAGTGACCTTAGGCAGGTCACTGAAGTTGCCCACAGGCACTTGTCAAATAACTAGAGCATCAGAATCTTTAACTCACCACAGCCCTGCAGGGTTGGTTTTCATTCTCTTGACTGCTGTCTCACTATCGTAAGATAGCTGCTGGAGCTCCAGACATCACATCAGCATTTGAGGCAGAATGTCAGGGGAACAGGAAGTGTCAATCATGTATGTCTCCCTTTTTTTTTTTTTTTTTTTTTTGCGGTACGCGGGCCTCTCGCTGTTGTGGCCTCTCCCCGTTGCGGAGCACAGGCTCCGGACGCACAGGCTCAGCGGCCATGGCTCACGGGCCCAGCCGCTCCACGGCATGTGGGATCTTCCCGGACCGGGGCATGAACCCGTGTCCCCTGCATCGGCAGGCAGACTCTCAACCACTGTGCCACCAGGGAAGCCCCTCCCTTTTTTAAGGAAAACAAAAATTTCCCAGAAATTACCTTAACTTACCTTCCCTTAGATCATTGGCAAGAACCCACTACCGCCCCACCCCCCCCACCCCTGTGATCACATTGAGTTTCTATTGCCCCAGGGCTCCAGCATCACTTCTTCAGGCATGTCTGGCTGTGCTGATAGCTCAAACAAAAATCCTGAAATTGGATTTCAGTGGGTCTGATTGGCCTGACTTGGATCAAGTGTCAATTCCTGACCAAATACCTTGGCTAAGAGGATGAGAAACACTCACTGATATAAACCAATGAGGTGGCTGTGTTCCAATAAAACTTGGTTTATCAAAACAGGTGTCAGGTCAGATTTGGTCTGCAGGTTGTAGTTTGCCGACTCCTGAACTAGAGTATTCCTTATCCCTGAAATGATGCAAACTGGAGAGCTTGATTTATTATTATTATTATTATTATTACTACTACTACTACTATTACGAATGCTTTACAGAGGTAATACAGTTATGTGAAGACTCTGCCTCCCTCCCTTTGTCCTGAAGCCAAATTCCTTCCCTTTTCTCCCTATAGGTAATCATTTTTATTATTTCCTTTTGTATCCTTTCAACATTCTTTATGAAAAGGCAAGCACACATGAACATGTTTTCTTATTTTTCCATTTTTTTACATGCTCTACACACTTCTCTCTGTCTTGATTATTTTTTCTAAATATTTATCTTCAAGATCTTTCTACATCAGCTCATAGAGGAAATTTTTATTCCTTTTTATGGCTGCCTGATATTCCATAGGATGGATGTATATTAATTTAATCAATAACCCATTGGTGGGTGTTTGAGCTGTTTCCAATCTTGTGCTACTACAAACAAAGATACAATGAATAGATTTATAAGGAAGCAATTTTTCCCAAGTGCAAGTGTGTGGGTTGGAGAAATTACCATAGTGAAATTTGGTATGAGTATATTTGTAATTTCAATAGATAAATTGTCCTTATATGGGCTTTTATCTATTGCCTTACCACAGTGTGTGAGAGACCCATTTCACAGGGCTCACCAACAATGTACGTAAAGAAACTGTTGGTTTTTTGCCAACAAGTGGGATGCAAACTCATAGTTTTAATTTGCATTTCCCTTATGAGTAAGGCTGAGGGTACTTGATTTCATATTTAAGACAATCTTTTCACATCCTCAGTGAGGCAGAATTGCCATCACTGATTGTGTATCTTTAAGCATACTTATTGGGATAGTAGCTCCAATATTATGGAAACCATTAACATGTATAGTTTTATTTGCTGGTTGCTCAGAAAACGAGGCCATCTACAGTGAATTCATGCAAATCTGTTCCTAAACCACCACCACCCCCAAACTCTTCTACTGTTCAGTTTAGCATATCCTCTAGAATATCTATTCTACATCATGTACTTCATGAAAGTACCCCTGAGGTAATGATGGGATTTTTTACGGTGCATTAAGAAATTCAGATAGAATTTTTCTAAAGAACAAGTAACTGTTTGCAAATGCCTCCCCTGAAAGAAAGATGGTTGTTTCATTTTCTTTTAATGTCAGGAAGTTTTGTGCCTTCCTGATATGTAGCTAATTGTCCACCTCTTCCTGAGAGTCTTATAAGAGCAGATGAGTAAATAGTTTACTTCAGTAAAAAATATTTTCTTTTAATGTATTTCAGGTAAAATCACAGTGATCTGATCACCAATCCTTATACACTGGGGATTTTTTTTTAACATATTGTAAAATGATCACAGAATCAATAACTGCATTATATTTGTAAGACAATGTATTATATTCTTATATAAAGTAAGTCAGAGTGATGTTCAAAGAAGTTTATAAAATATGAAGATGCTGTTATTTCACCCTACAGGTGTCCGGAAAACAGGAAAAATTGACATAAGGACTTTTTCTTGCTTAACCAGAGAATTTAATATATATTGAGTGTCAGAGTTCATGTATTCATTTTGTTAATCTCTTCACTTCTTTCTATTGTAAATTGTTCATATCTCAAACATTTAATTTTAAAATTAGGTACAATAAATATTATGCTGAAGAAATGTCTTCCACTTAATAACTACACAAAACAAACTCATTTACCAAGAAATTAGAGACTTTGTTGGTTATTAAATTAGTGACATAATGAAGAATGGAAGGCACATTATCTGGAAGTTATAAAATTGAAAACTACATTATAATTTGTATAATAAAAACAAGATTAAAAGGAGCTGAAGGGATATATTAATTGTAAAAATATTCTGAACATCTAAAGCATTATAAATGCATTTACGATTGGGATGTTCATTTCTGATAACATGGGTTTCTTAGGCTTTTTCAAGTTTTCAAAGAACAGAGATGTATTTGGGTTCCGGGTAATGGAATTTATTGAAAGGATGCACAGAGGAGTAAAAGAGAGACAGGAAGACTTCTCTGCAGATGCACAGCCAGACTGCAGAGAAAACAATAAGTTATTTTGGGATGCACAGCAATTCTAATGTCTCAACAAAACTCTGCTAGGCCATTCGTATGACCTGTCATCTTCCTTGCACCATGTCCATATGCTGACGCCACTGTTCTGTCTTGGTTTCTATTGTGACTGCCTTTCCTGTCTTTATCCTCTAACACACTCACTATTCTTGTTCTCAAAGACACTCACTCATGCTGCCTTATGGTTCCTATTGCTCTGGGGCTTACTGCCCTCTCTTGAACATCTTTCCTTTTTTATTTTTGAATTGTATTTTATTTATTCTTTTATACAGCAGGTTCTTATTAGTTATCCATTTTATACGTATTAGTGTATATATGTCAATCCCAATCTCCCAATTTGTCACAGCACCACCACCGCCACCCCCGCCGCTTTCCCCCCTTGGTGTCCATATGTTTGTTCTCTACATCTGTGTCTCAATTTCTGCCCTGCAAACCGGTTCATCTGTACCATTTTTCTAGGTTCCACATATATGTGTTAACATATGATATTTGTTTTTCTCTTTCTGACATACTTCACTCTGTATTACAGTCTCTAGATTGATCCATGTCTCTACAAATGACCCAATTTCGTTCCTTTGTATGTCTGAGTAATATTCCACTGTATATATGGACCACATCTTCTTTATCCATTTGTCTGTCAATGGGCATTTAGGTTGCTTCCCTGACCTGGCTGTTGTAAATAGTGCTGCAGTGAAAATTGGGGTGCATGTGTCTTTTTTCTTTTTTTTTGCGGTATGCGGGCCTCTCACTGTTGTGGCCTTTCCCGTTGCGGAGCACAGGCTCCAGACGCGCAGGCTCAGCGGCCATGGCTCACGGGCCCAGCCGCTCTGTGGCCTGTGGGATCTTCTTGGACCGGGGCACGAACCCGTGTCCCCTACATCGGCAGGTGGACTCTCAACCACTGCACCACCAGGGAAGCCCCATGTGTCTTTCTGAATTATGGTTTTCTCTGGGTATATTTCCAGTAGCGAGATTGCTGGGGCATATGGTAATTCTATTTTTAGTTTTTTAAGGAACTGTTCTCCATAGTGGTTGTATCAATTTACATTCCCACCAACAGTGCAAGAGGGTTCCCTTTTCTCCACACCCTCTCCAGCATTTGTTGTTTTCTGATGATGCCCATTCTAACTGGTGTGAGGTGATACCTCATTGTAGTTTTGATTTGCATTTCTCTAATATTTAGTGATGTTGAGCAGCTTTTCATGTGCTTCTTGGCCATCTGTATGTCTTCTTTGGAGAAATGTCTATTTAGGTTTTCTGCCCGTTTTTGGATTGGGTTGTTTCTTTTTATCATATTGAGCTGCATAAGCTGTTTATATATTTTGGAGATTAATACTTTGTCTGTTGATTCGTTTGCAAATATTTTCTCCCATTCTGAGGGTTGTCTTTTCGTCTTGTTTGTAGTTTCCTTTGCTTTGCAAAAGCTTTTAAGTTTCGGGCTTCCCTGGTGGCGCAGCGGTTGAGAGTCTGCCTGCCGATGCAAGGAACATGGGTTCGTGTCCCGTTCCAGGAAGATCCCACATGCCGCGGAGCGGCTAGGCCCATGAGCCATGGCCACTGAGCCTGCGCGTCTGGAGCCTGTGCTCCACAACGGGAGAGGCCACAACAGTGAGAGGCCTGCATACCACAAAAAAAAAAAAAAAAAAAAAAAAAAAGCTTTTAAGTTTCATTAGGTCCCATTGGTTTATTTTTTGTTTTTATTTCCATTACTTTAGGAGGTGTATCAAGAAAGATCTTGCTGTGATTTATGTCAAAGAGTGTTCTTCCTATGTTTTCCTCTAAGAGTTTTATAGTGTCCGGTCTTACATTTAGGTCTCGAATCCATTTTGAGTTTATTTTTGTGTATGGCATTAGGGAGTATTCTAATTGCATTTTTTACATGTAGCTGTCCAGTTTTCCCAGCACCACTTATTGAAGAGCCTGTCTTTTCTCCATTGTATATCCTTGCCTCCTTTGTCATAGATTAGTTGACCATAGGTGCGTTGGTTTATCTCTGGGCTTTCTACCCTGTTCCATTGATCTATATCTCTATTTCTGTGCCAGTACCACATTGTCTTGATTACTGTAGCTTTGTAGTATAGTCTGAAGTCAGGGAGTCTGATTCCTCCAGCTCTGTTTCTTTCCCTCAAGACTGCTTTGGCTATTCGGGGTCTTCTGTGTCTCCATACAAATTTTAAGATTTTTTGTTCTAGTTCTATAAAAAATGCCACTGGTAATTTGATAGGGATTGCACTGAATCTGTAGATTGCTTTGGGTAGTATAGTCATTTTCACAATATTGATTCTTCCAATCCAAAAATGTGGTATATCTCTCCATCTGTTGGTATCATCTTTAAATTCTTTCATCAGTGTCTTATAGTTTTCTGAGTACAGGTCTTTTACCTCCTTAGGTAGGTTTATTCCTAGGTATTTTATTCTTTTTGTTGCAGTGGTAAATGGGAGTATTTCCTTAAATTCTCTTTCAGATTTTTCATCATTAGTGTATAGGAATGCAAGAGATTTCTGTTCATTAATTTTCTATCCTGCAACTTTACCAAATTCATTGATTAGCTCTAGTAGTTTTCTGGTGGCATCTTTAGGATTCTCTATGTATAGTATCATGTCATCTGCAAACAGTGACAGTTTTGCTTCTTCTTTTCCAATTTGTATTCCTTTTATTTCTTTTTCATCTCTGATTGCTGTGGCTGGGACTTCCAAAACTATGTTGAATAATAGTGGGGAGACTGGACATCCTTGTCTTGTTCCTGATCTTAGAGGAAATGCTTTCAGTTTTTCACCATTGAGAATGATGTTTGCTGTGGGTTTGTTGTATATGGCCTTCATTATGTTGAGGTAGGTTCCCTCTATGCCCACTTTCTGGAGAGTCTTTATCATAAATCGGTGTTGAATTTTGTCAAAAGCTTTTTCTGCATCTACTGAGATGATCATATGGGTTTTATTCTTCAGTTTGTTAATATGGTGTATCACATTGATTTATTTGTGTATATTGAAGAATCCTTGCATCCCTGGGATAAATCCCACTTGATCATGGTGTATGATCCTTTTAATGTGTTGTTGGATTCTCTTTACTAGTATTTTGTTGAGGATTTTTGCATCTATATTCATCAGTGATATTGGTCTGTAATTTTCTTTTTTTGTAGTATCTTTGTCTGGTTTTGGTATCAGGGTGATGGTGGCTTCATAGAATGAGTTTGGGAGTGTTCCTTCCTCTGCAATATTTTGGAAGAATTTGAGAAGGATGGGTGTTAGCTCCTTTCTAAATGTTTGATACAATTCACCTGTGAAGCCATCTGGTCCTGGACTTCATTGGAAGATTTTTAATCACAGTTTCATTTTCATTACTTGTGATTGGTCTGTTCATATTTTCTATTTCTTCCTGGTTCAGTCTCGGAAGGTTGTGCATTTTTAAGAATTTGTCCATTTCTTCCAGGTTGTCCCTTTTATTGGCATAGAGCTGCTTGTAGTAGTCTCTTAGGATGTTTTGTATTTCTGCAATGTCTGTTGTAACTTCTCCTTTTTCATTTCTAATTTTATTGATTTGAGTCCTCTCCCTCTTTTTCTTGATGAGTCTGGCTAAGGGTTTATCAATTTTGTTTATCTTCTCAAAGAACCAGCTTTTAGTTTTATTGATCTCTGCTACTGTTTTCTTTGTTTCTATTTCATTTATTTCTGCTCTGATCCTTATGATTTCTTTCCTTCTACTAACTTTGGGTTTTGTTTGTTCTTCTTTCTCTAGTTCCTTTAGGTGTAAGGTTAGATTGTTTATTTGAGATGTTTCTTTTTTCTTGAGGTAGGCTTATATTGCTATAAACTTCCCTCAAAACTGCTTTTGCTGCATCCCATAGGTTTTGGATCATTGTGTTTTCATTGTCATTTTTCTCTAGGTATTGTCTGATTTCCTCTTTGATTTCTTCAGTGATCTCTTGGTTATTTAGTAACATATTGTTTAGCCTCCATGTGTCTGTGTTTTTTCCATTTTTCTCCATGTAATTGATTTATAATCTCAGAGCGTTGTGATCAGAAAAGATGCTTGATATGACATCAATTTTAATAAATTTACTGAGGCTTGATTTGTGACCCAAGATGTGATGTATCCTGGAGAATGTTCTGTGTGCACTTGAGAAGAAAGTGTAATCTGCTGTTTTTGGATGGAATGTCCTATGGAATGTCAATTAAATCTATCTGGTCTATTGTGTCATTTAAAGCTTGTGTTTTCTTAGTGATTTTCTGTTTGCATGATCTGTCCATTGGTGTAAGTGAGGTGTTGAAGTTCCCCACTATTATTGTGTTGCTGTTGATTTCCTCTTTTATAGCTGTTAGCATTTGCCTTATGTATTGAGGTGCTACTATAATGGGAACATATATATTTATAATTGTTATATCTTCTTCTTGGATTGATCCCTTGATCATTATGTACTGTCTTTTCTTGTCTCTTGTAACATTCTTTATTTTAAAGTCTATTTTATCTGATATGAGTATTGTTACTCCAGCTTTCTTTTGATTTCCATTTTCATGGAATATCTTTTTCCATCTCCTCACTTTCCATCTGTATGTGTCTCTAGGTCTGAAGTGGGTCTCTTGTAGACAGCATATATATGGGTCTTGTTTTTGTATCCATTCAGTGAGCCTGTGTCTTTTGGTTGGAGCATTTAGTCCATTCAGGTTTAAGGTAATTATCGATATGTATGTTCCTATTACCATTTTCTTAATTGTTTTTGGTTTGTTTTTGTAGGTCCTTTTCTTCTCTTGTGTTTCCCACTTAGAGAAGTTCCTTTAGCGTTTGTTGTAGAGCTGGTTTGGTGGTGTTGAATTCTCTTAGCTTTTGCTTGTCTGTAAAGTTTTTGATTTCTCCATCGAATCTGAATGAGATCCTTGCCAGTTGGAGTAATCTTGGTTGTAGGTTCTTCCCTTTCATCACTTTAAATATGTCATGCCACTTCCTTCTGGCTTGTAGAGTTTCTGCTGAGGAATCAGCTGTTAACCTTATGGGAGTTCCCTTGTATATTATTTGTCATTTTTCCCTTGCTGCTTTCAATAATTTTTCTTTGTCTTTAATTTTTGCCAATTTGATTACTATGTGTCTCAGCGTGTTTCTCCTTGGGTTTATCCTGTATGGGACTCACTGCACTTCCTGGACTTGGGTGGCTATTTCCTTTTCCATGTTAGGGAAGTTTTCGACTATAATGTCTTCAAATATTTTCTCGGCTCCTTTCTCTCTCTCTTCTCCTTCTGGGACCCCTATAATGCGAATTTTGTTATGCTTAATGTTGTCCCAGAGATCTCTTAGGCTGTCTTCATTTCTTTTCATTCTTTTTTCTTTATTCTGTTCCACAGCAGTGAATTCCACCATTCTGTCTTCCAGGTCACTTATCCGTTCTTCTGCCTCAGTTATTCTGCTATTGATTCCTTTTAGTGTATTTTTCCTTTCAGTTATTGTATTGTTCATCTCTGTTTGTTTGTTCTTTAATTCTTCTAGGTCTTTGTGAAACATCTCTTGCATCTTCTCGATCTTTGCCTCCATTCTTTTTCTGAGGTCCTGGATCATCTTCACTATCATTATTCTGAATTCTTTTTCTGGAAGGTTGCCTATCGCCATTTCATTTAGTTGTTTTTCTGGGGTTTTATCTTATTCCTTCATCTGGTACATAGCCCTCTGCCTTTTCATCTTGTCTATCTTTCTGTGAACGTGGTTTTTGTTCAACAGGTTGCAGGACTATAGTTCTTCTTGCTTTTGCTGTCTGCCCTCTGGTGGATGAGGCTATCTAAGAGTCTTCAGCAAGTTTCCTGAGGGAGGGACTGGTGGTGGGTAGAGCTGGCTGTTGCTCTGGTGGGCAGAGCTCAGTAAAACTTTAATCCTCTTGTCTTCTGATTGGTGGGGCTGGTTGTTGGTTGTTTGCCCAAGGTGACCCAACACTGGAGCCTACCCAGGCTCTTTGGTGGGGTTAATGGCAGACTCTGGGAGGGCTCACGCCAAGGAGTACTTCCCAGAATTTCTGCTGTCAGTGTCCCTCACCTCACCGTGAGACACAGCCACCCCCTGCCTCTGCAGGAGACCCTCCAACACTAGCAGGTAGGTCTGGTTCAGTCTCCTATGGGGTCACTGCTCCTTCCCCTGGGTCCCGATGTGCACACTACTTTGTGTGTGCCCTACAAGAGTGGAGTCTGTCTTTCCCCCAGTCCTGTTGAAGTCCTGCAATCAAATCTCGCTAGCCTTCAAAGTCTGATATTCTAGGAATTCCTCCTCTCGTTGCCGGACCCCCTGGTCTGGAAGCCTGAGGTGGGGCTCATAACCTTCACTCCAGTGGGTGGACTTCCTTGGTATAAGTGTTCTCCAGTTTGTGAGTCACCCATCCAGCAGTTATGGGATTTGATTTTATTGTCATTGCGCCCCTTGTACTGTCTCATTGTGGCTTCTCCTTTGTCTTTGGATGTGGGGTATCTTTTTTGGTGAGTTCCAGTGTCTTCCTGTCGAAGATTGTTCAGCAGTTAGTTTTGATTCTGGTGCTCTTGCAAGAGGGAGTGAGAGCACATCCTTCTACTCTGCCATCTTGAACCAATCTCTTGAACATCTTTCTGCTTCTCATAAAATCTTCGTACATGTATTTTAGATCCGTTTCCCGGGAAGAAGTCCCTGAGATGGGCTTGTGTGTGATTTACTAAGGAAGTGCCCTCAGGAGAAATTGGCAAGGGAGAGAAAGGTCAAGGAGAGGGAAGAAGCCCAGCAAGGATGCAGCTAGAAAAAAAAAGACCTGAGTGCAAAGGCAGCAGTCAAGGTAAGCTGTGAAGCTAAAGGTGAAGGATTGGTAGAAGAACGTCATCAAGAGACTGATGGTCAGCAATTGTGTTCCAGACACAGTGCGAGTGTGTGTTTGGTGAAATGCTGACCAGTTCAGCACTTTGTACTTGTGCTATGTGGTATACTTGGGCCATGTGGTATGGCCAGGAATGCTGTCCTTGATGTAGGATAATCTGAGCATATCCATGGTATTCTGAAGTATTGCCTTTGACCCAAGTGAGAATGCAGGAATCAGATGGGACTGAAGTGCTGTCATATCCAACTTGTAGTGCAGACCTCGCTTGTCAGGACTTGGAACGAGACTTCCTGTGTTTGTATCCTGGCTCCTTTTTTTTGTGGGGGGGGCGGGTACGCAGGCCTCTCACTGTTGTGGCCTCTCCCGTTGCGGAGCACAGGCTCCGGACGTGCAGGCTCAGCAGCCATGGCTCACGGGCCCAGCCGCTCTGCGGCATGTGGGATCTTCCCGGACCGGGGCACGAACCCGTGTCCCCTGCATCAGCAGGCATACTGTCAACAAGTGCGCCACCAGGATCCTTTTACATGCTGTGTGCCCTCAAGTGAATTACTCAACCTCTCTGTGTATCAGTTTTGTCCATCTGTTAAAGAGAATAATAATTATATTAATAATAGGATCTACATAAGAGCATTGTCAAGATTAAATGAGTTTGTTGAAGTAAAGCATGAGGACAGTACTTAATATGGTGAGCGCTCAATAAATCTTGTCATTATTATTACCGAACCACTTTGCTTTTCACTGAGAAAAACTGTTTCCCAGCTGCAACATCTAACTTCAGCCAGAAATTTTGGACACATATGCACTGGGTCACAAAGGCAAACCACATGAGAGGGAATAGCGATGCAAACCTCAAACCACTCTTGGAAAAACAACTCAAAGGTCATGTTCAGTTGAAAGTGGTCGGGCAGTGTGGTCTTTAGTGGCAAGAGCGAGGGCGTGTACGTGCAAAGTACAAAATGTCAAGCAGCAAGATGTTTGAGAAACCACACATGAAATTAAATCTTGAGAGTCCCTCCTCATGTATCCTGTACATAATATAATGTGTTTAGACAGGGTCTTGTTTTTTTTTAATTTATTGAAGTATAGTTCATTTACAATATTGTGTTAATTTCTGCTGTACAGCAAATTTGACTCAGTTATACATATATATACATTCTTTTTCATATTCTTTTCCATTATGGTTTACCATAGGATATTGAATATAGTTCCCTGTGATATACAGTAGGACTTTGCTGTTTATCCATTCTATATATCATAGTTTGCATCTGTTCATCCAAACTCCCAATCCATCCCTCTCCCACCCCAACTCCTTGGCAATCGCAAGTCTGTCTTCTATGTCTTTGAGTCTGTTTATGTTTCATACAGAAGTTCATTTGTATCATATTTTAAATTCCACATATAAATGATATCGTATGGTATTTGTCTTTCTCTTTCTTACTTACTTCACGTAGTATGGTAATCTCTAGCTCCATCCATGTTGCTGCAAATGGCATTATTTCATTCTTTTTTATGGCTGAGTAGTATTCCATTGTCTATATGTACCACATTTCTTTATCCATTCATCTGTCAATGGACATTTAGGTTGTTTCCATGTCTTGGCTATTTTGAATAGTGCTAATAGTGCGGCTATGCACATAGGGATGCATGTATCTTTTTGAATTATAGTTTTAGACAGTCTTGTATATTCATGAATCAAGAATTAAAACTAGACTAAAACTATAGATTTTACTTAACTGACTCTCATCTCACACACACACACACGAAATGTATTCGATCTCTCCTTGGCTACTGAGACTGGAGAACATTCTAGAAAACCCCAGTACTTCTTGAACTTTTATTCCTTCTTTTCTAGACCGTCTCTGTGGGGAATGTGATTTCTCAGTGACTCTGTGAAGGATTCACAAGCATGATTACATCTTCACTTTCTCCACAGGGATGTGAGACTGAAAACAAGCTACCAGGAGTTCGCCCGCCCTGCCAGGGCAAACTTCTCCCACCTGCCAGCATCTCCTGGACGCACTCGACTCCCTTTCATTTCAACACTGAGAACCCAAACATTTGTGAGAATAAAATCTTATTCAGGTATACCAACAAAACTGGAACATTAACTTTAAAACTAAATTCACTTCTGCTTGAATTCACATTTTTTTCTCTACATCGACAGTACTCATTAAGTGTCTGCAAGCTTACCATGTCACAGAGATAAGAAAAACACTCAAGAGTCTGAGTACACTTCAAAATTTACTTTTAAAAAGTAAGTAATTTTGAAAGAAGACATTCAAGTCTCCTTCTCTGTACATTATTTAACAAAAATCATGAATGGTTAATGGTAACTTCTATGAGTATAATGAGAGCTTAATTTAGTTCTCTCCTATTTTCCCCTATTCATCTTTGTGCCCTTTAAATAAAAGAGATTTATTTTATACTCTACACATAATTATGGTTTTGTGCCCTGTATTAGTAGTAGGGAATGCCTTGTTCCATCTCTAGTTCAAAAGAAGGTTTTATAATTTTGGAGAAATAAAGAAGCATCTTAAAGGCAGAGCATGTGAGCACAGATTATAAAGTAGACACTGACCCAATACTGTTGATATTAAGATGTAGGCAGAAATTCATAATGCTCAGGGTAAGTAGCAAGAAACAGCCCTGAGAAGTCTCAATAAGTTTAAGAGGTTTTTAACTCTGCAGACCAGGATAAACGTAAGGAATATATTCAATGAATATTTATGCTCCTCTCTACCAGGTACAGGGCATTTCCACCAAGTCAATGGCACATTTATTATTCTAGTTTTGTTTGGGTTCGGGTTGAACTATTCATTTCCCAAACAATAGCTTATAAGAATGAACTCTATTCTCTCTTTCTTTCTTCTGTTTTTTAATAACTGTTTCTGGTTCTCCACATCAATTTCCTTTGCCATGTTGTGTACCTGATCTATATTTTAAAAAGTGACTTCCTCTCCAAAAAACACTAATTTGAAAAGATACATGCATCCCCATGTTCATAGCAGCACCATTTATAATAGCCAAGATAGGGAAGCAACCTAAGTGTCCATCAACAGATGAATGGATAAAGAAGATGTGGTACATATATACAGTGGAATATTAGCCTTAAAAAAGAATGAAATTTTGCCATTTGCAGCAACATGGATGGACTTGGAGGGCATTATGCTTAGTGAATTAAGTCAGACAAATACTGTATGATAACGCTTGTATGTGAAATCTAAAAAATATAACAAACTAGTGAATATAATAAAACAGAAGCAGACTCATAGATTTAGAGAATGAACTAGTGGTGGGAACTAGTGGGAAGGGAGAGAGGCAATATAGGGGTGGGGGAGTGGGAGGTACAAACTATTGGGTGTAAGACAGGCTCACAGATATATTGTACAACACAGAGAATGTAGCCAATATTTTGTAATCACTGTAAATGGAAAGTAACCTTTAAAAACTGTATACAAAATTTTAAAAAATTTTTAATGATTTTTAATGATTTCCTCTGAAGTTATAAAACCTGTGTCAAGAAGGCACAACACCTCAGGCACATTTTACCCTGGGCTGAGATGCCGTTGCACAGATTTAAGTAGAGGGATGAATTCTGGGTGGAGTCTGAGTACCACACACCTAAAATTTTGAAGGAGTGGGGGTGGGTTTTGTGTTTAAAATACAGTAACACACCAGGCCCCATTGTTTCTCTTACCCTAGTAGTTCCTGTTCAACCTTTCTTAGAAATTCCAAACCATGTGAGGAAGAGATGTGAAGGGAGAGGAAAGAGGAATGGAAGGGAAAGAAAGAAGTGATGTAGTTATGGGAGCAGCTGTTGGAGAGACAGGAGAGAAACTTCTAGGGAACATGGAGTGTGGGGGGGAGATCTCATATAAATGCTGTTTTCAAATAATCATAGTAACTAAGAATAAAACCACAGCTAACTCTACCTGTGAGATGTCAAATGACTGAAAATAAGAAATTTGTGTGCCAGGGGAAGCAAGGCAGCCCAGGTGCTGACACAGCAGACAAGCCTGGGCAGCAGGGGAAGCCGGGCATCGGACAGGGAACCATAGTGTCACATCATCCATGGCTTTCTTTTCCACCTTGATCAATATTTTGTTATTTTTCCACTATTGCTAATGGATAGAATCAAAGCTTATTTTTCACAAGAGGTGATTAATGTACTTTAAAATTTATTTGTATTTATTTATTTATTTTAACTGAAGTATAGTTGATTGACAATGTCATGTTAGTTTCAGGTGTACAGCAAAGTGATTCAGTTATACGCACACACACACACACACACACACACACACATATCTCTATTCTTCAGATTCTTTTCCCTTATTGGTTATTACAAAATATTGAGTACAGTTCCCTATGTATTTGTATTTATTTTTTAATTTTTTATTTGGAGATTCCAGAAGTGTACCACAACAGAGTTCCCATATGCTCTTTACTCAGCTTCCACTGATACTAGCATCTTACATAATCATAGTACAATGATCAAAGGAGTTCATTTGTACCATTTTTTAAGATTCTACATATAAGCAATATCATATATTTGTTTTTCTCTGTCTGACTTACTTCACTCAGTATGACAATACCTAGGTCCATCCATGTTGCTGCAAATGACATTATTTCATTCTTTTTTATGGCTGAGTAATATTCCATTGTATATATGTACCTACTGTATAGTACAGGGAACTCTTCTCAATACTCTGGAATGACCTATATGAGAAAAGAATTTTAAAAAAGAATGGATATATGTATATGTATAACTGATTCTCTTTGCTGTACAGCAGAAACTAGCACAACATTTAAAATCAACTATACTCCAATAAAAATTTAGAAAAAATAAAAATAAAAAACAAAGGAATGAACGTTGGTGCCTGATTATCACTAAACTAGAGACTTTCTTTGGCTTTCACCAGTTTTTCTATTAATGTCCTGCTAAGCCTATCAGAGCCCTGGGTTACAGTGATCAGCTCAGGGATTGGCCTGTGACCCGATCAGAGCCACTGAGATGCTCAGATGCATCTTTGGGCTTTTGAGGAAGAGGAAGGTGTAGTATCCTATGGGGATTTACCTCACGGGATATAAGTGTGGAACTGTGGTAAGCATTCTGCTATGTGTGTTAATTAATATTAGGTTTTGCTAAGAGACAGAAATCTCACATTTGCAATAATCTAAACAAGATAGAGATGTATTTTTTTTCTTACATGAATGAAGTCTGAGGTAAGCAATTCAGGGTGGCTCAAGGTCAGCAGGGAGTGGTTTCTTTCTTGCTCTGTCATCCTTGATAACATGGATGGTCCCAGATGGATGCTTGAGCTTCTAGACTGAAGGGAGGAGGAAAGGGTGAAAAGGGAGCCTTCAAAGACACTTGCTGGAAATTGCCCATAATGCTTCTTCTGCTTGTATCCCATTGGCCACGCTACTATGCATAACTGCAATAGAGGTGTGGAAAATGTGGTCTTTACCTCAGGAGACTGTGTGCCCAGCCACAGGTGAGAGGCTTTATGATAAAGGAAGTAAAGGGAAAATAGCTGTGGGTGGACAATGAGCTTTTTCTGCTGCTCTCTCCACCAACCAAGAGCCTGACTGAGAATAGAGCCTGTCCTGAAGGAGCAAAGTTGAAAGATGAAAATAAATCAATCTTATCCCAGTGGTATCTTTGAATCTCTGGATCAAACTGCACCTGAAGACAGACCACCCCTGCTACTTAAGCTAATAACTCTCCTTCCCTCCCCTCCCTCCCCACTTCCTTCCTCCCTTCCTCCCTTCCTTCCTTCCTTCTCATTCTTTTTTATTTTTTTTAACTCTGAAAAAATCTCGACGGGTACAGAAAGGAGGATTCTCCCGAAGAGCATTTAAAGTCATTTTTATTTCTTTGTCCTCTCAAGCTCTCCATTCCCCTCACAGTTGCTCAGAAAGACAACTGAATTTTCCCTTATATCTCCTAAGGGCCAAATTATGTGTCTCCATGCTCTATTTCCTTTCAGCCTAAAGGAGAAGGAACTGCTGGTGTTTCTTAGAACTTGCCTTTTTGGATTTGATTAAAAATTTAAAAATATGTTGGCTTGTAAATCTCTACTAAGACTTGTAAACTGGAATTCTCAGCTCAACCGATTCTAGGTATATTTACTTATTTTTAGCAAATGCTTCTTGGAATTCTTTCCCTATTCAGTAAAAAGTCCTCTGTCCAATAGCTTGGCTACATACCACCTCCTCTTTCTCAGTTCTGACTTTTACTAACATTAATAGCATCTGTGAGAATTAGAGCTTAATGGATTTCTTTCTGTTGATCTGAGAATCCTGCCATAATAGATCTCATTTTAAAGGATTCCAAACAACTGGTCAGCAGTCCAGCTTTGTTTTTTTTTTTTTTTTTTTTTTTAAGTAACTTTGCTAGTAGAATCAATTTGCCCAGACTGTTCCCTTGGCATCTTTTTTTCTGGGTCTTTTCTTTGAAGCAGAAGATCCAAAATATTAGGTTTGGAAGTTTTCCTTTCAGATTCTGAAAGCATGGTTTTCACTTAAATTATTATGCTTCTCTGTCCCTACTTATATCAGTAAAGTGATTAGGAGTGTCTACCAACTGCAATTCTCAGGCTCTGAAATTTGGCTTTTGGAATTTAAATTATACCACAGCACCATATGGCAGAGGAGAAAGGAGTGCTCAGTTTCTTGTCTAACAGAGAGCTCCTCTCAAGCAAGGGGTATTGCGGTCACAGTCCAAGTTTCCCCGGCCCTCTGAGGCTTAGCATCTCCTGCTGCCTCTCAAGGCACATGTGCAGAGGATTTTCTAAAGCAGCTGTGAGAAAAATTGCTACAAACCAGAGAGGTGAGTAAGAGCCCACCTGAGTCCACCATCACCCACCTTCCCACCACTGATACTGACACAGCCACGAAGCCAAGCCCTGGAAATGGGAGAACTCTAGGTGTCCTTCACTTATATGCACTAAAAAAAAATGTATTTAACTTGAGGCATATTCAGAACATCATTCCTTTCCCCAAGGGCATGGTAAGCAGTGGCTACGAGCCTAATGCAATTTTGCTTGGGAGCACCACGGAGACCCCTAAAGCTTCTGAAGCCCAAGGTCAAATGCTACAAAAGTTCAGGTGTGTGGGGCGGGGAAGATGCTGCTAATTTATGATTATGGGGACTCTTCTCTCTGAATCTGTCACAAATAAATGGGACCCAAGGAGCTACACATCCTCTTTAGGATTATCAAGGGGATCCTGACGTTTTAGACTCACTGCCACCATCGTGACTGAGTGTCCTTTCTCTCACTCCCGATATTAGGGGCCACCTTACCACTTACTGAGATGGCGAACTTGTACTTGCCTTCTCTCAAGTCAGTGTCAAGACTGTTCATGACTATCCAGGGATGGAGATCTCTCTTTTTAGTTTGCATAGGAATTGAGCAAGGTCCTCTCGTATGCTGGTGGCACTGGATATCTGCTCTTGTCCTCCAGACCCGCTCTGCACATGCGCTCTGTTCCTGGTGGCTGACCTAGATGGGTGACATCCATGGGGCCCTGCCCATTGGCTTCTAGTAGGGGTGTCCAACAGCGAGTATGGGCAGGGAGGTTGGGGTGCTTGTTTCCCTGGCCCCCTTTCTGTGGGGTCAGCAGTGCTGACACATCCACAAAGCTCCTGCCACGTGGCCCTCTCCTCTCTGATTTCTGGAAACCTCTCTCACTGCCTGCCCTTCCGGGCTCTGAATCTCCTCCCTGCTGTCACTAGCCCAGAATAGTAACACCATCCATGGTGGTTTCCCTAATCCTGCCCACACTTTTATAAATAATCCATTTCTTCAACTCTCTCCAAATTTCTCAATTTCAGTGTGCCTCGTGCTTCTTGCTGTAATCCTATGTGTTAAAACAGCGTTGTCTTGATTTATCCGTTTTCCCTTCTGCCTCTTCCCCATGCTCTGACTCAGCCTTTCCTCTTAAGTGTCTGTAAAAGACCACCATCTTTGTTTGCTTGTGCTTGCTTACTTCATGCACTTTTGCCTCGCCTGATTTCCAGAAGGATGTGATGATGTGCCTGTTGGCTGGTTGTGCCCCAGCGCTGACTTTCCTCTTCCCATTTTAAAATGCACTATATCGGGTTTCCCTGGTGGTGCAGTGGTTGAGAGTCTGCCTGCCAGTGCAGAGGACACGGGTTCGAGCCCTGGTCCGGGAAGATCCCACATGCTGCAGAGCAACTAGGCCCGTGAGCCACAACTACTGAGCCTGCGCGTCTGGAGCCTGTGCTCCGCAACAAGAGAGGCCGCGATAGTGAGAGGCCCGTGCACCGCGATGAAGAGTGGCCCCCGCTTGCTGCAACTGGAGAAAGCCCTCGCACAGAAACGAAGACCCAACACAGCCAAAAATAAATAAAATAAATAAAGAATTATTCTGCCTTCCTCATTGAATTACTTACTTAAAAAAAAAGCACTATATCTTAGGTCACCCGCACAGTCTTTTAAAGAAATTGGGGGGAAACCTTCAAATTGGCTATTCCCTGTCACGAAGACAACCTCTAAAACTAGATTTATTGAATTCAGTCCCTTAAAATAGAATTTGATTGACCCTTTTGGAATGGATATAACCTTGGAAATATAATATGCACTTGTCTGGTAACATTGAAATATGTCCTATTTCGGTTAGCACAGATGTCACTTTGATTCTTTTGAGATAATTGTCTTCTTATAGAAAATGGAAAATTATTTTCTTAGGTACCCATTGCCCTATCAGAAAAAAAAATGCCAAGAAAAATAATGCCAATGTATCACACTTGTGATAAAAAATAATCCAGATATGGGTGCTAATTTCTAGGTTATTCAAAATCAGGATAGGTTATTCAAGACTCAAGTAGACACGACATAATTTGTAATACAAGAGAAGTATATGGTGCCTTTAAATAGTGGTAAAATGTTTTGAATCCTAGGTATTCTGATGATGGCTTTGGACCAGAACTTTTACCCAGATGGGAAAAGGAGATATGGCAGATGCTATAAATGGCCCACTCACCTCCCCGTCACCCCTCCACCCCCAGACATCACCTGCTGCTTCTGTGGAGAATCCCTCTACTTGCACAAAGCTTCCTCTCGCCTGTATCTCTCTGCCATTGGGATGTGCTGGGCCTGGGTGAGGAGGATGCCCCAATAGCAACCCTCAAGTGTATAGGGACAGGAGCTGGAGGATAAATATCCACATACCTTTATCCATCTGGGAGAAGAGACAATTCTGAGATGTGTTCTATGCAGGCACTAGTGGATCCCCAGCAGGACTGAAAGCCTGTTGCCCACGGCAGTAACAACTTCATTAGCATACCCTTTATTGGTTTTCCTCCCTTTCCTGTCTCACTTCGCTACTCTCTCTGTGCTTCTTGTGATCGCCTCCCAAATAAGCGACTTGTACACAAAATCTTATCTTAGGGACTGACTTTTGGGTGAACGCATTTAGGACAGGAGACTTCAGAAGGACAGTGAGAGGAGAACTACGGAAGATGAGATCAGGTCATTCTTAGCTACAAGAGAATCGTTGTCTTTTATGTTCTTCTGAATCATCTCTGTCTTTAGATTATAAACTATTGAGAACACTGGCTGTTTCTAATCAACTCTATACATCTCTACAGTCTATGTGTGCAATGAAGAAAGACTCGATAAATATTTGATAATAATGACAATTCTAAGATTATGCTATTTATGGTAGCCATTACCCTAGTGAAGGGATATAATTATTGCAAAAGAGCAAATTGAGTTCTGCCTTTTATAAAAGGTAAGTGCTGTCAGCTCCCTTTGAGTCATCTCTAGAAGCTAAAAAAAATATACTGTCTTCCTCAGATGAGCACTGTTAGGGGGTGATAAGTTTATACAGTTGTGTTCAAGGCAAACTGAATTTCTTCTCAGGTAGCTTGTCAGTTTTTCACATTCCTCCACTCATGTTGCACATACGTGGAGTGATTGCAACATCTCTGCGTAGTTTCTTAGACAACACAGCTTCACCAAATGCACATTGAGGGTCTGTATCTGCATGCACAGCTCAGTCTTAGCATTTAGAACTGGCTGCAGACCTTTCTAAATCTTATTGGAAGGAGCCCAATCCAAACACAAATGGCAGAGAATTCAATGGAGAAAACAATAATGAAACAAGAATTATGTGCATTATTTAACTCTCAGCAACTCCCCAAATTCTGGCCTTTATTCTTTGACTTGTCATCCACCCACTTATACAGTGATACAAATAATGTTTTCTGCATATTGTTTTAGGATTTTTTTCCCATAAATTACTCACCAGCATTCATCATATAGTAGAACAGTGAAAAGTCACACCCAGGATAATACCAGACAATTTCTTCATCTAGCTAATATTAAAGAAATTGAATAGGCTCCCACAAGCTGCATAGTGCAGCCAAAAAAAAGAAAAAGAATTGGAATACTGGAATAAAGTTAATTGGTCAGCCTAAGGGAAAGTGAACCTAGGTGTGTGTTTGATTACCCTTGTGACTTTTCTGTGAGTTTGGCATTTTTCAACACAAAAAGTTGGAGAAAAAAGATGTGATTAGCTAAATAAACACTAAAAAATTTGGTGGAATTAACTGGAAACAGTTTAAAAAACCCATAGTGAATTGTGCTTCAATACTAAATTAACTGCATAGCACAGGGAACTATACTCAATATTTTGTTATAAGCTATAAGGGTAAAGAATCTGAAAAAGGGTATATATATATATATATATATATGTACTGAATCACTTTGCTGTATACCTGAAACTAACACAACATTGTAAATCAACTATCCTTCAATAAAAAATACTAACTAATTAATTAGTTAATTGAATAAATGAATGAATGATCTAATCTCCAACCTTTTATTTTTTATTTAGAAGAAAATACTGAAAGTGAGAACTATCAGATGGAGAATTTGTGACCAGGAAGATTTCAGAAAATGGAGGAGTTGGAGACTAAAATGAAGCTTTTCTTTTTAGTTGCATTGTTGAAACTTGCAACCAATTAATTTCCCCCAAAGCTCCCTATTTTATATTAGCCTCTAAATAGAAACTTTTTTCTGCTTTCATTTCCAGTTAACCCTCCATTGTACAGTAGACAGGGAGCAATACTGTGGACCAATAAAAGCAGCAAGAGGACAGACCACAAAAGATACTGGCTGGTTGTGCTGTTCCTTTCTGGTTACCCTCAGAGCCCACAGTCCCTTTCTGCAGAGGATTTTACCTATGAAACATCATGCTCTGTACCATGCGCCCCCGCCATCTAGGCCACATCCTATTGGAGTAGTGAAGGGGTCCAGGTTCAAAGATGGCCAAAGGTCAGCAATCTTCCAGGTGGCCTGGATCTATCCTGTTTTGTGGCTGGCTTCTCTAAGGATGTTGGAAGATGAGACACACACAGACATACAGCAAGAGGAGGGCAGCACGGAACCAGGGAGGTAATAAAGAGATGCCTCTAAGTGTGGATGCTGTCATGGGAAGAGAAGTGAGTCCTTAGACAATGGCTGCAGCAGTGGAAGCAAAAGAAGAAACTTATTTGTCAAGATTCTTGTCCCTTGTTTTCAAGGGACAAAAACCCAATTTGAACTTACTTAGGCAAAAAAGGGAAATTTATTGGCTGACATAGCCATGAAGATTGGGTATGTGGTTAGGTAGGATGAGAAGCAAGAATTGATCCCAAGCAGAAATTACAGTCTTTGTCTTGTAAGCTTGTTTCCCTTGTGTCTTGTGTGTTTTATTTTCTCTATTTGTCAACAGGCATCGTCAATACAGGGAGAGGGGACATGGCAGCTCTAACACTAAAACGTTTTAGGGAAAGGCTCTGATTGGTCCTACTTAGGTCACATAACCTTCACTGGACAAATCAGTGTGGCTAGGAGGGCTATGTACTATGGTTGACAGTTTTCATGCTTTGCACGAGAGAAAAAACAGACCTTCAAGAGAAAGAAGTTAAATTTCTTCAAAGAAGGGGGAAACTGGGTAGAGTAAATCATTGATACCCACCTTAGTAGCCATAATGGCAGAATGTTAGAGAAGGAATCAGTGGACATCTATTTCTGAGCACAATAGCACTTAAGATTTGGTTGTGTCATCAGAGCATCTCCTAATCTCCGAAGGCTACAGCTGTTCATGTGTATTAGCCAGCTATTACCATAATAAGCTGCATAACAAACATTCCAAAGATCTCAGTGGCTTACCACAACAAACATTTATTTCTCATTCATGAATTGGGGGTCAGCAGGGATGACTCTGCTTTGTGCTTTGATCCCGGTTTGCCCTGTGCATCTTCTCATTCTGGGATAAGTGCTATCTGGGGCATGCTCTTTTCATGATGAAGGGCAAAAGCTCAAGAGATCAAGCCAAACTATGCATTAGTATTTTTAAGTGTCTCTGCCTCTATTTGCATCATGTTTATCAACATTCCCTTATCCATGCCCATCATCAGGACCAAAGGAATTCCACAAAGCTGAGGAAGAGAAAGTGGATACTTGCTGGATAATAAGACAATCTACCATAATCCTGAATGGCACTGAAAGACATTCTAGGAAGTCTGCTGAAATTGCTTTTTCTGTTTTCTTGTTTTTCTATATATTTATTTAGTGGATGTATATCTCAGTTCAGAAATTCAAGCGTTGAAGTATACTTTATTTCCTCTAATGCAGCAACTTAATTCTATTTGGAGCCCCCATTCAGCTGAGTGGCTGAAACTTGACCTCCTTGAGTTCAGAATCATCTGTGTCTTTTTCATGATTGGATCTAAATCCTGGGGGTTTATGTATTATCAAAACATATCTGGAGAGCATCTGGTCTTCGAGGCATCTTTCTGCACATACAGCCGCTGAAGTGTTCATCATTCTTCTGTCTCAGAAGTCAATCCTTGCAAATGACCACTGGGAGCTCACATCTATGGCTCGCTTTACATGAGAATCATTCAGCTGCTTCTGTGCTATGGTGGGCTTTGTGGGGCCAGGAATGACCAAAGTTCTGCCTGCTTAGATGCACATGACTCTCCCCAGGTCTCTATAGACTGTGTTGCTACAGCTCCAGGCAGCTCCATTCACATGGGCAACAGAGGTCAGGTACCCATCCCTTGGTCCTACAAATCTATCTTAAGTTTGCTGCCTACTGGGGGCTCTGACTAGGAAAAAGGGTACAAAGCCATAGTCTTGAGGACTTGCTCTTTTCCAAATATTTAATTTGTCCCTGGATTTCTCCCTTTCAGCCAATCAAGAATTTTCCAACTTTGAAGAAACCCTAGTCTACCCAGTGACTTTCCCCCAACTCAACCCTGTTCTCAACCATGGAGTTTCTCTGTCTCTGCTGAGGATGGTCTCCATCTGTCCTCTCCTCCTTCAAAACAGGGCCTAGGACTTTGGAAACCCAACCCAGGAAAACACCACTGTTTCAGCTCTCCACCAGGGTGTGTCCCTGCCTGGAGGCAGTGAGCTCAAAACAGCCTAACTGTTTGGAGAGGAAAGAACATAGGGAAGAAATGAACTACAGGGGGAAATAGATTAAAAATATGACCTTTACTACATTTAGAGGGATCCACTGATCATGCACCAGTTCTTAGGAATTTGAAGGAAATAAAAATTTAACAACACACTTTCATAAGTCATATCAGTTAGGCTTTAAATGGATTTTGGTACTTATGTTAAAATAGGGATTTGTTTGACATGGCGGAAAATCACAACATTTCTAACTAAATAGCAAACCTATTCACATTATGAAAAAAGGTTCAAGAGGAGCTAGAAAGTTGTCCAAAATCCCTGTTATTTTCCCTGTGACAAGCTGGAAAGGGTGGCCATTCCCTTGCAGAATGTGAAACACTGGCCTAAAGACTTCATCATTTTCCACCCCAATTGCCAAACTTGCTATTGCACACCTTCTGTGGGTCACAGAGTGTTTAAATATTTTGGTGTATATATATATATGCTATTCTTTGGTGGACACTTTTGGAGGTGTTTGATCAGCTAATGAGACTGCAACTCCCCATTTTCCCAGGAACAACTCTCATCCTAATAGTTCGTTCTTCAGCCACCATGATTATTCTGTGCAAACCCATCTCTAGCTATGCCACCTAGACCAGAGTTGGATATAAGCTCTAAGCTTGACAATCTCCTGGGCCTCTGGGGCTGAAACTGAAAGGTGAGTCTGTCTCTTGGCTGAACCTTCAGGTCCTGGAAAGCAGATGAAGCTGGTTTGGGGAGAGAACATAGAAGAAGCCTTTGCTGAATGTGTCCTCCTAGTTTTGTCATTGCCAAGTCCTTTCTCTCCTGAGGTCGTGTGTCTTGCTCCCTCCAGGCCTTTGAGACTCTGCACCATCTCACAACAAAGCCCCCTTCTTTGTGAACTTGAGCTCATCTAATTGTATTTCTCTTGTTTGCAACTAAAGAACTTGAACAAACACACTTTTCCTTTTGCTGAGCTCAGTTAAACCAGAACCTTATTTGGATCAACAAAGGACTTAATTAAGCTGAGTGGGTAACAGTGTCAAGAAGAACTTGGATAACCAGGAGTAGCTGATCATAGTTCCTTTAAAGGAAAAGAGAACATAGCGGTGGCTACATGTTGAGTCACAAAGTCCCAATCTATAATTCTGCATGCTTCAAACTGCCAGTGTGGAGTGCTGGTTGTTTATATGAGAGCAGGATCCGAAATATTTTTGCCCCTAGTTACTGAACAGTGTGAACAAAGGAAGGGGAACTTTTACAGCCTGCAAGGAGTAGCTGAGGGTTCACAGGTGGAGAAAATACACAAGAGCAAAGTTTTCACTTCAGACACAGGAAGTTTGTGTCATGCTTATTATTTTAGGCTACCAGACTGCCTGCTTTCATGTATTGATATATTGACTTTGCAAAAATAAAATCATTAAAAAAAGTTTGATCACATGATTCTAGCCATCTGCTTCTGGTGACGAAGTTGGGGGGTGCAGAAAGCCAAGAAAGGATGTACTATCTTTTGTCAACCGAGGCAAAAATAAAATTCACAGATCAAAACTCGGAACTTGGGGGAAGGAGCATCCGGATTTCTCAAATAAGTCGAGAAATACGCAAACTGTAGACCTCTCTCGAATTCTGGAAAAATCTAACTTTGGGGGGTGAGTTTTGCCTGCTTTCTAGAAGATGAACTCGGGTCAGTGGATGTGGGTGCTATAGGAAGTGACTGGAGTTTGAGGCCTCAGATTCAAGCATCACTGAAGAGGAAATTTCCTCTTTCTCTGGATCACCTCTGCTAGAGGATAAAAATAAAAATGAGTCTATTTGAGTACCCTTGAAATTTTGCCTGATTTCATTTGTTGAGTATTCCATTTAAAGGCCCCAGTTCCCTGGTGTAAGCCCCAGAAAAACACTTGCCCTGAAAAAAGCTGTATTCCACGATCCCATCTCACAGTATCGGCCGACAAGAGCATCTGGCAGTTAGCTTTTTATAGAGTGGGGGAAACAATCTCTCTTTTGAACCATTTTTCTGGTTCTTTAAATTAATAGAACTTCTTTTTCTTGAGGACGTTCCTGGAGTGTAGCAGCAGGGCATTTATTCTTCACTCTTCAACTTCAGAATTTATTTAACTTCTAATTCCACTAAGTCTGCCCTCAGCCCTTGGCCTCCTTTCTTGCTGTTAAACTGAGCTTCCTGTGATTGCTGTGGACAAGATGACTCTAGACAAAATTGGAAGGAGGTCGCATTTGTCATTGGCTCCCTTTCACACCCCCATTAGCACGATTCCCTTTCTACTTCCCATCCACGCCAAGTCACTCACATTGCCTGGGTGATCCATCTTATGTAGACCCAACTTTCTCTGTAGTGCCCAGAAATCCCACTTCTGTACTTAACTATGAGCAAAACCATATTTACTTATTTTTGTTAACTTAAAACATACGATTATTGAACATATATTGTGTTAGGCATATAGATACAAAAGCAAATGCCACAGGGCCCCTGTTTTCAAAGAGATCACAGTCTAGGCAAGATAGATGCATACAAATGTAGGTATGTGCAATAGCAAAGCAAGCAACTATCATAATAATCCTTAGGTAAATAATAGAAATGTGACATGATAGAAATGGATGAAGGCCCTTGGGAATTAGAAGGAAAAGTAGAATTGGGAGTGAGGGAAGATTTAGGAAGGATTCAAATCTATTCCAGAAAAAATGTGAGATAGCAGATTTTCAGATTGAGGGGAAACTGTATTTCCTTATTTTAAAGGGGAAAAATAAGAATGCATTGTCAGAAACAGGGGTGAACCTCAGACCAGGACCCAAAGATGACAACTGAAAAACATTTGAAATTGGGTTGACCTGGAAGATCTAGGCTATGTGGTCACTGAATCCATATTTCTTAAGAGATTAGGAGATTGGATCATAACCTAAAATGTAAATTGTTGATCATTTCTTCTTACAAAAATAATGTGCAATGAGATGAATATCAATTTTGAAGTTAGAAGTGGAGAAAACTGGAATTGAGATGAACCATATGGCATATTTATTGATCTGCTTTGGCTTAGCGGCTTATCCTTTGCAATATAGGTTTTCATAAAGAAGGAGAGTAATATGATAGGTTTCTTCAAAAGTCTATTATGAAAATAGAAAATGATATTTTCTTCCTGGGTAGAATTACCCTGATCCCGGTAGATCTGTCGGGACATTGTTTCGTGTACTGTCCTTATTGAAGAGCTTGATGGATGCCATTATGGGTTAGTGGGTAATGGGGCTGGGGTGGAGGTGAACTTAGAGAAACACCAGAGGGCAAAACAGTGAACACTCACCTTTTAAATTCACATGGAAACATGCCATCAAGGAGAAATACTCAGAAAAATGTGACATTTCCTAAACTGTGGTATCTAAATGCTGTATTTATCCTAGTCATTTTTTCTCCAGAGAAGAAATACAAATGGCCAATAGGCATGTGAAAAGATGCTCAACGTCCCTAATTATTAGAGACATGCAAATCAAAACTACAATGAGGTACCACCTCACATTGGTCAGAATGGCCATCATTAAAAACTCTACAAATGGGCTTCCCTGGTGGCGCAGCGGTTGAGAGTCTGCCTGCTGATGCAGGGGACACGGGTTCATGCCCTGGTCCGGGAAGAGCCCACATGCCGGGGACTGGCTGCGCCCGTGAGCCATGGCCGCTGGGCCTGCGCGTCCGGAGCCTGTGCTCCGCAACGGGAGAGGCCACAACAGTGAGAGGCCTGCGTACTGCAAAACAAACAAACAAACAAAAAAACTCTACAAATAACAAATGCTGGTGATGATGTGGAGAAAAGGGAACCCTCCTACACTGTTGGTGGGAATGTAAATTGTTAACAGCCACTATGGAGAACAGTATGGAGGTTCCTTAGAAAACTAAAAATAGAGCTAACATATGATCTGGCCATCCCACTCCTGGGCATATATCTGGAGAAAATGCTAATTCAAAAGGATATATGCACCCCAATGTTCATAGCAGCACTATTCACAATAGCCAAAATACGAAAGCAACCTAAATGTCCATGAATGGATAAAGAAGATGTGGTACGTATATACAATGCAATACTACTCAGCCATAAAAAGAATGAAATAACACCATTTGCAGCAACATGGATGGACCTAGAGATGATCATACTAAGTGAACTAAGTCAGAAAGAGAAAGACAAATTTGCATTTGGCAATCTGCCTGTAGGGAGAGAGCTTATAAGTAGAAAGAGGACATTCCTGTGCAAACAGAATTGTAGACTCAGCCCCTGGGAACGTGTTTGTTAGTCTTACAAAGATGAGGGTGGCAGCAATGAGGTGGTTGTCTAAGTGTGAACTCTGAGCTACCTGGGGAAAGTTGTTGAAAACACAGATGCCTGTAGAGAACAGACGTGTGGTTGTCAAGAGGGAGGGGGTTAGGGGAGGGATGGAGTGGGAGGTTAGCAGATGTAAGCCATCGTATATAGGATGGATAAGCAACAAGGTCCTACTGTATAGCAAAGGGAACTATATTCAATATCCCATGATAAACCATAATGGAAAAGAATATGAAAAAAAAGAATATAAAAAAAAAACCCAAAATATAGATGTCCGGGTTCCACTTAGACCCTCTGAATCAGGATCTCTGGTGGAAGGGCCTACGAACCTGCACCCCAGGAGACTCTGACACTTACTACAACCTTGCTGCTTAATGTGGAGTACAGGGCCAGCCTCACCTGGGGGCCCCATCCCTGATCTCCTGAATCAGGGTCCGCATTTTAACATGTTCTCCCACGTGATTCTTCACGCAGTCAATTTGAAAAGTCCTGGCCTAATGGTTTAAGAAACATTCATTTTCCCCAAAGGATTCTTTTCCTGACAGATTCTGAGAAGTGGGAGGGAGAGGCAAGTCACAGAGTATTCGTTTGATGCCCAGGTGAAGCAGCCTGGCACACAGAGGCCCTCCGACAGGGCGCCCAGATGATTCTGGTGCAGTGGGGACTCTAGGGAAGGGGTATCAGTCTGCCATCTCCACGGCTGGCATCTTTAAATGCTCCTGGAGGCAGCATGGATGTCCTGATGGGTACTGGCAGCAGTGCCATGGGGGTGTCCTCAAATGGCTTACCAGGTGACAGATACCCAAGGAAGGGGGAGAGGGAGGCGGGCCACCCTGCTGAGTCCCAGAAGGAACAGGGGGAGACTGTGGGGCTTTGAGAACTGACAGTCTATGTAATATCCCTGTGAGCAAGATCAGCAAGTACAGATCAGAGGCTGGGAAGGCTGAAGGAAAGCAGGTCACATTACAGTGTGTTATACCAAACAAATGCCATCAGAGGCAGTGTTTATGTGCCCCAGTGGTTCTCAACCAGCGGCTGTTTTTAGACCCCTGGGGGCATTTGGCAATGTCTGGAGACTTTGACATCTCGGAGGTCGAGGCCAGGGTGTACGGCTAAACATCTACAATGCATAGGGTAGCCCCGATAACAAACCTTATCCGGGCCAAAATGTCAGTAGTGCCCAGGTTGAGAAATTCGGAAGTGTATCCCAGAGATGGATTAACAAAAAACCAGTATTCCCCATCAACTTTACAACCATCGTTGGTGATATTTAAAGATTTACCACACAGGGTTAAGCTAGGGAAGTGGGAACCCTTCTAGCTGGCCATCAGTTGACTACAGCATCATTTCAAATTGACTCTTTTTTCAAGTACCTTTGCAGATATTGAAGTTAAACTGATTAATCTCAAATAGCCAGTGGAGTCTTCTGACCTCTTAAAACTACTGGGCACTGTATTTGTCCCATTTCCTGATCCTTTTTTTATTCAGTACTATCAGTTCTGAAAAATAATGACAAGTGACTCAGCAGTAAGGCGACCAATTCCTGCTGAGAACAGTGTTATCAGGGCCCAGCAATTGGAATACTCTTGTTTTATCACACGCTTGGCCTCCAGGCTAGAGGAGGGGAGAAAGTGATTACCCATCACACACTGGCACCCAGCACTTGCTCTTCATATCTGATCAATTATGAGCTTAAAAAACAAACTACGTATATATAAAAATACATTTATGGAATAACCAGTTATTAGGTTTTTATTCCTGTTATCAGTGGGCCATATTGAGAACTCACCCAAAAAAAAAGGAGAAAAGTGATTCTAGGAAGTCAAATTTCTGGGCTGGGAAAAGGAGACACTTTCTAGGGAGGGCTATGGACCTTAGTAAAAATCTACCAAGAGACACATGAAAGTAAAAATAAAATTAATTTTGTTTGTTTTTTGGCAAGAGGAATATAAAGTTTCAAGAAGAAGCATGCTGTAGGTAAAAGAGCATTGGAGTTTAGATTAGACAGACTTTTGTGTGAATCCTGACTCTGCATAATACTAGCTGGGCGACTACAGGCTTGTTCTTATTCTGTTTCCATTTTGGCTAAAAAGGGATATTACTATTTACTTCATAGGCTTGTGCATTGGTTAGCTATTGCTGTGTAATAAACGCCACAAAATTGCAGTGGCATAATGCAATAAAGCTTTGTTTATGTTGTGTGGGTCAGCTGGGAGGTGGCTAATCTGGGCTAGTTTTTTAAAAAATTATTTTTTATTGAACTATAGTTGATTTACAAAGTTGTGTTAGTTTCAGGTGTACGGCAAAATGATTCATATATATATATGCTTATCATATATGCATATATATATATATATTCTTTTTCAGATTCTTTTCTGTTATAGGTTATCACAAGGTATTGAATATAGTTCCCTGTGCTATACAGTAGGTCCTTGTTGTTTATCTATTTTATGTATAGTAGTGTGTATCTGTTAATCCCAAACTCCTAATTTATCTCTCCCAGCCACCTTTCCCCTTTGGTAACCATCAGTTTGTTTTCTAAGTCTGTGAGTCTGTTTCTGTTTTGTAAATTAGTTCACTTGTATAAATTTTTAGATTCCACATATAAGTGATATCATCTGATGATATTTCTCTTTCTCTGGCTTACTTCACTTAGTATGATAATCTCTAGGTCCATCCATGTTGCTGCAAGTGGCATTATTTCGTTCTTTTTTATGGCTGAGTAATATTCCACTGTGTGTATGTACCACATCTTCTTTATCCATTCATCTGTCAATGGACATTTATGTTGCTTCCATGTCTTGGCTATTGAAAATAGTACTGCTGGCTTGGAGTGGTTTTGTTCTCTGAGAGCCTCATTCCTCTCCTGGGACCAGAGGGCTGCCTGAGAATGTGTTGCCTTATTTCAAATCTTTGCTTGTATCCCATCTATTAACACACTATTGGTCAAAGCTGATCACATGACTGAGGCCAAAGCCAAGGGGAGGGAAAATACACCCTGCCCCATAGAAGCAAAAGCAAGTCACACAGGCAAACTCAACATCCCTGGAGCAGAAAGTCTACACTTCCCAGGAAAGTGAGGGGCAGGGAGTGAACATTTCTGAAAAATAATCTAATCTACTACCACTGCTAAAGTGATTAAGCGAATTTATGTCCTCAGAGCACCTTGCATAATGTCTGGCACTAAGGTGTTTAATAACTGTTAGTTCCTTTCTCCTCCTCCAAACTCTGATTTTACAATGAAGAATGGCGAGCATGAACTTAATTTCAGAGATACCATGACTATTTAAAAATAAACTTGGGGCTTCACTGGTAGCGCAGTGGTTTAGAGTCCGCCTGCCGATGCAGGGGACACGGGTTCGTGACCCGGTCCGGGAAGATCCCACATGCCGTGGAGTGGCTGGGCCTGTGAGCCATGGCCGCTGAGCCTGTGCGTCCGGAGCCTGTGCTCCGCAACGGGAGATGCCACAACAGTGAGAGGCCCACGTACCGCAAAAAAATAAAAATAAAAATTAAAAAATAAAAAATAAAAATAAACTTGAATTCTGTAGTATGATCAGCTGTGAGAGAAGGTATAAAAGGAAAGGAAGAGGTATTGAGAAAATATGGAAACAGTCAGAAGAAGAATGAGTGGAGAAAGAAACAATACCTCCTCAAATTTGTAAGGCGGGGGATAAAAAAGTTATAGCAATACAGCCACACAACAGAGGAACAATAAAGAAGGAGGAGGAGAAAATGACTGAACAAGAGAATCACCGTGAAATCCCGGGAGCTTTTTCAAAATATATGCACCGTTCTTCCCTCCCCTCTCTCCCAAGTTCTAAACTGTATGTTTTTCGCACGGAATAGGCTAGGAAAGGGAGAGGAACGTGCATTGTTTTATGGCCTCTCTCAAGGTTTTATGAAAGACTAATTGGCGTTTTAACCACCGTTTACAAGGTCATTGAGCGCACTCTATCCCGATACTTCAGAAGCTCTAATCTGAATGTGGCTATTACTTTGACCTGCCAAATGAGCGATCATTTATTTCCTGGGAAGGTAGTGTGAGGGAGAGGGAAATGGTATCATAGAGATCAAGTGAAACTGACTTGTGGTTTTCGACTCTTATGACTTGGTCCATCCAGAAAAAAGAATATTCTCAGCACAACCCATCTGATCATAAAGTATTTCACGTCACCCCACTGCTCAGTGTTCCATAGTAGGAAAAAAATGTGCAGGAATTACTTTCTAGAGCCTTCAATATAACTCTGCCTACAAGTACTTCCAGAGGAAGAGAAGAAATGCTTTGGTCAAATTGGACTTGGTTAACAAGAAACAAAAGGAACCTCTGTTAAGATAAAAAGTGTTAATATTTAACCAGGCTCTCCCTGTAAAGAGCAATGGTGAATGGTTTTAGCTACATCACATACTTAGGGAAACAAAGATATACAAATTCAACCCTCTTTATTTTCCATAGTGAAACTCTTGTTTGCTTTTTGCCTGAGCCATCTTGTTTATGGTCACACTGCCAACAGCCAACACACAGGAGATGCTTAGAAATTGGAGTAAAGTCAGGAAAAGGCCGTTTTCGAAATTATAATTAGCAAAAATCTGACTCGTCGCGGACATTAGTGGGAATATGGAGGGGACAATCCCTCCACACACATTTCTTTTAAAAAAAGAAAGCTTGTACTGCTTGAAGAAATGAGAGCATTCTAAGAAAAATCTTCAGCGTTTCATATCAAAAAGAAAGGCTTGGAATGTAAAGGTGTAAAAAAAATGTTGAATGATGCTGTCAGCTGGTAACCTGACATAAGGAGTGACTTAAAAAAAAACCCACCACCACCACACTGATTCTTAACTGAAGGGTTTCATGGAACCTAGAAAGAGGAGGCCAGAATGCAAGAATTTTCTGGTATTTTTCTTCTACCACTTTCCACTCACTCCTGCCAGCCTCTTTGCTCTTCCTCATCACATCAAGTTCATTGCCATGTCCAGGCCTTTCCACACGCTCTGCCCTGGGCCTGGGGAGGGGCTTCTCAACCTAGATGCTGGCTCACCTCACCTCATCACTTCCTGTACTTAGAGCTGCTTAAACATCACGCCCTCACCGAGGCCTGCCCTAACCATTTTCCCTGAAATTGCTCTCTGTTCCCCTCTATCCTCTAACTTGGCACTAAAGTTCTTCCTATCATTTCCTACTACCTGACATTACATTATACACTTACTTTGCTAATCTGTTTCTTGTCTGTTCTTCACTAGAATGTAAGCTCCCTGAGGCCAGGGCCTTTGTTTTACTCACCACCGTATCTTCAGCGTCCAAAGCAGCGCCTGTGTCTGGCACACAGCAGGTATTTCAGTAAATTCTGCTCAGTGAATGACTGCCTATAGGGAGGAAAGGACATCATTTTGTACTATTCAGCACAGTTCTAAAGATGAAAATATCCTTAACGTGAAGAAGAGAAACCCTTGGCTACCACGGCTTTGTGAAAAATTCTATTGGACATATACATTCACTCCTCGAATAGCCAGTTGGACCTACCAGGTGTGGAGCACCTTGCTAGGTGTCATACGCAGAACCGATGCAAATAAGGCCGGGTCCCTGCCCTCGAGGAATGATCGTCTAGCGGTGGAATCGGATCTTCCTGTGTGATCATTGGGGGTGCCATTCACATACACATGACATAAATCACACCTTCCTAAAGCTATAAAGTACCCAACCTGTCCAGCTGAATACAACAAGCTAGGACACAGCATTTCTCTTCCCTTCAGCCAACATGGTGCTTTCTAACAACCCAGATAGCAGGGGACTTTCATTCATTCATTCAACTAACATTTATCAAACACCTGCTACATACAGTAAGTCCCCTACATACGAACATTCAAGTTGTGAACTTTTGAAGACGCGAAAGTGCTTTCCATCAACATCAGGTGTGAGTGAAATTGCAGCTTGCCCTCCATCTCCTATAGCTGACGATCCTTCGCCTCTACCATCTCCCACCTCCTCTCCCTCCTCCAGGCAGTAACTCTTCTTGCCTGTTCACTCGACGCCAGCCCCTGTATGCCAGTTGTTGTACTGTATTACTGTACTTTTCAAGGTACTGGACCATAAGATTAAAAATGTTTTCTTTATTTTTTTGTGTTTGTTTTTTATGTATTATTTGTGTGAAAAGTATTATAAACCTATTACATTATAGTACTATATAGCCGACTGTGTCAGTTGGGTACCTAGGCTAACTTTGTTGGACTTAAGAACAAATTGGATTTACGAACCTGCTCTTGGAATGGAACTTGTTTCTATGTAGGGGGCTTACTGTAATGGGAGTGGGAGTGGCAGGGTTGCAGAATAGTGGTGAATATAAGAAATTTGTACAACACTTTGTGCTTCAGGGTGAATAGGAGCAAAGCAAATCAAATGCAATTTCTCTATTTTGATATGCTATACATAAATACATCCCCCAAATCATTTCCATAGTTATGCAAACAAGAGTGACATGAACAGAATACAAAACACAGGAAAAAGTTCACCTACATTTTTACCACCCAAACAAACGAGTTTGCGTCTTTCCAGGCCTTGCAGGAAAACCTATGAATGTTTCTATCTCTATAATCAGAGTGTTGATATGATTTTATGGTCAGGCCATCTTGGGTTTGAGGCTTTGCTTGTCACCTCTGAGCTTGGAGGATGTTATGCAGGGAACATCTGTACTTCTGTCTGCAATGCCTTCAGCATACAGATACTGGATTTTATGACAGGACCTTAGTGAAGCGGCTTAAAGGGGGGCGTGGAGGTGCAAAGAGCCAGCTGGGTTAGAGCAGCATAGTCGTGTGCATGCATCTTGTCAGCTCTAAAGCACTGAGCCAAAAATCTACACGTGGCAGAAATAAAGGAGAAGAGAACAGGTTATATTGAAGTGGTTGCAATCTTCCTCCTTCACTAAGGAGGAAGGATTCTAGCTTGGTCATTCTAGAGTCTTTCTTTTTTATTTTCTGGAATTGGGAAAATTGAACAACCCCCCCAAAAAAGAAAAACAAGCAAAAATAAATTTTAAAAAAACCGCTCAAACAGAGAGCTACAGAATAAAGACCTAATGTGAAGGAAAGACAGGGACACCATCAAATGGAATGGTTATCTTGCAAATGACATCACAGCGACATCATAGTGATGCAATGCTGCTAAATGTTTAATACAGGCTTTCTGAAAAAACAAAACTCTGTGTGTGTACACATACATAAGTAAGTTTATTATAGATTTTATTGTGTCATGCACAATTTACAGATAATAAAATATGTAATACTCTTTATTATAAATTCTTTATAAACAATTGATTCCCACAGAATGCTTTCATTGATTTTTGTTGAACTCTTAGATCCATTGCAACTGATAAATGAATATCGTTCTCACATAAACATTGGTTAATATTTTCATTTATTTTAACAAGTTAGACATAAGAAAGTGAAACAACAAAGAATATGTTTAACTTTACACATTCATCAGTGATGTGAGTGACTGACTTTTTTGCTAAGTCGGATAATAGTTTTGGAGCCCCGAAAGAATCTTTTCTTAATTTTTTGTGCTGTTCACAATGTAAGGCATAACACAGTTTTAAGTTTAATCTGTATTACTAGCATTTTTTCCATGACTTTCTTAAGTCTTGACAACCAAGAAAACAAAAAATCAAGCCCTGGTTTGGAGTGTCTGCTGATTTCCATGGTGTAAACACGCACATCATGGCCAATTTCAAGCTACCAACATGAGGTCACTGAAAATGGAATTGGGAACAGAGGCCAGAAGCACTATTGTATAGTATCTCCACATTACAGATACAGAGTGTAAAGAAACCTTAAGAGTATATAGATAGTAGTAAAATGTAGTAAAATAATTAGAGAGTGATGGATTTCTAAGTGTTTATTACAGCTTCTTGAAGTATAACTGACATAGAGTAAATTGCACGTACTTGAATTTGATAAATTTTGACATTTGTATATACCTGTGAAACTACTACCACAATCAAATCAAATACCCACAAATCTCCTCATGTCCCTTTATAACCTGTCTCTTCCACTGCCTCCAAGCCCTGCCCTCAGATGACCACTGGTCGGCTTTCCATCACTATAAGGGTGATTTTTTTTCTATAAGTGGAATCACTCTGCATGCACTCTTTTCTTGTCTGGCTTCATCATAACTATTTTGAGATTCACTCATGTTGCACATTCATTCCTCTTTATCCTCTGAGTGTTGCATATTTATCACTTTGGTGTATAATTTATTTTGTTGTAAGTTTCTATAATTTAATTTTTAACAATGGCTGCATTGAACAACCAGCTGGCAAAATTCCTGAAAATTGAAAAATTGGCTCTTTCAAGCTGGTGCAAGCCGGCTCTGGCATACCGCTGGTGGGCTGTGTGCATGTGTCTTGCTTTAGGGAGAAGGTTGAGAGCCTTTGGGACAGTTGCAGGGTTTGAGGAATAATTGGAAATGAATTAAAGGGAAGAGAGAATTTCTAACAAGTTGTGTTCCCTCTTTGGTGTTCTTTGAGAGCAACTGCAGTAAAATGCTAATTAAAAATTACTTTTTGGGGGCTTTCCTGGTGGCGCAGTGGTTGAGAGTCCGCCTGCCGATGCAGGGGACACGGGTTCGTGCCCCGGTCCAGGAGGATCCCACATGCCGCGGAGCGGCTGGGCTTGTGAGCCATGGCCGCTGAGCCTGCGCATCCGGAGCCTGTGCTCCGCAACGGGAGAGGCCACAACAGTGAGAGGCCCGCGTGCCACACACACACACAAAAAATTACTTTTCGGTTACTGCCTTGTTGTTGTTGTTTTAGTGTAGGAATCTTTTTAAAATTTATTTTCCTTATTTTTTTGGCTGTGTTGGCACATGGGATCTTAGTTGTGGCACATGGGAAATTTGTTACAGCATGCAGGCTTCTCTCTAGTTGCGGCCTGTGGGTTTTCTCTCTCCAGTTGTGGCACGCAGCCAGGGCATGTGGGCTCTGTAGTTGTGGCACGCAGGCTTAGTTGCCCCGCAGCATGTGGGATCTTAGTTCCCCGACCAGGGATCAAACCTGTGTCCCCTGCATTGGAAGGCGGATTCTTTACCACTGGGCCACCTGGGAAGTCCTGCTTGTTGTTTTAAAGAATGCATGACTGGACCACAATAGAGCTGGGCTTTGGGGGTTTTACGGGAGGGACTTTTATTCCTGAGGGTTCCAAGAGAGAATTCCAAAAGCCAGAGTCAACTTGCTTCTGGTTCCTCAGGGCAAACTGGTAGAGAAGGATCTGGAGCTGATGCCTGAGCACAAGGATGCTGGGAGTTGGCTACTCACAGACCGCTTCACCTCTCCCCAAATGCACTAGACAGGCAGGTGTGTGGGAGAGGGCTTGGGCTTGGACTTCATCCTGTGTCACTGGCACATTGTCATCAGGGAGATGCAATTTAGGATGTGACACTCACTGTGTACATCCCTGAATATGTCCTTGGGTAGAGGCCGAGGGGTGGGAGGTTGTTCAATGTTTCTTCTGTGCTGTAACAAACTAAAAAAGCTAGTAAGGAAAGCTGCAATGCTAACTATTTATTGAGTGTTTACTACATGCAATACACTCAGCCGAGGGCTCTCTGTATAGTATCTGATTTAATGATCAGAACAACCTGAGCTGAGTCATAGGATCATACCCATTTTACAGGGAAGTTAAGTGCTTTGCTAGAGGTCACAGCAGGAAGTGGTGGAGACAGTATTATAACCCAGGTCTGTCTGATTCCTCTGGTCTTAACCCCTACACTGTGCAGCCTTCTGGTTGGCTGACCTGTAGGAAACTCAAGAGCGCAAGGAATTAAAACAAGAGTTACAGGCCTACTTGGCAAAGGGTCTTTTCCCAACTAAATGACAGCATCCCCGGCTGCCTAGAGAGCGTGCCTGGAGGTGACACTGGGGTCCAGTCATCTGGGGTCTTTTAAACTTTTTTTTGAAACTTGGATTCACTCCTAAGGGTAATGGGGGTACCATTGATAAAGTGTGGAGTGTGGGCTCAAGTATGCATTAGAGAAAAATAGGTTGGAAAGTGGTCGTGTAAGTTAAGATATAGGCTAAAGACATCCCAAAATACAAGGTAGATGTGCCTGTACTCTCTCATTTTGACAAATCCTTCCAACCATTTTGCAGATTAGGTTCAAAGAAGGTAAGGAACTTGCCCGAGGCCATACTGCTCCCCAGAAGCTGTGTTAGGATTTAAGGCTGTACTTTATGCAGTGAAGGAAGGACAGCTCATCCTCTGAAACCCGAGGAAGAATGAAGGATGCCTGAAAATGGAAGGAGTGGGAGTGGATAAGGGGAGGAAGGCGCCTGGAATAAAGACATATAAACTATAGTGGCTTAAGTAAATAGGCTTATTTATCTCCCAAGAACAGTCTAGAATGAGCTCACTTGGGCTGGTAGGGTGGCTTTGCTCTACGAGGACATTCAGAGACCCTGGTGCCTTCCATCTTATTGCCCTGTAATCTCCTTGAATGTCCTTAGGGCTGATGCTGGCGCACTTCCACATTGGTGGTCTAGCCTGGGGCAGGTCAGTCTTTTAGAAGACCCTGAAGTTGGCTACATTCCATTGGTCTAAGTAAGTCACATGGCCACACTTAACCACAAGAGAGTCTGGGAAATGTAGTTTCTTCTTGGGTGGCTAGATTTCTAGCTAAAACTCAGGGGTCCTACTACTGAAAAGAAGGAGAAAATGGATACTGTATGATCTGAGTCTTTTATTAGAATTGCTCCTAGGCAAGTCATGTGGGAAAACAACAAAGGATGCCTGTATAATAGACACACAAGACAATTAATGAAAACAGTATTCTGGAACAATTTAAAGTGTGTCGTGTGGCAAATAGTGTTTCGAATAGACGGAGAGAATACATTCAGTGTTCTGTATCTGTGTCATTCCTCTGTGGCTCTCCATTTTGCCCAGCAGGTGGGCATCTTTTGGAGATGGTGGCTGTGGCAGAGTGGGTATTTCCCATGGCTCGGGTCTTCTGCAGATCACTCAATTGGTTGTAATATTCTGCCTGTTCTCATGAGAGGTGGGAACCAGTGGATATTTATGCTAAAAGGAAACGGGTGATGCTGATGGGGACAGTGGTGGCTGGAGACAATGGGCCCTGGGCAACTACTCCTCAGCTTTAGCTATTGATGCCAGGAAGGAATGTGGCCAGGGTTTCTGGGAATTTGAGAGTCTCAATAGAATCCAGAAATCCAGGTTTTAGCATGTCATCCAATCTTTAAATGTTGGCTCAAATATTTCAATACTACTCTGTGGGCCAAAAGAACATCCCTGTGAGCTGAGAGCAGGCTCTGGTCTCTGACTTAATCTCTCAGATCCTTATTTCCTCAACTGTCAAATGGGAGCGATACACACCTCAAAACGTTACAGGAAGGATGGAAGGAAATATATGTCTGGGCAGATAATCATTATTGTACCTGATTTTTTTCATGATGAATCTGCCTTAGAACTGGGAAATTCTCGTGCCCCATCCTATTGGATGGGAAGTTCAGGATGGATGTTTTGAAGAAGCTAAGAGGGTAGAATCTATAAGATTTATTGGAATTGGCTGTTGTGATTCAGGACTTCACAGCTATCCCAATGAACATTTTCCAACATTTCCTTTTGGAGGTGTCATGCTCAAAAGTTGGGTCTTGTTTGATCAACAAGCTTGAATTAGAGAGTAAGATAAATCTGTTCTCCACTCAGCCCTTGCTAGTGTGTGACTTTGGCTAAGTTATATTATAAAAATGAGAATAATAATAACTTACCTGATAAAATAATTGTCAGGTCTCAATGACATGATACATATAAAACCCTTAGTGTATACTGCTGGGCATATAGTATTCAATAAACATTAATTGTAATTAAATATTATGTCTTACCCAGGTGGAAGATTATATAAAATACATTGCTTGTTATTTTTATTTCTGATAAAATTTGTATTTCCAGGCAACTCATTTTACTTAGTCAACATCTTCAGGTATTTTTTTTTCTGGGAGAATTGCAATAATATAATAAATAAAATCTTAGGAAATATTGCATAAATCATCTTTTGTGCAATTCCCTACAGCAAGAAGATAGTGCCAGGTGGAAAGTGTTCTAAAGCAACAAATTGACCTTTAAAGAAAAGCAATTTATTCTTAAAGTAAATCACTAAAGGAAAGGGGGAAAAGGTCTTGCATATTGCTAGTATTGGATCTTTGGGCTAGCGCCTTGTTTGGCATCATTTGGGTTGGTTACATGCTATGTATAAAGACTTATTTCAGAGCTGATAGATCCTGTGAAAAAGGAATATTGAAATTTACTACTGTAAGGAATACATGATCTGTCCTACAGAAAGCCCCACAGGCAAAAACAGTGGAGGCAAAATGCAAATGGTGAATGGGTCCTTCCAAAAAGTTATCAACCAGCAATTAAGCTCTTTTTTCAAAAGTAGACAAACTCCCACAGGATGGTTAGACCTATTGATCATCTTTATCTGTATCACTATTATTATTACTAGTAGCAATAATAATAATTACTGATGCTTATTGGGATTTTCCTATGGACCACCCATTGGATAAACTGCATTACATGCTTTATCTCAGTGAATTCTCTCAATAACTATATGAGTGAGGGGATATTACTATTCCCACTTTTCAGATGAGGAAATTGATGCTTAGGAGTGTTAGCTAACTCACCCAGCTTCATTCATTTGTCAGTGGCATGGTTTGGCTTCTAACCTAGCACTGCATGCCTCCAATGTTCATGATTCTGTGAGGGAATGGAAATTCTGGTGAATGAGATGGAAAGAGAGAAAGAGATTTGATTTGGAGCTTTAAGCCCTTTCCCAGAGGGTATGTCCGAATCGAGTACCTTATTGTGGGTCTGTGGGGAGAGGGGGAAGGGAAGCAAGAAGGTCCAGGAGGGGATCGAAGGAGCAGTAGAGACTTTGAAGACCAACTCTGAGTGCTTTACAATTTTAGCAGCTGGGTGGCTATCTCACGCTCATTCTTTGATAACCTGACTTATTTGCTCTGACTGGGGATGGTTTTTGTTACCCATGTTGGTGATCACCATTCTGGAATTCCCGTGATGTCCCCAGAGGTACATTCACACTTGTCAGACTGGGTTTGGGGACCGTGGTCTTGCAATTACGGTGTGGTTTCCAGACCCACAGTTCCAGCTCACTGACCCCAGCTGGCAGGGTGGCCCCTCTCTCCAGGTGCAGTCAGCCTCTGTCAGAAGATAAATGTCTTCATGACAGCTCTGACAATTGTCCACTCTCCTGTGTGGAGAGGAAATGTCATTTACAACTCTGTGGTGTTGGTTATTTTCTTTGCAGCGTCATCAGACTTCAGTCTTCTTGTTGAATCATATAGTCTACACCCCTTTCATGATAATAATTTAACATATATCCTCACTTTGATCACATTTATTTATTTATATTAAAAAAATTTTTTAACATCTTTATTGGAGTATAATTGCTTTACAATGGTGTGTTAGTTTCTGCTTTATAACAAAGTGAATCAGCTATGCATATACATATATTCCCACTGGTAGCTTCGATGAATTTATCTATACTTACATAATGTTGTCCTTGACTATGTTAAGGGGGATTTTTGACAAAGAAACTACTTCAATGATGAAGTTGTTGATCTTGAATGGGATAAGATACAAACTAGATATATACCCATAGAAATAAGAGAAAAAAAATATTTTCAGGTGTAATAGGCTGGGGAAAACCTCCAAGAGTCCTGTCTTAGTAAAAGCAAAACACTATTTCCATTTTTTCTTGTTGGCTTTGGAGCCTACCAGCCACATCCTGCTGGGTAGAGCTATGGAAAGAACAGTGGACATTGGGACAGCTGGGCTCTACTTTTGGCTTTGTCATTGTATGGTCCAGAATTCTTTGGCTTGTACATTGCAGAAAGGGTAACTCAATCACTTAAGCAAAAAGGGAGTTTCTTGCTTAAGTAACTTAGATGTTCAGGGGTAAATCTGGCTTCAAGTAGCTCAGAGTTATAAATTATGTCCTGAAGGCTTCTTTTCTTTCCACCCCTCAACTCTACCTCTGCTTCTTTCTCAGACTCCACAAGGCAGTTTACATTAGCTCTGGTCTCATCTTCTCCCAAGCTCTAGACCAGCAAGAAAGCGCAGGACACTTTTCCAGCAGTCCTAAGGTTCACTCTGAACGAACAGGCCTAGGGATCCATGTTATCCCTGGACCAATCACTGTGGTGCTTTAATTGACCATGTCTGGATGGAGCCTCATCCAGACCCCATAAGAGTAGGGAGGGTAGATCCCCAGACAAAAGTGGGGGTCATTACCAGGAGACGGGGAAATTTACACAGGCAAGTGTCAATGCCACTCACCAATCATGTCACCTTGGAAGGATAACTAAACCTCTGTGAAAAGTAGAGTTAATACTGCCTACTAAAAGTGGATTAAAAATAGTTTGTAGACCAAATAACAAATGCTGGAGAGGGTGTGGAGAAAAGGGAACCCTCCTACACTGTTTGTGGGAATGTAAGTTGGTGCAGCCACTTTGGAAAACAGTATGGAGGTTCCTCAGAAAACTAAAAATAGAACTACAATATGATCTAGAAATCCCACTCCTGGGTGTATATCCAGACAAAACTATAATTCAAAAATATACATGCACCCCAGTGTTCATAGCAGCACTATTCACAATAGCTAAGATATGGAAGCAACCTAAATGTCCATTGACAGATGAATGGATAAAGAAGATGTGGTACATATAGACAATGGAATACTACTCAGCCATAAAAAAGAATGAAATAATGCCATTTGCAGTAACATGGATGGACCTAGAGATTATCACCCTAAGTGAAGTAAGTCAGAAATAGAAAGACAAATACCAGATATCACTTATACGTGGAATCTAAAATATGGCAAAAATGAACCTATCTACAAAACAGAAACAGACTCACAGATATAGAGAACAGACTTGTGGTTACCAAGGGGGAGGGAAGTGGGAGAGGGATGGACGGGGAGGTTGGGGTTAGCAGATGGAAACTAGTATATTGATATATAGGATGGATAAACAACAAGGTCCTACTCTATAGCACAGGGAACTACATTCAGTATCCTGGGAAAAACCATAATGGAAAAGAATATGAAAAAAGAATGTATATATGTGTATAACTGAGTCATTCTGCTGTACAGCAGAAATTAATACAACATTGTAAATCAACTATACTTCGATAAAAAAATAGTTTGTAGACTACATATACCAATAACAGTGCTTTGTAAACTGTGAAGTGCTATACAATTTCATGTTATTAACTTTAGAATTTTATCTGGGATCTATACGTAGGAGTGAGCTTGATGAGTTATACACAGACCGTGTATATCTTCAACCTCACAAGGGAAGGCCAAATTACTTTCTACTATTAGCAGTGAATAGAGTTCCTGTCGATCTACACTGTTTCAAGCACTTGGTATCAGACTTTCTAGTTATTTTAGGTATTAGACTTTAGTTATTTTCCAATCCAATGTGGATCTCATTACAATTTACATTTTCCTGATAACATACAAAGACCATCTTTTTTCATATTTATTATAATGTGGTATTTATTGGCTATATTTAGAGTTGTTCACATTTTTTACTCACTTAACAATTGTGTTGTTTTTTTGCTTTCTCAACCATTCATAGGGAGCTCTTTTTATTTTCAGGATACTAATACTTTGTTAGTTACCTTATTACAGATACTTATTCTCAGTTTGTGGCTTGCCTTTTTGCTTTTTTTAGGGTGTAATTTGATGAACATAAGCTCATACTTTTAACAGTCTAATTTACCAATCAGTGTTATCCTATAAGGTTTGTACTTTCTGTGCTTTAAGAAACCTTTCTGCCCTCTAACCCCTTGGGTCATAAAGATACTCTCTTCTAAAAGTTTGAATGTTTTGCCTTCCATATTTGAATTTTTAATCCACTGGGAATTTATTGTGTATATTGTAAAGTAGTTGCTCAATTTCAAATTTTCCATATGGACACCCACCACCATTTAGTCAATCACTGTCTTTCTCTACTGCTGTGAAGTGCCACCTCCATTTACACAAAGTATCCTTCTAGGCATGCACCTGTTTTAGGCTCTCTGTCCTATTCCCTTGGCCCATTTGTCCATCTCTCTCTTTTTTAAACGTAGGACTTACAAATGTTTGCAATGGCTGTGAGAAGAGTATGGTCTGCAGAATTGGGTTCACATCCCGAAGGCTCTTCCTGTGCTTCATCATATATCCTAACAGTATTTTGCTGATCTGGTTTCAAGAAGTTTTATTGAACTCTACCTACTAGATATCACTGCTAATCCTTGTCCTCGTCCACCCATTTGTAACAACAGCATTGCTGTTTTTTTTTAAATCACTTGTGGTACTGGAATTAAATGAAATTGAGCTTAAAAATCTGAGGGATTTGGGAAAGGTTATGTCTTTCTTTTTACCTGTAGAAAACCTGGAGAGTGAAAGATAATTTGGAGAGAGGACCTGAAAGGTTAACAGCTTCAAAATGGAAAGTTCATGATGAGTGAAGCTAGATGAGAGGGGAAGGGGGGTAGGGGCTGCTCAGAGCTAGGGTTTCAGGACAGAAAACCCCAAAGGAAAAGTATCCTTATGGCTCTTTTAGCCTATGGCACATTATTGATACTTCAAGAAATACACTGGGGGGACTTTCCTGGCGGTCCAGAGGTTAAGACTCTGCACTTCCACTGCAGAAGGCATGGGCCTGATCCCTGGTGGGGGAACTAAGATCCCGCGTGCCACGCGGCACTGCCAAAAAAAAAAAAAAAGAAAGAAAAAAGAGAATGGGAATAAAGGCAGATAAAAGCCAGACAGGATGTAGATAAAATATATATTTTGTGAATATGGCTTTTTAGCCTACAAAATATTTTTTTTCTCTCTCTGTGAATCAGTTTAACTCTTAATATATGTACTATCTCAATGTGATTTTATATTAACAACACAAAAAGAACATGATTCTTGGCTCCATGCTTTAATTTTCTGTCCCTTCTCCAGGGGCAGTGAGCACTTTTGTTGCTCCTCAAAGAAATTTCTTTGCCCGCAGCTCTCCCAAAGCACGGGTTGGAGCAAAATTCATGGAGAGGGGAATTCAAAAGGCTACTTGCTTCAAATCAGCTAACTGTATTAGAAAAAAGTAGGGGAGTAAGATCCTAGAACTCCATAATTAAAACAGAAACTAAGCTGTTTAGCTCAGAGATCATGTCTTTTCAGGCTGTCGTGACTGGCACACTGTATGTGTATGTGGGGTTATTGGTAATAACTATAAGTATTACTCGAAGAATGTGTAGGAAAGCAGCTGCCCTTAAGATGAACAGGATCCAAGCCACAGCACACAGTGTCTGATGAATTAAAAACCCTGGTCCTTGTTCAAATCACCATTCCCTTCAACAGAAGCCAGACAAGGAAATACACAGCAAGGTTAAAGGCTGCAGGTGCAATCAGACATCAGCCGTGCTCTTGGCCTTTGACCTCTGCATGGAACATGTTGAACATCAGCCAACTTGGATGCAAAAGTCAATCCTTGTCCACTTCTCCAGCCAGAATCCCCTCCCACAGAAGCATTACCGAGCAGAGAAGAATTGGTGGCAACATTTTGTAGGGAAGGTGGAGAACTGGGATTTACATTGGATACCCTACAACAAACTAGTTTAAAAGTCCCCTTAAATAGTTCTGATTTCCCCAGTCTTTTGAGCCCACCTCCAAGGGAAGAACTTTCTCTCTGGCTCCTCTCAGGTATCCCCCAGTGATGCTGGGCCTTTCTCGGTACACCCTGACTTTGTTTTTCTTTTCCTCTCTCTTTAGAGCATGTCGAGTTCTCCCCATTATCTTAAGCCTGGCAGGTTAGCTACCACGTTTCATCACTTGGTCATGTCCCGAAACGGAGGCTCTTATATCCACGCTAAGGGGCTTATTCATTCATTCAAGTGTTTATTAGGTGTTTACCATGTGCTAAGAACTGTTCTAGGCCCTGGGGATTCAGCAGTGAGCAAAACAGACAGAAATCCTTACCATCAAGGAGCTTATATTCTAGCAGAAGGAGCCCAACAAAAATAAATCAATAAAACGACTAAATAATAATTAAAACATATAAAATGTCAGATAGAGATAAGAGCTATGTGCAAAAATGAAGCAAAGAGATAAGGGATTCTGGAGAGGGGGTTGCACTATTTAAGACGGTGGTCAGGGAAGATTTTGCTGGCAAGGTAACATGTGAGCACATTCCCAAAGGAGGTAAGGGAGTAAATCTTGGATAAATCAGATGAAAGAGTATCCTAGATAACAGGAACAGCAAGAGCATGGAGCCTGGGGCACAAGTGTGCCTGGCTCATTTCTGCAAGAGCAGGGAGGCTGCTGTTGCTGAAGCTGAGGAAGGGCGAGAGTAACTAGAGATGAGGTTGGAGAGACAATTGGACAAGATCCTGAAGGGCCTTATCCTGTGAAGATTTTGGTTTTTACCCTGAGTGAGATGGGGAGACATTGGGGAATTCAGGGCAGACAAATGACATGATTGGATATATGTAAACCTCCCTCTGGCTACGGGGCTGAGAGTAGACCATAGGAGGGAAAGGGAAACTGGTTAGAAAACTCGTACCATAACCCAGCCTAGAAATAAGAGTGGCTTGGAGAATGGTGAATGGTGAATGGGGTGGAGGTAGTGAGAAGTGTTGGATTCTGGATATATTTTAAAAGGAGTGTTAATAGACTTTGCCGATATTTTGGATGGGTGTTATGGGGGGAAGAAAGAGGGAAAGTGAAAGATGTCTCTAAGGTTATTGACTTGAGTCCCTGAAAGATGGATTTTCATTTTCAGAGATGAGGAGGATTGTGGGGGGTGAGGTGTGGGAAGAACAGGAATATGATTTTGGCCACAGTAAGATTGAGATGCTATTAGCTATTCCAGGGGAGACATTGACTAGGCCCTTTGATGTATAGGATGCTGAAGTTCAGGGGGGACCTCTAGACTGGAAAGACAAATTTGGGAATTGTTAACATAAATAATAATTAAGAGTGAGGGTTCTTGGGATTACCAAGATGGCTGGCATAATCTGATGACATGCCATTCAAAGCTTATCAGGACATTCCGTTAAAACAAATAAGATGCTCTCCTAGGGACTGCCCTGGTGGTCCAGTGGTTAAGACTTCACCTTCCAATGCAGGGAGTGCAGGTTCAATCCCTGGTCGGGGAGCTAAGATCCCACATGCCTTGCGGTCAAAAAACCAAAACATAAAACAGAAGCAATATTGTAACAAATTCAATAAAGACTTTAAAAAAAATGCTCCACATCCCAAAAAAAAATCTTTGATTGGGATTGCCATATATACACTGATATGTATAAAATAGATAACTAATAAGAATCTGCTGTATAAAAAAAATAAAATTCAAAAAAAAATCTAAATCAAAGGGGGGAAAAAAGAAAGATGCTCTCCTAAGTGGGCATCTCTGTGCACATGACTCTGGCAGAGTGGAGACACATAGACCCTATGTGATCTGACCCTGTATTTCATTCTGTGCCTGCTGCACTATCCTCCGTGCTGTTCCTTGAACTTGCCACACATGCTCTGATTTCATGGCTTTGACACTTGCTTTTCCTTCCTCCTGAAAGGAAGGAAAAGGCAGGAAAAGGAAGGAAAAGGAAGCTTCATCTTGCTTCCTTCCTTCAGGTTGCTCACCTTATGTATTACTTATCTTTTGCTGCCTAACAAATTACTTCAGTGTAGAGGCTTTATCTCAAATTTTCTGTAGACCAGAAATGTGGGACCAGCTTAGCTGGGTGGCTCTGGCTAAGGTTTCACATGAGGCTGGAGTGCAGACTTGAGCTGGGGCTTCAGTCATCTGAAGGCTTGACTTGGGCTGGAGGCTCCTCTTCCACAGTGCTTTATTTACATGTCTGACAGATTAGAGCTGCTGGAGGGGAGGTCTGAGTCCCTCTCCACGTGGTTCTCTCCCAGGACTGCTTGAGTGTCCTCCTGACATGGCGGTTGGCTTGCCCCAGAGGGAGTCATCCAAAAAAGCAGGGTGGAAGCTTTGACACCTTTGATGACCCAGCCTCAGAAATCAAATACCTTCATCTCTGCTGTACTTTATTACCCAGAGACCATCCCCGATTTTTTGTGGGAGGAGACTACATAAGGGTGTAAATATTGGGAGGTGAGGCTCACTGAGGGCCATCTTGAAAGCTGCTGCCGCATCTTATCAGAGATGCCTTCTCAGGCTATCCTGTATATTATGGACTGAATGTATGTGTCCCCTCCTAAATTCATATATTGAAGCCCTAACCCTCCAGTGTGGCTCTGTTTGGAATGAGGAAGTAATTAAGGTTAAATGAGGTCACATAGGTGGGACCCTGGTCAGACAGAATTAGTGTCCTTATAAGAGACACCAGAGGACCCTCTCCCTCTCTCTCTCTCTCCCTCTCCCCACACCACCCTCCATGTGCACATATTGAGGAAAGGCCACGTGAGGACACAGAGAAGGTGGCAGTCTGCAAGCCAGGAAGAAGAGCTCTCACCGCAACTGAATAGAGTGCAATCTTGATCTTGGACTTCTAGCCTCCAGAACTGTGAGAAAATAAATTTCTGTTGTTTAAGCCACCCAGTCTGTGGTACTGGGTTGGCTAAAAAGTTCATCTGGGTTTTCTGTAACATCTTACGGAAAAACCTGAACAAACTTTTTGGCCAACCCAATATTTTCTTTTGACAGCCCAAGCAGACTAATATATTGCATAAAGGAGCAACCTTATTCCTGAGCACTTTCTATTCCCTGTATTCTACTTTATTTTTCTCCACAGTATTTATCACAACCTGACATTTTCTCAGTTCATTTGTTTATTGTCTGTCTCCCTTACTGGAGTGGAAGCCCCCCGAAGCAGTGACTTTGTCTATTTGGTATACTGTTGTATCCTCAATTCTGAAACCAGTGCCTGGCACATAAAATGTGCTCTGGGGAATTTCCTGGCAGTCGAGTGGATAGGACTTTGCACATCCACTGCAGGGGGCACAGGTTTGATCCCTGGTCGGGGAACTAATAAGATCCTGCAAGCTGCGTAGCGAGGCCAAAAAAAAAAAAAAAAAAAAAGGTGCTCTGAACTACTTGTTGAATGACAAATGAACGGATGCATATTTGACCTTATTTTATGTCTCTTCCTCACCCCGTTGATGGCCAGGATTATCCTTACTTTAGGTAAACGTGAGGTTCATCATATTCCAGCACCATTTCTGAAATCACACATGAAACAGAATATTTAAAAAATCTCAATTTATCTAGTGCTTGGATTATTCATTATAATGAGTTATTTGAAATTTAACCCAGTGAAATATAAACCCATCTGAGGTAATTTTGAGGTGGCTCTCACCTAGAGATGAGAGCCTAAGCAATTTTTTTTTCTTATTTTTGATGTTAAGCAACTTGCTTGAGGTCACACAGCTAGAGAATGACAGGGGAAGATTTGAATCCAGGAGGTCTGGCTCCAGAATCTGCCCACAGCCCCAGCCATTGCTGCTTCTCCATGTCACTGTGGTGGTTGTTCCAGGTGGAGCCCCTGGAGCACACCAAGAAACTTCTCTATCAGTACGAGGCCATATGAAACTGACGAACGAGGAGAAGTTGTCCAGGCATCAGGCCTGGGAGTCGGAGCCAGAGGTCGGGTCCCCAGGGAGAGTGGGCAGATGGGAGGTGGCAGGGGTAGGGGTGTGTCTTAACCCTGTCTGCACCTACTTCCCAATTCAGGTGCTGGAGATGCTGAAGCTTCGGGAGGAAGAGGAGGAGGGGCATGCGTTGACCATCTCATGTTCAGCTTATTACCTAAGCAATAAACTGTGGGAAACCTTCCAGTTCTTGGGGCTGTTTTTCCTGCCTGAGGGTGAGAATGCTGCACTTTGTAGAGCACATGTAATGACTAATCCTGATGAAATGCTACATGTGTTTTTTGCACGCATGTAACGATAAAAGAGAGTGAGGTTGAAAAGAAATGCAAAATACATTTCTGTGTATTCCAATTTTCCCATCACACTTATGCACTTACTTCTATAGTTAGAAATGCAAAAGTTATAGAAGATGAAATAAAAAGAATAACCTTGAAGTAGGATAAACTCATTTATATCTGTGCTCTGCGTCTTGCTGATGGGATTAGTTATTTAATCTCCCTGAGTCTTAGCTTCCTGCTCTGCAATTAAGAAACAATAGTATGGAACTTCAGCCTTGACTTCGGTAGAAAAATGTCCCAGTGTTGGAGTGTGTTGGCTCATTCTTGTAGCTTTCAGTCAAGTTCTGAAAGAATGGGACGAAGTTTGGTCCAAGATGGCTCTTATAAGAGGAAACAGGATATAACCTTGATACGAAAAGTCCTTTCTGTTTGCAAAACCAGGGGCGGCCAGATTGGCTGACCAAGGACATCACTTCACTGCCAAGGACAGGAGTGCCTGCCAGTCTTCTCTGGCTGGATAGAGTGTGCTCAGGACTGGGTGTTCTGGGTGGTTATATTTGATTTTATCCAAAAAGGACTTAGCTGCGGTTAGCTTATTTTCTTCTACCACTGTTGAAATATTTAGACGTTGGAAATATTTAAATTGATCGTTGCTGGACTCTGAGAAATTATACGTGGAACTGACTTGGAGGAAGAGACGGTCCCAGGAGATGCCGGGCTTGGAGCTAGATGGAGTAATGGGGTGAGACTTCTGGTTGCCTCTCCCATAAAGCCCCTTAGCCCATATTAAAAGCTGCTACCATCGTCATCATTATTATTAATGCCACTGTTTCTTCTCCCTCTGCAGTAACACAGATGCCCCCATTAATCTCAGTTCCATCTGGGTTTGCTTAATCCTGTGGGCCTGAGCTTCCATGGATGCATGGCTATGCTGACAGCTGAGATTTTAAAAAACTAGAGCAACTGGAAATCAGCACACTTTCAGCCAACAGGGTGCTGGGAGGATCTCAGTCAGTAGGGATAAATTAGTTATAATGCAGATATTGACGGACACAGGCAATTCTAATGAAGCTAGAGTGGAAACATAGGGGATTCAGAAAGGCAGATCAATAAGCAAGAAAACCCACTGGAAAGACTACCTTATAATGATTGGACTTCCAGTCTTTGGCCTCTTTTCCATCCTCCCAAGGGGGGCAGTACTGTAGTCCTCTCCTTTAACTGCCTCCATCTGGGCTCCCCTCTCTGGCTGCCTTCCTGGGTCTGCCCAGCTACCATGTTTAGAACGTTCTCCCATTCTCATCCCTCACTTTTGCATGGGCCTGGCAATTTCTCATAGCTTTTAAAATCTGTTAATCAGTATACACTGCCAAGAGAAGTTGGTTTCAGACTTAACTAGCTGCTATGGTCTGAATGTTCATTTTCCCCTCAAATTTATAGGTTGAAATCCTAACCACCCCCAAAGGTGATGGTATTAGGTATTTGGGAGGTGCTTTGGTCATGAGGGTGGAGCCCTCATGAATGGTGTTAGTGCTCTTATAAAAGAGGCTCCAGGGGCTTCCCTGGTGGCGCAGTGGTTGAGAGTCTGCCTGCCGATGCAGGGGACATGGGTTCATGCCCCGGTCTGGGAAGATCCCACATTCCACGGAGCGGCTGGGCCCATGAGCCATGGCCGCTGAGCCTGTGCATCCGGAGCCTGTGCTCTGCAATGGGAGCGGCCACAACAGTGAGAGGCCCGTGTACCGCAAAAAAGGAAAAAAACAAACAAACAGTAGTGTCTCTCTCTCAAATCTCCCAATCCTCTTTCCCAGAATCTACCTCTTTTACTAGATTTTTATGTATTCCTTCCCAAGAAAGTCTACACACGTATACAGTTAATATATATCTCCTTTCATGTTATACCAAATGGTAGCAACCTGCAGACGGTTCTGCATCTTCCTTTTTTCACTTAATGATACATCTTGCAAATTACTCCACATCAGTGTAGATTTGCCTCATTCTTTCTAAACCCTGCAGAGTATTTCATTTTATTCATGCCCAGTGATTTAAGTTTATTGGTGGGCCTGTTGATTGTTTTTAATCTTTTATGAATACAAACAACACACAATGAACATCCTTGTACATATTTGGGATGGGGAACATATAGCAGCATGTCTGCCAGCTGTGTTTTGAGAAGTAGAGTTGCTTGGTCCAAGGATACAAGCAATAATGTGCTGGAGTCAGTTTATACAGGCCCATGAGGACCAGGTCAAACTCATCTCTTCCCCGCTGCATGGTCAATGACATCATACCGGTAACTTGAATTGTCCATAGTGAGAGTATTTACATCATGGGAACCTGCAATCATTACACATGAGGGCTTCCCTCGTCCCTGGAGAGCTGGTTGTTAAACACTGCAGTACCTCAGTTCAATTCTGCCACTACCTGGAGTTAGTGCACACTCCATGGGTTAAGGGCACAGCCCCCAACAAGGTTGGCCTCACTTCAGATACCAGCTGCAAGTCTGGAGGTCCCCAGGCCACCAACACTTCTTAACCAACTAGTTAAAAATGTGAGAGCTCCCATGACCCCTTCTGGTTTGATAATTTACTAGAATGACCCATGGAACTCAGGAGACCGCTTCACTTATTACAGTTATACTACGTAGGATGCGAATCAGGGCCAGCCAAATGAGGAAACCTATTGGTGAAGGCTGGCAGGCTCCCAAATGGAGTTTTTGTGGCTACAGGGACACATCATCCTTCTGGCATATCAATGTGTTCATCAACCAGGAAGCTCCTGGAGATTCAAGTGCTCAGAGTTTTTATTGGTGTTTCAATATGGCAGCATGATTGATTAAATTATTGGCCATGTGATTGAACTCAGTCTTCAGCCATGTCCCCTCACAGGGGAGGGAGGTTGGGCTAGCAGCAGGTGGCCTAAAGCCCCAACCCTCTAATTACAGGATCAATCTCTCTGACATGGCCAGCCCTCATCCTGAAACTTCCTAGGAGCCCATCACGGTCACCTCATTAACATAAACCCAGGTGCAACACCAGGAGCCCACCATAAATAACAAAAGCACTCCTAATATTCAGGAAATTCCAAGGGTTTAGAGGTTCCATCCCAGGAACCTGAGACAAAGACTATTCGAACTCTTTATTATACAACAAACACTTAGCATATGACTGGGTATAAGCATTTAAAGTGTTGACAGACATCTCCAAATTGTCCTCCAAGGAGGCTGGACAAAATATTCAGTCCCACTAGCATGTATGAGTGTTTTTGGAGGGAAAATTCTGACCACAGTGACTCATCATACTGGACCACTAGACTATACCAGTTATTTCTTAGAGACCAAACATGAGGAACTCAAAGTTACTTCTCTGGGAGAATACATTTCTACTCTTGCTGAATCTTCAGTGAAACCCAACACTTGCAAACCTTTCTTATGGCTTTATGCTCTTGCTACTTAGGCAAATAGTTATTGGTGAAATTTGCCAGCTATTGACGGAAATAAGATGACTTCAAATGCCTCATACTTGGTCTTTAACCTTTTTATAATCACTACTCTATTAGAAAATTTCCCTAAAGATTGTCTTTTAAGAGTAAATTCTGTGTATGATAAAAACCTTACAAATCTGGGGAAAGGTCATTCTGAAATAGTGACAAGCAGGAATAAGAAAGTTTTGAAAATGTCATCGTGTACTTCTGTCTTCTTACACATGACAATGGTAATTTGTTTCAAAGTATTGTCAGATCCTATTGGGTAATGCTTTAGTAGAATATAAAGAAAATAAAAAATACATAATCACTAAATAAAGTGACTTAGTCATTGAAATTTAATGAATGTTATTCATATAAATTCTAAGTGATTGACACATTAACTCATCTCATCCTCTCAACAACCATATGAGATAAGTAGTAATGCTATTCCTATTTGACAAATGAGGAAACTGAGGCATAGAGATTGAGTCATTTGGTCAAGGTTGCACAGGTGGGAAGTGGTAGACCTAGTACTTGAACTCAGAAATCTGGCTTCTGAGACCATGCTCCTTGCTGCAACACCACACTGCCTTTACATTTATATGCAAAGAGGATCCAAGTCATCAGTGAGCAGTATCTCTGATTCCCCAAATGAGCACTGAGAATTGACATGAGTCTCAAGGAAGCTGGGGATGAGGGTGCTAGGGTGGGAGGGCCAGAACTGGGGCAAAGTGGAGAGGTGAGGACTTGGCCTAGAACCTTCCAGGGCCAGGCTACTGCCTGGAACTTTATCCCCCCATCCCCACCTGTGGACCACCCCTTTCCACTTGATGGAGCACATGATGGGGGCCACATAGGGTGCTGTATCAACAGTTCTTCCTGGTACGGCTGGGAGAATATCCACCAACAGTTTCCTGTGGATATTCTAGCGACAGAAGGCCCACCCATAACCTGAGTTTGGTGATACTTTATTAAAACAGCTAGGCTAGTTGTCTGGATTGTTCTGTCATTAATGCGGTTCAGCTGGGGACTACATTTCCTAGAATCCCTTTCCCCCTACGATTCTGGGTTAGAGTTGGCCAAAGAAGAACTTGCATAAAATTTGAGGGGCAGAAGTGAAGGGCTGGCCATCCTTTTCTGAAGGTCTTTTCACAGTCAGATACAGTACAAGTCATAATCAGAGGGGCCCTGTCAGTTCTCTGGCTGGATTCCCCAGGTCCCATACCTTTTCCGTGTGTATTTTTGTTCCAAAGGCTCACACCTGCAACTCTTCTTCAGAGGTCTGTTATCAGGCTACTAGCGTTAGTCAAAATCGCCTGGGAGTTTATGGCCCCTGAGGGTGACCCTTGGAAACGACTTATGGCTGCAATTATCACGAAAGCTCTGAGGCCACTCACACACCAGAGCTCCCCTGGAGGCCAGGCTGAAGAGACCCTGGGAGACCTGGTTGCGTCCTGCCTACACCACCCAAAATAAGTCACTCACACAGGACCCTCACCTTGGAGAATTTATCTGGATAAACTAACCTAAGACCAAGCGTATCTAAGAAAAAACATTGGCTTCCAACCTGGTTTGTTCAACGTGCATCAGCCAGCTCTAGCTACCTCCTCTTTCTGGGCAGGTCTGTACTTTGAGTCTTTTGATGGAAAGACTCAAATGGAATCCAAAAACCCACGATACTGAGGGTAGATAAAGGGTTTCACTGACTCTGGCCCTTGTCAATGAAAATGGAAGATGCAGGTTTTCCTCATCTAATCAGCAAAACAGACGATCTAGATTTTGAAATAGAAGGTTGGTCGTGAGGTGTTAGAAGAGCTGGAGGACAGGTGGGAGGATATGACTTCCCAAAGATCAGTCACTGCAGCAAGTGTCTGCCACCTCCAGTTCAGAAAGAGCAAAAAGAAAAAAGAAAAAATGCTGCTCGTTGCGCTCAGCCTGCTATTGTCAGGGCCTAGTTGGCAGAAAACCAGGAGCCTGCCCCTGCCCTCAGCCACTGCCACCTCCCCTTCCATGGCTGCCCCGACTCTGCAGAAGCACTACCAAGTCTACAGAAAAAAAGCTTCTTCTGAACTCCTGCCAGGGTCTCCCCTTGGCGGCATCTGACAAGGAGCCAGGTGGAAAGCCAGGCTGGAAAGTGTAGTTTGCAGGCTCTGTACCCGGCAGTGGAGAAGCAGCTGGAATAGGGGATTGTAGGGCTGAGACAGGAGACACCATCCACTCTCACCTCAAAGTCCCCATCCTCTTCCTGGTTGGGAAAGTCATCCCAAGATGCCCAAAGCTTCAGAACTGGTGTCGGATGACGTTATTGGGATGGAGGAGTTGGGGAGAGGGGAAGAGGGCCAGGCACAGGACACTGAATGGGCGGCAGAAGGCAGCACCTGCTGTCTAGAAAGCATCTATTCAAGAACTCTGGGAGACTTCCAGGCGTGGGACGGTTTAGTCCCTTTCACTCCTGTAGGACACAGATTACGGGACACACTTTCTTTTATCTTCTTTGGGACGCTGGCGGATAACCTTTCATCTAAACTCTTAACAGAAACTTCAACCTTTCCCAGGGACAAGCAAGCAAGCATGCTTTCAGACACAAATGAGCTTGAAGAGGAGAACTGCAGACCCGTGGGTGCTTCTGTTTGGTGGCCAAATATAGTTGATCTCCTAGATCAGGCCCGGAGACCTTGGCATTTGTTATTCAAGAATCAAAGTCACAGTCTATTAATCCCAGCTGCTTTTGAGAAACAGGAACAGTCTGTGTCCTGGTTCTCAGGCTCCACCCAAAGCCTGCTCCCTTGGGCCTCCTGTAGGTCTCTCTTTGTTCAGAGAATTTTCAGCTCTAGAGTGAGAAGAATAATTTAAAACCCCTTGTATTAACTTTCTATCGTGGCTATAACAAATTTTCACAACTGTAGAGGCTTAAACAACACAAATGTATTACCTTATGGTCTTGGATGGTACTGCTGGCCTAACACCAAGGTGTCAGCACACTCGTTCCTTCTAGAGGCTGTAGGGGAGAATTCACTTCCTTGTCTCCACCTTCAAAGCCAGGGGCCCAACGCTTCTCTCAACCTCTGACCTCTGCTTCCATCTCTTCCCTCTGACTCTGAACTGCCCATATCCCTCTTATAAGACCCGTCAGATTACACTGGGTCCACCTGGGTAACCTAGGCTACTCTCCCCTTAACTTAATCACACCTGCAAAGTCCTTTTTATCTTGTGAGGTAACATATTCATAGGTTCCAGGGATTAGGACATGGGCATCTTTGGGGGTCACTGCTTAGTCCACCATGCCCACTGTCTGGAACGTATAGTAAATGGACAGGAGGCGGAGGCCCAGCACTGAGTGTTGAACTGGGCTAGAATCCCGTGTACTGGAAAAGGCAGCTTCCACGTGGCCTTTAAAATGAAAATTAGTTGGCAAATAAATCAATGTTTATGAACCCAAATTTCCTTGCCCCTTCACTATTTGAAGTAAACCAGTTTAGGCCTCAGTTCCTTTTGACTGAAGAAGCATTTTTTAGAACAGTTGCCACACTAATAAGAATCTACTGTATAGCGCAGGGAACTCTACTTAATACTCTGTAATGACCTATATGGGAAAAGAATCTTAAAAAAAGTGGATATATGTATATGTATAACAGATTCACTTTGCTGTACAGCAGAAACTAACACAACATTGTAAAGCAACTATATTCCAATAAAAATTAAAAAAAAGACAAAAAACAGTTGCCACATATGCCCTGGGTCTGGGTGGTCACATGGAGGGCAGACAACAGATCATCAGGGAAACAGAGCTGGTGTGAAGAGATATGGGCTCGAGATTTGCCCAGGGATCAGTGTGAGTGTCCAACCAGGTAACTCCAGGCAGATGCTGGACTCGGGAAATCTCACCTTTAATGTACCAGTGTGCATGCATGGGGCACTGGCGTTCTCACACCACAGGGCAGTGGTCAACCGTGGTGTGCGTCCAAACCACCCACGGAGCTTGTCAACCACACAGCTGGCCTCCCCGCCCCCTCCCGTTCAGAGTTCCTGAATCACAAGGTCTGGGGTGAGGCCCTGGGATGAATATGTTTAACAAATGCTGAAGATTATTCTCATTAAAGTTTGAGAATTATTGCATTTGTGTCTTGGAGCCCTTATTAGCATCAAAACCCCAAGGGCAGTTTTTGTGAAACAGAAAAGTGTGTCATAGAAACCCAACCCAATGCCAGCTTGGTAATTGCAAGATTTATTTCCATAAAGCTACACATTCATGTTTAGAATGAATCTCTTCTAGGGCTCATTGTAAATATGGTCAATATGCTCAAAATTGCAGTAGGCAAGAGGTAGTATATACAGATAATGAGCTGCAAAAAGCACTCCAAGTTTGGGGTATAGCTGTTTGCTTCTGGAAGTGTCCAAAAGGGGCTACATCAGAGAGGCAATCCGTTTTTCCTCTTTGCTTTCACACACTTGCATTTAATATTGAAGTCTAGTCAATTCTCTATGGCTGGGTTGATGTGGATTGCCACATTTCATCTAAACTCAGACATTACCAGTTTTAAGGCACACCATTATTTTATGTACCACTATGAAGGAAAAAAGCCAATTAAACGATGATAATTACTAGACATACCTTCATTTCATATATGTTAAATTCAGGGGGAGGGGGAAGTACCCTGTTAAAATTCGGTATTTCAAGATTGCTGCTTCCCATGAAACAGGAGGCTATTATTTCTGGGATGAGATCAAGTTTCCCTTGAACTTGGAGCTGGTTATTTTCTCCACACTTGGCATCTATGCACAGGAGAGCAAAATCTAGTTCTGTGTTAACACATATTTTATATGACATTGATCTCTATCTTGCTAATTAAAGAACAACATTTTAGAGACTAAAAACCAGTGATTATGGAACTAAATTGAGAACCAGGATTAAAGTTTAACAAGAAAATATAATAACATCAAGTTGTAACAGTGTCTCTGCTGTATCATTTAAAGAAGAACAAGCTCAGAAAAAAGAAAAAGAGAAAATACTGTTCTACTTATTGTGGAATTAGCCAGGAAAAGTGTCTGCTCTGAAATATCCTTCTAGACTATGCAACTTTAATAGGCAGATTTCACCCTTGAAGCTTAATAAATGGCATTGGAACACGTGTTTTTTTCCAGCTCAGGCACTGATATAACCAAGATTGGTTTTTGTCGCTCACAAAGAGAAAGCTAGGTAGGAAAGCTAGCTATAAAACCCTAGTGGGATTTAGGAATCACATTCTCTATGCTATATGCCGTAAGTCAAATGGTACATGGTAACTGGAATTTGCTTTTCTAAACTACGAGAGTATATATTTGTGACTCTTATTCAGCCAAGACAAGAAGCCGCTTCACTCCTACATTTGAAAATAGAGCAACGAGATTTGGAAAGCAGATTTGCAACCCATGTTATCTGATGGCAATGATAAGATTTTGTCCCCAGGGCAAGAGGTGATTTGGTTAAGGTTTTTTTTTTTTTTTTTCACAGAACACCTGCCTTTGGGATAGTTTGTTGTGCAGCCGTAGATGAAGTTTGGTGTAGTTTTTGACACAACAATAGATACCTGAATTTGGGGTAGTTTGTGATGTAGCAACAGATAATGGAAACAGGAAGAAACCCAGTAAGGGTAAGCTTTCAAGCCAAACCCTTTAGAGGGTATCTCCAGCTTGATCCTGTTGAGGGAATCTGAATTATGTGTCAGAGTTATCTTAACCTTAGGTTTTCATGTTCCTGGTTATTGGATAAGGACCACCTGTGGGGCAGAGATGGTGGCATAAACTCTCCGGCTCTTCTGGCTTTCTTCAGAGTGTAGACAGTGTCAGTCACCCCTCAGAGTGTACCTGGCCTGTAGCTGGCACTGCACCATCAGATCAGAGCAGGTAGTAGTAACTCATCTGTTATTATTTCTCAATATTTAACAGACTATACAACACAAGCAAGAAAGCCATGCAACAATCCAAGGCTGTAGCTTGTTTGATTGATTAAGGACTTTATTTAATAGTAACACATTGTGGGAGGAATCTTTGTAGGTAGAGGAACAGTTAGGTGCACTTTCTTTTTTGCAAGATAGGAAAAATAAGCCTTGAAAAATGACGCAGCTGAAAGATGCTTGCGTAGCAAAGCACAGGAAAGCAGCTTTGTGACAGCACCAAATATTTTCTGCTGTTCAGAGAAGTGTGAAGTGGGAGATGCTAAGTCATTGACTGGTGTGTTAGACAGTAGTGTTGGCACAACTAACTTCCTAATTCCTGACCCTATTGAAGAAATGCCTGTAGTCTTTTTTGTTGGGTTTAATTAGAGCATAAATATGATTTTTAAAAAGTGGAAATTGGTTAGAATTCGAGAACTAATTTTCAACAAAGTGTCTTAGAAAACCTGTGCTGGCAGTTTGGGGAGGAGGGTCTCATTTTCTAAAGGCAAATTTTGGCTACCTCTGTCTTCTCCCTTCTACCTCAACACTTAAAAAAAGAGAAATAGGTTTTTTTTTTTTAAATCCACAATATAAAGCAATAAGTTTTGTGATATTCTTTCCTAGATTTACCTTACAACAGAAAACAATTTTTTACTTGGTCTATGGTTTTTAACATACAGATGTTCAGATTGAATGAAAGAATTTTACACACCACAGTCAAGAGCTGATCTATTCCACTTGTTGTAATATACAACCTGGACCTCTTCTGGGCACCCAAAGCGCTGCCACTGGGGTTTTTGCTGGGTGGGACAGCAGCTTTTGGCAGTGCCAGAAAAGCTTAAGTGCTGAGGTTAAACTAAAAGTTCTGGGTAAATGTTGCCTCAAAACAGCTGCTGGCACCAAAGCAAAATAAGTCAAGGAATCAATTACCCTCAGATGCTGGCACGTCAGATGGCTAGAACCATCATCACTGGAGCTGCTGGGAGAGAAATCTCTGGTTAAGTCGGGTATCTGATGATGCTAAGAACAGAATACACACCCATTTCCTGGGCAATTGTTTCTCTTCCATAAGCTCCCACCGAGGGACACAGACGGCATCATTTGGCCCCAAGTGGCAGCCCTTCCAATGCCTGGGCACCGTTTCCTCCTTCATTCAGATATCTTATCGGGAAACGAAGTTTTAATGGGAGACAATGAGACACCCCTGGGATTCCAAGTGCCAGCTGGTGGGGAGAGGGCTTCTGGGGTCACAGACACAACCACTGCTTCCATTTGACTCCACTGATTGCTCACTGCTGGGGGTGATGGGGATTTGCAAGTTGATTAAAACTGGAGATTTAGTGGCCGAAATAGAATTTCTCAGGTAATTGCTGGAAATGGGCCAATTCCTTTGCTGGACTGAGTTCCATGTGGCAGATGATATGCTCTCTGACCGAAACCAGATCCACAAGAGACAAAAACTATTCTTAAAGACACACCGTCCAAACAGGTGCTTGGTCTTGTGATCAGAAGAGCAAGGGAGGACAGGATGGGATGCTCCTGAATTTCTATTTCTTTGCTCTAAGGTGTTCACCAAAGGAGTGTCAGAGCCTATTCAGGTTTTTTAAATTGGTATTTGACACCACAGCCTTAAACTTATAAATGGACTTCTTGGGCTTGGGATGGTTTTCTTTAGAAAATGAAATCAACCTGAAGATGATTCTATTTCTCTCTAGAAACAATTTCAAAGGGCATCCTATTTCTTTCTTCACCTGAATCTTTTCTTTTGTAATTTTATAGTTTCCTGCTTGTAAATGTGTGTGTTTCATGATTTTTCCTGCACAAGACCATGTTTGACTCTCACAGTCGGTCAGGATGTCATTAAAACAGTGTGAACTTGTGGGTCCAAACCAAGACCGCACACAGCTTTGTGCTACACAGAGTTCAAAATGTTTTAAATGTTGTTACTGAAAGACTTAAAAAATTATACCACCCAAGATTGGTGAGGGGGCCTGGAAAACGGTACTCCCATACGCTGCTGCTGCTCCTGGAGAGCAATCTGATGATGTTGATCAATGACTTTAAAAATGTACGTGTCCTTTGACCCAGCACTTCTAGAGCTTAAGTCTTTAGGAAATAATCAGGGACATCAGCAAAGTTTGGCTTCTCTTAACATTAGTGGCTGCCTGTCTAGCAAAATTGTGTCCAGCAAAATCTTGTCTAGCAAAATCTTGGCAGTAGTGTTTAACTTCGAAGGACTAGAATAGCATGTATTCTGTAACAACAAAGGTGGAAATGTTAACAGTGGTTGTCTCCCCCCGTTGAGTTACAATTCTATTTTGCGTATCTGTATTTTCTAATTTTTCTTCAATGAATATGTTACTCATCTAAAAATATTTTAAAATTTTTGAACTGTGAAAGAATTTTGTTGTAGAAGTTTGTCTACTGACATGATAAAAATGTTCACAGGAAGAACAATTGTAAATAAAAGAGCATTAAACTGCATGTGCAATGATTCTACTTTTTAGAAAAGAGAAATCAATTTCTTCTCTGTCTTTGCACCTTTCCTCCCCGCTCTCACAACACAGAAACACGTTCGCATACACACACACATCTGGAAGCACACACACCAGTATACTGCAGTGGTTCTCTTTTGGTGAGAGATACGGAACAATTTCTTTTCTTTGCTCATCTGTATAATTTATACTTTTTTCAATGAACGTGTAATACTTGTATAATTGGAAAAAAATAGAGCTTAATTTCACACACCATAGACAGGATGCCTGAAGTGTACATATGAAGGGGGTAGTCAGGTGCCCTGTTCTCAGTCCTCCACCCCCTCCTTCTTACTGAGTGCTGATGTAGGTTTGGGATTTCTTTCTAACTTAGGTAAAATGGAGCCTCCCATTTGCACAGAAGTGTTTTGGGGCAGAAAGCCTCAGACAACCACCAGGCAGCATCTCAGTGGCCTTTGGGGTAAGATACACATCTGGGATTTAGAAGCAGGCATGGGGTGGGAGGATTTGTAGCCTGCCACCTCTAAAAATTGCACCCAGTGACCCCCTTTTAAAAGCCTTTGCCTGGCCCAGCCCACTGGCTCCGGGGGTGGCTTCTGGCTCTTTCCTACCTGGGAGGGGCAGGAGGGAATTGATTGTCAGCGGTGCTGATCTATTAGAACTGGAAAGCTTTCCCCGGGCTCTCATAAAACATACTGCACTTAAAGTCACTTCCCTCATCCATTTATTCCCCTAGAGAAATCCGTGTAACATGGGAAGGTGAAGGAGGAGTTAGAGTAGAGCTTCTCACAGCTGGGGACTTATAGGCAGTGGCGTGTAATGGCTAGAAGCAGGCTTTGCTGTGCCAGCTACCTCTGCGTGGGCAAGACTCTGCCACACACTAGCTGTGTGACCTCAGGCAAACACTTAACACCTCTGGGCCTTAGTTTCCTTATCTGTAAAATCTAGATGACAACATTGTAATGATTAAATTAGGTAAAACAGGTACAGCACTTTGAACAGAGCCTGGCATTTGGCAAGCACTCAGCAAATATATTACAACTTCCACAAATGTTGCCGTATTGTTGTTCATATGTCCTCTTCTATTATTTTAATTATATTTTAAAATAGATGACCCATACCCATGGTACAAATTATAGCCTCAAAATGTAACGAAAAATGTACAGTGATGTGGTAGTTCCAATACTGCCCCCTCCCAGAGATGTCCATGCGCTAATCCTTGGATCCTGTGAATATGTTACATGGCAAAAGGGACTTTCAGATGTAATTCAGTTTATGAACTTTAAGATAGGGAGATTATCCTGGATTATCTAGGTGGGCCCAATCTAGATAAAAACAGAGAAATTTTCCGCCATAGAGAGGTGCAGCAGAAGAGGAAGGCAGAGAGATTCTGAGCATGAGTGAGATTCACTAGCTGGTGCTCCAGGTACCAAGTGGGATGCAGGCAGCCTGGAGGCTCCAAGCCCAGCCCTGAATGACAGACAGTGAGGACACTGGGACTTCAGTCCCACAACCGCAAGCAACTGACTTCAGCCAACACCTTAAATGAGCCAAAAAGCAGATTCTTCCCCAGAACCTCCAATAAGGGACAAACACTGCTGGCACCTTGGTTTCAACCTCATGGAAGCCAGAATAGAGAAACCAGTCAATCTAACCCAGACGTTTGACAGTGAGACAACAAATTTGTATTGTCTTAGGCTGTGAAAGTTTTCATAATCAATAGAAAACTAAAAGTGAAGAGTAAGTTTCACTCCTACCCTTGATTCCCAGCTCCCATTTCCCTTTCCTGGAGACAACCTCTCTGTGTTTAGAAGGGAAAATCAGAAAAAGGAAGGAAATAGGTCTCTTATTTAGGATATTTTAAGCTGAGATTGGTTTGGGAAGATCAAAGAGTAGGAAGAATGATAGTTCTTGGATGTTTTCTTAAGGCAATCTGTAATGCTGCATTGTGCCAAGTGTGATACTGTCCACATGAAAATGATTAATGAAGCAGTAAATTTGAGATATTTATGAATCTTTATAGAAAAGAGAATCACAACTATTTAGAAAATGTGGATAATTATGAACATGATGGTGAACTTAAAAGATGTGAATGTATCATAAAGGAAAGCTCCCTCTGAAAATATGAGGTTTCTTTTTAGAACCATCAAAAAGCTTCTGAATAGTTCAGTCCTGTCCCTCCTAGAAGCCAAATTCTCTAGAAAATGGGGAGAGAGAGAGTGGAAGGGAGAAAAGGAAGAGACCATTAGTCAATATGAAGAAGAGAAATATGAGCAGAAAAGAACTGTAAATATTCCAAGTGGAATCAGAGCTTGAATCATTTTAATCAGGTCTGGGACAAGGTAGACAAAAGATGGTCCTGTCGATAGATTGGGTCATTTTATATGTCCCTCCTTCTATTGATAACCAGTCTGCAGCCTTATATTTCTCCTACTGACATTGGAAAGTTGACAATCTATCAGCTCTTACTTATATTTTAAACCTGGCTTTGCAGGATTTTTTTTTTTTTCTGGTGTTGGTGGCAGGGAGGTCAGGAAAGGAATGCAATAAGCCATCAAATGGACACGCTGGCATATTCTTTCAGAAGACTCACCAAACCTGACTTACACGTTGAAAACTTATTGTGTTTTACTTTACCCAAATGATTCATAATTAAGAAATCAAGGGACTTCCCTGGTGGTGCAGTGGATAAGACTCCGCATTCCCAGTGCAGGGGGCCTGGGTTCGATCCCTGGTCAGGGAACTAGATACCACATGCATGCCGCAACTAAGAATTCGCATGCCACAACTAAGGTTTCACATGCCGCAACTAAGGAGCCCAAGTGCAGCAACTAAGGAGCCGGCGAGCCGCAACTAAAGGAGCCAGCCTGCCGCAACTAAGACCCAGCACAACCAACCAACTAACAAACTAACTAACTAAATAAATAGATATTAAAAAAAAGAAATCAAGTTAAAAATGCTTTATGAATATTTGGAGGAAATAAAGTATATTGACTAGTCTGATGAATGTTAGCCCCAGTGGGAATATTGTAACCATTCCTATATCATATGGATGGTGGAAATAATAATTGTTCAAGTCAGATTACAAATAAGGCAAAATGCAGCTTTCTCATGACAAAAATAGAATATACAATGGTGCTGTGTGAATAGTTGTTTTTTATTTTTAAACAGAAAAAAACTTTTAAAAATCCAATTGCTTTGCAATAATTTTCTCAAGAGATTTCATCCTGAGAAGAATAAGATGTAACTCATAGACTTTTATTCCCACCCAACAAATGTATCACAATGTGTGCAATCACCCAGAAGTTCACTTCTAGACTTGTACATCCTCAGACTCCCAGTTATTGGTACACTGATTTCAAAGAAAGGCCAGAAACAATTTCCTCTGAAGTTTTTCTGTCTGTTACGACACAGTGAAGAGCACCAGGAGGATGCTCCCACTTGGCCCCTTTTTCCAACAAAAGGATCCTGGGCGTCGAGGAAGTGCTTTCCAGTCAAGGCTCTGCAGTCTCTCTGCTCTTGGCTGAATAAGAAGGGTGTCTCAGCTAGGCGGCTTTGATCAATAGAACGCCTTCAAGGTCAGCAAAGAGAACCTGGTTTAATTTGCTTTTGTAGAGGAATGAGGACAGAGGCACCTATCATGAATAGAGGACAGGGGGATGTTCTTGTGATACCCACCAAGGCCATACACTTGGGCATGGAATTAGGTTTCTCATGGCCCTCGTGGTCCATCCCATTCTCTTTAAAAATGGTTTAAAAATAATTTTCCAAAGGGGAAAGGTGGTGGGGGGGAATAAATTTGGAGGTTGGGATGAACATATACACACTACTATATATAAAACAGATAATCACAAGGGCCTACTGTATAGCGCAGGGAACTCTACTCAATACTCTGTAATAAGCTACATGGGGAAAGAATCTGAAAAAGAATAGATATGTGTATATATATAACTGAATCAAGTTGCTATACACCTGAAACTAACACTACATTGTAACTCCACTATGCTCCTATATAAAATAAAAATTTTAAATATTTAAAAATAATTTTTAGGGCTTCCCTGGTGGCGCAGTGGTTGAGAATCTGCCTGCCAATGCAGGGGACACGGGTTCGAGCCCTGGTCTGGGAAGATCCCACATGCCGCGGAGCAACTAGGCCCGTGAGCCACAATTACTGAGCCTGCGCGTCTGGAGCTTGTGCTCCGCAACAAGAGAGGCCGCGATAGTGAGAGGCCCGTGCACCGCAATGAAGAGTGGCCCCTGCTTGCCACAACTAGAGAAAGCCCTCACACAGAAACAAAGACCCAACACAGCCATAAATAAATAAATAAATTTAAAAAAATTTATTAAAAAAATAATAATAATTTTAATTTTTTATACAATTTTTAAAGGTTACTTTCAATTCATAGTTATTACAAAATATTGGCTATGTTCTCTGTGTTGCACAGCACATCCTTGGGTCTATCTTACACCCAGTAGTTTGTACCTTCCACTCCCCAACCCCTATATTGCCACACCCCCCATTGATAAGAACTAGTTTGTTCTCTACATCTGTGAGTCTGCTTTTTTGTTATATTCACTAGTTTTTTGTATTTTTTGGCTTCCACATATAAGTGATATCATACAGTATTTTTCTTTCGTTGCCTGACTTATTTCACTTGGCATAATGCCCTTCAAGTCCATCCATGTTGCTGAAATTTATAAAATTTCATTCTTTTTTATGACTGAGTGGTATTGGTATTCCATTGTATATACGTACCACATCTTCCATACCCATTCCTCTATTGATGGATATTTAGGTTGCTTCCATGTCTTGGCTAAATAGTGCTGCTATGAACATTGGCATTCTGTTCTCTTCATGTGGCTAATGAAGAAGACACCACATGTGGTTAAAATAACCCCAAGAAACTGGCATCCTAACTATGAGAATCACATCAAAGAACATCCTTATTTGCTATGATCACACATCTTCAAAAGACAAATTATTAACACTCAGGCAGTTGTCGTGCTTGTGGTCAATTTGCTAAGAGTTTTCCATATCCAGCCATGTCAGTCAGATCAAACTGCATGCATCTGATGGCCAACTGGATTATTGCTTGTTAAACTGGGTAGTTGTTCATTTATGAGAAATACGGGATCAAATGCTCTGATCCTGATGAGAGCATGACATTTTAGAAAAGCGATGTGTATTTTATCTTTAAATCTAAGAGTGATATTGACTGTTGACAAAACCAGCTGTTATTTGTCTTTCTGCACCCATCTTGAGGGAAAGTTTTCAAATACATTTTCCAAACCATTGACAAGAAGTTCCTTCTTCTTCCATTTATAAAGCTACAGTTTTGGACCTTGTTATCTTTTAGAGACTGTCTCAAAGAAAGTGGGGCACAATTCTTAACTGTGAGAAGGTGTAGTTACCATGATCTTGGCAGGAGTTTCTGACTATCTTTTACAGAATCCAAATTAACTCACTTCTGTGATGACCCATCTAGTAAACTTTGGGTTTCTCCATTTAAACTTTTTTGGACTGAAGTCATCCTCAACTTATTTGTCCATTTATTTGTCTTCTTGTCTGCTTAATGGAATAAGGTGGGTGGTTGCTGCTGAGTTTTGATGATTGGGATGTGCCGTGCATGGTGGGAGCTTCTTGGATGGTAAGGTGGGGAGCTGACAACAGTGAGAATCTCCGCGGGCAGCGATAGGAGCTGCCATGTGCTCTAATTAATATTCCACAAACCTCTTAGGTCTCAGCTTCCAAGCCATTTCCTCAAGGAAGCCTCTTCTGACTCCCCCAAATTAAATGTCTCTGTATTCCACAGCTCCCTGTACCTCTCTTTTCACACTATTCATCAAATTTCCAAATATCTGTCTTCTTTCCCCATAGGCTGTAGGCTCCACATGGGATGGGAATAGTGTCCATCTTGTTCATGTCTGTGTCTCTGGCACTTACCTTTCAATCATGGTGGACTGGCTTTATGTCCACCAATCTTTCTTTTTTGATTGTAGCATTTGCCTCTTTGAAGGTGTTCATTTTTGCATAGCAGAAGGCCATCTTTATGGTGTGGCTTTAAGAAAAATTTACTTCACCCCTAGGCTTTGCTATCAGTGTTCTTCCAGGTTTCTTTGTGAATAAAGCTCAAGTCAATGAAGATGCACATCTTCTCATGTTTTATGGGCAGGGTTAATCTAAGAGTCCACGGGAGCTTGTTTATTTGACCAGGTTGTCCTGTATGTCCGTCTGCTCAGAAGTGAATGGGAGGTGCTTCATTGCTTGGTGGGTGAGTAAATTCTGCACTAGTCATCTATAGCCCAGGATGGTTGGTAAATACTTGCTGAGTTTAGAAATCAGTGGTAAAGGAAGTGGTCACGTGGGGTAAGAAGCTTACATTTGGGAAAGCACATTTGCCCTCCCACATTCAAATCTTGACAAAAGGGTCTCAGATCTGTAATAACGGTATTTCTATTTTTAATCATGTTTTCCCATGGAATTAACATTTAGTGGTCTACAGCAGAATAATTTGAGGAACTTCAGTTTCTGTCTCTTTGGGGCTGAAAGCAGACGAATGAAAATAAACTGGGACTCACGGATAGTCTGTAGATAGAGCTAATTGCTTTAAAAGCCTCAGGATTCCTTCAGCCTCCTTGCCCCTATTGGGGTTAAATGTCTCCCTCTCTGGGGATGAGAGGATTCCTTTCTGGCCTGGAAGGCATCTGTGCATTTACAGGCCTCTGCTTCCTACCCCAGGTCTTTAGAATCACACAGCTGCCTTCACCTTTTTACAATTTCTACTGGCGAATTTTTGGAGAGAAAAGGTAAGAGTTAGCATGGGTGGCAAGTAATTATAGTTTTTGATTCCCAATCTTTACCTAAAGAACTAAGACCTTTGTGATGATTAAGACTATAAACCTGTGGGTGCTCGTGGAAGCTGTGGGGAGAAGACGGCCTGTACAGATGGGACTGAGCACCCTCCCACCCGTCCCCCACCCTGCTGCCTCCCCCATGTAACTCCCGGAAGACAACTGCAGAGGAAGACGATTTCAGGAGCTTAAAGGGCGTTTGTTAATCATTTGCATTTCCCAGAATTTCGGGTAAGCTGAGCGGATTTCATTTCAGACACTAAGTAATGAAATGCAGGGCTAATTTTAGAAGTTATTATTCATCAATCAATTAAGTCAGGAAGTTATTTAATACCCTCCCAAAACAATTTTCTAGGCTTCCTGTTTCAGTTACTTAGCCATGATGAGCAGGCAGGGGAAACCTCACCTTGGAAAGTAGGATCTCCGGTGCGAGCATCCCTCTGCTTTGTGGGGAAACGGGTCCAGGGCTGTGGCAGCCAGGAACAGGGGACAGAGCTGACTCGGCTTCCTATTTTCTTTCTTTTATATACTATTTGACTTTTTCACTGGAGACTGTCAATTTTTGGTGAATGTGATTTTTACGCCAAACTCTTTATTTTGGTCTCGAGGGACCAGATGACTCTGATGGTATTGTTCTTTGTGGTAGATTGTGTTATTGTTCAAAACATCAATCATCTCTCCATGTGGAGCCCTTCCTGCTGGACAGAGGATTATACCTCCCTGCCCTGCTGTGCTGAACTCAAGTGTGGCCATGAGGCTTGCTTTAGCCAAAGAACTGTGAGTCAATGTGATGTGAGACTCCAAGCAGAAGATCTCAGGGTTACCCTTCTGAATTTCCTTCTGCCACAAACTGGCCAGGTCACAGGCCGGGTGCCAGGGGGAAGCTGGGCTGGCAGAGCACCGTGGCAGATCCGAGACAGCCGGGCAGCAGGCACAAGAAATAAGCCGCTGAAACTTGGGGTCACAACGGCACAGCGGCCTCTTCTGAATGACACCACAGTGAAAACATTTGGGGCCTAATCAGTGAAAATAATTTTTGCCCACCCCTCTCCTTCTTTGGTTTCTGCTCATAGAAAGCAACCCTCATTACCGTTTGCAAGGATACTTTTTCAAGTAGCCAAGGATACTTCTCCAAGGCTCAGGAGAAAGCTGTGATGTTGCTAACTGAAAATTGAGGCTTCCCTGTAGTAATATACTCAGAAGAGCTGGACAGAGAGGTTGCTCCATGAAGGCCGAGATCACACACATCCTGCTGTATCTCTGGTGCTTACCAGTGTGCCTTGCCTGTAAGCGCTCAATAATTATTTGTTGAAAGGATGCTGAGTGATTGAATATACAAGAAATCAGGCACCTCCATGTTTACAGGTGGCAGAGAGCACTTTGGATTTAAAAAACTACAGGCACACCTTGGAGATATTACAGGCTTGGTTCCAGACATCACAATAAAACCAATACCACATGAAGCGAGTTACACGAATTTTTTGGTTTCCCAGTGCATGTAAAAGTTATGTTTACACTGTACTGTAGCCTGTTAAGTGTGCAACAGCATTACTTCGAAAAAAATAATGTACCTACCTTGATTAAAAAATACTTACTGCTAAAAAAATGCTAACTCTCATTTGAGGCTTTGTTGAGTCGTAATCTTTTAGTCAATCTTTTAGTGCAATAGTCACATCAAAGCTCACTGATCACAGATCATCATAACAAACAGAATAATAATAATGAAGAAGTTTGAAATATTGCGAGGGTTACCAAAATGTGACACAGAGACACGAAGCGAGCAAACGCTGTTGGAAAAAATGGTGCTGAAAGCCTTGCTCGGCGCAGGATTGCCACAGACTTTCAGTTTGTTAAAAAAAAAAATTAAAAAAAATGCAGTATCTGTGAAGCATAATAAAACAGAGTGCAATAAAATAAGGTCTGCCTGTAGGTTTAGGGTTTGAAACGCAGGTTAAATCAAATAAGGAACCGAGAGGCTGAGGTGGGTCTAAAGGAGTCTGCTGGGGTCAAACCAGGTATCAAAACCCCACGTGTCACTTGGGACTGTGCACAGAGCATAAATAAGTGAGACAAGCTGGCTCATTTTGGCCCAGAAATAGGCTCCCACCCCTTCTTCTTGAAACATGTGGTTCTCTTAGTCTGTCTCTAATTTCCTCAAGTTTTGGTAGAGAAATATTTTTCTAACTTGACTGTAAGGAAAATAAAAGCATGATGAGAATGACAATCAGTCACTCATGGTCAGCCTCAGTCTCTCCGGGACAGAAGCAGGGGAGGCCTGAAGAGCCCGTGTCCGAGCAAAGGAGTTAGTCATTTCCCAGCTCCGGCTGAATGCTGCCATGTTGGAATATGGGTCCAGTTTTCCTACAGCATCTTAAATTTCATGAGAAGCTGGCAATCTGGCTTTTGGTTTTGAATTTCCTAATTTTTAAATGTTGGCACCTAAAAGACAACATTAAGTTCAGTGCAGGTCTGCAACGCACCTTGGCAGGGCAGACATGACCCTATGGCACATTGCAACTTTGACCATAGTCTGTTTCTACAAGTGTGGCTTCTGGGATGAGAGTTCTGGACTCTAAGGTTATATTTGCATAGGTGTGTGTGTGTTTTAGAAAACACCTGGAGGGAGGGCTGATGCCAGTTCCCACTGCGCCCAGACCTCAGACTGGTGACTCACTATCCAAGCTGTCATGAGGGCAGCAGAAGGCTGCCAAATGGCCTTTGGGAGTCTCTCTTCCACTTAGGCCAACATCCTTTAACGTTGAGTTGAGTATTTCTAAGATTAAATTGGAGACTTGTGTACTAAATTACATATTCAGGGGGTCCTTGCTGAAATAAAGTGTTTTTGTTTTTTGTTTGTTTCTTTGTGGAAGTGTGTTTGTCTCTTGTTTCTTTTTCTCAGATAACATTAGAAATGTCCAATCTCCTCCAAGGGAAATGAGGGCCTGGATGAAGAGGCAGAGGCTTTGGAGTCCCAGGACGAGGATGTTCTGGAAGAGGACAGAAAGTCCTGTGTCTGAGGAGGTCCTTGTTGTCTTCAGCTATTCTGAGGTTGGAGATTGTGGGCTGCAGCAGTGCAGTGGCTACTGCGTGAAGATGTGTATGATCTTTGGGATGTACCCAACTGATGGAGTTTAAAGAGGACAATTGTCTCACTTGTGTCCACCCAGCATCACCAGAACATTCTATTTTGGAAATTCTGTTTTGGAAATTTCCCTCATTCAAAAATCCTACCTCCAGAAGGTAGGGAGGCAGGTCTCACATACCCAGCCCTCACACTCCCGTTCTTACAGCTGATGTCGAGGCCAGTGACCTAGGCTCTGGGTTTCTTCTATTTGTCACTCCAGATCTGCTTTCCACCCCTCTCTACATGCTCTGTCCACCAGGAGGCTGCCCTGCATGGACTATATCACCAAAGTTTCCTTGCTTCTGGCTTCTGGTTGGCTTTAGCCAATGGGAGGTAATAGCAGGAGATTGGACAGTGGAAGGAGAGAGCAGTGGGACACAGATTCCCCCAGCTCCATCTGTGACAGGAAGTGTTCTAACTGTTGCTACTGCTCCAGGAATAGAGTAGCGATTGTAGAGAGTCATAGAGATCATTGATGACCTTGCCAACCTGGTGGAGAACACAGATGAGAAACTGCACTGAAACCAGGTGTGTGAATATGGTGGACAGAAAGTCAACATCTTGTGGGATGATTGGTGATTGTTGTTGCTGCTTGTGGCTACTGTGGTCACTACAAGCTGGCCTTCCAACTAGTACTGATGAAAGAACCACCAGCTGTGACACCTGCCAGTGATGGAGAAAAGCTCAGTACCTGAAAGCTGCTCTTGGAAAAGTCCCCCAAAACTCTGAAACAAAACAAAACAAAACAACAACCCACAGAATGGGAGAAAATATTAGCAAACGAAGTGGCTGACAAGGGATTAATCTTCAAAATATACAAACAGCTCATGCAGCTCTAATACAAACAGCTCATGCAGCTCTATGTCAGAAAAACAAACGACCCAATAAAAATATGCGCAGAAGATCTAAATAGAAATTTCTCCAAAGAAGACATACAGATGGCCAAAAGGCACATGAAAAGATGGTAAACATCACTAATTTTAAGAGAAATGCAAATCAAAACCACAATGAAGTATCACCACACACTGGTCAGAATAGCCATCATCAAAAAGTCTACAAACAATAAATGCTGGAGAGGGTGTGGAGAAAAGGGAACCTTCCTACACTGTTGGTGGGAATGTAAGTTGGTGCAGCCACTGTGGAGAACAGCATGGAGGTTCCTTAAAAAACTAAAAATAGAACTACCATATTATCCAGCAATCCCACTCCTCGGCATATATCTGGAGAAAACCATAGTTAGAAAAGATACATGCATCCCAATGTTCATTGCAGCACTACTTACAATAGCCGGGACATGGAAGCAACCTAAATGTCCACTGACAGATGAATAGATAAAGAAGATGTGATACATATATACAATGGAATATTAGCCATAAAAAGAACGAAATAATGCCATTTGCAGCAACATGGATAGACCTAGAAATGATCATACTAAGTGAAGTAAGTCAGACAGAGAAAGACAAAATCATATGGTATCACTCATATGTAGAATCTAATTTTTAAAAATGATACAACTGAACATATTTACAAAAAGGAAACAGACTTACAGATATGAAAACAAACATATGGTTACCAAAGGGGAAACGGAGCAAGGGGGAATAAATCAGGAGCTTGGGATTAACATACACACTACTATATATAAAATAGATAACCAACAAGGACCTACTGTAAAGCACAGGGAACTCCACTTAGTATTCTGTGATAACCTATATGGGAAAAGAATCTGAAAAAGAATGAATATATGTATATGTATAACTGAATCACTTTGCTGAACACCTGAAACTAATGTAACATTGTAAATCAACTATAATCCAATAAAATTTAAACCAAAACAAAACAAAAGCTACTTACTATCTCTACTTTCTCTACTGACCTCCAGGAATGGCTCCTTCCCCTTGGCCCTTCAGTTCTAGGTGTGGTAATGGTTTCCACTGTTACTAGCCCTTGGGTGTGTCACCATCTCTCCCCACATCATTGTAAACCATCCTCTTAATAAACACTCTGCAATTATCCTTCTGAGTGTGCCATCTCTTTTCTGCCTGGACCCCCATTGATGCACTCTGCCAATCAAACATGTCTTTGCCAAACTTTGACCCAAAAGCTAGTGACAGAAGAGGGCTGGATTGGTGGGATGGTTACTTTTTATGTGTCAACTTGGCTAGGCCGTGGTACCCAGATATGTGGTCAAAGATCATTCTGGACTGTCTGTGGGGGTGTTTTTAGATGAGATTAAGATTTCAATGAGTGGACTTTGAATAAAGCAGATTTCCCTCCGCAATGCAGGTGAGCCTCATCCAATCAGTTGAAGGCCTGAATAGAACTGACCTCCCTCAAGCAAGAGGGAATTTTGCCAGCAGACTGCCTTTGGACTTGAACTGCAACTCTTCCCTGCCAGCTTACCCAGTCAGATTTTGGACTTAACCAAGCCTCCATAACAACATGAGCCAATTTCTTAAAATAAATCTCTCTTTTGTATATACAGTTGACCCTGAACAAGGCAGGGGTTGGGGAACCGACCCCCTGTCCCATCAAAAATCCATGTATAACTTCATAGACAGCCCACAGATTCAACCAACCACAGATCATGTGGTACTGTAGTATGTATTTGCTGAAAAAAAATCTGCATAGAAGTGAACGCATGCAGTTCAAACCTGTGTTGCTCAAGGGTCAACTGTATATACCTCCTATTGGCTTTGTTTCTCTGGAGAACCAGTGAAATAATACAGATGGTGAACTTGCTCTCTTTCTTTGGAGGTTAAGGCTGTGAGGTAGAATTTCTGGCATGGGTGGCTCGGTGGTTCAAACTGCATAATTATTGCCTGCTGGCAGTGGTGGCGGTAACTATTTTCTAATCAGACTAGTTCTGCTGTGTGGATTTGGGAACTCTTTCTGGGAGCTCATCTTAAGCCGGGGTCTCCAGCCCTCTAAAGGATTTGTGACATCCTTCGAATATTCTCCTTTTCCTCATTCAATCAGAGTCCAGCTTCTGTTGCTTATAACCATTAACCATGACAGAAGCATGGATTAAGTACAGTTGGAGAAAGGTCAGATTGTAAAAAAGAAAAAGTTTTGTTTTTGTTTGTTGATTTAAAGAATAATTATCAAATGTAGTTTCCTGGTATTAAAGTAATTAATTTTTCTTGCAATAAAAAATAAATATACTGTCATTCAGTTGTGCTGTTATTTCTTCCTTTGGAGTGCAATGTATTTTTCCAGCCTGGGATAGATTATAAACCATTCAAGCATATTGCTACCATTCCCTCATTTAATTTCACTTCTGAATGTCCCTGTGATCTTGATTTAGCATGAAGAAGCAAATGTGATTGTGTTTGCAAGCGTGCATTCCAAGACGGTGTGTGCATGTTGGTCTATGATCCTTTTCCTCCTTCTCTTTGTATAAACATGAAGCTAAGCTTGCAGTTTCTGTGATGTTTGTGGAAGGATTAATTTCTACAAAACAGAAGATTTCAAAACCTGCCTAAGAATAGTTCTACTTCCTGTATAATGCAACCAATGGCTTTTCTTTCTGATGTAATAACGTTTTAACTTTTTGGTTTTCATGGGAATGCAGGAAAGGAGGAAATTTGTGAGAAAACACTGGTTTTCCTCTTGTCACAGGATTAATAAGCCAATGGCTCTATCCCTAAATTGAGTATCTTTTGTACAATATCTTTCTGAGTGTAACAATTGGTTTTTTTTTAATATATATATATACACTTAATTTTTTTTCAAGAGCAGTTTTAGGTTCACAGCAAAATTGAGTGGAAAGCACAGAATTCCCATACACCCTCTGCCTTCACCACAGGCAAAACCTCCCCTACCATCAATATCCTCCACAAGAGTGGTACATTTGTTAACAGTGATGAACCAGCACTGACACATCATTACCACCAAAGACTGTAGTTTATATTAAGGTTTGCTCTTTGTGTTGGATGTTCTACAGGTTTTGAGAAATGTATAATGTATCTACTATAGTATAGTATTGTACTGAATAATTTCCCTGTCCTAAAAATCCTCTGTTCTCTGCCTAGCCATCCCTCCTCCCCCCCAAACCCCTGGCCATCACTGATCTTTTTTACTGTCTCCAGAGTTTTGTCTTTTCCAGAATGTCACAGAGTTGGAATCATACAGTATATTGTCTTTTCAGATTGGCTTCTTTCACTTAGTAATATGTTTTTACATTTCTCTCATGTCTCTTCATGGTGTGACAGCTCATTTCTTTTTAGTGCTGAATAATATTACATGTTACAGATGTACCACAGTTTATTTATCCATTCATCTATTGAAGAACATCAATTTAAAACAATTTTTAAAAGATGGCACAAGATCCGTATTTAATTTTAACAGCTGTGTATATCATGTCAAGGCAAACAGCAGTTAAGAGCAGGATAAGAACACAAGCAAATTTATGAATTAAAATTTTTGTCTCCTTTTCTCATTTGTACTACATGACCACCCTTATGTCTTTGCTGCTCCCCAAGGCACATATTTCTGAATAGATTATGCACCAGTTGTATTAATGAGAACTCTTGGCTGCCCATGCATGGCACCCCAGACTTCTTATGAGGGCCCTACTCCATCTATTCTAGTCAATGTCTAATAGGAAAATAGAAACCTTTCTAAATATTCCCGACATAGAGAGATTTAATACAGAGAATTGGTTGTAAAAGTCTTAGAATGGCTGGAGAAGCAAAAGAAGGAAAATGGTGTTGCCTAGAAATCAGGAAGCTGCTCCCCACCCACCAAAAAAACAGTCTGGAGATTCAGAGAAGACATCAGTACCATATTAAGAGATAGCAGAAATTTTGGAATTATCACACCAGAAATATAATAACTACAATAAATATGGACACTAATGGAAAAAGTGGACAACATGCAAGAATGGGTGGATAATGTGAGCAGAGAAACAGAAATGCTAAGAAAGCACCCAAACAAAATGCTTAGAGAACATTAACCAGGTTAAATACTAAATAATCTACCTAAGCATATCATTTTCAAACTGCAGAAAATTAAAGACAAAGAGAAAATCTTGAAAGAAGCCAGAGGAAGAAGCCCACATTGCCTGTAGAGAAACTAGGATAAGAATTACATCAGGGACTTACCTGGTGGTCCAGTGGTTAAGACTCTGCGTTCCCACTGCAGGGGGCCTGGGTTCGATCCCTGGTCAGGGAACTAGATCCTGCATGTTGCAACTAAAACAAGATCCCACAAGCTGCAATTAATGATCCCGCATGCTGCAATGAAGATCCCGAGTGCTGCAGTGTAGATCCTGAGTGTCACAACTAAGACCCGGCACAGCCAAATAAATAAATAAATAAATAAATAAATAAATAAAATATTTTTAAAAAAGAATTACATCAGACTTTTATTCAGAAACAATGCAAGTAAAAGAAAGTGGAGTGAAATATTTAAGGTATTGAAAGAAAAGAAAAGCTATCCACCTACAATTTTGTATCCAGTGAAATTATCATTGAAAAGTGAAGGAGAAATAAGGACTTTTCAGACAAACAAAAGTTGAGGGAACTGGTTGTCAGTAGACCTGCCTTGTAAGAAATGTTAAAAGGAGTTCTTTAGACAGAAGGAAATGATATAGGTCAGAAACTCAGCTCCACATAAAGAAAGAAAGTGTTAGAGAAGAGATTATGAAGATAAAATAAAATCTTTTATTGTTCTTATTCTTAATTGATCTAATAATAGTTTGTTCAAAATAATAATAGCAACAATTTATTGAATGATTATGGTTATGGATCAGTGAAATGAATGGCAGCAATGTTATGAGAGATGGGAGGGAGGGATTGAGAATACTCCATTGGAAGATACTTGCACTACCTCTGAAGCAATATAGTGTTATTTGAAAGTGAACTTAGATTGGTTGTAAAGGTATATTGCAAAATTGAAGGCAAGCACTAAAAATTTTTAAAAAGAAATATGTTGAGAAAAATGGAATCATTTAAAATGCTCAGTTAAAACTAGTGAAGGCAAAAAAAGAGGGAAAGACAAAAAAAAGAAAAATAAAAAGAAACAAACAACAACAGGTAACAAATTAAGTTAATTAAGCTACAGATTAATGTGTAACAAAGTTACAATATGGTAGGGAAGAAACATCCAACTATATTAATAATCAATTTACATGTATATGATCTAAATAAGCACACCAATTAAAAGACAGAGACTGTCAGACTGGATTAAAAAAAGAGACCAAACTCAATTTTATCTACAAGAGTTAACTCTATGTTATCTATAAGAAATCACTTTAAATATAAAGACACAGGGCTTCCTTGGTGGTGCAGTGGTTGAGAGTCTGCCTGCCGATGCAGGGGACACGGGTTCGTGCCCCGGTCCGCGAAGATCCCACATGCCGCGGAGTGGCTGGGCCTGTGAGCCATGGCCGCTGAGCCTGCGCGTCCGGAGCCTGTGCTCTGCAACAGGAGAGGCCACAACAGTGAGAGACCCGCGTACCACAAAAAGAAAAGAAAAAATAAAATAAAATAAATATAAAGACACAGATACATTGAAAATAAAGAGACAGAGAAAGCTATACCATGTTAATGCTAAAGAAAGCATTAACACGGTATTAATTCAGACAAAGCAGACTTCAGAGCAAAGAAAGTTATCAGGGAAAACGGGGGTGTTACACAATGATAAAGGGGTCAATTCTCCAAGAAGACATAACAATCCTTGATGTGTATGTGCCTAACAACAGAGTGTAAAGATAAATGAAGCAAAATCTGATAGAACTGCAAGGAGAAATAGACAACTCCAATTATAGTTGGAGACGTCAACACTGCTCACTCTCTGATTGAAAAAAAGGTAAACAGTAAATCAGTGAGGGTACAGAAGACCTAAACAACACCATCAACCAGCTTGTCCTAATTGACATTTATAAAAACTCTACCAAATAGTAACAGAATACATATTCATTTTAGGTGCACATGGCGCATTCACCATGATAGACCATATCCTGGATCATAAAACAATTTTTAGCAAAGTTAAAAGAATTGAAATTATTTGAAATATGAACTCTGACCTTACTGGAATTAAGCGAGAGATCAGTAACAAAAAATATTGGAAAAATCTCTCAATATTTTGAAATTAAGCACATACTTTCAAGTAACCTATGGTTCAAAGAAGAAATCTCAAGATAAGTCAGAAAATGCTTTGAATATTCAATGAAAATGAAGATACAATATATCAAAACTGGTGGGATGCAGCATTTAGAGAAAAATTTGTGGCATTAAATGCAAATATTAAAAAAGAAGAAAAGTCTCAAATACATAATCTAAACTTCCATCTTACACAACTAGTAAAATAAACAGAAAGCAAGCTGGAAGAAAGAAATAGAAATGATAAAAGCACAAATCAATGAAATAGAAAACAGAAAAATCAATGAAACAAAAAGATGATTCTTTGAAAAGATCAACAAAATGTATACACCTACAGCCATACTCTGAAGGAAAAGAAGAGAGAAGACACAAATTACCAATATCAGGACTAAAATAGGGGATATCACTATAGACTCTGCAGATTTTAAAAGGATAATAAGGAAAAAACGATCAACAGCTCTAAGCACATAAATTCAATAACATAGATGGCAAGGACCAATTCCTTGAAAGAAAAATAATTACCAAACCTCATTCAAGAAGAAATGGATCATCTGACTAGTGCTATATCTAGTAGAGAAATTTAATTCATATTTAGAAACCTTCAAAAAAAGGGTCCAGAAGACTCTACCGGTGAATTCTGCCAAACATGTAATGAAGAAATAACACAATTTCTACAAAATTTCTTCCAGAAAATAGACAAGGAGGGAACACTTACAAACTCATTTTATGAGGCTAGTATTTCTTTGATACAAAAATGAAACAAAGAGACTACAAGAAAGGGAAAGACCAACAAAAAATAACCAATAACAGAACAATAACCTTCATGATACAGATGTAAAAATCTTCAGTGAAATATTAGCAAATTGAATCCAGCAATATGCGAAAAGAATAATACATCACAGCCAAGTGGGGTTTATCCTGAGAATAGCAAGGCTGGTTTAGTATTCAAAAATTGATCAATGTAATCCACCATATTGACACGCCAAAGAAGAAAGACCCTTTGGGTTAGGTAGAACATTTTTCTGGCCTGGGCTATGCTCCCTCTCCAGTGTTTGTGATAAGTGGGTGTTGGGTGAGCAGCTCTGCTGATCTTTTGTGACTGAGGGTCAGCTGCTGCTGTAGGGTTTAGGATACCTTTGGGTGGGATGATTGTTTTCTTCCACGTGGTCGCTCTCATTCCCCAAAAGGCTTCTTTTTGTGGTGGTAGCAAGGATCTGAAAAAGAATTGTGCATCCTTTGAGACCCAGACTTGGAATTGGCCCACCATCACTTCCATAGCATTGTACTGTCAAAGGAGGTGACAACGTCAACCCAGATTCAAAAGGTATGGACATGGACATATAGTAGACCCCTTTTATCCATGGTTTCACTTTCTGTGGTTTCAGTTACCTGTGATTAACCATGGTCCAAAAATATTAAATGAAAAAAATCCAGAAATAAGCAATTCTTATATTTTAAACAGTGTGCTGTCCTGAGTAGTGTGATGAAATCTGGCACCGTCCTGCGGTGTCCTGCCCTGGATATGAATCTTCACTTTGTCCAGTGTCTCCCACCTGTTAGTCACTTAGCAGCTGTCTCAGTGATCAGATGGACTGTCTTGGTATCACAGTGCTTGCGTTCAAGCAACCCTTGTTTTACTTAATAATGACTCCAAAGCGCAAGAGTAGGGGTGCTAGTAATTTGAATATTCTCTTACTGTGCCTAATTTATAAACTAAACTTTATCATAGGTATGTACAGGAAAAAAACACATAATAATAATAAAAAAAGGTTTGGTAATATCTGTGGCTTCAGGCATCCACTGGGGGGTCTTGGAACGTATTCCCCGTGGAAAAGGCAGACTACTGTACTCTTTGATTGGAAGACTGACAAAATTGCATTGCAAAGTGGCATGGATACAGGGGAGATGGAGAATTTGGCCCACTTTTGGCAATTAATGTACTCCCAGATATTCACTTAGGTATTTTCAAGAAAAAGAGGTTTGCTATAAAATGCACATTTCTAGATAGAGTAGCATAGAACTAGACCTAGCTACTCCTAGCTACCCTCTCTCTTTGTCTTGATAATTGGTGTGTCTTCTTCTGTTACATCTGTCTAGACCTCCAGTACTAATTCCCGAGTGAGAATCTGATGGGTCCGTTCCATCATGGACCACCCACCAAACAGTAGATTGACGGATGAGTCCCATGAGTGTCCCTCATCATTCACCATTTCAGTAAATATCAACTCTGTGCTACTCTCAGTATCAGCAGTTCTCTGTTCGAGGAGGGCTTCCTCTTGGCCCAGTCTTGTGGGGGCAGTCTGGCAGTGTTGAGGAATTAACCTAAGTCAACAGCAGATGGCAATTTGTGGATACGGTATATTGTTTGCCTTGACAGTACCAATTATTTGACCCTCTCTTAATACACACCCCTTGCCCTATGACTCTGCAACTTCTCTCACTAAAAAGATGGTGTCTATTTCCCTATCACTTGAATCTGGGCTTCATGGGTTGTCATTGGTCTATAGGATGTTAGTAGACTTGCTACAAACAGAGGCTTGAGAAAGCCTTTGTGCATTTCTGCTTTCTTGGCTACTCCTCTGTGATTACCACGAGAACGTGGCCAGGCTAGCCTGTCAGAGGATGAGACATACGGGGAGGCCAAGGCCTTTGCAGGACAGTTGAGAGTCAGATGACCCCTGGGCACGGAAGAGAGAGCCCAACTAGGATCAGCAGAGCCAAGTAGCCAATCCACAGCTGGGCTGCAGATGTATGAGTGAGCTTAGCTGAGATCAGAAGAACCTGCCCAGCTGACCTGCAGACATGTGAGCAGAATAAAGCATTGTTCTTTTAAGCTACTAAATTCTCCTTGAACTACCAGCCTGGAGGCTTAGTGGTTCAGGTAGGAAAGGTTAGGTTCCTGACTTCTTTGGCAAGAGGTAGGCTTGGGCATTAGGCATTGTTGAGAAGGGGGATTTTCCTAAGTTCCTTTAGTTCTTTTTGTAGCATAGCAAATGCTAGTCTTCCTAGAGTTTCCCTTACTTAGTAAAGAAAGAAATATTTATCCCTATTATGGCTTGGCCTTGAGGCTGGAGTTGGGAGGAAGAATATGACACAGGAGAAAGCCTGTCCCTTCTGGTGAGATGTTTTAAGGGCAAAGAGGAGGCAGACAGAGAAAGATACATTGAGGCAGAAAAGGGAGTTTGTAGGACATGTGGGTCCTGATATTCTCTCTCATGAAGAAGAGGCTCATCATTAGAGGAGACTGTGTAGGTCTGAGGACACCACTGCATTGCCATGAAGACACTTGAGTCCCCTACTCCTTATACCCAAATGCCATTTTGAAAAGGAATGTTTGAACATAGGTGTATTGTATGTATGTGGGGTTGGGGAATGCCATAAATAAGAGAGACTGAGAAGTATAGTAGTTACTTCTAGGGGGAGAGAAGGGGTTGTGGTCAGGAAAGGATGCATGAGGGATCTCTGGGGTAGTGGCAGTTTCTATTTCTTGACTGGATGGTTTTCATAAGAGGTGCTCATGGCCATCTTTAACATGCTCTCATGATTGCAAAGTGGCTGCTGCATCTCATGGAGCATATCCGTGCTCCACACAGGGTAAAGCTGAATCTTTTAAAGTGCTTTCCTGAACAACCTAATCAAAAAATGGACAGAAAACTTAAACAGACATTTCTCCAAAAGAGACTTACAGATGGCCACTAGGCATATGATAAGATGTTCAACATCGCTAATTATTAGAGAAATGAAAATCAAAACTACAATGAGGTACACCTCACATCAGTCAGAATGGCCATCTTTAAAAAGTTTACAAATAACAAATGCCGGAGAGGGTGTGGAGAAAAGGGGACCCTCCTACACTGTTGGTGGGAATATAAGTTGGTGCAGCCACTATGGAAAACAGTATGGAGGTTCCTCAGAAAACTAAAAATAGAGCTACCATATGATCCAGCAATCCTACTCCTGGGCGTATATCCAGACAAAACTATAATTCAAAAATATACATGCACCCCTATGTTCACAGCAGCACTATTCACAATAGCCAAGGCATGGAAACAACCTAAATGTCCATTGACAGATAAATGGATAAAGAAGATGTGGTACATATACACAATGGAATATTAGTCATAAAAAAGAATGAAATAATGCCATTTTCAGCATCATGGATGCAACTAGAGATTATCATACTAAGTGAAGTAAGTCAAAAAGAGAAAGACAAATACCATGTGATATCACTTATATGTGGAATCTAAAATATGACACAAATGAACTTACCTATGAAACAGAAACAGTATCATGGTAATAGAGAACAGACTTGTGGTTACCAAGGGGTAGGGGCAAGGGATAGATGGGAGTTCGGGGTTAGTAGATGTAAACTATTACATATAGAATGGATAAACAACAAGGTCCTACTGTATAGGTCAGGGAACTATATTCAATATCCTGTGATAAACCATAATGGAAAAGAATATAGAAAAGAATGTATATATGTGTATAACTGAGTCACTTTGCAGTACAGCAGAAATTAATGCAACATTGTAAATCAACTATATTTCAATTTAAAAAAAAAAGGGCTTTCCTGGAGGTCATAGATGGCAAAGTCCATTTATATCTCATTGACCAGGACTGAGTCATGTAGCCATATCCAGTTGCAAGGGAATATAGAGAGGTTAGTACCTTTTTTTTTTTTTTTTTTTTGCGGTACGCGGGCCTCTCATTGTTGTGGCCTCTCCCGTTGCGGAGCACAGGCTCCGGACGCGCAGACTCATAGGCCATGGCTCACGGCCCCAGCCGCTCCGCGGCATGTGGGATCTTCCCGGACCGGGGCACGAACCCGCGTCCCCTGCATTGGCAGGCAGACTCTCTACCACTGCGCCACCAGGGAAGCCCGAGAGGTTAGTACTTTTAAGTGGACACACTGTCAACTTTAAAATACTAGGGTTCCATTAGTCAGAAAGAAGGAATGAACAGATCTGGGGTGGCTATACAAGTTAGGGTAATGTTAGCTGTTTTAACAAGGAAACTCCAAAATTTCAATGGCTTAACACTACAGAATTTTATTTACAGGTCGCTAAAAGTCCAGTGTGGGTATTCCTGGTCAGTGGGCAGCTTTCCGTCTTGTTGATCAGCTATGCTCTAGGGCACTGGAATCCTCCTCATAGACAGATGGGAAGAGAGAATAGAGAAAGTATACAGTGTCTTAGCCACTGAGGCTGAGAAATGACACATCACTTCTGCTCACATTCTATTGGTAAGAATGAGTCACATGGGTCCATCTAGAAGCAAGTGGTTCTGGGAAATGCAGTCCCTGCTTTGGCATCTGCTTCTACTGACAACTCTGTACCTGGAAAGAACACACTTTTTCTCAGTGTATTCTTTTTATTTGCCTATATTGTGTAGAGTGGATCATTGATATTTTAAAATTTTACTTATTTATTTATTTTTAATTTATTATTTTTTTTGTCCTCACCGTGTGGCCTGTAGGATCTTTGTTCCCTGACCAGGGATTGAATGCAGGCCCCTGGCAGTGGAAGCACGGGGTCCTAACCACTGGATCGCCAGGGAATTCCCTGGGTAATTGTTTTTAGACACTTTTTACTGTAGTACACAATCAGAAAAGTGCATGTTTTATAAATGTACAGCTCAGTGTATTTTCTTTTTTTCCTGTTTTATTGAAATATAACTGACATACAGCACTGTGTAAGTTTAAGGTGTACAGCATAATGATTTGACTTACATACATCATGAAATGATCACCACAGTAAGTTTAGTGAACATCCATCATCTCATATAGATACAACATCAAAGAACTAGAAAAATATTTTTTCCTTGTGATGAGAACTTTTGGATTTCCTTTCTTAAGTTTCATATGTAATGTAAAACAGTGTTAATTATATTTATCGTGTTGTACATTGCATCCCTAGTACTTATTCCTCTTATAACTGTAAGTTTGTGCCTTTTGACTGCCTTCATCCAATTCTCCCACCCTCTACCCACTGCCTCCAGTAACCAAAATCTTATCTCTTTCTGTATAAGTTTGTTTTTGAAGTGTAATTGACCTACAGCACTATATTAGTTCCTGGTACACAACATAGTGATTCAGTATTTTAATACATTTCAAAATGATCACCATGATAAATCTAGTTACCATCAGTCCAATGCATTTTCACAAACTTAATACACTTGTGTGACCAGCTCCAGATGTAGAAACAGAACATAAACAGCACTGCAGAAGTCCCTTTGGGGAGGATAACTTTTTGATGCATAGGTAGCTGTTGCCATAGTAGACTATCAGGGGTCTCTGCCACAGTCATAAACAGCAGGAAATTTATGCTTTTCAATTTAACTATGTTGCTTATTAAGTGCCATATCCATCATAAGTGCAATTTGGTTGCTGGGTTCTGATAGGAGTTTAAACAAACAGCTCGACATGTGGCTGGCCACAGGTTCCTGATTGACTGAATTTCTGGTGGTCTGTTGATATTCACAAGGGTGCAGGTAATGAAAACCACCTTTGCAAATAAACAATGTTGTGAATCTTTTCACTTTGTCTAGTATATGAGAGTGTTTTTGGTTCTAAATAAATATTGGTGATATTCAGTTTAATGGATCCTACAAATGAAATGCCTGAAACAAAACATTTCTCCTTAAAATATAGCTGACAGGACTTCCCTGGTGGTCCAGTGGGTATGAATCTGCGCTCCCAACGCAGGGGGCCTGGGTTCGATCCCTGGTCGGGAAACTAGATCCTGCATGCATGCCGAAACTAAGAGTCCACATGCTGCAACTAAGACCCGGAGCAGCCAAAATAAATAAATATATAAATAAATAAAATTTTTTTTTTTTTTTTTTTTTTTTTTTGCGGTACGCGGGCCTTTCACTGTTGTGGCCTCTCCCGTTGCGGAGCACAGGCTCCGGACGCGCAGGCTCAGCGGCCATGGCTCCCGGGCCCAGCCGCTCCGCGGGATGTGGGATCTTCCCAGACCGGGGCACGAACCCGTGTCCCCTGCATCGGCAGGTGGACTCTCAACCACTGCGCCACCAGGGAAGCCCAATATTTTAAAAAATAACTGAAATTGTGGGTACCTCTGTATTGCAGAGTTTATATAAATGTAAATGAGGTAGGCAAGTATACAGGAGCTATTCAAGTGTTTCACATGGTTGTGTTAGTCTGGTAGGGTCTTTATTATGGTTTAGTTTTTTTAAAATAAATTTATTTATTTATTTTTAAATTTTTGGCTGCATTGGGTCTCTGTTGCTGCACGCAGGCTTTGCTCTAGTTGCGGCGAGTGGGGGCTACTCTTCCTTGTGGTGCGCGGGCTTCTCGTCGGGTGGCTTCTCTCATTGCAGAGCACGGGCTCTAGGCACACAGGCTTCAGTAGTTGTGGCACTTGGGCTCAGTAGTTGTGGCTCATGGGCTCTAGAGTGCAGGCTCAGTAGTTGTGGCGCACAGGCTTAGTTGCTCCGCGGCATGTGGGATCTTCCCAGACCAGGGCTCGAACCCGTGTCCCCTGCATTGGCAGGCGGATTCTTAACCACTGTGTCACCAGGGAAGCCCTATGGTTTAGTTTACAGGCATAGAATCTTTAACAAGGTTCTACCACATGCAGTGCTGGGTGGGCACCATAGTTTGCTTTTGCTGGAGTAACCTTTGAGCACATGTATGCAGACACCATGCCCAGTGCTCTGACAGCTGTGTGATGTAGGCACAGAGAAGTGGTTATGAGCACTGGCTTTGGCATTAGAAAGATCTAGATCAAACACCTGGATTTGTCACTTTTTAACTATTTTTACTTGAGCAAACAACCTAACCACTCCTAGCTTCCTTTCCTGTCATAGGATTGTGGCGAGGCTCATCTGAGATAGTGCATATTATAGTCAGCCTATTAGATGTTCAGTGTAATGTTTTTGTAGCTCAGACATAGGCTGGGCTCACACTTGACACTGCTCTTTAGCAGCTGGGTGAAATTGTCCTGAACCCTATTTAATAGTTTGTGGAAAGTCCAGTACCCCATCTTATGGACTCTGGCCCTCCCATGCCACTCCATGCTTGTACTCCATGTAGGCCCTCCAATGTCCTTCACCCTAAAGCTTATCATTTCATTAGCAGACACTAAAAATTGAATATTAGACATCCTTGTACTTAGAAAAAGCTTTGCCCACTTCTGTACCTCAGGTTCCAGCTGCTATCAAAATTGCTTGGCAAGGCCACTTGTTCAGTTGTGTAGTTTGTGCACCACATGAAAGAATCTGGCCAAGAGAGGTGAGTGAAGGTAAAATCCAGCCTGCGAGCTGCTTGTCAAGCTGTGGGCCTTACTGAAGGGCTTTGTTTACTCAGAGATGGTCCTTTTCTCTAATTAATCCACGCAGATGGGACACTTATAGATAAGTCACACAAGCGCCAAGTTGTTTGGTCATTTTACTCTTTTCTATCCTCTTCTCCTTCCTGCTCTTTATATCCAAGGAGAAATAAAACAAGTGCTTTCTATGAGTTCATCTTCCTTTAGCCTAAACCCTTGGGGCCATATATTTGTCTTCTGAATTTGGAGATTTTCCGAGTGAGAAAGGTACACATACCCTGTATTATGTAATAGCTTCAACAGGGTCTGGGAAAGCACTCTGTAATTAAACACATTAATATTTCCTGGCAAAATGCATAAATATTCATGCTAAGTGGGATGGATAAAGAGTATAAACAGTTGAGTCTTGCCACCAAGTGGGTTCAAGTCAGGTCAGATTTTGCTGCCATTGAGTTTGGAAAAAACATTCAACTTTCAGAGTCTTTTGGGTTTCAGAATAAGGGATTATGGACCTGTATTTTGATAGGCAGAGTCATTGGGGTCTCTCCAGTTCCTATGTACAAACCCAGCTCAGGGCCATCTTCTGCCTGTGCAAAACTGTGTGGTAGACTTAAACTCTTGGTTGTAGTCTGATTGGCTAGATTCGATTTCTGGATTTGTGGGTATAAACTTTGCTGCACTGCTCATTAGAATCATCTGAGGAGCTTTAAAAAATTCTGGTTCCCAGGTTGTACCCTGGACCAATGAAATCAGAATGCCTGGGGGTGGGAGCCACTTTTTAAAGATCTCTAGATAGAATAGACTTGTGGTTGCCAAGGGGAAGGGGAGGTGGGGGAGGAATGGATTGGGAGTTTGGGATTAGCAGATGCAAACTATTATGTATAGAATGGAGATTTTATATATATATACACACACACATATATATATATATATATATGAATAACTTTGCTGTACACCAGAAACTAACACAACATTGTAAATCAACTATACTTCAATAAAAAAAAAATTAAATAAAGATCTCTAAATGATTCCAACATGAAGCAGAGTCCGGGAACTTCTGGCTTTGGTGAAAAGGCCAAATCATTAAGAAAGATACAGGGGTCTGTCTGCTAATCACAGGGAGGGCTAAGCTGAGGCTGAAACAGGGACTCAAAAGCCGCTTCCTGCATCTGCCCTGCAGGTTGGAGGTGAGTGAGGAGTTGGAGGGGCCCCCACCAGCCTGCTGCCCTGGGGCAATAGGTCACAGTAGCAAATTTGGCCTGGGACAGTCCAAAATAAGACTGATGGGGAATTCCCTGGTGGTCCAGTGGTTAGGACTCTGTGCTTTCACTGCCATGAGCACAGGTTCAACCCCTGGTCAGGGAACAAGATCCCACAAGCCGGGAAAAAGACTGATGGCCAAGTGGGAAACATCTAGAAGAACCTGCTGAATCTCCTTGCCTCTCTGGCCTCCATCCTATCAATTCAGCTTCTGACCATTGCGGCTCATCTGTAATTATCTTCTGTGCTAGGACCCTCGGGCCTGGAAGGGTTTCCCTGGATTGCTCACGTCACCCTAACAGCAAGGCTTCTACTCACCGTCGTTCCACTCTGAAGTCTTTATGCTCCGCATCCCACTTGATCCTATTTTAGTACTAGAAAGCAGGGAGTGTACAAGTGGTCAAAGTCATCCAGTAGCCGAAAGCCAGGCTAGCAGTTAGGGGTGAGGACACCACAAGATGTGTAGTAGGGGGGCTTCCCTGGTGGCGCAGTGGTTGAGACTCCGCCTGCCGATGCAGGGGACACGGGTTCGTGCCCCGGTCCGGGAGGATCCCACATGCTGCTGAGTGGCTGGGCCTGTGAGCCATGGCCTCTGAGCCTGTGTGTCCGGAGCCTGTGCTCCACGGCGGGAGAGGCCACAACGGTGAGAGGCCCGCGTACCGCAAAAAAAAAAAAAAGATGTGTAGTAGGAGAAGCAGGGCAAGAGATGCAGGATGTAGTGTGACCTACTCAGTGGATATTCACTCCCCTCACCCTCACTTTCGCACCCTGTTGATGCTGGGCTTGGCCGCGTGACTTTTTTGGCCAGTAGCATGTGAGCAGGTAGGGTATGAACAGAGACCTTAAATGGACTGTGTTACTGGGCTTTCTTATGCTCCTAGATCTGCTGTGAGATGAGAACACCTGGATTCTGCTGCCGCCTCAGCCTGCGGCCTGGGATGGGAGAGCACAGCTTAGGGCCCAGCCAGCCAACCGGGAGTTAAAAGGGAACCATCCCCGAGAATTGGGAGTGACAAAAATACGCATTTGTTCTTGGAGCTACTGAGTTTGGGGTACTTTGTTATGTGGCATCACTGTGACAATAGCTGATTAATACTGAGAGGAACCAGAGGAGCATTCGAAGGTCGTTCCAGCCTCAGCAAGGACATAGGGCCAATCTTAGCACATAACAAGCCTGGAGCTGGCAGGTGAAAGCAGCCACACTGAGTTGCTAATAAGTAAGTCAGCCCTGGATGGGGGTGGGAGGAGGGAAGAGGACTAATTCTGACAGTTTCACATTCAGAACTTGTTTTAAATGACAATAAATCTGGGTAAGCAACAACTGAGCAGCTCCTTTTTATAAAAACATCTTGTCCCAAACTGCAGCAAGCACACACGCTGGACCAGAAACCAATCAAAATCAGTCACACCTCCAAAAACTGTGAATCACTGTATTGTACACCTGTAACATATAATATTGTACATCAACTCTACTGCAATAGCAAAACACAACAAAACAACTCTAAGAAATATTACTATACCACAGTAATACAATGTACTATACAATACAATCAATATCACAAAAGATTTGCTATAAATTGAACTAACTTAATTGAAGTGTTTTTCAAAGTTTTCAAGTCAATGAAAGAAGGCAATAAAGGATTTGATGGCAAAAAAGTCATCACTTCTCAGAAATACTAACCCCCTCAACTGTCCTAAATCTTTCTAGTGCTGTTTTAGTATCAGAGGATGACCCAAAGGGTGGGTGTGCCTTTTATGTCTGTCTTTATAGAAAAGCAAGTCTGACCTTGGCCTCAGGCACAAGAAAAGTAAATAAAAAAAGATTTAAATCAAACAGAACCCCAAAGGCCCTCCAATCCAGTTCCCATTTTTTTTTCCTTCTTAAAAAAAAAACTTGTCTTAGTCTAGATTATTGGGAAAGAAATGCACTATTTTTTAATTCGACATTAAAATACTGAATAAGCAAATGAAAACTTTCCTAATTAAATTCTACTCTGTTACACAGTATGGTGAAGGATAATTTGGACTGTACAAGATGTAGGTATCAGTGAATAGAAGGATCCCCATGACCCAAGAAATCAGGGAATTGTTGGATTAAACAACATTTAACAGCTTTCTTTACCGCAGGACTTTTCAGAGTCTTTGCTAGGCCAGAGGATATTTTAAGTCTCTAAGAATAAAACTTTTCCCAAGTTTAGTTGAAAATGAAGCTCCCCTCCCCACCCCCCATTCACCTCTTGGGATTATGTGGAAAATGCTTTAGGAGATGTTGTATTAGATAAATTTCTGGGCTTGTAATAATCAGCAACTTCAGTGGGTACCCTCCTGGAGGGTAGATCCTGATCAGCCTCTGCCGGGTTTCCTAAACCTGAGGTCATCTCTCCATCAAGGGCCATGTCTCTTCTCCCTTTTCTGGGACAACTCTTTAGAATGCGTGGAACGAACCTGGCAAGCTTGTTAATGTCTAGACATTTATAAATATGTAAATATTTCATCACTGCTGCCTTCCTCTGTACAATGCAAGCTCCCTCGTGAAGGTATTTGTACTGGCGGAGCTCAAATCCACCGGCACCCCACATCTGTCATGGTCTTTCTCCTGGAATTCAATTGGCAAGAAACACTCATGGGACTGTATTTGTTAGCATTTGAGGAAAGACTCTTTCTCCGAGGGCTCAGGGTCCCAAGGTCTGATTTTTTTTTCCCCTGTGGTTGACAAGAGGGGCTTCTAAGCTGAAGCCCCTTGTGCAGGGCTTGCCACGTCCCCACATGCTGCCCAGCCATGTTTTAGGATTCTGGTTGGTTCTTGTACACGGCGCATCAGAGGCTGGATGTGTTCAATCTCGGTCCCTCACACCAATGCTTCTTTCATCACCAGGGCAGTGTTCTTCCCTCTATTCCAAAGATAGGAAGGCTTGCTGGTGCTGCGACCAAGAGCTTATTGGAGGGTGAGATAAAAAGAAAAATTCCAGGAAAAGAATTTTTCCCAGAAAATTTGGATATTTTCCAAGGTAAAAAAACCTTTTTTTGGTCTCTACGTCTTTCATTCATAGCCATGTGGAGTCAGGCTTGATAATTTCAGTTACTCAGCACTTTTTAGTGCATGTCAGAATCCAGGAGGTTAGACATGAGAATTCCAAGTACTTCTGCAAGAAAAAGATGAAGAGAAAAAGATCACTTACCTAAAAAAAGAGAGTACTCTGAAGAGAATGCCGATGTCAGATCTTTTACCGTGGGCTAGAGCTTTCCATGGTTTGGGGCCATCACATCATTTGTGTTAATGCAAATCCAATCTCTAGGCCACATTTTGCATTTTGTTTCCTTTGCTTTAAATTTGCAGGTCATTGTGTGGAATTTGGCGTTTTGAGCTTTCGTTTTACTAAAAATTCCCATTGAATCTCTGTAAGAGTGGTTTATTAGAAGGGAAATTACCCTGTGACTTGGAATCCTACCACACATGCCCACAAACAACCCCACTTCCTCTGTTAATATTCCTTGCTGTAAATGGGTCTCCTAGAAGTGGCTCTGGCTCTTTTAATCTGTGCAAGAGACCCATTTTCTGCTTCTCACCATGTTTAATTGTAGCAGGTAGCTTCCTTCCCAATGTTCTGAATAACCATCTAACTTTACTTTGATTTGCATTGTCCTCATTTTTCCATTTATTAGCAAGCATATTGGCTCTGCCAGAGTCATGTAATTATCTTTGTGTCTGCCAGATTAGGGCATATGGCGTATTATTTTGGGAAGGCAGATAATGCTCCCATTTGGAGCAGTATCCAGGCAGTCTGAACATGCCTTAGAAAAGATTTCTGTATAAATTAATTTTCCCTCTCAACTGTGTAACGACAGTATATTAATTTTTTGCTCTTTGAGGCATGCAGACTTAACTTGAAGAGGATTTTATAATGGCCTCCCATGATACCATTGGTTCAGCAATTTGAATATCTTAGCCTGGAAGATTTTTTTTTTTTTTTTTAAAGAAAGCAAGCTGACAATCTGGTGTGCCTCTTAGAAAAAAGCCACCAAATCAACAGTATTGGGTCAAAAGAGAAATACGAGGGTTGTCAGATGCTTTCCACCACTTTCAGAACATCAAACGCTGTGTCTGAGAAGGGGAGATGGTCCATCAGAAGTAAAGACTTCAAAGCATCTGCTGGACATCTCCTGTGGAGTCTAATAGGACTCCTGCCGCTAAATCCCTGGCAAGCACTTTGGAAACTCAGAGATGAGTCCTGAAGATATCTCAACCTGGAAAAAATGGTCATAAGACAATAATTTTAAGGGAAAAAAAATGGAGTTTTTCTTATTCTTTGTTCATTGCAGTGCTATGTTAAAAGAAGATGATCTCTCTAAAGGTAACCAGCCTGCAGTGTTGACTACTTTTGCAGGTTCTGTTGTTAAGGCTTAAGGAACCCTTAGGTCATCTAGAGTAGATGACTTTGATGATGCCCCAGCCTCACACTCCTCACTCCCCGACTTCCATCATCACATCTCCTAAGAGTCATGGAGCAGTGATTCTCAAACTCCAGCTCAGAATTACCCAGAGGACTTGTTCAGAGAGAGCGCTTGGTCCCGGTCCCAGAGCTTCGGATTCTGTGACCTGGACTGGGGTCAAGAATTAGCACTCTGCCAAGTTCACAGATGACGCTAACCATTCTGGTCTGGTGGCTACCCTGTGAGAACCGTTGGTGTAGGTGGAGGCTATGTGTACAGACTCTGAAGCTGAGCTGCTTGATTTCGTGTATGGGCAGTCATCAATTTTCCAGGTACTGTGTTAACAGAAATACATACACACCAGACCTGTGCCCTTGGTATCATGCACCATGAGGACTGCCTGGGACCTTTAACCCTCTGTGCTTCAGTTTCCTCATCGAGGATGAGCATACTAACAGCTACCCAATACAGCTGTTGGGGGTTAAATGAGACAATACTTGAAAAGTATATAGAACGGTGTCTGACACAGTAAATACAACCAATGAGTAACTATTATAATAAAATTATTATTATTAGGGCAATACTCTTAGAATTACGATGTTTTAGACCCTGAAGTGACCTTAGAGATAATGTAGTCTAACTCTTCACCCACCCTCTTTTCTTAGGAAAGGAAAAAGAGTCACAGAGAAGTGGAATAACACACCTGAAGTTCTATGAAGAGCTAAATGGTGCAGCTGTCAATTCTTTTTTTTTTTTTTTTTATTAGTTTCTGCTTTATAACAAAGTGAATCAGTCATACATATACATCTGTTCCCACATCCCTTCCCTCATGCATCTCCCTCCCTCCCACCCTCCCCATCCCACCCCTCCAGGCGGTCACAAAGAACCGAGCTGATCTCCCTGTGCTCTGCGGCTGCTTCCCACTATCTATCTACCTTACGTTTGGTAGTGTATATATGTCCATGCCTCTCTTTCCCTTTGTCACAGCTTACCCTTCCCCTTCCCCATATCCTCAAGTCCATTCTCAAGTAGGTCTGTGTCTTTATTCCCGTTTTACCCCTAGGTTCTTCATGACATTTTTTTTTTTTAATTCCATATATATGTGTTAGCATACGGTATTTGTCTTTCTCTTTCTGACTTACTTCACTCTGTATGACAGACTCTAGGTCTATCCACCTCATTACAAATAGCTCAGTTTCGTTTCTTTTTATGGCTGAGTAATATTCCATTGTATATATGTGCCACATCTTCTTTATCCATTCATCCAATGATGGACACTTAGGTTGTTTCCAGCTCCGGGCTATTGTGAATAGAGCTGCAATGAACATTTTGGTACATGTCTCTTTTTGAATTATGGTTTTCTCAGGGTATATGCCTAGTAGTGGGATTGCTGGGTCATATGGTAGTTCTATTTGTAGTTTTTTAAGGAACCTCCATACTGTTCTCCATAGTGGCTGTACCAATTCACATTCCCACCAGCAGTGCAAGAGTGTTCCCTTTTCTCCACACCCTCTCCAGCATTTATTGTTTCTAGATTTCTTGATGATGGCCATTCTGACTGGTGTGAGATGGTATCTCATTGTAGTTTTGATTTGCATTTCTCTAATGATTAATGATGTTGAGCATTCTTTCATGTGTTTGTTGGCAGTCTGTATATCTTCTTTGGAGAAATGCCTATTTAAGTCTTCTGCCCATTTTTGGATTGGGTTGTTTGTTTTTTTGCTATTGAGCTGCATGAGCTGTTTATAAATTTTGGAGATTAATCCTTTGTCAGTTGCTTCATTTGCAACTATTTTCTCCCATTCTGAGGGTTGTCTTTTGGTCTTGTTTATGGTTTCCTTTGCTGTGCAAAAGCTTTGAAGTTTCATTAGGTCCCATTTGTTTATCTTTGTTTTTATTTCCATTTCTCTAGGAGGTGGGTCCAAAAGGATCTTGCTGTGATTTATGTCATAGAGTGTTCTACCTATGTTTTCCTCTAAGAGTTTGATAGTTTCTGGCCTTACATTTAGGTCTTTAATCCATTTTGAGCTTATTTTTGTGTATGGTGTTAGGGAATGATCTAATCTCATACTTTTACATGTCCCTGTCCAGTTTTCCCAGCACCACTTATTAAAGAGGCTGTCCTTTCTCCACTGTACATTCCTGCCTCCTTTATCAAAGATAAGTTGGCCATATGTGCGTGGGTTTATTTCTGGGCTTTCTATCCTGATCCACTGATCTATCTTTCTGTTTTTATGCCAGTACCACACTGTCTTAATTACTGTAGCTTTGTAGTATAGTCTGAAGTCAGGCAGCCTGATTCCTCCAGCTCCGTTTTTCGTTCTCAAGATTGCTTTGGCTATTCGGGGTCTTTTGTTTTTCCAAACAAATTTTGAAATTTTTTGTTCTACTTCCGTGAAAAATGCCAGTGGTAGTTTGATAGGGATTGCATTGAATCTGTAGATTGCTTTGGGTAGTAGAGTCATTTTCACAATATTGATTCTTCCAATCCAGGAGCATGGTATATCTCTCCATCTATTTATATCATCTTTAATTTCTTTCATCAGTGTCTTATAATTTTCTGCATACAGGTCTTTTGTCTCCTTAGGTAGGTTTATTCCTAGATATTTTATTCTTTTTGTTGCAATGGTAAATGGGAGTGTTTTCTTGATTTCATTTTCAGATTTTTCATCATTAGTGTACAGGAATGCCAGAGATTTCTGTGCATTAATTTTGTGTCCTGCTACTTTACCAAATTCATTGATTAGCTCTAGTAGTTTTTCGGTAGCATCTTTAGGATTCTCTATGTATAGTATCATGTCATCTGCAAACAGTGACAGCTTTACTTCTTCTTTTCCAATTTGGATTCCTTTTATTTCCTTTTCTTCTCTGATTGCTGTGGCTAAAACTTCCAAAACTAGGTTGAATAAGAGTGGTGAGAGTGGGCAGCCTTGTCTTGTTCCTGATCTTAGTGGAAATGGTTTCAGTTTTTCACCATTGAGGACAATGTTGGCTGTGGGTTTGTCATATATGGCCTTTATTATGTTGAGGAAAGTTCCCTCTATGCCTACTTTCTGCAGGGTTTTTATCATAAATGGGTGTTGAATTTTGTCGAAAGCTTTCTCTGCATCTATTGAGATGATCATATGGTTTTTCTCCTTCAACTTGTTAATATGGTGTATCACATTGATTGATTTGCGTATATTGAAGAATCCTTGCATTCCTGGAATAAACCCCACTTGATCATGGTGTATGATCCTTTTAATGTGCTGTTGCATTCTGTTTGCTAGTATTTTGTTGAGGATTTTTGCATCTATGTTCATCAGTGATATTGGCCTGTAGTTTTCTTTCTTTGTGACATCCTTGCCTGGTTTTGGTATCAAGGTGATGGTGGCCTCGTAGAATGAGTTTGGGAGTGTTCCTTCCTCTGATATTGTTTGGAAGAGTTTGAGAAGGATGGGTGTTAGGTCTTCTCTAAATGTTTGATAGAATTCGCCTGTGAAGCCATCTGGTCCTGGGCTTTTGTTTGATGGAAGATTTTTAATCACAGTTTCAATTTCAGTGCTTGTGATTGGTCTATTCATATTTTCTATTTCTTCCTGAGTCAGTCTTGGTAGGTTGTGCATTTCTAAGAATTTGTCCATTTCTTCCAGGTTGTCCATTTTATTGGCATAGAGTTGCTTATAATAATCTCTCATGATCTTTTGTATTTCTGCAGTGTCAGTTGTTACTTCTCCTTTTTCATTTCTAATTCTACTGATTTGAGTCTTCTCCCTTCTTTTCTTGATGAGTCTGGCTAATGGTTTGTCAATTTTGTTTATCTTCTCAAAGAACCAGCTTTTAGTTTGGTTGATCTTTGCTATCGTTTCCTTCATTTCTTTTTCATTTATTTCTGATCTGATCTTTATGATTTCTTTCCTTCTGCTAACTTTGGGGGTTTTTTGTTCTTCTTTCTCTAATTGCTTTAGGTGCAGGGTCAGGTTGTTTACTCGAAATGTTTCCTGTTTCTTAAGGTGGGATTGTATTGCTATAAACTTCCCCCTTAGAACTGCTTTTGCTGCGTCCCATAGGTTTTGGGTCGTCGTGTCTCCATTGTCATTTGTTTCTAAGTATTTCTTAATTTCCTCTTTGATTTCTTCAGTGATCACTTCACTATTGAGTAGTGTATTGTTTAGCCTCCATGTGTTTGTATTTTTTACAGCTCTTTTCTTGTAATTGATGTCTAGTCTCATAGCATTGTGGTCGGAAAAGATACTTGATACAATTTCAATTTTCTTAAATTTACCAAGGCTTGATTTGTGACCCAAGATATGATCTATCCTGGAGAATGTTCCATGAGCACTTGAGAAAAATGTGTATTCTGTTGTTTTTGGGTGGAATGTCCTATAAATATCAATTAAGTCCATCTTGTTTAATGTATCATTTAAAGCTTGTGTTTCCTTATTTATTTTCATTTTGGATGATCTGTCCATTGGTGAAAGTGGGGTGTTAAAGTCCCCTACTATGATTGTGTTACTGTCGATTTCCCCTTTTATGGCTGTTAGTATTTGCCTTATGTATTGAGGTGCTCCTATGTTGGGTGCATAAATATTTACAATTGTTATATCTTCTTCTTGGATCGATCCCTTTATCGTTATGTAGTGTCCTTCTTTGTCTCTTCTAATAGTCTTTATTTTAAAGTCTATTTTGTCTGATATAAGAATTGCTACTCCAGCTTTCTTTTGATTTCCATTTGCATGGAATATCTTTTTCCATCCCCTTACTTTCAATCTGTATGTGTCTCTAGGTCTGAAGTGGGTCTCTTGTAGACAGCATATATATGGGTCTTGTTTTTGTATCCATTCAGCCACTCTGTGTCTTTTGGTGGGAGCATTTAGTCCATTTACATTTAAGGTAATTATTGATATGTATGTTCCTATTCCCATTTCCTTAATGGCTTTGGGTTCGTTATTGTAGGTATAGTCCTTCTGTTGTGTTTCTTGCCTAGAGAAGTTCCTTTAGCATTTGTTGTAAAGCTGGTTTGGTGGTGCTGAACTCTCTCAGCTTTTGCTTGTCTGTAAACGTTTTAATTTCTCCATCAAATCTGAATGAGATCCTTGCTGGGTAGAGTAATCTTGGTTGCAGCTTTCTCTCCTTCATCACTTTAATTATGTCCTGACACTCCCTTCTGGCTTGTAGAGTTTCTGCTGAGAGATCAGCTGTTAACCTGATGGGGATTCCCTTGTGTGTTATTTGTTGTTTTTCCCTTGCTGCTTTTAATATGATTTCTTTGTGTTTAATTTTTGACAGTTTGATTAATATGTGTCTTGGCGTATTTCTCCTTGGATTTATTCTGTATGGGACTCTCTGTGCCTCCTGGACTTGATTAACTATTTCCTTTCCCATATTAGGGAAGTTTTCAACTATAATCTCTTCAAATATTTTCTCAGTCCCTTTCTTTTTCTCTTCTTCTTCTGGAACCCCTATAATTCGAATGTTGGTGCGTTTAATGTTGTCCCAGAGGTCTCTGAGACTGTCCTCTGTTCTTTTCATTCTTTTTTCTTTATTTTGCTCTGCATCAGTTATTTCCACTATTTTATCTTCCACCTCACTTATCCGTTCTTCTGCCTCAGTTATTCTGCTATTGATCCCATCTAGAGTATTTTTCATTTCATTTATTGTGTTTTTAATCGATGCTTGATTCATCTTTAGTTCTTCTAGGTCCTTGTTAACTGTTTCTTGCATATTGTCTATTCTATTTCCAAGATTTTGGATCTGGGAAATAGAATCTTGGATCAGCTTTACTATCATTATTCTGAATTCTTTTTCAGGTAGACTGCCTATTACCTCTTCATTTGTTAGGTCTGGTAGGTTTTTATCTTGCTCCTTCACCTGCTGTGTGTTTTTCTGCTTTCTCATTTTGCTTATGTTACTGTGTTTGGGGTCTCCTTTTTGCAGGCTGCAGATTCGTAGTTCCCGTTGTTTTTGGTGTCTGTCCCCCGTGGCTAAGGTTGTTTCAGAAGGTTGTGTAGGCTTCCTGGTGGGGGGGACTAATGCCTGTGTTCTGGTGGTTGAAGCTCGATCTTGTCTTTCTGGTGGACAGGTCCACGTCTGGTGGTGTGTTTTGGGGTGCCTGTGGCCTTATTATGTTTTTAGGTATCCTCTCTGCTAATGGGTGGGGTTGTGTTCCTGCCTTGCTAGTTGCTTGGCATAGGGTGACCAGCACTGTAGCTTGCTGGTCGTTGACTGAAGCTGGGTGCTGGTGTTGAGATGGAGATCCCTGGGAGATTTTCGCTGCTTGATATTATGTGGAGCTGGGAGGTCTCTTGTGGACCCGTGTCCTGAAGTTGGCTCTCCCACTTCAGAGGCACAGCACTAACTCCTGGCTGCAGCACCAAGAGCCTTTCATCCACCCGGCTCAGAATAACAGGGAGAAAAAGTAGAAAGAAATAATTAGTAGAAGAAAGAAAGAGAGATTGAAAGAAAGGAAGAAGGGAAGTAAGGAAGGAAGGAAGGAAGAAAGAAAGAAAGGAGGGAGGGAGGAAGGATGGAAAGAAAGGAAAGAAAGGAGGGAGGGAGGGAGGAATGAAAGCAAAAGGAAGAGTGAATGGAAGAAGAGAGGGAGGGAGGGAGGAAGGAAAGAAAGAAAGAAAGACAGGAGGGAGGGAGGGAGGGAGGAAGGAAAGAAAAAGAAAGTGGAAAGAAGAAGGGTGGGAGGGAGGGAGGGATGGAGGAAAGAAAAAGAAAGAAGGAAAGGAGGAGCGGAGGGAGGGAGGGAGGGAGGAAGGGAAGGGAGGAAAAAAAGAAAGAGCAGGTAAAGTAAAATAGAATAAAGTATGAAATATAGTAGCGTTATTAAAATTAAAAAGTAATTATTGAAAAAAAACACGGACTGAAAGAACCCTGGGACATATGGTGGAAGCAAAGCTATACAGAGAGAATCTTACACAGAAGATTACACATACACATTCACAAAAAGAGAGCAGGGGGAAAAATCAAAAATCTTGCTCTCCAAGTCCACCTCCTCGATTTGGGATAATTCGTTGTAAAAAGAGGAAAAGGGCGAAAAGTCTGAAATCTTGCTAAGTCCACCTCCTTAATTTGAGATAATTCGTTGTAAAAAGAGGAAAAAAAAAGGGGGGAAAGTCTTAAATCTTGTCCTCAAGGTCCACTTCCTCAATTTGGGATGATTCGCTGTCCATTCATGCACTCCACAGACGCAGGGCACATCAAATGGACCGTGGAGCTTTAATCCGCTGCCTCGGAGGCTGCACAGAGAGATTTCCCTGTCTCTGCTCTCACAGCTCCCGGGTCTCAGCCTTGGACCTGGCCCCGCCTCTGCGCGTAGGTCGCCGGAGGGCGTCCGTTCTTCGCTCAGACAGGACGGGTTTAAAGGAGCCGCTGATTCGGGGGCTCTGGCTCACTCAGGCAGAGGGGAGGGAGGGGAATGCCCTCTCCTCGCGCACCAGGCAACAAAAGGGAAAAAAGTCTCTTGCCTCTCCGGTAGCTCCAGACCCTTTCCCCGGACTCCCTCCGGGCTAGCACTAACCCCTTCAGGGTCTCTTCCTGCCGCCAGCCCCAGACCTCTCCCTGCGCTCCGACTGAAAGCCGATACCCGAGCCTCAGCTCCCAGCCCCGCCCGCCCTGGCGGCCGAGCAGACAAGTCTCTCGGGCTGGTGTGTGCCTGAGGGCACCGATCCTCTGTGCCAAAATCTCTCTGCTTTGCCCTCCACACCCCTGTTGCTGTGCTCTCCTCCGCTACTCCGAAGCTTTCCCCCTCCGCCACCTGCAGTCTCCGCCCGCGAAGGGGCTTGTAGTGTGTAGAAACCTTCCCTCCTTCACGGCTCCCTCCCACTGGTGCAGGTCCCGTCCATATCCTATTGTCTCTGTTTATTCTTTTTTTCTTTTGACCTACCCAGGTATGTGGGGAGTTTCTTGCCTTTTGGGGGGTCTGAGGTCTTCTGTCAGCGTTCAGTAGGTGTTCTGTTGGAGTTGTTCCACGTGTAGATGAATTTCTGATGTATCTGTGGGGAGGAAGGTGATCTCCGCGTCTTACTCTTCCGCCATCTTCCTCCGGCTCTTGCAGCTGTCAATTCTTAATTCAGTACTTTTTCCAGAACACCATGTGATTACTCTACTTTTAGAGGTTTGTTCACAAATGATCATTCAGTCTATATTAAGGATGTTTTGATCTTGTTCAGCTAATTTTAAGGTCAGAGAGACCTGGGAGATACAGGAACAACGTTGTAATAATTTAATTATGTGTCTGGCTTGAGAACAAGCTCTTTGTACTCAGTCCGTCACTTTGTGTCACAGGGGCCCTGGTATAAGTGTGTTTGGTAGGAAGGATCTGCAATTCACTCTTGTGTGTTATCATTCCAAAGCCTCTTCCCTCAGTCAGCTTAGATACAGTTATTTTATTTTTGTTTCGTAAGTGACTGGGCTTGTGTGGGGCAAAGTCACTGGTCGTAAAGAAAAATAGGGAAGGATAACCGATTCTTCCTTTGACACACAGGAAGTGGATTCTTCAGAACAGTTCCTTAGTTTGCTTCCTCCTCTAGGTATTCACAATGGTATCTAGGGAAAGCTTTGATGTGTGCACTCATTCATTCAACAAATAGTTAATATCACCTACTGTATGCCAGCTACTCCTGGATGATGGAAAGAACTTTGAACTTTTGCATGCAGGCAGTTCTGGGCTTGTTTAATTGCATTCTTGGTTCCACTTACTTGTCTTCTTTTCTGCTTGTCCAGGGCCCCTGGCCTTAGGCAATAGGCCAGGGTTACCAGTTCATTGTAGGTGCTCAATAAATAATAGTTGAAAGAACAAATGAAAGATGGAAAATAATTGCAAGGGAGAGGCTGAATTGCCATCCTTGGCCCAGCCTCGGGTCCCAACTTCCCAATTTTGAAGCCTTAGGGAGGGATCTGACATTATTCATAATCTCCACTCCCACCTCATCAATACCATGCCAAAAAAATTGGCTTCAGTTTATTTTCAGTGATTTTTTTTTAAATTTTTTTATTTTTTATTTTATTTATTTATTTATGGTTGTGTTGGCTCCTCATTTCTGTGCAAGGGCTTTCTCTAGTTGCGGCAAGTGGGGGCCACTCCTCATCGCGGTGCGCGGGCCTCTCACTATCGCGGCCTCTCTTGTTGCGGAGCACAGGCTCCAGATGTGCAGGCTCAGTAATTGTGGCTCACGGGGCTAGTTGCTCCGCAGCATGTGGGATCCTCCCAGGCCAGGGCTCGAACCCGTGTCCCCTGCATTGGCAGGCAGATTCTCAACCACTGCGCCACAAGGGAAGCCCTATTTTCAGTGATTGACTCCAAGGACTGCTCTGACCATTTAGGAACGACTGGGTTATTTGCTAGTGGACCTTTTCCACATATGGTTTATAACATGTATTTATCCATTTTAAAGGCTGAGCAAATCACCAGGGCCAGCCAGGATGCTGCACTCACAAACATCAGCTTTCCAGAAAATGAGTCTGCATTGGATATTAGGACCGTTATAATAATAGCCAAAAACTATACACCTGTGTTTGGGGGACTGGGTGACAGCCACATGGAAACATTATCAAGCTCTAGGTATTTGAATAGGGGGCTGGGGACAGTGCTGTATAGCTCCATGAGTCATCGTCATGCAGCTCAAAGCCTTGGGCTGTGGATGACATCAGCCTGGGCATGAGTGACTCCTTAAAAAGAACGAAAGAGGGAAGTCACTGGTGGTCCAGTAGTTAGGACTCCGCATTCTCACTGCCAAGGGCCTGGGTTCGATCCCTGGTCAGGGAACTAAGATCCCACAAGCTGCCCATTGCAGCCAAAAATAAAAAGAACAAAAGAGTCTCTCTTCAGATAACCATCAGTTGCCTATTAGGTGTTGCCGATTGGTTAGGCTAATTGGTTGCATATTTCTCTGTAGAGAGGTTTCTGAAGTAACTCTTGTTGTAACTTATGTCTGTTATTTATTTATTTATTTTCATTTTTTTTAAGATTTTTTTTTTTTTTTTTGCGGTACGCGGGCCTCTCACTGTTGTGGCCTCTCCCGTTGCGGAGCACAGGCTCCGGACGCGCAGGCTCGGCGGCCATGGCTCACGGGCCCAGCCGGTCCGCGGCATGTGGGATCTTCCCAGACCGGGGCATGAACCCATGTCCCCTGCATCGGCAGGCGGACTCTCAACCACTGCGCCACCAGGGAATCCCTTAAGATTGTTTTGATGTGGACCATTTCCAAAGTCTTAACTGAATTTGGTACAATATTACTTCTGTTCTACTTCTTGGTTCCTTGGCTGCGAAGCATGTGGGATCTCAGCTCCCCAACCGGGAATCGAACCCACACCCCCTGGCAATGGAGGGTGAAGTCCCAACCACTGGACCGCCAGGGAAGTCCCTGTTTTTTAAAATTAAATGTTTTGTTTTAGAATAGCATAGATTTACAGGAAAGTTATGAAGATTGTAGAGAAAGTTCCCATATACCCCATACCAAGTTTCCCCTAATGTTAAGATCTTACCTTACCAGAGGGCATTTGTCACAGCTAAGGAACCAGCACTAGTACGTAACTATTCACGAAACTCCATACTTTATTCAGGTCTCGTTACTTTTTCCCATGTCCTTTCTCTTTGCCAGGCTCCCGTCCAGGAAACCACACTACATTTGGTTGTCATGTCTCTGTGAGCTCCTCTGGGCTGTGATGGTCCTCAGACATTTAGACATTCTTTGTTGGCAGGAGTACTGGCCAGTGCCTGTAGGATGTACTTTGTACTTTGCAGGACGCTCCTCAGTTTGGGTTTGTCTGATGTTTTTCTCATGGCTGGACTAAGGTTATGGTTTTCTTGGGAGGAAGACCACAGAGGTAAACTGCCCTTCTCACCGTATGAGTTAAATGGTCTGTATTTTCAAGATGACTTATCACTGATGATGTCCATCTTGGTCACTTGGCCAAGGCAGTGCTACCAGGCTTCTCCTTGGTGAAGTAACTTTTTTCTCTCTTAACACACTCTACTTGTTGGCAGCAAGTCACTGAATGCAGCCCACACCCAATGGGTGGGGAGTTAAGTTCTATTTCCTTCAAAGAGGAGTATTTACACAAAATATTTGGAATTTTCTGTATGGGAGATTGCCTTTTCTGCTCCATTTTTTAATTTATTCAGTACTTTATTTCTAACAGTATGGTCTCATGGATGTTTATTTTGCACTTTGGATTTTAATTCAATCCTACATTATTTATTCTGTTTCTCAAATTGTCCCAGTTTTGGCCCTTGGGAGCTCTTTCAGGTTGGCTGTTGTGTCCCTTTGACATATCCTCATTATTATGATTTTTGGGAGCACTTTCTTACTTTCTGGTACGACAAGATGCTCCGGGATCATCTTTTATATTTCCTGCCCCAGTCCTAGAGTCAACTGTATCTCCAAGGAGTTCTGGTTTCTTTTATTGGAAAATGATATTAGAAGCCAAGATTTTTGCACTGGGTGACTTTTTTTTTTTTTTTGCGGTATGCGGGCCTCTCACTGTTGTGGCCTCTCCCGTTGTGGAGCACAGGCTCCGGATGTGCAGGCTCAGCGGCCATGGCTCACGGGACCTGCCACTCCGTGGCATGTGGGATCTTCCCGGGCCGGGGCACGAACCCGTGTCCCCTGCATCGGCAGGCGGACTCTCAACCACTGCGCCACCAGGGAAGCCCGCACTGGGTGATTTGATGGTGCTTTTAATAGAGCCTCAGCTAGGGAACAATGAGGTGATCATCTGTGAGTTAATTAACATTCATACACGGCTGTTCCAAGATTTGACAAAGCCAACAAAAATAACTTTAGAACAACGGATGGCTTCCCTTTAAGAGTAAGCTTTTGGGATATTAGGGTGAGGAGTAGTTACTTGTTCGGTGTAATAGGAAAAGTCCTTTATTAAGCAATATTTTTTAAGGAGTGATGTTATTATTTTTTTTCACTGTTCCAGTTTCAAAATCTTACATGCATTTCTTCTTTTTTAATTGAAGTATAGTTGACTTACAATGTTATGTTAATTTCTGCTGTTCAACAAAGTGACTCAGTTTTATATATATATATATATATATATATATATATACATACACACACACACATTGTTTTTCATATTCTTTTCCATTATGGTTTATCACCGGATATTGAATATAGTTCTCTGTGCTACACAATAGTACCTTGTTGTTTATCCATTCTATATAGAATAGTTTTGCATCTACTATCCCAAACTCCCAATCCATCCCTCCTCTCCCCCTCCCCTTGGCAACCACAAGTCTGTTCTCTATGTCTGTGAATCTGTTTCTATTTTGTGGATAGGTTCATTTGTGTCATATTTTATAGGTTCCATATATAAGTGATATCATATTTGTCTTTCTCTTTCTGACTTACTTCACTTAGTATGATAATCTCCAGTTGCATCCATGTTGCTGCAAATGGCATTATTTCGTTCTTTTTTATGGCTGAGTAATATTCCATTGTATATATGTACCACATCTTCTTTACCCATCTACCTGTCAATGGATGTTTAGGTTGTTTCCATGTCTTGGCTATTGTAAATAGAGGTGCTATGAACGTTGGGGTGCGTGTATCTTTTCAAATTAGAGTTTTCTCAGGACATATGCCCAGGAGTGGGATTGCTGGATCATATGGCAACTTTATTTTTAGGTTTTGAGGAACCTCCATACTGTTTTCCATAGTTAGTCCTCAAAATCTTGACTGTAATCATCATGATGGGCCATCTCATTCTGCTGTCTCTTTATACCAGTACCTGGTGGGGCATTTTTATCTTGGGACTTGGAACAAATTACAGAAGGATTAGTTTGCAATGACTGAAGACTTATATGACCACATCTTTCTCTCTTCCCTTTGCTTCCCTAGCACTAACTCTCATCACCCAAGTTTATATGTCTCATATTGATGGAGTCTAAGGTGGACTGGAGCAAAGATTGAATTTTTGATTTAATTTGTCATTTAAAACATTTTTCTATTCAGGCCAACACAGACACATGCAACACTGGAATGAATTTTAAAGATAAATATTGAGGCTTCAAAAATTTTTTTTCAAATTTGCTAAACAATCTAAAGGGCTATGGGTCCATACAATGGACAATTCAGCAGTAAAAAATTAAGTACTGCTACAGGCTACAGTATGGATAATCCTCAAAAAGATTATACTCAGTGAAAAAAGCCAGATGAAAAAGACCACATATTGTATGATTCCAATTATACGAAATGTTCAGAGTTGGCAAATCTACAGAGACAGGGGATGGTGATGGGAGTGGAGATTAACTGTAAGTAAGCATGAAGGACCATATTGGGGTAATAGAAATGTTCTAAAACTGGATTACGGTGATGGTTGTAGAACTCAGTGAATTCAGTGAATTTATTAAAAATCAATGAATTGTAAATTTAACAGGTGAATCTTCTTACATCTCAGTAAACTTGTTTACAAAAAAAATGGAAGATAAGGAAGACAGAAAGAGAAAATGGTATGGCTCCTAGAACCTCTGGAGGTGTGAGCTTAGCTATTAGGGGTACTTGCTGGAAAAGTTTTGAGTGTAACTGTAAAGTAACTTGGGAGTGCCTAGTCCCTGCAACGTGAAAGAACCTAACAAGGAATGTGTATTTTACTTACTGCAAAAAAGAGTACCATTTATTTAAAATAATTATGAATTCTATACAATAGATTCTTATATCCATTTTCAGTACATTCTCGTGAAGGAACTGGTAATAAATCCGAACCGGATAAGACTGATCTGTCTTCTGAAAGGGACTAGATAGTGCTTTTCAAATTTTATATGCATAGAATCACCTGGGGGTCTTGCTAAAATGCAGATTCAGATTAAACAGGTCTGGGAGTGCCACCTGAGATTCTGCATTTTAAGAGGCTCCAGAGGGATGCTCGTGCTACGGTTGGTCCATGGAACACACTTTGAGTAGCAAGAGACTAGAGAATAGTGGCAAGGGCTAAGGATTTGCAAACAGATGGAGATGGATTCTAATCCGGACTCTGCTACTCACTTGCTGTGTGATTTTGTGCAAGTTGCTTGAAGCCTGGATGCCTCAGCTTTGTCTTGTGCAAAGTGGGGCTAATAATAATAGTACTAGCTCACAGGGCTGTTGTGAGGATCAAATACATATAAAACACTTAGGAATAGTCCTGGGCACACAGTGAGTGCTCAAGATAGTTGTCAATATTACTCTTATTATTCCAATGCTGATCATAATCCCCTTCTCTTTGTTTCTTTTGACACTCTGCTTACTGGAGACCCTTTGCTTTGTCTTGGTTTGGTATTAGATTATTATTTTTTCTTTCTTTCTTCTCCCTCTTTTTTTTTTTTTTTTTTTTTTGTGGTACGCAGGCCTCTCACTGCTGTGGCCTCTCCCGTTGAGGAGCACAGCCTCCGAAAGTGCAGGCTCAGCGGCCATGGCTCACGGGCCCAGCCACCCCGCGGCATGTGGGATCTTCCTGGACCAGGGCACGAACCCGCGTCCCTTGCATCGGCAGGCGGACTCTCAACCACTGTGCCACCAGGGAAGCCTCCCTCTTTTTAATATAAAAGCATTTATTTATTAAAGTTTATGGAAAGTTGCCCATGTTTGTTTATGTGCTTTCAGAAGGTTCACTTACGTACCCACTCTTGACTTAAGAGGTTTGCTTTCCTCCTGTATTATATACAAAATGCCTGGCCATAAATTATTTGTTACTCAGAAATGGCTTTTATCTGGTTGGAGCTGAGACTCTTCCGGTCTGCTGTCTGTCCTGTTTGTGGGCTGTGGAGTAGTGAGGAGTTTTTCAGCTGTTCTCCCTTTTTTTTTTTTTTTTTTTTGAAGAGTAATTTCCTGATTAGAGTTTGAGCCGAAAATGGATTTTCCCTTTGTTGAGTAGAAAAATCCTGGAAACAAAGACAATTCCTGTAAAACAATATTAAACATCTCCCCGACTCCACCCCACCACCTCACCTGTACCAGTTCAGAGGATATCCCTTTTTAATAATTCCATTTTCAATATTGCCTCACATGCAAGTGCATTTGTGTAGAGAGACAAATGTTTTTGTCTTGATGGAATTGTTCCACCAAGAGCCATCTTGCTTGTGTCTCCAGGTCACATAAAGAGTTGATTATTAAATAATTTTCCTTTTTTTTTCTTTTTGGCCATGCTATATGGCTTGTGGGATCTTAGTTCCCCAACCAGGGATTGAACCTGTGCCCTCAGCAGTGAAAGCACCGAGTCCTAACCACTGGACCGCCAGGGAAGTCCCTGTAAGATATGTAGATGGACTATACTGTACCATCTCTAAGGGGTGTGTGTGTGTGTGTGTGTGTGTGTGTGTGTGTGTGTGTGTGTTTTATTCAGAGGTACCCACAAGAGACTAGGCAACCACGAGAAACCAAAGGAGGCACATCTTCACTTTACACTGGTGCTAGAACTTGAGGAAATCTAAACTTGGAATGCAAAATCCCAGGCTGCGGAAATCCCTGTAGTGTTCTTTTAGATTCCAGAATGATTAACTTATGCTTTAGTAAAAGTACAGCTAGGGGATATTTTTCAAAAATCCATTTCACTGAGGTATCAATATATCATTAAATGCGTGCATTCAGTGTGTAGAATTCATGAATCTTGACAAATGTGTGTACTCACGTAATCACCACTACAGTCAAGATATGGAACATTTCCACCACTGGAACATTTCCAACATTACAGGGGATTCTTGATCCCTGTAAACTCCTCTGGGAGGGGAAGTGTGAGGCCTGTGGGTAGGAAGTGGGCGCTCGTAAAAGAGGGAGGGAAGTCATATTCTGAAGGACTATGGGAAGTGGTTTCATCAACTAGAGGAGGATGTGATGATCGTGGACCGCAGGAGAAGAAAATGAGCTGGGAACTAGAGTTTCCTCTGAGAAGGTCCCAAGTGAAGTCTTCCCATTTTTTCCTTTTTCTATTTTACTCTAAGTCATATTTAGTATTCTGTGTTGTGTCACCAAATCTTTTACAAAGGCACAGACTCTGTCAGTGGTGTTAGCAGGTGTCAAGAGGCAGAGAGCAAAGGGAAACGCCACCAGCTCTGCATCACACCTTGGCTGAGGCCAGCAAGACAGAGGCTATACCTCTTCAGGATGAACAAGGGCCTGGGAGGTCCTGGAATGACCAGGCAAAAAGAAATGATGGCTCGAGATGGACTGAGAATGGTGAAGAGGGAGGACGTGATGAAAACAACAGCTGCAGCTTAGACTGATTCAGAAGCAGATATGAGATGAGTTTGACAGAGGAAACCCTTAAAATAGGGTTGTCAGATTTAGCAAATAAAAATTAGGATGCCCAGTTAAATTTGAATTTCAGATAAACAATTAATAATTTTAGGATAAGTGTGTCCATTGCAATATTTGAACATATTATTTGAAAAAAATTTGTTCTTTATCTGAAATTCAAGTTTAACTGGTCATCTTGTATTTTACCTGAAGACCCTACCTTAAAAGAAAGGAAGGCCAATAACTGGATTGCAAAGTTAACCACTTAATCAAAATGATTAAAAGTATGAAAGGGCTTCCCTGGTGGCGCAGTGTTTGGGAGTCTGCCTGCCGATGCAGGGGACAGGGGTTTGTGCCCCGGTCTGGGAGGATCCCACATGCCGCGGAGTGGCTGGGCCCGTGAGCAATGGCTGCTGAGCCTGTGCGTCCGGAGCCTGCGCTCCGCAACGGGAGAGGCCACAACAGTGAGAGGCCCGCAAACCGCTAAAAAAAAAAAAAAAAAAAGTATGAAAAATAAGAACCCATATCTTCGGGAGGTTTGAATAAAGAGTGATATGTGTGTATATATATGTGTATATATACATACACATTAAAGGCCACAGCAGTGAGAGGCCCGCGTACCGCAAGAAAAAAAAAAAAGGAAAGACCAATATATATTTTTGGACTTGAACATAAAGTGAACTTGATATTTTATTTATTTGATTTGAATTTGTTTTCTAGGGAACTAAATATGTTTTTTATTTTTAGTTCCAAACTGATTTAGTTTTTAAAAGTCTTTTTGAGTGGGTTATGGTTTCCTTAGAGACTTTTGAACTGGGCACCATTTCAACAAGAACAATTTTGTATCTGTGGGCATTTGTTGATAGAGATTGGGTCACAGAAGCCAATGACCTTTTTTCTTTCTTTTTCTTCCTATTGGTTTATTTATTTGTTTGTTGTTTACTTTAGTTGGCTCCTTATTTTATCTTTATTGAAGTACAATTGCTTTACAATATTCTATTAGTATCAGGTGTACAGTGTAGTGATTCAGCACTTTAAAGGATTATACTCCATTAAAAGTTATTATAAAATAATGGCTATAATTTCCTGTGCTGTACAATATAACCTTGTTTATGTATCTTATACATAGTATCAATAGTTTGTATCTCTTTAATCCCATACAGCTATCTAGCTTTTCACCACTGAGTATGCTGTTTGCTATGGGTTTGTCATAAATGGTCTTTATTATGTTAAGATATGTTATCTCTTTACCCAGTTTGATGAGAGTTTTTATCATTAATGAATACTGAATTTTGTCAAATGCTTCTTCTGCATTTATTGAGATGATCGTTTGATTTTTATCCTTCCTTTTGTTAATATGGGGTATCACACTGATTTCTGAATATTGAACCATCCTTATGTCCATGGAATAAATCCAACTTGATCATAAGTGTATGATCCTTTTTATATATTGTTGGATTTGGTTTGCCAGTGATCTTTCTTATTCCTTCCTCACAGTTAAAAAATTATTTATATGAAAGTTTTATATGTATATAGTAAAAAAATCCAAACTGTGTTAAAACACTTATCATTCCCTACCTCCAATCCCCAGAAATAACCACTTTCAATCCTTTTTAGAAATTATTTCTGATACATAATTCCACATGTCAAATAATATTCTTATGTTATTAATTCTTCACATTATTATTTTGATTTCCTGCTGGGCAGTTGAGAATTTCACTGTTTTATACTCCTCTCTGCAATTCTCTTTCCACTTCTCTCTGCCAAGTACCCAATCTTTCATAATTTTGGTTCAATCATGAGTTGGTGTTTACATCATTTTAATTTATAAATGTCATTCACTGCTGAGAAATGTAATATATTATGGTTGCATTTTAATACAATTTTTGTTTTTTTGAGTTCATAGTTGCCTCTGCTTTTTTATTTTTTATTTTTTAAATTGAGGTCTAATTGACATAGAACATTATATTAGTTTCAGGACTACAACATAATGATTCCATGTTTGTATATATTATGAAATGATCACCACAGTAAGTCTAGTTAACATCTGTCCTCATACATAGTTACAGAATATTGTTTTCTTGTGATAAGAACTCTTACCATTTACGCTCTTAACAACTTTAAAATATGCAATACAATATTATTAACTCTAGTCACCATGCTGTACATTCCATCTCCATGACTTATTTATTTTATAACTCCAAGTTTGTACTTTTTGACCCTCTTCATGGGTCACTCACCTCCTGTCCCATCTCTGGCAACCACAGTTGCCTGTTTTCACTTTTGATTAGTTTTCTATAGAATTCTTTTTATTTTTTTCCCCAATGCTGCTCTCATTGATCTGTTAATGGTAGCCATTTATATATATATATGTATATATATATATATATATATATATATATATATATATATATACACACATATATATATACACATTTTTTTTCCCGAACAATCAAACACATCAAATAATCTGTTCCATTTTTTTTTTCCACTCAGGAGATCTCCCTACAGCCATTTGCCTTCCATCCGAAATGGCTGATCTCTAGGACTCCACTCTGCTATCATTATGAGTCTTCCTATACAATCTGCTTGTGAATTCCCTCCACTTTTTCCTTCTGCTGAAGAAGAAAGGATGTCTCCTAAAACTCATACCTTCCTCTTTCTTTCACTGAAGCATATTATTTAATAGCTTCCCATCAAAAGGGTGCATGGGAGATTTATTTGAACATTTCATGCTTGAAAATGTATTTTCTCCTTGTACCTGATTGATGGTTAGACCTTGTATAGAATTTTAGATTAAGAATAATGACCCTCAGAAATTTGGAGGTACCTAGGGTGGCCATTCTTGTTTCCAATATTTTTATGTGACATATTTTCTCACTGTGAAAGTGTTTAGAGTCTTCATTTATCCCAGATGTTCTGATTTTTCATGAGGATGTGACTTTGATTGAGCCTCTACTAAAACACAGATGATAATTCATTGTATTTGTCACTTAGAGAACTAGAGACTCAAGTCTTCAGCCATGGGCTATCTTCTTGTATTGCGACTTTGATAATTTTACCTATTCCCTTCCTCTGTTATTTCTGGAATTCATATTAATCAAATATTGAACTTCCTGGGTTATCTAATTTTGTTTTATTTTCCCTCCCATTTATCATGTCTTTGGAAAATCGTTCTACTTTCTGGGTAATTTCCCTTCCTCCAAGGTAAGTTCTGCAAATTTGCCATCTAGCCTTTCCATCAAAAATTTAATTTCAGTTAAATTTTACGTGATAGCTCTTCACTGTGCTTTGACTAATACTTTTTACTAGCTTCTTATTCTTGTTTCACAAATGTAAATACCTTCTCTTAGCTTTCTAAAAATACATACTATAGGTTTTTCAAACTTTTCTTTTCCGTTTGTTGTCTCTGTTTCCTTCAGATCCTTCTTTTTCTGTTTGTTTTGATGTCTTCCATGCCAGAAATCTGCTCTCATAACTGGTGATCTTTGGCTTTCCATATATAATTGAGAGTAAAGCACTAGAAAGCAGACTGGAATCTGTGTGTTATGGGGAGGGAACCTTTCCACTGGTGGGCTTCATCTGAAGATGATGAGGTAATGAGGGGGTATTTTTTTTATCAGGGGGCTTTACCTGTCTCGAAAGAGCTTATATTTGTGCTGTTCAGCTTCCCTACAGAAGAGAGTCCAGCTTGCAGATGGAGTGATATGAAGGGACAGTAAATTGCTTGGCTACTGTCATTTTGGGGCAGGTGGAAGGAGAAAGAAGAGGTTCTTGTAGTTCAATATGTGGGCTTAAATTGCTCCATTTTCAGTCCCACCTCTAATTTCATTCCTTTGCTATCTCCTCTTCCCTTGTGTTTTTGGCCTTTTGTGTTAACACAATTTTTTATTCTTTTACTGGAATTTCAGTGGAGTCTGGCTGAAAAGGGAGAAAACCATAGAGGATTATCCATCTTTATTTAGAAGTCTAAGACAACTACTTTTCACAAAAAATCTTTATCAATCAAGTCCCCTTAATTTCCATCTAAATAGACTGTGTTGACTTTAAGGAATGGAATGTACTACTCTCCTTTCCAACCAGACTCTGAGCTGAGTGGTGTCTTGCCATTGACCTGGGCCCTATACAGGACCCTGTGGTTTTGAATTCCCATATCTTAGGTCATCCTTTGTTTCTTGTGGGCTCATTTTAATGGACAAACATAGGCCAACCTGGAAACAGCTCAAAGTGTAGGTGCTGGGAAGTGGGCTGATGAACTACATGAGAAAGATTTAAAGATTTAAAGTCCCACTGAGTGCTAAGCAGAGATTCTTTGATGTTGGGTCCTTTAATCAAGTTAAAAAAATTCTGCTGAAGAGAACCTGTGCCTTCATTATTAGGAAGTAGGATAGCATTTTAAGTGCAATTGTAGAAGCAGTGAAATACATCCAAGAATCCATGAAGCAGACACAACTCTATTATCACCCATAATGGACCCAAATATGAAGAATTTGATTGAAGTCTTTTGGACATCTGTGATTTCTAAATCTATTTGTGATAGCTAATGATAGTCCCTGGTTATTATTAAGAATACTCCTTGTCCTCCCCAGGGGGAAGAGAGATTCTTAAGGATGTCTTGATGTATAATTAGGTGGGAATGCAGTTATATTTCTCTTTTTTTTTTTGCGGTACGCGGGCCTCTCACTGCTGTGGCCTCTCCCGCTGCAGAGCACAGGCTCCGAACGCGCAGGCTCAGCAACCATGGCTCATGGGCCCAGCCGCTCCGCAGCATGTGGGATCTTCCCAGACCGGGGCACGAACCCGTGTCCTCTGCATCGGCAGGCGGACTCCCAACCACTGCACCACCAGGGAAGCCCTATATTTCTCTTTGAAAGTCCTGAGGATAACCCCCTAGCTTGCCAACTGACCTTATTATAAAGCTATTATGCTTATGGAAATTGGTAGAGCTTTTATGATCTCATATGAGTATGGAGAAGGCAATGAATAGGAAAATATTCTATTAGATCAGTGCAGCAATTTTGGAATGCCTGATTAGGTGGGGAAAGAAATCTATTGAGTGTCTACTATATGCTAGGCATTGTGCTAGAATTTAAATGCATTATCATTATTTAAGTCTTTGGAATCACCCCATAAGGTGAGTACTATGATTATATACATTCTATAGAGGAGCAGACTGAGATCACAGAGGGAGTAAGTGGTGGGAACTTATTTTGAAACTAGGTATTTCAGTTAGGCTGTGTAGTGGATGATATAGGAACTCTTTCAACCCTCTAGGATCTGATTTTGCTGTGTGTGTGTGTGTGTGTGTGTGTGTGTGTCTATGCTTCAGTGTGCTTTTGCTTGTGGTATTTACCACTTGCAGCTCTTTTTCAGAGGTCTGCCCTCAGGATACTGGAACCCACTTTTCCTGGGGTGGCCTTTAACCAACAACTGCCCAATGTGAGACTATGAAAGGTCAGCTTTCTTATCACAACTTGGCACAGCTGTGAGGTGTCATTGCACAATTTCCCTCAGAGTTGCCTCTGGGGATCAGGCTGAAGCTCCCACCTTCCGAACTGTGCCTGACCTTCTCTGTCTTGCTTCCCCACCCTTCCTTACTGGCTTCTTCTGGGTGTACATCCTTAGTAAGTCCCTTGACACGAGTCCTTGTCTCAGGGTCTACTTCTAGCAGACTTGACCTAGAACAGAATAATTTGTTTGCACTGACCAGTTGTGAGCCTGCGCCTACCCAGCTGGTGCACAGTGGGGCTGGATACACACAGGGAGGCAACCGAGGCCAGCTTTCCTCACTCTGCCTTGTGACAGGCCACATTCTACATGTACTGAGAAATTCAAACTTTTTACCCTGGTCTTTAAGACCCCCATGTCCCTACGTGATCCAGGTTCAACTCGCTGCTCCAGCTTCCTCTCACCATCATCCTCCTCACTTTCGCAGGCACGTGGCCTGCTTTCTGCTCTTTGAATGCACCAAGCTCATGACCACCCCAGGGTCTTCGGACTTATTCAAGCATTCTAAAGTAACCTCTCTATCTAAAGTAACAGCCAACCCCCAGATCAGTAAGAAAACCACCTTACTCTGTTTTATTTTCTTTCCACGTTTATTATCTCATGATAGTGCATCCTTCATTTGTTCATGTACTTGCTTGTTGTCTCTTCTTCTCCATTAAAATGTTGCTCCCCTGTCCTGTTGCGCACATCATCCCTCGTGCCGAGGTCGGTGCCTGTCTGTGTCCTGCTCCAGCGACACGTGCTGAACAGGCTGCCTGCACCAAAAGGGCAAAGTGGGGTCCTTTTCCTTCCATGCTTTTCGCATTCTCTCCTCTCCATGACGTTGTCAAACATATCAGATTACTGGAGGTGGAAACAGAAATCTGTGATCTATGTCTTGTAAGCACACAGCAAGGATTGACATGTTACAGGATAGAGACAACCCAGATGGCCATCTAGTGTGTTAATGATATTAGATTTGTGTTCAAAGCAAGTCTATGTTGCCCTTTCTGAGGCTTGATTCTAGAACTCCTGACCCAAAACTTTTCTGCTGGCAGGGAATCTCTTCTTCCTCTCCCTGCCTGCAAGGGTATTTTTTATTCACTGCACCCCCTGTAAGACAGAAAGGCTTGTTCCCATTCCCACATCTTCACCCTGGCACTTGACTCCCAAGAGGGGCTTCAATAACATTTTCATATTTCCAAGTAGATATTTTGCTCTGAACGTGACAAGTCTCTGCTTGGACACTTGAACTGCCTAAATATGGATAGCTGATTTGTTCTTGTTCATAGTTCATAATTTTTGAGAGCAGTTGCCTGATCACATACCTATATGTGCAAACCGTGAATACTGCTGACTGCTATACGCCTGCCTCATCAGTATTTTATTTTGTTTTATTTCACTTCATTTTATTTATTTTATTAATATTTTATTTTTGGTGGCTTAAAATAACAGAACTTTATTCTCTCACTGTAGAGAATAAATGAGAAGTCCAGAGGCCAGAAGTCTGAGATCAAGGTGTCAGCAGGGCCATGCAGACTCTAGGGGAGATTCCTTCCTCGCCTCTTCCTAGCTGTTGGTGGTTGCCAGCAACCCTTGGTGTTCCTTGGCATGTTGATATATCACTGCACTCTCTGCTTCCATCCTCACACGGTTTTCTTTAGGTGTGTCTCAGTGTTGCTGTGTCTTCATATGGCCTTCCTTTTTATTTCTCTATTTCTTTAAACAATTTTTAATGCAATTTTAAAGGTTACACTCCATTTACAGTTATTACAAAATGTTAGCCATATTCCCCACGTTGTACAATATATCCTTGTAGCTTATTTTATACATAATAGCTTGTACCTCCCACTTCACCACCCCTATATTACCCCTCTGCTCTTCCCACTGATAACCACTGGTTTGTTCTCTGTATCTGAGTCTGCTTTTTTGTTATATTCACTAGTTTGTTGCAATTTTATTTTTTTTTTTTTGATTCCTTTTTAATTTATTTTCCCCTCATCGAATCTAGCAACAAGTCCAATAGATTTTACCCTCAAATTATATTCTGAATATGGTATTTTTTTTTACCTCTCATATTGCTGACCATGCTAGTTCAAGCTATTATCACCACTCATCTGGACTATTGCAGGAACTCGAGGGTCTTCTCTGCTTCTGTTGCTGCTTCTCCATAGTCCCTTCTCATCTAAATTTCAGAATGCTCCTTTTGAAAGTTGCAACCTTAGATTCCACATATAAGTGACATCATACAGTTTTTGTCGTCCTCTGTCTGACTTATTTCACTTACCATAATGCCCTCCAATAAAATAAGAAACAACAAAACCCATAAAACAATTCTTGGCTGAACCTGCACAAGTCTGTGTGCACGTTTCTGACATTTTGCAACAATATCCTGTTACTTTCTTTCTGCTTGTCAATGTCATTGTTTCACAGTCAGTGTGTTTATGCCAGGAGGTTCTTTTTTCTGGAGAATTTGTGGGGGGTTAGCTTGAGACCTGGATAGTCACAGGTCAGACAGGATACAGGACAGTCTAGAGAAGAGACCAAGTCACAGGGCCTTGCCTTCAAACAGAGAGGAAGGAAAGAGGAAGTGGAGCAGTAGACACAGGTACACAGAACCCATCTGCAAGCCAATGATGGGACCACAAGGAAACAGAGCTTGTTGTGAAGCTAAGACTGGGATATGACACTGGTCTGCATCGAGATCAGGAAAAGAACAATAAAGGGGAAAATGTACTACTGAGGACTATGGAAAATGGGCTGCACACCATGCTTTTCATTCATGGATTTGTCCAACCTTGTATTCGTTGATCTATCAGGTGTTTATTGAGCACTTACTTTGTTTCATCTTGATGATGACCCTTGCTTGGGTGTTAAATTCTCTGTATCTAGTTCATCCTCTTCCCTGAAAGGTGCTGGATGTTGAATCATTTTCCAGTTCAAAGAGTTTCTCTAATAGACAGCATTCCTAGCCTTCTAACTTCTTGTTGCTGGTTTAGATCTTAGTCGGGGAGTTGGAGCAGAAGAGGAAGGGAGAGAAAAGAGGATGTGGTGTTGAGGCTACAGAGCAGTTGGGGCTGAATGGACTGGAAACTGGCCAGAGTGGTAGGGAAGTGGGCATGTCTGTGTGGGTTAATTCTGCCAAGAACTCAGGTGAGTCTTGGACAAGGAAAGTCTACACCCTATGGTCCCAAGAGCCTCTCTGTATATATGTCCTCTTTAATAGCAGTGCTGTCCAAAGGCAAGGTTGTTTTGAGAGCTTTGGGGCGCTTTTACCTATTATTTCCTCCTGCTTTCCATCTTCTGCGCACACAGTAGAATTAAACTTCCTGGACCCTTGTGGTTGTGGGGACCATATGGCTTACTTCTGGCCAAGGAACTGAGATGAGAAGTGACATGTGTCTCTCCTGAGCTGCAGCATTTAATTGCAGGTGTGAGACCTTCCTGACTGCTCTTTTCCTTCTGCCACTGGCATCCAGCAACAATGGAATTGGTGGTTGCTCTGTCCGCCGGGACCCTGGGGTGAAGAGGTTTGGGGAGCAGCCCCCACACCATTCCCTTCCCACTCCCACCACCTGACCTGTGATATACAGGAACTGTGAATGAGAAACAACTTTGTTGTTAAGTAGATACTAAGATTCCAGATTTTTTATTACCAAGCAGCATCTAACCCACGCATTCTTAAGAGGGACAATATTGCCACCAAGGGGGTGAAAATTGGTTCTTGGGATGGGTGAAAATATACAGTATATACAAACTGTAAATAAACAAATATATAAAGTGTCTGTGGTTTTGAAATTTCATGGGGGGGGATTAAGAAAAAATGTCTAAAAAAGACTCCCTGGGGAGGTGATAATGAAAAATAGGTTGAGAAAACTGATCTGGCTTATCCTGAATGATAGAGCTGTGAAGCACAGTCTTTTTTAAAAAATTGTAGTTGATTTATAATATTGTGATAGTTTCAGGTTTACAGGAAAGTGATTCAATTATATATATATTTCAAATTAATATTTGAAATATATATTTCAAATTATTTTCCATTATAGGTTATTACAAGATACTGAATATAGTTTCCTGGGCTATACAGTAAATCCCTGTTGTTTACCTATTTTATATAGAGTAGTTTGTATTTGTTAATCCCATACTCCCAGCTTAACCCCCCTTTCCTCTTTTGGTAGCTATAAATTTGTTTTCTGTGTCTGTGAATCTGTTTCTGCTTTGTACATAGATTCATTTGTATTATTTTTCAGAGTCTACATGTAAATTATCTCATATGGTATTTGTCTTTCTCTGTCTGATTTACTTCACTAAGTATAATATTCTCTAGGTTCATCCGTGTTGCTGCAAATGACAATATTTTATTCTCTTTTATGGCTGAGTAGTATTCCATTGTATATATATACCACATCTTCTTAAGTCAGTCATCTGCTGATGGACACTTGGGTGGTTTCCATGTGTTGGCTATTGTGAATAGATGGAGCACATAGTCTTTGTCTTTCTCTGTTCCTTTCTGCATCCTTTCCCCCCTTCTCTGTCGGCTCTAGAACACTTTTGGCTACCAGTGCCAAGACGAATATATGTTTGAAACTTTTTAGGACAAGCATATTCTTAAATTTTCTGTTTCTCTGTCATCATAAGTACTTTTGAATATTCCAGGCATGTTCTTGATTTTTGGCTTGAAAAAATATGTTTAATTTACCTCAGGGCCTCCATGGTTGTTTGACTTATCTTGAATGGAAGGGTTCTGAAAGTTTTGTTCATGTTCTTTTGTAGGGGATAAGAAAAAGACCGCCAGGGTCAGCTTGTGTCTGGGGAATTTCCAGAAGTTCACCTTGCCTTGAGGAATAGTGAAGAAAGAAGCACTTTAATTTTTTGGTTAAGACATTGAGAATGTTTGGGCTTAGAGTAGAAAGTAAATCAGAGATAGCTTTTTCGGTCCTTAAGACCTGGCTAAAGAAGGCTTTTGAGGTGAGGGGGGAAATGCCGAACACCAGCTCCATAAGTAAATAGAGGAGGCAGATCCCCACGGGGCATCCCTGGACAAAATATCTCCCTAACTGGAGAACACTGTCTCCTGAAGGATAAAGCAAGGGAACCAAATATAAACGAGCCCGTGTAACTCAAAGCTATAATATTAAACAGCCCAATGAGAAGTAAGACTCTACTTCTGGGCAAAAGTTCAGGAGACCAGCCAGCCCTCAGATGGACAGAAGGAGTGACAGGGACCTAGCCAGAGTGTGGGACCATGACGGTGAGCTTCTGCTTATTCGATTGATGCTGGGAGACTCGAGGTGACCCTCTTGGCATATAATCATTGCTTAGTAAATATTTATTAAATGAATGCACACACGAGGGAGTAACTGTCATCGACCACAATGATTCCCAGGGAAAATAGCTAGGCTGTGATGATGTCTTGCCCTGGAAGCAAGGGTGGAGCAACCCTTGGGGGAATAGGCCCCCTGTGACCCCTTTTTTCCCTCTCTTTGTCCACTGCTTTCAGTAAATAGGCATCTTTTCTTTTTAACCTCCCTGGTGTTGGGTGCTCAATTTGAACAGTTCCCACGGGTGGTGACTTCTTTAGCTAAATTTGGGCGGTCTTCTAAAACAGCTCCTCTATTCTTTATCCTGTTATTCTACAAATCCTTGCTACTCAGTGTGGTCTGTGGACCAGCAGGATCAGCCTCACCTGAGAGCTGGTTTGAAATGCAGAATCTCAGGCCTGGCCCCAAACCCAGTGAATCAGAGTCTGCTTTTTATCAAGATCCCCAGGAAATTCATCTGTCAATCAAAGTTTGAGAGGCTTTGCTATAACTCATTGTAAAGACGATGTTTTACCTCTTATAAGTAATAAAACCACAAGAAAAAGGAAAGACTGTGTAAATAAGTAATTGTTCACATCCGTGAGCTAGAAAAAGAAAGCATTGTGTGAAGGGATGCCCCAGAGACCCTTATGTCCCCCACCTAGTGAATCAATCATTGGCACCTCATCCTTTGGGGTGAGATGTCTCCATTGGATGTGTTGTTCATGATGCTGACTGCTTGAGAAAGAGAGCTGGTCCATGTCTTTGTGATGACCATATAGTAAGAAGAGGATTTGCCCTTTTCTTGATTTTAAATCCACTGCTGCACAACCGTTGTTTTTGAAGGTTAATAACAAATCTAATAGAAATTTTCTTAAGAAGAATGAAAGACTCCTTAATATAAAGGTATACATTTTATTTGAAATCCATTTTATGATCAGAACATTCTCTTAATAAAATAGTTTATTGCTCACCTGAGCACAAGAATTCTTCAGGTACCAGGTGTCTTATTGTAGGAATTTATAAATGCTCAGCACGAACCTGTGAAGTGCGATACTTTACAGTGTGGTACTTGAACATGTATCAGAATCTCCCATAGAGCTCATTAAAACACAGGCTACAGGCTCCATCCCCAGAGTTTCTGATTCAGTAAGTCAAGTGGGGCCCAAGAATCTGCATTTCCAATAGTTCCCAGGTGATGCTTGTGTTGCTGGTCCAAGCCACTCTACAAACCACTATGATAGAGAAACTTCAAAAATACTGGGCCTCTCTCATTAAAGTGGGTGACCTCTGTCTGGCCCAAGAGCCAGCTTCAAGCCTTTGGCTCGATTTCATGTACATTGTTACATTATTGCTTGTTATTGCAACTTCAGTCCAGGAATTCATATTTCTCTCGCGGGGAAGTCTGAGAGAGGCTGTAAGTTGTCCCTCGAAATCTCACTTCCCTTTGTCTATACAATAAGTTCCCTTTATATGAACCTTCAAGTTGTGAAGTTTCAAAGATGCAAATGTGCCCCTGTATGCCAGCTGTTGTACTGTACTACTGTACTATTCAAGGTACTGTAAGATTAAAAATGTTTATTTTTTGTGTTTATTTTTTGTGTATTATTTGTGTGAAAAGTATTATAAACCTATTACAGTACAGTACTATATAGCCGATTGTGTTAGTTGGATACCTAGGCTAACTTTGTTGGACTTTTACAAACGTGCTCTCGGAATGGAACTCGTTTGTATGTAGGGGACTCACTGTAGTGGTAGAAGCCCTGATATTTAGCTGGGCACCTGGCTCCCCAGAATAGCGACTACATTTCCTAGCCTTCCTACACCTAGATGTGACCATGTGACTATGCTGTAGTCAGTTATATGTGGGCAAAAGGGAGGGGATATGGGAACATATGTATATGTATAACTGATTAAATTTGTTATAAAGCAGAAAAAAATAAAATTAAACTTAACTGGTAAAAAAAAAAAAAAAAGTTATATTTGGGCAGGAGTGATGTGTGTAATGTCTGCATTATGCCCTTAAAGGGAAAGGACACCTTCCATTCTCCTTCTTCCACCTTGCTGCCCTGAACGTGGATATGATATGGATACCATTTTGGACCAAGAGGAAAAGCCAACCAGCTATGCTAGAAGGAAATGGGATGCCTGACAAAATGGAGCTACCACACCACCCTGGACTGCTTAGTGGCTGAATTGTTAAGCTCGAAGTAATCACCTTTTTTATTGAGGCCACTCTTATTTTGAGCCTATGACACAGAAGCCCAACTGATATTCTAACTAATGCCAGAGGATAGTGTGACAATTCTATTTACTGGAAAGATTCTATTTACTTTTGAAGATTTTTCAGGATACAGAACCACGAAAGAGTTTGGAAGAGCAGAACAGAGAACTTATTCTTTGTTTTGTTGGGTTTTTCATTTTTTTTTTTTTTTTTTTTTTTTTTTTTTTGTTGCTGTACGTGGGCCTCTCACTGTTGTGGCGTCTCCTGTTGCGGAGCACAGGCTCCGGACGCGCAGGCTCAGCGGCCATGGCTCACGGGCCCAGCCGCTCCGCGGCACGTGGGATCCTCCCAGACCGGGGCACGAACGCACGTCCCCTGCATCGGCAGGCGGACTCTCAACCACTGCGCCACCAGGGAAGCCCGGGTTTTTCATTTTTAAGTGTTCAGAAGGAAAAATACCTGCCCACTTTAAAAAATAATTATGAAAAAGAGTAGGATGAAGCTTACAGAGAAAAAGGTCTTAAGTAGCTTAATGTTAATCCAGATCAAATGTCATAGAAATAGGATCTGAGCACAATATGTCTATTATCTCCACTCTTTTCAGGCCAAGAGCAATGCTTAAATGGTAAACCTATAGAACTGTCAAAGGAGGGAAATATCATAGTCTCAGTGTATTGTGACTTGAGGGAAAAATTGAAATAAAGTCTTTCATGATTGCTTTATGAATAAAATAGAAAAATTAGGGTTGGACTTCGCTATGGTTAGACAGAATTGTGTCTGACTGATCAACTATACTTTTAATATTGACTCATGGTGCCGTTCTAACTAAAGGTACAATTCAAGCCATGTTTGACTGTAAAGCACAGAAAACCCAATTAATAGTGGCTTAAGCAATAAAGACACAGTTGTTTCTCATAACAAGAACTCTAGCCATAGGCATAATAGGCTGGTTCAGAAGTTCCTCCACCTTCATATTGCCTCTGCCTTCATGCTTGGGCCACAGGGCCCCAGGATAGCTGCTATGGCTCTAGGCATCACAATCACATTCAAAGGTAGAAACAATGGAGTAATCAGGGTTAAGAGAGCACATGTTAGATTGACCATTTTTTGTTTGTTTGTTTGTTTTAAAGTGGGAGCAGAGTATTTCCCCACACTGCTTCCTCCTTGTAGATGTCCCTTTATGTCTCACTAGCCACCACTAGTTACAGGGAAGCTGACATATTGGGTTTCTGGCTTTTCTTAGCCTCTATAATGGAAAGAGAGCAAGGAATAAGAAAGTTGGGAGAAATGGCTATTGGATGAGTTGACCACTTATGTCTGCCACACTGGGAAAAAGGCCCGTAGAGGTATTTGCAGGGTTTTGTGGGGCTAGCATGAAGGCACCATTTATTAACAACTTGAAAAAAGGCACAGCAGTCATGATTATAGTATTTTCAAGTAACACCTGGTGAGGACAGTTAATATCTTGGATGACAGTATTCAGTTTCAAAAATTACATAGTTCCCCTAAAGATAAAAACTTTACGTGCAGATGAAACATGCATTACCTCTGCAAAGAGGCATACGTGGCTTGACATCAGTTAATGTGGAAAAAGCCACTGGGGTTTATGCTGGTCACGGATTTCAATATGAGTCATTGAGGAAGAGCATCTGACTAACTTCACAGAAATAAAAATATACGAATTGTAACTTGGTGGCAGAAAAATTTTCTCTTCTCTTTTGATCTTATCTCTATTTCTATTATTCATTTACTAATTCCTTCAGGATAGCTTCATTAAATGTGCAGGATACAGTGCCAGGCACTGGACACACAGCAATGCAAAAAATAGAAAACAAGTAACTATGCAGAGTGGGTTAATTAGAAAGCGTGACAAATCCTACAAAAATAAAAAGTCAAGGAGACTATGAAACTGGACAAGTGGAGGTTGTGACTTGGCCTTGGGGATACAGGATGGGTGCTGGGAGGAAGGTGTAATTCTGCTGACACTGGGAGGATGAGGGGAATTGGCCCAGCAGATTCACGGGGAGAAAGCAGGTGCCAGCAGAGAAAATGAGCCCTTTTGAAGGCACAGACATCGGGAGGAGCTGGGCAAGAGCCGGGAGGGGGATTGGGATTGAAACTGCACCTCAGATGGGACTGAACCCACAATATTTCAGCTGAAACCACACAGCTTGTCTCAGGATTCAATGAAGCTCAGGTTTTGTGCACCTCGGCGCAGAAGGAATTCAGCGAGAGGCAAAGCGATAGGTAAGAAGTGGATTAATTAATCCAAGGAAAAGTGGGGAGGGAAGAGGAGACCACCTTCCCCCTCTTCCTTTGTAAAGATGTTGCAAGAAAATGGGGCGCAAGAGGATGGTCATGTCCCAGGTCTCCAGCGCGTTCCTGGGATGGGCCACCAAGTGAGGGTCCCTGGCTTTGTGCAGAAAAGAGTTCAAGGGTGAGCAGTAGTAAAGTGAAAGCAGAGATACACACTCCATAGGCAGAATGTTGGCCATCTTAGAAGGTGAGAGGTGGCTCCAGGGCAAGAGGTCATCTCAGAAAGTGAGAGTGGCTGGGAGGCATGGGGGTGATTAGTGTTCACGAGCTGGCTAATTTCATAGGTTAAGGAGTGGGAGGAGTATTCTGTCTTGGGGAAGGGGTGGGGATTTCCAGGAATTGGGGGCCCACCCACTTTTGGGCCTTTTATGGACGGCCTTGGAACTGTCACGGCATCTGTGGGCATGTCATATAGCATATGCTAGCATATTATAATGAGCACATAATGAGGCCTAAGGCCGACTCCCCCCCACTGACAATCAGTGGCAAGAGCTTTTATAGGCAAGAGGGAGGGGGCTACATGCAGAAACAGCACAGTCAGCTGTGACAGTCATCTTTTATTTTTTAATTTTATTGAAATATAGTTGATTTACAATGTTCTGTTAATTTCTTCTGTATAGCAAAGTGACTTAGTAATTATATATGTGTGTATGTTTGTATATATATATATTTATTTATTTCTTATTCATATTCTTTCCATTATGGCTTGTCACAGGATATGGAATATAGTTCCCTGTGCTATACAGTAGGACCTTACTGTTTACCCATCCTATATATAATAGTTTGCACCTGCTCATCCCAAACTCCTAATCCTTCCCTCCCTCCAACACCCACCTTGGCAACCACAAGTCTGTTCTCTATATCTGTGAGTCTGTTGTTGCTTTGTAGATATGTTGATTTGTATTGTATTTTAGATTCCACATATAAGTGATATCATATGGTATTTGCCTTTCTAACTTACTTCACTTAGTATGATCATCTCTGGGTCCATCCAAGTTGCTGCAAATGGCATTATTTCATTCTTTTTGATGGCTAAGTAATAGTCCATATATATATATACATATATGTATATTCCATATACATATATATATCTCACATCTTTATCCATTCATCTGTTGATGGGCATTTACATCATTTCTATGTCTTGGTTATTGTAAATAGTGCTGCTATGAACACTGGGGCTCAGGTATCTTTTTGAATTATAGTTTGACAGTCATCTTGAAATTGGTCACGTGGTGGTCTGATCTTTTAAATACAGTTAATATTCAGTTCCTGTGTCAGTTTATTCCCATTTCTTCGAGGCCAGTTCTCGGGACTGTGGCAGGATATGTCATGGTTACAGTCTGGTCATTATGTAGTTAACTTCTTCCACCCAGTGGGGGTTTCAGTATCTATAAAACAGCTCAAAGGATATGGCTCAGAATATTATCTACAGCCCTTAAGAAGGAAATAAAGGTCCTTGTCTTTATTTAATGACTAAACTATTATTATTTTGTCCCATTTGACTCCTTCTTTTGCTTCTGCATTTATTTCACTTCTCTGATTAATTTTTTAAAATATTTATTTATTTTTGGCTGCTTTGTGTCTTCGTTGCTGCATGGGCTTTTCTCTAGTTGCAGTGAGTGGGGGCTACTCTTCAGTGTGGCGTGTGGGCTTCTCATTGTGGTGGCTTCTCTTGTTGCAGAGCACAGGCTCTAGGGCACATGGGCTTCAGTAGTTGTAGCATGGGGGCTCAGTAGTTGTGGCTTGTGGGCTCTAGAGTGCAGGCTCAGTAGTTGTGGTGCATGGGCTTAGTTGTACTATGGCATGTGGAATCTTCCTGGACCAGGGATCAAACCTGTGTCCCCTGCATTGGCAGGAGGATTCTTAACCACTGTGCCACCAGGGAAGTCCACACTTCTCTGATTAAACTTATTCTTTGACTAAAATTTTTCCACAAACAAAAGGCAGACTGAGGACACGGAGTGGAGGGGGACATGGAGTCCCCTCTTTTCTTTGATATTCCTCAATCTTGAGGAGGGACAGGAATAGAACAAGAAAGGGAATAAAGTTTTGGATAGAGACGTTAATCATAAACTTGACAGAGGAACTCGGTTTTAGTTCCATTTCTGTTCCAACTTTCTCCAGCTCTTTGAGGGAATGGGGCAATGACTGTTCTGGCTACCTCCTGCTGAAACAGGGTACAGTCCTGCCAACTCTCTGAACAGAGAGTTGGAAATAATCTCGAGTTCCAAGCTTAGCATCAATATTTTGTATTATAAAAACTTTAGCTCTCTCTGACTGCTTTATCATAACACCTAGACAAACATTTGAAAATTAGTAGACATATTACAATGCGGATAATAATCAAAATGCATCTTTTTTTTTTTTTTTTTTGTGGTATGCGGGCCTCTCACTGTTGCAGTCTCTACCGTTGTGGAGCACTGGCTCCAGACGCGCAGGCTCAGCAGCCATGGCTCACGGGCCCAGCTGCTCCGCAGCATGTGGGATCCTCCCAGACCAAGGCATGAACCCGCGTCCCCTGCATCAGCAGGCGGACTCTCAACCACTGTGCCACCAGGGAAGCCCCAAAATGCATCTTTGTACAGTTCTCTGAATGTATTTTTTTCCCCGAATGGTTAAAGCAGATGTACAATGTATGTTTGTGTGTCTGTGGGTTGCTTCTTTTTTTTTTTTAATTTTTATTTTATATTGGAAGAGAGTTGATTTATAATGTTACAGTGTATATTTAATAGGCCACCAATGGGCTGTTTGGTTAGTCTAAAGTTCTAATTAAATCATATATAAGCCAGAATGACTTCCCCATACCTCAATATGTGAAATTTTCCTTCATCATTTTCCCTTTTTAATTGAAAATCTTTCCATAGAAAGCATTGATAATCAATATATTTTTCCATTGTTGCCAGAGTGGCTTAGTTGCCTGCTCTGGGTCCATTCATGTCTCTCAGTGCTAGGCCTACTTTTTGTTTGTATACTGGCCTAGTTATCCACGTTGGGGGAAAACTAATCAGACATAAAAAACAAGTACAGAGAGGTATGCTGATGGGGCAATATTTTATAGGCCATACATTTTATCACTTATACCCAATTGTCACACAAACATTGTACATGTGCTTTTAGCAGTAAACTTAAAGCCAGCAGTGATACACATCATAAATAATTATACTTTGTGATAACTTCACTGGAAAATTTTTCCATCCCGAATATTGGGGTCAAAAATATGGTTTGGGGCTTCCCTGGTGGTGCAGTGGTTAAGAATCCGTCTGCCAATGCAGGAGACATGGGTTCGAGCCCTGGTCCGGGAAGATCCTACATGCCGTGGAGCAACTAAGCCTGTGCACCACAACTACTGAGGCTGCAATCTAGAGCCTGTGAGCCACAACTACTGAGCCTGTATGCCACAACTACTGAAGCCCACACACCTAGAGCCCATGTTCCGCAATAAGAGAAGCCACTGCAATGAGAAGCCTGCGCACGGCAACAAAGAATAGCCCCCACTCACCACAACCAGAGAAAGCCTGTGTGCAGCAGCAAAGACCCAACGCAGCCAAAATAAATAAATAAATAAATAAATTTATTTAAAAAAATATATGGTTTGAAGCAAAGCAATAACTTACCATTAGAATTCTTTAAATTTCTTACCCAGTTTAGCAATATAATCTGAAAGTTATCTAGTGTTTTCCATATAATTTAACATACCAAATAATCCTAGTTACTTTAATATTTCTTCTGAGCTACCTAGAGACCCTTTGGAATACTCAAATTTAACTAGAGAAAGAAACTTACAATCTGTTATCAAAAGCAGCTCAATATTCCAGAAAAATTTTGTTCTCTTAACAGGAAGAAAGAAAACCAAATTCCAGTCTTGTACCAGTTTACTATTAATAACAAAGTTCATTTACCTAATTAAATCCAATCTAACCTTAATCACTCCTGACAATGTACAAAATTCTTTTCCCAAAGTTCCCTTTTTTCACAAACCTTTTATTACTTTTTGTATCCATATGATTTGTCCCTAATATTTCCCCATCCAGAAACAACCAGCTCTAGGACAACATCATTATCATCATTTTTCCTCAACAAAAATATCTCCATTCTTTACATCATCTCTTGCTGACAACACATATCCTATTTATTTTACACACTGAAATGCTTCCCTTATCATTTCTGGTAGCTTTAATTACATGTTACAATTTTTAACCCTTAAAAGCCTTAACAAAACCAAGAAACAAGCAGTTGAACTGTTATACCAGCATTTACTGATTGGCAAACTTAAGAACATATTCCATAACCTCTAAAAACAGACATTTTTCTCATAGCATAATTTCTCTTTAATGTGGTACAACATGCGTGTTTAGTAAACCCAAACATCTTTAGTGTTTTTTCTGTCATAAGAAGGCAAAAGTAGGTAAACTTAGATTTGTTCAGCAATCAGTGTTCCAGTACTTTATCTTAAAAATGATTTAGACATTCAATTAGTTTTCATCATTTAACTTAATTTAGCAAAACTCTAAAGTTTCAAGTCACCAAAAATCTGAAAAAACTATTTTTGGGTAGACATCCCTGAAACATAATTATGTTCAAAGAGTTTATCCAAAAGCTTTTGATCCCACTTATGACAATGTCACATACCGACATATCATATTCAGACAGAGATCTCAAATCAGATACTTCAATACAGAATTTATCTATTTATAAATAATTTATCTATTTATAAATTTATCTATTTATAACTTCAATATAGAATTTATCTATTTATAAATAATTTATCTATTTATCTATTTATTTGTAATTTATCTATTTATAAATTTCAATATAGAATTTATCCATTTATGATATGTCACATATAGACACATATTCAGAGATCTCAAATCAGATATTTCAATATAGAATTTATTTATAAATTTATCTATTTATAATAATTTATAAATATAGAATTTATCTATTTATAATAATTAATAAAATAATTATTTATTATAAATAATATCTATTTATAAATAATAATTTATCTATTTATAAATTTATCTGTTTATCTATTTATAAATAACAGTTGGAATAAGTTGAATTTTCTCACTTGAGTTTAAAAGGCTTCTTGGGAGTTCCCTGGTGGTCCAGTGGTTAAGAATCCACCTTCCAATGCAAGGGACATGGGTTCAATCCCTGGTCAGGGAACTAAGATCCCACATGCCGTGGGGCAACTAAGCCCATGCACTGCACCTACTGAGCCCACGTGGTCTGGAGCCTGCACACGCCACAACTAGACGCCTGAGCACTGCAACAAAGAGTCCACGCGCTGCAACAAAGAGTCCATGCGCTGCAACGAAAGATCCCGCATGCCGCAATGAAGATCCTGTGTGCTGCAACTAAGACCTGATGCAGCCAAATAAATAAATATTAAAAAAAAAAAGTCTTCTCCCTGCTCTCCCTTTTCTTCCCTTTGCTTGAAGTTCTACTAATTAACTCAAGGCTGAAGTCTCAGGCAAAGTGGACTGTGTTTGTATTTCAAGGACATGATAAGAGTTAACTTTAAACTTTCTCTTAGGCATATTTTTGTTCTCTCAGGGTCAGAATTCTGAAAACAGTATTTTATCAAACTAGCTTTCTCTAACTGCATATGCAAAAAGAACCAGTTTTGGAGTTTCAACTGAACAATTTTCTCTGGAGTGTGAGGAATACTGTTGGCCACAAAGCGTTTAGAAAATCACCTTTCTTTTACTTTAGTCATAGTTTCATAACTTAGACTTCTTCTAATGAATTGAACCTGAATTTCCCATTTTAAAAAAGGCAACAAGAATACCAACCACACAAATGGAATACACACTCACACACCAGAAGATAGAACTGTCACAAATCCACCAAAGAATGACCCATACGGAGTCCCAAACAGACACTTCCCAACACAAACAGGCCTTGACGTCAGACACATGTCAGAACAAACTGGCAAAAATGCCCAAATGACACTTCGTGCTCACAAATGGTTCCCAATTGTAGACACACATCAGAACCAATTGGTAAAAATGCCCAAACGACACTTTGTGCTTAAAAGAGAAGTTTGCCGGGTGCACACTAGTGGACTTACTCAGTCTTGGAGCTTGTCAGCTCGTCCAAAGGCATCTTTCCACTCCACCAAGGAAAAGCATACACTGGCAGCCAGTGCCGAGCAAGGGAGAAACAGGGAGGATCCCCAAAACAAATAGTTTTGGCAGCTGCCAGGAACATCCCCCCAAATCCCCCCCAGGGCCAGTGAGTCACGAGCAGCAGGCTCCTTGCTGGTATCCCTGAGCGTCATCATGGCGGCGGCTCTGCTTGGGAAACCCTGGGAGCCAGATATCGCGAGAGCCCAGCCTCACGTTGGGAGCAAAAACCGCTACCAAAGTGGGTCTGTGTTCTCGCCGCTCGAAAGCCGATAAAGAGGTAAGCTTGGTGGAAAGGAAAGTTTGCTTCATTTTGGAGGCCGGCAACCGGGGTGGGTGGGGAACTCGTGTCCAAAGACCGACTCCCCCACCAACAATCAGTGGGCAAGAGCTTTTTTTTTTTTTTTTTTGCGGTACGCGGGCCTCTCACTGCTGTGGCCCCTCCCGCCGCAGAGCACAGGCTCGGGGCGCGCAGGTCCAGCGGCTCTGGCTCACGGGCCCAGCTGCTCCGTGGCACGTGGGACCCTCCCGGACCAGGGCACGAACCCGCGTCCCCTGCATCGGCAGGCGGACTCTCAACCACTGCGCCACCAGGGAAGCCCACAAGAGCTTTTATAGATGGAGGGAGGGGGCTACATGCAGAAACAGCACAGTCAGCTCTGACGCTCATCTTGAAATTGGTCATCCGTGGTCTGACCACCATCATCTTGACTGTTTTAAGTACAGTTAATCTTCAGTTCCAGGGTGGGTTTGTTCCCTTGTCTCTGAGGCCAATTCTCTGAATTGTGGCAGTTTATGTGATGGCTACAGTCTGGTCCTCATGTAGTTAACTTCTTCCACCTGGTGGGGGTTTTGGTATCTATAAGACAGCTCACAGGACGCGGCTCAGAATATTATCTATAGCCCTTGAGGAGGAATTAAGTTCCTTGACTTTAATGACTAAACTATTACTATTTTGTCCTGTTTGCTTTCCTTCGCATCTGCATTTTTTCTCTCCTATGATTAAACTTATTCTTTGACTGAAGTTTTTCCACAGACAACAGGCAGGCTGAGGACATGGGGTCCTGCTCTGTTTCAATAAAATAGTGAATATGGTTCCCTGTGCTATACAGTAGGACCTTGTTGTTTATCCATCTTATATAGACTAGTTTGCATCTGCTAATCCCAAACTCCCTGGGCCTGGAGCTTTAAAGAAAGAAAGTCTGGCTGGAGAGCAAATGTGTGGCCATCTGCTTAGGGATGGCGAGGAACCAGGCTGTGGATGAGGTGTTCCAGGTAGAGGGCACATGGAAGGAATCAAAGCAGACCTAGGACCAAGTCATGAGGAACCAACTTTCAAGTCTGAGAGACGGGGAGGAGGACCTGGCAAATGACTCAGAGGAGGGGGATGTCTGGAGGTGGGAGGAAAGCCAGGAGATTGCTGGTCTCAGAAGGCAGAAGAGGCTAATGTTGCCTGGAGGGCACGTTGCCTGGAGGCTAGCGTTGCCTGTGGACATATTTGTTGGACCAGCATGAAGTCTGGTGGAGGTATAGGCGCCAAAGCTCCCCTTACCTGCTTTCCACCTGCAACTGAACTGCTTTCACCCACACTGGGTTTACTTAATAATGTTGAAAATTCCTTCTCAGCATTTCAATTGTGTGAGTTTACCCTTTGATCTGTCTCATTTTGTAAACCACTCAGCCTAAATTACTTTTTGGTGATTATTTTTTTCCCCCTTTGTGTGACAGGGGACCTCAACAGAAGGAGAGTTTCCAGCCCTCAGCTCTGGAGGTTTGCATTTCAAAGGGCCATTCAGCGGCCGGCCAGAAGCCCGGTGAGTTTGCAGTCAGTCTTGTCTTTTCACTTCCTCTGGCACAAGAGCAGCCAGGCAGCTCGCAAAACAAGGAGGATGGGGTGTCGACCTCGAATTGGCCCCGATCCACTGTGCTTTTCAAAGCAGATTAGGAGACACTTTGAACAAGGCCTTGCTGCTTGTCGGGTGTCCTTCCCAGCGCCTCAGGTGGAACTAGAGATGAGCTCCGTGAATTGTTAATGCTGATCCGAAAGGGGGCTTTCAATAATTCCTGCCCCATCTCTTCTCTGGATGCAAATCCCATCCCAAAGGAGGGCAAAAGGCAGTCCTCAAAGGGAACCCCACAAGTGATCACTGACAAATTAGAGAGATGAGAAATTCAGGGGCAAAATTCAAGTTGATTTGGTTATTTTTTTAGGTCACTGCTTTTTCATTCTGAATAAGTTTATGTAAATCTTGCCTGATACTTTCCCCCCCTTTCTGGCAGCTGGGGATGATTTCTTATGAAGCATTTGGTGTGGCATCATTAATATTTTTAGCTGCTGTGACCAAATAACAGCTTTATTTGGGTAGTGTAGAATTTTGTGTCCTAAAGCACTTTTTTTTTTAGTTGACAGTATCTTTGAAGTTGCAGAAGTATCTGTCTCTCTTTTTTTTTTTTTTAATTTTTCATTGAAGTATAGTTTGTTTACAATGTTGTGTTCCTTTCTGGTGTACAATGAAGTGATTCAATTATACATATATATATACTTTTTCAGATTCTTTTCCATTAGAGGTTATTACAAGATACTGTATATAGTTCCCTGTGCTCTACAGTAGGATCTTGCTGCTTAAGTATTTTATATATAGTCGTGTGTATCTGTTCATCCCAAACTTCTAATTTATCCCTCCCCCCTCTTTCTCCTTTGGTAACCATAAGATTTTTTTTCTCTGTCTGTGAGTCTGTTTTTGTTTTGTAACAAAGTTCACTTGTATCATTTTTTAGATTCCACCCGTGAGTGATATCATATGATATTTGTCTTTGTCTGACTTACTTCACTTAGTATGATCATCTCTAGGTCCATCCATGTTGCTGCAAATGGCATTGTTTCATTCTAAAGCACTTTAAACACACACGCATGTACACACACACACAGACACCCAGAACTAAGGCTTACTAGACTTTTTATTTTCAATTTTAAGTTCTTGCTTTGTGTCGCCAAATTACCATAAATTTACCCCCGCTTCTTGCCAGGCTCACCCCCAGCTTCTCGGACATGCTGTTTCTTCCCTCTGCTACCCACTGCCCTCGCCCCTTCTTTGCTAAGTGAATTCTCTCCAGGCATGATGACGCCTGGCAGTGAAAGAAGAAATAATCAACTGCAGCTGAGAAATATTCCCCAGTGATATTTGCAAGCCTGAAATTTCAGCCTCGTGTCAGGGAGAGAAATGAACGGATTGCTTGCGGGAAGAAGTTTCCCATTCTAATCTGAAAAAATATAAACAGAGAGTACACAGTAAAGGTTTAGGAAAAAAGGATCATAAAGCTTTCTTAATGTTATCAGCCCAGGAATCCAGAGTCACAGGGTTTAAAGGACTTTCAGGGGTTATTTAGCTCAATGGACCTGAATTATTTATTATTTATTTATTTTTAACATCTTTATTGGAGTATAATTGCTTTACAATGGTGTGTTAGTTTCTGCTTTATAACAAAGTGCATCAGCTATACATATACATATATCCCCATATCTCCTCCCTCTTTCGTGTCCCTCCCATCCTCCCTATCCCACCACTCTAGGTGGTCACAAAGCACGGAGCTGATCTCCCTGTGCTATGCAGCTGCTTCCCACTAGCTATCTATTTTACTTCTGGTAGTGTATATATGTCCATGCCACTCTCTCACTTTGTCCCAGCTTACCCTTCCCACTCCCCGTCTCCTCAAGTCCATTCTCTACGTCTGTGTCTTTATTCCTGTCCTGACCCTAGGTTCATTAGAACCTTTTTTTTTTTTCAGATTCCATATATATGTGTTAGCATACAGTATTTCTCTTTCTCTTTCTGACTTACTTCACTCTGTATGACAGACTCTAGGTCCATCCACCTCACTACAAATAACTCAATTTCGTTTGTTTTTATGGCTGAGTAATATTCCATTGTATATATGTGCCACACCTTCTTTGCCATTCATCTGTCGATGGACACTTAGGTTGCTTCCATGTCCTGGCTATTGTAAATAAAGCTGTAATGAACATTGCGTTACATGACTATTTTTGAATTATGGTTTTCTCAGGGTATATGCCCTGTAGTGGGATTGCTGGGTCATATGGTAGCTCTATTTTTAGTTTTTTAAGGAACCTTCACACTGTTCTCCACAGCGGCTGTATCGATTTACATTCGTACCAACAGTGCAAGAGGGTCCCCTTTTCTCTACACCCTCTCCAGCATTTATTGTTTGTAAATTTTTTGGTGATGGCCATTCTGACTGGCGTGAGGTGATACTTCACTGTAGTTTTGATTTGCATTTCTCTCATGATTAGTGATGTTGAGCATCATTTCATGTGTTTGTTGGCAATCTGTACATCTTCTTTGGAGAAATGTCTATTTAGGTCTTCTGCCCATTTTTGGATTCGGTTGTTTGTTTTTTCGATATTGAGCTGCATGAGCTGCTTGTATATTTTGGAGATTAATCCTTTGTCAGGAGTTTCATTTGCAAATATTTTCTCCCATTCTGAGGGCTGTCTTTTCATCTTGTTTATGGTTTCCATTGCTGTGCAAAAGCTTTTAATTTTCATTAGGTCCCATTTGTTTATTTTTGTTTCTATTTCCATTTCTCCTGGAGGTGGGTCACAGAGGACCTTGCTGTGATTTATGTCATAGAGTGTTCTCCCTATGTTTTCCTCTAAGAGTTTTATAGTGTCTGGCCTTACATTTAGGTCTTTAATCCATTTTGAGTTTATTTTTGTGTATGGTGTTAGGGAGTGTTCTAATTTCATTCTTTCACATGTAGCTGTCCAGTTTTCCCAGCACCATTTATTGAAAAGGCTGTCTTTTCTCCATTGTATACTCTTGCCTCCTTTATCAAAAATAAGGTGACCATATGTGCATGGGTTTATCTCTGGGTTTTCTATCCTGTTCCATTGATCTATATTTCTGTTTCTGTGCCAGTACCATAACTGTCTTGATTACTGTAGCTTTGTAGTACAGTCTGAAGACTGGGAGCCCGATTCCTCCAGCTCCGTTTCTCAGGATTTTTTGGCTATTCGGGGTCTTTTGTGTTTCCATACAAATTGTGAAATTTTTTATTCTAGTTCTGTGAAAAATGCCATTGGTAGTTTGATAGGGCTTGCATTGAATCTGTAGATTGCTTTGGGTAGTATAGTCATTTTCACAATGTTGATTTTTCCAATCCAAGAACATGGTATATCTCTCCATCTGTTTGTATCATCTTTAATTTCTTTCATCAGTGCCTTATAGTTTTCTGCATACAGGTCTTTTGTCTCCTTAGGTAGGTTTATTCCTAGGTATTTTATTCTTTTTGTTGCAGTGGTAAATGGGAGTGTTTCCTTAATTTCTCTTTCAAATTTTTCATCATTAGTGTATAGAAATGCAAGAGATTTCTGTGCATTAATTTTGTATCCTGCTACTTTACCAAATTCATTGATTAGCTCTAGCTTTCTGGTAGCATCTTTAGGATTCTCTATGTATAGTATCATGTCATCTGAAAACAGTGACAGCTTTACTTCTTCTTTTCCGATTTGGATTCCTTTTATTTCTTTTTCTTCTCTGATTGCTGTGGCTAGGACTTCCAAAACTATGTTGAATAATAGTGGTGAGAGTGGACAACGTTGTCTTGTTCCTGATCTTAGAGGAAATGGTTTCAGTTTTTCACCATTAGAACAATGTTGGCTGTGGGTTTGTCATATATGGCCTATATTGTGTTGAAGTAAGTTCCCTCTATGCCTACTTTCTGGAGGGTTTTTATCATAAATCGGTGTTGAATTTTGTCGAAAGTTTTTTCTGCATTTAGTGAGTTAATCATATGGTTTGTTTCATTGAATGGTTTGCATATATTGAAGAGTTCTTGCATTCCTGGGATAAACCTCATTTGATCATGGTGTATGCTCCTTTTAATGTGCTGCTGGATTCTGTTTGCTAGTATTTTGTTGAGGATTTTTGCATCGATGTTCATCAGTGATATTGGCCTGTAGTTTTCTTTCTTTGTGACATCTTTGTCTGCTTTTGGTATCAGGGTGATGGTGGCCAGGTAGAATGAGTTTGGGAGTGTTCCTCCCTCTGCTATATTTTGGAAGAGTTTGAGAAGGATAGGTGTTAGCTCTTCTCTAAATGTTTGATACAATTCACCAGTGAAGCCATTTGGTCCTGGGCTTTTGTTTGTTGGAAGATTTTTAATCACAGTCTCAATTCAGTGCTTGTGATTGGTCTGTTTATATTTCCTATTTCTTCCTGATTCAGTCTCGGAAGGTTGTGCTTTTCTAAGTATTTGTCCATTTCTTCCAGGTTGTCCATTTTATTGGCATATAGTTGCTTGTAGTAATCTCTCATGATCCTTTGTATTTCTGCAGTGTCAGTTCTTACTTCTCCGTTTTCATTTCTAATTCTGTTGATCTGAGTCTTCTTACTTTTTTTCTTGATGAGTCTGGGTAATGGTTTATCAATTTTGTTTATCTTCTCAAAGAACCAGCTTTTAGTTTTATTGATCTTTGTTATTGTTTCCTTCATTTCTTTTTCATTTATTTCTGATCTGATCTTTATGATTTCTTTCCGTCTGCTAACTTTGGGATGTTTTGTTCTTCATTCTCTAATTGCTTTAGTTGTAAGGTTAGATTGTTTATTTGAGATACTTCTTGTTTCTTGAGGTAGGATTGTATTGCTATAACCTTCCCTCTTAGAGCTGATTTTGCTGCATCTCATAGGTTTTGGGTTGTCGTGTTTTCATTGTCATTTGTTTCTACGTATTTTTTGATTTCCTCTTTGATTTCATCAGTGAGCTCTTGGTTATTTAGTAGTGTATTGTTTACAGATACAATCTGTATCTGTACAGATCTGTATTTTTTACAGATCTTTTCCTGTAATTGATATCTAGTCTCACAGCATTGTGGTCGCAAAAGATACTTGATATGATTTCAATTTTCTTAAATTTACCAAGGCTTGATTTGTGACCCAAGATATGATCTATCCTGGAGAATGTTCTATGAGCACTTGAGAAGAAAATGTATTCTGTTGATTTTAGATGGAATGTTTTATAAATATCAATTAAGTCCATCTTGTTTAATGTATCATTTAAAGCTTGTGTTTCCTTATTTATTTTCATTTTGGATGATCTGTCCATTGGTGAAAGTGGGGTGTTAAAGTCCCCTACTGTGATTGTGTTACTGCTGATTTCCCCTTTTATGGTTGTTAGCATTTGTCTTATGTATTGAGGTGCTCCTATGTTGGGTGCATGAATATTTACGATTGTTATATCTTCTTCTTGGATTGATCTCTTGATCATTATGTAGTGTCCTTCTTTGTCTCTTGTAATAGTCTTTATTTTAAAGTCTATTTTGTCTGATATGAGAATTGCTACTCCAGATTCCTTTTGATTTCCATTTGCATGGAATATCTTTTTCCATCCCCTCTCTTTCAATCTCTATGTGTCCCTAGGTCTGAAGTGGGTCCCCTGTAGACAGCATATATATGGGTCTTGTTTTTGTATCCATTCAGCCAGGTTGTGTCTTTTGGTTGGAGCATTTAATCCATTTACAGTCAAGGTTATTATCGATATGTATGTTCCTATTACCATTTTCTTAATTGTTTTGGGCTTGTTATTGTAGTTCTTTTCCTTCTGTTGTGTTTCCTGCCTAAAGAGGTTCTTTTAGCCTTTGTTGTAAAGCTGGTTTGGTGGTACTGAATTCTCTTAGCTTTTGCTTGTCTGTAAAGGTTGTTATTTCTCTGTCGAATCTGAGTGAGATCCTTGCTGGTAGAGTAATCTTGGTTGTAGGTTTTTCCCTTTCATCACTTTAAATATGTCCTGCCACTCCCTTCTGGCTTGCAGAGTTTCTGCTGAAAGATCAGTTCTTAACCTTATGGGGATTCTCTTGTATGTTATTTTTCCCTTGCTGCTTTTAATATTTTTTCTTTGTAGTTAATTTTTGATAGTTTGATTAATATGTGGCTTGGCATGTTTCTCCTTGGTTTTATCCTGTATGGGACTCTCTGCGCTTCCTGTAATTGATTGACTATTTCCTTTCCCATATTAGGGAAGTTTTCAACTATAATCTCTTCAAATATATTCTCAGACCCTTTCTTTTTCTCTTCTTCTTCTGGGACCCTTATAATTCGAATGTTGGTGTGCTTATTGTTTTCCCAGATGTCTCTGAGACTGTCCTCAATTCTTTTCATTCTTTTTTCTTTATTCTGCTCTGCAGTAGTTATTTCCACTATTTTATCTTCCAGGTCACTTATCTGTTCTTCTGCCCCAGGTATTCTGCTGTTGATTCCTCCTGGAGAATTTTTAATTTCATTTATTTTGTTGTTCATCATTGTTTGTTTACTCTTTAGTTCTTCTAGTTCCTTGTTAAATGTTTCTTGTATTTTCTCCATTCTATTTCCAAGATTTTGGGTCATCTTTGCCCTCATTACTCAGTTCTTTTTCAGGTAGACTGCCTATTTCCTCTTCATTTGTTTGGTCTGGTGGGTTTTTTACTTTGCTCATTCATCTGCTGTTTTTTTGTCTGTCTTTTCATTTTGCTTAACTTACTGTGTTTGGGGTCTCCTTTTTGCAGGCTGCAGGTTCATAGTTCCCCTTGTTTTTGGTGTCTGCCCCCAGTGGCTAAGGTTTGTTCAGTGGGTTGTTGTAGGCTTCCTGGTGGAGGGGTCTAGTGCCTGTGTTCTGGTGGATGAGGCTGGATTTTGTCTTTCTGGTGTGCAGGACAGTGTCCAGTGGTGTGTTTTGGGGTGTCTGTGACCTTTTCATGATTTTAGGCAGCCTCTCTGCTAACTCGTGGGGGTGTGTTCCTGTCTTGCTAGTTGTTTGGCATAGGGTGTCCAGCCCTGTAGCTTGCTGGTCGTTGAGTGGAGCTGGGTCTTAGCGTTGAGATGGAGATCTCTGGGAGAGCTTTTGCCACTTGATATTATGTGGAACCGGGAGGTCTCTGGTGGACCAATGTCCTGAACTCGGCTCTCCCACCTCAGAGGCATAGGCCTGACACCTGGCTGGAGCACCAAGACCCTTTCAGCAACACGGCTCAGAAGAAAAGGGGGGAAGAAAGAAAGAAAGAAAGAAGAAAGAGAGAGAGAGGGAGGGAGAGAGAGAGAGAGAGAGAGAGAGAATGAGAGGGAGAGAAAGAAAGGAAATAAAAGTTATTAAAATAAAAAAATTTAAATTATTAAAAATAATAAAAGATTAAAAAGTAATTAAAAAAAGAAAGAAAGAAGAGAGCAACCAAACCAAAAAACAAATATACCAATGATAACAAGAGCTAAAAACTATACTAAAAACAAACAAACAAAAATCGGACAGACCAAACGCTAGGACAAATGGTAAAAGCAAAGCTATATAGACAAAAATCACACAAAGAAGCATACATATACACACTCACAAAAAGAGAAAAAGGAAAAAAAATATATACCTATATATATAAAAAACAAAAAAGGAAGAGGGCAACCAAATCAATAAACAAATCTACCAATGATAATAAACTCTAAATACTAAAGTACGATAATCATGAAACCAGAAAGAAATTAGGTGCAGAAAGCAAACCCCAAGTCTACAGTTGCTCCCAAAGTCCACCGCCTCAATTTTGGGATGATTCGTTGTCTATTCAGGTATTTCAGAGATGCAGCGTACGTCAAGTTGTCTGTGGAGATTTAATCTGCTGCTTCTGAGGCTGCTGGGAGAAATATCCCTTTCTCTTCTTTGTTCGCGCAGCTCCTGGGGTTCAGCTTTGGATTTGGCCCTGCCTCTGTGTATAGGTCACCTGAGGGCATCTTCTCTTTGCTCAGACAGGACGGGGTTAAAGTAGCAGCTGATTAGGTGGCTCTGGCTCACTCAGGCTTGGGGGAGGGAGGGGTACAGAATGCAGGGCGAGTGTCAGCAGAGGCCAGCGTGACGTTGCAACAGCCTGAGGCGCACCATGTGTTCTCCTAGGGAAGTTGTCCCTGGATCATGGGACCCTGGCAGTGGTGGGCTGCATAGGCTCCCTGGAGGGGAGGTGTGGATAGTGACCTGTGCTTGCACACAGGCTTCTTGGTGGCTGCAGCAGCAGCCTTAGAGTTTCATGCCTGTCTCTGCTGTCTGTGCTGATAGCTGCAGCTCACGCCCGTCTCTGGAGCTCGTTTAGGCGGTGCTCTGAATCCCCTCTCTTATTTTATTATCATAATAGCTAATTACACAAAGATTTGTTATTTATTATTATAAACCCCTAACATTTTATTTATTTTATTTTTTAAATATTTATTTATTTACTTTATTTTTTTGGCTGTGTTAGGTCTTTGTTGCCGCAGGGGAGCTTTCTTTGGTCTCAGCGAGTGGGGGCTACTCTTTGTTGTGGTACGCAGGCTTCTCATTGCGGTGGCTTCTCTTGCTGCAGAGCACAGGCTCTAGGCGCACGGGTTTCAGTAGTTGTGGCATGCGGGCTCAGTAGTTGTGGTGCACGGGCTTAGTTGCTCTGCGACATGTGGGATCTCCCTGGAACAGGGCTCGAACCCGTGTCCCCTGCCTTGGCAGGCGGATTCTTAACCACTGTGTCACCAGGGAAGCCCCCCTAAGGTTTTAAAATAACACATTTTAATGAAAAATCGCCATTTTTTCACCCAAAACAACAAAAAATTAGTGAGAAGACTGGCATTATTTTATAGATTTGTAAATTTTTTAAAAAGTCTGACTTAATAGAAGATAGCTGGAATCTTATATCTGCTTCTGCATTCAGTACTTTGCAGTGTATTGCTATAATTCAGATATATGAAGAAAACTCTGTCTTACACAAATATGTAGTTGGAAAAGGGAGGGATATGTTAACAGCTTTTTTAGATAATTGTGGGTATTCTTCTTTGTTACTATACTAAAACTTGACAATTGTTTATTAAAGGATAGTTGTGATGTGGAATCTGACAGCATATCAATGAAATTTCCATACTCTGCCACATTAAAATTTATTGGTCTAACTTGCATTTTATTTTTTATTTTATTTTTTTAATATACACCACATTATTTTAAAATAAATCTTTATTGGAGTGTAATTGCTTCACAATACTGTGTTAGTTTCTCTTGTACACCAAAGTGAATCAGCCATATACATACACATGTCCCCATATCCCCTCCCTCTTAAGCTCCCTCCCATCCTCCCTATCCCACCCCTTTAGGTCATCAGAAAGCACCCAGCTGATCTCCCTGTGCTATGCTGCTGTTGCACTTTGAATAGATCTTTTACCTAGCATTATTATATAATATCATGCATTGCCCTCTTGAAAAATATTGGTTTACTGAGTTATTTAAATCTTCCAAATGTTGACATATTTCATTATAAAATATAAAAATATTATATTTGTTATTAACACCACTGATTTAATCAGAAAAGGCTTTAAGTATCAGGAAGCTGTCAAGCTTATGATGACTGATATAATTTTTCCCAAAATTCTGATGTTCACTTGATAACTTGGATTTTATCTTGGGCAAAAAATACTGTCAGTTGTTTTCCTTGACATGACAGGCTTGCTTTGTTTATTTTCAATTACGTGTCTGCCAAATCCCTAAATCTGTGTGGTTTGTCAGTTTTTCTTTCAAGTGAATATAGTGTTCTGTGAAAAAGTGGCTAGTTCAACTTGCAACTCAGTCAGTTGCACGCGTGCTTTCCCTCCAGATAATCTTCACACTCAGTATGAAGCAGAAGCTGCTTTTTTTTTTTTTTTTTTTAAAGCCGACATTGTAAGGTGATAAAGAATACAATGACTACTAGTACAGTTTGGTGCTTCTGCCGTGATTCATACTAAAATGTCACCAGCTTTACTCATCATTGCTTTCTGCACTGTCCGTGCAAATGTCAACTGTGAAAAAGGAAGTAGTGTCTTAGTATTATTATGAACATAGTTTTGACATTATAGATCCTCTAAAAGAGTCTTGGGGACCCCCTCGCATCCACAGACCACAGTTTGCAAACCACCGTTCTAAAGCTTGGATGGAAAAAGTTCTACATGAGAAGGAACATCAGATCAAAACTCTGACTAAATGTCTGCTAAAGATGGCAGATTTGGCTGCTGTCCTTGGAAAAGATAACACCAGGAAGAGGACATAATGAGAAAATGAAAATTGGACACCACTTAGGTGATAAGTTAATATGACCTTTGAGGAAACTGATTGATGCCATCAAGCTAAATGCTTCCTTGTAACCCCTTGAAGTAGGAAGTAACCAAATATATATTTCACCGGATGGAGAAGATAAAATAATTCTTAATGGATTATACTGCAACTCTCCAAACAGACCAAAAAAAAAAAAGCATGGTTGGAATCAGAAAATGCAAAGATTAAGTGAGGTTCAAAAGCTTCAGCAAAAGCCTAAAGACCGAGCTGTGTCAAGACAAGGCTAAGAAATCTCCCAGGAAATTATCCTGTGGGGAGAGAAGAATGATTTAAAAAGTGAGGAGAAAGGTTTTAAAACATAGCTTAAAACATGAGCTGTGCCATGAAGATCCGGATGCCAAAACAAAACAAAACCCAAAAATCCAGATCAAATCAAACTAAAAAAAAAAAAACATGCCTGAGCTCTAGAAGAAGAAATGGAAGGACTTATTTGTCCTTTGAAAAGCCAGCTCATTGCTCTTGGCTACGGGAAATGCACATGGAAGACGAAAATCAATGCAGGAGATACAACATTTGAGAGTTTAGAAAAGGATCCGCAAGATGTCGATGACCCAAGCAGAGCATTTGGCAGAGGCCCAGGAGAACCAGGGAATCCTCTGGATCATTAGATCCTCAAGACAGGAGGTATGTCCCATCAAGCTGGGTTGGTTTAGGTATTCAGGGTTCAATGTTGCCCTACTTCACCGGATGTTACCAGATGTCATGTCCATGGGCTCAGGGGGCCCAGGATGATAGAGTGTCCACCAGGCCATCTATATCCTGGTCCAGCTCTTCCTTCACATGTACAAGACAGAGTTTCCCTTTCTACTTCAGACACTGGTCCTCTTTCTGCAGCAGCAAGATTTATAAGCTTTAATGGGCCTTCTTTTGAGAGAGTGATTTGTCCACATCTTAAAAAAGGATGCCTGGTGGGACTCATCTTGAGGATGCTTTTGATGACTTAGGTCTTCCTGATCCGTCTCTAGCACTGGAACGTGAAGGTGGTGCAGGCACTTTGCTCCAACCCCATCATCCAGGTGAAGGTTCCATGCTGGGAAGGGATCCATGTGGTATTCATGAGAGAGGGCCTCATCTATCTCCCTGTCCTCCAGTAAACCTGTGTGAAGCCCTGAGATTACTTCCCGCAGGGGATTTTCCTGGCCTTTATCCTCCAGAACCACTGAGGAACATCCACCCATCAAGGGGGTTTCCTTGTGATTCTTTCCCAAGAGCGAGTCTCAAGGTGTGAGTTTCCGGGGGCTGAGTCAGTCTTCCAGAGGGTGTCCTTCTGAAAGTCTGCACCAGAGCAGTCATGTTAATGATGTTTCTGTCACTCTTCTAAAGACATTTTGAATTCTTTTTTTCACTTAACAGCTGTTGTTTAAGTGATTGTACATTGGTTCAAATTGAGGCTTGATGGAATTATAATACTTAGAGTAGTATTTTGTAAGTAGTGGAGTGGTTTTACAGATTAGAATCTTACGAATGAATTATTTCCATCTTACTGTACTCTGTAGGTAGTAGAAGATTTGATTTTGATTTGATTAACCAGTCCACCATAACATAAGCTAGAATAGGCATTTTGCATACGCAACTACACACATTTAAAACTTCAAAGCCTGTTTTCCTCTGCTAAGAACTCGGTTTTCCATTATAGCACTGAGAAAAATTTGAGGGTTGTTTGAAGTTGACTGGAATTTTCATTGGGGTTAAAAAGTAGTAAAGAAATGAATAAAGTGGTGGCACAGAATGCCTTTTTGTTTCAGAGCTGCAGCTGGGGTGAAAGTGTGTTAAGTGACCAAGCATCTAAGAGAGGGGCTGGACCACCCATGTGGTCCTTCCTAAAGGGAGCTCCAAAGAACCAAAACTGCCCACATAGCCCATCGCTCACCTCTATTCTTTTTTTTTTTTCAAGTTTTAATTTTTTTAACTTTTTATTTTATATTGGAGTACAGTTGATTAACCATGTGTTAGTTTCAGGTGTACAACAAAGTGATCCAGTTATACATATACATGTATCTATTCTTTTTCAAATTTTTTTCCCAGTTAGGTTGTTACAGAACATTGAGCAGAGTTCCCTGTGGTATACAGTAGGTCCTTGTTGGTTATCCATTTTAAATATAGCAGTGTGTACATGTCAATCCCACCTTTCTGCTCAGGTGACCATAAGTTCATTCTCTAAGTCTGGCTCACCTCTATTCTATACATGTGGAGGCCGGAGGAATTAGTGGATCTTGCTAGGGAGATGCTCTCTGGGGAGAGCTGAAGGGGTGCGGTGTTTCTCCCCATTCACACCCCCACATTAGGCCAAGTGAGGAGGTTCTCAGTAGAACTCCTGGAGGCGTGTCCTGTGTTGGAGAACACAGCTGCTGGGGTCTGGTTCACACGCAGACAAAGGCTAGTTACAGCTGCCCTTGAGGTCAGGGCATTGAGAGGGCAGAGGCAGGAGCAAGGAGCACTTTCAGCCTTTTTAGAACAAAGGTGGTCCTTGGAAGGTAACTGGGCTTATGTGGAATTTAAAGCATCTGCCCAAGGGGTCAGCCTGTGCCAAAGTGGTAACCCAGAAGCAAGCATCCTGCCCAAGGAGTCCCAGAAGCAAGAGTCCGTGCTTTACTGGAACAATGTAGTGGGAGCCCCGCAAGTGGGGAATTCACCCCCAAAAGGGACTAAAGAGCAAGGGATACTAGTATTTAGGTATCTGGCCCCCACAGAGCACTCTGATCCCAGATTTATGTCAGTCAAGCAAGACTTTTCACCACCTGCCTTACCTTTCCTCTTTCCTCCTATCCCCATCCTGAGCAGGGAAGTGGGAAAGGAAGTATTTAAAACAAAAAATTTAAAAAGCTCCACCCACCTCCACTGCCCCCCAGTCTACATTGCAAGTTTCTAAGCTCAGATTTTATCAAGAGTTTTAAATGAAATGAGACTGAAGTCTCCTGTTGCGGAGCACAGGCTCCGGAAGCGCAGGCTCAGCGGCTATGGCTCACGGGCCCAGCCGCTCCGCGGCACGTGGGATCCTCCCGGACCGGGGCACAAACCCGCGTCCCCTGCATTGGCAGGGGGACTCCCAACCACTGCGCCACCAGGGAAGCCCGAGACTGAAGTTTTAATTCTGATTTTATTGAACATTTTAATACCCCCAAATGAGACTGTTATTTAGTTTTAATACTTTAAAATGATTGAAAGGGCTGTAGGATTGGCTTCAAATATCATCTAGTGGAGAGACAGAAATATTAAAAAGGAAGATGATTCAATACTTTACTCCCACTTGGTTTGGATTGTTAAATATACATATTAGGATACTAATGAATATCTTTGGGCATGGACCTTTATTCTTCTTTGGAGTAATTTCCTTAAAATAAATGCCCAGATGTAGAGTAATTGGTCAAAGGTTATGAATATCATTATGGCTTCAGATAAGCAATACTAAGCTGACAACCCATAAATTTACCAACATAAACTGCTGCTGGCAACGTAGGAGAAAATCAATTTCATGACAAACTTCATGGTATCGTTGTCACCCTTGTGAGAAGATGTCCCAAGTCAGGGCCATGATAATACAGCGTAGAAAGCAGAACAGTACTTAGAACACGTAGTTTTCTCTCTGTGTCTATGACTGTATATTTAGGAAAAAATTACAAATATTTTTACAGATTTTGTTTTGCCAAAATAAAAATGTGTTTATACAGTACATGTTCCTATTCATTTGGTTGTTAGTATTTTCCGATATCAATACACAAAGTTCTGTCTTATTCTGTTGATGGATGTCCCAATATCTTTGAACAAAACAATAATATATGTGAAAAATTAAATGTTGGGGAAAAGTCACATTGAATTTCTCATAACCAATTAATTGATTGATTTTTACAAACACTGTAGTCTTTTTTTCCCCTTCCTGACCCTTTCCTTTCTTTCTTTATTGCTGCATTCTATATTATACATTATTTTCAAGGTGCTGTGTTGTGCACTGCAGCACTCACTCATTTAATATACAGGCACTTTATATACAGACATGAATGAAACAAACATAGCATCTGCCTTCTGGAGGAGTTTCCACCCTAATGGAAACTTTCACTTTCTACTTTGCCTCCTAAGGGTAAGCTTAATACTTAAACCCCCAAATGCATATTATATTCTATATAGTTTGCTAGAACTTTGGCTACAAATTAATAGTGATCTTTCTAGTAGCCAAAACAAAGTGAAACATTTAAGCAGATAACATAAGTTACAATTGCTGAGGAAATGCACTGCTATTCACAGTTTGGGGGATAGAGTGCATTTTTTCTGCAAGTCTTCATTAAAGAGATACTTTATGGGGCTTCCCTGGTGGCGCAGTGGTTGGGAGTCCGCCTGCAGATGCAGGGGACACGGGTTCGTGCCCCGGTCCGGGAGGATCCCACATGCCGCGGAGCAGCTGGGCCCGTGAGCCATGGCCGCTGAGCCTGCGCGTCCGGAGCCTGTGCTCCGCAGCGGGAGAGGCCACAGCGGTGAGAGGCTGTGGCGTACTGAAAAAAAAAAAAAAAAAAAAAAAAGATACTTTATGACATAGAGAACTATGTTCTCAACATTATCTCATTAGTCAGCACAAACTGAATTTCATAGCACTATTTTCCATTGTGCTTTTCAATACAGGTAATGATGTCATGCCAAACACAGTTCAGGAAAATAGGCTCTCTAAGGAGTACAGAGCTTGTGGACCAGGCATACAGCTTTCTGACTTAATCCGATGCTATAATTTAGAGGGTCTAGAGTCTAGACTCCAGAATATATTTATACATATATATATTCTTTTCTATTATGGCTTATCACAGGATATTGAATATAGTTCCCTGTGCTATACAGTAGGATCTTGTCGTTTATCCATATATCATGGTTTGCATCTGCTAATCCCAACCTCCCAGCCCATCCCTCCCCAACCCCACCCATCTCCTTGGCAGCCACAAGTCTGTTCTCTATGTCTGTGATTCTGTTTCTGTTCCATAGATAGGGTCATTTGTGTCATATCTTAGATTCCACATATAAGTGATATCATCTGGTATTTGTCTTTGTCTGACTTTCTTCACTTAGTATGATCATCTCTAGGTCCATCCATGTTGCTGCCAATGAGATGGGTACTATTAATATTCTCATTTATAGGTGAGGAAACTGAGTTAGGGAAGGTTAAATCACTTCACTTCAAACAACGCATTAGTAGCAGGGCTTGGATTGGACCCAGGCACAAAGTCTAGTTTAGAATTTATGTTTTTAACCACAATATTAAAGGATTTAGGTACAGGCTGAGAAATCTCAGGGTACAAACGCTTTTGGCTTCACAAATGACAGGTACCCAGAAAACCATCACAGAATCCAGCTTTGTCAAACTGAGGCCACTGAAAAGAACCATGTCTATGAACTTCTCCCCTTCACTTTGTGGTGTTTCTCTGATTTCGAGGACGTGAGGATTAAGGATGTGGTGGGCCATTTTCCAGGCGTATCTTTGGGCCCAAAGTGGCTCCTCTGGACAGCCTCCCAGGCCCTAAAACAGGCTCTATTCTCTCAGATTCCTGTACTTGTGTGCCTCCCGCCCCTAATTTCCCTTTCTGGAGCTCCAGTCATGGTAACTTCCACAAACTGCTTTCTCTAGTTTGTATTCTGATTCACTAAAATACAGGTATTGTTTTGGGATCTCTTGTATGGTTTCGTTCATTCATATCCTTTCCTCGATGACCCGACTTCCCTATTTTTCTGTTTCCTGTTGGTCAGTTTCTGACATTTTAAACATTAATATTTACACTATCCACATTTATGTTTAATTTATATAAAATGACCCTTGTTATCTTCACTTGAAGAAATGGGCTATTTGTCACATACCACTTGCCAAGGTTTTACTTTTCCTACAATTTCCTACTCTTGATGGGACATGTATGGGCTTCTTTTAAAACACAGATCTGAAGACTTGCAGGACTTTTCTCCAAAGTCACAATTCCTGGAGTCATCTGGAGTTTTCCATATCCTTTGGTAGTTCAGTTCTACGCAGGCAGAATTTGGGCACCAAAAGAGATGCCTCCTCTCATACATTAGGCAAAGAAGTATTTTCCTTCCACGTTTGCTCACAGAATCGAACCTAATCTCAAAATCCCTTAGCTGTGTTCTGAGATCCCTGATGACTTAAACTTTGATGGAGTGAGAAATTAATCAGTTTCTGCCTCGAAGGTTTCTGTTAGTGCTACCAGATTAAGGGGCCTCACTGAAGCTTCTAATTGATAAACAGCTGGAAGTGGCAGCCAGACACAGCCATCTCCAGTGGGACTCCGCGCCGTTGGAGAGCATGAGGGCTTGTGGGGTCGGTATTGGCATGCTTGCTCCTCCTTTTGGGAAAGGACATTCTTAAAATAGGTCATCTGTCTTAGGTTGGGGTCCCTGAGACAGAGATTTGGGTACACCTGACTTATGAGGGAGTGCTCTTCTGAAATAACCTGTTGGGGAGCAAGAGGAAGGGGATGGGAAGAGGAATGGGTGGAACAGGCAGTGGTCTCAGGAAACAGCCTTGCTTGGCATTGGTCCAGGGGCCTCTGGAGTGTAAGTAGTGCCTCAGAGATGCCTCACCTTGAAGCAAGGGGCTGGGCTTTTAAAATTTTTTAAATTTTTATTATTTTTAAAATTAAAATGCTATTTTTAAAATTACTGCCCCCACCCCTCACACTTGTATAGGACTTTTATCCTCCATTTAAAATCCAAATGGTACTACAGTTTCTCTACATAGAAGTTTTTTTAAATTTAATTTAATTTTTTAACACAGCAGGTTCTTATTACTCTATTTTATACACATCAGTGTATACATGTCAATCCCAATCTCCCAGTTCATCCCACCACCCCCTCCTCGCCCCCTGCCGCTTTCCCCCCTTAGTGTCCGTACGTTTGTTCTCTACATCTGTGCCTCTATTTCTGCCTTGCAAACCGGTTCATCTGTACCTTTTTTCTAGATTCCACATGTATGCATTAATATACAATATTTATTTTTCTCTTTCTGACTTACTTCACTTTGTATGACAGTCTCTAGGTCCATCCACGTCTCTGCAAATGATCCAATTTCATTCTTTTTTATGGCTGAGTGATATTCCATTGTATATATGTACCATATCTTCTTTATCCATTCATCTGTCAGTGGGCATTTAGGTTGCTTCCATGACCTGGCTATTGTAAATAGTGCTGCTATGAACATTGGGGTGCATGTGTCTTTTTGAATTATGGTTTTCTCTGGGTATGTCCAGTAGTGGGATTGCTGGGTCATATGGTAATTCTATGTTTAGTTTTTTAAGGAACCTCCATACTGTTCTCCATGGTGGCTGTATCAATTTACATTCCCACCAACAGTGCAAGACAGTTTCCTTTCCTCCACACCCTCTCCAGCATTTGTTGTTTGTAGATTTTCTGATGATGCCCATTCTAACTAGTGTGAGGTGATACCTCATTGTAGTTTTGATTTGCATTTCTCTAATAATTAGTGATGTTGAGTAGCTTTTCATGTGCCTCTTGACCATCTGTATGTCTTCTTTAGAGATATGTCTATTTAGGTTTTCTGCCCATTTTTTGATTGAGTTTTTTTTTTTTTTAAATATTGAGCTGCATGAGCTGTTTGTATATTTTGGAGATTAATCCTTTGTCTGTTGATTGTTTGCAAATATTTTCTCCCATTCTGAGGGTTGTGTTTTCGTCTTATTTATAGTTTCCTTTGCTCTGCAAAAGCTTTTAAGTTTTTTTAGGTCTCATTTGTTTATTTTTGTTTTTATTTCCATTACTCTAGGAGGTGGGTCAAAAAAGATCTTGCTGTGATTTATGTCAAAGAGTGTTCTCCCTATGTTTTCTGCTAAGAGTTTTACATGACCAGTCTTACACTTAGGTCTTTAATCCATTTTGAGTTTATTTTTGTGTATGGTGTTAGGTAGTGTTCTAATTTCATTCTTTTACATGTGGCTGTCCCATTTTCCCAGCACCACTTATTGAAGAGACTGTCTTTTCTCCATTGTATACCCTTGCCTCCTTTGTCATAGATTAGTTGACTATAGGTGTGTGGGTTTATCTCTGGGCTTTCAATCCTGTTCCATTGATCTATATTTCTGTTTTTGTGCCAGTACTATGTTGTTTTGATTACTGTAGCTTTGTAATATAGTCTGAAGTTAGGGAGTCTGATTCCTCCAGCTCCACTTTTCCCCCTCATGATTGCTTTGGCTATTTGGGGTTTTTTGTGTCTCCATACAAATTTTAAGATTTTTCTTCTAGTTCTGTAAAAAAATGCCATTGGTAATTTGATAGTGATTGCACTGAATCTATAGATTGCTTTGGGTAGTATAGTCATTTTCACAATATTGATTCTTCCAATCCAAGAACATGGTATACCTCTCCATCTGTTTGTGTCATCTTTGATTTCTTTCATCAGTTTCATAGTTTTCTGAGTACAGGTCTTTTACCACCTTAGGTAGGTTTATTCCTAGGTATTTTATTCTTTTTGTTGCAGTGGTGAATGGGATTGTTTCCTTAATTTCTCTTTCTGATCTTTCGTTGTTAGAGTATAAGCAAGAGATTTCTGTGCTTTAATTTTGTATCCTGCAACCTTACCAAATTCATTGATTAGCTTTAGTAGTTTTCTGGTGGCATCTTTAGGATTCTCTATGCATAGTATCATGTCATCTGAAAACAGTGACTGTTTTTCTTCTTCTTTTCCAATTTGTATTCCTTTTATTTCTTTTTCTTCTCTGATTGCCATGGCTAAGGCATCCAAAACTATGTTGAATAATAGTGGTGAGAGTGGACATCCTTGTCTTGTTCCTGATCTTAGAGGAAATGCTTTCAGTTTTTCACCATTGAGAATGGTGTTCGCTGTGGGTTTGTCATATATGGCCTTCATTATGTTGAGGTAGGTTCCCTCTATGCCCACTCCTGGAGAGTTTTTATCATAAGTTGGTGTTGAATTTTGTCAAAAGCTTTTTCTGCATATATTGAGATGATCATATGTGTTTTATTCTTCAGTTTCTTAATATGGTGTATCACATTGATTGATTTGAGTATATTGAAGAATCCTTGCATCCCTGGGATAAATCCCACTTGATCATGGTGTATGATCCTTTTAATGTGTTGTTCGATTCTGTTTGCTAGTATTTTGTTGAGGATTTCTGCATCTATATTCATGAGTGATATTGGTCTGTAATATTCTTTTTTTGTAGTATCTTTGTCTGGTTTTGGGATCAGGGTGATGGTGGCCTCATAGAATGAATTTGGGAGTGTTCCTTCCTCTGCAATATTTTGGAAGAGTTTGAGAAGGATGGGTGTTAGCTCCTCTCTAAATGTTTGATACAATTCACCTGTGAAGCCATCTGGTCCTGGACTTTTGTTTGTTGGAAGATTTTTAATCACAGTTTTAATTTCATTACTTGTGATTTGTCTGTTCATATTTTCTGCTTCTTCCCGATTCAGTCTTGGAAGTTTATACGTTTCTAAGAATTTGTCCATTTCTTCCAGGTCGTCCATTTTATTGGCATAGAGTTGCCTGTAGTAGTCTCTTATGATGTTTTGTTTTTCTGCAGTGGCCATTGTAACTTCTCCTTTTTCATTTCTAATTTTATTGATTTGAGTTATCTCCCTCTTTTTCTTGATGAGTCTGGCTAATGGTTTATCAATTTTGTTTATCTTCTCAAAGAAGCAGCTTTTAGTTTTTTTGTTTTTTTTTTTTTTTTAGGCGGTACACGGGCCTCTCACTGCTGCGGCCTCTCCCGTTGCAGAGCACAGGCTCCGGACGCGCAGGCTCAGCGGCCATGGCTCACAGGCCCAGCCACTCCGCGGCATGTGGGATCCTCCCGGACCGGGGCACAAACTTGTGTCCCCTGCATTGGCAGGCGGACTCTCAACCACTGCGCCACCAGGGAAGCCCTCAGCTTTTAGTTTTATTGGCCTTTGCTTCTATTGCATTTTTTTCTGCTCTGATCTTTATGATTTCTTTCCTTCTACTAATTTGGGGTTTTGTTCATTCTTCTTTCTCTAGTTCCTTTAGGTGTAAGTTTAGATTGTTTATTTGAGATTTTTCTTATTTCTTGAGGTATGGTTGTATTGCTATAAACTTCCCTCTTAGAGCTGCTTTTGCTGCATCCTATAGGTTTTGGATTGTCGTGTTTTCGTTGTCATTAGTTTCTAAGTATTTTTTGATTTCCTCTTTGACTTCTTCAGTGATCTCTTGGTTATTTAGTAATGTATTGTTTAGCCTTCATGTTTTTGTGTTTCTTATGTTTTTTTCCGTGTAATTGATTTCTAATCTCATAGCGTTGTGGTCGGAAAAGATGCTTGATATGATTTCAATTTTCTTAAATTTACTGAGGCTTGATCTGTGACCCCATATGTGATCCATCCTAGAGAATGTTCTGTGTGCACTTGAGAAGAAAGTGTAATCTGCTGTTTTTGGATGGAATGTCCTATAAATATCAATTAAATCTATCTGGTCTATTGTGTCATTTAAAGCTTGTTTTTTCTTATTAATTCTCTGTCTGGATGATCTGTCCATTGGTGTAAGTGATGTGTTAAAGACCCCCACCATTATTGTGTTACTGTCGATTTCCTCTTTTATGGCTGTTAGCATTTGCCTTATGTATTGAGGTGCTTCTATATTGGGTGTATATATATTTATAATTGTTATATCTTCTTCTTGGATTGATCCCTTGATCATTATGTAGTGTCCTTCCTTGTCTCTGTAACATTCTTTATTTTAAAGTCCATTTTATCTGATACGAGTATTACTACTACAGCTTTCTTTTGAGTTCCATTTGCATGGAATATCTTTTTCCATCCCCTCACTTTCAGTCTGTATGTGTCCCTAGGTCTGAAGTGGGTCTCTTGTAGACAGCATATATATGGGTCTTGTTTTTGTATCCATTCAGCAAGCCTGTGTCTTTTGGTTGGAGCCTTTATTCCATTCACATTTAAGGTAATTATCAATATGTAGTTTGTATTACTATTTTCTTAATTGTTTTTGGTTTGTTTCTGTAGGTCGTTTTCTTCTCTTGTGTTTCCCACTTAGAGAAGTTCCTTTAGCGTTTGTTGTAGAGCTGCTTTGGTGGTGCTGAATTCTCTTAGTTTTTGCTTGTCTGTAAAACTTTTGATTTCTCCGTCGAATATGAGTGAGACCCTTGCTGGGTAGAGTAATCTTCATTGTAGGTTCTTCTCTTTTATCACTTTAAATATATTGTGGTACTCCCTTCTGGCTTGTAGAGTTTCTGCTGACAAATCAGCTGTTAACCTTATGGGAGTTCCCTTGTATGTTATTTGTCATTTTTCCCTTATGCTTTTAATAATTTTTCTTTGTCTTTAATTTTTATCCATTTGATTACTATGTGTCTTGGCATGTTTCTCCCTAGGTTTATCCTGCCTGGGACTCTCTGCATTTCCTGGACTTGGGTGGCTATTTCCTTTCCCATGTTAGGGAAGTTTTCGACTATAATCTCTTCAAATATTTTCTTGGGTGTTTTCTCTCTCTCTTCTCCTTCTGGGACCCCTATAATGTGAATGTTGGTGCATTCATTGTTGTCCCAGAGATCTCTTAGGCTGTCTTCATTTCTTTTCATTCTTTTTTCTTTATTCTGGTCCATGGCACTGAATTCCACTAATTTGTCTTCCAGGTCACTTATCCGTTCTTCTGCTATTGATTCCTTCTAGTGTATTTTTCTTTTTAGTTATTGTATAGTTCATCTCTGTTTGTTTGTTCTTTAATTCTTCTAGGTCTTTGTTAAACATTTGTTGCATCTTCTCAATCTTTGCCTCCATTCTTTTTCTGAGGTCCTAGATCATCTTCACTATCGTTATTCTGAATTCTTTTTCTGGAAGGTTGCCTATATCCACTTCATTTAATTGTTTTTCTGGGGTTTTATCTTGTTCCTTCATCTGGTGCATAGCCCTCTGCCTTTTCATTTTGTCTGTCTTTCTGTGAATGTGGTTTTTGTTTGACAGGCTGCAGGATTGTAGTTCTTCTTGCTTCTGCTGTCTGCCCTCTGCTGGATGAGGTTATCTAAGAGGCTTGTGCAAGCTTCTTGGTAGGAAGGACTGGTGGTGGGTAGAGCTGGCTGTTGCTGTGGTGGGCAGAGCTCAGTAAAACTTTAATCTGCTTGTCTGCTGATGGGTGAGGCTGAGATCCCCCCCTGTTGGTTGTTTGGCCTGAGGCAACCCAGCACTGGAGGCTACAGGCTCTTTGGTGGGGCTAATGGTGGATTGTGGGAGGGCTCATGACAAGGAGTACTTCCCACAACTTCTGCTTCCACTGTCCTTGTCTCCATGGTGAGCCACAGCCACCCCCCACCTCTGCAGGAGACCCTCCAACACTAGCAGGTAGGTCTGGTTCAGTCTCCTACGGGGTCACTGATCCTTCCCCCTGGGTCCTGATGTGCATACTACTTTGTGTGTACCCTCCAAGAGTGGAGTCCCTGTTTTTCCCAGTCCTGTCAAAGTCCTGCAGTCAAATCCCGCTAGCCTTCAAAGTCTGATTCTCTGGGAATTCCTCCTCCCATTGCCAGACCCCCAGGTTGGGAAGCCTGACATGGAGCTCAGAACCTTCACCCCAGTGGGTGGACTTCTGTGGTATAAGTGTTCTCCAGTTTGTGAGTCACCCACCCAGCGGTATGGGAATTGATTTTATTGTGATTGCACCCCTCCTACTGTCTCATTGCAACTTCTCCTTTGTCTTTGGATGTGGGGTATCTTTTTTGGTGAGTTCCAGTGTCTTCCTGTCGATGATTCTGGGCTTTTTTTTGAACCTAAATAGACATTTCTCCAAAGAAGACATACAGGTGGCCAAGAGGCACATGAAAACTACTCAACATCACTAATCATCAAAGAAATGCAAATCAAAACTACAATGAGATATCACCTCACACCAGTCAGAATGGCCATCACCAAAAAATCTACAAACAATAAAGGCTGGAGAGGGTGTGGAGAAAAGGGAACCCTCTTGCACTGTTGGTGGGACTGTAAATTGATACAGCCACCATGGAGAACAGTGTGGAGGTTCCTTTAAAAACTAAAAATAGAACTACCATACAACCCAACAATCCCACTACTGGACATATACCCAGAGAAAACCATAATTCAAAAAGACACATGCACCCCAATGTTCATAGCAGCACTATTTACAATAGCCAGGTCATGGAAGCAACCTAAATGCCCATCAACAGAGGAATGGATGAAGAAGATGTGGTACATATATACAATGGGATATTACTCAGCCATAAAAAGGAACTAAATTGGGTCATTTGTAGAGATGCAGATGCACCTAGAGACTGTCATGCAGAGTGAAGTAAGTCAGAAAGGGAAAAGCAAATATTGTATATTAATGCATATATGTGGAATCTAGAAAAAAGGTACAGATGAACTGGTTTGCAATGCAGAAGTAGACACAGATGTAGAGAACAAATGTATGAACACCAAGTGGAGAAAGCGGGGAGGTGAGTGGTGGTGGTGGGATGAATTGGGAGATTGGGATTGACATATATACACTAATATGTATAAAATAGATAGCTAATAAGAACCTGCTGTATAAAAAAATACAGTTACTTGCCTCTGTCCCCCTGCTTCCTCACTTCTATCAACTACTAGGCCTCTCCTGGCCAGCTGAAAATCATCAGTCAGGTACAAACTCTGGCAAAATCTGCTCAGGTGAGCCATTAACTGCCTCATTTGCAGCCATTGGGGGAGGGTCACACTGGCTGGTAAGGGGTGTTGGGTGTTCTGGTTCCAGTGGGGACCCACTTTCCAGCTTGATGACGTCCCTAAGCTCCCTTGCGCCTGCTCGTAAGGGTACTAATCCCATCATGAGGGGCCCACCCTCATGACCTCTCTAACCTAATTTCCTCTCAAAGGCCTTACCCTCTAATAACATCACATCGAGGTTTAGTGCTTCAACATATGAATAGGGTGAGGGACACAAACATTCAGCCCATAACAGCGGGAAGGTGCAATAAAGGAAAGAGTTGGCACCAATGGATGTCTGCTCTTGCCTCAGAGGGTATAACTGTGTCACATGGCCACATTCAGCTATAAGAGTGGCTGAGAAAATGAGTTTTTGGCATTTCCAGTTTCAACAATAGAGGTAAGCATGAGGTTGAAAACGGAGGCTGGGCCAGATCCCCTGCAGTATCTGCTACGGAGCCTTTATTTGTCAGCATTGTTTTCTGAGGAGCTACCTATTGATGACTAAATGTGGGCAGTGTGTTAGTTTCCTTAAAAAGGAACAAGAGATGCTAATGAGCTTTGGGGAGCTTGCTGTCCAGGGAGGGAAGTAGATCCGTAGGTCACCATCTATACAGTGTGACAAAGGCTGTGAGAAAGGACTGGCTTTACCACAGTGTCCTGTAGAATAGGAGACACAGAGGATGGACTTGGCCAGTTGGCTTGAGAGAGGCAGTTGTTTTATCACATGTTGGGGCAATATTCTTGGTGTCTAATGTGATTGTGGGTGAGGAATAGACAGGAATTGGATGCTGTCCCTCACTTTGCAGATTTGGAGAATGGATGATGTTTAGATAAGAAGTTTAATTTTAGCATGTGGAGTCTAAACGCTCTTCTGGGACATTTGACAGGAGCTATCCAGCATGCAGCTGGAAAACCAATGGCTAACATCAACTCAGCTCTCACTCTGGGTCAAGCACTAAGCCAAGCTCTTCATATGGACAAGCTTTCCTAAATCTCACAACATGGCTGGTCCCCAGTACATCATCCCCATTTTACAGAGGAGGAAACTGAGGCTTAGGAAGCTTAACTAACTCATCTGAGGTTACAGAGCCAGTAAGTGGTGGCATCCAGATTTGAGCCCAAATAGTCTGATTCCAGTCTCTGCTCTAAACCCCTGATGAATTCAGCAGATATTTCCTGAGTGTCAATGATGTGTTAGATGCTGTTCTAGGTGCAGGTGATACAGTGTATAAGACAGACAAAATTTTTGTCCCCATGGAGCTTATCTTTCAGTGTAAATAAAAAATACAATATTGTATAATAAGTAAATCTTGTTAACAACATATGTAATAAAATAATGGATTTTAAAATATATAACCATTTTATGAATCACTTGTAATAATGTAACCATGTAATAACAAGGCTTTAATTTTAGTGGTGATTTTGCTGCCACTGTAGCACCCCACTTGTGGCAGAACTGAGGCCCAGTGTGGGGTTAAGGTAGCACAGGACCTGTGCTGGGACTGACACAGGGATGATAGTGACACCTCTGTGATGGGACTACAGCGAGGACACCCGGGGGACCAGGTTTCCAGGAGGGAAAGCCTGGTTGGATGGTGCTGGTTTTGATCAGAGCTTTTTCATGGAGGATCAGAGATAAGTGTACGTGATACAACCAAGACACCAGGGCATGCATGACAGGCCAAGACTGAATTCAAGGTCAGATAGTAAAATGGCAGATCTGGGACAAAACTCAGGTGTTTTCTCTGAAGTCTAGCATGTAGCTAAAGATAAGCAGGGTGGGTTTGAGTTAGTCTGAAACCATCAACCTCTTTCTGTTTTATTTCCAACCTCAGGGTCATGATCAGAGACCGGACTTGATATGGGAGGCTCTGTTTTGTTAATTACATGAGGTTGGATCTCAGTTTAGATTTTAGAGAGGCAGGCTGTAGAATCATACCATAAATTTGATTAAATAGGGATGGGATATCTTTGGTTGAAGAAAAGGAATAATAAACTATCGTATATCCAAAGAAAATAACACAGCTACAAAGGTCTATGCCCATAACACTTTGTTTTTAGGGGTCAGGTTTGTTCAGGATATTATTTAAATCATGTACTGATCTTACTATCAAAATAGGAGCAAGTAGAAGAATTAAAGGAAACAAAAGGAAAACAGCTGACTCAAGTGAAAAAGGGAGAAATTTCTTTAGCAGAATGACTGAGATCTTAGAGCATAGTCTAGGCAGATATGAAATGGAAAACGAGATCTTGGAGGCTGGATGAGACATATCTAAGAATGGACAGGAGAAGCACATCCATCTAACCCCCCTTCCTAATGAAGGGATTGCTGTTCAAGTGCTCTAAGATCAGAGAAGGTCTCTCATCTCAGGGAGGAGATGGGACAAATTTCCCTGGGGGTCCCTGACTTTAGGAAATGATTGAGGGGTGTATCTATAAAACTGCAGATATGTCTCCCTTAATAAGAACAGTTGGGTAAGCGCCCCTTGAGGGCTGAGATAGCTGTGCACAATATTTGGACAGATGTGAATGAGGAGGCCTGAGAAGCCAGGATAAAATACTCCAGGCACTGAGTCGTGAATTGGAAACTGGTACAGTTATCAGTTATCACAAGTGGGGAAGCAGGAAGTGCCTGTGCCTGGAGGGAACCTGCCAGGGAAATTTATGGAATTAGGGTCCCCTCCAAGAGAAGGCACAGGGCAAATAAGATGTACTCCAGGGGAGCCAGGCAAGATAAAAATAAACGGGGTCAGTCCTGAGTTGAGTATTGATCTGAGGAGGTCAGGCCTCCTGAGTGGGATTGAACAACTCAGGAAAGTGAGGATAGATAAGATTTGTTTAAAAATTATATACTTGGAAAACTGTTGACTCCCTGACTTGGTATCAGATACTCTGGGGGACCCCAAAATGCAAACTCTTGAGGAGGAAGTTAGAAAGACAAATGTCTGGGCCAGAAAAGCAATATGAAAGCAAACAGGAAGAAAGCGCTGGACCAGTATAAAGGTATCGTCCTACTTCCCATAGGGGAGGCGAAGGGTCTTCAAGAAGCAGATTAAACTGCTGACATCTCACCTGTGGCTTCTGATGGGAACAGAGGTTCTCAGACACCAGAGGCCCATCACACTCAAGCAGAAAATGGAACAGAAGGAAATGTTAAAGGGCCACACAACTTTCAAAAGCAGAAGAAAGGCAGGACCTCAGAGAGCATAAAATAGAGGATGCTCTTACCAAGCCCCCAGGGCATAGGCTTCTGAGCCACCCCTGAGCAGCATCCTGGGGATGCTGAGAGTGTAACTGGCAAGACTCATTGAGGTGATGAGGTGGTGGAAATAAACAGAGACCACCTGAATGAGCACAGAGGCTATTTCCAGAGTTTGCTATAGCAAGGGGGTCAGCCATCATCACCTGTGTTTGCCAGAAACTCAGAGGCAAGCAGGAAAAGGGGGAGCTTTATAGTGAAAAATAGGAAAGGCATCAAGAGTGCTCTGATTGGAGGTTGTTGGCACAGGGAATCTGGAAGTGGGCTAACCTGAAGTGGAGTATCTTATGTGCCTGATCTGGGGAACAGAGTGGACTTTCTCTGGTTGGTCCTGAGTTGGAACTGGGAGCAAACATTTGGGAAGCTGGCAGTCATTGACCAAGTCCTGGCTGTCTGGGCTGATTGCTGCAGAGGTTGTGATTTGGCTTTCTGGACTAGTTGCTGCAGAAGTTATGGGTCAGAGTTCTATTTTCATCTATTGTCTGGCCATTGTCTGTTTGTATATTTGGTCTCTCAAGAGTGAAACTGCCTCAGAGAACAGATTTCATGGACCTGCACATTTCCACAGCAGGAAACCCGTGTCTTGGATTGTAAATGGCTGACCACAAAAAATGTAGAGGTGATGCCACGGTTCTCAGCATTTTTCTGGCCTGTGCACAACTCTGCGCATGTACAGAGCCCTGTGTGTATGTGTGGCCACCTGGATTTCCAGGGATGTTTCAGAGATTTTCAGAGATCTTTATGGACTTTACTTTTCAAGTTTCTTTTCAGCTTGTTGTTTGTCCCAACTGTTATTGCCACCTCAGGCAAGTGCAATATTAAACAATTGTTGCTGATTGTTTTTGATAAATACCTCTGAGGAAAAGGTTGTTCACTCTGAGTAAGCTCTGAGTCAATTCACATAAAGACCTGCTTAGTGACAATGTCCAGGGAACTGCAAGAGAGGTCAAATAATAACAGTTTTCTGGAGTGGTGAATCTGGGTGCTCCAAGCCTGTCTGCTTCCTCCAGTGGCTGCTAGGCTGCTAGTTTTCACTTTGCTTGCAGAACTGTGATTTTCGAGGCTACCGTGAAGCTGGGGAGAGGAGGGAATCAGAACAGGGCAAGTTAAAATGACACAAACCTGGCTATTCTTACCAAGATTCGGTTCTTTTCCTTGCATTGTTGCAAGCCTTTTGTTACTTTCCAGAGTTTTGGAAAAGTTGATTTTTACAATTTTGCTGATATTCTCATTGCTTTTCTGGAAAAGCAGATTTTCGGAGGTCCTTACTCTTACATCTGGTATCTTTGATTCTGCTTCTGCAATATTTGCTGGAATGTATATACTAGTATCTCTTCCTTCCGTCTGTCATCAGTGTTCTTTTGTCATCAGGCTTCTTTTTTTTCCCAATTTCCAGACTAAGTGGGTAAACTATTAGTCATTGTCCAAGACTCAGGATTGATCCATCCCTTTCACCATCTCTTTATTTAGGCCAAGTGGATAATCAGATGTACTACTTCAAGTTTTGCCCAGGAAAGTATTCCTCAATACTTTTTCACAGACACTTCAGAGTGAATCAGTAATATTTCCTTTTGGCTTGTGCCACAATGTTGTGTAGACCATTTGTAAACCAGACCCAGTTTTATCTTCCTCAGTCAAACAGTTATAGGAACGTTCCATGAGGCTGCAGGTATGGTTTAAGGAATAAATGGCAATGCAACAAGATTGCTATGGGAGTCTAAGCCAGTGCAACGTACTTGTGCTTCCAGGACCTGTTAAGCCCGATCTTGGATAAACCACTTTCATATGATGATGGATTACTGCTATGTATACCGACCTTTATGGTTGGTGGGTCAGATAACAATGGGAAGTTAATGATAGGAAGCTCAGACAGCATGGTCACTTGATACCGCCTGGTTAGATGTTCAGCCTCTACCCAGGGCACAGTAGTGAGCCAACAACTATTTCTCACAATTAGAATAATTACAGATGAAGAAGACATGGCATTACTCTGAATTCTATAGATATCTGCCCTTGAATTCTCTGATTGGGGTTTACCAGAAGTTCCATTAAGCATCCCTGTTTGCTACAGCATCCTGGGTACCATTGTAACTGTTGGACTTTGAGCCCCAAGTGGCAACCCAGTCTGCATGGCAGCCTGGACTTACTGTACAGCCTTCTCTTCCTCTGAACCCCAGTAATTATTAGCAACTTTATTCGTTATTTGATAAATGGAACATGTGGTATATGTTGCCTCCAATAGCCAAAGAGGCTCTATAGTTCTTGTGCCCCCCTCTTAGTGATAGTTAGACAAAGTATAGCAATTTGTCTTTCAATTTAAAGGGACTAGATCCCCCTGCCCCAGACCACTACACATCTAGGAACTTCACTTGAGGCAGGCCCCCGGCTCGATGGGGTGTATCTTTCATCCTGACAAACCTGTGTCTTACTAAATAGAATAGAAAGTTAGTGTTATTTTCTAGATTCAATTGGTGAAATACCACCAATGTAGGGGACCAGTGTGATACTCTGGAATGTCGGGATGATCAAGTTCCCTCAAACCAGATAGTGAGAGGAGAGTTAATATAAACCAGAAAATATGTGCTGCTACACATACAGTACATACATACCAGCTTGTGCTCTTTTCTCACCCACTTTTAAATTTTATATGAATGAATAAATTGTTTTGAATAGGTAACATAAGTGAATAGTACAAAATTACAAATGTACAAAAGTATTTATAGGTAAAAGTGCATTTCCCATGACTCCACACCCTAGTCACATAATTCCCCTTCCTAGGGATAACGATTGTTTCCAATTTCTTGTCTGTCTATCCATTAACAATGTCTTAAGGAATAAAAATACATACACACATATATGTATACGTTTATATGCCAGCATATATGTTTGTATATATATATATATATATACACAAATATACATACACACATAACAGCATACATACATATCTTTGTAATACAAATAATAGCATACTCTTTAACTGTTGACACCACATCTTGGAGATCATCCTTCCACATCTGTTCTTGTAGAGTTTTTAAAATAATGGCTGAAAAGTATCTATTCTGTGGATATGCTTTAATTTATGTAACCATCTCCTAATTGATTTTGATTATTTCCCTTTTTTTTTTGCTGTTAAGAGCAATGCTGAAATGAATATCCTTTGTATATGTCTTTGTACATATACATGCTTATATCTACAGGGTAAATTCCTACAAGTTCGTTCATTTATTTTTAGTTTAATTTGACTCTTACTGAATATGTAAAGTATTACGCACATAAATAATTATATCTACAAGGTAAGTTCCTACAAGTTCACTGATTTATTTCAAATCATACTGCATATTTAAGCCTGGTTAAAAATCTTCTTGTAACATGATGAGGTACAAACAAATAAGTAGAATAAATGAAAAGAATAGGATCAGTAAAGTAAGTTCCTAATTTTATGTATATATATATATAAGGTTAGATACTACTTCTGTAATATTTGCTGAACAGTATTTACCCCTGTTTCTAATAAAGTTGCCTTACCACTAGGTTCACAAAGAAAAGTAAGCCTGGTGAAATGTTTGCCGTATGTTAGACCATTAAAGCAAGTAGCTAGGTGTCTTTCCTTAAACCTTGTAGACCTACTCTCCATATTTCCTCCTTGCTCTGTGGCCTGGGAGGGTGACCCATGTAGTCTACACCAGGGCTTGGCAGACTGTGGCCTACAGGCCCAATCTGGTCACATCCATTTGCTTAAATATTGTCTATAGCCATTTTTATGCTATAAACCTGTAGGTTTGAGTGTTTGTGACAGAGACCAGATGGCTCACAAAGCCTAAACCATTATCTGGCTCTTTACAGGAAATGTTTGCTGCCACCCTGTCTCCTTTGCCCTCTCGGTTCCAGCTGGGTTCAGTCCTGGGAGCATGGCAGAGACTGAAGGGGACGAGGAGGGATAGGCGGGGACTTCATTCCTTTAGTTCCCTCCCTTCACTGGCTCTGTATTGGGACTAAAAATCTCAGGTCCTCTCAGGGCCCTCCTCCAATCAGCTATCTCTGTCTGGGTTGTGGTAATTTCACCCTATCCTGCCCCTTCAGGCCCAAGGACGACACCTCCCTGCTGTCATTAGCCCCAGGGCACTGCACTGTCACTCATGGTTTCTGAGCCTTTGCCTATGCTTATGCAAATAGCCCTTTACTAAACACCCCTTAATTTACCTTAATTTAAGGATACCTTCTGCTCCTGCTGGAACTCTGACACAGCAGATTACAATACTCCATATATATATATAGACAAATATATATATTCTGTGATCCTAATTTTATGGAAAAAAAGAAGATACTGAAAATAATTTTACAAAAATGGTAACAGTGGTTATCTGTGTATAGTGAGATTATCAGAGACTTTTATTATATTCTTTTTGCTTTTCATTGACTTTATATGGTGACAATATATTACTTTTGTGCTAAAGAAAAAGTTAAATAAGTAATATAATCAAGAAAAAAGCCCAGAATCTTTGGCTGGTAGTTAATTGGGCCAAACCCAGCTGTGTTCTAAAACTCAGTAACCAGTGATGCCTTTTCCTGGAGGCTGTGTAGAGAATAGAGGGGCCAGTGCCTTTAGAATCTGCAAGCTCGCCCTGTCACTCAGGCTGTGGTCATGGAAACAGATGGGAGACTCACACAGACACATTCACATGCATGTGTACGCACACACACCACATACACACTATATACACACACACACCACACACACCACATACACATACACTACATACACACCACACACACACACCACATACACATACACCACATACACATCCCCCCACACATACACACAACACTCACACACACGCATATCACATTAACACACACAGAGAACTGGACAGTTGGTCAGCCCAGTAGCACTTTTACTTCAGGTGTTTCCGTGAACCCTGTACAGTGTGACACATGCCTGCCGTGCCCACAGGGGGTGGTGCCTGGATTAGTATTAAGCGGAAGAAGCAAGATGATACTCTATTTCTGGAGTCCTTTCTCTGTGTAGCTTCCTCTTTGGGTACTCCACACTGAATGTTCTAGCCATCTCCACCTCCCTAAACTCTGACATTTGTCTCCTGAACTCATCAAGATCACCTAGTTGTTTCAGCCCCCCATGCCTACACTGTGGTTTGGAAGTTGTCTCTGGGCAGAAAGATGGGGCAATTATAGATTATTCCTCATTCGTTTCTCTTCTCCCAGAGATTACGGTCCTGAACTGCCTATTGTCCAGTATCTGAAAATATTTGTGTCCTATATCCTCACTCCTTCCCAGTTTCCTAGTTGTTTATTACAGGAGGGACATTCTGGACTTTGTCACTCCCTTATCCTGACTGGCACATGCAAGTTTTAAATGCCTGCCTGCCTGAATGAATGAATGAATGAATGAGTAAACGAATGGCATAAGGAGAAGTACATTATGATGAGTGAGAAGGATTGAAAGATCTGCACCTTGGGGTGTGATAAGGTCAGCAGACTCAGGTAGGGAATCTTAGGCAGGAACTGAATTGTGAGATATCTTTAAAAGAAAGGCTTCTGCTCCTTCAAGAAGGAGAGGTGGCCCAACATAGTCTTGACTGTGGCTTTGTGTGGTGGAAAAAGCTCATGGATTGGGCCCCAAGGGACCTGCATTCTGCTCTTAGCTTTGCTACAAACCAGCTCTTTGAATGGGGCACTTAACTATGTGACCTGCTTTGACCAATGAAATGTTAGTGAAACCGATATGAGTCACTTCCAGGAGGAATCTTTAAAAGCCATGTGCCTTTTGTCACATTCTTCTTTTTATTGTATAAGCATGTATCGAGAAGTAAGTGATCCAAGCTGGACATGTAGCATGGATAAGAAACGAATTTTAGACTTCCGGGTAAAATGGCGGAAGAGTAAGACGCGGAGATCACCTTCCTCCCCATGGATACACCAGAAACAGCTACACGTGGAACAACTACTACAGAACACATACTGAACGCTGGCAGAAGACCCCAGACCTCCCAAAAGGCAAGAAACTCCCCACATACCTGGGTAGGGCAAAGCGGAGAGATTCCCGCACAGAGGAGCGGTGCCGAGCGGCACTCACCAGCCCGAGAGGCTTGTCTGCTCGCCCGCCGGGGCAGGCGGCGCTGGAAGCTGAGGCTCGGGCTTCGGTCAGAGCGCAGGGAGAGGACTGGGGCTGGCGGCGAGAACTCAGCCTGAAGGGGGCTAATGTGCCACAGCTAGCCGGGAGGGAGTCCGGGAAAACTCTGGAGCTGCCGAAGAGGCAAGAGACTTTTTCTTCCCTCTTGGTTTCCTGGTGCGCGAGGAGAGGGGATTAAGAGCGCTGCTTAAAGGGGCTCCACAGACGGGCGCGAGTCGCGGCTGAAAGCGCGGAGCCCAGAGACGGGCGTGGGACGCTGGGTCTGCTGCTGCCGCCGCCAAGAAGCCTGTGTGCGAGCGCAAGTCACTGTCCACACCGCCCTCCCGGGAGCCTGTTCAGCCCGCCACTGCCGGGGTCCCGGGATCCAGGGGCGGCTTCCCTGGGAGAACGCACAGCGCGCCTCGAGCTGGTGCAACGTCACGCCGACCTCTGCCACTGCAGGCTCGCCCCGCACTCCGTGCCCCTCCCTCCCGCCCAGCCTGAGTGAGCCAGAGTCCCCGAAGAGGCTGCTCCTTTAACCCTGTCCTGTCTGAGCGAAGAACAGACGCCCTCCGGCGACCTACACGCAGAGGCGGGGCCAAATCCAAAGCTGAGACCCAGGAGCTGTGAGAACAAAGAAGAGAAAGGGAAACCTCTCCCAGCAGCCTCAGAAGCAGCGGATTAAAGCTCCACAATCAACTTGATGTACTCTGCATCTGTGGAATACATGAATAGACAACAAAGCATCCCAAATTGAGGAGCCAGGAGTCAGTGCTGTGCCTCTGAGGTGGGAGAGCCAACTTCAGGACACTGGTCCACAAGAGACCTCCCAGCTCCACATAATATCAAACGGTGAAAATCTTCCAGAGATCTCCATCTCAACACCAGCACCCAGCTTCACTCAACGACCAGCAAGCTATGCCAAACAACTAGCAAGACAGGAACACAACCCCACCCATTAGCAGAGAGGTGGCCTAAAATCATAAAAAGTCCGCAGACACCCCAAAACACACCACCAGACGTGGACCTGCCCACCAGAAAGACAAGATCCAGCCTCATCCACCAGAACACAGGCAATAGTCCCCTCCACCAGGAAGCCTACACAACCCACTAAACCAACCTTAGCCACTGGGGACAGACACCAAAAACAACGGGAACTACGAACCTGCAGCCTGCAAAAAGGAGACCCCAAACACAGTAACATAAGCAAAATGAGAAGACAGAAAAACACACAGCAGGAGAAGGAGCAAGATAAAAACCCACCAGACCTAACAAATGAAGAGGTAATAGGCAGTCTACCTGAAAAAGAATTCAGAATAATGATGGTAAAGATGATCCAAGATTCTATTTCCCAGATACAAAACCATGGAAATAGAATAGACAAAATGCAAGAAACAGTTAACAAGGACCTAGAAGAACTAAAGATGAATCAAGCATCGATTAAAAACACAATAAATGAAATAAAAAATACTCTAGATGGGATCAATAGCAGAATAACTGAGGCAGAAGAACGGATAAGTGAGGTGGAAGATAAAATAGTGGAAATAACTGCTGCAGAGCAAAATAAAGAAAAAAGAATGAAAAGAACAGAGGACAGTCTCAGAGACCTCTGGGACAACATTAAATGCACCAACATTCGAATTATAGGGGTTCCAGAAGAAGAAGAGAAAAAGAAAGGGACTGAGAAAATATTTGAAGAGATTATAGTTGAAAACTTCCCGAATATGGGAAAGGAAATAGTTAATCAAGTCCAGGAGGCACAGAGAGTCCCATACAGAATAAATCCAAGGAGAAATACGCCAAGACACATATTAATCAAACTGTCAAAAATTAAACACAAAGAAACCATATTAAAAGCAGCAAGGCAAAAACAACAAATAACACACAAGGGAATCCCCATCAGGTTAACAGCTGATCTCTCAGCAGAAACTCTACAAGCCAGAAGGGAGTGTCAGGACATAATTAAAGTGATGAAGGAGAAAAACCTGCAACCAAGATTACTCTACCCAGCAAGGATCTCATTCAGATTTGATGGAGAAATTAAAACCTTTACAGACAAGCAAAAGCTGAGAGAGTTCAGCACCACCAAACCAGCTTTACAACAAATGCTAAAGGAACTTCTCTAGGCAAGAAACACAACAGAAGGAAAATACCTACAATAACGAACCCAAAACAATTAAGAAAATGGGAATAGGAACATAGATATCGATAATTACCTTAAATGTAAATGGACTAAATGCTCCCACCAAAAGACACAGATTGGCTGAATGGATACAAAAACAAGACCCATATATATGCTGTCTACAAGAGACCCACTTCAGACCTAGAGACACATACAGACTGAACGTAAGGGGATGGAAAAAGATATTCCATGCAAATGGAAACCAAAAGAAAGCTGGAGTAGCAATTCTCATATCAGACAAAATAGACTTTAAAATAAAGACTACTAGAAGAGACAAAGAAGGACACTACATAATGATCAAGGGATCGATCCAAGAAGAAGATATAACAATTGTAAATATTTATGCACCCAACATAGGAGCACCTCAATACATAAGGCAAATACTAACAGCCATAAAAGGAGAAATCGACAGTAACACAATCATAGTAGGGGACTTTAACACCCCACTTTCACCAATGGACAGATCATCCAAAATGAAAATAAATAAGGAAACACAAGCTTTAAATGATACATTAAACAAGATGGACTTAATTGATATTTATAGGACATTCCATCCAAAAACAACAGAATACACATTTTTCTCAATTGCTCATGGAACATTCTCCAGGATAGATCATATCTTGGGTCACAAATCAAGCCTTGGTAAATTTAAGAAAATTGAAATTGTATCAAGTATCTTTTCTGACCACAATGCTATGAGACTAGATATCAATTACAAGAAAAAAGCTGAAAAAAATACAAACACATGGAGGCTAAACAATACACTACTTAATAACGAAGTGATCACTGAAGAAATCAAAGAGGAAATTAAAAAATACCTAGAAACAAATGACAATGGAGACACGACGACCCAAAACCTATGGGATGCAGCAAAAGCAGTTCTAAGAGGGAAGTTTATAGCAATACAATCCCACCTTAAGAAACAGGAAACATCTCGAATAAACAACCTAACCTTGCACCTAAAGCAATTAGAGAAAGAAGAACAAAAACATCCCAAAGTTAGCAGAAGGAAAGAAATCATAAAGATCAGATCAGAAATAAATGAAAAAGAAATGAAGGAAACAATAGCAAAGATCAATAAAACTAAAAGCTGGTTCTTTGAGAAGATAAACAAAATTGATAAACCATTAGCCAGACTCATCAAGAAAAAAAGGGAGAAGACTCAAATCAATAGAATTAGAAATGAAAAAGGAGAAGTAACAACTGACACTGCAGAAATACAAAAGATCATGAGAGATTACTACAAGCAACTCTATGCCAATAAAATGGACAACCTGGAAGAAATGGACAAATTCTTAGAAATGCACAACCTGCCAAGACTGAATCAGGAAGAAATAGAAAATATGAACAGACCAATCACAAGCACTGAAATTGAAACTGTGATAAAAAATCTTCCAACAAACAAAAGCCCAGGACCAGATGGCTTCACAGGCGAATTCTATCAAGCATTTAGAGAAGAGCTAACACCTATCTTTCTCAAACTCTTCCAAAATATAGCAGAGGGAGGAACACTCCCAAACTCATTCTACGAGGCCACCATCACCTTGATACGAAAACCAGACAAGGATGTCACAAAGAAAGAAAACTACAGGCCAATGTCACTGATGAACATAGATGCAAAAATCCTCAACAAAATACTAGCAAACAGAATCCAACAGCACATTAAAAGGATCATACACCATGATCAAGTGGGGTTTATTCCAGGAATGCAAGGATTCTTCAATATATGCAAATCAATCAACGTGATACACCATATTAACAAATTGAAGGAGAAAAACCATATGATCATCTCAATAGATGCAGAGAAAGCTTTCGACAAAATTCAACACCCATTTATGATAAAAACCCTGCAGAAAGTAGGCATAGAGGGAACTTTCCTCAACATAATAAAGGCCATATATGACAAACCCACAGCCAGCATCGTCCTCAATGGTGAAAAACTGAAACCATTTCCACTGAGATCAGGAACAAGACAAGGTTGCCCACTCTCACCACTCTTATTCAACATAGTTTTGGAAGTTTTAGCCACAGCAATCAGAGAAGAAAAGGAAATAAAAGGAATCCAAATTGGAAAAGAAGAAGTAAAGCTGTCACTGTTTGCAGATGACATGATACTATACATAGAGAATCCTAAAGATGCTACCAGAAAACTACTAGAGCTAATCAATGAATTTGGTAAAGTAGCAGGATACAAAATTAATGCACAGAAATCTGTGGCATTCCTATATACTAATGATGAAAAATCTGAAAGTGAAATCAAGGAAACACTCCCATTTACCATTGCAACAAAAAGAATAAAATATCTAGGAATAAACCTACCTAAGGAGACAAAAGACCTGTATGCAGAAAATTATAAGACACTGATGAAAGAAATTAAAGATGATACAAATAGATGGAGAGATGTACCATGTTCTTGGATTGGAAGAATCAACATTGTGAAAATGACTCTACTACCCAAAGCAATCTACAGATTCAATGCAATCCCTATCAAACTACCACTGGCATTTTTCACAGAACTAGAACAAAAAATTTCACAATTTGTATGGAAACACAAAAGACCCCGAATAGCCAAAGCAATCTTGAGAACGAAAAATGGAGCTGGAGGAATCAGGCTCCCTGACTTCAGACTATACTACAAAGCTACAGTAATCAAGACAGTTATGGTACTGGGACAAAAACAGAAAGATAGATCAATGGAACAGGATAGAAAGCCCAGAGATAAACCCACGGACATATGGCCACCTTATCTTTGATAAAGGAGGCAGGAATGTACAGTGGAGAAAGGACAGTCTCTTCAATAAGTGGTGCTGGGAAAACTGGACAGGGACATGTAAAAGTATGAGATTAGATCATTCCCTAACACCATACACAAAAATAAGCTCAAAATGGATTAAAGACCTAAATGTAAGGCCAGACACTATCAAACTCTTAGAGGAAAACATAGGCAGAACACTCTATGACATAAATCACAGCAAGATCCTTTTGGACCCACCTCCTAGAGAAATGGAAATAAAGACAAAAATAAACACATGGGACCTAATGAAACTTCAAAGCTTTTGCACAGCAAAGGAAACCATAAACAAGACCAAAAGACAACCCTCAGAATGGGAGAAAATATTTGCAAATGAAGCAACTGACAAAGGATTAATCTCCAAAATTTTTAAGCAGCTCATGCAGCTCAATAACAAAAAAAACAACCCAATCCAAAAATGGGCAGAAGACCTAAATAGACATTTCTCCACAGAAGATATACAGACTGCCAACAAACACATGAAAGGATGCTCAACATCTTTACTCATTAGAGAAATGCAAATCAAAACTACAATGAGATATCATCTCACACCAGTCAGAATGGCCATCATCAAAAAATCTAGAAACAATAAATGCTGGAGAGGGTGTGGAAAAAAGGGAACCCTCTTGCACTGCTGGTGGGAATGTGAATTGGTACAGCCACTATGGAGAACGGTATGGAGGTTCCTTAAGAAACTACAAATAGAACTACCATATGACCCAGCAATCCCAGTACTGGGCATATACCCTGAGAAAACCATAATTCAAAAAGAGTCATGTACCAAAATGTTCATAGCAGCCCTATTTACAATAGCCTGGAGATGGAAACAACCTAAGTGTCCATCATCGGATGCATGGGTAAAGAAGATGTGGCACATATATACAATGGAATATTACTCAGCCATAAAAAGAAATGAAATTGAGCTATTTGTAATGAGGTGGATGGACCTAGAGTCTGTCATACAGAGTGAAGTAAGTCAGAAAGAGAAAGACAAATACTGTATGCTGACACATATATATGGAATTTAAGAAAAAAAAATGTCATGAAGAACATAGGGGTAAGACAGAAATAAAGACACAGACCTGCTTGAGAATGGACTTGAGGATATGGGGAGGGGGAAGGGTAAGCTGTGACAAAGCGGAAGAGAGGCATGGACATATATACACTACCAAACGTAAGGTAGATAGATAGTGGGAAGCAGCCGCAGAGCACAGGGAGATCAGCTGGGTGCTTTGTGACTGCCTGGAGGGGTGGGATGGGGAGGGTTGGAGGGAGGGAGATGCATGAGGGAAGGGATGTTGGAACAGATGTATATGTATGACTGATTCACTTTGTTATAAAGCAGAAACTAATAAAAAAAAAGAATTTAAGAAATTTCAAATACTATCAAAGTCTAATTGATAAAACAAAACAAAAAAAAAAGAAACGAATTTTAGCTGGGTTGAGATTTGGGGATTGTTTATTACCCAAGCATAATCAATCACATCTTGATTCACATAAACACTGTCCATGCATTATTAAATTATGATTATAATTTAATACTTCTTACAATCTATGAGCCATAATTCGTAACCTCATTAGTGTGGGTGAGGAGCCTGAGGTACAGAGCCTTGACTCAGAGGGACTGAGTCAAGGATTCAGATCCAAGGAGTGGTCTCCAAGTCTAACTGCTGAACAGTACAAGTCAACAAGGATAAGTCAATGGGAGGAAGGTACCCAGGACTTGGTGGTGACGGTGGCTGGAACCCTGAGGAGCAGACCATGTGGGATGGTTTTTTTACACTCTGTGGCACTGTTTGCTTTCATTTAATTGCTTTGTCCTTTCAGTTACAAGCTTAGAGGAGGAGAGAGTCTGGATGTGTCCCTGAATCTGCTTTTGATGTTTTGTATTTCATGCCCATGAAATTGTGAAGATTTTAAATTGTTGGTTGCTTTTTCAGAATAGATAAAGCGGTTATTTTCAAAGTGATTTCTGCATGCCACATGGAACATCTTTGATAATGTCTTGGCATTTGAGGAAATAAGCTTCCAAATGAATAAATAGCTATTGTACGTGTTTGGGCAGAATTTAACTGGCCACAAGGAAGGACCAGGAATAGCTATTCAGGTCTCTCCTGACTTTTGTAATCTTTTGAATACTTAATTGGATTTTCCTTCAAGTGCCTTTTCTCCCCCCCCCCTTTTTTTTCTTTTTTTCTTCGTTTTTTTAAATTGGAGTATAGTTGATTTACAATGTTGTGTTAGTTTCTGGTGTACAGCAAAGTGATTCAGTTATACATCTCTCTGTCTCTCTGTCATGTGCTCTCTCTCTCTCTCTCGCTCTCTCTCTCTCTCTCACTATATATACAGTCATTCTGTATCAGAGAAGTACTAATTGCTCATGTCTGCTAGCTTCCCAGTCCTTTGTCTGTCTCCAAGTTATCCATAGCCCCATATGGACACCTTCTATATCAGACGCTTTGATACAATCCCTAAAGTATAGCCCAATATGTAGAAAACAATGACTGTTTACTAATTATGGTTGACAAGGAAATGGAAATTTATTGAGAAGGAGGATTAGAAATGCTTTATCCATTTCTTTCTGTAGGAAAGACTTGTTGGCCATCACCATCCCAAAGAAACACCTAGAAAAGCCTGTTGGTGAAAGAAAGGTAAGCATGTTAGACATACTCCAGCCTTGACAGCGTCTTAGGAGTATCCCAGAAGGGAACATCAGGGAGGATATTTAGTGGTCTTAGGACCTGGGTTGGATGATTTTAAGGAGAGTCTTACAAGGCAGAGAACTAACTGGTATTAGACAGAGCTTATGACACGGTACTTTATGTAATATAGGGGTGAGGGTTTTGAGGTATGTATATTGGTGCATAAGCTGTTAGTTTTAAAAAGTAAACTAAGTACTTGTTTACAAAGTAAGTCATTATTTTACAGACTTACCTCCTAGGTGCAAGTATTTCTTGGATCAAGTAGCCAACTATTTTTTGCCTGGTCCCAGTATTATTAAGCTCTGAGAAAAAAAAGTATGTTTGTACATAAATATTCCTCAATAAAGTTGATAAGGAAAAAGAAGGAGTACTCAGTCCCAGAACTGTTTAGCACAAAGCCAGGAAAGTTTGTTGGTTTCAGTTCTTGGGATAGACAGAGAACCTGGCGGGTCTTTTGAAGACTCTATAACCCCAGCCATTAGCAAACGGCTAATGTCTTTTCTCTAAACTTTCTCACAGTGAGTATTTGCACCACACACGTGGTACCAATCATGAAAGTATGACCTGAATTATTTAAATCCACTGGGGTTGAGCTAAGGTGATAATAGAATCCTCTGGCAGAGAAGACTTAGTTTTCTGCTTTTTACAATTACTGAGTTTTCACAGTGTAAGTGAGTGGAGTATTTTTCAATGGGAGAAATAGTCTCTTTATTTTGTTTCTAGTCAATCAGAAATAATGTGACATTTGCATTTGTGGTAGTTCCTTTTAGAAATGGGTTGACCCTGCATGGTTATGTAAATGGTTCTTACCAACACAGTGGTATGTCCCAAAGGAGTTAATGAGATTGCTCCCTAGTCTTGAGTAAATCATTTCCTGCTCCCTACATGGAGAGGACCAAAGACCTCCTTCCTAGAGAGCACAGTGAGTATAGTGGATTATTTTATTTTTTATTATTTTTTCAGTACGCGGGCCTCTCACTGTTGTGGCCTCTCCCATTGCGGAGCACAGGCTCCGGACGCGCAGGCTCAGTGGCCATGGCTCACGGGCCCAGCCGCTCCACGGCATGTGGGATCTTCCCGGACCGGGGCACGAACCCGTGTCCCCTGCATTGGCAGGCGGACTCTTAACCACTGCGCCCCAGGGAAGCCCAATAGTGGATTATTTTGCTTATTTGACCCTTTGGCCATTGCATCGTAGCCCAAAGATGGCATGAAATGAAGCTGAAAATCACCTCTTTAAATGTCAATAATTTTATGCACTAGTGATTTGTGAAATTCAGGGAGAATAGAACTGAACAATAAGAAAACATTCCTGTGCCCACAGAAAGAGAAATTATACAGTCAGCATCTGGAATTTAAATGATATATTTTCCTCTTTGGATGTAAATAACAGTTAATGGTGACAAGGGCATAGCAATCCTAATGTAATTTCCCCTCTGGAAATATGTCTTGAAAATGATAAGCTATTTTCAGTTTAAAAGATGACTTAAAAGAATTAAGTTAAAGGACTATCAAAACCAAACGAAAACAAAACAAACTCAGAAAGAATTAATTTATTTTCTTTGAAAAAGCAACATCTTGTTTCCTATTAGTTCTTAAGTTTTCTTAGGAATATCAGCCTTTTCTCTGAATGATAAATAAAATCATCATCATCATCATTATGTCATTTGTTGAGTACCTACAATGTGATGGGCACAGTGCTAGACTCTTTAATTTTATTACCTCCACCCATCCTGCCAACAACCCTATGAGGCAGGTATTATTACCCCATTTTACAGATGATAAATTTGAAGGTTAGAGAGATTATGTTATGTTCATAGCACATTTGTTTCCCTCAGAGACTCTTGAGTCTTTGAATGTTAGAGACAGAATGCAACACAGAAATCATCCTGGTTTACAGATAAGGAAACTGAGGCATAGAGAGGGGAAATGACCTGAAGTAGAATCTTATTGTGAGTTGCACATTGTGGTGGACCTTGCGATTGGATATTCACCATCTACTCTAGGTCAACGTTGGTAATTCCTGCCCCCTCACCCATTACTGATTCAGGAATGGATGATTATGCGCAGTGAAGTGTGAGGGTAAGTGTGCTTCAGGGCTTTCAGGAAGAATTTCACCAATCCCCAAAGAACTACAAGGAGATAAAGTAGTCATCTTTCCATGGGTCAAGAGTGATGCCAACCCCAAGGCTAGTAGAGTAGAAGAGTAGGAAGCACTTGTATTCCTGATGACCTCATTGGACCTCTGATTCAATTAAATTTGAAGTTCATCCTACCTCTAGACTCTATAATTATATTAAAGGTCTATATAACTGTATAGTTATAATAAGTATATAGTAATAATAAATTCCCTCATTACTTAATTCAGTTTGAGTCAGGGTTTCTACTTGCTGCCAAAAGGATATAAACATTTAACTTGGAGCTATCCAGCTCCCTCTCTAGCTCTGTTATCTCTAAGTCTGTGTGTTTAATACACACACCAAAGTCAGTGAACTCAATGAGGAGAAAAGCAAATTATTTTATATGTAAGCTTATAACAAAGAATTTGGGAAATTAAGAACGCAGTGTATAGATAGAGAATAAGACATATATCAATCCCAAGGGCCATGGGCAGAGTAGATAAAGTTTCAGAATGGACGGTTGTTTGGAGATAGTTTCTCAGATATTATTTTTTTTTAATGAAGAATAGTTGATTTACAATGTGTTAATTTCTGCTGTACAGCAAAGTGACTCAGTTATACACATATATACATTCTTTTTTATATTCTTTTCCATTATGGTTTATCCCAGGAGATTGGATATAGTTCCCTGTGCTACACAGTAGGACCTTGTTGTTTATCCATCTTATATATAATAGGTTGCATCTGCTAATCCCAAACTCCCAATCTAACCCTCTCCCATTCCTCTCGCCCTTGGCAACCACAAGTCTATTCTCTATGTCCCTAGTTTTGTTTCTGTTTCATAGATAGGTTCATTTGTGTCATATTTTAGATTCCACATATAAGTGATATCATATGGTATTTGTCTTTCTCTTTGTGACTTATTAAACAGTATGATAATCTCTAGGTCCATCCATGTTGCTGCAAATGACATTATTTCGTTCTTTTTTATGGCTGAGTAGTATTCCATTGTAAATACGTACCACATCTTCTTTATCCATTCATTTCAGATATTACTTTTGAACAAAATCTTGAAAATGAGAATGAATCAGTATCAGTACACTAGAATTTTAAAATGAAAAGCTAAGCTTCTAGGGTCATAATTATTTTTATAATTTGACTCAACTAAGTGAATAACCAGGGTATGGATATTTGTACATCTGCAGGCAAGTCATTTTTGAGATATTTAGACTTGACCCACTTACTTATGCTTAGAAGTCTGAGACATGTGGAGACATAAATACTCATTTGCTTCTTTCTCCCTCCCCAAACATGGCCTTTCCCACCAAAATAAAGGCTTTGAGTTTTGCCTGAGAAATATTGACATATTTACCTCCCTTTCACCTGCTTCTCAAGAGGTCAGAAGTTTCCAGCTAGAACAACTCTCCCTACTCACCTCCACCTGATTAGGAATAGAGGAGCAAGTGAGGTCAGGGCTGGGGTTACTCTTTGGTGGGCCACTTAGCCGTGTTCCCTTGCATTGCTCAGTCTGGCTTTTCATGTTCTTGAGACCATGGCCTCAAGAACAAAGAGGATTGTGTAGACTGTATTCAAGTTCAAAAACATCAGTGCCTCTCCCTCAAGGAGTCTGCTGGACTCAGGCACACCCACATGATTTGCTTTGGCCAGTAGAATATGAGTAGAGAAGCTTTAAGGGTCAGCATGTCAGTTGCCATATTTACGTTCCCTTGCCTCCAAGATCATGGAAATGGAAATGGAGATGGGTCCTCATCAGCCTGGCTTCCTGAGTGATTACGGTGAGCAAAGCTGTGGCCAGCCCACTTTTAACAGGCTGGATGAGTGGAAGAGAAACTTCATTGTTTTAAGTCACAGAGATTTTGACATTATCTGTTACTGCAGCAAACCTAGCAAATCTTAATTGATACAGTGACAGAGAGCAGGGTGCGCAGTTATGCAGTGTGGCTCTTATCACTCACTGGAAATAACTAACTTACAGGTGGCACTTACCCTAAATATGGCCAATTTTTAAGACATCGTTTGCAATTTTGAAAGGAAAGATAAAAGAAAAAATGTGAAAAAGATGTTACCCCTGAGAAAAAGACCTGAAAGACTGATAAAATGGCAACATAGTCCAGTCACAGAAAAAATTAAGTTATAGTTTGTGTACATCTTGGTTCATGGGTTTTGAAATTGCACCTACAGCATCTGTAGGTGAAAAGTTTCTAGTTAGACTCAGGCAGAGGCTCTGAGCTCTCTGTGGCCACAGCAAATCAACATGCAAAGAACAGATCTTGGGATCCATTCTCATTAATTTCTCTTAGAAGATTCCTATTTTATTTCTAGCCTTTTTTTCCCCTTGTGGAAAGTAGTATGTTTAGTACTAAACGTACGTACTCACATACACAGATATTATGTTCATGTCTTCCAATGCTGATTCTTATATAGCAATAGAAGGGTTGATTCAATCTTAAATATTTGGGGTCAATAATTTTAAAAATCTGAGCCTCATTTTCAGAGTACCTTCTATAGATTATAGGCTTCTATAGGTTTCTCTCTTAGTAAGTCATTTCACTTTTAAGTCTCCAGTTCCTTATCTGCAAAATGGGAATCATATTACCTGTTCCACCACATTATAGTTTTGTTGTAGTGCTTTATAAATGGTAAATTCTACATGTGTGATTGTTATTTTCTGTTGACTGTCTATTAAATTATGGTTACTGTTACCACCTGTATAGGGCTTGCTATTTGCATAGCAAATTAATCCATATTAGTTATTAAATTTTCTCAGCAAAATGCATTTTGTTAAGGGTAGAGATGTAGGGAGAATATTTGGAACTCTCCTCTGCTTTTCTCTCTTCCTTCTCCCTCTCCCCTACTCCTTCATTTCTCCCTGGTCTCTTCTAAGAAGCCTGGCTCTGTGCTTTCTCTTTTTTATTTATTTATTTATTTATTAAATTTTATTTATTTATTTATTTATTTATTTATTTTTGGCTGTGTTGGGTCTTTTTTTTTTTTTTTAAGAGAAAGCTGCTTGCTTTTTTTTTTTTTTTTTTAATTTCTCATTCTACTCCTCTTGCTATTTTAAGATGTTGGGGGTAGGAGTTTATTAATTAATTTATTTACTTTTGCTGTGTTGGGTCTTCGTTTCTGTGCGAGGGCTTTCTCTAGTTGTGGCAAGCGGGGGCCACTCTTCATTGCGGTGTGTGGGCCTCTCACTATTGCGGCCTCTCTTGTTGCGGAGCACAGGCTCCAGATGTGCAGGCTCAGTAGTTGTGGCTCACGGGCCTAGTTGCTCCGTGGCATGTGGTATCCTCCCAGACCAGGGCTCGAACCCATGTCCCCTGCATTAGCAGGCAGATTCTCAACCACTGTGCCACCAGGGAAGCCCCTGTGTTGGGTCTTCGTTGCAGTGCGTGGGGTTTCTCTAGCTGCAGAGGGGGCTACTCTTGATTGTGGTGCCGGGCTTCTCATTGCGGTGGCTTCTCTTGTTGTGGAGCATGGGCTCTAGGCATGTGGGCTTCAGTAGATGTGGCTCGCTGGCTCTAGAGCACAGGCTCAGTAGTTGTGGCGCATGAACTTAGTTGCTCTGCAGCATGTGGGATCTTCCCGGACCAGGGCTCGAACCTGTGTCCCCTGCATTGGCAGGTGGGTTCTTAACCGCTGAGCCACCAGGGAAGTCCCTGTGCCTTTTCTTGTGATCAGGAGGAATGGAATTTGAAAGCAGGTCAAATTCCTTTAGGTGGGAAGGGATGAGATTGGGAGGGGTAGCCTGAGAAGATGAGGGAACCAGCAGGAATAGGGGGAGTGGAGAGAGGAAGAGTGAAAAAGAGAGACAGAGGAAAAAATGAAGGGCAATAGGTGCTGTGATAGATAGCTTTGGAGAGAGGTGAATAACAATTATTTTTTGGAAGTTCTGCTATGTTGTGCTGTATAAATCCCTCGTCTCCAGCTTCTCAAGAGACGTTTCAAAATTCAGTTTGTCTAGTTCTAAAAAAATATGCTGTTGGTATTTTTAATCTTATCACATTATATTACATATAGAGGTTAGCTTTAGGAGAAATGACAGTCCTTCCATACAAAAACAGCATGCATATTCATTTCTTCAACTTTTCTTTTTCATACTTATCTCTGTTTGTTTCCTTCAACACTGTTTGTCTATTTCTTGTTAATTTGAATCAATTTTGTCCAAATTTATTTCTAGATATTTAATATTTTTGTTGTTTTTGTAAAGGGTGTCTTTTCTTCTAAAATATTTTCTAACAGCTTGCTGTTTTTGTATAGGTACACTGTCTATTTTTGGGATTATTATTAGATACTCAACCACCATTATTGAAATCATTATTTAGTTGATTTTCTTAGACTTTTTAGGTATACAATCATATTATCTGCAGATAATGGTAATTTTATTTCCTCCTTCTAATTTTTTTATACTTTTAGTTTTATTCTCTTAGATAATTGCTTTGGCTAGTACGTCCATAACAATGTTAAATAATGTGACATGAGTGAAGGTCATCGACCCATTCCCAACTTTATTGATAATGTTTGTAGTGTTTCTCTGATGCTGCCTTTAGATTGAGATGTACAGCTATCAGTAGCCATGTTTATCTCTATCTCTATTGTTAAGGAAGTATTCTTCTGTGTCTATGGAAATTAGCATAGCTAACTTGTCCCTCTTGCCTGGGTCTTTCTTGGTTTTAGGACTAAAAGTACAGCATCCTGGGAAAATCTTTGTTTCCAGACAAATCACAATGATTGGTCACTTGAACTAAAATCAAGAATGGATGTGAATCTTATCTGATCATTTTTCAGCATCTATGTGGATACCTTATATTTTTTCAATTTGACTGATTGATATGATTAATTGTATTTATATATTTTATAATATAGAGCTGCCTTTTTCCTCTTGCCATGAACTCCAGTTACTCATGTTATATTAGTTCTCTAGCTAATTGCTGGATTCTATTTGCTAATATTTTGTGTCAGCTATTTTTGTCAAGAATCATAAGTGAGATCAGTCAGACTGTGGTTTTCTTTTTTGTGCTATTTTTGTTGGTTTTAGGTACCAATGTTGTGGTGATTTCAAAAAAAGAATTTGGAATCTTTATTTCTTTTTCTAGATTCTGCAACAATTTAAGTAACATTGGTTTTTCTATCCCTTAAAGTTTTGGTAGGTTTTCCCTGTGAAACCATCTGGACTTGGTGTTTTTGTGATGAGTGGCTATTTTTTTCTAGGCGCCTCCCCCCACCAACAGTAATTGGTCTGTTTAAACTGCCTATTGCTTTGGGGTTCAGTTTTAGTAACATGTTTCTTTGAACAATCCATTCAGGTTTTCAAATTATTTCATAGTCAAGTTTTAAAAATATCTGAATAGAATTGATAAAAATAGTCTCTTATTATTCTTTCAATTTACACTATATATCTGCATATTTTTCCATTTTCATTTTTTATGCTTTGTACCCTTATCCCTTAATTTAGCTTGTGGTTTTCAATGTTATTGGAGGGTTTTTTTCCTCCCCTCAAACAAATGTCTGTCTGTCTGTCTTTTTCTCTTATCTATATGTCTCTCTATGTAGATTTTCTATTTTCCTTGTATGTAATTCATTGATTTCTGTTTTATTTATTAACGATTTCCTTCTGCTTTACTTAGGCTTATTTTCTGTTAATTTTTAACCCCTTGAGAATGTGTGTGTAATTCATTTCTCTCATCCTTTCTTATTTATAAGGTAAGTGCTTAAGATTATGAATTTTTCTCTGAGAACTCTTTATCGCCCACAGGTTCTGACATGTGGTATCTTCAAAGGCTTTGTTGCTCATCTCTAGTGTAGTTTCATTGTAATCAGAGAATGTTATCCACATAATTTCCACTTTAGGGTCTTGGCCTTATTACTTCCATCCTCCTGAAGAATTTAGGGAGCTTGCCAGGCAGCTCACATACCCCATCCCTGATCCAAAGAAAGGACTGTTAATTTTGTCCCTCAGGCTTCACCACTCTGTGCTTTCAGCATCTTCCAGAACTCTGTTTAATTTTCTCTGCATTTGTCAACTCTTCCTCTTATATTGTGGTTCAGCTTTATAGATGCTCCCTACTTCTGTCAGAAATACAGTTTGTGTTGTGTCTCTCATTCTTCTTGCTTTGGGTGATTTCCAAGGGCAACGGGGTCAGAAACTTCTTTATTCTGCCATCTTATAAGTGGCAGTCTTGGGCATGTTGTAGTTCTAGATTGTTCAGCAGAGGATTTGGGGAGGTCATCTGTTCCACACTTGTGCCCCCAGACATTCCCATCAAGCTAGACTCTGGTGTCTCTGCTGAGCCTGGTAGACAGACTCTTTCAGTGTGTTCACTCTGAGCTCAGACAAATCAGATTCAACTCTCTCAGTTGCTTCTCCAAACTACCTGCTTTCCATTCCTTTTCTTACATTTCTCCTCAGCTCCTCAGCCTCTGGGGAAGGAATATTTAAGCTGAATCCTGTGAGAACATTCTAGGAAAGGGGAAAAACATGTGCAAAGGGCAGGAGGTGAGAGAGAACCCGGATGTTTGAGGAACTGCAAGAGGACCAGTGTGACTGGCTCACAGAGGGTGAGGAAGCGGAGGGGGAGGGGTAGCTAGAAATGCAGGGATTTGTAAGCCATGGTAAGGAGTTGAGATTTTATTCTTTTGTTAGAATTTAAGGATAGTTGATGTAGAATATTATATGTTACAGGTGCACAATATAATGATTCACAATTTTTAAAGGTTATACTCCATTTGTAGTTGTTTTATTCTTTTTAAGTTATTAGTCCTGGTTATCTGTACCTGTTGTACAGCAGGGTTTTCAGTAACTTTCTCTTTGCCCACAGACCAAGGAACGTGCACAGTTCTTAAGTAAATGTGGTGTTCAGTCACACTTGCTATCAGGGAGCCTTCTTCTGCCTGTTCCCGGAGCCCAGCAGGCGTGGTAACGAATGTTGTGTGCAGATCACACACCCCATGTAGGGGCAACTAGCTTCTCAGGGTGAGGAGCACATGTTGACCTAAGAGACCATTGGCTTCTTTCCCCTTTTGCTTATTAGCACCTTTCAAATGGTAAATGTCATGAAAATAGAAATATGTATTAGTTGCTTGTCACTGGTTCCTTACAATGTATGACGGGTGGCCGACGCCAGCATGGCAGGGGTTAGCGTCTAGTCTAAAGGCTTCTTTTCCGTTTTCACTCCACGGGCCCCACGACAGCAGCTGGTCCCACTGGAAACATCCTTCTGGCAAGTCTGTCCCTTTGATGCATCCACCAGCCTCTGGGCTCATCCAGCTCCTATCCCCTCATCATTGTCACTTTCTCTGTCCACCCGTTGCATGTTGCTGCTCTGTGGGCCTCTGTCCTGTGCTCTCTTTTCATCTCAGGCCCTGCATTCTGCCTGGGTGGCCTGTCCATATACATGGCAGGACATCCCCTGGGTTCTGAGGGCACCCATGTCCATCCCACCCGCTCAGCCCTCGGTGGGGTATCTACCCCAGTCACCACCCCAGCAGATCTCAGTCGACAGGCCGAGAGCAGAATGCATCCGTCCCCTGGTCCACGTGCAGCCACCTGGGGAGATGGCCCTGCCAGCCACAAGGTCACTCAAGGCCAAAACCTAGGGGTCGTCCTCAATGCTACCCTCTCCTGCACCTCACACCTCATCAGTCCCAAATCCCATTAACCCTGCCTCACAAACTCCTCTCCATTCCCTTCCCTCCTCCCTCCTTCTAAGGTCACCACCCAACCGACCAAACGTATCATTGCTTCCCTGGACTTATTTATTTATTTATCTGTTATTTATTTGGCTGCATTGGGTCTTCGTTGAGGCACGTGGGCTCTTCGTTGTGGCATGTGGGCTTCTCTCTAGATGTGATACACAGTCTCCAGAGCAGTCAGTAGTTGCAGCAGTCGGACTCTCTAGTTGTGACTCAAGGGCTCCAGAGCGTGCGGGCTCAGTAGTTGCGGTGCACGGGCTTAGTTGACCTGTGGCATGTGGGATCTTAGTTCCCTGACCAGGGATCAAACCTGCATTCTCTGCATTGGAAGGTGGATTCCTAACCACTGGACCACCAGGGAAGTCCCACACCCTCTCCCCCCCCACTTTTTTTTTCCGCCTGGACTCTTAAAACAACCCTTGAGCCCATCTTCCCACCTACAGTCTTTGTCTGCCCCTCCCCCAACTCTGTCTTCTACCTTATGTCAGATTATCTTTCAAAAACGAGCTCTTGCCCCCACTGTCACCCCCTCCCCCACACAGTAGATCAAAGACCGAGGACCAGATGGGCAGAGGGATGTTGTGCAGCCACTATGATTAGACGGTGACCAAAGGCCCTCTGTTCCCCTCTTGGACTATGTGTTAATTTCTGGCAATGAGACCCAGCTCCAGGGAGAATAGCAGGGAACAAACCCAGGTCAATCCTGTTTCTGTCACTGGGGCAGAATGAGAGCTAGAAGTAGAATGACCTTGAGTTACAGAAGAAAAAATTATAAATCTAGCACACTTGAGATTCAAAGGGCTGCACTAGCTGTTTGCACATCTTTGTCTTTACTAGATGGGGAGGCCCTCCGGCTCTGTGTCTATGTAGGACTTGGGCCCAACCCAGGGCCTGGAACTTCAGAGGCTGTCAGTGCATCTTACAGAATTTTAATGCACGTCTCAGACCTCACTGCTTAGGTGCTCCTGACTGGGTCAGTGAGAGAATCTCTGAGAAAAAAGTTCTTCCCTTTTAGAGACGTTTGGGTTAATACTGAGACAGGCAGCTAGGAACAGAAGCAGGAGAGGGAGGGGGTGATGGGGGTAGGCAGAGAAGGAGAGAGAAAACGTGCGTGAGCTAGACTTCTCTGGGTGTAAGGACTGTGGAGTATTATTCAAGCATCTCAGCCAGGAGTGTAGACTGGATACTTTTCAGTGGATTGGCTCTGGGGTTGGCAAGGAAAAATCTGGACGAGGCTGAGCAGGGCTCACTCACATTGCTTATTCCTCCTCATTGTGTGGGGAGGAAATCATCCTTGGCTGTGAACTGCACAGAGCTGTGAACCACAGCGGCAGACCTGGCTGATAGAAATGTGCCCGAGCATCTCCCAGGGTGGCCTCACCAGCTGCTAGTGGGTTGCCCAGGGCTCAGGCAGCCCCTTTCCCACCTGGCTGAGCCAAGGACAGCTGGGCCCCTGCCTTCCTCAGGACCTCAAGCTGCCCTCCCTCTAGACAGTGGCAGGAGGCAGGAGGGTTTGATGACTTGTGTTCATTCTCAGAGGGCCTTCCTGGGTGGCTTCTGGATTTCCTATGAAGTCAGAGCTTTTTGCTCGTAATCCAGAGATTAATGCAGAAAGCCTTGCTCCATATCTTTTTTTTTTTTTTTTTGTCTTTGTAAGTTAGCAGACTTATTTAAATGTTGTCACCTCCCCAAACCTGAAAGTAGCATCACTGGCTTTTCCCATTATTTGTTCTTCAGTAGACCTTTTATTTATGATGTAGAAGGTTTGCAGCATATATGGAACGTACTTTTAAAATATCAGGCTGGGGCTTCCCTGGTGACGCAGTGGTTGGGAGTCCGCCTGCCGATGCAGGGGACACGGGTTTGTGCCCCAGTCCGGGAAGATCCCACATGCTGCAGAGCGGCTAGGCCCGTGAGCCATGGCCGCTGAGCCTGCGTGTCCAGAGCCTGTGCTCCGCAACGGGAGAGGCCACAACAGTGAGAGGCCCGCGTACCGCAAAAAAAAAAAAAAATTCAGGCTGGGGGACTTCCCTAGCGGCTCAGTGGTTAAGAATCTGCCTGCCAATGCAGGGGACATGGTTCAAGTGCTGGTTCAGGAAGATCCCACATGTTGCAGAGCAACTAAGCCCATGTGCCACAACTACTGAGCCTGAACTCTAGAGCCCACGTGCCACAACTACTGAGCCTGCACGCCTAGAGCCTGTGCTCCGCAACAAGAGAAGGCGCTGCAATGAGAAGCCCGTGCACTGCAACGAAGCGTAGCCCCCGCTCACCGCAACTACAGAAAGCCTGCACTCAGAAACAAAGACTCAACGCAGCCAAAAACAAACAAATAAATAAATAAATAAAAATTAAAAAAATAAAATATCAGGCTGGGGCAAGGTTCTAGAAGAGTATGTGGAACCAGAAATATCACTGTAGTCATTTTCAGAAAATATAATCTACCTCACTCACCTTCAACAATTTCCCACCCAGCTCAATAAATTCCATATACACTGTTCTTTGAACTCTGTTAAATGTCATTTTTTTCTTTTTTTTTTTTGCGGTACGCGGGCCTCTCACTGTTGCGGCCTCTCCCGTCACGAAGCACAGGCTCTGGATGCGCAGGCTCAGTGGCCATGGCTCACGGGCCCAGCTGCTCCGCGGCACACGGGATCCTCCCGGACCGGGACACGAACCCATGTCCCCTGCAATGGCAGGCGGACTCTCAACCACTGTGCCACCAGGGAAGCCCCTGTTAAATGTCTTTTGAAGGCATGTGCTATGGCCTGAGTGTTTGTGTCCCCCCATTCATGTGTTGAAAACCTGATGCCCAATGTGATAGTTTGGAATTGGGTCTTTGGACAGCAAAGCCCTCATGAATGGGATTAGTGACCTTATAACAGAGACCTCAGAGAAATCCCTGACCTCTTCCTTCAGATGAGGACACAATGAGAAGTCTGTGCCTCAGAAGAGGGTCCTTACCTGACCATTCTGGCACGCTGGTCTCAGACATCCAGTTTCCAGAACTGTGAGAAATGAATTTCCTTTGCTTTTAAATTACCCAGGCTGTGGTATTTAGTTTATACCAGTCTGAATGGACTAAGTCAGTCTATGTAGCCATTACAGCAATGCTGCAGGTTAGGGATCATTATCCCCACTTAGAGGGTTAGTAAGTTGCAGAACAAGGATTTAAGAGTTTTCTTCTCTCCCATCACTGCTCCCGATGTGCTAGTTCAAATCTCGCTTCCCCCTTTCTGACCAATATCCTGAACAGATTCCATAACTTTACAGCCAACAATAGTCAGTGACACAATGGTTAGTCTATTTTAGCATCTACAACCCAGTCTTAGTTGTGTTTAAAACCCTAATCTCCTAGCCACTGCTAAGACCTCGTCTTGTCTCCATTTACCCCCAGCTCAGCCAAAGCTGGGTTGTGAAGTTCGTGCAGTAGGGAGAGGTGTGGGGCTCTCAGGCACCCCTCTCCACCCCCCAACCCTTTCATTGTCAGTGCCTCTGCATGTGCCACTGGGAGGAGGGGCTGGGATAGTGGCCGAGTGTCTTATTCACTGGTGGGAGTGGCTCCCGGCCTCCCTCTGGTTTCAGGTGATTTATGCTGATGGCCAGCAGATTTTCTTGGGATGCAGTTCACTCTATCCCACCCTCCTGATAAAGAACCTTCTGAGAGGGCAATCGTATCATTGCCTCCAGCAGTTTGTACTCGAATCCTCTCCAGATGGGTGGTGGCCTTTGCCCACATAGCCTCCTGCCTTCTGTCTCCTTTTCTCACCTCTGTGACACTCCTGTGGAGTCACAAACTTCCACGGCCTCTTCCACGCCCTCCAATGGCCTTGAGGAACGGGGTGTGGGATGGACATTGCTCTCACCTTGTTTCCAAACACACCAATTCTCTACGTTCCACACTGGCCGCCCAACCTGAGAACTCCCCAGGCAAGAAGGCTCTGGTCACTCTGCCGGTTTCCTGGGGACACTGCCAATGTCACCTGGGGACTCCCTCCCTCCCCTTGCCCTGGCAGCGGGGATCTAGGCTGGGCGTGTGGGTGCCTGCGGCCCAGTAGGCATCCGGTCATGGAGTGCGGTGTGCGCCTGCGGCCCCGCTTCACCCTGTAAGGGCTCCTCATCGGTCCTTATTTGACTTGGGGTGCAAGGGGAACCAGTGCAGTGGCCTTTTAATGAACTTTGAGGAATTTCCTGCTCTTTTTGGAATTTTGCCAGGGGGTGGAGTTCTTGTTTTCTCTCTCTCCAGCTTTATCCTGGATCTCAACTCTGGGCAATAAGAAGCTTCCCACTCGGCCCCCAGTTACAGTCATACAACAGCTGTGGTGGCCTCTTATTTGTACTCTGCACTGCATGGAGCAGGGCACAAACCACTGAGGAAAAGTAGGCTTCACTCTAAGTGGACAAACTCAGGTCAGGTGCCCACCTGGAGCCAATCACTGGGGCTACAGAAATGTCACACGCTGATTAGCCTAAGTCTGTGGGGCTCACCCTGAAGCTGGGATGAGATCGTTCTCACCCCAGTGGCATGGCCGTGAGCTCCTGGAGATGGTGTGGATTAGGACAGAAGACAGTTACTGAAAAACCCTCTTTCTGGTCTGTCTTTGCTATGAGACTATAAGCTCACTGAGGGCAGGGCGGCTGTTTGGTCCACCGCTGTTAAGTGTTCCCATGCCTAATCTTGAGCCTGGCACATGGCAGAGTTTTCCGTGAAGGGTTGGTGAGTTGGGTTGGTGAGCAGAGCTCAGAGCACTGAGCATTTCTGATCTGCCTTCCTCAAAGATTAATGGGCTCCGTTTATATGCACAGGCAATGCCTACTTTTCAACCTGCCACAATTGTCTTCTTTATTTGCTATTTCCTTCTTTATTTGCTATTTCCTAATGGACCCTTAGGTTTATTTCTTGCCTTCTTGGTCCCTTCGTTCTGCAGTCTTTGGTCTGTGTGATGATTTCTACCAACATTGGCGGAGCCTTGCCTGGGTCTGCCTAAGGATGATTATTGCTATAACATCTGTTTCTGGGAAAGTGCTGTGTTTTAATTGCATCTTAAAAGCAGAGGCGTCCAGTACCGAGTTGCCTTTGGGGGATCTGGTGTGGAGTACTATTGATTTATTTATAATTTATAGCCTACCCTCTTCTGGAAAAATAAAATCAACAACCTGAAGCTGTTGATGAACAATGAAATAAATTCTAAAGAGGAAACAGTTCTGGTCCTGGATTTTAATTCTGGTTGTCTCTAACTTGCTGTGTGACCTTGGGCAACTCATTTGACTTTCACAGACCTCAGTTTTTCTCATCTGTGGAATGGAGTACTGAGTGTGTCGGAGTCGGGGAGGGTGAGTGGATAGATGTTTATGATGTGGAGCCCAGAGCTCCCTCCCTCCCCTCTATGATCCTGCAAGTGTGGATGTGTCAGAAACCTTGTCTGATGTGCACACTTACAGGACAGTAAACTACAGAAACGGACTGTGGAAACACTGTAGGAGAGCTTGCTTATGAAAAATCACCTTTTAAGCTATTCTGCATTGTGGCGTGTTTGTAACTGATTGACGGAATGCTTCAGGAACCCACTAAATGCTGGTATTAATCGTACTGCCAGCACATGTCAGGCCGCGAACCCCTTGAACACGATTCAACTTCATTATTTTCCTCTCTGCTTTTGTTTTTAATAATGATGGCACACCCCAGATAGATAAAGACATTTTAATAACTCTCTTTAGAAAAAATGTGTTCTGGCACCTGCATCACTGCTGAGAGCTGAGAGCATCAATACCATTTCCAAGATCATGCAAGCGACTTAGCTTCTAAAGCAAAGTTATGACTATAATTTTCCTCAACTGCCGTCTCGTCTCATGTGATTTGTGCTCAAGTGTACTTCAGTTGGATTGGTTTCCACCAGTTGGAGTATCTTACTACAGCTGGAAGCCCGAAATGGAACACACTCAACTGATTCTATTAGAAACCAAATGTATTTGGTATCCGGAGTAACCAAGGAATCTGGCTCCAGATTTGAGGAGAGTCAGGGGACACAGGGGGTGAACACTAACCTGAAAGTGTAGGGCCCGTTACCCCGGCACAGGAACTCTCCAGAAGCATCCACTGCTTTTCCCTTTGGACAACAAGTTGCAGCCTTCCCATGCATAATTGTTTATTTCTTCTGACTGGACACCACCAATGACCATTCTGACAAGAAAAAGGCTGACATGAGCAGTTGTCTGTAAGAAATCCCTATAATTAGGTATGTTAATTAGTCAGCGTTCTGCCTTGATTCTATTTTTAGCTGAAGACCAGCACCCTCACAAACATCTTTTCCAGAAAATTCTGTGTGCTCTTTCTTGCCAAAAGTTTGCAAAGTCCATCCTAATCCAAGATTAAATCAAAGGGGATATTCTGCACTGTTCCCAAGCCCCTTGCATCCCTGGCAAGCAAAGGTCATACCTCAAGTCCAGACAGGCCCTGAGCATCAGGCTGCTGGCACCATTCAGCAGGAAAGTGGGTGACCAGTTGAGCTGCTCTAAACCAGCATCTGCTGGATGCTTCTTTTTTCCACTTTTTATTTTATAATAGAGGAAACAGATGTCAAAATGGACTTGTATTTATTAATCTTTTGTCACTTGTCAGGATTATTTTCCTGTTCATCTGAAGTTGTATAAATTCAGCTAGAACATTAAGTTCTTAAAGGTAGGTTTATTCCCTTGAATCCACTCTAAAGGATTTGCAAAAGAGGGAAAAAAAAAAAGAATTATGGTACAAAATGGAAAACGATTGATGGAAACAAAGAGCCAAGCTGGATATATATTTTAAGGAAAGGTTTCCAAAGAGGAATCCATCAGGGCACTGCTGCAAAGTATATACTCTATCACAGAAGTTCTAGATTTTAAAATCAAGATGACTATTCTTTTCTCCTTTAAAAAATATTCTATTCATGATATAAAATCATAAACATTTTTCTTAATAGCGCTAGCTGATGAGAAAACTAACAATAAAAACTAACAAACAATAAAATGGTCAACCTTTTGCCTGTGGTAATGGGAGTGAAGAGAAAGGCAGGCGGAGAAAACAAATATTTTCTCAAATCCTAAGTCAGGCTGATTTGCCTTTTTTTATGGATGGAGAAGAGGACTGGGAGAGATGGCAGAAGCTGTGCATTGGTCAGTGTGGGTAGGTTATGCCATGCTAACGAAGAATCCAGCATCTCAGTGGCTTACAACATGGTTTGCACTACATGACCATGGTCGACTGTGGCTCTGTGTCACGTCATCCTTGTCCCAGGACTCAGGTTGATGAAGTAGCTTCTTTCTGGAGCTTTGCTGGTTGTTGGGAATGAAGAAAAAAAAGAAGATTGGTGAACCCCATGCTGGGGCTAAAAGCTTCTGTCTGGAAGTGACACACTTCACTTCTGTTCACATTCCATTGGCCAAAACAAATCATTTGGCCATTCCAGAGAGAGTAAGATGTATGGTCCTCCAGTAGAGAGCATCCTGAATGGGGGGGGGCAGGACAATTATATAGTCCATGAGTGACCATGAGAATGGTCTCCCAGAGCTTGAAGAGTGGGAAATATAATTGACTCCACCTGTTGCAGTTTGAAATCTGGCCTGCTTTTGCCAAGGCCATACTCCCTATAGGCCATTCCCCACCAAGGACTTGTGTGGTGGGGAAACTAAGGCAGACCTATTCCAGGAGGCAGGGGATCTTTTGCTAGCAAACGTGGCTCAAGGACTCCCCAGTAGCTTTGCCAAACCTTCCTCTGGCTGCACAGGGATCTCGGATGCATCCATGCAAACTCCTCTCTCCCTCCTTTACTTGGGGTCACACTTACATCATCATCTGATGACTGTCCCAGCTGTCTCTGGCTCAATCCCTATTTCCTTTCACACACACATTTGCCTATCAAGTCCTTGGATGTTCAAGCCTTTCTTGGCAGAGTCCATCACAGAATATTCTAGTGGAAGAAATTTAGGAGGAAGAAGAAACAAAGTTGAGTGGCTGATGAGTCTCTGGAGTTGTTTGAGTCACTTGTACTCACAAATACATTTGGGCGCCTGGAATGATATGTATGTCCTATGAGGGGGACCATACCATCTGTACTATCAGGATAGGCCTAGGTATAGACACAGATATTCAGGTTCTGGGCTAAACTGGTTGGTCAGAGTGCCTGTCCTGTTCAGAGTCCTTCTAAGGAAGATGGTCCCACTCATGGCCTCCTGCTAGGGAGGCAGCTCTTAGAGCTGTGTGTTACACACGTAACACGTAATTGACCTCTGCCTAAAGGGGTTTAGACCCGAGGTCTAAACGCAAGAGCAGCCAAGAATAGATTGCCTGTGCAGTAATGTGTGAAGAGCTCTGTCTCAATACGGGCAATGGTGATTAAGGGAGGAAAAAATCAATCAGTTCTCTTGGGATTTGCACTGAGACTTTTTTAGTGTAGGTTCTCCCAGGAGCAGACTCTGAGAGGATAACGTGGGTGTAGGAAGTTTATTCGTGAGGTGCAATGGTTAATTTTATGTGTCAACTTGACTGGCCTAAGGGATGCCTGGTTGGTAAAACATGATTTCTGAGCATGTCAGTGAGGGTGTCTCTGGATCAAACACCCTGATCAAATTAGCACTTGATTCAGTCGACTCAGTACCCAGTGTGGGTGGGCATCGTCCAACGGCCTGAATGGAAAAACAAGGCAAAAGAAGAGCAAATTCTCTCTCTTCTTGATCCAGGGTGTCCATTTTTTCCTGCCTCTAGACATCAGAGCTCCTAGTTCTCAGGCCTTTGGACTCTGAGACTTACACTTCTGGACCCCTGCTTCTCAGGCTTTGTAATCTGATTGAATTACACCACTGGCTTCTTGACTCCCCAGCTTACAGATGGCAGACTATGGGACTTCTTGACCTTCATAGCCGAGTGAACCAATTCCTATAATAAATCCCCTATCTATCTATCTATCTATCTATCATCTACCTATCTGCCTATCTATCTATCCATCCATCCTATTGGTTCTTTCTCTCTGGAGAATCCTGACTAATATTGGAGCTGATTCTAGGAATCACAAATAGAGACTATGATGGGAAAATGGAGTCAAAAATGGAGTCAAAAACTAGTAGAGTGAATGAGTGGTTACCACTGTGGGCGACTGGAACTCACCATATTGGGGACCCTTTGAGAAACCATGTGGGACTCATATAGATTTGTCCCCCTGAAGGACATGGAAGCATGACACTTACTCACTCATTCATGAAGTGCCCATCACAATAAGTAATACCCCCCATCACAGTGAGTAATAATAACTCCATCAGTTGAGGGCTATTAATTTTAGGGCATTAACTCCTTTGCTCTCTGGGTTGTACCTGCCACAGCTAAGCAAGCACCCGTGGGACTTCCGTGAAGTCAAAAGGTGCTTGAACTGGGCAGCTCAGCCTACTGGAAACTCTACCACAGCTGTGGTGGCCTTAGGGGCAGGCAGAAGGGGCCTTGATAGCACCTGCAAGGACATATATGGAGAGAATCAGGAGCAGGAATTGAAAATTCCTTTGCACAGCAAAGGAAACCATAAACTAGATGAAAAGACAACCCTCAGAATGGGAGAAAATATTTGCAAATGAAACAGTGGACAAAGGATTAATCTCCAAAATATACAAACAGCTCATGGAGCTCAACAAACAAAAAACAAACAACCCAATTAAAAAATGGGCAGAAGATCTAAATAGACATTTCTCCAAAGAAGATATACAGATGGCCAACAAACACATGAAAAGATGCTCAACATCACTAATTATAAGAGAAGTGCACATCAAAACTACAACAAGGTATCACCTCACATTGGTCAGAATGACCATTATCAAAAAATCTAGAAACAATAAATGTTGAAGAGGGTGTGGTGAAAAGGGAACCCTCCTGCACTGTTGGTGGGAATGTAAACTGATACAGCCACTATGGAGAACAGTATGGAGGTTCCTTAAAATACTAAAAATAGAACTACCATATGACCCAGCAATCCCACTACTGGGCGTATACCCTGAGAAAACCATAATTCAAAAAGAGTCATGTACCACAGTGTTCATTGCAGTACTATTTACAATAGCCAGCACATGGAAGCAACCTAAATGTCCATCAACAGAAGAATGGATAAAGAAGATGTGGCACATATATATACAATGGAATATTACTCAGCCATAAAAAGAAACGAAATTGAGTTATTTGTAGTGAGGTGGATGGATCTAGAGTCTGTCATACAGAGTGAATTAAGTCACAAAGAGAAAAACAAATACGGTATGCTAATGCATATATATGGAATTTAAAAAAAGTGGTACTGATGAAACTAGTGGAAGGACAGGAATAAAGATGCAGACATAGAGAATGGACTTGAGGACATGGGGTGGGGAGGGGGAAGCTGGGGCAAAGTGAGAGAAGCATGGACATATATACACTACCAAATGTAAAATAGATAGCTAGGGGGAAGCAGCCGCATAGCACAGGGAGATCAGCACAATGCTTTGCGATGACCTAGAGGGGTGGGATAGGGATGGTGGGAGGGGATATGGAGACATATGTAAGCATATGGCTGATCTACTTTGTTGTACAGCAGAAACTAACACAGCACTGTGAAGCAATTATACTCCAATAAAGATGTATAAGAAAAAAAGAAAAGACACAGAAGAACAGAAAGCAGAAAATATCAAGACCCGAGGAGTAAGAAGAAGCTGTGAGGTAGAAGGAGACATGAAGTAAGAAAACACACATATTGAGTTGCTGGTTAGGTCATGGGTTGATCATGAGAAAACTTGAATGGGTGACAGGGACAGGCGAGTTCTGCTGGGGGCACAGACACTTCTTTCCTTCTCCATCCTCCAACTTGCAAGGCAATGTCCATGCTTTTTAGTGGATAACATTTCTTATGGCCCTTGTATTGCACTGATTAGAGATTAAGTCCTTAGTTCCAAGGACGAGATAAGTGGGTTTTCACCCCTAGCTGAATGGATTTTCATGCAGATTCTTGGGACACAGGGAAAACACAAGCAAGCATTAAGGCTGCTTTCTGGGGTTCTGAGACACAATGAGGGGAAGATAAAGGGAGACCCCAGCCCAAAAAGGGGGTGCAAAGTTCCGGTTTCTCCACAGGCCTGCTCTGCTGCTGTGGGATGGGGCTCACAGGTGCACGGCCTGGGGCTCTTCTGCAGCTGGGGTCCTACCTTTGCTAAGAGGGGGAAACAGGCTTTCCTCTGTGGGTCTCAGCAGGTGCAGGGGAAGCCTTATGTGTCCTACTGCTTTGGCTGCCCCGGGAGGCTGGCAGGTCCTTGCTACCTCTGGGATCAGGTGGGTGTAAGTCTCACCATCAAGGATGGCTGAGCATTCAGGACCCAAACACCCCAGACCCATGTAAGCCACTGATTCTTTTAAAATGCCTAGCTAAAATCCAGTCATATTCCTACATTTTAATGTAGAATTAGTCCCTAAATGTGAAGTGTTACATTATTGTCAAGATGCAGTATTCAGCTTTATATTTAAGGTCTATAAATTTCAATTACTTTAAGGGAAAGTTTGGTGACTAAAGAAAGTCTTGGTCCAAAGTGGTATTTGTTTGGCAGGGGAGTTACTCAGGACCCCTAGAGAGATTGCCCTGAAGATGAATACAATGACAGCATCTTAAAAGCTTTGTCAACTGCCCCATACTTTCTTGGCCACTAAGGCAACATAACACCATGGAAACATCCCAGCCTTCTCCTATATATTCTTTCCATCCATTAAAATGTACCTGTGCAGCATTCCACTCCCATCTAAGGTGTGCAAGGCTGGGCAGGGCTTACTGTCCTGAGATAGTGGTCTTTCTGTGGAGAACCTTTGAGGATACTGCCAATTACAGGTTTGGTTCTCAGGAGAGCAGATGCTGAGATGAATTGAGGAGGGCGATACATTTACTGGGGAGTCACACCTGGGAAAACAAAAGAGTATGAAGCAGGATTGCACAGTGGGAGTTGTAAGACCAGGGTGCAGGTTGAATAGAGCCTCTGCCAGCTCAACAGAGAACTGTGGAGCAAGATGGTCCTTTATAGGGTCCTGTGTTGGGTGTAAATGGCTAGTGCCTGTCCTGCTCAGTCATTGGCTGGGGACCACCCGTGAGAGCTCAACTTTGGCTTGAAAATGGAGGATAAGACTCTAAAGACATTAACAGCTGAGGTTGTCAGCAGCCCACGCTCCTTGAGAGAGACATCTGAGTGGTGCATCTCTGTGTCCGCCATAGTGATTTAACCCAAGGAAAGACTGTGTAATATGGACATTTTAAGGCCTGTGGTGAGCTGAGTAGGGAGAAATCTTCAGTGTTTATAAATGTTTATTCGGGACCTACTTTGTGTTGGATGTGTTCACAAAGCATGTGTCTTCTGACACTTTGAGCAAAAGAAGAAAAAAGAGAGCTTTTTTGTTGCTCCCTTCCCTGCTTCTGGTTGTCTTTTGTTTGGTTGTCTTGCTTGGCAGAATATTTAAGTCCTACTTATCTTTCAAGGCTCAGATCAGGATTATCATGTGACAAAATATTTGAATTGGGACTCTCCCAGAAAATCTGGGACTTGTTTCAAAGCCTGTGCCTTCAAATCACCAGTGCTGGCCAGCTCTGCGGATTTTCTGTCAGTAGGAGAACTGTTTTTGTTTTTGTTTATGTTGACCTTGATCTGTTGTATGTTTCCAGACACAATGGCTGCTTGACCCTCATCAAGTCCTTAGCTCACTGGGGCAAGGATTGTTCTCAGTGCTCCTATGAGACCACTGTGAATTTCTATCCTGGACTGAGTGTACTGTCCCAGAGGTCAATCTGCTCTCTCCTCCTTGGCCTGAGTCCCCACATACCTCTTGTAATATACATCTCCTGCTACACTGAGTGTGTTTTTGGTGCTTAACGGTATATGTCATTTCTTACAACATGATCTGTTACACAAGCCAGCTGCTTCATCTGGCACTCATCTGAAGATGTAGTCATGGGTTCCAGTGCTGGAGGAAAACCTGCCTGTGATGAGCTGAGCAGGAGGGTACCAGAATGTTGGTTTCCGATCTGGAGCACGTAGATATGGCTGCAACTAATTTAGCCATCAAGATGCAAGAAACAGTCCTATATTTCATGGGCCATTTGATGGATTTTCAAGGATAATGTTGACTTTGTGAGTTTCACCTTATGGACAGAATCACTATAGCCAAAGCTGTTGGTCCAATGTAGTCAAATGGGCCATTCATTGCACATTTATTGAGCCCCTGTGATGTGCTGGACACCGTCTCCTCCTTACCTAGCTCCCACCTTGCAGACACTCAGGACCTTCCTGCTGCCTGTAGGCGTGTCCCCAGCCAGTGGATGGAATCGCACTCAGGTCTGCCTCACCTGCTCAGTTATCTCTGTGCTCACCATCCTTCTTCCTCAGAACTTTTCCTTAATTCAGACTTAGCATCTCCTGCCTCATTCCCTCTGAACCCTGCTCCCTTCCTGCTGCACAGCCACTGGCCATTTTGATGAAGAATTGGTCCCTTGGATGCTAATCCATGGATCTCTATGGTAGGGCTTGTGTTGAGAGCACACGGCCTGGATGGACAGAACGTCCTCTTCCAAGAAAGGACTTTGAGGGCAAGAATGAAATTGGGCAGCTCTTGAAATGGTTTCAGAATTACCCCTGGCGTGAGATGATAGGGATCATACAGCTGGGTCTTACTGTTGAAGGCCGGTTGGTGCACGTAAGCAATAAAGTTAAGGTCTTCTTGGCAATTCAACTTTGTTATTATAGAAACTCTTTCTCTAGATTTGGCCTTCTCATGTTTTCCTTGAGCTTTCTGCCAATTTTCCCTCAGAATGTGGCTTTGCAGACAGGAGTTGCCCTGGGAAAATATCCTTTACCTTTTAAGGCTATTTATTTTCAAAGGCACTAAAACAATAATTTGTGATGTCTTTAATAGAGTTTAAATGAACGAATAAATTTAGCTTTTATGTTATTATGAAGTTTTTACTTTCAGCTGTAAAGTAGGATTTTTATAGTTTTGTGGACTTAGGCAAAAGGAGATGTGTATCAAAGCTAATATAGATTTCAGCTTTTGTGAATTAAAAATAGAAAATTTATAATATATTCATCAATGCAGGAAATTAAAATGGTGTCTTTTTCTTTATAAAAATGGAAAGTCAGTCATTATACCTTTTAATAGAGATTAAATGAATAAAATCACCTTTTAACATAAAATAAATTTGACATTTTCATTATCTTTCCCCAGGTGTGGTTCTTGGCATGATGTTAACATTACCTTCAGTTAGTAATTAAGTCTGGTTGTGAGAACTTTTGTTTCTCACTAGAGTCTAAGTTCTCCAGGTCACCTCTAGGTATTCTTGGCAGCTAGTGCATAGTAGGCCTACAGTATATATGTTGAACCAACACATAACTTTGGGTTTGTCAGGCCCCAAGAGCTGTGATTTTCACAAATAAAAAAACTTGGTGTTATGATCCCCTAAATCTGTGTGAGAGGGAAAGGGAGGCACCTACTATGTGCTGGGCATCCTGATTATCCTTGTCACATCACACTGTATCTATGGTACTAGCTTAGGTTATATGGAGTTATCTGTATGTATAAAACCCTTAGTCCTTCAAGAACAGGGGACAGACAAAATCCTGTCATAGCCAAGCCTATTGCAAGGAGAAACCATAAAGTATTTCCATGTCCTTGTTGGTGGTTCCAAGAGTCACTTTTGGCCCAGGCGAGGTGAGGAAAAGCTCTGTCCCAGAAGTTCAGGTCAGGGTCATGAACCCACTTCTTTCTAATTATGTTCCAGGGTCAGGTTATCCAGAGAGTGGCTTCTGCGGTTAGAAAACTACTATCAAATCCAGCCTGAGCAACCCTAGACAGCTTACCTCATCTCTCCATGCAAATGAAAATTCTCATATCTGCCTTGTAGGTTGAGAATGAAATGAGCTTATTTATATGCAGCCTGCTGGCAGACTGTATCAGTTATCTGTTGTCCCAGGGATGCTTGGTAACAGATGACCACAAAACCTCAGGGGCATATAACAATAAGTGTTTATTGCTCATGTGTTTGATTCTGCTGGGGGTTGGCTAGATGGTTCTGCAGATCTAGGCTGGGCTTGCTCATATGTCTGTGGCTTGTCTATCTGTTGGCTGGCTGATCTAGGCTGAGACAAACCACATGCTTCTCATTCTCTGTCAGGGTAGCCTGGGCAGAGGTCCAAGAGAATAAGCCCTAATGAGCAAGTCCACTGCAAGTTTCTGCTTATGATGCATCTGCTAACACCCCAGAGGCTGATGTGAGCACAAGAATGATTGAGTCAAGCATCAAAGAGTGGGATGGATCACCCTGCCAATGAAGGGAGGCCACAGCAGGCTATATGATGAGAGGCGTGGATACAAGAGGGGGGAAGAATTGGGGACATTTTGTAACATACCCCAGTAGATATTGAGTGGCTTTAAGGAACAACCGTCAGATTTTTGGCTATCCAGGATCTGAACTTTTTTCCTACCTTTGGCATATTCCCCACCTCATAGGTCTTGATGAAAGGCAGAGCCCATTTCCTAGTCCCAATTCTCCTGATGTACCTGCCTGGACCCTGAATCTGGACCTGGGATGCAAAGAAGCATGGAGAATCCACCAGGTGGTGGAGACAGTGATGGAGGCCTTGCACAGTTTTAGGGCAGAAATGTCAGGTGTGTTAATGATGGTTCCCTGTGAGTAGTAGAATGATCATATCAGTGGTCCCAACTTGTCACCTCCTGTATCAGGTCCTTTGTGTGGTTTTGCAGTTCCTTCACTAAAGAGGCTATTTCCCTAGTCAAGCTTGTATTGTGACTTGCTGTAGCCAATAAGGTGATGGTGCTGCCAGTTCTGAGCCTCAAGCGATACTGCATGCCTTTGCAATTCCTCTGCTCCTCTGCCATTGCCATGAGAATACACCTGGTCTGGACATGTGGGCAGAGCTGAGTCATTCCAGTCACCCCAGGCGACACCAGCCCAGGAGAGCTAATAGCAGCCAAGCTGGAGCCTCACGAGTGCTCCAGTCAAGATTCCAGAGCTGCCTCCCAGACTCTGAGTGTCCCAGACACGTGAGAAACAAACACTTATTATCATCTTTCACAGAGTGTTTGCGGCTGTTGGTTAGACAGCATTATTGTAGAAACAGCTAAGGGATGCTTGTGTCCACTGCCAGACTGTGTGCTGGGATTTCGAGTGGTCCTGGCTGCCTAGCATCTCTTTGTTCCTGTCCATTTTCAGAGCCTGGGCCTCCAGAATTCTTGGCGATTAAGCAAGTTACCCAGGATCTTTTCAGCAAATGCCCTTGCCAGAGCCAGTTTCTGTTTTCCATGTTGAAGAACTCTGTCTAGTTCCGTGCAAAGATCGTGCTCTTATTATTATTCTCCCATTTCTGCCTCTGTTTGAACTGGCACTTATCTTCCTGAACCTGTTTCCTTCCTGAATTAAAGAGCGTCTGACACTCTATCTTCCCCAAGAAGCCTCTCTTGACTAATTGGGAGGTGCTGGTTTCTCCTTGTATCTTCTCTTCTTTGAGTGCCAGCATCTTCTCAGACTCACTTGTCACTGTCTTCCACCCTGCTCAGAGCAGCAGTGAAGCAACTGCCATTGTTCTCATGGAAGTGATTCATCTGTTAGATGTTTACAGAATTATCAGTGTTTGTTCATGTCATCATTGCCTATTATAGAGAGTAAGTGTGCAATGGACACAGATGGTGTTTATTTAACTGGTTTTTTGTACACCACATACATACATTCTGTTGATTCAGGTGAGTAGATCAGCCCTTTGGTGATGATGAGTAATCAGATACTGGACAGAGACAGGCAGTTGGTGGCCAGTCTAATTTGCTTCCAAAGAGATTGCCTGAACTGAGCCGTGACATTAGAATCGAAGAAGTGGTTTGGGACCCTTGGCATATTGAAAAGAGTGTGGGCCTTGGTGCCAAAGGGCTGAGTTTGCATCCCAGCAGTGTGCCTTGGGAAAATGACTTAGACTCTCCAACCCCCTGTTTCCTGAGCTCTAAAATGGGGACACAAACCAATACTGTCCCCGTTCATTGGTCTAAGTTGTTGTGACAATCAAAAGAAACACTGCTCACAAATGTGATTTGTAAATTGTAAAAAAAAAAAAAAAAAAAGTCTAAGAGCAAGGGAATAATGATGGATGCTAACTACTGGGCTCTCTTGACCCCAGTTTCACTTTTTTTTGGAGGCCAGGAGAAGACGAGAAGTCAGTACAGGCCAGGAGTCTGGAGTCAGTGTCCAGGTAGTTACTGGGTAATAAATTTCTCACCCTGGTCTGGAACCAATAGCCACAGACCTGACCATGCTAGGCTGGCAGATAGGGATGAGGAGTCCTCAACATGCACATCTCAGGGCATAGGGCAGAGTAACGCCAGCCAGCATGGTTCTCTTTTTCTTAAGCAAGAAGACTGGGTGAGAGTGAGTCCTCTAAGTGTAGTAGGGAAGTGAGTGTTAGAGAGGGCTTATATCAGAGAAGAATTGATTTTGACCATGACTAATAGAGACCTGGAAGGTAGTGGCTTAAACAATTATTCAAGATTTTATTTTCTCACCTAAAGAGAAGTCCTGAGGTGGGCAATTGAGGGCTGATGTGGTAGCTCCATGAACAGAGACTCAGGCTTCTAGAAATCCCCCTGTCTATTCTTATGGCTTGGTCCCCTTTTTTTGCATTTGATTTATTTATTAATAATTTAAATTTTAAAAAATTGAAGTATAGTTGATTTACAACATTGTGTTAGTTTCTGGTGCACAGCAAAGTGAGGCAGTTATATATATATATATATATATATATATATATATATATATATGTATATAAAAATGCATGTATATATGCTTTTCCAGATTCCTTTCCGTTATAGTTTATTACAAGATATTGAACATAGTTCCCTGTGCTATACAGTGGGCCCTTGTGGTTTATCTGTTTTATAGACAGTAGCTTGTATCTGCTGATCCTTAACTCCTAATTTATCTCTCCCCCCTTTCCCCTTTGGAAACCATAAGTTTGTTTTCTATGTCTGTTTCTGTTTTGTAAATAAGTTCATTTGTATAATTTTTTACATTCCACATATAAATGATATCATCTGATATTTGTCTTTCTCTTTCTGACTTAATTCACTTAGCATGATAATCTCTAGGTCCATCTGTGTTGCTGCAAATGGCATTGTTTCATTCTTTTTCATGGCTGAGTAGTATAGTGTGATCCTTTTTTTTAAGCTCTCAAGATAACTGCCAGGGCACCAGCAGTTATGTCTGTATCTCAGGCAGGAAGGATGGGAGAGGGTGCTCACCAGCTAAGTCATTCCCCTTTAAAGACCTTCTCAGAAAACACCTTCTAGTGACTTCTGCTTGCATCTCATTGGTTAAGGGAGGCTGGTAAAAGTGCCTTTCTAGCTGAGCATACTGTCACCCCCAAAGAGAATTGGAGTTCTATTAGTAAGGAAGAATGGGGGCAATCAGCTGTCTCTTCCATGGGATTCTTATGCTCTGACACCCCAGTATCATGACGCACAGTCCTCAGAGGGAAATGTGACATTTGGAAACAGTATAGCATTATTGGCTAAGAGTCTGAATTAGGAGGACAGATTGTCCTGGTATCAAATTTGCCTCTATCACTTGTACATTTGTACAAATGAATGGCACTTAAATAAAATGAAATGCAGCATATCTAGTCTCACAAAGTGGAGAAAATTAGGGTCATCATTTCTAATTCTGATTTAAAGAGCCCTATAATTCATTCATGCATTCATTCATCTATTTATGTACTTCTCAAATGTGTATATTTATTTATTTTGGGGAGGGATTCATTTTCCTACCCCCACAGCTTTATTGAGATATAATTGACATGTAACATTGTGTAAATTAAGGTGTACAATGTGCTGATTTGATACACGTATATATTGAGAAATGATCACCTCACCTATTACCATTCTTTGGTGTGTCGAGAACATTTAAGATTTACTCTCTAAAAAGGTGGAACGCCTCAGGGATTTGTGTGTCATCTTTGCGCGGGGGCCATGCTATGTTTTGTCATCTTTCCAGTTTTAGTACATGTGCTGCTGAAGCGAGCTCTAGGAAATATTCGTTGAGAATCTATTGTGTACCAGGTAACATGTTAGGTTCTGAGGAACCTTGATGGTCTCACATTCTAATGAGGGAATGGGGCCGGGGGAAGAGACAGGTAAACATATAATTACAGCAACAGTCAAAAAGTTTCATGACATACTGTTGGTAAAGCTGTATTATCACCTACTGGTGAGAACAAAAATTAGGAAAGGACATTTGGCAATATTTAGCAAAATTGCAAGTGTGCATATCTGTGGACCCAGCGATTCCACTTCAGGGAGCCTATCCGAAGGAAATAATGGTGCCAAATATCATAAGCACAGGATTATTTATTGCAGCATTATTTGTAATACAAAAGATTGGAGGCAACCAAAATGTCCCTAGATTATGGTACCTCCCTGTAATGGAATGCCACAGAGCTCTCTAAAAGAATGAAGCTGGATATAGAAAGATCTCCAAAATATGCTAAAGTGCAGGCGCGGACCAGTGTAAAAGCGTTTGTGTAAAAAGGAGGGAAGGAAAGAACATACCTAAGTATATATACATCAAATATCCCAGGAAGGATACTGAAGGAATTGTTATTAGTAGCCTCTGTGGAGGAGAACTAGGTGTCTATAGGATAGGGTTATATATTCTTTTACCTTTCAAATTACCAATTGTGTGAACATATTGCTTTTCAAAAAATAAAAAAAAGTTTAAACTTTTAAAAAGGAAATAGTTACATCGAATGAGCCAAGTATAAATGGAAGTATGTGTAAAGTGCTCTTGGGATGCCAAGTAGATTTGTGTATTATAATTATAAGACATCTGACGGGGAGAGTTGGTGTCAGAATAGGTAACTTTTAATATTCTTAGAATCCTGTGCTTCTGTGATGATAAAAGGAGACATTAGAGGATGGCTGAATTCCTTTCAAATGCTAGAATTCTGTGATTCAATGGTTTTAAGAAATTGAAGAAGCAGAGGTTTGTGTATATGTGTGTGGGGGAAGGGAGAGCTTTAATAATTAAATGCTAGGAGTGCACCCAGTAACCATCCCATCAACAAGGAAAGACAGTTAATCTATGCACGTCTTCTTCAGGGCGCAGAGGGAAGAAGGCCTGCTTCCTGTGCTCATGAGCGTGGTGCCTCCTGCTAGCTGCTCAGGTACTGCTGTGCCTCTTTAAATCAAACCCAGGCGAGTAAATTTAGTACCAGAAGTGGGAGGCTTCTGCATAACTAAAGATTTTCCCTTTGTTTTCTTGATCTATATGTTTCTCTGAGCACACCAGCTATTTTGTTAGCCTCCCACTGTGGGAAAGATGCAACTTTGTGACTTTGGCAGTTGTCAAGGAGATCTGAAGGAAAAAACTTAGCCAAGACTTATTAGGTGATTTATCTCAGTTTTTAATAAACCAGGGAAGAAATGTTACGAGCCAAGGAGCGGCACTGGGAAAAACAAGCCAAGGCCAGAGACAAAAATAACCCACAGAATAAATGCTTGCCTGCAGCAAACAGGATGCCAGGATGACTGCCAGCCCAGACTCCTTTGGGAGGCTTGGCCTCCCCCAACAGAGGTTCCCAAGCTGTCTGGGAAGGCTCCCCTCTTGAACAAGGGATCCAGGGATCCCTTGTTCCCAGGGCAGGAACAAGGGGCAGGCCCAGTGGATCTGCAACACACACACTGACCTAATTCACTGGAGTTCATCCATGGCTGGGCTTCTGGGTACCACAATCTCTTCTGGTTTCTTGCAGAGGTTTGTGACCTCCATATGGTCAGATGTGCTAGGTGTTTTTTATCCCAATCTGAAAGGCTGAGTTATGCACAAGTCATCCTTAACACTTTTCCATTTTAATCCCTCAGGCTTCCTAGAAAGGCTGTGGGGCCGTTCCTCCAGGAAAAGGGAGTCCCATTCATTGCCAGGTCCCTAGGACACCTCCTGGGTGAGCAGGAATCGCGAGTGTCTGCTGTACGCTTAAGATGGTTCCCAATGAAGGACTCATCCTCCCCTCAGTCAGGTGGAAGGACTCCAGGTTCCCAAGTTCAGATGCCATCGAGAAGGGCATATCCTGAGGAGGCCTGATGGTCAGCTGACCCCCCACCCCGCCCCACTCTGCCCTCTGCCCCTGAACTTCAGAGTGACAATGAATCTGCTTCTTGCCAGACTAGGTCTTCCACACAACTAACTAAACTATCCTCCACCACATGCCTTAAACATTTTTTTTTTTATTGTGCTAAGATGTATATAACATGAAATCAACCTCTTAACCATTTTTAAGTCTACAGTCCATTAGGTACATTCACATAATTGTACAACCATCACCACCATTCAGAAATTTTCATCTTTCCAAACTGGAACTCTGTGTCCCTTAAGCAATAACTCCCTACCCGCCTCCCCAAGCCCCTGGCAACCACCACCCTACTTTCTGCCTTTACGAATTAGACTACTCTGGGTACCTCATTGGAGTGGGATCATACAGTACTATCCTTTTGTAACTGGCTCACTTCACTTAGCACAATGTTTTTAATGTTCATCCATGCTGTCCTGCCCTCCATCCCCTCTTTAGTTTTTGTTCCCATCCCCACAGGCTCTGCTCTCTCCTCCCCTTCCAAATTAGGAGTTTGGGATTAACATATACACACCACTATATATAAAATAGATAAACAACAAGGACTTACTGTATAGCACAGGGAACTATATTCAATATCTTATAATAACCTATAATAGAAAAGAACCTGCAAAAGAATATATATATATATATATATATATATATAACTGAATCACTCTGCTGTACACCTGAAACTAACACAATATTGTAAACCAACTATACTTCAATTTAAAAAGTAAAATAAAATAAAACCGGTACCCTTGCATGAACTGATTTTAAAGTCACATCCTGACAGAAATTGAGATAAGAATATCAAGAAAGACGCAAGGAAGCAGTAAAAGAAAGAGACCAGGAGACGAGAGGAAGGTATTCACAGGGCTCCTCCTGACTTAATTGAAACCTGGTGCCCTTGGAAGCATCCATCCCCCACAGCCCTTTCTTTTGGGGCGGGCGGTGGGCAGCTCCCCTCCCCCAGACTGTTCCTTCCCCAGCTTTAGGGAACTGTCCGGGGTCCTGCATTATGGAACAGCAGAATCAGAGCAGTGGGGTGGCAGGAGCTCCACAAATATCAGTGCATTTCCTGACATCTTTACGTGATAACAGCACCAGGGCTGGGGGAGCAACAGAAGCAAGCCGCTTGCCTGTGTGGAGGGGACACGCATTACCTCTTTAATATCTTTTTATTTTTTAACATCTTTATTGGAGTATAATTGCTTGAGAATGTTGTACTCATTTCTGCTGTATAACAAAGTGAATCAGCTATATGTATACATATATCCCCATATCACGTCCCTCTTGCGATTCCCTCCCACCCCCCCATCCCACCCCTCTAGGTGGTCACAAAGCACCGAGCAGATCTCCCTGTGCTATGCGGCTGCTTCCCACGAGCTATTGGTTTTATGTTTGGTAGTATATATATGTCAGTGCTACTCTCTCACTTCATCCCAGCTTACCCTTCCCCCTCCCCGTGTCCTCAAGTCCATTCTCTACGTCTGCGTCTTTATTCCTGTCCTGCCACTCGGCTCATCAGAACCTTTTTTTTTTTTTTTACATTCCATATATATGTGTTAGCATACGGTACTTGTTTTTCTCTTTCTGCCTTACTTCACTCTGTATGACAGACTCTAGGTCCATCCACCTCACTACAAATAACTCAATTTCGTTTCTTTTTATGGCTGAGTAATATTCCATTGTATATATGTGCCACATCTTCTTTATCCATTCATCTGTCGATAGACACTTAGGTTGCTTCCATGTCCTCGCTATTGTAAATAGAGCTTCAATGAACATTGTGGTATATGACTCTTTTTTTTTTTTTTTTTTTTGGTGGTACGCAGGCCTCTCACTGTCGCAGCCTCTCCCGTTGTGGAGCACAGGCTCCAGACGCGCAGGCTCAGCAGCCATGGCTCACGGGCCCAGCCACTCCGTGGCACGTGGGATCTTCCCGGACGGGAGCACGAACCCGTGTCCCCTGCATCGGCAGGCGGACTCTCAACCACTGCACCACCAGGGAAGCCCTATGACTCTTTTTGAATTATGGTTTTCTCAGGGTATATGACCAGTAGTGGGATTGCTGGGTCATATACTAATTCTATTTTTAGTTTTTTAAGGAACCTCCATACTGTTCTCCATAGTGGCTGTATCAGTTTACATTCCCACCAACAGTGCAAGAGGGTTCCCTTTCCTCCACACCCTCTCCAGCATTTATTGTTTGTAGATTTTTTGATGATGGCCATTCTGACCGGTGTGAGATGATACCTCACTGTAGTTTTGATTTACATTTCTCTAATGATTAGTGATGTTGAGCATCCTTTCATGTGTTTGTTGGCAATCTGTATATCTTCTTTAGAGAAATGTCTATTTAGGTCGTCTGCCCATTTTTGGATTGGGTTGTTTGTTTTTTTGATATTGAGCTGCATGAACTGCTTGTATATTTTGGAGATTAATCCTTCGTCCATTGCCTCATTTACAAATATTTTCTCTCATTCTGAGGGTTGTCTTTTCATCTTGTTTATGGTTTCCTTTGCTGTGCAAAAGCTTTTAAGATTCACTAGGTCCCATTTGTTTATTTTTGTTTTTATTTCCATTTCTCTAGGAGGTGGGACAAAAAGGATATTGCTGTGATTTATGTCATAGCCTGTTCTGCCTATGTTTTCCTCTAAGAGTTTTATAGTGTCTGGCCTTAGATTTAGGTCTTTAATCCATTTTGAGTTTATTTTTGTCTATGGTGTTAAGGAGTGTTCTAATTTCATTTGTTTACATGTCCCTGTCCAGTTTTCCCAGCACCACTTATTGAAGAGGCTGTCTTTTCTCCATTATATATTCTTGCCTCCTCTATCAAAGATAAGTTGGCCATATGTGCGTGGGCTTATCTCTGGGCTTTCTATCCTGTTCCATTGATCTATGTTTCTGTTTTTGTGCCAGTACCATACTGTCTTGATTACTGTAGCTTTGTAGTATAGTCTGAAGCCCAGGAGCCTGATCCCCCCATCTCCGTTTTTCTTTCTCAAGATTGCCTTGGCTATTCAGGGTCTTTTGTGTTTACATACAAATTGTGAAATTTTTTGTTCTAGTTCTGTGAAAAATGCCATTAGTAGTTTGACAGGGGTTGCCCTGAATTTGTAGATTGCTTTGGATAGTATAGTCATTTTCACAATATTGATTCTTCCAATCCAAGAACATGGTATATCTCTCCATCTGTTTGTATCACCTTTAATTTCTTTCATCAGTATCTTATAGTTTTTTGCATACAGGTCTTTTGTCTCCTTAGGTAGGTTTATTCCTAGGTAATTTATTCTGTTTGTTGCAATGGTAAATGGGAATGTTTCCTTAATATCTCTTTCATATTTTTCATCATTAGTGTATAGGAATGCAAGAGAGTTCTGTGAATTAATTTTGTATCCTGCTACTCTAGGAAATTCATTGAATAGCTCTAGTAGTTTTCTTTTGGCATCTTTAGGATTCTCTATGCATAGTTTCATGTTGTCTGCAAACAGTGACAGTTTTACTTCTTTTTTCCGATTTGTATTCCTTTTGTTTCTTTTTCTTCTCTGACTGCTGTGGCTAAAACTTCCAAAACTTTGTTGAATAATAGTGGTGAGAGTGGGCAACCTTGTTTTGTTCCCGATCTTAGAGGAAATGGTTTCAGTTTTTTACCATTGAAAATGATGTTGGCTGTTGGTTTGTCATATATGGCCTTTATTATGTTGAGGTAGGTTCCCTCTATGCCTACTCTTTGGAGAGTTTTTTTTTTTTTTTTTTTTTTTTGCGGTATGTGGGCCTCTCACTGTTGTGGCCTCTCCCGTTGCGGAGCACAGGCTCCGGACGCACAGGCCCAGCGGCCATGGCTCACGGGCCCAGCCGCTCCGCGGCATGTGGGATCTTCCCAGACCGGGGCACGAACCCGTTTCCCCTGCATCGGCAGGCGGACTCTCAACCACTGCGCCACCAGGGAAGCCCCGGAGAGTTTTTATCATAAATGCGTGTTGAATTTTGTCAAAAGTTTTTCTGCATCTATTGAGATTATTATATGATTTTTATCCTTCAGTTTGTTAATGTGGTGTATCACATTGATTGATTTGTGTATATTGAAAAATCCTTGCATTCCTGGGATAAACCTCATTTGATCATGGTGTATGATCCTTTTAATGTGCTGTTGGATTCTGTTTGCTAGTATTTTGTTGAGGATTTTTGCATCTATGTTCATCAGTGATATTGGCCTGTCGTTTTCTTTTTTTGTGACATCTTTGTCTAGTTTTGGTATCAGGGTTATGGTGGCCTCGTAGAATGAGTTTGGGAGTGTTCCTCCCTCTGCTATATTTTGGAAGAGTTTGAGAAGGATAGGTGTTAACTCTTCTGTAAATGTTTGATAGAATTCGTTTGTGAAGCCATCTGGTCCTGGGCTTTTGTTTGTTGGAAGATTTTTAGTCACAGTCTCAATTTCAATGCCTGTGATTGGTCTGTTTATATTTTCTATTTCTTCCTGGTTCAGTCTTGGAAGGTTTTACTTTTCTAAGAATGTGTCCATTTCTTCCAGGTTGTCTATTTTATTGGCATATAGTTGCTTGTAGTAATCTCTCATGAACCTTTGTATTTCTGCAGTGTCAGTTGTTACTTCTCCTTTTTCATTTCTGATTCTATTGATTTGAGCCTTCTACCTTTTTTTCTTGATGAGTCTGGATAATGGTTTATCAATTTTGTTTATCTTCTGAAAGAAGCAGCTTTTAGTTTTATTGATCTTTGCTATTGTTTTCTTCATTTCTTTTTCATTTATTTCTGATCTGATCCTTATGATTTCTTTCCTTCTGCTAACTTCAGGGTTTTTGTTCTTCTCTCTCTAATTGTTTTAGGTGTAAGTTTAGGTTGTTTATTTGAGATTTTTCTTTTTTCTTGAAGCACCTCTTTAATCTCTTAATTTCCCTCCTGTCAGTCATGTGAGGGCTGATACATCTGTAAATCCATTGGTGAAAACCCCACAGGTTGTTAATCAGGGGAACTGGCTGGGAGATAACTGTTACCCAGAGCTGGCTTCAGTGAGGAGCAACCCAGTTTTATGGGGAGAGTCGGACTCTCATTTTTCTGTTATTGTACTTAACGTGATTGGCCATTATTTCTAAGAAAAGGGAGCTGCCGGCAGCCTCTGTGTGGGATTTCTCTGGAAGGGCTCCTGCAGCTTACATTCAGCCCTTCCTTTTGTCAGGTCATTTATGATGGGTTGGATTGGACACTTACAAACAAATAAGTTCTTTCCTAATTGATGCATGAAACAGTCTCTTGTTGGTTGTTGTTTTTGTATTGGCACTCTCAGTCTTAGCTACTGAGGAATGAAATATTGTTATTGTAGTTGAAGTAGCTGAGTCCGACGCCAGTGTTTATAGGGCTCCTGTGTTCTTGTTGTGTTTTGGTGAGGGATGGGTGGAGGGGTGGCTAGTTCTTCCTTCACTGCCCTCCTAGAGGAAGAATGCCCAAGAGCAGACTCCAGGATGGTCCGGGAAGGTGAGGAAATCAAGGAGGAGGAAATAGTCGGGTGGTCAAAATGGGCTTTGGTGTTTGACTCAACCTCTATTGATTGACACATTCTGAAAGCGGTCTCAAGAAAGGGAGGAAGAAAAAGAACCTGACAGAAGAGTTGCTGAATTCTAGGGTGTTGTTTGAGGCCAGCTTGTCCGTCTGCACTTTGCTCCCTGCTTGACCTGCTTCACCACCCCGCCTCTGGGAAAGGGATCTTCCCTCCCCTTGGGAGTCTCTTTCCATAAAAAGGTCCCTGTGATCTGGAAATGCTCACTTTTGCCTCACCTGGTTCCCTGATGCTGTGTGCAAGCCCTTATTTTTATCATTTCCATATGAGGTGGAGAAAAGCCAGTCACCACCCTCAGTGGATGTACTCAGCCCCTATTAAACTAGAAAATGAACCTTCCTTCATGTCTTCTCCAAGCTTACCAAAAAGCCAGTTTCTTTACTGAAGGCTGGCACCCTTTGCCCACACCTACCTGTGAGATCTAGTTGGTTAAATGCACAGGCTTTGTGTTTGCCAAACCTCCGAGACGAGGGTGTGTTGTGTTAGTAATCTTTTAATTCAGGGATAGGGAGAGGGTCTGCTGTGAAGGAATAAGGGTGGGACGGTTTAGGGGATCCGAGTGAATGGGGAATGAAGTGCTGAAGAGTGCAGGGCCTGAAGCTGGGCTGCCTGGTGGGAATTCCAGTTCTGCTGCATGTTGGCTGGTTGACCTTGAGTCAGGTTCTGTTCTGTAAAATAGATTTTAACAGAACCTCCTTTGTAGAGCTTTGCAATAGGATTACAGATTATACCATGTAAATGGCTTAACACAGCACCTGGGCTATGGGCCACTTAATTAATGTTGGCTATTATTATCATTATCATCATCATCATCTTTTTCATTATCTCTCATTTGCTAGACTGTGAGCTGCTTGAGGACAGGGACTAGATTTACCTGCGCAAAGGAGGACTCTGCGAGAGTTTGTTGAATCAATGAACAAAGGTTATTTAGTGACAGTCTTTCCTTTCTACCTACTCTTTTTTTTAGCTTTTTAAAATTTATTTATTTTTAAATTAAAAAAAATTGAAGTATGGTTGATTTACAATGTTTCAGGTGTACAGCAAAGTGATTCAGTTATACACATATACATATATTTCATTATACTATATTATATTATATTATATTAATATTCTTTTTCAGATTCTTTTCCACTATATGTTATTACAGGATATTGAATATATTTTCCTGTGCTATACAGTAGGTCCTTGTTGTTTATCTATTTTATATATAGTATTTTTTTTTTTTTTGAGGTATGCGGGCCTCTCACTGCCGCGGCCTCTCCTGTTGCGGAGCGCAGGCTCCGGACGCGCAGGCTCAGTGGCCATGCTCACGGGCCCAGCCGCTCCACGGCATGTGGGATCTTCCCGGACTGGGGCACGAACCCGTGTCCCCTGCATCGTCAGGCGGACTCTCAACCACTGTGCCACCAGGGAAGCCCTATATATAGTATTGTGTACCTGTTAATCCCCAGCCTATTTTTTTAGGACTGATTCTTGAGGTTTCCTTTTATTTTATTTTTTTTCCCTTCAATCTCAAAGACAGTAAAATAGTAAATGTTACTTTGGGGAAAAAGGAAGACAAAAATACTCACTCCCAATCTCACCAAACTAATCATGTTTCTCAGTTTTTTTTCTGTTTCTATCTGGTCTTTCTTATAGTATTGGGTTGGCCAAAAAGTTCGTTTGGGTTTTTCTGTAAGATGTTATGGAAAACCTGAACGAACTTTTTGGCCAGCCCAGAAGATTATTGTTTAAAAGTATTTACTCCCTAACCTCCACTTCCATGGGGAGAAGTATGCTTCCCTGCTCAGTTGATGTTGGACTTGGCCGTGTGACTTACTTTGGTCTCATGCGGTGTGAAGTGCACTTTCTTATGCTCTTATTTTGCTCAGCCACATGATTTACTTTGTTTTTGTTTTGGCTGCGCCAGGTGGCATGTGGGATTTTATTTCCCTGACCAGGGATCAAACCCCTGCCCCCTTCAGTGGCAGCGTGGAGTCTTAATCACTGGACCGCCAGGGAAGTCCCTGATTTACTTTGACAATGGGATGTGATGATGTGAACAGAGGCTTAAAGTGCACTTGTGCAGTTGAACTTGCCCTCTTGTACCACTGTCATTGCCACATGAAGAGCTCACCTCAGCTGGTGTTTCCCCTTCAGCCTGAGCCCCAGGACAGACGTGAGGAGCAGACCTGAGTCCAACCTGCATCAGGGACATAAGCCCAGCTGGACTGCAGCAAAGCCGCCCAGGTAAGCCCAGTCTGAAGACATAGATCCATAGCTAAGTAGCAGACATGTGAGGAATAAGTGCTTGTTGTTTGTTATGCAGCAATAACTGACTGATACACTTATACAATGTGAACATATTTTGACATAGGCACAACCAGAACAAATTATGTATTTCACTTTAATTCACTATGTATTGTATGATAGCTGGATTTCTCTTTGTTGCCATACTGTTTTAATAATTTTCAACTAGCGTCACAATGCTTTATCAGATTCATCTAGAAAATAATAAAATAGTAATACTGACTCATATCTTGGGGACTTCATGGGTGAGAGTACAGTGTCTTGTATACATTTAATCCTTTCAGCAATCCTAGGAGGTAAGCCTGACTCACCATTCCATCATCTCAGAGCTAGAGGTAGTGTGACATACACTGAAGAATATGGACTCTGGAGCGAGGCTGCCTGGGTTCAAATCCTGGCTCTGCCAATTCTTAGCTGTGTGACCATGGGAAAATCACTTAACCTCTTATGGCTCAGTTTCCTCAACTGTAAGGATGATCATAATAATACAACCTACCTTACAGAGTTGTAGTTGTAAAATTTTAATGAGTTAATATACCTAAACATTTAGACTAGTGCCCAGCCTATAGAATTTGTGTTAGTTATCATGAGAGTTGAGGACACTGAATTTCAGAGACATTAGTAAATTATAGTAAATCAACTGTGTTACCTAGCTAGGGTACTTTAATGATTCCCACATATTGAGCAAGTATTGGGATTTTCAGGGGTTTTTTCCTGGAAATTATAAAAGATGCACAGAAAAATAAGTTGCCTTGGCAAATGTTGTTGGTGAACTGTTAAGCACTGTCCAGGGAGACAGGGACTCTTGGCTAACAGACTTTGGGTATTAAGGTTTCACTCTAAGTCCAATCTTAGGCAGAGAGAGAAATTAGGCTTCAGGGAGTTTAACACTTGACTCAGAGTCACATGGTAGTAAGAGGCAGGGAAAGGATAGCTTGGGTTTTCTGATTCCAACCCCAGAGTTTTTTTCATGGCACCAGGCAGTTTCCCTAAAAACAATAATTGTTCATTTAAAGACAGAGGGAGCGATCCATTGAAGATTAATTTTGCTGTGTAGCAGGGTGACCCACTTAAAGCTTAGCTAGGGTTTTATTTTTCACTGCTCTAGCAAGACACGCTAAATATTTCCCTGGCTTGTGTTTGGGTTAGAGAATAAAAGGTGAGGAAGGGAAATTATTCCTCCCCCATTATGAATAAAGAGACTTCTCTCCCCTGGACTCTTGAAGGGCGTCTGGTCTTTCCTTTAATGTTACCATTCTCTATTGTTTTGAAAGCAAAAAGCCAGCAATGTTCAGATTCCAGGGTCAAAGAAGTGAAGCTGCCTGGGGTTTCTTGGTTTTGAGGGTCTGAATCCTTCCATCACTACCCCAGTGTCCTACTGAACAGAAGGGGAGTGGAGGAAATTTTTAATACTTGCAGTGTTGAAAAGGGAGATGATGGATGCCAGGTATGTGGCTGTGGATCCGTATGAGAGGAAAATGGAATAAACAGCTGTTTTGCTTGGAAAACGATGGGCTCCTGACCCATTTCTAACTTCGTTCCCCTGGCTGAAGCCATGGTAGAAACAGCTCTTGCAGGAGTGAAAAGGCCAAGGCCCTGGATACTAAATGAGAGGCATCTGGAGCTGGCCTTGCAGTAGAGAGAGCGGAGGCATCCTCCCTCCCAGGACAGTGGATGCCATGCTTGAAGCTGGACTGAGCCGAGGGTTGGCATCACCACCAATGATCCGAAGCACTGTTGTCCCTGGAGCACCAAAAGGACACAGTGAGAAGTAAAGACAGCAGTGGTAATAGATGGCAGGGTGGACCCCAATGCTCACCCAGTCGGTGGGGAAGTTCGGCTGACTCTTTTCTCCTAAGATTTATGATTCTGAGATTTGCATTTCCTGTAGTAGTTCCTGGGGAGGCAGGTTTCCCAGCAGGAAGATAACCAGCATCACTTCCAATATGGCAGTGGGGGCAGGGATGGGGAGGGTGGCAAGAGCTTGGGTTTCTTCTGATTTGACTTGAAGACACAGAGAGAGGGGAACATCTTTGCACCAGGGTGTTGTGAAGCTCTCCACACCAGGTGGTCATAGCTCCTAGGAGTTAAGAGAACATTAGCAATGTCCTTGTTTTTCAGAAGGAAAAAAATCAAGCATGGCTTCTTCTGATTGAGCCATAGTATTTCCTCAACACACCCAGGAAAGCAATGGCAAAGGAGATGAAATTTTAAGTGTGAATTGCTTTTATATTCTGATGAAAACTACCAAACGTGGCTCATATTACAAAATATTTAAAAAAAACCCATAAAGAATATTTAATGACATGGAAAGATGTTCCCTACATAGGGCCCAATGAAAAAGCAAGTTCATTACAGGGATGTTCAGTGTGATCTCATTTTGCAACACTAGGCAGATAGAGCTCTGCAGAGGAAAAAGTCTGAAAGATGTATTCCAACACGCTCCCTGCGCTTATTCTTTGATGCAATAATGGGTGTTTTTTATTTCTCCACTCTGCTTGTATGCACTGTTTGAATATTTTTATGATAAACAGATATTGCCTTTGTAATAAGAAAAAAGTACAATATAGGTTTTTATTTTTAAAAACTGAACGCAAATCTAAACAACAACAAAAACCGTGCCGCCTTTGTGTTCAGGATGGCGGACATGGTAGAGCTCTTTCATCTAACAGGGGTGTAGATGTCAGGGCCGGAGCATAATGACTCAAAGCCGGTGGAAACGTGGCCTGCGGAACAAGTTTCAAACAGGAAAGTGCTTGTGGGTGACCTCTGAGGTCAGCTGCGGAGCTTACTACAGATTGCACAAAAAGAGAAAGAGAATCCAAAAGGGCGTGGGGTAGGGTCAGTTGCCTGGGCGTGTCCCAGTTTAAACAAAGTGGCTTTGAAGTGCGTCCCAGTGGGCTGGCACAGGAACGCAGGGCCCTGCTTTCTCCCACAGCCATTAAAGAGTCAGAAACATCCATCTCCAAAGGGAAGATGATCAGATTCATATCAGCCACAAAGGAAAGATTTACAGGTAATTTCCCCCTCCTAGTACAGCAGTGTGATTAAGCATATGCTTGGAAGGATGTTTTTTTCCCCCTCTTTCCTACACTGTAAATAGAGATGCTTTGCTTTTCTCTCATTCCCGGTGATGTTTATAATGACTTTTGTAGACACAGACTGATACTCGGTGCTTACAATGTGCTTTCCTCACATCTGTCAGGAGAGTGAGGCATATGGACTCTGCTGTTCCCCACTCTGAGATGATGGGGAGCTGCTAAGGTGCAGGGTTCTGGGCTGTGCTGGAGACCTGCTGGCCCTAAATTCCTGCAAACCCCACAGTGCCTCCTCCCAGGCCCAGCCCAGATGGCCCTAGGGAGGGGTGGACTATGTCGGGGCGGGGTGGGGGGAAGGGAATATACCCAGCCCCATATTTTGGATCAGTTAGCTAAGGGAATGCCTTGGGAGGATATGGGGTTCATTTTAAGTCCAACCCTCTTGAAAGCCCTTTTATTAAGACAACAGCAGAGGGGTGCCAAGACCTTGACCTGCAGTCAAACATTTGTTGATTCAGATCCATGCCCTGCCATAGATTGGTTGTGTGATCTTAGAAAGTGTAAGAAGTTTCCTGGAAACTTCACTTTATTTTTAATTGAAGTGCAGTGGATTTACAATGTTGTGTTAGTTTTGAAACTGCAGAAATGTGTCTCGGGGGGCTCCGAGGAGCTCCGGTTCTTTATGTCTCAGCACAGAAAGAATTCAGTGAGAGGCAAAATGATAGATAAGAAGTGATTTATTACAATAGGACACTTGTGAGGTTTATAAGCAAGTGGGCCAGGGAATGCCATGCTGAGAACTTAGTGGACTACAGTTTTATAATCAAAGGAAAAGTGGGGAGGGGAAGAAGACCACCTTCCTCCTCATTCTTGAGTAGATGTCAAGCTTCCATCACCAGCTCCTCCTCCATGTCAGGCGGGGGAGTTTTTTGTTCCTACATGGTCAAGCTGGGACTGTCATGGCGCAATGGAAATGAGCAAAAAGGCAGTGACATATACTAAAATATGGTAAATCATCTCAGGTTTTAGTATAATGTTACCTTTTCCTTATATTTTTGTTTTTCATGTGTGCAGAGGAGCATGTCCTAGGAATCATTAACTTACTGAACTCACTGGGCAGGGTGTGGGTCTCATTCCACCATTGTTTTATTGTTTGCAGGCACGTCTCATGCTTCTGTTGCATGGATTTTTTGCTAAGCAAGCCTACTTGGTTTTGTGGTTAAGTAAAACCTGCTTTCTTGAGTGATCATTAACTTATGGGGGTCTCCCATACATTTTCTCTACTTACAGTCCCCTAGTGGGATTAAATATTTTTTAATCACCTACTTTTTCAGATTCTTTTCCATTGTAGGTTATTACAAGGTATTGAATATGGTTCCCTGTGCTATACAGTACATCCTGTTGTTATCTATTTTATATATAGTAGTGTGTATATTTTGATCCCAAACTCCTAATTTATCCCTCCCCCCACCTTTCCCCTTTGGTAACCATAAGTTTGTTTTCTAAGTCTGTGAGTCTGTTTTTGTTCATTTACAGAGCATGTTCATTTGTATCATTTTTTTAGATTCCACATATAAATGATGTCATGTGTAATTTGTCTTTCTCTTTCTGATTTACTTCACTTAGTGTGATCATCTCTACGTCCACCCATCTTGCTGCACATGGCATTATTTCATTCTCTTTTATGGCTGAGTAATATTCCATTGTATATATGGACCACATCTTCTTTATCCGTTCATCTGCTAGAGACTTAATTTTTTTTTTTTTTTTTTTTTTTTTTGGTGGTACGCGGGCCTCTCACTGTTGTGGCCTCTCCCGTTGCGGAGCACAGGCTCCAGACGCGCAGGCTCAGCGGCCATGGCTCACGGGCCCAGCCGCTTCGCGGCATGTGGGATCTTCCCGGACTGGGGCATGAACCTGTGTCCCCTGCATCGGCAGGCGGACTCTCAACCACTGCACCACCAGGGAAGCCCGAGACTTAACTTTTGACATCTGTAAACCAGGGGTGACCTTCTTGCGTTGGAGGTGGTATACAGTATGCTAAATGAGAGTCCTTTCAGTGCTTCAGCTGAGGTAGGTGCTGATGACTCCAGAACCCAGAGTGAGGTGCTAGTGAGGCCAACTAAGCAGGACTTGCAAGGAGGTACAAACCCTACCTGAGTACCTACCCAGAGAGAGCACTTAGTGTGTGTGTGCCTCCCTCAGAATCTCACATGTGAAAACCTACAGGTCAGAGCCCATTTTATATATATATATATTTTTTTAAAATTAATTTATTTTATTTATTTATTTTTGGCTGTGTTGGGTCTTTGTTGCTACCCGCAGGCTTTCTCTAGTTGCGGTGAGCAGGGGCTACTCTTTGTTGTGGTGCACGGACTTCTCATTGCGGTGGCTTCTCTTGTTGTGGAGCACAGGCTCTAGGCATGTGGGCTTCAGTAGTTGTAGCTCGTGGGCTCTAGAGTGCAGACTCAGTAGTTGTGGCATGCGGGCTCAGTAGTGTGGCACACGGGCTTAATTGCTCCATGGCATGTGGGATCTTCCCAGACCAGGGCTCGAACCCGTGTCCCCTGCATTGGCAGGCAGATTCTTAACCATTGCACCACCAGGGAAGCCCCCATTATATTTTTTTAAAGTGTTTACTGATGTGAAGTGCAAAAAATGAAATCTCATTGTTTGGGTTTGCATTAGCAATTTTGATTACTGTAAAATGTAACATTTATTAGCATGTTTATTGACCATTTGTATTTCTCCCCTGGCTCTTGACCTCTTCATGTTTTCAAATTTTTCCATTAGCCTCTCTTAAACCAGTTAAATTTAACTGTGTGTTTTAACGTGCACCAGTCTGCAAAAGAAGAGGCAACAGTCCAAATAGCACTGATTTCCAGCTCAGTAGAAAGAACCTGGTGAGCCCTACACTTCCTTTTCCCACAGGGAAATCAGAACCTGTGCACATTCTTCTCCCACTAGACCCTTTTGAGATTTAACAAAAAAACAGTAGGTAGAAGAAATAAACAGTCAAGGACAGCAAACGCTCAAGAAAAAAGCAGAACTCGTAATGGAAAAATACCTCTCTTACCTACAGATCTTCAAAAAAGGAAAATTAACTGCTTGGGGGATGGACTCATCTTATTGCCATGTGGCCTCAGGAGCAGAAAGGGGCAGATGGTCATTCTGCAGACAGGGCAGGACCCCAGAGACAATTGCTTCAGCCTTTTAAGGGTGAGTTATTTGTTTCACTCCAAGGCATCAAGAAACAATTCCAGCATTGTCAACAGCATTTTCATGTCCTGGCCCAACATTTTTAGAGAAAGATCTTAAATTATTTTGTCATCAAATCAAGCTCAATTCCATCTCTCAACAGAGGATAAAAGAGCTGGCCTTTCAGAAGTCATGAGGGTGGGGCCCTCAGACTTTACAGAGCTTTACAGAGGAGACCCAGGGTTTGGAGAGTCTTGTAAAACAAGATGGCTGTTCCTCTCACCCTTTCTTACCTTCAGAGAATTTCTGCGGCTTATGTAATAGGAGGTCAAGGGGACAAAAGGTATCTCACTGTCTTCCTTTGGTTCAGTCAATACGATATGAGGGGTGGGGTAGGAGAAGCCACAATATGGATCTTATTTTACCTTTCATCCCCCAAAGTCTTTGGCAGCTGTTTGAGTTATTGAAGGCACCAAATCTCTCCAAATTCTCCCAACCCAACATAGATGACAACTTTGGTGAACACTAGTACTCTCCAGTAAGGTAAGGTTGCAAGAAAGAAAGAAACCAGAATCCTTGACGTTTTGTACCTTGGCTATTTTAGAAGCTTTTTGGAGCCTGTTTCTATGAGCTCTGGTTCCAGAAAATAATTAGCAGCAAATGGAGGCGTTACAGGAAAGCCTGGGGGACACTGGGCAATGTCCATGGACCATTAACTAGGGAGAGTTTCTTGGAGAACTGGAGCCAGCATCTTGTACCAGTTCCATTTTCCTAGTTGTCTCCTGGTTGGGTGCCTGGAAGAGATAAAATCGAAATTTGACTTTCCTGGAGGTAGGAAAAGGAGAGTCCTGGTCATATAATGGAGGAGGAAATAGGATATTTCTGTGGTCTTCTCTCCACAGTTACGCCTGCTCTGTTGCTCCCAGAGTCACACTCTGTTGGGTCCAACACTTCGGTGAATGTCTTTGTTGGCTCTGGCTGCCATAACAAGTATCATAGACTGGGTGACTTAAACAACAAGTTAATTTTCTCACTGCTCTGGAGGCTGGAAGTCTGAGATCAGGGTGCCAGCATGGTTGGGTTCCTGTGAAAGCCCTCTTTCTGGTTTGTAGATGGCTGTCTTCTCACTGTGTCCTCACTTGGCAGAGAGAGAGAAAGAGAGGGAGAGAGGGAGGGAGGGAGGGAGAGAGAGGGAGGAAGAGAGGGAGAGAGAGAGGGGGAGAGAGAGAGAGGGAGAGAGAGAGCGAGCATGCTAGCACTTTGATATCTCTCCTCATAAGAGCACTAATCCCATCATGAGGGCCCCACCCTCATGACTTCTGAAAGGCCCTACCTCCAAACATAACACATTGGGGGTTAGGGCTTCAACATGAATTCCATATGAATTTGGGGGGTGGTGGGACATAATTCAGTCCACAGCAGTGAAGTTGATGGAAACAGTCCTGATGTAGTTCTCCTTTGAGGACTTTTCTCCTCCTCCTGTCTCGTCTCTATTTGCACAATTTCTTGGCTCCTCTGTGTGTAGTGTTAGGTCCTGAGGCAGAGATTCTCTCTGGTACCTTGCCAGCAGAGACAAGGAGCTGCAGCTGTGGTTATAGGATTTCTTACCTCCTCATCGTGAAAGTGATGTTGGCTATATCTTTGTAAGTTGTTAGTATTTATTTAGCATGCCTTGCAGCGCACCATGGTTCAGTGCCTTGAACCAAGCCAAGCACTCTGGTGAACAAGGAGAGCAAGTCCTCCAGCCCATCTGGGAGCCATAGGATCAGGAGTGGACAAACTTTTTTTTTTTTTTTGTAAATGGTCATGTAATACATATGAAAGGTTCTGTAGGCCATAACCAATAGACTCTGTCATCACACTATGAAAGCAGCCATAGACAATATGTAAATGAATAGAGTTCAGCTCTTCTCCAATAAAACATTATTTCCAAAAAAACAGGCCTCGGGCCAATCTGGCCCAGGGCTCATAGTCTCTGACCCTGAGTCCCTCTCACTCTCTTTCCTGCTCCCTCTCTGCTCCCTTCTCTATTCCAGCATTGACCTGTTAAATATCTCTTTGACTGCCTTCATCTCCTTTGTTCTCATGACAAGTGTCTTTGTCTCTGCCTTTAGAGCTTGCACCTATTCTGCTGATGGTTGGTTTGGAGGTTCCTTATCTGAAGAGTGAGCCCATGATGGGCTGTGAGCTGGCCCCTTGTCTGTGCAAGACAAAAGCCAATCAGACAGAACAAGATGATGATTGTATGGTTTTCTTTCTGCTTTGGACTGTTTTGGGAACTTGGATGCCCTTTTCAGTGGGGAGACTCTGGAGCCCATTGATCAATGGCCATCAGTCTAGTCCTGGTTGCCAGGCACCTGTAGCTATGGTAATCCACCAGGCATCTCAATTTATATCTTGTAGTATGAATCTCTTGGAGAGGAAGGAGATGGCAGGTTGCTAACAAACTGATTTACTCACTAAAGAGGATTAGCCATGGCTACCGGACAGAGAGCCTTCCTCCACATGTCAGTGGCAATCCCAGGGGGCCTGTTGAATGATGAGCAGCCTGACAGGTGTCACTTCTCCCATAAGGAATTTCATTCCTGGAGCCCTGTCCATTGCTACCTCTAGGGTTCTAGCCACCACGGTCCTTTGTACCTGGATTGCTCCCCCCACTCCCACTTCTGCCCTCCATGGCCACCATATTTAATCGTAATCCAGCAGAGAGTATGATCCTTTTAAAACAAAACAGCTTGATCTCTGCTCAAGATCCTGCGGTGGCTCCTCAGAGTAAAAGCCAAAGTCTTGACAAATGCCTACAATGCCCCAGATGATCTGATGCCCTCTCCTGCCCATTCCTCTTTATTATTTTTTTAATTTTTAACTTTAATTTTATTTTTATTTATTTTTTATTGAAGTATAGTTGATTTACAATGCTGTGTTAATTTCAGGTGTATAGCAAAGTGATTCAGTTTTTTATATATATATGTATATTATATATATTCATTTTCAGATTCTTTTCCATTATAAGTTATTATAAGATATTGAGTATAGTTCCCTGTGCGCTACAGTAGGTCCTTGTTGATTTATCTATTTTATATATATTAGTGTGTATATGTTAATCCTAGCCTCCTAATTTATACCCCCCCACTTTTCCCCTTTGGTAACCACAGTGTGTTCTCTATGTCTGTGAGTTTGTTTCTGTTTTGTAGATATGTTCATTTGTGTTGTGTTCTAGATTCCACAGGTAAGTGATATCGTATAGTATTTGTCTTTCCCCGTCACCTAATATGATCATCTCTAGGTCCATCCATGCTGCTGCAAACCCGTCCATTCCTCTCACAGCTTCGTCTTCTCTCACTTTCCCTGCTGCTGGCTCTACGGCAGCCACACTCTTCTCCACTCAAACTCAACAATCAAGTTCTTTCCACCCTCTGCCTGGTTTGTCCTTTGCTACTTTCAGATCTCTGCTCAAATATCACCTTATCAGTGAAGGCTTCCCAGCTCCTTTACTTAAAATAACAACTCACCCCACACCACTCTGGCAGTCCCTGAGCCCCTCATCCTGCTGTGTTTTTCTCCAGCGCACTTATACTAACATACTCTATATTTCCTTATTTATCTGTGTATCATCTTTCTTCTCCATTAGAATGTAAAACTCCAGGAGGGCAGGGAAGTAGTCTACTTGATTCAGTATTTTATCTCCAGGGCCTAGAACAATATCTGATACATAACAGGTCCTCCTATATATATACCTATATGTGTGTGTGTGTGTGTGTGTGTGTGTGTGTATTTCAGTGATGAATGGGTGAATGAAAGACTAATGAAGGTAACCTGGGGCTTTTCTCTGTGTTCCAAAAGTTCTCTTAATAAATGATTCACATGCATGGATGTACCCATTTTTAGGTAGATGTAAAGTAATTAGAACCACATAAAACTGTTAGGACCATTAGTTCTGGTGAGGGAGGCAGAATAAATGAATTCCTGTCCAAACAGGATCCATTTTTGTTTGGAGGCTGTAAATCTCAGGAGTAAGATTCTATTGTACTTTGTGCTTTTCTACATTGCATTATATTTTACCTTAATTCTTTGCTCACAAAAATGAGTAAAATACTTATTAAATACCAATATGGAGTGAGCTGGGTTAGCCTTTCCCAAAGTGTGTTTCGTGGAACATTAAATCTAGAGAGCTGTCCTGTGGAAGAAGGGTGCTCTTAACATGTCAGTTTAGCAAGCCTTGTATCATAATAGCTAATAATTATAAAAGCTAACATGGATTGGTTGTTACATACATGCACAATACAAACTTCTCTCCTTAATCCTGTTCACCCCACCAGGGTATAACACACATTAGCATATTAAAGGTTCTGAGAAGTCCTGTACTAAAGAAACCTGTTTAAGTTTTCAGCCCAGCTTTTGCTAAACTTATTTGCTTATAGAACCACTTATTCTTCCCCAGGGATACTTATTAACACCTCATGGATCTATTGTTCTGCAAAACACAAATTGGAAAATGCTGCTCTAGGGTTTTTTAAATTAAGATAGCTATGGGCTGCATGCCAGGAGATAAGAAGTGATACCATCTTCTTAGACTCAGTGGCATAATCTCCCTCTAATTGTCCGAGAAAATAAAATTGTGTTTCTAAGGATCAACATGTACCCAAGGAGAACTTTTGCATGCTCATGTGATAGATTCTATGGTTTTACTAATCTAAACTCTATCCTTTTAAAAAATGTTGGTTTGAGTAATCAGGAAGAAATTCTTAACACTCTCAGGTTGGATAAAAATTTTGTCACTTTAGAATGGAAACTACATCATTTGAAAGTAAGCTGAAGAAGTGTTTGTGTGTATGTGCATGTGTGTGCATATGTATGTGTTCATGCATGTGTATGTGTGTTGTTAGGGCTTTTTCTGGTCATGGAATGTGGTTTCATACAGTGTGATACCAGTGGGGGTCCGGAAGGACTCTTTGTTCAGTTCCATAACCAGTGGACATTTGCACTGGGGACATTGGTGCCTCTGGAGAGTGGAGTGAGGTGGACCACCCTCTTCCATTTTCATCAGAGAAATAAAGTCTTTTCTTGGAAGCCAAATGTTGAACGTGGACAGGGGGCTGAGAGTGGAGACTAAAAGGAGAAGAAATCGTTCCCTAAAGGACAAAAACCCTTGAGAATGGGTCTTACTGTCTTGTCTATTAGAAAAGGCAGTCTCATGTCTGGCAAAATCTGCATTTCTATGCATGTCTATTCTTCCCAAAAGAAGTTTCCCTTAATGGACTTTTTTTTTTTTTTTTTTAAAGAAGATGTTGGGGGTAGGAGTTTATTGATTAATTTATTTATTTTTGCTGTGTTGGGTCTTCGTTTCTGTGCAAGGGCTTTCTCTAGTTGTGGCAAGCAGGGGCCACTCTTCATCGCGGTGCTCGGGCCTCTCACTATCGCGGCCTCTCTTGTTGTGGAGCACAGGCTCCAGACGCGCAGGCTCAGTAGTTGTGGCTCACGGGCCTAGTTGCTCCGCGGCATGTGGGATCCTCCCAGACCAGGGCTCGAACCCGTGTCCCCTGCATTAGCAGGCAGATTCTCAACCACTGCACCACCAGGGAAGCCCCCCTTAATGGACTTTTATGCTAAGACTTAATGATTCTTGCAGTGATAATCTGTCACGAGGATCCTTACGGTGATAATATGTTATTTGAGTTTACTTGAGAAAACACCTGCGTTCTTGCTGTGACTGGGACATGAGGCATTCAAAGGCAGTAAAAAAAAGGAATGAGAAAGATAGGTACAAATTAGGAACCTAACACCACTTAACTCTTTTGAAAAGCCAGTGGAGTGGGAAAATGATTCTGTGCTTCTGTTTCCTCAAACCATCTTGTGTGTACTTTAAAAAGAAAAGGAGGGCTTCCCTGGTGGCGCAGTGGTTGAGAGTCCGCCTGCCGATGCAGGGGACACGGGTTCGTGCCCTGGTCCGGGAAGATCCCACATGCCCTGGAGCGGCTGGGCCCGTGAGCCATGGTCGCTGAGGCTGCGCGTCCGGAGCCTGTGCTCCGCAACGGGAGAGGCCACAACAGTGAGAGGCCCGCGTACCGCAAAAAAAAAAAAAAAAGAAGAAGAAAAGGAAGTGACTTACAGATCACTAGGGAAAAGCCTGAAACCACGGGGACCTCATTCATTGTTGTATGTGACACAGCGCAGAGCCCAGAAGGCCTTGTGCTTTGTGGGGACTCGGGAGATGTCGAGAGAGGGAATAATGGAATGAGCAAATGTCCAGTTATTCAGGATATGTGCTTCTATTTCTGAGAAACTGGTGTGTTGCACAAAAGAGTTCAGGATGGGAGTGAGGAAAAGGGTATAAAATAGGGAACACTTATATAGACCCTCCTATGTGCCAGGCACCCTCCTAAAGGCTTTATGTATTTTATGAATTCAATCCTCACAACAACCATAGGGGGCAGGCTTTATTATTATCCTTGTTTTACAGAGGAGGACACAGAAGCATATATAATTGATGACTTGTCCAGGATCACACAGCTGGTAGTAGAGCCAGGCTGAATCCTGTGTGGGCAGACTCCTGAGTCTGTGCTGTTAACCACTGAATTGTGCTGCCTCAGAAATAAAGCAAGGACAAGGGCAAGGGCAAGGGCAAGGGCAAAGGCAAGGCGTGGGGGCCGGACCAGCTCTCCCATCCATTTAACCTTCCTGAGCCTTGGTTTGCCCATTTAGAGAATGAGGACATTCATTGTTCCTATCTCATAGGGCCATTGTGATTTTTTAATGAAATACATGCTAAAAGCTTAGTAGTTTGGCACCTAGAAAGCTCTCAGTAGCCATAAGCATCTTAAAAAAATGTGAGCCTGGGAAGAATTCTGGACCTCTTTTATCTAGCACTATAAAAGGGAAAAGGATCTAATATTCAGAGCATTGCTGTCCAATAGAACACTGTGAAGATCGAAATGTTCTCTATCTGCACCATCCAATATGGTAACCATGCATGGCTACTGAATGCTTGAAACATGACTAGCGCTACAGAAGAAGTGATTTTAAATTTTATTTCATTGTAATTCATTTAAATAGCCAAACAGTGGTTGCCTGGGTTGGGGGTAGGGGTGGAGGAGTAGGGGGCTGGGGAGGGGCAGACAGGGATGAGAGAGGGTTACAAATGGGTGAGACAACCTTGGGTGTGATGGGTATGTTCCTTTTCTAGATGTGGTGCTGGTTCCATAGGTGTGTACTTATCCAGTTGTGCGCTTCATGTGCAGTTTGTTGTATGTCATTCATATTTCAGTAAAGCTGTTAAACAACAAAACAGGCTCGTCCAGGATAAATCCAGCTTATGCATGGCTTCCAACAGTGGTTTTTAAACTGAGTTTTGAGGGGAACCTGGAGTTCCCAAGGCTTCTGGGACTGGAAGCTGAGGGGCGGGTAAGGGGGTGCAGGTTGACTGAGCTCAGCCTCCAGCTCTGCTTCCACCAGATGAGCTGCTTGCCGACCTCGTGCGTTCAGATTGCTGGCTTGCCCTCTCTCCTACCGAACCCTTGGGCTCTGTGAGAACAGGGATTTTGCAATAGTCATCTCTGTCTCCTTGGTGAGTGCTGAAGAGATGCTTGTTCAGTTGAGATTCTGAATATAGTACTCCTATGCTCTATTTAGCCAACACTTGTAAGGTACCCACTCTCAGCCAGGCACTGTTCTTACACCTTGAAAACAGTAACTCCTTTAATTCTTTAACCACCCTCTTTGAATTACATGCTCTCAATGCACAGGGAGGGTAAACACTTGCCTGGGGTCTTACACTTCATAGGAAGGAGGATTGAGACCCAGGTTGTCTGGCTCAGAATCCAGCCTAAGAACATGCTCTCCCCACCATGGGGTAGAGGCCACCTCTGGTAGGACCTTCCTTCCAGATCAAGGATTCTTAAGTTTTTGTGTACCTCCTGCATTCTGGTGATGCCTATAATACTTTTAATTGCATAAAAATAAAATGCATAGGATTACAAAGGAAACCAGATATACTGAAATATAGCTATTGAAAAATTTTAAAATATCCTAATGTGTTCATTTTTGCTAGGATAAAGTACATGCCTCTTTATTAACACATGAAATGATAAGAACTAGCAGTGGGCCTAATCACTACTGTAATTCCCAAACAGTCATCGGTAATATTTGGAGAGATCATAAAGCGAAATTTGGAGCCATCTGCAAGAGCAATGGAGGGATATTGAAGAGATCTGAGATTTCTATTGGGGACAAAAGTCACAGGTACTCCTCCTACTGCTGTGGTTTGTTATCTACGTTCATAATTGAAGGGAATGATAAGTTTCTGTTAGAAGTTAGTAAAAATAAAGATGCATCAATACATATTTTTTATAATCCAAGTTCATGGGCCCCCTGAATTCAAGAATTCTGTGTGGGCCCAGGTCAAGGACCCCTGTTCTAGATGCTCTCCATGTGGACCAGCAGTGTTGGCATCACCTGGAAGCTTGTTGAAATACAGAATCTCAACTCCACCCCAGACCCATGTATCAGAATCTGTGTTTCAAAAAAAATCTTTGAGTAATCTGTGTGCACACAGAAATTTGAGAAGCAATGCAACATAGATGTTTGCTAAGGTCAGGGCAGCAAAGAGCTGTGTCCTTGAACAGGATTGAAAAGGTCTGATTGCAGATTTGTTTTCATCCTTCTCTCTGTCTTTTATAACCTCCTCCCCAGGGTGGAGGATGATTTAACCACTTGGTGACATTGGGACAATGGGCACTGCTGGGGTCTTCTCATTGCTCCTTTGGGACCAGTTCTCAGGGCAAGGGTGTTCTTATCTTCTAGATTTGCCTCCTCTAGGTCATGGGTGGTGCAGGTTCTGCTGGCTAGGTGCCAGGCAGTTTCTGCTACTAAGTCGGTATTTGTCCACAGTTCTACTGGGGCAGTGGACCCAGTCAGTACACTTCAGGGGGAAGAATATTCGGACCTCAGACCCAAGTCCGGTTCTCCAGTCCACCTTTTCCAGCATAAGAACAGAAACAGTATTTTAATTTTCTTCCCAGCTCTATTTCTTAATTACTTCTGAACCTTCTAAAGAAGGATCTGATTAATTAGTCTCCTGAAATTCCAACAATATTGGCTGTTAGAAAACTCAGAGCCAAATGTACAGAACTCTAAGAAGTCATTTTTGAGTCATTTCTATGGCCCTCCTCTTGTTTTTCCTTTTATTCTCCTCTTCATTTGAATTTATGTTCTCTTTCTGTTATCTTGTTCTATTTTCTCTACCCTTATAAGCCTCTTTAAATCATTTTTAGAATAAGGTAAGGACATAGATTCATAAATAAAGATGTAAATATGAAGACAAGTAAATATCCAAGTTTTTGAGACAGAGGCTGAACCTAGGCAGGACCGTCACATCGCCCAACTGCAGCGGGTACTACCCTGTTGCTTGTGGAAATCGTGGTCTTTGGGCACAATAGACCGCAAGTGAGCCTGGAATCAGGCCACTGGGGGCTGTGATCCAGGACTCTTGACAAATTTAGTCTCTGCAGACCAGTTGGCAATGTGTTACTGAAAAAGATGAAGTTTCTGATAACAAAGGGCATTTGGGGTAGGCTGTTCATTTGTAAGACTGTCCTTAAAACATTCTAAAAATATTCTATACTCAGGTTACATGGGTCAATGCAGGTGGCCTCCTTGTTCATTTAGCTGGAACTCTCAGTGATTTGAAAGCCAGGAACTGAAGCACTGCAGACAGGCAGGGCTGGGCCCTTCTCTGCTGAATGAGTCCAATCGCTTCCCACTGCACGGAGAACTCTCTGGGCCTCAGGCCCTGTAAGATCCAGCTTCCCCTGCCTGCTTTACTCATCTTCCAGGACAATGCTCCCCTGTCACTGGGCTCTGGGCCCTCAGGCTGTTCTTTGGTTCCTTGAACTGTCCAAACTCCTTCCATCCTCAAGGGTCTCTGCTTATCCTTTTCCCTTTGCCTGGAATCCCCTTCCCTGCTTCCTCTCCCAGGCAGAGCCCATCATTTTCTTTCAGGACTTGACCCAAATGTCATTCTGTCTAGAAGCCTTTGCTGACGCTTCATCCCATCAGGTCAAGTCCTCTGGAACACCCTTCACAGCCCTTATCATGGTTTTAGTGAATATCATGGTTTTCGTGTCATCATTTCTTCAGTGTCATTTTCCCTACTGGACCACTGGCTCCTGAGAACACGGGCTGCACTCGTCTTGTTTATGACCACTTTGTTGCCAGCTAGGCCGGCAGTGCCTGGCACAGAGCAGGGCTCGTTGTATAATTTGCTGGGTGAATGAGTGGAATGAGTGGAAAAGTGGGAAACAGATTCACAGACACGACCAGAGCATTGGAGAATATATTGCATGAGGAAAAATGTAAATGTGAAAAGGAGTATATTTATATTGTTTCAAAAAGAGAGGGGAGAAGATGGGTTCCACTCATTTCCCAGACATGTGGAGAGGCCGTTGTACGTGAGCTGGATCAGCCGTGGGGCTCATCGTGGGAAATGAACAACTCTCCTATTTTCAGGAAATTCCCAGCAACAGAGAATAGCTTAAAATTGCAGCAACAGAAGAAAAGTTAGACATCAAGAAATTTCCGAATCTCTGGATATACGTATATGTATAACTGATTCACTTTGCAGTACAGCCGAGACTAATACAACATTGTAAAGCAACTATGCTCCAATAAAAAAAAAAATCCAAGCAATGCCTGGATCCCCTTTAAAAATTTTTTTCAAAAGAAAAAAAAATTCTGAACCTCAAGAATATTGAAATTTGGACAAAAAAGACAATATATCCTAGTGGTGAGGAGCCAGACTCTGGGTTCAAATTCTGACTTTACTACTTACTAGCTCTGTGTCCTTGGGCAAATGACCAAACTTCTCTGTGTGTTGCTAAAAAAAAAAAAGGAAATGATAATAATGTGGCCCATCTCATAGCCTCATAGGCAGGGTGAATATGTAATTTATCCTTTAAACCCAGGCACTTTTGCGAGTAAAAGAGGGGAAGTGCTATTAATAATTTTGCTGGGATAACAGGAATAAACTGGGACTCCACCCAGTGTCTGGAGAAGTGTGGTCATTCTACTCTACTGTTAAAAGGATTAAAGAAATTAATCCATGTAACTCCTTGAGAGGCATGTGGGCACAGAGTTAGTGCTCAGTAATGGTCAGCTAGTCCTGTTGAGAAGCAATCTTTCTGGAGACTCTGGGAAAAGATGGACAGTTGATTATATGGGATGGAGTTTATATCTTGGGGTGTACCAGGATGTAATTGCTTGATTCCTTTTTACACATCCTTCCTTTTTAATCTTTAAAAAAATTCAAGTATAACATCCTTGGAAAAATGTACACATAACCAGTGCATAGCTTATTGAATTATCACGAAGGGAACACACCAGAGACCACCCAGGAACCACCACCCAGATCAAGAAATGGAATCTTCCAGAACTCCAGAGGCCCCTGGCCCACCCCTTCCCCATCACCAACCCATTGTGTCTGCCCCAGGAGTGACTGCGTTCCTGACTCCCAACACATAGGCAAGTTTTGTCTGTTTTTTGAAATATACACGTAAATGGATGCTATGAGATGTATTCCTTTGTGTCTGTGCTTCTTTAGCCCAACACTTGGCTAAGGTGGTTCATTCATTCTATTGAATCAAGTTGGAATTGATTTAATCTCACAACTGGGTAATATTCCATTGTGGGAATACACCACCATTTATTTATTTAATCTGCTGCTGATGGATATTTGGGTACCTTCCAGTTTCTGGCTATTGTGGAAAATGCTACAGTGGCCATCTTGTCTCTTGGGATGTATAGCCTGTGTTGTGTTGGGTGTGTAGACACTTAGGGATGGAAACGCTGAGTTCTAGGGGTGTCTATTTAGTAGATCCTGGTGAACAGCCTTCCAAGGTTGTTGGACCACTTCACCGTCCCACCAAGAATTCTGGTTCCTTCCTATCCTTACCACCCTTAGGCACTGCTGATCATTTCCAGAGGTTATCTCATTCTGGGTTTTTAAAAAATTGCTTATGAGTTCTACCTAACTCTAAAAACCACAGTCGCAGAGGGTCTAGTAAGTGCCAGGCCCTGAGCAAGGTACATCGTAGAGAAGACTTCGTCATGCATGAACCCTCAGAGCGAGGTGTGTCTTCACTGCCCAGGGGAGGACCAGAGAGACTAAGGAACTTACTCAAGGCCACGGAGGTCCTACATGGCGAGGCCCTGGTCTCCTTGGATCCCGTTCAGTCTGACCCTGGGATGCAAGTGCTCGTTTGACTGTCCTGTGGTGTTGACCCCACAGGGTCAAGATGAAGGAAGGAAGTGGGGGCCTGAGCAGAGGAGGGAGGATGCTCTGAATCCAGCCGTGCCCTTGGGGCAGCCTGTGTGGTATATTCCCAGGACAGGTGGGCCTGGGGGATGGGAGTGTCCTCTTAGTGTCCCCACAGGGAATTGTGTGTACTTCCCTCCCTGAACCATTAGAGATCATCCTTTGTTCCCTGGGTACAAGCACTTCAAGGGTTCTGAGCCAGAGAGCCAGAATGGACGCCCTGTCCCAGCCACAAAGGAAGGTCAGATAAGGTGGCTCCATCCTCCTGCTTCTTCTTCTTTTTTTTTTAATTTTTATTGGAGTATAGTTGATTTACAATGTTGTGTCAGTTTCAGATGTACAGCAAAGTGAATCAGTTATACATATGCATATGCATATATCCACTCTCTTTTAGCTTCTTTTCCCATATAGGCCATTACAGAGTATTGAGTAGAGTTCTCTGTGTTATACAGTAGGTCCTTTTTAGTTATCTATTTTATATACAGTAGCGTGTGTATGTGCATCCCAATCTCCTAATCTGTCCCTCCCCCCTCCCCTCAAGTAGAGTCACAGATGTAGAAATCCTGTTTATTTTTTGAAAGGTGATCAATCCTTGGTTGAGGAAGTGCCCTCGGGTCAGTCCACGCTGGAGTGGGGAGGGCTTGGGTTCTCCTTTGGCCCAGAATGGTGTTGTTCTCATTCCCTGCTCATGAGCAAAGGGTCTGGTCATCCTCACCTGAGCTTCGGGAGGTTGTGATGCTGACTCAGGAACGGACCCACTTCCCCTGGGGTCTCCAGAGCTTCCCCACTTGCCTCCCTCCCTCCTCAGTCATGAGTCTGGACCTCTTTGCTGCCCCCTACCCCCTCTCCACCCCAGTGCCCTTCCGAGGACTGTGTCCATGTGTGTCTGGGGTGTGACCGAGCCCCTGGAGGCTTACCCCCACTCCCCACACGCCCACAATCCATCCCAAGGCCTTGAGAAAGGAGACACCTCTTTAATCCAGATGTTGGTCACCTTTCACATTGTAAAATAAACATAAATACTGAAACTACCAAAGCAAGCTACCTAATGAGTTATTTATATGGCAAACACCCTTGTAGCCACTGCTGAGCACCCCAGAGGCTCCCACGTGCCCTGACCAATCACTACCACTCGTGCCCCCAAAGTATCCTCTCTCCCCCTTGTATAGTCATCACGTCCTTGAGTGACTTTATACAGTTTTATCTCGAAAGGGGTGTCTCTAGACTGATAGCAGATTTTCCTTTTGGAGGATGGCGCAGGGGCTTATCTAGACCCCCATGTGGTGAAACGTTCTACAGCCGCTCTCTCCTTTCTCTCTCCTCACCTGTCCCTCACCTGTCCTCCCTTTCTGCTTCTGCTTGCGTGCTCTATGCTGCCCTATGGCTCTGCTCCTCCCACGACCACCTGGCTGGTGTCCTCTGGTTTCCCATTCTGACTGCCTTCTGGTTTCCCATTTTGATCCTTCTGGGGATCAGCCCTTGAAAATCCTGGTGAGTCGATTTCTCCATGCCATTCTTCACGCCTCCTGACTCTGTACACTCTTGGAATAATTTGTTTCCTCTTTGACTTCTGGAAAACTCATTTCACCTTTCAGGACCTAGGTCCAAGGTCACTTCTTCTATGAACCCTCCTTCCCTAAGTCCCTCCACAGACTCATTTTACTTTTTTCTGTGTCCTCCAAGCATATCTTAGCTGACTTAATTATGTATTCCCCTGACGCCGTGGTAGCACTTTGCTCAAGGGTCAGAATTCGTGGTTGGCAGGGTCACAAGGTGCTTGGCATACAGAAGGTGATCAATAAATGTCTCCTGAGTTAACAAGGACTATAAAGCCCTATGCAAAGTCTTCATAATAAAGAAATCGTGTGGAGTGAGAGCTTACAAAAATAATGAATTGGGAGTGGGCAGAAGCAAGCATATTTTTAGCTGTAATTATCAAGTTACAAGCCCACAGGATATATGAAAAATACAGTCAGAGAAAATGGGGTGAGGGGACTCTGGGTAGGAAGAAGACAAAATAATGCTTTAATGGGGGCACAAATTTTGAGCAAGGAGAATAATTTAGTTTTTTCTTTTTCTTTTAATTAAATGATATTTTATAGTTCAGGAAAATCCTTAAAAATATGTCAACCACTTCTTTTTTTTAGACAATGACAGTAATATGTGCATAATGGTTAACAAGTATTCAAACAGTAAAAAGGGTATGAAATGAAAAGAAAAAGATTTTCTTTCCCACTTCACCCTTAAACCAATTGTCTAGTTTTCTAGCATCTTTTAAAGAAGATTCCCAAGTACTTTCTTAGAGCATTACAAAACACTTCAAATATTTACCTACCAGTTGCCGGGGCGGGTTCAAAGAGGACTCTGGCATCAGTCAGATCTGGGTTCTAATCCACTGCTTATTCCCTGTTTGACCCCCCCAGAGGCAAAAATTCCTCCAAAATTTTGAGCTAAACTTTGGCTTCACTACCTTGGAAACTTAAGGATGATAACAGTTTACCTTTTCTTCCTCAGGCCTGTTTTTCTTGATGTTGTTGATGTTTAATCTCTTGGATCATTGGATTGAAAGTCAGAAAACCTGGGTCTTGTCCTTTTCAGTCACAGAGTTTTTCCCTGATTTGGGGTGGGACCCCCCCACCCAACCCCTTCTCTGTGTGATCTTGGGCAGCCCCCAAGCCCTTTGGATATGAGATTCTTCACCTGAAAATAGTGGTTTCTACTAGATGGCTCCTTCCAGCTCCAAAGTCTTCTGGCTCCATAGGTCAGTAATGGAATGGATTTCATGAAGCTACTCTCCATCTGTCTGTTTTTCTCCGTTACCTGGAACACACATACACCCCAGGCCCTAAAATCCTTCTCAGAACCTGGGATAACAAACTCTTCGTTACCTCAGAAGGCTGCCGTGGAATGAATGAATTAATGCTAGAACCTCTTTGAACTCTCCACTGTGGGAGAAGGGTGATAGGAAGAGAAACCATGGTTTATTATTATTTTTAGAAACAGCCTAAGGGGAGATCAGACAGCACTGTCAGCAGAAGGCCTGCAGCAGTCTACTTCAACTGGAGCTTTCTTCTCTCAGCCAGCCAACCTGTTGATTTTGGAAGCACCCAGGGAGGAATGGTTCTATGGCTTGGTGACAGCAGAAGGGAAAATGAGTGGCCCTTCCAGAAGATTTATGGGTCACTTTATGTTCCCCAGAGTGTGCAGGGGGACATGTTGCAAAAAAGACACGTTTAAATCAATACTTGGGGTATTTGTTGCAATGCTCACAGTGTTTTAGGTTTTTAAAATATATGTAATGCCGTATTTCTAGCGTGCTGGGAGATAGAGCATGCACTCGGTTCTTTCATGCCCGAAAAATCACAGAGCTGTAATAGATATGTGAAAAGGGCACCAAAGCAGAAAACAAGCAGGCAGAGATGAACCCTTCCTAAATATCATCATCTATTTCAGTTTTCTAGGTGAAACTGGGTTTTCCCCTTGAGCCTAAAGTACAGTTTCCCATCTCTAGCTGACACAAGCTCTTCACCGTGGGTGGGAAGGAGGAGGAGGGGGAGGACTAGAGGGGGTGGGAAGGGCTGGAGAGGAGAAACGCCTTTTAGTAAATCTTATGCAACGTGAAGTTGGAAATAAAGTTGGCTCGTCACAAGCTGCATCAAACTCATTTCAAAAAACTTCTGCAGGCACTCCACAAGAAAGGAACTCCAAATAGCTGATAAGCTTATGAAAAGGTGCCTACCATAATTAGACCACTGGGAAATGGAAATTTAAACCACAAAAGCTGCTAATCCATCCCCATTAGAATGGCTAAAGTTAAAAGGACGAACTGGGCTTCCCTGATGGCGCAGTGGTTGGGAGTCCGCCTGCCGATGCAGGGGACACGGGTTCGTGCCCCGGTCTGGGAAGATCCCACATGCTGCGGAGCGGCTAGGCCCGTGAGCCATGGCCGCTGAGCCTGTGTGTCTGGAGCCTGTGCTCCGCAACGGGAGAGGCCACAACAGTGAGAGGCCCCTGTACCGCAAAAAAAATAAAAGAATTTTTAAAAAGTACGAACCATACCAAACGTTGGTGAGAATGTGGAGCAATGGGAACGTTCCTCCATTGCTGGTAGGGGTCCACACTGGTTAAAAATGACTTTGTACAGATATCCTTGGAATATTGCCTGGTGGTGTATTAAAGCTGAACATAGGCTTATCCTATGGCCTAAGCAATTCCACTAAAAACATGTATGTATAAGACTGTTCATATCATCTTTATTCTTAAGAGCCCAAACAGGAAACAACCCAAATGCCCATTCACAGTGTAATGGATAAATATATTGTGGTGCCTTTACACACCACACAGCAACGGGAAAGAACAAACTACTGCTATATGCAGTGGCATGGATGACCCTCACGAATGTAATGTTGAGTAAATTAAGCCAGATTCAAAAGGGCATGAACTGTGTGATTCCATTATATGAAGTTCAAAAATAAGCAAAATTAATCTGTGGTGCTAGAAATAAGACCAGTTTGTTACTTTGGGGAATGGTGCTGATTGGGAGGGGCATGAGGGAACCTTGTGGGGTGTTGGAAAGGATCTATGTTTCAACTGAAGTGGTGGTTACACATGTGTAAACATATGTAAAAGTTTATCAAGCTTTACACTTTACATTTGTTCTTATTGTCAATCAAAACGGAGAAAAAAATCAAACCCATTTGGCTTGAAATTACTACAGATTAATCTCTACTGGTGTTTTCTGGGAAAAGGAGGCTTGCCTGTGGTCCCATTATACTGTGAGCACTTGAGGCTGGGGGCTATTTAATTTCATGTCCGTATCCACAGTGTCTTGGCATGTAACATGCCCACTGAAGACCTTTGCTAAGTATTTAGGTTCTGGATTCTGCTTTTGGTGGGCACCCAGGCTGAGGTGAAGTTGACTTTTGGCATGTTCCTTCGTTTTAGAAAATGAGTAGTTTTATTTCTCAAATTGGGTCCTTCTTACGCCTCCAGAAAAGGGTGGAGCTGCTCAATTAGCTCTTGGTCTGATCATAGATAATATGTAAAATAAGACCAAGGGTTAAGATCCCCCTTTCACTGAAGGCAGTGTTTTACATCAGAAGAATGTGAACTTTTAGAATTAAACAATTTAGAGATTACGATCTGCCACTCCCACCTTTGTAACTCAGGTCATTATTTTGCCTCTCATCTGGAATGAGGTCAATGATATTTACTTTGCAGGCTTGTGATACGGTTAAAATTCTAATGTTGGGAAAGCAGTTGGCATAGTGAACCTAGTATGCGGTAGGTGCTCAACCAACACGAATTCTCTCACCCAATGTCTTCTTTTCCATAATCAGCATCAACATGCTTGATAACATGACTGAATTTCCAGGAAGTGGCATTTCTCTCCGACTTCATAGCCCACCTCCCAGTTGTACAGACAATTCCACTCTGAAACTGGGCTCATTATCTTGTCTATGTAACATAGAAAACAATTCCCAACTGCTCTCTGAGAAGTAATCAACACCCATCATGGAGGACAAAGAATCCCTTCAAGGTTATGATGCGAGGAAGGAAACATGAAGGTGAAATTCTATCTTTCCATACCTCTGCGTGCACTTCCTCAGAGCTTTTGTTTCTGTCCTCTTTGTAAGTTACTGCAGATCATTTATTGGACACTTTGGGGGCAGTCTATTGAGCTCAAATCAAATGCATAAAACATGCCCCTAATCCATCATGATGAAAAGATTTAAATCTACACTTATGCCAACTGAGCTTCAAAATCCTTTTACCATGATTTCTTCATACCTCCCCAAAGATCAATAGGAAGTTGTTAAAATGAAATCAGGTAGAAGAAATGGCCTCCTACTTTAACTTGAGGGCAAAAGGAAACATTAAACCATGTGTAATTACAAGGTCAATCATCCTGAGTTTGGATACTTTAGTTCTAACGAAGGTCAAAGAAGTTGAGTTATGGAGAATGGAAGGAAATGGGAATCTCACGTTAATGGCTGTTGAGGATTACCCAGGTCCTCTCAGGCCCAAAGGTGAAAGAATAAAGTTAGACTTGACAATTTGTGAAGGTTATTGAACAGTTCAACGTTCTTCTCAACTTTCATATTCTTAACTCCTGCCAAACTTCTTTCTTAGCCAATAATTGCATATAGGCAAACATTTCCCAGATTCTTCCTTACAGAAAACATGCTGTGCTATGTGCTCAATGAAGCCAGCATCCCTTGGACAAGGACATTTGTGTATCCTGGCCTGCTTTGCCTCCTTCTTGGAGATTTACATTTACATACGTGCAATCAAGAAATTCCCTGTGTTAACTTCTTTCTCTAAATGATTTGAATCCTGGAGTTCTGTTTTGTTTTATGAGTAATGGTCCATGGAGTACAATGTGGAAAATGTTGGCATAGATATATGCTATCAGTGACTAAAATCTAATACTGAAAGTGTCTTTTCCCACAAATATCACTATCATACTCAGATTTCTAGAGCACTGATAAAACCTATTCAATTAAAATTATGAACTAGTACAATTTCTATGCAATTGTATTATCTCTACAACTTAAAGTCTACCGGCAATTCCATATGCAACCTAGTATTTTCCTCTCTCTATTCATTTCGATTAAATCTAATATTCAAAATTCAATTATGTAAATAAAGTGAGGTGGTATGTGCCAATCTTGTTTCCGTTTAAAAGTATATTCTCTTATTAGCACAGGCTCTTATGCTTATTTCATAGGTTTAAATCCATGTCAGTGTACACACATCTTCTCCAGAACATATACTTCTCTTCATCCTGATTTCTCAATTGAGATTTCTACTGTGGGCTCCCAGATGTAGTAAGAGGATCATGGCTTTAGAGTCAGAATGATAGAGGTTTGAATTTAAGCTCTAGCCAAGTTATCCTAACTCTCTTAGTATCAGTTTCCCCATCTTTAAAGTCTGGATACTAAAACTTACCTTACACAGCTGTTGTAAGGATTCAATGAGATTCTCTCTCTCTCTCTTTATCAAACAGTTTGACATCATCCTCCAGGGCACATATGTAATTACTTTATAAATGTTTCACTGTCCTTTCTATAGTTGGAGTTCACTGACCTTCTAAAATGCATCCCTCTCATCCTAATCATCTAATATCTAACTCACACTTTGAATTGAGGTTTTTTCTGTACAAACAGCCATGACTGAGTACACACCACCATGATATGTAACTGACAAAGAGTAGCTTAGATTTGTTTCCTGCCCTTAATATTTTTTATAATTCTGTGGCTATAATTTTTAAAAGTCATCCTGCCTTGGAGTCATAGGTGAATATTGATTGTCATGTTTATGGCAAGATGCCTGATCATTTTCATCTGAAACTGTTGTTTCCTCCATCTCATATGCTGAAGACGCAGCTGATAAACATAGGTTTCAGTTTTCTGATGGAAAAATGCAAATCTGAGGGAAGTAAAAGAACACAGACTTCACACTTCAAATTGTAACCTGCTGCCTAAGGGAACAATACCGATGCCCATCAGGGGATTATTCCGTCCACTTATCTTTTCAGGGCAGAGCTCCAGACTGTAACAGTGGCTTGGCTACCAAGTCAATTGACTTGAAATAAGTTTTCAGTAGTGAATCCGAATCCGACTGGGTTCCTTGCTTCCCCTTTAAATTGGGGAAGACTGGGCTTCCCTGGTGGCGCAGTGGTTGAGAGTCCACCTGCCAATGCAGGGGTAACGGGATCGTGCCCCGGTCCGGGAAGATCCCACATGCTGTGGAGTGGCTGGGCCCGTGAGCCATGGCTGCTGAGCCTGCGCATCCAGAGCCTGTGCTCCGCAACGGGAGAGGCCACAACAGTGAGAGGCCCGCGTACTGAAAAAAAAAAAAAATTGGGGAAGACTAAAACATGCATGGTCTGTAGAATGTTTAGCTCAAAAACTTTAGAGACTGGGAAAGTAAGTGGGAGTGTGCGCGTTTGTGTGCCTGTGTGTGTCTGTAAGTGTGGTTGAGACAAGGGTTGAGACAAGGGAGGGATGTTTGCACGTGTGAATGTATGTATTTGTGCACATTGCGAAGGCAGGTAAACTTATTTAGGGTGGAGATTGAGCTTCCTGGTTTGGTTTAAAAGATTATCATGGGGACTTCCCTGGTGGCGCAGTGATTAAGAATCCGCCTGCCAATGCAGGGGACATGGGTTCAAGCCCTGGTCCAGGAAGATTCCACATGCTGCGGAGCAACTAAGCCCACGTGCCACAACTACTGAGCCTGTGCTCTAGAGCCGGCGAGCCACAACTTGAGCCTGTGTGCCACAACTACTGAAGCCCACGTGCCTAGAGCCCGTGCTCCTCAACAAGAGAAACCACCGCAATGAGAAGCACGAGCACCACAACGAAGAGTAGCCCCTGCTCGCCACAACTAGAGAAAGCCCACGCACAGCAACGAAGACCCAATGCAGACAAAAATAAATAAATAAATAATAAATAAATAATTTATTTTAAAAACTAAAAAAAAAAAAAAAAAGAAGATTATTGCACTACAAATTAAGGCTTTCAACTTTCCTTATTCTCCAGTTAGGACTGTCTTTCAGAAGGCTAGGAAAAGCCATATTTCTTTTCTTTTATCACAATCTGAATGGTAGGAATTTGTTAATATGTGACATTTTTTTTGAATTTTTGAATTTAATATTTTTTTTATACAGCAGGTTTTTATTAGTCATCAATTTTATACACATCAGTGTACACGTCAGTCCCAATTGCCCAATTCAGCACACCACCATCCCCACCCCACCGTGGCTTTCCCCCCTTGGTGTCCATACGTTTGTTCTCTACATCTGTGTCTCAACTTCCGCCCTGCAAACCGGTTCATCTGTACCATTTTTCTAGGATCCACATACATGCGTTAATATACGATATTTGGTTTTCACTTTCTAACTTACTTCATTCTGTATGACAGTCTCTAGGTCCATCCACGTCTCAACAAATGACTCAATTTTGTTCCTTTTTTGGCTGAATAATATTCCATTGTATATATGTACCACATCTTTATGCACTCGTCTGTCGATGGGCATTTAGGTTGCATCCATTACCTGGCTATTGTAAATAGTGCTGCAATGAACATTGGGGTGCATGTGTCTTTTTGAATTATGGTTTTCTCTGGATATATGCTCAGTAGTGGGATTGCTGGATCATATGGTAATTCTATTTTTAGTTTTTTAAGGAACCTCCATACTGTTCTCCATAGTGGCTATATCAATTTACATTCCCACCAACAGTGCAAGAGGGTTCCCTTTTCTCCACACCCTCTCCAGCATTTGTTTGTAGATTTTCTGATGATGCCCATTCTAACTGGTGTGAGGTGATACCTCATTGTAGTTTTGATTTGCATTTCTCTAATAATTAGTGATGTTGAGCAGCTTTTCATGTGCTTCTTGGCTATCTGTATGTCTTCTTTGGAGAAATGTCTATTTAGGTCTTCTGCCCATTTTTGGATTGGGTTGTTTGTTTCCTTAATATTGAGCTTCATGAGCTGTTTATATATTTTGGAGATTAATCCTTTGTCCATTGATTTGTTTACAAATATTTTCTCCCATTCTGAGGGTTGTCTTCTCCTCTTGTTTATGGTTTCCTTTGCTGTGCAAAAGCTTTGAAGTTTCATTAGGTCCCATTTGTTTATTTTTGTTTTTATTTCCATTACTCTAGGTGGTGGATCATAAAAGATCTTGCTGTGATTTATGTCAAAGAGCGTTCTTCCTATGTTTTCCTCTAAGAGTTTTATAGTGTCTGGTCTTACATTTAGGTCTCGAATCCATTTTGAGTTTATTTTTGTGTATGGTGTTAAGGAGTGTTCTAATTTCATTCTTTAACATGTAGCTGTCCAGTTTTCCCAGCACCACCTATTGAAGAGACTGTTTTTTCACCATTGTATACCTTGCCTCCTTCGTCATAGATTAGTTGACCATAGGTGCATGGGTTTATCTCTGGGCTTTCTATCCTGTTCCATTAATCTATGTTTCTTTTTTTTGTGCCAGTACCATATTATCTTGATTACTGTAGATTTGTAGTATAGTCTGAAGTCAAGGAGTCTGATTCCTCCAGCTCCGTTTTTTCCCCTCAAGACTGCTTTGACTATTTGGAGTCCTTTGCGTCTCCATACAAATTTTAAAATTTTTTTTTTTCTTTTTTGCGGTATGCGGGCCTCTCACTGCTGTGGCCTCTCCCGCTGCGGAGCACAGGCTCTGGACGCGCAGGCCCAGTGGCCACGGCCCACGGGCCCAGCCGCTCCGCGGCACGTGGGACCCTCCCGGACCGGGGCACAAACCTGCGTCCCCTGCATCGGCAGGTGGACTCTCAACCACTGCGCCACCAGGGAAGCCCAAATTTTAAGATTTTTTGTTCTAGTTCCATAAAAAATGCCACTGGGAATTTGATAGGGATTGCATTGAATCTGTAAATTCCTTGGGGTAGCATAGTCATTTTCACAATATTGATTCTTCCAATCCAAGAACATGGTATATCTCTCCATCTGTTGGTATCATCTTTAATTTCTTTCATCAGTGTCTTATAGTTTTCTGCATACACGTCTTTTGTCTCGCTAGCTAGGTTTATTCCTAAGTATTTTATTCTTTTTGTTGCTATGGTAAATGGGAGTGTTTCCTTAATTTCTCTTTCAGATTTTTCATCATTAGTGTATAGGAATACAAGAGATTTCTGTGCATTAATTTTGTATCCTGCTACTTTACTGAATTCATTGATTAGCTCTAGTAGTTTTCTGGTGGCATTTTTAAGATTCTCTATGTATAGTATCATGTCATCTGCAAACAGTGACAGTTTTGCTTCTTCTTTTCCAATTTGTATTCCTTTTATTTCTTTTTCTTCTCTGATTGCCGTTGCTAGGACTTCCAAAACTATGTTGAGTAATACTGGTGAGAGTGGACATCCTTGTCTTGTTCCTGATCTTAGAGGAAATGCTTTCAGTTTTTCACCATTGAGAATGATGTTTGTGTGGGTTTGTCATATATGACCTTTAATTATGTTGAGGTAGTTTCCCTCTATGCCCACTTTCTGGAGAGTTTTTTATCATAAATGGGTGTTGAATTTTGTCAAGAGCTTTGTCTGCATCTATTGAGATGATCATATGGTTTTTATTCTTCAGTTTGTTAATGTGGTGTATCACATTGATTGATTTGCATACGTTGAAGAATCCTTGCATCCCTGGGATAAATCCCATTGATCATGGTGTATGATCCTTTTAATGTATTGTTGGATTCTGTTTGCTAGTATTTTGTTGAGGATTTTTTCATCTATATTCATCAGTGATATTGGTCTGTAATTTTCTTTTTTTGTAGTATCTTTGTCTGGTTTTGGTATCAGGGTGATGGTGACCTCATAGAATGAGTTTGGGAGTGTTCCTTCCTCTGCAATTTTTTGGACGAGTTTGAGAAGGGTGGTTGTTAGCTCTTCTCTAAATGTCTGATACAATTCACCTGTGAAGCCATCTGGTCCTGGACTTTTGTTTGTTGGAAGATTTTTTTTTTTTTTTTTTGCGGTACACGGGCCTCTCACTGTTGTGGCCTCTCCTGTTGCAGAGCACAGGCTCCGGATGCATAGGCTCAGCGGCCATGGCTCACAGGCCCAGCCGCACAGCGGCATGTGGGATCTTCCTGGACCGGGGTACGAACCTGTGTCCCCTGCATCGGCAGGCGGACTCTCAACCACTGCGCCACCAGGGAAGCCCTGTTGGAAGATTTTTAATCACAGTTTCAATTTCATTACTTGTCATTGGTCTGTTCATATACTCTATTTCTTCCTGGTTCAGTCTTGGAAGGTTATACCTTTCTAAGAATTTGTCCATTTCTTCCAGGTTGTCCATTTTGTTGGCATAGAGTTGCTTGTAGTGGTCTCTTAGGATGCTTTGTTTTTCTGCAGCATCTGTTGTAACTTCTCCTTTTTCATTTCTTATTTTATTGATTTGAGTCCTCTCCCTCTTTTTCTTGATGAGTCTGGCTAATGGTTTATCAATTTTGTTTATCTTCTCAAAGAAACAGCTTTTAGTTTTATTGATCTTTGCTATTGTTTTCTTTGTTTCTATTTCATTTATTTCTGCTCTGATCTTTATGATTTCTTTCCTTCTGTTAACTTTGGGTTTTGTTTGTTCTTCTTTCTCTAGTTCCTTTAGTTGTAAGGTTAGATTGTTTGTTTGAGATTATTCTTGCTTCTTGAGGTAGGCTTGTATAGCTATAAACTTCCCTCTTAGAACTGCTTTTGCTGCATCCCATAGGTTTTGGATTGTTGCGTTTTCATTGTCATTTGTCTCTAGGTATTTTTTGATTTCCCCTTTGATTTCTTCAGTGATCTCTTGGTTATTTAGTAATGTATTGTTTAGCCTCCATGTGTTTGTGTTTTTTATGGTTTTTTCCGTGTAATTCATGTCTAATCTCATGGCGTTGTGGTCAGAAAAGATGCTTGATATGATTTCAATTTTCTTAAATATACTGAGGCTTGATGTGTGACCCAAGATGTGATCTATCCTGGAGGATGTTCCGTGCGCACTTGAGAATAAAGTGTAATCTGCTGTTTTTGGATGGAATGTCCTATAAATATCAATTAAATCTATTTGGTCTATTGTGTCATTTAAAGCTTGTGTTTCCTTATTTATTTTCTGTTTGGATGATCTGTCTGTTGGTGTAAGTGAGGTGTTAAAGTCCCCCACTATTATTGTGTTACTGTCGACTTCCTCTTTTAGAGCTGTTAGCAGTTGCCTTATGAATTGAGGTGCTCCTATGTTGGGTGCATATATATTTATAATTGTTATATCTTCTTATTGGATTGATCCCATTATGTAGTGTCCTTCCTTGTCTTTTGTAACATTCTTATTTTAAAGTCTATTTTATCTGATATGAGTATTCCTACTCCAGCTTTCTTTTGATTTCCATTTGCATGGAATATCTTTTTCCATCCTTTCACTTTCAGTCTGAATGTGTCCCTAGGTCTGAAGTGGGTCTCTTGTAGACAGCATATATGTGGGCCTTGTTTTTGTATCCATTCAGCAAGCCTGTGTCCTTTGGTTGGAGCATTTAATCCATTCATGTTTAAGGTAATTATCCATATGTATGTTCCTATGACCATTTTCTTAATTGTTTTGGGTTTGTTTTTGTAGGTCCTTTTCTTCTCTTGTGTTTCCCACTTAGAGAAGTTCCTTTAGCATTTGTTGTATAGCTGGTTTCGTGGCACTGAATTCTCTTAGCTTTTGCTTGTCTGTAAAGCTTTTGATTTCTCCATCAAATCTGAATGAGATCCTTGCTGGGTAGAGTAATCTTGGTTGTAGGTTCTCCCCTTTCATCACTTTAAGTATATCATGCCACTCCCTTCTGGCTTGTAGAGTTTCTGCTGAGAAATCAGCTGTTACTCTTATGGGAGTTACCTTGTATGTTATTTGTCATTTTTCCCTTGCTGCTTTGGATAATTTTTCTTTGTCTTTAATTTTTGCCAATTTGATAACTATGTGCCTCGGCATGTTTTTCCTTGGGTTTATCCTGTATGGGACTCGCTGCGCTTCCTGGACTTGGGTGGTTGTTTCCTTTCCCATGTTAGGGAAGTTTTCGATTATAATCTCTTCAAATATTTTCTCTGGTCCTTTCTCTCTCTCTTCTCCCTCTGGGATCCCTATAATGCGAATGTTGTTGCGTTTAATGTTGTCCCAGAGGCCTCTTAGGCTGTCTTCATTTCTTTTCATTCTTTTTTCTTTATTCTCTTCCGTGACAGTGAATTCCACCATTCTGTCTTCCAGGTCACTTACCCATTCTTCTGCCTCAGTTATTCTGCTATTGATTCCTTCTAGTGTAGTTTTCATTTCAATCATTGTACTGTTCATCTCTGTTTGTTCTTTAATTCTTCTAGGTCTTTGTTAAACATTTGTTGCATCTTCTCAATCTTTGCCTCCATTCTTTTTCTGAGGTCCTGGATCATCTTCACTATCATTATTCTGAATTCTTTTTGTGGAAGGTTGCCTATCTCCACTTCATTTAGTTGTTTTTCTGGGGTTTTATCTTGTTTCCTTCATCTGACTTTTCATCTTGTCTATCTTTCTGTGAGTGTGGTTTTTGTTCCACAGGCTCCAAGATTGTAGTTCTTCTTGCTTCTGCTGTCTGCCCTCTGGTGGATGAGGCTATCTAAGAAGCTTGTGTAAGTTTCCTGATGGGAGGGCCTGGTGGTGGGTAGAGCTGACTGTTGCCCTTGTGGGCAGAGCTCATTAAAACTTTAATCTGCTTGACTGCTGATGGGTGGGGCTGGGTTCCCTCCCTCTTGGTTGTTTGGCCTGAGGCAGTGCAACACTGGAGCCTACCTGGGCTCTTTGGTAGTGCTAATGACAGCCTCTGGGGAAGCTCAGGCCAAGGAGTACTTCCCAGAAGTTCTGCTGCCAGTGTCCTTGTCCCCACGGTTAGCCACAGCCACCCCCTGCCTCTGCAGGAGACCCTCCAACACTAGCAGGTAGGTCTGGTTCAGTCTCCCGTGGGGTCAGTGCTCCTTCCCCTGGGTCCCGATGCGCACACTACTTTGTGTGTGCCCTCCACGTGTGGAGTCTCTGTTTCCCCCAGTCCTGTCGAAGTCCTGCAGTCAAATCCCACTAGGCTTCAAAGTCTGATTCTCTAGGAATTCCTCCTCCTGTTGCTGGACCCCCAGGTTGGGAAGCCTGACGTGGGACTCAGAACCTTCACTCCAGTGGGTGGACTTCTGTGGTATAAGTGTTCTCCAGTCTGTGAGTCACCCACCCTGCAGTTACTGGATTTGATTTTACTGTGATTGCGTCCCTCCTACCATCTCACTGTGGCTTCTTCTTTGTCTTTGGATGTGGGGTATCTTTTTTGGTGAGTTCCAGTGTCTTCCTGTTGATGACTGTCCAGCAGCTAGTTGTGATTCTGGTGTTCTCGCAAGAGGGAGTGAGCGCACGTCCTTCTACTCCACCATCTTGTTTCCTCCCAGACATTTTTTTGAAGAAATAGGCAGAGTGCTGTCTGCCAACCAAGAAACCCTGTATCTGGGTAGTATGATTAATCTGTGGAAAGATTATCAGTAGAGTTTTCTGAAAGTTCTTCAAGTTCTCTTTGTAATTACTTTTCCTTGAAGGATGAGGAAAGGAGAACAAATGTTGTCATTGTGTGAACCATAAGAACTGTTACATGAAGTCTACCTTGAATAGGTCACTCTTGACTTGATCACAAAAATGTTTCTGCCAATGTAGGAGAAAGTCTTAGTGGCTGAGAAAACTACATATTTTAAGAAAGGGACAACAAGATGGTGAGATAACTTGTAAATTATAAATTTGAACTTGACCTTTAAAATTTTTTTTTATCAACAGTGGCAGTAGGGTGCTCACCTATCAGCAGCTCTAAAACTCTTACACCTTCCGAAAGAACAAGAACTCTTTGCAGGTTATTTGATTATATATCTCAGATCAGGTTTTCTCAACCTCTGCACTACCGACATTTGAGGTCAAATGTCAGTTTGTGGGGGGTGGTCCTGCATATTGTAGGATGTTTAGCAGCATCCCTGACCTCTGCCCTCTAGATGCCAGCACCATTGTCACACTCCTACTTCCTCCTCTCCCCCACCCCCCAAATGTGCTCCTACTCAGCTGTGAAAACCAAACATGTGCCCAGACATTGCTAAATGTCCCTTGGGGGAGAACTCAGCCCTGGCTGAAAACTACTATCTTAGAGTAAGAGAAAATAAGGATAATCTGGAACATACTGTGGTTACCAAGAAACAAGAACGTTTCTGAGAACACCAGAGAAAGTAATAAAATGAGGTGATTTAAAGGGGCATACATATTATTATTATCAATGATAATGAGGATAATAATAATAATAATAATGATAATAATAGCCAACTGAAGCCAGCTGGATTTGTAGAAAGCCATGACTTTTGGTGATGGTTAAAAGAGAAAGTTAATCTAAAGTATACACAAATAAAAGTATAATACAAAATAAGGCTGAATATATGTTTATGTTTAACTTTTATTGGTTTTAATAAGTAGAAAAGCATGAATATATATGGATGTTTTCTATACTCAGTTACACAAGATTATCTAGGAGTATAGATACATATTGTTTTTATCTGTATATGCAAGAAGAAATGAACAAAATAAAAAAAAGATTTTTATTGAAGTAAAGCTGATTTATAATGTTTCAGATGTAGAGCAAAATGATTCAGTTTTTTTCAGATTCTTTTCAATTATAGGTTATTACAAGATATTGAATATAGTTCCCTGTGCTATACAGTAGGTCCTTGTTTATCTATTTAAAAAATTTTTTTTATTTTATTGAAGTATAGTTGATTTACAATGTTGTGTTAGTTTCTGGTGTACAGCAAAGTGATTCAGTTACATATATATATATATATATATATATATATATATATATATAGTAGATATACATTAACAGATACACAACTATATGTATATAGTTGTGTATCTGTTAATCCCAGTTTCCCAGTTTATCCCTCCCCCTCCCCCTTTCCCCTTTGGTAACCAAGGGAAACTGTCTGTGTCTAAGAAATGAACAAAATGTGTCAGTAAGCCAAAAAAGAATGGAAAAGGTAATATTGGTACCCTAAACAGGAAAGATTGATCAGTATTAGTGGTTTCATATGGTAACCAAGTAGAAGAAGAGCCCAGTAGCTAACACAGTAGTCATACACATTAACTATTTAAAAATGGAACTCAAAAGTATCACAAAATTATAAATTGGCCAACAGCTTGAAAAGGAACTAACTACAAACTCACTTGTTTCTCAGATAAACAAACTTCAAGCTGACCCTACTAATGTGAACAGTTTTAAATTTTAATAAAATACTAGTAAACTAATCTATTGAGCTCTTAATTTGTTATTGAGTATATCACTCCTTTTCCATTTGGTTCTTTCTCTATGGTTTCTAGTTTTTTTTGTACTGAAATTCTCTATCATGTCTTATTTTTTGAACACATTAATCATATTTATTTTAAAATCATGTCTTCAATGATTTTAAATCATGTCTTCAATACCTGGATCTCCTGTAGTCTTTTTTTTTTTGCATTTATTTGCTTTTGATCTTTGGTTAGTTCTCATATTTTAACATGTCTGGCTATTTTATATGGAATGCCAGATATTTGTAAGAGTTTTAGCCATAGTTTAAGGCTATGGACTATGTTATTTTTGACTTGACAGGGTTTGCATCTGCTTTTTCAGGCAGTTAGGATGGAGAAAGCTCCCTTTAGTCTAACTGAGGACTGAGTTGATTTGAACCTGGGCTTCAGTCTTTGGTGAACTGACCTGTTTTGGGTTTCCTTGACTCTTAGACTGTAACCCTTTGGGGCATCCCAACTGTACTTCATACCTGTTTGCCAAGGTCTCTTCCTAACAGTGGGGCCTGAGCTCAAATTCCTCTCCCACTTTAGTCTGTGTCCCATCTCAACCCCACTTAAACTGCCCCAAACTCTGCTTCTCAGATTGTCTCCATTCTTGAACCAGCACATGCCTCAGAAGGACAAATGTAACCAAATGTTGGGTTACTTCTCTGAATTATTCTTTCATCTTGAATTTTGTTCCTCATATCCTCACTGCCTTAGTCATTTTCAGTGCTTCCAGGTAGACTTTTATGTTTGCTTTTGTGTGTGTGTATATAATACATATTTTACATATATATTTTTTTGAGGGGGCATGCATATTTTGTATACATTGGTGGGAAATTTATGTACAGTGAAATGAGTAGATCTTAAGTATATAGTTTGATGAGTTGACAAATGTAACCCATGAAACCAATATACCAATCAGGATATAGAACGTTTGCATCACCCAGAAGTTTCCCTCATGCCTCCTTCCAGTCTATCCCCACTCCACATAGGAAACCATTGTTCTTGTTTTTATCACCATAGATTAGTATTGCCTGTTCTTTTTTTTTTTTTTTTTTAATTTATTTTTGGCTGTGTTGGGTCTTCGTTTCTGTGCGAGGGCTTTCTCTAGTTGCGGCAAGCAGGGGCCACTCTTCATCGCGGTGCGCGGGCCTCTCACTATTGCGGCCTATCTTGTTGCGGAGCACAGGCTCCAGACATGCAGGCTCAGTAGTTGTGGCTCATGGGCCTAGTTGCTCCGTGGCATGTGGGCTCTTCCCAGACTAGGGCTCGAACCCGTGTCTCCTGTATTGGCAGGCAGATTCTCAACCACTGCGCCACCAGGGAAACCCAGTATTGGCTGTTCTTGAATTTTGTATAAATGGAATTGTTCAGTATGTGCTCTCGTGTCTGGCTTCTTTCAACATAGTACTTTGGGGATTAATCCAGATTGGTACATATAGCAGTTTATTATTTCTAATTGTTGAGTAGTATTTTATTATATGAATAAATATTATATTCATATTTATTTAATAATAATTCATATTTATTTAAATAATTCACAATTTGTTATTCTATTTTCTTACTGATGGATAGTGTTTCTGGTTTTTGGCTCTCATAAATAAAACTGCTATGGACATGCTTGTACAAGTCTTTTTATGAGCGTGTTTTTATTTCCTTGGGTAAATACTTCGGAGTGGAATCCTGAGTCACAGTGTAGATGTGGGTTTAACTCTATAAGAAATCGCAACAAAATTTCCAAAGTGGTGGAAATACATATATATTTAACATTGCCAAGAAACCAGGTCAATATTTCATAATGACAGGGCAATGAGGACGGTTGGTTGTTAAGTGGAGACTTAAAGAAACTCTCATTTTGGGAGAGGACTTAAAACCTCGGAAATGAAAACCATGGGTGTTAAGTGTCCCATAAATGAAACTTTTGTGAAAAATGTATTTGGCCTGGTCATCAGAGGATTGCCAGACAAAATCCTATGTTCTGGCCAAAAGCCACCAGGTCATCAATCTAGCACCTGCCTTCTAAGCTTTTTTGAGATGGAGCACATTTCTTTCTGGGTCTAATAAAATCACTAAAACTCTAGGAACTTTTTGAAATGGTTTCTGTTAGGATTACTGAAGCCCTAGGAAGCATGGAATTTGAAACCCCTGAAAAAGATAAGCATTTGGGGAAAAAAAAGAATAAATCTATGATTTTAGCATTTGGGGAGCTTTTGTGTGTGTGTGTGTGAAAGAGTTCTAAATAGTTTTGAAATGATTGTGCTTTGTTTGTTTTGTCTGTTCTTTAATACATTGAAAGCTTTTAGAAAAATCAGGCATACAACATTGGTAATTGCAATTTAAATTGTATGAGGGAATAGAATTCATCAAGCTTGTAATCAATGACTAAATGCTTAAGAATAAAAGGCTTTCAAAATGTCCTTTATTAGGTATATAAGTTGAATGAATTAAGCATTAAACAAAATACAAATACTAGTGCCTGTTCCTTTCCATACACAAAAGCCCCACGGACATTAAAGAGAGAGGCTGATACCCTTTTAATTCCTGGAGCTATTGAGCTTTGTCTCCCTGAATAAGATAAGGCAGTTGAGCCAATAATAATTAGGCATCTACTTCTAAAGAGTGGGTCTTAGGAGCTAATTAGTCAATGAGAAATAAGTCTCTCATTCTGGTACTACAGCCTTGGGGGAACTGGACAAGTGTGATGCTTTTGTGAACCATGAATTGCTAGAATAACCTCCTAAGTGGGCCAACACTGTGGCCGGCTATCCAAGACGCTTCATTAATTGTCTCCAAGACCCATTACCTCGGACCCAAATTGTAAGACTCTCTCCCCTGTGGCCAGGGGTGGAAATGACAGCTGGATAGGCGTGAACAATTTTAGTGCTTTCTTCCTTGTTCTCTACATCCAGTGAATAGGACTCATTGCCTTTCATGAAGGGCTGGGGTCCAGAAGATGGAGGTCATATCCCTGGTGGCAGAGTTAAGGGTAATCCGGTGAGTTGTTTCCCTTGCCCTGAATGTCTCTGGCTAACTTGGAGGCCACCTGCATCATACATTCCAGCAGACCAGGAAAAGTAACTGTCCACGAAATGAATAACATCGAAACATCTTGGAGGAGTCAGCTAGCTCTAAAAGTTGGAGCTTGAATTACTATTCAAGACACTACTTGTAAAACTTTTTGCTGAGAAGTTCCAGGCACATTCCAATTGAGCCGAGGTGATGGTTGATAATCCCTCTTTAGGAAGCAGGACTAGAGTGGGACTGTACTTAAGAAAGCTTAAACAGGATCATTTCTATTGTCCTTCTTTAGAAGCAAACACGCTCCCGGGAAGGGGGTCAGTGTGAGCACCTCAGCCCCTCCTGTTTCCCCACTGAGGGGCACTTTTCAGGCTTGCAAATAGAGCAGGTTGGTGTTTTTAAGTGGATGAATTTTCACTTCAGGAATCCCCAGATGCTTCTAGTTATCCTTCCCCTCTCTCCCCCCATCCAAATCAATACTGTAGAATCCTTTGCTTTAGGAGGAGGCTGAATACAGCATAGAACAAAGAGGTCATTGTTATCTTTGACTTTTAAGGGTTTTGAGAGTCCACGCCTGTACCAATAGTCTGAAAGCCAAGTTGATTTTGATTGGTGGGAACTATGCACTTGAGATAAAAGGGACTTTTATTCTGCACCTCCAAGAAGGCACAGTTTGAAATACATTCAGTTTGAGCAGGAGGACTCAGAACTGAGAATTAACACTAGAGTATGAAAGGGTACAGGGTAGGGCATCAGAGAATCTTGCCCTGGGAAAAGAGATCCAAATGCTGGCTCTTGGCAGGGAGGAGGAGAATGAGGAGGAGAGCACCTCTGTAAGCAGCTCCTTCATTAAAAGGTTTTCACCCGCGTGTTGGATAGTGTTTCCTACCATGGCCCTGATGGCTTCAAGCTGTAACTAGAGCTCCGGGGAGAAATTCAATCCAAGGGCACACATGGAAGTCCACTGCCTGTGATGTGCTGAGTGGACACTGCACAATTCTAGGTTCACGTGAGTGTCGTTGAGAGCAGTGTCTCCCCATCCATCTCTGAAATGGTGCAGTGCCCAACCTGCACAACTGTCCATACTGGCCTTGGGCAAGTAGAAGTCGTAGCCGAGGAAGGTTTCTAAGATCAAGGTTTCTAAGATCGATGCTGGAAAAGATTAGGAACAGACTGTTTATGAATATGCAAATCGGATCAGGTCACCTCTACCCCTTAAGTACCACAGTACTTCCTAGTGTTACTGGGATAAAGAAAACTTCCTAAGATGCTCCAAGAGGCTCTGCTTGCTCTGACCCTACGTTACTCCCTTGTCTCACTTTGCATCACGCTGCTCTGTGAAGTAGCCCCACGTGCCTTCTTGGAGTCCTTGGAACTCATGTATTTTCCTGTCTCAGGACCTTTGCATCATCTGTTTCCTCTGCCTAGAGGCTTTTCCTCTCCTCTCTGTGCTCACCACTTTCTACTCTTCCTTCTGGTCTTAGCTCACAGGTCACTTCCTCCAGAGAGTCTTCTCTGATCTCCCTGAGCAGCTTGCATCCCCTGGCAAACACCGTCCTAGCATGGTGTACCTCTCTTTCACAGAACTGCTTAGAATTTTACCTTTGCTTTGGTGATTCTTTATTAAATGCCTGTCCTTCTAGACAGCAATCAGGACAATTACAATAACAGCTAACATGTTTTAGGTGCTTTCTTTGTGCTGGGTCCTCTTTTTTTTTTTTTTTGCGGTACGTGGGCCTCTCACTGTTGTGGCCTCTCCCGCTGCGGAGCACAGACTCCGGACGTGCAGGCTCAGTGGCCATGGCTCACGGGCCTAGCTGCTCCACGGCATGTGGGATCTTCCCGGACCGGGGCACGATCGCGTGTCCCCTGCATCGGCAGGCGGACTCTCAACCACTGCGCCACCAGGGAAGCCCCTAAGGGCCTCTTTTAAGACCAAATTAACTCATTTGATCCTCACAGTGACTGAGTGAGGTTGATACTATTGACACCTGCCCCTATTTTACAGATGAGGAAACTGAGGCACAGAGAGAGTTTATGGGGACGACGTCTATTCTGTTTGCCCTTGAATACCCACTAGCCCAACACTTAATACAGCAAATAATTGCTATTTCTCTGCTATTTGAATAAAGGATGTTTGAGATGAATCTCACAGTGAATCACAGTGCTGGGCATTAGTGCCAGATGGGGAGGGGCTTTGGGGGCAGGAGGAGGCTGAGAGGCAGATTGGGAAGGGCAGGACAGAGGAATCCCGAAGACAGGCTGTGAGTAAAGCAAGACATGACATACTCCTTTTCTTGGCCTTGAAGCAGGTGTCAGGCCTGTGAATTTCAAGGTGAAGGGCTAGGCCCCACTGAACCCACGACAGATGTTAGAAGAAAGGGTCACTGGTGGTAACTGGTAGGGTTACTGGGAAGTAGACCCCAGGTAGATGCCAAAAACTCCACTCTTGTGGCAAAGGCCACCTGGGAAAAAAAAATGGGAGTCATAGATGGCCCTCATTTCTTCCAGTTCATTTTAATCTTTCTCCAACGAATAACACTTCACCAAAGCATATAATTGGAATCTTGCAGCCCAAGGGCATATTTCATGAGGAGAGAACTATAGAAGGTCTGTACATTCACCTTAACTCCAGGGAAAAGGGGAGGCTGAAGGGAACACAATTATGATGGATTTTGCTGGGCAACGGGAAGCCGTACCTAAATAATCAATCACTGAAATGCAGCCTCTCTCTGGGATCACCCAGGTGCCTTTGAAGGCTTGGTCTTTTGTGGAGCTCTGAGTTCCCCGTGTTGATTCAGGTTGTGAGCATAAAGGGGGTGAGGATGAGAGATCATACTCAATAACACGGGTCATCTTCTGTTGGTGTCCAGGGGAGAACATTGGCTGAGGGATCCTAGGACTGACTGTTGTCCTTGCCTTTAAACCTTTCCTGTGACCTTGATGGAGGTTTTCACGTCTCCGGACCCCAGTGTCCACATGGGAAAGATGAAGGGTTAGAATGACTGCCCCACTGTTAGTTTTCCATGACTCGATGTGGCACGTGTATGGGTGGTGGTTACTCTGTGGGCAGAGGGGGAAGCGGGCAGAGGGAGGAGCTGCTAAGGGTTTACAGCCTGTAGGATCCCGGAGAGGATCTTAACATTCAGCGGCTCTAAGGGTCTGTAAATGGAGACGGTGACAGCAGTAAGCATAATGGCTTAATCCGTAAACCATGAGGTGCGTTTTAGCTCCTTGGCAAATTCAGCAATTCTCCTGGGAGGCTTGGCTCTCGTTTCTGGCTGCTGTTCCTGCCTGGGAAATTATGAGCAGTAGAAGGCAAGCAGTCCCTCTTCATAACCCTATTTGCCGGTCAGTGTCTGATACCAGGAGGGAGAAATGACCTGAAAACCCCAGCTCTGTGATAATCTACAGCCGGCAGCTCTTTAAAGGGAGCCTTTCTCATTGTGGAGAAGATGTGCCGTCAGAAAGGCACAGATAACCCACCATTGTGAGAGCATTTTCCTCTCAAAGGCTCTCCCGTCACACAAAGTCCTATCTTGGATCTGTTCCCATCCCTCCCAGGAGAGTGGAAGGAAGAGAATAAATTTCCCCCTTTTCATGGACGGGAGAACTAAAACAGGGCCTATGACTTTGTCCAAGGTCATATTACTAACCGGCACCAAGAGTGGGCCTCCGAGCCCAGTCCTTTTTGTTGTCACCTCCAGAATATCAATACCATGTTTAAGATAAGCTTTGTTTGGTCTCCATTTTATCGCCTTTTCATAGCTCTCTGTGGATGGAGCTGCTTATTGAGTTGTGCCAGAGTTTCTTTGCTGAAGTCAAGGTCAGCCCATGAAACTGCAGAGTGATTCCTCTGATAGAATACCAGCTCCAGTGTGTATCTTGATTCAACAGCACCAATGATAATAACTAAGGACTGTTATGTGCCTTTCCTTGGGCTTCTCCACTCGGTAGTGGTTCTTCCTGCTTTTCCCATCAACTTTGTCCACTCCTCCAACTCCTCTGATTTTTATCTTCCCTAATTTAATCACTTACCTCCAAGCCTCAGAGGATGAATGAAGTGGGAAATGGAGAGTGGTGGTCAGAGTAGTATTGTATTGATCTTCTGTCTGCTACTTATTGCTTTCAATCTCTGTATCTACCTCTTGGTCTATCAGTTCTTTATATATCCATTTCAACATTGACTGAGCACTTTCAACATTGAGTACTATGTGCCTGGCCCTGTGGTAATTTACAGACAAAGAAACTGAAGCTCAGAGAGGTGAAGCAACTTGGCCAAAGTCACACAGTTCAGGGAGTGGTAGGTATGGTCAACTCCATAGCCCATGTTCTTAACTCCTGTAGATTCCTACCTTCCAAGATTGGTGATGTGGTTAAATATTGGTGGCGTCTCATGGTGAGATAGGCTAGAAGAGAAAGAAAGCATCCTTTGAAAACTTAAACGCTGATCAAAAGAGGTATCCATTTTTAGGCCCACATTTTCAGCCCTATCTTGTCCATGTCACCAATTTGGGGGCATACATACAGAAAAGTCAGGGCTGAAAAATTAAGCACATACAGGCTTGTGAACAAACACACAGTCCCATAAGTTCCTATGATTGATTCAAACCTGTTTGCTGTACTCTAGAATCGTGATTTTATGAATATATTCATTTCGCAGGGCCGCTACAAGAAATTATCATAAACTTGGTAGCTTAAAAGAACAGAATTTATTCTCTTACAGTTTTGGAGGCCAGAATCTAGTTGTCAGCAGGGCTCCACTCCAGGGGCTCTAGGGGAGAATCCTTCCTGGCCTCTTCCAGCTTCCGGTAGCTCCTACATTCCTTGGCTTGTGGCAGCAGATCTCCAATCTCTGCGTCTATCTTTCCATGGCCTTCTTCCTTGTGTGTTTCTGTGTCAGTCTCCCTTTGTCTTCTAAAGACTTGTCATTGGATTTAGTACCCACTCGAATCCAAGACAGTCTCATCTTGAAATTCTTACCTGAATTATGTCTGTAAAGACCCTTATTCTAAGTGAGGACACATCTGAAGTTCAGGTGCATGTACATTTTGGAGGCCATCATTCGACACACTACATAGGCTTATGGCGCTAGGCAAGCATCGCAGCTCACGATCCTCAGTTTCTACATTGGTGTGATGTTCCACTTGCTATTCGTTCTTTTACACATGATTTGTAAGGATGATGAGAGTCTTGGAGAGGCTGTGCGCTTCTGGAAGCCCAAACAGTCAGATGGCGTTAAGCTGTCTTCATTCCTTCAGCGATAGCCGTCTGTCAGTAAATAAATGTCTTTCCAGAACTAATGTGTCTTTCGAAGTTCTCACTGTAGGAGAGAAACTTGAGAAATGGGAAAACTGGGCTCAATATGTGTGAAAGAACTGTGTCTCTTCAGGGAAAAGCCAGTGCACACGTTTCAGAGAGTAGTTTTATGATAGAAAGACACAAACACATAGCAACTATGTGAAAAATCATCGCTGCTGATATGCCTGTCCCGGGGACTTGCTCCATTTCTCAAAGAGTTTTATGAAAAACTCTCCCTCTGAATCGTTTGAAAACAATCAATGCCAACTGGATAAATCATCACAGCTATGCCTGCACCAATAGGCTGGGAGGACTGCCTAGAGAAGTGGCATCAGGCCTAATGAACACTTCCAATGGGTTTGTTCACCTTTCCCTTGACCAAGTTCAATTCCGCTTCATTGGACAAGTAAGTCCTGAAGTCTCTGTTCCCTGGTCAGGTCGCAACCTGGTCAATTAAGATCAATTAAATTTTCTGTTTCCTGAGAAATGGCAAAGATATCTATCTGTCCAGCATCTGTCTCTTGACAATTCAACATATTCAGTTTAGTTCTGCAAATATGTCCTCACTGACAGTTCAGCATGGGGCACTGTGTCTGCACCGAGCGTAGGGTGGTCCTGCCTCCCGGGATCACGATCGATCCAGAGGAAGCCGGCTCAGCAGACAATAAGAAGTGAGTGGAGCATCCATTCATAGGGATGCAGAGCTCCATGGCAACGCACCTGGGTGACAATCCTTCATTATTGAAAAAATAATTAATGTTTCTGGTAAAAATAATTTAGATAGGAAAAAAGAAAAGTAAAGATGGTGTATAATCCCACAGAAAAAAAGTAATCATTCTTAACATTTGGTCTGTGTCCACATCTGTGTGTATCTTTGTACCTGTGACTCTCCCTATGTCTGTACCTTTATCTGAACTTGTGTTCATGTTATGCTTGTATCTATCAGTATTTTAATAACAAGATCCTCCCCTGACATGCACATACATCTTATTTTATAGTCTGCTTGTGTATTCAACGGTGTATTGTAAACCTATTTCAATGTTATTTAGTTCATAATTTTTAATAGCTATATATTATTCTATTGTATGGGTGGAACTTTGTTATTTAACCAGTCTCTCATTAGTCTGAATTTAATAATTTTATAGATAAACCCACGCACGAATCCATAATTTTATTCTTAGAAAAAAATCCCCAAATTGCAGTCTCAGGGTCAAAGTGAAGGAGCATGTCTAGAGTTTTTGCCTCACAGTAGCCTCAAAAATACAAGCACTATTTTTTAATAGTGGTTTCAACAGACATAAAATAGCCCTGCCGAATTGCTAAAAGTTTCCAGTGCCTCTCTCGGTATCTGTTCTTACCTTGTTGCAGACCTGTCATAAACAGTGTGCAGAGGCCCCCCACTCTGGGAGGGACACTAAGAGTCACCCAGGTGTAGCCTCCACTCTACAGAGAACCGATCAGAGGGGCTGAGACCAAGTAGCCAGCTGCTTGCGATGCTGCAGGAAACAGTGAGTGAATCAGGGTGCCCTGTAGGTGGGGACTGGGGTGAGAAAAGGAGAGGTGTTTGGTCTTCAGCCATTTTGTTTTATGATAAAAAATGTTATCTTTTTTTTTCTATTTTATGCTACTTTTTTTTTTTTTTTTTTGCTTTTATTTCCCCCAGCCATTTGGAAGGACTGTGTCTGCTTTCTGCTTTTTTTTCACACTGTAAGTAGTTTTCATTAAGTTTATCAACAATCTTGGGCATGTATATTTCTCCAAACATCAAAGGAAAAAATAAATGACTCACTGTGTTTTGACTTCTTCTTCTTTAACAGGAGAAAGGTCATACATTTTAACTTCTTTCCATCTCTAGTTTTTCCTTCTTGACTTTTGCTAATATGAGGTTTTCTACCCCAATTTTTATTATTAATAGATCCTTATTATATGGCTATATGTCTCATTTGGTGATTGCTTTTGATATTGTATAACCACATTTATAACATGTATTTGGACAGAGCTCTGTGTTTTACTGTTCAGTGTTTACTGTTGGTGCTCTTATATCAAAGCTTTTTTTTAAAATTGAGTTCTTTATTTTGAACCACCTCTTGGGATGGCTGATGAAAGCATTAACTACTACTGTGATAACTAGTAGTGTGTGTGATATAAGAAGAAAAGGTGCCACTGACCACCCGGAGCTGGCTGGCATCACAATGCCTTCCTGTTGGTCATAAATGATTGCACAGAACATCAGTATCAGACCTGGCTACTCTGTGACTGTGACAGATCAAGACAAAGACAAGATCGCTTCATGACCATGTCTGAAGGCAGACCAAACGTGACCATTGTCCAAACCACAAAATGACTGAACATCTCCGTATCCTGGCTAATATGAGTGACTGCTGCTTTTTTTTTTAATTGGAGTATAGTTGATTTACAGTGTTATGTTAGTTTCAGGTGTACAGCACATTCTTTTTAAAATTCTTTTCTCATTTAGGTTATCACAGAATACTGAATAGAGTTCCCTGTACTATATAGTAGGTCCTTGTTGGTTATCTATCTTATATATAGTAATGTGTAATTGGAGTATAGTTGATTTACAGTGTTGTGTTAGTTTCAGGTGTACAGCACATTTTAAAAAAAATTCTTTTCTCATTTAGGTTATCACAGAATATTGAGTAGAGTTCCCTGTACTATATAGTAGGTCCTTGTTTGTTATCTATCTTATATATAGTAGTGTGTGTGTGTGTGTGTGTGTGTGTGTGTGTGTGTCAATGACAGCTTTAGCCTTTGTTTAGTCTTCCCTCCTTCTAGATAAGATTTATTAGGATGCCCAATTTTAATATTACCTCTGCTTCCTGAGAGCATCAATCCAGAGCAAAGCCCTGCATCCCCAAATCACTTAACACAAGCTCAAATCCTATCACAAGCCCTTTCCAATACCCCCTTACTGAGACACCCAAGGTTTTCCAGGCTGTGTTCACCTTCACCAAAATGGGTAGTAAACCTAACCTGCTCAGGTGTATTCCTGGTGGTCTGTGGCTGGAGGGCATTGACTAGAATGATCGCACTGATGGTCCACTAACTGGCCTCCTGTGTCCACCTCATTTGCCAAGTAACTGTGCAGTCCTCTCCCATCTGGCTCTGGCTCAGTCATGTGACTCACTTGGACCTATGCGACAGTAGCAGACTTGATGCCAGCAGAGGCTGGGAAGCACATGTGTGTCTGCTTTCTCTTTTGAACCCTGCTACCACCATGAGATGGAGCTAACATGATGGAGGATGAGACCCATGGAGATCAGTCAGGTGGACCCAGTTGTCCAGCCAAGGCCGCAGACAGGGGAGGTAGCCTAGCTCAGATCAGCAGGACTCTGCAGCCGACTCATAATCTTGTACTGATCAAGTGGGATTTACTTCAGGGATGCAAGGATGGTAACCTTGCCATTTTCTTCAAAGGTCAAAGCAAGTGAAGGCTACCAATAGTCTTTTACCTCAGCCCATTCTATGTTTTAAATCTTGCTGTGTAGCAAACTCCGGGGAAACTCAGTAACATCTGACCTCAATCATTTACTTCTCATGCAATAGAGGATTAGCTGGGGTCTCTGACCCAGGCTGGATGTGGACGGGGCACCTTAGCTGGGGCCTCTTTGTTCCACATCCCTCTAGCCAGCCTGCTGGACAGGTTCTGTCGGCAATGATAGAGGAGCAGGAGTGAGAGCAAGCCTGATCTTACAAACACTTTCCAAGGTTCTGTTTATACCACCCTTGCTGACCTCCCATTGGCAAAAGCAAGTCACATGGCAAGCCCTGAATCCGACTGAGGGGGCACGGTGACATTTAAGGCAAAGAGCCTGGATACAAGAAGGGATCATTTCCTCATCACAGTTAGAGGGAATTCCTCCAAAAGTTTAGAGAAGTACTTATTTTTCTTGTTTCCAGTGATATTTCAATTTTGCCTCAGTGGGAAGGGAAGGGGGCTGTCATGACTTGAAAGTCCCTCACTGTGTTTATACAGAAGTATTTTTTCTTTTTTTGCTGCTTAAGTTCTTTTTTAAATTGAAGTATAGTTGATTTGCAATGTTGTGTTAGTTTTAGGTGTACAGCAAGGTGATTCAGTTATATATATATGTATATAATAATATATATATAATTTATATATTATATATATATAATTTTTTTTTTTTTTTTTTTTTTGCGGTATGCGGGCCTCTCACTGCTGTGGCCTCTCCCGTTGCGGAGCACAGGCTCCGGACGTGCAGGCCCAGGGGCCATGACTCAGGCTCAGCGGCCCAGCCGCTCCGCGGCATGTGGGATCCCCCCGGACCGGGGCGCGAACCCGTGTCCTCTGCATCGGCAAGCAGACGCTCAACCACTGCGCCACCAGGGAAGCCCTATATATATAATTTTTCAGATTCTTTTCTATTATAGGTTATTAAAAGATATTGAGTATAGTCCCCTGTGCTATACAGTAGGTCCTTGTTGATTATTTTATATATAGTAGTGTGTATCTGGTAATCTCACACTCCTAATTTATCCCTCCCCCTCCCTTTCCCCGTTGGTAACCAAAAGTTTGTTTTCTATGTCTGTGAGTCTGTTTACAGAAGTACATTTTTAAGTCCTCCTTAAAACTGCTTTTGGAACAAGCTATATCATCCCATAATTAACAGAGAATATTCCATCCTCATTTTAGGTAAATGTTACAAGAAATTTCCTTGTGATTGTTAAGCTAGTAAAGATTTTTTTTACTCTTATTTTGTCATTATTGTTACTAAATTTTATTATTGTTATTTTTCATCACACAAAAAAGCAGCATTTCACATGTCACCATGGCCAAAAAGGAAACTGGAATTGTCCAGGTAGCATCTATTTGCCCACACAGGGATGAGTTGGTGCACTTGGACCAAGGAACAGTTTCTTATTGGAGCAGCCAGCTGGACAGAACGAAATGTCTTGGCCAAATGTTTGCTTTCAGCCAGTCTGTTTGACCATATTTAGAAGGGGTTACCAGCAAAACCTTTGCTATCAATTGTGGAGGATGTTAGGAACCGTGGAGTAGCTTTATTTGGAACCAGGCAGAAAGGATTTGCACCCTAACTTTGCAATTCACTAGCTGTGTGATACTAGGCAAGTTCTTTCTCCTCTGAGAGCCTCCTTCCCTTATTTAAAGTGAGGCTGAGAGACAGAGGGGGAGAGAGTGTGAGAGTTAGTTTAAGCCAAAATGGCCAACAAAGTCTCTGCTGGTTTCTGAATATTTAAAATACAAAAAAACAGATAGACAAAAAGAAATCATTTTTTGGACCTTTTTTCATTTCCATTTCTACCTCGTATGCCTCAATTTGCTGGATTTAAGCACTGCTGCACTTTATGAGCCGTGTGGCTGACAGGGTCTTGGTGCTCCGGCTGGGTGTCAGGCCTCTGCCTCTGAGGTGAGAGAGCCTAGTTCAGGACATTGGTCCAACAGAGACTTCCCGGCTCCACGTAATACCAAACGGCGAAAGCTCTCCCAGAGATCTCCATCTCAATGCTAAGGCCCAGCTCGACTCAACAACCAGCAAGCTGCAGTGCTGGACACCCTATGACAAACAATTAGCAAGACAGGAACACAACCCCACGAGTTAGCAGAGAGGCTGCCTAAAATCATAATAAGGTCACAGACACCCCAAAACACACCACCAAACGCGGTCCTGCCCACCAGAAAGACAAGATCGAGCCTCATCCACCAGAGCACAGGCACCAGTCCCATCCACCAGGAAGCCTACACAACCCACTGAACAAACCATAGCCACTGGGGGCAGACACCAAAAGCAATGGGAACTACGAACCTGCAGCCTGCGAAAAGGAGACCGAAAACACAGTAAGTTAAGCAAAATGAGAAGACAGAGAAACACACAGCAGATGAAGGAGCAAGGTAAAAACCCACCAGACCAAACAAATGAAGAGGAAATACGCAGTCTACCTGAAAAAGACTTCAGAGTAATGATAGTAAAGATTATCCAAAATCTTGGAAATAGAATGGAGAAAATACAAGAAACGTTTATCAAGGACCTAGAAGAGCTAAAGGGCAAACAAACAATGATGAACAACACAATAAATGAAATTTAAAATTCACTAGAAGGAGGGCTTCCCTGGTGGTGCAGTGGTTGAGAGTCCTCCTGATGGTGCAGGGGACACGGGTTCGTGCCCCGGTCCGGGAAGATCCCACATGCCGTGGAGCGGCTAAGCCTGTGAGCCATAGCCACTGAGCCTGCGCATCCAGAGCCTGTGCTCCGCAACGGGAGAGGCCACAACAGTGAGAGGCCCATGTACCGCAAAAAAAAAATTCTCTAGAAGGAATCAATGGCAGAATAACTGAGGCAGAAGAACAGAGAAGTGACCTGGAAGATAAAATAGTGAAAATAACTACCGCAATGCAGAACAAAGAAAAAAGGATGAAAAGAGTTGAGGACAGTCTCAGAGACCTCTGGGAGAACATTAAATGCACCAACATTTGAATGATAAGGGTCCCAGAAGAAAAAGAGAAAAAGAAAGGGACTGAAAAAATATTTGAAGAGATTATACTTGAAAACTCCCCTAATATGGGAAAGGACATAGTCAATCAAGTCCAGGAAGCACAGAGTCCCATACAGGATAAATCCAAGGAGAAACATGCCAAGACACATATTAATCAAACTATCAAAAATTAAGTACAAAGAAAAAATATTAAAAGCAGCAAGGGAAAAACAACAAATAACATGCAAGGGATCCCCGTAAGGTTAACAGCTGATTTTTCAGCAGAAACTCTGCAGGCCAGAAGGGAGTGGCAGGACATACTGAAAGTGATGAAAGGGAAAAACCTACAACCAAGATTACTCAGCAAGGATCTCATTCAGATTCAATGGAGAAATTAAAACCTTTACAGACAAGCAAAAGCTAAGAGAATTCAGCCAAACCAGCTTTACAACAAATGATAAAGGAGCTTCTCTAGGCAGGAAATACAAGAGAAGGAAAAGACCTACAATAACAAACGCAAAACAATTAAGAAAATGGTAATAGGAACATGCATATCAATAATAACCTTGAATGTAAATATATAAAATGCTCCAACCAAAAGACACAGATTGGCTGAATGGATATAAAAACATGACCCATCTATATGCTGTCTACAAGAGACCCACTTTAGACCTAGGGACCCATACAGACTGAAAGTGCAGGGATGGAAAAAGATATTCCATGCAAAAGGAAATGAAAAGAAAGCTGGAGTAGCAATTCTCATATCAAACAAAAGAGACTTTAAAATAAAGAGTATTACAAAGACAAAGAAGGACACTACATAATGATCAAGGGATCAATCCAAGAAGATATAACAATTGTAAATATTTATGCACCCAACATAGGAGCACCTCAATACATAAGGCAAATGCTAACAGCCATAAAAGTGGAAGTCGACAGTAACACAATCATGGTAGGGAACTTTAACACCCCACTTTCACCAATGGACAGATCATCCAAAATGAAAATAAATGAGGAAACACAAGCTTTAAATGATACATTAAACAAGATGGACTTAATTGATATTTATAGGACATTCCATCCAAAACCACAGAATACACTTTCTTCTCAAGTGCTCATGGAACATTCTCCAGGATAGGTCATATCTTGGGTCACAAATCAAGCCCTGGTAAGTTTAAGAAAATTGAAATCATATCAAGTATCTTTTGCGACCACAACTCTATGAGACTAGATATCAATTACAGGAAAAAATCTGTGAGAAATACAAACACATGAAGGCTAAACAATACACTACTAAATAACCAAGAGGTCACTGAAGAAATCAAAGAGGAAATCAAAAAATACCTAGAAACAAATGACAATGAAAACACGAGAACCCAAAACCTATGGGATGCAGCAAAAGCAGTTCTAAGAGGGAAGTTTATAGCAATACAATCCTGCCTCAAGAAACAAGAAACATCTCAAATAAACAACCTAACCTGACACGTAAAGCAATTAGAGAAAGAACAAAGAATCCCCAAAGTTAGCAGAAGGAAAGAAATCATAAAGGTCAGATCAGAAATATATGAAAAAGAAATGAAGGAAACAGTAGCAAATATCAATAAAACTAAAAGCTGCTTCTTTGAGAAGATAAACAAAATTGATAAACCATTACCCAGACTCATCAAGAAAAAAGGGAGAAGACTCAAATCAATAGAATTAGAAATGAAAAAGGAGAAGTAAGAACTGGCACTGCAGAAATACAAAGGATCATGAGAGATTACTACAAGCAACTATATGCCAATAAAATGGACAACCTGGAAGAAATGGACACATTCTTAGAAAAACACATCCTTCCGAGACTGAACCAGGAAGAAATAGAAAATATAAACAGACCAATTACAAGCACTGAAATTGAGACTGTGATTAAAAATCTTCCAACAAACAAAAGCCCAGATCAGATGGCTTCACAGGTGAATTCTATCAAACATTTAGAGAAGAGCTAACACCTATCCTTCCCAAACTCTTCCAAAATATAGCAGAGGGAGGAACACTCCCAAAGTCATTCTACCTGGCTACCATCACCCTGATACCAAAACCAGACAAAGATGTCACAAAGAAAGAAAACTACAGGCCAATATCACTGATGAACATAGATGCAAAAATCCTCAACAAAATACTAGCAAACAGAATCCAGCAGCATATTAAAAGGATCATACACCATGATCAAGTGGGGTTTATCCAAGAATGCAAGGATCCTTCAGTATACGCCAATCAATCAATATGATACACCATATTAACAAATTGAAGGAGAGAAACCATATGATCATCACAGTAGATGCAGTAAAAGCTTTTGACAGTATTCAACACCCATTTCAGGTAAGAATCCTCCAGAAAGTAGACATAGAGGGAACTTACTTCAACATAAGAAAGGCCATATATGACAAACACACAGCCAACATCATTCTCAGTGGTGAAAAACTGAAACCATTTCCTCTAAGATCAGGAACAAGACAAGATTGTCCGCTGTCACCAGTATTATTCAACATAGTTTTGGAAGTTTTAGCCACAGCAATCAGAGAAGAAAAAGAAAAAAAAGGAATACAAATCGGAAAAGAAGTAAAACTGTCACTGTTTGCAGATGACATGATACTATGCATAGACAATCCTAAAGATGCTACCAGAAAACTACTAGAGCTAATCAATGAATTTGGTAAAGTAGCAGGATGCAAAATTAAGGCACAGAAATTGCTTGCATTCTTATACACTAATGATGAAAAATCTGAAATAGAAATTAAGGCAACACTCCCATTTACCACTGTAACAAAAAGAATAAAATGCCTAGGAATAAACCTACCTAAGGATATAAAAGACCTGTATGCAGAAAACTACAAGACACTGATGAAAGAAATTAAAGACGATACAAACAGACGGAGAGATATACCATGTTCTTGGATTGGAAGAATCAACACTGTGAAAATGCCTTTACTACCCAAAGCAATCTACACATTCAATGCAATCCCTATCAAACTACCAATGGCATTTTTCCCAGAACTAGAACAAAATATTTCACCATTTGTATGGAAACACTAAAGATCCCAAATAGCCAAAGCAATCTTTGAATTGCTTTGAAATTCAAAGCAATTCAAAGAAAGAAAAATGGAGCTGGAGGAATCAGGCTCCCAGACTTCAGACTATACTACAAAGCTACAGTAATCAAGACGGTATGGTACTGGCACCAAAACAGAAATACAGATCAATGGAACAGGACAGAAAGCCCAGAGATAAACTCACACACATATGGTCACCTTATATTTGATAAAGGAGGCAAGAATATGCAATGGTGAAGACAGCCTCTTCAATAAGTGGTGCTGGGAAAACTGGACAGCTACATGTAAAAGAATGAAATTAGAGCACTCCCTAACACCTTAGACAAAAATAAACTCAAAATGGATTAAAGACTTAAATGTAAGACTGGACATTATAAAACTCTTAGAGGAAAACATAGGCAGAACACTCTATGACATAAATCACAACAAGATCCTTTTGGACCCACCTCCTAGAGAAATGGAAATAAAACCAAAAATAAACAAATGGGACCTAATGAAACTTAAAAATTTTTGCACAGCAAAGGAAACCATAAATAAGACGAAAAGACAACCCTCAGAATGGAGAAAATATTTGCAAATGAAGCAACTGACAAAGGATTAATCTCCAAAATTTATAAGCAGCACATGCAGCTCAGTATGAAAATAACAAACACCCCAATCCAGAAATGGGCAGAAGACCTCCAAGGTAGATATACCGATTGCCAACAAACACATGAAAGGATGCTCAACATCACTAATTATTAGAGAAATGCAAATCAAAACTACAATGAGGTATCACCTCACACCGGTGAGAATGGCCATCGTCAAAAAATCGACAAACAATAAATGCTGGAGAGGGTGTGGAGGAAAGGGAACCCTCTTGCACTGTTGGTGGGAATGTAAATTGATACAGCCACTATGGAGCACAGTATGGAGGTTCCTTAAATAACTAAAAATAGACCTACCATGCGACCCAGCAATCCCACTACTGGACATATACCCTGAGAAAATGATAATTCAAAAAGAGTCATGTACCACAATGTTCATTGCAAGTCTATTTACAATAGCCAGGACATGGAAGCAACCTAAGCGTCCATCAACAGGTGAATGGGTAAAGAAGATGTGGCCCATGTATACAATGGAATATTGCTCAGCCATAAAAAGAAACGAGGGCTTCCCTAGTGGCGCAGTGGTTGGGGGTCCGCCTTCTGATGCAGTGGACACGGGTTTGTGCCCCAGTCCGGGAAGATCCCACGTGTTGCAGAGTGGCTGGGCCCGTGAGCCATGGCCGCTGAGCCTGCGCGTCCGGAGCCTGTGCTCCACAACGGGAGAGGCCACAACAGTGAGAAGCCCATGTACCGCAAAAAAAAAAAAGAAATGAAATTGAGTTATTTGTAGTGAGGTGGATGGACCCAGAGACTGTCATATATAGTGAAGTAAGTTAGAAAGAGAAAAACAAATACCGTATGCTAACACATATATATAGAATCTAAAAAAAAGAAAAAAATATGGTTCTGAAGAACCTAGGGGCAGGACAGGAATAAAGATGCAGATGTAGAGCATGGACTTGAGGACATGGGGAGGGGGAAGGGTAAGCTGGGACGAAGTGAGAGTGAGGCATGGACATATATACACTACCAAATGTAAAATAGATAGCTAGTGGGAAGCATCCACATAACACAGGGAAATCAGCTCGGTGCTCTCTGACTGCCTAGAGGTGGGATAGGGAGGGTGGGAGGGAGAAGCAAGAGGGAGTAGATATGGGGACATATGTATATGTATAGCTGCTTCACTTTTTTGTAAAGCAGAAACTAACAAACCATTGTAAAGCAATTATACTCCAATAAAGATGTTAAAAATAATAATAATAAAAAAGAATAAAGTGAGGCCGATTAGTTTCCACCGAATAGGGTCGCTGGAAGGACCATGTGAGATGTCATGGCAGTTGGCCAAAGACATGCTCAGGAGCAGGCGCTGGGTTCCACTGTTTTCTAGGCAGGGCTGCTTGGGGGAATCAGCCCCTAACTGCTCCACTCTATCGTTAGTTGACCATGGAAGTCATTTAGCGTGGTTGAAATATTTTCTAGTTACATCTTTTACTTATTTGTTTTTACATTCATGTATTCATACATTCTTTTTTTCGCTCATTCATTCATTCAACAAACATGCGTTGGTTGTTGATCGGGTTCTCCTGGAGCTGACAATGAGTTGGAGTTTTTTTTGTTTTGTTTTTTTAAATTAATTAATTAATTAAATTAAATTTATTTTATTTTTGGCTTCATTGGGTCTTTGTTGCTGCATGTGGGCTTTCATCTAGTTGCGGTGAGCCAGGGCTACTCCTTGTTGTGGTGTATGGGCTTCTCATTGCTGTGGCTTCTCTTTTTGTGGAGCACAGGCTCTAGGTGCAGGGGCTCAGTAGCTGTGGCTCATGGGCTGTAGAGCTCAGGCTCAGTAGTGGTGGCACAGGGGCTTAGTTGTTCCGTGGTATGTGGGATCTTCCTGGATGAGGGCTCAAACCCGTGTCCCCTGCATTGGCACGTGGATTCTTAACCACTGTGCCACCAGGGAAGCCCTGAGTTGGAGTTTGAGCAGCGAAGTATCAGAGACCAATATTTATTGGACACAGGGAGAAGCCACACCACAGACAAAAAGGAAGCTGCTGGGGATCTGGAGCAGATGTTTTCTGTTGGGGCTGTCCTGAGGGCACATTTGGTCACAATGGCTGTGCCTCTGTACCCCTGCCTTGCTCATTCATGGGATGAGGGCTGCCCTGGGAAGACCATGACCTCAGGCAAGAGGAGGCACAGCTGCAGCAGTTTCTGAAGGCACTGATGATTGAAGGCTCTGTGAGGAGGACAGCAGGTCCTTCCATGAAGGGGGTCTGTGTGGTGTGTCTTTGGGTCCACCGCTGGTGGCTACTATGAGCAGACCCTGCACCCAGACCTGAGGTTGTAGTGCCACACAGGGAAGACAAGTCCCCTCACCCAGTTCAGCTTACAGCCTAAGCTGGTTTTGAGAATTTTCAGTTGTCTCCATATTTCAAGGAAGCCACCTTCTTTAGACAGATTGCCTCACCGTGAAGCCGGGAGAAGAGAGTAATATTCCCAATTATTACGCAGGAGGGGAAGAAAGCAATAGATGTCCTTGTTTATTGTAACACAGATTCTGGGCTACATGGAATCCTCTTCCATTAGTTTTCTGCTGATTTCAACATTTCGATGTATACTGATTTTCTGTCTTGTGCCAGGCACAGTGCTAGGTGGTAGGGGTACAATGGTGAACAGTGTACAGTCTTGTAGGAGAGACAGACATGTAAAGATAACCTCAACATAAAATAAAAAGTTATGAGGGAGTGACATGAATATACCACTAAAGACACTCAGAGGTAAGACAACTTCCCCTGCCCAGAGGGTGTTAGGAGAAGCTTCTCCATGGATAAAATATTTCAGCTGAGAGTAGAAAGAATATGAGTCAGCCAGATAAATAAGTTCTCTGCTATTAAGTAATTTTCCTCTATTTCATGGCAAAAGAAGACACATTAGAAGTCAAACATTTATAGAAAGTAATCATGCTAAGAGAACCAAGGGTATTTAATGGAATGAATGGACTTTGATGGTCCCTCTCAAGAAGAAGTTTTCCTTCATTTTAAGCCTTGAAATCTTAAAAGGTTTTCCTGGGGGCCAGAAAGCTGTGCATTGGATGATGCTGGTTCTTTGTAAATGATTTCACTCCATGTGCTAAACAGCCATCACGCCTCTAAGAGGCCATCTGTGAAGGAGAAAATCTGTGCACTCCTAAATATTGTGTGATGCACCGTCACTTGATTTAATTTGCGTTCTCTCAAGTTTCTCCTGCCTGACATCACTGTGGAATCCTGAAACAGGCAGGAGGAGGGAATAAATGTGGGTCAACAACATGAGCCTTGAGCTCACACCTCCAGGCTCCCCCTTGGCCTGCATTCCTCTCCATCCCCTTGACTCTTGGGTCACACATATTAGGATTCTGAAAATTTGGGGTCTTCATAGAAGCATGTTAGAGGCCATGATTCTCCTTATAGATTTTAGCAATGCTCTTGAAGATCCACGAGATGAGGCTTCTTTGCTAATACAAATCCTGGAAAACTTCAAAGGCAAGAGGTCTGTTTGCAAACCTGGTGAGTATCAGACTGCCACATGGCTTCTCTAAAATTTCTCCGTTGTTGGTGGGGTTTCTGTATCGAAGGCTCTAATGCAGGGGAAGAGCAGGTGTGTGGTTGGAGTTGAGATGCCAACATGTCAGGCCTAATTATAACCTCACCATGTACTGAGAATCTGCCCAGGGTGGCCATGTCATGTGCACCCTGAAATCAGCTGAGTTCACCTTTGCCCTGAGGCTCTAGAGAAAATGGACCCACATCCTTATTTCTCATGGTTTAGGAAGTCCATGCTCTCCCCAAGATTTCTACCACTTCCAATGGCTTTGCATTTCTCCTGGTCATCTCTGATTCCTATTTCTGGCTTTTCCTGAATCCTTATTCTCTGCTTATATTCTTCTTCTGTATCAGTGTCTATCCAAATGAGAGTCAATGGCTCTTTCTCCTTGAGTATCTTTCTCTCCATATTCCCCCAGATATCCCCCATACGAACTGTGTGGTTGCTTTAAGTAGAGATTTGTCATGGGATAGACAATACCAACAATATTGGATTTCTCTATTCTTGAATAAGACTCCTGCTGCTGGAGTTTCAGATACCATAGCATAAGGTGCTTCCCTCTCTCACCAATCTCCAGACCTCTTTTCTTTCTCTTCTTCTCCTCTGCTTTTGCCACCCAAGATTATTGCATATATATATATGCTTATTACGTGCCAGGCACACTGAAATACATGAGGCTGAGTAACTTGGCTAAGATCGTTCAATTAGTAAGAGCAGAGCCACAGTGCAAACTTAGGTGCACTACACAAACTCGAATGAGTACAAAAATCACCTGGGAATCTTACTGCAAAGCAGATTTGGATTCTGATGTTCTGGGGGAGGGGCTGGAAAGCTTGCATCTCTGACAAGCCCCCAGGTGATGCCCACACAACACCACAGTCCGTACTCTCAGTAACAGAACCTAGAGAGCACTGCTCGCTTTTATGTTTTTCCTATTTAAACCAGCAGGGCCTTTGCCTAGTGGCTCAATTTCTCATGCAATCTCTGAATTTTTCTTCCTGAGCCAAATGGGCTGGGGGGCACTTTCCTCCAAAGATTCAGGACTCCTACAAGGTCAGAGATTCCTTCTAACATTAATGAAATTAATTAATTAAAAAGCCACCATCACTCAGATCTAAAAAATGAGGTTCCCTTCAAAAGGGGCAGGAAAGATTGATGTAGGCGAGGTGATTTAGTGTTGACAGGTAGGAAGTTTGATGTTGAAAGGTGACAGTAGATGTTTTAAGTTCTGTCCTTTTGTCCCTTCTGTAGTAAATTTGTTGAGAAATCGACTTTGCCCATCCCCAAGCTTCTGTGAAATGCAAACTGCTGGGGGAGCTTGAAAGAACTTTTCACAGTTACACATCATTCCACAGATGCTCTTTTACTGAAGGCAATTTCTTCCACAATGATTTTTATTTTTAAACTTTTTTTTAGTTTCCATTATTCATGTTGATGTTCAAATTCGCTGAAGCTCTGTGACTAGAGAGAGGGGTGATTAGTGCTTGGGAAAGCCACTTGTCACTGAAGACTGCTGCTGCTAGGGAAAAGGGCAGGGCCATACCCGGCAGGGCGCGGATAGGCAGCTAGCTATGGAAGTGCTCTCATTACAGGAATGGCCAGACTTCTGATTTCCTCATGAAAGGAACCAGTGTTGAGTGCATTGTACCCTACATGGAATACTTAATTACAGAGGAAAGTTATGGGTTCCAGTTGACAGAATCATCTAATCAATATTGCTTACTCCGAACTCTAATTTACTTGTCTTACAAATCATTAAATTTGAAATATTATTGATTTTCAAGTAGATGGCTTACGGGATAAGTAAGTACATTTTATCTTGCGGACCTTCGTTTGAGTTTGATCAGTGGACCTGCAGGAGAGAAAGCTCAAACCCCTTTATTAGGTAGTATTTGCAAAATAATCACACCAGACATACTTCACTGATGCAGATAATTTGCCAGGACCCCGTATTTCCCAATAGCTCATGTCAAATGGGCTATTTTCCTGTTTCTGAGTGCGGTGGGGGGTCTCTTGACAGCAGGCAACAGTGAATTGTATGACATGGAGACACCCTTTTTAAGAGCATACACATCTCTGAAATGTAGTTTCTTTGTATTCCACAAATCAGAAGATGCTATGGGGCTTCCCTGGTGGCGCAGTGGTTAAGAATCCACCTGCCAATGCAGGGGACGCAGGTTTGAGCCCTGGTCCAGGAAGATCCCACATGCCGCGGAGCAGCTAAGCCCGTGCACCACAACTACTGAGCCTGCGCTCTAGAGCCTGCGAGCCCCAACTACTGAAGCCCGCACACCTAGAGCCCAAGCTCCGCAACAAGAGAAGCCACAACAATGAGAAACCTGCGCACCGCAACGAAGAGTAGCCCCTGCTCGCTGCAACGACAGAAAGCCACGTACAGCAACAAAGACCCAATGCAGCCAAAAAAAAAAAAAAAAAAGATGCTATGAACCTCTTGTACTAGAAACCATCTTCTTGGTTTTCAGCAACCTATTTTGTCTTTTAACCTCAATAGTCTGGACCTGATTCTATTCTCATGATGGACAAGCCATCCTCCAATGAGAAGTCTCAGACACAGCCTCCTGAGTACCCTGGAATCTGATAATCCCATGGCACCATTCACCAGTGTGGCCTGCCCACACGCTGAGGGAGAGGGTGAATTGGTGTGAAGGCAGGGACGGTCAAATGAATCACATTTCTGCTGATTTTCACTCTCTGAGGTGGCCTTTTAAAAATGTAATCTTTTGAATAAGTGCCTATCGACATGATTCAAAAACCTAAAATGACAAAAAGAAACCCAGTGAAAAATGTTCACTCCCCTCATTTTGTTTTCTTGTTTGAGTCCCTCCCTCCCCTCCCAATAGGAAACTACTGGTTTTAGTTTCTGTTGTATCCTGGCTAGAGTTTCCTTATGTGTATCAAAGCAAGAACTAATACAAATTCTTATTTTTCCCCTTATTTTTATAAAAGGTATCATATTATACACACTGTTCTGAATCTTTTTATTTTTTTTAACTTACTGGTTTATTAGGGGGATTTTTCATATCAACACATAGAAAATATCTCATTAAAAAGAGAGAGCTGGGCAGCTTTCCATCATGTGTACATACCATAATGTATCTAATAAGGCCTCTATTAACGGACCTTTGGATCCTTTCAGATATTTTGCTATTAGAAACACCCTACAGTGAATAATCTTGCATACAGGTACACAAGTGCAAAGCAACTTTGTAAGAACCTTTGCAATTGTGTAAACATATGCATCGGGTAAATTCCCCAAGGCAGAGATCTGGGTCAAAGGGTCAATGACAGCTTTGCCAAGTTGCCCTCCCTGGGTTTTTTGCCCATTCACCTTCCCACCAGCAACGTATGGGATTTGCAGCTGGCAGTTTTCATCCCCCTTGGCAAGTACTTACATTTCTAGGTGAGAAACTATAGTCAGGGTTGCAAATAACAGAAAGAGGGTCCAGTTAAGTTCCAGCAGGAAGACTTTATTGGAATTGATTGGAAAACTGGAGCACAGGCTTTGGGGAGAACAGGGAGGTGAAGCCCAGCAAGGACTTGCCATGGGAACAGTCTCACGAGACCTGCGGCCACCAGGCATCTCTGTGGAGCCAGTGACCCCAACCCCCAGCTTTGCCCTCCCTGTACTACACACTGGCCCTAATTCATCTTCCGTAGGGTTACAGTAAGCTAGGGAGGTGGGGAAAGGGAGGGAGGCCTGCAAACCTCTCTTTGCCTCCGGGCAAGAAGGGTATTCAGATGTTGGGCAGCCCAAACAGTGTCCACTCTGAAGACCGACCTACCTCTTCATCTTCCTTACAAGCAGGGTGCATCCAAAGGTATTTTCTTGGATTATTCAGGTTTTAGGAACTGTGCTTAAAAGCTCTTCCAGCTTTGGACTTCCCTGGTGGCACAGTGGTTAAGAATCCGCCTGCCAATGCAGGGGACATGGGTTCGAGCCCTGGTCCAGGAAGATCCCACATGCAGCTAAGCCCGTGAGCCACAACTACTGAGCCCGTGTGCCACAGCTACTGAAGCCCACGTGCCTAGAGCCCGTGCTCCGCAACGAGAAGCCACCGTAATGAGAAGCCCATTTGCTGCAACAAAGAGTAGCCCCCGCTCACTACAACTAGAGAAAGCCCGTGCGCAGCAACAAAGACCCAATGCAGCCAAAAATAAAAATAAATTAATTTTTTTTTTAATTAAAAAAAAAAAGCTCTTCCAGTTTTAGAATCTGAGTTGGACCTGGCACCTGCCACTGCATGCAGGGGGTGTTTATGCATCATTTTTGGGCGCAGACGGTGAGCCTATCTCGTTTCTTCATCACCTTCTGCTCACTAAGGATGCACACACTTGGCCAAGGACTTGGAGTCAGGAACTCTTCCATCTAGTGCTGCATCAACTCTTCTGATCGGTGACTTAGCCTTGAGTGAGCCTCAAGGAATCTTCTGAAGCCTGTTTTCTCATCTACGAAGCAGGGATAATAATATTGACCCACTTTCTGGGTTGCTGCCAGGATTCATTAATTGACAGCAGTAAAGAACTCTGAAACTACTTTAGACTCCTCACCCCCAGCACCTTTGTCCCCAGATCTGTTTTCCCTTCAGCATTCCTGCCATGTAATTTGGGAACAGATGACAGATTGGGACACAGACATGACTTGTCCAGCGTATTTAGAGACAGTGAGCCTGAACCAACCTGGGAGGAAAGTAGTTAGCAGTTAGCAGCTGCTGTGAAGTTTTCCGTAGCACCACTGCCACGGCTCCAGCCATCAGGATCCCCAAAGGGCAGATGCCCAAGTCCTAATTGCTTTCCCTGGTTGTCATCCTCAGACATAAATAAATTAGCAGCCGAGTCCTTGACACTGATGGTCTGAATGTTATTCATCACACCCTCCCCTCAATGGTGTTTCCCTTAAGGTGAAATGCCTGCTCTGGTTCTAGCGGCCCCACAGAGCGTGTTTGTGCCCATGATGACGGGGGCGAAGGTTGGATCCTTCACTAATATCATCACAACAACATTTCTATATGCATTAGACTTTATAGAGCATCCTTACGTCTGGGATCTCCGTGGAGCCTGGGTAATATTTTGAGGTGGGCAAACATGATGATCTCCACATAATGATAGAAAACCTCAAATTTGGAGAGGGTTCCGGACCTAAGATTATACAGCAGGGAAATGAAATCTTTTGCCAGCCCAGCCCAGCACTCTCTGTATTATGTTACTCTCTTTCTTGAAATGATAAATAACTGTCTCTAGTTCTCCCCTTTGATAGTGAACTGAAACAACTCAAAAATATATTATGCACAGCCATCCTTGATGAAATGCTCCCTATACGCCGTATACTATGCTCTGTGTGTTACAGGCACAATAGGATCTCATCCCCACTCTGCTCTGTTGGGCAGGTATCTTTGTCCTGCTTAAGAGATGAAACAAACCAAGGTTCAGAGAAGTTAATAACTTGCCCAGGTACACAGAGAAGGTCCAAGCACTCAGCCTCAGTTCCATACCGTCAGCCACCGAGAACCCAGTGACAGATCTGCCCAGGGCAGAGGACTGGCTTTTCATGGTGGAATAGAGAAAAGGGGAAGCTGCTTTTGGTCTCTTGCATCACGGGCTGTTCCACTCCAGTTTACTTCATCCATCAACTGAGAGTTTGTTTCTATCATTTCAACAGGAGAGCTGTAAACCCCAGGTAGTGGAGGCAGCCGGGGAGGGATGGAGTTTTATAGGCGTTTGGTGAGTCATGCAGGATGCAGGTGTTCAGGCTCCTGTCTTGGTCCTGCTTCCTGCTGTCTGAAGGGGCCCTTCCCACCCTCTGTCCCCTGAGAGGCAGGCACACCTGGGACCTGGACTCGCATCCTCATATTGTCACCTGTGATTTTAGCTCCTTCTGAGAGGATTCTCCAGACGTCCTGTGTCCTTGAGCACGCTGTCCACAGTTAATCAGGAACCTTATTTTGCTTCTTTCTCTTTTCCCATATATAACCCTCTTCTGCTCCCCGGGATCACCCTAGAAATAAACTGCCTGCACCCACATTCATGTCTCAGGTTGTGTTTTGGGGAAGAACCCAAACTAGGAAAACCTATTTCCTTTTTCTTCTAACCTGGGTGGAAAAATTATGTTGTCATTAGGGTCTAGATTTGAATCCTGACTCCTGTGTGAACTTGGGCAAGTTATGTAACTTCACTGAGCTTCCATTTCTTATTTGTAAAAGGGAAATTGAAATAATACTTTCCCCATAGGGTAAATTTCTGTGAGTATTAAATGCATGAAGTAGTGTCTAGTATTCAGTAAGTGCCCAATAATTGTCTGCTGCTAGCCCAGTTACTGCATGCTGGAGTGGTTGTAAACACAGGTTTGGAAGTGGGAGAGATTTGTCCATATCCACACTCATTCACTTGATGTCAAGTGGCCTTTGGTAAGTTCCTTACCTTTGCCCACCTCAGTCTCCATATGTACACAGCAAGGCTAAGAAGACTGCCCACCTCCTGGAGTTGTAAGAGTTAGTTATGGTAGGAGTAGCTAATACTGAGCCCGGTGTCTAATAGTCAGTGCTCAGTGAAATAGAGCTGGACTGTTGAATTCTCTTGGTCCCCAAGCGGATTGATTGATGTCTCCCTCTGAAATCTTTTGATGCCTCCATGTACATCTTCTAATGGGGAGACTGTGCATGTCCCTAGTCTCTCTCACAAGACCACATCCTTCTTAAGGGAAGCTTGAAAGGAGCCATTCCTCCTTGAATCATCTGCTAGTGAACCGTCACATGCAGGCAAGGTGATCAGAGAGGGTCATATTAGAGTCAGAGAACTTTGGGAAGCCATCTAGTTCAGCCACCTCAATGGACGGGGAAACCGTGGTCCCTGAGCTCAGCAGACATTTGCTGAAGACTGTTCACTGGAAACTGACAGAGCAAGAGGAGGACTTGTGAGAAGCAGGGAGAGGAGCTCGGTTAAAGCAGCTTTTCTCGTAGACAGTCACTGGGTTGAATTGTGGAAGGGGCTCTTTATCCAGCAGTTTTAGTGAAAGTCAGATGCTCCTTCTAGGAAGCACTTTTCAGCAGTGGGACCATCAGTCCAGCCATGACTTTCCTTTAAAAAGAGATTCAGGCCGTGCTGGGGAGCAGAATGGGGGCCTCCCTGTGGCCCCTGGGCAGGGGGCCGTCCTGGCTGTGAGTGAGGGGCTGGAGGGTCCGGGAAGCTCTGTTTGACCTTCTTTCCCTTTAGTTCCATGTGTGGCTACATCCTCAGCATCAAGTCGATAAGGAAGAGCGTGCAGAGAAGGGTAGCACCATCCGGCACCATTGCTGGACAGGGAGCAGAGGGCCATCTAGAGAAGAGCTTGGGCCTCTCCTCACAGCTGGCATCTCCACTCCAGAGGAGCTGGCTGCTTCACTTGGAGGGCCCTCCTGAGCTGGCGATGCATATTTGGTCTGTGCACCTTTCATCCCTGCTTATGACATGTCAGGTGGCAAAACTTTCCCTACCAGCAGTGTTCTTCATCTTGTTACACCCATCGTTGATCTCACTGGCTGGCATTTCAAAGAGGAAGCTTGTTAAACTGAGCTGTTACGCTTGTGGTTTTAGAGGTTGGCACGGTAGGCAGTTCTAAGGAAGGAAGAAGTGTGCATGAACAGACAGAAAAGCGTTTCTACTAACAACATACAGACTTCTAGGGAAAAAAAATCCCCGCTAACACGAGGTGTCTCCGAGTGCATTCTGCAATAGCAAACTCCTGGTCTCCCCAGCCCTTTGGCTGGCAATGGGAGGTGTGAAATGATTTTGTTCCCTGGGAGAAGGGGGTTTGGTGCAGGTTCCTGGGTCCATCTCCATGGTGTATTTGGGACCCACAGATGTGGTCTAATTTCATCACATTCCCCACAATTTCTGGATTAGTCAAGTCAATTATGGTCCTATCTCCTGTCCACAACTTCATGCTGAGCTTGGATAACCCAAAACAGGAATCCAAGTGCAGGGGAAAAGTTAATAGTAATAATGATGATAACAATATTAGTTACCCTTTTCAGGCATGATATAGACACCTTACGTGACATCTTCAGCTCTTATAGCTAATTTGCAAGGCAGGTGCCATCCTCATTTTACAGGGGAGCTGGTCATTTGCTTGTTAGATCTCATACCCATTTCCTGGCCTTTCCTCTTCTCCCTTGGCTTTGTATTTCAGGAAACTACATCTCCCAGACCCCCTTGACAACAACCCTCCAGGTGGCTTCAGCCAGCGGGAGGTACTGGTGTGAAACCGTGGGTGAGAATCTGGGTTTTCTCCCTCACCCTCTGCCCTGCCTTGGATGGCATCCTTTGCACAGCTAGATCCCCTTAGGCTCCTTTGGATGCCTCCAGCTCTGGGGCTCCGATTGGTCACATCACTTCCTCCCTGGGTCCTCCGCCTGCGGGGTGTGGCCACATCCTATTGCTGTGAATCTCTGATTTGCCTCACTGTGTCCTCTTGCCTCCTTAGCTCTTACAACTTCTTGGACAACCAATTCTCTGCGTTAACCTCCCCCCACGGACAACTGGAATGGCCTAGGCTGGTTTCTAGTTTCCTGGCAGGCAGAAGCTAGCAAACTTTTTCTATAAAGGGCCAGATAATAAATATTTTAGGCTTTGTGGGCCAAGAGGCCAAATCAAGGTACTTATATGTAATTATTTATGTAATAAGAGAGCAAACAAATTTCTGCAGATGATTTCACTCATGGGCCATACAAAAGCAGGTGCAGGGTGGATTTGGCCAGAGACCCATAGGTTGCCAACCCCTGCAGTATGGCATGGAGATTGAAGCTTATTTTAAGCGACATGGAAAACCATTAGACCATTCTAAGGAAGAGAGTGACAGGGTGGGATAACTCTTTTAAGAAAATCACTCTGGCTGCTGTGCTGAGAAAGCAACCAGGGGGCAAGAAAGGATGTGAGGGAACCAGTTAAGAAGTCCAGGCAACTGGGTGGTGACTTGGACAAGGGTGGTGGCAGTGGTGATGGGGCACAACAGGTGGACGGGAGTCATGGGCTCAATTCTGAAGCCCTAGTGACTATCCTGAAATACAGATCTGATCACGTTGCAGAGACAAGCCATCACAAATCCACAGATTATCCACAGTCCGACTGGTGAGTCCCATGGACTCAGTGACCATTCCAAACCCCCGAATGGGGACACTGATAGAAAGGGGTACAGCTCAGGAAATGAAGACAGGAAACTGTGTGGTCTGGGATTCTGTGTGGCAGCAGGGAAGGGGTGAACGACCATTAGTCTGGATGGATTTGGGGAAGGCAGGCGTTATTGTCACTATACGATGCATTCCCTGTCACTTCATTCCAGATTTCAGGTCCTGTAAGGTCAGGGTCTGGGGAATGTGCACAGCACAGTTAAATTAGAAGATGAATGCATGCTTTCTTATAGCACTCACAGTGACTGTAGAGGGTCATTGCCATTTTAAATTCCCATTTACAGCAGAAGTTCTTAACCCAGGGCACAAGGAGAGAATGCAGTGATCTATAAACTTGGGTGGAAAAAATGTTACTTATTTATTTTCACTAACATCGAAATGAAACTTTGCACTTCATTCAGTGATAAATGTAGGTTGGAAACCCACAGTAGAATTAAGAGTTCCACTAGCTAGTACAGATATTTTCATATCATCTAGCTATTGTTGTAGATATCTTAGAATATTCATGACTTCCATAACGCTAAGTTCTCACACCCACCACTGGATCTTATTTAATGTTTAATAAAGAGGCACTGGGACTTCCCTGGCTGTCCAATGGTTAGGACTCTTCTCGTCCACTGCAGGGGGCCCGGGTTCTATCCCTGGTTGGGTAACTAAGATCCTACAAGTCGTGCAGCCAAAAATAAAATAAAGGTCATCCAGAATTTTTTTAAAACATGCACAGCTATTACTACTCCACCACAAATATTTTTTTTTAATATTTTGGTAACTGTGTTTCAACATCATTGGCTTCTCTTGTAATCCTGCATATTTATTTTCTGCCCTCAAGAACAGTCTTTGGAGAAGGGCTTGTAAGTTTCAACAGGCTGCCAAAGCCAAAAGCAGAGCCCACGCTTACTCAGTCAGGGCTTCTGGTCACAAGCAGTGTTAGTGGACAGTGTTGGTCCTGCTTTGGGGTTGGGTGCAAAGCAGAGTTCCTGAAGCTTCTCTTTCCTTCAGCACTTTCATACTTAAGAGGTAGCCACCTGCCTTCCCAGACTTCTCCACTCTTCCAGAAGCACTTAGCTAATTGTGCTGAACTCGGGGCCAGACCTCAGGGAGAGAGAAGCAGCCGGTCTGGTCCCCTTTGGCAATCAATTATTCCCCGAAGCAGAATGATTGATGGCTTCTGCACATCTTGGTCCAGCTAATAATACTGCTGATGCTGTTTTAATTCCAAAGCACATAGCCACCCCCAGTCTTCCTTTTCAGCCTCTTTGCTTCAAATGCCGGCTAGGGCTTCCAGAGACAGAGCAAACGTGACCTATGTGGACAATTTGAACACTAGTGCCCCCTGTCCATTTCCACAGCTCATCCGACTTCTGTCCACCAATTTGGATTTCCTCCCCATTCTTTGATTACCTTTCTCAGATTTTCTTTTTGGGTCACACCATCTCCTTCCCTGCATGTTCTGAAATTACCTTTTCTCCTACCAGAAACCCCTTGAAATTTCTTGTCCTTCTCAGGATCTTGGCAATCTTTGATGGGGCTGGAGAGAAAGGAGGCCTCTGTGTCTGAGTGATGGGTTGGGAGTAGGAATGGAGGAGCTGGCGACTGTCTTTCCCCCTGAGTGTTGCTCAGAGACCCTTGCAACAACCCCAGGGTCCTGGGAAGCCCTTTTTTAAAAGTCACGTTTCTCCTATGACATTGCCAAGAACACACCCCTGAGAATACAATCAATTTCCAGCCCAGCCTGAAAGCTCAGTAGTTGAAATAACAGTTTCTGGTGAGTTGCTCCATGATTAAAAGCGTTGAACTTTCCCACTGTGGTTGCCAAGAGTGGAGCTGCCTTCCCCTTGCTCATTGCTGACTTATTCCCTTCCTCTGCCCTGCTAGTACTTCCAGGGGCCGTCCTCCGGTCATGGGTCAGAGAGTCTTGCCGACATGTGGCCCTACTGGGAGCTTCTCTCCGAGGTCTTGCCGAGGACTGCAGACACTGGAAGACCAGTGGAGCTGTGTGGATGGTTTTGCTTTTGTCTCTATGTTTCAAGCACAGAAAATAATCTTGAGAGAGGAGGTATGATTTTTGGCTCCTTCTGGGTATGGGATCCCATCACTCAAGCATGTTCAGTGGTTGCACCTGTTGTGGTAGCAAGTTCTGATGCTGACCGTGCTTGGGAGCTTCAGAAACTCTTGCAGGCTTGGCTGCTTTGCATTCCTCTTCATGGATTTCTTTCCTTTTTGCCTCCAACCCCACCCTTCAAACTAGAAGCCAAAAGTACCAGGCAGGATCCTGCAAGGAAAAGTAGTTTGGGAAAAATACTCTAGGAGGTGCACAGGGATGCCAAGACACCCAGAGACACCTTCCCTAGCCCTGAAGGGACAAGGGGAACAAGCCATATTCCTGGAACCCAGGACAGCTGGGGCCACGAAGAGGGGCTTCCCACAGAGTTGTAGCATGTGATAGGATTTCCTTCCTTTTTTAAGGCTGAATAATATTCCATTGTGTTTATTTAGTCTTCCATCAACGGACATTTGAGTTGCTTCTACCTCTTGTATGTTGCAAATAAAGCTACAATGAACACGGCTGTACAAATATCTTCAAGATCCTGTTTTGAATTATTTTAGATATGTACCAGAAGTAGGATTGCTGGATCATACAATAGTTCCATTTTTAATTTTTTGAGAAAACTCCATATTGTTTTCCATAGACACTGCACCATTTTACATTTCTGCCAACAGTGCACATGGGTTCCAATTTCTCTGCATTCTTGCCAACACTTGTTATTTTCCTTTTTTGTTTGTTTTTTTGATTGTGGCCATCCTAATGGGTATGAGGTGATATTGCATTGTGGTTTTGATTTTACATCTCTAATGAGTGATGTCGATCGAGCATCTTTTCATATGCTTGTTGGCTTGTCTTCTTTGGAAAAATGTTTATTCAAGTCCTTTGCCTATTTTGGGGGAGAAGGGGGTTTTCACTGTTTCAGTTTACTTAATTCTTAACATAAAGGAAAATCAGCCAGCATTCGGGTCAGAACTATACCCCTTTGGCAATGGAAACGGGACGATCAACTTATTCGCTGAAGGGGATAGAAATCAAGCATTTATCCGTGGTCTGACTTTGTGACACTACAGTGACAGAATTATAAAAACCACACTGGATTTTGCAAGGCATACCGAGGTTACAGCCGCATGGAATTTACAGCAAAGAGTTGCAAACTGTTGTCCCCCACTACAGACATCACTGCGCAGGCGCTGAGCCGGGTCTGCGGTCCTGGTGCCGGGGTAGCTTGGTTTGCACAGGGCGGAAGCGGACTGGCGGGGAGGCGCCCTTCCCAGAGCTGCCGCCAGAGGGAGCGCGCAGCAGCAGGAAACTTCATGGTTTGGCCCCTCGCACGGCCCGTAGTCGGGCGCCGAGGCGGGAAAAGCCGACCGGGCCTTTGTGGGCGCTGCCTCTCTGTCTTCGCGCGCAGGCCGGTGTCCCGCCGTGAGAACGGAGGAGGACGAGGGGACCGAGGAGCAGCAGCCAGCCTCTCACCAACAGGTACAGAGAACGAGGTCCGCCTGGGCTGGGGGAGCACGGCATCGAGATTCTGGGGAGAAAAAGGCTCCCCGCCTCAGCCCGTCCTCCCTTCCTCCTGGGCGGCCTCCCCTTCGTACGTTAAAAAAACCGAGTTGTCTTTTTGTTAGGGGCTTGTAGGGGTTCTTTATATATTCTGGCGTGAAGCTCTTGTCAGAGAGACGATTTGCACGTATTCTCTTATCCAGTAGATTGGCTTTTCACTCTGTCGATTTTTTTTGAGGACAATTAACATAAAATTAATACATAAAATTATGTATCTTAATGTATTAAAATACATATTCCCAACTCCTTGTCCTGAAAATTCTGATTCAGGACATTTAGATCAGGAACTGTGAATCTATATTTTTAATAAGAACCTCTGGGGATTCTAAAATCTAGCAAGTTTGGAACATTCTAGATTCTACTCCAATACTGTTTCTCAGCGGGGCTGCACAGCCGAACGGCCTTCAGAGCTTTAGCAGGACTGAGGCCTGGTCCTACTCCCAGAGTTTTGGAATTAATTGAGAAGAGTTAGTTCTCAGTAGAGACCTGTTGGGATTTTAAGTGCCTCGGGGACACTGATGACCAGCCCAGGGGAGAACCTGCTCCATCTGTGCCCCTGTCCAGGACCCGGTTCCTGGTGCAGAGCCTGGCTCAGTTTGGTTCTGCTGTAGTCTCAGCCTCACTGCCTTATTTTGAAAGTTATACTTACATTTCTGATATTGCAAAGTGGTTCTTTTCCAGTGAGGTCGAGAGCTTTACAGAGAAATCTGACATTTGCGGCCAAAATTCTCCATGTTGTGGTGGGGAAGTTGGAAAAAACCTGACTGTAAGTTTACTTCTTAGCTAATCCAGCCAAGGTCTGCCCTTTGCTGGCCAGCTCTGAATGCTTTCTTCTGCAGAAGCTACCGGCACCGTTAAGCTGATGGGAATATTTGCTGCCACAATTGCACAAAACAATGAGCCTTTTATCACTGGGTGGTCCTTTATCTACAGTGGTCCTAACGCAGCTATTTGCCATTGCCCTGGACCCTGGGAAACAGACTCTCTATTCACAGCAAGGAATTTTCTCGAAGGTCGTTAAAAAATTGTTTTGAAGCTGTTGCTACACCACCCCATGTGTGATGTGGATGTGTGACTTTGTGGGTCTTAAAACTAATATCAGGCAAGAAAAGCTAACTGGAGAATTTAGAAATTAGCTTCCATTTATCCCTCAAACAAGCAAGCTAATTATTTATTAATAGAGGGAGGCTAATAAGAGATAAGAATGTGAGGTTAAGATTCCAGATCCGATTTTGTTGCCTATTATTCATGGGCTTCTTGGACATGACATTTAACCTCTCTAGGTCTCAGTTGGCTTATCTGTGAAATGGAGTTATAGTACCCACCCAGGCTGCAAGAAAGTCAAATGAGGTAAGACATAAAAGCTATTTGCTAACCTTGGTCTGCAAATAAATGTTAGGCCCTTAAGAAGCTGTTACTGTTGTGGTTATGGGCTGTTGTGTTTATCAGTGGGCATTGCTACATCAGAGAGGCAAACTCTTTGTCTTTATCCTGCCTGCTAAAGGCAAGAAGAGCACACAGCCAGGAGGATGTGGAATATTTTTGTGCACACTTTCGATCTGTATGTATTGGCTAAATTTAATTCTGAAATACCACCAGCCTCTGACTGGGTGAAGGTTATTGGAAGCCACAGCGTTGTTTTTCCTTTAGCTCTTTCAGATGACTAGTCCTTTCCAGTTTCTCACCAGCCATATCCAAACCAAATAGAGAAATTACCATCATAATTTGCCCTAACTAGAACTTATTCATGCTAAGGTGTTGACACTCTTGCTCCTAGATAAACTTTAAACCTGTTTATTTCTATGCATGGACTCAAAGCCAGTTGTCCTGATTACTTTAGTAGTATTTCTTCATTCGGTAGGAAGTATTTTGGGGAATTTTAGTGTGAAACCGTGTGACTTGGAGACTGAAGGCAGGTGCATTAGGGAGTGGGATCCAGGGCAGGAAATGATAACTCATGGGGAGAAGATCAAGAACCTCTGACATTAATGTATGTGGAAGTAATGTTGATACAAGAGACAGGAGGGAGACCTTTTTGAGTGCCTGCTGCATACTAACACTGTGCTAGCAATTGCGTTCAGCTTCTCATTTGATTCTCATATTGATCCTACTGGAGGGGCCTCATTTCCATCTTATACAGGAGTCCAGAGACATAAGGTGACTTGATCAAGGTTACACAGCCTGCGTGACTAGTTTGTTCCAAAGCCCACATGGTTCTCTTCTAACATTTTGACTTAGTAGAACAAACACAGTGACACCAAGTAGAGATGGGATATTGGAAAACTATCAAAGGGAGAAGAAAAACACAAGAATTGTTGTTTGATATATAAAATGGTGCTATCAAGAGTCATTTATGTCCCATTTATGCCTAATTACCACATAGTACAATAATGATTATAATTAAATGTCTGACAGATGAGGTTGGCTGTACATTTTATTTGATTGGAACAGAAAGCACAGCACATATGGGCTTCATCTTCGTTGTTCCTTGCCCACGCAGCATGTCACTTGTTTATAACTTCAGTAAATCACGGGTGACGTTGGTCAGCATTTATAGGCCAGTCGCTGTAGCCCAGATGTAAGACAAGGGAGAGTCACATCCAGCCTTTCCGTCAGTCTCAACAAAGAACAATCCATTAATTTGCTAATTATTTCTCCCTGCTGTGTACAGGTAGCATTAGGGAAAATAAATATACTGAGACTTAAGTGACTCAGAGTTCCTGCTTTTGTTATTGAATTTGCTTAGGTTGGTTTTTACATTTTGTGATTATATGGGTGCCTTTGTCCACAGTGAATGAGCAAATTAACTTATTGTTCTTGGGGAGGGAGGAGAGATTGCTTAAAATCGCAAAGGATTGGGGTTGGAGGGATACAACTGTGACGAAGAAGAGGGCAGTGAATTAGGATTCAGAGAATCTCATTCTGCCACTACCTGCTGTGTAACTCTAACCTGCGTGTGTTTTCTCATCCCTAAAATGAGGATAATAATAATATTTACCTTATATGGGATGTCTGAGACACCAAAGGCAAACCAGGAGACAAGTATTTTGAGTGCAGGTCATTTAGTGTGGAGGTGATCTAAAGAAGCACAGTGAGGGGCTTGGTGAGCAGGTTACAGCTGTGGGCATTGGGTGTCAGTGCCACTAGGACTCTGTGTCAGTTATCTACTGCTGTGTAACAAATTACTCCAAAATTTAATGGCTTAAAATAACAATAAATATTTATTATACTTATTTCCTGTAGATTAGGGATTCAGGACTGGCTTATCTGGGCAGCTATGGCTCAGGACGTCTTGTAAGATTATAGTCAAGATGTCCATCGGAGCAGCATCATCTGAAGGCTTGAGTGGGGTTGCAGGGTCCATTTTCAAGGTGGCTCCACCACATGGCTGGCGAGCTGTTGCTGGTTGTTGGCAGGAGACCTCAGTTCCTCACTGTGTGGACCTCCCCACGAGCTGCTTGTGTGTTCTCACGACATGGTGCTGGCTTTCCCCAGAAGCAGCACTTTTATGACCTCAGCTTGGAAGTCACAGAACATCATTCTCCTCATAGTCTCGTCATTAGAAGTGTCACTTAATATGGCTCACATTTGAGGGGAGGAGAATTAGGCTTCACATTTTAAAGGTCTGAAGTTCAAATAATTTGTTGACATAGTTTAGGACTGCCACTTACTCTGTGTGACACTTGTGGAACACACTTTAGAATTTTCCTTTTTCCTGAGAGTGAAAGAAGCTGGGCTATTTATCTCCCAGCTCTCATCCCTATTACTTGAAGATCTGGTTGGTGCCCTGAAGGCAAGGATGAGTGAGAGCAGGGAGGAAGGTAGTTCTGTTCTGAATGGTGCTTAAGAGACATTCCCCGAGGTTCCAGAGGTGCTGATGGGCTCCGCTGATGAGAGGTACTGCCCCAGACTGATTCCTGCCCACAAGCAGAGCCCCTAGTGCCCACTCAACACAGGCCAGTGCAGGGACCTGAGCTCAGTTTAAAGCTAGCTAGCTTAATCTACACCTAGCTCTTATCTTATTATTTACATTTATCATGACTAGAAGACCCTGCCTTTTCTTGCCTTCATCTTTTTCAGCTGAAAATGAGACTGAGGCTCCTGTTCTTTTTCCTAAGATGCCCTTGCTTGGACTAGCAAAGGATTTCCAAATATCACTTATATGGGAGTTTTTTTTTTTTAAATAAAATACACACACACACACTTGCATCCATAGAGACAAATAGCACCCCTCTCTGCTTTGCTATTTCTGGCACTAACCTCCATTTATGATGCCATATTTATGTAATTACAGTGCTGCAGTGGTGGATCATGATTTCAAAATATAGTCATAATCACCATCAGAAGAAATGGGGAAGATGAAAAACATACGCAAAGTAATTAAAAAGTCCTCATGAATGAATTTTCCCACTGCCTCCTATGCTCAGGCCATGGGATGCTCTGCCTCTGGATGTGCACATGTGTGTGTGTGTGTGTGTAGTATGTATGTTTACATTTCTGCTCTTATATATCTGGACCTGGGACTAGAGTGTGAATACCCAGTGAAGTGGCTTATCCCTTGGAGATTACCGTCCTTCTGCTTGATTAGATTTTTCTGTTCAGTTATTTGTGGTCTTGGCCACAGGGTGTATTTTTTTTTTTTTTTTTTTTGTGGTACGCGGGCCTTTCAGTGCTGTGGCCTCTTCCGTTGCGGAGCACAGGCTCCGGACGCTCAGGCCCAGTGGCCGTGGCTCACGGGCCCAGCCGCTCCGCGGCACGCGGGATCCTCCCGGACCGGGGCACGAACTCGTGTCCCCTGCATCAGCAGGCGGACTCCCAACCACTGCGCCACCAGGGAAGCCCCAGGGTGTATTTTTTATGACACATGTATCCCCGTTTCACACTCCTTCCTGCTGAGGACACTTTTGGTGCATTAATTCCTTAGTAATATTTTGAAGTTGTTTTTCTGTGCTTGAAAAATAATTTCCCACCTCCAGAATGCACCTGTCCCTCCATGCCTGCTTTCCCATTCCCTCTACCCACTTTATCTTTTTGCAACACTCCCAACACTGAGAGGACCGCAAATTCAAAAGCAGCCTGTTTTCTCTGCTGGGCACCTTGCCAGCTAGATGCTCAGGGGTCCGGGTTGCTTTGTGTTGAGGACACTGCCTGTTCTGCTTGCCGCATTCTGTGAACCTGCTGAACTACTAAACAAGTCCCTTTGCAGTGCCTGGAAAACTGAATTCTTTTCTCTTCCATTTCTGGCTTGCGTGTAGTGAAGGCACAGTATGCTCTGCCAAATCTTAAAACCTTAAAGCCGTTTATTCATCCAATTTGGGGGCTGCCTTTTTCTTCTAGAAAGTTCCTTGGGGCTCTATCATATAAAATCTCACCCTGAATAACATATTTGGACACATTGATGAAAATATTCCTTTAGTGCATTACAGCTTATAGGATTGGGGAAGACTTTGGGAGAAAGTGAGGGAGTATTTTAAATTATTAATTTTTTTATGGCTGGGGCTTCAAACAATATTTACTCATTACTTTGGATCAAAAGCTCCCATTGACTCTTAAGATGAAGCATTTTTATCATCTGTCTACCTTCTACACTCCCAACCTGTTTGTCCCTGGCTATCATGTTGCTCTGTGAGTTAAGGCACAAGGAGGAGACTTAAGGAAGGGGTGGTGGTGCAAGAGTGTGCCTGGATGTCCAGTCCTTTTTATTTCTTCATTAAAGTGCTGCCCGTGCAAGTCCATAGGCAACTCAACAGACGTGTCTCCTACACCCAACACCTCCTTTGGGTTGACAAGGAGAGAGTCAGGTATGTCATCTATAGCCAGCTTGCATTCTGCCAGCTTTAACATTTCATTCTTGCTACTTTATAGCTCTCAAAAGCCTTTTAAAGGTTGCTGGAGGGAGATCTTTTAAATTTTTTATTTATTTATTTTTCTCTTCAAGTTTCCTATTTTCTTAATATTTTTATTGGACTATAATTGCTTTACAATGTTGTGTTAGTTTCTGCTGTACAATGAAGTGAATTAGCTATATGTATACATATATCACCTCCCTCTCAGACCTCCCTCGCACTACCCCCCACATCGCACCCATCTAGGTCATCACAGAGCACCGAGCTGAGTTCCCTGTGCTATACAGCAGGTTCCCAATAGCTATCTATTTTACACATGGTAGTGTATCTATGTCAAAACTAATCTCCCAATTTTTCCCACCCTCCCCGTCCCCCCATGTGTCCACAGGTCCGTTCTCTACATCTGTGTCTCTATTCCTGCCCTGCAAATAGGTTCATTTGTACCATTTCTCTGGATTCTACATATATGCGTTAATATATGATATTGTTTTTCTCTTTCTGGCTTACTTCACTTTGTATAACAGACTCGAGGTCCATCCACATCTCTACAAATGACCCAGTTTAATTCCTTTTTATGGCCGAGTAATATTCCATTGTATATGTGTACCACATCTTCTTTATCCATTCATCTGCCATTGGACATTTAGGTTGTTTCCATGTCCTGGCTATTGTAGATAGTGCTGCAGTGAACATTGGGGTGCATGTGTCCTTTTGAATTATGGTTTTCTCAGGGTATATGCCCAGTAGTGGGATTGCTGGGTTGTATAGTAGTTCTATTTTTAGTTTTTTAAGGAACCTCCATACTGTTCTCCATAGTGTCTGTATCAGTTTACATTCCTACCAACAGTGCAAGAGGGTTCCCTTTTCTCCACACCCTCTCCAGCATTTATTGTTTGTCGATTTTTTGATGATGGCCATTCTGACTGGTGTGAGGTGATACCTCATTGTAGTTTTGATTTGCATTTCTCTAATAATTAGTGATATTGAGCATCTTTTCATGTGCCTCTTGGCCATCTGTATATCTTCTTTGGAGAAATGTCTGTTTAGGTCTTCTGCCCATTTTTTAATTGTGGTGTTTGTTTTTTTGCTATTGAGTTCCATGAGCTGTTTGTATATTTTGGAGATTAATCCTTTGTCCGTTGCTTCATTAGTAAGTATTTTCTCCCATTCTGAGGGTTGTCTTTTCGTCTTGTTTATGGTTTCCTTTGCTGTGCAAAAGCTTCTAAGTTTCATTAGGTCCCATTTGTTTATCTTTTTTTAATTTCCATTTCTCTAGGAGGTGGGTCAAAAGGATCTTGCTGTGATTTATGTCATAGAGTGTTCTGCCTATGTTTTCCTCTAAGAGTTTGATAGTGTCTGGCCTTACATTTAGGCCTTTAATCCATTTTGAATTTATTTTTGTGTATGGTGTTAAGGAGCGTTCTGATTTCATTTGTTTACATGTAGCTGTCCAGTTTTCCCAGCACCACTTATTGAAGAGGCTGTCTTTTATCCATTGTATATTCTTGCCTCCTTTATCAAATATAAGGTGACCATATGTGCGTGAGTTTATCTCTGGGCTTTCTATCCTATTCCATTGGTCTATATTTCTGTTTCTGTGCCAGTACCATACTGTCTTGATTACTGTAGCTTTGTAATATAGTTTGAAGTCTGGGAGTCTGATTCCTCCAGCTCCTTTTTTCTTTCTCAAGATTGCTTTCGCTATTTGGGGTCTTTTGTGTTTCCATACAAATTGTAAAATTTATTTATTTTTATTTATTTATTTTTTGCTGTACGCAGGCCTCTCACTGTTGTTGCCTCTCCCACTGCGGAGCACAGGCTCCGGACGTGCAGGCTCAGCGGCCATGGCTCACGGGCCCAGCCACTCCGCGGCACGTGGGATTCTCCCGGACCGGGGCACGAACCCGTGTCCCCTGCATCGGCAGGTGGACTCTCAACCACTGCGCCACCAGGGAAGCCCCAAATTGTAAAATTTTTTGTTCTAGTTCTGTGAAGAATGCCATTGGTATTTTGATAGAGATTGCAATGAATCTGTAGATTGCTTTGAGTAGTATAATCATTTTCACAATATTGATTCTTCCAATCCAAGAACATGGTCTATTTCTCCATCTGTTTATGTCATCTTTGATTTCTTTCATCAGTATTTTATAGTTTTCTGAGTACAAGTCTTTTGCCTCCTTAGGTAGATTTATTCCTTGGTATTTTATTCTTTTCGTTGTGCTCGTAAATGGGACTGTTTCCTTAATTTCTCTTTCTGATTTTTCGTTGTTAAGCATGCAAGCGATTTCTGTACATTAATTTTGTATCCTGCAACCTTACCAAATTCATTGATTAGTTCTAGTAGTTTTCTGGTGGCATCTTTAGGATTTTCTATGTATAGTATCATTTCATCTGAGAACAGTGACAGTTTTATGTCTTCTTTTCCAATTTGTATTCCTTTTATTTCTTTTTCTTCTCCGACTGCTGTGGCTAAAATTTTCAAAACTATGTTGAATGAGAATGGTGAGAGTGGACATCGTTGTCTTGTTTCTGATCTTAGTGGAAATGCTTTCAGTTTTTCACCATTGAGAATGATGTTTGTGGTGGCTTTGTCATATATGACCTTTATTATGTTGAGGTAGGTTCCCTCTGTGTCCATTTTCTGGAGAGTTTTTATCATAAATGGGTGTTGAATTTTGTCAAAAGCTTTTTCTGCATCTATTGAGATGATCATATGGTTTTTATTCCTTGATTTGTTAATATGGTGTATCATATTGATTGATTTGCATATATTGAAGAATCCTTGCATTCCTGGGATAAATCCCACGTGATCATGGTGTATGATCCTTTTAATGTGTTGTTGGATTCTGTTGCTAGTATTTTGCTGAGGATTTTTGCATCTATGTTCATCAGTGATATTGGTCTGTAATTTTCTTTTTTTGTGATATCTTTGGTTTTGGTATCATGGTGATGGTGGCCTTGTAGAACTAATTTGGGAGTGTTCCTTCCTCTTCAGTGTTTTGGAAGAGTTTGAGAAGGATCAGTGTTAGCTCTTCTCTAAATGTTTGATAGAATTTGCCTGTGAAGCCATCTAGTCCTGGAGTTTTGTTTGTTGAAAGATTTTTAATTACAGTTTCAATTTCATTACTTGTGATAGGCTGTTTATGTTTTCTAATTCTTCTTGGTTCAGTCTTGGAAAATTGTACCTTTCCAAGAGTTTGTCCACTTCTTCCAGATTGTCCATTTTATTGGCATATAGTCGTTTGTAGTAGTCTCTTATAATCTTTTGTATTTCTATGGTGTCAGTTGTGATTTCTCCTTTTTCATTTCTAATTTTATTGATTTGAGTCCTCTCCCTTTTTGTCTTGATGAGTCTGGCTAAAGGTTTATCAATTTTGTTTATCTTCTCAAAGAACCAACTTTTAGTTTCATTGATCTTTGCTATTGTTTTCATCATTTCTATTTCATTTATTTCTGCTCTGATCTTTATGATTTCTTTCCTTCTACTGACTTTGGGTTTTCTTTCTTCTTCCTTCTCTAATTGCTTTAGGTGTAAGGTTAGGTTGTTTATTTGAGATTTTTCTTGTTTCTTAAGGTGAGATTGAATTGCTATAAACTTCCACCTTAGAACTCTTTTACCGCATCCCATAGGTTTTGGGTCATCGTGTTTTCATTTTCAGTTGTTTCTATGTTTTTAAAAATTTCTTCTTTGATTTCTTCAGTGATCTCTTGCTTATTTAGTAGCACACTGTTTAGCCTCCATGTATTTGTGTTTTTTACAGGTTTTTTTTCCTGTAGTTGGTTTCTAATCTCATAGCATTGTGGTCAGAAAAGATGCTTGATATGATTTCAATTTTCTTAAATTTACTGAGGCTTGATTTGTGACCCAAGATGTGATCTATCCTGGAGAATGTTCCATGTGCACTTGAGAAGAAAGTGTATTCTGCCACTTTTGGGTGGAATGTCCTATAAATATCAATTAAGTCTCTCTGGTCTATTGTGTCATTTAAAGCTTGTGTTTCCTTATTTATTTTCTGTTTGGATCATCTGTCCATTGGTGTAAGTGGGGTGTTACAGTCCCCTACTATTATTGTGTTACTGTCAATTTCCCCTTTTATGGCTGTTAACGTTTGCCATATGTATTTGAGGTGCTCCTATGTTGGGTACGTAAATATTTATAATTGCTATGTCTTCTTCTTGGATTGATCCCTTGATCATTATGTAGTATTCTTCCTTATCCCTTGTAACAGTCTCTATTTTAAAGTCTGTTTTATCTGATATGAGTATTGCTACTCCAGCTTTCTTTTGATTTCCATTTGCATGGAATAGGTTTTTCCATCCCTGCACTTTCAGTCTGTATGTGTCCGTAGGTCTGAAGTGGATCTCTTGTAGACAGCATATAGATGGGTCTTGTTTTTGTATGCATTCAGCCAGTCTGTATCTTTTGGTTGGAACATTTAATCCATTTACGTTCAAGGTTATCATCGATATGTATGTTCCTATTACCATTTTCTTAATTGTTTTGGGTTTGTTTTTGTGGGTCTTTGTCTTCTCTTTTGTTTCCTACCTATAGAAATTCCTTTAGCATTTGTTGTCAAGCTGGTTTGGTGGTGCTGAATTCTCTTAGCTTTTGCTTGTCTGTAAAGCTTTTGATTTCTCTGTCAGATCTGAATGAGATCCTTGCTGGGTAGAGTAATCTTGGTTGTAGGTTTTTCTCTTTCATCACTTTAAGTATATCCTGCCACTGCCTTCTGGCTTGCAGAGTTTCTGCTGAAAAATCAATGGATAACCTTATGGGGATTCCATTGTGTGTTACTTTTTGCTTTTCCCTTGCTGCTTTTTATATTGTTTCTTTGAATTTAATTTTTGTTAGTTTGATTAATATGTGTCTTGGTATGTTTCTCCTAGGGTTTATCCTGGATGGGACTCTCTGTGCTTCCTGGACTTCGGTGACTATTTCCTTTCCCATGTTAGAGAAGTCTTCTACTATAATCTCTTTGAATATTTTCTCAGATCCTTTTTTTTTTTTTCTTTTCCTCTCTTCTTCTTCTGGGACCCCTATAATTTGAATGTTGATGCGTTTGGTGTTGTCCCAGAGGTCTCTGAGATTGTCTTCAATTCTTTTCATTCTTTCTTCTTTATTCTGCTCCTCGGCAGTTATTTCCACCATTCTATTTTCCAGCTCACTTATTCGGTCTTCTGCCTTAGTTATTCTGTTATTGATTCCTTCTAGTGTATTTTTCATTTCAGTTATTGTGTTGTTCATCTCTGTTTGTTTGTTCTTTAGATCTTTGTTAAATATTTCTTTTATTTTCTCAATCCATGCCTGCATTGTACTTCTGAGATTCTGGATCATCTTTACTATCATTACTCTGAATTCTTTTTCAGGTATGTTGCCTATTTCCTCTTCACTTATTTGGTCTTGTAGGTTTTTACCTTGCTTCTTCATCTGTGACATTATTTTTTTGTTAATTTTTTGTTTTTTTCTGATGGGTGGGATTGTATTCCGTTTTACTGGTAGTTCGGCCTGAGGCTTCTAGCCCTGGAGTTTGTAGGCTGTTGAGTAGAGCTGGGCCTTGGTGCTGAGAGGACGACCTCCTGGAGACCTCAGTCTGATGAATATTCCCTGGGGTCTGAGGTTCTCTGTTAGTCCAGTGGTTCAGACTCGGAGCTCTCACTGCAGGGGCTCAGGCCTGACCCCCAGCTTGTGAACCAAGATCCTGCAAGTCATGTGGTGTGGCAAAAAAAAAAAAAGAAAAAAAAGAGCAGAACAATAACAAAGAGTAAAAAATAAAACAAGATTAGAAAACTAACAGATATGTTAGAAAAAATTAAAAAAATAAAAATATAGATGAAACAACAACTGGAAGGTAAAATAGAACCACAATAGCAAAAAAAGAGGAGAAAAAAAAAACTAGAAAAGGCCTTGGTTGTGACGGGTGGGACTTAGGCAGGGGTGGGGTTTAGGCAGTGGGTAGGGCCTGTGCTTAGAACCCACAGGGCTGGAACAGGCCCTGCAGGGGTGGAGGTGGGACTTATGCTCAACACTGCAGGAGGGGCCCAAGAATGCTTCTGGCCTTGGAGGGTGGAAGACCAGGTCTGGGACCCCAGCAGGCTCCATGGGCCCAAGTGGGCGGGGGAAATGCTAGGCGTGTTCCCCCTGATCATCCGATCCCAGAGGGTCCCTCCCTGTTGGCCCATTTTCTTCTCTGCCCACCCCTCCTATGCCCCAGGACCCTTGTGGCCAGAGGAGGCCCTGGAAGGTAGGGGACCAGACCAGGAAGCCCAGCAGGCTTCCTGGGGCCCAACTGGGTGGGGGAAATGCCCGTGGAGCTTCCCATGATGCTCTGATCCCAGAGGACCCCTCCCTGTCCACCTCTCCTCTTCTCCCCCTGCCTCCCTCCTATGCTCCTAGGACCCACAAGGTCAGAGGGGGCCCCGGAGGGTAGAGGACCCAGCTGGGGCGTCCAGCCAGCTTCCCAGGGCCGACTCGGCAGGGGAAATGCTAAGTGTGCTCCTCCCTGATCCTCCAAGCCCCCAAGGGTCCCTCCATGCGTGGAAACCCCTCCCTTCTCCCAGCCACCCCTCAGGGACGCCGGTCCTGTCCGGCCTCCACTTCTTCCCCAACTCACTCCTCACCACGTCCTACCCGGTCACTTGGGGGTTCCTCCCCTCTCCTTGGGCGTCAAGGTCCCCCACCAGAGTCCAGCAGGTGCCTGCCATCTTTGAGATCTTTTGTTTAAGAGATAGGTTGGAAGAGGGACTGTGTTTGTGTGTGCCTTTTGGTCTGGGTCATTCATGGCTGATTTCAAAGCTAGAAAACAGGTCAATTCCAGGAAATTCATTCAGTCTCTTAATTGAAGCACTAGCCTATTTTAAAATAATTTTTTAAAATATTAGGTATGGGGCTTCCCTGGTGGCGCAGTGGTTGAGAGTCCGCCTGCCGATGCAGGGGACGCGGGTTCGTGCCCCAGTCTGGGAAGATCCCGCATGCCGCGGAGCGGCTGGGCCCGTGAGCCATGGCCGCTGAGCCTGTGCGTCCGGAGCCTGTGCTCCGCAGCGGGAGAGGCCACATTGGTGAGAGGCCCGCATACCGCACAAAAAAAAAAAAAAAAAAAATTAGGTATGGATTTCCTAATGTAGATTCTGTTTACTGACCTCAGGTAAGGAGACCTGCTTTCACTAGGAATTCTTTTCCTCCTACTCTACCTTCTTTGGTTTCTGAAACCTTACTCTTGTTTAACTGCTGGATAAGGATCTCCCATCTCCCTCCCGTTTCCTCCATCACTGATAGAATTTTCCCTCATCTCTGATAACTGCACATACTCTAATAAATTAACTGTGCAGGATTGCTGTGATAGAGGTATGGGGTAGGATCCAGCGAGGTGTAGCAAATTATTTTTATCTCCTGCTCTCTGTTAAGCAGCAGTTGTTATTCTATTATCTATGTTTTGAATCTAGTTGTTTGATCCTCAAAGCCTAAAAGTAGCTTCTATGCCCAGTTTTATGGTCTTAAGGATGCCAATTGCAGCTATAAATTCTCTGGTTGAGCCATATCTACTTGCCACATCCTGAAAATATGTTTAGCTCTATTTTCCCCTGCACACCTATATATTGTGGCTGGTAGTGATACTCTTTCCATATACTTTCTCTTTCTCTTCTTCACAAACCCACAAATGGAATTGACAGCCTGAAGGAGCAGCAAAGAAAGCACTGCCTCTCTGCCCACATCGTGCTGGCCTTCTCTTTTCTTTAGCTAGTGATGGGTTAGAGTTGGCATCCTGGGGGGTTTGCAAAAGCCAACCTCTCTTTTTCTGGGGCTACAGTTAGATCCCATGGGAGGGAAGAGCACCGTGGTGGGAAATGTAAGTTCTCAGATATTATTTCTGTCTGGGTACTTTGAGACCACAGGGAAAGGCCTTGGTGTCATTATGCCTGCATGTGGCAAGATGGTCAGCATGCCTTTGTGATCTTGTTCTGGGGTGGGAAAAACCAGGGAATTGGAACCATGCATTTCCATCAGCCCTGATGGCAACTCTAACCATTCCACCTTGGTGTGTTTAGGCGCAGATGGGAGGAGATGGGAGGAGGAAGAAGAAAAAATTGGAGGTGGTGAGCGAAGGTGTGGCTTGTGTTTGCTCAGACCTGGGGAACAGGCGGGGTTAATATGAAACAGCCAGTTTTCTTATGTCTGCTTCCTTCTCCTTCTGCTGTTGGCTTGCTTTCTCCTAATTCTGGTTTGTTCATGACTCCTCAGGGCCTCTAAAGCTATCTCGTGCCCTTCCTTGACATATACTTTCAGCATTTTTTTTACCCATGTCCTGTTTCAAACTCCCAAGAAAGAGAGTCCAACAGGTCTAGCTTGTCTTTTCACCTGTGGCCACTCCAGAGGCTGGAATTTGGCTGCTCTGGTGTTAGATCTGCAGCCCTGGCCGTGGCTGGAATGGCAGGACCATGTGATGGAGGACAGACTCACATTCTGCAGAGGCTATGGTTAGGCACCTCCTGGGGAAATGGGCGGGAGGCCTTCCCCACGGCAGACACACACTACTCATGTTTGTGACTGGTTGTGTACCCTACAAAGCATATGGCCAAAGAGCCCACGAGCAAAGGAATCTAGCTCATGGCCATTGTAGGGTGCTGATTTTCAATACTTTTGGTTCAAAAGGAAAGGCTTCTTTGTTAGAGTCCACAGCAGGAAACAACAACTACAGACAAAAAGTCCTCGAGAGTGATTTTTATATGGAAACATGTATAAACAGTTATTTATGCCCTTAGAGAATGTATAAAAGATCAAAGATGGAGTAAGGGCACAAAGAGCCTTTTTTTTTTTTTCCTTTTTCTGCTTGAGAAAAATCACCCAAGGACTAGGGATTTTGATTTTCTATTGTTCCTAGATGTGAACGCAAATATGTGTAATCCAAAAGTTGGCAGGAGGCTTACTTGCCCTTGGAGGTCTCTGTGTATTTGACTTTAGTGCCCAAATTCCATGGTGCATGGAGCTTTAAATCCTAGATTTCTGCTACTTCTTAGGGTGGAGATCCAAGTGGGATGGGTTTTCTTTGCTACTTGGGTTCCACTTCCTGAAACCGCCCTTGTCCTGTAACGTGTCCATTCAGACATGAAACTGCCTCTTTGGGGAGGGTTCCCCCCCGGGGGGGGCTGTGGGAGGAGTCTCATTATACAACATGCGTCTTTGCCACCTCCTGGCTCTTCCCCGCTCTCTCCCAGCCCTGCTCCTCACCGCTCCCTCCCAGATTTCTCCAGATGGTGGGAGGTCTTCCATTTCTCTTTTTTTCTCTTTTGCAGAGTAACTCAACTTTCCCTCCAGATTTCTTCTCTCTGGTTTGTGCCTCAATCCTCTAAAAAAACTAAACAAAATTAAGGAATCTCCACTTGGTAGTCTCTGCTTATGAAAAGGCAGTTGGGGTTGTAAGTAGCACACAGGTAACAAATAAGATATGTAGTACTTTGTAATTAAAAAAACCCCACCGAAGTGTGAGATTAGAACCATTATCTCTCTTTTGTCAATGAAAAAACTTGAGCACTGAGGTTAAGGAAGGGACTTGAGTTCACTATACAACCAGTGTGGCAGCTTCAGTGCCAATGTGAGGGCTGTGAATCCAGTGGATTCCAATAGATTCATGAAACGTTATAGGCTTCACATACCTGCATTTCAGCAAGACTGTCGATTTGTTAACACATCCTTAGTGGAGCAGGTGGATCTATATTCCTGAACAATTGGGTGGATCTCTTTCTGGATGAATGGCCATTGCCACAGACTGCTAATTAGTGAATCATGATCAAGTAAAAAAAAGAGTAAACTTTCGGCACTTTGTGGTATATAAATACTCATGTCCCCTCCTGAGAGCACTGTGATTCCATCTGGGGCATAGCCTGTCCTCCACTGTGAGCAGTTTGGGTCGACAGGAAATGCAGGTGGAATCTTTCTGTAAATAGATACTGAATGGTCTTGTTAGCCAGATCCTGCTTCCTACTGCCTGGTCTAGCTGGGAGCCAGTCACAGTGCCTGAGCTCAGCCAAGAGGACCTTTCACTTAGTTCTTCAAATCTTGAATAGAGTGACATAGACAAACAGATGATGGTTAGAACTTGTTCATTCCAGAACCAGCCTCCTAGGCAAGGTGGTCATGTTTCTAATTTTGGCACTGCCTTATTCTTTGATTTCCTTTTAATCCATATCTTTTGCCTAATTTCCCAGAATGTGTTTCTGTTCACTGCAGCCAAAGGACCTACATGAGAACAGATTTCTCTAGTATGTGTCAAACTCTGTCCATGTCTCTTTGCCTTCTTTGTTATTATTTTTCGATGACTGGGATAAAAATATGGGTGATACCGGGGTCCAGAATGGTCACAACAAATGGGAACGATGGATTAACAGGTGAAATTTTACTAATAAGGATGATTGCAGCCTGGCATTTCAGGTGCTAAAATCAACTTAGGTAAGTGGTAGGATCATGTGTTAGAGTAATAATAATGGCCCCTCTTTAAGACCTACCTATCTAGAGGCTCCAAGGAAGCCATTGTTATCCCACAGATAAGGAAGTCGAGGCTTTGGTTACTCAGCTGACACCTGATAATTGTAGGATTCAAATACAAGTTCTGGCTTTTGCAGTAGTGTTACAGGTAGTAGCCAAAGCTGTAATCACAGGGGATTGTGCCAGAGACCAGGGCCAGTGAGGGCAGCTCTGGGTCCAAAGGCTGTGGTAAACTCAGGTGTTGTTTCAGTAGATGTGGGCTCCAGGGATGTTTTAACTCAGGTGCTGAGGCAAAGAAACGTTCAGGGGAGAATTAAAATCAAGATGGTGTTCATGCATTACAAGATTCAACATAGCAAAGATGTCAAATTTCCCTGAATTGATTTATAGGTTGAATGCAAATCCTATCAAAATTCCAGCATGGTTTTTAATAGACATAGAAAAGCTTATTCAGAAATTTACATGGAAATGCACAGGACTTAGAATAACTAAAATATTTTGGAAAAAAAAGAATAAAGTGGGAGTAATCATGCTACCTGATGTTAAAGCTTACTGTATAGCTGTAGTAGTCATCAGACAGTATGATGTTCATGAAGGGATGGACAGTTTGATCAGTGGAACAGAACAGAGAGAACCTAGTTATACACCAATGCACATATGCCTAACTGATTTTTGACAAAGTTGCAAAAACAATCAGATGGGGAAAAGATAGCCTTTTCAACAAATGATGCTGTAACAATTGGACATCCACAGGCAAAACAAACAGAACCCCAAACTAAACCTCATATCTGATACAAAAATTAACTCAGAGTGTATCATAGACTTAAATGTAAAACTACAAAATTTCTAGAAAAAAAAATAGGAGAAAACATTTAGGACTTGGGACTAGTGGAGAGTTCTTTTGGTGTCAAGGAGGGATTGACACCAAAAGCATGATCCATAAAAGGAAAAATTGATTAACTAGACATCATTAAATTGAAAAACTTTTGCTCTGTTCAACTATGTTAAGAGGATAAAAAGACAAGTTACAGTCTGAGAGAAAATATTCGCAAGCACATATCTAGAAAAGACCTTGGATCTAAATTATGTAAAGAACTCTTAAAATTCAACAGTAAAAATTAAACAATCTAATTAGAAAATGAGCAACAGACGTGAACAGACATTTCACTGAAGAGAATATACAGCTGGCAATGAGCGTATGAAAAGATATTAAATATCATTAGCTATTAAGGAAATGCAAAGTAAATCCACCACGAGATATAACTATACACTTAATAGAATGATAAAATAAAAATAGTAATAACATCATATGCTGGCAAGGGTGTGGAGAAACTGGATCACTCGTGTACTGCTGTGGAAATGTAAAATGGTATAGCCACTCTAGAAAAACACTTGGCAATTTCTTATAAAACTACACATACACTTACTATACAACCCAGAAGTGCACTCCTGGGTATTTATCCCAGAGAAACGGAAACTTATATTCACACAAAACCTATCCGTGAATGTTCATAGCAACTTTTTTGGCTATAAAACTGAAAACAATCCAAACGTGATTCAGTGGGTGAATGGTTAAACTAACAGTGGCCCATCCACGCCATGGATGCTACTCAGGAATGAAAAGGAACCCACTATTGATACACACAACAACTCAGTTGGTTTGCAAGTGAATTATCCTGAGTGAAAAGAGCCAGTCTCAGACGGTTGTACTATATGATTCCATCTATCTCAATCATAGAGATGGAGATCAGGTTAGTAGTTGCCAGAGGGTAGAAGGGAGGGAGTTGGCTGTGGCTATAAAAGGGTAGCATGAAGGGTACTCGTGATGGAACCTCTGTGTCTTGACTATGCTTTTGGCTGCACAAATCTACATCTGTGAAAAATTGCACAGAACTAAATATACACATACATACACACCCACACTGAGTGTGTGTAAAACTGGAGAAATCTGAATGAGGTTGGTGGATTGTATCAGTGTCAGTTTCCTGGTTGTGATATTTACTATAGTTATGCAAGATGTTACTGCTTCAACTGGGTTAAGGCTGTACAAGTTACCTATTATTTCTTACATATGAATCTATAATTACATCAAAATATAAAGTTAAAAATTCAAGTAAGCAACCTCTGCAATCCAGAGAGAACCCAATCAGTGGCTGGTGGAAAGCAGCTGTCACCTATTTCCCAGCATAAGCCAAGGCCAGCTCCATCTTCCTCCAAGGCCCATGTTCTCTCCATGTGATGCTGTCTCCAGCTCACCTCCAGCTCATCCATCCTAAGGACTGGGCACCATAGTATCTGGCACATGGGATCCATTAAAGCTTCCCAAATGAATGAGATCTTTTTCTGATGTCCATTTTCTCTGAAGTCTCTCCGATAGATGGCTTTACTCTATTCCAAGTCTTTTTCATTGCTATTATTTTAGTATCACTATTACTTTGACATATTACATGATTAAACTATAAAGCCAGATCACAAACAGAGGAAAAAAGGGAGTGCAATTTGCCAGTGAATTAACCGCTGAATTCCTAACTTTTAACTAATGGTTAAAAGACACAGGCTCAAAGTTGACAATATAAACAAAGAATAATGGTGAAGAAAGCAATTAACATATATCATGGGTTGATCATGTCTTTGAACAGAATTCTGAGCATTTCTTCAGTGAAGAAGAAAAAGTTTCAGTTTGGTTTATTTACTTTCCAAAACAGAATGAAGACTTCTGAGGTCAGGACAATATAATTCTCTGAGTCACTACAGTAAAACAAAGCTTGGCAATCGTTCGGTGTAAACGTTCAAGGATTTCTTTTCCCGTTTGTCATTCAGAATAGAAGTTAATCATAAAAATAGCTTGTTGAGAATAGCACACCTATACAAACAAGGATTCATTGGGGTCCTTCCAAGATCTTAGGTAGTGGGCCAGATTTTCTTACCCAGCATCCACAAGAACAAGTCAGTTTATTTTGTCACAGCCTTTGCTCCTTATATCTTGCAAGAGAGCTGAGTTTGGAAGTGTTCACTCATAGTAGTAATCTGCTCTCTTAGATGGCTACACAGATATCCAACCAAGACCAAAAAAGAAGAAATAATGAAGAAAAAAATGAAACCAAAGATTGTGTTCCCACTGTATATTGCACATGAGGCTAGAGTTGAGTGCTACTTCTGTAAAATAGCAAGGATTTTGCATCCTGAGGAAGTTCTAGAGATAAGAAAGATTTCCAGGAAGATTATGCCAAGCCGTGAGTAATTTCCTAAATGATCCACCCTACCTTATGGGGTTGTGTTAAGTATTACAGCACAGTCCCCGGCATAGAGAAGGTACTTATTCATTGTTAACTATTGTTGTTATTATAACCATGATTATATTACTTTGACCATCCGTGTTTGGGAGTGAGGAACGCATCCTTGGCTAGCCTCATTGCCTCCCTGCTTATTCTGATTCTAGGATGTCAGGGCTGGAATGAGATCTCACAGTGGTGGAGTTTTATCATCATCCCCTGACCTCTCTTGCTATTGGAGGAACAAACATAGCTTTCATGATCCCTGAACCGGGGCAGATAAAACATTCTCACTTCCCCTTGCAGAATCCAGTGTCTTCAGCAGTTTGTGGTCACAGCATTAGGACTCCATGTCTGGCTATATCAGCCAAGCACACTGGCCTGCACTCATGCCCTTGGTATATTCTGTCATAGCAAAGTGGCTAATGGTATAGCCTGACCCTTTGGCATCTCTCAAAATTATTTCCTTACACAGCTAATATGATGGCTGTTTGACTTAAAACAACATGCCTTGTTTTGCTTAATGGTGAACTCTCAACATTTCTGACTCTCCAATCTGCAGTGGGTAATGCTGACTTTGGCCCAGTAGCCAGAGAAATTGCTGTACACAGTTTATACCCAGGCAGAGCACATGATACGATTTCATTATTTTGGACTACTGTCAGCTCTACCCAGAACCCATTGCAGCCACCATCCCTTGCCAGCTACATCTCTATCTCACAGTGTCAAATTGGGGGCCAGGCACAGCTTTATTGACACTGCCTTCTGGAAAGTTCCCACTTACCAATATGCTTGATTCCTGGAAACATGATTTAGTTTATCCCAACAAAATCCTACAACATCAAATGTGAGCAGAGGACTTAAGATTAGGTTTTAAATGGCTCATTTCTGGTTTACTTGGCTATTGCTAAATGGATAATTCTGAAAAATTAACTATAGAAATCCATATTTTTCTGACAAGCCCACTTAGGTTGTCATTCCTACCACATTCCCTGGTCTGTCTTATGAAAACCATTATTTCACTGGCTATACCCCGGCTATTAATTCCCAGGACTGTATCTCAACCTCGGATTTCAAACTAAATACAAACCAGAATATTCAGCTAAATATACTATGTAAGAACTGGTCAATGAAAGAAGAAGAGATGTAAATGTCTGATAAATGTGAAGATACTCAACATCTAGTGGTCAGAGAAATACACATCAAAATGAAATGTGATTTAAAAAAATTATCACAGTGATAAAAATTTGTGAACAGGCCAAGATTGAAGCCCCATGTTCCTTAGTTGTTCTTGAAGGTATTAAGCCATGAATTACACCCCAGTGATTTAGTAGATGGTCCTAGAAGAGATGGAAATAACATCCAATGCCTATCTGTGAGGTATGTCCACTGGGCAAGCATTGTGCTGAAGAGGGGGTGCAGACAAGGGACATTTATGACGCAATCTTTGACTTTCAGGACCTTAGAACTGAGGCAACTGAACTAACAGACCAAACAGTTAGCAAACATCGAAGGTGAAACTTTGTCTTATGCTCTAACTTGTAAAATGGAAGTTTTATGGAACCAGGGGTGGCATTAGATGAAATAATCAAAGAAATCTTCTTGAAGAATGGACTGCTTGAATTGGATCTTAAGTAAAGTTTGTGTAAAATTCCAGGAGCGGAGGTGAGACATTGTGGAATGGGCTCCTACATTAGCTTGAGGAGAGAGGCAGGCTGAGTAAAGCATGTTTGGGAAACAGCAAGAACAAAAGCTTAATAAATGTGGAGGCTTTTGAGAAGTAGAGAATAAGGTTATCCAGCTGAGGCTTTGTTATGAAAGCTCACAAAAGCCAAGAGAAGTCTGGAATCAATGTAGAAGGCCATGGGCAAACATTTGATCTCAGTGGACATTTATTGAACATCTTCTGTGTGTTCTCAGGGCTCTGGGGAAACAGATGAATAGGAGGACTTGGTCCTACCCTGAAGGAGTTTGCAAGGTTATAAGTGACAATAAATGTGAAAGGGGAGTCTTAGGTGAGGTGGGCTGGAGTATACAGAAGAGAAGGAGAAATAAGGAACTTCAAGCACAAAGGCTGAGGCAGAATCAATCCAAAGGCAAGGGAATGTTTAGCAGCTCTTTTTAGGGATATTGAGGTGTTTTTATAACTCAGTGGTTTCAGCTTTGAAGTTTCAGTTGAATTTTTGAGATGAGAGGTGTTAAAGTTGCCATATTTAGCAAATAAATTTTTTCGATATAAATATGTTCTGTACAATATTCATTGTTTACCTGAAATTCAGTTTAACTGGGCATTCTGTATTTTGTCTGGCAACCCTAGGAAAAGTCCGATTTAACATCCTGTTGCAGCTTTAATAGCTCACTTCCTATGGAAAAGAAAGAACCAGTTGGGAATTCCTGTTGAGGGTTCTGCAGGGGACATGGCCATCTTCAGTTTGAGTGTTTGTGTATGATAAGTCCTTGAAAAAAAGCCCTCTATACCACAACAGTTAAATGTCACATGAGAAAATATCTCATTTCAGCAAATAGCCTTACAGAGAAGAACACTATACGATGAAACTTCTACTGAGTTCTAAGTCCTAATAAGGGTTCTTAGCTATAGGATTATTTTTTTGACCCAAACATCAAGAACTAAGCATAATAAAGAATAATCTCCACCACCTTTGCTTATTTTGGTCATTGTTTGTAAGTGTCATTTATCCTTGACAGTTGATGTACTTGATTGTGTACTGTTATTGGTTCCAGAAGAAAGTGGATAAGGGAAGTGAATTCTTCACAATTTTATTGTTTTGGTGTCAAAGATTCCAGCCGATTGCCGTTTCCTATCTCCATCGTCCAGCTACATCTACTTAGCTACCCAACCACTTGCCAAAGCAAAACACAATAAAACAAAATCATCAGAAATTCCAGAAAATTGAGAAAGATGTGTAGGATAAGGATTAGAGGGTAGTTGTGAGGGGCCTTTGACATCTATTTCATTCTTTCAGTGGGTTCAAGGATTTCTTTTTCTGCTCCTTTTACTACAGAGACTTTAGCTCTGTTTTGTTACTAACTCTTGAAAACTGGGGATGTCATTTCTAGCTTGGTAATTTATGTAATAAAATGTCATAATTTTATTTGGATCCTGCGACATCTGTAAGAATTTTGTTGTTGTTGTTGAAATACATAATAAATGCCCAAAGATATGGTTTAACTCAGGAAGATGCAAATCATAATAAAAGGACACATGGAGGATTACATGACATGGACAGGTATCCCTTGGTGGCAAGCAAAAGAAATCCTTTAAGAAAGCTCAAGGGAAAAGGGGATCCCAAAGGTATTTTGCAGGAGGTATCATGGTTGCAAAAAAAAAGCTTTGAGATGCTCCTTTCACCCTCCCATCCTCCCTCCCTCCCTCTCTCCCTAACCCCTTCTCTCTCACTAGCAAGTGGACACACATGCACATACAGCCATTCCAAAATGAAGTCAACACTTTAGTTTGTTTACATGACCTTCTGAGTGTACTTGCGGCTAAACAGCTGACTAGAATGTTGGTGTCTGAGTTTAACCTTCTGTGAAAGAGACTCTTTGTGCTTACTTTTTAAAAAATTTTATTTATTTTAATTTATTTATTTTTGGCTGCGTTGGGTCTTTGTTGCTGTGCACGGGCTTTCTCTAGTTGTGGCGAGCAGGGGCTACTCTTCGTTGAGGCACACAGGCTTCTGATTGCAGTGGCTTCTCATTGTGGAGCACGGGCTCTGGGTGCACGGGCTTCAGTAGTTGTGGCACGTGGGCTCAGTAGTTGTGGCTTGCGGGCTGTAGAGCGCAGGCTCAGCAGTTGTGGTGCATGGGCTTAGTTGCTCTGCGGCATGTGGGATCTTCCCGGACCAGGGATCAAACCCGTGTCCCCTGCATTGGCAGGCGGATTCTTAACCACTGCGCCACCAGGGAAGTCCCTTCGTGCTTACTTTTAATGAAATGTCCATCAGCAGGATGTGGGCAGGGTCCTCCGGCTCCCTGTCTCCTCAGCAGAGCTCTGGGAATAGGTGTGGGCAGAGATTTGGATAGAACAGTCAAACCAAGTGACATGATGATTTTAGGTATTTTTTCTTGCTGTTTTTTTCTCTCTTTGTTCCTAACCTGAATAAGGGGCTGATGTGGTGGCCTGATTTTTATGAACTTTTGTATTTTTTTTTCAAGTTCTAAATTCACTGAGAAAAATCCTTCAGAACATTGGGCTTTGTGTGATGGGTTTTGTAGTTTAGATTCCCGCTGAAGTGAATTCATACCATGGACAGGGACTGTATTGGGATGGAAGTACTGTCCCTAAGATCATTTAAACAATGTCTAAGTCTGTCTTGGATTTTCAAGGTCATTTGCTCCATTTAAACTGAAGACCCGAATTTTCTGCAGCTGACCACTTTCTGAAGTCATGGAAGGAGGGAAATACTTAGTTTTTGATTATTCCTGCTCTGTCCCAGCCAGAAAGGACAGTGTCACTGATATGAAGGTGATGGTCAGGGGACCTCCAGGGGGTACCTTAGACCAGCCATGGGACAGTCATCCATGGGACAGTCATTCTGATTGCCTCCAGTCTCTCTCTTTTTTAAAATTAATTAATTAATTTATTTTTGGCTGCATTGGGTCTCTGTTGCTGTGCACGGGCTTTCTCTAGTTGTGGCAAGCGGGGGCTACTCTTCGTTCTCACTGTGGTGGCTTCTCTTGTTGTGGAGCACAGGCTCTAGGTACATGGACTTCAGTAGTTGCGCAGGCTCAGTAGTTGTGGTGCACGGGCTTAGTTGCTCCGGGGCATGTGGGATCTTCCCAGACCAGGGCTCGAACCTGTGTCCCCTGCATTGGCAGGCGGATTCTTAACCACTGCGCCACCGGGGAAGCCCTCCAGTCTCTTTAAAGCAGATCTGACTTAACAGCAATTCAGTGGAATTGAATCCGAGACCCCCTTCGGCCTATAAATGCTCTTTATCACCATGATAAGCATCCATGCAGCTCAGCCTCAGATGGCAGAGGTAGGAATCCCTTTAAATTAAAATTGCTAATCAGAGGCTTGTGGCTTAACAAAGGGCATTCCACTGAGTTATTGGTTATAGTGATTGAGTTTTCTAGAGATAATGTTTTGGGCCTTCTCTCCAGTTGTATTATGCATTGTGTCAGGATGGGAGTAGGCAAGAGGGAATGGAGATGGCCTGTAACAGGCTCCCACTTAAGCTTTTAATTTACACTGGTTATCTCTACCTCTGGACGCTCCCACGTCATTATCTGTGAGATAGTGGAGAGAAAAAAATGGCATTCTATTTTCTACACCCTATTCTCCTTGAGATAGCGCATCTCCATTTAAAAGCAATCAGGCGGGCAGATGAAGGCATTGGAGAGCAGGATGGCTTTTAATAGCTTTTGAGATCAAGGTTCCAACTTCTTCCTCAAGGCTAGCCCACACTTTTCTGATATCAAATGTGGTATTTCCGATTCCACCTTATGTGTTTTAAGAATTTTGCACTTTTCAGATTAAAAATGCCTTCAAGAAAGACAGCAGGGTATCTGAAGGTGGCATAAAGAAGAGAGAATATTCTTCAAGATTCACCCAAGTCATTCTGTCAACTGCAACATGGCTGGCCTCCAACACCAGTCTTGGGTCTCTCTGCAAAGTCTCTGTAAAGAACGTCTATAGGAAGTGTGCTGCCCACTTGGAAATGCTGGGTGGTTATTTGTTTGACTCTAACCGCCCCCCGCCCCCTTCCAAAAGGCCTTAGTTTGGGTGGATGCCATGATGCTGGAATCTTAATCTGGAGGGGAGCCAGTCAGGGTCATGGCAGGCAGCCAAGTGTTGTACCCCTGGAAGTCTGTGTAGATACCACATCCAGAGGGGCAACGGGTGGTGCCTAGAGAGCTGGGGTGGCAGGGATCTCAGCAGCTTGTGTCGGGACTCAGCATGTACATCCCATGTAAGAACATTTGAGGCCAGTGGTGCTCAGTGGCCATGTCCTAATGATGTCAGCCTGTCACTCGTGGCAGCGACCATGTGGGGGGTGGGGCTGTGGTGCATGCCCCGCAGAGTGTCTGGGAAGCTGCTGGAATTCCCTCTGCAGGGAAACACGGCCCTCCTCTACGCTGCCCCACAATAGTTGGTTTACCAGAACAAATTCCCCGCTATTGTGCGCCCTGGGTGTCCATGAATTTCTGCAGCTCTGTGACGAATGCATAGGACTTTTCAAAGAACTGGCCGGTGATGTGTGGCAGGGCTGCTGGGGGCAGCTATGGTGAGAGGGTGAGTGACTCTCTGCCTTGACCGCCACTTCTTGCCCTAACAAAGTGCACATCCCACCAAGCTGTGTGTGTCCTGCCTCCCCAGCATAGCCGTGATTTAAAGGGACAGAAATGGTATGATTTTGCTTGAACCTCCGGGACTCTAGGAACGATGGGGTGTGTTAAAATGCCTGGCTCCTCACTGTGTGGGTGAGGGGGGTGGGCATAGTGACCGGCCCGGGCATAGGCCGACTGAGTGACTGGGACCAGAAATTAGAGTCTCTGAGGCTGATCCTACCCAAAGGGGGATGGGGGAGCAAGAGATGCTGCGGGAAAGCCAGGGGTCAGACAGCAGGGACATGGCACACACACATCCATCCGGAGGTCTGAGGACAGATTGACTAGGTTGGGAGCCAGAGAGGGATCAGATCAGCGCAACAGTTAGAGACAAGGGAGGGAGTGGGGAAGGGTAGTGGTGGGGAGGGAGAAGGATATGCTATCAATTGCTAAAATAACCAGGAGAGTAATTTATTAATTCACTGCATCATTCAGTCATTCAAGAAGTGGTCATTCATTCATTTATTCAACAAATAATTAAGTGCCTAATATGTTCCAGGTTCTGTGTCTGAATCCTGGATGCAATACAGATGGGACCCAGGCACCAACATGGAGTGACAAGTACTATGACTGGAAAGAGGGTTGTGAACACGTGTGGGAGGGCACCTACATGTGTCTTCTTGCCAGAGGAGCCTAGAACATTGGGCTGAGGCTCAAGGACAGGTGGAGTTGGGTGGAGCATTCTTGTTTAAGGCAAAGGGAACAGCATGTGTGAAGTCTGGGCGGCAAGAGAGAGCACAGTGCCTTGGGGGAGTCCAGTGGTTAGAGCAGAGAGGACGGGGTGGAGCATGGCCAGAGAGGAGCATTCAGGTAAAGGCAACAGCTGGAGCTTGAAGGACCTCCTAAGCCCTGGTAAGGACTTTGGATTTTGTTCTGAAAGCCATGGAGAGCCACTGGCAGGGTTTGAAGCAATAGAAACTCCATCTGAGCCGAGTGGAAGACCACTTTGGCTGCAGACTGCATAATTCAGGGCTGAGATGGCAACGAGCTGGATCTGGGAGGTGGCCATGGCACTGGAGACAGTCTGGAGAGAGTTTTCCACTGTCCAAGTGACAGGGCGTGGTTACTGGCTAGAGAAGGAAGGGACGGGAGGAGGCAAAGATGACCCCTGGGCTTCTAGATTGCGGAGGGTGGATGGTTACCAGCTACCAGTTTGGGAAACTGAAAGGAGGGTTGGGATTTGGAGGGCGGACAGTAGGTTCAGGTTTGGATGTGCCGGGGTTAGGGTGCAGTGCTGTCCAGTTGAGTGGGTATGGGCTCTCTCAGGACCAAACAAAGGCTCACTGTCATTAACGGATTTATTTTTCTCTGTGATACAGATGAGGATGTGCACTGGGAAAATGAGGAATTTGAGCTGGAATATACCAGAGGGATAAGCCTCAAGTTAGAATCTAGATGTACCGTAACAAGATTTAGCTTCTGAGAGATAAAAAACAAAACAAAACAACCAAGATCTACATCTCTCAGTGTATTAAAAATTTGAGTCATGGAATTTCATTTGTGCCAACGGTTCTTGTTTTACGAATTCCTTGACACGCTTCTGTAACAAAGCAATTGCTTTGTTCTGTGTTTCAGGGAAATTCCTGCAGGGTACGCCCAGAAAATGGTGTGTTTCAAAAGATATGCCGTCTCCCTGGGCTGGTGAACCCTGTGCCTCTGACTTTCTCCTTTTTGGGTCAGTAGCTCACTGTTGTTATCTGGATGCTGCCTGATGCCTGCCTGTCTTAAACCCCAGAAGAGAGCCGTCTGTTGAGCTGTGGAATGTTCTCAGCCGTGAGTCATGCATCGTTATTCTAGCCAGGGCATGCTGTTGCTTGTAGAATTTTTTATAGGTGGGAGTCCAGCTTATGTCCTGAATTAGAGTCTCTCATCTGCCTGTGGCAAATTACAGCTTATGCTAGTGGAGATTCCTTCCTGGGTGTGACTTGAAATATTTGGGATATTATTTGTTCAGACATCCCACTATCCCTTTTAAACAACTCTTTCTCTATTACCATTCAGTCTTCAGATGCAGAAATGTGTGTGTGTGTGTGTGTGTATTTCTTTGTTTTGGATTGTCCTATTCCAAAAGCATTTTCCACTTTCTCCTTAGGAATTTTCTCTTTTTCCAGTCCAGGAGGAGAAAAAACTTGTGGAAAACACACTTTGTATTTAAGTTTTTAAAAAAGGGCTGCTTAATTATGCTTTGAAGGTTGTATTCTGGCATAATATATTTGTAATTTAAAAATTTTAAAGAGGGAATAGTTTTGAATTTAACCCAGTATCAGTGATAACTGCTAAGGAATAATTCCATTTAATGGCTTCAATTTACATAAAAGCTTCAGCTTCAAGGGAAAAATAGCTAAAGGTAGTCGGGGTGGTTGTAGGAGACAAATGCATTGTAGGAGACGAATGAGTTAGGTGGGTTCGTGCTACAGGTGTGAGCAGTTAACATCTTTCCTTCTAGCTCTGCATGGATCAGAAGGACCTCTATTCCTTGATTTGGGAGACGGGCAATATTGTAACAGTGACATGTAGGGAGGGCTGAGCATGCTGACTGGATAGGAAAGTCCTAGACATTAGGGGTTTCTTTTTCTAGAGTAATTAAAGTCCACCGCAGAAGAAAAACTTAAAAAAATTTTAAGGTGGTGAGGCTAAAAGTTCTGGAGGTTTTAGCCACAAGAGAGTGGGGCGGAGCTATACTCCATCCTGGAGACAGGAGTGGAGTTAAAACAAGTAGCTACTGGGCTTCTTCCCTAGTGGCGCAGTGGTTGAGAGTCCGCCTGCCGATGCAGGGGACACGGGTTCGTGCCCCGGTCCGGGAAGATCCCACATGCCGCGGAGCGGCTGGGCCTGTGAGCCATGGCCGCTGAGTCTGCGCGTCCGGAGCCTGTGCTCCGCAACGGGAGAGGCCACAACAGTGAGAGGCCCGCGTACCGCAAAAATAACCCAAAACAAACAAGTAGCTACTGATGAAAGTCCTTCAAATCTGCTCCATCACCCTTTCGATTGAACCCAACCTTCTTAAAATGACACATGAAGCTTTTATGACTTGGCCCCTGATTGTATTTCAAGACTTATTTTTTGCCATCTTTGCCCATCTCTTTCTCTAACCTCTCACACTGTCTTCCTCCCCACCATCCCCACCTCTGTGCTCCCACCACATCATGGTGCTTGTTTTAAGAGTGGCTTGAACATACATCATGTTCTCAAACCCAGGACCTAATGTGAGCCTTATCTTCTGCAGCTGCCATGCATGGCCAACTCTGCCTCAGCCTCCAAGTCTCAGATATCATTTTTCTCTCAGAATCCTTCCTTACCTTTGTAGATGCTCCTATGATCTCCTGATTCTCTCCTTCTATAGCACTTATAACATTGTATTGAAATTACTTGTTTAATCATCTGTTTCCCAAGAGTATGACAGTATTGAAAGTTCTATGAGGGCCAGGGGCAACATCTGCCAACTTGGTATTGTATTTCCTATGTCTGACACATAGCAGGTGCTAGGGTAATACCTGGTTTTTTTTTTTTCTTTTTTTTTGTGTTTGGTGGCAGTGGTGGGATACTAACCCATTATCAGTTGTTGAACTGGATGAAACTGAGAGAAAGAGGCTGAGTTGTACAGAAGCATTAGTATTTCTTCAACACCTGCTCTAACTCTGTATTCTCTTCAAACAAAGTTTTATCAGAATATTAGGCAGTGTTTATCCTTAGCTTTTAAAGTAAAATATACTGTTGTGAAAGAAAGAATATAATTAAATAAAAAACATTATTCTCTATGTTTCAATTATAAATTCCTTGGAATAAACTAACAGATCTAATATAAACCCAAATTTGATTCCTACTGACATTGGGAAGCTTGCCTGCAAGGAACAAGTACCACGTGGAAATAAATTACCTTGCTGCTTTTTTTCAAGGTCATATGGTAGTTTGGCGATGAAACACACCTCTGTTTTCTTATCTGCAAAATGAGGATATTACGACTTACTAAATATGGTTGTTGGAAGAATAAAGTGAGGTCATGATTATGAAGGACTAGCCGTGACACCTGGCACGTAGTCAACACAGAATAAATAGTGACTTCTGTGTTGATGGCCGTGACTAGCTCTAAGGGACTGGTTGATCCCTTCCAGTAGGTGATGTTTCTAGAGACTAGCATGAGCTCACATGCTCTGACTTCCTGACTGTGCCTCTGAAATAGTCCTCTATGTACATGCCTGTGTGCATGCATATGTGTGTGCATGTGTGTACATGTGTGTTTGTGTGTGTAATGCTCATGCACGTGCTGTCACTGCCTGGTCTGTATATCATGGAGTTTTTGAATTTTCCAAAAACTTTTCCCTGTAATCTGCATTTTCATCAACTTTCTATTGACTTTACCATGTAGTTCAAAGCATCACTTAGGTGTTACCGACACCTTTGAGCATATCCGCTCAGAACTGTGCTTGGAGGATTGACAGTTTTGAGGGTGTGCACATAATGATATAAAGTTCTAAATAATAAATTAAAAGATAGTTTAGAGCTCTTGTTACAGGCATCTATGTTAACTTCCCATTATAAATTAAAATATCCATCTTGACACAAATTTAATTTTTCCAAAATACTGTTCGAAAAGGCAGTGTACCTTTTGCATCATCGGAGTGGCAACACTTTGAAAATATTTTACTTTACTGGAATGTCAGTTATGTTCCAGAATAAATTTTCTTTATGGACAGGAGAGGTTGGTTTCTTATATATAATGGGGAAAACAATATACAGATAACATATACAGAGATCACACACAGATTTCCTTTCCTTTCCCTTTCATAATTATTTTTTAAAATATTTAGCAATGATTCCCTTTGGTTTTCTTCTCACATTTTACAGAAGTTATTGTAGAAGCAAAGGTGTGATCAGTTAACAACTATTGAATTCTGAAAAAGATAACAACAAAGCTTCGGTCTTAAGTCATCCACAGAAATCAGAGCAATTTCCATCACAACCCTGAGGATTTAGGCAGCTTATTTGTACAATTCATTTTCCTCCCCACTGGCTACCTGTTTCATAAATAATTCTGATAGTGTGGTTGCATGTATTAGTATTTCACTAATTTTTCTAGTGAAAAATTTTTCAAGCCAAGTGGCATCAGGCATTTAATGATATAGGTGTCTTTGAAGACGGACTTCAGTACAGACTAAGAGAATTTGGGTTTACACTGGCTATGCCATTTTCTAGGCATCATTTACTGTAACTGGGTAGCAAAAGAAATGGCAGTGTTTCCTTAAAATAAGAATATTTGCAAGGCCTGTCACAGAAGTGGAAAGATTTCTCTTCCTTCCTGGTTTCCTTTTAACTACCTCCATAAAACAAAGGAATTGCCAGAAACCTTTGGATGCTTCCTCTCTCTTCATGAAAAGAACTGCTTAATTGAACTTACTGACCTTCCTTCCTTTTCCATTCAAAGATCACCTCTACCCCCTTGGAGGGATGTCAGGCGAAAGATTTCTGCCCTCAAGGAGCCTTAGAGAATTATAATCATCTGTCTCCATGTATTGTATACTCTCCTTTGAGTACATTAAAAAGCCATAAGATGCAAAACAAAGTATATGTACTTTACTACTTTTCCAAGATAGGTTCTTTGAAGGCATGATGGGTAAGTTCAGGGTTGTACAGCAGGGGAGGCTGGATTTAACTAAATTTCCAAGCAATTCTAAGATTCTGTGATGTTGTCACTTGTACCATCTAAGATATTGCTCTGAACATCACTTCTATGGGCTGACTGCCAAATACCTTCCAATGTGTATTTCTGCTTCTGTCCCATACTCAAGCAGTTTTTCATCCTTTAATGCCTTCTTCCTCAAAGATGGAAAGGCCTGGAAGGCACAGGGAGTTTGACATTTTGGAGCAAACAAAAATGGTTTGCTCTGGTCTGGGTTTCAGATTGGTAAGTGGGGAGATGTGGGTGAGAAGAGGCTGGAAGTCATGGAGAGTCATTTCAACCTTCCAACTGAGTTTGAATTTGATCCTAAGGACAAGTAGGAGCCATTGAGCATTTTACGAACTAGTGATGTGGTAAGATTTTAATTTTAAAACATTACAGCTACATCTGGGTAGTGTGAATATATGTGTTCATTTTATCATTCTTTGTACTTTTGTATATTTTCAAAAGTCTAACTCAGATGAAATAAATAAAGCCCACCTTGGCTATAGTGTAGAGAAGGTATTAGAAGAGGTGCAATGCCTATATCAGTTGGAAATTTGTGATAGTGATACTGACAGGAGACAATGGTATGTGTTATCTGTGACAGTGCCTCAGTAGGAATGAAGATACACAGATTGAGACATATGTAGGAGGTAGAATCGGGACTGGATGTGGAGGGGAGTGAAGAAAACAGGTGTCATTAATTAGTGCTTATGGAAGTGTCAACTGGGTGAGTGATGGTTCATAGGGAAAGACAGGTGGAAGACAACTGTGTCTGCTTGGAACCGTTTGAAGTGTCTGGAGTCATCTTTGTAGAGATACCTTAAAAGCCGTTCGAGTTTTGCATCTGGAACTCAGGAGAAAGTCTAGACCACAGATATCGATTTGGGATTTAATAATAATAGCTACATTTTTGAGAGCTTACTCTGTCCTAGGCTCTTTACCAACATTTCCATATTTTATATTAACAACAACTTAATAAGTAGAACTAGTATTAATTCCTTTTTACTGAGAAAATGGAGAGAGAGAGGTTAACAGCTATGCCCATGATCACACAAATGGGATAAGAATGGCTGGAACCAATATGCTTTAATCCAAAGCTCCTAAGCTTATTGTAGAGGAGAGAGTCAGGGCAATGAGTGTGGACTCTGCTTTCAACAAGCTGAGGTGTGACGTGGAATAGAGAGAGAGAGAGAGAAGTGAAAGGGTCAGCGCATGGGGGCATGGGGAAGAGTGGGTTTTGTACGCTTGTTTGCTTTCAAGATGGGATAACCTGAAGTATATTTAAATCCTGATGGAGAAGAAACTGGTAGAAAGAGAGGTTGAAGATCTGGAGAGAGAGGGTTGCTCTACGGGGCAGGTGTCCTGAGAAGGCAGTACGGTGGGGTGAGATCCAGAGTATTCTACCATCACTGTCACTTCTGGCACAGGCAGGGATCCCAGGCAGGGGAGTTTGGAAGTAGCTGGTTGAGGGAATCCTTGCCTGATGGCTTCTATTTTCTCTGAGAAGGAGGAGGTGAGGGGCTTTCCTGAGTAAAGAAGGTGGGGATTAGGTAGAACTTAGAACATTATGACATTTGTTAGTGTGGAGAATGGGAGAGAGTGCTGACCAAAGAACTGTAAAAAGGCTGCAAGCAGCACTGAAGGCCCAGTGGAATCTGGAGGTTGTGAATTTGTAGTGAAACCGTGTGGGGCAGAGAAGAAGAGAGAAAGGCATAGTCCTTGCTGGTGCTTAGGAAGTATTTGTTGAATTATACAAACTGAATAGAGAGACAGATAGCTGATGTCGAATTTACATTGACCTTGTGTCTTCCCTGATATTAACTTATTGAAAAATTTAATCTATCACATGAATTAGTCCTTTTCTCATAAAAGGAAAGAAAACAAATTCATGTATGTGGATTTTGTGGAAGTGTAGATGTCAGACAGATAGGCTAATAAGCTTATGTTCTGTATTGTTTTTCTCTGTTCCTTCAATTCTGTACATCTTTCAAAACTGGGGGAGGGAGATAAAAAGTGAGAGGAGGGAGGGGGAAGTGGGAGGCAGGAGGAGGAGGAGATGGGGACAGGGTTAGACAGGGAGAGAGGGGACCTTGATGTGGCTTTGGAGCCTTGGTACGCCAGTAGTATTGAGAATCCCAATGTTCCTTGAGCTCACTGGCATTTTTTTTTTTTTTTTTGCGGTACGCGGGCCTCTCACTATTGTGGCCTCTCCCGTTGCAGAGCACAGGCTCTGGACGCGCAGGCTCAGCGGCCGTGGCTCACGGGCCCAGCCGCTCTGCAGCACGTGGGATCTTCCTGGACCGGGGCACGAACCCGTGTCCCCTGCATCGGCAGGCGGACTCTCAACCACTGTGCCACCAGGGAAGCCCCACTAGCATTTTTAAAAATCTGGACTTTCGTTTTGTGGAAATCCTCATGGGTCCTAGCCAGTTCACACGGTGACTTTGTAGTTCACGGTGATGACTGACAGCTTTGCAAACCAAGGTTGATGTCTGATAGACAACTGCATCTCTCTGCTAAGTGCTGGATCTGAACTTGTGTGGAGCTTTGCAAACCCCAGCGCGGGGACTCCTCTCAGGCTCCTCAATCTTGGCCTGATTCTCTTTCTTCCTGCTCTTATCTAAGTTTTGGGTGGCATTTCCTGCATCATTTTCTTGACAGAAAACACTGGAGCACAGTTGAAAAGCCAGTCTCAGTCAGTGGCCTTGATCTGAATGAACTGTGCTTTGCAATCAGGGCCAGATTGCCTTGAGGGTGGCCACCTCTAACATTCCTTCCATCGGGATCTGTCTGCTCCTCTTCCAGGGAAAAGAGTCACTTTGGTGGCTGTGGAGACATTACTTTTGGAGCTGTTGTTTAACACCTAGTGGGCCATGTCACCACTCACATTTGGCCTTAAGTTATGGGCTCTTTAACTAAGTTGGAGAGGAGCTAAAAGATGAGCAAAATTTTTAGACTAAACTGACCTAGTTCTTAGTGAATTCTTATGAATTAGGGCTAATGTCATGAATTGAAATTCTGGGACATCAAGCCAGGTTTCAGGATACGAACCTTTTCCCTCTTTGACAGTCGCAAACAAATACCCATTTTCTTCATTCATCAAATAGTTATTGGGTGCCCACTACGTTCCAGGCAGTATTGTAAAGGGACTTTCATCTTTCATGCTTTTACTGGCAAATGTTTTTGCCTGTGATTAAGACCAAGTATTTGGGGGGAGGAATTAAAGTCCTGTTTATTGAGCATCTCCCATAGTCTTTACTATATCATCTCTAAGCTGACCAAGAACACATTGAAGTGAAAGTATTATGCCCATTTTACAGATCTGGAAACTGAGGCTTAGACATGTGAAGTAACTTGCCAGCAAATGGCAGGGCTGGATTTGAACCCTTGTCTGTATTCAAAGCTAGTTTCTACTAGTTGAGCTGCTGGAGGAGAAAAGCAGAAATAAAGTGAAAATGTCAATTTTCAAGAACTAAGATTATTTCCTAGTACAGTTGTATTTTGGTCTTGGAAGCAGCCATTTCCTCCTTTATCCTAGATGAAGGTCACTCTGAGGGCTGTTTTCTTAGCCATGAGACTGCATGTAAGGTCACAGACTAGCTAAAACATTATTTAGTTAGGAGGATACATGTGAGGACCTCACGTACATAGTAGGGCCAGCTGGAGAGCCCTTTACTAACTTGAAAACCTATGTGGATTGTGAATCTTCATTCTGTACTCACTCTCCCATGCTCTTGACACTGGTAATAGTAGTTGATGTTAAACAAGATGTCAACAGGAAGAAGGAGAGATTGTCTTGGTTGAATGCTTCTGGGGTCACTTTGCCTACGTCATCTGTTGAATCCTCATGCATGCTCTGCAAAGTGAAGAACCTGATGGGGAGGGAGATGTGGGAACTAGCCACAGGAGGAGAAAATTCAAGGTTTGAACTCAGGTGTGCCTGGCTCCAAAGTCTTTGCTTTTACCACTCTTTTTCAATAATAGAACAGGGATGTAAAGAATTGTTTGGGTTAGATGTCACTCGAGGCAGACCCTCCAGGGCTCTGCTGTTTTCTGTTTAATATCAAAGGGGTGCTTATTTGAACTTCAGAAGCTGACAATAGCTTGACACAACCTATGTGAATTTCCTTATTGGATGTTGCAAGGCTCTGTAGGTCTTTCCCTGGAAGCGCTGACATCTTGGCAGTGTTATAAGGTGGAAGGAGCTGCATTTGGAGCCGGGAGGTTCTCTTGGAGCCCAGGGTCTCCTGAGGAGCTGTGCATCCTTGGGCAAGACCCTCAATTTCTTTTGGGCAAAGTCCATAAACTCTTATTTTCTTTGCATTTTAAGTGGAAACAAGGATATATACTGTTTTCATTGACTAGTTTAATCATTCATCCATTCATTTGTTCATATGCCAGGCACTGTCCCAGCTTAGGGAATTCTGGGAGTGAACAAGACATTCCTGTTCTTAAGGAACTCACCTTCTAGTGGGGAGGCTGACCATAGACAATGTTCCAATACATGAATAGATCGTTTGGATCATTTGAAGTTCCAGAGAGGGAAGAAAACCCCAAACCACTGTCATAGATAGAGAGGGATGGCATGGGGTGGGAGAGGAGAACATTCTAGATTGGGTGGCCAGGAAGGCTCCCTGAGGAGATTACGTGTGAACTGTGATCATAATAGGGGAAGAAACCAGTGGAGGGCAGTGCACCCAGGGAAAGAAGAGAAAAAGGAAAGAGAACACGTGCTTGGAGTGTTTGAGGAGCAGAAGGAAGTCCTTGCATCAACGAGGTCGGGGCCCAGTGATATCATATGTGTGAAAATACTTTGTGTATTTTAACTAATGATACAAAGACTGCCTATTATTTTTAATTCCCTTACTCCTACTCACCTTTACTTTCTTCCTTCCTCCCTCCCTTTATTCTTCCCTCCCTCCCTCCCTTCCTGTGTGTCTCTTATCGCAGTATGTCCCAAACTCTGATTTAAAAAAGAAGTAGTTTTATTTTTTTATCTCCTGTCTGTCACGCACTGATCCTTTGGTAGAAGTTCCCAGCACTGTCAAATAACTGCAGAGCTTTCTAAACGCTGAACTTGACTTGTGTGGGCTTGCCGAGTTCAACCATACCTTGAAGAGCACTTTTCTATACAACAGGGTCTTTTCTACATAACAGGGGGTCCTGCACTCACAGGCTTGGCTATTGGGGGTCACCAGTTTGTCATTTCACAGACTCTAATGGCCAGTGTCAATGTGTCATTGGTGCCCAGGAGCACAGGGGAGGGAGCATGGTGCCGGGCTAAGTTGGGCTCAGGGAAGACCTCCTGGGGAAGGGGTGACTTTAGGATGGAGTGAGTTTGAAGTTTGAACAGGAATTTGCCATGTAGACAAGGCACAGTGCAGAGGAAGGGGGTCTATAACTTTTTGCATCTGTTTAATTTTGCTATTTGTCAATGTATCATACGAATAAGCAGCATTTTACTTCGATGGGGCCTGGGGTTCGAAAGTACACCCCAGGTACCCATGGAAGCAAATAATATTCTGCGATTCATCATGTTCTCTGATTTCCACAGACCCTCTGAACTCTCAGAGACAGGGGCCCGGAGGCTGGTGTAGAGTCACCCTTAGTTTTTCCTGATACTGTTGTAGAATCAAACAGCCCAATTAGCCCAGAGCCAGGGCAGCCCTGTGGGAGATTATGTATAGACTCTAGACAGGCAGGCATTTCCCACTAGGTCTCAATTCCTTTTACTGAGTTTGAAAAGCCAGGGGAAGTGTCCAAAAGGACAGGATCCTTGCCAAGGTGAATTTCAAGCTGACTTGAAAAGGCTTGAGCAATAATGGCTCACTTTTAAATGGGGAACGGACAAGCTTATTAAAACTATCAAAGCGAGCCTGGGAGTATTGTGACAGTCGGGGCTTGCTCTCCTGCACTGTGACTCTTACGTGGTGGAGAGTAGAGGGCCTGCACCATCTGGGTGTGGAATCAGTAAATCGGAATATCACATTCCCAAGGGCAATCATGTTTGTCAAGGGCAACCCAGGTGTTTTTCTGATACCCCAAGCTGTGCAGAGAATTTTTAGCCACTTGGGAGGTCTCAGTTCTGCTAAAAAACAAAGACAAAAATCAGAGACTCTTAGCTTCCAACACCAGAAAACAACAGTCTTCTCATTTTGTCTTTATTTTTTAAACAGCTGAAAATCAAGCAGAAATTGTTTGGAAGACTTAACCGATGGAGTGTTCCTCTTGGCAGGGAAATGGAGTTGCTCTGGGCTCTCTTTTGAATAGCTACTTTCGGTTTGGCAGACATAAGCTCATTATCCTTTTCTTGGATACTTTTCTTGCCCTGTGATTAAAGAAAAAATACTTGGAAATGTAAAGATTTGAAAAGAGCCCAACAGCCAATGAAGGGGATTATATCTTATCTTTCAGTTTCAGGCTCCATGGGTACCACAGGTGTTTCTAGAGCTAGAACTGTTTCCAGCAGAGGGTTGCCACATTCATGACAATTTGAAGCAGAGTGGCTCAAAGCTTTGGACTTTGGAGTCATATAGACCCAGGGTTGAATTTTGACCCTGCCCCTTCCAAGCTGGCGTTGGGTCATCGCATCTCTCTGAACCTCTGTTCCTCATGTGTAAAATGGGTATTGATGGCACTTAGAGAGACCCTTGTTAAGCTTCAAAGGAGGTGCACCGGGGGGCCCTCAGCACAGTGCTCGTACGCAGGATACTTTCAATTAACGCTAGATGCTAACATCATGCTATTCATTATTACTTTTTCAGCCAACTCACATCTGGGGGAACTGTTACTCAGCTTGTCCTCTGTGGACACCATTGCTGCTTGTGATAATCGGGTTACTTCTCTGCTATTGGTTGCCCCACCAATCAGACAACCAACGTATGGATTTTTTTTTTTTCATTTGTTTGTGCCAGCTGCTATGGTGGACACAGAAAATAGACTAAAAATGGCAGAAGGGAATTGATACTTATTGAAGATTCATGAAGGGCTTTACCTGCTTCATCTCATTTAATTATCACAACAGCCCTGAATGGTAGGTATCAATACAGGACTGCCATGTCACAAATGAGGACAGAGGTCCCGAGAAAGGTTAAGTGACTTGCTTATGCTCACACAGCAAATAAGTAGAATGACTGGGATTCACACCCACGTCTTTGCCCCGTGGGATAGTGCTTGTCTCCCTGCAGCAAACTACCCTTTGATGGGCTCATCAGGTGAGAGAAAATGCACATACTGTAAGGCAGGATCTAGACTAATAGGTTGCTACATCATCTGAGTTGGAAGGGCGATAGCAGAACATGCCAGGCAGTTTGCCTGCCTTGTCCATGTCCCCTTGCTTGAGACTGTACATCCGCAGCCACTGCTGAGTGAGCAGTAGGAAACCTGCCTGGGCCAGTAGCCACAGTGCTCTAGGCCAGTGGTGGACCCTTCACCCAACAGGAACAAGTTGATTCTGTCTACTATTTTAGGACTTAGAGACTATATAGTTGGAGTTGGGTGTTTGAATTAGGAGGTAATGTAGAGCCAGGGATGGTATACTAGTATCCTATGACTGTGTAATAAATTATTGCAAATTTAGCAGATTAAAACAGTACCCATTTATTATCCTGCAGCTCTGGAGGTCAGAAGTCCAGGCCCCACGTGGCTGGGTTCTTACAAGGCTTACAGTCTTACAAGGCTGGAATTGCATTGGTTGAGCTGTGTTCCTTTATGAGCCTCTGAAGGAGAATCCACTTCCAGGTCTTTTGGGCTGTTGACCAAATTCAGTTTTTTCAGTGACTGTAAAGTTCTTGTTTCCTTGCTGGCTGTTGACTGGGATCTCTTCTTGGTTCCTAAATGCTGCCTGCAATCCTTGCCCTGTGGCCCCCTCCATCTCCGAGGCCAGCACTGGAGAATCTCCCTCATGTTTAATCCCTTTCATGCTTCTGCTCTTTTTCTCAGGAGGAGCTCAGACACTTTTAAGCTTCACCTGATTACATCAGGCTCACCCAAATAGCCCTTTTTCCTTAAGGTACACTGTGCCATTTAATGTCACCTAATCATGGTGGTGAAATCCATCACACTCATGATCCTAGAGATTATGTGGTTATGTCCACCAAGGAGTGGGGACTCATGGAGGCATCTTAGAATTTTGCCCAACAGAGATGGGGTTGCCATTTGGGGGGCCACATGCAGACAGAATGAAGAAAACTGGAAGGTGGAAGGAGAGAGAGGGAGGGGATATGAAGCAGCACAGGCAGTACGTGAAGGCAAGACCAAGGCTGGGGAACCCTGGAGAGGGGCCCCGTGTTGAGAGAGATCAGCTGCCTTTTTTCCTGATGCAGTTCCAGTTTTCAGTCAGGCCCTGATACAGTTCAGGCTCCAGCCCTTGGGTTCCACGTGTGCCTGTGATGAATTCTCCTTTATGCTTGTGCTAGCTTGAGTAGGTTTCTGTTTTCTGTTAACTGAGTGGATGCGAATCTCCATCCATAAACTCAGATGCAAACAGAATTTATTTTCTTTTGTCTATAAATCAAATTAATTTCTCTCTGGAGCCACTTTCCACTTAGAAACAGTCTCAATCAATTCAGAGACACCCAGCTTACTTTGGTTTTGCGTATATGCTGTCTGTGCCCACCCACACCCCTCGGGCTTTCCTGTAGCAGCGCACACCCACAGACTTTCACGCCGGCACCTCCGTCTCTCTGCCTGTGCTCTGCCCTCCTGGCTGGGGCTTCTGTCTGCCCTTCCCACTCCTTCCTGGGCATGCTCCCTGGGAACATCCCTCAACCAGTGGATGCCTCAGCGCATGGGGGCTGGTGTATAACTCTCCTTGCCCCCCTCATCTCTCCAGTGGGAAAATTCTGAAGGCCAGCCTCTCCATTTGTTTCCAGAGTCAGATACAGAAAGCAGTAATCCTTCCCTCCTCTGAGTTGCTTGCCTCCTTCCCTACTGATAGGCCCAAGGATTAGCTCTCAAGTAAAATGCTTGCACCCATAGGACCTGCTTCCAGAGAAATGCACCCTAAGACACATAGAGCCAAGTCTTTGCAGGGGCAGGGGATTGGGGGTGGCCCTTGATGTCCTCTGGCCACAGAAGTACAGTTGAGATGTCCATCACCCTGTCATTTCCTCAGTCAACAGATTGTCTCACAGATTAGATTCCCTTGCTTCTATCTGACCTTCTCCTTGCTACTTCTGGCTGCCCACACCTCTGTCTTCCTGGCTCCATCGCACAGCTGGATCAGTGGGGTCCTGGCAGGAGACAGATGTTACACTCAAACTGGATATTTTGAGAAGAGTTTATAAGGTATGAGAAGGATGTAAGAAAACTGTAAGAGATGGTGCAGGGGAATAGCCTACTCCAGGCTAGGGGTATGGGGAGCATGGCCTCCCTAGGGCTGAAGGGGCCAGGGAAGGAGCCCTCCCAGGAACCTGAAAAGACACAGTTGTATGGAGAGAGCTCCCCAACAGGAGCTGTGGACTTTGGTCATCACATGCAGCCAGACTTCAGTCAGATCAGTAGCTGAGGGAGTATATATTCAAGCATCACTCTCCCTCCGATCAGTTTACTGCCCATATGCCCCACTGGGGACCCCAACTGAAGGCTGCAGGGCACAGGGACCAACTGATGTCCACACACATCAGCCGTCTGGGTAGAGAGGAGGGTGGAGAGAGCTCAGCATAGACCCAAAGGGGCAAATGGAGGACATGCAACATATGGCCATGTTTTCTCTGCTTCTCAAGGGCTCTATCTAGGAAATGGCCACAGGGCACAAACCCCAAGTGCACTCAACTCTGTAGAGGCATTAGGGGTATGTATGTATGTGCGTGCATGTATGTTTGTGTGTATGGATGTATGGCTTGGTAACTGCACTAGTTTCTTATGGCTGCTGTAACAAATCATGACAAATTCAGTGGCTTATGGCAACAGTTTATTCTCTTACAGTTCTGGAGGTCAGAAGTATGAACAGAGTCAGTTCCACTAGGCTAAAGTAAAGGAATCAGTAGGACTGGTTCCTTTTGGAGACTCCAAAGGAGAACGTTTCCCTGTCTTTTCCAGCTTCTAGAAGCTACCTGTCCCCCTTGGCTCCTGGCCTCTTCCTTCAAACTGCATCACTCCAATCTCTGCTTCCGTCATCATGTTGCCTTCTCCTCTCTGTAGTCAAATCTCCCTCTGTCTACATCTTCTAAGGACCACTGTGATTACATGTTAACCCTACTAGGCTAATTCAGGATAGTGTCCCCATCTCAAGGTACTTAATCACATCTGCAAAGCTCCTTTTGCCATAGAAGGTAACATATTCACACGTCGCAGGGATTAGGATCTGGACATCTTTATTCAATTCACCAGAGTAGGAATGGACTCTTTTTTAAAAAGCTTTTTTAATTTTAATTTAATTTAATTTTTAATTTTTATTTTAATTTTTTAACATCTTTATTGGAGTATAATTGCTTTACAATGGTGTGTTAGTTTCTGCTTTATAACAAAGTGAATCAGCTATACATACACATATATCCCCATATCTCCTCCCTCTTGCGTCTCCCTCCCACTCTCCCTATCCCACCCTTCTAGGTGGTCACAAAGCACCGAGCTGATCTCCCTGTGCTATGCGGCTGCTTCCCACTAGCTATCTGTTTTACATTTGGTAGTGTATGTATGTCCATGCCACTCTCTCACTTCGTCCCAGCTTACCCTTCCTAATTTTATTTTTATTGAAGTATAGTTGATTTACAACGTTTCAGGTATATAGAGAAGTGATTCAGTTATACATATATATACATATATATACACATATATGTATTCTTTTTCAGATTCTTTTCTCTTATATGTTATTACAAGATATTGAATATAGTTCCCTGTACAGTAGGTCCTTGTTGGTTATCTATTTTATATATAGTAGTGTGTATATGTTAATCCCAAACTCCTAATTTATCCCTCCCCCTCACCTTTTCCCTTTGGTAACCGTAAGTTTGTTTTCAATGTCTGTGAGTCTATTTCTGTTTTGCAAATAAGTTCATTTGTATCATGTTTTTAGAGTCCCCATATAAGTGATATCATATGGTATTTGTCTTTCTATTTCTGACTGACTTCACTTGGTATGATAGTCTCTAGGTTGATCCATGTTGCTGCAAATGGCATTATTTCATTCTTTTTTTATGGCTGAGTAATATTCCGTTATCTATATGTACCACAGCTTCTTTATCCATTCATCTGTTGATGGGCATTTGGATTGCTTCCATATCTTGGCTGTTGTAAATAGTGCTGCAGTGAGTATTGGGGTGCATGTATCTTTTCAAGGAATGGACTCTTAAGTCAATGGCTTAAGTTCACATCTCAACCCTGACATTTATGAGAGTCATGACCTCAGACAAATTACTTAGTCTCTCTGAGTCTCAGTTTCATCATCTGTTAAATGGGGACAGCAATAATATATACAGTGCATCATTATTATAAGGATTAAATGAGGTAGCTAAGGAAAAGTGCTTATCCCACAGCGCCGTCAGCATTCAGTAAATTTGGTATTATTGTTTTTCTGGTGCTATTTAGGGCCTGGTCTATGTATCTTTTGCTTTTGTCTGCCAGCATCCATTTTCTTCTTCAGCTAATAGCACATCAGTTTTTCTTAGGGAACTTCCTCTACCTCACTCTGTCCAAATGGTTTAGGTGGGGCTGAATTTACTCCTAGCCCCAGGGCTGGGTGTGGGACCCAGGCCTAAACTCACCAATATAGTTTCCTTGCCTTGGTCTCAGGATTGGTTCAGGATGAGCATGGGAGCCAAACTGTCCCAAGCAGCGTGACTCCCTGACTTTTCCAGGAATGACCAGAAAAGGAATATTTTCATGGTGTTGTTCAGGGCAGAATGTGTGAAGCTATAGCTACAGGCAGGTTTTTTTTCCTTTTAAGGTTTTACCACACTGTTAAAGTGAACCTGGAGGATGGGAGGTAGAATCAAGGTCAAGGAAGGAGAGAGAATCCTGAAATCTGGGATTAAGCCTCAAATCCAGGCCGAGTCCTAAAACCAGCACTTTTGTGGCCTTTCCAGTTATGTGAGCCAACACTGTCCCCTTCTTGCTTAAGCCAGTTTTAATTGGGTTTTCGGTCATTTTTAATCTGAAAGATTTCTAAATGGAGCCATGGAGCAGGGGCGGTGGGGATCCATTCTTTCTCTTGGAGAGAGAATAGAGATGTACTGGCCATTCCTCGGCCTGAGAAGACTCACAGGAACCCAGAAGCCCCAGCCATGTGTCTGAGGCTCCGAAATATTACTGGGGAACAGGGAGACCCCTGATCTTCTTCCCCGTCGTTCACAATGACGGCGATGACAATGATGGTAACTTATCAAATGGCTCCCGTATGCCACCCATGATGCTAAGTCATTTCTAATTCTTGCAACAACCCTTCAAGGGAAGGATTAGTTTACAGACAAGGAAATGAATGAGAGTGCAGGGAGGTAAAGTAAAATTTCCAAGGTCAAATCATGAATGATAGGCAGAAGTAGGAGCCACACCTGGGTCTTTCTGGATCCTTTCTCCTCCTCTGCAGTAACTCCCAGAGGCAGTCAGGGATGAGTCCTGCCATCAAGCATTAGATGATTCTGTCTGCTGTAAGCACACCTGTGTGGCCCTCCTGGTGACTGGGCTTCTCCTCTTGGGCTGTGCTCTGCTCTTCAGAAGATGCACTAACACCTGGACTTCGAGATCCTCCCCTCTTTGCCTGGGTTCATCCATCTTCCCTCCTTCCACATTTCCCCGTGTTTCACTTAAATCTCCTCATATGTTGTGTTTGTACACAGAGGATTTCCCTCAGTGTTCAAATCAGGCATTATATGCTGTTGGCACTCTTTCATCCACAGATTTATCATTCCTTGTAGAGGTATATGTCTAAGCTGAGACATGCAGTACAATGGAAAGCAATAGAAAGTAGTTACTGACTTTTGAGCCTTAGTATCCTAAGGCAGGTAATAATAGCAATGGACCAGTGAATAGTAAACATCAAACAAACACATCCACATGTATGTAAGGATGGAATATCTTGTTGTGATGATGAATCCAGGTATATCTGAACGTGAGCTTTACACGCACCACTTTGTAACTCTGGGAAGGTTACTTAAGGTTTATAATTACCACTTATGTGTTGAGTGGCAGTTATAAATGTTAAGCACTTAGCCCAGTGCCTGACTCATAATGAGAACTCAATAATATTAACTATTTTTATGTAGTATATGTATATATAAAGGAAAGTAAAATAGTCATAATATACACACATGCTGTGTAATATACACAAGGTGTGGAATCAGATTTGTAAAAGAATAATGGAGGCTGAAATATATATATTTGGTTTTTGTTTGTTTTTTTTTTGCGGTATGCGGGCCTCTCACTGTTGTAGGCTCTCCCGTTGTGGAGCACAGGCTCCGGGTGCACAGGCCCAGTGGCCATGGCTCAAGGGCCCAGCCGCTCCGCGGCATGTGGGATCTTCCCGGATCGGGGCACGAACCCGTATCCCCTGCATCGGCAGGCGGACTCTCAACCACTGCGCCACCAGGGAAGCCCATATATTTGGTTTTTGTAGTTAGGCCCTAGAGACCAGATAGCTCTTTAGAGGGGATGCTTTTCATGGGAAAAATGGAATCTTTTATCCATTCAGACCTTAGTCAGGGACCAAGAGCCACAGCTTTTGACATATGGTCTCTGATGTAGTCAGATGTAGTCTGGATATAGAAACATCTCATTAGACTGACTGGGACATATGACCAACTATCAGGGACACCAGTGGGACAACAGATCACTCTTGAAGAGTGAGACCCACAAATGCTCCAGGAATCATCACTGATTTCCAGGTGCCCTCTGGTCTCAGCAGAGAGAACAAGACAGGAAGTACTGTCAGGTATTAAGACAAATCTCACACGAGTCTCACATCCACTCATTTACCAAATTTTATGTCTCTCCTCATTCTTTATGTGCTGTTGGCACAGGCCTGAGTCTCCTTTTCTGAGGGCTGCCACCAAAGTAGTGCACCCTTGAAGCCCCGTCTCTGTTGATCTGACCCTATCTTCTGGCCATTATTGATTAAACAGTTGGACCTACTAATCCCTACTCCAGGATTTTGGAATTTGCAATGTGTAGTTACTAGTGAGCTTTCTGAACTGAGGACTTAGAAACTCAGGAGCTTGGGATAGCTGATGGGAGAGTGAGGAAAGCAAATCTGGAGAGAGGGGCCAGGCAGATGTAGAGAGAAGTAGAAGTGAGAGAGAGAGAGAGAGAGAGAGAGAGAGAGAGAGAGAGAGAGAGAGAGAGAGAGAGAGAGAGAGAGAGAAGGGAAGATGCCTCAGTTCCTGACTGCTCTCCAGTCCTTGGTTCTGGCCACCTGCCTCTGCCCTCCGCCCCCCCACCCCCTGGCTCTTGAATATTTTTGAGTCCTAATAAATGCCACCCCCTTTTTTTGGGTAATGCTAGCTTGAGACATGTCCTGTTATTTACCTTAAAAAGTGTATAAACAGATAACATCCAACTTTCCCAATATCTCTTTATAATCTCTTTTAAAAATTAAATTTATGAATTTATTAAAGATTTCTATTTAAGAATACCATGTACAAAGTTAATAGACACCTATTATATTGGGAGAAAACATTTTCAGTGTCTAAGCTGACAAGTGACAATTTCTAGAATATATAAAAAACTTTAAAAGATTGACAAGAAAAACCCAACACTCCAATAGAAAGACAGGCAAAAGATATGAGCAGGCAGTGTATAAAAGACAGAAACCCAAATGGCTAAGAAGCATATGAAGAATACTCAAACTTTTAATAATCAAGAAAGTAACAGTAAAACAATAGTGAGTTATCATTTGACATCCATTAGGCTGGCAAAATATGGAAAATTTGGACAGGGGAGACAGTTGGTGGTCGTGTAGACTGGTGCAGCCACTCTGGAGAGTTCTGGCATTCTTGGTGGTATGAAGTCTGTGTGTAGTCTGCTCCTGGGTGTATAGTTCAAAGACTTTCCACCTGGTCTACAGGGGCCATGTAGAGGTCTTATCATCCCAGCATTGTTGTTGGTGGTGAGGAGTTGGAAGAAATTCCACCACCCGGGGAATGCATAGACAAAATGTGGTTTTGTGCTCATGGATAGCAGAAATGGACTTGAGCTACACATAGCAATGAGGACATTAAAAAGTTAGTGCTAATATCCAAAGTATATAAAGAACTCCTACAACTCAAGAGTAGAAAACCAAGCAATCTGATTAAAAAATAGGCAGAAAATTTGAATAGACATTTTTCCAAGGAAGACTTACAAATGGCCAACAGGCACATGAAAAGATACTCAACATCGCTAATCATCAGGGAAATGCAAATCAAAACAACAGTGAGATGTCACCTCACACTTGTCAGAATGACTATCTTCAAAAAGACAAGAAATTACAAGTGTTGGCGAGGATGTGGAGAAAAGGGAACTTTTGTGTACTATTAGTAGGAATGTAAATTGGTGCAACTACTATGGAGAACAGTATGGAGGTTCCTCAAAAAATTAAACCTAGAACTATCATATGATTCAGCAATCCCACTTCTGGATATTTATCTGAGGAAAACAAAAACACGAATTTGAAAAGATATATGCATCCCCATTCATTGTAGCATTATTTACAACAGCTATGATATGGAAGAAACCTAAGTGTCTAGTGACAGATGAATGGATAAAGAAATTGATACACACACACACACACACACACACACACATACATACATACACACACACACGATGAAATACTTTCAGACATAAAAAAGAATGAAATCTTGCCCTTTGTGACATCATGAATGGACCTTGAGGGCATTATGCTAAATGAAATAAGTCAGGCAGAGAATGACAGATACCATATGATCTCTCATATGTGTAATCTAAGAAAAATATATCAATAAAAGCAAAAAAACACAACCAAGCTCACAGATACAGATAACAGAATGATGGTTATAAGGTGGGGGACAGGGGGTGGGGGGTAATGGGTGAACTGTTTTTTTTTTCTTTTGTTTAGTTTAAATAAATAAAAAAAATTTAAAAGCTAGTTCTTAGTAGAAGTTGGAAGGAAACATAATGAGATTTGTAACATTATGTCTACATAATAAAAATACTGCAGAGCAAATAGCAGCATATATTTACAACATGTACCTTAAAAACAGGAAAATGGCTGCTGACAGGGAGGGAAACAGGAAAGAGAAAAGTCATAAGAAAAGTAAATAAAGAAATAAAACAAGAGAAGGGCCTTGTACAAACTGATCATGATAATGTTCCATGGACCAAGGGATATGACTGACTCCACCCTTTCCAGAGAGATCCACATTTTAAAAACGTGTGGTAATTCTAGTGGCCCTTACTTTACCTAAAAGGCTTAGGCTGTGGTAGTAGAGGTAAGTGACTTAAGGACCCTCAGGCAGTATCCTCTTCGTTGTTTACACCCTGTTTTCTACCAGATGAGTGTGGGTGATTCAGATGCATTTGGAGGTTTTCTTATGTTCCCATCTTCTTCTCCCATCCACTATTTCCTGCCCTTGAATTGGAAGGATTTATTACAGTCACAAGGTTCTGTCTTCTCCTTAATCTCTGTTCAGTTCAATTCTGTTTAATTTAAACCTGATTTCTCATTCTCCAGATCATTTTGGATTCAACCTCGCTGCCAAAGCACTGCCAGATCACTTCCCCTTGGCTTACAAAATCTGGCTTGGCACAGTTGCAGCCTCTTTGTGTAGAGATGTTTAGCGTGACATTGTCTCTCGGCGATGTCTCTGACATTGTCTCTGTGGTGATGTCATAGGTGGCCTCAGAGTGCAAGACGGTTGTGCCATGTAACATGAGGTCTGAAACAGCTATGAAAATCTGAATGTGTGCATTGGGCATAGGATACTCGCAGCAGTTTTGAATGCGATTCTGTGCTTGGGGGCATGGCTGGTCCATGGGACTGTTCATAGTTCCCAAGCAGACTGGACAATTCCCTTGGCTGATTACACACTCAAAATTGTGTTCTGTATAGTGCTTAAGTTCTCTTCATGATTTTATTAAAGGAAAAGTCCCCTTAAATTATTTGGGGGCTGATTTGACCCAGTCTCACTGATGGAAGTAGTAAGCAACTACATAAAAACATGTCAATTCTGGATTTCCCAATTGAAATGCTTAAATATTTACCAAACATGTTGATATCTGTTGCTCCTTTTCTATTAGTTTCTATTTACAAATAGTGACTTTAATGGTTGAATTTTACAGTCTTCCATGTAGTAAGAAAATTTTTCTGGTCTTGGTCAATCATCCTGTTGGATAAGATCCTGTCTTATTGAAAAAGTTCCAGAATTCTGAGTGAACAAGTTGTAGAGCCAATAAAGGGGGCAGGACACACACACACACACACACACACACACACACACACACACACACACACACACACACACACACACACACACTCTTTCACTCTGTCTGTCTTTATCTACTAGAGAGAGTCAGAGAGAGACAGACAGAGACAGCGAGAGAGGAAATCAAGGTCAAAGTAGTCTGAGAAGCACTTCATCTGTGGTCAGGGAAATATTTTTCTCATTTTCCCTAAGGAATAATGATGACTCTGGTGCTCTCTGTGGTAACTGAAGGTTTGGATTCATTCTTGGCCAGTGTGATGAGGGATGTGGAGGTGGAGAATTGACCTTGCTTTTACTTCAATCAATATTTTCTCCATTCCTTGTAGGCATCAGCCTCCCTGGGCCTGATTGCTGAAGAAACTAAAGTTATAAATATGTGTAATGTTCTAATTCTGTTTTTCTTGGGCAGGAGTGAAGTTGGAGAAGGAAACTAATTTCCTTAAAAAACAAAATGCATCAGTGCATTCTAAAACATGGATGAACCTCAGAAACATGCTGAGTGAAAGAGCCAGATGCAAAAGACCACATTATTATATGATTCTGTTTATATGAAATCTCCAATAAAGGCCATCAGTAGAGACAGAAAGTAGATTAGTGGCTGCCTAGAGCTGGGGATGGGAATCAGGAGTGACTGCAGATGAATAGATTGGGGTGACAGAAGTGTTCTATTATTGAATTCTGGTCCTGGTTGCATAACTCTGTGAATTTACTAAAAATTGTTGAATTTATACTTAAGACAGGTGAAGTTTATGGTAAATAAAGTATACCTCAATATATATTTGTTAAAAAAAAAGGTGATTATGCTAAATGACATCATAGGTTACTGCTCTTTGGAACTGTGCAAGTTGACACTATAAACCAACTCTTCTCGTTTTGTTTCCTACTCTGGAGGAAGTGGATTCCTAGTGTCAGGAGACAGTCACTTTCTGTTGGTCTATATAGACACTACCCCAAATGCCATTCAGCCACTGTCTGAGGACTGGAGGGACTGACATCCTGTCCCTTGTCACTGCGCTGATTGCTCGGTGCAAAGTAATGGCCCCATGCCTGCCTCACTGCCCATCACTGGGCTATGCATCTTCTCAATGCATGGAAGATGATCTCTCTTGGACAAAGGGATTATCACTTACCATCACAGTGGGAATGCAGTCCAGTGCGCATTTTAGAATCTTATCGTTTTACAGATGTTTCTCAGGTGTCTGTGTCCCACCCAGAACATGAGCTCTTCCAGGATAAGAGACTGATGTAGTCGTCCCTGTGTTCTCAGTGCTTGACACGTTGTGGACGCTCAATCATTTTTTACTGGTCTGAGATGACTTTGTTTGCCCAAGGGTTGCTGCTGACCTTGTGGAAGGGGATGGTAAAGTTGGCTTTCATTAGGGGGTGTAGGAGAGCACCAAGTCATAGGTAGACTCATTTTCGTTGTGTCAATTTTCTTTTTCCACAAAAATGTTGGCTAAAAAACCATGCCAACTTAGTGGCTAAAAACAGCAGTCAGTCTTCTCACTCACACATCTGTGTGTTGGTTGGGGATTGGCTGATCTAGGCCTTGCTTATGGGAGCTTGGCTTGAAGCCATGGGTTGGGTCCAGGTGTTTTCTACATTTCTTTTGCCCTCCTTGGACCAGTGAGCTACCTGACACGTGTTCTTCTCATGGCTGCACAGTATGAGCAAGAGTGGAAAGATATGATGCCTCCTAAGGTCTATGCCTGGAGCTGTTATGACACTACCCACACCCAACTGGCCAAAATAAGTTGCATGGCTGAGTCCAACACCAGTGCTTGGGAAATGGACTCTGCCTTTATTCAAGAAATTGCAGGGGCTTCCCTGGTGGCGCAGTGGTTGAGAGTCCGCCTGCCGATGCAGGGGACATGGGTTCGTGCCCCGGTCTGGGAGGATCCCACATGCCGCGGAGTGGCTGGGCCCGTGAGCCAGGGCCGCTGGGCCTGCGCGTCCGGAGCCTGTGCTCCGCAGGGGGAGAGGCCACAACAGTGAGAGGCCCGCCTACCGCAAAAAAAAAAAAAAAAAAAAAAGAAAGAAATTGCAGAATCAGTTGCAGAAATACAATATGGTTAGTTGTAAATGCTTTCACCAATAAAGCCAGGTTGGAATAATGGACCATAGGAATTGTGTAAGAGTGTGTGTGGAATGCTCTATGTGCCCTGTGATTTCCTGTCAGACTAAATCTGTAACTCCCAGTCATGAAAATCACTGCCTTTTCATTTCAGCTGAATTTGCTGGCCCATCCCTTCCACAGTCACAAATGGTCAAGAATGCCTGGTCAACAGGTAACTAGTTCTGCTAATGCAAGGCCATCACAGAGCTCTCGGTGGCTTACAAAGGAGGACTTGAGTGAAAGCAACACACACTCAGGGCATCATTTCAATTTCAGAAACCTTGCTTTCACCTGATGAGGACACTGGAGTCTGAAAGGCACACACTAGAGGGAAAGGAAGATTGTCCCAGTGCCTGTGGAGGCTGCAGAGTTTCTCGGCCTGACAGATTGATGGCGAGTTTTCTGAAGGGCTTCCATTTCCTGAGGACGCCAACAGAGCACGATCATTTAAATGAAATGTTTTGACCAGCGTGTTTGCAGGCAGTGCCTATTACATTGTCTTTCAGCAGCTTTCTTTCCAGGCAGTAAAAGAAGCCTTGGGGGAGAGTTACCCACCAACCAACCACAGAAGCAACTTTGAAAGCCTGAGACAGGTTGCATCAGTATATAATCACTCCTAGTAAGCTCATCACAGAGGCCCTGCTGGGTGCAGAGGCCCTCCATCTTGACCTCTTTTCCTTTCTTTCTATGCCAGTTTTGGAAAATAAGTGTTATGTGTCTGCTTCTTTCTTTGTTCTACTGGACAACACTTTTAATTTATTTTTATTTATTATTTTATTTTTTTAACAACTTTATTGGAGTATAATTGCTTTACAGTGGCGTGTTAGGTTCTGCTTTATAACAAAGTGAATCAGTTATACATACACATATGTTCCCATATCTCTTCCCTCTTGCATCTCCCTCCCTCCCACCCTCCCTATCCCACCACTCTAGGTGGTCACAAACCACCTAGCTGATCTCCCTGTGCTATGCGACTACTTCCTACTAGCTAGTTATTTTACGTTTTTGGTAGTGTATATATGTCCATGCCACTCTCTCACTTTGTCACAGCTTACCCTTCCCCTTCCCTATATCCTCAAGTCCATGCTCTAGTAGGTCTGTGTCTTTATTCATGTCTTACCCCTAGGTTCTTCATGACCTTTTCTTAGATTCCATATATATGTGTTAGCATATGGTATTTGTTTTTCTTTTTCTGACTTCACTCTGTATGACAGACTCTAGGTCCATCCACCTCACTACAAATAACTCAATTTCGTTTCTTTTTATGGCTGAGTAATATTCCATTGTATATATGTGCCACATCATCTTTATCCATTCATCTGTTGATGGACACTTAGGTTGCTTCCATGTCCTGGCTATTGTAAATAGAGCTGCAATGAACATTTTGGTACATGACTCTTTTTGAATTATGGTTTTCTCAGGTATATGCCCAGTAGTGGGATTGCTGGGTCATATGGTAGTTCTATTTATAGTTTTTTAAGGAACCTCCATACTGTTCTCCATAGTGGCTGTATCAATCTACATTCCCACCAACAGTGCAAGAGTGTTCCCTTTTCTCCACACCCTCTCCAGCATTTATTGTTTGTAGATTTTTTGATGATGGCCATTCTGACCGGTGTGAGATGATATCTCATCATAGTTTTGATTTGCATTTCTCTAATGATTAATGATGTTGAGCATTCTTTCATGTGTTTGTTGGCAATCTGTATATCTTCTTTGGAGAAATGTCTATTTAGGTCTTCTGCCCATTTTTGGATTGGGTTGTTTGTTTTTTTGTTATTGAGCTGCATGAGATGCTTGTAAATTTTGGAGATTAATCCTTTGTCAGTTGCTTCATTTGCAATTATTTTCTCCCATTCCGAAGGTTGTCTTTTGGTCTTCTTTATGGTTTCCTTTGCTGTGCAAAAACTTTTAAGTTTCAGTAGGTCCCATTTGTTTATTTTTGTTTCCATTTCTCTAGGAGGTGGGTCCAAAAGGATTTTGCTGTGATTTATGTCATAGAGTGTTCTGCCTATGTTTTCCTCTAAGAGTTTGATAGTGTCTGGCCTTACATTTAGGTCTTTAATCCATTTTGAGTTTATTTTTGTATATGGTGTTAGGGAGTGTTCTAATTTCATACTTTTACATGTAGCTCTCCAGTTTTCCCAGCACCACTTATTGAAGAGGCTGTCTTTTCTCCACTGTATATTCTTGCCTCCTTTATCAAAAATAAGGTGACCATATGTGCGTGGGTTTATCTCTGGGCTTTCTATCCTGTTCCATTGATCTATATTTCATTTTTTGTACCAGTACCATACTGTCTTGATTACTGTAGCTTTGTAGTGTAGTCTGAAGCCAGGGAGCCTGATTCCTCCAGCTCCATTTTTCGTTCTCAAGATTGCTTTGGCTATTCGGGGTCTTTTGTGTTTCCATACAAATTGTGAAATTTTTTGTTCTAGTTCTGTGAAAAATGCCAGTGGTAGTTTGATAGGGATTGCATTGAATTTGTAGATTGCTTTGGGTAGTAGAGTCATTTTCACAATGTTAATTCTTCCAATCCAAGAACATGGTGTATCTCTCCATCTATTTGTATCATCTTTAATTTCTTTCATCAGTGTCTTATAATTTTCTGCATACAGGTCTTTTGTCTCCTTAGGTAGGTTTATTCCTAGATGTTTTATTCTTTTTGTTGCAATGGTAAATGGGAGTGTTTTCTTAATTTCTCTTTCAGATTTTTCATCACTAGTGTATAAGAATGCCAGAGATTTCTGTGCATTAATTTTGTATCCTGCTACTTTACCAAGTTCATTGATTAGCTCTAGTAGTTTTCTGGTAGCATCTTTAGAATTCTCTATGTATAGTATCATGTCATCTGCAAACAGTGATAGCTTTACTTCTTCTTTTCTGATTTGGATTCCTTTTATTTCTTTTTCTTCTCTGATTGCTGTGGCTAAAACTTCTAAAACTATGTTGAATAAGAGTGATGAGAGTGGGCAACCTTGTCTTTGGACAACACTTTTTAAAAAATTCTTTTGTTCAACATTTATTAAGTGTTTACTATGTAGTGGCAGCAGGCTGTATTCTGACTAAGGTGACCACCCGTGTTGTTGTGCTCAGGACTGAGGGGTGTCCCAGGATGTGGGTCTTTAAAACCGATGTGGGCAAACCAGACAAGTTGGTCACCCTGGTTCAGAGGGACTGGTGCCCACCGCAGATAGTTTGCACTCTCGTGCAGTGAACATTCTAACCAGAAAGAACACCTGCCAACATTACACACAGACAAATAAGGCAAGGTGTGATAGGTGCTGTGAAAGAAGGAAACAGGGGCTTGAGATAGAAAATAACAGATGGAGACCTACTTGTGTGGTGACCAAGAAAAAGAGATATCCAAGCTTAGGTGCAAAGGAGAATTGGAGCCAGCTGGGTGAAGGGTGCAGGGCAGGGAGAGCATTGAGAATGAGGGAACATGATGAGCAAGGGTCCTGAGGTGGCAATGAGCTTGGTATATTTGAGAGGATGAAAAAAGCACTGGGCTGGAGCAGTGAAAGTGGGGGAAAATGAGCTCGGGGTGAGGTTGGAGAGGGTGGGGCCTTGGGCTGTAGTTGGAAGTGTGGATTTTTAAAAACTTTTATTGAAGTTTGAGATACATAGAGAAAAGTACATAAACCATAGTACAAGTTTTATAAATTTTGTCACACGAAACATACCTGTGTAACCAACCTTCAAATCAGGAAGCAGAACACAGCCAGCAGCCAGAAGCACCCCCTTGTCTCCTTTCCAGTCATTATGGCCTCACTCCTGCCAAGGGAATCACTTACCAGACTTCTAACTGCACTCATCAGTTTTGCCTGCTTTTGAATGTAGTGCAAACAAATCATACAGGAAGCACTCTTTTCTTGTCCTTTATTCAGTATGATCTTGAAATTCAATCATATATTTCCTGTGATTGAAATCATTTTCATTGCTGTTGAATAATCTGTTATGTGACTAAACCAAAATTTATTTGTTCATCTACCATTAATGGACATTTGGTTAACTTCCACTTGGGGCATATTTATGAGTAGTGCTGCTGACAACAGTCTTGTACCTGTCTTCAGGTGTATGCATGTACGTACATATACATAGATTTTGGGTGTGTGTGTGTGTGTGTGTGTGTGCGTGTGTACCTAAGGGTAGGATTGATGGAGCTTTGGGTTTGCATATGTTCAGCTTTAATAGATACTTCCAAATAGTTTTCCTGCCATTTTGTACCAAGTCACGCTCTCACCAGCAGTGTGTGAGCATTCCAGTTGCTCCATACCCCCTCCAATGCTCGGCGTTATTCCATCTGCCTTGTACACTTCAGGTATCCTGATGGGTGTAGTGGTCTTGCACTGAGGCTTTGATTAGTCCCTGGTGAACTGAGCCCCTTTTCATATGTTTGTTGGCCATTTGGATGTTCTCTCTTGTCAAGGGTTTGTTCAAGTATTTGGCTCATTTTTCTATAGTTTCTGATTTTCTTATTGATTTGTCTGAGTTCTTGTACATTATAGATATGAGTCCTTTGTTGGGTATATGTTTTGTAAATACCTCTCTCAGAGAGGGTTGCCTTTTCAATTCTCTTTGATGATTGGAAGTTATTAATTTCAACCTAATTCAATTTATCTCATTTCCCTTCATGGCTAGTATTTTTTGTGTCCTGTTTAAGAAATCTTTGTAGATTCTGAGATAAGTGTTTGGAATTTTATTTGTGCAATTAAGATCCATTGATAGGTATGAGCAGGTAAGTTACAGGACCTGGTTTATGTTTGTAGAAGGTCATGTATGTTGCTACCTAGAAATTAGACTGTAAGGGAGAGGAGTGGAGGAAGTGAGTCCATGTAGGGTCAGCTGCATTAACCTGGGTGAGAGAGATGATGAATTGGCAGGCTACCTAGATGGCTTGGCTCGGGTGGTGTGGAGGAAAAGGGAGGAATCAAGAGTGAGCCTCAGATTGTGGTTTAGAACTGAGTAGGTAGTGATGCAGTTTGTTGAGACAGGGGAACTGAAGACACTGTGGATGATAGGGAAGGAATGGGTGTATTCTTTTTCTTTGAAAAAAGTAAGATACATATTATATATGTTAAGCTTGAAATGTTTCTGAGGCACCCAAATGGAAATGTCTGGAGGCATCTAGATACCCTAATTTGGATCTCAGACTTGGTGGGGTGGAGTGTGTGTATGTGTGTGTATATGGGGTGGGGGGGTGTCTGAAATCCAAGGCCCTTAGAGCCTTTCCTGATCTCTCCAGAGGAAAATTGATCACTCCTTCCCTTATGTGCCTCCTTATTCTGTACAGATTTCTCTCGTGGTATCTGTAACTTTTTTTTTTTTTTAAATAAATCTATCTCACTCAATAAGTCTGGGAGTTCATTGAGGGCATGATAAAGTACCTGTACTTTGCATGAATCACTCATTTTTGTGAACTAGATGAATGGGTTTTCTTAAAAAAGAAAAACACAAAACTGAAAAAGAAAAAGACTTTTTGAAACCAAAACCTACCAATCAACCAGAATTCACAAAATGTTCTGCAAATTCCAGTAATAAGTCAATAGGATAAAGAAAAACCTCAGTACTTGAGTAAATAGAACAAACTTGGTTTCCAGGATATTCAGATTGCCCCCTGACAGTGAGTAATGCAATGATTTTGAGCGTGGTGCCTTGATGCAGAAGGGAGGGCACTGGGCACATCCGAAGGCATGCTTATTGCAGTAGACCGCTGGTCTCTGTCGGGGTCAGCAAGGAGATGCAAATTTCCATGACAGTGGCACTCAGACAAAACCAAAAATAACTGGGGCAGAGAAGGGAATCAACACCTTTTCCTGCTTCCTGCTTCCTGTGCCATCAGCATCCCCCAAAGTTGATTGTTTTTGGAGGCAAGAGGAAGAGTTAATGCATTAAATGAAAGCCCTCCTGGCTGGCTGTCAGGCAGGCCCAAACTCTCCTACCTGATGGCCCTACTGAGGCTGGTTTTCAGTGCTTCTCAGGGGAGCATGAAGCCCCAGCGTCCAGAGGAGGAGGGCACATTTCAGTAGGCGACCTTACCCACCCAGACTTTTGAAATTCTGCACCCCTTTGTCCAGATGTACCAAACGCAAGTTTGACTGCTCACTGCTGGAAAGGCCGATACTCGAGAGACAAGTATTGGTGGAAAAGGAAAAGTTGCTTTATTCAGGAGCCCAGCAACCTGGGAAGATGGTGGGCTAATGTCCTCAGTCCATCTCCAAGTTGCCAGTTAGGAGACAAAGGTTTTAAAGGCAGAGTGAGGGAGGGGGCTGCAGGGCACGTGAGCAGTTTGTGTATAGTTCTCAGATTGGTTGGCATCAAGGTGAAGGAAGTCTCAAGCATCACCAGTCTTCTGGTTTCAAATGATCTGGGGTCTGAGTGCTTGTGGTCAGCAGTTTTCATCTGGAGGGGGTCTGCCTCCTGTCAAAATAACTCAGGAGTGTGTGTCAGGCCTTCATCTGTATCTTTCAGGGAACTGGGAGTTTGGTGACTTTGCTATGTGACTGGTTTATAGTGTCTAACTTGTTGCCTGCTTCCTGGCCCCATGTCCTTGAGGTTGGGATCTGGAATTAAGCAAGCAAGATTAGTCTCTCCTAGTCAATTAGTCATTGTCTAAAATAGCTCTAAGACATGCTTGGGTCAGTAGGGATGGAAAATATGTGTTTTAAGGTTTGTGCTGCTCAAAATGGGGCAGCTTATGCTCTGGCTACACGGACAAGTGGTGTCCAATAGGTATGTGATGTGAGCCACATATGTAATTAAAAATTTTTAAGTAACCACATTAAAATGGGGAATTAATTTTAATAATGTATTTTACTTAACATTATTAAAATAATGCATTTCAATTTTATATTACGATTGCTGTCATTTCAGTATGCAATGTAAAAAACTAATATGCATCAAAAAAATATATTTTTTTCATATGAAGTCTTCAGAATCAGACGTATATCTCAATTCTAAGCAGTTACATTTCAAGTGCTCGCTCAGTAGCCACGTGGTGACTGGTTACTGTATTGGATGGTATAGATCTAGACTTAAAAACTCATGCAGCTCCTATTGACACAGTGATTCCTGGAGTTCTGGTTTTGGTCCGACTTCCATAGACCTATCTGAAGTCAAGGACATCTTCCTCCACTTGCTTTGTCTTCCCAGAAATGCCCCAATTTGACTTCCTCTCTTCTTAGGGCTGCTATTACTCACTCTATTCCTTGGTTTCTGTTCCTCCTGAAACCAGCTGTCGGTGGGACCCAGTCCTTCTGCTCTGCCTCACTCCATTTCCTGATTTGGGACCACAGGTATCTTTCATATTGGGCTTTCCTGTTAATATCATGCAAAAACAGGAGATAAAATAACAAATGTAGGGAAAATACAGCATTGAGAAAAAGCTTCAAAAGTCCTTTAAGTCTTCCCCTGTGCAATGCCTGACTATTCAGTTAGATGGAAGCTGGAAGCTTCAGCTGCTGCTTTTTCCTTTGTGGAGGACCTTCAGCATTTGTTTGTAAGGATGGGGCTCACCACGCCCCCCCACTTCTGCAGTGCCCACCATTAGTGAAGGTCGAAAGGCAGTTTCCTGCTAATGGCCCATCTTCCTGGCTGTCAGCCCTGACAGGCACACAGTCTCTGAAGGGTTCTCAACTGCCTGACATCCTCCCTGAATCTCTGTCTCAACCAGGAATTATCAGACACCTTTGGGTCTTTCCTCCTATAGGACAAACTGAACGTGAATGATTGCTTGGCTTGGAAAGGGACACAGGTTATGATGAAAAGCAGAGTGGGTGTTAATGGACTTGGATTGGGGTGGCAAAAGGAATTGGCTCCATTAGTTTGTTAGAATTTAAAGGACTTTTACAGAGGAAATAAAAAGTGAAACCAATTTATTTCCATGCCAACAAAGATAAAAGAGCGCCAGCTGAAGGCAGACTCCATGACCTTGTGCTTCATGTACCACAGGCAGCACCAGCAGCTGGGCTCAAGTCCTTGCTGACGGGACAGCTCCAGGTCCCAAACACTCACTCTTCTCTCTTCCCCATCTGCCGTGAAGTGTCTGACAGGCTCAGCCCAGGGGGAGTTCTCTCTCTGTGTCCTCCCTTTGGGAGATAATCTCGGCGAATGGTGCAGTTGCCTGGGATTTAGGAAAAGTTAAGTGAGCAAAATGGCAGCGAAGTTCCTGCACTGAGACAGAAGGTCTGCCTGGAAACAGCTCCTGGCTGTCAAGAGAAGGCTGATGAGGAATCTTCGGTCTTTTCATTAGACATTCATACGAAACAAGAATAAACTCTAGATTTTGTTTCCGAAGACCCTTTGTGGCCTGAGTTATCAATCGTTAGCTGTCTTGGCCACATAGACTGTCTGGATATGAATAAATGCTTTCTAGGCAGCCATTCTACCCCCATGTTAGGTGTAATAATGTGGAAGCATGTAGGGAAACTTGATACTTCACAGTATAATCAAAGGCTGACGTGTGGCACATCTACTCCTAAGTGGTTCTAATGTAGATTTGAGCACTCAGATCAATGAAAGGAAAGGTGATGTGAATACCTGATCGTTATGAAAAATGTTATTCCTAGTGGATGATTAAGGTGTATCAGTGTTAAGCCCATTACATGTAAGAAATACACAGATCAGACTCATGGCAGGTTTATCACAGAGTTGAAGGCTAAAACTTCTCAATTTTTTCTAAAGGAAGATGAAAGGCTCCGAATTCACTGGGTGATGAATCCAGTCCAAGATTCAGGTGCAGGTTTTCACCGCCAATGCCACGGTGGATGTTCTTATTGGCTCGTGCCCACATATCACAGAAGCCTTTTCCAGGAAGACTGTGGAGCTTGCCCATCAGTCATTCTTCCTTGGTAACCTAACTCCAGTGGTACTCAAGTGTCTGCTGTATTGTGCCCCAGGATGTGAGTCATGACTGGCCTAAGTGCATCGTGTTCATCTCATTCCCTTTGTAATTACTTTACGGTTGGGCAGGGACATGTGACTCCATTGTGGACCAGTGACATACACAGAGAAGATGTTGTGGGCCTTCTGCAAAGTACTTTTTTTCTCTGATAAAATGAGAAGAATGTCTTTGGGACAAACCCCAGGTTGAAAGTCTATGCACTGTCTCCTCAAGAAGACCATCCTGAGAAAAATATTTAAGTTGAAGACGTTTATGGGGAGTGATCTCAGGAAATGTCAGTAGGGACGTGGGGAATGATAGGGGAAGGAAGGGAGTCAGCACAGTGCGCCTTAAGGAGCAGGTTTCGCTGCTGGTCGCTGAGCCTCAGTCCTGCTGGGGATCTCGGGGACAATGTGTATGACACATCTCAGAGTTGTCCTGCCCAAGTGGTGAGGAAACCTGAGTTCTATCCATCCGCCCACCTGAGGCATTGCTGGAGCACTGCCCCCGGGGTCACCTCCCTGGAACTTCCCACCTGCCCTCCACGTGGGAGGAGACAGCTCCTGGGGCAGAGAGCTGCTGCAGGCAGGGGCCACAGGGGCCACCAGAGGCCCCCTTTGATCAGGGTATGTGGAAAGGCGGTTCTGAGGGATGTGGGTGGGCCCTGGCATTTCTGCTGGTTGGCACAATTAACCAACTCTAGAAGCATCTTCTTCCAGATTTCTTTTTATGTGAGTTAATAACATTTTCAGGAATGGACTCTCTCACTCAGGGATAGGGCTGCCATTTGGCTCGTATGCGCAGTGCAGTGGTAAGAGATACAGCCAGCATTCTTTCTGATGACTCAGATGCCTCTTTACCTGGTCAGTGCCAACGCTGTGTCCTTTAAAAACATCTCAACCCCTGCTGTATCGCAGAAACATTTAACTGATATACCTCCTACTCAGTCTTTTTGCTGCTAGCCTCTTCATTCCCTCGTTTATCCACAGGTTAATGACTGACCAGAAAATCTTCCTAAAACACCATTTTCATCATGTCGTTCCCTGTGGAGAATCTATAGTCTAAAGATGAAATTTCTTAATGGGATCTTCAAGGTCTTCTCCATTCTGACCCCTACTTACCAGTCTAATCTTATTACCCACTACCTTCATATATAAATCTTTAATAATAGTAATAATAATAATAATAATAATAATAATACAACCCTTCTATTTATTTATTGTGAGGACTTGCTCTGTGCCAGACATTGTGCTAAGTGGTTAACAGGCATCAACTTGTGTAATTTCCAGAACAATCACAAGGGTGGGTAGTATCATCAAAACCATTTTTTAGATGAGGAAACTGAGATTTCAAGAAGTCACCCATGAAGAGGAAGCAGATTCTAGGCCTTTCTAAATAGAGATATTGGGATACAATTTATGCCCATCTGGACAGTGTGCTTCTACGGGCATATTTATATATTTTAAAATTTGACTAGTGCCTTGTACAGGTTTTGCACATATAGTAAGTACCTGAAAAAGTATTTGCTGAATAAATGCTCCCAAAACTCCATATGGGAGACCATCTGATACCATGGCTTTTGTTTCTGACTCTCTCTCTGCCCATGTCTTCATGACATCACTTTGCAACAGAGGGAGGAGGAAATTATCTCAAGACTGATAAGGAAAATAATATAAATCAGAACTAACTGATGTAAATATTTATTGAGGGCATGTAGAGAAAAAGGGATTTTCATACATTGCTCTCAGAAGTGAAAAGGTGAATGAGAAATGTAGCTACAAACTCCATTTTCAGCAAAACTAAAAGACAGCAAAAATTCCAAACTGCAAAACTGATGGAAGGGCTACCAAAAGCAGTGGGTCCAGGCAAAGGGATGCATAAGAAGCAGAGAGAAACACCACAGGTAAAGAGCTCAAAAGAGCCAGAAACAAGTCATCTCCAGGTGAGAGAACCCAGAGGTGAAAAATCTAAATCTCTGCAGTTGCCAGAACTCCCTAGACCTGGGTTCCTTTCAGGAAACAGAGGAGCTGAGGTTACAGGAAGAGAATCACATAGGTAAGCCTTGTTTGCAAGAGGCTGTCTGTTTTTGTGGCAGTGGAGGAGGGAAAAGTCTGCATTTCAAAAAACCCTACACTTGTCTGTCTCCATTAGGGGTAAGGGACAGACAGACAGACACACACACACACACACACACTATATTCAAATACACCTGGAACAGGAAATCTATACAACACAGACCTCCCACACATAGTTGTTAGAGAAAATACTATCTTCCATGATGAGTAATGGAACATATACAACACAGGATCAGTACAAGGAATAAACTAGAAAAACTGATGGAAAACAATAGAAAATAGTGGCAGAGAAAGACACTTGCTCAGAAAACAAAAGTTACTATAAAACAAAAGTCACAACCAATTTTTCTACCACAAATTAATTCATTTTAATTACCCTATTACTACTATGGAACTGGAACATAAAACAGAAGTGAAAGAACTCAGAGAAAAGATAGTAAGAACAAGGAAGATATCAAATAAGGCTTCAGCACAAAAATGAAAGAAAATATTAAATAGGAAATATTAAACCGTCACTTAAATGAATTTTACAAACTAATAAGAACATGCTGTATAGCACAGGGAACTTCATTTCGCTGTACAGTAGAAACTAACACAACATTGTAAAACAACTATACCCCAATTTAAAAAAATATTACAAAGGTATCTGTTAAATAAAATTACATGGTTGAATAATTGGATGATGGAGGTGAAAGGAGAAAGGAAAAAATATATTAAATTCATCATTGTTTACAGTACAGAATTAACAGATACCACGTAAGTTACAGTCATAAAAGTAACCCACTTGGACAAAACTGTATGCCACTTAAGATGAGAAGAAACAGAAAGCATAAAGCAAAGCATGATGTGGTGAAGAAAATTTTGAAACTAGAAAAAGAAAGCATAATATAAAATAGGATGAAAAACATACTTGTCACATCAATAATTATAAATGAGCTAAAATCTCTTGTGGAAAACAAAGCCTTTGATATTGGGATCACTAAGCCATATCCTAATAAGATTCCTGGACTTCAAGGATAAAGAATCAACCGGCTGAAGACACCCCAGCAAGAGCCAGTGCTCAAAGACAGTGGACTAACAGCTCCAAACACTCCAGGAGCTAAATGGGATCCAAAGATTTGATACCCAGATAAAAGTTGTTCAAGGATAAAGACAACAAACAGGTCTGAACTTGAAACAACACAGAAATTGGTTTTTCCTGTAAGCCTTTCTTGAAGTGTCTAGGAACAAGAGTTTGCAGACTGTGGCCTGTGGGTCAAATCTAGCCAGCTACCTTTTAAAGAAAAACAGTTTTATTGGAATGCAGCTGTGCCTGTTCATTTACATACTGTCTATGCCTGCTTTTGTGCTGCAACAGCAGAGTGGAGTAGTTGGGACAGAGCCTTTATGACCTGCAAAGCCTAAAATAGTTAAAGGTTTGCTGACCCCTGCACTAGACAATAACCTTAAGGCCAGGGGTCCTCCTGTATCCCCAGCACTCATTCCTGGGTAGAGGAGGTGTGCCGGATGCAGGAGGAAGTACCTTAGTCCTCATTCTTCTACCTGGGGCACACTCACCCCATCTGTCTCAGACCCTTGGTAAGAGCAGCACACGAAGGTTCAATATTTTGTGGTAAAAGACTGCCAGAAGCAGCAAAGAGTTAACAGACTTACAGTGAGTTAGTTTTTGTGAAGAACTACATTCACTGAATTTCTTGCAGCTTCAAATACTGCTAAGAATACCTTACATTTGTGCAATCATTACAGATAACAATTTACTTGCTCTCGTCCTTTCTCTGCCCAACTGCGATTAAAATGTATTCTGTTATCCTCTAAAAACGGTTTGAGGAAAGAAGGACTATACTTAGCAGGTATAGAAATTAGCAGGATTGCTTGTTAAATCCATCCTGTTTCTCCTCATAGCTTTTTTCCTGTTCCTCCTCTTCCCCTTTTATTCATGATGGGCTAGCTTAGAACCCTGAGAAGGTCTGAGCACAGGGGAAAATGGACACAAACCAGGACACCTCACTTTTCCAAGAGGCAGTAAGTGATGGTTGAGAAGGTGAGCTCTAGAGTCAACAAGCTCCATTTAAAATCTTTGCTGTGTCCCTCACTAGCCTGTGGCCTTGGCTGTATTATCTAACGGGCCTATGCCTCAGCGACCACATCTGTAAAATGTGTATCCTAATAGTACCTACTTCCTAGGCTTACGGGAAAATGAAACATTTTAGTATGGAATAAAGCACTTATGCTAGTGCTTGGTACGTAATCAGCACTCATAAGTGTCCGCTAATGGTATTGTTGTCGACCTTATTGTTCAGTCTTTGCTCTGAAGGGAACAGTTAGTGAAGGATTGGCATACCCAGTGCTATCTGTAGCACAGCCCCAAGAAGAGTTCAGATAAGAGGGCCTGGGATGTGCATGGCTCTCAGGCTCCTAGCACAGCACGTCTGCTTTCCCTTGATCTCTGTGGGGCGAGACTACCTGCTCTGTGGGCCATAATAGCTCCACACAACGCTGATTTCTGGATGCTGTGGGTTAGAGCACAGGAATTCCACCTTCAGCTGACTGTTCAGTGAAGATGGCGAAGGGGATTCCTCACAGCTCCAGGAAGAAGTAGTTTCTGGTTTTTGTTATTTTTGGAAAACTTGTTGGTACACCTCATTGCTTGTTAAATAGATAAGACTTCTGCTTGCTAGGAAATTTCTGTGTACTTGGGGAGCTTCCAGGAAGAGATGCGTAATGCTGCTTTAAATATTATGTGTCTTAAGGAATTACTCTAATCTGATTGTCACAAATAAGATTCACCTGATTTCAGAGCTGGATTAAAGCAGTTTACGTTATAATATCATGCATTGTCTCAGAGTATGAAAAAAGTAGTGTTCCTGGTTTTGCCCACCTTGGGATGACGAAAGACCTCTAGTTCATCAGGTCTGGATTGTTTATCTATAACTATACTCAGATATCTTTTTCTTTAATCTTGGGATGTTCTTATGAGAAAAAGATTAGCTAAAGATCACCCAATCTATCACTAAAATTAGAACTATGTTATACTGACTACATATGAACTCTAAAGCACTAGAACAACACACTACAAAAGATATGTAGTAAATTCTGTTATAAACCTCTAATATCCCTTCTCTAAGGAGTGGGTAGTGACTTTTAGACGCTAAGCCCAAGCAAGTGGCCTTTATTCTATTTTGGTCTGGTTTCTTCTGTAGGAGAGAAGAAGGCTTCCCTTTACCCTCTTAGAGTCCATGGCTGGGTCTGAAAATTAGAGTGACACGAACAGATTAACAAGAGAAAGGCATACGCATTTATTGAATATACGTTTTACCTGACATGGAGCCTTCATAAGGAAATGAAGACCAGAAGAAACAGACCTGCATATTTCTGTGCTGTGTGTGGTGAAGGGTGGGCTGTGGTGGAGGAATATGACAGGTTAGGAGTATGAGGTCGGCGCAGTGACCTGAGGGAACTTAGCAAGGCCTGTTTGCTGGGGTTCTTCTCTGCATCCCTTTGTCTTTGGAGATGAGCATGCTCCTTTTCTCTGGGTGTAGGGAGGGCACCTCTCACAGGAAGGTTTTATGATCCGTTTCAGGGAAGAAGTGAGAGGGGAGGAGGGCAGAGTGAGCTTATTGCTGCTGCTCTTTTCTCAGACTCCTTCAGCTGCACATATTCGATATGCAAGGTGCTGTGTTTTGGGGGAGTGTGTCCTGAACCCTGTGGGGTTTCTTCCTCTTGCATCGTCCATATTCAGAACCCCCAGCAGCTCCGTTGACATTGCCACTTCTTTTCTCCCAGCCTCCTACTATTCACCACAAATTCCCAGACTGTGATGAGGTGCTGCTTTATGTTCGTTCCCTTTCAGCATAACCCCCCACCCCAATGGATCTATAGGAGTCTGGGTCCCGCAAAATACTGACCCTTACTAAATATGTGTGTGAATGGCCCTTGTCTGTTTCCTTGGGGCTGGGCTATTTTTCTTCCAAGGAAAAGAAGATTTTTCTCTCTATTTTCCCCAGTAATTCATTAGTAATGGTAGTAGTGACTACAATAATAGAGATAATGGTATTGATGTAAACATTGACTGTACTTCCTCTCCTGTAATCCACACAACAACCCTATGAAGTTTTTAATATTTAATCCTTTAATATTCAATTATAATTTATTTACATAAATAAATTATATTATATAAATTATATAAAATGAAATATATTAATAATAAATATTATTTAATATTTAATGTTATTATATTCCTTTTACAGACAAGGAAATTGGAGCTAAGAGAATTTAAGTAACTTACCCAGCATCACATCACTAATATTGTGTTGGCCAAAAAGTTTGGGCTTTTCCATTATCTTGGGTCTGGGGTTGAAACTCAGATCCAACTGTCTACAGAACCCTAAATTTTAACCACCAACATAATACAAAAATAAACATTTACATATATAATTTTAAAAAAAGAGGTCAATTGGGCCACAGTCTAGTGATGCAAATTATAATTGCTTGGAAGTGGCTACAGATTGGAAAAAACTAAAGATTCATTTAGTCCACACCATGAAACCACTCTCTCCTACAACCAGACCATGAATTCTGTTTTTCTTTTTTCTTTTTTTTTTTTTGCGGTACGCGGGCCTCTCAGCACCGTGGCCTCTCCCATTGCGGAGCACAGGCTCCGTGGCCATGACTCACAGGCCCAGCCGCTCCACAGCACGTGGGATCCTCCCGGATCGGGGCACAAACCTGTGTCTCCCTGCATCGGCAGGCGGACTCTCAACCACTGTGCCACCAGGGAAGCCCCAGACCATGAATTCTTTAACAACTACTTAGAGTTCTCAAATATTTGTAAGATTCAAGGACTTCACAGCCTTTAAATATTTTTGTTTTCTATTCTGTTTTTTATAATGAAAAACAGAAACCCAAACGTTAATTTTCATTTGACTAAATTAAGGTGTTTTATTTGAGGTCACTCAGATAACAGTAGTAAATGACTCCACTATAATTTCTACTACTCTAAGTTGTGTAAGTTAGTGGTAAGTAACATTTTTAACTCCTGATAGTTTCTAGGATGCTGGTCATATGTGTAGGACTTGGATGAATGAGCAGTAAAATGAGAATATTTAAAATGTGCATTTCCTGACTTGTGTGTTGTCAACTTTTGGAATTGTGGTTTATTTCCCACCACTCAATTTTAATATATTTTGTATTCTGTGCATCAGTTTGTAAATAAAGTAGAGGCCCACTGTATGGCAGCTTGATTGATGTGGTACAATCTACCGCTGTGTCCTGAGGCCTCTGAGCTAGTGTGTGATGATTACTGAGTCCTCTGACCTCCCGGATCCTGCTAGTGGTAGGCTTGTAAACATCTCAAGGGTCAGGGCTGTGTCGCTAGCTTCTTGCATCTTAAAACTAGAAGAAATCTCAGAGTAATCTCCAACTCAGTGATCTCATTTTATTTATTAAGAGAGACTGATGCTTGTTATTCATTGTACCTCTAGTATCTCCAGCCCAGACCAGTCATCTCCCTATCAGACCACTGGGTGCATTACAGGACTCATCCATCCTGGCCTTGTGGGATATGGGACTCCCTGATGGCAGATGAATGAGAAAACTAAGCCTATCTGAAAGCCAGTGTCAGGGAGAGAATGAACTGAAATAAGTACATACACTATCTCAGTAGAGGGTCAATCCCAAATGGCTGGGCCGAGAGACAAAGTCCAAGTCAGAGGCAACAGGACAGAAGTAGAGGCCTCACGGCAGGACTAGTGGATCTGAGAGTGGAGCTGAGGTGGAGCCTGGGACCAGTTTCGGAGGTGAGGAACACTGAAACCAGGGTCTTGTTATACAGGGACAAGTGTCGTGATCACTGATGGGGAGAAAGTCATTAAGTGTCCTGCATCAGGTGATTTTTTTTTTTTCCTTTTTAGTAAATGTTACTTGATTGCCACGAGGGTAGCTAGAACTTGATCGTGGTGTTCCAAAAAAGTACTGGACTAAACTAAATAAGCTGATACATGGTGTTGCAGCCGAAACCTAGAACTGTAAGGATTTGTTAGGACGCCATGTTGCAAAGAACACAAAGTCTAATTTCGTTCAGCCTTTTCAAAGAAAGGATTTATTGTTTTGTGTACCTGAGCTTCCAGAGGCAATAAAGTCTCCATGATTGTTTGATCCAGCAGCTCAATAGAAGTGCCCAGGTCTCAGTTTCTTTCCATCTCCCCACTCTGGCATCCATGGCGTCATTTTCTGCCCAAGCCTGGTTCCCCTCATGGTTTAAAGGCAGCTGCCATAGGCACTGAGATTCTGGAGTTCCTGTTCAATTCCGGTGAGATGTTGAGAGTTTATGTTCCAGCATTCTGATCAAGGCCTGAGATCAACCCTGATTGCGTAGGTCACATGCTCACCCCTGAACCCAGGCTTGGTTTAAAACAACCAGGGACCACTATTGGAGTGAGAGGAGGAATTAGCTTATTCTGAAAAAAATATGGGATGCAGGGAGAGAGGTGCTACCCAAATAAAATCTGGTGCTATTAAGAAGGGAAAGATGGGAAATGTATTGGGTGGACATTCAGCTGTGATCACTGTAGGCAAGAGGCCTGGACTTCTGAACCTCTGAGCTTTGGGATACCACTTGCCCAGGTTCTAGACCCCAGCACTAGGGAGTCTGAGTCAGTAGGCTGCATTTTAATGCATCTTCCCTGTTGATTCTGTTAATGAACTACTTCTGAGAACCACAAGAGTACATGATTTTAGAAGAAAAATTTTTTAATGTTTATAAATTATTTTACCTTATAACAATAGAACATGTCCGTAACCTAAAATTTAGAAAATACAGAAAAGATGAAGAAGATAATTCAAAGGATTTTTTTTCCTCCTTGCAGGGAAATGCCTGTCGTATTTCCTAAAGAGGGATAGTGGTTGTTAAGTGAAAGTACTGATCATGAGCTTTGAAAAATTTACTGTGTTCCTTTTTGATGAATGCTTTACATTTCATTAGAATTCTTCTACAGCCTCAGAGCAATCTTGGGATACTTGCCAACAGCTAAAGGTCCTGCTGCATTGCTAACACACAGGGGCAGAGGATCTTTGTCATGTCATCACCAAGACTGGCTTTATGGAGAGAGTCATTAATCAAGGCAAGCAGAGCAGTCTGCACATATCCAGGCCTGGAGAAGATGACATCCAATGAGAACCCTCGTACCTGGGAGAATCCAAACGTGGCTCAGCCTTCCCTGCAAACGACTGGGCTGCAGCAGTGGCATTACTCATAGGACTTTGCTATGGTCAGGCTTGGCCTTTCCATTTGCATGCTTGGTTGAAGGTGAGCTGTGGCCCACACTTGTATGTTCAGTTACACACTTGACCTTCCAGCTAGAGGGACTCTTGTCACTCCCAACTCTGTGGAGAGCCCGCCACTCTTGCCTTGCCAATACCATGTTCACACCCAATTGGAACAAATTTAATAAATATAAAGAACAATTTGTACATCTGATGAGTTTTTAAGTGAGCAGATTATGGCAACATAAAATGACCCAAAGTCCTATAAGCCTCCCAAGAAAGATTTCTGAAAGTTACTTTAGAGCCCGCGGGAATTACTGTGTATAGCAGATTTTTTCTTCTTCTTATCCATTTTGTTTGTACCATGGATTCTTTTGAGAATTTTAAGAAGACTGTGGATACTCTCCCTAGCAAAATACATATATTCGTACAATAATTTCAAGAAATTTTGGCTTATCTCTGTGCAGGTTAATGGAGCCCAGATTGAAAAGTACAGTGCCTTGGAAGTATGGTTAGAAAAGTAGACTCTTGAGTTAGGCTGTCCTAATTTATTGATCTGCAGCTTTGCTACTTACGTGATCTTCAGCAAGTTTCTTAACGTCTCTGTCCCTCTGTTTCGTTACCTGTGAGATGGGGATACTACAAGGACCTGCTTCCTAAAGCTGTGTGAGTGATAAGGGAGATGATGATATAACTTGCCAAGAGGCCTGGTGCTGGAGACAGACACCAGGTTTAGGCAGGAGCTGGATTTGATCAATTCCACTGTGATACGTGATCTCATTCACTGATTTAAATGAAGTTGTTGCAGATGCTGTCCACTAGAGCACACCGCATACCCTGTAGACAACGTTTAGTTTATCCGCTCTGCAACCGGGAACAATGGAAGGGTTTTAGAGGTGATATGATGCGATTTTTTATAGTTTCATTTTCTTTGCCTTAGGTGTGCAGATAATGCACAAAATGGAAGCAGAGAGACCCCTTGGGGGAAGAGAGAATTAACATAAGATGATACTTTGGGCACACATCAGGGGACACACCAGGGATGGGGCAAAGAGGTTAAGGGGAGAGCTACATCCCTGATTGATGTGGAAAGTGAAGGAGAGAGCAGTGGAGGTAACACTGAGGCTTCTGTCTCAGGTGGTTGTATCGTTCAGTACCATTGAGTTCCATTTACCAGATAGCAGCAGGCTCCTGTTTGTTTTTATTCCAAGACAGATAGGATGATAATAACAATAAACTTTGTTTTGAGTGCTTGAGTTTGAGGGACCTTGGTTGACTTAGGATGCCTGGGGGAGTCAGATATCTCAGGGGGGTTGGGTGTATTTGCCCATATGAGCCATCGATGCAGAGGTAGTACATACTAAAAGTCCTCTAGAACCTGGAATAACAGAAGAATAGGACCGTGAAGAGAGGCCGGAAACACTTCAGCATTTCTTTCACAAAGCAGAGGAATCAGTAAAAGAAACTAAAGTAAACCAGAGGAAGGGAGGAAAATTATGATTTGAGTCACAGACTCCAAAAAAAGGAGAGAAGAAGGGAGCATTCAGTAAAATCCCATGACTCTGAATGGTCATGTGAGATTTGGATGGAAAGGTACTTGATGTTTGCCAGAAAAGTGTGCCTGGAATGCTGGTGGCGGGCTGTCAGTAAGCTGACAGGGAGAGGGGCTCGGGAAATGACACTCATGGCTGTAAATGACCTCCTCAGTCTGTGGGTTTAGGAGCTGAGGTGGGGAGGGGTCCAGAGAAGAATTTGGGGAGGAGAGTGTTTAGGGATGAGGGAAATGATCACGGGGTGAAATCTCGGACTTTCCTGATGATTTGGCCTGTGGTTGGTGAGGCTGGCTGTCCTATTCCCAGCTCTCAAAGGACTTTCAGTTCAAGCGTTACCTTTTCTCCCAGGGGTCCACAGTTGTCTACTTGTGTTGACTGACTCTCCAATACCCACTTCTCAGAGATAAATGAATCCTGACCCCTGGAGTTGTGCAAGGTGGCCTCTTTGGCCATGGTTTCTGCTTGGCCTCAGCCTATCAGCGTGTCCCAGGCTCCCGGCCCCAGGGTTGGTTAGAGGGTGGACACACATCCCAAGTCAGGCTACTCAGAGTGGAAGACACAATTTCAGGGGTGTCATTTAAACTCTTAAGTTTGCAGCCCTAGTTTCTTTCAGGTATGTACTAGGACACAGATGGCCCTGGATGCTGTCAGCAGTCATGTGACCACGAAGGTGGGAACTGGCGGAGGACCTGGGGCTGAAAACTGAGGGAGGGGAGGTGGGCGCTGCTGCCTGGTCCAGCCGAGCATCCACCTTCTGCTGTGCTTCTCCAGACATTGAGCTAATACATTCCTCTTACTGCTGAGTAACTAAAAACATCTTAGTTAATACACCCTTCCATTTCTTTGGACACAATTTTAGAAATAAAAAGTAAAGTGTTCATTTTTTTAATATTTTGCAGTTAACAGGGATATTTCACATCCATTATCTCATTTGATCCTGACATACAGTGCGCCATTTTATAGATAAAGGTCATTAATGGACAGTCGGAAACTAGAATTCACATCTCTGATTCTTATTCACTACATCACCATGTAAATCCCTTTTAAATATAGTCAGTTGAATATTGAATCAGTAGTTTCTATTCCACTGCTAATTCTGTCTCCATGTTATGTTTATATCTTTATGTATGGTTCTAAATCATGGAAGCCCTTTACAAAGGCTGTGGCTTTTAGGGAATAATCAATGCCTGTATGAAGATGTAGCAAATATTAATGAATTAGCAAAGAAATCACAGAGCTGCTTTAAATGCATTTACCCAAACAAGCTCAGATAGGTTACATTCTAGAGTCCTGAAGGAACTTGTTTATTATTTTAAGATTATTACTATTGTCCCATTTTTGAAAATTTTTGGAGAATGGGAGAGACACAAGAAGGGTAAAACCTGGGAAAAATATGACTTGATTTTCAAAAGGAAGATACTAGGAATTACATACCTAAGTGTTGGTAGAAAAAATCGGAAACAATTCTAGAAGATAACCAAAAAATGTTCAGTTTGTGGGAATTTGGAGAAGAATTTGACAATTACTGGTGTAAGCCCTGTCAAGCTAACTTGGTCCCTGGTAACAAGTCAGTTATTATCAGATGATAAAATGAAGGCTGCGAGATCAGAGGGTTCAATAGATTTATAGGTAGTTTTAAAACCGCCCCAATGAATGACTGTGTATGTGTACATATGTGTGTACGTGTGTGTGTACGTGCGTGTGAGACTCAACTGCCCAGAGAAGAGTTTGATTGTACACTTCAGTTGATGGCATGCTACCCACTTTAGTCTGTGCACAGGTCCTCTTTTATTTTATTCTCTTCCATCCCCACTTGCAAAGCCATTTCACCTCTTAGACATTCACTCTGGTCTATTTAAGAAGTGAACTTCCTACCCTTCTTCAATAGGTTTATTTAGATATTGGTGTAGCTTTGAAAATGTATGGTGTTGTGTATGTTTATTTAAATTTACAGAAGTATAACTGAGATATAAATCAAATACTCTTTTTTTCTGCCACTCAATGTTATGTTTTTAAGAACTATTTATGTGTACTTCGTGAGTCTGGTTTATTGCTCCTTGACTATTACAGTTTCCATAGCATTCCATCACATATACTTGTCACATTTCACTTATCCCTTCCTCTAGAAATGAATCTTGCTTTCACAAACAGTGCTGAAATGAGCATCCTTGCACATGCCTCCTTATGGACCCATTTGAGAGGTTCTCGAATATATGCCAGAAATGAATAATGCCAAATTGTTCCTCGTATTGTCTGAACTAGTTAATATCCCGTCAACTGTCCATGGGGGTTCCCTTTTCTCATAATCTCAATGTTTGATATTATCCAGCTTTCTATTATTAGTAGTATTATTGGCATAAAGTTGAATTATTATTTCAACATTTCTCTGATTAATAGTGAGATTGAGTATCTCTTTATATGACTCCATTTGTGTTCCCAGTTTTTGAATTTCCTAATCATACTGTTGTGGAGTGAATGTTTATGACCCCCCAAATTCATGGTATTTAGAGGTGGGACCTTGTGGGGGATAAGTAGGACATGAGGGTGTATGTGTAGCTCTCGTGAATGGGATTAGTGGCTTTATAAGAAGAGGCCAGAGAGCTAGCTCGTTCTGTTTACACTATGTGAGGACACAGTGAGAGGTCTGCAACTCAGAGGAGGGCTCTTACCAGCCCCCAACAGTGCTGGCTCCCTAATCTCGGACTTCTAGCCTCCAGAACTGAGAGAAAGAAGTTTCTGTTATTTATAAGCCACCCAGTCTATGGTACTTTGCTATAGCAGCCAGAACTAAGACACATATCCTTAGCCCATTTTTCTTTTCTTTCTTTTGTTGATTTTCAAAAATTCGTTAGTAGTTCTAGATATTAATCTCCTACGAGTTATGGATGACTCAAATATCTTCTCTCTGTCTGCCAGCTGACAATTTTGTGTCCTTTGTTAGAGAAAATTCTCTAATTTTGATGTGACCAAGTCAATCAGTATTCCCCTACAGTTCATACTTTCTGGATCTTATATAAAAATCCTTTCCCACCCCAAAGTCTCAGAGATATTTTCATGTATATTCTAATCTTACCTGTATGGTTTTACCTTTTCAATTTAGGTCTCTAATATACTTGGAGTTTTATATGTGTTGTGATACGGGTTTCAGCTTCATTTTCCTCCAGCTAGTAAGCCAACTTTCTTAATTACATTTACTAAATAATCTAATCAAATACATCTTTGGTCCTATTTCTGCACTTGCTGTTACATTTCATTGATCTGTTTTTCTCCTGTTGAGCTAGTAACACATCTTGATTAATAATATATTTTTGTACTATATCTTGCTTGCTGGTAGGGTAAATCAGCCATCTTTTCACTTATTTGTAAAAATTGTTTCAGCTTTTTGTGGAAATTTCTTTCATAAAAATTTAAAATTCAATTTGTCAAGCTCCCTGAAAAATACTACTGAGTACAAAGATTAATTCAAAATGGACCATAAAACTCAAGTAAAAGGCTAATATCAAAATAAAATTTTAAAAAATCTTCTGGTTATCAAAGGCACCAATAAGAAAGTTTAGATGAGCCAAGACTGGGAGAAAATATTCACAAAATAGATATCTGACAAAGGATTTTGTATAGATATTTTATCCAAGAGGAGTAAAACATATGTTCACACCAGACTTACATAAGAATGTTCAGTTTTAATCATAGTAGCTCTAAACTGGAAATAGCCCCCATCACTATGAGAATGGATAAGCAAACTGTGGTATAGCCACACAACGGAATGTTACTCAACAATAAAAAGGAGCAGACGACTGATCAGGCAATAACATGGATGATTCTAAGAACATTATGTTGAGTGACTGAAACCTTACCCAAAGGAACATATATTGCATGGTTCTGTTTATATAAAGTTCTAGAACAGGCAAAATTTTTCTGTGGTGGGAAAAAATGAGAACAGTATTGACTGTTCACGGTCAGTGAACAGTTGCATGGTCCTGGAGCCAGCTTTTCATGGTCAACGGTTCATGGTCAATGAACAGTTGCATGGTCCTGGAGCCAGCTTTCGCAGAGCTTCCTGGTTTAATAGGTAGCTTCCAGATAATTTTAATCTCTCATTTTGAATAAAAAGTATTATCTAATATTTGATATACATTAAATAATAAATTTATATTATATATGTAAGTTACAGTGCAAAGTGAATTAAGCACCTGCATTGTACCTGCAATTCTAACCTAAGAATTAGAATATTATGGGGCTTCCCTGATGGCGCAGTGGTTAAGAATCTGCCTGCCAATGCAGGGGACGCGGGTTCGAGCCCTGGTCCAGGAATATCCCACATGCCACAGAGCAACTAAAGCCCGTGTGCCACAACTACTGAGCCAGCCCTCTAGAGCCCGTGAGCCACAACTGCTGAAGCCCGCGTGCCTAGAGCCCATGCACCGCAACAAGAGAAGCCACTGCAATGAGAAGCCTGCACACCGCAACGAAGAGTAGCCCCCACTCGCCGCAACTAGAGAAAAAGCCAGCGCGCAGCAACGAAGACCCAACACAGCCAAAAATAAATAAATAAAATAAATAAATTTATTTTAAAAAAGTTTTAAAAATTAGAATATTATGAACACTATTGATTCTGCCTGTGTGTCCTTCCATATCCCCTCACTTTGCCACGTTGCCCACACCAGTGGTAACCAATATTGCTAATGAATTTTGTTTATAAAATGCTATTATCACAGTTGGATGTGACCTTGCTTGTTTGTTTGTGGGCTTATCTAAATGGCATCATTGTGTATGTTTTTGCTTGCTTTTAGATGTCTGTAAAGATATCATACTGTGTTTAGTCTTCCAGTTCTTGCTGTTTTCTAAGATTCATTTCTCTAGTCAATTTATAGCTGTAGTTCATTTCAATTGGTAACGCTATAAAATACTCACTAGTGTGAATATTCCATAATTTATCTAGCCCATCTTCTACTGATGGACATTTTAAACTGTTCACTTATTTGCGATTCTCCTGTTATGATCATTCTAGTAATGGTACATATGTGCAAGAGTTTCTCTAAGGTGTTATTCAATCAAGGTAACTGTCTTAGGATATGTGAATGCTCGAATTTATAAGAAAGAGCCAAATTGTTTGCTACAGTTGTTCTAACAATTTACCTTCCAGTCAGAATTGCATAAGAGTTTTCACTGACTTACATTCTTTGGGCATAGCATCAAATTTCTTAATTTTTGCCAGTGTAATCTATTTAAAATTGTGTCTTCTTATGATCTTAATTTGCATTTCCTTCATTGATAATGCAATTGATCATCTTTTCTTGTGTTTATTTGCTATTTGTAATTATTTTCCATGTAAAATACCAGTTCATGTCTTTGTCCATTTTTTTGGTTTGTTTTTCCAATTGATTTATTAAAAGAATTCTTTCTGTATTCTAGATATTAATCCTTTGTCTATTTTGAAAATTTTTTCCTATTTTATGATGTCTGTGCACTGGATAGTGTTTCTCAATGAACATATATTAATTTTAATGTAGAATTTATCAATTCTTTCTATTATGTTCAGTGATTTTTGTCATTTGTTTAAGAAATTCTTCCCTACCTTTGGGTCATAAAGATATTCTGTCATTAAAAAAAGCTGGTTACAAACATAAAATAGATAGCTAGTGGGAAGCAGCCACATAGCACAGGGAGATCAGCTTGGTGCTTTGTGACCACCTGGATGAGTGGGATAGGGAGGGTGGGAGGGAGGGAGACGCAAGAGGGAGGAGATATGGGAACATATGTATATGTATAACTGATTCACTTTGTTATAAAGCAGAAACTAACATACCATTGTAAAGCAATTATACTCCAATAAAGATGTTAAAAAAAAGGGAAAAAGAAAAAATAAAAATAAAATAAAATTAGATGAAATAAATAATTAGCTAGGAAAATATAAAATTAACAAAACTGACTAAAGAAATAGAAAAACTAAGTGGACTTGTACCATAAAAAAAAAAAAAAGCTGGTCATTTTCATGTTCTTTTCTAGTTTTGGATCAGAGTTATTCTGCCTTCTTAGAATGCGCTGGGAGTAATATTTTATCTTTTATTCTCTGGAAGAGTTTATGCATTTTAGAATAATATAGTCTTTGAAAATTTGATATAATCCTCCTGAAAAAAAATCTTGCCTTTGGGAAGATTTTAAATTACCGATTCTATTTTTTTAATGTTTCTAGCACTGTTTAGGCTCTGTTTCTTCTTGAATCAATCTTATTAAATTATATTTTTCTAGGAAGTTGTCCATTTTAGCAGTTGTCAAATCATTAGCATAAAAATGATCAATAATGCTATTTTATTCTTGCTTTAATCTGCTGAATCTGTCTATATGGCCACCTTTTAATTCATAATATTACTGTATTTACTTTTGGTCCCCACCCCTGCTTTTCCCCTTGCTGAATATTACTATGTCTATCTCTGTAGTCTGTTCAAAGAACCAACTTTTGGCTTTTTTATCCTGTTCTTTGATCTGCTCTTGTTTTATCTTCTTCCTTTTACTTTTTGGATTTATTTTGTTATTTCTTCTAAATTCTTAAGTTGGATATCTAGCAAATTAACTTCTGGCCTTTCCTCTCCAATACAATCATTTAGAACTGTTTTCTTCCAAATAACAGTTTGTTTCAACCTACAAGTTTTGATAGATAGAATTTTCGTTGTAATTTAGCTATAAGAATTTTTACATTTCCATTATGATTTTTTAATCCTCTATATTTTATCTCGATTTGTTTCATAAACTTAAGCTCTTTTCTTCATCTTCCTCTCCCTTTATTTGGAGTTTTTCTGTATTTCCTTTCTAAGTTCTTACACTGATGATTAGCTCAATAAATTTCAGTCTCTATTTCTATTATAAGCATTCAAGGCTATCTGTTCCCTCTAAATACAGCTTTTCCAGTTTTCCACAAATTCAGTTCAGGAATTCCTCATGTTCCAAATTCTTGCCATGTGAATTCTTGTTATGTGAATGCAAAAAGCAAATACATTCAATAAATATTTTTAAAAGACAGATTTGGAGACCTTCAGAACGTGGTTTGTATCAGTTAAGGTTCTTTCAGTTCCAAAAAGACAAGAAACTCAAGGCCAATCTATTTAATAAAAAGGTAATTTAAAAAACCAGAAATATAGGTATTTTAAGAGTGTTTTGGCTTAATGAAGGCTCTGGGCTCTTTATGTTTCTTGGCTGTGGTTCTTCTCTGTTGTCTACAACCTTAAATGCACTTTCCCTATGAAGATCATTATATAACTTCAATCCAGAAATTAAGGAGCTGATTGGTAGCATCTTGGTTACAAACATGAGGATGAAAACCACAAAATAAGAAAATCCAAACAGAAAGCAGCCTAAGTACCTGACTGCATCACAAGGCTGCCAGAGACTTGTGCTTCTTGGTGCATAAAAAAAAAAACAAAACAACAAACTATAGAAATGATTCCTGAAACCTACCATGTAAAAATATATAAACAATAAGGACCTATTGTATAGCACAGGGAACTGTATTCGCTATCTTATAATAACCTATAATGGAAAAGAATCTGAAAAAGAATATGTATATAACTGAATCACTTTGCTGTACATCTGAAACTAACACAACATTGTAAATCAATTATACTTCAATAAATAAACATTAAAATAAAAAGAAACAAAAACAACTCAGTTTTTAAAAGCTACTATACGTAAAGTTTCCCATTACTTGTTGCCAAACACAGTCCTAACTGAAAGCAGTTGAAAAGCACATAATCCAAGACTGACTCAAATTGTCTCAATCTGTACTCAGTGGATAGAGCTATCACCACCTCAGTGCTCCCCAAGAGGTGGGATTGGCTTGGAGCTTTTGGAACAGGCTTAATCAAACCATACGAGGTGGATGCTGTAGATATTTTATTTTTAGGACTTCCAGGAGGTCAGATCTTTTTCCTGAAATCAGGTTGCTGCCTAGGAAAGGAAAGCAGGTGTTTGGGAACGTAATTAATGCATGAAGTTTAGAATTTCTTCCCTGAAGGAGTGGCTGTGTCCCACGGAGTCATGTATGAAGAGTATAAATGATATTGGGGAGAGTCAATGAATGATTCTGTTTGTCTGGCCCCTAGGTCATTTCATTCTGGTCCATAAGACACAGAGAAGACAACCTAAAGAAACTTCAGGGTGGCTACAGCTTACAAAATTTCCTGCTCCATGTCTAATTAATGACTCTGCAATTCATATAAATGAGAGATTTTACATTGACCACACAGCTGTAATTGAGCATTTCACCGCCTTTTCTGTGCAAAAATGGCTATGTTCATCCTGTTGAGTGGAATAAGATGATTACCCTCACGCTTGTTGCATAATAATTATCCCATCAACAAAACATGGTTTCACATCTTTCAAGGGGAGCTAAAGTACCAACATTTATTTTGAAATAAAAGGGAGGCACTTACAAAGCCTTTCTGTATAAAATCCTTTAAGCCATTTAAATAATAAAAGTAGCATTTCTAAATTTACCTTTCGATGTTATAGTTAACGTAAGGCTAAGACAAGTAAATGGTAGCTTTGTTAAAAGGAGAAGAAATTTTGAACCAGAAATCTCTCCCGGTTCCTACTCACACTGATTGTGCAAATGGCTGCAACTTTTTCCCTCTTCCAGTGTTCATGCCCTTTACAAGGTGATGTTATCACTTCTCCCATCAAGGTTGGAATCTAGAGCCCACTTATGGCAGTTTTAATATATAGCCCCACTATTCTCCCTTTTCCTTGAATCTGGGTGGTAAGGGTTTGAAAGGGATATGGCAGAAGTGATGCTATATCAGTTTCTGGGCTAAGCCTTAAGAAACTAGCAGCTTCCACAAAGATGTCTGCTCTCACCACTGCTATTCAGCATTTTGCTGGAGCCAAGGAAATCAGACAAGAAAAGAAATACAAAGTATCCAGATTTGAAAATAAGTACTGAACAATTGAAATGAAATTAATAAAACAATTCCATTTACAATAGCATCGAGAAGAATAAAATACTTAAATAGAAGAAGTGGAAGCTTTGTACACTGAAAACCATAAAGCCTTCTAGAAAGAGTTTAAAGAATATCTAAATAAACAGACATTCAGTGTTCATGGATCAGAAGAGTTAATATTGTTAAGATGGCAGTACTCCCCAGATCTACAGAGTCAACAAATTTCCACTTGACTATTTTTTTCATAATTCAACAAACTCATCCTAAAATTTATATGAAAATTCAAGGATTCAGAATTGCCAAAACAATTTTGAAAAAAAAAACCCCAAAACCCAAAGTTGGAAGACTCATACTTCCAGATTTTAAAGCTACAAAATTACACAAATTTTGTGGCATAAGGATAATGCACATAAAAATTAGCTCGAAATGATCATGAAAACCTAAATGTAAGAGCTAAAATGATAAAATTTTTAGATGAAAACATAAGAGTAAATCTTCATGATTTTGGGCTAGCCAGTGTTTTCTTAAATGTGATATAAATCACACCTCATCATGGTATATAATCCTTTTTATATATTTTTCTTTATTAAATACTCCTTGGGTGTGGCAAAAAAAAAAAAAAAAGAAAAAAGAAACAGCTTCCATTTCCTGTCTCTTAAGGATCCATCTCCCATGATATAAGAAATGTAACCTGCCCCCTGAGAGTCTCACCTGGAGGGGAGTTTGCCAGCCATGTGACAGAACCATCTTGGAAGTGGATCCTCCAGCCTTAGTCCAGCTGACATCTGGTGGAACAGAGATGAATTGTCCCCACTGGGCCTTGACCAAATGACAGAATGGTGAGCAAAATAAATGGTTGTTGTTTTAAACTAGTAACTTTTGAGGTGGTTTGTTATATAGAAATATAGATAGCTGGAATATTGCCCTTGAATGGGAGCTGGATGGCCAATAAAATGTGGAAGAGGTGATGTATAGCCTATACCTGTACTTAAAAGGCCTTGGGAGCTATGGTTCCATCTTGGTACCCTGCTTTTGGAGCCGGTTGGAGGATAAGGAACATGTGCCCAGCTGCCCTTTGCCCCAGCCAACAGGCCAACAGCAACCCTAACCTCCAGAAATGTGAGACCATCCTGAACCAGTCAGCCTCCCATTAACTGACCACAGATGCATGAACAAGCTAGTCAAAATCCACCAAGCCTGGTCCAGTCTAGAGCATCTTAAATATTCTCTTACCTGAATAATCTTGGAGAGGCAGCACATCACCCCAGCAGGCCCTTCTTTACATTACGTACAACTATTTGGTGCTAAACTCCAACTATGATACATGTCCCTGAGGGAGTGACATGAGGATATGTGTAAGGATAAATGATAAGGTAAGGAAAAAGAATATTTTTGTATGGCAAACTGAAGTAATAACTTTAAATAACTATTAATAAAAGAATGAATTTAAAAGCCAGAATACACAGACAATGAAATGCAGTGTAGCACTGAAAACGAGTGAACTAAAACTACAAGTATAAGAGACAATCTAACAAAAATAACATTGAGTGAAAACAACTTCGGTGGCAAAGTGAGAAGCATTTTTCTCTTAGGCATCTAAAATTTTTTAGCAGTTGGCCCTAAACTGGACACTGACATTTGGGTAAGCTACAAGAGGAAAAGGTAATGATCGTAGCTTATTTGATAGTTGAAATACAGATTTTATCATTTATGTAAGAGCATTTTCAACATTTCATCAAATTTATTCATATAAAAATAGAACTTATGCCTAATAAGCCATCTATCACAATCAATGAGCTATTGATATTTTGAGAGAATAATTCTTTTTTTTTTTGATCTATCCAACCATAATTTATTTTTTATTTTTATTTTTATTTTTTTACAACTTTATTGGAATATAATTGCTTCACAATGGTGTGTTAGTTTCTGCTTTATGACAAAGTGAAGCAGTTATACATATACATCTGTTCCCATATCCCTTCCCTCTTGCGTCTCCCTCCCTCCCACCCTCCCTATCCCACCCCTCCAGTCGGTCACAAAGCACCGAGCTGATCTACCTGTGCTATGCGGCTGCTTCCCACTAGCTATCTACCTTACGTTTGGTAGTGTATATATGTCCATGCCTCTCTCTCGCTTTGTCACAGCTTACCTTTCCTCCTCCCCATATCCTCAAGTCCATTCTCAAGTAGGTCTGTGTCTTTATTCCTGTCTTACCCCTAGGTTCTTCATGACTTTTTTTTTCTTAAATTCCATATATATGTGTTAGCATACGGTATTTGTCTTTCTCTTTCTGACTTACTTCACTCTGTATGACAGACTCTAGGTCTATCCACCTCATTACAAATAGCTCAATTTCGTTTCTTTTTATGGCTGAGTAATATTCCATTGTATATATGTGCCACATCTTCTTTATCCATTCATCCGATGATGGACACTTAGGTTGTTTCCATCTCTGGGCTATTGTAAATAGAGCTGCAATGAACATTTTGGTACATGACTCTTTTTGAATTATGGTTTTCTCAGGGTATATGCCCAGTAGTGGGATTGCTGGGCCATATGGTAGTTCTATTTGTAGTTTTTTAAGTAACCTCCATACTGTTCTCCATAGTGGCTGTACCAATTCACATTCCCACCAACAGTGCAAGAGGGTTCCCTTTTCTCCACACCCTATCCAGCATTCATTGTTTCTAGATTTTTTGATGATGGCCATTCTGACTAGTGTGAGATGATATCTCATTGTAGGTTTTTTTTTTTTTTTTTGCGGTACGCGGGCCTCTCACTGTTGTGGCCTCTCCCGTTGTGGAGCACAGGCTCCGGATGCACAGGCTCAGTGGCCATGGCTCACGGACCCAGCCGCTCCGTGGCATGTGGGATCTTCCCGGACCGGGGCACGAACCCATGTCCCCTGCATCGGCAGGCGGACTCTCAACCACTGCGCCACCAGGGAAGCCCTCATTGTAGTTTTGATTTGCATTTCTCTAATGATTAATGACGTTGAGCATTCTTTCACGTGTTTGTTGGCATTCTGTATATCTTCTTTGGAGAAATGTCTATTTAGGTCTTCTGCCCATTTTTGGATTGGTTTGTTTGTTTTTTTGTTATTGAGCTGCTTATAAATTTTGGAGATTAATCCTTTGTGAGGTGCTTCATTTAAAAATGTTTTCTCCCATTCTGAGTGTTGTCTTTTGGTCTTGTTTATGGTTTCCTTTGCTGTGCAAAAGCTTTGCAGTTTCATTAGGTCCTATTTGTTTATTTTTGCTTTTATTTCCATTTCAGAGAGAATAATTCTTGACAAACCTGGGATGTATACAAAAAGGCATATCAGTGATGTTAGACTTCAGCTTTAATTTCATCAGTTTTATGAACATTACTCAGAATTTGGCTGCCCAATAAGATTTTCAGAAATTTTATTTAGTATATAATATTTATTTCGTGTATTCAGACTATATTTGTCCTCTATTCCCAAAGCCTCAGGCTCTGCTTGCTGGGCATGGTTTACTTCCAGTTCAGTCAATGCCTCTGGGAACTGGAGCACAACTGGGCGAACGCCTGATCATTCCTGAGAATCACATCACAGAGCTGACACAGGCTTAAAAGCTTGATTCATACTTACCTGCAGGTCTCTTCTGGAATTGTGACTTTCACTCTGCCAAAGCATTCCGAAGATCTCCAAGAGCTGATTACACCAGCTCAGGGTGTGTCACTCAGGGAAGTGAGTACTGTTCCTCACTTGCCATCTTCCACATCTGGTCTGTGACCGGATGCCAGCCCTTCTGAAAACTGGTCAGCCGAGCTCTTCCTTCCTCTGCGGTTTTGCTTTGCTTTTGCCACAGATTAGATGAGATTACTGCCTCCCTGTCAAGGGTGAATACATCCTCCATCTTTGACCTGAGACTTCGCAGTGCTTCCCACTGCGGGAGGAGTATATGCCCTGCCCCCACCCTTAACTTGGGCTCCGCTAGGTGACTTGGATGACATGAGATGAGGTTGCTTGCGTGGTTGAGCTTGTTCTTTTGCTCTTTTGTCATCACTATAGGAAGAATTTGTCCCAAATAGCCTTCAGTCCTAAGGTGGAGCAGATCTGAACCTACTCACATCTGAGGCAGAGCCACTGTAGCCGACTTGCACACCTTTGAGTGAGAAAAATAAATGTTTCTGAAAGTAGGATTTGGAGGGTTGTTACACAGCAAAAACTGACTAATGTAAGTTTCAAGTTGAGTCACTCAGAGCTATGTAATTCCAAGTAGTCCATGAGCTGAGTAACTTTGGCAAATCTCTTCAACAAATATCTAGGACAGCTATTTCACAATATTAAATTGAAGACATCCTGTAGACCTAGTAAGTACGCTGCTTCCTCTTTTAATACAGCTTTAATATAATGCAGATTTGAATTTCTCCGTAGATGTTTATAGGCATTCTGTTTCTTTTCTCTGGTCAATGTGTAATTTTCAAAAACTTAAAAACATCATTCCCATACAAATATAGAATGAACACATGTCAACAATTTAGTCAATTCATTAATGAGGGAACAAATAAGGTAGTAAAACTGGTTCCAAGAGCATATAAGGTACAGTTATTTCTGTACATTAAGAAAAAGATTGTTAAAAGAAGGTTGCTAGGCTACATACAAAACTGGTTAATGCTCTACAGGGAAAGGAAACATTAACCTTTGAGGTTTTGTTTTATACTGGACTGTGGAAATGAATGAAGATCAACCAAACAAGCAAAGGTTATTTTTCAGATCTTGCTATAGCAAGGGAGTCAGCCATTATCACTTGCATTTTGGAAGAGACTCAATGGCAGGCAGAAGAGGAGGAGAAAAGCTTTATAATGGAAAAAAAAGGGAAGCTTTGGCTGTGCCCTGACGGAGGCTGTTGGCATGGGGAAGCCACAGGTGGGCTAAATAGAAGCAGGGCATCCTGTGTGATTGGTTGGGTTTATATTTGGCTTTCTCTGGTTGTTCTTAAGTTGGAAGCAGGGATAAAAATTAGAAAGCTGTCAGTTATTGATCCAGTCTTAGCCATTTTGGACTGATTGTTACAGAGATTATTGTTTGGCTTCCTGGATTAGTACTAGAGACTAGTACTCTAGTAAGACTAGAGTCTTACTTCTTACAGGTCCAGTCTACAGTTATATGGCTATATGGCTTCCAGGGCTGGTTACTAGAGATGATGGATTGATTTCCTGGGCTGGTTCCTGTAAGTTGTGGGTCAGAGTTCTGTTTTTATACACGGTCTGGCTACTGCCCATTTGTATATTCAGTCTCTCAGTAAAGAACTATACAAATTAACATGTAGCTTCACAGTAGTTGAGCTCTATTCAAATAATAAGTTGTAAGTCAAATACAGGTATATTCTCTTAGGAAATTAAAAAGTCCCTTGTGTAGGCCTAATAAACAAAATTATAATACGACATTGAAAAGACATCCCATTGAAAAGTCATATTCTTTACCTTATTTCCAAATTTTGGATAATGCTTGTCTTATCATTGTATATTAAGGAAGAACAGATACAGGAAATTGTGAGTAACCCATACAGTTTTGGAAAAAGTAGAAACTAGACAGGAAGTAGACAGAAGCACTGTAATTGTATCAGTACAAATTTAATACAGGAGGAAATGGCAATATTAGAAGAATCTATGTTGGGCACAGTTTGAGCAGCATTCTTCAATCTGCTTTACCCAGAGTAGGATTTATGTTCTTAAATCTTTGTTTGATTTACACCATGAGTCCATTTCTCAGTTGTTTCACAATCCAAGAGTCAAAGAGACAGATGTTGTCTATTTTTCTCCTCACATCTTAACACTAATTACTTCCCACAATGTATCATTCAGTGAACTAGATAAATAAGATTTATTTCACAGACTCTCTTGATCAGTGATTCAAGGAAAACTGGACACACAGGCCTTTTCTTTGGACTTGATATGCCCTCTTCCCCCTACCAGAGTAGCATCTGGCACAATTGTATTCAGCTTTGCAGTTTTTTGACCAAACTTCTAAAATTCTCAAATTCCTTACTGGAAGGTGGCTGGAACCTACTAACTCACTTGTGTTTGATAATTAGATAAAATATTTCTTTTCCAAAAACAAAAGGGACAGCACTTCATGCCTTCTTTTGGGTATCTCTGGTGTGCTGTTATCTGTATTTACCTACGTGTAAACTTGTTAATTCTGGTAGACATCCAACCATGCACCAGTATTTCACAAGACAGAGGGGTGGTATTGTTAATAGGAAAAAGTCTTCAAAATGTAATATTAATTTACATACAAATTTAATTAACTGGCTTCAACCATGGTAAAAAAGAAAATCTATATTCCTACTTTAAATTTTATTTGAACTAAATTTTCTCAATTACCATTACTATGTAGTTTACTAATTCCTACAGTAGTACCATTTATGGCCAGAGTGTCAACCACATGTTTTTCCACTAGATGTCAGTGCATCCCCACACTGAAATTATTGGTAGAGTATCCATCTGGTGACCAAAAAAAAAAAAAAAAAAAAGTCTGCATGAGAGGTCACATCCTACCTCCCTCTTATTGGCATGAGAGATGCCACAACTAGACCAACTTTCTATTATTTTCCATACAGGACAGGATCAGATTGCTTTTATCATTGGCTGATTGACATCTGCAAACTATGGTCTCAGTAAACACTTGCTTTCTTCCCCGTTGTTAAGCATGGCTGTCTGCAATTGAATTTGGAGAGGTAATCAATGCTTTGTTTTGCTGCCTGAAATTAACCATACAGAATGAAACTGAATGCCAAGATTAGGTGACACATATAAATCTGTCTTTCAGTCATATGACTCATTTGTAATGACCTCCAGAGTGTGCCATTTCTCACGCGGTTGTTACAGCCATACTGCCTACAGTCACTTTATCTGAAACCCCTGAGACTCAATCGCCTCCTTCCAACTCAGGCTCAGAGTCTGTGTAGAATGAGCAGTATGTGTAGTACAATAGAGTCATGTGTTCTTGCCTTCACACGAGCAGGTGTTTAATCAGAGTGCCTTTGGTGCAGTCTCAGGAGTTCATGGTGGTGATAACTACAGGTTCAGAAACTCTTTGCATGGGAACAATTCAGACTGACAGTCTTTGAATCATATCTGGTTGAGTTAAAGGTGCATTTGCCAGAGGATGCTCTGAAGAACACTGGTCCTGTAGGATGTGGCTGGATGATACTAAAAGATCTAACAGAAGATCCTAAAAGGATTCTATGGAATACTCTGCAGAAACCCAAATCAGACGTGTTTCTCTGTTGTAGAACTTCCAGCAGCTTTAGTATTCTTGTGTGCATTATGAATATCCAAGAAGAGGTTACAGTATACAGGGTTTTACAACTTTTTTTAAACCTTAGAATAATTATTTGACAGTTTGCCTTGCCAAACTAGTTGATTTTGAAATGTGAAAAAAGACTAAAAGACCTCTGGACTATAATAAGATAATCGTCTCATATTCCTCTTTCATCTTTCTCCTTCCTTCCTCCTCATATATTGAGAACGTGTTAATATGTCAGGTGCTGTGCAGGAACAATGTAATAACGGAGATGCCATACAAAGAACAAAGGGAATTACTAGGGCTTAGTTTTTCCAGTAATGTATCATCTTTGGATCTCAGTACATTTTACATTTAGAAAGTTTCAAAGTCTGCAAACCACCTGGAAGAGGCGGCACTGCCACTGGACACACGGCTCACAGGGAAGGAAATATCTCCCTATACATTCAGGGGAATCCTTTCAACTTGTACTGCAATCTTTTAGTGAGGGATTGACAGGAAAGAGATTTAGCCAACAGGAATCTAATAGGCAAATTCAGACTTGTTGGTATGACAGAGGCAAATGTTTGAAACAGAATTAAGTGATCTAAAGACACTGTCTAAAAAAACCACACAAGGAGGGATGTTAGAGGCAAGAACAAGGGTTAAAATGCAGAAAATTGAAAGCCTGCCTGGAGCTCACAGTGTCCAGTGGCAAGCAAGGCCTTAAGACTGAGAGGATTCCTTGTTTGGTGCTTCTCTCTTGTGACAACATGAGGTCTTAAAATGCTCACTGAAACTTGAATGAGGCAAATCTTAGGTTGGTAAATATAGATGCTGCAAGGTCGGAGCTGGGCCTCCCCTCTCCTGCGAATCTTTGCGTGGTGGGCACCATCTGCCCTCCGATCATCAATTTATCCCCATAGTCCTGTCCTGGGGATTGAGAACTCTTCCCTCTTCTCTTTTCACAGATTTCTAGCATTTTCTCAGAGAAGTGCAGAGAAGGCTGGAGGAGGGGTGTGGAGAGGTCAGGGCACAACGCTGTCTTTGGGAGGACACTTGGAAGATGGCTAGATCATTAGACTGGGCTGTTTCAGGTAGAGGGATGAAAGTGTGTCTTGACCTTCAACCAGTGGCCATGGGATGTGAATGATAAAATTAAGGCTTTGATAATCATCCATGTGTAAGCCCCACTTCATCAGCTTGAAGAAAAAAATAAAATCGCTTTTTAAAAACTTTCCTTGAAATTATGATATACATACAGAAAATTGGGCATAAGCGTAAATCTTGAGGAATTTTCACAAACTGAAATGTACCCTTTTAACTAGTACTCAAATCAAGAGACAGAACATCACCAGGGCCCCAGAAGTCCACTTTGGTTCACTTTCACTCATTACCTCATGCCAAGAGCAGCCACAATCCAACTTATAACAGCACAGATTAATTTTGCCTGTCTTTGAACTTCATATAAACGGAATCTTACAATTTGTGCTCCTTTGTATATGGTCTCTTTTATTCAGCATTGTATTTGTGAGGTTCATCTTTACTGTGGATTGCTCATTCCCATGGGTGTAGAAAATTTTATCATGGAAATTGTTTACCATTTATTCACCTATTTACTGTTGAAGGGTGTGGCAGTGATTTCAGTTGGGGGTGATGGGAACAATGCTGCTATGACCAGGCTTGCACGTGGTTTCTGGAGAATGTGTAGATGGGTCACGTTTCATTCAGTGTTAAATCTATTGGCACAGAACCAATGGGATCTGATTAAGAAAAGTCCATCCTTCACTATCTCAGATTGCATTCCCTAGGCAAGTCCAAGAACAGCAAAAGCTCAGCACCACCACCTTGCAGAGGAAAAGCAGAAATTCTAGCACATCTGCCTCTAACACTGCTCTCAGCTCCCCTTTGAGGTCTGCTGCAGCCCATCACACACTGTGCATCTGGCCACAGGAGACAAGGTCTCCGCATTATAGAGTCACCACTGTACAGGGCGATCAAACAGATTTGCTCGCAGGACTGGTTCTTGCCATGTGTACATACAAACAGCCCCACCTGCCCCAGCCCCTCCTCCTTTTCCTGCCCATGAACCAGGGCAACTAGATCGGGTGAAGTTTGGGCCCCACATCCTCACACAAGTGTTCATAACCAGATATTCTCTAGTCTATGCCTAGAAATAGGCTTGCTTTGTAATCTGAGTCTCAGTTTAGATTCCCCATGGTTATGATGAGTACTTCAGAATTCTCTGTTGATTGTTCCTGCCACCTGATCTCTGCCAGTGCCACATTCAGTGTGTCTATACACCTTGACACTTAACAGTAAGGGGGCCTTGAGCTTGCTCGCATTTCTCCCAGAATGCTCCTTGAGTCCCCCAACAATGAATAGATTCAAAAAGGCATGGAAGGGAGGTACCATCTAGCTCCATCTGCCATCAGCTCTAAGCTCTGGGCCTTTGCAAAACTGAAACATTTTCTAACAGAACAATGGGTACCTGTTTTCCATTAGTATAATTAAATGGAAAAAAGAATATCTTCATCAAGGTGACCTAATATTGACTGATAGAAAGCAAATTGCAAAAGGATAACTTTTTGCAACATAATACCATTTGTGTGAAATTTAAAACCCCAAGAAACATTGATATATTTTATTGGCAACAGTTAAAAATAAGCCTGAGAATGGAACATACCAGTCTCAGGATGGTGGTGACCTCTGGAAAGGTGTGGGTGGTAGGGTTTGGCAGGAGACATTAAGTGCATTTGTGACATTTTTTCCAGAGTAATCCAAAGCAAATATAGCAAAACAGTCATGTCTCTTAAATCCTGGTGGTAGATTCATGAATGGTTGTTATATTATTTTCTGAACTTTACATTTGAAAGATTTCATACTTTTTAAATTAAATTTTAAAGTTTTTCTTGTATACACTTCTCCAATACTAAGCTGAAAATGTGAAGTAGAAAAAGCAAGCAAAACTGTATACTGTATATAGTGTGATCCCAACCCTGTGCCAAAAAGTGAAAAGAAAGGAGATTAAAAAACAAATCATAATAAAAGGTTAGCAGTTATTTCCAGTTGGTGGTATGTGTGTACATGCCTGTGTGTGATACAGAGATAGCATGTGTGTTTTTCTTTATACCCCTTTATTTTCCTAATTACTGAAGGAAATTATGCCAAATGTGGCATAAAATTATTTTGAGCTGAAGACGGACATTTGAGAATCAAGAAATGCAGAGGAGGGTCTGTCTGAACCCCACTTCCCTTTATTTGCCTAAGGGTAGAATCTTCCAAAAGAATTCAATTGCCATAAATCCCCCTTCTAAGGAGGTTTCCTGTACTGTGGAAAATGAGAAGCTGGCATTGGGATGAGAAATTGCAAAAGCAAACATTGTTATGAAACCATCATACCTCCCCATGTACTCTCCTAGAGCACTGTTTCTCTTTCCCCAAAGTCATTCATTTTCTCCTAAGTGCCCTTTCTCCCCCTCCTCTTCTCCTGGTAAGATGGTATATAAGCCCCCAATTCTAACTTCTTCTTTGAGCCACATTTTCTGTAAGCTCCCATGTACTTATGTGAATAATCTTTGTCTTCTCTTGGGTTAATGTATCTTTTGTGTTTAATTTGCATGCCCCTAATTATTAAACATAAGTGAGAAAAGAAGTTTTTTTCTCGCCAACTTTATCTATCTAATTATTTATCTAATTGTTAACTAGTACAAATGAGGGGTGGGGAAGAGTGGAATACAGTAAAAAGAGACAGAAATCTGGTCTAGAACCAATGGACATTTGCCAAGCCCAGGGCTGGGTAGGTACCAATTCCTTGCATTGCCTTAGCCCTGTGGCAAGTGAAGTCTACCTCTGTCTGTTTCCTCCTGCCTCACTCAAACCCTCTCAGGCTGTAAGTCCTAGCAGTTTCCTTGCATGAAAACTGGGGCTCAGCTCTGCTTGTTCTAAGCTGCCATGGTGCTTAGAAGTGGCAAAAAGAATCCAGCTGTCTCAACTAAGGAATTTCATTTCACACTTCTCGGCTGCTGACGAGGGCTGACTGATCTTGTTTAAAGAAGGCCTGGCATTATTTGAGCCTCTCGTTATTTGCATCTAAGCTGTGCTTCCTAAATTGCAAGAAGACATTGTCAGAAGAGGGAGACAGGTTGAGAATAGGACCGAAAGGGTGAGAATGGGCTACTTAGTGAAAGGGGACATTGCTCAAGATGAAGGATGCCTGGAAGTATCAACCGTCCCAGATCACTTGCAGACCCTACCGTCACCTGATGCCATTGCAGCCATTGCATTTGAGGAGCTTTTCTTGAAGTTCTCTGCTTTCTGGAATCTCCCTTTCATCTGTCAGTACAATTATTCCCTTCCCTTATCTGTCAGTGCTTCTCAAACCTTAATGCACATACAGATCATCTGGGGATCTAGTTAAAGGGTAGATTGTGACACAGCAGGTCTGGGCTGGGACCTGAGATGCTACATTCTTAACCTGCTCCCAGGTGATACCAAGGCTTCTGGTCCACAGACTGAACTTGGAGTAGCTAAGCACTTATAGCACTTCTTTAATTTTTAAAATGAATACCTATGGCATCAGTTGGGTTATTGCCAGAGAAGAATGCAGAAAAGACGAAAATGAACATTTATTGAGCACCTATTGAGTACTGTCAGGTACTATTAGCTCATTTAATGCTCATGTCTGCTGCTTATGTCAGTCTTTGGTTAAGCAGAGCCCTCCACATGGGATGGCCCTCTACCCCAGCCCCTGATTTCTGTCCACTGAATTTTGAATCATCTTTTAAGACTCAGTCCAAGCAATCCTGTATTCAACAGATCCGTTCCTGAAAGGAAGGAAATATAACCGGATTCATCCTGTGTCCTGAGTCCCTACCAGTATCTGACATTCAGTTATAGTACAGTTATTGTAGAGGAGGAAAAAACTTTTCCTCTGCTCTCTCAGGTTAAGTGACTGAGGCTTGCAAATTAAACTTACAAAAGACAGCTTAACAGGAGAAAAAGCATACAAATTTTATTCAATTTTACAGTATGTGCACAGGGTTCCACAAAAAAGAAGTGAAAAGCCATAGAAGTGGTTAGATTAGAAGCTTATATTCCATTTTAACAAAAGGTGATAAATTGTGGAGAAGTGACAATATAAGGGGAAGGGGAAGTTTGGGCTTCTAGGAGTGATAAATTATGGGAATGTATTTACGTATGGGGAAACTAATGGAAGATAAGGTTTATTTTAGTAACATTTGTTACAGCAGATTCATCTTGGTGCTCAATTTCTCATCTTCTTTATGGCCATACAGCTCCCCTGGAGAGGCAATTTATGGCAGTTCTAATTTCTCAGAAGTTTCTGCTTTTAGTCAGACAAGGGAAGCTCTGAGAAGGTTTCTTTCTGCATCTGTTCTCAATTGTCTTGGGCTCAAAATGATCCACATGCCGAAGTGGCATATTTTGGAGTGGTATATTCTGATTCCCTTCAGCACTGAATTAATGTTTTTTAGAGGAATAAGTGAATCTCTAAACAATAATCATGAGAAATAGGTATTATCACTCAGATTTTATAGATGAGGAAGCTGGGAATCAGAGTTAAAGTGACTTATCCAAGATCACACAGTAAAGAGTAGAGGCAGCATTCAACTTTGTACTTATGCTACTTCAAGCCTCAAAAATTAAAAAAGGCAAATTATTAAAAGTTGTGAGAGGGGATTTAGAAAAATATTCCTTTTTGCTGTGTTTTTCTTATCTATGATGGTACTGGAAAGTTTCCAATATGTACTTATCTTATTTTTATTTTTATAATACAAAGCTCCTTTGAGACCAGACACTCAGTTTGAATATAATAATATACTTTAACCTTAATTGTTCATGGTACAAAGTATATTCCAGCGAAACTGGATCAAGGCAAACTTGGGAAGCAGCAGAATATATCTCTGGGCACCTCTTTGTCCCTTTGGTCTTTTCTCCTCTTTCTTCCACATAATACCCTGACCTGGGTGTCCAATTTCCTCATTATCACCTTACACCTGTTAAGATGTCTATTATCAAAAAGATGAGAGATAAATGCTGGCAAGGATGTGGAGAAAAGGGAACCCTTGGACACTGTTGGTGGGAATATAAACTGGTGTAGCTACTATGGAAAACAGTATGGAGGACTCTCAAAAAATCAAAAATAGAACTACCATATGATCCAGCAATTCCACTTCTAGGTATATATGCAAAGGAATTGAAATCACTACGTCAGAGGTCAAAGAAGTATCTGTACTCCCATGTTCATTGCAGCATCATGCACAATAGCCAGGGTGTTGAAAACAACCAACATGTTCATCACTGGATGAACTGAATAAAGAAAATGTGGTAGATATAGTCTATCAGTATTATTCAGCCGTGAGAAAGAAGGAAATCCTGCCATTTGTGACAACATGGATGAACCTTGAGGGCATTATGCTAAGTGAAATAGTCTAGACAGAGAAAGGCAAATACTGCATAGTATCATTTATATGTGATGCTGAATTAAATAGCCATGTGCACAAAATGGAAAGCAAAACCAGAATCCTTGCCAGCCAAACAGAAGCCACACACACACAAAAAAACAAACAGCACAAGGCTCAAACTGGCTTCCAACTCCCACTAAGCCAGTAGCCTTGGTCAAAGCGGTGCCTTACAAATGGGATCTTCCTAATGGAAAAATCCCCAAACGGGAACCAGAGGTTCCCCAAACGGACCAAGTTGAGCAACCTCAGTGTGCACACTGGGGTGCTCACCAAAATGCCTGCAGAGGTGTTGCGGCATCGCGAACACTACTTTTCTGCTTCCCCAAAATAATTCCTCGACGTAGGAAGTCCAGGGCAGTGCAGGCAGGAGGAAGAGGGGAACATCCTCTAGGCAAAGACGGCCTTGGCAGCTGCTAGGGTGGTCCCTCTTCGGCCGTCTACTCCTGCCTCAGAGTTCCAGCTGCCAAGATGGCGGACAGGATATGACTGGGGCTTGGCCTTTCCAGGCAAGTGTCCCAGGTGATCTGGCCTCTAAAGGAGTTCTCCAGCCCTCCGCTCTCTTGAAAGAGGCTGGTGTGGAGAAAACCTCGGAGCATCCGATCAAGCCAAGGGACCCCCCTACCTGGGACCATCCCAAGTGGCCCCACGTTGGGTGCCAAAATTGATGCCGAAAGCTCAGCTTCTCTGTACACCGGTACCTAATCGAATCTGAGACAGAGTTTTGGGTGAAGTAGAAAAGAATAGCTTTATTGCTTTGCCAGACAAAGGGGGACACAGTGGGCTCCTGCCTCAAAAAACTGTGTCCCCAGTTGGCAAGGATAGTGAGAAGTTTTATAGTAATTGTTCAAAGAGGGTGTGATCAGCTCGTGGACATTCTTCTCATGGGTTGGTGGTGAGGTAAGTAGGAGTCAGCATCTTCAGCCTTCAGGTTCCAGCTGGTCTGGGGTCTGTGTGCTTGTGGGTAGCATACCATTTAATCCTTGACTTCTCCCATTTGGAGGGGGTTTCAGTATCTGCAAAACAGCTCAAAGATATTGTTGTGTGGATCCGTTGATGGGGAACCAGAACCTTGCCCCAAGGCTGCATTATTGTTTCTCGTGACTGTTTGTTTCTCCCTTGTCTCGCATCCCCTCCCTTTCCTAATTAACAACTGCTTGTATCTGCCCATTGGAACTCAGGGAAGGTTACGGAGGTTGAATGAAGGCTATTTCCTGTAATCCAAGAAATGGGGGACACAGAAAGTCTTTGTGCCCAGGAGTCCCACAGGGCCCTGCTTGGTATCATATGTGGACTCAAAAAATTAAAAGAAGTCGAACTCAGAAACAGAGTAGAATGGTGGTTTCTTGGGACTGGAGGTTGTAGAAAATAGGGAAAAGTTGGTAAGTTGTACTACAAACTTTCAGTTATAAGATGAATAAGGTCTGAAGATCTAATGTATAACATGGTGACCATAGTTGACATAGCACTGTAGTGTATAGTTGAAATTTGCAAAGAAAGTAGAACTTAAGTATTCTCACCAAAAAGAAAAAAGTAAACATGTGAGGTAACAGATGTGTTCATTAACTTGGTGGTGGGACTCTTTTTAGTGTAAACTTGTGTCAAATCATCACATTGTACACTTAAATATATTACAACTTTATCAGTTATACCTCAGTAAAGCTAAAAAAAATAAACCTACAGGTAAGGAAGAACTACTTCAACAGAGTTAGCTATATGAGGTGATGGTTGTGATAATTATTTCACAATGCATATATATATATATATATATATATATATATATATATAGCAAGCCATCACATTTTATACTCTAAATACATACAATTTTATTTGTCAGTTATTCCTGAATAAAGCTTTAAAAACTTTAAAGAAGATGATATCAAGGAAATATTTTTGATATTTTAGATGTGATATTGACATTGGGGTTATGTAAAATATGTTAAGTGTTAGAAGTGCATATGGAAATATTTAGAGTAAAATGGTACAATGTCACGGATTTTCTCTAAAATACTACAATATAAGAAAGAGTTAAAGTACAGTGAAATAGTGATAATTCAAAATTCAGGCAGATGGGCATATGGAGGCTCATTATATCATTTTTTGTACTTTTGAAAACTTTCATAAGTTAAAACAACTGCCCAATCCTAACAATCAAATTCCTGGGCATAAAACCCAGAGAAATTCCCACTCAGGACTTATATACATGGTTGATCACTGCAGCCTGGTTTGCAGTAGCAGCAGGTGGAGTTGGACACAACCTCCCTGTCCATCGCTGGGGGAATGCCTAAGCAGAAGGTGATGGTGGTGCAGGAGGGTATCTTAATCTGCAGTTAGGAGTGAGAAGTTCTGGGGGTCGCACCCACAGCCGTCGGGGTAGATCTTAAAATAGAGTGCTGAGGGTAAAAGCAAGAAACACAAAAATATATATCACAACTTAATTCTTTTTTTTTTTTTTTTTAATTGCGGTACGTGGGCCTCTCACTGTTGTGGCCTCTCCCGTTGTGGAGCACAGGCTCCGGACGTGCAGGCTCAGCGGCCATGGCTCACGGGCCCAGCCGCTCTGCGGCATGTGAGATCCTCCCGGACCAGGGCACGAACCCGTGTCCCCTGCATCGGCAGGCGGACTCTCAACCACTGCGCCACCAGGGAAGCCCCTTAATTCTTTTTTTATTATACATATATAAAATATTATTTTTATCTAATATGTATTTATATATAATTAATATATACATTCACATAAAACCACACTACATATTTCTCAAAGATGCTATAAAATTCTAGAAAATATATCCAGTACATTGGAATGGTTGCTTGTAGAGGTTAGGAGAGTTGGAGATGGTGATGGGGATGAAAGAGAGTCACTGAATAAAACAAGGAAGTGGCCCTATGTGGAGTAGTAATGTGAGTGTGCCAATCTTAGCAGGATGATTACCTCAGCTTTTCCCACTCCAAAAGACACAAAAATGTCCCACCCAGGGCCTCCTGAATCAAAATGGGAAATAGGAGGGCTAGAAATATCCTTTTTTTTTGAAGTCCTCTCAAGTGATTCTTAAACACCCCCAATTTAATCCATCTTCAGGGGAACCTCCTGGTTCTAGGTCACCAGGTTAGGCCAAGAACAGCAGAACACAAGCTCCGAGGAAGGGCATGCAAAATTCACCCCAATGTGAATTCCTGTTTGTGTGAGTAAATGGGAATTAGTTCTGAGAATGAGCACTGTATAAATGCTAATTACTTCTGGGCAAACTTAATCTCCTATTTACCACTTAGGGAATTTCCTTTTCAATCCACCTGTAAAGGAGGAAAAGAAACTATTGTTATTCTCACCAGTGTTGATTATAATGAGTCAGGCATAATGCAAAGAGGAAAGAATAAAGGATGATGTCCGATATTGATGAAGTATAAGAGGAACAGGCAGCTTCAGACGCTGTTGGTGGCAATGTAAACCGGTACCGCTCACAAATCCTGTCTCAAAATTTCCCTTTATAGGAATTTATCCTCTAGAAACACTCCTATGAATGTATAAGACACATGTATAAGAATGGTCATTTCCACATAGATTGCCATCGGACAAAGAAAGAGAGCAACCCAAATGTCCTTGAATATGAGACTAATTAATCATATTATGGTATGTCAGTAACTGTTCAAAAGAATGAGAATCTATGCATACTTCCAGGGAGGGGAATATCCCCCTCCTTCCTCTCTTAGTTCTTTTGGCTGGCAATTGAAAATGACATAAGGCAGATGAACAGGAAAAAACATCAAATTTATTATGTGCACTTAGAATTCACATAAGAATGAAAAATTGCAAAGACAGCCAGGCAAGATGAGGTGTATATATATTATTCTGGACTAAAGAGGAGAAATAGGGGTCTGAGACTTCAAAGGGAAGTAAGGTAATTCACAGGAAGGTAAAGAGTTACTGTTTGGTAAACAGATGTTGCTGGCCCATCCAAAAAACGGGACACAGAGAGGACTTTGGTCAAATGGGCTTTGCTAGGTTCCTCCCTTTCTACAACACTTAATACTTCACTGTAGTTAACTATGATGATAGCCACTTCTGGGACAAGCCTCCTATTTTAAATTCTTTTAGGCAGTAAGGGGGAAGTTCAGAGGTTCTTCCTGAGTCTTTTGGGCCTTGATTGTTTTCAGCTCAAAATAATCCACTTGTCAGAGTAGCACATCTTGGGGTGGCCTGCCCCCAACCCCATCAATACTAATGTAAAAACATCTTTCTAAGATGTAATATTTCCAAAAGATACTGCCAAGAGAAAAAGTAAATGGGAGAGCAGTATGTATAATTTTTGTTTTTTAAAGAAGAAAATGAAAATAAAATATTCTAGCATATGTGTAGAAAAAGCAAAGTTGAATGTATATACTCTGATTTGTTTACAGTGATAATCTGTAGGGCAGGAGATTGGGGAAGTTCCATTTTATGCATTAAGTGTTGTTGACTGAAAAAAAAAAAAAACACCCATGTAGAAGCTGTGAGTCAAGTTTATTCATTGTCTTACTAAGGACGATAGTCCGGAAGTCAGCCTCTCAGATAGCTCTGAGGAACTGTTCTGAGGGTGGGGTGGGGGGGAGGTGTCAGTATATATGTGATTTTGGTGAAGGGGTATATGCAACCAACCACACATCTTGGTAAAAGGTTGCTGCTGGTCACAAGGAACAGATGTCTTAGTTAGTAGTTTCAGTGCTTTTCTTTCTTTTTTTAAAATTTATTTATTATTTTTGGCTGAGTTGGGTCTTCGTTGCTGTGCTTGGGCTTTCTCTAGTTGCGGTGAGCGGGGGCTACTTTTCGTTGCGGTGCGTGGGCTTCTCACTGTGGTGGCTTCTCTTGTTGCGGAGCATGGGCTCTAGGCGCGCGGGCTTCAGTAGTTGTGGCTCGTGGGCTCTAGAGCGCGGGCTCAGTAGTTGTGGCACACGGGCTTAGTTGCTCCGCGGCATGTGGGATCTTCCTGGACCAGGGCTTGAACCCGTGACCCCTGCATTGGCAGGCGGATTCTTAACCACTTCACCACCAGGGAAGTCCCTCAGTGCTTTTCTCAGTATGGGAAGATGAAAGAATTGGGATTCATAACATTTTCTCCTGAAAATATCTGACTATCTGAAGGCCTGTTCTGCCAGTTTTCCCAGCGCACAGAGTGCCTCATCGTGACCTCCGTCCTGAACTCCTCTCAGGGTGTGTTGTAGATCAGGGTCTGCTGTGGCTAAGGAGTCAATCCTTGCAGAACTGGATGTCAAGTGACATTGTTTAGTTGGCAGGACTTACGAAATAGTTGTATGTCAACCAACTCTGTATTGAATTTATAATTTGAGGGAAAACAACAAAGATTTGTTGGTCTCCTAGCAAATTAAGTAGAATTCTAAAAAGGTCTCCACTCTCCTATATGACATACTATAGGACTTAGCACCATGCTGTGAGAACACATTTTGATTAAGTAGACATTTTGTGGTTGAGGAAGTTTACTAATAGGAAGTCATTGGCTTATGATATATGGAAAATGGAATTGTTTAAGCAAGCAAAAACTAGACCAGCAAGAAATCCAAGCCAGACCAAGTGCTTACACGTAGAAAGGGCCAAAGAGAATATAAGTTGCTCTAAAAACTGAAAGCAACTGGTTCTCATAATAAGATCTATAATCTTTTGAGCTAATTATTTTCTTTGCTATATCCTTCACTGAGGAGCAGGACAGGTTTTCAGAATGAAGTTGCTGTTAAAGCCTCCTCTAGCCCCTCCACCAGCAGAAAAAAACTGAGTAAGCCAGGAGGGAAATCAGAGTGCAGTGGCAGGGAAGTAATGTGGACAGTTAAATTGCAGTTACCTAGGGGCATTTTTTTTTAAATTTAATTTCTATTTTATATTAGAGTATAGTTGATTTACAATGTTGTGTTAGTTTCAGGTATAAAGTTATTCAGTTATACATATATCAATACATATATCCATTCTTTTCCTAAATAGGTTATTATAGAATACTGAGTAGAGTTCCCTGTGCTATACAGTAGGTCCTTGTTGGTTATCTATTTTATATATAGTAGTGTGTATATGTCAATCCCAACCTCCTAATTTATCCCTCTCCCCACCTTTCCCCTTTGGTAACCGTAAGTTTGTTTTTGAAGTCTGTAAGTCTGTTTCTGTTTTATAAATAAGTTTATTTGTATCCTTTTTTTAGGTTCCACATGTGATATCATATGATGTTTCTCTGTCTTTGTCTGACTTCACTTAGTATGATCATCTCTGGATCCATCTATGTTGCTGCACATGGCATTATTTCATTCCTTTTTATGGCTGAGATTCCATTGTATATATGTGCCACATCTTCTTTATCCATTCCTCTGTCAGTGGACATTTAGGTTGTTTCCATGTCTTGGCTATTGTAAATAGTGCTGCAGTGAACATGGGGTGCATATATCTTTTCAAATTGTGGTTTTCTCCAGATATATGCTCAAGAGTGGGATTGCTGGATCATATGGTAGTTCTATTTTTAGGTGTTTTTTTTTTTTTTTTTTTTTTTTTTGCGGTACGCGGGCCTCTCACTGTTGTGGCCTCTTCCGTTTTGGAGCACAGGCTCCAGACGTGCAGGCTCAGTGGCCACGGCTCATGGGCCCAGCCACTCCTCGGCATGTGGGATCCTCCCAGACCGGGGCATGAACCCGTGTCCCCTGCATCGGCAGGTGGAATCTCAACCACTGCACCACCAGGGAAGCCCTATTTTTAGTTTTTTAAGGAACCTCCATACTGTTCTCCTTAATGGCTGTCCCAATTTACATTCCCACAGACAGTGTAGGAGAGTTCCCTTTTCTCCGCACCCTCTCCAGCATTTATTGTTTGTAGATTTTTTGATGATGGCCATTCTGACTGGTAGGAGGTGATACCTCATTGTAGTTTTGATTTACATTTCTCTAATAATTACCCGTACTGAGCATTTTTTCATGTGTCTGTTGGCCATCTGTGTGCCTTCTTTGGAGAAGTGTCTTTTTAGGTCTTCTGCCCATTTTTTGATTGGGTTGTTTTTTTGATATGAAGCTATATGAGCTGTTTGTATATTTTGGAGATTAGTCCCTTGTTGGTCACTTTGTTTGTAAATATTTTCTCCCACTTTGTGGCTTATCTTTTCGTTTTGTTTATGGTTTCCTTTGCTGTGCAAAGGCTTTTAAGTTTAACTAAGTCCCATTTGTTTATTTTTGTTTTTATTTTCATTGCTCTAAGAGGTGGATCTAAAAAGATATTGCTGTGATTTCTGTCAAAGAGTGTTTTGCCTATGTTTTCCTCTAAGAGTTTTATAGTATCCAGTCTTACATTTAGGTCTTTAATCCATTTTGAGTTTATTTTTGTGTATGGTGTTAGAGAATGTGTTAACAACACTAGTTAGTTGCCTTCCCACCTCCAGTGACAGCTGCACCCGGACTGTAGAAGTGGAGAGCTTGCTTTCGTTATCCAGGTCTGGAGGTGCTTGAGGGAGGGGGAGCGGGTGTTCACAGCCCAGGGATTTCGTTCCCCTGAGCTTTAAGGAAACCAATACCCTGTATGAGATCTTGGTGAGCTCTGCCAAACAGACGTAATAGGGTATCAGTGAAGAGAACCTAACACTGGGGGTCTGGACATGTGCAGTGAGTCTGCATCGCCAGCTAGCTCGTTGATTTTGAGCAAATTGGTTGCCTTTTTAGGCCTCATTTTTTTTTAATTTGAAAAATGAGACCAAAAATAGTACAAATCTAATTCTATCGTTCATCAAATAAGGTGGTTTTAAGGATTAAACAAGGTAATGCTCGCAGAGTATTCAGCATAACACCTAAGAGATAATTAGTGCTTGATATATAATACCAATGATTCTTACCATTGCAGTTGATGAAATAAAGTATATTTTGAGGCCAGTTTTCTTCTAGGTGGTGTATTACTTTTCTATTTCTGTATAACAAATCGCGATAAATATTTATGACCTCGTATGATTTCTTTGGGTTAGGAATTAGGTGTGCCTTATCTGAACCGTCTCTGTTGGGATCTCTCATGAGATACTACAATCAAAATTTCCACCGTGACTGTGGTCTTCTGAAGGCTTGACTGGGGCTGGAGGATTGCTTCCAAGATGGTGCCTCACATGCCTGGCAAGTTAGGGCTCTTGTTGGGAAGAGGGATCACTTCCCCATCATATGGGCCTCTTCATAAGGCTGCCTGAGTTTCCTCATGACATGGTGGCTGGCTTCTCATACAATGATCCAGGAGAGTGTGGCAGAAGCCCCACTTTATTTTATGACCTTCCTTTTATGGAAGTCACATTCATCATTTTCCCAGTGTCCTATAGGTTACACAGGTCAGCCTCACTTAATGTGGGAGGGGGCTGTACAAAGTGTGAGTACCAGGAGGCAAGATTCACAAGAGCCATCTTGGAGGCTGAACTCCATAGACCTTAAACCTTCCTTAGACCAAATGAAACTCTAATTCTCACTTGACCAGCATCCAGACAGTATAGGCCTCTTCCTACATGAGAATGGAAGTTTCAGGAGGAGGAAAGCAAAGATAAATTATGATACCCTTCTTCAGGACATTACAGTCTAGGAGGGAAGGTAGACATGCATATAAGGAGTAAGGGCAGGGAAAGGGATACTTGTGAATCAGTCTTTTAGTTCTTGGGTGGGCAGCAAATAATAATCAAAATCACAATATTAACCAACATTTATTGAGTGTTATCTGTGTGTAGGAATGTACTAAATCTCTTTGTAGTAGCTCACTTAATCCAACTCTGCAAGGGAGTAGAGGGGAGGTACTATTATCATCCCATTTTCCAGATAAAGGCAACTGGGACACAGAGAAGTTAAGTAATAGCCCAAAGGTCACACAGAGTAAAATTAGATGAGATTTCTGTCCAGAGAGGCTGGCTCTAGAGTCCATGTTCTCAATCCTTACATGTATCAGTCTGGGTTAAATCAAGGAAGCAAAAGCACCATGAGAACTATAGAATAAGGAATTAATTACAAGAATTAGACCTTACCCAGATGTGAGAAGAGCTGGAAGAATAAGGATCCACAGACAGAAGTTGAGGAATCAGAGAAAGGTCATGTATTTGTTAGTTAGGGTTGCCATAACAAAGTAGACTTGCTGGTTAAAATAATATATGTATTTTCTCACAATTCCAAGCTTAGAAGTCCAAGATCAAGGTGTCATCTGGGTTGGTTACTTCTAAGGCCTCTCACTTTAGCTTGCAGATGGCCATCTTCCCCTGGTGTCCTCACATGGTCTTTTGTCTGTGTGTCTGTGTCCTAATTTCCTCTTTTTATAAGGACACTGGTCATATTGGATTAGGACCCAACCATATGACCTCATTTTACCTTAATCACCTCTTTAAAGGCCCCATCTCCAAATACAGTCACATTCTGAGGTCCTGGAGTTAGGACTTACACAAATGAGTTTTGTGGGGACATAATTCAGCCCATAATAGGTCACTAAGCAGCCCTGGTGGGGGTGGATGAGCAGAACCTCAGGAAAATCTGGAAGCTATGACACACTCCAGCTGCTGCAGTGGGGCCGCGAAGGGAGCTGACGTAGAAGTTCGCAGAGGGTCAGCTCTCCATGACTGTCACTTTATGAGCTCCTGGCTGTGGGCCTGGGCTCAGCACGGCTCACCAGGACCAGCGGTATGAAAGGAAAATTGGACGTATGGCAGGGAAGTTACGGACAAAGTGAACCCAACAGCACCTCGGTGTCCGCCCCTCAACACCTGCCACCAACACTGACCTCCAGAGGATAGTGGCTGCTGCTCCATGTCCATGTCCAGATCTTAGACAGCTTCACTTTTGGCAACTCTAACCCAGACCATCTAAGAAAAGGAATTCTGGAAAATGTAGTTCCAAACATAACTAAGTTGTCCACAGAACCATATAGCACATTATATACTGTATCTCTGGGTGCTAAACTGCCTCTGGAAAACAGAAAATCTCTAAAATCACTTCTGTTTTGAAATACTCTGTATTTGAGTTTCCATTGGTCAGCATCTTAAATACTATTGCAACCTATTAAATCCACAAATAAGTCCTTTGCATCCTGCTCTGAAGAGAATGATCAATTCATGATTACATACACTAAGGGGAAATAACTTTTATTGAGTGCTATTGTACGTTGGGCACAGTGCTACGATCTTTTTATGTATTGTGCCATTTAATTGAATAGTTACCCTAATCAGTGTTACTGGCATGGCTGGCTTGCAGATGAGGGAGTATAGACCCAGAGAGACAAAGCATTTTTCTCACAATAATATAATCAGTAATAAAAAAAGCAATGACTGACTTTTGCTGAATGCTCACTATGTGCCTGGCATTGTGATTTAAAAGCATATTATCAGTTCTTAGGACCACAATCCTGGAGTCAGAGACTATTGTTATTCCTGCTTCACCATGGAGGATATAATAAGGCATAGAACATTTCAGTACCTTGTCCAAGGTCATACAGTTATGCATGGGCAAGGCCACATGTGGCAGAGATAGTGGTGCTTATCAAACATTCCATGTGCTCACTGAGATCTCCTAGAGTCCCTTGCAGTGAGTTGTGGACATGTGACTTCATATGGACAGTGGGCTCTAAGCAGAAGTGATGTGTGTCACTCAGTGCAAATAGGTTATCTGTTACCCCAATTTACACCTTGGCGTTAATTCCTTTTCTAGTCCTAATTCCTTTTCCAGTCCTGTCTGTCTTGGTATATCTCCTGAGAGAGCAGTGAACTGTGGAGGGGGTGGAGGGAGGAAAGGAAAGAGTTTGGGATGGGTTAGGGGCAAGATTGGTCAGCGTGGCTAATAGAGAATCACCCTCCCTTGCTTCAGAATTTGGGTTCCAGCTAGCTGTTTAGAGAACGAAATCACTCTTCTGTGAGTGGATCCCACTAAATTGCCAATCCCTTTTCTCAGGGCTTGAGGGTGAAGGGCGGCAGCATCGCTCTGATTTGGGGAAACAAAAAGGCACAGACTCAAACAAACAAACAAACAAACAAACAAAAGGCACAGACTCTCAGGAACAATTTACCATCAGCTCTTGTGAGTAATTCTCAGCTCTTAAGGTCCTGTTACACATTGTTCCTGTGCCTGGAGTCCCCTCCCTGTTCTCTGATGGGCTAAACTTTATGCCCATGTCAAAGCTCAGTTTAGGCTCATCTCCTCCAGGAAGCCTTCTCTGACTGGCCAAGAGTGGGTTAGTTGTTTCTTTAGCCCCAACTATTCCCATCACTGGAGCCCCTGCTCTGCGTTCCGTGCTTTTGAGGACTCCTGTCAGGCCCCTTATGGGCTGTGTTCCTCCCCCAGTGAGGTGAAGAGTCCTGACCCTGCTTCTAGATCATTCTCTGAATAGCCAGAACCCTGAAATTCCTATCCCAAATGGCCTTTACCTATTTCTAAGTGCTGCAGGGGTTCCTTCCCCAGACTCTTTTCACCAGAGAGCAGGTGGTTTAGCTGGTGTGCACGTCTGGTTCTAATGGATGACCAGGGGGTGGTTGCTTGGTGTGGAAGTGATGCTGGATCAAGTTTGGACACACTGGTGGGGTGTCCACATGAGACCCCTTGAAGTACAGGGTAGAACCTGGCATGAGAAGAGAAGGAAGGCAACTTTCATAGCTCCTGCAAATGCTGATAGTGGGCCACCATCACAGCACTGACTCTACGATATTGCTCTGATTCTCCTGCTACTAGACTGTGAACACAGTTTGAGGGCAGGTATTCTTCTTAATTCCCAACTGGGTGAATTGCCAGGTGCCTTGTTAATTGCTGCACTGTAGAGAAGCACTTGGAAATGGGGCTACACTACAGCTCTCCCATCTTCCCATCTGGAGAAATATTTTTGTAAAGGCTGAAAGTTCACCGAGGTTCTCTCCCTCTGTGCACCATCTGCAGAATTCAGTTGTCTGGAGGTGCCTGGGCTGGTAATGAATAAGGAACCCTTCCTGGCAGACGTCTTTCCACCACCTGACCTATTTCTAAAAGGTGAAGCTTCATTTAGAGAATTGGTGAAATCAGTTGACCTTGCAAAACTGTAAGGAGACCACATCAGGCTAGGAAGACTTGATGAGTGAGTTCTCAGTGGTGAGCTTGGGGGAGAGAGATGGATGTGCTGTGAACAAAGTAGGTTGAGACTTGCACAGCCAGCAGGATGCTTCCATTCCACCAGAGTGGAATTTCTGACCTAACTTGTTAACTTATTCAGGACTTCAGCAGTTCAGTTCTGTTTAACACTTGATTTTAAAAACTGATTTATTGAACACCTATTATGTTAAATATTCAGGATTTTTGTGAGTCACTTGTAATTGAACGTGGTAGAGATATTTACACAATGGAGATCAACAAACGCTACCATCAAGACTCCCTCCCCGCCATCCACCCTCAACCCACACCAGCCACTACTGCTTACCCTGAGGGAGACCTCATCCTGTTAAGGAGTGCAAGACACAAAAACACATCACTTCTCTTCTTTAAATCTTTATTATTTAAATCATAAAAGTATATTTGCTTGTTGTAACACATTCAAAAGAACAGAATGTATGAAACATGAAAGACCAGTTCTCTATTTTCTAATCCAATGTCCCCTCTCCTGCAGAAGTTAACTTTGGCGTGTAGCCTTCTAGAATTTTTCTACAGTTATGCAAACACGTAAAAGCAAATTTTTTTTAGATAAATGAAATGAAGCTACACATATTTTTTATGCCTTATTTTTTTTCTCTAGAAATATATTGTGGACATTTGTCCAAGTTAAACCATATAGATCTATACCATTCATTTTAATAACCTTCTTAATGGCCAATTAGGTCGTTTCATTTCTTTTTCTTTTTTTTTTTTTTGCCTCTACAAATAATGTTCCAATAATTATGCTGTGCATGTAAGTATGTGTCTGTTTGCAGTATGCACATGTAAGCGTATTTCTTTAGGATGGATTCCCGGGACTGAATTGCTGAGTTGTTAAATAATATCTTGGTAGACAGTGCTAAGTTATTCAGCAGAAGAATTGTACTAATGCTACCCGCTTCTAGCAAGCATGGGAATGTTTATTTTTCCAAGTTCTCACCAACAATAAATGTTACCAATACTTTAAGTTTTTTTTTTTTTTTTTTTTTTTTTGCGGTACGCGGGCCTCTCACTGTTGTGGCCTCTCCCGTTGCAGAGCACAGGCTCCGGACGCGCAGGCTCAGTGGCCACGGCTCACGGGCCCAGCCGCTCCGCGGCATGTGGGATCTTCCCGGACTGGGGCACGAACCCATGTCCCCTGCATCGGCAGGTGGACTCTTCAACCACTGCGCCACCAGGGAAGCCCCCAGTACTTTAAGTTTTGAAAAGTTGTTAAACATTATATTTTATTATTTTAAATTGCATTTTCTTAATCACCAGTAAGACCAAGTGTCTTGTTTTTCATTTGTATTCCTATTCTTTTGTGAATTACCATTTCACCTTCTTTAGTTCTATTAAATCACTCATTTTAGAAATCAAATTATAAGAGCTCTTTAAATAAATGTATTTTGGCTGTTAGTTTGTGATATGCATTGCAAACATTAGCTTCAAGTCTGTTTGTCTTTAACTTTGTATTATGTTTATCCATCCAGAAGTTCTATAAAATCAAACTATCCAGGGGATGGTTTTGTGTTATATTTATAACGGCTATCTACACCTCAAAATATAAAAGCATCATCTTATATTTTTCTACTACTTTCTGTTTTTCTCTTACATTTAGGTTCATTTGTTTGTTTTTATCTATCCAGAATTTATTTTTGTATGGTGTGAGATAAGGAGGGAAAAGATATATGGAGAAGAATGCTTCTTGCAATAGTGTTTATAGCAGCAAAAAAACTGGAAACAACTAAATGCCCTTTACTGGGGGAGTGACTAAGCATATTATGGTAAATCTACATCATAGGATATTAGACAACTCATAAAAAGAAAAAGGTCTATACCTATTTTCATGGAAGGATATCTTTGTTGTATTAGGAGAGGACACATTTCAGAGAAATGTATATGGTATATACAATGTGAGGGCTTATGCTTAAGGCCGTGTAAGTTTTGTACTGCTAACTCCATCGACTGTGATGTGATGGGAATCCCTGGAATTATGTAGTAACCCTGTTGACTGCACTGCACCATTAACTATACAGGTGCTGCATACTCTGCTGGCCTCTGGTGAGATCCTTCATCTCCTTTTTTATTTTGATATACCCCTGGGGTTTCTCTTTCTTAGGAGAACCCCAAGTGGGTTTCCAAGAAAGCTCTAAAGAGGCTCCATTCCAAAGCATCCAGCAGGACCCTAAAGACATGCAGCCTTTCCCACTAAACTCCAGCAGTGCAGACCCCTTCCACCATAGCCTCTATTCTCACTTTGCCAGTTTAGATCCCACAGTCAGGTTCCTGCTTTCTGACTTTTCCAGCAGAATCAGGCACTACTCTGTGAATCCAGATTCACCCAAGACAAACATATGAGAAAAAAGTGCTTGTTTTTGTAAGTCACTGAGTTTTGGGGTGGTTTCTTATGCAGTATTATTGTGAAAATAACTGATTGGTTCTCTCCATATTCTTTGAAAACAAAATTCTCATTTTATTGGGGCAGCAATGTGCTCAGCTAAAAGAATACATTTTTAAGCTTCCTTCATTGTAGATGGGTCTGTGTGACTAAATTCTGTCCAAAAAGGCGGAGTGCTGAGTCAGATTTCTGAAATCTGATTTAAAGGAACGGACTCCCCTGAGAGATACACCCCTTTAGCCCCTGTCCGTCCCTTCTTCTTTCTGCTTCCAGCTTCACAGATGAAAACTGGAGCTTCAGAGGCTGTCTTGGATCACAAGATGCCTTTGGATGGAATTCAAGTTCTAGGATAGTGGAGGAGAAAGGGAAGAAAGGGTCCCTGATGACTGGAACCACATTACAGTCTGGATTTCCTACCTCAAGACTTCTCTTATTTGAGAAAAAAAGAAGCTTCTATCTTGTTTGGGCCATTCCTAATCCTAACGGATAATGTAGTGTAATGCTGAGTGAGAATGTAGACTATAATTGTCTACCTGTGCTCTCCCTGTAAATATATTAAAATATAACATGTGAGAACAGAGTGGAAGATGCTAGAGCCAGGTGATGTGAAGGTGAGACGTTTGCTGAGTGATGAATGGTTACAGTCAGCCTGTGTTAAAAGGCCGTGTTCCGGGAAGGAAACTAGTTTTGGCTTCTGGTTCTACTGTGAGCAAATACTAGTAGTGTAATATTGGGTACATAATTTAACTTCTCAGAGCCTCAGTTTTCTTATCTGCAAGATGGAAACAACACAGTAAACCAGTATTATGTACTGGATGTTTGCATTCCACCCCACCCCCAATTCATATGTTGAAATCCTAACTCCCAGTGTGATGATATAAGGAGATGAGGCCCTTCAGAGATAATTGGGTCACGAGAGTGGACCCCTCATAAATGTTATTAGTGCCTTTATAAAAGGGACATCAAACAGATCTCTAGCCTTCTTTCTGACATGAGACAATACAGTAAGTCAGCACTCTGCAACCCAGAAGAGGCCTCTCACTGGACACTAAAGATGCTGGCACCCTGATCTCAAACCAGTCTCCAGAACTGTAAGAAATAAATTTCTGTTGTTTATAAGCCATACAGTCTATGGTACTTTGTTATAGCAGCCTAAACTAAGACAGGCAGTGTGCCAGAGGGTAGCTAAATCACACTCCCAGGCAGGAAGCTAGTTTGGGCTTCTGGTTCTAGCTATGAGCAAATACTGGTGGTGTCAGCTTGGGCCCATCATTTAACTTCTCTGAGTCTCAGTTTTCTCATCGGCAAATGGAAACAATACAGTAAAACTCTGATGAAAAGTTAATTGTGTTAAAGTGAAATTAGTTAAAACTAGTGACTATAAAATTTATCATCCTTACCAATACATTTTTGAGAGTAAAATGGATGCCCCTGGGACTTTTTGGCTACACTAGGTATAATGCAGCTGGGATTGGGACTGACCTTCCTCCACCCAGTGGAGGGAATTTTAAGTCCAGTGTTTGGTGCACATGTTATTTATAATAATCAGCCTAGTTCCTACACATATAATGAATGAGAACATCTTTTTGTTTTTTTCCCATAAGGTAACTGGAAGAACAACTATACAGTCATATATTCATTAATTTCATAATAATCCCATGTTTTATGCAACTGAATTTTTTGGCTCCATTTATCCCCCTCATATATAGAGTTTTACTGTAGCAACACATACAGATGACTATCTCTCAGGGTTGTCACAAGGATCACATGAGCATCTGTAAAGGGGCAGTGCTTTGAAAACTGTAAAAGCTTAAGGGAATGTTAGGTATTTTCACTGAATGGAGGAAAAACGTGAAATGACAGCCATTGGGTTGACAGTAATCACACTGGAACATAAAAATCAGTGGCAAAGAGATGACATGGGCTGACATAAATGCTGTGTAAACAAGACAGCAGTTACATCTCCTCTCCAGGCCTTATCTCCTGGATATGACTTTTGGGAAAATTGTGGTAAAGACATGTTTAGTCAAAAATAAAGAAATGGAAATGGAAGCAAAAAATAAGTCTGCATACAATATTACCCAAGTTGATTTCCTCTGCCAGCTAAGCTCATTATGGTGTAATTGTTATTGTCACTGACTCCAATGTGTTATTAAGTACAAAGAATTATTATGATGATTGTTATTGTTGCAATTGTATAGTAAATTGACTCTTTTAAAGCACTTTGAAAACATTAAGCAATTTTCCTGTAGGAGCAGGCCAAGGAGGGGTGCAGTTAGTTGCTGTGCCTGGCCATGACCCCATGTGAAATTCTGCCTCAGATATGTTCTCCACTTGCCTCGTTCCCTATATGAAATCGGGACGTTAGTACTTCATTCCCATTCATTGATTCACATTTATTCATTCATTTACGTGCACTTATTTGAGTGCTGACTATCTACCAGGTGCTTCCTACAGCAATAAACAATACTGCAGAAGATGCTGTCAGTTTCCTGATCACATCCCCTGAACCTTCAGCCTACTTGTGAGGTTTCCAACTGCCAGTCTCTGTATCTTTTTGCCTGAGGGTATTCTCCAAGGCAGTGGAGATTCACTTACCCTCACACTCAACAACCCTTAAATAATGGCTGGTAGGAGTTCGTGTATAAATACCCCCACTCCTTCACCTTTCACATGGGATAACTCTGAGGCATGTGTTCTGCATAGTTTCCCAGAGTTACCCCTTGGGATTAAAATTCAGTTACCCAGAATGGCAGTGGCTTGATAAAACAGTTTCTATTTATTGTTTCCCCTTCTCGCTTTCATTGCCCTACTGGGGCTATCTGGGATCTCTTCCCAAATAAAGTACTTAAATCTGATCCTCATTTTAGAGTCTGCTCCTTGGGAGAATGCAAACATTCACACCATAGCATGGGATATGGGATTTAATAGAAAACCTTTTTCTTACATGAAAATGGAAGGCCTTGAAGAAGTGAAGGTCGGGAAGGGGGAAGTTAGTGCAGAGAGGGACTATTTCAGAGAAATAGTCCCTCATCATGCTTGCCTGAAGCATAGGCATGGGCAGACAGTTGGAGTTTCAGGAAAATCCGAGACTCTATGTGTGCCTGGCTGCTGACGTGAAACTCCAAGCGAGGTGCTCATGGAAATGGATGTAGAAATTGCTGTCTCTGAGAAATCTGTCACTGGGTTCAATCAAGTGCCTTGTGGTGAACTTGGGGCAACTGTCTGTCAACAGGGCTGCTAGCCAGGAACGTGAGCTGGATGCGGAATGAGAGGAGAAGGCAGGCACACTAGGACCCTCTGGGAATATCTCCATTTGTTTCTCTTTGTGTTTGACCATTATAACCTCCTAAATAAATGGTCTCTGCTTTTCTTTTGCCTTCAAGATCGCACATGAGTTCCTCTTAGTCAACTTTAACCTAGAGCCATAAGGGGAGGGGAGTCTAGGAAATGTATTTCCCAGCCACAGATAGGAGTGTTGGTGCCAAGTTGCCCACACATGACATTAGAACATTTAACATATGGTCTCGTTGGATTTTTCTGCCTTGTTGGATTTTTCTACTCTCTGGATGGAGAGTAGACCACTGCAGCCTGTGGGCCAAATCCTGCCCACTGCATTGTTTGTAAATAAAGTTTTATTGGAACCCAGACATGTCCATTTGCCTAAAATATTTACTAATTGACCCTTACAGAAAATGTTTGCCAACCCCTGCTCTGGATTGTGGGGTCTGTGAGGGCAGGGTCTGTTTTACTTATTTTTGTGTTTCCAATGTCAGTTTCTCACACACTGCATGGGAGAGTCTGATAAATATTTCTGAAGTGATTGAATGAATTTGAGTGATAAAACATAAACCTATATATACAATTATTAACACAGAAATTGATACATTAAGAAATATAAGGAGACAATGTTGCTGAAGAAACCAAGAGCTTTGTTCTTTGGGGCAGAATATATGAATTGTTATCAGGTAGTATAGGAGATAGCAGGAAATTTTGGGTGGCTTTGAAGGAGTACTAAGTTCCCAGTGGAGTAAGGAAAAGAGGAATGTAAAATAGAAATTAGTAACCGTAGGCTTTAGATCTGTCATTTTCAAGCTATGTGATTTAGAACAAGTTATGAAGGGCTCTCTGAGCCTCCTTTTCTTCAGCTATGGGATAAGTGTAAGAATATTGTCTTGACTGTACTCAGGGTTTTTGTGGCAAGCCAATGACATGATGGTGTGAAATGCTCTGGAAACTGTAAAGCACTGCCCAGATACAAGGGATTACTTTGCAGTCCGAAATCATTTTCAAAATTGATATGGAGCACCAGGTTGGTCAAGGCTATGTTTTATTTATTTGTGCTTTCCTAGGGGTCTTAAACCTCAAAAGTTTGGTTGAGTCAACCAGGACTTATGACTGTGCCTTTAATGTGAGCTGAGGTGCCTCAGAAGTCAGAATACAGGGTGGGGTGTTGGTGGAAAATGGCCTCTTCCTTCTCAAAACTCTCAGGCCTTCAGTTTCTCCCTGGCGATAGGGTTAATCATTTCACCTGATTTGTCAGCCACCTTTAGGTAGCATAGCGATTTAATATTTCTTCAGGTGTTAAGAAATACGTGGTCTGCTGACAGCAACAGTGAGCTGTACCTCGAAAGTGGAATCTGGTGGCTTGCTCCCAGCTGTCCTGGCTAGGAACCTCCACAATCACTGTTTTTTTTTTGTTTGTTTGTTTTTTTAATTTATTTTTGGCTGCGTTGGGTCTTTGTTGCTGTGTGCGGGCTCTCTCTAGTTCCGGTGAGCGGGGGCTACTCTTCGTTGCAGTGCGCGGGCTTCTCATTGCGGTGGCTTCTCTTGCTGAGGAGAACAGGCTCTAGGTGCACGGGTTTCAGTAGTTGTGGCACATGGGCTCAGTAGTTGTGGCTCACGGGCTCTAGAGCACAGGCTCAGTAGTTGTGGCACACGAGCTTAGTTGCTCCGTGGCATGTGGGATCTTCCTGGACCAGGGCTCGAACCCGTGTCCCCTGGATTGGCAGGTGGATTCTTAACCACTGCGCCACCAGGGAAACCCCCACAAGCACTGTTTTTCAGAAAATTGTTTTAAATAGAGTTTATTTTCCTTTTGGGGCAGCCTTCTTTTGCTTCCTCCCTTCTTGATAATCAACGGGAATTGCAGTGTCCAGGCATGGTATCTAACACACTGTTGCTGAATGGAGTCATTTCACGGTGAAATAAGCTAAATGGAGGAGAAATGTGCTTTGGTAGAATGCTGAAGTTCACTGTGTCAAAGCAATCAGGTTCCAGAAATGATTTGCAAAAACCCATCTCTTTACTGTTTCAGAGCACTAAGACAAAACAGAATCTGTGGAGCTGGTCCTGGAACCAGCCTCTAAAAGGAGGGCAGGGCTTCTAGGGAGGAAGAGGAAGGGGCTTATTTTAGAATGAATTCCTCTGGGGTAGGGGCTCTGCAGCACCCTTCTGCCTCCATCCTATGCCCCTTAGAGTCTTCCACTTCCAAGGCAGGATAGTTCACTGGTCTGACTGGACTGTATTTAATTTGTGGATTAAATGGTGTGCCGTAAACGTCAGCAAAGCCTTCTGGATTTCTTTCCTTCCTTTATCTTGTGTCTCTAAGTGTGGGTGAGGTCAAAGTGTTCATTCTTCTTAGTCCTCCATTTCCTCCTTCTTGTGTTGTCCCCAGCACTTTGGTTTGGAGGAGAAGTAGGAGGCAAGGGTGAGCACCCCATCCTGTTCTGCCTGGGACATTCCGGATTGTAGCACTGAAAGTCCAGCATCCCAGGAACCCTCTCAGCCTCAGGTAAACAGACAACTGACCACTCTAGACCTGTTTCATCCTCTAAACTAAGCCACATACCCCAGCTCAACTATTAGTAGGGTGCCTTGTTTTCGGGATTTTGGAAGCTGCCTCAGGTCTAAGTTAAGTGCTGCTTAAAGCTTTAAAAAATTTTAAATTCTCAGTTGTCTTCTGTTCCTTGTACCTGTTCTCTTTTTCTGGAACCCCCTGGAGACAAGAGGTGAAGGGCAGGATGGGTCCCCTGTTCTGATGGTTCTAAAAGTGACTGTCAGCATCTAAGATGACTGTGTGTTTTATAGACACAGATACACAGGGACCCTGCAGTGAGGGGGCAGGGGAACAGGAAAAGCAAAGAGGTTTGTGGGGACCAAAGAAGAGAAAGGAAAATAAAGGTTTTTAAGAAAATGGGCCACTTCTCCAAAGGGGTCTCATTTGGGAGGACATATGTTTAGGTCAGCAATATTGAGTTCCCATGTTGTGTGGGGCCCTGGGCCAGGCTCCAGAGGTACTTGGATGAGGGGACACAGCTTTGCCCCCAGGGAGCTCCTCGCCTGCTCTCCTGGTGGCTCTCAGTGGGGTGAGCTTGCCTCCCTGCTCATGTGGCTGGGAAGGAAGGCTTGGGGTGGGGCCACCTGGAGCTCCACACCGAGGCCTCTGTCCTTAGCTGGGACTGGTCTGGAGACCCTCTGGAGTCCTAGGGAAAGGGAAACGTCACTGGTTTCTTGTCCTGGGATGAACAGCATCTGTCATCCAGCACACATGGGCCTTGATCTCTTTAGAAGCCAGATTCAGTGAGGTTCAGTGTCCTTGGCAGGTAATGAAGGCTCCTCACACCAAATTTGAGATGGCCTGCTTGCCTTCCGGCCAGAGGGGCTAATTTTCTGTCCTTTAAGAGACATCAGTCATTGTTCCACAGCCAAATTCTAGAGAATTGCTTAATCCTGGTGTGTTCTAGGGTCACCCTAGGTATAGAATGGACTGCTTTCTTTTTTTCTTTTACTATGAATCTGGTTACCAGTATATTCATAGGTATATCTTACAAAAATCCAAAATTTTTCATTCTTTTGAAAAATTAGCAACTCTGCAAATGCCAGGCCCCATTCTTTGAATAACGACAACCCTCTGGAGTTGAATAGGGACTGTCTGCTTTAGAGACGGCGTGAAGTTCCAAGTCCCTGATGCCACCGGCCCGCATTCCACCCCCACCCTCCCACCCCTTGCTGTCTCTCACATTGTAGCAGTCAGTGGCCATTTCTCATCCCTGCTTGCCCCTTTCTCATTTATATCACCTCCTGGAGCCTACAGATATTGCCAGCCCTGAGTTAGTCTGTAATCATGGCACCCTCTTCCATAGTGACCATTTCGTTCCTCCTCTTCCCCCTTCCCTCCCTTTCTACCCCTGCCCCTCTCCTCCCACAGCATCTCACTACCAAGTAGTGTAGCTTTATGTAGAACTGGGCATCACCTAGAAGGTATATAGACCAAACATTTACATACAATGTCCATTTCAAAACAACCATGTAAATCAGCAGATCTCAGAGTGTGGTCCCCCGATCATCATCAGCAGTATCTACTGAGAAGTTATTATAAATACAAATCCTCAGGTTCCACCTGGATCTCCTGCATCAGAAACCCTGGGGGTGAGACCCAGCAGTCTCCCAGGTGATTTTAAGTCTGAGAATCACTGGTCTACACTTTCAAGAGGCACGATTTGCTGAAAATAACATCTGAGCCCACAGAAGGTAATTTACTTCTTTGGCTCTCGTCTGAGCATCATGAAAATCCCTCCTTGTTTTCTCTCCATATGCAGTCTGTGGAGGTGAAAGAAGTGTCTGTTTGCCGTCCAGAAATCACCATTTCCTGAGGTGTCTGGAGGCCTCTTAGCTGAAGTCTTGTTCAGTTTCAGTTCTGTAATGTGTTTATTGTGGTCCAGTGTTTCCCCGTCACTGGCAAAAAGAAGGAAAGTGGTAAGGACCCTCCATTGTGGTCTGTTAGTCTTGACCATGTATTATTAGTTCTGCTCATTCATTGTTCCTTGGGTATAAATCTTGCCTCTTCCAACAGATGGTAAGTTCCTCGCAGGCAGGTGCTGAAAGCTCAGCAAAGTCTGGCTGACTGATTTGAAGGGAACAACTTCATTTGCTTCTTTAGCCAAAGGTGATGGTAGGGGCTGTACAACTCACTTCAGATTCAACTGAGGATGGCTTTGTGAGCAGGAGGGCCAGGGTAGCTCCTGATCCTGCCCTTCTGGTGCAGGTGCGTTTATCAAATGGTGCTGAGTTCTCCGATGGAGGTTCTGCTCTCTGCGGATTCTGCAGGTGCTCCTTTGAGAGCAAAGCTGGGGAATTGCTTTCGCCCCAGCATGCTGACCATTGTGCCAGGACAGAGGAGAACCCTGATTCTGGGAAGACGCAATGGGTGATGGGTGACAATTTGGCCACGGTGGCAACACCTTGACAGTATGTGATACACTTGGACAGTGCCATCCATTTAATACCAGGGTTGAGTCAGATAACTACATCGGTTCCTTCAGATTCCCTAGAAATTGAGGCACAGAGAGGGTAAGAGATATGTCATAGCTTCTAAGGGGACTATTTGTTCATTCATTCATTCATTCATTCACTCCTCACTAAATTATTCCAAACGCCCCTCTTAAGCTCCTGCTGTGTGCCAGACAATGAAGGTTTTGTGTGTGTGTGTGTGTGTGTGTGTGTGTGTGTGTGTGTAATAAGCTTCTTTTCTGTCCTCCTCCAAATAATGGCTTTGATACTTATGCAATTGATTTCATTAATTAAGTTTTTTCAAAATATTGGAGGCATAAGAACTGGATACAAAAGAATGCTAATTTCTGAATTAGTATTTTGAGCTAAAGCCCTTGCCATTTTTAAGGGAAGATTGCTTCGGTGGTATTGGAATTCAGAAACAGAGCTTCTGTTTTTCTCCTCTCTCATTTAAGCTGGGTAGACCCCCACCGTGAGAATGAGTTTCTGAAATCTCCAGGACTGCTGCCCTAGTTTTCCCCTAGCTCTTGGGATGTATCCATTAGATGCTGGAAATTTTCCCTTTTGCTTCCTCCCTCATGGCTCTTTCTTTGTTTTGGATCAGAAAACTGATGAGAAACTTCTCTTTCTCTTCCAGTTCAGCTTTTCCTTCTTTGTCCTTTTGCCTTGCACACATACATGGTGTTGTAGTTGTTCAGTTAGGGACGAAAATGAATCCAACACACGAGATGTATGTGTTAAAGCACAGTGGTAGAGGGCTGTTGCTCGCTCAGGCAAAACAGCAAAGCCCTCAGTCCACTATGGCGTATTTATTTAAGCTTTATCTAATACAAAAAGGTTCTTGTTAGCACAGGCTGTGTCGTCCTTGAACATCTAAGCAATGCACCTCCTTATTTTCTTATGTTCCCAATTATACCAAGGACATGCGTGGATCAGTGCCCAGAACAGTCAGTACTGCTTGCAGTCCTGAAACATTCACACGCACCCAACTTGCTAGGTGAGCCAATTCTTGGGTCACGTCTCTTCCCATGTCCTCAGTTACCCTCAGTTATCCTGTGATGGCACTTAGAGAGAGAAAAAGGGGGACACACATTCCAGGGGGAATGTGTGTGTTTCAAGCCTCTCCTGCTGACTGCATCCATCACACATGTTTCTGTATGACCTTCTGGCCAAGGGGGGAATTCTTCTGGAGAATGGTGACATGGAAATTGGATTTACCTATAGAGAGCAATGATCTCACTCTCTCCTACTCTTTTGGGATTTGGCAATGAGGTGGTTGTTTCAATGGCAGAGTTTCACTCTGAGGAAATCCTGCCTGCTCCCTTCAATGGCTTCACACTGCTGTAGCCCTTTGCCTTATTTGGGGTCGTGGTGGGAGTTGGAGGTGTTCTGATTTATTCTGGGGAGCAGAAGCTTCTGATTCGACTTCTTTGATAATTTGAGAGTCTCTATTGGGAGATAGGTGGGATGCTGAAACGTGCTGCTCATGGCTGTATCCAGGAATTTATATTCTGGACCAGACTCCTTGGTCCAACCCATAAGACCTTTGATGATCTATGCCTTGCAGCCTTGTATAAATCATAGTGTTTGGAGACTTTTGAGAATAGTTATGTGCCTTACACAATAGAGATGGAAATACATGGGATGACAAAAGAGCCTTTGAATCTCACATAAGAGGAAAAACCATCCAGCAGGGGATGAAATTAGGAAGGAAGGATACTGGAGCTTAGACATGGTTGCATCTCAGAGAATATGCCTGGTACACCTGAGGGTTGAGGGGATTGGCATGCCATTTCTCATCTAGAACTAGGCAACCTTTTGCCTCATTCCCCCAAAAGACAATTGAAGTAGGCTAGGCAAAGGCTGCAGACCTTGTCTGGAGAAGGGTCTGGAGGTAGCACCCCTGCCTCACATGCTGGAGTGGGACCAGGAAGTTGGCTGAGAGTTGAAAGCTGGTGTGACTGCCGGGCATCCTTGTGGCACTGGGTGTGGGGACCTCATGAGAGAAGCTGTGGATTATCTATCCCAGGCCAGGAATGGATGGAGGGCTTAGCCAAGAGTCAAAACGTCATCCATGGGAGAGAAGAGATGGAGTTCCCAGATCAATTACTGAGCTTTGCTTCTGCTGAGGGAACAGGTGGCGAGGTACATCCACAGATGATGTGTTGCAGTTGTCTATTGCTGCAAAACAAAGCAGACACTAGCTTAAGCCACTGGCTTGAGTTTAAACCCAGAACAATCAATTTTGCTTACAAATCTGGGGGCGGGGTGGCCGGGCTCAGTGGGGCCGTTCTTGCTGAGGCTCTCTCGTATGGATGCGGTCAGAAGGTAGCTGGCGCTGGGCTTGCCTTGAATATCTATTCACGTGTCTGACACCTGGGCCAGGAACACGCGGACAGCTGAGGGCAGGCACCGTGGGGCTGTTCAAGCCTCTTTCTCTTTCTCCAAGCAGTCTTTCCACAGCGCAGCCACCTAGATGTCTTAGATGGTGGCTGAAGGATCCCTGAGCCAGTGTCCCCAAAGCAACTCACAGAAACCTCGTGGCCTTTTCTAAACTGGCCTCAAAACTCACGAGGCAACACTTCTACTGCGTTCTCCCCCTTGATGCAGCTACAAAGGCCTGCCCAGGTTCAAGGGGAGGTGACAGACTCCATGTCTTGATAGGAGGAATGTCAAAAAATTCACAGGGATGCTTTAAAATCTCCCCAGCTTGATCACGCAGAACGCTGAGGAGCCCATGTGTCAGAGGGGGCCCAGACCCTGATGACCCATAGCAGATATCTCTCCCCCAAGCCAGGAGAATGCAAGTCTTTGGGAACTCAGGTCCACCTTGAGACAAAGAGGAGAGCAAGGGGAAGGAGACCATATTGAACTGACAATTTAAATCCTGAATCAATCATGATTATATCTGGCAGTTACTGATTTACATTGATTGGAATAAAAATTTTTAATTCCAAGTAGAAAAAGAGTGGCAAATGAACTCAAGTTTAGTTATCAAACAATAAAGTTCCATATTGTACATCTGAAGCTGTGACCGTGTGGATCTGTGGTGGGGACTCTGGAAAGATGGCAGCCTACTCACCTCCTCAAACCCAACTTTTATTCAGGCAGGATGATGTGAAGAACATCAGTGGGCCTTGGGCTTGGCTGGAGTCCATGCAAGGAGCTATGTTAAGACATTTCTCTTTCTGAGGCTGATAGGAACTGGGGGGCACCAGCAGAGAATCCTAGTGTGAGGATCCAGGTGCAGGTTTCTGGAGAAAACATGACCTGCAGTGGTCTGCAGCCCATGAGAGGGAGAATAGTACTGGCCCTGTGTGTGCTTCTGGGACTTCTTCCTGGTGCTCATCCTGAGAAATTGTGAGGGATCTGAAATAGGGGGTGAGTCCTCCCTACTTTTGAAGCCCAGAAGTACTGGTGTTTGCAGACACGGCCAGGGAACCCAGATGCTTTGTCTTGATACTCCATCGGGATGGCAGCTCGCCAACTGGGTCCCTTCTGACCCACACAGCAGACTGTGAACCATTACTGGCTGCTAAGGTGCCCCAGGGGGTGGACCCCAGGGAGTATCGAGGTATTTTATACCCAACATAGGTCATATTTTAATACTTCCTCCTTTATATGATAACATTATTTTCAGTGATAATCATGTAGTATTCGGTAATAATAGTTTTACTTGTTCTTTAGTTATAAACAAACAAGAATTAACAAAGAAGAATAAATTTCAATTTTCAAAATGTTATTCAAATTCAGTAAAATATTAGATGTATGAACTAAACTTTTCATTTCCCAATGAAATATTTTGGCTTGCAGTTCATATTTCTTTTCATTAAAAAAAATTTTAAACACAAAAACTCCAAGTGTTCCCACAGTAATAGAACCGAAGTGACCCAAGTTCTTTTTCTTTGCCACGATAGTTATTGTGCTTTCATTGCTTATTTAGAACCTGCTATGCCGACACAGGGATACTTAGTACCATGGGGGATAGAGATGGAGTAAGCTGGAACATTTCAAAACTGCTGTGAACTTATTCTTCACAGGAGCTCATAACTGAGTCAGGTGTGTTGGGGGCCAACTGTGCAACTGAGAGTTTTGTGAATTAACTTCCATGTAGAATGCAATGGCTATTACAAGATAAGTGATAAAAATGTGCTAATTTGAAGCTAACATATGTATAATTAAAACTCAACTGTAACCACAACCATTGTTTAAAACTTAGACCAACAGAAGACTTTTGGGAGAGAGGTGTATTTCATCACAGACATTGTTTAAATTGCTATCCGCAGTGAAGATAAAAAGCATACTGGCTTCTAGTTGGTTTTATGCTTGTTTACATTTCCCTACAGACACTCTTAGCAGCTGGCACACAGGGCAGACTGTTGCCACTGCCCTGCTCTTGGTATAGCCCTGGTGGCCTGAGCCAAGGCCACAGCCCTGCTCTTGGTATAGCCCTGGTGGCCTGAGCCAAGGGTAAAGAGATCTTGAATCCAGAGCAAAAAAGAACAGTAGGACACTGGTCCAGGCAGCTCCTTGGAGAAATGATGGTGCTTGAAAACCTGTTCAAGAACTCAAGTGAAAGGGTGAGAAGAACACAAAAGGTGATTTGACTGCAGCACAAAGAAAAGAACATTCTCTGGAATATAAACCATGATCTTTGAATCCAAAAGTTTTGCAGATGAATGGAAGAGGATGGTGACAATTGAGATTTGAACCAGGAGAGCAAGAGCAAAAAGACAGAGAAAATTTGCAAAGGGAAAAAAATCATGAAGAAAGGACTTAGCAAATTTTTACACAGGCCCCTGAGACCCTAACATATGAACAGCACAGTTCCAGGAAGAGCAAAGAACAGCTGCAGGAGAGCTGATGTGTAAACCGATGATAAAAAGAAATTTATCTGCACTGAGGAGAGAATTGAGGCTAAAGAAAACCCTTATCCTGAAGAGTGAAGTGTTCTGAGAACCAGGGAGTATTGGAGAGAAAAACCACATAACTAAGTGTATTTACTAGAATTCCTGAACCTAAAGGGTAAAGAGAAAATTTAATACCCTTTGAGATAGAAAATAATGTTACGTAGAAAAAAAGAATCAGATTGTTATTGAAGCTGTATTCTGACAACAGTGCAAATTAGAAGTAGTGGAATGATGTCTACATACACTTCCAAGAGGAAAGGTCTCTGCCTGAGGAATCTTATTTGCAGCTAAGATATTATTTACTTCCCAGGGTGGAGGAATGAAATTTATGGATTTGTAATAAGTCAGAGGAAGTACCATATATGTAAAGTAACTGAGAAAGACCTCTAAACAGACCTCAGAGCAGTAAGCAATGGCTAGTGATGGGATGGACGGGAATATGTAACTTAAGTGCTAACTGGAGGCTCTGAAAGAGGAAGAAGCCTCTCTCCTGGGTAAGGATCTGCAAGTGAAAGCATCACCTGTCCTGGTAAACCTGGGCGGGGGAGAGGAAAGACATTTGGAAGGTCTCATCTTCCAGGGGTAGAAGGAGGAAGAGACGGGAAGAGGCAGGGCTGGCATCATGGCCTGCCATCTGTCCAGGGTCCCATGCCCAGGGGGCTTCCTGCTTGATGTGTTGCTCTGCTCTGGCTGTCCTGAGATGATTAATATTGCAGCGGGACCCCAAAATTCCACAGCTGGTCCTGAATAGAGATCTTCAACAGACAGAATTTAAATCATGAATGGACTAAGTGGAAATCCTGAAGATTCTGAGCTCCTTTGCGGGGAAAAGAGTAAGTTTTTTTTTTTCCTGGTCAGAACACGGTGGCCTGAGAACTTGATTAAACAAAAAAATAGAGGAAAAACGTTAGATGTTGCCACTAGCTTCTATGAAGTTTATAGCTGATAACACGCAAAATTTGGGGGCAGAGACTATAACTTCCTCACCTGTGTATCCTCACTGCCTTCTCACAGAGAAGCTGAATCAAGGCAAAGCGAAAGAGCTTCCTGCATCTCCCTGCATCCCACACACTGTGTGCAAAGCCATCGATTTTGAAGAATGTAGTCTTCCTTGGTTATGAAAGCATTCTCTGAATTGAGGGCCAATAGTCTCTGATGTTTTGTTTTCAGTGAAAACATTTCAGAAACTGCCAGGCGCCGTGCTAAAGGTTGCTGGGAGACACGGCATAAATACATCCCGGCTACAGTCCACAATTTAGTAAGAGCTGGTCACCTCTCTTGAGTGGGATCACTCACCTGCATTCTCCCCTCAGCAGCTTTCTAAGTTTTGCCTTGCTTCTCTTCCAGCTTCAGACATCTGCTCCTTCACACCTGCTAGGGTGGCAACTGTGGCTTTGCTCTCCAGCCCCCACGGTCTCTTCTGGCACCTATCCTGAGTTCGTTCCGGCAAATCCCAAATCCAGGACTAGGGTGGGCATAGCCTTGGCGAATCTGCTCCCTGCTTCCCCAGCCTCAGCGGCTGTTCAGGAAGGAGTGGCCATATGCTTTGTCATCTAAACTGGACGTGAAAGGAGGCACCATGAGTGATGATGCTGGGACAACAGTGCAGGTGGTGACTGGTCCAGACAGACCTGGACATGCGTTACCCTAGTCCACAGGGACCATCTGACCTGAGCCAGTTTGAGCAGAATGGGCATCTGGGTTGCTGGTAAAGGAGCTCTCTCTTCCCCCAGGGGTCACGACAAGAGGCGAACTTTGATGCTGTGTGAGAGTCAGACTGGGGGCTGCTGGTGTTGTCACATCACCCTGAGGGTGACAAAGCCAGTAGGCAGAAGAAGGAAGAGGTGGGAGAATCCCAGGGGACCAGAGTGTGAGCCTGGATGGCACAGGTTCCGGGTTTCCTGCACACCCCGTCCCCAGGAGAACGCATCTGTGTCTTTATCTCCACCCCCACACAGACGCCTTCCCAGCAGACCCGCCCCATCCTGACCTCTGAGCCAAGTGCTTGGGAGATGTTTGATTTTCCTATGGACTATCTCCTTTGAGAAGTGCTACTGTTTTCTTCAGTCACAAAGCTGACCTTAACCCGGCTCTGCCTCCCACATGTTCTGTGTTCGCCATTTTGTCATTTGTTGAGAATTCATTCTGTCCCATTCGTTCAGGTCTGAAAACGTAGAGTTCTCACTCTCTTTATCTTCCTTTATTGCCTGAATCACACAGGCTCATTTTCTGCTCTAGATCCAGCTGACACTTTTCAAAGCTTCCTGCAGAGGTGTCTTCCCTTCCAGGCTTCCTCCAGGCATCACTGTTGGATGGTGTCATAGCCTCCTCACTGGCCTCCTAGCTTCCAGACTCTCCGCCTCCTCTAACACAAGGCTTTGTAATAATTTTTGTGCCATTTTTTGGTGCCCTCTTGGCACAACTTAAGGGCTCCTCCAAACAGTGATTTTAAATACACAAAAGAAAATCCATAGGATTACAAAGTAAACCAATTATTGGGTGGGCCAGAAGGTTTGTTCAGTTTTTTCCGTAAGATGGCTCTAGTAGCACTAAGTTGTCTTTAACTTCATTTGAAACAATTTTGTTAGATTGTATGTGACAGCTGTCATATCAGCATGCATTTAAAAAAAGACTTATCAAAATTGGTGAATTTTTGTGTAGCCATTTTAATATTGAAGATGGATTTCAAGAAAGGTAAAAATGCAGCTGAAATGCACAAAAAGATCTGTGCAGTGTATTGAGAAGGTGCTGTGATGGACTGAATGTGTCAAAAGTGATGTGCAAAGTTTCGTGCTGGAGATTTCTTGCTGGACGATGCTTCATGGTCAGGTAGACCAGTTGAAGTTGATAGCGATCAAATAGAAACAATAATTGAGAACAATCAACATTGTACAACGTGGGAGATAGCTGACATACTCAAAATATCCAAATCAAGCATTGAAAATCATTTGCACCAGCTCTGTTATGTGAATCGCTTTGATGTTTGGATTCCACTTAAGTTAAGTGAAAAAAACCTTCTTGACCATATTTCCGCATGCAATTCTCTACTGAAACATAATGAAAATGTTCCGTTTTTTTTTTTTCTCGTTCCGTTTTTAAAACAAATTGTGACGGGCTATGAAAAGTGGATACTGTACAACAATGTGGAATGGAAGAGATGGTGGGGCAAGTGAAATGAACCACCACCAACCACACCAAAGGCCGCTCTTCATCCAAGGAAGGTGATGTTGTGTATATGGTGGAATTGGAAGGGAGTCCTCTATTATGAGCTCCTTCTGGAAAACCAAACGATTAATTCCAACAAGTACTGCTCCCAGTTAGACCAACTGAAAGTGGCACTCTATGAAAAGCATCCAGAATTAGTCAACAGAAAATACATAATCTTCCATCAGGATAATGCAAGACTGCATGTTTCTCTGATGACCAGGCAAAAACTGTTACAGCTTGGCTGGGAAATTCTGATTCAACTGCCATATTGATCAGACATTGCACCTTCGGATTTCCATTTATTTCAGTCTTTACAAAATTCTCTTAAGGGAAAAAATTTCAATTCCCTGGAAGACTGTTAAAGGCACCTGGAATGGTTCTTTGCTCAAAATGATAAAACGTTTTGGGAAGATGGGATTATGAAGTTGCCTGCAAAATGGCAGAAGGTAGTGGAACAAAAGGTTGAATATGTTGTTCAATAAAGTTCTTGGTGAAAATGAAAAATGTGTCTTTTATTTTTACTTAAAAAAACCAAAGGCACTTTTTGGCCCACCCAGTATATTAAAGCACAGTTACTGAAATAGACCCCCACCACCATGTAAACATATGCTGTAGTAATCTAGGTGTTTCTCTATTAATACCTCAGACAGCAAGAACCAGTGGTCGGTTCAGTAGCAACTATAATTCCAGAGCTGTGATGAGTGTGAATGATATTTTTATACATCTGCAACAACTGTAATGGGGTATGAAGATACCCATAATTTTTATGCTGACAAATATAGATGTTTTACTGATACTACTTCAGTCTGTTGCCTGCATTCAAAATAGAGGAAAACATCACCTTCCAGTCAAAGATTAGTGTAAGTAAAGCTGATAAGCTTTTCCCACCCAGGGACATGGAACCCTCAGGGTACTCAGCCCAGCATGTAGCTGCCAGGCTGATTTCCTCCACATAATCTTTTCATTATGAAGCTTCTTTCTTCAACCCGCTTTAGCTACCTATTGCTTATTGGACCAAAATCAGATTACTGACTTGGCCTTCAAGAGCCCTTATAAGACTTGCTACCTTACTTGTTCTGACTTTTCTGACACCTCCTTCATCTTGGATTCTGCTCACTAGCCAGGCTGATAGCTTTGTTGTCTAGAGACACAGGAAGTGTTCTTGGAGGGACAGTAGTCTTGAAGAAGGATCTTACTTCTCTGTCCAGGGATTGAACCTCTAGCTGCCAGGAGCTAGAGGCTAGAAGCAAAGTTCCCTGATTCTTACACCATTTGAAAGCAAAAATGTTTCAAGGAGGCAAAAACTGCAAAACAGGTACAAAGTTTATTATTAGAGACATAGCACAACTTATGGGAGAGCACACAAAGAAACAGTTTATTTATTTAAAGCAGAAAGACACATCGGGAGAGGAGTGCGGGTGTCCCGAATGAGGAGTGCAGTAAAGAGGTGATTTACATAACTTATACAGGACAATCCTTCTGGGTCTTTGTTAACATTTGGCCAATTATCTTGTTTCTTTTTTCAAGGCTGACTGGTCCTAGGACCCTCCCCAAGATGCATGAGCAACTCTTTTCTAAGATGGATTCTAGCGCAGAGGCCTATGGGGCGACCTTAGCATCACATATTATGGGGTGGTGCCCCATCCTTTTGACCTCCAAGGAGCCTTTCTGTGCATGTGCAGACAGGGAAGTTTTCCTTGACCTCTGGAGTGGGCACATTATCTCTTTATTAGCAGAGATCAGTTTCTGCCAATAGCTTTGTCCTTGGAGTGTCACGGTGAGAACAAAGCTTCAGTTTTACTCCATTTGACAAACACCAGCTGTCTGGCCCAGGGGCCCATCTATCTCCAACCTTGGAAGGACAGCCTTCCATATTTGCTAGTGAAACATCATTTGCTTAAGCAAAAAAGGGTTCAAGCATGAATGGCTCCAAGTGCACAAATATTGCTTCCTGGTATCTTTCTCCTTAACTCTATCAATTCTTCTTTTCTCTGGCTTTAATTTCAGGCCTTTGATTTCTCCCTTATTCTGGAAAAATAATACCAGAAACCCAGGCTTCCTTACAATTTTTCAACTTAACCAATCCTAATGGAAAGCGAATCTCATTCCAAATGGTCCCAAGAAAAGCCCTTGGAATTCCCAGCTGGGATGAAGCTTGAGTTGTTCCTCTTTCCTTGAATTGACTATCATGAATGCAGAGCTAGAATATTCTGTCTGAACAGGCTGAGGTAATGTGCCTGGTCCCAGAGCTGCGTGTGTTGTTAGCCAACCCAGATCACATGGGAAGACAGGGAAGGGTGTACCCCAAAGAAGAAGCAGTTGCTGTCACCAGCAGAACGGTCCTTTTTTTTAGGCAAGCAACAGTTACTTGATTTTTTTCAATTTTTATTTTATATCGGAGTATAGTTGATTTACAATGTTGTGTTAGTTTCAGGTATATAGCAAAGTGATTGTTATACATATATCTATTCTTTTTCAGATTCTTTTCCTTTATAGGTTATTACAGAATATTGGTAGAGTTCCCTGTGCTGTACAGTAAGTCCTTGTTGGTAGTCTAGTTTTATGTGTTTGGGCTGGCCAAACAGTTCGTTCAGGTTTTTTGTAACATGTTGCAGAAAAACCTGAATGACCTTTTTGGCCAACGCAGTGTATTACTGTGTATCTGTTAATCCCAACCTCCTAATCTATCCCTCCCCCCGCCTCCCCTTTGGTAACCATAAGTTTGTTCTCAAATTCTGTGAGTCTGTTTCTGTTTTGTAAATAAGTTCACTTGTATCATTTTTTAGATTCCACATATAAGTGAATGGTCTTTAAAATGGGCAAAAGCAATAGATATCTGCTACTTCCTTTAAGATTGGGTTCTAGCTCCTTCCACAGAACATGTCCGTCCCCTTCATCTCCCCCTAGACAAATCCCTTCCTTCATTCGCAGAAGGTTACGTGTGATAATATCGTTGGGCATCTACGAGTGTTTTACACCCAGGTAGCTACCAGGCTTTAAACCCACCACCCACTGCTTGCAGGATCGGCAGTGTATTTCAACATATTTCTCTATAATCAAACTCAGCTTGCTCTTGGTGTTGGGGAAAAATCTTTTTGTCATGCCAAGATAACTCAAATTATTTTGGTTAAAACAATTTCTTTTTAATCAATACGCATAATTCAGGCTTTAAATTTAGTTAATTCAAAGTTGAAATTCCCTGAAATTTAAAGTTGCTCTCCCTCCTTAGGGGTTCCCCCATCCCTCTTCCTCCCAGGGTGCTGCCTGTGTACAACAGAAAACACATGCAGCATCATAGCTGCAGGGAAGGGTGTCCTCTACTGGCTGTCCTCACAGCCTCCGCTAAGCTCATGGTTTCTTGCTCAGGGAGGGCGGGCCTTCATCCCTGCTGTGAGCTTCCTGTGCTCCCCGCCGTCCACAGGCCAAATCATAGGCTGTGGTCATGATTTCTGTGTACTTGACATCCTCCTTCTCTGACCCCAGGTCCTTCTCAGGGCATGGATCCTCTCAGCCTTCTGCTGAGCCCTCCACTGGAGCGCAGGAGTTAGGGATCCCAGTGGGAACCAGACATGCTGTCCCAGGCTCCATTCACTTACTACTTTACTGGGGTGCATTCTCTGAGGAGCTCCCAGGGCCTTTCTACCAGAACCACTGAAGTGAGCTGGGGCAGAAGCCCCTTCACCGTCAGCATGGCCTGAATTCAACCTACTGGGTTTTAATAGCATTTCACACATCTGCCTGCCCAGTTTCCTTGCAGGACAGGAGGGCTGCATCTCACCTGTGATCCAGCATCTCACACACATCTGCCCCCCTACCTTCTCTCTGGGACAGGAGGGCTGCATCTCACCTGTGACCTTGTCCTCTTACACGCTCCTCCAGATCACCCCCAGGCTTTATATCCTCGCTGTGTGGTGGCTGAACTTCTCTCAGGAAAAAAAACCTCTTCTTCCATCCTCTGATCTTCTGAGTTTACAAGCTTTTGATTTTGGGAACTAGCAATCACTTTTCTTTCTCTTTCTCTCTCAAAAAATCACAGCTCTTACAAAGTGAACATCATGGCTTTCACAGCTGTTGTCTCTGAACATGCTTTGGGAATCTATTTTGATGTTGGTAGGTGACCATCTAATACTCTTTTCTTGTCTGAGTTCTGTTGTCCTGAAGCCCTGGGTGCCCCAGCCTCTAGGCTGGAGAGCAGCAGGTCAGCAAAAACAACCTGTTTCAGTCTCTTGTTGCTGCTGTAACAAACTGCCACAAACTGAGTGACTTAAAGAACACAAATGTATTGTCTTAACAGTTCTGAAGGTAAGAAGTCCAAAATGGCTTTTATTAGGCTAAAGTCAAGGTGTGGGCAGGGCTGCATTCCTTCTGGAGGCTCTAGGGGAGAATCTGTTTCCTTAGCCTGACAGCCTCTAGAGGCTCTTTGTCCTCTTTAGCTTGTGGCCCTGCATCCCTCCAAACTCTGCTTCTGTCTTCCCATCTCCTTCTCTGACTCTGATCCTCCTGCTGCCCCCTTATAACGACCCCTGGGATTACATTGGGCCCACCTGGATAACCCAGGACAGTCTCCCCATCTCAAGATCCTTGACTTATTCACATCTTCAAAGCCCTTTTTACCATAAAAAGTAACATGTTCACAGGTTCAGGGATTAGGATATAGACATCCTTGGGGGCATTTATTCAGCCTACCACACTACCCAACATGAAAAATTTATATTAAAAATGTTGTAAAATATTACCTTGCTCTACATTCCAATCCTTAAATCCTGCCAACAATCCTGAGTCAAGTGCTATTATTCGAATTTAACAGAAGAGGAAATTAAAATTAAGTGTGGTCCATGATTGCCTGACTTCAAAGCCAGTGCCCTCTCTGCTGCTTCATGTAGAGTCCTTTCCTAATGAGGCTACCCCAGCCCACATCAAATTTTCCTTTAATCCAAATTACCATACCATGTCTTCATGTTGCGAATTTCCTTTTGATTGTGTGTTGTTTGGAGTATTCAAGTGCTCTGTGTATGTGTGTGTGTGTATGTGTGTGTGTGTAAGCTTGTATTTATTTATTTTTTTGGTGGGATTTTTTTTTCATTTCTTTAGCTTTTTAATGACAAATAATATAGAACAGAGAAGTTAACATAGGTGTACAACTCACTGCAAATTCATAAAATGAACAGTGTATTTCACATCTAGATCAAGAAAGAAAACATTGCCAGGAGCACAGAAGTTCCTCTCATGTTTCTTTTCCAGGCACAAGTCCCTCAAAGGTAGCAACTGTCCCTGATTTCTTCTTCTTTTTTTTTTTTATTCAAACAGAAAGTCACAAAAATTATAAACATCCTCATCAGTTCACTCGGTCCCATGTAATTAATTTTTTTTCATCTTCATCTTTTGTTAGCACTTTTATGAATTTGTCAGTTTTCCATTAGAGTTCTGAAAATGCTTATTCATTCAGTTCAGCAGTATAGTCAGTTACCAGAAACCTGTACTTGTCAGAGTCTTTTCCATAAATTACTTGAAGATGAAACCCTTTTATAGGAACATTTTTGCAAAAGCATCAGAGTCACCCAGAACTGTCTGTAAATGACAAAAGACTTAAAAATGACCATGGTTAAAGATTTGATGAAAGTTCACAATAATGCAATTGACAAGGAAATTTAGTTATTTCTGAGACATACATTTTAAAGTAATAACTAGAATTGTGACATAACATTATACCAGAACATGTAAGATTTTTAGAAATTTCATTTAATGTCTGAAACATTTATATTAACATATTTCCATACAAATAACCCAAAGAAAGTTTAGTATTAGTTGTTTTTCTTGTTTATTTATTTATTTTTTATACTGCAGGTTCTTATTAGTCATCAGTTTTATACACATCAGTGTATACATGTCAATCCCAATCGCCCGATTCAGCACACCACCATCCCCACCCCACCGCGGTTTTCCCGCCTTGGTGTCCATACATTTGTTCTCTACATCTGTGTCTCAACTTCTGCCCTGCAAACTGTTCATCTGTACCATTCTTCTAGGTTCCACATGCATGCATTAATATACGATATTTGTTTTTCTCTTTCTGACTTTCTTCACTCGGTATGACAGTCTCTAGATCCATCCACGTCTCAACAAATGACTCAATTTCGTTCCTTTTTATGGCTGAGTAATATTCCATTGTATATATGTACCACATCTTCTTCTCCATTCATCTGTTGATGGGCATTTAGGTTGCTTCCATGACCTGGCTATTGTAAATAGTGCTGCAGTGAACATTGGGGTGCATGTGTCTTTTTGAATTATGTTTTTCTCTGGGTATATGCCCAGTAGTGGAATTGTTGGATCATATGGTAAATCTATTTTTAGTTTTTTAAGGAACCTCCATACTGTTCTCCATAGTGGCTATATCAATTTACATTCCCACCAACAGTGCAAGACGGTTCCCTTTTCTCCACACCCTCTCCAGAATTTGTTGTTTGTACATTTTCTGATGATGCCCATTCTAACTGGTGTGAGGTGATACCTCATTGTAGTTTTGATTTGCATTTCTCTACTAATTAGTGATGTTGAGCAGCTTTTCATGTGCTTCTTGGCCATCTGTATGTCTTCTTTGGAGAAATGTCTATTTAGGTCTTCTGCCCATTTTTGGATTGGGTTCTTTGTTTCTTTAATATTGAGCTGCATGAGCTGTTTATATATTTTGGAGATTAATCCTTGATTCGTTTCAAATATTTTCTCCCATTCTGAGGATTGCCTTTTGGTCTTGTTTATGGTTTCCTTTGCTGTACAAAAGCTTTTAAGTTTCATTAGGTCCCATTTGTTTATTTTTGGTTTTATTTCCATTGCTCTAGGAGGTGGATTGAGAAAGATCTTGCTGTGATTTATGGCAAAGAGTGTTCTTCCTATGTTTTCCTCTAAGAGTTTTACAGTGTCCAGTCTTCCATTTAGGTCTCGAATCCATTTTGAGTTTATTTTTGTGTATGATGTTAGGGAGTGTTCTAATTTCATTCTTTTACATGTAGCTGTCACATTTTCCCAGCACCACTTATTGAAGAGACTGTCTTTTCTCCATTATATATATTTGCCTCATTTGTCATAGATTAGTTGACCATAGGTGCGTGGGTTTATCTCTGGACTTTCTGTCTTGTTCCACTGATCTATGTTTCTGTTTTTGTGCCAGTACCATATTGTCTTGATTACTGTAGCTTTGTAGTATAGTCTGAACTCAGGGATTCTGATTCCTCCAGCTCCGTTTTTTTCCCTCAAGACTGCTTTAGCTATTCGGGGTCTTTTGTCTCTCCATACAAATTTTAAGATGATTTGTTCTAGTTCAGTGAAAAATGCCAGTGGTAATTTGATAGGGATTGCATTGAATCTGTAGATTGCTTTGGGTAGTATAGTCATTTTCACGATATTGATTCTTCCAATCCAAGAATATAGTATATCTCTCCATCTGTTGGTATCATCTTTAATTTCTTTCATCAGTGTCTTATAGTTTTCTGCATATAGGTCTTTTGTCTCCCTAGCTAGGTTTATTCCTAGGTATTTTATTCTTTTTGTTGCAATGATAAATGGGAGTGTTTCCATAATTTCTCTTTCAGATTTTTCATCATTAGTGTATAGGAATGCAAGGGATTTCTGTGCATTAATTTTGTATCCTGCAACTTTACCAAATTCATTGATTAGCTCTAGTAGTTTTCTGGTGGCATTTTTAGGATTCTCTATGTATAGTATCATGTCATCTGAAAACAATGACAGTTTTACTTCTTCATTTCCTATTTGTATTTCTTTTCTTTCTTTTTCTTCTCTGATTGCTGTGGCTAGGACTTCCAAAACTATGTTGAATAATAGTGGTGAGAGTGGACATCCTTGTCTCTTTCCTGACCTTAGAGGAGATGTTTCAGTTTTTCACCATTGAGAATGATGTTTGCTGTGGGTTTGTCATATATGGCCTTTATTATGTTGAGGTAGGTTCCCTCTATGCCCACTTTCTGGAGAGTCTTTATCATAAATCGGTGTTGAATTTTGTCAAAAGCTTTTTCTGCATCTATTGAGATGATCATATGGGTTTTATTCTTCAGCTTGTTAATATGGTGTATCACATTGATTGATTTGCATATATTGAAGAATCCTTGCATCCCTGGGATAAATCCCACTTGATCATGGTGTATGATCCTTTTAATGTATTGTTGGATTCTGTTTACTAGTATTTTGTTGAGGATTTTTTCATCTACATTCATCAGTGATATTGGTCTGTAATTTTATTTTTTTGTAGTATCTTTGTCTGGTTTTGGTATCAGGGTGATGGTGGCCTCATAGAATGAGTTTGGGAGTGTTCCTTCCTCTGCAATTTTTTGGAAGAGTTTGAGAAGGATGGGTGTTAGCTCTTCTCTAAATGTTTGATAGAATTCACCTGTGAAACCATCTGGTCCTGGACTTCTGTTTGTTGGAAGATTTTTAATCACAGTTTCAATTTCATTATTTGTGATTGGTCTGTTCATATTTTTTGTTTCTTCCTGGTTCAGTCTTGGAAGGTTATACCTTTCTAAGAATTTGTTCATTTCTTCCAGGTTGTCCATTTTGTTGGAATAGAGTTGCTTGTAGTAATCTCTTAGGATGCTTTGTATTTCTGCGGTGTCTGTTGTAACTTCTCCTTTTTCATTTCTAATTTTATTGATTTGAGTCCTCTCCCTCTTTTTCTTCATGAGTCTGGCTAATGGTTTATTAATTTTGTTTATCTTCTCAAAGAAACAGCTTTTAGTTTTATTGATCTTTGCTATTGTTTTCTTTGTTTCTATTTCATTTATTTCTGCTGTGATCTTGATGATTTCTTTCCTTCTGCTCACTTTGGGTTTTGTTTGTTCTTCTTTCTCTAGTTCTTTTAGGTGTAAGGTTAGATTGTTTACTTGAGATTTTTTTTGTTTCTTGAGTTAGGCTTGTATAGCTATAACCTTCCCTCTTAGAACTGCTTTTGCTGCATCCCACAGGTTTTGGATCGTCGTGTTTTCATTGTCATTTGTCTCTAGGTATTTTTTGATTTCCTCTTTGATTTCTTCAGTGATCTCTTGGTTATTTAGTAATGTATTGTTTAGACTCCATGTGTTTGTGTTTTTTACAGTTTTTTCCCTGTAATTCATTTCTAATCTCATATTGTTGTGGTCAGAAAAGATGCTTGATATGATTTCAATTTTCTTAAATTTACTGAGGCTTGATTTGTGACCCAAGATGTAATCTGTCTGGCGAATATTCCACGTGCACTTGAGAAGAAAGGGTAATCTGCTGTTTTTGGATGGAATGTCCTATAAATATCAATTAAATCTATCTGGTCTATTGTATAATTTAAAGCTTCTGTTTCCTTATTTATTTTCATTTTGGATGATCTGTCCATTGGTGTAAGTGAGGTTTTAAAGTCCCCCACTTTTATTGTGTTACTGTGGATATCCTGTTTTATAGATGTTAGCAGTTGTCTTATATATTGAGGTGCTCTTATGTTGGGTGCATATATATTTGTAATTGTTATATCTTCTTCTTGGATTGATCCCTTGATCATTATGTAGTGTCCTTCCTTGTCTTGTAACATTCATTATTTTAAAGTCTATTTTATCTGATATGAGTATTGCTACTCCAGCTTTCTTTTGATTTCCATTTGCATGGAATATCTTTTTCCATCCCCTCACTTTCAGTTTGTATGTGTCCCTAGGTCTGATGTGGGTCTCTTGTAGACAGCATATATGTGGGCCTTGTTTTTGTATCCATTCAGCAAGCCTGTGTCCTTTGGTTGGAGCATTTAATCCATTCACGTTTAAGGTAATTATCGATATGTATGTTCCTGTGACCGTTTTCTTAATTGTTTTGGGTTTGTTTTTATAGGTCCTTTTCTTCTCTTGTGTTTCCCACTTAGAGAAGTTCCTTTAGCATTTGTTGTAGAGCTTGTTTGGTTGTGCTGAATTCTCTTAGCTTCTGCTTGTCTATAAAGCTTTTGATTTCTCCATCAAATCTGAATGAGATCCTTGCTGGGTAGAGTAATCTTGGTTGTAGGTTCTTCCCTTTCATCACTTTAAGTATATCATGCCACTCCCTTCTGGCTTGTAGAGTTTTTGCTGAGAAATCAACTGTAAACCTTATGGGAGTTCCCTTGTATGTTATTTCTCATTTTTCCCTTGTTGCTTTCAATAATTTTTCTTTGTCTTTAATTTTTGCCAATTTGATTACTATGTGTCTCGGCATGTTTCTCCTTTGGTTTATCCTGTATGGGACTCGCTGTGCTTCCTGGACATGGGTCGCTATTTCCTTTCCCATGTTAGGGAAGTTTTCGATTATAATCTCTTCAAATATTTTCTCTGGTCCTTTCTCTCTCTCTTCTCCTTCTGGGATCCCTATAATGCGAATGTTGCTGCGTTTAATGTTGTCCCAGAGGCCTCTTAGGCTGTCTTCATTTCTTTTCATTCTTTTTTCTTTATTCTCTTCCGTGGCAGTGAATTCCACCATTCTGTTTTACAGGTCACTTATCCGTTCTTCTGCTTCAGTTATTCTGCTATTGATTCCTTCTAGTGTAGTTTTCATTTCAGTTGTTGTATTGTTCATGTCTGTTTGTTTGTTCTTTAATTCTTCTAGGTCTTTGTTAAACATTTCTTGCATCTTCTTGATCTTTGCTTCCATTCTTTTTCCGAGGTCCTGGATCATCTTCAGTGTCATTATTCTGAATTCTTTTTCTAGAAGGTTGCCTATCTCCAGTTCATTTAGCTGTTTTTCTGGGGCTTTATCTTGTTCCTTCATCTGGTACATAGCCCTCTGCCTTTTCATCTTGTCTATCTTTCTGTGAATGTGGGTTTTTTTCCATGGGCTGCAGGATTGTAGTTCTTCTTGCTTCTACTGTCTGCCCTCTGGTGGATGAGGCTCTCTAACATGCTTGATGGGAGGGACTGGTGATGGGTAGAGCTGACTGTTGCTCTGGTGGGCAGATCTCAGTAAAACTTTAATCTGCTTGACTGCTGATGGGTGGTGCTGGGTTCCCTCCCTGTTGGTTGTTTGGCCTGAGGCAACCCAACACTGGAGCCTACCTGGGCTCTTTCGTGGGGCTAGTGACAGACTCTGGGAGGGCTCATGCCAAGGAGTACTTCCCAGAAGTTCTGCTGCCAGTGTCCTTGTCCCCACGGTGAGCCGCACCCCCCCCACCCCCCCACCCCCACCTCTGCAGGATATCCTCCTACACTGGCAGGTAGGTCTGGTTCAGTCTCCCCTGGGGTCACTGCTCCTTCCCCTGGGTCCCGATGCACACACTACTTTGTGTGTGCCCTCCAAGAGTGGAGTCTCTGTTTCCCCCAGTCCTGTCGAAGTCCTGCAATCAATTCCCACTAGGCTTCAAAGTCTGATTCTCTATGAATTCCTCCTCCTGTTGCCGGACCCCCAGGTTGGGAAGCCTGACGTGGGGCTCAGCACCTTCACTCCAGTGGGTGGACTTCTGTGGTATAAGTGTTCTCCAGTCTGTGAGTCACCCACCCAGCAGTTATGGGATTTGATTTTACTGTGATTGCGCCCCTCCTACTGTCTCATTGTGGCTTCTCCTTTGTCTTTGGATGTGGGTTATCTATTTTGGTGAGTTCCAGTGTCTTCCTGTCGATGATTGTCCAGCAGCTAGTTGTGATTCTCGTGTTCTTGCAAGAGGGAGTGAGAGCACGTCCTTCTACTCTGCCATCTTGGTTCCTCTCGTGTAAGCTTTTCTTGCCAGACGAAATAGTAAAAGCTTAACTCTGGGATGAGCTCTTCTGTCTCTTTGAATCACTGCCCCAATAGATAGGCACTGTGGTGTGGCCACACACTAAATATGTCATAACAACTTGCTGGTGTTATGGTTAGTCCTAGAATCTGCATCAGCTATCCAGTCAGCTGACTAAAATTTATTGAGTCCTTACTGGATGCTAGGCCCTGGACCTACTTTGGAGACAGAAGTGAAAAACCTACTCCTTGCACTGAAGACATCCAATGTCTGTTACCTAAAAATAGTGCCTCTTGTTCTTCCCCTGAGGACTCCAGGTGATGGGCCGTTCCTGGTTGGACACTCTGTCAGTTATTAAATCCTCACAGGAAACCTGAAATATAGGGGTGAACTTGTTTATTTTTTCATCCCTTTGCTTCTCTTTCTGTGATGATCTCCTTCTTTCCCAGTTTTGGATTAGCCAAATAGGAGGGTGATTTGGCGGCTCCGTTCAAAAAAGGATAGTGAGATAGGCAACCTATAGTGCCTCGCCAGGAGAGGGAACTGTTCTACCCATCCTCAAGGACTTTAGGGTCATGGATCACTCAGTATCTGGGTTTTCCCAGACCCCTGCACATTCTTGTCAGGGGCTTGTGACCACGCCCCCAGGCTGTAATTGGTATGGTTAGAGGCACCAGCAGAGGTGAAGTGACTTTGAGGCCAGTAGTTTGGCTCTTACCAAGCCCAGGTGCTCAGCTGCCTGATGGGCCCTGCCAGTGAGTCTCAGCAGCCTCCCGGCTGCACTCACCTTGATCACATGAATATTTTCTTCACTTCCTGGCTACCATCCTTGGGCACGCTTTCAGTAGAAATGGAGCCTTAGTTAAAGCTTCTTAGTTCTGAGCCTGTTTTGCCTTCCTTCTCTGGCTCCATTTCTTAATCACCAGGGTCCTAACCTTTTCCCTTTTGCCACTTACTCGCTCTCACAGAAGCCTCTGATGTTATTTACATCTAGATCTCGATAGATAGAGCTATGTAGATATTTACTTTAAATGTTGTGGTTACCAAACTTTTGTTTGCATCATAATTAATTCCCTAGAGATTCTGTTAAAAATGTAAAAGTCAGAGCCTCATCCTTGATCTGCTAAGTGAGAATCTTTTGGTATGGCTATTTTTAAAAATGTATTATTAAAAAAAACATTCTTGCCAAATAATTTTGCTGTTTCAATGTTAGAGAATCACTACTTTAGTTAACCCCCTCTTCCTGGTTTCTCGATGCCCCGTCATATCTATTTCACTCACTCTGAAAAGGTGTTTCAGACATCAGCAAACAGGCGGGTAACACTGAGGTCATCGATGAAATGAAGTGGATGTGGGTATAAAAGAAGAAGTTGAAAAAAATTAGCAAGGTTGTTGACGCCACTGAGGGTGAGGCATTCAGTAGGGGCTCTATGTATAGTATCTCATTCAGTCTCTTCTAAATATCTCTTTGAAAAGTAAGTGAAATTGTCCCCATTTACAGATGGGGAAATGGATCTCAGAGAGGTTAAGTAACTTGACTGATGTAAAACAGACAGGATATGGTGAAGGAAATTTTCAAATCTTGGTCTCTTCGTTTTCCCCAAAGCCTGCATTACTCTGGTTCAGAAATATACCATGGGGGCTGGAGTCATTGAAGGCCAGCTCTGCTGGCATTTCCTTTGGTTTCCTAGGCTACATTCCATACCAATGGTCCGTGAAATGTAAGGAAACATCCATACCCCTTTCCCCTCCCCAAATAAAGAGTTCTGTGGTCAAATAATTTTTGTAAATGCCACTTTCCATAGCCTGGTCTCGGAGCATGATCATAAATTAACATATTGAAGACCTAAAAATCCCCTGCAGTGAAGATAACTTAGGTCAAGCCTATTTTCACATGAATCTCACAGTCACAATGTTATATTTCCAAGAAACACTGCTTTAACTTATGCGGTAAAGATAATACATACATTTGGGGGAGCATCAGCCTAGCACATAGGCAGTCCCATTTGAAGGGAATACGAGAGAAATAGAAGGAAATGGACAGAAAGCCAAAGAGAAGAACCATTTTCTGTGTCCTCCTCTGAAAAGAGGAAAATGACACCAAGGCTACCAAAAGGGCCATAAAACCTTCCCACCATCTCCTCTGCAGTCCTTAGGGATGGAGCATGTGGGTTCACTGAATCTCCGTTACATAAGCCACGAAGCTGCTCACTGAGTCCCTATTACAATGATAAACCATGAAGGAGTGCCTTCTTGGTAGATTAGCTGATCTGACTGATTAGCTGCTCAGACTACACTGCAATGATCTATCATGAGCCTGATTTTCTGGGTCACAGAGCCAAGTAGTAGGAAATAGGCTCTCCCTCCACTTCTTGGATCTTTGGGTGTTTGCCTTCAGCGAATATACCTCAAGATACAATTTTCAATTAAAAAACAGGAAAGTGTATTGGATTAATTCATCATGGCTGTTTTCCACCTGGAGCAAAACAGGCTTTCTAAACTACCCATCTGAGACTGCATGGGAAATGGCACAAAACCCGGGCTGGAGTTTTCACAGGGTGATGGCTCACTGGTGGTCTGAAACCGAGGGCCCAGGAGGAGTCTGGGGAAGGGCAGGGCAAAGTCTGGGCTTCTGCCAGCTATCTCCTGGGCTAACAGGAACTGCCCTGTTGTTGCTGCGCTGTTTTATCTGCTGATTTTATTGCGTACTGCTGGAGGATTTTGAGTTGAAAATGCTATGTGGTTAATTATACAGCTAATGAGCTCTGGGGAGTTTGCTTTCAGAGTCTCTTACTCCAGGTGATGAGGGGAAAAAGCATCATATGTCACATAACATCTTCTGCCCTTGGGGAGTGAGTTAGAGTCAGATTTTTGAAAGGTGGCATGTTCGTAAGAAGAGCATCTGGAGTTCTTAGATTTCTTGCATCCAGGTGCATCAGTTGTGCCTTTTCTCTCTCTCTGGAAAGGCTCATTGTGGAGAGTGTGTTTGCCTGCCTGGTTATGCTCTTCTGCACAGCATGGATGTCCCTGAAGGTGAGAAAAGAGGTGATATTCTACCAGCATCACTTCTTTCAGGCTCTGATGGGTCCTGCAAGCCTGCAGAAGTCCTAAGGCCATCCATGTGCCTGCATCCCACAAGACACATTAAATGTAATTCACCTTTTAGACATTCTTTGGAAGCTGCCAGATGCAGTTCTCCACAATAAATGAGAAACGAAAACGCTGGAAGACTTGACGGGAAGGAAACTGAGAATCCCACATAGGAGTGGGTGCAGGGAAGCTCGGGGCTGACAGCTGTGCCTCAGACCTGCAAAGCAGGAGGACAAAAGACTCAGGGGAAAGTCTGAAAAATAAAAGTAGAACTGATAGATCACCAGGTAAGTTTCCCTATGGTGTAGAAAAACTAGCAATAAGTCTAGAGAAAATGAAGTAAATGAAAAAATAAGGCAGTTATTAAATCCAGATAAAATGAAAAGTTGTACAAGAAAGGAAACGTTGGTAGTGTACTACTTGGTTTGGCAGCAGACAAGAATTACATAGCTATAATATTATAACACAAGTATATTGAGATGAAGGATGTGTGAGTGGAGGGGTGGAGGTTATAAGAAAGCCAAATATTTATCTGGCTTTATAGGTCATCAGTAGATAAATTCTAAACTAGCAAATGAAGAAATAGCAATAAAATATATGTTTCGGTTAACCATGAAAAACAGAAGCACAAAATAATAATGAATTAAACTAGGCAAAAAATTTTTTTAATGATTTTTTTTATTGAAGTATAGTTGATTTACAATGTTGTGTTAGTTAATACTGTACAGTAAAGTGACTCAGTTACTTTTTAAAAATATTCTTTTCCATTATGGTTTTTATCATAGGATATTTAATACAGTTCTCTGGCTATAGAGTAGGACATTGTTGTTTATCCATTCTATATATAAAAGCTTACATCTGCTGACACCAACCTCCCACTCCTCCCCCTTTGGCATCCACCAGTCTGTTCACTATTACCATGATTCTGTTTCTGTTTCATAGGTAGGTTCATTTGTGTCATATTTTAGATTCCACATAAAAGTGATATCATATGGTATTTGTCTTTCTCTTTCTACTTCGCTTAGTATGATAATTTCTAGCTGGATCCATGTTGTTACAAATGGCATTATTTCATTCTTTTCTATGGCTGAGTAGTATTCCATTTATATATGTACCACATCTTCTTTATCCATTCATCTGTCGATGGCCATTCAGATTGTTTCCATGTCTTGGCTATTGTAAATAGTGATGCTATGAACATAGGGCTGCATGTATCTTTTTGAATTATAGTTTTGTCCAGATATATGCCCAGGAGTGCGATTGCTGGATCGTATGGTAATTCTGTTTTCAGTTTTCTGAGAAACTTCAATACTGTTTTCCATAGTGGCTGCATCAACTTACATTCCTGCCAACAGTGCAGGAGGGTTCCCTTTTCTCCACACCCTCTCGAGCATTTATTTGTAGACTTTTTAATGATGGCCATGCTGACCAGTGTGAGGTGGTACTTCATTGTAGTTTTGATTTCCATTTCTCTAATAATTAGCAATGTTGAGCACCTTTTCATGTGCCTGTCGGCCATCTGTATTTCTTCTTTGGAGAAATGTCTATTTAGGTCTTCTGCCTATTTTTCAATTGGGTTGTTTGTTTTTTTGTTACTGAGTTAGGCAAAAGTTTTTATTTCTCTCTTTCTCAATGTAGCTATACAGTACAGGTTTGGGGTGATAGCCTTGCTTCCTAAAATCCTCAGTTACCCAGTCTCCTTCTGCATGTACCGTTGTTCTCATAGGACAGGCTTTTATTCCCAAGTTAACCTCATGGTTCAGTGTAGCTGCTTAGGTTCCAGCCATTATGTCTGCATTCCATCCATCAAGAAGGAAGAAGAAATGAAGAAGACAGCAGTCAAAGGATTTGTTTCAGATGTCTTTTAAGGAAGGTTCCTGAAAGTTACACGTAATGGTTTATTCATATCCCTTTAGCCAGGATTTTGCACAACTATATGTAATGACATAGGGGAGCTTGAAAGTATATATTTTTATTCTGGAAATCATAAGCTCAGCTAAAAATTGGAATATGTATTCCTATGGAAGATAGGGAGAATGAATATGGGGGAACTAGCTATTTCTTCATTCTTCTTTATTTATTCATATTATTTAGACATATGGGAGTAAATTCCAGAAGAAATGTCTGAATTTACTGAAATTAGTTATTGGTTGGAGAATGAGCCTTTTGGATGGGGAGGAGTGGTACATGTTATTGCTGTATTTTGTTATAAATTTTTAGTACCACTATCTCTTAACTTTTAAAAATTATGTGCATGTATTATACTGATAGAATAAATAAGTTAAAAGAAATCATAGAGTCCCTGACATGTGGATATGACAGCAGACAATGCAGGTTGAGAGGACATGTCTCTCCATTTTTGCCTCATATTTATCCCCTGCTTATTTCTAAATATACAGTGAACCTGGTATTTTTAAGCTTCCTCACAAACTGAAAAATTATGATTCCAAAGTACAGAGGGATAATAATTGGGCTTATAAGTTCTTCCCTCTACCTACCCCATTTTTCTTGTTTTCCTATGAATACAAAGAAAATCTTCCCAGTGGACATGAAAAGCAGTAGTGACGGCAATAAACCAGGGACACATTTCAGAAGCTTAAGGAAGGTCTGTTTACTTCTGGGGTATTAGACATCTCCTTTTGGGAAGTCAAGCATCTTTCTACTGTGGCTTTCCTCTTAATTCATAGCCTTTTAAAATGTAAGAAACTGTGAAGCTTAATCTGGAGATTCTATTTTGGCCAGCTCAGATAATAGCTCATGTCAAATTTTATCCTCTTAACTTCTCTGCTGGTAAAAATTTTCCCCTTTTCAAATTCATATACATCCCTGACTTAGAGAATGTCCAGTCAATTCCAGCTTTCTTCTCTCCGTGAATGGAAGTGCATTTCACGAAGGCTCAATTCATCTGCTGTGTGAAAATGATCCATAGCTACAGAGAAGAAAATAAAATGCTGAAATGAGCCAAACAGTACCAGTGCCGAGAAGGAGCCTGAAGGATAATAATCAAAATGATATCAATACTATTATTATCATCTTGTTTAATAATAATGTAATTGAAGTTCAATTTACTGTAGTTTGATAGGCTTTTATATAGGTCTTCTCTGATGTTCAACAACTTTACAAGGCAGATATCATCTTCATCGTCCCGACTCTTGAGATGTGTCATATCTACACCAGGGATTAACAGTGAGTTAGTGGGGTTTGGGTTTCAACTCAGGACTGTCTGACTTAAAAGCCTATGCCCTTTGAATAGCACCCGACCCTGAATTGTTCATGGCCACCTTATCCTAGGTCTGGCAGTCCAGCATTTTCTGAACATCTACTTTGTCTTAAGTACCCAACTAGTTTCAATGAAGAACACATAGCTGGACCACATAAAAGTTACCCTGTAGAATCATATCATCTACATACAAAAATCACAGTTGCAAATGCAAGCTCATACATAGTAATTTACCCAGGATATTCTTGAATTTTGTCTGTTATCCCAGAATAATTATTAATGGTACTCCCTTTCTCTCTTCTAACTGCCCTGGTTTGAGTGATGAACTATATGTGGTTATTGTAGCACATGCTGGCCGTGCCCTATCCACATCCTATCGCTCTCACCATCTCGGTGTTCACATTGGACTTACAGCTTCCAGCACCCACGTTGCTTTCATTTGGAACTTTCTCTTGCCACTGGCCTTGCTGATAGGCCAGAGGTGCTGGGGAGTCAACTCCAGGTGGAACAGCTCTGCAACAATAACTGATGACAGTCGGTGTATCAATGCACCAACTCCCTCGCCCTGGGTAGGATAACTGAGGTGTGTGTCCTGTCCTGGCTGCCCCCTCCCCCACAGGATTGAGCTCCAGCTACTCTCATGGTAACTGGCTTGGTCTGCACCTTTTATTGACTGCTCTTTCTCCCCTGTCCCTCTTCTCCATTCCCCTATAGCCTTTCCTGTAGCTTTCAAATAGTGTATTTGCCTTCAGATTCTTGTCTGAGCATTTCCTTGTGACAGTAATTCAAACTAAAGCAGCCCTGTTATCTACAGAAATGTTGAGGATTGGGTGGGTGGTTTGATTTAAAGTCCAACCTTCACAGGTGAAGTGAGACTTGAACTTGACCCTGACGTTTGGATGTGATTTAGGTAACTGTGGGGAGGGGATGACAACACAGGTGAAGGTGGCCGGATGTGCAAGGGAGGCAGATGATGGAAAGGGTGCAGAGTGGGGCTGAACTTTGGTTCTGTGAGATGAGGCATGGGTTAATAGGGATCAGGGGGCTGCCCATGGTGTTTGAGCAGGACACACTCTTTTTGGAAGCCAAGTCTGGCAGTGAGCAGGCAGATGGGGTGAGGAAGTAGAGAGCTGAGTCAGAGAAGCCAGTGGGGAAAATATTGCTGTGACCCAAATAAGAGGAGGCAACGCTGAACCCAGAGTGGAGGGAAAATGTGGTGAAAAGGGTGATGATGAGTCACTTCGAAGGAGAATCCGTTTTAATTAGTGGCTGACCAGCTACGAAGGTCAAAGCACTGGATGAGTCAATGGTGACGGTTCTGTGGGCCCACAAGCCACCCCTGCTCCTCAGGCCACGAGCAGCACAGGTGACAGGCTGATGAGTGAGGAACCCAAAGCCCTCAAATGCTAAAGACCATGCTGAGCACCCTTTGAATGGTGGCTACGATCTAGAGTGTACTTTTCTTTAATTAAATGAATCAGTGGTGAAGAGCTCAAGCTGGGGTCAGACTGAACAGGGATCTTAGTCCTGTTTCCCAGGTGTGTGGCCTCGAGTGAGTTTGGTAACATCCTGAGCCTCAGTTTTCTCAGCTTTTTAAGAGTGTTTCCTTTATCCTGGCGCTTTGAGGACTTGATGAGATAATGCCTGGGAATAGTCATCACAGGGTGGGAAGTGCTCAGAAAGTGATGCTGTGAGGGAGGAAAAAGTATTGTCCCTTGACTCCTCTAGGTTCTTGGCTGAGTCACCTCCCCACAATAAAAGGGAGATTAACAGGAGAAAATAAATTTAATTTAATATTGTATGTACAAGGACCCCAATGATAGAAGACCCAAAGTAGTGACCAAACCAGGCAGCTTTTATACCGTTTAGATAAAGAAACAATAAATCTGTGAAGAATCGACAAGATAAAAAAGTTTGGGTTTGGGGTAGTAAATTGATAAAGAAGCAACAAGCTTTGTTTATTCAGCCTCTTAGCCCTGAATTCCCTGTCTCTGGTGACAAGGATGCCTTTACCCTCCTGGTACAGAGAAGGTGCCTTTCACATGGGAGATTTATTTCCTGCTTTCAGGGGGACAAAGGATGGTCAGAGTTCTCTTGCATCAGCTGTTTCTTAAGTAACTTTAATTTCAAATAATCAATATGCTAAACTGGCACATATTTAGGTGGCCTTTCCTGAACCCCATCAATGCCAATTATTCTTATCAAGGTAAAGTGAACTTTCCCACCTTCACAATGGCTGTTAGAAAGAGGACTATTAAAGTAAAAAAAAAAAAAAAATCTATATCTAATTAGCTATCTGTATTTTTATCTATATTGCAGGGGAGGAAAAATAATTTTTCCCTCTACCCTTCTAGGTTCTTGGCTGAGACACCCCTGTAATAAAAGACAGATTAACAGGTGAAAAACAAGCAGAAGTTTAATGACGTTTATACCTCCTGATACATGGGAGGGACCCAGGAAAACTGAGTAACTCCCCCCGAAATGGCCCAAGTCACCACCTTAAATACTGTCTCCAGCTAAAGACAAAAGAACATGTTGGAAGGTGGAGAGCCAGTTCCGGGAGGTGACCAGGAAAAGCATGGTGAACAAGGGTGAGGTTGTTATGCAGATTTAAGTCCTTGCCTTCCCCATTGATAAGAGTCTTTGGAGATTTAGAACCATCCTCCTCCTAGAACATCGAGGGAGACACCCTCACAAATAGAGATTTCCCTTATAGATGTAAATGTCTCTTACAAAAGGGCAACAGTTTTCAGCACTTCACTTGTGTCTGCTGTTTCTTAAAAATGACCAGCCTAAAATAATCCTCATGCCAAAGAGACACAATTTGGGTGGTTATATTCTGCTCGTCTTGAATATCTCCGTCTCTATCTCCATCTCTATCTCCATCTCCATCTCTATCTAAGGCCCAGAAACAGATAATATTGTTCCGGATTCTGTGGGAAGCTCAGCATTAGGGCTGTGGATGAAGAAATAGTCTTCTTAGCTCCAGACAATTTTTTCATCTCTAGATAGCTGCAATATTGGGGAGTTTCTATTCTATTCTTTGTGCCAGAGATCTTATCCCATTTCATGGATGGCTGTAGGTCAACAAATAGGTCTATTTTTGTTCTTCAAAAGGCTCCCAAACACCATTCATTTCAAATATAAGTCACCACCCACCTTGCCTCCCTTCCAGGCTCCATCCTTGCCATGAAAATGCTCTCCACACACAGAGCTCAGTGGGGAGGGGGGCGACAAAATTCCTAACACAGACCTGAGCTAAACAGGCACGTTGTCCCACAGGGAAACCATGACCAAGGAACGCAATCCCTTCCGTTCTGTTCTGAAGGCAGTGCTAGCTGAGTCTTCCAAATCAGTGCTTCAGAAAGTGGTTATTTAGTTTGAAAGGGCTCTGGATGGACCAGGATGCCCCATGTGGCATTTTTCTTGAACTTTCTGGGTGTGCCTGAGGCATTCTGTTCATCCAGGAACGTTCCCGAGGTCAGCCGTGCACTGGGCCACCTCTCCCAACCTCACACCTGCGAAGGCACCATTGCCCCAGCTGTTCCTTGTCATACTGCAGTGATTCTAGTGAGGCTGGACGTGGCACACGGGCCCACATTCCCCTCTGGTCCTCAGAGGTGGCCATGGTGCTGGAGCTCAAACCGACCTCCTGTGACTAGAGTCTCCCAGAGGCCAAACTCCAGGACTGCTGGTGCTCAACAGAAATCCCCCAGTGCTGGAAAGGCCTCTCCTAGATCTTCTCAGTATCAAAATGGCAAAACCCTGAATGGACCTCTTATCTCTGCTTTCAGGGACTTAGTCCCTCGGCTGAGCTGGGGAACAAGGGATTTCATTAATTCACCCTGTCTGGCTTCTCCAGAGAAAAGCAAACTCCATCAGAGGACGCAGAAGCCAGGGGTCAGGGGGGTTGGTTCCAGACGGAGGATGGGAAGTTTGGAGAGGAGGAGATATACATCTTTTAATAAAGGCTGAAATGTTAATTTGCAAAAGAGAAAAAATAATCATTTTCTTTCATTTGGGTGCCAGCAGTGGGTAATTATAAAATGGAATGATTTGAGAATTAGGTTTCCTTCTTTAGAAATTACTGGAAAACTACTGAATGTAGAGGCACACTTTGGCTGGAGGAGCATAGGAAGTCACCTTGCAGTGGCATTTGCTCTGGACATCAAGGTTTTGAGGTAACCTGGTGCAGCATTTACTACTGTGCCCCCATATCCCTTTACAAGGCTGGCGTGCCCACCCCCAGCTGCTGTGGATGGTGGTTGCTAATGGCTCACAGCTGCCCCCTTCTCCAGAGATGGTCTCTCCTTGGCTGATACTGTCACACAGAGATGGTGGGTGATCACACCTCCCACCCCTGCCCCATCCCCACCAGGCAGCCCATGGTGAGGAATGACTGTTACCAAGGGTCTAAAAGCCCAGCCCCCACTTCCACGCAGGACAGCTCTGCTTTACTTTCCAGAGCTCACTGTGGGATCGATTGAAAAAAACACATCTTTGCTTAAACTTTTCATCTGCCTCATCCTGTATCCGTCATTCCCCTGCAGGTTTCACCTGAGAGTTCTCCCTCACTAAATCACATGCCCAAGAATCCCTGCCTCAGGCTCTGCTTCTGCAGAACCCAGCCTAAGACATTGACTTATCTGGGAGGTGAACAGAGAGCCAGTTGGCTTCTTTGTCAGAGACAGTGTGAAGAGGCCGCCCTCCTGTCTCTCCCCAATGATGCCCTCTGAGCAGATGCTAGCTTAATTGTGGGCACATAGACACTCCTTCTAGAATTAGGCTCTTTTAGTTGCTGAGTATGATCCTTTAACATAAAAAAATTAAAAGCAAAAATTCTTCTTCACTGCCTATGTTCTGAATTTCGGTTCGACTTCTTCATAAAAAAGGCTTAGTCATGTGGGAAGCTGCTGCATAGCACAAGGAGATCAATTCGACGCTTTGTGATGACCTAGAGGGGTGGGATAGGGAGGGTGGGAGGGAGGCTCAAGAGGGAGGGGATATGGGGATATATGTATATGTACAGTTGATTCACTTTGTTGTACAGCAGAAACTAACACAGCATTGTAAAGCAATTATACTCCAATAAAGATGTGGAAAAAAAAAATTTTAAAAGGCTTAGTCAGTACAGCATGGGATTCTTAGAAGTTTCCTACTAATTAGAAAATGACTCTCCTCCCCACAACACACTTATACAATGATCTAGCTACTCTAGAAAATTACAACTTTGATGTTCATTCTGTGTTTCGATTCTTTCTGCCAACATCGTGACTTTGAAACTCTTGAGTTCCTCTTGGAGCTAATTATCATAGTTTCTATAAGTGGATTAGAATGCCCTTTCCTTCCCCCAAAAAAGAAAAATCTATTCATATAAACGTTCCAAAGAATGAAAGCTTTTGACTTCATGTTTTGGGGCTTTTATTGAGTGGTTTGATTTAACACCAGTGGGAGGGAGCTTGAGCATGCGGATAGGGAATCATGACAGAAATGCGTAAGGGTAAGAGCAGTGGCTTTCTCCAGTATGTTTTGTCTACTCTGTACTATTCTATCTCCTGGTCTAAAGGGAATGTCTGGGATTAGGTTCCTTCTGTGGAGGCACACCCTGAGATACTTACACTAAAAAAATTATTCATGTCCCATACAATATTTAGGATGTACTAATACTAAAAACAATTTGTTCTTTATCTGAAATGTAAATTTAACTGGAAGTCCTGCATTTTTCTGGCAGTCTCAGGCCCAACACCTCCAGCCCAGGGCTTATGAAAATGTGGCAGAAGCCACTCTGCATCCCCTAGTTAGTAACCCAGCCCCACCCCCTCCTGTCTGTATAATGAGACCACTGGGGAGAGGAAGGTCATTGTTGGCAGCCTTGTGGAGAGAGCATCGTGGGGAGTGAGAAGTTTCCCCTCCCTCCCCACAGAGGAGGGAGGAGGGATGTGTTTTTCTGTCTAAAGGAAGGAAGGTGTAGAGTTCTGAAGAGCACTTGTATAGATGGAGTTACTGCTCTGCAAGAAGAGGAGATTTTTATTCTCAGGTAGTTATCTGCTTGGGCAGTGGCTCTGCTGATGAGCCCCTGTACCCACTGAGCAGGGGGCACAGAGCCAGGAGGCACAGGGATGGGGGCAGGGAAGCTGATGGCAGTTCCACCATTTGGCAAAGATGAGCCCATAATAGGTAGAGGGGATGCTGCACAAGGTACATGCACTTAGGCTGGTTTCCTGATACACTGCCCCGGGGACCCTGGCAGCAGAGTCCATGAGGCTGGGAGCGGGGGCTCTAGTAGGGCGGAGATGAAGCTGGACCCCCACTTCAGGGAACTGTGGGCTCAGGAGGAACTTCAGAGTTCTGTGAAGAACATCACCCCTGTGCTTGTAAGCACTTGGAGACCTGACACATTGTCTTGAGGTCTTGAGGGCCAGAAGGTGAAGGCCAGAGAAGCCGCCACGGCCAACAACAGGGGGTGGGTCTCTGAGGTCAGGGAAATGATGATCTTTCTGCTCCTCCTCCTGCCTTCTCCTTCTGTTCCTCAATCCAAGAACCTCAGAAGAGGCGGAACCTAGGAGGGAGGGAGGTGGAATGTGTAAAGCATACCCCCCCCACATACATGTGCTCCGTGCCTTCAGCCACCAGTCTAACGGAGGGTGGGGTGTGGAGAGCTTTGAAGTGCACACGAGATTGAAATTGAAGACTGGTTCAGACCAATTTTAACAATGAAAATTGACTAAATAGTTTGGACTCTCCCCAAGATGTTGTTAAGAGACAGAAAATGTGGATTTGATAAAGTGGGGATAAAAGCAGAGATGGGAAAAAATAGAACACTTTTATGTCTATACTCTGATGAGAAAAGGCACTTAATAAACCAATCCCATCTAGCAAAGTGGAGTCCAAGAAATGTAGAAGTTCCCTGGTGATGTGACAGCTGGGGTCCCAGACTGGCCACCCAGGGAGGGGATGTGGTCTGGCTGCCCTCACACGCCAACAGAGTGCAGTGAGAGGGCGAGGCTGAGAGGCACCCCTCCCACTCTGGAGAAGCCTCAAGAATTCTCCTTCCTGAAGATACACAGCTGAGCCCAGCCGGCACCGGCACCAAGGGAACAGGGAAGGGAGGGGTCTCCTGAGACCACATCTCAGACTGAGATGGGGTCTAGATTTTCATTCGAAAGTATGTGAGTGACAACTGTATGAATGTGGGTGACTTTTAAAAGGAGATTGCAAATGGTTTCTCATAACCCATGAAAGTTTAAGTTGGTAAACTGCACCAGTTATCATTCAAATCATCTCTCTTTGATATTGGAAAATTTCCAGCTTATATTTAACATGGCTATGAGTATATGTGTATATAAATACCTGCACGGAAAAATGCTGTTAGCAGGATGGCTTCTGCGATTCTCTTCCAGTTCTGATTGCATTCTTATGAATTAAAGTTCCAAGGTGCAAACGCAGCCGACAGCTGTGCTGGTGATGTATGAGGCAGGGCTGGACCCAGTTCACATTTCCAAGCTTGCATCATTTGCTCTGAGGGGCTTAGTGAGCTAAGAACTTGCAAATGTCGGTGAAATGGGAGCCCTGACACATGGTTGCTGCCTGGAAGTGGATCTGATTAAGGAACAGGCCCTGCTTTTCCATTGTCAATTCCAGTCCTGGCTCTAAGCACCACTTTCTTCAGCCCCAGTGCTTTACTTTTCTTGCTGCAGAAGCTGTCAGAGCCTTTTTTCCTTCTTACTAATCCATGATTTACAAGGGTGGGTAATCATATTCTTATTGATCTTGCAAATCAGAGCTTGCTGTAACTAGCCCCTTCCCATCTACGATAATCACTGAAGTCACATGGGCTATCACAAGTTTGCAAAGTTTGAGGGGAAGAGCCAGTATTTTACAATCATAGTTGGATTGAGTATTGAGGTCAAAAGCAAGGTTAGCAAAATTCTCTTATCTTTTTTTCCTGCCCGGCATTGTTAGGTAGGGTGATTTTTAGGAGAGGATTGTCTTTAAATAACTTCTATCTTCTGTAGCTTTGTGCCCTTGAGAAAATTATTTAACCTCTTTGCACCTTAGTTGTATCATATTTAAAGAGGATAATAATAGTATCTACCTCTTAGAGTTGTTGTGAAGATTAAGTGGCTTTTTATGGATCTGTATGTAGGTATAAATATAGGTCTAGACACGGATTCAGAAGTATGGATATAGGTAGAACCTTAGATTTATTCCTAGCACATAGAAAACTTTTTTTAAAATTAATTAGTTTATTTGGCTGTGCTGGGTCTTAGTTGTGGCACGCAGGATCTTCATTGTGGCGTGTGGGATCTTCGTTGCAGCACGTGGGATATTTTAGTTGCGGCATGCAGTATCTTTAGTTGCAGCTTGCAGGATCTTTTAGTTGCGGCAATGCAGGATCTAGTTCCCTGACCAGGGATCGAACCTGGCCCCCCTGCATTGGGAGCGCAGAGTCTTAGCCACTGGACCACCAGGGAAGTCCCGCACATAGAAAACTCTTAATAAATATTATTATCGCTGTCACTACCACTACTATTATTATCAGTTTTCAAGATAGTAAGAGGCAGTATTGCATAGTGGAAAGAGCACACATAGGTTTTAGAGGAAATGAATCCTCAAGGCATGGCTCTGACATTTACTGCCAGGCCTTGGGCAAAGTAAAGGACCCCCGTGAGCTTCAGCTGCTGCACCATCAAGTGGGCAAAATAATGCCTTTAGTACAGAATATTCAATGAGGATAGTGAGGAGTGAATAAGATAACATGTGTAAAAGTACCGGTGCCCAGCCATCCTCAGTGTATGTTAGCTACTTCCTCCGTTTTTAGAGGCCAGGATGACACCAAGTTTTGCATCTTTACACTCATTTCTTTGTCCTAACATGTTTCACCCTTCTCCTCCATCATTCCGAGGAGATAAAATACATGATTTCCCTTACATGATTTCCCTTGACACAATTCCACCTCATTCTCCTCTATGCAGGGATGAACATATACCAGTGGTGGAGCTGAATGACCCACCTTGTCTTCCAGGACCAGCTGAGTCTGACTAATTAACTTAGTGAACATACATTCCCAGGTGAACATGTGAGGGGGATCCCTTTTTCTTCTTAGAACCTTCTACTGGAGGAGAACAGTCCAGGCCATGGCCAAATCTGACCCCATGGAGTTTGAGCTTAGGGACCTTCCTGATTGTAGGCCTGGAGGGTAGGAGGCTCAATCATGGTGTCTGTTCTCTGCTAGAGGAGCCCGGGCATGGGAAGGGGGTCGGACCACCTCATGTCTTTCCCCCGGCTACACAATGGAATCACCCAGAGAGCTTCGGAAAATCTCAATACCCAGGCGGCACCCAGTGCAATCACATCAGAATTTAGAAAAGACATTTGGGTGATTCAGGTGTGTGGTTAAGATCAAGAACAACCATCCTAGTCCACTCCACTAAGACCTTCACACGCAGGGAAATGCCTTTGTAATTACACTGCCCTTTAAGGTAACCTCTAATTCTATTTAACATGTGATAACTCTTCTTGCTTTTTGAGCTACCAACCTATTTTTTTTAATTCTAATAAATTTTATTGAGGTACTGGTTTACATAGAATTAAAAAGCATCTATTTTAAGTGTATAGTTCAATGAATTTTAGCAAATATACACATACACTGAAGAGTGGCAGAAGATGCTATCCCAAAATATGCCACTTTGGCACAAGAATCGAGTTAAAGGCACTTGAAAAACAGCATAGACAAGAAAAACACTCTGATCTTCCTTCTTTTTCTCAAAAGCAGGAGATGAAATTCCCATGTGAAAGATGTCCTTCCTGTAGCAGAAGGAAAGTAACATTCTTTTTTTTTTTTTTTTTTTTTTTTTGCGGTACGCGGGCCTCTCACTGTTGCGGCCTCTCCCGTTGCGGAGCACAGGCTCCGGACGCGCAGGCTCAGCGGTCATGGCTCACGGGCTCAGCTGCTCCACGGTATGTGGGATCTTCCCGGACTGGGGCATGAACCCGTGTCCACTGCGTCGGCAGGCGGACTCTCAACCACTGCGCCACCAGGGAAGCCCGGAAAGTAACATTCTTATCGTCAAGGACGAGAAGTTGAGATTGAGAGACTTCTATAAAATAGACCTTGTTAACATCATTCTTATTTTCCTCGAGCTTCCCAAAATAGTTTAGTTACTTTTCCACAATTACCTCTCTTGTTCAACCTGCTATAAAAACCTGTAGGTTCTTCCATTTCTTTGGTTCTTTGTTCCTTATGAGGGCTCTTGTGTCATGTGAAATTTATATACATTTGTGTGCTTTCCTTCTGTTAATCTGTCTCTCATGTCAGTACAATTCTCAGGGCCAGCCAAAAAACCCTGAGAGGGTAGTATTAAAAATTTGCTTCCGGGCTTCCCTGGTGGCACAGTGGTTGAGAATCTGCCTGCCAGTGCAGGGGACATGGGTTCGAGCCCTGGTCTGGGAAGATCCCACATGCCGCGGAGCAACTAGGCCCGTGAGCCACAACTACTGAGCCTGCGCGTCCAGAGCCTGCGCTCCGCAACAAGAGAGGCCACGACAGTGAGAGGCCCACGCACCGCGATGAAGAGTAGCCCCCGCTCACTGCAACTAGAGAAAGCCCTCGCACAGAAACGAAGACCCAACACACCCAAAAATAAATAAATAAATAAATAAATAAATAAATAAATAAAAGAACAAAACAGATGCTGTCACTGTAGGGTTTAACTGACTAAGCTTTAAAAAAATAAAAAAAATTTGCTTCCCATATGACACTCATGTAACCACCACCACAATCAACGCACAGACCGTTTTCATCACACCAGAAGGTTGCCTTGTGCCCCTTTGCAGTCAGTCCCCCACCCCTCCAGCCCCATCCAGGAAACCCATGTGTGATCCTGTCATCTGAGGTTACAATCAGGAGTGTATGGTGGGTACCATTTTGTGTCTGGTGTATTTTGCTCAGCAAACTGAGACTCATCCATGTCGTTGTCTGTACCAGTAGTTCATTTTTTTATTTCTAAGTCAGAACCCATTCTGTGAATATTTTACCACTTCTTATCCATTCACCTCTTGGTGGACATATACCAACCTAATTTTGGTGCCACTTTTTGTTGTAGTTCTCGCCACCTGTTTCCTCTCATTTCATTTTACAGTGAATACAGGGAAGGTGATATTTCACCAGAGCTGATATTTTTCTATGAATTCCTGGGTTAGGTTCAGGCAAGGTACTTCGTGGTAACTGGGCACTTGGTCAAATTGCTCTCCCCGGTATAAAGTGGACTCACCCAGCCTCACCATCTGTTTTACTGAGCGCTCAGATCCCTTGGCTTCAGTGAACTTGTGGATGCTGATTCTGGGCTGCTATTTATTCTATTATAGTCAAGCTCAGTTATTCACTAGGAGCCTAAGTGACTCATTTCATAATCTTTCTTTGGCTACTTACACTTAACTTTTGTGTTTTATGATATCACAACAGAATGGACACGTTCAGTTATGTAGCTGATTCATAAAGCCCTTAAAATGTCTCCAAGCTGCCAATTAATTCCCCAGAGTTAGTTTTGTAAGTAGACTGGTCACACAAACACACACACTTATATATATATATATATATATATATATATATACGAGAAGTGCATTATACGTACGTAAACTTTTCACTTTATATTAGGAAGCATAGACTTTGCCAATAAAGTCTCTTTTAAACATTTTTACTGGCTGCATATTTATCTTTTGAGTAGTTTGACAGTGTTGTGTAGAGTTAAATTTATACTTGCCATATGATCTGGTTATCCCCCCCAAACCTATATGTGAATGATTACAGAAGTTTTATTTGTAATTGTCAAAAATTGGAAACAACCCAGATGTCCTTCAGCTGGCAAATGGGTAACAGACTATGGTATAATTGTACCATGGAGCACTACTGGGCAAGAGATAAGAACACACCATTGAACAAGGCAACAGTGTGGATGAATCTTGAAATGTATTGTGCTGAGTGGAAGAGGGCTGACACAGGACTATGCAGTCAGTGCTCCACGCTGGGGGTTCTCCCCGCAGATACAAAGGGCTGACTGTACTACACCATTGTACATAAGGGATATGAGCATCCACAGGTTTGATATCTGCCAGGGTCCTGGGACCAATTCCCCCTGGATACCAAGTGATGACTCTATGCAATCTCATTTATATCACATTCTAAAGTAGATAAAACTAGAAGATCAGAAAGCAAATTAGTAGTTGCCAAGGTTTAAGGGAGGGGAGTGTTTGAGTGTAGAGGGGAAGCATGGAGGAATGTTTGGAGGGGATGAAACCTTGGTACCTTGGTTGTGGTGATTGTTATACAATGCTAGGTATTTGTCAAAGCTCACAAAACTGTATATTCCCTGGAGAAGTGAATTTTACTCTATTCAACTTTGAAAAACAAATTTTTAAATGGTAGCCTAAATTGTTCTTCTGCCTTCAACCATATCCCAGACATACTCTCCACCCAAGTCCTCTCGTTAATTCTATATAAGCAGATAACTGGGACAAGGAGAGAGAGAGGGAATGGTTAAGTCCCGAGTCGCTGGCTTTGCAGGAGTGCCACTGTGTGTTCTCTCACACAGGGGCTTTATTAGGGTGATGTGGACTTGGATGTCTGTCTGCAGCACATGTGCTGATTTTGCTGTCCTGTGTCTTTTTGAGGAGCTGGAAAAGAGAATTGGAAATTGCAGGGTGGAGAGAGAGGGCAGGCACAGAATGTGACTCTGCTTTTGATGTGACAAGGAGAGATGAGTTTACCATGAGTGTGGCTGAATTGTTTTTCTGCCACCCGTCCATGAGGAATGTCAGCCAGGTAAGAATACCTTAGTAGCAAGAGGCTTTGGGTTCTGACAAATGAAAGGGACTTTGAACAGATGAGAAAAAGAAAATAATGATCCAATAGTTTCTAGCTTCTGTCACTGGCAAGGCAGTGGCAGGGTGACAGAAATGGCTTAATCAGAATGAGGGACACAGATAAAGAAAAGCCAAGGGTTTAGTTTTCTATTTGTCTAGATTCCTATAAAACACTCAAGTAGAAGAGACTATGTATGCAAGTAAAATCCAGTTTTGGGGTTTTGAGGAGAAGGATTGGTCAAGGGAGGAGATGTAGAACGGCTTAACTTTCATCATCGAGCCATTCTGACAGGCTTCAGGTAGGAACGACCCACCTTGTCTCAGCCACTCTGACCCTAATCTCTCCCACTTCCCTTCCTCCACTGTGCTCCCTCGTAGTGCCAGACAAGAAAACCCAGGGCACTGGTCAGGGGCCTGGGACACAAGACAGTTGCGTTGCAACTGCTCTTCCCTTACAATTCTATGTCCACCTTTCTCTCTCTTTTTTTTTTTTGGCTAAATTGAATATATGATTGAATTTTTAAAGCAGTTTGGACTTTTTAAGTGGTCACACAATTGAAAAGTATAGAATCTGTCCAAGATCAGCAATAGGAAGGGAGATTCAACAAAGAATGGCCAAAGAGAATGACTTGGGAAAAAATCAAATAGTTTCACACTTGTGCCCAGCCAAGTTCCGAGTGTTCAGTAGGTCTGCTTTGACAGATAGTTTCACATCAAGTACCTTTAGAACACGCAGGTCACGGCAGCTGAGAAGCAGCCCTCCTTTCAACTTCCCCCTGGTTTAAGACAGCTTTGTGCTCTGGGGTCCAGTCCCAGATATAAAAGGTGTTTCCTAGGCCAAGGGAAGTTACAGGATCGATTCCCCCTTGGGAACATTTTGGAGGCAATGTGTCAGGGATCTAAACCAGATTTGCCTTTGACTTTTAGGACACAAGACAATACATTGATGATGTTGGTTTACCCAGCAAATCTCAATTATGAAAGCAAGAATTGAAATGCATTGCATGCCCACAATGATAGCCTTGGATACACCCTGGCTTATGGAATTCCCACAACCATACAAGAAAGGATTATGATAAGAAGGTGGAAGCAAAGTAAAAAGATAAAGTAACTACCCCATGCTATATAGCTAGTAATATCAGTTCTTGAATTTTTCTTTCTTTACAAACTGTGTTACTCTACAGAGCAAGAGAAAGCCTCAGGTCACCTTTATCAATCTGTTTAAAACAACAATGACAATAATGTTTCCTTTCATCCGCTACCACCTCTGATCTGCCCACCACCCCTTCCTTTCATCACATCTCTCGGCTGAGGGAAGCTGCAGCTACCAAGGTTTTGTTCAAAGTTTGGGTGCAAAAGGTCTCACCAAATGCCAAGAGTTGGGACAGTTTGCTGTTTGTTCAGTTGAGCCTCAGATAAAGTAGGTGTTTTTGCATTTAGGGAAAATACCTCCCTTCAGCATCAGAATAACACTCAGCTACCTGAGCATCACATGCTCACCTGATTGGAGCCACACAAGAATAAGGATGGTGAGAGTGGTTGGTTTGACTCTCCTGTCTCTCACTGACCCTGGGGTCGGCACTGTGCACTCACAATTCACAGTTCACAGTCCCGGCACTTGCCAGGACCCTGTACACAGGATCACTCTCTCTACAAACACCCGTGACTCCCAGCCTGAGGGCTTCCTCTGATGCCTGGAGTGAGCTCAGCCTGTCCTGGGGGAGGCGAGCGTGCCAAGGGTTCCATGCCATAGAGCCACCCTCTACCAGTTATGGATGGGTGTTGCCGGGTAATACCCCAACTGCTGCATCCCTTGTATGAAACACTCTGAAAGGTCTTACCCAGTCTCCCTGAGGAGCCCCAAAGGATTGCACCCCATTTGCTCACAGAAACATCCTGCTCATGAATGCATCCTATGTTCCTTTCCTTTTCTTCCCTTTCCCACTTCCCCATGCCCCTATCGATGCTTCCTGGAATCACCTCCAAACCAACTACATGCATCCAGTCTTTGTCTTGGGGTCTGCTTAGTGGGAATTCACCCTAAGACACATTCACTTGAAAGAATGGAGGAAATTACCACATTGTGAAAATTGTTTTTTGTCTCTTATGCTCTCTCTCTTTGCATCTATCATCATGTATGTTAAACATGCAAGCAAGGAGACTCTTCTCTCTAAACAAAATCTTGTTTTATTAGTTGCAAGTTATGTTTCCCTTCTGAATCCATCATTTCTGTTACTTTCTAGACACACAAGGACACCTACATGGCCCTACAGATGCTGTGCAATTTCCCCTCTGCTTTTGTTCTTAAATACCTCTGTGCTAATAACCTCTTTTGGTTCACCTGATCCCAGGGAACTATTTCAAATGGTTTGAAAAGTTTCAAATGGGGATTGTGTGCTCTCTCCTTCCAACCATTACACCATGGCTTAATGGAGATAACAGAGTAACAGACTTGGGCTGGTTGTCCCAGAGCATTGAAAATTGCAGTAGACAGGAAGTGGTGGGTAAGGGTGGGAAATGATGTGGCGTCTTTCTAGAAAGAAAGAAATGACTTGACGTGGTTGAGTTCCACTTTCTTATGGGGATGGCAGGCAGAGCTGTGCCTCCTGGAGTAAAAAGGAAAGCAGAATACCTGCGTGGAAGCACTGTGTGTGTGTGTGTGTGTGTGTGTGTGTGTGTGTGTGTTATCTAGGTGTGTGATCATGGGCACACACATTTGTGACAGGGGTCTACTAGAGGGAGAAGCAAACTCTGTGATTTTTTTTTTTTTGAGCAAAATATCTAAACACCTGCCATGGTTACTAATAGTTTGGGGCCTATCTATCTATCTATTGTCATCCATTCATCTATCTATCTACCTATCTATCTATCTATCTATCTATCCATCCATCTCTTTACCTATGAGGGTTCTGTGACTTTCTCTCTCCCAGGCTCCCTATTTCCTCTTTTTCCTCCTCAATAATTGAAGGGTGTATGAAACATGGTGAAGTTTGGGAGCAAGAAGACTACAGCTACTAATAATTCTCATACTTTTAAGGAGTGAATTTATCACTCCAGCTTTTGTGTGAAGTAAATCATAATAATCCCCAACATCTTTGTTTTACCCAGTAGCGGATATCCTGCTCAATGGGGGACGTCCCCACCCAACAATTTCCCGCCACGACAGTGATATCACCCTTGCTTTCCCCTCACTCCTTCTGCTCCTGACTGATCATGGTGCTTTCCTACGAGGCCCTGTGCAGTATGGCATATCCCCTCCTCTTGGGAATTGTAAGCAATGAACTTTTCTCTTAATGCTGACATTGATAACATTGACCTCTCCTTGTTGTCACTTAGTCATACCTACAAATTAAGTCCCAGGTACATTTTAAAACAGGTATGCTCAGCTGGGCAGCAAGAGAGCAAGCCCAGTCACTTAAGCTCTTCTGATGATCTAATTGTCTGTCTCTCCTACTAAACTGTTAGTTCCGTGTTTATTTTGCTCACCTTTATATTCTCATTGCCTAATAAAGTGTCTGGCACATTGTAAATTCTTGATAAATATTTATTGATTGAATGGACAAAACAGGAAGCCTGTGTTAGATGCAGCCTAGTACCCTAATGCAAATACTTCACACAAAAGCTGGAATAATAAATTCACTCCTTAAAACTATGAGAATCATTAGTAACTGTAGTCTTCCTGCTCCCAAACTTCACCATGTTTCACACACCCTTCAATTATGAGGAAGAGAAAGAGGAAATAGGGAGCCTGGGAGAGAGAAAGTCACAGAAACCTCATAGGTAAATAGATGGATATATAGATAGATAGATGATAGATAGGTAGATGGATGAATGGATGGATGGATAGATAAATAGATATGCCCCAAACTATTAGTAACGATGGCAGGTGTTTGGATATTTTGCTCAAAAAAAAAAAACCAAACAAACACAGAGTTTGCTTCTCCCGCTAGTGGAGCCCCTGTCACAAATGTGTGCGACACACATGATCATGGGTTTGTGTGTTGGGGTTTGTGGTTAGAGAGTTTGTAATATGATGTCTGTGCAACCTGCAAAAACACAAGGACAGTATGGATGTAACAACTTAGCTGTTAGTTTGGCCCATACTTTCAAGATGTCAAATCATCAATTACAGAAAATCAAGAATTATTATTACAGCAGCCTAGATCAGCAGTACCACCCCCCCCAACCAAATGACCTGAATATATTTGAGAAATAGATGCTTATTGTTTTATGCCACCAAGAAGTTTTGGTTCTTACACGCCAATGGCTGACCAGTACAGCTTACTTGACAGTTGTAAAGAGTTGACCTTTGCAAAGAGTAATCCAGGAAGATAAATGCCCTGACTTCACTCTCATCTCTCCCTTCAGTATCCTTCCAGAGGTCAGAGGGCAAAGGAGACCATTCATGTAGTCCATATAGATTAGCCCTCTGGGATGGAGAACAGGGAGATGGAGGTGGAAGTGGGTCTGGAGGGGAAATGGAGGCCATCCAGCTCAGAGACCCAAAAGGTGAGAAAGAGTTAACTTGTGAAGGGAGAAAGTTCTAGGCTAACAATACAGCATGTGTGAGGTCGTTGAGTGGGAGGCAGCACGGTGTCTTGGGAAAAAGGCTGGAGCGTCAGGAAGACAGAGAACAAGGGGAGACAAGTGATAATGGGGTAGACAGGGGCCTTTCTTTGCACCTCGTTGAGGGTGAATAAAATGTGCATTATTTTGCCCTGTATCTTAAGAGAGTTTTCAGCAAGGATAGTGGGTGACATCATTTTATTTATGTTTTTAAAAAGGCACTCTGGTTGCTAGACCAATAATGGATGAGAGGGGAGAGGAAGAAATAGGAGGAGGCCAGCTGAGAGGCCATGGAAGTTTATATCTTTTTTTTTAATTCTATTTTTTTATTAAAGTATAGTTGATTTACAATGTTGTGTTAGTTTCAGGTGTACAGCAAAGTGATTCAGTTATACATACATATATATCTATTTTTTTTCAGATTCTTTTCCCTTACAGGTTATTACAAAATACTGAGTAAAGTTTCCTGTGCTATACAGTAGGTCCTTGTTGATTATCTGTTTTATATATAATAATGTGTATATGTTAATCCCAAACTCCTAATTTGAAGTTCATATCTTTAAACACTGCATCAGCATCAAGGATTTGTGAGTGCCGCAGAGGAGCAGTTAGGCTAAAGCCAGGACAGAACTAATAAGAGCTGTTTCCAACAACAGGGCAGAAGTTAGGCTGGCCCCTGTGGCCTGAACGAGGGAAACAGTCCTTTCCAGCTGGAGAGACCTGTGTCAGCAAATAGTTTCACAGAAAGTCCCCAAGTGCTTAAGGAGGAACACTCTGCTTCAGGGAAAGCACCTGTCTAAAGGGCCTGAAAGTGATGACTCAGGGCCTTTGAACTCCTGCTACTCGCTTCCTTCCAGGGCTTGTTTGAAGGATGCTTTTCATTTGCTCTTTCTGTTTGGCTCCCCGAGAAGAACCAGAGTGGAGGGAAACTGCTGGGAGCCTCAAGATAAAAGCGCAGGACCCTTCATCTCACCTCCGTCCTCAGCTACTGCTGCCACTCCCTCACTGCCCCTTGAGGGACTGGTCCTGAGGAAAACCTGCAGTTCCCTGTGGGACCTCCATGCTGTCAGCTTGGCAGTCACTACCCGAGCCTCCCGCTAGTTGTCTGATGACAGAGAGAGAGACTGAGAGACCATCCTGGACCATGGCTCTTCAAGTCCTCACTTCCTTCTGCTGCCTCTGTAGAGTGAAATGGAAAGAGAGGGATTTTTTTAATGAAGTATAGATAAAGTTATCTGCAAACACATAAAAGTAAACTTTGGCAACAGTCAGAGATGTATGGAATCCATTTTCTGACATAAAAGTTTTATAACAGTATATTGGTCAGTTACTGCTGTGTAAGGAAGCACCTTGCAACTCAATGGCTTTAATGAAACAAGTCTTTACTGTTGTTCATGCATTTGTGAGTCAGCTGGTGCTTGGCTGATGAGGCTGGGCTGGGGTTGACGGTTCTACTTTGCACTGTGGGTCTGGGGTTGTCTGGGGCAGTTTTGCTTCAGACTGCAGTGGCGGGGTTGACTGTGTCCACATGAATCCTTCTTTCTCCCGAGACCGGGGGCTGGTCAGAGTACACTTTTCTCGTGGTGACAGCAGAACATCCACTGGACAGGTCCCTGCTTGTGTCACATCAAGGCAAAGTACTGGCCAAACCCAAAGTCAACAGGTGAGGAAATTTACTCTGCCGGTGGGGGGAGGGGTAGGTGTAAAGTCAGTGGAGTATCACTGAGAGTTTGATTAGAGAAGCAGGAGTACTGTGAGTGACATAGAATAGGGGATTTGGTGTAGGGACTCAGGCTTATCCAGTTGTGGGAGCTGGTTAAGAAGTCAACGTAAAGCTGTTGCCTCCGTACCTGACACTGAGCCTGAGGTAGTCAGGGCCAGCAGCTGGAAGGGAAAGTCAGACAGACTGCAGGTCAGAGCAAGGACCACCTGGAACCCACATCAGCCTCTGTCTCCAAGTGTGAAGACACGGTGACTTGTAGGGAGACTGGTGCCCTTGCTGGTGTGTGTGTGGCCAGCCGCACACATCGCTGGCACAGGAGCTGCAGAAGATGAAGGAGGATTTCCAGCAGGAACTGGAGGACCTGTGGGCTGGCTGTCCTCTGTGCCAACAAGGGGAGCATGCAGGGCGGTGACAATGTACGGGGGCTGCAGCGGCGCCAGGCCTGACACACACCTCCAGAACATAGACAGTGGCTGCTGCTTTACTTCCCTTTCCCAAAACTCACATAAATTTTTCTAGTGGCCAACTTAATCCAGGACCAGACAGAAGAAAATTTTGGGAAATGGAGTTCCAACTTAGTTAAGCTGACAAAGCAAAGTGGCCACATATGGAAAAGGGTGTGAATTCAGGAAGAGATAAAATATTGGGGCCAATGATGCAAATGACCACATATAATAACTGTAGGGAACTGACTCAGTACAGGAGAGGACTAGTTGCCTGCCAGTGTCCATTCTTGCTTATTGAAACCGAAGATTTCAATGCCCTTCATCGACTTTATAAATTGTGCTTCTCTCTTCTGTGGAGAATGCAATAAATGTGGTTGATGGTGGGGCTGTTGGACGCAAGAAGGCAAGTTAGGTGGTAAAAGAGTATAAGGAGCCGGCCCCTGGGCGGAAGGTTACAGTGCCGTTGCCAGTTCATACGATGCCTGCTGACTATGCCATATCCTTGCTGCAAGTAAAGAGGAAATAAGGGCCACCCCACTTAGGTTTATCCTTGGTAAGGGTTACACAGAAGCAGCTGGGGTTATAGAGGCAGAAAAATGTCAGATGACCAAGAAACACTTCAGGCACTGAGGAAAGAGCACTAGATTAGGGGTCTGGAGACCGGGGTCCTACTTCAGAGGGACCACAACTAGTTGTAAAACTCTGAGTAGGTTAAGGTATTGCACCTGTTTCCTCATCTGTAAGTGGAAGTGTTGGACCAGAAAGCTCTCTGGCTGCCTTCTGCGTATTATGAGCCAAATAAGACCTTAGTCCACTCCTGTGATTCCCACTCTCCTACATGCTGCCATGCTTCTCTGTTGGTGTCCATTTGCGGCTGTGCTTAGACATTGGGGGAGGGGCAGAGATACCTAAATTAGGCACCCAAGTCCTGGATTCTCTTGCTAGAAAACCTGTTATCACTTTGCTTAGTACAATTTGCCTTGTTTGTGTCTTCACTTCTCCACCCTCTTTTTCAAGGAGGTATTGATACAGGAACATGTGAACTGCACTCTGCTCCTTGGAATAAATCAATTGTTAAAAAAAAAGGGATTGTGCTAATTCTTTCTTCCTGCATCAGAGAGAACAAGTGAAGTGAGGGGGAGGGAAGAAGGATGGTTATATGGTGCTAGGGGTGGTAAGGATTGGGGGTGGCATGTTGGAGGGAAAATGAGAGAAAATAAATCCTTGCAAAACATAACAACAAGCCCAACTTGTTTTTGGTGTTGGAGCACAGAGTGGTACACATGTGACAGTGTGTATCTCTCCAGCTGGATTTTTTTTTTTAATTGAAAGTTTTAAGATCAGGGAATGCATGTATAGCCCTGCTCTAAGTTAGGAATGGAGAGCTGTAGAATCCAGGATTGCCTAAGTTACTCCTGCTTTGAAGGCTTGCCATGGTGTGTGAATAAAAAGAGCCGTGTTGTTTGTGTATTGAACAACGAGCAGAACTATCCCCAAACATCCCTGGGAGTTACCCTGGGTCACCTGGGCAGCGAGCCATCTGGGAGCAGGACTGCCTTTCTCCCAGTGGAAGAAGCTACATCTAAAATCAGCTTCCTAAGTTGGGGGGTGGGATGAATTGGGAGATTGGGATTGACATATATATGCTATCGATACCATGTATAAAATTAGATAACTAATGAGAACCTACTGTGTAGCACAGAGAACTCTAGTCAATGCTCTGTGATGATCTAAATGGGAAGGAAATCCAAAAAAACAGGGGATATATGTATACATATAGCTGATTCACTTTGCTGTACAGCAGAAACTAACACAACATTGTAAAATAAAAGAAAGAAAGAAAAAAATAAAAAAAAATAAAACCAGCTTCCTATAGGACCAGAATCTTCCATCATCTCAAGAGCCAGATTTTCCACAGAATCAGAGCAGCTGGATTTCTCAGACAACTGCTATAAACAGCTGGCATCCCAAGTCCGGGCTGCTTGGCAATAAGCATTCTTTATCCTCCCTCCCCGACCCCAACCCCAGCAATGTGAAAATGGGGGGCCAAAAAGAGGAAAGGGCTCCCTCCTCTGGAACAAAGCCCACGTTGTGTCCAGCCGCTGTCACGGCTGTATTCGTTTAGGTCATCCAGAAAGTGTAAAACCCAATTACAAGTGCTAGAAATTTGTTGGGGATAATGCCCGTGAAAGATAAGCAGGGAGGAACCAGCACGGGAAGACTTCAGACCACAGTGTGGATCGGACACCTGTGTCAAGAGAGGAGGAAGGCAGGCAGATTTGGGAGGAAGAACCTCAGGCAGGTGTACTGTACTGGATAAAGCTGTTAATACAGGTATGCAGAAAGGAAGCCCCGGGAGGTCCTCACGAGATGAAATGGGATTAGCTTTGTAGTTCTATAATCTTCTTCACAGAAATGCTGTTTCAGTCTCATTGGTGATTCCAGCTGCTCTGAGAGCCATCCTCTTTCAGTGGGAGTCTGTTGCTGTCTTACAAACGCAACACATGTTCATTTGTCTTTGGTTTATATGCTTGAGGAATAATCTTTATCATATTCATAATTTCTTTTTTAAATATAAATTTATTTTATTTATTTATTTTTGGCTGTGTTGGGTCTTCATTGATGCGTGGGTTTTCTCTAGCTGCATCGAGTGGGGGCTGCTCTTCGTTGCGGTGTGCAGGCTTCTCACTGCGGTGGCTTCTCTTGCTGCAGAGCACGGGCTCTAGGTGCACGGGCTTCTGTAGTTGTGGCACACAGACTCAGTAGTTGTGGCTCGAGGGCTGTAGAGCACAGGCTCAGTAGTTGTGGCTCACGGGCTTAGTTGCTCTGCGGCATGTGAGATCTTCCCGGACCAGGGTGCAAACCTGTGTCCCCTGCATTGGCAGGTGGATTCTTAACCACTGCACCACCAGGGAAGCCCGCGTATTTATAATTTCTGAGTGGTGGTGGTAGGCTGATCCTAAAGGGGCATCTTGCTTTAGAAATACTGTAAATTCCTTTACAGTTTGGTCCAAATTAAGGCCTTAATATACTACGGGTTTGAAATTGAATTGCTCAAATGCATGAACGAGGTGACCTGTAATGGTCACTTCTTTGAAAGCCACGTGAAGAAATTCCTTTCGATCCAGCAATTTCATACATAGGAAGGTACTCCAGGGAATCCCTCACATGTGCACAAGGAGACTGCTCCTGGCATTCCCTGATGCAGCTCTGGGATAGTTTTGGTCAGCCCAACAGGGAAGGCCAGCGCTAAGACTGCCCACAGAGAAATACCCCACTGGGCAAAAATGACCAGGCCCCTGTAACTTTTTTTTTTTTTTACATCTTCATTGGAGTATAAATTGCTTTACATTGTTGTGTTAGTTTCTGCTGTATAACAAAGTGAATCAGCTATACGTATACTTATATCACCATATCCCTTCCCTCTTGCGTCTCCTTCCCACCCTCCCTATCTCACCCCTCTAGGTGGTCACAAAGCACCGAGCTGATCTCCCTGTGCTATGCGGCTGCTTCCCACGAGCTATCTGTTTTACTTTGGGTAGTGTATATATGTCAATGCCACTCTCTCACTTTGTTACAACTTACCCTTCCCCCCTCCCTGTGTCCTTAAGTCCATTCTCTGCGCCTGCATCTTTATTCCTGTCCTGCCCCTAGGTTCTTCAGAACAATTTTTTTTTTTAGATTCCATATATATGTGTTAGCATACGGTATTTGTTTTTTTCTTTCTGACTTACTTCACTCTGTATGACAGACTCTAAGTCCATCCACCTCACTACAAATAACTCAATTTCATTTCTTTTTATGGCTGAGTAATATTCCATTGTATAAATGTGCCACATCTTCTTTATCCATTCATCTGTCGATGGACATTTCAGCTGCTTCCATGTCCTGGCTGTTGTAAATAGAGCTGCAATGAACATTGTGGTACATGACTCTTTTTGAATTATGGTTTTCTCTGGGTATATGACCAGTAGTGGGATTGCTGGGTCATATGGTAGTTCTGTTTTTAGTTTTTTAAGGAACCTCCTTACTGTTCTCCATAGTGACTGTATCAATTTACATTCCCACCAACAGTGCAAGAGGGTTCCCTTTTCTCCACACCCTCTCCAGAATTTGTTGTTTGTACATTTTCTGATGATGCCCATTCTAACTGGTGTGAGGTGATACCTCATTGTAGTTTTGATTTGCATTTCTCTAATGATTAGTGATGTTGAGCATCTTTTCATGTGTTTTTTGACAATCTGTATATCTTTGGAGAAATGTCTATTTAGGTCTTCTGCCCCTTTTTGGATTGGGTTGTTTGTTTTATAGATATTGAGCTGCATGAGCTGCTTGTATATTTTGGAGATTAATCCTTTGTCAGTTGCTTTGTTTGCAAATATGTTTTCCCATTCTGAGGAAATGTCTTTTCATCTTGTTTATGGTTTCCTTTGCTGTGCAAAAGCTTTTAAGCTTCATTAGGTCCCATTTGTTTATTTTTGTTTTTATTTCCATTTCTCTAGGAGGTGGGTCAAAAAGGATCTTGCTGTGATTTATGTCATAGAGTGTTCTGCCTATGTTTTCCTCTAAGAGTTTGATAGTGTCTGGCCTTACATTTAGGTCTTTAATCCATTTTGAGTTTATTTTTGTGTATGGTGTTAGGGAGTGTTCTAATTTCATTCTTTTACATTTAGCTGTCCAGTTTTCCCAGCACCACTTATTGAAGAGACTGTCTTTTCTCCATTGTATATTCTTGCCTCCTTTATCAAAGATAAGGTGACCATATGTGCGTGGGTTAATCTCCAGGCTTTCTATCCTGTTCCATTGATCTATAGTTCTGTTTTTGTGCCAGTACCGTACTCTCTTGATTACTGTAGCTTTGTAGTATAGTTTGAAGTCAGGGAGCCTGATTCCTCCAGCTTCGTTTTTCTTTCTCAAGATTGCTTTGGCTATTCAGAGTCTTTTGTGTTTCCATACAAATTGTGAAATTTTTTGTTCTAGTTCTGTGAAAAATGCCATTGGTAGTTTGATAGGGATTGCACTGCATCTGTATTTTGCTTTGGGGAGTATAGTCATTTTCACAATGTTGATTCTTCCAATTGAAGAACATGGTATATCTCTCCATCTGATTGTATCATCTTTAATTTCTTTTCTCAGTGTCTTATAGTTTTCTGCATACAGGTCTTTTGTCTCCTTAGGTAGGTTCATTCCTAGGTATTTTATTCTTTTTGTTGCAATGGTAAATGGGAGTGTTTCCTTAATGTCTCTTTCAGATTTTTCATCATTAGTGTATAGGAATGCAAGAGATTTCTGTGCATTAATTTTGTATCCTGCAACTTTACCAAATTCATTGATTAGCTCTAGTAGTTTTCTTTAGGATTCTCTATGTATAGTATCATGTCATCTGCAAACAGTGACAGTTTTACTTCTTGTTTTCCGGTTTAGATTCCTTTTATTTCTTTTTCTTCTCTGATTGCTGTGGCTAGAACATCTAAAAGTATGTTGAATAATGGTGGTGAGAATAGGCCCCTGTAACTTGTATGATGCTCAGCCATTGGGGAGCTTCTGGAGGAGAGCTGGCCTTCCTGTAGTTTCCAGAGGCCCTAAAAGAGGAGGCTGTCTGTTCACTGTGCTCCTCATGGCAGATCTCTCTTGAATGAAGTCTTAGAGGTGCCCCTCCCTGGCTGCCTCCCTGGCCCTGGCATGCCTTTCAATTAGGATAATGAAAGATGAAGTATACTATGAATATCTGTATTGCTGACCTTGCCCTTGTGAGTTTTTCATTTCCTCAATCAAATCTATTCCTTAATCTTCATTATGTGACTTTATAGAATTGGCCCTGAAATTTAGAGCATAAATGGGGTGGAGGTGGGAGACCCACCCGCCTATCATGATGCAATTAACCCAAGAAAAGAGGCCACTGGTCTTCATTTCTCTGCCATCCAGAAGGCACTGCAGTGATTCTGTGGCTGTAGGGGGAGCACTGCAGTACATGGTTGTGTCTACAACACCAGTGGCTAGCTGGGCCTCTTGGGCTTTAAAATTGCTCTGACAGCTCATAGAAGGTGTTCCTCAATACACGTTAATTGACCTGAATAACAGGCTTGTGTTTTTAGCAGTCACAAAGATGGTCACCTTAAGTGAATGACATCTTTTAAAGTACAATTTGCACAGAATCTATAAGAGTGATACAGTGGGTGTGTTTCCATCGTATCTATATTTAGGTAGGCAGCATTGCTCATGCTTTCCAAAGACAGAGACGACCTTTAAAAGCAATTTCAGAAGGAAAGATGTGCAGAGTGCTATGGAATCCTGCTTCTAGAAGTCTTAAGCAGGCTATATAGCATCAAGTACAACCCTCCATCTGTCCCCCAGACTGATGCTTGAGCCCTGCTGTAGGTGTTTGACAACGTTATTCCCTGTCATATCCTTCTAATGCTCCTCTGCACTTCAGGGGCTAGAAGTCTATGAACTATATTTCCCAGGCTCTCTTGTTTCCAGCCCTGTGGATATCATTTGCCATTTACACTCTGTCAACGAGAGGCACTTATACTAAAGTGGAGTAGAGGTGAAAAGCCGCTTTCTCTTCTAGAGCGGCAGCAGATGGTTATGTGGGCTTTGCATATATGCAGTTGACTTTGCAGTGGTCTCTGAGTTTTCCTGATATTCACCTGATTAAGGGCTACAGACTAGCTAGGAAGTTAGCTGAGAGGTTCTCTGTGTTACCCACCCCTGTGTGATTGCAGCATTTGTCCATCTTGTGAGACTAGAATTGTAGAAGTGAAGCTGAAAGCTAATGCCTGCGTCCTGCCTTCAACTTGTCCAGCCCTTCCAACAGTTTTGTGATCACTAAATTATCTGTATTGAACCCCATTTCCTTTGAAATGCTTCAACTGGTTTTAGTTCTCGTGAATGATAGAAACTAGTCCATGATATCGTCTCCTGGGAGCTCTCCATATTTATGTTGGCCATCTTCAGATGTTTCTTGGAATTCTCTAACCATAAGTTACCATTTAGTTCTGGTGCAGTCCTGACATTTCTTTCTTATATCAAGCCCAACGCTACCTATGTGTAATCCTCCTTCAGTGTAGTTCTATCACTTGTGAGCATTCAGAATTACTGTGATCCTTTTTCCACATGGCAGTCATTCAAATACTTGAAATAACTTTTTATTTCCTTCTACCTGCTAACCACTTGCCTACTATTTTCTCCTCCAGGCAGAATGACCTTAGTTTCTCTGTGATTTCCTTATGTCTACAGCTTTCTAAGAGAGCCGTTCAGTCATTCCCTACACATTTTGGCCAATGATTGATGCTTTCGGGTGGAAACAAAGTCAAGGATGAAGTGACCCATGAACAAATTTAATTAAAAAGATAGATCAGGGAAAAACAAGTATAATGAAGATGTAGTGAAAGGGTAATATCTATAATATATAAAGAGTTCTTGCAAATTGGCAATAAAAAATAACTAGAATAAAATCCCCAATATATGCAAAAACATATTAGTAAAAGAGATAACATAAATGGCTGCCAAATATGAAATATATTTTCAAGTTCAACTAGTAGTCAGGGAAATAAAAGTAACACTGAAATATGCCTTCATACCCATCAGACAGAAAAACAGTGATAATAGCAATTTATAGTGGGAATATGGGTAAAATTTTCTACCCATGTTTTTATGATGCAAAAATAGAGTATTAACACATTTTCTGAACATGCATTCTGGTAATACCTATTACAATCAAAATTACATAACCCTCTGACCCTGAAAATTCATTTCTGGGAATTTACCTCTAGATATACAATACATATTGATATTACAGACCTTACACCAGTCACAAAAATTAACTCAAAATGAATCATTAATCTAAATGTAAAATGTAAAATGATATCACCTTTAGAAATTAACATAGGAGAAAATCTAAGTGGTGGTTAGTTCTTAGATACAACAGCTAAAGCATGATCCATGAATGAAAAAATATTGACAAGTAAATTAAATTAAAATTTCTGCTCTCTGAAAGACACTGTTAAGAGAATGAAAAGACAAGCCACAGATTTGGGAGAAAATATTTGCAAAATATATACCTGATAAAGGACTTGTATCCAAACACGTACCTGATAAAGGATATACAAATAACTCTTAAAACAATAAAGAATAAACGGCCTAGTTAAAAAATAGGCAAAAGTATCTGAACAGGCACCTCACCAAAGAAGATTTACAGATAGCATACGTAAAGATGCTTAACATCATATGTCATTTGGGAATTGCAAATTAAAGCAACAGTGAGATACTACTACACACCTATTAGAATGGCAAAAATCCAGAACACTGACAACACCAAATGTTGGCGAGGATGTAGAGCAACAGAAACTCTAATTCACTGCTGGTGGGAAGGCAAAACAGTACAGCCACAACGGAAGACAGTTTGGCAGTTTCTTACAAAGTTAAACATAGTCTTACCATATGTTTCAGCAATTCCACTCCTTGATACTCACCCAAATGAACTGAAAATATGTCCACACAAAAACTTGCTCATAAATGTTATATTATAATAAAATATTATATTATTATTTATTAATGTTTACTAATAATTGCCAAAAACTGGAAGCAAATAAGATGTCCCTCCATAGGTGAATAGATAAACAAACTGATACAGTCACACAATGGAATATTATTCAGTGATAAAAATAAATGAGTTATTATGCCATGAAAAACTTCAGCATTAAGGAGGAAATGTAAATGCATATTGCTAAGTAAAAGAAACCAGTCTGAAAAAGCTAGATTTCATGATTCCAACTATATGATATCCTGGGAAAAGCTGAACTACAGAGACAGTAAAAAGGTCAGTGGTTGTCAGGGATTTGAGGGGAAGTGGGAAGGGATGAGTAGGTGGGGGTCAGGAGTTTTTAGGGCAGTGAAACTATTCAGGTGGGGGTCAGGGGTTTTTAGGGCAGTGAAACTATTCTGTATGATACTTTGATGGCAGACGCATGTCATTTTACATTTGTCAGAATCCATAGAATTGACCACACAGAGTAAACTCTAATGTAAACTATGGGCTTTAGTTAATAATCATGTATCAATATTCATTAATGAATTTTAACAAATGTACTACACTAATGCAAGATGTTAATAAGTTATGTTAATAAGGGAAAACCGTGCATGCAGGGGAGTATGTGGGAACTCTGTGTTATCTGCTCAAGTTTTCTGTAAACCTAACTTTTCTAAAAAAGAAAAAAGCTACTGTGTAATTTCACTTTTTTACATACAATTATGTATACATGTGATTTTATATTAATATATTATATGCTATATAATTATATATTTACAATATTTATATATTATATATATAAAGAAATTAAAAGGAAACATACTTTAATCAATCAGCTAGGTAGTATATTGACTCCAGTCTCTGGGTGGGTGAATTGGATTTTTCTCAGTTAGTTAATGGTGAAGTCTGTTGCCATCCCAGACTGGCACTCTTCCAAGCGTTGTCACCTATGTTAACCCGTTTATTCCTCACAGCGGTCCCAGAAAGTAGATCATACTTCAGTTCCACCTTCCAGAGGAGGAGACTAGAACCCAGAGAGTTTGCTCAAGTCTCCTCAGCCATTGAGCCACCAAACCAGGACTTGTCCCGGGAAGCCAGGCTAGCAGGCCACAGGGTGCTGCCTCCTCTCAGGGGAGCTCAGTCTTTACAATGACCCAGGGCACTTATTTAGGCTACAGATATATGCTTCTGCCTCAGATATGATTCAGTTCGGCTGTGGTTGGTCTAGAAATTTGAGCTTTGGACAGATACCCCCAGATGATGTGAATGTATGATTTTGAAAGCATTCTTTGAGAAACTCTGAACTTTTTAATAATGATGAAGAAGTAGCACTAAAGGAAATCCACAGGTTCAGAGAATTGTGGTGCATCATCAGCCTCAGAAGCAATAACATCAGAGAACAGAAATGGGATTAACAGAAATCAGTGGGACTTGGCATTTGAACTGTCCAGCAATTAAATCCTCCCTGTAACCCAGCAGGACCCTATGGGGCCTTCCCAGGACAGGCCCCCACCCCCCGCCCTGCCATATCCTCTGCTGTAGCTCCTCTCTGAAGTACCCAGATAATAGTATCTGATGCATATTTCCTAAGTTTTTCAGATGCTAAAACCCTCCACCAAATGGAAGAAATTAACTAGTTGATGATCATGAGCCCCCAGACCTATTGGTGCCCAAAGATTGTTAAGGTTAACTCCCTGTTACCTCACCATCAACCAGTCAGAGAATTGTGGGTGAGCTGATCACATACCCTGCGACCCCCCTCCCGCTCATCTGGCCTTTAAAAATGCTTTGCTGAAACCCTTTGAGGGAATTCAGGGGTTTTTTTTGTGCACGAGCCACTCGTTCTCCTTCCTTGGCCCTGCCATAAACCTTTTTCTGCTCCAAACACGATGTTTCAGTATTGTTTGGCCTCACTGTGCTTTGGGGTGGGCAGAACGAGCTTGGACCAGGAAACATCCCCACGGCTGAATGGTGTGATCCTGGTGCTGGGGCTGGGAGACGCACTTTCACACGCAGCCATGAGAGTAGGGAGGGCGACAGCCCGGCTCAGTGGTCAGGAGCAGTTTTTCCTGTAGTGGTGACAGTTGCTGAGGGTTCTGACAGCCTTGTAGGGATGCTCAGGAATCAGCACTCCCCATGGGCCTGCGCTGGCTGCTCCAGTACCCCCAGACAGCAGCAAACATTTGTTTCCTGACAGCCCTTCAACCTTGATGTAATGAGGTTTCCAGTTTGTGTGTGGACATTAGGGACCAGGGGAAGGCACGGGAGGTCTGTAAGAAGCAGCTCTTGGCATTGAGCTGGTAGTGGGCTGGGCTGGCCGTCGGGGTCCAGTGGGTCAGAGAGGGCCTGGGGATGCCCTGGTGAGGAGCAGAAGTGGTGGCTGAGCACAGATGGGGCAAGTCAGCAGACCCGAAGCTGGGAGTTCCTGTGACTCCTATGCCCTTGCTTGCGCTCCATGGCAGCCTCTGATGGTCCAGAATTCCCTAACCTGTACTGGGAACCTGGACCTTCTAAAAATCTCAAGAGCAGTGGAGCTTATAAAAATCCAGGCTCCTGGGCTGTAACCCATTCCAAATAAATCAGAATCTCTGGGGATCCAGGCATTAGACTATTTAAGATCTCTCCAGTCATACCAATGTGCATCCAAATTTGAGAGCAGGTCAGCAGAATAGCAATCTTGCTGAAGCCAGTTCTGCTACCACTTTTTAAAATAATCAGGAAATTCTTTATGTCTGACATAGGAAATAATGTTATGTAAAAGCACGTCTGACTGAAAAGGAGAAAGAATCCTATTTAAATAATAGATTGCAAACCACTTGGCTGCTCACTACAATTATCTTGGTAAATTAAAAAAAAATTGCCCAGGACCAACCCCAGAACAATTAAATCAGAATATCAAGGTGTGGGGCCTGGATGTGCATAATTTGTTAAAGCTCCGCAGGTGATTCCCCAGGTGAATATCAAGGCTGGGAACCACTGTGTTGATGCAAGCTGCTCTCTTGGGAGTTCTGCTGAGCTCAGAGCTGCTGAAGGAGTGGGTGGTCCTTGGGCCTGGTGACCTTCCTAGTGGGCTTTGGATTGGAAAGCAAAAGCTGGGATCTTACATCCCTGGGCTTGAGGTGCAATAAAAGTACTACCCCCTCCTGGTCAAGGCTAATGTCTGGGAGCAAAACTGGATACAGAGTCCTAAGAGTTTCTTTTTCCTTTTGCTCCTCTAAGATTGCCATTTCATTGTTCTCTTGGCTTCACTTTTTCTGATTAAAAATCAGAAAGTCTCCCCTTCCCCCTTGATGTAATTGGCCTTTTGTTCTTGATGGCCTGCAAGATTTTCTCTATCTTTGGTTTCTGGCTGTTTGACTCAGGAGGTGCAAAGGTGTCTTTGTCTTTACCTTCTGAGGGTTCTGTGAGCTTTTGGTATATGGTTTGATGTCTTCTGTTGGTTTTGGAAAATTCTCAGCCTTTATCTCTTCAAATATTTCTTTGGTCCATCACTCTCTCCTCACCTTCGGAGACTCGAGTTACATGTATGTTAGACCACTTGATATTGTTTTACAGATTTTAGATAGTCTTTCCATTTTTTGATTTTTTTTCTCCATGTGTTTCAGTTTGATAATTTCTCTTTACCTATTAGGGCAGTAGCAATGGTCTCTTGTGAGCTCCTTGCCCTCCAAGTATTCCTAAATCCCAAATGTGTCAGGGAAGTGATGTAACATTTGGGTCTCAAGGAGTGTGTACCCCACGACAATGGCCATAATGGGTACCGACTCATGAACAGTAATAAAAACTAACTCTTAGATAGCACTTGTTCTGTGCCAGGCACTGTTCTTTGCATTTTACATACTGAAAGTCATTTAATTCTCTCAATAACCTTATGAGGTAGATATTTATTATTCCTACTGTATAAATGAAGAGACTGAGTGAGGCACAGAGAGGGTCTGTAGTTTACATAATGTCTCACAGCTGGCATTTGACAGAGGAAGGATTTGATCTCCGGTGTTCTGACTCCAGGCTTCCAACTCAGTGCCTGGCATCATGTAGGAAGGAGCTCAGTGCCTTTGCATAACCCTGGGGAGCGGGGGGCCTCTAGGATGCCTGAGGGTGATGTTCCTGGCACCTCAGCAGGATGAGGGCTTAGAGGCAGTGTCAGAATGGTCTGTTGTATCGGAGGGTTGCTAAGAATCATTGCAGTCACTAGGGAGGCCCCCCAAGCAAGAGGGTTCTTGGCAATGTTGACAGCTGCTGCTCTGGTCTGGGCCAGCTGGGAACTAGGCTCTGCCACTGCAGAGGTCTTAGGGTCTGGATGGAAGCTCTTAGGCTGCCTTGAGGTGGCCAGAAATATCAGCCTAAGTGGGTGCGAGGAGCTGGCTGGGATTTCCAAGCTAGGTATGATTCCAGCAGGACAGAGTAATGGATGTGGGTGAGAGGCAGGGAGCTTGGAGAGACCCAGAGCCAGTGGAATGGAGGGGAGGGAGGTTTTTATTGGATGCTTGGAGCCAAGGCCAGAGGAATCAAGAGGGCTGTTAAGGGTATGGAATTGTTTCAGAGAGACAAGAGTGGGGTGGCCTCCTTTAGAAGAGGTTGGGGGAGAACATGGGTTCTGAGAACAGGAGCCGGAGAACAGAAACAGAGCAGTCAGCGCAGTTAGAAGGAGCTCGTTGGAAGGAGGTGGGGAAGAGTTGCTGGGGAGTCTTGGCCAGGATCCCTCCTGGGAATGGATGGAGAGTGTGCCCGCCTTGCCCTGATGAAAAAGGCTTGCAGGCTTACCAGTTGGTCAGGCCTGACCCACTCGGCCCATGATCCAAAGTCAAGTTTAGCTAGTTTGCAGCACATGAACCTGGGGTCTAAGTCCAAAAAGAATCAGCCAAATTCAAAAATACTCCTCCACTTGGCCATAAATCTTAAATCTGGGGGTATACCCAGTGGCCCCACCATCGTACTAAATTATACAGCGAGTCCTCAGCCTGGAAGACTATGATTTTTCTGTCTCAGACAGGTGTTCATTAAAGGTCACTTGGCAACCCCTGAAACACACTCTTTCACACCTTAACAGCTGAGAGCTTGAACCCATTTCCTCTGTTGTTGCTCTGGATTCTGGCTTCAGGCCCAAAGTTGAGGAGGTGGGAAAAAATGAATTTTTTTCCTATGGTGCTTGGCATTTCTTTTAAAAACTTGTTTTTCATTATAAAAGTGATAGATGGTTATTAAAAATGTGGAGAAAATATAGAAAAAAATGTAAAAGCATCCCCAGTCCAGTCCACCCACCAAATTTAAATATTGTTCATGTTTCACTATTTTTCTTCCAGTCTTATTTTCTGTATAGAAGGATTTTAGCAACTTACTTAAGATGACACTGGATACATGATTATCTGGTTTGAATTTTTTATTTAACATTATGTCATAGCATTTTCCAGATGAGCATCTTTTCTTTAGCTTCTAATTTGAAAAAGTTTTAAACCACAGAAATTACAAGAAGAGCACAACAAACACACATTTATCCTTTGCCAAGATTCACCAGTTGTTAACATTTTGCCACATTTGCATTATCTCTCTCTCTATTCCATACACAATATTGTTTTCTTTTTCTGAACCATTTGAGATTGAGTCAAAGACTTTATCACCCTTTATTCCTAAATATTTCAGCAAATATCTCCTAAAAACAAGGACACTCTCTAACGTAATCACATAATCACGATGGCATGATCCACTTCAGGGTATTTAATATTGATGCAATCATCTAATGAATATTCTTTTTAAATATTTATTTATTTATTATTTATTTATTTGGCTGCACCAGGTCCTACTTGCGGCATGCAGGATCTAGTTCCCTGACCAGGGATCGAACCCAGGCCCCCTGCATTGGGAGCAGGGAGTCTTAATCACTGGACCACCAGGGAAGTCCCTCTGTTGTCTTTTGATTTGTATAAATTAACATTTTTGCAGAGTAGAGGCCTGTAGTTTAGTAGAATGATCCTTAATTGGTATTTTTTGTATATATGTATTAGAGCTGGCTAGTTGTATAGTATAGTTTACCTAAAGATTTCAGCATAAACTTTCTACTTGTTTCCAATTGTTTCCATTATAAATGAAGTCATGAAGATCGTTTATGTGAAGTAGTGTCAGGAATATTTCTTTAAGATAAATTCTCAAGGGTGAAATTACAGGATCAAGGAGTGTAGAGATTTGGAAGGTCCTTGATACCTGGCCACATTGCTTTCCAGAAGGGTTGTGCTGGCCTGCAGTGGTGCTTGGAGATGCCTGCTTGAGATTCTTATTGGAAACAAGCTCTATGTGCTTCACAGCATGATTGCTTACAGAGCTGGCAAGAACTCGGAGGAACTCATTTAGACCAGAAGTTGCAAACCCAACCACCTACTGGGGTCATCGGGTGCTATAAACGAGTGAAGAGGGCTCCATAGGGATTGGGGTAAATGGCTGAGCCTCTGCAAAGAGCAGGTGCCCCTCTCTCCAGCTAATTGTTGCCAGGCGTAGCAGAAAAACTGTTGCTAAAAAGAAACGAAACTGAGCTATTTGTAATGAGGTGGATAGACCTAGAGTCTGTCATACAGAGTGAAGTAAGTCAGAAAGAGAAAGACAAATACCGTATGCTAACACATATATATGGAATTAAAAAAAAAAATGTCATGAAGAACCTAGGGGTAAAACGGGAATAAAGACACAGACCTACTTGAGAATGGACTTGAGGATATGGGGAGGGGGAAGGGTAAGCTGTGACAAAGCGAAAGAGAGGCATGGACATATATACACTACCAAACGTAAGGTAGATAGATAGTGGGAAGCAGCCGCAGAGCACAGGGAGATCAGCTCGGTGCTTTGTGACCGCCTGGAGGGGTGGGATGGGGAGGGTGGGAGGGAGGGAGATGCATGAGGGAAGGGATGTGGGAACAGATGTATATGTATGACTGATTCACTTTGTTATAAAACAGAAACTAATAAAAAGTAAATAAAATAAAGAATGTCAACTGAAAAAAAAAAAAAAGAAAAAGAAAAACTGTTGCTGACTCAGTGTTGCCCAATCTTCTAATCTATTCAACAGTAGCAGAAAATCTAGATTATTATGTTGAATTTTCCATTTTTTAAGTGTTGGCAGTTAATTAAGACATTTTTTTCAAACTTTGTGTGAGACAAAACACATCTGTGGGATGGATGTGTTTTGGAAGCTACCAGTTCATAGCTATGCTCTGGATGTTTTCTTAAAATTTCCACATTGATTATTTCTTTTCTTCTGGGCATCCTGTTGATTCATGTTTCCCAGGCATCAGACAGGGTTCCTCCCTTAATCTCAGCCCATTGCACTCTACTTTATCTTTTGTGATCTTAATAATTAAAACAGTCCCCTGTATTCTAACATCAGTCTTATTGTTGAGCTCATAAATGATGATCACATCGGAGAGATGGGAGGGGTTAGGGTGTGTCTGTCTGGTCAACCTGCCCAGAGACGTGGATGCCCAGCTAGAGCTGCATGTGGTCAGGGTGATCAAAGACTTGGATTTGGTTCTCTTGAAGTCCTGTGTGGTGGAGTTATTTACTGCTAGGTGAATATCCATCTGCTCCATCACACCCCCCAGTCCTGCTGTGGGGGTCACGTGGCTAGTTCTGACCAGTGGGCTATGAGTACAAGTGCTGTGTGTCACCTCTACACAGAAGCCCCTTCACAGCAAACCAGTGTGTGGTTCCTTCCCCATCCCCTCTCTCTTCACCTTAGTCTGTGCCTGGGGACTGTGTTGTTGAGTTCCCACATGGAGATGGCTGCCTGGGGATGGGCTAAGAATTGTAACACAGGGGAAATATCAATATATACTGGCCATAACCCTGTCATTGATGTGAGGAGGTGAGGTGTGAGCTCTGTCTAGCTCAGGTCCACCTGTAGAATAGGAATAAGGGAGAGAGCAAAATTCCCTGATCACTCAAGTCTAAAATGTTCCCAGTGTGATATTACTTTTTGAACTTACCTGCTGATATTCAAAATAACCTCTTGAATTGGATCAGGCATAAACATCTCAATCCTGTCTCTTTTCTATTATACCTTCCTGAGCAGAAATTCGATGGACACAGAGGCCATTCATTAGCAGAACTAATCAGTAAAGAATTAGAGACATCCTTCCTCTTTCTCACAAGATCCCAGGGCAAAGCCTACCACAACTTTTGTTTATTTGTTTTTAACCATGAAGGTTAAAGAAAGTACATGGAGAGAAAAAAAAAAAAAAAATGAGAGCAACATAAAACTGCAAGGGTTACGTGATTCACTTGAAAGAATTCCAGTTCTTTCCTCAAAAGATGGTCCTGGGGGTCAAAAATGTGAAGCCTGGATTCCTTTAGTATCTTATCACAAACTAGAAAATCCATCATGTTATTTCTGATAGCATAGTTTACAACCATAGACAATTAATATATTCATGCTTTGCAAAATTTTCATCTGCTTTTTTTCTTCTCTCAAAGAAAAGAGCAGGATCTCTCTACCTTTGTAAACATTTGTGTCATGTTTATAACTTACGAGAATCGTATGGTTTAGGGCTTCACCTTTTCTCTGCTGTTTTATCCAGCCTTCAGTCGAGAGAGAATATAATTGAAAACAAATTTCCTTTTGAGCTCAGCACACCTCAAAAGTTCTTTCCAAAGTACTGAGTTTGCAATGAGCCTGCCATGATGCACACAGCAGGCCTCTCCAACAGGCTATGCAAGCAGCCAGGATGGCTGGAGGATTCCCAGCATGGCAAGGTCACAGACTGTGTTACAAGAGCATCATTTCCATGTGGAGTTTTCTCTCACTCCATGCCAGCTGGGAACTTAGATCCTATTTAGGGACATTATGTCATTGGGGTTCAGATGTATAAGAGGCTCAGCAGACATACACACAGGTAAGTTGAGGATGAGGAATGCTGTGCTGCATTTCTCTGACAGCACAGATCACCAGTTTGCATAGAACAGAAGCAAGAGCCTGTGTGTATGTGTTTTTAAAGTTTTACTTTTTAAAAAATATTTATTTATTTGGTTGTGCCAGGTCTTAGTTGCGGCAGGCATGCTCCTTTGTTGTGGCTGGTGGGCTCCTTAGTTGCAGCAGGTGGGCTCCTTAGTTGAGGCTCGCCAGCTCCTTAGTTGTGGCATGTGAACTCTTAGTTGCGGCATGCATGTGGGATCTAGTTCCCTGACCTGGGATTGAACCCATGCCCCCTGCATTGGGATCACAGAGTCTTAACAACTGTGCCACCAGGGAAGTCCTGAGCCTGTATGTTTGAAATGGGAGTATGTTTGCAGACTTCAAGAGTATCTGTTTCTCCTTGTGGCATTTGATTTGCAATGATTGTGACAGATTCGATTACTGGTCAGCAAATACTCCCCCCTTCTCCTGCCACATGCATGGGAAGAATATACTTCCCTGCTCCAGTGGCATTGGACTTGGCCACATGACTTGACATGGCCAAAAAGGGTGGAAGTTGCAATGTCAAGTTACAAGCCTAGTCCTTAAGAGCCACCATCTGTTCCCCTTTTTCCTGTTGTGCTTCTACTATTACCACGAAAAAGACATGTCGTGGAGAGCTGGCTGGTCCCAGAATAATGAGAGATATGTGTGGCCAACTTGGACCCGACCATGGGCTATGGCGGGGCCCAGCTTGGCCCAGCCTGGATCAGCCCAACTGTAGGCATGTGAGTGAGAAGTAAGTGCTTATTATTATGTTACTGAGATTTTGTGGTTGTGAATAATAGCATGGCAACAGTTCAGTGATTCAAGTGTGTCTGTCTTTTCCTACACTTACCTGCTGTGGATACAAATAGAATCACAGTAAGGTGCTATATCATTTTTGTTGATTCTTACACCCACTTTTCCCCAGAGGCTCAGCTCCATGCCCTAGATATTTCTGAAAGCCTCTGGACATGACTCATGTGTAATCACAAACCAGGTCAGAGCAACTGCACTGTATGTCTTTGGGATATCCACAGCCTCCTGGCCAACAGGAACGGGCACTGCTACCAGTACACAAGCCTTAGAGCCAGGCCTTGTGCCTGTAGAAAAGCTGGAAATTCCCCCTTCCCCGATCCACAGGATATTTTGTCCTCAAGGCATGAAGCAGTGCTGCATGTCCGTGTTTTAGAACGCTTGTAAAATTAATTCTTCGAGTTGAGCGATGTATGTACAGGTGTGGCTTGCTGGTGAGACAGCAGTGCACAGCCCCTGCCGCCACTGCTTCCCGATCCTGGGGCAGTGGGTTAGCTGCTTCACCTCTGAAGAACTCAGCATTCTCATCTACTAAACGGGAATAATAACCGTGTCCACAGCATGGGATTGTTGTTAGGGTCCAGTAGAAAGTACCTGCCAGATGCCCAGAGTTGTAAATACTCACATGTTTGTTATTGTCTTCTCTTCCTGTTGAGACTGGTGAAGGTTACAATTAATCTCATCCCTTTCCCCACCCATTTCTAATCCAACTGAGGAAAGCACTGGAGAGGCAGCTGGCCCCGTGATGAAGAAGGCAAACTCCGGATGCGGGAGGCCTGGTGTGACCTTGGACAGGTTATTTCACACTTCCCTGTCTCAGTTGCATCAGCGGGTTAGTGGGGTTAATAATAGTATCCACTTTGTATTAATTTCCTTTTGCTGCTGTAGCAAATAACCACAGAGTTAGTGGTTGAAAACAGCACACATTGATTATCTTACAATTCTGGAGGGCAGAAGTCTGAAGTGGGCCTCCCTGAGCTAAAATCAAGGTGTTCCTTTCTGGCAGCTCCAGGGGAAGATATATTTTCTTGCCTTGTTCAGCTTCTAGAGGCCACCTGTGTTCTGAGGCTCACGGTCTCCCCTCCATTTTCAAAGCCAGCAGCAGTTGGTCAAGCAATCCTCAAGTTGCTTTGGGGACACAAGGTCAAGAGAAGAGGCCCACATGCCAGATACAGGCATGAAACCATAGAAGATGGCCTGGCTGTCCCAGGACAGCCCTTCTGTTGGGGATGGAGAGGGTAGCGGCTCTCCCTCCTGGCTCTGAGACCCACCCACTGGGCATCTGGGCCTCTCCCACTCTGGCCTACTGGCCTCTCCCGCCACAGTCCCCATCATTTACCTTTATGTGCCCCATTTCAGCCCTGTCACGGTACCTGTGCTTCCCCACATCTACCCAGCTGTTCCATGACTTTGTGCTTTGCATCTGCTTGCCTTCTACCTTCCTTGTTTGACTGAAACATATTGATTCATCCCTTGAGATCCAATTGACGTGTCCCTTCCTCTGAAAAGTTTCCTATTTTCTCCATGTGATGAATAATTCCTTTAGCTACCGATGTACCTAACATTTACCTCTACTCGACAAAATTTAACAAATACTTCTAGAATATTAACTGCGCCAGGCACTGAGATCGCCACAGAGTAAAGACAGGTGAACAGAGCAAACGGGGCTCTGCTCCAGGGCCCCCAGTCTGGTTACTACTGCCACGTAGAAAATCACCACAACACCTGGTGCTGTGAAGCCATCTCGCATCTGACGGCTTCTGTGGGTCAGGAGGCAGGAAGTATCCAGCTGGGGGCATTTAGCTTAGGACCCTCGTGGAGTGACAGTTAAACGGGGGCTGCAGCTGGCAAAACAGGGGAGGAGGGTGTTGGAGCATCTGTCAGCCCACAGCCATCTCTTTTTTCCTGTGGTCTCAAAGCCTCTCCGTGTGGTCTCTCTGCAGGGGCTAGTCTGGGCTTCCTCACAGCATGGTGTCCTCAGGACCGTCAGACTGCTTACTTGGCAGCTAAACGCTTGAAGAGTGAGTACTGCAGAAGGCAAGGCAGAGGTTACATTGCCTTTAGGACTTAGCTTTGGAAGTCCCATTGTGTCAGTTTTGCTGCATTCTCTCAGCTAGAAATAAGCCACTAGCCTGCTCAGTTTTAAGGGAAGGAGAACTAGGTTCACCCTACTTTTTGATGGGGGACTTCGAGGTTCTAGAAGAGCCTGTGAGATGGGAGATGTTGTTAGAACCATCTTTGGAAAATACAGTCTGGCACTTGCCATAGTTTAATGCATGCCCATCTCTCACTAAGCTGTAAGCTTGTTTAGGGTACGAGTTGGATCTTTATCTGTTCTCAAAATTTAGCGAAGTGTCTAGAAGAGAGAAGGCACTCAATATTTTGGAATTAATCAAGGAATTGTCCATTTCTTTCTCCAAGTTCAGAGAATCCTATTTATGTGTATTATTTTAATTGAGATAATGAACACTTCTGCAAGGATAATTTAGTTTCTCAAAGTAATGAATTTTCCAGTTTTCTAGTAGGTTTTTTTTTTCTTAGCTATTAAAATCAAACTTGTAAAATTTGTATAGTGTACTCGATGTAGACACAAACTTTATATTTCCCACCTAGTCTTTCTAAGGACTCTGGATCTTCATGCCAGAACCCTCAACTTCAAGAACTTTGGCTATCAGATGAAAATAGCCAGTGCCCTTCAAAAGATTAAGATTTCAACAGAATGCAGGCTTTCCCAGCGATGGAGGTCTAGATGCTCCTCTGCTTTGGAACCCCAACTTGTCTTTCCCTGGATCCCTTAGCTCTTTACCCTGGAAAGCCGCACCAGGGAGACTCTTATTCTTATCTCTGAGAGGTGCCTGAGCCACCATCACAGCCCAAGAATTTCCTTGGGCTGCTTTATTAGAGAATAGATCCAAGATGCCCTAACACAGTTTTTTTTTAAAAATAAATAAATCTATTTATTTATTTATTTATTTTTGGCTGTGTTGGGTCTTCATTTCTGTGCGAGGGCTTTCTCTAGTTGTGGCGAGCAGGGGCCACTCTTCATCGCGGTGCGCGGGCCTCTCACTGTCGCGGCCTCTCTTGTTGCAGAGCATAGGCTCCAGACGCACAGGCTCAGTAGTTGTGGCTCACGGGCCCAGTTGCTCCACGGCATGTGGGATCCTCCCAGACCAGGGCTGGAACCCGTGTCCCCTGTATTGGCAGGCAGATTCTCAACCACTGCGCCACCAGGGAAGACCCCTAACACAGTTTCGCAGGCACAATTTGACTGAAGGGCGTGACCAGTGCCTCTGACTCCGCTCCTCTCCCACACCAAGAATGATGCTGGGTGACGACCTCCGGCTCATTATGCATGAACCCATCAGGCAGGGTGAAATAGGACCCATGCTAGGTGCTTGTCACTGATACAGACAACAGTACCTCTTTGCAAAGCTTCCTTAGGTAGCTTTTTTGTTTCCTTGATCCATCCGTGTCTTATTTGCAGTACACAGTTGTCTCATATTTGTTATCATATGTCATAGGTGCATTATGGTGATACAAATTATAGATACCGATGATAGCTTCCATTATTGAGGTCTTAGCCTAAGCACTTTATTTACCCACCTCCACTGAGGCTGAAAATATGTTGTGATGTTAATATTCTCTTCCCCATTTTGGAGGTTCAGCAAGGCTAAAATTTACCCAAGATGACAGAAGCAGCTGAGCTGTGTTCAGACGCTCAGGTGCCTGACTCGAAAGTGTTCGAGGGCCCAGCTTTCCTCTGATCTCTGACTTGTGAGCAGCTGGGGGAGGTCTGCAGTCCTGTCCTTGTAGGTGCAGCCCCCGTCCCCACAGGCTCCTCTCTGGCCATCAGCTCTGCTCGTTTCCTCAGCTGTCTCTATGACGATCTTATTGCCCAGAAGAGGGATGTTGAGGTGGCCCCTTTTGAGAGTTCATTCGTTACTCCCTGCCATGGATGCTGGCGGCTGACAGTCACAGAGCTGGTACCTGGGGGCAGGTGTGCTGGGCTCGCCTGGCAAGCTGCTTCAGAAGTCAGTAGTGTGGGAGATGCAGCCTCATCAGGCTTAAAGAGCACGGGGTTTGGAGAGAGGAAGGTGTGTCCTGAGCCTCTGTTGCTCTATCTCCTCGTTGTAGGATCCTGAGCAAACCACTGGGCCCCTCTGAGCCTCAGTTTTTCTCGTTTGAAACAGGAGTCAATGATACCTGTCTTGCCTTTCCTCTCTGGGTTACTGTGAAAATCAAACACCTTAACTCTGCAGAGAGTGCTTTGTGAATTGTAAAGTTTCACCAAATGTGGGTGATTTTTATCACAGCAGGGTGGTCTCTCTCTGGGAGCAGGCTGCTATGGAGGGAGGGGATGATGCAAGATGAAGGAGGGGGACATGACATACTGAGGATTGCAGCTCTTGAGAAAGGTTTTTGAGATGTGTTTTTTGTTGCTGTCATTGTTGGGGGGACGGGGAGGGATAGTGGGGTGGAATGATGCACCAGAAATGAAAAAGCAAAGCTATTAACAAAGTGAAATCTTACTAATTGTATTGTATATGAGAATGGAAATAAAAACTTCGTCAGTACATGAAAAGGGTATTAAAGCGTGTGTTATTCACATATTCTGTCAACAGAATGCTTTCAGATGCCTATGCTGTGCACACAGCACACAAGTTATTGGAAGAAAATATTGATATAATTGTTTACGTAAATTATTTAGATAAAATATTTAGATGAATACTTAGAAAAAAGATAAATACGTGATTTTAAGTTTGCCAACTCCACAAGTTCCCAATACATTCAAGTAATTTAAATTTAGATTAATTAGATTAAGTGGGATTGCAGTTCTGCCTTGTGTAACACCCTGTATTGTGAAGGCTGGTGGCTTGTCACGGCGGGAGGCCAGCCCTTAACTACATTGGCCCCATTCCATCCTTCCCTCCTCAGAGCTCCTGACACCCTTGTCATCACTGGCCCCACTGGGGCAGTAACCACAAAGCTGACTTTCTTTTTGAGCAGGAGCCATGGAGGAGAGTGTCCTGTCCTTGTCACTGAGCTTGGAGCTTAGGCACAAATTCAGTGCTGGTTTATTTCCCCTGGGGAGTTTATTCCACAACCTTAGATGGGTCTTCAGTGCCTAAAGGGCAGTGTGCCTGGAAGACTTACTCAGGTCTGTCCTCCTCCTGGAAAGAAAGTTGAAACAATGCAGCCAAAGGCCAAAGCTCAAGAAACCCTCTGCATTTCTGAGCCAGGGCTTTTCTTGCTTACAAACAAGAGGCTCTTTCTTGGGTCCGCCTGCCTGTCATGCCTTTGTAACCTCAATGGCTTTCCAGCTGGCATCTCACTGATTTTTATTCACAAAGTACTGACCCGGCTGCATCTCCTGTCACCCATGGATTCCAAAAGTTAAGCCATGACTATGGCTGGTTGTCCAAACATCTGCTTTCTCCCTGTATTAGTCAGGGTAGGCTAACTGCTGTAACAAACAATCCCCACGTTTTGGTGGCTTAGCAAAATTGTTTATTTGTAAAGTCCAATTGGATGTTCCTGGCCAGGGAGCGGCCTTCCCAGTGGTCAGATGAGGATCCAGGCTCCTTCAGTTGTGTGGTTCTGCTTCCTGTAAGGCCTTCATTCAGCCATGGGACAGGAAGGAGGTGCTACACAGGGGGGTAGAAGGGCATCCTCAGAGCCCGCCCGTATCCCTTTGGTCCCGTCCATTTCAGTGCCTGCCAGTCCAACCTCCAACTGCCAGGACCACCTCCTGAATCTCTCTCCCAAGGGAGAGACAGGTGGTGGTGAAGTGTGCTAAGAATATTGGGAATGTGGGGAGGAAATGAGCCAGGAGGCTGGTGACAGAGGCAGGGGTCAATCATGAAGGGCCTTGTGTGACAAGCCAGTGACAGTGAACTTCAACCACCAGGCACCAGGAGAGCCATTAAGGAACTTGTATGATTAAGGGTTTAAAGTTTAAGGAAAATACACAATCATAAGTATGTATGAAGACATACATCAAAACCACTCAAAGCTCCCATGTGAAGTTTCACATGAGTGAATTTCAGTTAAATCACAAAAATTCCAATGGCCTACTTGAGCCCAGTGTTGGCATTGCCCCAGGCCAACAGCTGGCCTGTGACAGAGCTGGGACTGGACCACTGGTCTCTGAACATCCAACATAATCACATCTGCCTCCATATTGACCCTTGGGTTAACTCACTGGGGAAAGACAAGCCAGCCGTACGTAATGGGAATTACATGCTTTTGTGTGCTAACCTTCAAAAGGCTTGACAAATAGGTGACTGCTAGTGAGGAGCCTCACAAGTCCCCAGGCACCTGAGATCCTTTCCTTGCTCCTCCAAATCCTGATTCCATTTCATGTGCTCCTGTCTTGCTTTCGATCAGATCCTGATTCACATCTCCATCTCTCATCTTCAGTCTTAGTTTTCTCTTCTGTTATTTGTTATGCTTATCCAGGCTTGTCCCTGGCTTTAGATCTCTACCCTCCTCATCCTACTTTGGGTGACTGGGGGAGCCTACCCACGTCAGTTCCTTGAGGCATCCATCACCTGACCCAGGCTGCACCCCTACTGAATAATTCAGAACTCAAGAAGTTGACCTGGGACTTAGAGTCAAGTTCTGGCCTGGCTTTGCTGATAGAATTCAGGGATATTGCACAAGATGCTTCAGTTGTCTGGATTCCGTTTTATTAAAAACAGTTTTGCAAAAAATTTATAATGTAGGAAATAGGTCTAATTATTTCAAGGGCTTTGTGTTATTTAGGACCCTTAAAATTGCAAGTGATAGAAAACCCAGTCCAAACTGGCTTGAGTGATTAAGTGGACTTCACTGGCTCATGTAAACAAAAGGTACATGGTTTGAGCTGGTTTCAGACATGACTGGATTCCAGGGTTCAAACAATGTCTCTTGTATGTGGTTTCTGTCATCTCTTCGCTCTGTTGGCTGATATACTCACTTTATTCTCAATAGCCAAGTTGTAGAAAGAGGGCTGCAGTGGCTTCAAGCCTAATATTTTCTCCCTTTAAAGTTGAAAGAGGAAAAGAATGAAATACTTTCTCAAGTTAATGTACACACTGCTGTATTTAAAATGGATAACCAACAAGGGCCTACTGTATAGCACAGGGAACTCTGCTCAATATCCTGTTACAACCTAACTGGGAAAAGAATTTGAAAAAGAATAGATACCTGTATATATAACTGAATCACTTTGTTGTACACCTGAAACTAACACAACATTGTTAATCAACTATACTCCAATATAAAATAATAAGTTAAAAAAAGTAGAATCCCTTCTATACAGAAAAGTGGTTTAAAATTACTTTTCAAATAAAAATTTTGTTTACTTAGTGGCAAAAAGAAAAAGAATCTGGTTGTTTTCCATTGGTTTGGACTGGGTGATGTGCGCATCCACGAACCCATCACAGTGGAATTGGTTGTCCTGTGGGGATTGGCTTGACCTGGGTCACATGCTGCACCCCTTAGGCTAGTGGCATGACCCTACCTAACCTTGAGGACTGAAGTGGGGGACCCAGGGGTCTTCAAACAAAAACAGAGACTGAGGCCAGAAGGGGATGGAGGCTGGAGAGGCACAGAGCAGGCGTCTCTCCAAATCCCTTCTTCCTCTGGGGGGTCTCTGGTTTGTAGTGCTGGCTCATGCTTTTGCTGAACTGTTTCTAAGAATTTTAGATGGGTGGTAGTGTGGACCCTGCGTCAGTGTTGGAATCAGGAGCCCCGGCGTCGAGTCCTCTCTCCCCCAGCTGTGTGACTGAAAGATGTACCCCTCCTCCCAGAGCCTCAGCATCATCACCAAGCAAATGATGCATCTGGACAGTCTTCCCTAAAACCTTTTCCAGCTCTAATATGCTGGGATTCCCTGAAAGTCTGTATTCAATTGAGTGCCCATCCAGAAGGGAGAGGCAGTCAAAAGGAATTTCCCCACTGGAACCAAAGCTTTAGAAATGTAAGATGTCAATGTAAATTCCTTCCTGGGTACTGTTTTCCTTCTCGTACTTAATGGAACACCAAAGCTCTACATTTTAACTAGGGGTTTTACTGCACTCTTGGTTAATATTGCAGTGAAATTATACTACTGTTGCATTCGGGACCACATCCCGTATTTCCATAACAACAAGCTGGATAAGCCTTAAGTACAGAAAAGTGATAATCGTTAATATAAAATCTACTGGAAACCCATTCGTCTAAACACTTTGCCCTTCCTTTAAAAAATTACTTTATTGAGAAAAATTTAATCCATCTGATCATGATTTAGTTTCTATTGACTCATCATTTTTCCTCAGCAGAAGTGATTTAACTTCCAAAAAGTATTTAAGGGGTAACTTGAACATTCTTTCCTGCCAGCAAATAGAAAATCACATTTTACTTTTCCTGCGAACAAATGGATTTTAAACTTGAAATTTCTAGCCCAAAGCTATGAATGCTTGGGCTGTGGTGTTGGATTTAAACAGAGGAAAATGTCTTCTTAACTTGGATCAGGGAGGCGGCAAGGGTAATATCCAGTCGGAAGGCGGCTCTGGTACCTCTAGTAGTTGTTTATGGCTGTGTGTCCTGATGGGTGGGTCCCCTGCTGTGTTCAGAGCATCATTGCTGGGGGACGTCCTTGTCCTCCTCACATCTGGGAAACCTTGTGGTGTTTCCTTCTGTTCCATGTCTGATGCACATGGCCACCACCACCACTCGGTAACAAGAGCAAGCACTCCATGCGTTGTTGCCCACCCAGCTCTGCTCGAGAAATGAGCATGTGAAGGTCAGTGGGAAAACTGGTGGGGAAGACACTAGAAAGAGAACTAATCTGTGGCTCAGAGACCTCGGATCTGGCCTTGCTCTGACATTGGCTGTGGGATCCTCGGCAAACCGCTGACCCCATTTACACCTTTGTTTCTTCAGCTGTGAAATAAGGACACTGGGCTTCATCAGTGGGTCTCAGCCCTTGAATGGAGAATGAGCCTCAAGAGGTTACTAGTATGGTAGATATAAATTTCATACTCTTTGGTTTCTTCTTGGAGGGAAGACCGGGGAGATGCCTCGGAGCTGAGGAAGGGAGGAGACAGTAGTGGGGAGGTGAGGAGGGCATAATAAAGACTTGGTGGGGGGGAGCTGCGCAGACTGAATTAGGAGAATTTTCTGGACTTAGAAGGAAGAGGAAAGCCCTTTGGAACATCAGCCGTGCACACATAAGATACTGACAGCAAGAGAAATGGGAAGGAACATCTGAAAGAAGTTTAGCTTTGTGTTATAAATATACGCTTTTTTGGTATTTTCACAAAAGGCTGTAAGTTAAGATTTGCATTGATTTTCAATTATTTTGGTTGCTGGAGTACAGCAGATACTCAAGGTTGGTTTGCTCAGCACTTCTTCTGCCATTCTCTATTACAGAAAAGTTAACCATATCACTTATCATCCAAACAGGACACTTGAGGCTGAAAGGGAACCATTTTAGTGATTATGCCAGTACTACCAGTGTAAACCAGGACTATCCCAGATGAACTAAGATATGATTTATTCCAATATTTGATATACAGTGTTACTTAGGAATGATGCTGTAATACTGAAAAGTGAGGTGCACTGACTCCCAGGCTCCTGTGCACCTAGCACGGTCAGGTCTCACGGTTCTGGCCCATGAGAAGAGGCAGAAATCCCTGAAAAGGACTTGCCTCCGTAAGTGAAGGAGCACTAGGGGAAACTATGGCCTCTGTCCCCTTCCTCCTGCTTGGACTATACACGTGGTGCTCCAAGAGGCATCAGTCATTGCATGAGCATTAGGATGAAAGCCAAGTGCCAGGAGGGTGAAGAGGAAGATGGGAGGATATGGGTATTGGTGATTTCATGGACCAGCTGCACAGGCCCGTCCTACTCACCTCTAGACTTCCTGTACCAGGAAAAAATTAACTCTTACTTATTTAAGCCAGTCCAGTATGACTTCTGTATCTCATACCCAACTCAGTTCTGTTGATACATGGACCGGTAGGGTTTGTTTTTAATGTCAGATTGCAATAAGATGGGGCAATAAGGTAAGTAGGTTTATGTGGCAAATGCATTAATGCCTTTTCTGTTGTAAAGGAACTATACATTAGTTGAGAAGACCATCTAAATCTTTCTTTGTGGTTGTGTTTTATTAAATTTTGGACATTTTCAAACACACACGAAAGTAGATGTAACAGTCGGACGAGCCCCCAAATATCTATAACTGAACTTCAACAATTATTGTTTTATTATTGTAGTGTTTTTTGTTTTTGTTTTTGTTTTTGTGGTACGCGGGCCTCTCACTGCTGTGGCCTCTCCCATTGCAGAGCACAGGCTCTGGACGCGCAGGCCCAGTGACCATGGCTCACGGGCCCAGCCACTCCGCAGCATGTGGGATCTTCCCGGACCGGGGCCGTGTCCCCTGCATCGGCAGGTGGACTCTCAACCACTGCACCACCAGGGAAGCCCTGTAGGTGTTTTTTTCAGCAAGTAATGAAGTTATCCACAACTGGAGAAATGGAAGGGAAATTTTTCAATAATTTGCCAAGGTAACGAGGAACTCTCTCAGAGGGAAGTTGATTCACAGATTGTTGACTCTGGGTTATGCTGGGCCATGTGAATCTCTGCTGAAAACACACATGCAAGTAAACACTTTGGCATGATCTACCCTATGGATGGGAGAATAAGCAGAGCCCTGGAAAGCCTCGAGGTCATTACTAGTCATGTGATCCTAGACACCCGATTTAAGCCCTGTAAGGTCCCAGTTTACTCCTTTGTGGAATGGAGATAGCAGTCACCTCACAGGGCAGTTGTGAGAGTTAAATAAGATAGTAATTATAAAGTCTTCTGTACAGTAATTGACATAAGTGCTTAGTAGCACTATTGCTGTTGTTATCATTAACTCAGTTTTAATTTGTGTTTTCTTTGTTTTTCTTCTAGGCTGGGTGGTAAGTGGGGAAGGCTATAGAACCACAAAAAATTAAAAAAGTGTCCTATTCCATAAGCTTCATGAAATGATACGTTATAGAGTGTGGGTTGCCAGTCAGGACTCTGTCCATACTCGGAGACTAGGTTGATTCTACCAAATAGAGGTGGTCCCTAGGGATAAAGATGGATAACTGGCTGCAGGTACATCTGTTCCAGGGTCCAAGGTTAGTCAGTTTGCTATAGTGCTGAGTGCCTGGGGAGATGCTAACTTCTCAGATCAGAGGGAAGTTTCTTATTACTGGATCCTGAAAAGGAATCATTTAGTTTGGAGATTTAGAAATATTTAGGGGGACTTCCCTGGCAGTCAAGCGGTTGAGACTTCGCCTTACAATGCAGGGGGTGCGGGTTCAATCCCTGGTCGGGGAGCTAAGATCCCACATGCCTCGTGGCCAAAAAACCAAAACATAAAACAGAAGCAATATTGTAACAAATTCAATAAGGACTTAAAAACTGGTCCACATCAAAAAAAAAAAAAAAGAAATATTTAAACAAAGTCATTTTGGCTTTGAGATTCTCACACAGACTATGAATCAGATATGCTCAAATTCAATATGCTAGAGTACTTTGGTTATTAAATCTCACTTGGGGATATTTTCCAACATGTTCTGGGGAATGAGATGCGTGTCTCCCATTCATGGTAACAGGGAGTGTAGGAACCATGTCCAAAGAGACCCCATGTGTGTCCGGATAGCAGGCCTGCCTTAGTGCCACATATGTTTTCCATGGATTGGACGGTATCTTAGGTGTGGCTCCCTGAAAACAGAGAGCAAGACAGGAATTTGGCTGCATGTTAGGGGTGCACTTTCAAGAGAGAAAGAGTGAAGTGAGGGAAGCAGGATAAAGAAGGAAAAGATGCTATGCAAGGATGTGATCTCATCTGGAGCCTGGCTTCTGCCTGATCCCACGGGGAGCTCTGGAGCATGGTGTCTACCCCTGAGTAGATCTCATCTTGAGGCAAGAGGACTGGCCTCTTGAACCCCCAAGTCAGCGGCTGTGGGGTGTCCCCAGTTGGGAGGGGAAGGTGTAATCTCTCACATGTGCTCCCTTCTGTCTGAGGGCACTTCTTCAGAGAAGGGGTCACCTCTGGGCCATTAACAGCATCATTCCCAGAAGCTGGTTAGGGGATCTGAGAGAGACCTCAGCATAGTCTCCCACAGACAGTGTCTCATTTGAAGTCAGCTATGTACCTCTTCCTGCTGCTTGGACTGAGGATTTATTTGGAACAGGGGGGTTAACACCTCTAAAGAGGATGTTCATTCTCAAGCTTGACTAATACATGGATGCTCTCCTAAGAGGGGAACATTTTCTGAGCTTCCAACATTGGCTTTAATTGTTTTTATTACAACTTTACTTAAATATATATAAACCTAATGGTTTCAGTAAGCTTCCTAAGCTTACATTTCTTAAAAAGACATGAAATAAAAAGAAATTACAAATAAAATTTTTAAAGTATATGACCATTAAAAATCAAGTTGACAATATAAATCCAATGAGATGGATGATGCTGTTTTGCTGAGACTAAATTGCTGTTTCAAGATAAATTTGTGACTGTGCAATGACACAGATGGTCTCACGTTTCACACGGCCTCTGTTACAGGACGCTGGGTGAAGGGCCCACTTTCCAACACTCTTCCGTAGCAGAATTTCTGCAGAACCCGCAGTTGCAGAGATGATGAAGTTCTCTGACCTTTCCTTGAAGAGAAGGCATTATTCAGCATTGCCATGTAGTTGGTCTCTACTCTTGTCCTCAGCCCATGGTCATTAAAGGCATACATCTTGGCACCACTGTGATCACAAACCCAAATGCAAACACAGGCATTTAAATGCCGTGGTCAGTCAGTCAGTCATCCACAACGTACTTACACAACTTTATCAGAATGAAAGTATAATATTTTAAAAGTCATTTAAAGAACTCTTTTAGAGCACTTAGGGCCCCCAGAGACTATTTGCACATCATTTGATATGAAACAACAGCTCTTTCCCATGACAAGGGAACATGTATATGGTGAGTTTGCCCCTGTGATGCCACTTGGGATACCCAAGAAAGCACTATTCTGGCTCCTGCTGGTTGGGACAAGAGGATGGAGATGAGGAAGGTCAGCAGTGGAGAGTGAACCACTGACAGTCTGCAAGGCCACTGGATGTGCCCTGGGCCCCATATCTCATTACAACATTGATGATGCCCCTTGTGCTACGCAAACCACGGACAGAACATAGTGAAAACCCAGAGAGCCGTGAGCTCCTGCCCAGAGAATCCAGCAAGCGGGTTGGGAGACTGGGGTTCCTGGTGCATCCTGGGTGATGATGAACGTTGTCATGTTGCCTGCAGGCTGTTCCAAGTGGGAAAGCTCACGGACCAGGGTGCTTGTGCCATGTGCAGAGGAAGGTTCCTGACTTCCTCACCTCCCTGTGCTTCCTTACAACAAACTCTGTTCCCTGAGACAATCTGAGCACGACCTGAGCTAGTAGATTAATGAAGACAGATAGAAAAGGTAGAAGTCTCCCAAATTCAGGAACAAGACCTGCATTGAGCCGGAGAGCCCAGTGTGAGCCCCAGGAGTTAAGAAGGGTCTTGGGGTAGAGGCCAGGCATTAAAACACACTCTTTCACCACAGAGGTCAAAGCACAAAGGAAACCAGGTGGGCAGCTGCAGATTCACCCTCTTCCAGATCATGCTCTAATTTAATACTGGGAAAAGAGGATTCAGAGAGGGTGACTTGTTCAAGGTCTCACACGTTTACTGAATAAATATTTAGGGATCAGTGTCCACTAAAGTCTGGAGACTCTGCTGTGTACCAGAATACACAACAGACAGTCATGAGCCCTCAGGGAGCTCAGGGTTTAAGAGGTAGATAGAAGCGAGCAAACAGATGGTGATGATGCAGTGACATCAGTTTCCTGAGAGGAGGGGCACACGGGAGGGTCTCCTTACAAGCCGGGCAGTCAGAGGGAGCTCCCTAGAGGAAGGGCTGGCAAATCCCACAGTGAATGCAGGGGTCTTGTTCTGTTTCTGTGCTGGCCTCACTGCCCAAAGCTTGGGAGGAAGTTTGGGGCCAGGGGCTCACTGCTCCGCAGCAGTGAATGAGCAGCAAGAGAACCAAGGAGAAACTCCACGTTCTTTCAGGGGCATTGATTGAAAACTAAAAGAATTGTGGGCTCACTCACATGACAACTTTTTGAAAGGGCTATTTTATCTTGAAGATTATGAATTTGGAGGAACTAAGGTGATTGGCAGTGGAAAGAATCAGAACATGCGAAATTCCTTAAAAATTTATTGACTTAAATAACTTTGTCTATGTTACACATAATTAAAAAAAAAACCCTTAAAAAAAAAAGAAAGACGGAAACTGCTGGAAACATTCTCGGCCAGTTTCTTCTAATATTTCAATTCCACACCATGACCAGAAGGCTTCCTAGCTCTCCCTTCACAAGAGTCAGTAACTCTCAATTTTCTTCCATATAAATCCAACCCTGTGCTGACTTTTAAGGCCAAGGTCATCCAGCTCTGTTACCTCACAGCTCCCAGCAGGCCCCTTCCATTCATTCAAATCGTAGGTGTTAAAACGATCCTACCTGGTACCTGTCTCTAACATTCATCTGGAGATGACTAAATCCATGAGGTGGGATGTGAAGTTCATGAAAAGAGGCTTGCTATTTAAAGTGTGGTCCCTGGACCAGTAGCATCAGTATCACCAGGGAGTTTGTTAAAACTTGCAAAATCCTAGTCCCCAGGCCAGATACTGAATGAAACTTGAAGTCCAACAAGATCCTCAGGTGGTTCTTGTGCAAATTAAACTTTTAAAACTGTTCTAAAGAGATAGGTAAGTAGAATTAAATTCTAAATGTCATACAGGTAGTTTATATTAGATTTATTTGTAAGATAGCATCACATTGCTCACTTTCCTTATGTTAAATTTAAAAAACCCCAAAACTTGTACTAATAAAGTTTTTTGTTTTTTTCTGACTGACAGTTACAGCATTTTGGTAGTTAATTTGAGTAATACTGGCATTATTACTACCTTTTTAAAGCATGCTCAGGATTCATAAAATAAATTTTAAAACCAGAAAATAAATAGAAGTACATTTCCAACACAAAAACATTTAAACCCATTATAAAATGTTTAGAAAATTATAAATATATTGAAAATATAAATGCTAAATACACATTAACAGATTAAAATTAATAAACACAGTATTATCCATAGCACATTACATGAGAAGAAATGATAATCACGAAAAATTTGAAAATGTAATTTGCCCTTTGTAAACAAATTAAAGAGCTAAATCTGAAAATAAAACAAAATAAAGGCCATGTGTGTTGATACCACGATTGGGGAATTGTGAACACACCTTTGAACAAATTTTTCTAGCTGCTGAAATGGCTCCTGTGTGTTCTTATCAGGGAATGTGAGAAAGAAGACTTCATCTTCAAATAACTTTATAATTGTATCTCCTGTTTGAGGGACACTCTTTGGACAACTTTCAGGAACCAAAATCATATAAATATATATATGTGTAAATAAATACATCTATTTATTTATTTATACATCTATTTATTTATATTTATATATATATAGAGAGAGAGAGAGAGAGAGAAGAGGGAGAGAGAGAGAGCTGTATGTTTTGTCTCAAAGAGAGCATTTCAGGTTTATCTATGTCTTTGGTTTTATCCTGTACTCCTGATACTCTAAGCAGAGTTACCTGTTCCAATTTCAAAACCGTCAGATTTATACACCACTAGTTGGAAAAGCCTTTGAACTAGATAAGAATTATTCTTGTGGATGAGGCTTTACTTTATCAATTGTCATTTTCTTCCTCTTCTTGAGGATTCTGGGGATTTAGAAAAATGCACTCTAAACAAGAAAGCTTTGTTCAACACAAAATTCGAATGCAACAGAGAACTCTTTAAATATGCCATCAATATGCAAATCATTTTCAGATTTATTTAAATTTTAAAACAATGGTGTTACATTAGTAAAAAATGTGTGATTTTTTAGTAACATATATCAGAACACCCAAATACCAAAACCAATAATGACTGTAATGATTAGCAATATTGACATCAGGCAGAGGTCATTGTCAACAGACTTACTGAAATAGAAGAACAAGAGATCATGGGGAAAAAATGACATTGTGGGAACTCTTTCCCCAGCTTTTACTGTGCAAAAATTTTCCATTCATTCACACTGAATGAGAATAAATTTTTTGAGACAAATCACTCTAATTTTGAATTCAAGTCTAAGATGCCTAGAGCAGTGACATATGCCTGTGCTCGCCACTGGGAAATCTGCTAGGAAAAGTCATTTATCTTCAATCCAAACTTCACTGATTCATATTTTTAGCCAACTTCAATAAGAATAGTACCTGCAGGAACCAAACTTATGTTAAATGTTTTTTAACATAAGAAATGTTTACAAAAGCTTCCATTTACGTTCCTTTCCTTCTGATTATCTTGGTATTTTTATGGAGTATAATGGTTTTCCAGAAATGAAACCTTATCGCATTTACCTGTAGGAAATAGGAGTTTAAATTATAATGGTATGACTTGTAGCCTTGTTCCAAGATCAAATTTAGCTGCAAATTGAAGGTCTGGTGAAGGTTGCCTGCGTAATGGGTGCTGATATACACCTCTACTGTTCTCTTCATAAAGTTACGATGAAAACCCTTGGGGTGACTAGAAAAAGTCTGTGCCTTTTGGGTTTCCTTTCTTCCAGGCTCTGTTGGTCTCTCTGTGTCCCATGTGCGGACCACTGGAGGCTAAAGCCAGCAATCCGGTGACCACATTGCCTGGTTCTGAATCCATATCTGCCAGTCACGCTTTGCTTGGCTTTGTAAACCCTCTGGGCCTCTGGTTGCTTATCTGTCAAATGAGGAGGCCGACCACTGCATCTCCCCCCAGGGGTGGGTGTGGATTAAATGATAACTGTGCAAACCATATGCTAAGTGCTCTGTGTTTGTTACTATTATAAAAGCCAGGAGATGGCGACTAGGCCTGTCTATTCCCTTCCATCTGCCCCCAGGAAGAACTGAGGGAAAAAAGCAACATTTTTCATCCATATCTTTAGAAGCAACATGGTGTGGCTGAAAAGACACCAGTGTGTTGGAATCACATAGACCGAGGCTGTGTGATTATTAGCTGTTAATCAAGAGTGTATCATTTATGCCCTCTCAACTTCAGTCTCCTCGTTTGGAGGGAACGATAGTATCTACCTCAGAAGGACTTGAGGGATATTACATTTGTTAATAAAGTAATTAGTAAAGTATATAGCACTTATCTGGCTAGTTGGTCAAAATGGTCAACAAAGGTCACTTTTCCTCCCTTTCTGTCCTCACAGTCACATTCCATGATTCCTCTTGGTTTTCTTCTGCAGATAAACTTTCATCACTCTTCAGTTTCCTTTTCCTGTGTAAGCTTACTCATCCTTCATCCAGCTCTTTGAATTCCTGCCCTTTTCTGGGCCAGCATCTGTATCAATTCAACTGGGGCATTAGCTACTCTAGAAGTTAGAAGTTCCAGCAGTGATCCCTTAATCCCTCCAAGAGAGCAGGAGAGAGAGGAGGAAACTCTGTGGGGGGGTGTGTGTGTGCATGTGTGTAATGTGTGTGTGCGCATGTGTGTGGTGTGTGCGCGCGCAGTGTGTGGTGTGTGTGTGTTTCATTTATCTATGCATTCAACCGACACTCACTGAGGTCTCACCATTACACTGAAACAGTGCTAGTTTCTGGGAACTAAAGCCAGAACCTAGGCCTGGTCCCTAGCTTGGCAAAATTCATAAATTCTAATGGGGGAAAGAGACACATAAACAGGTACTTGGAAGGTAATACGGTGAGTATGAAGGGTGTGCAGGCAGCATTAGGGAGGGACTGCTCATCCATCTGTCAGAGCAGGTGGTCACATCTTTAGAGGAAGTGAGGCTTCCCGAGACTTGCAGGGTATGCTAGAGTTAGCCCAGTGGGGGAGGGGAGAAAGAACAAGGTGAGGTGGGGAGTTGGGGCAGAGGGGTCAGCAGGAACCAAGCACCGAGGAGAGACACAGCTTCGTGGCAGCATGGTGACCACGGGCTGGAGGTGAGAGAAGACCTGAGCCTGTAGAGAGATCAAGGGACAGGAGCTAGAACTGTACCTGTGAAGCCACAATATAGGATTTTAATCAGAAAGATCTTGCCAGATTTGAATTGTAGAATTCTCAGAGGCTCCCTTGATATTAGACTCGATGGGAGGCAAGACTGAAAACCCAGAGACAAGTCAGACAAGCTGGAAGGGTAGGAGAACAGGTGAGTCAAGAGATGATGAACGCATTGATCAGGGCAGGGGTGGGAAGGACAGAGAAGGGGGTGTATTGTCAGGGTTCTCCAGGAAACAGAACCAACAGTGTATATGTACATCACATACATACATGAGGAGACTTGTTATAGGAACTGGCTCACAGTTCATGCTTACAAAAATTTAATTAGGCGGCCATTGAGGATCTGGTCTCAGACAGGTCTCTGCCCCACTGAGAACTTGAACTTTCTTTGAACTGTACCAGATCCAAGGACACCACCAGCTGTATTCAGGATAGCACCTGCCAGCTGCAACCTTATGGTCTCAAGTTCTCCTCTTGTTAACTATGCAACCATTTCAGACCCCAAATAAGCCTAACTTAACAATCACCCGTACTTCTGGCCAGCTCTAATTTCAATCCTTGATAAACAATTCATGTAAATATAACCTTCAGTTTTTGCCTTTATAACTCCATTTTGTAGTTGGGCGGAACAAAATTCAAGTGCTTCTTGAATCTGTGTCTCCCAGGCAGCAGTCCTAACAAACCTCAAATATTTCATTTCAGTCAGGTCTCCATTTATGTAATTTTGGTTAAGAGCACTGTGGGCAGGACATGCAGTACCCATTTGATGTTGTTCTTGGGTATTTTCTCCTATTTCCTTCTGCTCCAGCCCCCCCAGGCAGCTTACATTGACAGTTACCACTCTGCATGGGGAAGGTAAACTTACTGGTTCCCAGTTGGGGTTTCCCCTCAGCACTGGTTTGCCCACTGTCACCTGGAGGTGGATTCACTGATAGAGGTTTGTAGCATCTGACCTTGTAAGTTGTCCGTAACCAGTGTGTTCTCTGGTATTGGAGAGATAAAAACCTTGTATTCTTGGGAGGGAGAGTGCCCAATTTGCCGTGTCAAGGTGACTTTTCTTGACAGAACCTTCTGTAACCGTTTGCCATCAGTAACCATCGATGGTGCTGAGGGGGGCAGGAAACCCCCTGAGGGTGACCACATATTAGAGTATGTTCAGTGCTGGTATCCACCAGAGCTGTCACCTTTTGTTTATTTCTGGGGACCAGTGAATAGTGAGCCCAACACAAGGCCTGGGATCACCTCCAGAGGCCTGCATCCCACCTAGAATAGGACTGTATCCCTGAGGCCTCTGCTGGACCCTTTCACTGGATCCTTTACAGCCTTGGGATAGCCTTCTGGCTTTTCCAGCTTCCTCTCTGTCTTGGCTCTTTCCCACAGCCTGTACCCATTCCCGGGATTTGTCAGTCCCCCCCAGATCAGCAATGGACAGTGGACCACCCACATCATAAATGTCCTGTCCCACGACTGGGCTGAGCGTGGATGTCAGGTTCCACACCGGGTGCTGGGGGCAGACTGATTGTCTTGGCTTATATTCCTGCAGTGAATGTGGCCCAATCAGGGCCTTCAAAGACAAGGGGTAGATGGCCTGTCTCATTCCCCGCTCCCTATGGATTTGTGGCACCTCCTCTGTAGATTCCCAAGGCCCCACATGTCCAGGGAGACCCCCTCATTGGGCCAAGCCTCCCTGCAGCTAGAATAATCCAGTTAACAAGGGAGTGAGGCCCTGGAACCCCCTGAGCACCACGCAGGTGCTGCCGGAGGGTTGGGTGTGTGCGGATGGGGCTCATTTCCTCTGCCTCCTGCCTGTTAGAGAAAAGCCACCCTCCACCCGGTATCCCATATCCCCACTCACCACGCCTGGGTACCTTCCCTGGCCTTTTGCTGGAACTTAGCAGCTATATGAGTAAACTTAGCAGACATGTATTCTCTCGTCACAAATGTTTCCTGAATTGGAGGCTGCCCTATGGCCTGGGATGCTGTCACTGTGCCTTTGCTTTCTTTCCTCTGCATTAGGGCGTTCTGTCCATTTCACAGTCATTACACAACATCCTTCTCTTTCCCTCCTCACTTCCCCAGGATCCCACCTCTTAGTGTCCCCATCAGGCTCTGCTATGAGGGCTCAGACCTTAATGCACAGTACCCTGCACCTGCCTCACTTTGCAAAACAGGGACTTACCACCCTGCTCTTCCGCGTTGTCTGCACGTCCTCTAACCTCCGCTCTTCTTCCCACTCTCTGAACTCGAGCTTCAACCTCTAGCTGGACGTCAGTGTCCAGCCACCCTGCCCACCCTAGAGGTCAGCGCACCACAACAGCCCTCCATCCTCTTCTGTTAGCCAAGAATTCTAAGAACGGAGACCCGGTTGAGGTAAAAAAAAAAAGAAAAAAAGCGATTATTTGGGGTTTGTTAGGACTGCAGCCCAGGAGACACAGATCCAAGAAGCACCTGAATTGTGTTCCGCTGGACACAAAAATGGGGGAGGCTTATAAAGGCAGAACCCACAAGGTTACATAAATTGTTTATCAAGAATTAGGACTGGAGCTGGCAAGAAGTAAGGGCTCTTGCTAAGAAAGGATTGGTTGGGGTTTGAAATGATTACATAGTTGCAAAGGGGGAGGATCTTTGAAACTAGTGCATATTGTTTTGAAAATGGCTGATGGTATCTTTTGAGTTTGACACCATTTCAAAGATTCAAGTTCTTAGGGATGCAGGATCCTGTCTGAAAGCACTTGCACCAGGGCCACCCATCCATTTTGATTTTTAAATGATCTTAAAATATGTCATCACTTCTTTTCCTCAGTGTGCTCTGTGCAGTTCCTCAAGCAAGCGCATTAGACCAGCTGACTTCGGAGGCATCCCTGTACTCACACAGTGGTCCAAAAGTATCTACCGTATGGGTCACCCCTCCCCACACAGAGGTTGATGACCAACCTGGGATTTCCCCCGTGGCAGATGGCTCTTTCCCAAGACCCATTTCTTTGGTCTCCTGCCTGGCTTGCCAATTGTTGGTTCCCAAACTGACCCCTGTACACGGAGGGCAAGGAGAGACTGAAGAAAGTGGCAGAACACTCCAGATAGGTAAGAGGCAGGTGTAACATAGGAGGCTTGTCTCGGACGTCGCAAGTGGAGGTGGATGTAGGTGGATCCCTACATCCACCGCCAGAATCTTAAAAGTTTACACAGAGGCTTTAAGTGGGTTTAGTCACGTATACTGTCTATCCAGATGGTCACAACAGCGCTATCCTATCTCAAGGCTGCGTCCTTGGGGCAGCTTCCAGTGTGAGCAGGGCATGTGGAATGTACATTCCAAGGATGCAGGAGGGGCTGCTGATTGCCCAGGTCCAGCTCAGAGTCAACCAGTGGTCATGTCCTCTCGATGGCCTCCCCCAACAGAAGGAAATGATAAATGGGTTGAGAGGTGGAGGAAAGCGAAGATGAAGCCTTGTTTCTGGTTTGGATGCCTTGGTTAGTTATGGGGAAACAGGGTTTCTTAAGGGGATTTTGGACAGAGTTGTTGAAAGGGGGGATAAGCTCAGTGCTGACAACCCAATGGGGGCTGTTTACGTTATCTTCATTCAGAATAATCCTGGTGCTTGAATTTTGTCCTTAAATGAGTTCACAGACTCAGGTAATAAGCTCAGATATACAAGAAAAGCCAATTATAGAACCTCACAACTGTCTTTTAAGTTTTGATCCACCCGTTCTTTCTGCTCAGTCTATTTGGAGCTTCCCCTCCCCTCCCCTAGGGTTTGAACCTCCAGTAAGCAGTTGTGACCCCAGGGGAGGTTGCTTAGTGGGGTGGGTGGGGCCGCGCAGCTGCATCTTGGGCATCAGGCCACACAGGAGTGCTGGGATGTCCTTCTTCCTGACGCCGTTGGCCTCTCGGGTCTGGAGGTCTTTACTGCACGTGGCCTTAGACGAGGAGCGTGGGATTCCCAGGGAAGCCTGGAATCACCTGCCTGGCACCGAGCTCTGCCCAGGAAACAGGTGCAGAGTCTCAGTTTCTTGGGATCCCATCTCACACCTCCCCTTCTTAACTCTCTCAAGAGGATCCCTCTCTCTTCTATATTTTCCCTCAGACTCTTTCTCTTGATATATGATCAGCACAATTTTTAATTGGGTTAGAATTCTGTAAACCAAAGCCTGAAAGCCCATTTTCACCCTTTAAGGGGTTTCCACCCTTGAGGCATTAGACCCCTCCCTTGAGGCAATTGTAGAAAGCCCCCTCCCCTTGAACAGGAAGGGAAAGAAGGGGCAATACTAAAGGAAAAAAGATCAGTTAATACCTTAAAAAATAAAACTAAAAGAAAACACCATCAAAAATAAAATAAGCAATGGAATAAGAATTTTCATTTCCTATTTTGGGAAAGCCATTGGCCAAAAAAGGAACAGCAAAGGCATAGAAAACAAAACATATTTGGAGTGAATAATTGTAAATATTAATTAATATTGTAACCTTTGACTTTAATAATTCGCATGTCAGTCTGTTTGAGAGAGGGTAAGTTTTTTGTTTTTGTTTTTATCCAGTCCTTGGTTTTATAGTTTCAGGCATGTATCTTGCAATCTTTCTAGAGGTATCTGATGAGTGGGCTCATAGAATTGAGAGAAAATGAGATAATAAAGTTAGAGTGAATCAGAGAGTCAACTAAGTTTAAGTAAGAGATGTCAAGTGATGCTGCACTTTCTCAAAAAGAAATGAAGGCTGTTTATACTGTTTGAGATAGGAAAATAGAGACATTTCTAGCAAGTGATGAGATGTCATGTCACCAAATGTGTGTTTACTGTTTAAGTGTCTGTTTTATATTTTCACTCAACATTGACATTTTGCCAGTTAAGACCTCAGGTAAGTGTTAAATTCATTTATGTGGTCTGTTGACCCAAACACCAGTAGATCAAACATTTGATTCCATCTTGTAAACACTTTGGGCAAATAGAATTTCAAGACTGATATTCGTGTTTTCTAATTGCAGAGCTTAACACTCGGAGAGTATCTGTGTCTATGGTCTGATAAGATGAGAAGGTTGGGATTCAGCTCACATGAGGGTGTATATTCACTCTGAATATCGTTGTGAGGTCACACTGCTGTTCCTACTTGAACTGTACCCAAGAGACCCAGGTTGTGGTTTCATATCCACCTCAAATCCCTTTACTCCTCTGGCTTCAATTCCTTCATTTATACAATGATAAGGTTGGCTTGGGTCAGGGGTCAGAAATACAAACACCTACATGGGCAGGACAAGTGACAGAACCGTAAACGTGTACATTACTGTGTATCACAGCATTGCTACTTGTTTTCTTCACACTCACGAAAACAACTGTGTTGAAATTCCAGTCTCTTTCACAGATCGTTAATCTTTTCATTGGCATCCTTTCCACACACCAGCCATGGCTCTTCTCATGGTTTGTTTTCCTAATGGAAGATTAAGTTGTATTATTTTGCTGCAGACACACTTTGTTGGAGTATTAAACCCAGAAATCTTTATGTTCTAGAAAAGTCTGGCTCACATTTTTTTTTTTGTTTTTGGAAACACGTAGCTTGTTGTTTCTTTTTTCTATTTTTGTAAAAGACATGGATGTCATGGTACATTTTTCTTTTTTTTTTATTCTGTAATAAAAGCAATGACGTCACTGGGGTAATACCTGTCAGTTGACCCTCAGCCTCAGGAAGGGGAGTAATGGGGGGTGTGGGAACTGTGGCCGAAGGAGAGCATGTCCTCTGGGACCTTCCTTACCCCTGTGCAGCAGGCAACTGCCCCTCAGCACCATTCGATTGTTGGCCTCTGAGAATATGAGTCCAGTATGGATTTGTGTGTGTGAAAAGTTTTTCAAGAAGAGCTGTAAATCCTGATTATTTTACATGGAATTCTCCTGAGTTTTAGATGTTGACAACAAAATTTAAATTTAAATAAACATCAGTAGTAGCAATACTTAATGGTCAATGGCTCAGTCCAAGCATGAGAAAACTATGAATCTGATGCCCACAAAGCTTTGAGGCTTTTGGGCCATGTGACCTTTAAGTTCATTTTCCCCTAGAACTTTTTTTTAAAACAAATATTTATATACCCCTTGCTACACTCTGGGCACACTTAAAGTACTTTACATATCCTAAGTCATTTAATCTCAAAACAACTTTATGAAGTTGGTGCTATTATCTTCATTTTACAGTTGAGGAACTGAGGCAAAGAGCAGTTGAGTGACTTGCCTAATGTCACAGAGCAAATAAGTTGTAGAGCCGGAATTCCAACAATGGTCCTCTGCACGAGAGCCAGAAATCTCTTCCTTTATTCAGGTAAACTTCTATTTTCTATTTTTAAAAATGTCTCCTTAACAAACATTAGTTTATAAAATTTGTTGTGGACAATTAGTATATTTATTTGGATTTGTATGAAGTTAGAAGTTTAGAATATTTTTATTTTGTATGTGATAATAAGATACATTAGTGTGGGTCAGTTCAATACTCTGCTTACATTAGTAGGATTGATGAAAATGAGATGCTGGTTAGGATCTTCCAATCAGATCTCATATGTAAATAAGTGGCTGCCCTTTGATTGGCTACTGAAGATCCTCAGAGGAAGTGATTAATGCTTTGCTTTTCTGGCTGGCTGGGTACCTGGAGAATGTTAATACAAATGGAAATTTGGCCATATGTTTAAGCAATCTGTCACAGCAAAGAGATCTCCAGAGCTTTTTGGTTAAAGAGGTTTCTGAATGTATGTATGAGCGATATATGGGCTGAGTTTTTATTTCAGCAAATATAAGGATGTATTATCCCTTGAGCTTTGTTATTAACCTCAGCTTCACCTCCGTTAATATTTACTCCGCAGGTCCATAAATCTTGATATTCACTTCAACAGAAGCCAGTATCTTCAGATTATGAGTTACTAATCTTGGCCAAACTGAAAAATTGTGTGAATATTCTTCTTTTGCTAGAGAAAATGAGGACTTTTTTGGCCTCCTTTTTCTTCAGGCTCTCTTAAATGGGAAAGTTCATTTTGATCTGAATCTTCAAACACCTTTTCAGATTTAGTGTTTGGAGTTGAGGGTATGAGTCTTAATATGAGAAGACCTTTCGGAAAGGTCTCTTTCCCATTGAAAGCAGTGTAAGAAAGCAAGGGTTAAATCTTATTTTAAACCCTCCTGTGAAATACCTTGATTTTAGGGGGAACTAAGAGAGCACTGTAGCCAAATTACTGCTGTCCATCTTTGTGTTATTTACAGACATTGCTTGATTTGAGTCATAACAGGGTAATGCATTTCTAGATCCTGCCAGCAAAATGCTGTGTAGACGAACAACTGCATGTGGCCCATCTCAGGATACAGAACAGCAAGCGTGAAAAGACATAGGTGAGTGGATTTGCTTTCCAACAGCATAAATGCTGGGCTTGAAGTATGCAATAGAAGCAATTAGTTTGCTGTTTCAAGAGAGTATTTCTAGTCCTATAATCTGCAGAATCATACCTAAGTGACAGAGAAATTCAAGACAAAAGGAGATGAAAAATCATGGAAGAAGTTAGAGGTCGTCTTAGCTGGTGGCTGGTGGTTGCTGCTTAGGGAGATGGGAAAATGTAGCATTTGGAAATAGCTGTGTAGAGGAGAAAGGGTCTTTGCAAAGGCTGATTTAAAGGAAAAAATTTCCAAGATTTTCCAAGGTGTTTGATTGGGGGATGGAGGGTAGGGGAACCAGGAAGTAAGGGTGGGGATTTGTTAAATGTGGTGGGAGACTCTGGTTAGGCAAAGCCCCTAGAACCCTGTTTCTCAAAGTATGGTCCTGGGACCAGCAGCATCAGCATCACCCAGGAACTGATTAGAAATGCACATTATCAGCCCCATCCCAGAGCTATTGAAACTCTGGGGGGTGGGGCCTAGGAAAACGTGGTTGGACAAGCTTTCCAGCTGATTGTGAAACACACTCAAGTTTGAGATCTATTGCACTAGGGCCCAGACTTTTCAACCTTATCTGTACACTGCAGTTCCTTGGGGAGTTTCCAGAATAATGATACCTGGGTTTTACCCCAGAGGTTTGATTTAATTGGCCTGGGGTACGGCCTGGACATCAGGATGTTTTACAGCTTTCTAGATGATTTTAATGGGCAGCCAGGAGAATTACTCTAGGGCAAGTTCCAATCCTAAATTACTTTTTCAGATTTAATTCTCTCTTTTTCACATCAAATATTTTATAATGCTTCCTTTACTAACCTGAAATGAAATTTATATGAATATTATTACTTATGCACATATTTTTAACTGAATATAAAGGAGAAATAACAGAAAAGTAATTTGTTATAATATGAATTTCGAACATTTTAATTTGTGAGTCTGACTACACTTACAGTGAAGCAAGCAGATGCTCGCATTGAGTTATTATCAGTGTGACAGTTGCAAATGCAGATTGATCCAGAAGTGTTGAACTGGCACCTCAAAACCAATCCATGGGTGACATTACTGCTGGGTGTGCAGGGGGCATGGGTTTCTGAACAGAACAGATCTTGGTAAAGTTTCTAACAAAATAACCATCCGTTTTCTATTTCTCTGAGCCCTTGTTCAAAGCTTGCACTTAAAAGGAGCAGTGACTTATGGTAGCGGATGCCGTGGTACCTTGCTAGGATGCTCCTCCAGGACTGAAGCACCTATTTCCCCAGCTGCTGGCAGTGCTGTTGGCTGATGGCCTTCAGCTGATGGTCCTCTTTGGGTCTTGCCCTCAGCTGTAGGGGCTGCCTTGCCCAAGATCTCTCCAAGATCATGCCCCCTACTCAGGCATGGATGTCATTTGATGTCTGGTCAATGCTGGTCTGTAAGCGTGGCAGCCCTCCTGCCTTCATTCAGGACACCTCCGAAGGGCCATCTAGGCTATAGTCTCCCCGTTGGATTGGCCGAGACCTTTGCTTCAACTGCATCGCTGCTCAGCTTCTCTCCTGCCCGGCCCTGCTCCCCTCAGTTCCCCAGGAGTGTTGATTCTGAGAATAGTCTGCAATAAACTTCCTGCTACAGATCCAGCTCAGGGCCTACTCCCATGGGAACTGACAAGTAATACTGTCCTTAGGGAAAACCTGAGTCCTTTACTAGTCACCTGGGTTACAGTTATCTCAAAAGATTCTCGTTTAGTATTTTATCCCATGAGAGCAGCTTCATTGAGACAGACGGGGACAAAACTGGAATTGCCTTTGGCAGAGGGACTGTTGGGAGGACCAAAGCAGGCAGGTAGAGGAAGGCTGAGGTAGTGAGAATAGAACGGACACTGGAGTTGTAAGTGCTCAGAACAAATTCCTGGGAATTGATCTGGTAGAGACACTGCTAAATTCAGAGGCAGGGTAGCCTCAAGCAAAGATGTAAGTGAGGCAACATTTGTTTTACTTTTCTCCAGTGCTTTGTTTCTCTCCTTGGAGTCTGAAGCTCTCAGAACCTACTCCCTGGAAAAGATCTTAAACTATTTACCCCCTAGTGTGAATCTAAGTCAACAGTTTTGTTTTTTCTCTTCCAGAGATATTTGCATTTTAAGTATTTTTATGGAATAACAATTGTGGTCCTTGGTTAAAAGGAATTTTAAGGGCTTCCCTGGTGGCGCAGTGGTTGAGAGTCCGCCTGCTGATGCAGGGGACACGGGTTCGTGCCCCGGTCCGGGAGGATCCCACATGCCGCGGAGCGGCTAGGCCTGTGAGCCATGGCCACTGAGCCTGCGCATCCGGAGCCTGTGCTCCTCAATGGGAGAGGCCACAACAGTGAGAGGCCCACATACAGAAAAAAAAAAAAAAAAAAAGGAATTTTAAGAAACTGCTTACATCCAAGGATTGGGGATAGGGAACAGGGAGTCTTTCCTCTTCTCACCTACTCAAAATCTGTTCTCACTGTAGAGTTTCTTAAGGTCACACAAGAGTGAGAATGGGGTACCCTAGCAGGAATGTCTGTGAGCTGTTTGGGAATGAGTCATTCATGAATTTTATTTCCCTATCCCCTTGGAAATTGATGTATAATTACAAAGAAAAGCCCTATAGTTCTGGTTTTAAAGATAGAGTAAATCTGAAAATCTTTAGTAGTCTGGATGTATTGTTAGAATCATGAGTGTGATTTTTAAAAAATATTTATTTATTTATTTGGCTGCACCAGGTCTTTTTTTTTAAAACATCTTTATTAGAGTATAATTGCTTTACAATGGTGTGTTAGTTTCTGCTTTATAACAAAGTGAATCAGTTATACATATACATATGTTCCCATATCTCTTCCCTCTCGCGTCTCCCTCCCTCCCACCCTCCCTATCCCACCCCTCTAGGTGGTCAAAAACCACGGAGCTGATCTCCCTGTTTGCACCAGGTCTTAGCACGTGGGAACTTCATTGCCACGTGTGGGATCTTCGCTGCGGCATATGGGATCTTAGTTGTGGCATGTGGAATCTAGTTCCCTGACCAGGGATCTAACCGGGCCCCCTGCATTGGGAGTGTGGAGTCTTAACCACTGCACCACCAGGGAAGTCCCATGAGTGTGGGTTTTGAAAAACTACTATAAAAATGTGAGAAAACATCTGTAAATTTTATTTATTTGTAAAATCTTTACCAAAAGGTGTGCGGTCTTGGCCCAATAATTTTGTATCTCTGGCCTTTAATTGCTTTGCCATGAAACAGATCATTATTCAGATTCCTCTCATGAGATTATTTCTCATCCTCCTCTTCAATCATCTTAACGAAATAGAAGGAGAAATGAAAAAGTGAAAGCAATGAGAACAACTTTAAGAAGTCGCTGTAAAGGACTCCGTCCTCTTTAGCAGCCCTGTCATTCATTTGTTCATTCATTCATTCATTCATTCCACAACACTGACTGTCCACACTGAGCTAGGTCTAGACCTCGGTCCAGAAGCAGAACAAATAAAGAGGCCCTACTTTATGACCTTGAGTAATTCCAGTGTAGTGACATCTTTCTTGATCTGCTGACACTCGGGACACGACTTTATTTACTGCTCACATTAGTTGTGTCCTTGGCCATGAATTAGCTATGACTTTGGGTCTTAAGTGTGGCGTGTGTGAAAAGCCCCCGCATGCTGTTGGCCAGGGCGTTGTTTGCATAATGTGTTGACTGTGCGTGTTTAAACAACACGTTGGCGGATCATTAATACCAGGTACAGTTACCGAAATGAAACCCTCGAGAATTTCTTCCCTTAGTAATCTGAAGTCTTGCCAACTTTCATGCCTTTCCTGAAAGCAAATAGCTGGTTTTCTTTTTACCTCTCTTTTTCAACCACTCGACTAGTTAGAAGTTATTTGGTTAAGCTTTCTGAGCCATAAACGCAATGTTTTCTAATGAAATGATACAAAATCTGAGGAAAAATCCCAACGATAGGATGCCATGATTTTCTGAGAATGTTCTTTATCCATAAAACAATTTAATACAGTTGTTATTAAATGTAATAGTTCTTTGATAAGTGCACAGTGACATGGCTAGTAGGTGTAACTTGCAGTTGTGCAGAGCAGAGTTCCCTCCTGTGTGCCTATCACTGTTCTGGGCGGGGGCTCCTGTGGGCCCATCATCATTCTGGGCTGGGCTCCTATGTGCCTATCACTGTTCTAGGCTGGGGCCTGCAAGCAATGAACAAGACACACATGGATCCCTGCCCATGAGGAGATGGCATTCTGAGTGGAGAGAGAGAATTAACACTGCCAAATAAGTAAAGGTGTTGAACACTGTGGGGGAAAAAAAAAGAAAAAGTAGAGTAGAATCAAGGAGAATCTAGCATGCTGAGGTGGAGAGTAGCTGAGGTGTTAAGTAGGGATGAAGGTCAGCTTCACTGAGGAGCACAGACATAAAGGAAGTGAGAGCTGGAGCCAGGGGATGACTGGCCGAAAGGGCACTTTAGGCAGGGGACTGACAAGAGCAACGTCCCTCAGGTGGAAATGCCTGTCATGTTCCAGGAGCTTCAGCCAAGTGAGCAGGGAGAGAGGAGCAGGCAGGAAGGTCACAGGGCTTTGGAGACCCCTGTGGCCATTACTGTGAGGCACATGGGAAACCACTTGCAGGCCTTTGAGCAGAGGAAGAGCATGATCTGAGTCATGTTGTAAAAGCATCACCCTGGCTGCTTTGTTGAGTGTTGACTGTAGGGTTACAGGCAAAATGGGGGGATATTGCAATAGCCCAGGAAAAGGAAGATGGTGGCCAGTACTATGATAGCAGAGGTGGACGTGGTGAGAAGTCGTCAGATTATGATGGAACCAAAAGGATCTTCTGACGGATTGCATGTGAGTATGAGAACATGGGAAGCATCCCAAATTGTTGTCCTGTGGAAGGATTGGATAACTGGAAGGGTTAGGTTTCAACAACTGAGATGAGTAGGCTATGCAGGGTGTAAATATTTTAAGGATTCAGTTTGGACATTCTGAGATTGCCGTGTCTCTTAGACTTCCAGGTGGAGACAATGTTATATACAAACCAGCTAGAAGTTTGAACTAGAAATGTAAATTTGGGGTTTACATTAAAAAGTTTTTTTCCTCTCATTCCTCATGATTATTACCGTCATTGTTATTCTGCTTAATAATAGGAGCAGAGAGAAGTAGAAGAACAATCTTCGTGTTTTTGACCTCAATTTCCTAAAATTGGCAGTTTGATTTGAAAAGTAACACTATTTTGACAAGAGTTGCTCTGTTATAAAAGAACTGTCTTGTTGGATCATGGAAAGGGAAGTTAAAATTATTGGGCGGCCACAGTTTATGTGACAGATACATTACTGAGAGAATCTGATAATTAAAAACTCATGTCTTTCAAGACTCATCCTGGCCAAGATGACAGGAATTTTGATATACCAGCTAAATTGGTGGTTCCATATGGCAATATTGTCAGCATAGTTTACGACCCACATTGTCCCCATCTGTATGGGAAGGAGCTCTCCTATGTTTCTCCCTTATGCACACACTGCTGGCACACTCACACTTCTGACACCAGCTATGTAGGTTTTTCCCCACACCAAGCAGTCCTCTGCAACACCAGCTGGGCATCCTGCAATTCAGTTCAATTCTGACACTAATTGGAGTTAGTGTCGATCCCACAGGTTAAGGACTCAGTCCCACAGGACTGCTCTCTCAGATGCCAGTTGTGTGTCTCAGGTTGTCACCTGGGCTTCTGACCGACTAGCTATAAATTGCAGGTTCCCACGATTCCTTCCACAGGTTCTGTCATTTGCTAGAACAACTCACAGAATTCCAGGAAACACATACTTATTTTTACTGGTTTATTATGTAATAAAGAATGTGATGAAGGATACAGATGATCAGCCAGATGAAGAGATACATGGGGCGAGGTCTGCAGGGGTCCTGAGCACAGGAGCTTTTGTCCCCATGGAGTTGGGATGCCTCAGCCTCCCGGCACATGGATGTGTTCTGCCAACCTGGAAGTGTGCCACAGTTAATTCTTTTGGGATTTTTATGGGGGCTTCATCAGGTAGGCACGATCATTGACTCAATCTCCAATCCCTCTCCCCTTCCCGGAGGATGGAGGGTGGGGCTGAAAGTTCCAAGCTTCTAATCATGGCTTGGTCTTTCTGGTGATCAGCTCCCATCCTGAAGCCATCCAGGAGTCCTCCAAGAGTCTCCTCCTTTGGATAAAAAACTCCTATCACCCAGGAAATTCCAAGGGATTTAGGAGCTGGGGTCAAAGATGAAATAGTAGAACAAAAGATGCTCCTACTGCCCTTATCACTTAGAAAATTACAAGGTTTTCAGGAGCTCCGTGTTAGGAACCAGGCACAAAGACCAATACATATATTTTCTATGATTTCACACCATCCTTTGAAATATTGTTTCCTTGCATTTTATATGAAGGAATTAGCATTTTTAAAAATTCACATACATTGAGATTTTAATGATATTTTAAAATTCAAACCTATATAAAATGAACTTGTTTCATAGCATTCACCTGAAGACATTAAAAAGAAATTTAGTCCAACTTTTAGAGCAGATCTTGCTATCCTCTGATCCCTATTCTCCCCTTTTCTCTCAAAGTATAATATTAGAAGGCCTGGTTTTTTAGCTTGACATTTGATTGCTGAAAATAAAGGCAATATTTCCCAGCCTGCCATGCAGCTAGAGGTGGCTTAGGACTAAGTTTTGGCCAATGGGATGTGAATAGTAGTGATGTGCACAATTTTCAGATAGGGACCATCATTCTCCCTTCTTCCATCCTGTCATTTGGATCATGGCCATGGAATTCAGCTATTTTGATCCATTCAGGAAAAGGAAATATCATGGGGATGGTGGAGCAGGAAGATGGGGGCAGCCTGGGTCCCATGATGATGCCTGGAGTACCTACCTCAATCCGTTACAGAAAAGAGAAATAACTTCAATGGTTTTGTTTAAACCACTACTATTTGGGGTCTCTAGAACATGCAACCTATGTTCTCACTAATGAAATATTCACTTTTTCAATGAGTGAAAAGATACAAAGGGCACGGGCCTGAGGCAGCATGGCTCAGCAAAAAGAAAGAGCGTGGACCTTGGCATCAGGCAACCTGGATTTGAATTCCAGCCTCCCCATCTACCAGCTGTATGACCTTGACAATGTCATTTAAATGCTTTAATACTCAACATTTGTATATAGACAGCATAAAACAAAACAGAGGTAAAATATCTAACACGTAGGTTTCTGTGGAATTAAATGAGGTAACGAATATAAGGTCCGGCAACCATGTAGGCACACAAAAAATATCAGGTCTTTCCCCTCTCTCTTCATATATTTCACCTGCCTGCTCTAGTCCTATACTTGGAAGTCTAGTGGTTATTTCAAACCCAACACGTCCAAACTGAGCTTCCTTCTCCCTACAAATTCGCTCCACTCCTGGGTTTCTTCATCTTACTTTATCATGACTCCATCTTTCATTTGCTCAAAGTGAAAAACCCTGAGTCATTCTCTATGCTTCCCTCTCTCTCTCTCATAACCCACATCAATTTGTCAGAAAATCCTTCAAATAGATCCAGAATTTAACCTCCTCAACAACATTCACTGCTATCACCCTGGTCTGAGTCACCTAGACAGCCTAATTACTAAAAATTTCAGCGATACAGTCCTGGTAACATGGCCAATAGAGATGCTTACCAATTAGATATTAAGGGGTTTTTTGCATTAAGAATGGTTTCAGTTCAATTGTCTATATATATATATATCTATATATATATCTCTCTCTCTCTCAGTATCTGAGAATTATGCACCATGGTTGTGCCTTATAATTTAATTTACAGCACTTTGCAAGTGCTCTGTTTTGCTGAAACATGAGTGGACACTAAATGGACAGGATTTTTATTGCACTCTTAGCATACCCTGCACTTTGTAAATTAATTAGTCTGTTTTGCAGTTTTATTTTTAAGAAGTCGCTGTTTGTGGCTGTCTTCTGCAGCACTTAACTCCCTTCTGGAGGCTTCACTGTGATGCTTTTAAAAATGAAACTGACCGGGGAGAGGGCAGATTCTGTATTCTGCCATTTATCCAACCTAAAGAGATTCCTAAAACAATCACTAGGCATTCTTTTGTGATCAGAAGGGAACTTTAGTTACCTACCTCTCCTTTTATTCATTTCTTTTTACTCCAGAAAGAGGAGCAATTCTGGCTGGGTCATATCACCTCTGGAGCCTTAGCCATGGATCAAGTGAATTTAAACAATCTCTTAAATAAATCACCAAGGTTCTACTTACTTTCTTTGGCAACAGTCAAATCCTAGTGCATTTGGAATATCCTACATAATTCATCTAAGGCTCCCAGCAGTTTGAATCATCACTTTCCAGTTTTGTTCATTTTTGGCTTCTGCTCATCATTGATCAGTTGTTTTCTCAGTTAGCTTCCCACTGGGAAGGACAAATGTTTCTGTATCATTGTTGAAATTAATGTCAAGGATGGAACTTCTCTAAGCATCAGGGCACATAATTTTCCAGAAGAGTGAAAGATGATGGAAGAAAGAGAGCAATGCTAAAGTCGATTCTGGGGCACCCTCCAGGGAAGCTAGACCACCACCATCTACTCCAGGCTTCTGAGAGATAAGAGCTTCAACTGCCTTTCCTGATCATGTTCTGCATACAACTCCAAATAATCCTTTGTTTCCTCTTAAAATAAAAGAAATGCCTCTTCAAAGAATGAAATTACCACAATCTGATGCTGTCAAAAGAGCAGGGACCCTGGAGTCAAGTAGATCTGCATGCGTGTCTAGGTCTTGAGCAAGGTTATTTCGCCTTTCTGAGCCTCAGTTGTCTAATCTTTAATTTAGAACCATGATAACTAATAAAGTGCTACTCTGAGTATAAAGATGATGATATATATAATGTAGCTACAGGACAGTAGGTTTTCAGCAGACATTAATGACCTCCATAGATAGTATTTTTAGGTAGAAGTATTATATTCCAGAAATATTGCAAGAGTAAACCTCAGAATGGTTCAAATTAGGAAACATATCATATCATCCTAGAAGAGTATGTGAATCACACATGTACAGTTTAGAGAACAATGGCAAAATGAATAAATGCAGTATGTACTCTTGTGTCTGGCTTCTTTCACTCAACATTTTTTTTTAAAGATTTTTTTTGATGTGGACCATTTTTAAAGTCTTTATTGAATTTGTTACAGTATTGCTTCTGTTTTACGTTTTGGTTTTTTTGGCTGCAAGGCATGTGGGATCTTAGCTGCCTGACCAGAGATTGAACCCGCACCCCCTGCATTGGAAGGCGAAGTCTTAACCACTAATCACCAGGGAAGTCCTAACATCACTTTTTTTATATTGACCCATATTATTGCATGTCTTGAGTGGTTCACTCAATTCAGCCGTTGAGTGTTTCTTGATGAAATGTTTGAGATATTTACATTGATTTAGCTTTATAATTGGTAGAGCTGATTGAATGCATTTTTACTGACTTACATCTCTCAGTTAATACTTTTTATATTTGTGACGATGAGGAAAGGGCATAGGGACACTCTTGTCCCCTGTGCCTTTTTCTACTCCTATGACACTAAGTTTATTCTTCTTGGCAGAACTTTCATGACATTAAACGTAGATAATGTCTTCACCTTTTAAGACAGTGGACCTTATTACTAGTCTTGCTATTTAGAATAATGGGAGGGCCAGCATCTTGACAGAAGGCGGTCACTTTAGGGTGAAACAGCTTTACTGCTGGGTTAATACAAATCTCTTCTTGGGTATTTTCCTGCTTTGGCAAAGCTTTTCTGAGCAGGGAGGACAGAAATGCATGTGGGGGTCTGAGCAGAAGAATGCAGAGCTGTGCTCAAACAGTTTGACATTTCTTTTTTTCTCCTTTTTTTCCAAATCTTTTCAAGTGCTGCCCAGAAATTGTCATTATAGAACCAGTTTGTTTTGTTTGCTTCTGCATAGATGATTAATTTCATCATAACAATAGGTGTCATAGTTCTAAAAGTCAAGTGGTACTTCCATAATGTTTATCATGAAAAACAGCAGTAACTTACCTTACCGCTCTCCACCCAGGAGTCCCACTCCCCAAAGGCAACTGGTCTTAATTCTTTTTTTACTCTTTCTTCTATTTACCACTACTTTCCTAAATCATATGCTTAAACTGCTATGTTTAACTTCATTAATTTTATATTCCACATATACTTCCTAAACTTCCCTCCCCCATCTTTCTAATATGATTACATCATAATTTCTGGTTATATTAACATTTTGCATTATTATAGCTTTGTAAATATTGTTCATAAATGAGCTATGAATTATCCTATATTACATATCCCTTTGATACAAATTTTCAGTTTTTTAATATTTTTTTTTAATTTTAATTTTTTAAAAATATTTATTTAGGGCTTCCCTGGTGGCGCAATGGTTGAGAGTCCGCCTGCTGATGCAGGGGACACGGGTTCATGCCCCGCTCCGGGAAGATCCCACCTGCTGCGGAGCAGCTGGGCCTGTGAGCCATGGCCTCTGAGCCTGCGCGTCCGGAGCCTGTGCTCCGCAACAGGAGAGGCCACAACAGTGAGAGGCCCGTGTACCGCCAAAAAAAAAAAAAAAAAAAAAAAAAAAAAAAATATATATATATATATATATATATATATATATATATTTATTGATTGATTGATTGGGCTGCGCTGGGTCTTAGTTGCGGCATGCAGGATCTTTAGTTGTGGCATGCGGGATCTAGTTCCCTGAAAGGGATTGAGCCTAGGGCCCCTGCATTGAAAGTATGGAGTCTTAGCCACTGGACCACCAGGGAAGTCCCTCAGTTGTTTTTTTTTTAAAGGAGATAATAGCCTGTTACAGTTTTGTTACTTCTAAAGCATTATGAATGTGAACCAGTTTTCTCTGTTAGAAACATAAAGGCTCTCTCAGGATGGTCATATTCATCAGTTCTAATGCCTTTGCTTACTTCCACCTGTGCTGGACCAGTCTATCCACCTCCTACAATCTTGACTGGTTGTTCCCCAGGCCTGTTGCAAAGCTGACATCCAGAGAACTTCCTTGTCGTTATCCTGAGAACTTCCTTTACTTACCTTCTGTGTTGGATCTTGTGTTTCTTGGGTCTCACATCTTCCCTTTTCTTTGTTTACTGCATCATTTCAACAGGGAAAATCTTCTAATGGTTTTCCAAGAAAGAATGCATGGGAATAAACATTTTGAGTCACTTCATGTTTGAAAATGGCTATTCTATCCTCACATTTGATTGATAGTTTGGCTGGGTATAGGATTCTAGATTGAATATAATTACCCCTCAGATTGTATAAGACATTTTTCCTTTGAGTTCTATCTTCCATCTTTTATTGTTGCTTTGGGAATCTTTTTTTTTTTTTTTTTTCCTTTCTGGAAATTTTGTCTTGTCTTTCTGGTGTTCTTATATTTCGTAATAATGTACCTTTTTTGATTTTTTCTCCTTTATTTTACAGGATATTCAGTGAGCACTTTCAATTGGGAACATATCCTTCAAAAGAGAGAAAACTAATTATTTTTTTAACCTCCTTCAATTTTCTCTAAAATCTCTTTCCCAAACATTATTAGGATATTAAGCTTTCTGGACTAATTTTCTAGTTTCCTGGTCTTTTCTACTATTCTATCTCTGAGTCTATTTGCTGTTATTTTTATGTGCGATTTCTTCAACTGTATCTTTCAATTCACTCTCCTTTTTTTGGTGGCTACCATATTTTAAATTTCATACAGCTCTTATTTTTTGTTCATTTCTTTTAAATAGAAATATGTTTTTTATTCATGGGGTGAAACATCTTCTAACTTTCTGAAAATATTTTTTGAGGTTTTCTTCTGTTCCCGGCATATCAACCATGTTTCTTTCCAATTGCTTTATTCAGTGTGTGTGTATGTGTGCATGCACATGTGTGTGTTTATGTGTCTGAGATTGCTGGGTCTATCAGAAATCTATCCTCTCCTTTTTCCATAAAACAATTTTATTCAGCACAGATATGTACCCTGCTGAAAGACTGCATTTACCAGCCTCCATGGTAGCTAGAGAAGGAGGGTGTTCTGGCCAGTGAAAGGTAAGTAGAAGTATTTGGAGGGCTGCTAGGGAAGCTGCCTAGAGAGAGATGACTCAACTGGAGGGTTTGCTTTTTTGTCTTTCTGCTCTTTTCCTCCCTACTGTTTGGAATTGGACATGATGGCTGGAGCTCTAATGGCCATCTTGGACCGTGAGGTTAGTTGAGGTCAGAATCTAGATGCTAGCTTGATGAAACAGCTTTCTGTTATCTTCAAAGAAACAGCCTGTATCCCTAATGACTGTACCACCATACACATCATGGAATGACTACTTTCAGACTTCTTTTACACAAAAATGATATTAATTCCTCTTATATTTAAAACATTATTATTTTTGACCGACTGTTAGATGCAGCCAATCCAGTTTCAGTCTTTGATGTTGAGAGCTTTCACACATATCCGGTGATCCTTGGAGATCTAATCATATTTTATATGAAGTATTAAAAAAGTGGTGAAAGCTCTGTATATATGAGTAAGGCTTGTCAAATCTTTGTGTTTCACTAAAGCAAAATCAGGGAGTAAACCGGCCTTTTCCATGGGGAAATCTTTCTCTTAGGCTTGTTTATTTTTGCAGGAAATATTTCCAGTCACCTGCCTAGTGTTTAGTAAGCAAGTAGAGGAAAGAGGATAGGGACCTGCCTGTTACTTATGTAACTATTTCCTTAAGTGTCTTTTTAACATAGTGCTTCACCGTACAGGAAGTGGAGCCACCCTTGTTCAATTTTTTTAGAAAAAAGAATTTTCCATCTCTTTGTTGGGTAGGAGAATAATTGTCATTGAGTGGCTGAGGGTGTAGGAGAGGGGATCTGGGTGTCTAACTACTCCTTATACAGACTTTATACCAACCCTTCGGCTTTCTGCCCCGCCCTTCCCCTGATAGCTTCGATTTCTGAGTGTTTCTGGGTTCTGCAGTCTGAATCCCTTTGCATATTACTGGCACCCTCCTCTATAGGCCTTTAGCATTCTTGTTTCTCTTTTCTACGGAGTCACTTCCCACTTGTCTATCATTTTCCATCTTCTTCTAACATCATCTTTCCTATTTTTTTTGTCTTTGTGGGTATACCCCTCTTTCTAATCACCTAAAGTTACTGGCCATATAGACACTACTGATGTTGTTTCATGGAAGAACGCCATTTTCTTGAAACATTTTATCAGACATTTGTCAACACTGAGTCTCACCTGCCGCCCTTTAGCCATCAGTCTTGTGGGATCTTTCTTGAACTGCCTTATATGTATTACTCAAAAGACCTTAGTGTTATCCCCGGATGCAAAGATTTCCTTGTACAATACTCGCTCGCCGGACAGTGTCAAATAAGACGGGGACTCTGGAATTTAATGGCTAACACTCTTCAGTCCAGAAAAGATCCCATTTCTTTGCTTAAGCTGTGTTCTCATTGCTTAGCCTGAGCATCTGGTCCTGAGGTCCACATCTCTGTGCACCCCTTTTCCAGCCCCCCTGGTCTCTTCTGCTCTTCTTTCTCACTCAGTGCTTCTTTGTGCTGAAGTGCAAGGATTCCCTGGGATGGGGTGCAGAGTCACTTCCTGTTTCACCACCTGTCACTGAAGTGGATGGGTTTATGAAGCTCATTTACCTTGATAAATCCCTCAGCCACTGTGAATCTACCATTAAGGGAGTCATGCTAGATGCTTGGATTCCCTGTGAGAGTTGTAGACTCTGATTTAAACAAAGGGAAAACAACCCCACATAAATTAATCTTATTTAGGCTTTCTCATCTTTCTTTTTTGGATTCAGCTGGGCCCTTAAATATCTCTTGCATCTAGGTTTTAGTCATCTCCCCTCATATTTTTCCTCCTTCTGTCTATTATCTTGTCTTCTAATGGTTTGTCTTGTTTAGCAGCTCTGTTCTCTAATATATGTTTCATGGTGTAAAGGCTATATTCTTAGTCTCCAGGCAGTTACTCCTTAGACACCACAAATGCTTTCCTGTCTCTATAAACTTGACTCTTGCAGATAGGAAGAACTGTTCTGCACTGGATGTGTACATATCCATTCAGCACATGGACTAATCTCTTTATTCTTTTTTTTTTTTAATCTCTTTATTCTTGTTGGTGACTTTCTTCATCTCTAAGGGCAGTGCTGAGAGAGAGAGCCATCCCCTTTGACAGTGGGAGAAGGTGATGGGTAAATAATGCTTGACAGGGTATGTCAGTTAGCTGTGATACAACTGCAGCACCATACAGCGCTAATCACTTCCTCAGCCCAGAAATACACCTATGGGCTAAGAGTTGGCTGTCTACGTTAAGCTTGGCTGGGGGTGGCTCTCCTCCAGTGCTTATTCTCCTTCTCCTGAGACCAGGTGCTAAAATAAGCATGTTCTTCTCATGGCTGTGATAGAACAATATGGCAAGCCCGACAATGCAAGTGCTTTTCAAGTTATTCTGTGCATCATGTCTGCTCACTTCCCACCAGCAAAGGCATGGTACGTGGTCAATTGCAGAAACAAGGTGCAGGAAAGTACAACCTACCTACTGAAATGAGGAAGGAGTGGCAGAGTCTAATTTGAACTTAAGTCTAATTACCGCCAGAACCTGTGCCTTTGCCACCATACCAGTCAGGGCAGTTCACTTTGAGATTTTAGAAGCAAAATAATGTGAAAGAAAAGACAGCTTAATATACCTCAGCAAAAGTTTAACAGCCTTGTCTGAAATCCCGAAACTCATTACTAGTGGCTTAAGTGCTAAGAAAGTTAAAAAGTGACAGGAGAAAAAAAAAGTTCCCACTCTTCCAGCTCCCACCCCAAATACAAAACAATCTACAAAGATAGCACTTGCTAAAGTTTCGTTTAATTATCCAGGAGTTTGATGGGAGAGAATGTTTCATAATTTATAAGTCAATTCTTGTTTAGCCAAATTAGGTCTTTAATTCTTGCATATTATAGCAACTATAAAATACAATTACATGTTACATAGGAGACAAACCCATAAAAGCAAAATGAACCAATCAATATAGCTCATTCCCCATAGAATTCTGTTTGGTATTTTAATGAGCCAAACTCCAAAACTAAGAATCCATATCCATTATGATCCTTTTAGAAAGGAATGGTGGTCACATCTTATCACGATGAGTATTATCAACAGAAAGTTTCCTTTAGCCTGTTTCTTTAAGGCCTAGGCAGCAGCCCATGGCAATAGTGTTTGGCTGATCTCATTACAGCGACATTTGCTACTACAAATAATTTAGTAGGTGCACATTTATGTATGTCAAAGTCTTTCACTTTGATAGCGAGAAAGGATGGAGTTGGTGGAAAGACAGTCTTAGCTCTCTGACTCACAGAGTCTGGGCCTCCCAGAGGTGGTGTGAGAGCAGTGCAAGCCCTTGGGCACATGCAACAGTGATCCTGGAACAGTGAACCCAGAGAGCAGGGTATTTTACTAGGAAAACACAACAGCAAAGGTTCAGGTATCAAATTATGATAAAGGACCAGGAAACTCTCTGGTGATACTTCTATTTCGGAAAAAGACAGAGGCAGGGAGAAAGGAAAAGAAAGAAGGAAAGGAGGAAAGGAGGGAAGGAAGAGGGAGGAGGAAGGAAGGAGAGAGAAGGAGGGAGGGAGGAAGGAGGGAGGGAGGAAAGGAGGGAAGGAAGGGAGGGAGGGAGGGAGGGAGGGAGGTGGGAGGGAAGTGGAAACAGATAAAGAGAAGAGAGGGCAAAGAGTGACTGAGAACATACAATTTGTATTCATCCCCTAGAGGGAGATCTGACTGAAGAGTTAAGGATCTAATCAACCAACCTGACCTATTTTTGGGCCTTGGGAAAATAAAACCTAGCCCTTATTCAGCACTTGCTGGCTGTCCAGGCTCTGTAACATTCTGTGACAATGGAAATGGCTCTTCTATACTATCCAATATGGTGGCCATTAAGCTCTTGAAATGTGACTAGTGCAACCAAGGAACTGAATTTTAATTTTATTTTTAATTAATTTTAGTGGAAATAGCCACATGTGGATGGTGGCTACCCTATGAGACAGCAGAACTCTATATTAAGACTATATGTGCATTCATTCCTTTAACCCTCACAACGACTATTATCATCTCCATTTTGTAGATAGGGAAGTAAGCACAAAGAAGTTAGCACCTTGCCTGAGGTCATAGAGCTGGTAAACATCAGAGCCAGGAATCATAGTCCTTATGCTTCATATTGATCTTCAGTCCTGAATGAAGCAGATTCTACAGGAAGAGACACAATCTTGCTTTATGATGACAAAAGTGGAGCTAACAGATATGTACAAGCTCTTTGGAATTTGAATGGAAAGGACCTTGTAGATCCTAGGGTACCATCCACAGAAGACATCTCAGAGGCCCAACCTGCCACTGGCTTCTTTATGATCAGAACTGGCCATTCTGAATGGATTGGGCACAGCTTTTCCCCAGTGTGTTTCTTGGAACATCAGTCTTGCAAGAATAAAAAGAGGGTGATGGAGGAATGGGGAATAAGTGGTCAAAAGCATTAGAGAAGAACTAACATGTTATATTCCTCTCTTTGAGGCTCATGTACATGCAATCATCTTAAAGCTTCTGGTTCCATATTTTCCCTTTATCTAGTGTTTCTCTCATTTATTTGACCACTAAAACTTATTGGGAGTGGGTGGGTAATATATTGATTGGTTGAACTGATATTGGAAAAGGCTGAATTATAGCAATTCTGAATTGTGCCCTGGACCTGAGTATAGGCAGATGTTCAGGAATATATATTTTTAGACCTTAGTACTTGGCCCGGAACTTCTGGACCACTGGCTCTCCTGGGTCTCCAGCTTGCTGACTACAGATCTTGGGATGTCTCAGCCTCTGTAATCATATGAGCCACGGGCTTTATTGTAAATAATTGGGTCACATGATTATGGAGACTGAGACTCCCAAGATCTGTAGTTGGCAAGCTGAAGACCCAGGAGAGCCAGTCGTATAGGTGTAGGTCCAGGTCAAGTCCAAAGACCTAAGAACCAGGAAAACTGATGGTTTAAGTTCCAGTCTTAGGGCAGGAGAAGATTGCTGTCATAGCTCAAGCAGTCAGGCAGCAGGAGTTCCTGCTTACTGAGCCTTTTTGTTCTCTTCAGGTCTTCACCTGGTTAGATGAGGCCCATCCACACTGGGAAGGGCAGTCTGCTTTACTCAGTCTATAGATTCAAATGTTAATCTCATCCAGAAACACCCTCACAGACACACCAAGAATAGCATTTGACCAAATGTCTGGGTGCCACATAGCCCAGTCAAGTTGACACATAAAATTAACCATCACACATAAGATAAACTTATTTTTAAGTGGTATGTAAGTTACATTTTCTTCAACCTCCAGACATGTTTGCAGATAAAATTCCTGTAAATTTAATGAAATGGGCCAACATGTTAATATGAAAAAGATATAATGAATAGATTGTTTTCTTTGTGTTTCCAGACTTTCTGGATGCTCTGTAGTACATTCGTAATTAGATCCATTCTTTTAAATGTAGGGACCCTTTACCTGAAAAGGTATCTAGAGGTTGAAGGAGAATATATCGATTATATTATTTGACAGTGAAGCTAACATATTCTTTAAAGATAAGTTTAATTTTTTTGTATCCTGACATTTCAGACACCCTTTGGGCTTTTTCTTTTCTCAACTCCCTCAAGGCCTTGATGTAATCACATTCTCTGCCCACTAGTTTTCTGGTTCTCCTTTGTCCTCAATTGTCAAAACCTGCTCCTGGGACAATAATCTGATAACTGCATTAATTTGATCATTTGGACTATCAGCAAACACCCATTGGGGTTTCACTCGGTGCCTGGTCCTGTGTCCCAGAGAAGAGTCAGGCCTCATTAGCCCTAGTGGCCTAGTGGGGACACACCTATGTAGTCATGGAGAAGGGGTCTCAGGCAAGGCTACCCCAATGGCACAGAGGATGATGCATGGAAAAGAGACAATGTTCTCAGTGGAGCGTAGATCAAAACAGCTCAAAGGTTTCTAACAGGTTTCCAGGGAATGGCAGCATGGGCATCCCTGTGTGAATGCCTTAGCCTGCCTGCCACCGCTGGCCTGGAGCTGCAGGCCTGGGAGGCCAGGGTTGGAGGAGGGGGAGAGTGAGAATCAGGACACTGGACGTACCAGGGCAGACCCAGCCCTGCCCAGCACACTGGGAAGCTCAAGAGAGCTGCCTGATGGGGAGAGAGCCCTGGTGCTCTCTTGGGAGAAACCCAACCCAATTTTCCCCCTAGCACAAGGCCACCATATAATTTATCATCCAAACCAGAACTCTTTTGAGAATCAAAGGAGGAACTCTTAGAAATTGTAATGTGAACATAAACAGTGTCCATAAACCATGACTGTCCTGGGGAAATTGGGTATATGGTTAGTCTGCCCTGGGGTGAGTTAGATTTTTATGCCAGTGGCCTTTCACCACCTACTTGGAAAGGAAGCAGGGTATAAAAAGAATGGGGTTTAATTCGTTCTCGAATAAAACATGCCCAATTCCCAGGGAAGCTAATAAAATAGAGAGTCTTAATCCCCAACACCGGAGATCTAGATTCAATATGTCTGGGATGGTACCTAGAATATGCATTTTAACAGACTTCCCACGTGGTGGTCTGAGGTTCACACCTTGAGAAAGGCTGGGCCTCAGGGTCAGGGTTGGGTGTGGACGTGAGCCTTTTCATTCCTGGCTGTGAAACTTTGTGAACGTGACTTTTCTAGTCCTTAACTTCCTCAACTACAAAATTGACTTAATATTTATCTTATAGAGTGTTCTGTGGATTAGAATGACCATAGTTAAAAGTACTTAACACAAAGCTTGGTGCATTGTAAGCAGCTGAAATATATGAAATGGCCATTTTGTAGTTCAAAACCATTGAGTACCAGTGATTTCATATGGTTCAATCTAATAATTAAGAAGGAAATATTCCGAAGGCTTCTTGAAGTTTGTTCCACTGGAAATTTATCCTTAAGTTTTTAAGTAGGCGGTGCAAATGGCGGGTTTTTTGATAGAGACAGAGGGAACTATAAACTGCAAAGTGGATGGCACTTCTCCTAACCATCTCAGCCTTCTGGACTGATGTATGACAGCACTTCCCTAACTTTAGCTCGCACACAAATCACCTGGAGCTCTTGTTAAAATGCAGATTCAGGGCTTCCCTGGTGGCGCAGTGGTTGAGGGTCCGCCTGCTGATGCAGGGGACACGGGTTCATGCCCCGGTCCGGGAGGATCCCACATGCCGCGGAGTGGCTGGGCCCGTGAACCATGGCTGCTGAGCCTGCGCGTCCAGAGCCTGTGCTCCGCAGCGGGAGAGGCCACAGCGATGAGAGGCCCGTGTACCGCAAAAAAAAAAAAAAAAAAAAAAAAAAGTGCAGATTCAAATTCTAGGGTTGGGCTTGAAATTCTGCAAGTCTAACAAGCACCCAGATAATACTGCTGCTGCTGCTGCTGGTCCAGGGATCTTGCTTTGAGAAGCAAGGATAAAGGAAGCTTAAAGGGAGATCAATTTTTAAAGCTGTCCCCAGAGGTCTTGATTCTCCAGTGAATAAAAATGAAGTGCTTCTCTTCCTAAATTGAATGGTATGAATGCACATCTCTGGGGCGTCAAGGTGCCCTTAAATTAATTGCTTTTTTTAAAAAGTATTTTTAGCAAAATTACTGTGCATTTATCTTAGCACATATCCAGGAATTTGAATATATCCACATTCTGATAGATGAAGCCTTCCCTTTTCAAGAGGACTTACTTTTTTTCTTATTACTATGCAGAGAAGCATGGAAGTTTAGAGCTTAAGTGCATTGATTCATTCATCAGACATTTCTTTAGCATCAACCATGTGCTCTGAACTCTGATAGGTTTGGGGATAAAGAAAGAAAATCAGAAAGGGACCTGAGAGAACGTTCCAGAGCTAGTTAAGATGCTGGTGGGACCAGATCACAGAATTCCTGACCCACAGTGTTTCTTCCTTCCCACCAGGTCATGCCCCAAGGGTGGCAAGTGATACAGCAGTTATTCTATGGCAGGGTTTCTAAAATAAAATTCTGCAAGCCCAAATTCTATTTTTCCCATTCTTTTTCACTCTGTGCATTGGCTAAATGCTCTATCAGAAAGAAATGGCCAGGAGATATGTACATTTTCCTTTATGGAATCAGTTTTTCCAACTATAAGATGAGAAATTGGTTTAGATAATTTCTAAGGCCTCTTCCAACTTCAAAATTCTATAATTCAAAGTAGGCATGGGGGTTTTGGTCTCGATCTACATCTCCTCTTTGAACCTTTGGGCCACTTTTCAACTTGGGACTCTGTTCAGTTTTGCCCACCCACCTGTATCATGGGAAGGTGAACATCAAGGGGTGAAGGATAACAGATTCCAGTCTAGCTACGTTGCTCCAGAGAGGTTTTAAACTAAAGTCATGAATCATACTCCCCACCGACTGAACTGTATCTCAATATGGATTTAAATTCATGTATCTGCTACTAGATTGATGTATTCTATAACTGAGAGGTCTGGCTCACTGGCCACTTTATGAACAGTGGGGAAAGACCAGCATCTTATGGTTTATGGTGGACATCCCAGGCGTGATGATTTAGTGTAGCCCGTCTCTTTGAGTACGATATGGAACTGCTGGCTTATTAACCAAACTGGGTCATTCTAGGTCTCTGGAAGATCACTACCGTTCCATCTGTTCCACCCATGTTTTTCATCCTCACATGAGGCCAGTGACTCACTTGACTCATTGACTTACCACAAAAGCCAGCCAATGCCCCTGTCCTTTTGGTGATCCAGGATGAAGTTTCCTTTATTGATTCAGACGTGTATTTGCCCATCACTTATTTTATCTCAACTTCTTGTCTGTATTATTTTATCTTAAGGTACTTAGCTTTCCCAGTAGCCTGTACAGATAGATAGATAGATAGATAGGTAGATAGATAGACAGATAAATGTAATACATTGTGATTTCTCTTCTGTGTATCAAACCCAGTTTTACAAAGACCTTTACCAGGACTGCAGGAGACTTGCTATGGCTCCTTGGTGCTGGGTTGTTCATCAGACATGGATTTTAATTATGAAATTAACCTTCTCAAAACCATGCAGTGAGCTGATGTGTAAGGCCATGAAGCTGTGATTCCCTGCCTGAGTGTCATCACAGCCTGAAGCTGGCACACAGGGATGGTTGTTCATTAGAACTCATCAGAGGGCAGAAAAATCCTTACTCTGTCAAGACTCATATAGCACCTGGAGGAGCATGGTAGCAGTTTTGATTTATAAATACCTAGAGACTGACCATCATTTACCACATGATTCTTGACATGAGAATTAACAGTCTTAGCTTCAGAAGGTGCCTGATTGTTCATACTAATTCAAGTCCTCCACTTGATGCTTAAGTGTTCCTGGCTACATAGTGTTCAAGGCCAGGCTGACCTCTTTCCAGCATCCCTCCTCCCCCTTCAGCACGCCCGGTACCCCAGCTGGCATGTGAAACACACTCTCATCACTCCAGGGTGGGAAGAGGCTCAGGCCTCTTCTGCCATCCTTTACCCACTTTCCAAATCTTTAGATCCAGCTGCACGTTGTTTATACTTGTTTGCTCTTCTCTGGCTTCAAACTCTTGTTTCCACCCCCCAACTTGAATATCCCACCAATGGCAGCCTGGGTCTCATGCTCTTTATGTTTTTAAAAAGTTTAAAATTTTAGCTTTGCCCACTACTCTGGCCTTTCTGGTTCTCGTGAAGACTTCTTGCTATAGATACTTGCCCTTAAATTAGTCCCCTTGGCAGATGTCTGGATACACTCAGCCAGAGGGAATAGATACCTTACTCTATCAATCCGTAGAAGGGCTCTGACAGTCCACGCTTAATCCTTCAGTGGCAGAAAATTCATTCCACCTTAAGAGAAACCATCACCTTTAAAACATCCTCCTTTATTGAAGGAAAATCTGTCTCCGTTTTACTTTCCTTCCATAACCTGGCCTAAGTTCACTCCTTATAGAACAATTCTAGCCCCTCACCTTCACCCCAAATACTCTTGGGTGGAAGTGGCGGATTTTACACAAATGGCTGCAACAACATGTCTGGTCCAAGAAGCTCTTCCAGAATCTCTCCCCTGGCTTTTCAAGAGGTGGATTCTGTGTACCCTCCCCTTGAAACTGGGCAGGCCTTTGTGGTGGACTTGATAGTAAGGATGCAGCAGAAGTCACACCGTGTGGCTTGCTGGCAATACAGCTACCACTGAACTCTCTTCTCACCTGGGACTTGAATCTTTGAAACACTGAGCCACCTTATAAGGAGTCCAACTACTCAGAAGCCACCATGCTGGAGAAACCACATGAGAAACCACGTAGAGAGAGGAAGACGCTGAGGAACCCAGCTCACTGTCTTCCCAACTCAGGCCCCAGACAAGGGGGCAAAGAAGCTTCAGAGATGATGCCAGCCCCTGCCGCCACATGACTGCAACCACCTGAGAGGCCCTGAGTGAGAATCCCTCAGCTAAGCCCAGCCGGCTCCCCGAACCATGAGAGAGAACAGTAGTAAATGACTCTTACTGTTCTAAGCCAGTGCTTTGGGACGGTTTGTTATACAGCATTAGACACCAAACAGCAGACAGCATGAAACTTCTTTCCAGCTAAAGTCAGCCATTCAGCAAACATTCACTAAGCACCTACTGTGACAGGAGAAATCACCTGTTGCTCTAATTGGGCCTCTTAGGATCTGCTGGTCCTCTCACTGGCCTGACCAGAAACACCAGGCTTTAGACACAGGCGAAGTTGTGCCAGTGCTCTCCTAAAGTGTGGCAACTAGAACTCAATCCCATACTCAGCACTTTGTTGGACCATCCCAGACAGTTTGTGTTCCTAAGCCACACCCACACAGCAGGGTTTCCTTTGCATCCCAGCTCTGATCCTTGCCAGCTGTGTGACTCCAGCCAAGTCACTGAAGCACTCTGGATGGTTTCCCCATCTAGGAGGTGAGATTATTAGCACTCACATAGAAAGGGTAGTATGGCCATTAGATAAGATAACATATGTACAGTACCTGGCATGATGCCTCACATAGTAAACGCTTACTAAATGGTAGACGCAGTTACTATTTTCATCCCCAATTCTGGAAAATAATTGTTTTAATGTACATTAAAATCAAATTAGCTTTGGCAGCTACTTAGATTGTTGACTCCTGTGGAATTTACGGTAAGAGAAAATCTTTTTTTTTTTTTTTTTTTGGCGGTACGCGGGCCTCTCACTGTTGTGGCCTCTCCCGTTGCGGAGCACAGGCTCCGGACGCTCAGGCTCAGCGGCCATGGCCCACGGGCCCAGCCGCTCTGCGGCATGTGGGATCGTCCCGGACCAGGGCACAAACCCATGTCCCCTGCATCGGCAGGCGGACTCTCAACCACTGTGCCACCAGGGAAGCCCAAGAGAAAATCTTTAAGTCAGTGTTTCTCCAGCCAGGAGAGGAGGATGACAACATTGGGAAGGAAGTGTCCCTTCATCCGTATCTTACAAGAGCCCTAAGTGCACCTGGTCCACGGTCAGGCTTTCACTCACATACTTTTGCATCAGCCACAGGCTTTGGGCTTTTCCTCACCTTGACTTTCCTGGTTGGTTGTTTGATAATAAACACTATTACATTTCAGCCTGCTAACGTAGCTTCTGTTGTAGCATGTTGAGATGTCTTTAGATAATAATTCTGTCATCAAATGTATTCAAAGGTAGTCCTTTGGACTTTATGTCCCCTGTCACTTTGACCAACACAGCTTGTATATCTTCATCTGTCATCGACAAAGAACAAGAGCGTGTTGAACAGGAGTCCTTCAGCCTCTGCTGAAGAGCTTCCCCCAGCCTCCCGAGGGCTCCTGGGGATGGATGTTCAGCTAGTCATCAGTCCACCTCGCTGAGCTCTCACCTGAGCCGAGATCTCTGCCTTCTTTACAAAGATTGCAAGAGACTTTGACAAATGCTCTGCTGGATCCAGAGGCCTTATGTCTACGGGATCTATGACAGGCCTGTCAAGAAGCCATAATATAAAGGGAAGGGTCTTCAGCAACCCGCCCTTAGTGGGGCCTGGCGATCTCAGCTTTCTTTTTCTTTTTGTTCTTCTTTTTTTTTTTTTTTTCAAATTTAACTTTCACCATTTCAATAATATGTCCTAGACTCTTACTTGGTATTGAAATTGGAATCACAAGTTCATTGAATCTACTTATTTTGAAGAGTAATTGGGTGCGAGGTGGCCCTCTCTGAGCACTCCTCTCTCTCCTCCCCTCCGTCTCCCACCTCATCCTTTCTTCCTTTTTTTCTCTCTCTTCCTCCCTCCCTCCTCTTGCTCACTGCTCTCTCTCTCTTTCTTTCCTTGCTTATTTATTTACTTACAACCTTGAATTTGGAAATCTTTAAACAAATAGAAAAACAGAGAAACTAGTATAACATCCCCCAACCTTCCCATCACCAGCTTCAAGGCTTAGTTCTCTGCCAACCTGTTTTTTCTGTGCCCTGGTACAATCCTCCCCTAGCCACCACTGGATTCCTCTGAATAATATCAGATTGTTTCATTGTAAATAATTCAGTATGTGCCCCAAAACAGGTTTTTGAAAAAAATTTTGTAGCTAACAAAAATAATTCCTCTAGATCGTCTTTTAAACTTTTTTTTTACACTTTGTTTAAATCAGTATCCTAACAAGGTCCTTACATTACACTGGGCCCATGTGTCTCTTAAGAGACTTCTAAGTCTCTATTCTTGTTTTTATTTTGCATAAATTTTGTTGAAGATATCAGTTCATTTGTTCTGTAAAATTTCTCATATTCTGGATTTTTTGGTACCTCATGGGTGTTTAACATGTTCCTCTGTTCCCCCGTATTTCCTCTAAACTGGTAGTTAGAGTTAAAGGTCTGCTCTAATTCAATGATTTTTGGCGAGAATATTCTATAGACAGTGTTGGGTACTTCCTACTGTGTCACATCACATGGCACATAAAACCTGGCTGTCTTTCTTCATGTAATGTTAGCGATCTCTAAGTGTATTTTCTCCTTTTTGAAAAACTGAACTGTATTTTATATGTGCATATTTGTGTTAATATTTATATGAATATATCTCATGCGCCTAGATCTCTGAATGACCACTGACCAAAATTTAGGGTTTTACTTTCAGGCTGTCTCAGGTCCCTGAGTAGAATTTGTCTGCATCAGGACCTTAGATTGTATTTGAAGAACCCAGCTAAGGGCTGTATTTCCTTGCTACTCAAAGTGTGGTCCACAAATGAGCAGCACTGGCATCACCTAGGAGTTTGTTAGAACTGCAGAATCTCCAGCCCTGCCCAGCACTTATTAATGAGAATCTGCATTTTAATCAGATCCCCAGGTGATTTGTAGCATTTGAGAAGCTCTGTACTAGTCCATCAGACCCCTCCACACACATGCTAAACAAAAACTTGAGTCCTGGAGGCTTCTGGAATCCCCAGTAGATTTCAGTCTGTAAGTGGGACCTATGGTCCATTGTGACATAACTTGGCTATCTAAGGACTGGAGGTTTTGTCACTTGTCTCCTTCATGTTTCCTTTCTCCTCCCTAATACTCATCCTGTTAGTTGTTACTGCTTCTTGGGTTTGAGATTCAGAGTTCAAGATGTCTCAAAATTCTGAACCCTTTCAGAAATAAAGATGCCCATAAAATAGCTTTTCACATCCTCAGTGTGGTATCAAGGAGAAAATACCAAACTATGTGTCAGGAGATGTGTATTCTGGTCCAGCCTCTGCTGGATCATTAACGGTGGGATTTTGAGATAGTCATGTAATTCTTGGGTTCATGTGTTTACATCTGTAGAAAGAGGGGTTGACCTAAGCACTTTTTAAAGCCTCTGTGTTCATTGTGATGACTTTAGGACGGGCAGCATGATGAGATGCCAGCAGTGGACTCGAGAGCCGGGCTTCTGGTTCTGCTGCTTGCTAGCTGCATGTCTTTGGGCTGCATCCCTCTGCTTTTCATAGGGGAGATATGGATAAAGTGCATGCCTACCTCATATGGCTATTAAGAGGATTAAGTGGATTATTATTTATTAAGTGATTGGAACCCTACCAACCCATAGGAAGGGCTATATAAATACTTCTTAATTTGTTTTAAAGTAGTGGATTCTTTGATCATTTGGGCATGTTCCCTCTGGGAAGAAAGCCCCATGTTTCCTGTCTGCTCAGCCACAGATGCAAAGAGGCAAGTCCCAAGTATGGGCTGTCAGGTCACTTATTCACTCTACAAACATTGATTGAACAGCTCCTGAGTGTGAGGTCCTGGTGAGCATACTGAGTAAGGGCGTCTGTGCTTGGGGAGCACACCCAGCAAATGACACAACTGCCGAGGAGTTTGCCACCCCTTGTCTTCCACCTTCTGCCTGTTTCCCACTCATGACCCCTGCATGCCCTCAGGAATATTCACTGTTATCTGGTATTTAGATACCATGCTTATGACTTATGTTTTGCACCTGCATGTGATCTGGTTTATAGAACATTCTAAGCTCTGTCCTGTAGAAGCTCCAAGTTTTGCTCCAAAGGCACTGATTTTGAGCCCAGGATCACTCAACTGTCACACGGCCTGGACTCCCCCAGCTCTCAGTGTTGGGCAGGGACAGTTAAGAGGCTTCCTACCAATAACAGAATTAATTCTGAGATGGTATGTCAGTTACCTATTGTGCATTAAAAAAAAAAAAAACTTAGAGGCTTGACACAACAATCATTTGTTTAACTCATGATTCTAATGGGTGGACAATTTAGTTGAGGCTCAGCTGGGTAGTTCTGGTCTTGGCAGGGCTCCTTCATGCCCCTGTGATGAATGGCGGCCAGGTGGATGGCTTGCTGATGTTGGTTGGGACAGCTGGGCTCATGTGGCTCTGGTCCATGTGGTCTCTGATGCTCCAGCAGGTCAGCTTGGGCGTGTTCACATGGTGGAGTCAGGGGCCATGGAAGTGAGTGAAAGTGTGCAAGATTCTTGCAGCCCAGACCAGCAGAGTATCACTTCTGTGACATTTTATTGGTCAAAGCCAGACACAAAACTCAACAGGAGGTGAAATAAACTATCTCTTGATGGGAGGAGCTGCAAAGCCACAAGCCAAGAAGCAGTAAAGGGCTGTGGCCACTTTGGCAAACAATGTACCACAAATGGTTTATGTGGATTCCTATCTGAGGACCAGGGGCTGGGAGTAAACTCTTCTTATGATGTCCTACTGCCTTCTGCCTGCATCTAAGTAAATAACCTGTCAACCAACAAGTGACCAATCATTCTGAGAATGAATCACTTGAGAGTGGAAACCAGTCTGAAATTTAGTATATGCAGAACCAAGCTAGCGAGTTTCTGAAGTTGAGGGTTCAAAGCTGAAAATTCTCATCCTTGCCTTTCCAAGAGACCAGATGAGGTTTAGGGGAGAGATGCAAGACCCATCTCTTTGTATTGATCTTTGAATAATTTTAAGCAAGTCACAGGGACTCCATAGGTTAGGTCCCCAGGCAGCCCGCCTCCCTTTGTGTGTTATTTCCTCCTAACATAACACACTTGTCAAAGCAGTGCAGTATTACAGAGAAATGGCTGTGAGAATGCATGCAAAAGAGCATTTTATATTTTGATGTGTCAGGAGTCAAAGTGAACATCATACAAGCCATTTAATTTTGAAACCAACTCTTGTGAAGCTTGTTTCATCACTGTGAAAAATTGTCATCCTCCTTTTGAAAGTGCCTTCTGCAGCTAATGTTTTTCCCCACCAAGTGCATGGGGGACTCTCACATGCGCTATGACCTGAGGCAGAATCTTATCAGGCTGTTGGGGAATTGATTCTGCCCAAGAGCCTCACTACTGCAATATTTTCTTTACAATAGTCTATTTGATGCCTCCATTCCTGATTGAGTGCAATGATCGTTTTATTATTTTTTATTTCAATTTGCTGGGAAATTGTGCAGATGATGCTATTCACTTCTTCCTTCTTTCCTGTTACCCTTCCACCCCCACTCAAATAAGCAGGCAGATGCCATTCTGGGGGCGACTTTTACTTTGCTTCCATAAGAAAATGTCATCACATGTTGACTCATTTTGTGGATTTTTAAATGCCTTTTATTGATCAAAGTTGATAGGTGTCTTCTCTTTAGGAACCAGGCTGCTGTCCTGTGTGCCTTCTGGGCATGAAAATGTACAGACTTTCCTTAGAGACACAGCCTGTTTTGATAGTTAGAAGTTTGGCTGTTTAAAGACCTGATTTAGAATCCCTGCTCTGCTATTTACAAGCTGTGTGACCTTGGCAAGACCCTTCACATCTCTAAGCTTCAGTTTCCTAATATAGGAACAGGGATAGTATCTACTCATTGGCTGACTGTGGTGATGAATAAGATAATGCACAGAAGATGCTCAGCATGGGGCCTGGTGCATTGTTTGATGTCATTTCTGTTGTGGTGGTACTGATGGTGGTGTAGTTATTCCTTCTGTCTTTGAGTGAGGTCACTGGCTGAAACTGAGGCTCAGCCAGGGCCCACCTAAAACAGTGTTTTTAGAGATATCCTAAATGTCAGATGATTAACTTTGTTTAATTCAGATGATAAAATGCCATACATTTCTTTTCTTCTCTCTTTTCTCCCACTCTCTTCCCTCCCCAAATATTTCTCTCTTTTCCCTCCCACTCTCTCTTTTCTCTCTTCCCTCCCACTCTCCCTCCCCAAATATTTATTAAGTGCCTACCATATAGCACAGTGCTGGGCCCTGGGGTATATACTAATTCAACAAGTCCCTGCACTCCAGATACTCCTGATTCCTGTTGGAAAGAATCAGCCACTACAACGCAGTGCTACGGGGTGGCCCATGTCCTTGAGCTGGACAGAGAGGGGTTGTCATGAAGAATTAATGCTAAAGTGGAAGGTGCAAGATGAGTAGCATCTATCCAGGTAGCTGGAGTGAATGGCGGCTTTATGGGCAAGAGCAGAAGACACAAGAAATGAAAAGAAGGGCATTCAGGAAAGACACACAACATGCCCTGTTTAAGGCAATAGGAGGAGGTGAGAGGAGCTGCCTCTGTGAAAGTGTTGCCTGCTCATGACCCCAGGCAGATCAGAGCGGCCCCCAAATCTGAGTCCTGGTGAAACAGACGTTCTCCACGTAGAGAAAGTGCATGCCACTGCTTGACTGGGGAGGCAAGCCCGGGAGAGGTGGTGACAGGTCATGGAATGTGGTGTCTGGGAGAGCCTAGAGATTGGTCTTAGATGCAAAGATGGAGAAGGGGAAGAGGTGAAGGTCAGAGGAGGGATAAGCAGCCGCCAGATAGGTCAACAGCCAACAAAATAGGCTGAGACTGAATTCTGAGGCACAGGGACCCAAAAGGGGGCAGAAAAGCTAGGCAAGTCAAATAGAGAGTGTTGCCAAGCAGGAGGTACCCACAGCAACTTTGGAAAAGTGCCACAAGCTTGCATGGGAATTAAGATCCTGCAAAAGGGTCAAGGTACAATGAATGGTCAAGATCATGTAGTTGAGAAAAATGCTTAAAATGAAAACTTCTTGAGGGCAAGGGTTCTGTGTCTTTTATTTTTAACCGAGCATGAGGTATAGTACCTGAACCATAGCAGGTACCCAACTAATATTGGGGAATGAATGAAGGAACTAATTAACAAAAATCTGGAAAGTTTTATTCTATGCCTATAGAAGATGCCATGGAAAAGAAGGAAAAGGCTTTGGATCCACACATACAGGTTTGAATCTCAGCTAGACCACATATTAGGTGGGTGACACCAGGAAAATAACTTCACACCTCTTAGCCTCAGTTTCCTTATCTCTAAGACAAAGATGCTACTGATCTGCAGAGCTCTTCTGAGAATTAAGTGTCATGCTTGTTTGTAGAGTGCCGAGCACTATGTAGATAGTCCAAGAGTGACAGCCCGGATTTCTGTATATAGTCATACGGCCATATAGCCATATCGTTAATATAAAAATCAGAGCTCTCACTCTTGGGGGCAGCAACTTCTTTTGCCTCAAATTGAAAACCATTTGCAGACTTCAAGAACAACTTTAGAAAAAGAGATTTAAAGGGCACGACCTATTTAAATATCTTTAGGAAAAATCTTCTTCCAAGAACTCACACATTTAGAGAATTTTCCATTTTTAAGGTTTAGGTACTTTGTATTCCTTAGTCGCTCTATTAGCTAGGGTCCTATCAGAAGACAGACAAGGAAAGTTTAATACGAAAAATTATTAATAAAGGAATGGCTAAGAAGAGAGGAATAAAAGAACTATTAAGGGTGCCCTAGGTCTGAGGGGAGGTACCCAAGGAAGGAACAAAATTCTTGGGAGGGGAGTGTTCTTCCCAAGGCTGGGATTCAGACCTCGCTGGCAAGGATGTGGTTGAAGCCCACTGGATGGTGGAGAAGTACACTACATTGTCATGTCCAGAGTCAGTGGGCTGAGGCTGGGGCTGAGGCTGGCAGGCAGAGAACCACTGGGGATGCCAAGGAAGCTCATCAGGAAGCTTCCAAGGAGGGTGAGGGGTGGGTGTCATTGACTTTCTGGGAAGCCAGCCAATGGATTGACTAGAAAAGTTCTGAGAGACTTCTAAAATTGTGGTGGGATGCTGTTTACTCCTTGGGAAGAAGCTGTCATTGGGAAATGACTGGGAAATGAGCTGGGTCCCCAGGGAACTTATTAGCTGCCCTTGGGAATGCTGCTAAACACCCCATGAGCAGGTGACTCTTGCTGCCAGCTATGGGGACACGACCACAGAAAGCCACCCACTTTGCAGGAGCACAACCAGGACAACAAGAGGGGCCCATCAGAATGTGGAAGCGAACACCCCTTCCTTCTCCAGTGTTCTCTTAGTGTACTCTGCTAACTCAACATCATCCCGGCTAACAAAGTATTCACCAGGTCCACCTCCCTACCACGGAGCAGGAAAAAAGGGTGACCTTGGAGCTAGTTATCTACTGATAACTCGCCCATCCACATGGGTGGGAGAAGAGATAATAGGAGAATTCAGCACCATTAGTTTTCTTCTTCAAAAAAGAAAGGATGAGTCTATACAAAGATAATATATCTGTATCTTCCTATATCTCCAAAAAGATTTCTCAGACACTGCTTATAAAATTTCTATAACTTTAATGAATAATTCTTATGAAACAAAATTAAGAATGCTAGTACAGAGTGCAATTCAAACTGTGTAGGCAATATTGTATTAGAATTATTTATATGATTTTACCTATGATTTATGGATAAGTATTAGATAAGCTGTGCATTTAAACAAATAATTGCAACTGGATATTTTAGACTTTATGAACTGTAGCAAAATATTACTTTTCAGAAGCAACAGTCTAATTTTTAGAGAGGTAATATGAAAACCTCAAAAGTTATCGTAATGCAGCAACATATCTTGAAAAGCTTGTTTGGTTTCATTCCATTGCAACAGGTATTTTGTCTTAACATTGATTCCCCAGATGTGTGCAAGTGATTTATTGAGGAAGGGCTCTCAGTGAAGGCTAGTAAGGGAGTAGGGAAGGAAGAGGGGGAAGGGGAGGCAGCCAAGCAGAGGTGTGAGCTCAGGGGAGTCCAGCAGAGGGTAGCTTTAGCTCTGGGCTATTAGTCACACCTCAAAGTTGTCACTTTCTCAGGCAAGGGAGCCGGGGCTCTTATACCCCTGCACCCATAGGGGGAGGCGAGTTCTTCATTCTTCTGGGACTCCTAGCTCTGTTCACACAGGCGAAGTGGGTTCCAGTGGGTTGACAGGAGTCCTCAGAAACAAAACTATTGGAGGCAAAAGCACATTAATGTCCCAGGGTGGTGGTGGGGTAGTATGTGCACACACATACAAAATACACACATACCTTGGCGGTAGTGCTGGTTTGGTTCCAGACCACTGCAATAAGTTGAATATTGCAATAAAGCGAGACACGAATTTTTTAGTTTCCTAGCATGTATAGAATTATGTTTACATTATTATACTGCAGTCTATTAAGAGTGCAATAAATAGCATTATGTTTAAAAAAATGTACATACCTTAATTAAAAATTACTTTATTGCTGAAAAATGCTAACCATCATCTGACAATACAGGGTTGCCACAAACCTTCAATTTGTAAGAACCAAAATATCTTTGAAGTGCAAGGAAGCTTAGTGCAATAAAGCAAGATCTGCCTGTAAATAAATAAATGCCGAAGGGGTATTTGAGGGGATTGGGCAGACTGTGACATACTCTCCACCATTTTGTCTTTGCTCTCCATTCCTTCCTAACTAGTTTAGCATAAGACTGTTGACCTTGAAAAGCTGAAGGGTTTGATAAGGACTTTTAATTCGATTCAATATAGGGAAATGGGTACAAATGTGGTAAATAAAATAGGGGGAGTTGATGAGAAATCAGGGAAGTCAGTAAGAAATGGACTGAAAATTGTCTATTGTGTATCAGAGGTAAGTGGTAATTGTTAACTTAGGAGAGAGATTTTCCATACAGTGGTTAAAGCAGACAATAGCAGTTGAGAAATTATAACTGGTTATATAGACTTCTACAGCAGAGATGGCTGTTTATCTACCCAATATCCCGTCTTCCTTTTTATAAGACAATCCCAATATTTTTAGAGGAAACAGAAAGCCCAGATTAAAAAAAAAAAAGTTTTTAGTCTTTGAAGTTAAGTGGGGGTCTAAATTCTGGCCAATAAGATGTAAGAAGGGGCTGTTGGATAGTGCTTCTGAAAAAGTTCCTTGATGAAAGGGCTGACTCAGCTGGCAGGGACCTTCTGTCTCTTGCCCATCCATTGCCACCTTCCGTCCTCAAACCTGGAGGTGATACTGGAGGAGATTCAGCCATTTGAAGATGATGAGGTGCTTAGGAGATGTGAAGGATGTCTGAGTGGAAAGACAGAAGGACCCTGAGTTCCTCAGGATGTCCTGGGGCTGCTGTATCAGCCCAGGAGTTCATAGCTTCAAATTTATTGTTTCATGAGAAAAAGATAACCCTGAATTTGTTTAAGCCATTTTGGGTTCTCTGTACTAGTAGTAAAATGTAATTTCTTCATGATATGATTATTTTTCAAGAACCTTAGCAGTGAAGGAGTGAAAGGGTATGTGGTCACTAGGTGTAAGCAGAGGGTCAAAGGGGAGGGTGTCTTGATTTGGGTTTTCCTAGAAGCTGACTTTGAAACATAGATTCAAGTGCAAGCAGTTTATTTGGGAGGGAGTCCCAGGAAATAGAGCAGTACTATAATGAGACAGATGGGGAAAGAAGGAAGCATTGAAAAAGAATGTATTTTTGGGCTTCCCTGGTGGCACAGTGGTTGGGAGTCTGCCTGCCGATGCAGGGGACACGGGTTCGTGCCCCGGTCCGGGAAGATCCCATGTGCCGCGGAGCGGCTGGGCCTGTGAGCCATGGCCGCTGGGCCTGCACGTCCGGAGCCTGTGCTCCGCAACGGGAGAGGCCACAACAGTGAAAGGCCTGCATACCGCAAAAAAAAAAAAATGTATTTTTAAGCAAGTTACTTTGGGGCAACTGTCACTTAATCCTATCAGGGGACTCTTGGTGAAAATATAGAACATATGCCTTGGAGTCTATCCCACCTGATGAGTTAGGGAGCTGGGATATTTATGCACCAGTTACCATTAATCACAGGTGGAAGGCTGCTCTGGAGGTAGAGGGCAGTTCATTAATTCCACAGAACTTTTCAGCTTGCTGAATGAAAGGAGAATGGGCTCTGGTGGCCAAAGTAGCCTCGGACAAGTAGAGGCAGGTCTCAGTAGTTTGAAGTCAGGCCGGTATTCCCTGAAATGGAAGGAATTAAGGATGTATGGGCGTTGTTCTCACAGTATCTGTTACACAGTGGTGTGTTCTGTTTTGGTTTGAGCATGAGAGACTTGACCATGTTTATAAGTCCAGGGGAAGAGGTCCACAGAGAGGGAGAGGTTTAGGATTTAGAAAAGAGAGGAACTAATTCATGTCACAGAGTGTCAGAGGAGGGGTGCTTTCTTGAACTTCAATGGGAGGATGGAACAGCTGTAGAACAGATGGCCCATGTTTAGAGGGGGGAAGGAAGGAGAGAAGAATGGATGTGGTTAAAGACAATTCTTTAGGTTGAGGGTGGAGAGACTGAGGTCTACCTTATGTCATGATTCTGAACTATTAATGCACCATGAAGTCATCTTTTTTAATGAGTGAGGGAATTTGAGGCTAGTTCTGAAGGCTTGAAATGACCAGTGAGGGGAACAGGAAGGGATGCTGACCAACAGCACCGCTGCATTTTACAGCCCTGGGCACCATTCACAGGTGCTGTGCAGTACAACAATCTGCTAACCAATGAGGAGGAAATGGTTTGAGAAGGACACAGATGGGCCTGTTGAAGTTGAACATCCAAAATTTTTAGTGGCACTAAGATTTATATGTGGAGACATTTACTTCAGTGGGGTTTCAGTTTGAAATCATGCTGGTTAGATTAATTCGCGGTAAGACATGTTCAAACAAAGTTTAGTAAAAAGACAAAGGAGGAAAATAGTTTAGCATCTTAGAAGAATAATTGAATTAATGGATTGTGGAGTCAGACAGACTGGTAAGAAAGCGGTCAAGGAATTGAGGATGTTTCTGAGGTAGAAGAACAAAGGTGGGAGGTGGAAACTGAGGAAGGTGGAGGAAGAGGAGGTTTTAGGCACAAATGAAAAAACAGGGGATGTTAGGGATGGTTCAATCCTGAGAAATATGGCCCAGGAAGTGACCATGAGATTAAGTTGATGGGATTGGGTGCCAGTAAAGACTGGTCCAAATGGAGAATAGTGACCCAGGGCTGGCATGCTGTACATGTTAAAACTCCCTTCTCCTCACCCATGGCAGACATTTCCAACCCATCACAGGCACTGATAGCTTCATGATCCTTCTGAAACACCTCTTACTTGATGTGTCATCAGCCCAGAACTTGGGTATTTCATACAGAAGGTGATAAACACTGATTTGGACTCCATGTTGCTGTTTGTACAAAGTGTGTTATAATGAAAGTGTCTGGACTAGGCATCTGGAGGTTTGGGTCCTTCCTGAGTCTATTTATGGCTAAGTGACCCTGCATAGGCAACTTAAGCGGGGGTAATTACACCTACTGTGTTTACCCCACTGGGAAGTTGTGAAAAGACTGCTCTTAGAAAAAGTTGAAAATGCTATACAAATATGTATCAGTGTTATCATTAGCCATGTAGAAAGATACAAGTAGTAACATAAAATGGAGCCAATATGGAACTAATAGAAGAAGATTACCCATGGATTCAAAACACAAGGGTACATTCTATGTTATTTTTTTTCTAATCTCTACTTCCTGGGTATTTTTCAGTTCAAACTAAAGCATTCATTCAAAGTGACTGTTTAAAAGTGATTAAAAGAGAAACAAAACAGAAGCTCAGTTATTTAAAGAACTGTTTAAAAGAAAGTTGAAGTTAGAGGGATTACACAATATTGCCCCATCATGCAGAACTGGATCACTCTGATATTTCGTGCTTTTTATTTTTTTCTGTAAGTTTCCTGTCTGCCACAGAGACCCAGGAACTCCTGTCCCATTGCTCATGAGCTCATGGTCAAGTGTAAATTAGACTTGCTGAAGCTTATGGTTTGGCCCTACTTGACCATTTCCACGTCAATTTGACCACTCTCTACTACATTTTTCCGAGAAGAAAGTGAAATGTTGTTATTCATAATATTATTCATTATTATGTCTCTCCTGCCAGAACTCACACATTAGCAGAACTTCTTTCCTGTACACTGTGAAACGACTCAAATGCCATGCCGATTTTTTCCCCGTGGTCAAAACAGAAACTTGTTTGTTTTTTCTCAAATTTATTTGGAAAGGATGTTGTTACAGCAATGCTCTTTGAATTATTATAGCTAACCTTCTCCAGTGTACATGTCCAGAGGCATAACCGAATTCCCAAAATTAGCTCCATCAACAACAGTTACAGAAGGATGCTTCAGCTTGTTTATTCTTAAAATTAATGCTGCTTTCTGCTTTCATTCTCTGTCTCTCTCTCTCTCTCCCCACTGAGTAAGTAGGATTTAGTGAGTGGCACATTCTCTAGTTATTTACAGAACATAATAACTCAAAGAGTAGAGATGTAGTAACCAAACTGACCCTGGGACCTGCCTCTCTTTCCCCTTCTGCTTTCCCACCACCTTTACTGGGATAATGTGTTTAATCGGGCAGAAGAGTCCCTGTATTTTTCACTGTACTAGCAATCTCTTGTGACCTCTCAGGTAAAATTTAGTACCATCAAGCTCTAGTAGCAACTTTTGCTCCTGGAGTATCATTATTCTTACAAAGTTTACATCATTGTACTTTTATGAGAGGGCCATTATATGTTGTAAATTGCACAAGCCCAGCAGCGGTGGCCCCACGGCTACAATGAGGGCACTGCCAGCTGCGTGCATGGGAGGTTTAAGAAAAACGAGCTCTCCTCTCTGAAGCACCCACACTTGGCCGCTGAAGGACAGGTGCGGGTCACGTGGGAGGTTGAGTACGGGGTGGAGAAAGCACCAGTTTGGAAGGCAGGCAGGTGTGGTTTGGGTCCCAGCATATTCTTGACTTTTTCTGCACTTCAGTTTCTTAAGATTTAAAAAGGAGATAATATTCTTGCCTCATGGGGATACGATGTGTTAGAGTTGTTTTGGAAACCAATCTGGAAACATCTATTGAAATAAAAAATATGAGTATCCTTCAAACCAGAAACCCCACTTCTGGAATTTATCCCATAGAAGTAAAAGGATGTGTGTACTCATATGTTTTTATAGCATTATTTCTAGTGGCCACAAAACTATCAGGGGAACAGATGAATGAGTTGGAACATCTACACCCTGGTATTTTGTGTAGCCTCAGGATGAGTGAGTTTTTCAAGGAGATACTCTCATGAGGTTTGCTTGAAGATGAAAAATAAAATACAAAAATGGGTGACTAATACATGTCATTTTGTACATTTTAAAAGCCCTCCCAATATGTATGTATGTATGCATGTGTATTAATGTGTGTGTGTGTTTATACTTGACATAAGTATGGAAACACACATGGGAATGGAAATACACATGCATGGACTACCTTGGGAGAGGAAGAGCTCTGTGAGGATGTGGTAAGGAAAAAACGGAGTAGGGAATTAACAAAAAGGGAGAAAGAAAAGACCACACTGAAAAGTGCTTAGATCTGCTGTGTATTTTGCTTTAAAATTTCCTTTTCTTTTTTTTTTTTTGGTATTTAGAAAGGGTTTGTATTTTTGTTGTAGTATTACCTAAGTATTAATACCTTTCATTGTTATTTTCCATTTTTCTTACTTAGCTTTCTACTATTTGATTTGTCATCTTTAAATGATATCCTTTGTACCTCACCTGTTACCTAAGTGACAATCGATGTGCTTATTCTACTTTCTTTTTTTCTTCCCTTCTCTAATTTTTTAGTTGTGCTGTTTCAACTTTATCAGAACAAAACATTTACAAACTATCTCCCATCTTTACGACTACCTTTGTTTTTGTCTCAGATCTACAAATAAATATGTAATATATGTCTGTGTGCTTATAGATATAACACACACATATTTACATATGTATATTCAAAACTGTGACATTTTCCCAATCTTCTCTTGGCCATCCACTAGTAGGTTTTTCAAGAATTTAGGAATACAATATTCCTTAAGTTCATACGTGTTTAAATTTGTTTTCGATGGCTTTGATTCTAGAAATTTGCCTGCATTAAAAAAAAATCCTTGGTTCACAATTTCTTACTTTCAGTTTTAAGAAAATGTTGGTCCAATTTCTTTGGCTTTTCACGTTGCTGACACAAACCTGAATTTTTATCCTTTGCCAGTGACTCCATCATTTTACTGAGAGGCTCATGTCATTTTTTCTTTATCTCTTAAAGTCTAAACTTTTTCTAAGTTGTGGTTTGGAGTTGACAGCCCTGAGTGTGTGGTGGTCCTTTTCAATATGTGCATTCCAGAATGTTTTTCTCCTGGGGTATTTTCTTGGATTAGACTCTTAAACATTAGTTAGATCCCACTGTTCTGTTTCCCTCCTTCATGGATTTCAGTTATCCTTATTCCAAGAATACTTATAGTTTTTCTCAGATCTGTTGTTTCACTTTCTTTATGTTAACTTTTTATTCATTCCTCAATGTTTCTTAATTTATTTTTAATCAAGTTGATTTTCCCTTGGCGACTTTGCAATTTAGTCTATTTCTCATATAGTTTTTCTTTTTATTCAAATTATTTCCTGAGTTTGGGTGTCTATTTCACATATTCCTATTTTCTGCCCATTCTCTACTGGATTTCTTATTTGAGGTGTCCTCCTGTATCTGCAAATGGTTGTTAATGGCATACGATTTGTGTTGAAATGTTGTGTACAGTTTTGTTCTGCTTTTCCTTTCCTTAAAGTATATCAATTATTTCCCATCTTTATTGTTCTTATATAATAACTTCATATGGATCTTGCCTGTGTTCTGTTTTTAAATGTCTTAGATTTAACTGGATGATCATTAGAAAATGTAGCAGACGGGTTTGGATGGTTCCATAGCTTTCTTAGTTTAAGAGCGCCCTCTACTGTCGGGGCAGGGAAGTGCATTTTCTTTAATAGGTGGCATCTCTAGGGGAGGAGGACTGAGGTGTGTCCCGATTCTCTTATACTTATTTTTTTTCTGTTCATGACTTGCTTTTCTAAGTAGTGTAGGTGCAGGATGCTAGTTGCCACTCTGCTCCCATCCTTGTCATCTTTTTCTAATTATCTTCCCCAAATAGGGAAATAGGGAGGCACAGAGAAGATTTCAAGTTCACTGAATAACTAAAAGTTAAACCTAGGAAGAAGCTATTGGCCAACCCTACCTAAGGCCAAGTTTACTTTTTGATGTCATCTTATTAGTTTATTTACCTACTTATTTGGCTCCTCCCTCACTAGAGTATAAGCTTCCTGTCTCATTCTCCTTTCTATCCTCAGCACCTAGGACATTGCCCAGCATGTATTAAGTGGTCAATAGATAGTTGTTAATTGAACGAACCTGCAAAAGAGACTGAACACAGCTAAACAGATGGGGGAGACACAGGGATGGGGTGTCTCGTAAGAGGAAACAAGTTTCAATAGCAGATAACAGTCAACACTGTCAACTGTTGTTGAGAGATGAAGTAAAACAAGCACTTAAAAGTAGCCATTGGGTTTGGTGATAAGGAGGTTGGAAAAGCAATGTTCAGTGAGGTGTTAGGAGGCCGAGGAGTGAATGATAAGTGGGAGAAGCAGTGAGTGTGGACAAGTGTCAAGTTCACTAGTGAAAGGAGAGTGAGAAAGGGTGGCAGCTGGAAAAGGCCCTGAGAGTCTTTACGTGCTAATGGGGAGGGGCTGAGAGGGTGGGACAGTTGCAAGACGTAGACAGGATCGAGAGGAGCCAATACAAGCGTTATGAGCAGGTAGAAAAGGCTCTAACCTAGAATACAAGTAGAGGGATTAGCCAGAGCCAGGACCCACATCTCTTCTACTGTAACAGGTGGGAAGGGAGGAGGCTGGGTGGGAAAAGATTTAGGCAAGCTTGGAGGCTGACAGCTGGAAAGTGAGGAGGTTCTGTCGGGTGAGTTAATTTTTCTCTCATTTTTTAGCTTAGAGGCTAGTGGGGAGATAGGCCTTAATCAAAGGGTCACATCCCAAACTGTAAAAATACAACAGCACTGTGATTGCAAAGAGCTGCATTGCTCTGCATGGTTTTGTGATTTTGTGTGATTGTAGACTTAGCAATCAGGGAGAAGCACAGAGAAAAGTCGGGGGGAAGTGCAACAGGAAGATACCTGGGTATGTGCAAAAGACTTTCACAGCTTGGGGAACAGGGGAGAGCTCCTCCTGGTACATGCATTTGCCCAGCTGGAGCTGAGCCCGAGACAGGCACTGCTCTGATGATACCTGTGGGGCATGTCTAACCCAGCAGGTGAGTGCAGCTCGCGACCTTTCCTACAGCCCTCCATCGCCACCACTATCCTGCCCACAGGAACTGGCTCTAATGCCTAATTACTCTGTGGACATGCTCTTACCTGATGGAGAACCTGATTCTAACTAATTTGTATTTATAAGGTACTTGATAACAGCAAAAATTAAAATGGAACTCCAAACTCTATAGCCAAGGACGAGCCTTATTGGGTTTCTAGAACTTTGTGGTTCTGTAGGTGGAGGCCTGTTCCAAGCTCTTTGTCTGTCTTAATCTGTTAGAGAAAAAAAATGGGGCTTCCGTGGTGGCACAGTGGTTGAGAGTCCGCCTGCTGATGCAGGAGACATGGGTTTGTGCCCCGGTCCGGGAGGATCCCATATGCCATGGAGTGGCTGGGCCCGTGAGCCTGCACGTCCGGAGCCTGTGCTCCGCAACGGGAGAGGCCACAACAGTGAGAGGCCCGCGTACCACACACACACACACACAAAAAATGTAATCAAGAGTTCAAAGATCTGGATGCTAATTTGTGTGCTGACTCTAATTAACTATGTGACTTTGTCACTTCACCTCCCTAATCTTCAGTTTCCCTTTTGCTGGATTAGATATGCTTTCACTTGTATGATCCTACCTGATCATTTTAAGAGGAATTTACAAAATGTACAACTCGATTTTTAAAAAATTCTGAACATTAGGCACCTTCTATACGTCACAATAATTAAGTAGGTTGACTAAGTGTTGATTTAATTATTAAGCTGTTTCTCAGCCATAATTTTCAGAATCCTCCACCCTCCCGTTTGGTTTCTCTCCCCTTGACATGTTTAATTTCTTAGCATATTATTTGCACTTGCCTCCCCTGCATTTCTGCCTCTTCATTTAATACCATGATGGTTCTTGTCCTTCAGTTAACAATTTTACAGGTTGAAAGCTCCAGCTGACTTTTCAGAAGCAGAGCCATCTATTTATAAAATTAGATGCCTCAGTACTTGAAAACAGGAGGACTTGGTTCCTTTCACCTAAAGACCTTTGAACAACTTAGTGTCATAGATTATGAAATGTTAGGGTTAGAAGAGGCATTCAGCCAGGTGATAAGCTCCTTGGTAATTAACCACCTGGCTTAAGCTTAAGCCGTTCTATAAAGTAGTCTCTGAGAGTTTGCAACTTCCCACAGGGCACACCACACGATGAGAAGATTGGACGGGAGGACCTTGTTTTACAGTTTTCTCAGGTGGACATTGACCAAACTATAAAAGGAGGTGTCCTGCACGGCGGGACTGAAGTAGTGACTAGTCTGCAGGGAAACCAAGTGGATGTTGCCTGACGTAGTTACCTTTCTAGAAAGACTGAGAGAGAAGTTGATCTCTCCCTGTTCTAATCCCTGCCTCACCCTCCCCTCCCTCAACACATGCCCGCACTTACATCACACATTAGAACTGAAAACCATTGGCTTGTGGAGGGCAGAGTAGACAGAAGTTTGGCCTCACCCCCATTGAAGAGGGTGATGGAGCTTGGAGAACCAAGTGGTCTATTCACCTGATGGCCTTCTAAATACAAACCACCCTTCTGGGTGGATACCATCCACAGCGAGTATTTCCTTGCCAACTAAACAGGAGGCAAGACTTTAATTTTTGACAATCGAAAGCCTGTCTACCAACCTTAATCAGAGGGGTAGGTAATAATCAGCCCCCAGAGCAGGAACCTATCACCAAGCTTCAGCATTGTAATTTTCTGATATATGTATTTCATCTATTCACATCCCATCTTTTTTTCCTGAACTATTTTAAAGTAAATCCCACCGTTATATAATTTTACCTGTAAACATTCATGTGTTGTTCAAATTTAAAAACTCTTTTTAAAAGTAACCAGAAAGTCATTATCATACCTAAAAGAAAAAACTGATACTATTTTGTTAATATTATTTAATACTGAGTCCATATTCAAGTTTCCCAAATTGTCTCAAATATTTTTTTCAAAATTGGTTTATTTAGCTCATGATCCAAACAAGGCTCTCATATTGCATTTGGTTGACACGTCAAAAATTTTAACCAAAATGTAGGACTTTTATCTCAGATTTCATTATTTAGAGTATATCAAGGTTCCTTTGAACCTAGATTTCGTTGTCAAAATTATTAGCTATTGCTTTTGTTACTGAAACATTGTGAAATCATATATCTTCATCCAAGTTATTGATTGAAAAGTAAATGAAAGGAAAAGGACCAAATATGAATCTGCCTAGGCTGATCCTAATACCTGAATAGTCCAATCACAATAGATCTACCTAATTATACTATTAACCTATCCTTCATCTTGGCTACTAGGATATTTTGGAAATCTTTGTAGAATTTATCACCAGAAGCAAGTAGCCATTTGGGGTCATGCTTCCAATTTCTGTACCTGAAATTTTAGCAGAAAATAATCATGAACATGTCTTAAGAACCAAGATAGGTTTTGGTGAGTCCCATTTTCTTTTCTAGGGATGTGTTCAATCATCTGTTTGGATATGAACACATGGACACACACTGAAAATCCAGAAATAGATCTATTTTGGAAATTAACGTATAGTTCCCTTTTCTCCTTGGGGTAAATGTAAAGCTAGCACATAATGCTTTTCATTCTACACCCCTGCTACCTCTGAATAAATTATGCCTTTGCTTTACTTCCCACAGTTCCTCACCCATCCTTACTGTCCAGCTGCCCTGAGCCATGTGAGTCTTCTCTCTGTGATCTAAATCCCTTTATATGTGGCTTTCTCTGTATGCACTGCAGTTCTGTATTTCCTCTACCCCCAACCCACCTCCTCCCACCTGGTTAAATCCCACTCATCCTTCAAGACCTTCTCTCTTCTCTTTAGCATTCCTTCACAGGGGATATAGTGCTTGTTTACTTTTCTGTCTCCCAAGCTAAACAGGGACAGGCATTCCTTGTTATGTTGGCTATTTAGCACAGAGTGACCCTCAATACATATGTGTTGATTAAAATAAATGAATGAGAATCAGTGAGTGGAAGAATCCTTCCTAAAACCTAGGAAGGATTTCAAGCTCGTAGTGAAATTTCTGAACTTGAAACCATGTCCCCTCCCCACTGCCACCACACACACACACACACACACACACACACACACTTTGGTATATCAGCTTTATGAAGGGTCATCATTGATTTCCTGGAAATTTGTTGTTCCATGTGTTTTCCCCTACATATATTTTCTTTTTGTGTGTGTTTTCTTGAATTTATTTTTTAATTGAAATATAGTTGATTTATAATGTATTAATTTCTGCTGTACAGCAAAGTGACTCAGTTACACACATATATACATTCTTTTTCATATTCTTTTCCATTATGGTTTATCCCAGGATATTGAATATAGTTCCCTGCACTATACAGTAGGACCTTGTTGTTTATCCATTCTACATATCAATATAATAGTTTGCATCTGCTAACCCCAAACTCCCAGTCCGTCCCTCCCCCAACTCCCACCTTAGCAACCACAAGTCTGTTCTCTCTGTCTGTGAGCCTGTTTCTGTTTCATAGATAGGTTCATTTGTGCCCTTCTTTTTTTTTTTTTTTAATTTACTTTTGGGTACATTGGGTCTTCGTTGCTGTGGGCGGGCTTGCTCTAGTTGCAGCAAGAGGGGGCTACTCTTCGTTGTGGTGCGTGCGCTTCTCATTGCGGTGGCTTCTCTTATTGTGGAGTGTGGGCTGTAGGCGCATGGGCTTCAGTAGTTGTGGCTCGTGGGCTCTAGAGCACAGGCTCAGTAGTTGTGGCACACGGGCTTAGTTGCTCCACGGCATGTGGGATCTTCCCAGACCAGGGCTCGAACCTGTGTCCCCTGCATTGGCAGGTGGATTCTTAACCACTGCACCACCCGGGAAGCCCTGTGCTGTATTTTAGATTCCACAAATAGGTGATATCGTATGGTATTTGTCTTTCTCTTTCTGACTTACTTCACTTAGTATGGTAATCTCTAGTTGCATCCATGTTGCTATAAGTGGCATTATTTCGTTCTTTTTTATGGCTGAGTAGTATTCCATTGTATATATGTACCACTTCTTCTTCATCCATTCATCTGTTGATGGACATTTAGGTTATTTCCATGTCTTGGCTATTGTGAATAGTGCTGCTGTGAACGTAGGGGTGCATGTATCTTTTTGAATTAGAGTTTTGTGTGGATATATGCCCAGGAGTGGGATTGCTGGATCATATGGCAACTCTATCTCTATTTTTAGTTTTCTGAGGAACCTCCATAATGTTTTCCATAGTGGCTGCACCAACTTACATTCCCACCAACAGTGTAGGAGGGTTCCCTTTTCTCCACACCCTCTCCAACACTTGTTATTTGTAGACTTTTTTTTTTTTTTACAAGAGATAAATAAACTGACACCAAGCATTGTAGATTGTAGACTTTTTAATGATGGCCATTCTGACTGGTGTGAGGTGGTACCTCATTGTAGTTTTGCATTGCATTTCTCTGATAATTAGCAATGTTGAGAAGTAGTGTGTTTTCTTCTGGCTGAAGTGAAGTCTTAACTTTCAAGGACACCACTAGATTTATTGGGGGCACATAGGTGTGTGAAGTCAGCAGTAGATTGGTTAAAGCTGATACTGGTGGGCCTGAAGCCCTCCTCAGAATGAGGAGAGCATGAGTCTTAGAATCTTACCATGGGTTTCTGTCTTACTTCTCCTGCTCACTAGTTGTTTAATAGGGGGCAGTTTTTTGTTTTTGTTTTAATCTTTTTGAGCCTTAGTGTTTTCATTTATTTTTTTAATTCTTATTTTCTTAACATCTTTATTGTAGTATAATTGCTTTACAATGGTGTGTTAGTTGCTGCTTTATAACAAAGTGAATCAGTTATACATATACATATGTGCTCATATCACTTCCCTCTTGCGTCTGCCTCCCTCCCACCCTCCCTATCCCACCCCTCTGGGTGGTCCCAAAGCACCGAGCTGATCTCCCTGTGCTATGCGGCTGCTTCCCACTAGCTATCTATTTTACATTTGGTAGTGTATATATGTCCATGCCACTCTCTCACTTTGTCCCAGCTTACCCTTCCCCCTCCCCGTATCCTCAGATACATTCTCTAGTAGGTCTGCGTCTTTATTCCCTTCTTGCCCCTAGGTTCTTCATGACCATTTTTTTAATTTTGTATTTTAGATTCTATATATATGTGTTAGCATATGGTATTTGTTTTTCTCTTTCTGATTTACTTACTCTGTATGACAGACTCTAGGTCCATCCATCTTACTACAAATAACCCAATTTTGTTTCTTTTTATGGCTGAGTAATATTCCATTGTATATATGTGCCACATCTTCTTTATCCATTCATCTGTTGATGGACACTTAGGTTGCTTCCATGTCCTGGCTATTGCAAATAGAGCTGCAGTGAACATTTTGGTACATGACTCTTTTTGAATTATGGTTTTCTCAGGGTATATGCCCAGTAGTGGGATTGCTGGGTCATATGGTAGTTCTATTTTTAGTTTTTTAAGGAACCTCCATACTGCTCTCCATAGTGGCTGTATCAATTTACATTCCCACCAACAGTGCAAGTGTGTTCCCTTTTCTCCACACCCTCTCCAGCACTTATTGTTTCTAGATTTTTTGATGATGGCCATTCTGACCGGTGTGAGCTGATATCTCATTGTAGTTTTTTTTTGTTGTTTTTTTTGTTTGTTTTTGTTTGCGGTACATGGGCCTCTCACTGTTGTGGCCTCTCCCATGGCAGAGCACAGGCTCCGGATGCCCAGGCTCAGCGACCATGGCTCACGGGCCTAGCCACTCTGCGGCATGTGGGATCTTCCCAAACCGGGGCACAAACCTGTGTCCCCTGCATCGTCAGGTGGACTCTCAACCACTGCGCCACCAGGGAAACCCTCAATGTAGTTTTGATTTGCAATTCTCTAATGATTAATGATGTTGAGCATTCTTTCATGTGTTTGTTGGCAATCTGTATATCTTCTTTGGAGAAATGTCTATTTAGATCTTCTGCCCACTTTTTGATTGGCTTGTTTGTTGTTTTGATATTGAGCTGCATGAGCTGCTTGTAAATTTTGGAGATTAATCCTTTGTCAGTTGCTTCATTTGCAAATATTTTCTCCCATTCTGAGGGTTGTCTTTTGGTCTTGTTTATGGTTTCCTTTGCTGTGCAAAAGCTTTTAAGTTTCATTAGGTCCCATTTGCTTATTTTTATTTTTATTTCCATTTCTCTGTGAGGTGGGTCAAAAAGGATCTTGCTGTGATTTATGTCATAGAGTGTTCTGCCTATGTTTTCCTCTAAGAGTTTGATGGTGTCTGACCTTACCTTTAGGTCTTTAATCCATTTTGAGTTTATTTTTGTGTATGGTGTTAGGGAGTGTTCTAATTTCATTCTTTTACATGTAGCTATCCAGTTTTCCCAGCACCACTTATTGAAGAGGCTGTCTTTTCTCCACTGTATATTTTTGCCTCCTTTATGAAAGATAAGGTGACCATATGTGTGTGGGTTTATCTCTGGGCTTTCTGTCCTGTTCCATTGATCTATATTTCTGTTTTTGTGTCAGTACCATACTGTCTTGATTACTGTAGCTTTGTAGTATAGTCTGAAGTCAGGGAGCCTGATACCTCCAGCTCCGTTTTTCTTTCTCAAGATTGCTTTGGCTGTTCGGGGTCTTTTGTGTTTCCATACAAATTGTGAAATTTTTTGTTCTAGTTCTGAGAAAAATGCCACTTGTAGTTTGATAGGGATTGCATTGAATCTGTAGATTGCTTTGGGTAGTAGAGTCATTTTCACAATGTTGATTCTTCCAATCCAAGACCATGGTATATCTCTCCATCTATTTGTATCATCTTTAAATCTTTTCATCAGTGTCTTATAATTTTCTGCATGCAGGTCTTTTGTCTCCTCAGGTAGGTTTATTCCTAGATATTTTATTCTTTTTGTTGCAATGGTAAATGGGAGTGTTTTCTTAATTTCACTTTCAGATTTTTCATCGTTAGTATTTAGGAATGCTAGAGATTTCTGTGCATTAATTTTGTATCCTGCTACTTTATCAAGTTCATTGATTAGCTCTAGTAGTTTTCTGGTAGTGTCTTTCGGATTCTCTATGTATAGTATCATGTCATCTGCAAACAGTGACAGCTTTACTTCTTCTTTTCTGATTTGGATTCCTTTTATTTCTTTTTCTTCTCTGATTGCTGTGGCTAAAACTTCCAAAACTATGTTGAATAAGAGTGGTGAGAGTGGGCAGTCTTGTCTTGTTCCTGATCTTAGTGGAAATGGTTTCAGTTTTTCACCATTGAGGACGATGTTGGCTGTGGGTATGTCATATATGGCCTTTATTATGTTGAGGAAAGTTCCCTCTATGCCTACTTTCTGCAGGGTTTTTATCATAAATGAATGTTGAATTTTGTCGAAAGCCTTCTGTGCATCTATTGAGATGATCATATGGTTTTTGTCTTCAGTTTGTTAATATGGTGTATCACATTGATTGATTTGTGTATATTGAAGTATCCTTGCATTCCTGGGATAATCCCCACTTGATCATGGTGTATGATCCTTTTAATGTGCTGTTGGATTCTGTTTGCTAGTATTTTGTTGAGGATTTTTGCATCTATGTTCATCAGTGATATTGTCCTGTAGTTTTCTTTCTTTGTGACATCTTTCTCTGGTTTTGGTGTCAGGGTGATGGTGGCCTCGTAGAATGAGTTTGGGAGTGTTCCTCCCTCTGCTATATTTTGGAAGAGTTTCAGAAGGATAGGTGTTAGCTCTTCTCTAAATGTTTGATAGAATTCGCTTGTGAAGCCATATGGTCCTGGGCTTTGTTTTTTGGGGAAGATTTTTAATCACAGTTTCAATTTCAGTGCTTGTGATTGGTCTGATTATATTTTCTGTTTCTTCCTGGTTCAGTCTTGGAATGTTGTGCTTTTTAAAGAATGTGTCCATTTCTTCCAGGTTGTGCATTTTATTGGCATATAGCTGCTTGTAGTACTCTCTCATGATCCTTTGTATTTCTGCTCCGTACATATATTTTCAAGTGAAAATTCTACAGTCACATCCAAAGTTGCTGTCACTATCCCATCTGGTTCTCTGAGCCCCAAACTCATTTAACTCCTGAGCAACTGGGGGTTCACTTTTTACTTAACCAAATTGACTCCAACCTTCCCAGCTTGAAGATCTTTTATTTGAGTGGATGAGGTGGAAGGACATCAGGAAGGGTATGGTTCTGCCTTTCCCCCACTACCCTCACCTAACACCACTGCCCCAGGCCATGGCCCGTCACTTCCTCTCCCTTGCTCAGAACGTATGTGAGGGACTTCCCTGGTGGTCCAGTGGTAAAGAATCCACCTTCCAATGCAGGGGCACAGGTTCGATCCCTGGTCAGGAAACTGAGATCCCACATGCTGTGCCATAACTACTGAGCTCATGCGCCTCAACTAGAGAGCCCTTGTGCTGCAAACTACAGAGCCCAAGCGCCCTGGAGCCCTAGAGCTACAACTAGAGAGAGAGAAAAAAAAATCCGCATGCCACAACTAGAGAGAAGCCCACGCTCCATAATGCAGAGCCTGTGCCACAGTGAAGAGCCTGCGCCACAACAAAAGATCCTGCACACCTCAACAAAGACCCTGCGTGCCACAACTAAGACCTGAGGCAGCCAAAAAAAAAAAAAAAAAGGAAAAAAAAAGAATGTATGTGAAGAACAACAAAGCAATACAAAAACAGTCTGTCCAGTGGTTTTCATTGTCTTGATGCATTTTTCAAACCTCAGTTTGTTTTTTAACTTTCTGAACCCATTCTCACAGGTGTGTCATCATCTCATTTATTTATGATAATGATATCCCTTTATGTGTACCTGCCTTTTAAAATTTGAACTTATTAGATAGTTTCCTGTAGGGAAACCTTGGTTTTCTTACATGATTTAGTCCTTTATAATTATTTAAAAATTTTTGCATAATCCAAATCTCTTTTTATTTTAAAATTGCTTATCCCTCTTAAAAACTGTATATGTCTTTAGATTTATGTCATATGGTATATTATTGTGGTGACCTTCTCTTTGTTCATGCCTCCCTATAGCCACTCCCTAGGATAGTCATTCCCCACACACAGGCTTGGTCATGTGGCTTGCTTTGGCCAATGGAACAATAGCAAATGTGACTCAGGTACACACTTATACATTGGGGCTTGCCTATTTCTTAGGGGAAACATGGCAGAAACAAATGGACTTAGGTCTAAGACAAGCTTGAGTGATTTATCATATATAAACTTCAGTTTCTTCCCCTATAAAATAGGGATAATTATAGTTCCTACCTTGCAGGATTGTTAGGATTAGAAATGCTATACGTAAAATACTAGGACGGTGCCTGGTTTGAGTCAGTACTCAAGCAATGTTGGTTACTCTCCTCCTACATAGAGAAGGACTATTTTTTTCAGAGGTAATTGGTAACCAGAGCCTCCAAGTGGACAGGCTCAGGGTAAGAGTCTGAGAGCTCAGCAAATGCACTTAGTTCAGTTCAGACCAGATTCTGGAAGACTCTAAGGAGACACGATCAAGAATCTAGAATAAAAGATTTAGAAACGTGAGTGAGGACTCTTCTAGGGTGAACTGGCAGTGGAGGTCAGATCCTGAACATAGCGAAGTTTCTGAGGCAGTGGACTCTGATGTTACATCAGGAATCACGCAGGTCCAATGGGTGGGGAAGAGCCTGTCTTGCTACCTTCTGGAGCTGGAAGGATGAGGGCAAGTCATTGCACAGACTCCTTCATCTTAGACTCAGTATTCTGTGACCACCTACTTCATCTCAGCCTGAGCTGGAGAATGGAAAATTGTTATAATCAAATTCCTACCATCTCTCTATCAGGTAGTGGCTTAAGCAATAAGGGCATTTAATCATCTCACCCAAAATGTAATACAAAGTAGACAGCTTTAGGTTTTATGTAGTGGCTCTGAAATGTTATTGAGGATCCACTTTCTTTCTAAGTGTATATATATTTTTTCTGACACTCTGGACATGCTAGGGATTTGTGTGTGTGTGTGTATTTGTTTTGTTTTGTTTTGTTTTTTTGTCACCTTTTGGTCACAAGGTGGCTGTTGCAGCCCCAGGCATCAGATACTCACACCAGCATCCACAGGAAGAGGGAATCAGCAGGGACATTTTTTTTTCTATCATGAAGCTCTGTCTTTATATTCAGTAAAGGCAATTGGAGCGCCCTAGAATCTAGGGCCTAGACCAATCATTAGTAACCAAGATTGAGATCACCAGGAATGGTTTAGACCAATCAGGATTCATCCCCTGGGACGGAAGCCCACTGTCCCTGAAATGAATGTAATCTCCATTTGCAACCTGTATCAGTTAAGATCCCAACAAGAAATAGGTGACACATTCAAATAAGGACAATTCTAGGGGGGTGAATTTACAAAGGGACTAATTATAAAGATGTAGCCAGGGTTTATGCGAACCACGAGGGATAGTATCAAAACACAGGTCATACAAATCCTAGGCCAATGGCACAAGGTGAAAGAGAGAGATTTCTGTAGAGTCAGACACCTTGAGAAAAGCAGTGACCTTTTATGAAGGAACAGCCTCTTAAGGTGACCTGTCAAGCCTGGAGAATAAACACCCTGACAGCACCACCTCCCTCTGTTCTCCTGTTTGGACTTCTGACTGATAAAACACAGCTGAAACCCAAAAGGGAGCCAATGTCCCTACTGCATGTTGACCCTCCACGTCTAAAGCACAGGATTTCTCTGGCTTGCTTGCCTTACCAGTGAGAAATCCCAGCACCGTGGTGTTATAGGAACCTCTCCCCTTCCTTAAACCTCCAGTAAACCTTTGCTATATTGCATGAGAGTCTAGAGGAAACATCAAGAAAAAGTACATATTGACCACTCCTGGGTCAGTGTGAAACACAAGGGGAAAGACTTGTGGAAATAAGAAAAGAGAGGGAATTAGAAGTGATCTGAGGAAGAGAGATGCGTGATTTCCTTCTCAATGGGAATATAATGTTGGATAGAATTTTATGCAAATCTCAAACGACAGGAGGCCCTGTTAATAACATTGTATTTAACTCAGTCTGTTTAAGAGTTTATAATTTCAACATGCAATTATTAAAACATTATTGGGCTTCCCTGGTGGCGCAGTGGTTGCGAGTCCGCCTGCCGATGCAGGGGACGCGGGTTCGTGCCCCGGTCTGGGAAGATCCCACATGCCGCGGAGCAGCTGGGCCCGTGAGCCATGGCCGCTGAGCCTGCGCGTCCGGAGCCTGTGCTCCGCAACGGGAGAGGCCACAGCAGTGAGAAGCCCGCGTACCGCAAAAAACAAACAAACAAACAAACAAACAAACAAACAAAACATTATTAATGAGCTATTTTACATTTTTTCCCAATCAGTTTTTGAAATCTAGCACACATTTTATGTTTTCAGCACTTCTCAGTTCTGGTCAGCCACATTTCAGCTGCTCAAAGCCACATGTGGTCTGTGGCTACCGCAGTGGACAGTACAACCCTACTCCTTTACCTGCTGTAGAGACTTTCCTTCATTTTCAGTGATGTAGAAACTCTCTGTTATATTTCAAAACCCAAATGTGTGAGCTCCGTGGTTGGGGGAGGGGGAGGACAGGAGTGTGCTTGTGGCCCAAGGCAGTAAGGGGGGCACATGTACTGAAATATTTTCTTTTAATTGAGAGAGAATGGACATATAATATTATATTAGTTTCAGGTGTAGAGCATAATGATTCAATATTTGTGTATATTGCAAAGTGATCATAATAGTCCAGTCAACATTTATCACCACATACGGTTAAAAAATTGGGTTTTTTTATGGCGAGAACCTTCTAGATCCACCCTGCCGGCCACCCCCAAACGTGCAATGCAGTATTATTGTAGTCATCTCAGGCAGCCACCAATCTATTTTCTATATTCATGAGCTTGGTATTTTTTGTTTGTTTATTTGTTTGTTTTTTAAGATTCCACATATAAGTGAGATCATACGGTATTTATCTTTCTCTGTCTGACTTATTTCACCAAGCACAATGCCCTTAAGGTCCATCCATGTTGACACATGGCAAGATTGCATTCCTTTTTATGGCTGAGTACTATTCCATGGTGTATATACCACATCACCTTTATCCATTTTTCCCTTGATGAAGCATTTTTTTTCCTCATTATTTCAAGGTAATGGTAGACAAACGTTCATGTAGATTAATATTATTACTTTTTAAAATGTCACCATTCACTAATGTTAAATATTTTGATTAACACATTACTTAATTTACCCCTTATAACTGACTGAGCATTGCTTACCAGATAATGATGGAATCAGATCCAGTAATTTACCCATAAGGACATGGTTCAGAAAAATGTGAAAGGCCTGTTCTTAAACACAAGCAAGATGTAAGTGGTGATGGATATTATAAAGCAGACAAGTTTATCAGTCAGGGTCCTGGTGAGAAGCCAATACCACCTCCGTCTGCACTGGAACAATTGAGTTTTTACTAGAGGGATTGCTCTCTATGGTGCCAGCAGGCATTAGGGAAGCAGTGAAGGATGGAGTAGTATCCTTGGGCTGGCAGCAGTGGGATCCTTTGTCATCCTTGACCTGCCTGAAGAGGCAAAGCGGGGAGAGCAGTTACTGGAACTCAGAGAGTCTAGCTGCTTGGAAAGGGCCATGTGGCAGGAGCCACATGGGTAATCAGTGGGGAGACACAACCAACCTGTAGCGAACCAGGGAGGAGGGAGCACAGGAAACTCACACCCCCCCGCACCCAATCTCCTGCCAAAGCCCCTCATTGGCTGAATCCAACTGTATACCAGAAGGTGGGGAAGCCCAGTGGGATCCAGGTCAGCCTCCTGGGCATAGAGCAGGGTGGGGGAGTGGGGAGAGAGGATATGGAAAGATGAATGAAAATGTACAGCATGGTAAGACAGGTCAATCCTTGGTGACAAGGCAGGGTCACCCCAGCTGCTATGAACCTCTTTCACCGGACTTTCTCTCCTGGAGGCAACACTTTCACGTTATTGATGCCATATGACTGTTCATACTAGGATTTTGTCAGGATCACAGCCTTGTCTTGAATCTTTTATTTACTTCCTCTTGAACACATCCAAGATTGTGTGAGGTTTTTAAATGATTTTTACTACTTGTAAACACAGGAGAAGAGATAAACAAAAGGGAAAAAATCCCAAAGCTTCAAAATTACATTGCAAAGTTTAACAAGAAAAGTGTTCTGAGGTGTAGAATGCATTACAGATTTGGCCTCTTTACTTCTTTTCCTCAGCAGATTAGTCTTGCTCTCCTCAGATCTTAAATTCCCTACGGCCAACATTTTTTGGAAGGAAGGTACTAACTCCCCACAATTTCATTTGCTTTCCAGAAATTTCTGTATCAGTTATCTTTTGCATGGCTTATAGTAACAGTCACAAATGCAAATGCATATAAGGGCCTGATAGGAATTTAAATAAACTGGGCTGGGTGGAGACTGTGACACTTGTTACAAGCCAGGCACTAAGTGTTTTACATTTGTCAGCTCCTTGCTCACCACGGTTCTATGGGGCAGCAGAATTATTAACCCTATTTCTCAGATGAGGAAACTGAGACACAGGGCAGTTAGTTCAGAGACTACCTTTCCTGTATAAAGGGAGCAATGGGTACTCATTGTAAACATGCAGGAATCTGGGTCATGACCCTGTATTTTTTTAAGAGCTTGAAATCTGAATTTAATGTGTAGTCTCTCAGTTAAGAAAAAAACCTAGCGACTATTTAGAAACATTAAAAACACTATGCAAGACAAGGAAAGCACCTCTGTGGGCCAGCGATGGCTTCAGACAGCCCGTTTGCAACCTCAGGTCAATGATTCTAGAAACCTCGTAAGCCAGCAAAACTCAAATGTTTTTAATCCAAAATACAGAGAACCCTAGTAAATTAATACGAATCCACTGTGGTTGGGGCAGAGTAGAAGCTGACCCGCTAGCCCACCCTCTTTCCTCAGCAGGAGACGCCAGGTCTCAAGGTAAGTTAACTAAAAGTTGCCCAGAAAAAACCCTAGCAAATAAGGAGCCTCATTTGCATTGCACCCAGGAGGCCAGCCACCTGACCTCTCCTTTTCAATTACCCTTCATTACATAGAGTTGCCAGGAGGAATCTAATTTCACCTCCAATCATTTATTCCATTACTTTTATTTAGGAAAATAAATAACCATCCCTTTACTGAGTACTCAAGCTGAAATTGTGGAACCACTACCCAACTGGAAGAAAATGTTTGGTTTGCTGGGCCCATTTACATTCTTACAGTTCTTGTTTTTTTATAATGTCAGGTTTGAAACCAACATATACAGGGACAGCTGTGCTATAAATACAGCAAAAAATGACCTCATGTCTCTGAAACTTAGTTCCTACATAATCACACGTATCTCTTTTCAAAGTTTCTTTGCCCCCAAAGAAAACACCAGTAGCAATTAAGGTAGACAAATGACTAATTTGGGTGAAAGTAGTTTGAGAGTCAAGGGTTTTTAAGAGTGAAAGTTGGTTTTAGAATTGTCACAATTAGCTCTAATTGGCAGCCCTTTCTCTTCTCTTTGCGGACTCTTGTGAGGCCCCCTTAAGACCTTGTGGCCATCTTGACCCTCCCATGTGTGGGCAGAGCTGGGAACGAGGCACAGCCAGCCTGATGGCCAATCCTACAGAACAATGATTCTAGAAGTGTGGTCCTTGTGCCCACTTGCAGCAGAATCATCTGGGAAGAGGAGGGACTTGCTTAAAATGCAGATTTTCGGGACTTCCCTGGTGGTCCAGTGGGTAAGACTCTGTGCTCCCAATACAGGGGGCTGGAGTTTGATCTGTGGTCCTGGAACTAGATCCCACATGCGGCAACTAAAGAGTTCGCATGCTGCAACTAAGAAGCCCGCATGCCACAACAAAGATCCTGCGTGCCGCAACTAAGACCCAGCACAGCCAAAGTAAAAAAATAAATATTGAAAAAGTAAAAAAACAAAATGCAGAATTTCAAGCTCTGACCTTAGACCAAGACCAACTCCATCATAATCTCTGGAGTCTCAGCAGTGGAATTTGGCATTTTAACAAGCTACCACAGGTGATTTGTGGGCAAACTGTAAGCAGAATTATTATGACAGACAGTGTGGAAAAAACAATAAATGTTCACATTCTTGTGCCTGTGGACCAAGAATGTCGCCTGCCATATCAGTAAACAAAGGATGTTGGGACCATCAAGCCAGCAGCCTCTGCAGCTGCCCCCGACTGTGCATCCTGAGGGAACTCAGGGTGGAGAAAAACAGGATACTGGCCCTGGATAGCTAAGGTGCATATCAGAGGAGTGATTTCAGTGAGCCCATATTCTTGCATCTTCCCACACATAGAAAAGCATTAAATTCCTTAACTTGAGATGTCTGGTTTTCTTTAATTAACAGTAAACTTTTGATGTTCCAACTACCTGGTTTTTGTTGCAAAACCCCTTGTATATCCTGGCTCCTCCTTTACCTCTTCGGAGCTGTCCCTCAGAGCTGTCTGAGAGGCTGCATCCCGGGATTAAGTCCTCAGCAAGTCCACCGAATGAAATATGTCTCAGCTTTTAGGTTGTGCTTTTTTTTCAGTCTGCATGCATTTCTTATGTGTTAGACGCGACTGTAAATGTGTTCCATAGGCCAGCTCATTTACTCCCCAGCAGTCCTCCTGTGGAGTAGGCACTATCATCCTCACTAACCAGAAGGGGCACAGAGACCCTTCATAAGTTTTCCAAGATCACACAGCTGGTTAGAGGCAGAGGTGAGAGCTGGATACAGGCACTTTGGTTCAGAGGCCACTCTTTCCACTGTCACTCCATGGCCTTTATCACACGGTGGCCCCAGGGTGCTGGTTTTTTTTTTTTTTTTTTTTTTTTTTTTGCGGTACGCGGGCCTCTCACTGTTGTGGCCTCTCCCGTTGCGGAGCACAGGCTCTGGATGCGCAGGTTCAGCAGCCATGGCTCACGGGCCCAGCCGCTCCGTGGCATATGGGATCCTCCCAGACCGGGGCACGAACCCGTATCCCCTGCATCAGCAGGCGGACTCTCAACCACTGCGCCACCAGGGAGGCCCAGGGTGCTGGTTTTAAATGCAGATTATGGGCCTGTCTCCCAGATATTCTGATTTGGTGGGTCCTGGGGGAGTGCCACCCACCTGCTGGGGCATAACAAGTCTCGGGGGGATGTGAGGTTTTCCAGAGACATTCCCTCAAGTCACCTTCCCTCCCATGACACCTGTGAAACCAGACGGCCTGTGGTTCCTCCCTCAATCTCAGATGATGGCCTCACTGGAGCACAATCCAGAGCCCCCTCTGCTGCACTGTCAGCGAGACTCTTTTCACCAGGTCCTTCCCACTCCCTGAAAATATTCTCAAGTCCTGCCCCCCAACTCACCCCCCGACCCCGAAGTCTGAAAAGCAAGACAAAGCTGAACCACCACCGCCACAGGCCACATCATGCCTCTGACTCTCTCCTCATCTTTAACATCAAGCTTTTTGAATTAATAGTTCACCTTGGCCATCTGTACTTCCACAAACCCTCGGGTCGCGCCTCAGCCCACTGCATTCTAGCTCTGGCCACCACCACCCCTTGAAGTGGCTCTGAGTGGTGGCCTCTGTATCACTCTGTCCCATGTGCATCTCTTCTGGCCTGGCCTCTGCAAGCACATCAGGGTGACCATCCCAACACCCCCCTTGATCTTGCTTCTGTTGTCTAGACTTTACTTTCCTGCTTCTCCAACTGTCTTTTCTCTCTCCTGTTGCTGCATCCTCTCCTCTGTTTGCTTCTTACATTTGGGACTCCCTGAGGTTCTTTCCTGGCCTTTCTTTTCTCCTCTTTCTGGCGATGTCAGCCTTGCACGTGGCTTCATCCACCGTCCATGAACTCTCTGTCCTAGTATCTCCTCATTCTCTTGGACTTGGAATCTCTAGTGCCCTATTTTAAAGCATCATTTGGAGGCCCCACACTTGTTTCAAATTTATCCCAAACAACTCATTATTGATGCATCTTCCCCAAACACGATTTTAGTTCTTTATTAGTTTTTTATTTTCTGTTGATAAGTTCATCATCCACCGCATCTCCCTAGTCAGAAAGCTGAGACAGTTCTCTCTCTCCCACCCCCACTTTTTTTTTTAAACATCTTTATTGGAGTGTAATTGTTTTACAATGGTGTGTTAGTTTCTGCTTTATAACAAAGTGAATCAGCTATACATATACATATATCCCCATATCTCATCCCTCTTGCATCTCCTTCCCACCCTCACTATCCCACCCCTCTAGGTGGTCACAAAGCACCGAGCTGATCTCCCTGTGCTCTGCGGCTGCTTCCCACTAGCTATCTGTTTTACATTTGGTAGTATACATATGTCCATGCCACTCTCTCACTTCATCCCAGCTTACCCTTCCCCCCAGCTTACCCTTCCCCCTCCCCATGTCCTCAAGTCCATTCTCTACATCTGCATCATTATTCCTGTCCTGCCCCTAGGTTCTTCATAACCATTTTTTTTTTTAGATTCCATATATATGTGTTAGCATACGGTATTTGTTTTTCTCTTTCTGACTTACTTCCATTTGTATGACAGAATCTGGGTCCATCCACCTCACTACAAATAACTCAATTTCGTTTCATTTTATGGCTGAGTAATATTCCATTGTATATATGTGCCACATCTTCTTTATCCATTCAGCTGTCGATGGACAATTAGGTTGATTCCACTGTCATGGCTATTGTAAATAGAGCTGCAGTGAACATTGTGGTACCTGACTCTTTTTGAATTATGGTTTTCTCAGGGTATATGCCCAGTAGCGGGATTGCTGGGTCATATGGTAGTTCTATTTTTCGTTTTTTAAGGAACCTCCTTACTGTTTTCCATAGTGGCTGTATCAATTTACATTCCCACCAACAGTGCAAGAGGTTTCCCTTTTCTCCACACCCTCTCCAGCATTTATTGTTTCTAGATTTTTTGATGATGGCCATTCAGACCGGTGTGAGGTGATACCTCACTTTAGTTTGGATTTGCATTTCTGTAATGATTAGTTATGTTGATCATTCTTTCATGTGTGTCTTGGCTGTCTATATATCTTCCTTGGAGAAATGTCTATTTAGGTCTTCTGCCCATTTTTGGATTGGGTTGTTTGTTTTTTTGATATTGAGCTGCATGAGCTGCTTGTAAATTTTGGAGATTAATCCTGTGTCAGTTGCTTCATTTCCAAATATTTTCTCCCATTCTGAGGGTTGTCTTTTCATCTTGTTTATGGTTTCCTATGCTGTACAAAAGCTTTGAAGTTTTATTAGGTCCCACTGTTTATATTTATTTTTGTTTCCATTTTTCTAGGAGGTGGGTCAAAAAGGATCTTGCTATGATTTATGTCTTAGAGTGTTCTGCCTGTGTTTTCCTCTAAGAGTTTTATAGTGTCTGGCATTACATTTAGGTTTTTTTTTTTTATTTTTTTTTTTTTATTTTATTTTTTTTTTTGTGTGTGTGGTATGTGGGCCTCTCACTGTTGTGGCCTTTCCCGTTGCGGAGCACAGGCTCCGGACGCGCAGGCTCAGCGGCCATAGCTCACGGGCCCAGCCGCTCCGCGGCACGTGGGATCCTCCCAGACCGGGGCACGAACCCGCGTCCCCTGCATCGGCAGGCGGACTCTCAACCTCTGCGCCACCAGGGAAGCCCTACATTTAGGTTTTTAATCCATTTTGAGTTTATTTTTGTGTATGGTGTTAGGGAGTGTTCTAATTTCATTCTTTTACATTTAGCTGTCCAGTTTTCCCAGCACCACTTATTGAAGGGGCTGTCTTTTTTCCACTGTATATTTTTGCCTCCTTTATCAAAGATAAGGTGACCATATGTGCGTGGGTTTATCTCTGGGCTTTCTATCCTGTTCCATTGATCTATATTTCTGCTTTTGTGCCAGTACCATACTGTCTTGATTACTGTAGCTTTGTAGTATAGTCTGAAGTCAGGGAGCCTGATTCCTCCAGCTCCATTTTTCTTTCTCAAGATTGCTTTGGCTATTCAGAGTTTTTTGTGTTTCCATACAAACTGTGAAATTTTTGTTCTAGTTCTGTGAAAAATGCCATTGGTAGTTTGATAGTGATTGCATTGAATCTGTAGTTTGCTTTGGGGAGTATAGTCATTTTCACAATATTGATTCGTCCAATCCAAGACCATGGTATACCTCTCCATCTGTTTGTATCATATTTAATTTCTTCCATCGGTGTCTTACAGTTTTCTGCATACAGGTCTTTTGCCTCCTTAGGTAGGTTTATTCCTAGATATCTTATTCTTTTTGTTGCAGTGGTAAATGGGAGTATTTCCTTAATTTCTCTTTCAGATTTTTCATCATTGGTGTATAGGAATGAAAGAGATTTCTGTGCATTAACTTTGTATCCTGCTACTTTACCAAATTCATTGATTAGCTCTAGTAATTTTCTGGTAGCATGTTTAGTACTCTCTATGTGTAGTATCATGTCATCTGCAAACAGTGACAGCTTTACTTCTTCTTTTGCAATTTGGATTCCTTTTATTTCTTTTTCTTCTCTGATTGCTGTGGCAAAAACTTCCAAAACTATGTTGAATAATAGTGGTGAGAATGGGCAACCTTGTCTTGTTCCTGACCTTAGTGGAAATGGTTTCAGTTTTTCACCATTGAGGACGATGTTGGCTGTGTGTTTGTCATATATGGCCTTTATTATGTCGAGGTAAGTTCCCTCTATGCCTACTTTCTGCAGGGTTTTTCCCTGAAATGGGTGTTGAATATTGTTAAAAGCTTTTACTGCATCTATTGTGATGATCATATGATTTTTCTCCTTCAATTTGTTAATATGGTGTATCACATTGATTGATTTGCATATATTGAAGAATCCTTGCATTTATGGATAAACTCCACTTGATCATGGTGTATGATCCTTTTAATGTGCTGTTGGATTCTGTTTGCTAGTATTTTGTTGAGGATTTTTGCATCTATGTTCATCAGTGATATTGGCCTGTAGATTTCTTTCTTTGTGACATCTTTGCTTTTGGTATCAGGGTGATGCTGGCTTCATGGAATGAGTTTGGGAGTGTTCCTCCCTCTGCTATATTTTGGAAGAGTTTGAGAAGGATAGGTGTTAGCTCTTCTCTAAATGTTTGATAGAATTCGTTTGTGAAGCCATCTGGTCCTGGGCTTTTGTTTGTTGGAAGATTTTTAATCACAGTTTCAATTTCAGTGCTTGTGATTGGTCTGTTTATATTTTCTATTTCTTCCTGGTCCAGTCTTGGAAGGTTGTGCTTTTCTAAGAATTTGTGCATTTCTTCTAGGTTGTCCATTTTATTGGCGTATAGTTGCTTGTAGTAATCTCTCATGATCCTTTGCATTTCTGCAGTGCCAGTTCTTACTTCTCCTTTTTCATTTCTAATTCTATTGATTTGAGTCTTTTCCCTTTTTTCTTGATGAATATGGCTAATGGTTTATCAATTTTGTTTACCTTCTCAAAGAACCAGCTTTTAGTTTTATTGGTCTTTGCTATTGTTTCCTTCATTTCTTTTTCATTTATTTCTGATCTACTCTTGATGGTTTCTTTCCTTCTGCTAACTTTGGGGTTTCTTTGTTCTTCTTTCTCTAATTGCTTTAGGTGTAAGGTTAGGTTGTTTATTTGAGATGTTTCTTGTTTCTTGAGGTAAGATTGTATTGCTATAAACTTCCTCTTAGAACTGCTTTTGCTGCATCCCATAGGTTTTGGGTCATTGTGTTTTCATTGTCATTTGTTTTCAGGTATTTTTTGATTTCCTCTTTGACTTCTTCAGTGACCTCTTGGTTAGTTAGTAGTGTATTTTTTAGCCTTCATGTGTTTGTATTTTTCACAGATTTTTTCCTGTAATTTATGTCTAGTCTCTTAGCGTTATTGTCACAAAAGATACTTGATATGATTTCAATATTCTTAAATTTACCAAGACTTGTTTTGTGACCCAAGATATGATCTATCCAGGAGAATGTTTCATGAGCACTTGAGAAGAAAGTGTATTCTGTTGATTTTGGATGGAATGTCTTATAAATATCAATTAAGTCCATCTTGTTTAATGTATCATTTAAAGCTTGTGTTTCCTTATCTATTTTCTGTTTGGATCATCTGTCCATTGGTGAAAGTGGGGTGTTAAAGTCCTCTACTATGATTGTATTACTGCTGATTTCCCCTTTTATGGCTGTTAGCATTTGCCTTATGTATTGAGGTGCTCCTATGTTGGGTGCATAAATGTTTACAATTGTTGTATTTCTTCTTGGATTGATCCCTTGATCATTATGTAGTGTCCTTCTTTGTCTCTTGTAATAGTCTTTATTTTAAAGTCTATTTTGTCTGATATGAGAATTGCTACTCCAGCTTTCTTTTTTATTTCCATTTGCATGGAATATCTTTTTCCATCCCCTCACTTACAGTGAGTATGTGTCCTTAGGTCTGAAGTGGGTGCCTTGTAGACAGCATATATACCAGTCTTGTTTTTGTATCCATTCAGCCAATCTGTGTCTTTTGGTTGGAGCATTTAATCCATTTACATTTAAGGTAATTATCGATATGTATGTTCCTATTACCATTTTCTTAATTGTTTTGGGTTTGTTATTGTACATCCTTTTCTTCTCTTGTGTTTCCCACTTAGAGAAATTCCTTTAGCATTTGTTGTAAAGCTGGTTTGGTGGTGCTGAATTCTCTTAGCTTTTGCTTGTCTGTAAAGTTTTAAATTTCTCCGTCGAATCTGAATGAGATCCTTGCTGGGTAGAGTAATCGTGGTTGTAGGTTCTTCCCTTTCATCACTTTAAATATGTCCTGCCACTCCCTTCTGGCTTGCAGAGTTTCTGCTGAAAGATCAGCTGCTAACCTTATGGGGATTCCCTTATATGTTATTTGTTGTTTTTTCCCTGTTGCTTTTAATATTTTTTCTTTGTATTTAATTGTGATAGTTTGAGTAATATGTATCTTGGTGTGTTTCTCCTTGGATTTATCCTGTATTAGACTCTCTGCGGTTCCTGGACTTGATTGACTATGTCCTTTCCCCTATTAGGGAAGTTTTCAACTATAATCTCTTTAAATATTTTCTCATTCCCTTTCTTTTTCTCTTCTTCTTCTGGAACCCCTATAGTTCGAATGTTGGTGCGTTTAATGCTGTCCCAGAGGTCTCTGAGGCTGTCCTCAATTCTTTTCATTCTTTTTTCTTTATTCTGTGCTGCAGTAGTTATTTCCACTATTTTATCATCCTGGTCACTTATCTGTTCTTCTGCCTCAGTTATTCTGCTATTGATTCCTTGTAGAGAATTTTAAATTTCATTTATTGTGTTGTTCATCATTGTTTGTTTGCTCTTCAATTCTTCTAGGTCCTTGTTAAATATTTCTTGTATTTTGTCCATTCTTTTTCCAAGGTGTTGGATCATTCTTACTATCATTATTCTGAATTCTTTTTCAGGTAGACTGCCTGTTTCCTCTTCATTTGTTTGGTCTGGTGCATTTTTACCTTGCTCCTTCATCTGTTATGTGTTTCTCTGTCTTCTTATTTTGCTTAACTTACTGTGTTTGGTGTCTCCGTTTTGCAGGCTGCACGTTCGTAGTTCCCTTTGTTTTTGGTGTCTGCCCCCAGTGGCTAAGGTTAGTTCAGTGGGTTGTGTAGGCTTCCTGGTGGAGGGGACCAGTCCCTGTGCTCTGGTGGATGAGGCTGGATCTTGTCTTTCTGGTGTGCAGGACCGCATCCGGTGGTGTGTTTTGGGCTGTCTGTGACCTTATTAAGATTTTAGGCAGCCTCTCTGCTAATGGGAGGGGTTGTGTTCCCGTCTTGCTAGTTGTTTTGCATAGGGTGTCCTGCAGTGTAGCTTGCTGGTTGTTCAGTGGAACTGGGTCTTAGTGTTGGGATGGAGATCTCTGGGAGAGATTTCGCCATTTGATATCATGTGGATCCTGGGGGTCTCTGTTGGACCAATGTCCTGAACTCAGCTCTCCCACCTCAGAGGCACAGGCCTGACGCCCGCCCGGAGCACCACGACCCTGTCAGCCACATGGCTCAGAAGAAAAGGGAGAAAAAAGGAAAGAAAGAAAGAGAAAAGTAAAATAAAATAAAGTTCTTAAAATAAAAAATAATATTTAAAAATAAAAAAAATTTTTAAGTAATAAAAAAAAGATAGAACGGGGCAACCAAACTAAAAAACAAATCCACCAATGATAACAAGCGCTAAAAACTATACTAAAAAAAAAACAAAAAATGGACAGAGAGAACCTTAGGACAAATGACAAATGGTAAAAGCAAAGGTATACAGGCAAAATTACCCAAAGAAGCATACACATACACACTCACAAAAAGAGAAAAAGGAAAAATATATATATTGTTACTCCCATAGTCTACCGTCTCCATTTTGGGATGATTCATTGTCTACTCAGGTATTCCACAGATGCAGGGTACATCAAGTTGACTGTGGAGATTTAATCTGCTGCTCCTGAGGCTTCTGGGGGAAATTTCCCTTTCTCTTCTTTGTTCGCACAGTTCCTGGGTTTCAGCTTTGGATTTGGCCCCGCCTCTGTGTGTAGGTCGCCTGAGGGCAGCTGTTCTTCGCTCAGACAGGATGGGGTTAAAGTAGCAGCTGATTAGGGGGCTCTGGCTCACTCAGGCGGTGGGGAGGGAGGGGTACGGAATGTGTGGTGAGCCTGCGGTGGCAGAGGGCAGCGTGACGTTGCAACAGCCTGAGGCACACTGTGCGTTCTCCCGGGGAAGTTGTCCCTGGATCACGGGACCCTGGCAGTGGCGGGCTGCAGAAGCTCCCGGGAGGGGAGGTGTGGATAGTGACCTGTGCTTCCACACTGGCTCCTTGGTGGTTGCAGCAGCAGCCTTAGTGTCTCATGCCCGTCTCTGGGGTCTGCGCTGATAGCCGCGGCTCATGCCCGTCTCTGGAGCTCGTTTAGGCGGTGCTCTGAATCCTCTCTCCTCGTGCACCCCGAAACAGTGGTCTCTTGACTCTTAGGTAGGTCCAAGCTTTCCCCCAGACTCCCTCCCATCTAGCTGTGGTGCACTAGCCCCCTTCAGGCTGTGTTCACGCAGCCAACCCCAGTCCTCCCCTGGGATCTGACCTTCAAGGCCCGAGCCTCAGCTCCCAGTCCCCACCCGCCCTGGTGGGTGAGCAGACAAGTTTCTCAGGCTGTTGAGTGCTGGTTGGCATTGATCCTCTGTGCGGGAATCTCTCCACTTTGCTCTCTGCTCTCTGCACCCCTGTTGCTGCGCTCTCCTCCATGGCTCCGAAGCTTCCCCCCTCCGCCACCCGCAGTCTCTACCCGTGAAGGGGTTTCCTAGTGTGTGGAACATTTTCCTCCTTCACAGCTCCCTCCCACCGGTGCAGGTCCCATCCCTATTCTTTTGCCTCTGCTTTTTCCTTTTCCTTTTGCCCTACCCAGGTATGTGGAGAGTTTCTTGCCTTTTGAGATGTCTGAGGTCTTCTGCCAGCGTTCAGTAGGTGTTCTATAGGAGTTGTTCCACATGTGGATGTATTTGTGTGGAGGAAGGTGATCTCCATGTCTCCCTCCTCCACCTTCTTGAAGGTCTCCTCACCTCCCCCCCCCCTTTTTTTTTTTTTTGCGGTACACGGGCCTCTCACTGTTGTGGCCTCTCCTGTTGCAGAGCACAGGCTCCGGACACGCAGGCTCAGTGGCCATGGCTCACGGGCCCAGCTGCTTCACGGCATGTGGGATCTTTCCGGACTGGGGCACGGACCCACGTCCCCTGCATCGGCAGGCAGACTCTCAAGCACTGTGCCACCAGGGAAGCCCTCACCTCCCCTTTTAATGCAAGTGTTGAGCTTTCTAGAAAATTCCTACTTACCTCCTTATTCCTTAGTTCAGGTTTACAAATGGCCTCAGAATTGCTCTGTCCATCTCCAGCTCTTCTTGTCTAGTCTATCTTTAATGTGTCACCAGATTTGACTTCCAAAGAAACAAAGTTGATAATATACCCCGTTGAGTTGACATTCAACGTACAAGCTCAGGTCTGAACACCTTGGCTTGAAGATACTACTTTACCCCACCCCACTTCTCAGATCCCCACCACTGTGTTTACTCCCCCCCACCCCACCCCCTGTGCTTGCCACCGTGACCTGCTGCTCATTTCAGCAAACCTGCAAACCTCTGGCTTTGCACAATCTGATTCCTGTGGCTAATGACTTCTTTTCTTTTCTTCATTTGGTAAACACTCCCTCATTTTCTAAGCCCAGCTGAATGCCATCTCCTCTGGGAAGCCCGTGTTTCTCCAAGCAGAGACCTGTTACTTATGCTGTGGCTGCTGCAGGATTTGATTCACCCAATGTGTCCTAATTATCTTTCTACACATCTGCCTCCACTCCTCAGCTGAGAGCATCACAGGGAAAAGACTACTGTTAGTCTGACCTGTCTTTGTAGCCTCAGAGCCTGTACATGGTAGATACTCACGAAGTATTTCTCTAACAGATGGCAATTGCTCTCTGGCACCCAGAGTGCAATCAATGTCACAGTTACTTATTTTCCTAAGGTCCATTAAGTTTGGCTCAAGCACTCGCTTTCTGGGTTGGTTAGGCATTCTCTAGCAGGGGAATCTTGAGTCTTACAATACCAAGTAATTGGTGATGTGAGAGGGGCCTGCACACCAGCTGATGGGGGTCATCACCTACCAGGCAGTCCAGAATCGTGGCTCAAATTCCAAAGGAACAGTCGGGAAGATCAAGCTGACACCATCTGCCTCCCCCTCCAGAGGTGCCTGTATTGCCAGCCCCTTCTGAAGCCTGCCTACCTCCAGCCCCCAGGGTCCAGGCCAAGACCTGGGTAACTTACCGCAATTGTTTGGACCTCTGACCTGCCTCCCCCAGGCTTGGAGAGTCGCCAGCCCCATTTCCTTCCACACCAAAGGTCAAATTCTTTGCCATCTTGGTTTCTCCAAATTTTCAGTTAGTTGTTCTGGAGGCCTGTCCCAGGCTCTGCCAACTCACATGCCCACATGCACCAGGAGGTGGGCTTGTCAGGGGACAGCAGGAGAACACTAAGGACAGTGGCTGCTTTTCAGTTTCTGCTGACTGACACCATGAGGGAAGCCAAGCCCACTGTGGCCAAAAGGTTCTGATTTTTCAAGAGATGCTGAGAATGAGATTTTCATGAGAAATAGTTTGGCAATTGATTTTTTAAAAAACTCAAGGTAGGGCTTCCCTGGTGGCGCAGTGGTTGGGAGTCCGCCTGCCGATGCAGGGGACGCGGGTTCGTGCCCCGGTCCGGGAGGATCCCACGTGCCCCGGAGCGGCTGGGCCCGTGAGCCATTGCCGCTGAGCCTGTGCGTCTGGAGCCTGTGCTCCGCAATGGGAAAGACCACAACAGTGAGAGGCCTGCGTACCGCAAAAAAAAAAAAAAAAAAAAAACTCAAGGTAGAAGCCAAAAACAACCTGTTTGTAGGCCAAATTCAGCTGGTGGCTGGGTAGTTTGTGACCTCTGACCTAGGCCTTTCTGTCATAAGAATTTTCGGGTCTGTCTCTGTCTTGGCCTATACCCTCCCCAGCAAATTTTCCTCTGTCCTGGGAAAGACAAGAGAACTGCTTATTCTCACCAGAAGACGCTTCTTTTTCTGTAGCAATGGAGGGCTGGAGACTTTCCATGAGTTCTCTACAGGAGCAAAACCATAAAACATAAAGGCTAGTTAATCTCTTCATAAGTCACCCTGTAACGTTTGGTTATTACAGCAGAGAGATGAAGGATAATCCAGGTGTACCCTTTCCTCTAAGGAACACTTGTGTATTTTAAGAGTGACCTTTTGTATCAGTGTGTTCTAAACTATCTGTGGGAAGGACCATGTTTTAAATCTGCCTTAAGTTAATAGTAAAATATGATAATAGCAAATTACTAGGAAAATGAAATTAAAAGATATACATAATGCAAGTCCCAATTTGATTTTTATATTATTTGATACATCAGACATAAAATTAGTCTGTCAAATTGCTATAAAGCAGTGGCTCTCAACCAGGAACGTTTTGTCCCATGGGGACATTTGTCAATGTCTAGAGACGTTGTTGGTTGTCCTCATTGAGAGGAAGGTGCTACTGGCATCTAGTGGGTAGATGCCAGAGATGCTGCCACACAGCCTAGAACGCACAGAGCAGCCCCACAACCACCTCCAGGTCTAAGATGTCAATGGTGCTGAGGTTGTTTCTATTACAGTTTCTAAATGACTCCCTCATTTTCTGTCTGAACTGATTCATGGACCAGTTATGAGCACTTCCCAGACTGGCACTGTTCTGCAGATTACACTCCAAGAAGGAACATTCTAGAGGTATTGCCATTGCCTTTCTTATCAAACCCAAAGCATGAGCCAATGGGCTGGTGGGATTTCTAGAAAACTTAGTATATTAGCCAGGATTCCTAATAGTGGGTGGAAGCCACACTGCTTACAGCAAAGACATTTATTTTTTAAATGACATAACTAACCATAATGTAACTCCTCTAGAATACAAACATGAGTTCCCAGAACAGAAGAAGGAATGCAAAGTCCTAGATCACCTAATGGTACCTCACTGACATACACAGCTCCCTTGTTCTTCTCAGCTAATAATATTTTAATCAGTTTAGCAGGGTTTCTCATGTTGATCATTAGTTTCTTACCTCTAATCAATAGTGCTTGTTAAAAATATAGATTTCAGGTTCCCATCCAAGACATAGGAATGGGAGCGGAGGTGAGTCTAATTGGAAAGCTCTGGAATCTGGAAAACACTGAGAGAAGGGAGACCAGAATCTAGTCACAGCACAAGTCCTGCCGATGTGTTCACTTAATAGCTCCTTACTCAGGGCCTGGTTCATGCCTGATGATGTGCTGGGTTTGGGGCTTCAGTAGTGGAGAAGGCAGACAGAGGCCCCCACCACATACAGCTTGTACACATTTCTTACTCCTTCCTTCCTGTCTCTCCTCCCCGTTCTTACTGTCCCTCCCTGGTGGCAGCACTTCTCCATCTCTCACCTGGATTAGTAGAATGACTGGTCTCCTTACCTCTGGTTTCACCCTCTATCCATCTTCCATAATGCCACTGCTTCTCTCCATCTGCCCCAGATTAAAACTCTTCACTGGGTCTCCGTTGCCTCCAGGAGAAAGTCTAAGCTTCTAAACATGGACTACAGGTTCTTTAGGACCTTATCTCTGGGCACACCCATCTCCCCACTTTAGCCTTTCTGAGAAACACCAACCCAATTATTGATGCCAACACTTTGCCTATGTTGGTCCCTCTGCCTGGAAAACTGGCATTCCACCTCATTTCCTAATATGATACACTTGTGTTTATTTCTCAAAAGCCAGCTCCTTACACCAATAATTGCTAACATTTATGAAGTACTTACTATGTACTATAATATCCAAGTATTATAGGCATTGGGCTAAGTGTTTGTTTTACTTACCCTCTATAGTAACTGTTGAGGGAAAGGAGGCTTAGCTAATTTTTGTGACCTTCCAATGGTTATGAAGCAAGTGGTAGACGTGAAATTCAAACCAGGCTGATTCCAGAGTCTATCTTGCTCCCAGTCACTTCTCATTTCTCCTCTCTGGGGAAGCTTTTCCCATAGCTACCCTCTCCCAGGTGGCTATATCCTTGTTGACAAACGTTTACTGTCCCTCTCGGAGGGAAGACTGCTATTTTCCTGTACTATTGATGTCAGGCTTGGCCATATGACTTTCTTTGCCTAATTAACCATCACCAGAAATAATGGCTGTTGTTCCTGTCACAGAGATAGAGCATGATTTGCCTGTTAATGGTCGAGAGGAACCAAAGGTCCAGCATCCTGGGTCCTGGCTGGGTGATGAAGAAAGCTGCACCAGATGCATGATGGACATTTAGCAGGAATGAGAAATAAATCTTAGTTGTCATCACCCACAGGGATTTGAGAGCTTATTTGTTACCAAGCAAAACCAGGTCATTCCGACACATTAGTTGTCAACATTAGTTGCTGCCTGCTCACCACTACTTTTGTACATACTTTTGTACCTACTTTTATTGTTACATCTAACACAACACATTTTGATTTAACTGTTCACACATCTATTTCCCCTACCAGACAGTGTTCTCTGAGGGACCATGTCTTACTTGTGTACCACGTTTAACACAGTGCCTGTCACATCATCAAAGCTCAAAAAGAGTTATTTACTGATCAGTGGACAAATAACTGTTGTGTCTTCGTCATCTGTTAGCTGCAAGAACTGTGTTCAATGTCAAGTGACTTTTAATATCCCAATGTCAGCTTCCAAATCCCTTGACCCTAGCCCCAGTGAGGCAGGTGTTTTCTTATGATGCCAAATCCAGATAAAACAAAGGATGGAAGTATGTCACAGATTAGAAAAAGGAAGAACTCTTAAAATCCATGAGTTTGAATCCCAGCTCTATTGCTTACTAAGTATGTAGCCTTAGACAAAGACCTAATAAAATTTATAAAATGGAAGTCATAATAATTATGTTGAGGAGGAAGAAAACTTTACCCTTGTAGGTTCTTCTAGCTGGTCTAAGAATTAAATTGACATGAGACACAGGAACAGAAGAACGTCAATTTTAATTTCAAATGTACAGGAACCCTACATACATGAGAGTTTCAGAGACAGGTAAAATGAGGTATATATGCCATTCTGATCTAAGGAGTGGAATAAGGGCCTGGGGCTTCCAAGGACAGGAGGGCAATTCACAGGATGATCAGAAGAAGAACAGATATTTGGTAATTCGATGTTTGTCCTGGCATATAGATGGGGCCACTTAGATAACATTTATCTTCAGTAGTAACTCTTTTCTGGGAAAAATTCCTAATTTAAGTTCTCCTAAGTAGTTAAGGGAGGGGCAGTAATTTCTCTTGAACCCACAGACTCTTGATTGCCTTTAGCTCAAAACAATCCCCTTGCAAAAGTGGCACATTTGGGGAAGGCTCGCTCTGAACCTCTACAGTTGCTTCTCAGGATTCTTGTGAAGATCACATGCCAAGTGCTCACAACGCAGCTTGGCTCACTGGGATATTGTAGTGACATTTGTCTTTTTTGGCTGTCTTGCATCTATCCTTCCTTCCTATGTGTGTGTGGGTCCTCTATTTGAGTATGGTAATGGTGGGGCACTTCAGCACCTGGGGAAGAGATCCATCCTGTATCCACCATTGGATCCAGGCTGGCCAATCCGGTGCACTCATCTGATTGATTTGATCAAGTGATCCCAAAATAAGAAATTGCATTCTTTCTGGGTACTTGAGGTAGGGTCTGAGGGTGGCAATGGGGCTTTCAGGGTGAGGGGGCATCCTTGGCTAGACCTGTCTCTGCAAAAAGATGCCTGCTGTGCCACCTCCTTACTGAACTTTCAGACCTGGCTTGGTTCTTGCTTGACTTCTAAGTCTGATATTCTAACCTCCAGTCAAGTCTGATGCCCTTGATATCCTCCTAATAAAGTGCTTGTTAAAAAAAAAATTCTTAAGGTAAGCCAGATGTCACTTAGGTTGTTTCAAAACAGTAAATGGTGGATAACTTTCTCATTTTTTCTCTCCACTTTTGTTTCTGTGAATTTGCTATAGTCTTTCTTCCTCTTGTCCTGAGTTCTTTGACTTCTCTAAGTTGTGTTCCTTAGGTTTTTAGCACCAAAGTGTGCTGATTATAATCTAAATGATGTTTCCTGGCAGTTTTGAACTCTGCTTGAAACTGATAAAATGAATGAATGTTCTTTCATGAAAAATACTCACCTGACCCAAACTCCCTGCTGCCCTGACCAACATGCACACACATTCAGACCAGTCCTGTTATCATCTGTTTTTTGGGGGAACTTCTTGATTCCCTAACACAGTTACTGTCTCTCTTTGTCTCTTTCTGCCTCTGTCTATCTCTCTTTAAACTTATTTTGTGCCAGGCACTGTGTCAAATGGTTTTCCAACTATGGCACAGATTGCTGGCTGCCTTTCCCTGGATAACAGAATCTGTAAAATGCCCAGGTTAACACACACACACACGCACACTTCCAAGCTTCTCTTGCAGAGGAAATATATATTGAACTTTACATGCAAGTTGTTGGATAAGGCTTCCAAGAAAGTTATTTTAAGGGACCCGACTCAGCTGTCAGGTGTTATTTTTGCCCTTTCCCCCTTCCTTCTCCTTATTTGGACATGAGTCAGTCTGGAGTTCTGACAGCCATTTTGTGACCATGAGGAAGTCCTGAGGCTGAAGCTTGTATTAAGGATGCTGGAGCAGAAAATGACAAGGCTTCTAGGTCCTTGATGGAGGCATGGAGCTTCAGTACCAAGCATAGACCATCTAACTCTACTACCTTCATGTTTAGGGAGAAAAATCATCTAATTTTTTAAAATCACTGCTAATTTGAGTCTCTACTACTAGCAACTGAAAATACATCTTTACCAATACAAAGATTATCATACAAAAATCCTATAGGGTTTATACTATTAATCCCATTTTACAAAATGGAGCCTTAGGCTAGTTGTAAAACTTGCCCAAGTTACTACTCATTCACTGGACAGTATTGGATTGACGATACTGGATCATCATTGACCCAGGATCTGACAGGTCAGCATCTGAATGTAGTGTTTGTCTGACACAAAGGCTGGATTCCTAATCATTACATTTTACTGCCCCTGAACTGAACATGTCTCCAGAATTTTAGACCAGTACAACTTGTGGGCCTCCTTGAGCAGGTGTAACTAAGTTGGAAGTTTTCTCATTGGAATAGATGCTTAGGATCTTCTTTCTTCTCTCTCACTGCCTGTCCAGCAAAAGGGATGTTTTTCAACCTCCAGTAAATTGGCCCAATAGCCGACCAACTCTGAGTCTAAATATACTTTTTTTTCCCCTCTCTCTCAATGTAAATTCCTAATTCCTTGGAGCATTCCTAGGGAGATCTGTTTTGAGATGAAATCAGCTTCCAGCAAAGTGTGTGTAATAGAGTAAGTGCTCAACAAATGTTGAATGGATTTATGAATGAATGAATGGTGTTCTCACAGCAGCCCTGCCTGGGACAACAATTCCCAAGTTCTTTCTTAAGACCAATTTTTGGGTCCCACCCTGTTATGAAATGTGGATGCTACTCTGTGAGGGAGCCAAGACTGCCAGGGTGCAGTCCAGTTTCCTGCAACGCCAGCCGGCCTGTCTGTGTACCTTCCAAGGACCCATTTTCCTGAAAGGTTTTGGTGAAAAGCTCTTATCATAGACTGTGGAAAGTATCTTTGCTAATCAGTGCAACCCAGTGTAGACACTGGGCACAAGCTTTGTAATTACAGAAAGCTGCCTTCTAATCATGGTTCCGAAATGCTTCCCCTCTGTGTTTCTCGGCAGATTACTAAAGCTGAGCCTCTGTTTGTCCATCTGTAAAAAGGGGGTGATAATAATTCCCAATCCCATATAAGGATTATAGAAGGGAATGTATGAAAAGCAGAGTGCCTAGCTCACAGTACATGTTTAAAAATAATAGCTACTATCATTAGTGAAAATGGTCAGTACTGGTTAGAAACATTTCTTAATCCTTCAAGTAGAATTAGCCATCCCCTCAGCTGTGGCTCCTCAATGCCCCATATCTTTCATGGAACATGAAACAGATGATGAAAAAGTAGCTGGTTCTAAGCCTGTCTCTCTCAACTACACTACAGCATTCTGAGGGCAGGATTTTTCTTTAAATCCCTAGTAACTGGCACAGAGGAAGTGCCAAGTAATTGAAGAATGAAAGCACGAAGGAATATAACACAATGCCTTTGCCATAGGAGTAAATATGAGAGTTGAGATAAGCCAGTAAGAGGTGAGCTTATAGAGCAGTTTCTGGCTTTCAATCTAAGAAATTTTAAATGGCATATTCCCTGGTTGGCGCAGGAGGGGAGAGGGAACAGGTCTGTAAATTGACATTTCTAGAGTCCACTGTGGCCCAGTTGGTCTTGGTTTGCCTCACACAGAGAGGTATTTAATTTAGCAGAGGCTGACACTGGTCACTGTTCTGAGCTGGGGTAGAGAGGGTCCACTTACTACAAAGCTAAAAAAGTTAAATGAAAAACTTGCCAGAGTGTATACTCCTTTAAATTGTTTTTAATAGAGTCACCAAAGTTTAACTCCTGAAGTTCTTATTTATGCTTCCATCACTAGATCTCAGTCCTTTATCTGGTGAAACTGCCTACAGAAGAGTAGATGGAGGGAGGGTGGTCTCAGAAACTTCATAAAATTTGTCTGCAGGGTCTTAACTTTAATATTTTTAATAACTCTAGTCTTATGTATATTAGGAATAATCAATTCTTATTTGAGAAAAAAGGGCTGCACTGTCTTCACTGATACGGACTTTAATTATGCAGCCATAGGAAATAGTTCACCTGCTAAGAAAGTAAACGAGGATTTTTTTTTTAGCCCCTTGAAGGATGTGGATTACAAATGCAGTTCTATAAGGTAGTTGTCATCAGTGTGCTTTGAAACGGTATTAACCGATTGCTCCTATCATCTCAACGGCCTCAGTTAAAAGCTCCTAAGGGAATTTAAACATAAAACTTGTTGGAGGGATGACAAAAAAGCAGCCCTCGCTGATTAAATTTAAACTTACAATAGGAACATGGCTGAAGCCTAACTTGCAGGGGCTTGCTGGAGCAATTACAGTGTTGTGAACATTTGAGTCTAAAGACCAAACTGATAGAGGCCCTTTCGAATTCACCGCCTCTTTTTGTTCTTTACCACCGGACAACAAGGTGCCGACCGCCTTCCCTTCTCCAAACTTGTAATGTTGCAGAGGCAAAAGGGTGAAATGGGATCTGGGGCAAAACATTCGCTTGTGGCGCTCTTAAATGTCAAGGCAGGCCTGAATGAATGGGTAGCGGATCCTATTCACCGCGGGTGCCCTAAAATAGGTTCCCTGCGCTGGTGGCCTGGAGCGGACATCAGATTTAGCTTAGGGCTCCTCTGGCCAGATCAGACCCAGCGAGGTGGTGACTACAAAAAACTGGATGCTGGGAAGGTCACAGGCCAAGGCTCACTCACCCAACCTCCTGTCCAGTCTCTACCCTGAAGGGCTGCTGGGGGTGCGCCCTGTCCGTTCCCACCTGGGCAAATGCCCCGCGCCCCCGCACACCGTGCCCCAGCCCTTCGCAGCTCTGGCAGAGGGACCCTGGCCCCGGGTCAAGCGGGCGGCAGGCCGCCAGCAGCTCGCCAAGTATTAATAGAGAGGCGCGGGCCGCAGAAGGCTGGCGCCGGGGCCTCGGGCTGCGGAGCACAGGCAGCGCGAACGAGTCCCTATCCGTCCCCACGCGGTGGCGAGCGCCCAGCGGCTGCCGCGCGCACCTGCGGGTCCCCACAGCGGGCGCTGCCTCGGCAACTGCAGCCGCCGCCTGGACTGCGGGAGCCGCGCCCGGGCCGCCCGGAGCCGGAGCAGAGATGAGCTGCCACCCGGACCGCGAGCGCCCGCTGGACGGTAACGACTCGCAGGCGCCGCGGCCTCTTAGTCCTTAACCGGCCCCACGCGGGGTATAACTTCCCGGTGCCGGTGGATCAGGGGGACCAGAAGGAGGGTTATTTATTTCCCCGTTAGGCGGCTGGTGTGGGTAGGAAGTCCTCGTCTTCCTGCAATTTTGCTCCTTTTCTGCTCTTTTTGGGGTTCTTTTTAGAATGAAACAAGTTAACTTTTCTAAAGCGCAGAGAACCGCTCTTGGAACGCAGTGCTCTTGGAACCGCTCTTGGAACCGCTCTTGGAACGCATTTGTCAAATCAAATGCAGAGCTGATTTCACTGACCAGTGCGCTGCCGCGGGTTTCTCTAGACATGGTGGGAGTTCCTTCCCTTTAAAGAATGATTTTGCTTCTACTTTGGGATGTACCCAGCAACACCCCTCCACCCCCGCCTCCACAAACAGGCGTTAAAAGAGGCTACCTCATCTTACAGAGTGAGTGATGCCCTCATGTTCTTCGGATTGGAGCCTGGGGGGGTGGGGGACCCAGGACGTTACTCGTTTAAAGAAGGCATCGTGCAGCAGAATTCCCCAAACTGACTTCAGAACTCGGGTGTCATTTAGTTCTACTGGGAAATAGTGGTTGTACGATTCTGCGAGGGAAGCGTCTCAGGTTGCTTTGAACGGGTGATGAAATATTCTGAACGCTTTTTTCCCATCAAAATTCACCTATTCACCTATTTGCATGTTTGCTAAAGATTTCAAACTTGACCCCTTAACTGCCTCCGGTTACCTGTGGTTCAAAAGCCCCGCCCTGAAAGGTCATCATTATTGCTATTAGCTACTTAGTTGTTGACCTTTTAGGAGGATCGCTCCTCCAGGAATAAACTCGTCTTTGCATCAATAACCCTTTCGGATTGTACTGAGCACGACTTAATGAAGTTGCTTTTTAAGTTGAAACTCTGGGGGCTTGTGAGGCAGGTGCACAGGCCAGGGTTCCCTGCGGACCAGGAATTTTGCACAGTAATTGGTAAGGCAAGAATCACTGCTGCAAAAACCATTTCAATCCTTCCTTTCATAGTCCCAAGTAGAGTTCTCAGCATCACTGCCCTGGATCCTCTTTTGAAAATATTTTTTTAAGTTGCATTGTTATTGTTTTCAGTAACATAATAAACTGGCATTTTGTTGGAACTTTTTGTAAAATGATTAATTTTGTGTTTCTAAGGTCAGCACACAGTGTAATCTAAGACAAATGGTTATTTGAAAACTGATTGATACATAAGACTAATTTCTAAAAAATTCCTGATAATATGGCAGGCTTCTTTATATGAGGCAGGGATGGTCAGGATAATTGTATCTGACTACCTTAGCCCTGCACTCTTTTGTTTGGTTTATTTTGTTTGGAATCTTAATTCCTGTTTTAAAGCCACAAACCCTTCAGAACTCTGATAGAAATCTTAAAAAAAAAAAAAGTAGCTCGTCTTCCTAAATTAAGCATATGTCCTTGTAACCAGGCATGTCTGTAACTTGTGAGGACTTCAGTAATTACTATATGTGAATAGCAAAGTGTAAAGTTTAACCTTAAATCTGAATTTCAGAGGATACCAAAAGGCTTAGGCTGCTGTCAGTCTGGTTATCCTTGAGCAGGTGACAAGGCGATAACATGTCCAATAACACCTAATTGTGCCAAATGTTTGCTATGACATCTTAAAAGAGGACTGGATATGTATCTGTCAGACTTAGTAAATTTCCAAGTATGTTTGACAAGATTGTGAAAGTGACATGTGATGAGTATGTTAAATGACATGCCTGTGTTAAACAAGCTCTCTGGTTGAGTATCTGTTACAGACTATACATTATGGACGAAGGTCATAGGGAATCCTGTTGCAGATAAAGAATTCTTATTCTACTCCTCATGTTTTGATCCAGTTTATAATCTGCCCATAGTACATCCCAGAGAAATTTAGGCAATTAATTATACCAGATTCAAATTTTAATACCATTAGAAATAAAGAATTATTTGGGCTCAAGTCATATTTTTCCTTTTGGTTTGAAATCATAACACAAATCTTCCATATAATTTTGGCCTGCAAAGTCCTCGTTTTTATTTTATGCAGCTTTGATTCTTCTTGAAACACTTTTAAAATGGAAGAAAATTTTAAGTTTTAATAGCAGAGGACAGAAACTTTTTCTGTTGAAAATCTGACTTTTATAGCCTGTTGTTAAGTCTGATGTTGGAATAAAATTGAAACCATTATATTCAGGAACAAAATTTCTGTGTAATTTTTTTGGCCTCCTCTATATCGCTTCGTTTTCTTTCTGTCTGTAAACTTCTCACTTTTTATTTACTCCTTTTGATCATAATTTAAATGAAACCCACTGTAGATAAAATTTATCACCCAGTGGCTGATCCCTCGTTTAGGATAAGAAGTGCTCACATTTATTGAACACTCAATTACCTGCTATGCTGAACTACAAGCACCAGCTTCTCTAACCCTCACTAGTTAGGAGAACTATTACTATCTGCTTTTATTATTATTATTATTAATTTTTTTTGTAAAACCGAGGCTCTGAGAGGGTGACTGTCAGCTTTGAGTGTTCACACGCCCCTAACACCTAACCCAGGGCCTGTGCTGCCTCCTGCTGGACCACAATGTTGAATGTCCACAGGTGGCCCACAGCATCCTCCGCCACCCTATTCAGGGACCAGGTAGAATGCTGGAGAGGCCCCTGGAAGGTGGCTGTAAGCTCATTGAAGTGAGAGCAGCATTCTTCCCGCTTCCTTTGGGTGGGAAACTGGGAGGAAAGACCATCAGTATTCAAAGGGCTGGAAGTGGAAGCTCCTTCTTCCCCTCCGGCCAGGGTAGGGACCTGTGCTTTGCCCCTGGGGCAGGGACCCTCTGGTTGCTAGGAATGAAGGGCAGCTTGGCCTTTCTGAGGGAGAAGGCAGTGCCCCATGGGACACTCTCTAAAGCCCTTCTCTGGAGCAGGTGGACCAGGGGTCCCTTCTTCCTCAGGCTGCAGCAGATGGGTCCACATTAGAAGGCAGTGCCCTGAACTCTGCTCAATATTATTTAACAACCTAAATGCGAAAAGAATTTGAAAAAGAATGGATACATGTATATGTGTAACAGAACCACTTTGCTGTACACCTGAAACTAACACAACATTGTCAATCAACTATACTCCAATATAAAATAAAATAAAAAAAGAAGGCTGGGAGCAGGCTGACCCACAGTGGAGCAGAGCTGTTCTCTGTGGCGAACTGTGGGAACAGAAGAAGGAGAAGGATACACAGCGAATACTGTGGCTTCAGCCTGCTCTGATGTGTATCTCTCGATACATGATTAAAACTCCGTGAGTCTCAGTTTCTTCATCTGTAAAATAGGGATAAAAAAATCCACTATTTAGAATTATTGTGAACATTAGCACTAATATACAGAGTGTCTGGCAAGTAGCAGGCTCCCCATAAACTTATTATATCCAGAAAATTGGATGTAGAGTTTAATGAGGTAATTGGAATGTGTTAGCAACACACAGCTCCCCAGGAAGATAGGGCTAACGTGACATCCATTCAACTATATGACACTACCGGGCACAGTCTACCTACTGATGCAGGAAGCCTGCCAGATGTGTGATCAGCCACACATGGTGTGTGCGTGTGTATGTGCTTTGGCTGCTGTGTCTGCAACTGGGGCTTTCATTTTGGGGAAAGACTGAGGAGAAGTTAATTTATATATTAAAACAGAAGGATGTGTTAGGAGTCCAGGTGAATTGTGGGAGAGTGATTTTCAGAAAGCAGTTTGGTCCATGGCACCGTGGAGTTACCCTCACAATCGACTTTCAAGACTTTGATTCTTGCTCACTGATTTTTCTAGTGTAATTTGGTAAAGCCTGTTTTGTCCATATCTTAACGCTTTTCAAAGTGTTTTCTAATTGTTTGTTTATATCTTTGTTTCTTACATAAAATCCATAGGGCATGGGCCACATCTTTCTATTTACTGGATCCCCAGCACATAGCTAAGTGCCTGGCACAGCGTAGGTACATATATTCAACATATGTTTGTTGAATAAAGAAATGCGTGAATGAATAAGAAAGTGATGGGAGGTAACAATGTGTGATTCCTGAAATACTTTAGTCCTTATTGTTTTCTGCATTAAGTTTTGAATTCTTACTCACTTTTTCATTCTCCAAGTTGTTTATAATAGTGAAAATCTATAAGTATTTACATGCCAAACAATAGGGTGTTATTTAAAACATATAAATATCCTTTTCTGGATGGCTTAAATAAACTGTGGAAGGCTATCAAATGCTATGTGAAGGCATTCTGCTTTTGGAAAATGATTATATGTTGCAAGAGGATCTAGATGGAGAGATAACAAAGGATTAATAGGTGTTGCTTCTGGGTAGATGGGATGATGGATATTCTTTATTTTTTATTTTTTTGCTTGTTTATGTTTCTGATTCTTATGTAATAAACTTGCTTTCTTTTTTAAGGAAGAAACACAATACAAGAACTATGTACTATAAAACAATATCATAGATCACTTACACTGCATCACCTAATCCCCTGTCACTGGACACTTAAGTTGTCTTCTCAACTGATTTTCCAAATTTGTCTGCCTAACTGTTTTGAACATTTAAATAAGTTTCAGCATCTCAGGGTTACAAAGTAGCATAATTGATTTTAAAGAGATGAGCAATTGAAAAAGAAACCCAAAGTAGGAAAAAGAATGACAATGACTCAATGCCAAGGACAAAATATACTAATTTTCCAACATGTCTTTTTGTTGAATACATTGCTTTGCTGCAAATCATAGTTAACTTTTCATCTCCCCTCTGCCCTAGGCTTTCCTTCCTTTGTTGTGTAAAGATGTTAGGACAGTTCATGAATAACTAGTTAGTAAGTGTTCCCTAATTGTTTTGTGTATGTACTTGAGGTGCTTTCATGGTGGCTACCAGTTGTATACTTTCTTTCTTTGCAGAGTTAGTTCCAGGAACAAGAACTTTGTAAAGCAGGGTGGTCTCTTCCCTTTTTTTTTTTTTTTAAAGTCACCATTCTTTGGGAATAGAGTTGTGAATGAGTAACTTTTAACCTTACATATTTTTTAAATCTTTAATTGAGATATAGTTGCTGTACAATACTAAATAAGTTTCAGGTGTACAAAATAGTGATACACAATTCTTAAAGGCTATATTCCATTTATAGTTATTATAAAACATTGGCTATATTCCCCATGTTGTACAGTATATCGTTTTAGCTTATTTATTTTATATATAGTAGGTTGTATCTCTTAATCCCCTACCCCCATGTATATATACCCATATATATATACACACATATATCCATATATACATATTACATCTCCTTTATCCTTTCATCTGTTGATGGACACTTAGGTTGCTTCCATAATTGGCACTTGTAAATAATGCTGCTATGAACATTGGGGTGCATGTATCTTTCCAAATTAGCGTTCTCATTATTTTTTAATATATACCCAGGACTGGAATTGCTGGGTCATGTGGTAGTTCTATTTTTAGTTTTTTGAGAAACCTCCATTCTGTTTTCCACAGTGGTTCCACCAATTTACATTCCCACCAACAGTGTAAAAGGGTTCTCTCTTTTTTTTTAATTTCGTTTTTTTAATACAGCACGTTCTTATTAGTTACCTATTTTATACATATTAGCGTATACATGTCAATCCAAATCTCCCAATTCATCCTACCACCACCACCACCACCACCCCTGCTTTCTCGCCTTGGTGCCCATACGTTTGTTATCAATCATCTGTGTCTCTATTTCTGCCTTGCAAACCAGTTCATCTATACCATTTTTCCAGATTCCACATATATGTGTTAATAAACGATATTTGTTTTTCTCTTTCTGACTTACTTCACTCTGTATGACAGTCTCTAGGTCCATCCATGTCTCTACAAATGACCCAGTCTCATTCCTTTTTATGGCTGAGTAATATTCCATTGCATATACATACCACATCTTCTTTATCCATTTGTCTGTCAATGGGCATTTAGGTTGCTTCCATGACCTGGCTATTGTAAATAGTGCTGCAGTGAATATTGGGGTGCATGTGTCTTTTTGAGTTATGGTTTTCTCAGGTTATATGCCCAGTAGTGGGATTGCTGGGTCATAGGGTAATTCTATTTTTAGTTTTTTAAGGAGCCTGCATACTGTTCTCCATTGTGGCTGTCTCAATTCACATTCCCACCAACAGTGCAAGAAGGTTCCCTTTTCTCCACACCCTCTCCAGCATTTGTTGTTTGTAGATTTTCTGATGATGGCTATTCTGACCAGTGTGAGGTGATACCTCATTGTAGTTTTGATTTGCATTTCTCTAATAATTAGTTATGTTGAGCAGTTTTTCATGTGCCTCTTGGCCATCTGTATATCTTCTTTGGAGAAATGTCTATATAGGTCTTCTGCCCATTTTTTGATTGGGTTGTTTGTTTTTTAAATATTGAGCTGTTTATATATTTTGGAGAATAATGCTGTGTCCATTGATTCGCTTGCAAATATTTTCTCCCATTCTGAGGGTTGTCTTTTCATCTTGTTTATGGTTTCCTTTGCTGTGCAAAAGCTTTTAAGTTTCATTAGGTCCCATTTGTTTATTTTTGTTTTTATTTCCATTACTCTAGGAGATGGGTTAAAAAAGATCTTGCTGTGATTTATGTCAGTGTTCTTCCTATGTTTTCCTCTAAGAGTTTTATAGTGTTTGGTCTTACATTTAGATCTTTAATCCATTTTGAGTTTACTTCTGTGTATGGTGTTAGGGAGTGTTCTAGTTCCATTCTTTTACACGTAGCTGTTCAGTTTTCCTAGCACTTACTGAAGGGACTATTTTTTCTGCATTGTATATCCTTTCCTCCTTTTTCATAGATTAGTTGACCATAGGTGTGTGGGTTTATTTCTGGGCTTTCTATTCTGTTCCATTGATCTGTATGTCTGTTTTTGTGCCAGTACCATATTGTCTTGATTACTGGAGCTTTGTAGTATAGTCTGAGGTAAAGGAGTCTGATTCCTCCAGCTCTGTTTTTTTCCCTCAAGATTGCTTTGGCTATTCAGGGTCTTTTGTGTCTCCATACAGATTTTAAGATTTTTTTTCTGGTTCTGTAAAAATGCCATTGGTAATTTGATAGGGGTGGCATTGAATCTGTAGATTGCCTTGGGTAGTATAGTCATTTTCACCATATTGATTCTTCCAATCCAAGAACATGGTATATCTCTCCATCTGTTTGTCATCTTTGATTTCTTTCATCAGTGTCTTATAGTTTTCTGAGTACAGGTCTTTTACTTCCTTAGGTAGGTTTATTCCTAGGTATTTTATTCTTTTGTTGCAATGGTGAGTGGGATTGTTTCCTTAATCTCTCTTTCAAATTTTTCATCATTAGCATATAGGAATACAAGAGATTTCTGTGCATTAATTTTGTATCCTGCAGCTTTACCAAATTCATTGATTAGCTCTAGTAGTTTTCTAGTGGCATTTTTAGGATTCGCTATGTATAGTATCATGTCATCTGCAAGCAGTGACAGTTTTACTTCTTCTTTTCCAATTTGTATTCCTTTTATTTCTTTTTCTTCTCTGATTGCTGTGGCTAGTACTTTCAAAACTATGTTGAATAATAGTGGCGAGAGTGGACATCCTTGTCTTGTTCCTGATCTTAGAGGAAATGCTTTCAGTTTTTCACCCTTGAGAATGATATTTGATTTGGGTTTGTCATATATGGCCTTTATTATGATGTGGTAGATTCCCTCTATGCCCACTTTCTGGAGAGTTTTTATCATAAATGGGTGTTGGATTTTGTCAAAAGCTTTTTCTTCATCTATTGAGATGATCATATAGTTTTTATTCTTCAATTTGTTAATGTGGTGAATCACATTGATTGATTTGCTTATATTGAAGAATCCTTGCATCCCTTGGGTAAATCCCACTTGATCATGGTGTATCATCTTTTTAATGTGTTGTTGGATTCTGTTTGCTAGTATTTTGTTGAGGATTTTTGCATCTATATTCATCAGTGATATGGGTCTGTAATTTTCTTTTGTTGTAGTATCTTTGTCTGGTTTTGGTATCTGGGTGATGGTGGCCTCATAGAATGAGTTTGGAAGTGTTCCTTCCTCTGCAATTTTTTGGAAGAGTTTGGCAAGGATGGGTGCTAGCTCTTCTCTAAATGTTAGGGTTCTCTTTTCTGCACATCCTTACCAACATTTGTTATTTGTGTTCTTTTTGATGATAGCCATTTTGACAGGTGTGAGGTGATATCTCATTTTGGTTTTAGTTTGCATTTCTTTGATGATTAATGAGGTTGAGCATCTTCTCATGTGCCTGTTGGCCATCTGTATGTCTTCTTTGGAAAAAAATGTCTATTCAGGTGCTCTGCCCATTTTTAAATTGGGTTGTTTGGTTTTTTGATGTTGAGTTGTATGAGTTATTTATATATTTTGGATATTAACCTCTTATCATTCATATCATTTGCAAACATTTTTTTTCCACTCAGTAGATTGTCTTTTCATTTTGTCAGTAGTTTCCTCTGCTGTGCAAAAGCTTTTAAGTTTAATTAGGTCCCATTTGTTTATTTTTGCTTTTATTTCCTTTGCTTTAGGAGACAGATCCAAAAAAATATTCCTGTGATTTATGTCAAAGAGTGTTCCTCCCATTTTTCTTTAAGTTTTATGGTTTCCAGTCTTACATTTAAGTCTTTAATTCATTTTGAGCTTATTTTTATATATGGTGTTAGAGAATGTTCTAATTTCATTCTTTTTTTTTTTTTTTTTTTTTTTTGTGGTACGCGGGCCTCTCACTGTTGTGGCCTCTCCCATTGCAGAGCACAGGCTCCGATCGCGCAGGCTCAGCAGCCATGGCTCACGGGCTCAGCCGCTCCATGGCATGTGGGATCTTCCCGGACTGGGGTACGAACCCGCATCCCCTGCATCGGCAGGCAGACTCTCAACCACTGCACCACCAGGGAAGCCCTAATTTCATTCTTTTACCTGTAGCTGTCCAGTTTTCTCAGCACCACTTATTGAAGAGACTGTCTTTTCCCCATTGGATATTCTTGCCTCCTTTGTCATAGATTAGTTGACCATAGGTGCATGGGTTTATTTCTGAGCTCTCTATTCTATTCCATTGATCTGTGTCTGTTTTTGTGCCAGGACCATACTGTTTTGATTACTGTAGCTTTTTAGTATAGTCTGAAGTCAGGGAGTGTGGTTCCTCCAGTTCTCAAGATTGTTTTGGCTATTCAGAGTCTTTTGTGTTTCTATTTTTAAATTATTTAAAATTATTTGTTCTATTTCTGTGAAAAATGCCTTTGATATTTTGATAGGGATTTCATTGAATCTGTAGACTGCCTTGGGTAGTACTGTCATCTTCACTTAGTATTGGAAGTCCTAGCCACAGCAAGCAGACATGAAAAAGAAATAAAAGGAATCCAGATTAAAAAGGAAGAGGTAAAACTATCACTGTTTGTAGATGACATGACACTATACATAGAAATCCTAAAGATGCCACTAGAAAACTACTAGAGCTCATCAGTGAATTCAGTAAAGATGCAGAACGCAAAATTAATATATAGAAATCTGTTACATTTCTATACACTAATAATGAACAATCAGAAAGATAAATTAAGGAAATAGTCCCATTTACAATCACATCAAAATGGATAAAATACCTAGGAATATACCTACCTAAGGAGCCAAAACACCTGTACTTGGGAAACTATAAGACACTGATGAAAGAAATTGAAGATGACACAAACAGATGGAAAGATACACCGTGTTCATGGATTGGAAGAATTAGTATTCTTAACCTTTCATGTTTATCAATATGTACTTCACAGAAATCACAATGCCGCTTCTATAGCATCCCTGGTGACATCATGATATTGTTTCCTTTCTAATTCTCATTGCTTCTTCAGGTTTCTGACTGAGAGGTAGGTCCTGGGCCTCTTTTTCCAGGTGCTGTCAGCAGCATCTCTTTTCTCTTCCATGTGGAGAACTCTTTCAGTCTTGAAGGAAATCCACTCCTCCTTTTTGAGGTTTTCCCTCCCAAACACTCTTATAACCTTGCTGAGTATGGGGGACCCCATCCCTTCCCTGTTATCCAGCTCTGCTACACTTCTTCTCTAGAGGTCCTGACCTCTTCATTTGAAGATGGTACCCCTATTCCACCCCATTTTGGTAGAAGGGATATGGAAAGGGAAAAATACCTGAAAGGAAATAATGTCTCAGACACAGAATCCCTCCCATTAAATTTGCTCCAACACTCATGGATCCATCTCAGTCCTTCTGGCCCCTCCCACTTTCTTTTCACCTTAAGCTTCTGATGGTTCCTGAGAGACTGGAACTCCACGATGATTGTTCTCCAGACAGTGTTCATTAGACTTCCTTTTGGATTATGAGGGACTGATTATATAGAACACCTAGCTGTCATTTTTTACACTTGGAACCACCACCCAGATGAAGAAGTATAATTTTACCAGTGTCCTGGGGTCACACATACTAAGACATAGCCCTTTCCCTCCCTTGTAAGGAAACATTACCCTGATTTTTGCATTTTCTCATAGTTTAACCAACCAAATATGCATTTCTAGACCTAACAATTTAGTCCTACCCATTTATAAAATTGTGATAAATCTTTTAATTTATAGATGTACTGTCCTTTTCTATTCAAATAATTTATCTGTTGAAGAACGTGGGCCATTTGGTCTATAGAATCCCCCACAATCTGGATTTTGCTGCTTTTGTGCTTATGGTTTAACATTTTCCTTGAAAATTGCCTTCTTTTGAACTCTGGTTTATACCACCCTAGCCCATCCTCTTTCTCAGTCCTTTTGGCTAAATTACATTTATTAGTCTGATCCTTAAATTCTAGAAACAACCATGAAATCATTTTATCTCTTAGACTTTTTATTATTAGGCAATAAAACATGTTATTAAGTTTCTCCTATTCAACTCCTTCATTCTTGCGTTAACTTCATTAGGCATTATAATGAATTGGTTGAAAGTTGATGCTCTCATTTACTAATTATTTCAAATATTAGTAATTTGGGAGCATTATGGGGCAGTTTTTTTATAAACTCTTGTACACTGTTGGTTGGATTGTAAAATGGTGTAACTGCTGTGAAAAACAGTAGGGAGGTTTCTCAAAAAATGAAAAATGAAACTACCAATAATTCCACTTCTGGATAAATATCCCAAATAATTGAAAACAGGGTCTTAAAGAGATGCCCATGTTTATAGCAGCACTATTCACAATAGCCAACAGGTGGAAGCAACCCAAATATCCATCAATGGATGAATGGATATACAAAATATGCTATATACATTCAAGAGAATATTATTTAGCCTTAAAAATGATAGAAATCCTGTCACATGCTCCAACATGTATGAACCTTAAGGATATTATGCTAAGTGAAAGAAGCCAGGCACGAACAGACAAATACTGTATAATTCCACTTATATGAAATGGAAAGTAGAATGGTGGTTACCAATGGCTGGGGGAATAGAGGGAATGGGAAGTATTTAATGGGCTTAGAGTTTCAGTTTTTCAAGATGAAAAATTCTGGAGATCTGTTTCACAAGAATGTGAATATACTTAACATAGTGAGCTGTATAATTAAAAATGATTAAGATGGTAAATTTTATGCTATGTGTTTTGTTACCACAACAAAAAAGGAATACCAAATTTAAAGACAAACAAAAATACTTTTAAGGATAGAAAATTTTTTTTTTTTTTCTGTTTCCTGAATTTTTTTTTTTATTAGTTTCTGCTTTATAACAAAGTGAATCAGTCATACATATACATCTGTTCCCACATCCCTTCCCTCATGCATCTCCCTCCCTCCCACCCTCCCCATCCCACCCCTCCAGGTGGTCACAAAGCACCGAGCTGATCTCCCTGTGCTCTGCGGCTGCTTCCCACTATCTATCTACCTTACGTTTGGTAGTGTATATATGTCCATGCCTCTCTTTCCCTTTGTCACAGCTTACCCTTCCCCTTCCCCATATCCTCAAGTCCATTCTCAAGTAGGTCTGTGTCTTTATTCCCGTTTTACCCCTAGGTTCTTCATGACATTTTTTTTTTTTTAATTCCATATATATGTGTTAGCATACGGTATTTGTCTTTCTCTTTCTGACTTACTTCACTCTGTATGACAGACTCTAGGTCTATCCACCTCATTACAAATAGCTCAGTTTCGTTTCTTTTTATGGCTGAGTAATATTCCATTGTATATATGTGCCACATCTTCTTTATCCATTCATCTGATGATGGACACTTAGGTTGTTTCCAGCTCCGGGCTATTGTGAATAGAGCTGCAATGAACATTTTGGTACATGACTCTTTTTGAATTATGGTTTTCTCAGGGTATATGCCTAGTAGTGGGATTGCTGGGTCATATGGTAGTTCTATTTTTAGTTTTTTAAGGAACCTCCATACTGTTCTCCATAGTGGCTGTACCAATTCACATTCCCACCAGCAGTGCAAGAGTGTTCCCTTTTCTCCACACCCTCTCCAGCATTTATTGTTTCTAGATTTCTTGATGATGGCCATTCTGACTGGTGTGAGATGATATCTCATTGTAGTTTTGATTTGCATTTCTCTAATGATTAATGATGTTGAGCATTCTTTCATGTGTTTGTTGGCAGTCTGTATATCTTCTTTGGAGAAATGCCTATTTAAGTCTTCTGCCCATTTTTGGATTGGGTTGTTTGTTTTTTTGCTATTGAGCTGCATGAGCTGTTTATAAATTTTGGAGATTAATCCTTTGTCAGTTGCTTCATTTGCAAATATTTTCTCCCATTCTGAGGGTTGTCTTTTGGTCTTGTTTATGGTTTCCTTTGCTGTGCAAAAGCTTTGAAGTTTCATTAGGTCCCATTTGTTTATCTTTGTTTTTAGTTCCATTTCTCTAGGAGGTGGGTCCAAAAGGATCTTGCTGTGATTTATGTCATAGAGTGTTCTACCTATGTTTTCCTCTAGGAGTTTGATAGTTTCTGGCCTTACATTTAGGTCTTTAATCCATTTTGAGCTTATTTTTGTGTATGGTGTTAGGGAATGATCTAATCTCATACTTTTACATGTCCCTGTCCAGTTTTCCCAGCACCACTTATTGAAGAGGCTGTCCTTTCTCCACTGTACATTCCTGCCTCCTTTATCAAAGATAAGTTGGCCATATGTGCGTGGGTTTATCTCTGGGCTTTCTATCCTGATCCACTGATCTATCTTTCTGTTTTTATGCCAGTACCACACTGTCTTAATTACTGTAGCTTTGTAGTATAGTCTGAAGTCAGGGAGCCTGATTCCTCCAGCTCCGTTTTTCGTTCTCAAGATTGCTTTGGCTATTCGGGGTCTTTTGTTTTTCCAAACAAATTTTGAAATTTTTTGTTCTACTTCTGTGAAAAATGCCAGTGGTAGTTTGATAGGGATTGCATTGAATCTGTAGATTGCTTTGGGTAGTAGAGTCATTTTCACAATATTGATTCTTCCAATCCAGGAGCATGGTATATCTCTCCATCTATTTATATCATCTTTAATTTCTTTCATCAGTGTCTTATAATTTTCTGCATACAGGTCTTTTGTCTCCTTAGGTAGGTTTATTCCTAGATATTTTATTCTTTTTGTTGCAATGGTAAATGGGAGTGTTTTCTTGATTTCATTTTCAGATTTTTCATCATTAGTGTACAGGAATGCCAGAGATTTCTGTGCATTAATTTTGTATCTTGCTACTTTACCAAATTCATTGATTAGCTCTAGTAGTTTTTCGGTAGCATCTTTAGGATTCTCTATGTATAGTATCATGTCATCTGCAAACAGTGACAGCTTTACTTCTTCTTTTCCAATTTGGATTCCTTTTATTTCCTTTTCTTCTCTGATTGCTGTGGCTAAAACTTCCAAAACTATGTTGAATAAGAGTGGTGAGAGTGGGCAGCCTTGTCTTGTTCCTGATCTTAGTGGAAATGGTTTCAGTTTTTCACCATTGAGGACAATGTTGGCTGTGGGTTTGTCATATATGGCCTTTATTATGTTGAGGAAAGTTCCCTCTATGCCTACTTTCTGCAGGGTTTTTATCATAAATGGGTGTTGAATTTTGTCGAAAGCTTTCTCTGCATCTATTGAGATGATCATATGGTTTTTCTCCTTCAACTTGTTAATATGGTGTATCACATTGATTGATTTGCGTATATTGAAGAATCCTTGCATTCCTGGAATAAACCCCACTTGATCATGGTGTATGATCCTTTTAATGTGCTGTTGGATTCTGTTTGCTAGTATTTTGTTGAGGATTTTTGCATCTATGTTCATCAGTGATATTGGCCTGTAGTTTTCTTTCTTTGTGACATCCTTGCCTGGTTTTGGTATCAAGGTGATGGTGGCCTCGTAGAATGAGTTTGGGAGTGTTCCTTCCTCTGATATTGTTTGGAAGAGTTTGAGAAGGATGGGTGTTAGCTCTTCTCTAAATGTTTGATAGAATTCGCCTGTGAAGCCATCTGGTCCTGGGCTTTTGTTTGATGGAAGATTTTTAATCACAGTTTCAATTTCAGTGCTTGTGATTGGTCTATTCATATTTTCTATTTCTTCCTGAGTCAGTCTTGGTAGGTTGTGCATTTCTAAGAATTTGTCCATTTCTTCCAGGTTGTCCATTTTATTGGCATAGAGTTGCTTATAGTAATCTCTCATGATCTTTTGTATTTCTGCAGTGTCAGTTGTTACTTCTCCTTTTTCATTTCTAATTCTACTGATTTGAGTCTTCTCCCTTCTTTTCTTGATGAGTCTGGCTAATGGTTTGTCAATTTTGTTTATCTTCTCAAAGAACCAGCTTTTAGTTTGGTTGATCTTTGCTATCGTTTCCTTCATTTCTTTTTCATTTATTTCTGATCTGATCTTTATGATTTCTTTCCTTCTGCTAACTTTGGGGGTTTTTTGTTCTTCTTTCTCTAATTGCTTTAGGTGCAGGGTCAGGTTGTTTACTCGAAATGTTTCCTGTTTCTTAAGGTGGGATTGTATTGCTATAAACTTCCCCCTTAGAACTGCTTTTGCTGCGTCCCATAGGTTTTGGGTCGTCGTGTCTCCATTGTCATTTGTTTCTAGGTATTTCTTAATTTCCTCTTTGATTTCTTCAGTGATCACTTCGTTATTGAGTAGTGTATTGTTTAGCCTCCATGTGTTTGTATTTTTTACAGATCTTTTCCTGTAATTGATGTCTAGTCTCATAGCATTGTGGTCGGAAAAGATACTTGATACAATTTCAATTTTCTTAAATTTACCAAGGCTTGATTTGTGACCCAAGATATGATCTATCCTGGAGAATGTTCCATGAGCACTTGAGAAAAATGTGTATTCTGTTGTTTTTGGGTGGAATGTCCTATAAATATCAATTAAGTCCATCTTGTTTAATGTATCATTTAAAGCTTGTGTTTCCTTATTTATTTTCATTTTGGATGATCTGTCCATTGGTGAAAGTGGGGTGTTAAAGTCCCCTACTATGATTGTGTTACTGTCGATTTCCCCTTTTATGGCTGTTAGTATTTGCCTTATGTATTGAGGTGCTCCTATGTTGGGTGCATAAATATTTACAATTGTTATATCTTCTTCTTGGATCGATCCCTTTATCGTTATGTAGTGTCCTTCTTTGTCTCTTCTAATAGTCTTTATTTTAAAGTCTATTTTGTCTGATATAAGAATTGCTACTCCAGCTTTCTTTTGATTTCCATTTGCATGGAATATCTTTTTCCATCCCCTTACTTTCAATCTGTATGTGTCTCTAGGTCTGAAGTGGGTCTCTTGTAGACAGCATATATATGGGTCTTGTTTTTGTATCCATTCAGCCACTCTGTGTCTTTTGGTGGGAGCATTTAGTCCATTTACATTTAAGGTAATTATTGATATGTATGTTCCTATTCCCATTTCCTTAATGGCTTTGGGTTCGTTATTGTAGGTATAGTCCTTCTGTTGTGTTTCTTGCCTAGAGAAGTTCCTTTAGCATTTGTTGTAAAGCTGGTTTGGTGGTGCTGAACTCTCTCAGCTTTTGCTTGTCTGTAAATGTTTTAATTTCTCCATCAAATCTGAATGAGATCCTTGCTGGGTAGAGTAATCTTGGTTGCAGGTTTCTCTCCTTCATCACTTTAATTATGTCCTGCCACTCCCTTCTGGCTTGTAGAGTTTCTGCTGAGAGATCAGCTGTTAACCTGATGGGGATTCCCTTGTGTGTTATTTGTTGTTTTTCCCTTGCTGCTTTTAATATGATTTCTTTGTGTTTAATTTTTGACAGTTTGATTAATATGTGTCTTGGCGTATTTCTTCTTGGATTTATTCTGTATGGGACTCTCTGTGCCTCCTGGACTTGATTAACTATTTCCTTTCCCATATTAGGCAAGTTTTCAACTATAATCTCTTCAAATATTTTCTCAGTCCCTTTCTTTTTCTCTTCTTCTTCTGGAACCCCTATAATTCGAATGTTGGTACGTTAAATGTTGTCCCAGAGGTCTCTGAGACTGTCCTCTGTTCTTTTCATTCTTTTTTCTTTATTTTTCTCTGCATCAGTTATTTCCACTATTTTATCTTCCACCTCACTTATCCGTTCTTCTGCCTCAGTTATTCTGCTATTGATCCCATCTAGAGTATTTTTCATTTCATTTATTGTGTTTTTAATCGATGCTTGATCCATCTTTAGTTCTTCTAGGTCCTTGTTAACTGTTTCTTGCATATTGTCTATTCTATTTCCAAGATTTTGGATCTGGGAAATAGAATCTTGGATCAGCTTTACTATCATTATTCTGAATTCTTTTTCAGGTAGACTGCCTATTACCTCTTCATTTGTTAGGTCTGGTAGGTTTTTATCTTGCTCCTTCACCTGCTGTGTGTTTTTCTGCTTTCTCATTTTGCTTATGTTACTGTGTTTGGGGTCTCCTTTTTGCAGGCTGCAGATTCGTAGTTCCCGTTGTTTTTGGTGTCTGTCCCCCGTGGCTAAGGTTGTTTCAGTAGGTTGTGTAGGCTTCCTGGTGGGGGGGACTAATGCCTGTGTTCTGGTGGTTGAAGCTCGATCTTGTCTTTCTGGTGGACAGGTCCACGTCTGGTGGTGTGTTTTGGGGTGTCTGTGGCCTTATTATGTTTTTAGGTAGCCTCTCTGCTAATGGGTGGGGTTGTGTTCCTGCCTTGCTAGTTGCTTGGCATAGGGTGACCAGCACTGTAGCTTGCTGGTCGTTGACTGAAGCTGGGTGCTGGTGTTGAGATGGAGATCCCTGGGAGATTTTCGCTGCTTGATATTATGTGGAGCTGGGAGGTCTCTTGTGGACCCGTGTCCTGAAGTTGGCTCTCCCACTTCAGAGGCACAGCACTAACTCCTGGCTGCAGCACCAAGAGCCTTTCATCCACCCGGCTCAGAATAACAGTGAGAAAAAGTAGAGAGAAATAATTAGTAGAAGAAAGAAAGAGAGATTGAAAGAAAGGAAGAAGGGAAGAAAGGAAGGAAGGAAGGAAGAAAGAAAGAAAGGAGGGAGGGAGGAAGGATGGAAAGAAAGAAGGAAAGAAAGGAGGGAGGGAGGGAGGAATGAAAGCAAAAGGAAGAGTGAATGGAAGAAGAGAGGGAGGGAGGGAGGAAGGAAAGAAAGAAAGAAAGACAGGAGGGAGGGAGGGAGGGAGGAAGGAAAGAAAAAGAAAGTGGAAAGAAGAAGGGTGGGAGGGAGGGAGGGATGGAGGAAAGAAAAAGAAAGAAGGAAAGGAGGAGCGGAGGGAGGGAGGGAGGAAGGGAAGGGAGGAAAAAAAGAAAGAGCAGGTAAAGTAAAATAGAATAAAGTATGAAATATAGTAGCGTTATTAAAATTAAAAAGTAATTATTGAAAAAAAACACGGACCGAAAGAACCCTGGGACATATGGTGGAAGCAAAGCTATACAGAGAGAATCTTACACAGAAGATTACACATACACATTCACAAAAAGAGAGCAGGGGGAAAAATCAAAAATCTTGCTCTCCAAGTCCACCTCCTCGATTTGGGATAATTCGTTGTAAAAAGAGGAAAAGGGCGAAAAGTCTGAAATCTTGCTAAGTCCACCTCCTTAATTTGAGATAATTCGTTGTAAAAAGAGGAAAAAAAAAGGGGGGAAAGTCTTAAATCTTGTCCTCAAGGTCCACTTCCTCAATTTGGGATGATTCGCTGTCCATTCATGCACTCCACAGACGCAGGGCACATCAAATGGACCGTGGAGCTTTAATCCGCTGCCTCGGAGGCTGCACAGAGAGATTTCCCTGTCTCTGCTCTCACAGCTCCCGGGTCTCAGCCTTGGACCTGGCCCCGCCTCTGCGCGTAGGTCGCCGGAGGGCGTCCGTTCTTCGCTCAGACAGGAAGGGTTTAAAGGAGCCGCTGATTCGGGGGCTCTGGCTCACTCAGGCAGAGGGGAGGGAGGGGAATGCCCTCTCCTCGCGCAGCAGGCAACAAAAGGGAAAAAAGTCTCTTGCCTCTCCGGTAGCTCCAGACCCTTTCCCCGGACTCCCTCCGGGCTAGCACTAACCCCTTCAGGGTCTCTTCCTGCCGCCAGCCCCAGACCTCTCCCTGCGCTCCGACTGAAAGCCGATACCCGAGCCTCAGCTCCCAGCCCCGCCCGCCCTGGCGGCCGAGCAGACAAGTCTCTCGGGCTGGTGTGTGCCTGAGGGCACCGATCCTCTGTGCCAAAATCTCTCTGCTTTGCCCTCCACACCCCTGTTGCTGTGCTCTCCTCCGCTACTCCGAAGCTTTCCCCCTCCGCCACCTGCAGTCTCCGCCCGCGAAGGGGCTTGTAGTGTGTAGAAACCTTCCCTCCTTCACGGCTCCCTCCCACTGGTGCAGGTCCCGTCCATATCCTATTGTCTCTGTTTATTCTGTTTTTTCTTTTGACCTACCCAGGTATGTGGGGAGTTTCTTGCCTTTTGGGGGGTCTGAGGTCTTCTGTCAGCGTTCAGTAGGTGTTCTGTTGGAGTTGTTCCACGTGTAGATGAATTTCTGATGTATCTGTGGGGAGGAAGGTGATCTCCGCGTCTTACTCTTCCGCCATCTTCCTCCGGCTCCCCTGCATGAGCTGTTTATAAATTTTGGAGATTAATCCTTTGTCAGTTGCTTCATTTGCAAATATTTTCTCCCATTCTGAGGGTTGTCTTTTGGTCTTGTTTATGGTTTCCTTTGCTGTGCAAAAGCTTTGAAGTTTCATTAGGTCCCATTTGTTTATCTTTGTTTTTATTTCCATTTCTCTAGGAGGTGGGTCCAAAAGGATCTTGCTGTGATTTATGTCATAGAGTGTTCTACCTATGTTTTCCTCTAAGAGTTTGATAGTTTCTGGCCTTACATTTAAGTCTTTAATCCATTTTGAGCTTATTTTTGTGTATGGTGTTAGGGAATGATCTAATCTCAAACTTTTACATGTCCCTGTCCAGTTTTCCCAGCACCACTTATTGAAGAGGCTGTCCTTTCTCCACTGTACATTCCTGCCTCCTTTATCAAAGATAAGTTGGCCATATGTGCGTGGGTTTATCTCTGGGCTTTCTATCCTGTTCCATTGATCTATCTTTCTGTTTTTGTGCCAGTACCACACTGTCTTGATTACTGTAGCTTTGTAGTATAGTCTGAAGTCAGGGAGCCTGATTCCTCCAGCTCCGTTTTTCGTTCTCAATGTTGCTTTGGCTATTCGGGGTCTTTTGTTTTTCCAAACAAATTTTGAAATTTTTTGTTCTAGTTCTGTTAAAGATGCCAGTGGTAGTTTGATAGGGATTGCATTGAATCTGTAGATTGCTTTGGGTAGTAGAGTCATTTTCACAATATTGATTCTTCCAATAGAGGAACATGGTATATCTCTCCATCTATGTGTATCATCTTTAATTTCTTTCATCAGTGTCTTATAATTTTCTGCATACAGGTCTTTTGTCTCCTTTGGTAGGTTTATTCCTAGATATTTTATTCTTTTTGTTGCAATGGTAAATGTGAGTGTTTTCTTGATTTCACTTTCAGATTTTTCATCATTAGTGTACAATAATGCCAGAGATTTCTGTGCATTAATTTTGTATCCTGCTACTTTACCAAATTCATTGATTAGCTCTAGTAGTTTTCTCGTAGTGTCTTTAGGATTCTCTATGTATAGTATCATGTCATCTGCAAACAGTGACAGCTTTACTTCTTCCTTTTCAATTTGTATTCCTTTTATTTCTTTTTCTTCTCTGATTGCTGTGGCTAAAACTTCCAAAACTATGTTGAATAAGAGTGGTGAGATTGGGCAGTCTTGTCTTGTTCCTGATCTTAGTGGAAATGGTTTCAGTTTTTCACCATTGAGGACGATGTTGGCTGTGGGTATGTCATATATGGCCTTTATTATGTTGAGGAAAGTTCCCTCTATGCCTACTTTCTGCAGGGCTTTTATCATAAAGGGTGTTGAATTTTGTCGAAAGCTTTCTCTGCATCTATTGAGATGATCATATGGTTTTTCTCCTTCAGTTTGTTAATATCGTGTATCACGTTGATTGATTTGCATATATTGAAGAATCCTTGCATTCCTGGAATAAACCCCACTTGATCATGGTGTATGATCCTTTTAATGTGCTGTTGGATTCTGTTTGCTAGTATTTTGTTGGGGATTTTTGCATGTATGTTCAACAGTGATGTTGGCCGTTAGTTTTCTTTCTTTGTGACATCCTTGTCTGGTTTTGGTATCAAGGTGATGGTGGCCTCATAGAATGAGTTTGGGAGTGTTCCTCCCTCTGCTATATTTTGGAAGAGTTTGAGAAGGATAGGTGTTAGCTCTTCTCTAAATGTTTGATAGAATTCACCTGTGAAGCCATCTGGTCCTGGGCTTTTGTTTTTTGGAAGATTTTAAATCACAGTTTCAATTTCAGTGCTTGTGGTTGGTCTATTCATATTTTGTATTTCTTCCTGATTCAGTCTTGGCAGGTTGTGCATTTCTAAGAATTTGTCCATTTCTTCCAGGTTGTCCATTTTATTGGCATAAAGTTTCTTGTAGTAATCTCTCATGATCTTTTGTATTTCTGCAGTGTCAGTTGTTACTTCTCCTTTTTCATTTCTAATTCTATTGATTTGAGTCTTCTCCCTTTTTTTCTTGATGAGTCTGGCTAATGGTTTATCAATTTTGTTTATCTTCTCAAAGAACCAGCTTTTAGTTTTATTGATCTTTGCTATCGTTTCCTTCATTTCTTTTTCATTTATTTCTGATCTGATTTTTATGATTTCTTTCTTTCTGCTAACTTTGGAGGGTTTTTGTTCTTCTTTCTCTAATTGCTTTAGGTGCAAGGTCAGGTTGTTTGTTCGAGATGTTTCCTGTTTCTTAAGGTGGGATTGTATTGCTATAAACTTCCCTCTTAGAACTGCTTTTGCTGCATCCCATAGGTTTTGGGTCGTCGTGTCTCCATTGTCATTTGTTTCTACGTATTTTTTGATTTCCTCTTTGATTTCTTCAGTGATCACTTCGTTATTAAGTAGTGTATTGTTTAGCCTCCATGTGTTTGTATTGTTTACAGATCTTTTCCTGTAATTGATATCTAGTCTCATAGCATTGTGGTCAGAAAAGATACTTGATACAATTTCAGTTTTCTTAAATTTACCAAGGCTTGATTTGTGACCCAAGGTATGATCTATCCTAGAGAATGTTCCATGAGCACTTGAGAAAAATGTGTATTCTGTTGTTTTTGGATGGAATGTCCTATAAATATCAATTAAGTCCATCTTGTTTAATGTATCATTTAAAGCTTGTGTTTCCTTATTTATTTTCATTTTGGATGATCTGTCCATTGGTGAAAGTGGGGTGTTGAAGTCCCCTACTATGAGTGTGTTACTGTCGATTTCCCCTTTTATGGCTGTTAGTATTTGCCTTATGTATTGAGGTGCTCCTATGTTGGGTGCATAAATATTTACAATTGTTATATCTTCTTCTTGGATCGATCCCTTGATCATTATGTAGTGTCCTTCTTTGTCTCTTCTAATAGTCCTTACTTTAAAGTCTATTTTGTCTGATATGAGAATTGCTACTCCAGGTTTCTTTTGATTTCCATTTGCATGGAATATCTTTTTCCATCCCCTTACTTTCAGTCTGTATGTGTCTCTAGGTCTGAAGTGGGTCTCTTGTAGACAGCATATATATGGGTCTTGTTTTTGTATCCATTCAGCCAATCTGTGTCTTTTGGTGGGAGCATTTAGTCCATTTACATTTAAGGTAATTATTGATATGTATGTTCCTATTCCCATTTCCTTAATTGTTTTGGGTTCATTATTGTAGGTCTTTTCCTTCTGTTGTCTTTCTTGCCTAGAGAAGTTCCTTTAGCATTTGTTGTAAAGCTGGTTTGGTGGTGCTGAACTCTCTCAGCTTTTTCTTGTCTGTAAACGTTTTAATTTCTCCATCAAATCTGAATGAGATCCTTGCTGGGTAGAGTAATCTTGGTTGCAGGTGTTTCTCCTTCATCACTTTAATTATGTCCTGCCACTCCCTTCTGACTTGTAGAGTTTCTGCTGAGAGATGAGCTGTTAACCTGATGGGGATTCCCTTGTGTGTTATTTGTTGTTTTTCCCTTGCTGCTTTTAATATGTTTTCTTTGTGTTTAATTTTTGACAGTCTGATTAATATGTGTCTTGGCGTATTTCTCCTTGGATTTATTATGTTTGGGACTCTGTGTGCCTCCTGGACTTGATTAACTATTTCCTTTCCCATATTAGGCAAGTTTTCAACTATAATCTCTTCAAATATTTTCTCAGTCCCTTTCTTTTTCTCTTCTTCTTCTGGAACCCCTATAATTCGGAAGTTGGTGCATTTAATCTTGTTCCAGAGGTCTCTGAGACTGTCCTCTGTTCTTTTCATTCTTTTTTCTTTATTCTGCTCTGCAGCAGTTATTTCCACTATTTTATCTTCCACGTCACTTATCAATGGATAAGTGCCTCAGTTATTCTGCTATTGATCCCATCTAGAGTACTTTTAATTTCATTTATTGTGTTTCTCATCGTTGCTTGATTCAGCTTTAGTTCCTCTAGGTCCTTGTTAACTGTTTCTTGCATTCTGTCTGTTCTATTTCTAAGATTTTGGATCATCTTTACTATCATTATTCTGAATTCTTTTTCAGGTAGACTGCCTATTTCCTCTTCATTTGTTAGGTCTGGTGGGTTTTTATCTTGCTCCTTCACCTGCTGTGTGTTTTTCTGTCTTCTCATTTTGCTTATCTTACTGTGTTTGGGGTCTCCTTTTTGCAGGCTGCAGATTCATAGTTCCCGTTGTTTTTGGTGTCTGTCCCCAGTGGCTAAGGTTGTTTCAGTGGGTTGTGTAGGCTTCCTGTTGGAGGGGACTGGTGCCTGTGTTCTGGTGGATGAGGCTCAATCTTGTCTTTCTGGTGGACAGGTCCACGTCTGGTGGTGTGTTTTGGGGTGTCTGTGGCCTTATTATGTTTTTAGGCAGCCTCTCTGCTAATGGGTGGGGTTGTGTTCCTGTCTTGATAGTTGTTTGGCATAGGGTGTTCAACACTGCAGTTTGCTGGTCGTTGAGTGAAGCTGGGTGCTGGTGTTGAGATGGAGATCTCTGGGAGATTTTCGCCGTTTGTTATTATGTGGAGCTGGGAGGTCTCTTGTGGACCAGTGCCCTGAAGTTGGCTCTCCCACTTCAGAGCCACAGCAGTGACTCCTGGGTTTAGCACCAAGAGCCTTTCATCCCACTGGCTTAGAATGAAAGGGAGAAAAAGTAGAAAGGCAGAATTAGTAGAAGAAGAAAGAAAAAGAAAGAAAGAAGAAAGAAAGAAACAAAGAAAGAAAGGAGGGAGGGAGGGAGGCAGGAAGGAGGGAAGGTAGGAAAAAGAGAAAGGGAGAAGATAAAGTAAAATAGAATAAAGTATGATAAAATATAAGAGTTATTAAAATAAAAAAGTAATTATTAAAAAAAAACAGACAGATAGAACCCTGGGACAAATGGTGGAAGCAAAGCTATACAGACAAAATCTCACACAGAAGCATACACATAGACATTCACAAAAAGAGGAAAAGGGGAAAAAAATCATAAATCTTGCTCTCAAAGTCCACCTCCTCAATTTGGGATAATTCGTTGTAAAAAAAGGAAAAGGGGAAAAAATCATGAAACTTGTTCTCAAAGTCCACCTTCTCAATTTGGGATGATTCATTGTCTATTCAGGTATTCCACAGATGCAGGGTACATTAACTTGATTGTGGAGCTTTAATCCACTGCTTCTGAGACTGCTGGGAGAGATTTCCCTTTCTCTTCTTTATTCTCACAGCTCCCGGGGCTCAGCTTTGGATTTGGCCCCGCCTCTGCGTGTAGGTCACCGGAGGGCATCTGTTCTGCGCTCAGACAGGATGGGGTTAAAGCAGCAGCTGCTTCGGGGATTCTGGCTCACTGAGGCCGGGGGGAGGGAGGGGTACGGAGTGTGGGGCAAGCCTGCGACAGCAGAGGCCGGTGTGATGTTGCACCGGCCTAAAGCACGCCGTGCGTTCTCCCGGGGAAGTTGTCCCTGGATCCCGGGACCCTGGCAGTGGCGGGCTGCACAGGCTCCCTGGAAGGCAGGTGTGGAGAGTGACCTGTGCTTGCACACAGGCTTCTTGGTGGCGGTGGCAGCAGCCTTAGCATCTCATGCCCGTCTCTGGGGTCCGCCCAGTTAGCCGCGGCTTGCGCCCGTCTCTGGAGCTCCTTTAAGTAGCGCTCTTAATCCCCTCTCCTCATGCACCAGGAAACAAAGAGGGAAGAAAAAGTCTCTTGCCTCTTCGGCAGGTCCAGACTTTTTTCCGGACTCCCTCCCAGCCAGCCGTGGTACACTAACCCCTTCAGGCTGTGTTCACGCTGCCAACCCCAGTCCTCTCCCTGCGCTCCGACCGAAACCCGAAACCCGAGCCTCAGCTCCCAGCCCCGCCCACCCCAGCGGCCGAGCCGACAAGCCTCTCAGGCTGGTGAGTGCCGGTCACCACTGATCCTCTGTGCGGGAATCTCTCCGCTTTGCCCTCCGCTCTCCTGTTGCTGTGGTCTCCTCCACTACTCCGAGGCTTTCCCCCTCCGCCACCTGCAGTCTCCGCCCGCGAAGCGGCTTCCTAGTGTGTGGAAACCTTTCCTCCTTCATGGCTCCCTCCCACTGATGCAGGTCCCGTCCCTATCCTTTTGTCTCTGTTTATTCTTTTTTCTTTTGCCCTACCGAGGTACGTGGGGAGTTTCTTGCCTTTTGGGGGGTCTGAGGTCTTCTGCCAGCGTTCAGTAGGTGTTCTGTAGGAGTTGTTCCACGTGTAGATGAATTTCTGATGTATCTGTGGGGAGGAAGGTGATCTCTGCGTCTTACTCTTAGGCCATCTTTCTGGGCTCTCCCCTGCACTCCTTTAATCTGGCCTCAGGTGGTCTCTTGATGAGGTTCTCTGGTTCCTTTAATCTGGCCTCAGGTGGTCTTCTCTGGAATGAAGAATGCTACCATCTTCCATTTGTTGGGTGTTTTGTTCTATAAAGAGCTCAAAGATACTGTTCTGTGTATCCCTTGAGGTGGAACCAGGACCCTGCACGAAGGCTGCACTGTTGTTTCTTGGCTGTTCTTCTCTTATCTCTCCATCCCCTTCCTTCCCTGATTGACAACTATTCGAATCTGCCCTTTGGAACTCAGGGAGTGTCAAGGAGGCTGGAGTCTCTTCCCTATAAACAAGAAACGGGGGACACAGAAAGGCTTCCATGTCCAGGAGCACCACAGGGTCCTGATTGGTTTCACTACTAAGAGGTCTGTAGTACAGCTTACAGGAGGCTGGGCAACTGTGCTTCGCTCCTCTTTACATTGCACATGATTTTTTAAGAGCTTTATTGAGGTATGATTTACACAGGTCTTTAGGTCTTTACATATCATATAATTCACCTGTTTGTGCAATTCAATTTTTAGTAAATGTACAGAGTTGTGCAGCCTTCACCAAAATCCAATTTTAGGGCATTTCCATGTGTATGATATTTCAAAAATATATTACTGTACTTTTCTTCTGCTGTTTCTGAGTACCTGCTCTTCTCTGCAAGTAGATGTCTGCCTGAGAGAGATTGTGACCTTTGCGGGTAGAATGCAAAGAGAAAGACAATTACTGTTTAGATTACTATGGTCAAAATAAGAGTTTCAAAGCAAAACAATAGTTTTGCAAGACAGACTATTGCCTTCAGATAGGACTTTCTAAATTCTTTAATTTTTTTTGGCCACGCTGCACAGCATGCAGATCTTAGTTCCCCGACCAGGGATGGAAATTGTGCCCCCTGCAGTGGAAGCACAGAGTCTTAACCCCTGGACCACCAGGGAAGTCCCCTCTAAATTCTTTTATTTCCCCTTGAACATGATCTACTAAACCTAGGAGGCAAAAATCATGGAGTTTTGTCCATAGTACAGAGAAGATCCCCTTGTGCACCTTTAGAGGTTATCCATAAAGCTAGGGTCAAAAAAGATAATTTTTAATGTAAAAAACTTCAGTGAAAAAAATCTCCACTTAAGACCTGAAGAGATAATGGGTACAGAAAAAGAGATTGAAGCAAGATACGTCAGTGCTGAAAGACTTGTCTCTATTTCATATTACTTGAGATCAAAGCCAAGGGACAGTGAGGGGCAGTAGATCATTTACATAGTAATTTAATGGAAACACTGAATAACAGAGATCTTTACCAACTTCTCTTGGAGGAGACCACCTTGCAACCTCTTCAGAGCAAAAAGTGATGGCTCACTGAGGTGGATAGAGAGAGAGAGGCTGGACTTAGCTCTTCAGGAGGTGGAGGTGACTCAGAAAGACCCTCTTTTCCTCAGAGGGAGGTAGCTGGATAAACTACCCTTGATCCTCCCAAGGGTCTCTGATGAGGATGAAGGTAGAAACAGTAGGATAAACCTGCTCTATTAGGGAGCTGATGAAGAATGTGGCATAAGCCCAGAGGGGTCTTTATCATTACCAACAACCAAGGTGAGTCCGTCTTAGGCAGGGATCACCCCCAGTATCTGACCACGATGAGAGAGAAGAGACCACAAGTATGCCTCAGCCATGACTGCCAGGTGGGAGAGAAATAAAGATGTAGATAAGTGAGATTGCTAGAGACAAAGGTGCCTGGGAGCCTACATGGATCCAAGGACCCCACCACTCTTCCACCATCCTGAAGTTGAGTAACATAATGCTTTCCTCCCCATGTACCTAGAAGCCACCAGAAAGAACACATGGAGACAGGGGAGTGAAAATCTGAGAGATCAAGCATTTTTATTGAGCATTGTAAAACTGAGCATTGCCTAAAGTGACTGTTTAATTTATCATAGCTGACCACATTTTAACAAGATTGGATTAAATAGAGGAAATTTTGTCAACTCCTTCCATCAGTGGAGACCCATGGGGAAGATAAGATCAATTAGAGAACAAAATAAAGATACAAGAAACCTTGTTTTATTATACTTTGCTTTATTGCACTTCCCAGATACTGCGTTTTTTTACAAATTGAAGGTTTGTGGCAACCCTGTGTTGAGCAAGTATATTGGCGCCATTTTTCCAACAGTATTTTCTCATGTCATGTCTCTATATCACATTTTGGTAACTCTCACAATATTTAAAAATTTATTATTATTATTATTATTATTATATATTTTATGGTGATCTGTGATTAATGGGCCTTGAAGTTACTATTATAATTATTTTTCAGCACCAGGAACCATGCCCATATAAAATGGTGAATTTAATTGATAAATGTGTGAGTTCTGACTGCTCCACTGACTGCTCTTCCCCATCTCTCTCCCTCTCCTTGGGCCTCCCTATTCCCTGAGACAGCAATGCTGAACTTCTGCCATTAATAACCCTGAAGTGGCCTCTAAGTGTTCCAGTGAAAGGAAGCATCCCAAGTCTTTCACTTTATTTTATTTTTTTTAACATCTTTATTGGAGTATAATTGCTTTACAATGCTGTGTCAGTTTCTGCTTTATAACAAAGCATATCAGCTATACATATACATACATCCCCAGATCCACTCCCTCTTGCGTCTCCCTCCCACCCTCGCTATGGCACCCCTCTAGGTGGTCACAAAGCACCAAGCTGATCTCCCTGTGCTCTGCGGTTGCTTCCCACCAGCTATCTATTTTACGTTTGGTAGTGTGTATATGTCCATGCCACCCTCCCACTTTGTCCCAGCCTACACTTCCCCCTCCCCGTATCCTCAAGTCCATTCTCTAGTAGGTCTGTGTCTTTATTCCCGTCTTGCCCCTAGGTTCTTCATGACCCCCCCCTTTTTTTTTTAGATTCCATATATATGTGTTAGCATACGTTATTTGTTTTTCTCTTTCGGACTTATTCACTCTGTATGACAGGCTCTACATCCATTTACCTCACTACAAATAACTCAATTTCGTTTCTTTTTATAGCTGAGGAATATTCCATTGTATATATATGCCACATCTTCTTTATCTATTCATCTGTCGATGGACACTTATGTTGCTTCCATGTCCTGCCTATTGTAAAGAAAGGTGCAATGAACATTGTGGTATATGACTCCTTTTGAGTTATGGTTTTCTCAGGGTATATGCCCAGTAGTGGGATTGCTGGGTCATATGGTAGTTCTATTTGTAGTTTTTTAAGGAACCTGCATACTGTTCTCCATAGTGTCTGTATCAATTTACATTCCCACCAACAGTGCAAGAGTGTTCCCTTTTCTCCACACCCTATCCAGCATTTATTGTTTGTCGATTTTTTGATGATGGCCATTCTGACCAGTGTGAGATGATATCTCATTGTAGTTTTGATTTGCATTTCTCTAATGATTACTGATGTTGAGCATTCTCTCATGTGTTTGTTGGAAATCTGTATATCTTCTTTGGAGAAATGTCTATTTAGGTCTTCTGCCCATTTTTGGATTCAGTTGTTTGTTTTTTTGATATTGAGCTGCATGAGCTGCTTGTCAATTTTGGAGATTATCCTTTGTCAGTTGCTTCATTTGCAAATATTTTCTCCCATTCTGAGGGTTGTCTTTTGGTCTTGTTTATGGTTTCCTTTGCTGTGCAAAAGCTTTAAAGTTTCATTAACTCCCATTTGTTTATTTTTGTTTTTGTTTCCATTTCTCTAGGAGGTGGGTCAAAAAGGATCTTGCTGTGATTTATGTCATAGAGTGTTCTGCCTATGTTTTCCTCTAAGAGTTTGATAGTGTCTGGCCTTACATTTAGGTCTTTAATCCATTTTGAGTTTATTTTTTTGTATGGTGTTAGGGAGTGTTCTAATTTCATTATTTTACATGTAGTTGTCCAGTTTCCCCAGCGCCACTTACTGAAGAGACTGTCTTTTCTCCATTGTATATCCTTACCTCCTTTGTCATAGATTAGTTGACCATAGGTGCATGGGTTTATCTCTGGGCTTTCTATCCTGGTCCTTTGATCTATATTTCTGTTTTTGTGCCAGTACCATACTGTCTTGATTACTGCAGCTTTGTAGTATAGTCTGAAGTCTGGGAGCCTGATTCCTCCAGCTCCATTTTTCTTTCTCAGGATTGGTTTGGCTATTTGGGGTCTTTTGTGTTTCCATACAAATTGTGAAATTTTTTGTTCTAGCTCTGAGAAAAATGCCACTTGTAGTTTGATAGGGGTTGCATTGAATCTGTAGATTGCTTTGGGTAGTATAGTCATTTTTACAGTGTTGATTCTTCCGATCCAAGAACATGGTATATCTCTCCATCTGTTTGTATCAATCTTTAATTTCTTTCATCAGTGTCTTATAGTTTTCTGCATATAGGTCTTTTGTCTCCTTAGGTAAGTTTATTCCTAGGTATTTTATCCTTTTTGTTGCAATGGTAAATGGAAGTGTTTCCTTAATTTCTCTTTCAGATTTTTCATCATTACTGTATAGGAATGCAAGAGATTTCTGTGCATTAATTTTGTATCCTGCTACTTTACCAAATTCATTGATTAGCTCTAGTAGTTTTCTGGTAGCATCTTTAGGATTCTCTCTGTATAGTAGCATGTCATCTGGAAACAGTGACAGCTTTACTTTTTCTTTTCCAATTTGTATTCCTTTTATTTCTTTTTCTTCTCTGATTGCCATGGCTAGTACTTCCAAAACTATGTGGAATAATAGTGGAGAGAGTGGATATCCTTGTCTTGTTCCTGATCTTAGAGGAAATGCTTTCAGTTTTTCACCATTGAGAATGGTGTTTGCTGTGGGTTTGTTGTATATGGCCTTTATTATGTTGAGGTAGGTTCCCTCTATGCCCACTTTCTGCAGAGTTTTTATCACAAATGGGTGTTGAATTTTGTTAAAAACTTTTTCTGCAGCTATTGAGATGATCATATGGTTTTTATTCTTCAATTTGTTAACATGGTGTGTCACATTGATTGATTCGCATATAATGAATTCTTGCATCCCTGGGATAAATCCCACTTGATCATGGTGTATGATCCTTTTAATGTGTTGTTGGATTCTGTTTGCTAGTATTTTGTTGAGGATTTTTGCATGTATATTCATTAGTGATATTGGTCTGAAATTTTCTTTTTTTGTAGTATCTTTGTCTGGTTTTGGTATCAGGATGAAAGTGGCCTCATAGAATGAGTTTGGGAGTGTTCCTTCCTCTGCAATTTTTTGGAAGAGTTTGAGAAGGATGAGTGTTAGCCCTTTCTAAATGTTTGATAGAATTCACCTTGAAGCCATCTGGTCCTAGACTTTTGTTTGTTGGAAGATTTTTAATCACAGTTTCAATTTCATTACTTGTCATTGGTCTGTTCATATTTTCTATTTCCTCCTGGTTCAGTCTTGGAAGGTTATACCTTTCTAAGAATTTGTCGTTTTCTTCCAGGTTGTCCATTTTATTGGCATAGAGTTGCTTGCAATAGTCTCTTAGGATGCTTTGTATTTCTGTGCTGTCTATTGTAACTTCTCCTTCTTCATTTCTAATTTTATTGATTTGAGTCTTCTCCCTCTTTTTCTTGATGAGTCTGGCTAATGGTTTATCAATTTTGTTTATCTTCTCAAAGAACCAGCTTTTAGTTTTATTGATCTCTGCTATTGTTTTCCTTGTTTCTAATTCATTTATTTCTTCTCTGATCTGTATGATTTCTTTCCTTCTGCTAACTTTGGGTTTTGTTTGTTCTTCTTTCTCTAGTTCTTTTAGGTGTAATGTTAGATTGTTTATTTGAGATTTTTCTTGTTTCTTGAGGTAGGCTTGTATAGCTATAAACTTCCCTCTTGGAACTGCTTTTGCTGCATCCCATAGGTTTTGGGTCATCGTGTTTTTATTGTCATTTGTCTGTAGGTATTTTTTGATTTCTTCCGTCATCTCTTGATAATGCATTGTTTAGCCTCCATGTGTTTGTGTTTTTTACGTTTTTTTTCCCTGTCATTGATTTCTAATCTCATAGCATTGTGGTCAGAAAAGATGCTTGATATGATTTCAATTTTCCTAAATTTACTCAGGCTTGATTTGTGACCCAAGATGTGATCTATCCTGGAGAATGTTCCATGTGCACTTGAGAAAAAAGTGTAATCTGCTGTTCTCGGATAGAATTTCCTATAAATATGAGTTAAATCTATCTGGTCTACAGTGTCATTTAAAGCTTGTGTTTCTTTATTAATTTTCTGTTTGGATGATCTGTCCATTGGTGTAAGTGAGGTGTTAATGTCCCCCACTATTATTGTGTTACTGTCGATTTCCTCTTTTATACCTGTTAGCAGTTACTTTATGTATTGATATGCTCCTATGTTGGGTGCATATATATTTATAATTGTTACATCTTCTTCTTGGATTGATCCCTTGATCATTATGTAATGTCCTTCCTTGTCTCTTGTAACATTCTTTATTTTAAAGTCTATCTTATCTGATATGAGTATTGCTACTCCAGCTTCTTTTGATTTCCATTTGCATGGAGTATCTTTTTCCATCCCCTTACTTTCAGTCTGTATGTGTCCCTAGGTCTGAAGTAGGTCTCTTGTAGCCAGCATATATATGGGTCTTGTTTTTGTATCCATTCAGCCAGCCCGTGTCTTTTGGTTGGAGCATTTAATCCATTCACATTTAACATAATTATCGATATGTATTTTCCTATTACCATTTTCTTAATTGTTTTGGGTTTGTTTTTGTAGGTCCTTTTCTTCTCTTGTATTTCCGGCTTAGAGGAGTTCCTTTAGCATTTGTTGTAAAGCTGGTTTGGTGGCACTGAATTCTCTTAGCTTTTGCTTGTCTGTAAAGCTTTTGATTTCTCCATTGAATCTGAATGAGATCCTTGCTGGGTAGAGTAATCTTGGTTGTAGGTTCTTCCCTTTCATCACTTGAAATATATCATGCCACTCCCTTCTGGCTTGTAGAGCTTCTGCTGAGAAATCAGCTGTTAACCTTATGGGAGTTCCCTTGTATGTTATTTGTTGTTTTTCCCTTGCTGCTTTCAATCTTTAATTTTTGCCAATTTGATTACTATGTGTCTTGGCATGTTTCTCTTTGGGTTTATCCTGTATGGGACTTTCTGCACTTCCTGGACTTAGCTGGCTATTTCTTTTCCCATGTTAGGGAAATTTTCGACTATAATCTCTTCAAAAATTTTCTCAGTCCCTTTCTTTTTCTCTTTTCCTTCTGGGACCCCTATAATTCGAATGTTGGTGTGTTTAATGTTGTCACAGAGGTCTGTGAGTCTGTGCTCAAATCTTTTTATTCTTTTTTCTTTATTCTGCTCTGCCGTAGTTATTTCCACTATTTTATCTTCCAGATCACTTATCTGTTCTTCTGCCTCAGTTATTCTGCTCTTGATTCCTTGTAGAGTATATTTTAATTTCATTTATTGTGTTGTTCATCATTGTTTGTTTGCTCTTTAGTTCTTCTAGGTCTTTGTTAAACATTTTTTGTATTTTATCCATTCTTTTTCCAAGGTGTTGGATCATTTTTACTATTATTACTGTGAATTCTTTTTCAGGTAGACTGCCTGTTTCCTCTTCATTTGTTTGGTCTAGTGCGTTTTTACCTTGCTCCTTCATCTGCTGTGTGTTTCTCTGTCTTCTCATTTTGCTTAACTTACTGTGTTTGCAGTCTCCTTTTTGCAGGCTGCAAGTTTTTAGTTCCCTTTGTTTTTGGTGTCTGCCCCCAGTGGCTAAAGGTGGTTCAGTGGGTTGTGTAGGCTTCCTGTTGGAGGGGACTGGTGCCTGTGTTCTGGTGGATGAGGCTGGATCTTGTCTTTCTGGTGTGCAGGACCGCATCTGGTGGTGTGTTTTGGGGTGGCTGTGACCTTATTATGATTTTAGGTAGCCTCTCTGCTAATGGGTGGGGCTGTGTTCCTGTCTTACTAGTTGTTTTGCATAGGGTGTCGTGCAGTGTAGCTTGCTGTCGTTCAGTGGAACTGGGTCTTAGTGTTGAGATGGAGATCTTTGGGAGAGCTTTTGCTCCTTGGTATTACATGGAGCCAGAAGGTCTCTGGTGGACCAATGTCCTGAAGTCGGCTCTCCCACCTCAGAGGCACAGGTCTGACACCCGCCTGGAGCACCAAGCATGGCTCAGAAGAAAAGGGAGAAAAGAAGAAAGAAAGAAAGAGAAAAATGAAATAAAAAGAAGTTCTTAAAATAAAAAATTAAAAATAATTTTTTAAAATAAAAAAATTTTAAAGTAATAAAGAAAAGATAGAAAGAAGAGAGCAACCAAACCAAAAAACAAATCCTCCAATGATAACAAGCACTAAAGCTATACTAAAAACAAGAAACAAAAAAAACAAGAAAAAAACAAAAACAAACAAAAAAAGAGACAGACAGAACCCTAGGACAAATGGTAAAAGCAAAGCTATACAGACAAAATCACAAAAAGAAGCATACACATACACACTCACAAAAGGAGAAAAAGGAAAAATATATATATATTGTTGCTCCCAAAGTCTACCGTCTCAATTTTGGGATGATTCTGTCTACTCAGGTATTCCACAGATGCAGGGTACCTCAAGTTGATTGTGGAGATTTAATCCGCTGCTCCTGAGGCTGCTGGGAGAGATTTCCCTTTATATTCTTTGTTCGAACAGGTTCTGGGCTTCAGCTTTGGATTTGGCCCCGCCTCTGTGTGTAGGTCGCCTGAGGGTGTCTGTTCTTCCGCTCAGACTTGACGAGGTTAAAGTAGCAGCTGATAAGTGGGCTATGGCTCACTCAGGCTGGGGGGAGGGAGAGGTACGGAATACGGGGCAACCTGTATTTTGTAGGTCCTCTGTGGCGGCAGAGGCCGGCGTGACATTGCAACAGCCTGAGGTGTGCCATTTGTTCTCCCGGGGAAGTTGTCCCTGGATCACGGGACCCTGGCAGTGGCAGGCTGCACAGTTTCCCGGGAGGGGAGATGTGGATAGTGACCTGTGCTTGCACAGGGGCTTCTTGGTGGCTGCAGCAGCAGCCTTAGCATTTCATGCCCGTCTCTGGTGTCCACGCTGCGCTGATACCTGCGGCTCGCGCCCGTCTCTGGAGCTCATTTAGGTGGTGCTTTGAATCCCCTCTCCTCGCGCACTCTGAAACAATGGTCTCTTGCCTCTTAGGCAGGTGCAGACTTTTTCCTGGACCTCCTCCCGGCTAGCTGTGGCGGACTAGCCCCCTTCAGGCTGTGTTCACGCAGGCAAACCCAGTCCTCTCCCTGGGATCTGACCTCCGAGGCTCGAGCCTCAGCTCCCAGCCCCCACCCGTCCTGATGGGTGAGCAGACAAGCTTCTCAGGCTGGTGAGTGCTGGTAGGCACTAATCCTCTGTGAGGGAATCTCTCTGCTTTGCCCTCTGCACCCCTGTTGCTGTGCTCTCCTCCATGGCTCCAAACCTTCCCCTCCCCCACCCACTGTCTCCATCAGTGAAGGGGCTTCCTAGTGTGTGGAAACTTTTTCTCCTTCACAGCTCCCTCCCAGAGGTGCAGGTCATGTCCCTATTCTTTTGTCTCTGTTTTTTCTTTTTTCTTTTGCCCTACTCAGTTATGTGGGGAGTTTCTTGCCTTTTGGGAAGTCTGAGGTCTTCTGCCAGTGTTCAGTAGGTGTTCTGTAGGAGTTGTTACACACGTAGATGTATTTCTGATGTATTTGTGGGAAAGAAGTTGATCTCCAGGTCTTACTCTTCCACCATCTTGAAGGTCTCCCCCCAAGTCTTTCACTTTAAATCAAAAGATAGAAATGATTAAGCTTAGGAAGGCATGTGAAAAGCCCAGACAGACTAAAAGCTAGGCCTCTTGTGCCAAACTGTTAGCCAAGTTCTGAATGCAAAGGAAAAGTTCTTGAAGGAAATTAAAAGTGCTACTCAGTGAACACATGGATGACAAGAAAGAGAAACAGCCTTCTTGCTGATATGGAGAAAGTGGTAGTGGACTGGATAGAAGATCAAGCCAGACACAACATTCTCTTAAGCCAAAGCCACATCCAGAGCCAGGACCTAACTCTCCTTAATTCTAGGAAGGCTGAGAGAGGTAAGGAAGCTGCAGAAGAAAAGTTTGAAGCTAGCAGAGGTTGGTTCATGAGGTTTAAGGAAAGAAGTGTCTCCATAACATCACAGTGCAAAGTGAAGCAGCAAGTACTGATGTAGAAGCTGCAGCAAGTTCTCCTGAAAGTCTAGATAAGATAATTAATAAAAGTGGCTACACTAAATAACAGATTTTCAGTGTAGATGAAGCAGCCTTCTATTGGAAGGACTTTTATAGCTAGAGACGAAAAGTCAGTGCCTGACTTCTGAGCTTCAAAGGACAGGCTGACTCTCTTGTTTGGGGCTAATGCAGCTGGTGACTTTACATTGAAACCAATGCTCGTTTACCATTTCGAAATTTACCATTTTGAAAAAGGGCCCTTAGGAATTATGCTGAATCTACCCTGCCTGTGCTCTATAAATGGAACAGGAAAGCCTGTATGCAGCACATCTGTTGGCAACGTGGTTTACTGAATGTTTTAAGCCCATGATTGAGATGTATTGCTCAGAAAAAAGGTTCCTTTCAAAATATTACTGCTCATTGACAAGGCACCTAGTTACCCAAGAGCTCTGATGGAGATGTACAAAGAGATTAATGATGTTTTCAGGCCTGCTAACATGACATCCATTCTGCAGCCCATGGATCAAGGAGTCATTTCAACTTTCAAGTCTTATTATTTAAGAAATACATTTAGTAAGGCTATAGATAGGAATTCCTCTGATGGATCTGGGCAAAGTCAATTAAAAACCTGGAAAGGATTCACCATTCTAGATTCCATGAAGAACATTCATGATTCATGGGAAGAGGTCAAAATATCAACATTAACAGGAGTTTGAAAGAAGTTGATTCCGACCCTCATGGGTGACTTTGAGGGGTTCAAGACTTCAGTGGAGGAAGTCATTGCAGATGTGGTAGAAACAGCAAGAGAACTAGAATTAGACGTGGAGCCTGAAGATGGAACTGAATTATTGCATCTCATGTTAAAACTTAAACAGACGAGGAGTTGCTTCTTATGGTTGAGCAAAGAAATTGGTTTCCTGAGATGGAATCTACTCCTGGTGAAGATGCTTTGAAGCTTGCTGAAATGACAACAAAGGATTTAGAATAACTTTAGTTGAGGATTTGAGAGGTTTGACTCCAATTTGAAAGTAGTTCTACTGTGGGTCAAATGCTATCAAACAGCACTGCATGCTATAGAGAAATCATTCATGAAAGGAAGAGTCAATTGATGTGGCAGACTTCACTGCTGTCTTGTTTTAAGAAACTGCCGCAGCCTCCCCAGCCTTCAGCAGCCACAGCCCTGATCAGTCAGCAACATCAACATCCAGGCAAGACCCTCCACCAGCAAAAAGATTAGGACTCACTGTAAGCTCAGGTGATGGTTAACATTTTTTAGCAATAAAGTATTTTTAGTTAAGTGGGTTTTTGTTTGTTTGTTTTAGAGATAATGCTATTGCACACTTAACTGTAGCTGTAGCACTGACAAATCTTAAATTTTCACAATTCATTTGTTGCCTCAAATATATTGCTAAATCCTCCCTTTGTTTAGAGTATAGGGTAAACATGACTTTTATACACACTGGGAAACCAAAAAATTCACATGACTCGCTTTATTTGATATTCGCTTCATTGTGGTTGTCTGGAACTGAACCAGCAATATCTCCAAGGTATGTCAGTACTATATTTTCTCAGTATACCTGAGGGTCATACATGTAATCGTGCTACAAATAGCCTTGAAACAACTGAAATTGGCTGCTTTAGTGACTGCCCTTGACACTGGCACTGTCTTGGGGGAGTGCAGTTGCCAAAGACAAATGTGTGTAAAGCTGGATCTCAGGTCTGCTGATGAAGTGTTCCATGGCATGAGGCTTAGTAGATAAGTTCTCCACTTTTTAAAGAAGGGAAAGTAATGGCTGCCAAAAGTCAATCAGTCATATTGTAATTTGAAGCCAAAGTGTTCCTTCATTCATTCATGCCTATGAACTCTATTTAAGCAAAACAGTATAGAGAGGCTTTTGAGATAAAACAGGCTCACCTGCTCATCATCTCCATTAGTTCCTCCCCTGAGCCACTACCATGGAGGTCCTGAAACATTATAGGAATTCACAGTTCTGCAGAGCATTGATGAGGATTGCTTTTAGAAATGCTGGAATGTGATTTATGGTAATTACATGAATAGGAATTTAATTGAAAAAAGGGCTTTAGCCATAGAATCACTGACTGTTAGGGTGGCACGTCATCTTGTAGAGCACCATTTAACTGAGAACATCGTTAACCAGAGAGGTTAAAGTACTACTTGGCAGCCACAGAACTATATAGAGCCAGACTTGGGGCAAGAACCCCTACCCCATTCCAAATTCCAGGGTGTTCTTTCTGTGCATATTGTCACAGCAGAAAATTAAATGTAAGAAGTCAACTCCACAAAATACTGATTAAATCAGAGTTGGATTTATATTTGTTTCCACCAGCATCTGCCATGTCTTCATGCAGTGCTAAGAATTTCAGCATCCAGGAGCTTCTTAGTGGGAAGTATTGCAGAGCAACTATCTAAATTACTTGAGGTCTGCAAGCCGTTGTTAAATATTAAAATCTGTTTTGGTGATTTAGCTGTAGCATTGACAAATCTTAAATTCCCACACTCAATTTTTTGCCTCTTAAATGTATTGCTAAATCTTCCCTTTGTTTAAGTTTCTTAGCCAATAAGCCTATTCCCAATTCAGCACTCTAGATGCTATGTTGTTTGATCTTCTAATACTTTGTATCGACTTACAAAATCAATAGACTTAGTTGGTATTTTATGACATATCTGTTCTTTCAGATGCTATGTGGGCCAAAAAATACATCCAGGGAACATATTTTCCTCATATACATTTTCCTTATGGTATACTCTGCTATGCTATCTGCTCAGTTTTATTTCAGTACCTAGTTTGTATGAAGCAGTGATAGAGGAGAAAGAAAATCTATGAAAAATTGAATTTCCTAATATTTGTCCATGGCCTTATTTTTCAAGTTGATGGCACAACAAAAGAGAATTTTAGAAAGTAATTGTGGAACATACATATGATGACACTTTTGCCCAGAAGTGTTCAATACAATATGTCAGCTTAGCTTAGTTAATTGTTCTTTTATTGTTTCACCTGTGTTAGTCCAACCTCCCTGGCGAGAGTGGCTGCATGGTTTAGTGGAAAGAAAAGAGACATTGCAATCAATCATAGTTTAAATATCAGCTCTTTTCTTTGCCCTGCCAGCTATGTGACCTGCATAAATTTAATTAAACTCTTGGATCCACGTTTCCATATTTGTAGAATTGGGTGTAATACTTGCCTCATAAGGTGCTATGAAGATTTGTATAAAGACATGTAACATAAGTACCTAGTACAGTGTTGGTCTGGTCCATAGGCATTCAAAAAACAGTAGTCATTTGTTTTGATTTGGATTTTCCAGAAGCACTCAAGGATTGGAGCATAAGTAGTACCTTTGGAAGGTGGTCCCAGGGAAGCCAACAGAGATACCTTATAAAGCAAGTTATCACTGAGGGTAACTACAGCTTACTTCCACTGGGTAACTAGGAGTGTTAATGAAGAATACACCTCTCAGAGTTATCTCATATGAAGGACAAGAGAGCTGATGTTTACACATTAATTTTTATCACTTGTTGATTGAGGGATGCTGATATGGGTATTAATTTTTCAGAGCTTCTGATTTGCTATGTAAGTGGGCAGAATAGAAAGGCCACAGGCAAAGAGATGAAAGTGCTAGCACTTGGAAATCAGGTAGCTTGCACATGAATGAGACACCCGAAGAACCACCTTACCCAACTTTTGTTAACTATGATTACATTTCCTTATTGAAGACCTTTTTTGTTTTCCTAGATCCCTATACCATGGTGGGCAGAAGCCACTTCATACCAGCTCACGAGAGTGTCAGATATTCAGAAATATTGTAAGCTGATATGTAAACTATTGGTACCTTGAAATTAGCTTGATGGGAATACCATACCATTGAAATAGATCTATTAGGATCTATTTTTCTTCAGAAACAATTTTACAGCACACCACTGTTCCCATCCCTTTTCTCCCAGTAGATGGAGAATAGGAATTACATGCATAGGCTTGGGAATCAGATAAATCTGAGGTCGAATCTGAGCTCTGACATATTTTAGCTGTGAAGTCATGGGAAAGTGTCCTAATTTCTCTGAGCCTCAGTGTCCTTGTCTGTAAAATGGGGATGTCTATAACTTGTACAGCTGTGATGAAGATTAAATGCAGTAACAGGTTGTATGTAAGATGCATTGTGGAATAAGGACTTTATTATTGGAATTAAACCTTACACAAATGTAGGAGGAGCTGTGAAAGGAAAATTCCACAAGGGGAAGTTGGAAGTCACAGAAAAGTCACTAACCAGCCATCCTGAAGCACCGTCAAGAATGGACAGGTTAGGGGCTTCCCTGGTGGCGCAGTGGTTGAGAGTCCGCCTGCCGATGCAGGGGACACGGGTTCGTACCCTGGTCCGGGAAGATTCCACATGCCACGGAGCGGCTGGGCCCGTGACCCATGTCCGCTGAGCCTGCACGTCCGGAGCCTGTGCTCCGCAACGGGAGAGGCCACAACAGTGAGAGGCCCGCATACCACAAAAAAAAAAAAAAAAAAAAGAATGGACAGGTTAGAGTTTGTGTGGGAATCCATGAATGCTGGCATACACAGTTGCCAAAGTGCAACTGTCCAAGGAGCTAGAGAAAGAAAGTTGTTTCTCTGTGTAGTTGCCATCTCAGGGGAACAAGAACCAAGCGTCCAGATGAGAGAAGAAGAGAGTGAGGCAAAGCTCACTGCTGTATGTCTGTGACTACCCATCATTGTATGCGATCTCAAAGAATATCAGAGAGGCTGGGATGTTTCTTCACTTCTGCCAGAGTGCAGAGCCAAGAGTCACAAAGAATAATGGGTTAGGAAACCATCCCAGAGGGCAGAATCAAACCACATTCAATATATGCAATATACACCTTGCTAGATTTCAGATCTGCTATGGGTCAGTGCCTGGACCTGGGCCTTTCATTCTTCCCTGGGTGTGTCTGTGGCAGTTATCCTGTTCTTCTCACTGTTTGTGTGTGGTGTCTGATAACTTGCATTTTAGTTTATGGGTCCCTGGATCAAGAGCAGCTGCAATTTAACAGCCTTGTCTGTCTGTAGACTTGATACAACTCATGAGATCCCAGAATTGAAGTCTGTTTCTATAATGAGATAAGATTTGGGTTGGTCCTGGGATGGAAATGAGCGTATTTTGTAGATGGGAGGAATATGAATAATTTGTGGTCGGGGGTAGACTCTGCTGGATTGCAAAGATGGCTTCAAATTCCTTTCTTCCTAGAATGCATACACTTGGCAATGTGATGTTGCCTTCTGTCACCGAGAGGTGAGCTTTTTCCTGTATCTTTGAGTACAATTTTCCTCGTGACTTGCTTTCACCAACAGAGTGTGTCAAAAGTAACAAAAGAAAAAAAAAGTTGTGTGACATCCAATCTGAGATCTCAAGAAGCTTGTCAGCTTTTTCCTTCACTGTTTTCAGACCTGCCATCACCTTCTGAGGAAGACCCAACAAATCTCTTGGATAATGAAAGCCCACAAGGAGAGAGAGGTCCAGCTATCTCAGTCTTCCCAGCTCTGAACTCGGCTCCAAGCCAACATACAAGTTGCTGCAGGTGTGTGAGTTAGCACAGGGAAGACCAGAAAAACTACCCAGACCCAGCCAAGCCACGGGATCATGGGAAATAATACATCCTTGTTGACTTAATCCACTAAGTTTTTGGGTCACTTGTTACACAACTATAGATAACTTACACACCCTCCCAATAAATTATTTTTCTGCTTAACTTAATCAGAGTGGGTTTTAGTTGTTTGTATCTTCACAGGGTTGTTGTGTAGGATAAAGGTGCTACTGTTTGTAAAGGACTTATCAAAACCTGGCACATAGAAGGGCTGAATAAATAGTAGCTATTATTATGTGAAATAGGTTCTAAATACTTATGAGAGGTGTAGTGTGGACAGCCCTTAGAGGATCCAATAGACTTACAGAAGGGGATATGTAAACATCAAACAGTCTGTGTGCCACTGAATCACAGTTCTCTCAAATTCAAAATGAGGACATTTCCCAAATTATCTGTAAGTGCTGTTCAAGCTCTAAGATCCCATGATCCTACACAAAATTGGCCAAAACCCCACCTTGGCACCTATTCTAGATGGCTCTAAACTCATGCCTCATTGGGTCTCAGCTGTAGACCAGCACAGACCAATGCCTTTATGGTCTTTTATGCAGTGTTCTGTGAGTGCCTCACTTATCAACATAAGAGTAGCAATGAGATGTGTGGGCATCCCCCAGAGCTGCCATGTTTGCCATTTCAGGGGCACCAGCTATAATGTAGTTTATGTGACTGTGTTGGCTCCCAGGTAGGTTAAAAATTTGGAATATTTGCTCTGATTTTATATGGAGGTGAGGCTGAGTCTGTGTAGCATAAAGGATGAGGAGAAAGATGCTGGTGGTTGCCTCACCCTCTTCTCTACTGAGCAATTCATCTCTGAACCCAAATTTGCATACCCCATTTAGCAATGCATTTGCCCTGCAAGTAAGAGTCCTCCCTCCTTAGAAGGCAGTTTAGACCATCTATTTTCACTTAAAGATGCTTCTTGGAGAGGTCTTATTGCCATCCCAAGCAGCTTCTCTGTATATTCTTTCCAGTCTCATGTAATACACTTCATAAAGAGGTTTTGGTAAGTGATGTTCTCTGCATTTGAGGGTGGTCACGTGTGAATGTCATAGCACGTGTGTTGAAATACTGAGCTGAGAGTAATTGCCCACTACTGACCTAGAAGATGACCTTCCAAAAGCCTAGGCTAGGAGGCAGTACCCTGGGCACACATGAGCATCACATCAGAGTTAATCAATGGATCATGCAAATGAGGTACCCATTTATAGCATGTATTTAAATTTTCACTTAAATTTCAGGTTAAGTGGAATCATTTAAAATCCTGCAGTCAACACTTGAGCAAATTGGTTTTAAAATTATATATTACATTGCAGCACATTGCAATTTAATACATAGTTCCCAGATAATTGCTTATTGCTTTAGGAGTATAAAATATGTGTCCAAATAGTTTAGAGTGGTTGATAAGACATGAGAAACAATATCTCTTTATTCACCTTTTTTTGGAAAAAGGTAGAATATAGTCACTACGAACATGATGTCCAAACTCAGGCTGCCTGGCTTTGAATTCTGGCTCTGTCACTTACAATTCTCTTCATCTCTCTGGCCTCAGTTTTCCTATCTGTAAAATTGAGTTAATGAAGATAATTATTATGAGAATTAAATGAAGTAACACATATAAGGTACCTAGCTCAGTACCTGATCCATTGCAAGTATCCAATAAATGTTAGCTATTGTTATTTTCTAAATGCAATTATATTTTTGTTCCCTTTCTGCCATACTACTACTAGAAAAGCTGCTAGAAAAGGTAAAATCACACAGGTGGCTGGAATTGTACTTCTTTTTGGCAGGGCTGTTCTAGACTCTTTTTTTGCTAAGACACTGGCCACAAACATCCTGACTTGTACATAAGTGGAATATTTTTAAAAAGAGAAAAAATGCAATATTTATCTTTTGACAGTAACTGGATGACCTCTAAGTTTTGCAGAACAATAAAAATAGGTGGGAAACTCTGAAGGTACAGAGAATATACTTATTAAGCTGTGTGTAGTTGTCTTTAACTTTCCTTAGTTGGGAATTTCCACAGAAGTCAAGTTATTCAGAATATTAGTTATGGTTCTCTGTTTTCACAGAACACAGAATGACTCTTGCTCACTAGAAGGGGGAGTTGACTGGAAGGATTTGGGAGAACTCACAGAATTCGAGAGAGAGCTAAATAATGAGGCCTTGGAAAAGACAAGAGCCAAGGCAACTCTCGAGATCTGGAATACTTGAGACTTGGAGATACCATGAAAGGGGAAAACCATAACTGACAGTGCTGCCGAGACTGTGTCCTGGGGGAAAGAGTGGTTCCAGTTGGGATGCCGATTAGGCCAAAAATTCCGCAAGCAAACAAGCAAACTCAAAATGGACGTTCTCCCTACTCATCCTCAAATCTCAGAAAACACAGGAGTCACTGATAAAGCAACAAGTCAAATGTAATGTTTCACAACTATATGTAGGCAAGAAACTAGATGAAAAGTCAGAGAGGGTACAGAGCCCAGATGGCAGAGAGGGAAATGCCAGCAGAAATGGTGACGCTGGGGGGCAGTGGCCAGTGAAGGAGGGGGCAGACATGGTGAGAGCAGCTCCTGGGGAGCACGGTGCTGATAAGCGAGATGAAAGGACATCGTCCGTAGCCACGTTCTCCAGCCCGGGCTGGAATTTACTCTATGCGTATGCCAGTCCAGTTTTCTCATAGAGCCTGGCTGCATTCAAGTCCCTGTAAGCTGAAGTAGTACCCATCAGTTCATAAGGTGTAGAGGGGGGATGATGGCTGGGGGTGGCTTCAGGGACTCCCTTCTAAGAAGCTTGTCCTCTCAGAGAATGGATTGTGTTGATGGACCCGGCTCTTTTGTTAAAGCGCATGCCTTGGTGTTTCCACAGAATCGGAGTCCTTTGACTGACATCCCAGATGCTAACACAACAGGGTCTCATAAAATAAAACCCAGGGGAATGGGAACATGTCACCGAAATGTTCTGTGTTCATCCATGCTTTGCAAGAGAGGAGCTGATGTATGGATACACAAAATTACCTTTTCCTATCTTATTCTGTCACCTTTCATCCAAAGATCATTTTAGAACATAGACTTACTGGAGGATAGAAAACTATACTATCCATGTACAGTTGTAGGGCTCATTAGAAAGACACAGGATTCCTGACTTCAAGTTTGCAGTAATAATATTGTAGGCAAGAAGTCAAAATAAATATAACCCCCCATCCTCTCTATTATCTAGTCCATGTCCTCCCTCTCCCTGGCCTGGATTATTGCCATCATGTCTCCCCAACTTGAACTCTTGATTCCCCACCTAAACTCGACACTGGTACCCACTTCATCTTTCTAAAGCGCTCCTCTTATCCCATCAGAAGTTCTCAGTGGCTCCCTATTGCCTACCAAGTAACAGACACATTCCTCAGTCTCCAGTGAGGTTCCTGCAAGATTGGTGCCCATGTCACCTCTCAGCAGTCAGTCACTTCTCCCATTTACAGACCCTGCCCCTTGGACAAACAGAAGTACTTGAGGTTTCCTGGACACAGACACACACACACACATTTTTTTGCCTAGTTCAGTTTCCTTTTTGGTTATGAATGTCCTTGCCATAATCTTTGTTTCTACCCCATCATAACCAATTTCTACAAATCAGTCAAAAATCTTGATTCTCCATCACACATTGACCCGACTGCCCTTTTCCAGTGGTCCCTGTATCAGCATAAGGCCCTGTCATCTAAGAGTCTTTTGTCTTCTTGACCCCCTGCACCCACTTCATCAGCAAGTCCTCTTGGCTTTACCACCAGAATTTCCCAGATTGCAATGCTTTTCCTATGTCTTCTGGATCAAAGCCACCATTCTCTGTTGCCCGGACTTCTATAGTAGCCTCCTAAGCAATCTCCCTGTTTCCACATCTGCCCTCAGACAGTCCATCCTCTACAAGGTACCAGAGAAATCTGTTAGAAATGTAAACCACATCATGTTACTCCTTTGTTTAAAATCTTTAAGTGGCTTCCTGTTGCTTTTAGAATAAAACACCTTACCTAACCTGCTCCCTGTCTGTCTTTCCAAAGCTCAGTCTATTCCTCCTTCCCCTTGTCCTCACACTGAGCTACACTGATGTCTTTCTATTCCTTTAAAAGGACAATTTATAGATTATTTGCATTTTTTGTTCCTTCTTTCTGGACTATTCTCTTTTCATGTCTTTTTACATCTGGAACCTTCTCATTTGCATCTAATCCAAATGTTTCTTCTTCAGAAATACTTTCCCCGATCAGATCTGAAATACCTCCTTATCTTCATCCTATCAAGTCATTCAGGTAATTTCCTTTAGAGCATTTATTAGAGTCTGCAGTTATTTTAATTATTTATCTGTTTGCCTTTTTATTAACTATCTCTCCCATCAATCCCAAGTAAATGTAAATTTGTGTCTTCTTTTTCATGGCTCAGCTTCCAATGCCTCACACAGTGTTCTGAACATAACAGGCACTAAGTAAGTATTTGCTGAATGGTTGAATGAAGGACCATCTTAAATATCATCTAAGAGGACTTTCTGCTTCTCACAGTCAGAAGCCCTCCTCTGGAATTTCAGTGTGTGCTTTGTCTGACCTCAAGTATCATGCTTTATACCTTCTGGATGGGATTCTAGGTATTCATAAACGTGTCTAATTTTCCTTATTGGACTTTGAGGTCACTGTCTGTGTGTCTGATCCATCTTTGAGTCTCCCACAGTGCCTACCCCAGTGTCTTATGCATAGCAGGTATTCAGTAAATATTTTGGGAAGTATAAATGAAAGAAGTATTAACTCACTGTGTATTTCAACTAAAGAGAGTTTAACCCCCAAAATGAGACTCAGTGATTTAAATTTTCTTTTTTTTTTTTTTGCCTTTGGGTGCCCATCTCTAGCTGACTAAAGTTATGAGCATAGTTTTGCCATTTTCTCCTGTGACTTCATATTTGGGGGCTGTACTGTGGACATGGTTTGATCTCTAAGTCAGGTCTATGATTCTACCAATCACAGAGCTAGATTCAGACACTCAGTCCCTGTACTTGTTGCTACTACCCACACCTTCAGAGCTTCTGTGGCCGCTGCTTTGTATTATTGTTATTTCTTAATATTTTTTTATTTCCTATAGTCTTTTTCCTTGTAGACTGCTCTTAGTTACCCTGACATTGGCGTGTTGTTTCTAAGACAACAAAAATGACTTAAAATGGTTGTGAAATTCAAAAGGGATGCAAACAATGTATAAGTCTTACAGGACCAGGTACATTGACTAAATTAGGTGTGCACTTTTTTGAGCTTATAAGAGACACCTGACTTGGAAAACTCCAGAACAGAAGAATGTCTCTTCAACTTTTGTTCAGCTCTATTTTTCTTCTCCCTGGCCCCCTGGATATTGTCTTTGAAGACTTTTAGCAACTTGAGAGCAGAGATTCTGTGTTTTTTAATTTCTGTATTCCCAGGCACCAGGCTGGTGCTTGGTACATGGTAGGCCCTTATTAATTTATTAATTAATACTATCCTCTTTCCCAAGTTTTGCTTCTCATTCCTATCTTGGACTGGCCTACTGGGCTCTCCAGATCCTGACCCTCAGCTTTCCCTGGGGCCCCAATGTCTTTGGCACAAGTTTTCTGAAGAGTTCCTTGACCTCCCCACCAGATACCTGGATTCACTTTTGATCCATTGTTCCACTTTCCATCCTTTGGAAGCAAGAGTTATTTTCCTAGTGCTGTTTTGCTCTTAACAATTAAAGAATCTCATATGGGAATCTTGGATCTTATTGGCAGACCTTCTGACAAAGACCTAAGGCTATTGATTCTAAACTTTACCTGGGCCAGCAGTGTAACGTGGGTGCTGGAAGAGAGTTCATGTAGACTTAGCCACAGTAAAGATCCCCATTCACTGTGTCCTGTACTCTACTCCTGGCAGTTGGCTCTTCAGCTTGCACGTACAGCCACATTCAACCCTCCCAATGACTCAGTGCAATAGGCATGGCTATTTTCTCTGTTGGCCAGATAAGAAATCTGGGTCACATGGAAGTTAAGTAACATGGGTAAGATCACAGCAACACGGTTAGAATTGGGGCCAAGATCTGCCTGGTTTCAAAGCTTAAGCTTTGGAATCAACTAGGATGCTAATAGAAGCCTTACTAATGGAATCATGATGACCAGAGAAGGGGAAATACCAATTCACTGTATTTTGAGTTGGTGAGACCACACCTGGAGTATGCCTCATTTTGTAAGATAGAAATAAACTGACCCAGACTAACAACCATGGTCTATCAGATCCATGGAAGAAACTGGAACAGTTTTAACTGGCAAAATAAGAGATTTAGATGAGAGTTGATAAAGGTCTTCACATGTTTGGATTAGAGTCCCATGGAAGAGAAATTAGACTTGCTTTGTCTACCCATCTAGTGTAAAAGCCTGAAGAAATGACACAAATGCATATTGAGTCACTGTAGGAGAAGCTTTGTGACCACTCCCAGCTGTTTGTCATGGACTTGCTACTTTAAGATGAGGTTTTAAAATTATAACTTTGTGATGAGGTTTTAAAATTATTATTATTATTTCTTACTGCAGATATTTAAAGAGAAGACAGGTCTTCCAATTCAGAAGTCTTCTCTGATATCTCAACTTCTCCTATAACCCTAAGCCTTAACCCTAAATGTCTACATTGCTTACATTCAAAACATTTTATTGGTATCCTTCTCATGGCACTTGACACCCTTTATCTTCTATTGCATTATTCAGACTCTGAGGCTCTCAATTACCGAGGACAGGAACTGAGTGTAATTCATCTTGCTGTCATTACTAACTCCCTAACACTGCCTTGCAAACTGTAGATGCCCATAGAGCAGTATCTCATTGCTCCTTTGTAGAACTTCAATATATTACATTATTTACCCCAGTTTCACTACTTACCAGCTCTGTGACCCTGGGCAAGCCAATTAAACCCTCTGTGTCTCAGCTTCCTCAACTATAAAACTGAGTAACTAAGTGGAAATTTTGTGACAATTAAATTTACTAAATCTATAAAATTTTTAGAACAGAGCCTACCCCACATGTCTTTTATTCTTGTAAATTTTCAGCACCTAACTCCCCAAAGAGACTTTGAGATCCTCAAAGAGATGATCCAATTCCTGTCTTTAGCCCCCACCTGCTGTGTGGCACATGGTAGGTGAATAACACGTTTGTTGAAATGAAAACATAATTATTAAAGGATAAGAGGGAAGCCAGGCGAACGAAGATGTTAAGATTCTGGAAGCATCTTAGAGGTCAACCAGAGCAGTGGTCCCTAAACCCACCTGCAATGTTAGTATATTTCAGTACTGTTAGCATAAGTGAGAGTGCAGCCAGCCCAGCACTTTCCTCAGGTTATCTCCTATTTTATAGATGAGGAAACTGAAGCACAGAGAGGATGTATTATTCCAGGATCAAAGAACCTGAGTGACTAGAACTCAGCTCTCCTGTTGTATCAGCCACTGGGTTGGGGAGGGGATTTGGGGGACTGTATGAAAGGGCCAGATAAGATGACCTCCAAGATAACAATACATTCAGCCAGTCAGTCCTCAGAGAGTTGCTGAATGCCTACGAATGCCAACGGCTGAACGGTTTTCTGGAATGTCCAGAAAATTGAGGCATGGATCCCTTCTGTAGGCGTTTACAATCTGGTGCAAGAAATAAAACCTCTACACAGATAACCACAGTGCAAGGTGGAAAGTGACAAGGTGGGAAGTCTGGACAGCTGCCCACCCCATGTGGACTGAACTGCTTGGCTATTGCCAGAAGTTCAACTCTCTTCATAAGGACAATCCCTTCCCACTGAGCCTTCGTCTTCCCATTCTTGCAGGGGATAACTCACCAGCCACTTTAGAGTTCATTACCTTGGGCATCTGATTACTCTGAGATCTCCCTTTCTACTGTCATTGCTTACTGTCACATGTATTTACTCCTGTTTGTTTATGTATTTAATAGTCTTGACTGCCTACTACTATTAACTTACACTTACTGACTTAGCTAATATTTCTAACATTTATTGAGTGCCCACTACACACCAGGCATTGTTTTAGGTCTTCATCTGTATTAATTCATTTACTCATATGTCAACGAAAGAGTCCACGACTGAATCTCTGAAACAATATTTGAAGCTGAATTTATTGTTTGTTCAGCAAGGCAGAGCTGTGCCTCTCTTTAAACAAAACAGAAGTTGAGCTTATATAGATAGGGGTTTGGAAAGTATGGAGTTGAGGAATTGGTGGAAATTCAGAAGTCGGAGTGTTTCAGGATTGACTGGCTTCCACGCTTGGAATTGTGGTTCCTGGAATGAGATTTGTTATGGACTGACCTTCAGAAGTCATATGACTACAAAAAAGGGAAGGAGGGAAAAGAGAGAGTAGGAGTGGCCTTGGTGAAAAGAACGGCTCAGGGAGGAAAGTGAGAGCCTCTCACCAACTGTTTCTTTTGATAACCCGGACTGCAAACTCAGTTTTGCCTTGTTGACCCTGTTCTCCAGGTCCTTCTTGCAGCCCCTGCTGCCCCTTCTCTAGCCCATGAATGGAGTTCCATGTCTGCCCTATTCCTACCAAATGTGTTTCCTCCTCGGTTAGGGCTGGCAACCTGCGATGGCACCTCAGAGGAAGGGACATGATCACCGGATGGTGGAGGGAACCAGGTCCCAGGCTTTTTAAATTTAATAGCCAACAAATGTTTATGGAACTCCTACAAACTGCCAGGCACATTCTGGGTGCTGTGGAACAGACACAAGCTCATGTTCCCATAGAGCAAAACCTCTGTTGCAGAGACAATATTTAAACAAGTAAATTAATAAGAATTGTAGGTCACTGCTCTTGAGTCAAATAAAGCAGAGAAAGAAGGTGGGAGAGGGGAGTGGTGCAGTGTGAAATGGGGTCGTCGGGGACACCTCTCTGAGAAACTGGTGTTTAAGGAAAGAGTAGAGGAAAAGTGAAGAGGTGAAAGTGGGTGAAACGTGGTGACCTTTGAGGGCAGGAATAAGAGATGAGGTTTGAGTTCCAAGAGATAATGGGGGAGGAGTTCATTTAAAGCCTTCGAGGTCATTATTAGGACTTTGACTTTTAATTTGATGAGTTAAGGGGTCATTGAATGGTTTGAATAGAGGAGTCATCATGTGATCTGCCATCTTTTCAAAGACACGTAGGAGCTACTATGTTGAGAATTATCTACACGGTACATAGGGCAGGGTGGCAGCTGGGGGTTAGTTGGAAGGCTAACCCCAAGTATTTGATGGTGATAAGGGAGGGGGGAATGAAGAGCAGACAGATTCTGGGTATATTCTTCATGGAACACTCCTCCCATTGAACAATTTCATTATTTACCGCTATCAACTCTAGCAGTTAGATGGGAGGTCCTGGGTGTGCATCCCCAGAAGATCACAGTTTGACTGACTGTTCAGTCTCCAGAGGGTCTTTTCCAGTTGGACAAATGTACTGGGGAAAGAGTGACATGATCACATCTGGTAATAGAAATAAAACATATCTATCAAGAAAAGACGCATACTCTATACCCAATTCTATTTAGTTTTTTTAAAGTAGTATTTTCTCCTATATAATTGTTTGAATTATGGGGGATTTCTGTAATTGATGGCTGTGGAGAAACAGACAATTTTAATTTCAATTTCTGTGCTATTCTGGTTTCAAGTGGGTGTTTGACATTTTCTAATGTGTGTGTGTGTGAGAGAGAGAGAGAAACTTTGAGAGGCCTACAGAGTGGTTGCTATTCCCTGGGCAATAAAAACCTGAAATCCTACTAATGAGTTAGAAAAAATCGAACTTTTTCCATGTGCTTAATAATAACACTGCCCACTTACGTAACCAGGGTTCCCTGAATAATTGCCCTCTTTTCCAATTGATTTTTACGACCTAAAATTTGGGGAGAGGAAAGTGCCTTTAGGTGTAGAGCATTTCCATCCAAAAGCTCAACTCCAGGGCTTCACCATTTGTCCTAAACCATGTTAAATACATCTTTTCAAGTGAAAGATAAGTGAAAGTGAAGGATGGAACTGAAATTCATCGTGGGAGCTCTGGATGGTTTACCCTTGGGTGTGAGGATAAAAGATTGATCCTTTGCTACAGATTCTATCTTTCTCAAATTAGGGAATCTTCTGGTGACATTTTTATCTGTCTTCGTGGACACCATTTGAGTTTGCCAGTCATAGAATTAAAGGTTTTAGAAAACCACGGAATTATACCAAACATGTAACTGCGAGGAGAAGATGGGCTCCAGGGCATAATAACTGTTAATACAGTTAGAACCCTCAATAAGTATAAAAATGTTTGAAATACATACAGACCGTCAGCATATTTAAGGTGTATTTACAAAGAATAAGTGAGGTGCTGTGCTAGCTGAGGCGCTGAAAAATACTTTTAAAAATTGTTTCTGTAAATTTCCACAACTCAGTGAACATGTACATTATAAGGAGGAAAGAGAGAGTGATCAGAAAAAGAGAACACAATCGAGTCAGAGCTTGAGGCAGATATTGGTGGAATATCTGGATTAAGTTGCCAGAATTATTTTGGAGGAGGGCTATTTTGGGTAGGCAGTAAACTTTATTCTCAGATATAGATTTCCATGTTGACTTTTAACCTTTATTCACTGACTGGCAACTGTCCAGTCCTGAAAATGTCCTGCTCCATCCTTCTGCCTAAATTGCAAGTTTGAAAAGTTTAAAGGTGTTAAGTATGGGTTTACAGGAATTGTGACACTGCTCACGTTCTTTTCTCCTTCTCCCAGTAGGAAATGGCCGAGTGGGTTTAACGAGGGGTTTCATAGACAAGGCAGAAGGGCATTTAATCACAGGCTTAAAACGTAAAGTTAAGAGAAAAGGCATGTTGACATTACTTCTTCTTCTTTAGGAATGACTTATGAAAAGGAAATGTATGGTCATACTTAAACTACAAGAGAGTGTGTGCCCACGAAATAGACATGGGCTTGTGTTTACAAAGATCTTTTTGTACGTGTGTCTGAAAGATGTTGGTATGAGTGAGTAAAATGGGTTGAATTTATGTTGCTTGAGCTCCTCCACGCTCCCTGATGCTAAACAAGATGCTGCAGGAATGGAAAATGGAACTTTCTTTCTTTAACTCTGTCATACCATTGGGCACCATAAGAAGCTGTCAGCTTCAATGCCTCAAATGTATTAAAAGAAGGTATGCCCTTTGAAGGTGGGACGGTGAGCCATTTCCCCTGTGTTTTGTTCTGTGCTCGAATTAGACTATCTCTCAAACACGGTTTGACTGTGTGCTTCCAGGAGATATCGATCCACAAGAGATGGTTCCCAGCAGGAAGAACACTGTTTTCGTGGATGGAGTCATACTGAATGGCCCCACAACAGATGCAAAAGCGGGAGAAAAATTTGTCGAAGAGGCCTGTAGACTAATAATGGAAAAGGTGGTTTTGAAGGCTACAGACATCAATGAGAAGGTAAATATAAAAACCTATAAGGAACCCTAAGAATGGGAAAGATAGGTTTTAACCAAACCTGTATGGCTAGATGTAAGGGAAATGGGAATCATGCTTTCATTTCCTCTATACCTTTGTTTCAAGGGGATGCCCAGATACCAAAGTTTGTATCTACTCCCCACCCCATCCCCGCCTCCAGAACCCCACCCAGTCTCTGTTTTTCTGGGAGGGTTGACTTTTACTTTGCCACCCAGCATGTGTCAGGAAATTGGCTGAGACCCAGAGTTTAACCAGGTAAGGCTGTGAAGCACAGGATGAAGCTTTCTGCCCCAGATAACAATATAGATTATAAACCACCCAATGATCTGATTTCTACACTCTCCAAAGCACACTCTGCTTTCCATTTTCTTGTGCATATTCTTTATGTTAGTAAGGAAAACCAAGCAGAAGGTAGAAAAAGTGTGAAAAGTTTAAAAATTTTTCTGAGGGTCTTTACCAGGACCTTGTCTGAGCTCAGACTAGAAATCTTGGGTTGTTAAGTCTGACTTCTGACTGGTACCAATGACTGGTTCTAGGTTTCAAATTCAGACTCAAATTCAGATGTAAATTGATATTGGAATTACCACTAATAACATCTATTCTTAACAGTACTTACTACGTGCCAGGTGATATTCTAAAAACTATTCCATACGTATTTGTGTATTTAATCCATGTGTTTGTGTATTTAATCATTAAAGACCCCTAAGATGCAGGTAGTATTTATTAACTCCATTTTAGAGATGAGGGAAAAAATGTGGCACAAGAGGTCAAGTATGTTGCCCCAAAGCACATGCTAGCAAGTCTCAGAGCTGGTACTAAACTCCAGGCAGGCTGGCTTCAGAGTTTGTGCTTTTTCTTTTTCTTTTTTTTTTTTTTTTTTTTTTGTATGTGTGTGTTACGCGGGCCTCTTACTGTTGTGGCCTCTCCCGTTGCGGAGCACAGGCTCCAGACGCGCAGGCTCAGCAACCAAGGCTCACGGGCCCAGCTGCTCTGCAGCATGTGGGATCCTCCCGGACCAGGGCAAGAACCCGTGTCCCCTGCATAGGCAGGCAGACTCTCAACCACGGGGCCACCAGGGAAGCCCAGAGTTTGTGCTTTTAATGATTCCTCCATACGTCTCTTAAAATCTCAAAATTAACCTCTATCACATTGATCACCTTTCATACTGGAATCAGATTATCAGGAAATAGAAGGAGAGATTTTCATTTCAATTTTATCAGGAGAAATAAATGTCATTTAAAAAAATGATTTTGAATGTGAAGTGGTATGCTGAATTTTTGGTAACATGCATTTGGGAAAACTAATAGGAAAATTGGTCAAAATGACCCATGATCTTGCAATGGTTAAATTCAAGGCAAAGTCACTGGAGGTGTTTCCTGATATGTACTTATAATTGCATATTTTCCTGTTTTCTTTGTACTTGGGGAATATTTTGGACCTGCTTTACTTTGGAGTAAACTACTCCCCTGGAACTTTTTTTATATCGGCCTTTATTCAGTCATTAAGTATTAACTGAGTGTTAGCTAAGGGTAAAGCATTACATTTGGGCCTGGGGAATATAAAGAAAAGTAAGAAAAAGGTTCAGCTTTGAACAGAATTTTAATCTAATTGGGAGAACAAGTTTTTGTTGGGATAGAGAACAGGGGATCCCAATAAGAATGTGATAAATGCTGCGTGATTCGGGCAGACTTTGGGGATTTCACTGAGGAGCGGGCACCTTGAACTTTGATGCAGAGTCTGAAGGTGAAGTAAGGTTTTGATGGACAGAGAGAAGTCAGCACAGGTGTGTTGAAGAAAGTGGGAGGTAAATGATAGAGAGTTGTAATAGGATAAGGTATTTAATACACTAAGAGGACTCTTCACCTAGAAAGAAGGGCTCATACAGGGCCCTAATGGGAGGTAGGATGAGAAGGGTAGGCTTAAGATCCTAAGTTGTCCATTAAGCAACCCCAAGCCCATTGCAGTATAGTAGACGTGCATCCATGTGAAGCTGGATTGAAAGTTATGTTGAGGTTGGGAGAGGGAGGTGAGGATTTTATGCTGCTGACTTAGCCTACTTGGTCAAAGATTCAACAAGTCCCCTTTCAAAGGTGACCTGAGGATAGGATGGGTCCCCACACTTAGATGATTATTACTAGTGCCCTCTTTGATAGACACTTTTTCTCAGCCACTTTTTTTGTTTTTAATTGAGCTGTAATTTACATTTAGTCAAGTGTATTCCTTTTGGTGTGCAGTTCTATGAGTTTTGACAAGTCATGTAACCATGAACAGAATTAAGATACAGATTAAGATCCATCACCCCCCATATTTCCCCGTGCCCCTCCATAGTCAACCTCTCCCCACACCTCTAGCCCTTGGTAATCACCGATCTGTGTTTTTTTTTTTTTTTTTGTCCTTATGGTTTTTGCCTTTTCCGGAGGTAAGGTAGATGGAATCATATCACAAGTAGCCTTTGGAGTCTTGCTATTTTCTTTCAGCAGAATGTGCTGGAGATTCATCCACATTACATGAACCCATAGTCCTTCCTTTTGATGGGCTCAGCCCATTTGATTTACTTCTGCCCATTATGGTTCTAAGCTGAGAGTTTGATTTCATACCTCTTGCACGACTTGGTATTTCCTCCTGCTTTCCCCAGCCTCCCACATCCTGGTCTTTACTCCCTGGAGGCCCCCCGTCTCTCTCCTCCCCTCCACAGCGAAACTTTTTAAAGATTGTCAATACTGCCCCCCTCCCTCTACTTCCTCACCTCCTACATCCTCACTTCACTCAATCTGGCCTCCACTCCCACCTCCCTCAGTCAAATGCTCTTGCCAAGGACACCTCCTTGTTGATAAATCCCAGGAGCACTTCTCAGGCTTTGTCTAAGTTGGCTTCTCAGCAGGATTTGATAGTGATGAGCATCTTCTCCTTAAAACATTCTTTTTCCTTGTTTTAGTAGCATCAGGATTTGACAGTGATGACCGTCTCCTCCTTCAAGCATCCTTCTTCCTTTGTTTAGTAGCACAAAACTCTTCTGGGATTCTCCCTGCCTCCCTGGCTTGTCCTCCACCTCACAACTGAGTCCCTCTCCCTTTGCCCATTTCTTACGCGTTGGCACCACCCAGGTGAGACCCTGCGCCTTCCCCTCTTACTGTAGGTTCCCTCTGAGCTGTGTCACCTGTGTCATCTTATAATGGATGCCTGGAACTCTGTTCCTGATCTTTTACAAGAGCTTCAGACCAACTGCTACACCCCTTTTGGATGTCCTGCAGGTGCCTTGGACTAAATGTGCCCCCAAATCATCATCCCCACCCCACCCCATCCACCATCAACCCGTGTGCAAGCTGGAAACCTCAGGATGGCCTTTGCCTCATTGCTCTCCCTCATCCTTAATTTGCTACTGCTTTCCGAGTTCTATTGATGGCACATTTTCAAAATCTCCAGATATGCTTCATTCCTAAAGCAGCTAGCCTCATCCAGACTACTACCTTCTCTTGCCTGGTTTATTAGAGTAACCTCTTATTTCCAATTTTATTTGGACTCTCCATATAGCAACCAAAGCTATTGTCTAAAACACAAATATGATCACATAATCCCCCTGTCCAAAGCATAATAGTTTTTTTAGAGCCATGTTCAAACTCTGTAACATGCCACACAAAGCCTGTCACAATCTGAGCCTTGTTTATCTCTTCATTCATTCATTCATTCAGCACATCTTTGTTGATAACCTCTTGTTATGGCAGGCTCTGTTAGTTACTTGGGATTGGTGAGCAAACTGACTGACATGTCTGCTCTCATGGAGATTGTGTAGGATATCATAAATGAATTACGTAGCACGCTGGAAGGTGACAGGTGCTATGGAAGAAGGAAGAGAAGAAACAGTTGGGGGGAATTGCTAGAGATGGGGTAATGTGCAGCCTGAGATTTTAAATAAGGACTCAGGATTGCTGTCATTGAGAAAGTGACATTTGAGAAGGGTCTTGGATGAAATGAGGAAGTTAGTGATGAGGATATTAGCGGGGGCGGGCATTCCAGGCTGAGGGCAAAGACCCAAAGGTGGGAATGTGCCTGGTCTTTTAAGAAACAGAAAGGAGTCCAGGTTGTGGGGACAGCGTCAGCTGGGAGGAAAGCAGTGCCACCAGGGAAGGAGGTTGTACAGGATCATTTTAGGTCATTATAAGGACTTAGGCTTTTACTTTGAAAGAATGAGGAGCCATCAGAGGTGTTTGAGCAGAGGGGTGACCGTGGCTCATATACAAGAGGAGCATTCTGGATTCTGGCTGCCTGGTTGAGAGTAGATTGTATGGGGCCAGGGGACAAGCAGAGAGACAAGTTAGGAGTTATGCCGGGAGCCAAGCTTCACTTCTCCCTCCCTCCCCCAGGTTCTGCGTTCAAGCCACACCAATGGACTTCACTCTTCAGAAGGGCTGTGGGTTCCCTTATATCTCAGCTTTGCTTGTTCTGTTCCTCCCACCTAGAAGGCCCCTTGCATGACCCCATCCCTTAATCTTTGCTTGGTTCACCCCACTCTTATTTTATGTCACAACTTAGATATCAGTTCCTCCAGGACGTCTTCCCAAATGTAAGATGGGATCCCTCCTTTGTTCCAACAACATCTGCTTTACCATCATAGCTCTGGTCACAGGGAACTATGGTTGCAGGTTAAATCTCTCTCTCTCCCACTTGTCTGGAAGCTTCGCAAGGGCAGGGGGCCACGCTTCTGACATCCTCTCCACACCTGGCTCTAGCGGGTGCCCAGTTAACCGTGCCATTGCCGAATCTCTAGGTCTGTGAGTGGCGGCCCCCTGAACAGCTGAAACAGCTCCTCGACTTGGAGCTGAGGGACACAGGAGAGCCACACCACCGGCTGTTGGAACTCTGCCAGGACGTCATACGCTACAGCGTCAAGACCAGTAAGAACTTCACTGACTCCCTTGATCCGTGCCTCTAACACGTTCTTCCATTTTCTTAAGCCTGTATTTACCTCATAGTAAAGGTGACTAGGGCACTGTTTATGGGATGAGAAAGCTGGATCAAAAATAGTGGTTCTGTTGTTTTGACAATGGTCCATCTAATCCGTAAAATAGATTTGTCAAGGCCAAAGATAGATTGATAGAAAAACTGATGGTGTTAGTGGTCATATGTAAATATTATCTGCTCTTCAGCAATCCTCATCCTCCTGATAAGTAGCAGTATCATGACTGCTACTTATCATTTCTTTTGTTGGTCCAAACTGATTAACAGTATTTTTTTTTTTTTGGCAGTACACGGGCCTCTCACTGCTGTGGCCTCTCCCGTTGCAGAGCACAGGCTCTGGACGCGCAGGCCCAGCGGCCATGGCTCACGGGCCCAGCCACTCTGTGGCATGTGGGATCCTCCCGGACCGGGGCACGAACCTGTGTCCCCCGCATCAGCAGGCGGACTCTCAACCACTGCGCCACCAGGGAAGCCCTGATAAACAGTATTTTGATTTTAGAAGTTGTTAAGGGATTTTAAATCGTGATCACCCAGAATATGGCCCCCCAAAATGTTCAAGAGGGTGACTTTACTATAAACAGGGATAGATTTATTTGTAAAGTACTCTTGGCAGTTGGCAAGTACCAAATTATTTGATCAAATCTAGCAGGATCAAAAGATAAAAACCTTTCAGAAGGTATAAGAAAATGAATGTATGGTGAGTTTTTGCTCTGATAGTTTCACAATAATGCTTAACCACTGTGATCTTTTGTAAATGCAGAAACATGATATTTGTCTTGTGCTTAAGTCCTATTCCAATTGACTGTTAGTATCCTATATACCCAGTGAATAAGTGTCAGAAGTAGAAGAATAACTTTCCAAAATATGCATTTCTCAGTGTTATATAAAGGTAATCTAGTGCTTAAGACCATACAGGCATTATGCTTTGTGAGTTCTGATACTGAACTAAATTTAGTGGAAAGAACATAATAAAATCCTGGCTAAAAATAATTGGTTTATATTCCCTTGGGAAAGTCTGATGTATGTATCAAAAAACCAGTTAGCATTTCAAAAGCAGAGATACATATCTCATTATTACAGTGCATGTCGGAAGTGTAGAATGACATTTAATGCAGTAGATTTTTCAGTTTACTGGATACTTTCCATAAAGTTACCATGGAAATCAATCATAAATTAACGCGGAACTAAAAAAAAAATCTTATTAAAATTACTTGTAGCAATGTCTGGTTTCCCTTGCCAGATTAGAGGAAGTTTGCCACGTTTTATACGAAAAGACATTTTCTTCTGAGACTTTTGTTTTTCATTGAACTGGTTTCAAGAGAAAAAAACCCCAAAACCAAATGCGGTGAGTTGCAATGAGAGGTCACTAACTAAAATGATTCCCAAATACCCAAATTTAGAAATAGGCCTCCTGCCTCTTTATTCTTTGTCACACTGGGCTTCCTATGATTGAGAATGTCAAGCCAGCCGTTAGCCGGGGGTTTGGTGTGAATATTCACACTGTGTAAAGCCAAGAACCTTTATGAGACCTTTTATGGGAGGGAAAAAAATAGAAAGTTGGAACTGAAGTTTTTCGAGTCTTAAAGGCAACTGCCTTTGAAGTGCATTGAATCAGAAAGTTTATGTAAGCTGCATGATGAGTCACATCTTACTCCATCAACACGATGCCAGTTGCACTATAAAAAATGGTCCAATCTGAAAAATTAAAAGGCCACTCACTGCCAGGAGCCTGAAGTGAACCCTGTTGGTGAGTGAAATGTGTTTAAATTAGGGAAATAAACATTGATATTTTTAGAAGGTAAAGGTAGCAGCAGGCTTTGATATGTGGACAAACTGCTCAAATAATCCATTTCTCAAGGTTCTGGTTTGGGTCTGAGTTGTATTTAAAAAGAAACAGGTAAAGCAAAGCTCTCAAAAGAGTGCTCAAGTTTTGCTTAGAAACATATTGTTCAGTAGACAGGGCTATGAAATGGGTCTTCAACATTTGTTTCCCTTGTACATGACAATATTTTATTTATTTATTTTTAATATTTATTTATTTTTTTGCGTTACGCGGGCCTCTCACTGTTGTGGCCTCTCCTGTTGTGGAGCACAGGCTCCAGATGCGCAGGCTCCGTGGCCATGGCTCATGGGCCCAGCCACTCTGTGGCATGTGGGATCTTCCCGGACCGGGGCACGAACCTGTATCCCCTGCATCGGCAAGCGGACTGTCAACCAGTACGCCACCAGGGAAGGCCCATGACAATATTTTAAATACTTTTTTTTAATTGAGGTATAATTTACATTCAGGAAAGTGGAAAACCTCAGGTGCTCAGCTCAGTGAATTTGTACATATCTGCATGTAAGCGACCATCACCCAGAGCAAGATATACACCATTCCTGGGACTCCAGAGGCTCCCTCAAGCCCCTTCCTAATCAATATCTCCTTGCCAAAGGTACCCAGGATTCTAGACAGAGATGTCTCCACAGATCAGCTTTGCCCCATATTGAACGTCATATAAGTGGAATCATGCATTGTATACTCCTTGTATCGAGCTGCTTACATTGTCTGAAGGATTCACTTATGTTATTCTGTGTCGATAGTTTTCTTTCTTTTTTACTGCTGTGTAGATTAATATTCTGTTTCAATTTACAGACCATCCAAGATTTTTCAACCAGTTATATGCTGGACTTGATTATTACTCCTTGGTGGCCAGATTTATGACAGAAGCATTAAACCCAAGTGTGTGAGTACCTTTAAATGGAATTTTACAAGGAATACGGATTAGAGATTTTGTTAAGTAGGTGAAGTTTTATTTCATGAACTTCTATTTAATGGTTTCATTTGTGCAGTGTCATCATAAATAATGGAATAGTCTTATGACACTTTGCAGTATTCAAAGAACAGTTTGATCTGATAGCGGTACTGTGAGATGGGTAAGGCAGGAATTATCTCCACTTAACAGATGAGAAAATTGATTAGGAACTCATTCCTGCATGAAAAGCCATGTCTGTGCTAAGGTGCTGGAGAGATACTTTGTGTAAAAACAAACCTCCGCTTTACCTCCATGAAGCAAATAATCTAATGATATAGAGATGCATGCAAATTAATCAAAATGATCTATACAAATTAATGTATTATTTTCAAATGAAGGAGAGGTGCATGATGCTATAAATATAAATGGGACAAATTTTCCTTGTTGGGCACTGAGGGAAGTCTTCTCTGAGGAAGTGACAGCTAAGTGCTGAAGAATGAATGAAAGTTAACTAGGTGAAAAGAGGAGGGATGGGTTCCAGAGGGAACAGCATGTTCAAAGACTCTATGACAAAAGACAGCATGACATGTGCTATGAACCGAAAAGTCAGGGTGGGTGTAGCTGAGAAAGTTATAGGGGGTGTCATGGAGGACAAGATTGGAGCCAGACATGCAGGGCCCAGTGGGCCACATTTATGAGTTATTCTAAATACAATGAAAAGCCATTGAAGGTTTCCACATCACTAGGTGACATTTGCTTAGTAAAAAGGTCACTGGAAATATGGAGAGTGGATTGGAGGAGACCCATTAGGATGGCATTGCCTTGGTCAGGTAAGAGATGATAGTTGCTTGGATTTAGACAGAAGTGGTAGGAATAGAGGGGAAAAAATGTGTTTGGAAGATAAAACAGAAAGGACTGGATAATATACTGGATCTTGGAAATGGGAACAAGAGGGAGGTTTATAAGATGATGCCTGGGTTTCTGGCTTTAATAGCTGGGTTGTTGGTCATGTCACTCACTGAGATAAGAAGCACTGGAAGAGGGGCCGATTTTCAAGTATATGGTGAAAAGGGCAAGAGCAGTAATTCAGTTTCAATTGTGAACATTTGCATTTGCAGTAAATTTGAAATATTTAAGAGTATACCCTTGGTGAGTTGAGATTATATATGGGCCTGAAATTCTGATATTTATATGGAAGTTATAAATTTAGGTGTTACTGGCGAATGATGGTAATTTCAGTAGTGGGCATGGATGAGATTCCTAAAGTCAGGGATTCTCAACTCTTTCTGCTCTTTAGAATCAACCTAGGAACCTGGTTAATATTAAGACCTGGGTCCCAACCCAGACCAATTAAATCTGAATTTCTGTCTGTGTGTCCTGGGTACTGATACATTTTCATAGCCCAACAAGTGATTTTAATGAGCAGGATGGAGACATTTTAAATAAAAACAAACCAGGAGATGGAGAAGCACTGCCTGCAGGACAGCATAGAGTGAGGAGAGAAGACGGCTCGGGCCTGGGCCTTGAGGGCATCTCATATTTCATGGTTGGGAGGAGGAGAATAAGCCTACAGTGGAGAGAGAAGAAGGAGAAAATCCACTGGGAAGACCTGGGAGCCATGGAGGAGAGTGTGTCCAGAGTCATATATTGTTGAGTAGAGTATTTAACTAAGACAAAGACTAAAAATGTCCCCTGGATTAACAACATGGATGTCATTGGTGACTTCAGTTACAGAATTTTTCGTGGAATAATTCAAGACAATACCAGATACCAGGTTACAATGGGTAGAAGAGTTAAGTGGTAGACAAGATAGTGAAATTACACAATTCTGTGAACCTCTCCTTTTAAGTCCTGGGATCTTTCTAACTCCTCATCTGGGTTCTTTTACTGAAATATTTAGAGGCTTTTGAAGTATTAAATTGCTGCTAAGCTGAGTAGTCCACTCAAAATCTCACGAAGCCACGAGTGCATTCTGTATTGTCCTCTCCTCCACCTTCAGGCCAATTTCCAGGTTTACGATTGAGCTAGTTTTCAAAGACAAGTTTAATAGTATTTTTTTCTTACTAAAAAGTGAATGATTATTTCACTTTTATTTGTAGGTACACATACACATATATACTTTTTTCATACTTTTGATATGTGTAAAGTGGTTTCCTAGCATGGTTGAAAATAGAAGCTAAATTGTTTGAAAAATGATGTAACTTCTGTAGAGTGCTTGGCAGGTAGGGAGGTGATAACACAGTAGGTGTTCTTTTTTCCTTTTTTTTTTTTTTTTTTTGCCTCTTTACCAAAGTTTTTTTCCTTCTGATGTTAACATAATTGCATTAAATTCCGTGACTATGAATTTAAATGTGTCTGCTTAACTTACATATTTAGAGTACATATTTATTCAGATTCAATTTAAGGTAATCACCCAATTGTTCAAGAAGGAGATTATACATATTAGTCACCCTCCAGTTATCTGGAGAAAGAAAGAAACGTTATAAAATTACATGATAACTGTTCCAGGCTGGATTCCTGGGCAGCTGCCCTAGATGGAGCTTAGTGAGTAGGATGTTTATTAAGGGAAACCCTTGGGGTCAACAGGGTTTGAGGGAGGGGAAGGGAGGGGAAGGAAGCAAGAGTGGGCAGAGATAGGAGTCAAGCCACTGTGTAGGCTCTAAGACCACCTTGGCTGACCCCACAGACGTCTCTGGAGCTACCCTGGCCCTTCAGTGTGGTCTGGAGCTGGGCCCCCAAGGCCAGGCCCAGTTGTACCTCCAGCTGGACCAGGCATCGGGTGTGGACCACCACAGGACATCCCTAAAGGGGCTAACTTAGCAATGCTGTCTAATGACAGCATTCCAGCCCAGAGCCTCAAACCTTCATGACAGGGATCCGGGTAGCGCTGTGTAGTAAAATCATCACATCATAAGAGATGTCCACAGTGCTCTTGCCATTTGTACAAACCCAGGAGTGTGGTGGAGGAATCCCAAGTTCTAAAGCTGACTGCTAAGGTACTTCATGGTAGTAACCTAATAAACCTGGCTACCATGAAAATGGTTTTTCTTTAACCACCATCCAAAACAGCATCCAAAGAGCTAAACGGCTGCTGTTCATGGCTAATACAAAGAATCCAGGTGCACTGCTTTGATCTCTCCCGATGGAATTGAAGGTTTCCTCTAAATTAAGACTGCGAAGTAGCTAGTATCCTTAAAGCCACCAGCTACTGACATTTATCTAACCATGACCAGTGCTGTCATAGACTCTGTATTTCTCTGTTTCCGATGGATTCATTTCCAAAGACTCTACCCACACTTCAACAGCCACTTGGTTTAATAAAACTCTATGTGCATTTCTTGGGACTCCAAAGGGATGGTTTGACTCTAGTCATAGAAGTGAAGTGTTTTTTATATCTATCTAGTTATACGTATGAGGTGTCCCCAGTGTTTCTGTTAGTGGAAGAAGCGGTTCTGAAGAAAATGATTGAATTTATTGGCTGGAAAGAAGGGGATGGAATATTTAACCCAGGTAAGTACAATTAGTTATTGCCTCCATTAAAGCATCCACAATATTATTCATGCCTTATTTGAGAAACAACTCCCCACAGACTTCCACATTACAAAAACTTGGATATTAATCATGCCACTTGGGGAGAATCGAGCTTGTGCCTTTCTCCAGAGTGATGATATTTTGCATAAATGCTACAGAAGTGACATACATGCTAACAAATGAGATGTCTACAATTTTGGATTTATATCCAACACAAATGAATTTATCTGCTGCTGGGAAGGGCTGTCATACGTTTTCAAGTTTATCAATTAATTTTACTTGAGAAGTTTCCTGAATCATATTTTGTTTCTCCTACAGTCCTTCTTTGGAACCAGGGAGGAGCATGTATTGTCATTTTATTGATTAGAGACAGACAGAAAGAATATTATTAACTGTGGAGACCTGGGTACTGGCCCTAAGTCCATAGGTGGAAACTCTTAGTTTAGAAAAGCTCTGGAATGAGAGAATAGACCAAAACTTCTGGAACTGGAGATGAGGAAGTGTGTAAGAGTAATGGGATTTGGGGGGGGGGTGCTCCCTTGATTTTGACAGTAATTTGTCATTAGGCTGGTGCACCCGCAGCCATCCATGCCTCCCACCGTAGCCAGCACTTGGGGAACAATGACATCATGCTATACATGTTTCTGTTTTTGTTTTTGCAGGTGGTTCAGTGTCCAATATGTATGCCATGAATTTAGCCAGATACAAGTACTGTCCTGATATTAAAGAAAAGGGGCTGTCTGGCTTGCCAAGATTAATCCTTTTCACATCAGCAGAGGTAAAGAACAAATTATTTTTGATATGAGATACAGATTTTCTGAGAATGAATATGTCATGAAGAGGGCTTGTTTGTTTGGGTGCTCCCGATGTGCTTTTATCCCATCCATGTGTGAGTCACGTGCCTACGTACAACGTTGTATTCATTCCAAAAGAAATTCTGATCGGTTTGATATTGTAAGCCCTGGCCACCCAATTTTGTACATCACCTTTATTTAAAATTTATAGTCTGTAACATTTTCTTAGAGAAAAGAGAACACTGAATTTGAAAGTGCCACCTCTTTCTGTGAATCTCTGAGTGTCTTAGTTATGAGAACTTAGATGATTGCTACTGATGTCAGGTATGTCTTCTACTCCCATTTCCTTGTGAAATTGATTGCTTTGAATGGCTAACACAAGGGCTCTTCAAGAGGAAAGGGAGATATTCAGTAACGATGAACATCATGCGCACGCACGCGCACACACACACGCACAGTTGGATGTTGCCACAATCCCCTATCTCACTGTGCTCCCCACTGAAGTAGGAGGTCCAGTTGCGGATGAATGCATTGGCTTTCAGCTAGGCTGCCTGGATTCAATTCCTGTCTCCACTACTTACTATCTGAGGGACCTTGGGTTAGTTGACTAACTCCTCTCTGCCTCAGCTTCCTAATTTACAAAAATGAGTGTATCAGTTAGCTCTAATATCTAACAGATTACTCCAAAACCCAGTGGCATAGGACTATAGCCAGATATTATTTCCCTCGAGTTTGGAGATAGCTGGGCAGTGCTGCTGTTCTTGGCTGGGCTTGGCTGGCGAGTGGCTGATCTGGGAGTGGCTGGGCTGGAATGACCCCAGTGACGCCCCGCGTGTCTCTCATCCGCCAGCAGGCTAGTCCAGGTGTGTTGTCATGACAGTGGTGCAGGTAGAAAACAGCATGGACACACACTGGGCCTCCTGAGTCCTGGGCTCAGAACTGGCACACTGTCATTTCTCCCTCATTTTCTTGGTAAAATAAGTTGTATATAGGAATCTAGATCCAAGAAGTGGGAAAATAGACTTCACCTTTTAAGGAGACTCTGCAAAGCCACCAGGAAAAGGGATTGGATGCAGGGAGCAGTGAACAGTCTGGGGCCATTAAAGCAGCCCAGTGGCGACATGAGCTTAGTAGGCACTGATTGATTAGTGGGTTATTGCAAAGATTGAATGAGTTAGAGCATGTAAAGTAGCATCTGGCACATGCTAGATAGACAAAAACATTAGCTATTAGTAGTAATAAGAGGAGGAGAATGACCCAGCAATAATAATGCGGAGCACAGCTCATATGCAGTCTTACTTAGAAGGGATGCTTTTTTTGTTTTTCTTTTTGTGATTGCAGTGGGGGCCTCTGGGGTTCCATCCCACCACAGCTTCTTCCCCATGTCCCCTCCTGTACCTTCTGCAATAATCCTAGGTCTCCTGTCAAACACGTGAGGTGGGCAAAATCTTAAAATTCTCTGTTAATTCCAGCTGGACTTTTCTGTATCTGTTACTTTCTTTCAAGAGCAAGTTACTTTATTATGGCAAAAGTATAAATGGTGCAGGAACCTGACCACCCCCGCGTGTTCCCCGTGCCCTGCCTGAGTTCTGGTTAGTTCAGCGCTAAGGGCAAAGTGGGCATTGAGTTGGGGGCAACTGGGAGGAGTCATCTAGTCTGAGATTCTGACCTCAGCTCCCCAGACCCTTCCTCATGAGTTGTTCATTCTGTAGCAAGAGAAGAATGCTTGGGAATGTGAACATCTGGGGGAAAATGCTTGGTTATTTGGAATGATTATGGAGTAGAATTTCCCTGCCCTGGGAAACTTTGGTTCCAACCCTCGGGTTCCAATCCTTGGTATTTCAGTTGGAGGAACCCTAGTGTATCAGAAATGCAGAGCCCCTCTGCATTAGAATTGCTATTTCCACGCCTTGGAAAGCTGATTAAATAGGGCCCTGCTATCAGTGCAGTGCTTTTACTTTTGCCTTTTTCGTTCTCCATTTGGTTTAAAATGTACCAGAGTTCTTTTCTGGGATAATTGCTCCAGAAAGAGGGAAGAATTTCTATGGAAGCCTAAAATAGAGATTATGCCTGGGAAAGATCAGTAACAGGTGTAGCTGGCAAGTTGCGAATGAAAAAAAATTGAAAAGTGAACCCAGAACTAAGTATTTTTGAAAATCTCCGGTGGCGATATACATGCAAAAAGAGGTAAAATATATGCCTTGGTTAACAGACCAGCAGAGGATGGAGCCAGAAAACCAAGCTAGATGTGTGTCTTAGTTTGCTCAGACTACTCTAGCAAAATATAGTGGGTGACCTAAACAACAGACATCTGTTTCTCACAGTTCTGGAGGCTGGGATGTCCATGATCAAGGTGCTGGTAGTTCTGGTGTCTGGGGAGAACCTGCTTCCTGGCGAGTGAACCTCTGTGCTCACATGGCCTTGCCTCCGTCCAGGCTCGTGGTCAGAGTGAGACCTGCCTTCCTCTTCTTACAAGGGTACTCATCCCATCAGAGTCTCGCCCTGGAGAACATCACATTGGGGGGCAGGGATTAAACACACACAGGTTTTGAGGGGACTCAAACATTCAGTCCATAACAGAGTGAACTCCACAGAAAAATTCCATAACTTTGAACACACTGTAGCCTTGAATATATAAATTTTACCCCATCCACCATACTCTTCTTTGTAGCTCCTTCTTTTTCCCTGCTCTGCCAAAGAGACCCAAGTCATAGCATTGGCATTACTTTAATTCATATTTTAGGGACCTCTGTACCACTATTTACAACAAATCCATTCATTACTTAGTTAAAAAAAAAAGAATTAAAGAAAGCTGTGTTTCCTAAACCCTATGCTAATCTTTTTGTTAGAGCCCCCTTGTTTTTTTTCAGGCGTTGGCCCATGGCCCCCTGGTTATTTTCCCAGATTGTTTTATCAGGTGGTCTTACTTTTCCAGTTTTTATGCAGCCCCAGATGAACCAGGGTAAGTTACTCCATCTCTGCCTTGCACCATCAAATGCAGAATATGTGCACTCGCCACTAAAGGGGATTTTGCATACACTTCAGGTGTCCATGGTAATTCAGCTGTTGGTGGAGACCAGGAAGATCACAGCAGAGACCCCTAGACTGTCAGCATATCTAAAGTAGCCTCTCCAGGCCAAGCGGGAACCAAAGAGAAGGGGACTTTTGGAGAAAAGTAATGAAAGGAATAGATTTGTGGCCTGATTAGCAATTAGATATGAATTCCTTACATTTATAGAAATCTTAGGGTTGTCATTCAAATCATTTTGGGAATTAGCATGAAGGAGTGATTATTGTCTGCCACTAAAAAGTGAGGGAGAGGGGCTTCCCTGGTGGTGCAGTGGTTGAGAGTCCGCCTGCCGATGCAGGGGACACGGGTTCGTGCCCCAGTCCGGGAAGATCCCACATGCCGCGGAGCGGCTGGGCCCGTGAGCCATGGCCGCTGAGCCTGCGCGTCTGGAGCCTGTGCTCCGCAACGGGAGAGGCCACAACAGTGAGAGGCCTGCGTACTGCAAAAAAAAAAAAAAAAAAAGAAAGTGAGGGAGACAAGAAACCCTTTTCACTCCCAGGCCAGTGATCAGTTGTCATAGTTCCTTACTAACAGAATCGAGGCTGGGGTGAGGCAAGTGAGACGTGTAGAGTCCACATTTCAAGGTCACGCCTCCTTAAATTTTGCACCTGAGGTGCCTGACTCCCTCCATCATGGCCCTGCTCTCTAGGTGAGGCTGCCCTGAGTTTGGATGGCATTGCAGGCATTCACGGGCCAGCAGGTGCTTTTCAGGATGTGCAGAGTGTAAGGTAGTCCATCTGGATTCCGACTCTGCTTCTTTAGGAATTGAACCAGCTGCGTGCTCTTGGAAGAGTCCCTGTACATTCCTTTTCTTTATTTCCTAAGGCATAACATTCATAACCCTGCTCTCCCCACCACCTGAAGCAAATTTGAACTTCAAACTAGCCAGCATCTTAGGACTTCAAGTGTCCAGAACACAGTCCACAGGAGGGGAAAGCAGCGGTTCACTGAGAAACCCAAGGTCACAGATGAAATCCTTGCTGGAACCAGGAAGGAAAACTTCAGTGCAATTCTGTCTTTCCTGTGGGCACTGGCCATCTTACTTTTATAGAAATGAATACCCACTGAGATTTGTTTGTCTTCTGTGGACGAGTGAAACTCAGGGGGAGATTGGGTCTTAGAAGGACTAACTTCTCTTCTGCCAGTGAAGGGAGTAGGTACCTCTTGTTTCTAAATGCAGCTGTTACTTCTGAACTCCTGCCTTCTAGGGTTTTCCTTCTCTTGAAACTACTCAGTATGTCTGAAGCATTGCTCTCTCTTTTTTTTCCCCTTCCAGGGCTCTTTTCCTCCTCTGATGCTTTCAGATGTTTCGACTTCAGTTTTTCAGACTTGTAAAAATCTGTCTCTATCCATTTGAGATTGACATTGGACTCTACTTTGCCCTGAGATACCAAAAAATAGCTCCACCGAAGCTATTCTTATTCTGATGACAGGTTTTTTATTCAGCAGATCCATTGGTTGGGGGTATTTTGCTGTTTCTCAGGGCAAAGCAATGTGATTTTCCTTATTGGCAGATGTCAGTGGGGGTACGCTACTATTTATCATTATGAAATCAATAGCTGTTTGGTGCCAGAGCCCCAATCTCTGGTGAGAAATAATTCACCTTAGCTGTGTCACCTTAGCTATGGTGGGCTGATGTAGCAAGTAGGGAATTAACAATATTTTCATGTACATTATTACTCTTCACTATGCACGTGTTCTGTAACAACTCGAAATGAATGCATCCTACAGGTGTTTTGAATGTGTCCTATTTGATATTTGGAAATTAATTATTTAGGATGGTTTCATTTTTCCTGATGATGTTACTTCTGCATTTATTTTTACAGAGTTAAAAAAGAGCTCCCCATAAAGCTCTCTTGACAAAAGAGGAAAAAAATTACTACATTTGAGGGAAATATATCAAGTTAAGTGTGACGGCTTGACTACTCTTTTAATGTATTCATACCTACAAATTAAATTACTAAGGTTTTTTTGTACAATAATGTCCTTTAGCACCTTCATTTTTTCTGGCATGAAAAAGAATTAATTGACCACCTGTCCACAGTAATGTATAAAGAGCGACATCTCCAATGTTTGAATGCTAATTATTTTATAGGATTTACATAGGGCAAAAAGACCCAACGCTCCAGAGTATATACTACTATTTGCCTATAAGAAATAGACAAGACCTAATTCCAAAGCCAGCTCCTAGCCTCATTCATGCCAGGGCTGCATCAGTAGTGTGTCTATAAATTATTATTACTTTTGTTGTTATGATTTAGCCACATTCCCGTGTGTCTAATTTCAGTCTTATACTCAGTATTAAACAAGATTGGTCAAGTGTCTGATCAGCATTTATAACCCACTGTTTGCTCTTGAAAATAGATTCTTCTGTGGTCTGTGACTACAATTTTTGAGACAGTCTTGCTCACTCCTTAGAGGGGTTTTGAGTCAGCAGTGGACTAGATTCTGTTTCCATTAATACTGAGTTTTATTAGTAGCATCAAGAGAAACTTTTCTCAATGTTACATAAAACAACAGCCTCCAGTGACCAAGTTTTTTCCATACGCCAGGCTCTGTGCGAGCTGTTTACATACATTAACCCATTTAACTCCATGACAAGCAGATGGAGGAGGCATCCACATGCCCGCTTTATAGATTAGCAAATGGAGGCTTGGAGAGTATGTGTTCTTTGCTCAAGGGTCTATAGCTGGAACTAAATCCTGGTTTCTCTGACCCCAACCAAAATCAGTGTTTTCAACCACTATACTAAAGAGCTCAGTTAAATGACTTTCTTTTTTTTTTATGGCAATACTATTCCAAAGGTTGGGCTTAGCTGTATTATGTACACCCATTTAGATAATAAACAGTACTTTTTTCATGCTATGTATTTGTGTCTCTCTCTCCCCCTTGCCTTTTTGAATGTAGTGTCATTACTCTATGAAGAAGGCGGCCTCCTTTCTTGGGATTGGTACTGAGAATGTTTGCTTTGTGGAAACAGATGGAAGGTAATGGGGACAGGATCCAGAAGCCTGGTGGGTGGAGGGGGAAACTGATACTATTTAAAAAGCAGTACCAAGGTCTGTTCACTGCTGAACATAACAATGTCTCAAACCTGTGTCTCTTAGAGGTAAGATGATACCTGAGGAGCTGGAGAGGCAAGTGTGGCAAGTCAAGAAAGAGGTGAGAGGGGGAAGGAGAGGGAGGGAGAGAAAACGTGTGTGTCTCTGGCATTGGGGGAGCATGCAGGGCCAGCAGCCAGGCCCACGTCTGTGTGTGTGGGAGAGAGAAGAGGGCCCCTTAGAATTAAAGGAGGAAGCTCATTTACAGATGTGCTATTTCCGGGTGCTCACTCTACACGTTCTGCGGAGTTTCTCAGATGTTCTCATTCCCAGGTGGCTGGAGCTTATTAAAGCACTGACATCACTGGATTCCAGATTCTTGCCTAGAATTAGCCTCAAAAGATGAGCCCAGCCTCTCTAGCAGGGTCCCAACATCCACACTCCTACGTAGCTCTTGACTCTGAGGATGCTACAGGCTAAACCAGTTGTCTCTGGGCTGCATTCAGGATGATTTCTGATTTCTTGATCAAACTGTCCTCCTGGGTTGCTTCCACCCAAAGCCCATCCATAACCATCACCCCCTGTTGGGTGTGGGTCTAGTATTTCAGCTCTGGCAGACTATCCTCTCTTCCTTAGCTGCCAGGATGTATTAAAGCTGGCACATCCATTGCTGGGGAAGGCAAGGCATGGCCCTGGTCACCTGCTGTACTCCAGCTAAGCCTGGCATCTGCTTTTTGGGTGTGGCATTGTCTTGGTGCCAGCCATCTTGCTTCTTGGACCAAAAGCCTACTGGATTAGGTGCAGCCACTTCACTGCTTCCCTCCCATCTTCCCGCAGCCCCCATGCCAGTGGAGCTTCAGACTGTTCTCCCACCACTTTCCAATAGACGGCAACAACGTGGGGTGTGACTGCTGAAAAATTAAAAGCCCAGCTTTTGAGCTGGGATATAAGTTTATCTCTCCTCAGAGGGCTTCACACTTTAGGAAAGATGGGTTCTTTAATTTTTATTTTTTAAGATTTAATATTATATTTCTTTTCTTTCACACTTCATATTTTTTTTAATTTTTCATGAAATTCAACTTATCTGGAGCATGTTAGATCACTGTATTTGGTGTGAAATTCTGTACTTAAAAGTTCTGCCTTTATTGCACCTGTATTGGCTTCTGATGTGTGTCCTTAGCACTATATTTTTTAAAACATTCCATTGACAAGTGGATTTGATAGTTGTCTGGTGGTACAGGTTATCAGATTTCTTTATCTCTTGGGTAAAATTCTATATTGCAACCTGTTTATTCTGCTGTGAACTACAGATATCACCTTCTAGTTTTATCTATTTTTTAAAATCTAGTTTTATCTTTTTCTACAGAAGTTCCTGTCGAAAAGAACTTTATGTTATTAATGCTTGTTGGTGGGGAACACCCACCAACACCCCTTCCTCCTTCCTTCCTTCCCTTCCTCTCTTTCTCTTTCCTTCCTTCCTCTCTTCTTTCTTTCTTTCTTTCTTTCTTTCTTTCTTTCTTTCTTTCTTCTTTCTTATTTTAAACTTTTCATTATGGAAAATTGTAAATATATGTAAAACTAATATAATGAGATTCCATATACCAGTCATGCAACTTTCACAATCATTAGCTTATGGTCGCATCCCCTCCCAGTACCTCTAGATCAGTTTGAAGTGTATCCTACACATTATATCATTTGATCTATAAATAGTTCCGTATATCTGTAAAAGATATGTACTCTCTCTTTTAAAAAAGCCCATAATGCAATTATAAGAAAGAATAAGTTCTTAATATTATCCAGTATTCACTCTGATTAAATTTTCTCCCATTGCCTTTTAAAAAAAATAGCTGGTGGTCTGAATAAGGAGTCATACAAAGTCCATGTGTGGAATTTGGTTGATTTATCACATAAATCTTTTCTAACCTATAGTCTCCCCTCCTTTTTTCCCCTGCAACTGATCTGTTGGAGAAACCAAGTCCTTTGTCCTGCAGAGTTTTCACATTATGCATTTTGTTGATTCCATCAAGAATTTGAGACTCTAAGTGCTCCCCTCCCCTGTACCTCCCCATCTGTTTTCTATACTTCCTGTAATTTGGCTGTTAGATATTGAGACTTGGGGAGATTCAGGTTGGAACTTTTACCAGGAAGACTTCATGGGTGGCATTTTGCCTTTCAATCAGGAGATGTCTTGGGCCTCCTTTTGTTATCGGTCCATCTATCACAGAACTCTGCATCAGCCTCTCACCTCATGGATTTTGCTGCCATTTGTCATCATTATCTAGACCCGTTATTTCATTACTGATGTTCTAATTCATTCTCTCATTCCTTCTTCATTTAGTGGCAGGCCTACTACCCTAAACATTTTTGTTTCTTCATCCATATTTGGTTTCCCTAAGGAAACAGTTTGGACAAGCAAGACAGCATCAATATTTTATTCTTTTCCTTTATTTACCAATTTTCAGAATAGTGAGTGAGTTGCCAGGCATCCTGAAAGATAGCCAAACCTTTTTTTCTTTTTAAAGTATCATGAAGAACTCATCTTCTAACATATTGGATGGATTTTACTCCACGGCAGTCATTATTATTTTCGTTGTTCAAATTTCTGTTTGTTTTGACAATGAAAGTCCATGAAAGTAACATATCCTGAAGTTGAGAACTTGAAAGGGAAGTTTTTAAAAAGTAAAAATTGCTTTAGGCACATTTGAAAGTAGGGCAACAGGGTTAGAGTTGGCATACCTCCTCAGTTTTCTCTCAAGTCAGTTAAAACTTGAGCTTGGATTCACTAAGGACAAATCTTGCATCCATTCTGAGATTTTAATACCTGATGACTAGTTTCTTTTTCTCAGTAGCTTCAGACCTACTTTTTGTTGTTGTTTGTTTGTTTCAAGCTTTTAACTCATATTGTTACAGATGTAGGAAATAGTTATCAACTTTTTTGTTTTTGCTGCTGGGATTCAATTCCCTGGCCAACCACGATCCATTAAAAATCTGTTGAGCAGTGATCTTTACCTTGATGCCATTACAAAGATGGTAGAAACCACAGAAAGCATCAGAAGTTCTAAAGTGCTTATAAAAAGATGAAACTAGTATAAACACTGAATAATTGGAAGTATTTTTGTGTATGAGTATTTGAAATGACAAACTTTCTTAGATAATACAACTCATTGGCAACACACAATCAATACTGTTTCCACTGACTTTTCTCGTTAATAGTGTGAGATATGAGAAAGGGAAAAAAAAAAACCTGGAAGGTTAAATCCAGATTACGAAAGTTGAATTTCTGGGACTTATAGCTAGATTAAAAAGGTGAGGAAAACTCATTAATGGTCTGTAATAGCTAGCATAGATATTTTCTCACAATTGTCAGGATGTCATAGACTTTATAAGGAAAGCTCAACCATTAAAGACACCTTCAGTGGTTTTAGTAAATTCCTTTTTCGATTGCTTTTACTGATGGATGTAAATGTGGTCACATTTCATTTAGGTCATGGGCATGATAAAGACATAATCTGTTGGTAGTTGATTACAGGGAAAAAGTCCCAAAGCCTATGGTCCCAGGGGCTCTGTCACCTACTGGCCCTGCTCTAGGAGGCTTGGTGGACTGTATTACATGTGTCACAGCCGTCTGCCCACATGGCAGATGGATCCATTGTGTACCATCACTTTGATTCCTGTGCATCTCAGCCTAGAGATGTGGACCAAGCGTCCTTGCTCTGCCCCGCTTTCCATCGAGAAATAACTTCTTTCTGTCAAAGGTCAGCTAAATTGGAATGAAACTGGTTCAAGCTGAACACCCCTGACATTAAATTATGTTAGAAGAACAAGTGTATTTCACGATAAAACTGAGGGAAAAATGACTCCATCCTAAAATGACTTTGACTCTTCCTCTGCAAGTAAGTATTCTTGTCACTGACTTCTTGTGCTCTAGAATCAGGATTCTACTTGCTCTCCTGATCCCCACCTTTGTCTGCAAATTTCCCCCTCATGGCACTTCCAAAGAGAGCAACACACCTCTGCCAACATGTTGGGATGGATCTATCTGGAAACAAGCTTGTGTACTGTCTTCTACATGGCTGCCATAAAATCCCTCATGGGACCAGGGTGCCTGGCTCGCTCGGCTGGAATTACCATTCATCTCTGCACTTGTTCCCACATTCTCCCTTTCCTCCCATTTCTCACGGGTACCTGCTCTCTCCGAAAGATGCAGCCATGGACTGGATGAGGAGGGAAAATTATGGCAGAAAGACACAGGTTCTCTTTTCCAGCACATTCTAATGACTTTCTCTGTGGCAGCACCTGTTTGGGGGAGTGTATCCCAATGAGGTTACTGTATCCCCTCTGACGCCAGATTTGTACCTGATTACATCCCTTGCCTTGTAGCTGCACTTACTTTACCAGGTGACAAGCAGACAGGCCTCCATGGCCTGCCCCTGGAGCTGGCTGTTTGTCTTCCATTTTGGAGGTGTTAGGGAGGTCCCAATGAGTCTCCCTGGGAAGGAGTTAGGAGTCACACAGGATGCCAGTTTGCTGTGGAGGTTGAGTTTATTCACTTCTATCCGGAAAAGCTAGAGAACAGAAAAGACTAATAAAGAAAATGAGAGTAAAGAGAATAAGGATGCATGTGGAGTTGGGACAAAGGATACTATTGTCATGGCATTTTCTGTTTCTTTAACCTATTTATAGTGACTAGAGGCCATGTGATGGAGAAATGTAAACAACACTCACTCAATGAATGTTTATCTCCAAAGAAACCAGATAAATGTCTGGGTGTATAACCCTTGTGTTTACCAACCTACTGCAGCACAGATTTAATGGTGACGATGATGATTCTTATAATTCTCACGTGTGGGTCCTTCTCACAGGGCGCAGCTCCATTTCTTGTCTGTGCCACATCTGGTACCACGGTATTGGGGGCCTTCGATCCTCTGGATGAGATAGCGGACATCTGCGAGAGGCATGGCCTCTGGCTCCATGTGGATGTAAGTTCATCTGGGTGTGCATATCTGTTAAACTTTCTAGCCTTTTTGCAGCTTTGGTGGGAAGTTTTTCGTATTCTCAGTAACTAAATGTGAGGTCCCCAGCTAGTTGTATTTAAATATGTATTTCTAATTAGGGTAAATAAATGTGTTGTTTCCTGTTAGGTAATAAAGAAAAAGATCCCTCATTGATGCACATTTTATCTTAGTTTTCCCAATTTCCTCTTCTGTCCTGAATCATTTCTTTGGTCCCTTGGATCTACTGTCACTGAGGCAACACGGTGTGGGGGACACATTTCCTACTGTGCAGTCGAGAGTCTGGTTTTGGATTCGAATCTGCCTTCTCTTCCTTGTGACCCCAGCTGTTTGGATTTTGGTTTCATCTGTAAAGAGGGAAATGACTGACGTGGTCAATAAAGGATCTTCTAGCTCTAACATTCTGTGCTTCCAATCAGCTGTAAAATGCAAAAGGCTGCATGACTTCATTGCATGCCATAATTAAAACAGGTTTTATCTGGATCTATCGTAGATAACTATTGGAGAGGGATTGGGATAACTTATATTCTTCATAATTTTCTAACTTAAAGGGTTGGCCTTTTTTTTTTTCTACTTAGTTTTGTAGGTCCTGGGGTTGTTCATAATAATTGTTGTCCTAAATTAAAAGTAACTCTTAAAATTCTACTTATTTAGGGTTAAAAAGTTGAACTCAGGGCTTCCCTGGTGGCGCAGTGGTTGAGAGGCTGCCTGCCGATGCCGGGGACGCGGGTTCGTGCCCTTGTCCGGGAAGATCCCACATGCCGCGGAGCGGCTGGGCCCGTGAGCCATGGCCGCTGAGCCTGCGCGTCTGGAGCCTGTGCTCTGCAACGGGAGAGGCCACAACAGTGAGAGGCCCGCATACCGCAAAAAAAATAAATAAATAAAAAGTTGAATTCAGCCAGTTATGAATGCTTGTTGAGCATTTTGGTTTTCTTTGTGTGTGTATGAAAACAGCAGTTAATTAGTTTGATTCAACCCAGTAGAAAGAACTGTTGAATCTGCAGTTGAGAGGAACTTTCCTCCAGTAAGTGAGTGGTTAGTGTCACTTACTGGAGGAGAGGACAATATTTTTGACTTACTGAACATTAGGTAACTGAGCATTTATTTGGGGGATATGCCTGCATATAATTTTATAGTTTGTATGATTTTATGCTTTCAAGGTAAAGTTTCTATGATATAATATCGAAAGAATTTTTCAGCAACTCAAAGCTTTCATTAAATGTACGCTAATATTTGGTAAAAGCAGAAGTAGTAATATAAAGCTCACTAGAGTTATAGGCTTGATTAGTAAGCCAATGGCAATACATCAGTTAGATTATTTGTGACTTCTTTAAATGGGATTATAGTATCTGTATCTGTTCACATGTCAACTTATATCTTACTGATTTTTATAGACTTAGAAGCATAATAATACAGTATGTCCTGAAAGATAATATGAAGTGAATACTTTTGTGACTGTGGAAATAGGGGCAAAATCAAATATATGAGCAGTTATACTTAAAAATTCTACTCTCATAAAAGAAACATCAAATATAGATTATATGGTTTATGTGAAACAGAGTAACTACAGCAGTTTCCAAATTGGGAATGATATTAAGAGATTTATGGGGCTTAGAAAGAATTGTGATTTATAAGATGTGAATGAAAACCTCTGTAGATTTTCTAAAAATCAAAGGTTGAAGTTTTGAAGAAAACACTTTTATAAGGGAATATTTAAGCCACGCAAGTTGTTCTATTTGCATATAATAGGCTTCAAGTTGAATGTCTGTAGTATTAGATTAAATTTGACAACTGTTTATATGACTTATTAAAGAAATTAGCTCTAACATTGAGACAGTACTCACTCATCCTCTAATATTGCAGACATCATTCTGTTGATAAAATTTTATGCAGGAGCATATAAATTCTCTTGAAGAAACTTCATATACCAAGGGTAGTTTATTAATTTTACAGATAAAAAATTAGTAAAATTACAGTGATTACTTTGGCCTGTTTGAATTTTTTTGGCTGCATTGGGTCTTCATTGCTGCACACCGGTTTTCTCTAGTTGCGGTGGGCGGGGGCTACTCTTCCTTGTGGTGCGCGGGCTTCTCATTGCAGTGGCTTCTCTTGTCATGGAGCACAGGCTCTAGGTGCATGGGCTTCAATAGTTGTGGCACGCAGGCTCAGTAGTTGTGGCTCACAGGCTCTAGAGCGCAGGCTCAGTAGTTGTGGCACACAGGCTTAGTTGCTCCACAGCATGTGGGATCTTCCCGGACCAGGGTTCGAACCTGTCTCCCCTACATTGGCAGGTGGATTCTTAACCACTGCGCCACCAGGGAAGTCCTGAAATTTTCTAAAGGGTATTTTAAAGATCCTTTAAAATATTAAAAACTGGCATTTAATGATTTCTTTTTTAAAATGTAATTAGAATTGCTTGGTCTTCTGAGTTTTCCATAAAACCAGGTTGCCCAGCATATATACCATATCTTATTATTTCTAAGATACACATATTTTGTTTACATTTTTAATATACCTAATTGGTATGTTGATGTCATTTTTTTTTCTTTCTTAGCAATCCACAAAAAAATGGTACTCTTACCTCTGATAGTGTCTGAAATTTGGTTAATTACAATGTATTTTTAAACAACAGAATAAGAAAAACTTCAGTTGTGTTAGAATATTTTGCCTCCAGGATTATTCTGTATCTGCGAGAGTCAGTGTTATCCCAGCTTCTGCCTGAGACCAGCATTTCAGGGCTGGTCCAGCTCTTCTCTGAAGCAGAGGCTGTGGCCACTGCAAAACCTCACCCTCCCAGCAACACTTCCTATGGTGTCTCACCCACACTCCATCCCAAGTCCCGGGGGAGGTGACAAACACTGTATTTAAAATCATGGGCTTTAGGGGCTGCCATCTCTACATTCCACACTGCCTCCACTTCCCTTTCAAGATTGGCTCTACAATTAAATTATTAACTAATTACTTGAAGAGAAAAATGTAGTAAAATGATACTCATGGTGTCTGGCTCATAGCTCAATAATGACATCCATTGGTTCAATGTTGTTGCAAGCTCTGGAGTGAGGGGGTTATGGAGTGAAGCCAATACAAGTAGGGCACTGGCATCAGGCACGTCGTTTTTCCCCTTTCAGCTGTTTTGAGGAACACATTTGTGGATGAGCTGCTTCTAACTCTGCCTACCACCCTGAAAACCAGTGAACGAATGCCTTGAAAGAGTTCATGTGATTTTAAAACTTCAATCCAGCTCACTAAGATTGGCAGGATATTGTCTACTTTCTGAGGAGGAAGAAGAGGCAGAGGCCAGTGCAGGAGGCACCGGGGAGGGCAGGTGTGTGAGTGGGCAGGTGGAAAGGGTGAGAGTGAATGGGCGTGGCTGAGCTTTACTGATTAGTCCTTCCCCTAGTTGCCACTGGTAGGTTCTCAATGCAGTTGGGGGTTAAAAAGATTGAGAAAAGCAGGCAACTTAGAGTTTAGGGATATAAGAGAAGTAAAAGAACCTAATATGTAAGTCATCTTCATGTTCCTGAGGGTCAAGTTCTCAAACCCCAGGTCTGGGGAGCCTCAGTTAGCAGGTTCAGATCACGTTTTCCCAGAGGCTGAGGGCAGCTGCCAACATAGCTCAGCTTTGGTCACACATGGTCCATCATGAACTCTGGTGGGACACAGAGGGCAGCAGCAAGGGGACTTAACTGACAATCCTGATCATCAGTCCTTTATCTGGGCATCTTTGGAACTTGCCTGCATACCACCTTTGGCCCACAAGCCTTTGGGAACCCTATGGGGTCACTGGAAAGCCTAGTCCCTGGAAACAGGGCTGGAACTAAGGTGAGGCAAGTGAGGTTCCTAGGGTTCATTGGGCAGGTCAGTATTATGAGCAAAGGAGAGGAGAGCTGAGAATAAGAGGAAAGGAAATCCCATTGTCAGTAAGTCTGGAGGAGAGAGAGGAAGAATCAATGTGAGAAAGAAGAAAGTCAGTTTGGTATTTGAAAATTTAAGGAGGCATTCACTCCCAGGACCATGCAAGAGTCCAACTCTGCGAGTGAGCTTAAGGGTGCACCCTGGGTGACTCGCTCGCTTGCCCCTGGGCCCAGCCCTGAATGAGAGAGCTGTTCTTAAGACCACTCTTTATTGTCCACCATTGGTCTCAGCTTTCTAATACTCTAAGGATCGTGGAGACCTCTCACTTACTTCCTCCTTCACATCCATGGTGCACACAATCTTGCCATTTCTTTCTGCATGATATTGGGCTCTTCCTTACCTTTTTTTTGGAGTTATTATTTCAGTGTTTTATTTACTGTTGTATTTCTAACACTTATATCAGTGTCAGTCTATTTAGATATGTAATAAATATTTCTTGAATTAAATTATTATGCTCACTATAGTCATGTTAGAATGCTCAAGGTCAAAGTTTGGGGCATAAAGTTTTTAGAAAGATCTTTTTTTAAAATTGCAATATAGTTGATTTACAATGTTGTGTTAGTTTCAGGTGTACAGCAAAGTGATTCAGTTATACATACATATTATATATATATATATATATATATATTCTTTTCAGATTCTTTTCCATTATAACTTATTACAAAATACTGAATATAGTTTCCTGTGCTATACAGTAGGTCCTTGTCGCTTACCTGTTTTATATATAGTAGTGTGTATCTGCTAATCTCAACATCCTAATTTATCCTTCCCCTCCTTTCCCCTTTGGTAACCATAAGTTTGTCTTCTATATCTGTGAGTCTATTTCTGTTTTGTTATGTAAGTTCATTTGTATCATTTTTTTTCCAATTCCACATATTAAGTGGTATCATATGATATTTGTCTTTCTCTGTCTGACTTACTTCACTTAGTATGATCATCTCTAGGTTCATCCATGTTTCTGCAAATGATATTATTTCATTCTTTTTTATGGCTGAGTAATATTCCATTGTATTGTGTTGGCCAAAAAGTTCGAACTTTTTGGCCAACCCAATATATATGAACCACATCTTCTTTATCCATTCATCTGTCGATGGATATTTAGGTTTCTTCCATGTCTTGGCTATTGTAAATAGCGCTGCAATGAACGTTGGGGTACATGTTCATTGGGGTTGCCTTTTAAAATTCTGCTAGGCAACTCCCCTCCTACCTCAATTCTCCATGCTGAGTTCTACCATCGGTCCAATTGGTCACCTTCCCTAAGATATGATGTTAGTGTAAAAAAAGAATGGGCTTTTGTCTCTCAGACCTGATTTTTATTACCTGTGAGACCTTGGAAAATTTATAACCTCCAACCGTTAGTTTTTCTCTTAAAAAATTGACATGATGATAATTCTGTTCTCAGTGCAACGTGCAGTTTAAATAACCGTGGAGAGCTTGCAACATCTCCCATGCTGGTCCCCTCATATTCTCTCACAACAAGTCTGCTCGATTTCAGGTACCAAACTGACTTTCTTATTTCTCACATTGATTCTTCCTCCCCCTCCTCCAGACTTATTGACTCTGGGATTTCCTTTCATGAACCCATGTCTCATGTGTATGGTAGAATGTCAACACTGAAGGGCTGTTGTCTATTTTAGATTCTAAGATTTGAGAGGATATGGACTGTGTCTTTTATACTTCTCTTTGTCCACAGGCAACTCAATGAATACTATACCAATTTCCTTATAGTGTGGGAATTTAACTCCTAAGCATCAGTGGGGGACCATCTATTGTGATGAGGTTCTGATCGCCTGAGTAGAGCCAGTGGTCAAAATTTCCTAGAGTCCACATTGGTTAACATCGACTTAAAGCATCCAATGACAACTGGCTGGTAAACAAGTACCATTGAAATAACATCATTTTGGTTATATAAATATCTCAACAGGCTTCCTGGGGTGGCTCAGCCTTGATGTCAAGGAAGCACCGCAAGCTTCTGCACGGCATCCACAGGTAAATGTAGTTTCCCCAGTCACAGTGCCTTTTATTTAGGCAAGGGACTCTCTTTGGCCTTTGCCCAATTAAGTGACATTTTGAAAATAGGCAAAAAACTAAGGAATTGTTTTGGTTTAAAAAAATCCCAAACTCCTTAAACTGCTCACACAAGGAATCCTTTGGAGCACTAATTTGGACGTGAATACTGAATGTACCAGCATTCTTCCTACCAGTAAAAACTAATTGAGTCTCCCCTCCCTACCCTGTTTTTTTCTTTGTTTAACATAACAGGGCTGATTCTGTGGCATGGAATCCACACAAGATGCTGATGGCTGGGATTCAGTGCTGTGCTTTCCTTGTAAAAGACAAATCTGTGAGTTTTCCTCTTATGGCCTTCATCAGGCATGGAGGGGGGGTAGATTACCATATTTGCAGAGGACCCATTTTTGCTTGTATTTTATACCTTGGGCCAGAGGTAGATGACGGTCTTTGGTAAATGTTGATGGAATCAAAAGGAAAGTTGAATAGACCCAGGTAAAAGAAACAAGTGCTTCTGCTCAGGTAATGTTGTGTATTTGATTTAGGTATTATATAATCTCATTACTTACAGCAAAATGGTCTCTCTCGCCCTCATTTGGATTATATTTTTAAACTCAGTTTTAAACATTGCCAGGATATTTTTCCCCCTTGATTAAGTCCGGGATTTAAGTTATCTTGAAACTTCTCCTCCCTGAGAAAGGAGAGCAGATGTTTGTCATACATTAAATTGAATTCTTAATATGCTTAGCTGGGACTTAACAGCCCCTTTATATGGGAAGATGTTGGTTCAGGGCTGATCATCAAACCCTGATTTATTAGGGGATTGCCTCTCTCAAGTGGTTGGTACTTAGCTTCTGTTGGAACACTGGGGAGAGCCGGAAACTAGTCTGGATTGCTGTGAGGCAAGCAGGCTGAAGTTCATCTTGGTTAGAGGTAGAAACTCTATGCTTTCTCTGGGTTAAATAAGGATCCTTGTGGGACGTGGCCCAGGCTGGGAAGTGCCACTTCATTCTTAGAAATGCCTCCTCAAGATCTGTGTGCAGCATGTGGGTGATCTTTCTCAGCCATCTGTTTACATTTTTTTCTTAGGGGACTCCCTTTGCCAATGCTAAAGTCATTTTCTCTTTTTAAGGAATTTTATTTCAAATGACAACCATATTTAAAATCTGAAATCTAGTCTCGTATGTGTGGATGGTTACAACTTTCTTTTAAAAAATTTTGTGATATTTACATGTTGGTGCCCTTTGTGTTTTGAGATGACCAAACAGGATGTCCGTCGAAACTATGAACAGATTCTGCATCTGTAGATAGAGAGACTCTTGGGAATATGAATCTATTCCTTCATGTTTTATTAGGTTGGCTACTATGGACTGCATTCAATGCCATTTAACTTTTATTCATTTAAGTTTTTCAATAGTAGAGTGACTGCATGTTATAACTGAAAGGTGGTTAAAGATTACTATATCATTTATGAACTAAAGAACATATTCAACTTGCCCACAGTTACATATATAGGACATGAAAGAGTTAGGAGTAAACCCAGGTTTTCCTGTGGTCTAGATATAAGAACAAAAACATGCCTAGCATCCTTTATGTGCCAGGCATTTTACATCTGCTTTCTCCCTAATCGGATAATCTGAATGACATCTTTATCTGTTAGTGTGATGCTCTCAGGAGTGGAAAATTTAGACCCCAAATTTTATGACTATTCTTTTAAATAACTTTGTAGCTTTTATAAATTTTTCTCGTTGAATGATATTTGGAGTGATTTAGCTAAGAATTGATTTACATTCATGTCCTTGAGGCAATTTAAAATTTTCTGGATCATCTAACGCTATATAACGGTGGTTAAAATAATTTTTTTGAAGAATTCATTCCTGGATCTCAATGCAAACTATAGCACCCATGTCTACTCACATGGCAGGAGTTAACAGATTAGGAAAATTGCATTCATGGTGCAAAGAATGGAGCACTTTCAAAAGTTGCCCTTTTTTGATGAAAGACTGTTTTCAAATTACCTGGAATGCAGAATTGAACCATGAGGTATGAGATATGACCATCGGCTTAAGTTCTGTGTCGGCAGTTTTCTGTCCCTTTTGTACCTATTTTCTGCCTCTGTTGTTTTCTTTCATACTTTCATTCATTCTACCACTGCCAACTGACTCCTACATAGGCTGGGCGCAGTACTGATGCTGGGCTTAGAAACAGACACGTTCCCCATAGTCAAAGAGCTTATAATCTCACAGAGGAGACAGTGAACAAAGTGTGCATATTGAATTGTTTGATTACTATTTTGGTAAGTGCTCTGAAGACCGTGTTGTACACTGTTGATTATATATTCACCAGGCGTCCTGACTTACTTCCTTCTCTCTCCTGATGCTCATCTAACGAGCCCCTACTTGCAGCTAAGAGTCACCATATGACACAGATATGGCCACTATGATGAGGGAGAAATGTGAAACAAAGGTTTTAGTTTCTGGTAGAGGTGCTATACCCAAGAGGAGAGCTTTCTGCTCCCTTTTCTACCATGAATGCAGAAACATTGTTGTGTCAGACCATGATATAGGGAGCTCTGACAGCCACTTTGTAGCCATAAGGCAATGACCCTAAATTAAAAAGTGAACATGCACAGAATGACAGTTTTGAAATATTGCGCTTAGTATGGAATTGCCCACTTCCAGACTTTTTGTGATATGTATGGTAAGTGTCTTTATTGCTAAAACTACTTCTACTGGGTAATCGTTACTTGAAGCCAAATGCACTCTTATCTGAGACAGAGAACAGTGTGTTACTCAGACTACAAAGCAGGGACACCTGAGAAGTTCCAGGTGGAAGGAGCAGCATGTGCAAAGTCTTTAAGAAAGGAAGGTCCTTTTTTAAATTTTAGGAACTGAAAGAGGTTCATTGTTGCTGAAGTACAGAGAGTAATGCTAAGACCAGCATGAGATGAGACTAAAAGATTAGGTAGTGGATGGATCATGCAGGGTCTTAGAAACCATTTTAATGATTCGATGTTCAGAACAATGGAAGAATTTTAAAAGCAAGGAATAATCAGAAAAGATTTTCATTTAAGACAATGAATTGAAAGGAGGCAAAAATGGGTACAAGGTGAGAAAAGACTTGCAGTATCCAAACAAGATAATGGTAGGGTATGGAAAAAGTGTGATAAAATTCAAGATATATTTTAGCTGTCAACTAGACCAGGCTGAATTCCCAGTTATATATGGAACATGAGGAGGAAGCAGGCATCATGGTTGACTCCCTGAGTAGTGATACAGCAACTGAGTGAATGGTCCTGTGTAGGGAGATGGAGATTGCTGAAGGAAGAGAAGATTCCACAGGGAAATATCTTGATTTAGCATGGGCTATGTTACATTTGAGACTCCTGTGCGGTATGCAAGTGAAGGTGTCATGTAGGCACTTGACATATGGATCCAAAGCTAGGAAAAGGGTTCTGGGCTGGAAAAATATATTAGGGGATTGTTGAATGCAGATGATGCTTGAGGTCATGAAGTGGAATGGCTTGCCTAGGGAGGAACTTTGTAGTGAGAAGAGGATGGAGATCTTAGGCCTGAAAAACTCAGAGTCTGAGTTTAGAAGAGGAGGAACCAGCAGTGAGAGAGAAAGCTGAGTTGGAATGGCTAGGGAGACAGTAGAAGGACCAAGAAAGGGTGATGCTAATGAAATAGAGAGAAACATATTAGGAGGAGTGACTCTGTCTTAGTGTCAAAGCTTGAGTATCACTTTCTTAAGGAGGAGTTTCCTGACTCACCCAAGTAACTGTCATCTCTCCATTATTCCTTCTCAGAGCCTGTTCCCTTCCTCCAAAGTGCTCATCACAATTTGTAATTATGATTTCTCACGTATTAATGTTCCCTCCCTTAGAATGTAAGCTGTATATAGATAGGGACCATGTCATTATACTCACCACTGTATCCCGTGTATCTAGCAAGTACTCACTGAACGAGGAAAAAATAAAAATCCACTGAAAAAAATGAATGATTCAGTAAATTTAAAATCCTCAGAAATATCTGCTTTCATATCAGCAATAACTAGGAGTTTCCACTTTCTCCCCTACCCCAAATTATTCCTTCTGAGAGCTCTGAGGTAACAATGATTAAAATGATAGTTGATGAGCTTTATTGCCTTAGTCCTAACACAAGGCTTGAGTGTGCCTCCAGCAGGCAATTGATGAATAGTGATTTTAATTTGGACTTACTTCTCCAGTTAATGGAAGGGGGTAACTCTAGTTAAAAGAAAGCAAATTACTTAGTGAACATACTTCTGTTAAGGGAAAAACCAATTCCCTAATTGTACCTTCAAAGCCCCAGCCCCAATGCTGTTTTCCCTGATTGACTAGCTGGTGGTGTTTGTTCACATTTTTAATTTCCTGTATCCATAAAGAAGACTGCTTCCGAAACAAAGAGCTGTTGCTCTCCAAGTCATACTATCACTAACACTCTGCATGATAGGGATAAAAAGAAAATCAGGGATTTAGAAAAAATCTGTGATTATAAATAAGTTGACTTCAGATGTAAATGCTGGGTCTACATGGTTGCTTTGGATCAAAGACAATTTTGATGCTTTGATCTAAAATAAAAGTCTAAGAATCAGATGCATAGATGGAGAAAAATCTCAGTATTGGCTTTTTGACTTTTAGTGTTTATTGGAAGAACTATTTAGTTAAAAAAATATCTAACAGATATATGAGAACATGAAAAATGCTAATCAGATGACTTTTTGAGAATAAATAATTCCTCTCTATTTCTGCATATCATCATCATCCAATATTAACTCACAAGGACTTCCTGTTTAATCTAGCAGCTATAGATAATTAAAGGGACATTTTTTTCTTAGAAAAACTATGTAGATACTAAGGATTTTTTTTATTATGTCCATTTTTATATGTTTATTTCAGAAGTAATTCACCTACATCATAGACCAGAATCAGAAAATTCAGATAGGGAGAAAGATGAAGAAAAAAGATGCCCTTTACAAATATCTGAAGATGCATATTTTCTTAGGCATATTTATATATGTCAGTGTACACATATATATTTATCTAACATAAAAACATATTTTGATTTTAGCATGCTTTTTCTGTTTCACAAAATTGCAAACATTGCTCCATGTCAATATTCATTGTATACATTTTCCATAGCTGCATGGTGTTCTATCATTTTGATATTTGATATTTGATAATTAACTAGACTACCACTGACCAACTAGATTGTTTTGATTTTGGGCTAATATAGATGTGGCTGCCACCTTTGAGGCTAAATCTTTGGGCATATCCTTTATTTTTCCCTTAGAATAAATTCTTAGAAGTCAAAGAGCCATGATCATCTTTCATGATGCTTTTTTATACTTGTTTCCTAATTTTCCTTCTAAAAAATTGCTTGCCTTCTCACTAGCAGAGTATGTGTGTGTGTGTGTGTGTGTGTGTGTTAGCTTTTGACATAGCAAAGGGTTTTTAGCTTTGTCGCAAGACATTTGTACACCCATACTTACAGACACATAACCATTTTCCTTCTCATTTTATCCAGTGATGTACTGTATCTCCTCCTACTCGGGGGTCTTCTTTAGCTGGAGGTATTGACATGCAATTCTGGGCTGCCTAGGTTTCAAATGTGAGGCTTTGGAGATAGACTTGCAGTTCTTTCCCTTTCATCTTCAGTCTAGAGGAGGCTCAGGATGGTCCCAGTTTTTCTTTAGAAGAAGTAGCAGGGAGAAGAGGAGCAGGGAGTTCATTCCGTATACACCCAACGAAGGTATACTGCGGGCCTGGCACTGCTATGCATGGAGAAAAAATGGAAAAGGAGACTCATACCACCTCCCAGTGTGGTTCCCCAAGAGAAGGCGGGAATTTTTCACCGGGATACCACACCTGAGAAATGTGTTCTCTCTCAGACCCACTTAAATTTCTATCCTGAATGATCATTGATATTGCAAAGGACAACTATTATATGCCATTTTAAAAATGTGCAAGAAAATAAAAAAGGGAGAGAACATGGCTTATCAGAGAAACTAGGACAAACTGTGTCTGCTTTGGTGAGGATTTCTTTTTCAGCTCTCATTTTTCTTCATGGAGTTCCTATGGAAGTGCCGTTAGATGGTTTGAAAATACTGAACAATCTGATCATGAAAAACTTCTTTTCTGTCATTCCAGAGAACACTCACACTTCCCCTACACACGTACATTATACATTTCTTTGGAATGACAGCCTCCTAGCTAATGGAACAGAAAAGGGGGAAGGTCAGTGTTTAAAACTGATTAGAAAAAAAGAAGCATTTGACTTGAAGGAGAGACATCAGTCTCCTGGGCTTGAGGCTGCCAAAATTATTCTCCAGATCTTGGAGACTCTTGACTGAGCTCAGAAAATTCTTCAGCTTTTCAGCAAGGTTGAGAATTTCATGACACTGGCAGAGCTCAACAAATTCGTGGTTGGTAAATAGCCCATTTTCTTTTTAATTGCTGTGTTTTTAAAAATTATAATGAAAAAAGTTAATTTTTTCTTGAGGCTTTTGGAAATTTTTGCATATATATATGCACAAATTTCTAAAAGCCTCATGAAAAAATTAACTTTTTTCATTATATATATGAAATGTATATATATACTGGATGTATATATATACTGGATATATATATATATACATCACATTAAAAAAACTTCACATGGTATAGTGTCTGCTTTCCTTCCCCATGAGGTAAAGAGAGATAATAATTAATGTTAGAATTGCTTGTGTTCAAAACCCATCATATCTTTCTCCACTGAACAAACCAATAAGTTTGGTTTTAGTATTTACTGGGTTCATATTGCAATTGTCATTAACTTTAACAAGGGGATTTGTACTTTGTTTTAGAACTATGCATCATATAGCCTAGTAACTTTGTTTTAGAACCTTGCATTATATAGCCTAGTATATTAATTCCTTGGTGAACTGCAGCTCTGAGGGATGTGTTATTGCATGATCATGATTGTACTATCTGATTCCAGTCAATAGTTGCCATCATGTCATAAATGGGCACAAGTCCCAGCCGAGAACCTATCCCTTGGTTCTTGGAATCATCTATATGGTAGACTGTGAGTTACTGGAGAGCAGAAGGGGTCTATTCATTGCTGTACTCCCACTAACTTAGTACAAAGCCTGACACTCAATTCATGCTCAATAAAAAGGTTTCCTGGAGTGAACTTACTTTGTATCTTTTTCCAGTACTATCAAATGGTAATATTTTAAATTTGTTACCTGCAGTATATCCTTTATCATCACAACCTGATCTCTTTCAAGTCTCAGAGCATCCCTTCTTGCTAGTACATAGACGTTTTTTTTTTTTGAGGGGGTATAGAAATTGCTTGTCTTATCCGTATGGTTTGAGATGTCCATTATCTCCTTACATCCCATTTCATGTTGGTGATTAGAAAAAGTCTACCCTAAACTGTGCCAACATTTGGCCTTTTATCTACATGCCTCAGAGACCAATAATAAATCAGTGACTCATGCTTTCCTTTTTGCAGAAACCATATTGTCTTTCCCCTAGAAAGTTATTTTTGTTTCAGTGTCTAATGATGCTGTGCTTTATTGGATACTGGACAAGCGGAAGAGCAGCTTGCTTTCCCAGGGCTCCCGGGTCCTCTCTTGACCCCTTCTAATGAACAGAATGACATTCACAATCTGCCAGGGTAACGGTGGTGGCTGTTTGTAATGCTAGATCAAGTATCTTGGCCAAAAAGTTTTCCAATTTCATCCTTGAGTTCCTTCAAACCTTTGGGTGGCTGCCACCTGGTCCTACTGATTGAGCTACATTTATTTCATCAGTTTGACTTGAATGAGTTGGGGTGCTGCCCGTGGTTGCATTTAATATCATCTGCCTGTCTATTTTTGAAGAACCCGAAGAATGTGGGAATTTCTCTGATATCCTTCCAGGTAAAGAATTCGTTCTTCATAACAGCCATCCCATGTCTATGGGACTGCAACATTCGCTTCTCTGCCATTCATCACAGAAAACTTCAGATTTGCTAAGAAATGACCAAGAGGAAAGAAATAGGAAATTCTACCTTTGTGTCCTTTTGTCATCTCTGATTCCACAAAAACTACCAGTTGAAAAATATCCCAGAAAGAGGATTCTACTTACAGATTGAATTTTCTCTATCTTACCTTGTAACAAAACTGATTAGGGCCCCATAATATAGGAAGATTACATAAGTTAAAATCTAAAAAAAACAAGAAACATAAGGATTAGGGCATAAAAGAAAACCTGGAAAGAAGCTAATGGAAAAATGCATGCCATAAGTAGCAAGCTACACCTGCCTCAGTGGGTAGGCTAAAATTTGATTTTAGCATTTTTTAAATATTCTAAGCATCTGCCTTTTGCCTTTATTTTATTTTTTACTATTAACTCACTACACCAAGGCTTTCTCTTCTATTTCTACTCTCTGGTGTGATGCCTGAGGCCCTTTTGACTTCTTGGCATAAATCGTTCCATTTGTTTTCCTTTGCACATTTCTAGCTGTCACATTTGTTGTTTTCCAAGGAAGATATCTAAAAACATATCTGACACTCCTAATTAGGCTTCCTAGCTTTGTTGTTTCAAGGCCAAATAATTTCAGGGAGTCCATTTTTTGGGGGGGTTTTCTCCATGGCAATTCGAAATGCAGATACAAATGCATGTGAATAAGAGAAGTATTTTAATTTTATAGATAACTCAGAGGTGGTAAATATAGATTTATCTTATATAGATTTTTAGCTGTTGTACTTAAACACTAATTTGTACAGAAATTGTTACTGGCATATAATAAAGGAATTAATTGTGGACTGAGTAGAAAAACAGAAACTCTGTAAAATAATTGCCATATTTTATATATTGAAGTTACATACAACTCGTGCATGCAAGCACACGTGTATTTACTCAGCAAACATACTTGCCTTTAGGTCACTATGATGCTGATGGAAAATCATAATTTAGGAAGTTTTGTTAATTGCAAAAGGAATTAGAATCTTCTCTGGTAGTTCCTTCTAAGGGCTATTTGGGAGTTTAGATGATATTGATATTTTTTCAATTAATTATTATGAAATATAAGGAAAATATAAAATATGCATGAAATGCATTTATTTAATTTATTTTTATAAAAAGAATAATCAGGTGATTCCCACCCAGATTAAAACAAAGAACAGAAACCCAGAAATCCCCTATGTGCTCCTTCCTGTTACTGACTTTTTAACTTTTCTCTTTAGCTTTGCTTTGTAGTTATGCATTCTCAAATAATTAGTTTACTTTTGCCTTTTTGAAATTTATGTAAATGGAATCATGCAGTATGTATTTTTTGGTTTGGCTTTGTTGCTGTTGTTACTCAAACTTACCTTATGTCTGTAAGATTCATTCATGAGTTGCACAGTCACAGGGTTATTCATTTTCTGCTTTATACTATTCCATATGAGCAAATCACCATTTGATTATCCATTTTGCTGTTGAGGAACATTTGAGTTATTCTAATTCGGGGCTTTTACAAAATTTTGCTACAAACATTTTTGTCTACATGTCTTCATTGCTTGCTGTGTCCCAGAGGTGCCATCTGGTATAATTTTCCTTTTTCTTGAAGATCGTATTTAGGAATTTCTTAATGAATCAAAAGGTGGCATACTCTATTAGACTTTGCTTCTTTGAAAATGTCTTTATTTCATTTTTTTCTGGGGATAGAATTATGTGAGGAATTTTCCTTTAGAACTTTAATGATTTTTTTTGTTGTTGTTGTCTTTTGGCATTGTGTATTAGAAAGTTAACTACTTAACTGTCATTTCTTTGGTGGCAAAATAACTTCTTTCTCTGGCTTCCTTTAAGATTTTCTAGCTTTCTTTAATTTTCTGCCATTTATCTATAATGTTATTAATATATATTTTGTTTGGTTTTTCTTAGACTCCATTGTGCTTCTTGAATCTGAAGATTGACATGTCTCATAAGTTTTAAAAATTCTCCATTTAATTATCGACCTTGTCTCCTTTCTTTTCTGGCACTCCAATTAAATGTGTAATCAACCTTCTTACTGTTTCTTCTCTTACTCTAATTTGTAAGTTTCATAACTTTGTCTTTCCTTGTCTCCTTGTGGATAATTTTTAGGGCCTATTTGAAATTCACTGATTCTCTCTTCAGCTATGTCTAATCTGCTATTAACACTAGCCCTTGGGTTCTTACTTTATTATTGTCTTTCTGGTTTCGTAGCATCAAATTGAATCTTTTTTACATATAGAAGGTCTCTAGGTTCTTGTTGACATTTTTAAGATCAGCTTTTATCTCCATGAACAGTCTGCCTCTGCTAACTCTAGTTTCTGGATTCCCACAAGTGCTATACCTATTGTTTCTTAAGTCTGTGAGTCCTGGCTGTCATATTGTCTAGAGAGGTACATTACAATCCTTGATGGTTTACTGAATATTTTATTTAAAAATTTACCTTCAGGAATAATTTGAAACTAGAAGTGAAGCTCTCTTTCTTTACAGAGGATTTTATTTTCATTCTCTGGGCATCTGGGGGGGTGGGGATTAGCAGTCCAGGACCAACGCTTAAAGATTCTCTGGATCTTCAGAGTATAATCTTGACCTCTCTTTCCAGTGGAGAACTTTGGGTCCTAAACAAGAGAAAGGATTGCTTTAGTGCTCTTGTTACATTGACCACCTTTGAACTCTGTTTCCTGATGGTGATACTCCAGGTCCCCACACGTGGAGGCCACACTCCCCCTTCCCTCACCTCTCCCCACTCTAGCTCTTGCTGCAGCTGCCCTTCTAAGTCTGAACAGGCCCCTGGGGTGGAAGCATCTCTGGCTCACCTCTGAGCTCCATTCCTCTCCTGTACCTCCCAGAAGTTTACTTCTGCCTTGTGTAGGTCTGCTACACTTTTTATTAGATGCAGTTTTTATGTTTTTTTCCAGGCTTTCTTGTTATTTTCAGTAGGAGCATTTCAAGTTCATCTAGTCTTTTATTACCAGAATTGATATATGTCAGACTTTGGCCTTTTAATAATCAACTGCTGTTCAGTGCTGCCAGTGGGGATGAGCATTCGTTAATTTACTCACCCTTTCATTCCACCTGCAAATGTGTGTAGCCTCTTATGTGTTACTTGAGTAAGACATGCTCCTTATCATAAGTGAACTCAGGGGATAGTAAGAAACAAATTTTAAGCAAATAATTAAAATATAATACCTGTATTTATGTAACAGAGTAAAAAGCAGGTGTTTTGGAAATGTAGATCAAGTGAAAGAACAATGCTGCTGAAGAAGCTGGTCTAGAAAACTTAATTGAAACAGAGGCGACCTTTAACATATCAGTTATTGGTATTTTCTTGCCATTTTTAAAGCAATATAGGATCAAAATAGCAGTGTCAGGCATAATGAGGAATATAAAAATTACTCGTACCCACCAGTCAAAGTTAAATCATTTAAAATTTTCTTGATAGATGAATATTAATACATTACTGTATCTGTGTTGGTATAGATTTGTGTATTTTGCTTCTATAACTAGCATATCCTTTCTTTACCCATTCCTACCCCCTCTCATTATCTAAAAAACAGAGGCACTGGGCTTATAAAATCTTCATTTAAAATTATTCACTTGTTTAACTATGACCACCATTATCTTACCAGATTTCATATTAGTTCTGAGGGGTTTCAAGTTATTCTCTTGCATTTTATAAATATATAATAATATTAGTATATAAGTGTAATTTTGTTTGCTGTCTAATATTCTAATATATTTTGTTTGCTTCATATCAGTTGCAATTATAATGCACTGATAAAATTTCCAAAAATATGTTCAGTAATAATAGTAAATAGAAAGCATTTTTATCTTCTTTGTGATTTTATTAAAGTTGCCTTAAGATATACATTCTGTATAAATCCTCTTGAGAAATGATCTAGGAATGAGTATTGAATTTTACCATATCCCTTTTTAATATCTGATAAGGTAGTTCTATCATTTTACTCCTGAACAAAGTTAGATGTGTGTTCATTGATTTTCTACATTTCTGATTAACCTCATTTAGTTGCAGTAGATTGCTTTAATGTATTAATGGATTTGTATCCTTAGATTTTGGCCTCTATATACATACAATTAATCTACTCTGTGTGTGTGTATGCATGCGAGTATGTGTGCATGTTATCTTGGTTGGATTGTATTTTGACTGTCAGCTTTCAACTGTCTTATTTGTTTTAGAATAATTATGAGAGCATAGAGATCGTCAGCTTTTAGAAATGGTGAGAAAAGTCAATCATAAAACTCTTGTTCAGAAATTTGGAGGGAGATAATTATTTTCCCATTTTTATTCAACTGTTAAGAATTTCATGCTCTGCTTGATCAATTTCAAGAACATTTTCTCAAATATTTAATACATTTTATTGAGATTTTCAAGTATATTAGTAGAATCTATATCATTTCATCATTTTCATCTAATTTTTACCTTATATCCTTGCCTGAAGTCTTAATTTTTTAAATATTTTTTCTTAGTTTGCTTACCTTATCTTCTCTCCATAAGAATCACTTCTTGCATTTATTTTTTCAAGTCACATCTTTATTGTTTATTTAATTGTTATTCATTTACTCCTGCTTCTTTATGTTTTTGTTCTGTAAAAATGTTATTTTACATTTGAGGGCAGTTTTGGCTCAGCTCCTTAAATTTTGTTTTGGAGTATTCTCATTTAAATTATTTCCCAATTAATCTATAATCACAGTGTTGATTTACTCTTCGAGCCAACGGTGATTTATAAAAGTAATTTTAACTTCCCAAGTGCTTAAGATGTGTTATGAAATTCTGGTTTGTTTTACTGTAGTCAGATAATCAAAATGAAAGCAGAGATCAAGAGTGATGAATTTTTATCTTTTAAACTCAAAAATTGAAAGGACATCTTATCATCCAGAATCCACTTTTAGTTTGCATTTTCTTTCCCAAGCAGATAAACAGTCCTCAAGTTCGGGGCGTGGGGGAGAAGAGTGTTTGAAGAAGAGCCAAGTATTAAATATGAATAAGCAAACCCAGGGGGTTCAAGAAAAACCAGAACTTCCCTGTAAATAGAATATGTGGGTTCTTTCCTTTCTTGGCCCAAGTTCTAGGTGAGGCTCAGAGATTTGAGAAGGCTCCCTTCTCCTCCACCTCTCATGTCAATCTGGAAAGCAGAAATTAAATAGAGATGGGAAGCGGGTATATCCAAGGCATGAGAGTGCCTGAGAATACACCCATTTCTCCTGTAGGCTTCACAGTGGCTGGTCGGAAGAGCAACCAAAAGTAACTGAAAATGAACCGGGGGCACAAGGGAGACTGGAAGTAGGGTCAAGAAGCAAGGAGCATGACTCGTGATCTGACAACCACAGCCCAAGGCAGGTTTTTAGACGTAAGAAGGAAAGAGCATCTGGAAAGAGCTAGAGATGGTCAGGTGGTCAGTAAAAGGACAGCGGTGACCACACTGCAGAAACAGATGTCCTCTCCTTGGCTTCAGTCGGCAGATTTAGCAATTGAAAACATAAGATGCACAGTGAAATTTGAATTTCAGATAAATGACGTAATATTTTAGTATAAGTATATCCTAAATATTGCATGGCATAATACTTTTACTAAAAATTTTGGGTTTTAGGAATTTATATGAAATTTGTATATAATTCAAATTTAATAGGTGGTTTTGTATTTTATCTGATAACCCTCCTTAGCGGGATTTGTGAATGTCCCAACGACGTTAAACAAAAGGTAAGAGGAAGAAAACTCTCAGAGGAAAAACCTCGATTGCCCATGTTTTATGTCTGCATGGTCTGAGAAATCACTCAGTTTGAGCTTTGAGTTTTTCTGGAAGTGACCCAATTAAATAGTTTGCATTGGAAATAAACATAGCTCAAAATCAGAAATGTTTTCACTGAAAGAAAAGTGAAGTGTCATTTTTGCATATCCAAAGTGATATCATTTTGAAATTCATAACAATTTTATTTGTTTTTAAGTTCATGTGACAGATAAAAGTTGGCACTTCACAGTATGATGTTTACATCTTTACCCAAAAGACGTACACAAGCTAAATTAGGATCTTGCAGTGTTCATTCCAAATCCCTTGTCTTCTCCACCTCTGGTCCAGTAAGCTGGGACCAGGGGGATGAGGCAGGGGAACAGTGTGATGTGACCATCTCTGTGGGAGAGAAGGGAAGTAAGGGGTCCCTGGGAACCAGGCAGAGAGCCTAAATTGTTTACTATAAATGACTTCCATCTCTTGCTGTGACAACTTACTAATGGATTGCTGAGTTTTAAACCTGGTCCAGAAACTGAAATGGAACAAGATAGATGGATTGCATCTTGCCTGTTTCTAGCTCGCAGCAGTTGTCAGAAAGAAGTTCACGGCTTCTTTTTTATAAGGCTACTCTCTCCCCAGTACGTTTCATTATGCCCTTGTCACGGAGTAGCACATGTCACTATTATATGTCCTTTGGATCTTATCTTGGCATATTTATTCCTCTGTTTTATTACCAGTTTTAGACAGTACCATAGTGCGGATTAAACCCTCGACACCCAGTCACAGAAATACCAATGCATTCATTTAGAGTATTGTCAGCGTCTTTGTGCCATTTCAATATCCAACTTGCCAGAGATGTAGTGAAATTCAATGAAATACATAGCTTTTTTCAGAACTACTGAGAACCAGGAATTTATATATAATAAGAAAAATATTGTTTTCTAACAGTGAGGTAGCAACAGCAAGTGTTAGAAGGTTAGTCACTTTAACAGATTTTATTTTCCCATTATGAGAGTTATAGGATGCCTTTCACTTAAAGGGTTCAGTTGAAATCCAAGAGGAAAACCTCCAGGGGAGTGAAGTTCTTTATATGTCTCTTTAATTTAAAAAGATTGTGCTTTGGGATTGACTCACTCTTGATGGGTGGGGAGGTGAACTTCACGGAGCCAGCAATCTTCAGTGTACTGTAGAGTCTGATATTGGCTGTAGAGTTTAACAATGAAGTGATGGGAACCCGTAGGGGTTAACTTTCCCTACATGGGGATGTCCCCCAAAGCCACCATTGCTTTAGGCATCCTTGAGACAGGGCATCACTTACCTTCAGGGCATTTATCATAATTATTTAGGACCAAAAATGTCATTCATTGGTGCCAGGCTACATGAAATCGTAGAGAAGATATGCTGTCCCTCATCACTATACCAATTTCATGGATTTGGGGAGGCCGGGAGAAGAAAGATAGCTGGTTCATTTGCAGTTCCTGTGCCTCTGGGCACTGGACCTGTCAGCGCACAGGGCCTTCCTCGAGGTTCTGAGCAGAGGTCTGCTCGAGGGCTTGAGGATACGGGGTAAGAGTCGGGGTGAAGCCTTCACCCCAGTTACTGCCTGATTTCTGACCTGTTCTAAACAGTCCGAAATGGAGAACGTGTGATCTGGTCATTTAAGGATCCCATATGGCTACTTTCATGCTATACTCTCAGAGTTGAATAGCCGTGACAGTGATCCCATGTCTTATAAAGCTGAAAATATTTACTCTCTGGCTGTTTACAGAACTCGTTTACAGAACTCGCCCATCCCTGATTTAGAACCTCCAGAGGAGAGGACTTTGTCTTCCCCATGCTCTGGGACCACAGTTTGACTAGGAAATTCTGGGATTAAATACGATTTCTCAGTGCATACCTCCCTCCACCTAGGGCCCTTGATGCCCAGCAAGACTTGTGTTCAAATTCTGCCTCTGCTTCTGCCCTATGTGACTTTGACAAGTCACATAGTTTCTCTGAAATTCCATTATTTTATGTGTAAAATAGAGACACTTCCCATTTTGAAGAAGTGCTATGACCTTGAGTGAGAGAATGTCCAAAAGTGCACAGTATGCTGCCAGCCACGTGATGGGCACCCTGTGCATGCTATATCTTGTTTCCTTGTTCTCTCCAGATTGAGGGCACATGTGAATGCACAGATTCTTCTGTGTGGACAAATGTCCATGTGTATAGTGGGAAAATTCTTTGTCGTTTTAGCACATTTCTGTATTTTATCACGAGTCTTTGGGAAAAGAATGCTTTTGTTCACTACATCCTAGGTTCTATTCAGAGGTTTTTACCAAGTGCTTCCTAGTTCATTTCGAACTATTATTTAAGCCAGTTTTCTGTGGGATTGCCCATGGTTATGGTAATATCAACAATTTCCAACAACCCTTTCGTGGGATTTTTACAAAAATCAGGGAACAGTGTTTCAGAAATGGCCCTCCGGGGTAGCATTTCCCTGTGCAAAATCAAGCTCTTACCTGTGCTCCAGGCCTCAGAGACCAGACCTCTCAAGGATGCTAAAACTCCCAGAAATGTAGGCCAGCAGCCTTGCTGCTGAATGTGCCCCTGTGAACAGCATTGCAATAAGCTGGAGACATAGATTGATTTTGTTAAATATTGTGCTCCTGCTGTAGAATCGCTCTCATAGCCCCCGTCCAAAGCAGCACACTTGCTCGGTGTCCGTTTTGTCCAATTTGAAAGACCTCATTTCCATCTACGTCTGTCCACCTATTTTGGAGAGAGGCAACTAAGCCATCTAGACTGAAGAAATATGTCTTGAGTTAATAAATGTTTTCTTCCAGACATTCACTTAAACGTTGTGCCATGAGTATCCATCCCCGGGAGGTGGGATGCAACACAATGTCATTATCCTCAAAGTACAGATGAATGATGAGTGAGGCGATGGGGCAGCATGATGTAGTTGACAGTTCACAGTCAAGACTCAGCGCTCAGAAGCAGCAAGTGACACCTGGATGCTTTTGCTGTGCCTGTGGGACCGGATGTGCTGAGACCTTGGCAAATATCTGTCCCCTTTCATTCTCCTTCTGGCGTGCCTTTTGTGCACAGATGTCACTCCCCATTTCATCGTGTTTCCACATCACCTTTTCTGCCGGAATGGACCCCGTGTCCTCCCCTCCTCCCCCTCGTCCCCACCTCCTTCATCCTCCTACCTTCCCTGCTGTCTTGCCTCCCCTTCCTCCTTTTCTCTTCTCATCCCACCATATTGTATTTTTGTAAGTTGCCTTAACTCCCTTTTGCAACAAGAAGGGTGACAATAGATATGTATCAGGTAGAATTGTAGAAACTCAGAGTTGGGAGTATTGCAAGATCTCAGTTGAGTGAGCGAGGTTTACTCGTATCCATGTTGATATGATTAAGCTTCCAAAAACAAGTGAATCTTTGTCCCCCATCACAAACACCTAGCAAATCGAAAAGTGTAATAGATTAAGGTTGTGGGGTGTTTTTTTTTCACATCACATCCACACCAAATCTTTGGACATACGTTTCATAGCTCGGAGCATTTTTCCCCCTGATGAAGACTCCAGCATTATTCATATCGAACCTGTATGCTCTTTATTTAGTTGCATGGACTAAAGTCATTCTTCACTTGTATTCATGCACAAATAAAACTTTGATGATTGGCACTCACAGCACAAAAAGAAGGCAGATAATCACCCTGGTTTATATGCTCTGGTGAAAACTCAACACTTGAGAGTTTTCTAGATTCAATGTGAATGTAATGCTGACCAAAACTTCTAGATCAGGATTTTTCAACATAAGGTCAAGACCCATCAGAGCAGTGTTTTGCAGTCATGGCTGCACAATGGGGTCACCTGGGAAGCTTTTTAAATAAATAGCATTGCCCTTACCCCACATCAAAGATTCTGATTTTTTGATCTGGAGTAAGGACCCTGCATTGCTATTTTTCAAAAAACTCTTCAGATAACTCTAATATTAACTTGGGTTAAGAACCACCATACTAATTGGTCTTGAGTTATATAGTCAACTGTGAGTCACATCAGGGTTTTATTTTCCCTTTTAATGAACAGTGAGAATAAAATGGAATAGAAAATATCAGTATGCATTTCATGTAGAAATGATGGATACTCTATCAAGAAACTTTTGTTTCAGTTTCATGTATTTTAAAGTGGATGCTGTCACTATTGAAAAATAATTTCTTACTGTGGGTTGTAGTCAAAGACTGAAAAACACTGTTTTAGATCATCTTTAACAGAGATGGTATGTTGATAGTTGCCTGGGGAAGATCAGAAAATCTCCATCTGTCCTAAGAGAGAAGCCTGATAGAACTATTTTTAAATGCGTGTAGGGCACGCAGAGGTATTGCCAAGTGTTCTCTGTGCTATCAAATGTTTCTTGCCTATTTATAGAAGCCCTTACACATTCTTTGAGACACTGAGCCTGACTTTACCCTCTCCTGTAGGTACCATCACTGCTTAAAAGTATTAAGTTACATTTCTTAAAAATGTCTTTTAGTTCAGCCTCCTCATTTCCGAATCCGCTCATTCTAACCCGTAGTTTGGGCGAATTTAAGGAAGATTTACATTTCAGAAGAAAATATGGGAGTGGTGTGTGCTAATGCCTCTAATGTAGTGAAAGATGATCTTCCTTCTTGCTTCTTCTTGCTCTGTAATGTAACTGACTGTGTTTCCGTTCCCATTTCCACATTAAAGTTCTTAAGAATAGTGACGTTCTCATTTACCACTACAGCCCCAGTGCCTAGCACAGCTTTTGGCATATATTCAGTCTCTCAAAATGTTTCCTCAATAAATAAATAAAGACAACATCAGAAGCTATAATCATTTTTAAAATTCACTTTTGTATTCTAGATTGCAACCAAGCCTTCCTGCTGTTCACAGTCTAAATTTAGTTTTGCACATTCGATCAACAAGTATGAGCCTAGATGTGTTGTACCTCCATGGGGTTATATATCTAAGCTCCTGCCATCATAGTGCTTGTTATAAAAGTCCTCAATACCTAATTTTGGAATGACTTAATTAGTACAAACATGATTAATATACCCACTTCCTAAGACATCTAGGCAATTTCTTGCATGTAAATAATGGTGATAGGGGACAGGTTATGTGAAAAACCATACGGGAAGAGTTTTTAGGAGATTTTGTTAAGCTGAAAAACATGATTGCAAGAAGTGGGGACTGGGAGTAGTCACTGACTCCTTGTAAAGAGCCTGCAGATCTGGCTGGCCTGTGGAAATCAAAGATGGCTTAGCTAATTTTGACAATGAAAATGCGTAACCTCATAATCCAGGATGTATTTTTGGTGATAAATTAAGTATCACCAGTCACAAGTATTTAGAAAAAATCTCAAGATGCTTTACAGAGAAGATGTTACACTAGTAAGACTAGAAGTCATATTTACAGGAACAAAGTAAGAATCTGAAACAGGGGCTTCTCTAGTGGCGCAGTGGTTGAGAGTCTGCCTGCCGATGCAGGGGACGCGGGTTCGTGCCCTGGTCCGGGAAGATCCCACATGCCGCGGAGCGGCTGGGCCCGCGAGCCATGGTCGCTGAGCCTGCGCGTCTGGAGCCTGTGCTCCGCAACGGGAGAGGCCACAGCAGTGAGAGGCCCGTGTACCACACACACAAAAAAAGAATCTGAAACAGGATGTGAGTTGCTTTGACCTCTGTTGTGGTATATTCTCTGCTGCCGTGTTCAAGAACTCTTCATGAGCTTTTACAGGTCCCTCTCCTCCACAAATATTTAAGCTCCAGTGCAGAGAGAGTAGAGTATAATGGGTAAAGAGTTCACGCCCTGAATCCTAGCAGCCTCGGTTTGAAACCCAGCTCTGCCACTCAGTAGCTACGTGATCTTACGTCATTAACTGAACCTCGCCGGGTTGCAGTTTCCACACATGTGCAATGGCATTGAAAAATAACAGAACTACCTCGTTGGGTTGTTATGAGATTTATGAGTTCATCCACACACAGGGCCTGACACATAGTAAGGACTCCATACATGTTAGCTCTGGTCATGATTGTTCCATGCTTGGTGAAAAGGAGTGTTGTGGCTTCTGCACTCATTCAGTGTGCTTGTCATTTGTCATTTCTCTTTACTGTATAATTCATTCTCCAGTTTTCCTCAGCTTTGCTCTGCAAGGGGCCTGACTGCTGGGAACCACATTTCCTGGGCCCCCTTGCCCACTGGCTTCAGAAGAGATCGAGGCTGGGAGGCCAGTGGTCTCTCGGCTTGGGTAGCGTCACCAGCCAAGGCTACCTCTTTTACGTTTCTCATCACTCTCTAAGCAGAGCCTCCCCCTGGGCTCACAGGTCCTACTGGAAGACACTGTTCCAAGGCTTCTTCCCAGCCTTCTGCTTTAGGAGTGAGGCCAATACAGAAGAAAACAGAACAAGAGGAAAAAGATTGTAGATTTAATCCTGGATCCAACTGTGCCTGAAGGTTATATATGACTGGATTGTTAAATATATGCACCTATAAAAATTCTCCTTTTTGCTTAAGTTATTTTGATTGCATTTCTTTCACTTGTCACTGTGTGTATCCTAACCCAATGCCTCCTAATTCCTGAGAACTGTTTGAGACGCTATCACAATATGGAGCAATTGGCATTCTCATTGAATACTTGTTTCTAGAATTCAGATAACTAGTATTTACTGTCCTGCTAGGATTAAGAGTATAAAGATGAGCAAGATGAGCATGGTCCTTCTTTTTGATAGCACAGCAGTGACTAATTAAATGTTTTCAAAAATGTTAACTTTTACCATACTTATTCTAAAATGTTTTCTCTGGACATCTGAACATCTTCTCTTAGTTGATGTCTATCTTAAAACTAAAGACAGCTCATCCATTTTAATACAAAGATAGAAACTAAAATGCAAAGCAGGGACTTTGGGAGGAAAGTTTTCATTTATTTTGATAAAGTAAATATCGACATATTTTTAGTTGTTCTTTATGAAACCTTCCCAAGACAGGAGGATTTTTTAGTGCAGCGAGATCAACAGTGTCATGACTACAGGGTAATCACTCATTCTGCGATATGCTTTCTGGGCTCTTTGCTTCTCCATTTGTCTGTGATGATGCCATTTGTCTTCCTCTAATGGATGGGCTTCCTCTCCCTTTCAGTCACTAGCAGAAGGCACTGAAACTTGCCCAGGACATGTCCAAAGTTCATCTGCTTTGGGAATTTTTGAATCTTTCATGGTTGATGAAAGTAAATTTATAATCATGATGCAAGTATAACTGTGGGGTGTGTGTGTGTGTGTGTGTGTGTGCGCGCGCACATGCGCACGCGTGCTTTGTCCTTAAACTGCAGTGGTCTTTTAATGTTATAATATATGGTCAAGCTGTAGTTGCTCTGGAAACAGTAACCAAATTTCCTGACCTTTGAGGGTAGGGAGATGCAGTGGTGGCAGCTGTAATCAGAGTTGAGAGATTGATGATAGAATTATAGTAAAGATTAAAGAATAAGTGCTTTTTCTACCTTAATGATCAGGTCGGGGCAATCTCCTCTTCCCCTGTGTCTACCAATATTACCCATCAGAGCCAGGCTGAAGGCTTACTAGTATTCCTTTATTATTTTTAAATCAGTTTACTTTTGGATACTGGATGAGCCAGATTTTGGAGTTCTTGACTATAGCTGGTGTATCATTTTCTACATAGTATAGAATCATACTTTCTGGTATTGGAGCATATAATACCCAGATCAGTGTCCACGCAACACAGTATTGTTATTAAGACAACAAATGTGTGCTTTTGTTTGGAATGTGATACCTTGAGATTTTCTCCTTATTCTTTAAGTACATGTTGATCACTCAAACGAGGCATGTAATACATTCTTTCTTCAGGAGGGATCATTTTCTAGGACTTCCGTGACTGGTGGGGAGTTTCTCCGTAGCTTCCTGTACAGCACTGATGGTTCTGCATTGTTAAAGTTTGGAAGATGCACCAAATGAGAAGTTCTTGTATCTGTGTTTATTTTGTTCATACTAAACGTCAGGGGGATGTGAGAAAAGTACAGAATATGGGGGGTGGTGTCCTCACCCTAACTGCTTAGTGAGGGTCTTTGTGCCCAATGGTGTTAAGTTCTGTGGATGTGGACATGGACAGGAAATGATTCCTGCCCTCAAGAAGCTGCTTGGCCTCACGAGGAGAAAATATGTGGGGCTGCTCACTTAGTAGGGGAAGCACAGGAGCAAAGGCAACAAATGCAGTCAAATGTGAAAAGAATAAGGTAGTCCAACGGGATGGGCAGATAAAGAAGCTGGAGGGGAAGCAGAACTTGAGATGGGACCCAAAGGAAAGGCAGACCTAGAGAAAGAGAGGCAACTGTGTTCAGCGTTAGTAAACTTCACAACTTATAAATATGCTGCATTTATTCTTTCAAGTGTGTCAAATACATTAAAACAGAGACAAAGAGAAGCAAATTGTGTGAACAGAGATATAAATGGGGCATGATCTAGTGATTAAGGGGCGTTGAGCAGTTTGGTTATGCTAGGGAAGCAGAAGGTTCTAATGGCTATTCTCTAGGAGTGAAGATGCTCAGGGGATTGTGGGGCTGTGAAGGATGGGCTAGGATACATGGGATTTCTTAGATCCCACATGACATTGAAGGAAATAGGGCTTAAACTCTAATAATTTGAGGTCAAAGTAAAGACTCTAGAATGGTAATAAACAGGGTAAATTGTCACGCAGGGTAAATCATAGAGAGAAGTAACCAGTCAGTAAATGCAAATTGAATTTGGTTGCAAATAAAACCAGTGTGAGACCAACCCCCCGCCCCCAATTCTGTGGAATTGTAGGTGCTGTTTAGTGGTGGTTAAAACGTGTCGGCTCTTGTTTGACTCTTCCATAAGCTCTTTCCTCGGGTTTTTTTTTAAATCTCTGGGTTACTGTCAATTCTGGCCTTTTGAATATGGATATGAATTGAAAAAAGGATTTGGATTTAAAAGCCTATTTTTTTGCCTGTGAAATTGTATAAAGTATGTACAATATGTTGGGTATTTTTTTTCTAATACAGAGCCTTGAGTGAGTTATAGACAAATTTTTTTTTTCATCTTGAGAACTTGGCCTATCTTGATGTCATATGTTATACAGATGATGATATAGTAATTTCAAAGCTTCTTAATACTCATCAATACAACTGTGAAGATGGACTTAGCATTCTCAACTCCGAGGGGTTTTTGGTTTTTTTGAAAACACAACGGGTCATCTGTGTCTCAAAGTTAATACACACCTAATGTTCCTGACGTAGGGCAGTCACAGAGCAAGACCAAATACTCTGGGCACAAAGTGGTAGAATATTATACAGGTTTTGTTGGTGGGCATGTGTTTTTGAAATCAACTGCATTCTAAAATGTACAGTCTTACAGTTTGTCTTTCTTCCTTTTTATTTTTTCCCGAAAGGACCTTCTTAAGAAATGCTACTCTGCCAAGGCATCTTACCTCTTCCAACAGGATAAATTCTATGATGTCAGCTATGATACAGGAGACAAGTCTATCCAATGTAGCAGAAGACCAGACGCATTCAAGTTCTGGATGACCTGGAAGGCCCTGGGCACATTAGGCCTTGAGGAAAAAGTTAACCGTGCTCTTGCTTTATCTAGGTACTTGCTCTGTGTGTGTGTGTGTATGTGTGTGTGTCCATGGCTGTCTAACAGAAAGATGTTCTTCCATATATGTATTCCTTCTTTCATCTAATAACCATTTTCTCAGTACCTAGTGTGTGTTAGGAATTGACAACAAAGCAGTTCTACCCTCTGCCCTCCAGTATCCCAGCCTAGTGAGAGATACATCCAAGTGACAAAGCAGATAAAATACAGGTGCACATAGTTTTTGGTAAAGGGAGGTACACGGTGCTCCAGAAGCACTCGGGAGGGTTCCCTAGTATGTTCTTGAGGGATGTTGGCAGAGGTTTCCTGGAGGGAGTGGCATTCAACTAAGACCCAATGAAGAAAGGGGAGTAGATTGATTGAGGAGGAGGGAGCACCAGGCCCAAATCTCTGGGTGTGGGAGAGATCCTGGTGACTTCAAGGACCCGAAAAGACGGTCTGTGAGAATGTGGGGCTGGTGGAAAGACATACAGGTAAAGGTGATGTGGAAGCACCGTCATTGCTGCCTTCTTGTAACGTAAGGACAAAGCTTTTGAAACCACTTTCAATGACACTAGAAAAGCTCTTGAGATACAGGTGCTGGGTGCTTGCCACTAGAGCAGGATTCTGCTGGTAAGCTTGGACTAGTGTGTGTGGATGGCAGGCCATGGCCAAATGTAGTTTTAAATGTGATTTGTTGGGCCTGAGCTCCATTGGGTTAACCTGGATTGTGTTTTAAAAAATCAAACATTTAAACATTCCAAATATTATTAAATAGGGAGACCGTCAAAAATCTAGATTTGTGGTTTCTCTCAAAAGATCAGAGTGCTCTCTGTCCCACCTGATGACAAGGCACTGAACATGGTGATGCCTGACTCTGGAGACCCACAGTGCCCTCCATGCCCCCTGGTTTTTGTTGAGCCTATTTTACTCTGGCACAGAATGCTAATAGCCGGGCCTCAAAAGTTAGCTCCACCATTTACAAGCTTTGTGACTTGGACAAGTTGCTAAAACTTTCTTTACCTCCATTGCATCCCAGTAAGATGGAGGTAACCACAGCTTCGAACTCAAACAACTGTTAGTAGAATTAAATGAATTGATATTTGTAAAACACCTAGGATGGTGCCTGGCATATACCACATGCTGTATGAGTTTTATTAGTTATTATTTTCTTACTTGCTTGGCCACTAGAAGCACCAGAGTTTGTGATCTCTGGTTTGGATAATCTCTCCAGTGTCTCCTTAAGAGATTTAAACAATTTCCTCTCTCTATAGGGAAGTGGTATGGGTGCTCTATGCGCCTGTGTGACAGTGGTGCTCTGAGCATCCCTGAGGACTGTCTAAAAACCTAGTATCTTAAAGCAGCAATCGTTTATTTTAAGAGGTCTGCAGGTTGGCTGGAGTGGCTTCATCTCATCCTGAGGCGGCTGTGGGGGTAGGAGGAGGGTCTGGGTCTCCTGCCTGCATGTCTTGCATCTTCCTTGGACCAACAGGCCAGCCAGAGCCTGGTTTTGTGATGGTGGTAACAGAAGCCCAAGAAGGCAGGCATACTTTAAGCTCCTGATTGCATCATGTCTATTAGCATTCCAGTGACCAAAGGAGATCAGATGGCCTAACTCAATGTCAGATGGCCAAACTCAATGTCAAGAGGCAGAAAGAACAGCAAGGTTACATGGTGAAGGGCTTAGATATAAGGACAGGGAAAAAGACGGCTTTGGCACTTTCAGAAGACTATTAGAAGTCAGCAATTCTGGTGATTTTGGTTTAAAAAGTAGTTTGAAAAATCTGTAGATACTGTGTCTGTTGGTAAGCAACAGAAACCTTCATTCAAGGCATTATAAACAAAGAAAGGTAATTTATTTGCTCATGTTAACTGATAAGCTAGTGTAGTGATGACTATGGAATGGCTTATTCTAGGGGCTTAAACAATATCACCAGGCCTTAATCTCTGTCCATCAATCAGGTAGGCTCTCCTCCATGTTCAGTTTATTCCTTTGTAGAAAGGTAGCTGCCAGGAGGGTCAGATCTATAGCCTCCCAGGTTCAACTTCAAGGTCAAAAGGAAAGAGTGCTCCTTTCTTAACAATCCCAAGGAAAGTTTTAATTCCTTCTGAATGAGGCAAATGTCCATATCTGAATCAATCACTGTTGCCAGGGAAATGTGATATTGAGTCACATGCTCTCCCTTGGCACTGGGAAGACTGTCGACTCCTCCTACGTATATAGAATATACTGACACTGGGTGAGGAGTGTACCTCTCTTAGAAGCAGGGATAAAGTGCCTTTGTCAGAAGTGGGGAGATAACTATACAGTGGTGAAAACATGAAACTGTCTACCACAAATATCCATAGTTGCCCATTAAACTAAGAGTTCAGAAAGCTCTGTTCCCTTGTTTGTATTTTTCTCATACCATTTAGGTATGCTAGACTCTGCATTATTTTATCAAAGCTGCTAAGTAATTCGATGACAGGTGTCTTGAAACAAGGCTAGATGTAAATATTTGATGATCGTATTTATCACAAAGTTAACATTCATCTCAGGGTGGAATTTAATTTATAGTCTAAGGTTACTTCCTAATTTTGCAGAGAAATATCACAGGAGGATAAAAGTAAACATTTCAATTCAGTTCAACAGCACATTGTTTGTAAATGTTTGTCAAGTTGAATTGAATTGAATTAACATTTCAGCGAGCATCACTGCAGACGCTGTGACCTATATTTAAAATAATCCCTTTTCTGTCATTCCATTAGTCATAATGGTCTTCTTGCCTTAACTTTCCACATTCTTGATATCCAACAGTCCATTCCTGGGGTGGGCAAAAGCCATCCTCTTCCCCCATCCCCAGCGACAGGTGCCAAGGAAGAGTCCTTTTAGGCACGTCACTTGGAATGAATGTGAAATTATAAACTTGGAGAACGTTTCTCTGGGATTAAGAATTATTTCACATTAGCAACACAAGTGCTTTATTTTCATGATTTTATGTCCTTTCAAATTGAACGTGGTTCTGCTTTTTAGGAAAGAGGAAACATTTTCTGAATTCTGAGGTCTATTCTATTAGTTGGAGCCTATGTGCAGTTGTGCACTGGTAAACTGTTTCTCAGGAGGGGAAAAAGGCCCCAATTTGTAATGTCTGCCAATTTCCATGGTGTAAATATTCCCACTGTGGAAAATTGCAAGCTACCAACAGTTGCGGCTGGTAAATTTCTGATTATTTAACAATTGGCTCTCACTAGCCAGTACAAACTAACTCTATACTACCATTGATTATATGAGCCAGCATAATGGGTTCAAACCACTAGCAGGTGGGAGTTAAAATACCATTTCTCATCAAGCCTACTGACCTGCAGCCACTTGTTTTAGAGTTTACCTAATAAAAATGATTCTCATCCACTGTCAAAAGACTCTATTTGGCTTAATTTCTAGGTCAGACCAACACTGTTTTTTTTCCAAGAAGTATGATTTTCTCCAGTAGATAACAACTCTAGCAAAGTAAAGCTGCAGATGACAATTGTGTTACTATTTGTGGTGCACATCTGTCATCAGCAGCCTAAGGGAGATAAGATGTCCATTCCCACAGGCCCTACCTGGGTCAGGTCTCTTAAACACAGAGAAGGCTGTGCAAGTCTTTTCCCCTGGCATATTGCAGTAAGGATTGCACTGATTCCATAGAAACAACATTTCCATGTTCCTGAATCTGAATGGAACTTAGTTTTAAAATTTGTATATTGACCTTAAGATTTAAGGACCAGATTTTGATGGACCAATGGACAGCCATCACCCTGATCAGATGTTCCCTCTTCCCTTGGGAAAGCAAGAGCAGACCTTTTCAAGAGGACAATGATTCCTATTGTATGAGTTGTCAGAAATCCAGCAAGAAGGAACTAATTAGTTCCTAGAAGATCTCTGAGGCTTTCCCTAATTTCCATTTGACCCTTGTCATTCCAATGGATGAGATAACATTTCTCTCAAGAAATATTAATGACAAAAAACTTGCTTTCTCCTTTGGTTGTTGGAAAACCAGTGACATTAGGAACCTAAAGCAGCATGTGATTATTAAGCATAATTGAAACCCAGAAGGCTGAGGTTTCTTAAAACCACCATTTCGGGCACAAGGTGATTGTGATCTCTGATATCTAGTTAGAAAAGTTGAAAATGTGTTACAATACCCAGGGCTACTGGTTGCTGAGGGCACCTTGTAGGCCTTTGTTACAACACTCAAGTTAAATGGATATTCACTAAGGGGTAATTTTTAAAGCAAATCTGGAAGAGTCATGTGTGTAAGTCTTTTCAAGAACAACAAACAGGTCAGGAACTCCCATTCTGCTATGTTGCTAGGTCTCCAGTGTATCATTTATCTATTCCTCTGACACACAATCTCTGTAATCTCTCAGATGGAATTCATTTCACTGACTTGCATGAACACTGAGGGATTTATTGGTACCAGTATGGAAAAAGTAAGCAGTAACACAAGGCAATTTTGTGCTAGTGTATTTCTCTAGGTGAAGAGAGGGAGAGAGTCTAGAAGACTATAGAAGGGCCAACGTTTTCACTTTTTTCTTTATATTTGTAATTTTAAAAACATCACAATGCTGTAAAATGTAGCATGTAGGTGTCTGTGATGAATCACACATGCCATGCAATATGTTCTCATATATGCAGAGCATACAGAAAGCATATGGAAAAAAATCCCAGGAGTTCTGGGAGGTTCCATTGCATCAGAAGAAATTTCAAATGAGATGAGACTGGGAGAGGCACTTGGTCCAGAGCGCTCCAGGGAGACTCCAAGTGGCTGGTGAATTGAGAAAGGGACTGGAAAGGCTATTTCTGGAAAGGAATGTATGTCCTGCAAAAGGGCAAGTGAAATGCACAACTGTTAAATGGACTCATGGAGCTAAGGAGGGAAATGTTTCAGAGCAAGATTTCATTAATGTACACTTCAAAACTAAGCCAGGATCTTAATAAAATGAGTTTTTTACCCAGTAGGATTGGTGAAAACTCACTAATGTGTATTTTTTTCTCTCTTCTCTCTTTTTGCTAAGCTTAGTGGGAAGGACTGTGAATTTTATGATGCTATTGTTGCTTTTTGAACCCATTTACCTGGATGCCTTTTGGTAGAAGTGTTTTATGGTTCCTGAGTTTTATCAAAAAACTCAATGTATATCTTTTTTTTTCTGGCTTGTATCAGATAAGAATAGAGTTTTTTTTTTTTTTTTTTTTTTTGCGGTACGCGGGCCTCTCACTGTTGTGGCCTCTCCCGTTGTGGGACACAAGCTCCGGACGCGCAGGCTCAGCGGCCATGGCTCACGGGCCCAGCCACTCCGCGGCATGTGGGACCCTCCCGGACCGGGGCACGAACCCGTGTCCCCTGCATCGGCAGGCAGACTCTCAACCACTGTGCCACCAGGGGAGCCCTGTTGTTGTTTTTTTAATGTATTTTATCTTTAGGCTGTTTCCATATACTGAAAAGTTGCGAGGAATAAATCATGCTATGACTGTAGGCAGAAGTGACTTAAACCTTGTTTGGATCCCCTCCCCCAAAACTCATTTCATTTAAGCATTTATTTAATTTAATTTATTTATTTTTATTTTTGGCTGTGTTGGGTCTTAGTTGCAGCATGCGGGATCTTTGTTGTGGCACATGGGCTTCTCTCTAGTTGTGGCATGGGCTCAGAAGTTGCAGCGTGCAGGCTTAGTTGCCCTGCGGCATGTGGGATCTTAGTTCCCCGACCAGGGATTGAACCTGAGTCCCCTGCATTGGAAGGCAGATTCTTAACCACTGGACCACGAGGGAAGTCCCTAAGCATTTATTTAAGAAGAGGGTAGGAACGCTATAGAAGAGGCACTTTATGCTAGCATTTCTGAACCTATGCTCCATGGTATAATAGACTTCCAGAAGATCTTAATAGATGTTCTTCCAAAAAATGTTTCCACGGTCAAATATGTTTTGACAATGCTAACCAATACATTGGTCATCTCTTGGAGGTTCAAAGTGTTCATTAGCACATTAAAGGCTCTGAGGGGCTTGTAATATAGAAACATTTTAAACTTTAGCCAGTAGGCAGACACTGTTGACTGTTCATCCAAAAACCATTCTTCCTCTTTCCTTGCCAACAGAACCTCAATTTTATATAGATAGCAATATTCCAGCTGGGAACATTGACCTAAGCCTATCCCCTTTGCCAGTCATTAGCTTAGGGATGGATATATGACTTAGGTTCAGTCAATAAGATACAGGAAGAATTCTATGAAGGCTTCTGAGGAAAATATTCTTACCTAAATAGAAATTAAGAGAAAATGCATTTTGCTCCAGCCTCCTCTCTTTCTTCCTGGGACACTGTCACATATAGATGTGATGTGTGGAGCTGTGGCTGCCATCTTGTGAACACAAGTGAATTCACTAACACTCTGAACATGGCAGGCTGAAATAATAGAAAATGCCTGTTTCTTGGTGACATTACTGAACTTTCCAACCAGCTCAATAAATGTTCTCATGAATTAAGCCAAGTACACTTCTAATTTTAAGCAAAAGCAATCTAATGGATATGCCTAGCATTGCTCAAATTTATTTGAATGGAACCCTTTCATGTGGGAAACCTATTAACACGGTGTACCAAGGAACATAGTTTGGGAACTCTGGTGTAAACCTTTTACTATTGTTATAACTCTCTATCCAAATCACCTCTACCCTCAGTTCAGTTGGAGTGTTTGTTACACTGGGCTTTACAGATTCTGAGAGTGACTGCATGGGGGCATTGATCAGGCACAAAGCCCAGATCCACGTGGTTAGCAAAGAACAGAGTTTTAACTGAAATGATTCAGCTCTGCCTTAGGATGCCTTTCTCCCAGGAGCAATGTTAGCCAGTCTGACAGATATTTTAAACTGAGACTACGGGCAGTCTGTCGAAGTTTCATCTTAACAGTCTTAATCTGTTGGGGAAGGATTTTACAAATATAGTTCCACATCTCCATTATGTGCACGAGGAAACTGAGGAGGGCTCAGGGAGTCTGAAGAGTTTGCCTAGAATCACAAAGTTGATCAACTGCACAACTAGAATCTTCTAGAGTCGTTCCCTGGATTTCATAGCCTGGGGGTATCCAGGATTAGTGCAGGCCCCCTCAGAATGGAATCATGGCACTGAGTTAGCAGATTGCCGTTATATTTGTGCCTGAAAAGGTAAGAAAAAATAGGGTTCATGAAGCTTTCCTTGTATAGATAAAGATTGTATATGTCTATTTATTTTGTTTTGTGATTTGTATTTTTTTTCTTTTATTAATTTCCTTTTCAAAAATTATGAGTCACCACACCTATGAAGCTTTGCAGAGATATAAAAAGAGAGTAAACAGTCTCTACCTCCCCACTGCATCCTGTTTCTTGCTTACTCAGGTAGACATCAAGGATGTCTTTAGGATGTGGTCTTCCATACTTCATTCCATGCTCATATATACATGTGGAGAGGGATCACTTATGCTTTTTCTTTTTTTTACATTTTCTTAAAAAGAAGAATCATATTATCTACGTTTCTCAGTCCCTTGCTTTCATCTCTTACTAATACATCATGAGCATCCCTGTGGTTTAATTGAAGTGGATATAATCCATTCTCTTTAATAACTGCATCGTAGTACATGTGTTGCTATAATACATTTTATTTTACCCTTTGCCAATTTCTGGATATTAATCTTGTTTCTAATTATTCTGTATGGAATACACACACATACACATGCACATGTAGATTTAGATGCAGCAACATTTGAGTATGCATCTCTCTCTCTCTCTGTCTCTCTATCTCTCTATCTGTCTGTCTTAGTGTTGATGAGGTTTTCCTGGTAGACCAGCATCTCATAAGTGGTTTTGCTGGATCAGAAGCTATGAGTATCATTAATTTTGCAAGGTTTATAGCAGCTTTCTATCACATTCACTAGCACTGGATGTTGTCCCTCTTTAAATTTGTTTCCAGTGTCCTGTGGGCAACAGGTTTAGTATTGTTATTTTAATTTGCACTTCTTTGATTACCAGTGATCTTGAGCATCTTTTCTCATGTTTATTGACCATTGGAATTGCTTTTATCGAAAGTTAGGCAGTGTGCTAACGGTGTAAAAACTTTACAGCTACATGACATCTCCTGAAAAAACATTCAGGGAAAGGAGTATGTAGAAAGAACATCAAATACTTTGTGAATCTGTGTGTGTGTGTGTGTGTGTGTGCACGCACGTGCGTGCACGCACGCATGTGGTGTCACAACATTATTGCTCAAAATAAAAGATTCATATCATCCAGTTAATACCAATAGGATTTTTAAAGATATTTTATAATTTAAAGATGATATAATCTGTATGCTAAACACCAATACTTAACCTTATGCAAAAAGCTAAAAAATTGTTTGGGAAAAAAGAACTTCATCCCATTAACTGGTGTATTTCATATCCACATTCTAGAATGTCCTTTAGTAAATAAACATAGTAATAATAATCCCCCATTTCCACAGTTTATATTCTATACAATTTTTTACATATGATGTTATTTAATTTTTTTACAACATCCTTTTGAGATTGGAAAATCAGAATGTGTTACTCCAGTTTTACAGGTAAGGGAATTGAGGTCCAAAGAGGAGCATTTCTTTGTTGCCCTTAAATATTAATTGAATATATGTTATTTAGTTACACAATCAATTCCATATGATGGTACCATAATTCCATATGACCGGACAGGATTTTCAAAGCCAGGGCTTGCTTGCTTGCCTGCTTCCTTCCTTCCTTCCTTTCTTTTTGGCTATAACATATAAAATTACAGAATACCCTGGAAAGTACATTTTTGTCAGCACCTCCGATCATTTCCTTACATTTGACCCCCAAGTTTGAAATACTGGGTCAAGTGTTACGAACTTTTCAAAGCTCATGAACAAATCACTAGTTTTCAAGGCCAGTTGTTCAGAAGGTTTATCTTTTTATTTAGACAATAACCAAGCCCAGTGGGGCAGAGTCAGTGTTCATTTACTCTCCATTCTCAATGTCATTTTAGTCTTTTCTGCATCACATTCCATATCTCATGTAGCTGTGCCCTTTGCTTATGGTATGATAATTCTTTTTTCCCTGACACTCAAGATAACTTCATAGACATTCTATCAATGGCTACAACCCACTTACTTTTAGCATGATACCAGTGATCAGTCTTTCTTCCCTCTGGCCTGGCCTTGGGAAGGATGGTGTTGCACTTCCTTGATCTTAAAAGAACACACAAGCAAGACTAAACACCAAAAACTTTTACCACCAAGCCAGCTAGATAATTTAAGTACCTATGCTAAATCCCCATCTAGAATATGAATGAGATATATATCCAATCTACTTTGTGTGGCTTTCACACTTGGGTTGAAATCTGATGCTAACATGTAAGAGAGACATCATCTCATCAAAGAGATGTACCTTTTTACTCAGGCCCCAGTGGATTGCAGTAGGCTCAGGTGTATCCGTCTAAATACAAGCGTGTGCCTGTACATGTACCCTTACTTATTTCTAAGCCTTGTCTCTGCATCAAAAATTATAGTTTATTGTGTGTCAGCCATGTTCATGGAATTTTTAGATTGCAGATTATAAATATTATTGTGACTTTTTTTTAGGTACCTAGTAGAAGAAATCAAGAAAAGAGAAGGATTCAAATTACTGATGGAAGTAAGTGATTACAGAATTGTGCTTGTGATTTTGTCAGTCAACAGTGATGAAGGTGGTAATTTTCTAATCTATTATATTTCATTGGTTTTTGTGTTGCAGACTTAGAAGCAAGTCATTAGCTTAATTCATAGAGTCCATTATGTTAATTTACTCTATTAGTGAGTATTTTTCCTTTGTTGGATTCAGAGAACACACTTGCTTTTAAGTATTGAAAATTACAGTGCTCAATAATAATTACCAAGGATAATACCAAATAAATTATGACCTGTCTCTTGATATATAAATTGCATAATGATTGTACTGCAAATATTCAACTGTGCTATAGTGATGCTTCTGTGAAAAATCAATTAAGTGAATGTACAATAATGCATATAGTTTTCTCTTTTTATAAAATAATGAGAGCATATTAACTTTGGAGCAATGGGAAAATAAGTCATTTTGTTGTTGGATTGTTTGCTATATATAAGAAACATGGTGGTTACAAAGATAGAGATTATTGGGGTTTTTTTCTAAAATATATGGTTAGAAAATATGAAGAATATTATTTAATTCTGATTTTTAAGAAATGTAAAGTGTGAGGTTTGCTTAGCTCTTCTTATAGCATATACTTTATAGCAATTTTTAACATAATAAAAATCACTTAGAGACTGCAGCCTAGGAATGTATCCTGTACATAAACAATCTGGCTAGTTTTTGGTATTCATTTATTTGGCAAGATTTACTGAGCAATTGCTCAGTAAATGAGTGAGTTGGAGATATAAGACAGGGAAGTTCCCCACTCTCATGGTGCTTACATTCAAAAGGAAAGTGACAGGCAATAAACAAGCAAATTATTACATGGGAAACATCTAGTTGGGGGAAGTCTTAAGAAAACAATAAAACAGATTCATGAAAGATAATAAGTAATTACAAATAACTCATTAGACAGTTCCAGATGTGGGAAGTACTATAATGGAAATAAATAGGGTAAAATGCTGAAATGGGGGGTGTGGGGGGTGGTGGCCTTTTTGGTTGGGATGCAGGTAGGGCCCTCTGGGGTTGCCTCTGCACTGAGACCTGCTGAATAATGGTAAGAAGCATGCCGCACAGATGCTTGAGGGAAAGGCATTCTAGGTAGAATCAACAAACAACTGCCAAGGCTTGAAGCTGAAAGAGTTCTGTGTGCGGGTTTCCCTGGTGGCGCAGTGGTTGAGAGTCCGCCTGCCGATGCAGGGGACACGGGTTCGTGCCCCGGTCCGGGAAGATCCCACGTGCCGTGGAGCGGCTGGGCCCGTGAGCCATGGCCGCTGAGCCTGCGCGTCCGGAGCCTGTGCTCCGCAACAGGAGAGGCCACGACAGTGAGAGGAAGAGTTCTGTGTGTTTGAGGAGCCAAAAGAAGGTGCATTAAGCAAGGGGGAGAGATAGTCGGTGATAGCGTGGAGAGGTTGGCAGAGACCAGATCTGCTGGAGCCAGGCGGGTCATGGTAAAGACCTTTGGCTTTTATTCCAAGTGTAATCTTTGGAGAAGTTTTCAGCAGAGAGGAGTCTGACTTCCATTTTGAAGGATGGTGCTGGATGTCATGAGAAGAGAGGGAGGGGGTGGTGGTGAGGGGAGGACAAGAAAAGAATAAGCGAGACAAGGTGGGAGCCTGTTGCAGTAACTTGGGTGAGATGTGATGATGGTCCTCAGATGACTTCGGGAAACACTGCTCCGGAGACTCCTAGCCATGGATTCTCCCACTGTCTGCAAAGGGGGCATCTGATCAGAAGGTTCTAAGAATCCAGACTCCCTGAAAACTAGGGATATAAAGGAACTTGCAAAAAGAGCAGAAGAGTCCATATTTAAACGACTTTCTGATAACACCACTAAAAAGCAAGAAGACCAGTTTAGAATGTGGAACATTCCACAGTACAGCTGACCTGGTTTCTTCAACGGATCAGTGGCATGAGGAAAAATAAAGGAGAGTGTGATGATGATCACTTCCGGGGTCAAAGAAACCTAAGAGGCAAAACAACCAAAGGCAACATATGCACCTGTTGGAACCCTAGTTTGAGGGAGCCAATTGTAAAAAGTAAATTTTGAAACAGTTGGGGAATTTCTAATATGAACTGGTAGGAGTTATCACTGATTTTGTTAGACATGACAATGGCATTATAACTACAGAAGAAAATGTCTGTATTTTCTAGAGATGCATACTTACCATGTAAGGATGAAATAAGAGCTGTCTGACTGGATTGTATTTGAGTTTGAATCACCTTTTTTATTTTCTTGAGGTTGAATTACCTCTTTATTTTCTCAAGTTTGAATTGCCTTTTTTATTCCTCTGGCTGTGGGAGCTATAGGTCTTAAGAAAAGTGCTGTACACCTCAGAACTGCACAGTCTTTTGATATAGCTGAGAGAAAAAGTGACGAGAAAAATGATGAACTGATTTTAAAGTTATTTATATACCTTACTAAAGGCTTAAAAATTGAGGGAGGAACCTCTTGCCATCATCTTTAGGGAAATGCAAACATTCACATCCTTGTAATGAAAGTTAAGGTGGATTTTAAGCATTAGGCAGCCTTCTGCCCTGGATATTTTATCTGTGGGAGCCAGATGGCCCCAAAGCAGGGAAGGTGGCTCCTTCAATGATCCTCCAGAATTCCTACTTATAAGGGATTTTGTATGTGATCTGCATTTGCCTCTTTTCTCTGTATCCATTTAGAGAAATAAAGTAAATTTAGACCTTGAATTTCACATATAAGTGTCAAATTGATTAGCTTCTTTTTGTTAACAAATGCCTTCCTTGCACTGATTAAATATAACCCTAAAGCATACTTAAGAGAAGAGATACACAGGTTTGATGAGAGCCCAGGTCTGTAAAACTGCAAGGTTTTCAATTTAGGAAAAAACGAAGTCTATAATGATATATACATACATTTCACTGTGAAGCAGATGGCAGTGAGAGTGTTAAGTGGAACATTACAAACAGTGAATGAACACAACCACACAGAGTATCTAGTACTTGAATATCTTTCCCTGAAAAGAACAAAAGTAATGCATATCTTCTTGAAGATGATTGAAACTTATCATTTCAAAGGAATTCTGCATTATTCATAGGCCCCTGAAAATCCTATCTTTATTTTTCCATGTTGGATCTAAGATCTAATAGATGTTTTCTTAGCGGTATATACTATCATTCACATGTTTATTTTGATCTCTTGGGAGAGTCCTAATTATTCAACTTTTTGTTTTTCTCTTCCTGAGTTCTGCCTTAGAAAGAGTTATTTAGGTTTCATAGACTTTCTGAGTTACAAAGGATCTTCAAGGACATCTAATCAACTTCCTGCTCAGTGCAGGAAACCTCTCTTGATAGTTCTTGTAACAGGAAGTCAACTTCTGCCAGGACACTTCCTGTGTAAGAGAATTCACAGTTTATTCCTCTTCCAGGGAGCTCTAAATATTCATATCCTAACACTTACTGAATCCTACTATTAGGATTTGATATGTATCAAGCACACTGCAACTTACAGTTTTTTAAATATAGTTTTTATATAGTTTTATTAGATCATAACAACCTTCTATTTGCTAAATTCAATGCACATCCTGTAATCTTCTTCTTGGACTTCTGCAGCATTTTGCACCATTATCCATTTCTTTCCTGTCTTGGTTCCTTTAACTTTCTCTCCCAGTTTTTCTCCTTTCCATGTGACTTTCTCTTCTAAGCCTCTGTGTGAAGGTCTCTTCATCTGGGGACTGCTTAAATGCTCTCCATTCTTTTGTCTTGGCCCTTTCCTGTGTCCGTTTCCCTGGAATGTTTTATCCATGTCTAGAGCTTTGTCATCAATAGTCTCAATAATGTCTCCATCCCTGACTTGTCTCCTCAGCTTCAGTCCTTTGTATATAAGTATGTCCTGGAATTTTCCAGACTCCCACAGTCACCTCAAATTCATCATTTCTAAAGCTAAAGTGTAGCCATTTTCTTTACCAAAATTTTGATAAATTCATTTTCCAGATGAATTTTTGGAACTCTTTTCCATTAGAACTATGATCCATCTTCTTCTTTTTCATTAGAACTATGATTTATCTAAACCAAAGTCTCGATGTTGTCTTCACCTATTTCCCTTCTCTACTCCTAAAGCCACCACCTTAGTTCAGGCTCCCCTTACCACTCAGGTTGGTGCTGTCTCCCAACTCATCCACTGCTTCCAGTCTTAGACCCCTTTATCCCATCTCCACACTGCAGCCACCCTGTGGGCTTTCTAATAAAATGAAATCTGTCCCCTAGACTGAAACTCTCCAGTTGCCTCCAGAATCAAGCCCAGACTCCCCAGCATGGCCAGTGAGGAAGCCCTTTGTGAAAGGTTGCCCATCTCTGTTTCCAGCATAACCCCTCTTCAGCACACCCTGCCATCTAGTCATTCCAAGTACTTGCCATCACCCTGAATACACCAGCTTCTACCTGTGTACTATTCGCGTTGCCAGGAATATTTCTTGGATTATGAGAAATATCTTCTTTTAAAATGCCCATACCATTGCAGCTTGATTGCCTGTACCTAGCTTTATTACTGCTCTCTGAGTTCCTGGAGATAAGCATAAAATGTAAGTCATGTTTCTCATCCCAATGCCTGGTCCAATATCTAGAACATAAAAATTTTGAGTTGTATTCTGTGTTTAAATCATATGAAATTGAACATTTCAGTTGCCCTTCTTTGGACATGCTATAACTTTTTTATGTTCCCCTTCTAATATGTAGGCAGAAATTAACACAGTGACGTGTCTCACCCAGTGAAGATTTTCTAGTGGGACTGTTTATCCACTTGAAAAGCACATCTTTCTACCAATATAGTTCCAAATAATAGTCACTACACTAGTAGAGTGCCTTCTGTGTGCCAGATGTGGTGGTAAATGTTGGAAATAATCTCTTTACTCATCAAACCAACTCTGTGGGGTAGACAATATAATCTCCATTTTATAGATTAGGAAGCTGAAGCTTAGAGAGTTTTACACTTGTCCAAGCAAAGACCTGGTGAAGTTGGGATTCAAACTGCATCCATGTGACTCCAAAACCCAGGCTTTTTGTGCTACTAAGTGCTGCCTTCGGAATTTTTCAGTAGTCTAATCAGTTACTTAAAACTTGTGAGCTTGAAGTCAGGTAAAATCCATCATGACTCCTTTCTCCATTCTATATTTGCATGATTGATCATTTCAGTCTATGTGCTAGATTCTACATTTATACTTACTAAAAAGCATACTGCTAGTTTTTATTATTATTATTAATCATCATCATCATTGTGATCTAATGATATTTCAGCAACAGAGATGAATTTCTTTTGACAAAGCTCAGTTTTAGAGAATACAAGCTACTATATCTTGGTGACCACTGACTTTTTTTCCCCCAAGGGTCTCATATTATTTGCTCAATAATCCTTGCTGGAATTGACATCAAAGCACTGGCTTTATCTCTTGGAATATATCTCCTTTCTTTCTCTTTGAAAATCAGGATAGAATGAACCCATCTTTTCTTTAGTGACACTTCTCTACTTCTCCATGAATTTTTAAAGATGATGACAATGCTTTTACTGCTATAGGTTTTTTGTACCCTTCTCTATCATCCTTCTGGTCTAGACACTTGGATTCCCTTTTATGCCTTCTCAATGTTGTGGTGTTAGACAATATGGACTTAATGTGGTCCTAAGATGCCCAAGAGGTCAGACTTTTATATATGTAGGGAATTAAGTGGCATGTGAATGCTTCTACTCTGAAAATACACTTTACTGCTTTGAAGCTACTTGAAGAAAGTCTATGTAAAATAAAAAACTCAAATATGTTCCTTGTGGATATTCAAGGGATGTTTTTTCCAAGTTTCAATAATTTGGGGAATGCCTATAGTAAAGGTATTCCACCAAATGGAGCATCAGATTTCCTCCAATGAAATGAAATGTCAAAAAGGCTTCACCCGTTTTCAAATTTCATAGCACTGTAGCCACACCATTCTAAAAGAGACTGGGCAAAGATATCACAGATTTGCCACTTCCAAAATATCTAAACCAAAACTTATTGAAGGAAGAAAATATAAAATGTGGTTCAAAAGGACTAGGTACTAACTTACAATATATAGAGCAGATCTGGTAGCAGATAGAAACTATTACAAAATGATTCATAATGTTGCCATGCAAATGAAAAAGAATGGCTTATTTAATGATGTATTAGGGTCCAATAAAAAGACAAAAACTGCACAGTAATCTGAAGTGGGAAAGTGCAACGTAAAGAACTATCGTGCTTGCTTTAGCAGCACATATATTAAAATTAGAACAATACAGAAAAAATTAGGATGCTCCCTGTGCAAGGATGACATGCAGATTTGTGAAGAGTTCCATATTTTCAAAAAAGAATTATTAACAGGGGATTGGCGTCATGGGAGATGGCCTCGCAAGAGACCCTAAAAAATACAGAAATAGCAGATACTGTAAAGAACAGATATCACTCCTAGAACTGAGATGGAGCACTGAGCAAGAGGCCACCCCCACCCGGGGCTGAGATCCAGACTTGGTTGGAGAGGGTGCAGTGTGGCTCACAAGATGACAGGGAAGTCCCCCAAGGTGTCACACAGGTGGGGTCTCTAGGAGTCCACCTCCTGGAGTGCTGGAGGACGCTGATATCAGGGCACTGCCATATTTTAGAACTCACTCAAGCCATCCAAGGCAAGGTGCCTCGCTGGCAGCCCTCCCTATGAAATCCCCGGAGGAGAGTGTGCAAGGAAAAACCATTTATGGGCATCCTCCTGTGACCAGGCTGCTGTGAAGCCGCCACAGGGCATGGTGCTGGGGCAAGCTTTCAGGGGCCACTTGCTGCTGGTCACCAAAACTGCTGAAAAGAGCCCCACCTACTGCAGGAGCCCCATGAGATGAGTGCACGTGACCAGGAGGAGACACCTCTTCCTTCTCCGTATCCCTCCAGCACCCTCTGGTGATAAAGTCTTCGATTGGACCAGATGGCTAGGAGAAATATTTATAGAGTCCACCTCCATTATTGGAGAACATAAAGAAAGGGTGGATTTGGAACTGAGAGGCAATAAATTGATAACTAACATAAATGGCACCTGGAAAAAAATCTTCATTGATATAAAGATGCAAATTCCTAGAATCTAGTGACAGATAATAACTCTGTTTTTTTCTACTTTCTAATCAACCATAGTGACTTTATTTATTCACAAAAAGATTTATTCACATTAGATGATTAAACAATTTGAAGGCCAGGACATTCTATTCTAGAGAAACCAAATTAATCATAAATTAGAAAACCAAGTATAAATTGTATAGATCTGTAAAGACTATTGTAGTCTCATGATAAATGTTTATGGAGTTGACTTGAATTACAAAGTACTCCATTTTGTTTTTTTATTTTTTTAATCATTCTTTAATTTTCCCATGTTCAATATTAGTTATCTATCTTATACACATCAGTGTATACATGTAAATCCCAATCTCCCAATTCATCACACCACCACCACCACACCCCACCTTCCCCACTTGGTGTCCATACCTTTGTTCTCTACATCTGTGTCTCTATTTCTGCCTTGCAAACTGGTTCATCTATACCATTTTTCTAGGTTCCACATATATGTGTTAATATACGTTATTTGTTTTTCTCTTTCTGACTTACTTCACTCTGTATGACAGTCTCTAGGTCCATCCACGTCTCTACAAATGACCCAATTTCGTTCCTTTTTATGGCTGAATAATATTCCATTGTATATTTGTACCACATCTTCTTTATCCATTTGTTTGTCGATGGGCATTTAGGTTGCTTCCATGACCTGGCTATTGTAAATAGTGTTGCAGTGAACATTGGGGTGCATGTGTCTTTTTGAATTATGGTTTTCTCGCGGTATATGCCCAGTAGTGGGATTGCTGGGTCATATGGTAGTTCTATTTTTAGTTTTTTAAGGAACCTCCATAATGTTCTCCAGTGTTCTCCATAATGTTCTACAGTGGCTGTATCAATTTACATTCCCACCAACAGTGAAAGAGGATTCCCTTTTCTCCACATCCTCTCTAGCATTCATTGTTTGTAGATTTTCTGATGATGCCATTCTAACCAGTGTGAGGTGATACCTCACTGTAGTTTTGATTTACATTATCTAATAATTAGTGATGTTGAGCAGCTTTTCATGTGCCTCTTGGCCATCTGTATGTCTTCTTTGGAGAGATGTCTGTTTAGGGCTTCTGCCCATTTTTTGACTGGGTTGTTTGTTTTTTTAATATTGAGCTGCTTGATCTCTTTATATATTTTGGAGATTAGTCCTTTATCTATTGATTCATTTGCAAATATTTTCTCCCATTCTGAAGGTTGCGTATTCGTTTTATTTCTAGTTTCCTTTTCTGTGCAAAAGCTTTTAAGTTTCCTTAGGTCCCAATTGGTTATTTTTGTTTTTCTTTCCATTACTCTAGGAGGTGGGTCAAAAAAGATCTTGCTGTGATTTATGTCAAAGAGTGTTCTTCCTATGTTTTCCTCTAAGAGTTTTATAGTGTCTGGCCTTACACTTAGGTCTTTAATCCATTTTGAGTTTATTTTTGTGTATGGTGTTCGGGAGTGTTCTAATTTCATTCTTTTACATGTAGCTGTCCAGGTTTCCCAGCACCACTTTTTTTTTTTTTATTAGTTTCTGCTTTACAACAAAGTGAATCAGTCATACATATACATCTGTTCACACATCCCCTCCCTCCTGCGTCTCCCTCCCTCCCACCCTCCCCATCTCTCCCCTCCAGGCGGCCACAAAGCACCGAGCCGATCCCCCCGTGCCACGCGGCCACCCCCCACCATCCATCCACCCCACGCCCGGCAGTGTATACACGTCCATGCCTCTCCCCCGCCCCGTCACAGCGCCCCCCCCAATATCCCCAAGCCCACCCCCAGTAGGTCTGTGTCTCTATTCCTGTTTTACCCCTAAGTTCTTCATGACATTTTTTTTTCTTAAATTCCATATATATGCGTTAGCTTACGGTATTTGTCTTGCTCTTTATGACTTACTTCACTCTGTATGACAGACTCTAGGTCTATCCACCTCATTACAAATACCTCAGTTTCGTTTCTTTTTATGGCTGAGTAATATTCCATTGTATATATGTGCCACATCTTCTTTATCCATTCATCCGATGATGGACACTTGGGTTGTTTCCATCTCCGGGCTATTGTGAATAGAGCTGCAATGAACATTTTGGTACATGACTCTTTTTCAATTATGGTTTTCTCAGGGTATGTGCCTAGTAGTGGGATTGCTGGGTCATATGGTAGTTCTATTTTTAGTTTTTTAAGGAACCTCCATACTGTTCTCCATAGCGGCTGTACCAATTCACATTCCCACCAGCAGTGCAAGAGTGTTCTCTTTTCTCCACACCCTCTCCAGCATTTATTGTTTCTAGATTTCTTGATGATGGCCATTCTGACTGGTGTGAGATGATATCTCATTGTAGTTTTGATTTGCATTTCTCTAATGATTAATGATGTTGAGCATTCTTTCATGTGTTTGTTGGCAGTCTGTATATCTTCTTTGGAGAAATGCCTATTTAAGTCTTCTGCCCATTTTTGGATTGGGTTGTTTGTTTTTTTGCTGTTGAGCTGCATGAGCTGCTTATAAATTTTGGAGATTAATCCTTTGTCAGTTGCTTCATTTGCAAATATTTTCTCCCATTCTGAGGGTTGTCTTTTGGTCTTGTTTATGGTTTCCTTTGCTGTGCAAAAGCTTTGAAGTTTCATTAGGTCCCATTTGTTAATCTTTGTTTTTATTTCCATTTCTCTAGGAGGTGGGTCCAAAAGGATCTTGCTGTGATTTATGTCATAGAGTGTTCTGCCTATGTTTTCCTCTAAGAGTTTGATAGTTTCTGGCCTTACATTTAGGTCTTTAATCCATTTTGAGCTTATTTTTGTGTATGGTGTTAGGGAGTGATCTAATCTCATACTTTTACATGTCCCTGTCCAGTTTTCCCAGCACCACTTATTGAAGAGGCTGTCCTTTCTCCACTGTACATTCCTGCCTCCTTTATCAAAGATAAGTTGACCATATGTGCGTGGGTTTATCTCTGGGCTTTCTAAACTGTTCCATTGATCTATCTTTCTGTTTCTGTGCCAGTACCACACTGTCTTGATTACTGTAGCTTTGTAGTATAGTCTGAAGTCAGGGAGCCTGATTCCTCCAGCTCCGTTTTTCGTTCTCAAGATTGCTTTGGCTATTCGGGATCTTTTGTTTTTCCAAACAAATTTTGAAATTTTTTGTTCTGGTTCTGTGAAAAATGCCAGTGGTAGTTTGATAGGGATTGCATTGAATCTGTAGATTGCTGTGGGTAGTAGAGTCATTTTCACAATATTGATTCTTCCAATCCAGGAGCATGGTATATCTCTCCATCTATTTGTATCATCTTTAATTTCTTTCATCAGTATCTTATAATTTTCTGCATACAGGTCTTTTGTCTCCTTAGGTAGGTTTATTCCTAGATATTTTATTCTTTTTGTTGCAATGGTAAATGGGAGTGTTTTCTTGATTTCACTTTCAGATTTTTCATCATTAGTGTACAGAAAAGCCAGAGATTTCTGTGCATTAATTTTGTCTCCTGCTACTTTACCAAATTCATTGATTAGCTCTTGTAGTTTTCTGGTAGCATCTTTAGGATTCTCTATGTATAGTATCATATCATCTGCAAACAGTGACAGCTTTACTTCTTCTTTTCCGATTTGGATTCCTTTTATTTCCTTTTCTTCTCTGATTGCTGTGGCTAAAACTTCCAAAACTAAGTTGAATAAGAGTGGTGAGAGTGGGCAGCCTTGTCTTATTCCTGATCTTAGTGGAAATGGTTTCAGTTTTTCACCATTGAGGACGATGTTGGCTGTGGGTTTGTCATATATGGCCTTTATTATGTTGAGGAAAGTTCCCTCTATGCCTACTTTCTGCAGGGTTTTTATCATAAATGGGTGTTGAATTTTGTCGAAATCTTTCTCTGCATCTATTGAGATGATCATATGGTTTTTCTCCTTCAGTTTGTTAATATGGTGTATCACATTGATTGATTTGCATATATTGAAGAATCCTTGCATTCCTGGAATAAACCCCACTTGATCATGGTGTATGATCCTTTTAATGTGCTGTTGGATTCTGTTTGCTAGTATTTTGTTGAGGATTTTTGCATCTAAGTTCATCAGTGATATTGGCCTGTAGTTTTCTTTCTTTGTGACATCCTTGCCTGGTTTTGGTATCAAGGTGATGATGGTGGCCTCGTAGGATGAGTTTGGGAGTGTTCCTTCCTCTGCTATATTTTGGAAGAGTTTGAGAAGGATAGGTGTTAGCTCTTCTCTAAATGTTTGATAGAATTCGCCTGTGAAGCCATCTGGTCCTGGCCTTTTGTTTGTTGGAAGATTTTTAATCACAGTTTCAATTTCAGTGCTTGTGATTGGTCTATTCATATTTTCTATTTCTTCCTGTTTCAGTCTTGGCAGGTTGTGCATTTCTAAGAATTTGTCCATTTCTTCCAGGTTGTCCATTTTATTGGCATAGAGTTTCTTGTAGTAATCTCTCATGATCTTTTGTATTTCTGCAGTGTCAGTTGTTACTTCTCCTTTTTCATTTCTAATTCTATTGATTTGAGTCTTCTCCCTTTTTTTCTTGATGAGTCTGGCTAATGGTTTATCAATTTTGTTTATCTTCTCAAAGAACCAACTTTTAGTTTTATTGATCTTTGCTATCGTTTCCTTCATTTCTTTTTCATTTATTTCTGATCTGATCTTTATGATTTCTTTCCTTCTGCTAACTTTGGGGGTTTTTTGTTCTTCTTTCTCTAATTGCTTTTGGTGCAGGGTCAGGTTGTTTACTTGAGATGTTTCCTGTTTCTTAAGGTGCGATTGTATTGCTATAAACTTCCCCCTTAGAACTGCTTTTGCTGCGTCCCATAGGTTTTGGGTCGTCGTGTCTCCATTGTCATTTGTTTCTAGGTATTTTTTGATTTCCTCTTTGATTTCTTCAGTGATCACTTCATTATTGAGTAGTGTATTGTTTAGCCTCCATGTGTTTGTATTTTTTACAGATCTTTTCCTGTAATTGATATCTAGTCTCATAGCATTGTGGTCGGAAAAGATACTTGATACAATTTCAATTTTCTTAAATTTACCAAGGCTTGATTTGTGACCCAAAATATGATCTATCCTGGAGAATGTTCCATGAGCACTTGAGAAAAATGTGTATTCTGTTGTTTTTGGGTGGAATGTCCTATAAATATCAATTAAGTCCATCTTGTTTAATGTATCATTTAAAGCTTGTGTTTCCTTATTTATTTTCATTTTGGATGATCTGTCCATTGGTGAAAGTGGGGTGTTAAAGTCCCCTACTATGATTGTGTTACTATCGATTTCCCCTTTTATGGCTGTTAGTATTTGCCTTATGTATTGAGGTGCTCCTATGTTGGGTGCATAAATATTTACAATTGTTATATCTTCTTCTTGGATCGATCCCTTTATCGTTATGTAGTGTCCTTCTTTGTCTCTTCTAATAGTCTTTATTTTAAAGTCTATTTTGTCTGATATAAGAATTGCTACTCCAGCTTTCTTTTGATTTCCATTTGCATGGAATATCTTTTTCCATCCCCTTACTTTCAATCTGTATGTGTCTCTAGGTCTGAAGTGGGTCTCTTGTAGACAGCATATATATGGGTCTTGTTTTTGTATCCATTCAGCCACTCTGTGTCTTTTGGTGGGAGCATTTAGTCCATTTACATTTAAGGTAATTATTGATATGTATGTTCCTATTCCCATTTCCTTAATGGCTTTGGGTTCGTTATTGTAGGTATAGTCCTTCTGTTGTGTTTCTTGCCTAGAGAAGTTCCTTTAGCATTTGTTGTAAAGCTGGTTTGGTGGTGCTGAACTCTCTCAGCTTTTGCTTGTCTGTAAACGTTTTAATTTCTCCATCAAATCTGAATGAGATCCTTGCTGGGTAGAGCAATCTTGGTTGCAGGTTTCTCTCCTTCATCACTTTAATTATGTCCTGCCACTCCCTTCTGGCTTGTAGAGTTTCTGCTGAGAGATCAGCTGTTAACCTGATGGGGATTCCCTTGTGTGTTATTTGTTGTTTTTCCCTTGCTGCTTTTAATATGATTTCTTTGTGTTTAATTTTTGACAGTTTGATTAATATGTGTCTTGGCGTATTTCTTCTTGGATTTATTCTGTATGGGACTCTCTGTGCCTCCTGGACTTGATTAACTATTTCCTTTCCCATATTAGGGAAGTTTTCAACTATAATCTCTTCAAATATTTTCTCAGTCCCTTTCTTTTTCTCTTCTTCTTCTGGAACCCCTATAATTCGAATGTTGGTGCGTTTAATGTTGTCCCAGAGGTCTCTGAGACTGTCCTCTGTTCTTTTCATTCTTTTTTCTTTATTTTGCTCTGCATCAGTTATTTCCACTGTTTTATCTTCCAGGTCACTTATCCGTTCTTCTGCCTCTGTTATTCTGCTATTGATCCCATCTAGAGTATTTTTCATTTCATTTATTGTGTTTTTAATCGTTGCTTGATTCATCTTTAGCTCTTCTAGGCCCTTGTTAACTGTTTCTTACATTTTGTCTATTCTATTTCCAAGATTTTGGATCATGGAAATAGAATCTTGGATCATCTTTACTATCATTATTCTGAATTCTTTTTCAGGTAGATTGCCTATTACCTCTTCATTTGTTAGGTCTGGTAGGTTTTTATCTTGCTCCTTCACCTGCTGTGTGTTTTTCTGTGTTCTCATTTTGCTTATCTTCCTGTGTTTGGGGTCTCCTTTTTGCAGGCTGCAGATTCGTAGTTCCCGTTGTTTTTGGTGTCTGTCCCCATTGGCTAAGGTTGTTTTAGTAGGTTGTGTAGGCTTCCTGGTGGGGGGGACTAATGCCTGTGTTCTGGTGGTTGAGGCTCGATCTTGTCTTTCTGGTGGACAGGTCCACGTCTGGTGGTGTGTTTTGTGGTGCCTGTGGCCTTATTATGTTTTTAGGCAGCCTCTCTGCTAATGGGTGGCGTTGTGTTCCTGTCTTGCTAGTTGCTTGGCATAGGGTGACCAGCACTGTAGCTTGCTGGTCGTTGACTGAAGGTGGGTGCTGGTGTTGAGATGGAGATCTCTGGGAGATTTTCGCTGCTTGATATTATGTGGAGCTGGGAGGTCTCTTGTGGACCCGTGTCCTGAAGTTGGCTCTCCCACTTCAGAGGCACAGCACTGACTCCTTGCTGCAGCACCAAGAGCCTTTCATCTACCCGGCTCAGAATAAAAGGGAGAAAAAGTAGAAAGAAAGAATTAGTAGAAGAAAGAAAAAGAGAGAGAAAGAAAGGAAGAAGGAAAGAAAGGAAGGAAGAAAGAAAGAAAGAAAGGAGGGAGGGACGGAGGAAGGAAAGAAAAAGAAAGAGTGAAAGGAAGAAGGGAGGGAGGAAGGAAAGAGAAAGAAAGAAAGAAAGAAAGACAGGAGGGGGGGGAGGAAGGAAAGAAAGAAAGAAAGAAAGGGTTAGAGGGAGGGAGGGAGGAAGGGAAGGTAGGAAAAAAAGAGAGAAGATAAAGTAAAATAGAATAAAGTATAAAATATAGTAGCGTTATTAAAAATAAAAAAGTAATTATTGAAAAAAAAAACAAAAAAAAAAACGGACGGATAGAATCCTGGGACCTATGGTGGAAGCAAAGCTATACAGAGAAAATCTCACACAGAAGCATACACATACACATTCACAAAAAGAGAACAGGGGGAAAAAAATCGAAAATCTTGCTCTCAAGGTCCACCTCCTCAATTTGGGACAATTCGTTGTAAAAAGAGGAAAAGGGGAAAAAATCTTAAATCTTGTCCTCAAAGTCCACCTCCTCAATTTGGGATGCTTCGCTCTGCATTCATGCACTCCACAGACGCAGGGCACTTCAAGTGGACCGTGGAGCTGTAATCCACTGCCTCCGAGGCTGCACAGAGAGATTTCCCTGTCTCTTCTCTGCTCTCACAGCTCCCGGGTCTCAGCCTTGGACCTGGCCCCGCCTCTGCACGCAGGTCGCCGGTGGGTGTCCGTTCTTCGCTCAGACAGGATGGGTTTAAAGGAGCCGCTGATTTGGGGGCTCTGGCTCACTCAGGATGAGGAGAGGGAGGGGCACGCAGTGCGGGGTGGGCCTGCGGCAGCAGAGGCCGGCGTGACGTTGCACCAGCCCAGGGCGCTCCGTGCGCTTTCCTGGGGAAGCCGTCCCCCAGCACCACTTATTGAAGAGACTGTCTTTCTCCATTGTATATCCTTGCCTCCTTTGTCATAGATTACCTACCTGACCATGGGTGCATGGGTTTATCTCTGGGCTTTCTATCCTGTTCCATTGATCTATATTTCTGTTTTTGTACCAGTACCATATTGTCTAGATTACTGTAGCTTTGTAGTATAGTCTGAGTCAGGGAGTCTGATCCCTCCAGCTCCATTTTTTTCCCTCAAGATTGCTTTGACTATTTGGAATCTTTTGTGTTTCCATAAAAATTTTAAGGTTTTTTGTTCTAGTTCTGTAAAAAATGCCACTGGTAATTTGATAGGAATTGCATTGAATATGTAGATTGCTTTGGGTAGTATAGTCATTTTCACAATGTTGATTCTTCCAATCCAAGAACATGGTATATCTCTCCATTTATTGGTATCATCTTTAATTTCTTTTCTCATTGTCTTATAGTTTTCTGAGTACGGGTCTTTTGTCTCCCTAAGTAGATTTATTCCTAGGTATTTTATTCTTTTTGTTGCAATGGTAAATGGGAGTGTTTCCTTAATTTCTCTTTCAGATTTTTCAACATTAGTGTATAGGAATGCAAGAGATTTCTGTGCATTAATTTTGTATCCTGCTAGTTTACCAAAATCATTGATTAGCTCTAGTAGTTTTCTGGTGGCATCTTTACAATTCTCTATGTATAGTGTCATCTCATCTTCAAACAATGACAGTTTTACTTCTTCTTTTCTGATTTGGATTCCTTTTATTTTTTTTTTCTTCTCTGATTGCCGTGGCTAGGACTTCCAAAACTATATTGAATAATAGTGGTGAGAGTGGACATCCTTGTCTTGTTCCTGATCTTAGAGGAAATACTTTCAGTTTTTCACCATTGAGAATGTTTTTTGCTGTGGGTTTGTTGTATATGACCTTTATTATGTTGAGGTGGTTTCCCTCTTTGCCCATTTTCTGTAGAGTTTTTATCATAAATGGGCGTTGAATTTTGTCAAAAGCTTTTTCTGCATCTAATGAGATGATCATATGTTTTTTATTCAGTTTGTTAATATGGTGTATCACATTGATTGATTTGCATATATTGAAGAATCCTTGCATCCCTGGATAAATCCCACTTGGTCATGGTGTATGATCCTTTTAATGTGTTGTTGGATTCTCTTTGCTAGTATTTTGTTGAGGATTTTTTCATCTATATTCATCAGTGATATTGGTCTGTAATTTTCTGTTTTTGTAATATCTTTGTCTGATTTTGGTATCAGGGTGATGGTGGCCTCACAGAACGAGTTTGGGAGTGTTCCTTCCTCTGCAATTTTTTGGAAGAGTTTGAGAAGGATGGGTGTTAGCTCTTCTCTAAATGTTTGATAGAATTCACCTGTGAAGCCATCTGGTCCTGGACTTTGGTTTGTTGGAAGATTTTTAATTACAGTTTCAATTTCATTACTTGTGATTGGTCTGTTCATATTTTCTGTTTCTTCCTGGTTCAGTCTTGGAAGGTTATACCTTTCTATGAATTTGTCCATTTCTTCTAGGTTGTCCATTTTATTGGCATGGAATTGCTTATAGTAGTCTCTTAGGATGCTTTGTGTTTCTGTGGTGTCTGTTGTAACTTCTCCTTTTTCATTTCTAATTTTATTGATTTGAGTCCTCTCCCTCTTCTTCTTGATGAGTCTGGCTAATGGTTTATCAATTTTGTTTATCTTCTCAAAGCACCAGCTTTTAGTTTTATTGATCTTTGCTATTGTTTTTTTTTTGTTTCTGTTTCATTTATTCCTGCTCTGATCTTGATGATTTCTTTCGTTCTGCTCACTTTGAGTTTTGTTTGTTCTTCTTTCTCTAATTCCTTTAGGTGTAAGGTTAGATTATTTGAAATTTTTCTTGTATTTTGAGGTAGGCTTGTATAGCTATAAACTTCCCTCTTAGTACTGCTTTTGCTGCATCCCATAAGTTTTGGATCATCGTGTTTTCATTGTCATTTGTCTCTAGGTATTTTTTGATTTCCTCATTGACTTCTTCAGTGATCTCTTGGTTATTTAGTAACGTATTGTTTAGCCTCCATGTGTTTGTGGTTTTTACGGTTTTTCCCGGTAATTCATTTCTAATTTCATAGCATTGTGGTCAGGAAAGATGCTTGATATGATTTCAATTTTCTTAAATTTACTGATGCTTGATTTGTGACCCAAGATGTGATCTATCCTGGAGAATGTTCCATGTGCACTTGAGAAGAAAGGGTAATCTGCTGTTTTTGGATGGAATGTCCTATAAATATCAATTAAATCTCTCAGGTCTATTGTGTCATTTAAAGCTTCTGTTCCCTTATTTATTTTCATGTTGGATCATCTGTCCATTGGTGTAAGTGAGGTGTTAATGTCTCCCACTATTATTTTGTTACTGTCGCTTACCTCTTTTAGAGCTGTTAGCAGTTGCCTTATGTATTGAGGTGCTCCTATGTTGGGTGCATGTATATTTATAATTGTTATATCTTCTTCTTGGATTGATCCCTTGATCATCATGTGGTGTCCTTCATTGTCTCTTGTAACATTTTTTATTTTAAAGTCTATTTTATCTGATATGAGTATTGCTACTCCAGCTTTCTTTTGATTTCCATTTGCATGGAATATCTTTTTCCATCCCCTCAGTTTCTGTCTGTATGTGTCCCTAGGTCTGAAGTGGGTCTCTTGTACATGGCATATATATGGATCTTGTTTTTGTATCCATTCAGCAAGCCTGCTTCCTTTGGAGCATTTAATCCATTCATGTTTAAGGTAATTATCGATATGTATGTTCCTATGACCATTTACTTAATTTTGGGGGGGTTGTTTTTGTAGGTCCTTTTCTTCTCTTGTGTTTCCCACTTAGAGAAGTTCCTTTAGCATTTGTTGTAGAGGTGGTTTGGTGGTGCTGAATTCTCTTAGCTTTTGTTTGTCTGTAAAGCTTTTGATTTCTCCTTCGAATCTGATTGAGATCCTTGCTGGGTAGAGTTATCTTGGTTGTAGGTTCTTCCCTTTCATCACTTTAAGTTTATTATGCCACTCGCTTCTGGCTTGTAGAGTTTTTGCCAGGAAATCAGCTGTTAACCTTATGTGAGTTCCCTTGTATGTTATTTGTTGTTTTTCCCTTGCTGCTTTCAATAATTTTTCCTTGTCTTTAATTTTTGCCAATTTGATTACTATGTTTCTCAGTGTGTTTCTCCTTTGGTTTATTCTGCATGGGACTCACTGTGCTTCCTGGACTTGGGTGGCTATTTCCTTTCCCATGTTAGGGAAGTTTTCGACTATAATCTCTTCAAATATTTTCTCAGGTCCTTTCTCTCTCTTCTCCTCTGGGACCCCTATAATACAAATATTGTTGCATTTAATGTTGTCCCAGAGGCCTCTTAGGCTGTCCTCCTTTCTTTTCATTCTTTTTTGTTTATTCTGTTCCACGACAGTGAATTCCACCATTCTGTCTTCCAGGTCACTGATCTGTTCTTCTTCCTCAGTTATTCTGCTATTGATTCCTTCTAGTGTAGTTTCATTTCAGTTATTGTATTGTTCTTCTCTGTTTGTTTTTTCTTTAATTCTTCTAAGTCTTTGTTAAACATTTCTTGCATCTTCTCGATCTTTGCCTCCATTCTTTTTCTGAGGTCCTGGATCATCTTCACTCTCATTTTTCTGAATTCTTTTTCTGGAAGGTTGCCTATCTCCACTTCATTTAGTTGTTTTTCTGGAGTTTTTTCTTTTTCCTTCATCTGGTACATAGCCCTCTGCCCTTTCATCTTGTCTATCTTTCTGTGAATGTGGTTTTTGTTCCACAGGCTGTAGGATTGTAGTTCTTCTTGCTTCTGTTGTCTGCCCTCTGAGGGCAGAGGCTATCTAAGAGGCTTGTGTAAGTTTCCTGATGGGAGGGACTGGTGGTGGGCAGAGCTGGGTGTTGCTCTTGTGGGCAGAGCTCAGTTAAACTTTAATCTGCTTGACTGCTGATGGGTGGGGCTGGGTTCCCTCCCTGTTGGTTGTTTGGCCTGAGGCAACCCAACACTGGAGCCTACTTGGGCTCTTTGGTGGGGCTAATGACAGACCCTGGGAGGGCTCACGCCAAGGAGTACTTCCCAGAACTTCTGCTGCCAGTGTCCTTGTACCCACGGTGAGCCACAGCCACCCCCCGCCTCTGCAGGAGATCCTCCAACACTAGCAAGTAGGTCTGGTTCAGTCTCCCCTAGGGTCACTGCTCTTTCCCCTGGATCCCAATGCGCACACTACTTTGTGTGTGCCCTCCAAGAGTGGAGTCTCTGTTTCCCCCAGTCCTGTCGAAGTCCTGCAATCAAATCCCACTAGGCTTCAAAGTCTGATTCTCTATGAATTCCTCCTCCTGTTGCCGGACCCCCAGGTTGGGAAGCCTGACGTGGGGCTCAGAACCTTCACTCCAGTGGGTGGACTTCTGTGGTATAAGTGTTCTCCAGTCTGTGAGTCACCCACCCAGCAGTTATGGGATTTGATTTTACTGTGATTTGCCCCTCCTTCCATCTCACTGTGGCTTCTTCTTTGTCTTTGGATGTGGGGTATCTTTTTTGGTGAGTTCCAGTGTCTTCCTGTCAATGATTGTCCAGCAGCTAGTTGTGATTCTGGTGTTTTCACAAGAGGGAGTGAGAGCACATCCTTCTAGTCCACCATCTTGGTTCCTCTCCTGTTTGTTTGTTCTTTCTGTAGCTCCTTTTTTTTTTTAGTCAAATTCAATAAGCCTGTTACTAACTTCAAAGGTGAAGGGATGATCAGATCAAGAGCTTACCTTGTTGAGCTGGAATGTTTCTGGGCTATGAGTTGTAATTTAAAATCCACTAAAATCAAAACTCTTTATAGTACCAGTTTTGATCTTAAGTTTTGAGGTGAGCTGTTTCCTCTCTCTGAAATACTTTATACTGACAATGTAGCATAACTTGGTTATTGAGAACTATTATAACACCGGTTGTTACCTACAAACTGTGCTTGTGGTGGGAAAATGGAAGTCATTTCAAAAATTGTCTGCATGAAAAATCAGATGAGGAAGGTGCTGAGTGGGTGGGCATGACCCAGCATGACCCAGTTCTTCAGCCATTTCTATGACAGACTTATTCAGCTTGGGGTATTCTGAGCCCAGGTGCTGAGAGTCTTCATTTTGAGCAAGCCGTCTAGCAGACTCACACCCTTCCTGATACTGATACTTGAGAGCCATTAGTCAAACCGATGGCCATTTTTTTCCTTCTGTTGCTGTATTGGCCAGGGTCACAGCAGGGCTGGTTAAGTGGAGCCCAAGTGTATCATATGTTACTGACTCACAGGTAATTGGGGATTTTGCATTTGTCAAGTGTAGCAGGTAATAGAAGACAACTTTGGCCACCTTAAGTAGAGAAGAAATTATTGGAAGGATATGGTAGTGTGAGATATAACTTAAGGATTAGGGTTGAAGAGGGATGAACCAGGGTATCTCTAGGTATATGTGTATCAGGTGCTAACTAATGGTTAGTTAGAGCTATGTGGAGTTAGCTTCAAACTCCATTATGTTTATTTCTGATCTTGTGCACATTCCTTACCCAGAGGGGAGAGCACTCTCTGGCTGCACCCAACTGAGAAGAAAATTTCTCAATAAGCTGTTATCAAAAGTAAGCCTGAATGGATGTCTAATCTATCAGATTCTGATGTTATCAACTTAAGACACACATGATGACTCAAAGAAACTAGCTAAGAGTTGATTTGCATTCTAAGATTAATTAAAAACTTTCTTCACCTTCAGCCTGAATATGCCAATGTTTGCTTTTGGTACATTCCACCGAGCCTCAGAGAGATGGAGGAAGGACCTGAATTCTGGGCAAAACTTCATTTGGTGAGTGATAAGGATATTGCATTTTTTCCTTTGGATGAAATAGATTCAATGCCCGTTGTCTATTGATCCTATAAATAATTTGATACTTGCAAGAACTTCTTGAGGATCTAGAGAGGTTGTTCTTAGTATATTAAAAGTTAATGACATGCCAAACAGTTGTGAGCATTTGTTAAAACAAATCAACATACTTGACACACACGTATTCAAAATAATTGTGCTGTTTGCAAGAGAGTGGTAGAATTTATCAGAAGTTCTAATTCACAGTGCACTTCAGAGCACGTGATCTGGTAATGGTTAATGTCCTATGATGAATGGCTTCTTCCTTCACCTCTGCTGGTGCATGCCTGTGACTGCTTGCATCACTTCACTAGCAGCTAATGTTAAAGTCTAAATCTGGTACCCTTTGTGAGTGTGAGACTTTCTGTTCTTTCCACCAAGGGGCTTATGTGATATAAAAGAAATGTCAGCAATGAATTTCAACTGATCATTGAACTAAATGTGACTTGCAAACCCCTCCTTACCCTCAGTGTGGAAGTCAATGATAGTTTTAACAGCTTTGATAGGTGATAGCCCTTCTCCTTGCCCTCTAGAAGAAAAGGAAAAACTTGCCAGTCATGCAAGCGACAGACATTTAGCACTCACTGTGCCGGTCACTGGAGATACAAACATCAAAGAGACTTGGTCCGTGGCCTGGGAAGCTTGTATTCTAGGAGACAAATGAGTAAAGAGATCATCACCAGGTAACTAGTAGGTGCCTAGATGAAGAGAAACCCTGTAAAGGCAGAGAGAAAGGATATCTACCCCAAAGTGTGACACTAGATTGGAGTCTTGGACAATAAGTAGGTGTGAGTCGGTGTCAACTGTGAAGAAGTGGGTTCCAGGAAGAATCACAACAGCATGGCCCAGAGGCTAAGAGGGGAGGGTGTGATCAAAGACCACAGTGGGGCAGGGGGCAGTGCTAGGAGTAGGACAAGAACAGCAGGCACGGGAGCACATGGAAGCCTCATCTCCCATGACAAGGTGCTTGGAATTTGTGCCTAGTTAGGTGGAGGTGGGAAGACCATGGCCTTTAAGTCATAGCCACCTGGATCCTCACCTGCAGCATCTTCTTTAGCCTCAGGCCACTTTCTGTTTCTTCGTGGCTCATTTAGCCTCCTGCAAGGTAGCACAATACATACTCAATATATAAATATCTTACCTCTTGTTAAACCTGAGGTCAGGCAGCAGAGATGGGGAGAGATGGACAGAGTTACCTGTGCCTTTGCCTAGACAAGCCCTCCATTGGCCATTTCAGGCAGTTAGCATGGTCCTTGGATCTGGTTTGTCTTTTTGTCACACAATGTAAATGAGAAAGTGCTAAAGAATACATTTCAGATGGTAAGTGACTCAAAAAGAAACAATGTGAGAATTTAATGGTGATGTTTCCAGGGACATTTTGCACTTTGATGGAATGCATCAGGGATTTTTTGGTGATGTTGAGAAGGATATGGCTGCCATCCTTCTCACTTTCTGATTGTTAAGAAAAGCAACCGAGAAGGTGATATTTGTGTTTTATGGGCTCAGTACTGTTGCATGGACACGGATCAGGATAAGTAAATAGTCTCTTTATGTTTGGAGATACTATGGACTCACTCTTCCATTGTTTAAAGAAATATTTACACTATCTAGTCTCAGAAAATTTGAAATTGAGGATGGGTATATAAGCTAAAATCAGATAAATCAGCATATAATACACTTTTAATCTTAACTGGAGATCAAATATGAATCAAGACAGTCTCTCCTCTCCCCAGTATTCTCCAGCGTCGGTTCTCTCATGATTGACATACATGACTCTCCATCCCTTCTTTTTGGAAACACTTTTCTGCCATTTAGAACCATGGGGCCCTTGCCCAGTCTAATATCATATTATTTTAATTGTTCTGGTTGCTTCTGATTCCTAAACATGTATGCTGCAGATGAATCATCATTGGTTCTGTCTTAGTTTCCTTTTATCCTCTCTCTTGGCATGGGTGTGTGTGCGTGAATTTGGCAAGGAAGGGAGGCATATATATCTGTTGTTAATCTATGTGGTTTCATGCTTCCTGTCGTATGAGAATGCAAGTATATGATTTATAACCTGGAGTGTACTTAAAGCACACTTGAAATTTGTCTCAGGATTTATCTTGGATGGAGAATCACAAACAAATAAATAAACCGAATAAGGCTTCGCCCCTCCAATTCAGACTCATGTCAGGCGGAGCTGTCAGATTTCAGAATCAGTGGTGTGATAAGTCTTCCCTTTGGCAACAGGAGGGGAACAGTATTATTTCATAAAGAACCTGGAGTTTGGGTGTCTGTGTGTGTGTGTGTGTGTGCGTGTGCATGCGTGTGTGCATGCATGCACACACATGAGACTGTTTTTGAGAACACGGGGGCTTCCCTGGTGGCGCAGTGGTTGAGAGTCCGCCTGCCGATGCAGGGGACGCGGGTTCGTGCCCTGGTCTGGGAGGATCCCACATGCTGTGGAGCGGCTGGGCCCGTGAGCCATGGCCGCTGAGCCTGCGTGTCCGGAGCCTGTGTTCCGCAACGGGAGAGGCCACAACAGTGAGAGGCCCGCGTATCACACACACACACAAAAAAAGTATCATCATGAGCTCATCAGTTTAAACATATTGGATGTGACTGATTATAGGGGCTTCCCTGGTGGCGCAGTGGTTGAGAGTCCGCCTGCCGATGCGGAAGACACGGGTTCGTGCCCCGGTCCGGGAAGATCCCACATGCCGCGGAGCAGCTGGGCCCGTGAGCCATGGTCGCTGAGCCTGCGCGTCCGGAGCCTGTGCTCCGCAATGGGAGAGGCCACAACAGTGAGAGGCCCACGTACCGCAAAAAAAAAAAAAAAAAGAGAACACAGTCACTCTACTGTCTACTGATGCTGTGACAGCCCCTCTCTGACACTGTGTTCAACCACCGCGTTCCAGCAACTCTTTTTATTTTTTATTTTATTTTTATTTTATTTTTTATTTTTTTGAGGTACGCGGGCCTCCCACTGTTGTGGCCTCTCCTGTTGTGGAGCACAGGCTCCGGACGCGCAGGCTCAGCGGCCATGGCTCACGGGCCTAGCCGCTCCGCGGCATGTGGGCTCTTCCCAGACCGGGGCACGAACCCGTGTCCCCTGCATCGGCAGGCGGACTCTCAACCACTGTGCCACCAGGGAAGCCCCAGCAACTCTTTTTAAAATGTCCTTCATGAAAGTTCTTCTTTTTGGTTTTTTCAGGCGTTGCGGCATTCTAGGTCTTCATTAGTTCTCTGCCCAGATTGTACTCGCTTCTTTTCTGGTCTCTGCCTCCTGTTTATTTTCCTTCCTCTCCGCACAGTCATACCTGCAGCCCTGTTTTATCTTGTCATTTTCCTGCTGGAAGCTTCCGAATGCTTTACACTCTTTACACTCGCAACTTTCAACCGATCGACCAATGACCACTGTTTCTAATAAATGCTGTTAAATGTTCTCTTTATTCTCCTAAGATGAAACCAATAGAAAATAGGACCTACCTACACGGAATTTTGTAAAAGGCAATAGAAGGCCTTACATGTCATATGAAGGAAAAATAATCTTCATAATAAAGATATGTATTTCATTACATAAACGTTTGGCATGACATATTAGAAGACACAAGGAAATGATAAGATGCTCACACATCCTCTTAGAATCACTGTGAATGTGAGCCATCTTCAAACTCAGACTCTTAGAAGTAGGTGATGTTGCTGATGCCAATAATAGGAATGGGGTGATGTTAGTGACATAATTTTCAAAAAAGGTGCACAATTCTTGGTAAAGCATTGAAGAAAACATTTTCCCTTTGATTTACATGGTAGTAGAAAACTTAATGTTTATTTAAAATGGGCACAGAATAGTTTGCATTTGCATGTAAACCAGAGTTAAGTTCTGGGCTTGGATAATTGTAATCAGGCTCCTGGCCTCCTGCATTTCCAGCAGGACATTTCAAAGTTGTACAGGACATGGGGCAGCTCTTCCTGGCTCAGGATTGCTCTCCACGGTGCAAGGCAGCTGGCATCCCTGTTCCCCACCTTCTAAACACAAGGAGCAACCCCCAAACATCATGAAAACCAAAAACATCTGCCCAAATTTTGAAGATATTCCCTGGAGGTGTAATACCATTTCCTTGAGAATGACTGGTCCACAGTATAAAATCTAGTTCATTCTGCTTGGCATCCAAAGGCCTCCATGTCTGTTCCTCAGACATTAAAAAAGCAAGAAAATTTTAAAAACTTAAATATTCAACTATAGGGAATTGATTAAAATGTGGTACATAATTTATATGCAAATTTGTAGTGTATAGACAATTAAAATTTTCTTCCAAAATAACGTATTCATAATTTATTATTAATTGAAAAAATAAGTTATGGAACAGTCACTATATTGTATATACATAGAGATTTATATACATATGCAATATTGTATATGTGGTTAGATAAGGGGCACCAAACTATTTTAGAAATAGAGTTACAGATGATTTTTCCTTTCTTTTGTATTCCTCTGCAATTTCTTAATTTTCTACAATTAATATATATTGCTTTTGTGAAAATAATAATAACAGCAGCAACAATAATAAAAATAATAAACCAAAGTATAGAATAATTGACCCAACGAAGCCTTAGAGTTGCTTGAGTGTTTATACAGGCAAAGGTTACCCAGGTTTTGACCACAATCTCCTAATAGTTAAAAAAAATTTTTTTAATTGAGTATTTACCCCAATATGTGTTTATTGTTTTAAATTATCTACATGTATTCATTTTTAAATATAGTATGTACATTTAAAAAATGCACAAAATAAGTTTTTTTAAGGATGGATTTAAAATATTTAATTATTCAGAGATGCTCTAATCTTTTCTTCTTATACCAAAGGGATTGTCTTGTTTGGAGACCATGATTATACCATAGTCAAATCAATTAGTTTGCAAACTATTTTCTCTCATGACTTGCTCCTAGACATAGTGTATAATTTGTCTTCCCTTCCTACTTCTCTTTTTCTCTCTCCTTATCTCCTTACTGAAACACCTACACTATCTGCACTGATTTCAAGTTCAGAGACGTTGCCCCTGGGGTCCACACTGAGAGCTTCAGCAGGCTTCCCAGGGCTTCTTGAAAGCTGCCTGCTCTGTGGTCAAGGTAGACTTCACTTGCTAAGGTGACTGCCCCAAATAAGATTATGTATGTTTGTTTCTTCTCACTTGGTGATCAGGTATGGAGGGCAAGGGAGTCGGGGAGAGAGGGCAAAGATAAAGCTGAAAGCATAAGACCCAGAGAATGTAATTGAAAATTTCATCAGTTTGTTTTATTTCATCATTACTCAATGTTCTGATGCAGAAAATTTCCTCTTTTGTCGACATTTCATAAACAGTCATGCATTCCACCAACGTAATTTACATTCTTAAAAGTAATTACCAAGGTGTCTTTTTGTACCTAAGCATGGTCATTTCAACTATTTTTTCATTCACTGACCTGCAGATTTGTGACTAATGTTAGACATTTATAATAGGCTCATTTCTCCTCGACAGTAGGCAAAGAATAAATCTTTTAGAAACTACTAGATGGGTTTGTTGTATTGCTTATTTGGTGATATAACTTGATATAGTATTCCAGATATCTTTGGAGAGAATCTAGTGCTCTCCCTGGCGGGTTTCTGATGAACAGCACTTGGAGATGAGACAGCGTAAACTGGGTAGGGTTGTGTGCTTTCAAGGATGCCCACTTTCTGGGTTTGGATCAGGCAGGGCCTCAGTGCCCCTGGCTGTGCTTCACTTGTTTCCACTGTGTGTGTGTATGTGTGTGTGCATATGTGTTCACATGAGTGCATATGAGTCCATACACATTTTGAGGCCTTCTGTGTATTTTGAGGACTTTGATTCTGATTTTCTTTCCCTCATCATCTGTGACATTTGCTTATCAAGCACTCGTTTTTGGATTGTGAAAAAAAAACCGTTTCTTTAAAGGTGTGACAGTGTTTTGTTTTGTTTTTTAATTTTCGAAGATGAGTTTCTTTTTTAATCCTGTAATATAGAAATTATAACATCTTCAAAACTCCTGTTTGCTAGTGGATATCCCTCATTTTAAAGCTCTACTTTAAAAAAATTATATTTAAGGAGAATGTAATATAGAAGTATCTTAAAATAAAATATTTCTGAGTGTGACTTGAGACTCTCTCCTTCTGATGATGGCTGGGATGTCGATTTTGAAAATGCTTAATGTACTAAATACTTAATGTACTATTTCTTGCAGATACTATATTCTCTTTCCCCAAATTATTAAGACCTGAGATAAAATGCTGTTCTTTTAACTATTCTCTGAGGGAGAGATGTTATTTTCTACAATCTGTCAGATATTCTACTAGCTGTGATCAGTTTCTTCTGAGTCATTAAGGGTCAAGGAGCTACTTAGGTAAGTCCTGTGTGTATGGCCTTCTTCAGAAATCAGCTGGGGAAGCTGGGTGTCCCTTCTGTTGAAGGACATGGGATACTCTGTCTTATAGCTTTTATGCTCATCTCTCTTCCCCAGTTGTTTACTCCTGGTCTTTCTAAATAGCTCTACTCCATTGGATCAATAAAATTTCAAGCAGTAAAAGATTCCAGCAGCATCCTTGTTGGATATGTGTGTACCATGGGGAAGTTCACATGAGTTGACCTTTGTATTCAACAACACCTTTCAACACGTAGAATACACTTGCCAAATTGGTGGTGTTAATTTATTTCATATGTTGCTTTTTAGTCTTTTAAACATTATTTTCAGACACATAGAGAGGAATTTCCATGGATAGTTCCTTGAATCCCCAGGAAAGCCAGACAAGTCCAGATGTCCTCAACAAAGAATTATTTTTTCTTTCCTTTATTTTTCTCCCCTACGTTTATTGACTGTGCAAGAAGTTCTAAACTTGGAATGGTCTATTGAAAGTTAAAATTGAGCAAAATGAAGCTGGGTGTCTCTGCAGGCTGGGGCTGAACTGTCCTGGACCTGAGGTCAGGACAGGACTGGGTCTGAGAGGAATGTCCATGGGTGTGGCCTCCTGTAGCTCACTCACACCAGCGCACACTCCATGGGGCACTCAAGATAGCAGTAATGGGAAATGAGGACAAAGAACATAGCTAAAGCTGCATTTCACAAGTATCTTTTTGTGCCTTGGGTTTACTCTTTAGCACACAAGCAACGAGTCTACTTGATGCCAGGAGTATGGCTGGCCTTGTCTGTAACATTTGCATATGAACCAAGTTAATCACTTAAGTACAACAGTTTCTTCAGTCTCTGCTCAAATCTTCAGGCCCATCTGAAATAATTCTGAATTTCCAGATCTATCAGAGTGCGAATTGAAGAAATGCAGAAGCTTAATTAGTTTCATGGAACACTTACCACTGTACCCTGAGTATGATTTTATTTAGTTCACTCAGTCAGGAGTTACAGACTCAAAACCTATAGAAGCTAGGCCAGTAGCGTACATGAGGGAAGTAGATGGGGCATAACACAATAGGGAATGGTGGGGACTGTGGACAACTGGAAAGCAGTGGCCCCAGCTAAAGGGGGCAGCCTCTACTCAGCTCCTAATGATGGCTGCCATGTGGAAATACAGGTCTGGGTTGCCAGGTCTTCTTATTTTTAAAGAGATGCTACATTTATAGAAACTTATGTAAACTGTCCTTTGCTTTTAATGTTTTAAATGTTGGCAAGTGAAAAATTACTAAGGTTGGCGGTCTCTGGCCTTCAGGCTTTTAGTTTGCAACTCTTACCTAAATCCATTAGTGCCCTATCACCTATTTCTCTTTATGTGTCACCAGAAGCTCCTTGAGATGAGGGTGTGCCCCGTCTTTGTCTTTGTCTTTGTTCCCCCAGGGCAGCTAATCTGATGGCCAGTCCCAGCCCGCCATCAACTTTGAGAGATGTCCGAGTTCTGTGTCATCTACCAGAAAAAGAAAACTCACTGTTGCATGCTGTCAGACTTGTAAATGGGGCTTTAAGAACTGTGGTCTTGTGGTCAATGTGGCAATACATTTAGGATATACGGGTGTTTGCTGTTCTTTTGATGTTCTTGTGTTTTCTCCTTTCCCTGTCCTGAGCACTGGACCTGGCCTCTGGGCTCCAGTCTTCTCTTGAGGCTTCTCAAGACAGATGGCATCTGTCTTCCTAGATTTTCTGAAAGCCTCAGCTGGCCAGAGATGAAACCCATAGAGGAAGGCAAGGAGTCTGGAGGTGGAGAGGCAGGCACAGAAGAGAGGAGCAGAAAGGGGCGTGCTGGAGACAAGAGCTCTAAAGATAAGGATGAATCCCAGCTTCCCTTCTCTGAGTGCCCTAAGGAGGTGTGTGCGTGTGTGTGTGTGTGTGTGTGTGTGTGTGTGTGTGTTCCAGGTGATGGAATGTCTGCCCATTCCTAACAAGTCACAGCCTATCAAGGGATCATGTTGGTTCAGACCATAAACATTTCACATATTGCACCAATGACCTAAATGTTAGCCCTGGCTGAGACCCCCAAGAACCTCTGCAGGACCCAATGAGGCTGTGGGAGCCATAATAATGACTGAAATTGACTTTTAACCTGACCTAGTAGGATAGCAGCTTGAGGTTGGATTTAATTTTATTTAAAGGATATAAAGTACTGTGACATTTCTTGCACACCTGAGCGAAATTCACATCCATTAAGGAATTGCTCTGGACTTGATGCAATATTTATTGTTGCAAAACAAAGAATGGATCCTGTGCTGAAAGAAAAAATATATATATATTTTTTGCATGTTGTCTTTGAAGTCCCTTTGCCAGTACCAAACCTGCCCCCTGGTGGCACTTTTGCTCATTTTTCCTTTCCTTGCTGGGAAGTGACACTAAATGCTGACTGAATAAATGCGGTTATAAAATGTGACAGAATTACAGCATCACTGGGGTCAGGGCTTCTGGATTCTGCCAAACCAAGAGCAGCTCACCTGAGTGAGAAATTCTCAAAGGATAAAATTGACCTGTGTGTCTTCACTTCAAACATGTTTCTTGTTGCTCTTTCTTCATCTTCACTCCTCGTTTCCACAGCAAACTCTTCTGTGCTTACCTTTGCGTCTGCTGTCTGGACTTCATCCCACCTGCAGTCTTACCACACACTTCCCTATCCTTCTCTGCCCTCCCACCCTCTCTTCTCCTTACTTCTCTCTCTCCTCACATTTTCCTTCTTCTTTTTTCTCTAATATATTGCTCCCCTCCAATGATAAGCACATCCAGGCTCTGACAGCCTTAAAGGAAATAATTTTATGATTTTTCTCTTAATACTGTTGCCCCCTCAAGATACATCCCTGTCTCTTTCTCCATCCCTTTGGACTAAACTTATGAAAATAATAGCTTAAAGTGTCTCACCCTGAATAATAGTCTGTGTCATAGTTTATAAAACCATTCCCATAATTTGGGGTGTTCAGGTTGTTTCCAACATTTCCCCTTTGTGAGCGGTAACGAATGACCATCTCCATTCCCAATCCACTTTTGCTTTTATTATTTCCAGAAGATAAAGTGCTCGGTATGTAATTGGTGATTATAGAAATCATTGTGGTTTGGAGCCTGAACTCTGGCTGTGTACTGGGATACTGATTTTTAAGAAGGTTGCATTCCACCAGTAAGCAACCAGTACACAGCCTTCTGTCTAACTGCGGCAACACTGGGTATTGCCTGCTTGGGGGGAAATGTTATTTAGAAAGGGGAAAAATACTATCTTCAGTTTGTTTTGCTTTTATTGTATTCATTGTTGGTGGTTTGAACCATTTTCTATTTTTTTCTTTACTGATGGTGCTTTTCTGTGTATCCATTGTTTTTTCTTATCTTACATGTTTGTATTTTGAGGTCTGATGGTTTCCTTATAAATTTGAATGAGGATATATATAGTTTGAGTTTCAAAGCCCTTTTTGCCAGATGGAATGCAAATAATGCCCTTAGTATAATGTCCTTTTTATTTTAGTCTTGCTGTTTTTTCATTGTACAGAACTTTTAAATTTTTTATGTATTCAGATCTGTCAGTCCTTTCCTTCATGATTTATTCCACTGCTTCAAAGCTGAAGTTATTGTTCTTTCACAAATCTGATAAATATTCTATTCCATCTCCTGCTGGTTTTTCTGTCATTCTTTTTTTTTTTATTTAATTCAATTCATGTGGAGGCTATTTTTGTGTACAGTGTAAAATATGTATCTAACCTGATCAGTTCCCCAAATTACTATCCAGTTATTCCAATTGGATTTATTTAATAATTCTTCCTAACACTTTTTATTATGGGAAGCTTGTGTTATCATGTGTTACACTTTTTAAAACACTTTAGTCTATTTCTGGATTTTCCAATCTGTTCTGTTGATCTGTGTTTCTGTTTTTGTGTCAGGAACAAAAGGTTTTAAATGGTGTTGCTTTATAATGAGTTCTCAAGGCTGCTAAAATATTACCCTTCTGGTTCTTTTTCAAAAGAGCATTCTTTAACATTACATTTAAAATTTTTTGTACGGCTCGTAGAACTTCTTTTAGTTAAAGACATCTTGTTAGGATTTTTATCGGAGTTCAAATTCATTGAATCTGGAGTTAAATAAATAATACCTTTGCTGCCGCTGGCTGTGTAACCATGGGCAAGTTACTTAAAGTCCCTTTACCTCCTCTTTTTCCTCAATAGCGTGGGGATAATAAAAAGTACCTATCTTAAAGGGTTTTGATAGGGTTGAATGGCATAATCCAGGTACAGTGTCTGGCACAGAGTAAGTGTTCATTAAATATTATCTTGCATTATTATTAATCCTATTTCCTCATTTTTGAAGGACTGTATGAACCTTAAATGTCTTCTTCATGCCTTTTTGCTTATCCCCCTTCAAATTACCTTAAATACTATTACAACAGTAAACTTTCTAAAATACAACCCTGATCATGTCACTCCTTATGTTTCCCTTTGTCCCAAAGGAAAGAGTCCGCAAACATTCAGGGACTGCAGAGATATGATTTAACTCAGCCTCCGTGCCCTGTCTCCTGCTAACCCTCTTCATGTACAGTTTTCTCCTGGAGGCCCCAGAGATACGTATTTGTTTCCTCCTCTGAAGTATTATGACTATGACCTAGTCTTCTTGAAGCCTCTTATAGCTTTCAACCTAATATAGTATAGGGAATCTGGGGGTCTGAGTCAACCTTCAATTAGGCTGGCAACACCTCAACTTGCCCAGAAGGCATTTCCTGACACTTGAGTATGAATACCCTTTCCATATACTCCTGTGACATCTTTGCTACCCTGTCTTGGCTGTTACCGTAAGATAGCAGCATTTGGGGTGGGGAATGGAAAAGATGGTGGCAAGCCAGGGAGGAGGGGAGTAGACAGTGAGAAGTCACCCATTGCAGGAAATAGCTGATGGATTTTAGCACAAGGAAGATGCATTGATAACCCCCGTTATCAACAAAGGTTCACTTATTTGTACTGATGACACTGTTGATGGAGGGGAGATGAAGAAAGTGGGCAGCATGTCCCACTGGGGTTGGCCATATTTGAGCTTCAATATCCCAAGCCAGGCTAGTATAGAGCCCTTGAAGCTCTGTACTAGAGCACAATGAAAATGCAGAGCCCTTTGTTCCAAAAGTATCAAGAATTTCAAGATGGTGACAGCACGGGGCTCTTCCACACCCAGGGCCCTATGCAGCTACACTGGTTGCACACTTATGAGGCCAGCCTGGTTGTATACTCATGTGGCGTGAGTGTTTAATAAGGGGAAAGTTGCTAGTGTTACTATTTCTTTGCATTTTCTCACGCTGCTATCACACAGTCGATGCACAATAAATGTTTGCTAAATGAATGAATTGGTGAGTAAAGACATGGCCTGATGGATTACCCTTTGGGTGACTGACTCTTATGCTTATAGTGGTTTCCTAGAGACATTAGTTGTTCTTACCTTTCTTGCCCATCAACTCACCCATAGAAGTTTTAAAAACTAAGAGTGCTCATTCTCAGAGTGTGATTGGGTTGGTCTGGAGTGAAGGGCTGGGATCATCTTTTTTATCTGGTTTCTGATATGCAGGAAGGACTGAGAACCATCACATCTTATGAATGATCTGTGTAAGGGATTCTCAGGATGAGGGCAGCTTAATAATGAAGATATTGTGAGGAGATAAATTGGAGGAGGCCACCTCCTCTGTCTCTATGTGAATCTAGCAGGGTTGGTGTTGTAGTTTGCTGTCTAGTTAGTTGTGTTCTGTTCACCAAATCATCATTAGTTCAGAATGCAAAAAAAATTTTTTGAAGGTCAAAATTTTTAAAGTCTGACTTCAGATAGCTCTCTCGATTTTAGTTCAGACTTTTCATACTACCTATCTTTGAATCACGCTCCGCTACTTATGAAAATATCCCCCTATCTAGGAGGTCCTAGAAAGAATAGCACTCCACTGTTTTAGGGGTCAGGGATAATTCAAATGCTAGAACTACAGTGGCAGAGCTTGCTTTAGTTGATTGTAATTGCCACCTGTCTGACTCAGAATTGAGACTGTCTCTCAGTCTACAACCTGGGGGGAGGTGCTTTTCCAGGTGGTACTACAATGGGCTAGAACAGCGGTCCCCAACCTTTTTGGCACCAGGAACCGGTTTTGTGGAAGACAATTTTTCCATGGACTGGAGGGTGGGGATGTGGGGTATGGTTCAGGGGGTAATGTGAGCAACGGGGAGCGATGGGGAGCGGCAGATGAAGCTTCACTTGCTTGCTAGCCGCTCACCTCCTGCTGTGTGGCCTGGTTCCTAACAGGCTGCAGACCATTACCAGTCCGTGGCCCAGGGTTTGGGGACACCTGGGTTAGAATCTTGTAGGTAATGGATTGGGTCTTAATCATGTCTTTCATATGGGTTAACAATGCTTCAGGGTAAAAACACAATCAGGGAGTCAGAATTCTCATTCGAATCTGCCTATTCATTCAAAAAATACGTATCTAGCACCTACCATGTACCACACTCTTTTCTAGGTGCTTGGGGTACATCTCTTTTGTTGAATAGTTTCTCTAATAAAATGTGACCAAAGCTTAGAAAAATTACAATTAGAGACTGAGGTTTTATGAAGGATAACAGGAAAGGTTTAAAAAATTAAAACTGAATTACTCCTCAGTTTTTACAAATGAAAGTTCAGCTTGGTTTTTAGTTTATAATGCAGTGGTCCTGCAGCTCTGTTGTTCTTACAGGCATACATTACATTGTAAATGTAATCTAACATAAATGTTGCAAAACTGAGTTATGATTTCTTTTATACTCTGAACATCAGAATCTATCAGATCATGTCTTGGAAACTAGTTTCTACTGTGTACTTCTTTTCTACTTCTTATAGTCTGAACAGAGAAAATGTCTTGGATCTAAAGTCTTACACTCTTAACTCCACTGAGATTTTTTCCCCTTTCATATCCTCAGTTATTATTTAAGAGAACTAAATTTTGAAATTTCTTAAAGCAATTTGTTTATTTTATTTTTTTGGTATGAAGTTTAAATATAAAATAGCTTCAGTAATTACATTATTAAAGATAAATTATCTTTGATATATATTAATATATATATTAACTTAATATATTAACTTAATACATTATATATTAATATATTATACATAATATATATTATACATATATATAATACATTAATATATTATATATATTAAATATCAATTTACATCTTTGTAAAATACTTGTATTAAAATTTTCTATGCTATTATCATAAAATTAATATTTTTTTTGGATTCTGGTTCAATTTAATGGTGAAGAATTCTAATTAATAAATGTAAAGGGAATGAGGGAAATAGGAAATCGCCATAATAATTGTGGTAATTATATACAAAATCCATTGATGGATGGTAAGAGTTGAAGGTAAGAGTATAAGGAAAAAATGGGATATTAGAATTGTCTCAAAGTATCTCTCCCAAGTATTTAATTACAAAGATAAAACATTGCACACACCCCTTTAACCAAATAAGCACCAACAGTAAGACATTGGCATCAAGGTGATGCACTAAGAAGGGCAGGGCTTCCCTGGTGGCGCAGTGGTTGAGAGTCCGCCTGCCGATGCAGGGGACATGGGTTCGTGCCCCGGTCCGGGAGGATCCCACATGCCGCGGAGCGGCTGGGCCCGTGAGCCATGGCCGCTGAGCCTGCGCGTCCGGAGCCTGTGCTCCGCAACGGGAGAGGCCACAACAGTGAGAGGCCCGCGTACCGCAAAAAAAAAAAAAAAGAAGGGCAAACACTTGGGTAGTATTCTCACCAAAACATGTGTAACTATGTTCTAATAATGAAGGAACTGCAGGCAGACCCAAAATGAGTACCCTTTTGTAAAATAACTTGCCCAGTACTCCAAAAGTTCATAACTTTTCTAGGTCATAAAAGGCAAGGGAACTAAATACAATGCCAGATTATGGATTCAATTTTTGCAACATAAGCAGAGAAAACTTGATGAAATTCAATCAAACCTGTCATTTGATTGATAGTATTGTTCCCAGTGTTAATGTCCTGGTTTTGATCATTATACTACAGTAGTGTAAAATGTTAGTATTAGGCAAACTGGGAGAAGGGCATATGGAAGCTCTGTAGTCCTCTTGCAATTCTTTTTTTTTTTTTTAACATCTTTATTGGAATATAATTGTTTTACAGTGGTGTGTTAGTTTCTGCTTCATAACAAAGTGAATCAGTTATACATATACATATGTTCCCATATCTCTTCCCTCTTGCGTCTCCCTCCCTCCCACCCTCCCTATCCCACCCCTCTAGGTGGTCACAAAGCACTGAGCTGATCTCCCTATGCTATGCGACTGCTTCCCACTAGCTATCTATTTTACGTTTGGTAGTGTATATATGTCCATGCCACTCTCTCACTTTGTCACAGCTTACCCTTCCCCCTCCCCATGTCTTCAAGTCCATTCTCTAGTAGGTCTGTGTCTTTATTCCTGTCTTACCCCTAGGTTCTTCATGACTTTTTTTTTTCTTAGATTCCATATATATGTGTTAGCATATGGTATTTGTTGTTCTCTTTCTGACTTACTTCACTCTGTATGACAGACTCTAGGTGCATCCACCTCACTACAAATAACTCAATTTCATTTCTTTTTATGGCTGAATAATATTCCATTGTATATATGTGCCACATCTTCTTTATCCATTCACCTGTTGATGGACACTAAGGTTGCTTCCATCTCCTGGCTATTGTAAATAGAGCTGCAATGAACATTTTGGTACATGACTCTTTTTGAATTATGGTTTTCTCAGAGTATATGCCCAGTAATGGGATTGCTGGGTCATATGGTACTTCTATTTTTAGTTTTTTAAGGAACCTCCTTACTGTTTTCCATAGTGGTTGTATCAATTTACATTCCCACCAGTAGTGCAGGAGGGTTCCCTTTTCACCACACCCTCTCCAGCATTTATTGTTTCTAGATTTTTTGATAATAGCCATCCTGACCAGCCACACACTTATATTTTTAATGGAAGTCAAAGGGTGGAAAGTATATTGAATAAAAAACAGTTTAAAAGCTAATAAAAATATTTTTGTTAAATTTCTAATCTGATTTTGGAGGTCAGTTTGTTGTACTGGAGAACTCAGATATGTTTTGTGTATTTTTTCAAGTAATGGCAGTTCTGAAAAATCACATGGAAATTTTGACTATAGCCTTCCAAAGGGACATTATATTGAGGTACTGGGTGAACTGGAAGCTATTTTAAACCTATGTTCTCACTTTTCCTACGTAGATTATTGCCACAGATGTCTCCACCTGACCCACCTGCTTCCGCACTGCCTCTGCTCCAAGCCCCTGTTCTCACACTGTCAGAGGGCCATGCATAAATGGCCATGAGTCACTGTGTTCCACTGCTTAAAGACCTTCCTGCCACCTTCTCTAGAAAATGCGGGTTCCTGAGCTGGGCCGTCGAGGCATTTGGGGATGTGGCTTTGCTCCTCCTATAGCTACACCTCCCACCTGTCCTGGCTGCACGAGTTCCTTTCAGATCCCAGAGCTCCAAGCTCAAGGTCTCATCTCTCACTTCTGTACCTTAGTCCCAGATGCCCCCTTTTCTTAGAATCTCACTGCACCCATCATCCCATCTTCCTGAAATATCACATACGTATATATGTATGTGTATGTGTACACACATGTAAACATTTCTTATTATATATAAGGCAAAAGACAGCATACTGATGTGCTGTACTATTTCAACACTGTCTTAAAAATATTAACCTTATGTTTGGCCCCAGTTGGTGCATGTCTGCATGCTCGATTGTGGGTATGGTGTAGAATAAGAGTTCCAGTATGATTTTTTGACTTAATCCTGGTCCAGTAAAGTCATTTTCTCTCTGTCTGTTCCTCTCTCCCCCTACACACCTCTGAAAATCTCATCCCAGTCCCCTTTTTGATCACTGCAGTCTGCTAAATATTGATATTTTCAATAGGACAAAGTTTAATCTAGACCCAAAGACTTTTTTGGGAGTAAAGAAAAAGGATCAACTACAGAGTCAGGGAAGGAAGCCTGCCCAATTTCCATCTGCACAAAAACACTTGGCCAGCACAGGAGCTAAAATATACCATGCAATAAAAATAAACATATAAAACCTCAAGTTCTGCAGTTAATGGGATGTGAAAGTGTGTTTGCTACAGACACTGGGTGCCTGGGAGAAGACGTAGCCACTTGTTTTGTCAATAAGCCCCCCACCACACACACACACTTAGTAAACAGTTGTCATTCGTTCCTGGAATCCACCAAACAAATATTCTCGGAATCGGTTTTAACTCAGCAACGTGGTAAGGGGCTCTGACAGGCTCTCGTTGTCTCCTCCCTAGAGGCTGTGCCCAGAATTCTCATTACTGTCCCTGCCGGACAGATCTCAGTAACAGACAGTGTGGTAGAAAGCCAGCCAGACTGGAAGAAAAGCTGGAATTATACAAAATGAGTTTTAAAAAAAAGCATCCAACATGAGATTTACACCCAGGGTCTCTTCAGAAGTCCTTCGTTAAATGCCTGTCTATAAGCTGAGAGTGTGATATCCTTTTTGAATGGCAAAAAAAAATCTAGTTGCAAAATTTTTATGGGCTGTGTTCTGCATGGTAAATTTTAATCCCTGTTTTGCCAGCCTGAATTAATATTGCTTACATTTTTATTAGCCATTGATTTTTGAATAGGACAGTACAGGATATCAGCCTTTAATTTGGATAATTGAAGTGGGCGTGGCCTCAGTTTCCCTATGCCCTTTGTGTCCCACCAAAACCCTTACTGGTTCCCACAGTCTTTTTATACATGAGGCTCCATCTTCTGTCCCTCACCACCCTGCCCCTAATTCCAGGAAAATGTATACAGTAAAAATCCTGAAATTAGAGAACACATTCAGGGCAAAGCTGCATTGCCAAAGTCCCTCTGCTTTACAAAATTATTCCAGAAAGTTCTCCTTTAACTTAAAAGCTCCATGACCCTAAATAACTCCCTCTGAGTGCTTTTGAAAGCCACATCAGTTCACCTACAAGGTATCTGGCGGGTATTTGGTGACAGGCAGAGAACTATTTATTCCTGCAATTTTTGTGTATGGATGACCTGGGAGATGGTCAAAGGAAGAGGAGACAGAAGAGTGAATTAGAAGAAGTTGCTGGCTGTGGTCTGGGAGTTCCGTGTCAGAGATTCCGTGAGGAGTGCCACCTGGAGACAGGCTTTTGGCAGGTGGAACTCCGTGGCTATGACTTGAGGACAACTTAGGGACTGGGGCTAGAGTTTGGGAGTTTTCCATAGAGAGTGATACAAGTCCTCAAAAATGATACTGAGAGGAGAGAAGAGGACTCAATGAAGAGAAGCCAACATCTACTGAAAAGCACAAGGAAGGTGGGGTGGGAAGGGCAGAAAGTAGCTCCAACCCCACAATGTGTGTTGGGTGGAAATGAAGGAGATGAGTCTCCAGGAGGAAGGGGGATGTGGAGGAAAGTATTAAACTTCATACAAGAGGCACCTTCTCTTTCTAATACATCCGATCTTCTTTGAAAGGGGGAATTTCCCTCTTTGCCTCTCCAGGAACATGATTTATTGCTACAACAACACTGTGTCGCAAACCTCAGTGATAGAAAACAGTAAGCATGTATTACTCATGCATCTGCAGATGAGAGGGGAAGGAGAGGTGGGGGTGCTAATTTAGGCTGGACTCTTGGAGGGGGCGCTCTGCCCCATGGATCCCTTATCCTCCTCCTTGAGCCAGTGGACTCTCTGGGGCATGTTGTTATGACAATGACAAGAGACCCACGAGCACAAACCTACTGCATAAGAGCATGTCAAGAGTCTCTGTCATAGCATGTCTGCTAACAGATGATCAAAGCAAATATGTAACTGAACCCAACATGAAAAGATGGTGGAGATATGCTCTACCCCAGTGTGAGGCCAAATCAAGCCATGTGACCAAAATCAATATAGTACTCCCTTGGAAGTGAGGCAGTGGGAAGAAATATTTCTGAAGAGCTACCTAGTCTACCACAAATAAAGATGGCCACTTTGAAAACTTACATTTAAGCATAATTTAACAAGAGATCAAACATGGAATAATAAAACCTAGTGATATTTCAAAATCAGTCTTTTGCCAGCCACGGTGCTGCTGTGGGGAAGTCCCAGTTCCATTCAGCACATGCATTGTGCTGAGTGCTGTGGGGAAAATCAAAGATGAAAATGATGTCTTCTATCAAGCTGCCTTCAATTGGAAAAAGAGACAGTCATATATAAAAGTTACTATAATGAAAAGTCAAATGTCACAAGAATTATGGGCAGGAACAAAGGACTGTGGGTAGAGAAAGGAGGGCAAGAAGAATTCCTCTTCTAAGTGACTGCTTAGAGATCAATTTCAGAAAATAGAACATACTCTGGTTAATTTAAGAAAAAAGGGATTTATAGAAAATTAAAGTCTTACAAAATCACTGAAGGGCTGAAAAGACACGTTTCAAAGTCCTACCCCAGAACTGGGCCATGCAGGGGGCTGCTGCTCCTTCCCGAGTCTGAAGTGGCCTGTTGAATTGTGAATCTGCCATAAGAGATGCCAGCACCAGAACCAGCTGTCCCACCATGACCTTCCTGGCAAAAACGGACCCCTGCCATTATGCCCCTTCTCCCAGTCGATTCTGAAATTATGGCTTATACACGTTCCAATAGTTGGCTAACCTTCAATCACATCAGACACCCTAGCTGCAAAAGAGACTTTATTAGAAGGAGGTTGGATGATGCTGAATCAATCCCTAATGTCTTCTATAGGAAGTTCAGGGAAGACGTCATCAAGAGTGTGGCATTGGTACCACGTCTTGGAAAGTGCTGCCTCATGTCAAGGGCGACATAAGATTCTGTTTATGGAAGTACTTTATAAATTGTAAAGCAGCAAACAAATATAAAGAAGACTTGCTTTATGCACTTCCAATGAAGTCCTCTTGAATGGGGTCACCATGGAGACCTTTTTCTCAGTAACAAGAATCTAGGAATAGTTTTGGCTTTCTCCTTCCACCAAATTTATATGTTCCTGGAAGGCGTATATTTATTTTTCCATAACAATTTTTGAGCTTATACTATATTGCCTTACACTGTGCTAAGCCCAGTACATATATAATTTCATCTAGCCTTTTCTTATTTTGTTCATTTGGGTCCTCTCTCTTTTCTTCTTAGTGAGCCTGACCAGAGGTTTGTCAATTTTGTTTATCCTTTCAAAAAACCAGCTCTTGGTTTTATTGATTTTTTCTAATTTTTTTAAATCTCTATCTTATTTATTTTCTCTCTGATGTTTATTATATCCTTCCTTCTGCTGACTTTAGGTTTTGTTTGTTTCTCTTTTTCTAATTCTTTTAGGTGGTAGGTTAGGTTGTTTATTTGAGATTTTTCTTGTTTTTTGAGGAAGACCTGTAGTGCTGTGAATTTCCCTCTTAGGACTGCTTTTGCTGCATCTCCTAGATTTTGTATGGTTGTGTTTTCATTGTCATTTATCTCAAATTATCTTTAAATTTCCTCTTTAATTTCATCAGTGACCCATTGGTGTTTTAGTGGCATGTTTTTTAGTCTCCATGTAATCATTTTTGTCTCATTTTTCTTTCCATGGTTAATTTCTAGTTTCATGCCATTGTGGTCAGAAAAGATGCTTGAAATAACCTCTTAAATTTGTTGAGGCTAGTTTTCTGTCCTACTCATTTAGTCTTTTCTGTGAAGTAGGTTCTATTATTACCCTCAGAGAAGGTAAGTTACTTGTCAAACATCTCATGTTAATCAATTAGTTAGTTAATGACAGAGCTAGTCTAACACTAAAGTTCTTAAGCCCAGGCACCGTGGCTCTTGGTAAAGGGAAGGGAGCAAAAAGGATGAAAAGCAAAGTGTAGAGAATGGAGCTTGGGCAAAAGGCAGAGCTGGGAGAGGCTGCAAAAAGTGGCCCCAAGAAAAATTGTCAGCCAGGAGGGGCTCTGCAGGGAGCTGGACCAAGCTCTGCTAAGGAAGGAGATGCACTCAGGAAGGTGAAACATTTGGTTCAGGCAGCTGACAAAAATGCTTGGCAGTTTGTAACATGTTGAATAAGCATTATTTTCAAATGCAAAGAATTTTGGCTGGAGTCAAAGCTTGAGGTTCAGGTGGTTGTTGGGAGAGAAGTACTTTGGTCTCATCCAGACTTAGTTTTGCTCTCAGCTCTGCCAGTAAGTAGCTATGAGACTCTGGGGACAAACCGCTGCATCTTGCCAATTCTCATCTGTAAATGGGCTTAACAATACCTGACTCATGGAATCGTTGAGAGACAAATTTGAGGTTATGTATGAACACCATGGTGCTTAGTACATAGTAAAATACTCCGTGAATGGTATCTGCAGTCATTGTTTATGGGTACTTGGCCTTCTGATCTTAAGCTCATATTCTTTTCTTAGTTTTTGCTGATTTGTTGGTTGTTTAAACAGCTTTGCTGCTGGTGTATTTTGATAATAAAGGAGAAAGAGAGAAGGCTGGGTATCCAGAAGTTACAGTATAGAAAGAGAACGCTTTAAGCAAGGGTGGGGATGTATTTGTAGGAGTTGTAGAATTCCTTCAATTCCTCATAACTTTGTGAACCTGATCTATTAATCATGAGACATATTTGGATGATTGGAGTCCTGGGCCCTCATCCCATGCTTATGCACACTCTGTGGGGGAGTTAAGCCCTAGGAAATAAACAAAACTCCCATCAACAAGGCAGAAATATAGGGAAACATTAATCCATGGGCCTGTGATTATCTTCAGAATATTCACAAAGGGCATCATATTAGCCTTGACTATGGTGGCCAAAACTCTGTGAGCAAAGACATAGTTGGTCATAAAGAAGACTTTGATGGCTTTTACCCTTTCATTTCTTTTTTAATTACCTTTCCACTTGCCACACAAATCATCCTGAACATTTATGGTTTTTATAGGCTTCTGATGATCTAGCCTCTGATCTATTCCCTTTTCCACTTCTGCTGACTAATCCCTTCCTGCTTTCCTGTATCAGCCGATTTTTAAATGTCAGTCTGGGTAGGTTGATTTCAGAAGCTATATTTAAAAAGAGACCTGCCTGCATCTTTGGCTCTTTGCCGGGACAGCATACTTAAAGAGGGATGAGACCCAGGAGGCCATTTCTTATTTTCTTTTTAGATCGCATCTTGGAAGCAGAAGCACAGCTGTTCACTTGGTATCCTGTGAACTCAGGGCAGGCTTTCTGCTGAGATCAGAAGCTCTCAGCCTTAGTCCTGAGGTCAGCCAGAAATTGTGGTTAAAACCACCCTGGAAATGCTGAAGGAAGCTGAAGGGAAAAGCTGTACCATACAGTTGTCATTGACTTACACATTTTCCGACCACGTGAGCCCTCTTCTCTGGACATGTCCCCAAGGGCTCTGGTAGGCAGCTATGATGCCAGGTCAGTGAGCCATTGCCATGTAGTGCACCACCCCCAAACCCAGTGGTCTCAAACAATAAGCTGTCACCAGTCCTGATGAATTTATAGATGGTCTGGCGGTTCTGCTGGTCTTGGCTGGGCTCCCTTTACACCTATAGTCACCTATGGGGCAGGCAGGCAGCTCTGCTCATCGTGGCTCTTTTTGCTGCTGGATGCTGCACTAGGATGACCTCGGCTGGGACAACCGAGCCGTCCTCCAAATGACTCTAATCCTCACCAGGCTATTCTGGGTGCGTTGTTCTGGTAGTGGTAGCGTTCCAAGAGAGAAAATGAACGTTTGCAGGACTTCTTGGGCTCAGGACTCCCACACCATCACCTCTGCTGTTTTTTATAGATCAGAGCAAATTGCAAAGCCAAACAGATTGGAGAAGAGGTTTGGTGGAGGAATAGACGCCACCACTGCCGATGGGGGGGAACTTAAAAGTCACACTGCAAAGCATGGCAGAAGGATAGAAATTAGCATTCTACCACACAGACCCCTTTCTTTATAACTTTGTATATTGCAGAGTGTTCTATGGCTTGACAAGTGTTTCCACATCCACAATCTCACTTGACTTGCCTAAGAATCCTGTAAAGTCAGTTTCATTCTTATGATCATTCCCATCTTCCATATGAAGAAACTGAGGCCCAGATCAGTTCATTAGGTAGAGTTGAGGTGGAACCAAGACTTAAATACAGTTCTTATTGTAACCATGCCCCATGTGGTTTTCATGGCACATGATAAGATGATTACATCAAAGGATGAAGGGAAAAGAAATGCTCTTGACGTAGCTAGATCGTGTGTGTCCGAAGAGTGGTGAGTCATTTTGTCTCTGCTGCTGCTGGCTCCACGCTGCTGAGGCATCTTGTGAAGCTCCCTCTGGCTGTGAGTGTCTCCTGAACCATACTAGGTCTCTGCTGCAGGCCTGGGCACGGTGCCCTTATGGATGGTCTGGATGGGGGGGCTCTTCATATCCCATAGGAGAGGCCTGCCAGAGGTCTCCCTGTGAGGCAGCATGGCTCTCCCAGAGGAACCAGCCCCTTAAGGCTGACTTGGGGTTACCTGTATGAATGTTGGGTATACAGACAAGTGCCTCACACTTTCTTTTAGTAGGCAAAGAGAGTGCTTTGGCACATGTTTAAATCATTTTCTATCATAACATATGTTTCTTGACATTCAGCCTTTATGTTATTCACTCACTCATTTAATAAATATTTATTGAGTGTTTCCGATATGTCAGGCTGTGTTCTCGGAGGGTTCTGTGTCCTCGATGAGCTTAAGGTCTAATGGAGGATACAGACAAACATATAAATATACTATATATACATATATATTTACATGTGTATATATATGTGTATATACATATATGTACATATGTGCATATATTATATGTGTATAAATATACAGATGAACAGACAAATAAATAACATTACATTAGTGTATATAAATATACACCATATATACATGTATGTGTGTATATATGCAATATAAACATTAATACGTGTAAATATACAGATAAACATATAAATAACTACAACTTTACCGTCATTCAGAAAGTTTATATTCTCTCCAAAGTCACACCCTAACAAAAGCCCCCTGACAATTTCCTGTCTTACCAGTATTGCAGAGGAGGTAACCCCACCCTAGGACAGGCTCAAGAAATGCCCAATGGAGAGGTAGAATCTTCACCAAGACTTTAACTTAATATATTTTTTAATGTGTGACTAATTATCTTTGTATTTACTCCAGTGTTGGCTTAGAGAAAATTTTGACTTATTAAAAGTTTCATTATGTAGAAAACTTTATTTATAGTGGTTCTCTTCTTCCAAGAGCTAGATTGGAACTGTCCTCTTTTATTGTTGCTATTTAATAACAAGAAAAAACCACCCAGGTTCTTTAATAAATCAGGTTTATGGTTTCATAATATAAACATCTCTGTATGTATACCTTCAAGTCAATAAATAATTATTATCTCCTATCATATACAAGACATATCTAGTTGGGATATAATTTACATTAAGGGAAAGGTAAGTCCTTGATGAAATGCGAATTCTCTGGATTTCTTGCTAGCTTAAATAGTATTCTTCATCCAGGAAATCCTCTTCAGAGATGCTATAATGCTTTCTCAATGAAAGTCTCCGTTTTTCAATATTTAACCATCTTATTAGTTTCTAAAGAAAATTTAAAAAAATTTTCCCAAGCACCTGAGATGATTTTTCAGAAAGGAAGAAAAAAAGGAAAAGAAACCAGTGCTCCCATGGCCCAGAGTTAAGATCCATTGTTAGGAAAACATGCTGGGTAATTACATCTTTTACATGTGCTGGTTTATCTCTGTTGGCCATAGTAAACATCTCACTGCTTAATTTGTTCTGTCAACCACAGCTTTTAAAAAACTGGGGCTCTCAGGCAGTTGAGGGTTTGTGTCTGCAGTATAATTTCACAGGCAGTTTTTTTCCATCTAATTTTGTATTCTTGGCTCATTTACAGTCAAATATCTAACAAATATCTAACACTCCATGAAGCTTAAATATTTACCCATTGAGGTAATATACTTTATCATCTGTCAGCTTAGCCGTAGAAGCTGGACTCCATGCTCCTGATGCTCCCAGGCTTCTGTAGCTTCAAAAGTTTGTCATCAGCAACCCTGTGGAGCTCTCTCTTTCCCTATCCCTTTAGGATTTAGGCTTTATAATGTTTATCATCGTCACTGCATCATGACTCTCAAAATGCGGTCACAACATACTCCCTTTTTCTTTCCTGAAGGAATCCATAAGGTAATATTACTTGATAACTTTTATTTCATTAGTTGGATAAAATTATAGTTGGTGTCCCAAAAGGCTTTTGTGTAGGACCCTTTTTATACATCTTGTTAAAAATAAATGGTGGACTTCCTGCCCCTTACACTACACTGGACTTGTAACCCCTGGAGAAAGTGAAAAGGATGGAGTCACACCTCAAAGGCAAACTAATACACCTTCTTTTCTCTTTTTATTGAAAGGGGTTTTAATCATTTGGAAACCACATATCAATCAGCTACTTTTTTACAGGAGCTGTGTCAGTAATTGAGTTTATCACCTGAAAGTCGAAGACAGAAAATGAAATTGGTAATGCAAATGGCCCTCATCACCCCTGGAGAAATTGTGTGCATTGCCGTGACTTTCAGTGTGCTTCTAGCAGCTAGTGATGTCATTTAAGCAATTGCTTCCTCTTCTCTGATTAGTCAAGGTTCTAGTTACCTATTTTTGCAGAGGCCACTAAAACTAAGTACTGAGTCGGGAACCTCATAAGTGGGTTAAGGCATCAAAGAAATTTGCCTGTTTTCTTGCAGTTTATGAATTAGCTCTTACCTAGAAACACATGCCTTCCAGGTTTAATAGTTAAGAAGCAAATGAGACTGTCATTGTTTATTTTTCGTGGTAAATTCACGTTGGTTTCCTCATATGATTACCCACATGTCAGCAGCACCTCCTGTAGGTCCCGACCCACAGGTAAACATGGGGTTAAGAGGGTGAGTTTAAGTATTGCTCGGGAGGACTAACCAGTTATCCTTTAAAGCCTGTGGTCTTTGGTTTTGTTGGATGAGCTCCGTGGTGGTGGGTGGGGAAAAGGGTTTCTCATTAATCACCTTCGATAAGAAACCACCCTTCCTTAACAGTAGTTTGCTTTCTTTTTTTTTTAAACTTTATTGAAGTAGAGTTGATTTTCAATGTTGTGTTTAATTTCTGCTGTTTAATTTCTTTTTAAATTGAAAAAAATGACTACTTGAGAGAGTATTATATTCTGTTTTCCCTAAATATTAAAATTAAGAAGATTTAAAAATAGACAATAAGCAAGAACCCCAATTAACCAAGATAAATAAGCAAAAGGCATATTGTATGTAAATCTCTCCCTGGCATCTTTAAAGATGTATTTGGACCTAGGGAAGCTGCTTTTGAGGAAAGACTTCTGAATGGAAGGAATAACTGTCAGAGAAAAAATGCTGTTATGGACACAGCATGTAATGTCAACTGGAACCGTCCCCACGCACACGATCTGAAGTCAGGTCCCCCTGTTTGCGTGCAATCATGGCTGGGGTCTCTGTAGTGTGGTTAGTATTTCACAAGCCTATTTAGCACATTGACATCACAGAGGCTGTGAATTGCTGCCTCATCAATAAGAGAAAACATTGCATTTTTTTGGCAGTGACTTGTTTTAAAGAGAAGCTGGTTTACAAAGATGCCTATTATGACTCTCCTCTATGAATCTGAATATAGTTGAAATTTAATTTAAGACTTCATCAGGGGAGGGATGGAGTGGGAGTTTGGGGTTAGCAGATGCAAACTATTATATATAGGATGGACAAATGACAAGGTCCTACTGTATAACACAGGGAACTATATTCAATATCCTGTGATAAACCATAATGGAAAAGAATATAGAAAAGAATATATATATGTATAAATGAATCACTTTCCTGTACAGCAGAAATTAACACAACATTGTAAAACTATGCTTCAAAACAAAAAATTTTTTAAAAAGACGGACTTCATCTGCTCTGATGATAGAGTGTCCTACAATGATTGAAGTTGGTGAGGGTGAGAGTCTACATTCTTAGCTGACTTTAAGGGACTTATCTGTTTGCTGTCATCCACTTATACTGACTTGACTTCCATCCACCTTTTTTAGCATTTATTTTTTGAGACCTTAAGAAATAATTATCCTATTAATTTAAATAAAACAAGCACTAGTCTCCCAACAGTTGGGTTGTTTTAACAGGTGATTGACATCTTTCAAATGTTAACAAACGAATCTTTTCTAGAAACCCACAAGTGAACTAGGAGATGGTGGAAGTTTCTTCTAGAACAATCTATGGTGCCCTTCTGCTCCTGCCATCCGCTGTGGAGTATGTTCCAACCACCATTTTCTAGAAGCTATCAGATGTGTTAAGGGGGAGAGGTGAAGAGACAAGGAACAAGGAAAGAGTCACTTAGAGCTCCTTGAGACTGAGTCTCAGAGTGGTTCTGGTGATTTAAAGAAGCAAACAGAGTTCCATGTGATCCTCATCTCCAGGGCTATGGAGATGCACAGTAAATGCACAGTAACTATGGTAACTGTGAGATGCAGGGCATTAGCTAAAGCTGAGGTCAGTATGGCACAGACTCCACTGTTATTCCCATCATCTTGTACCATAAATTTCTTCACCTCCATGCACAGCACACCACTTACATGAATTTTATGCTTAAACTGTACCCTGTGACTGTCAGACAGGAAAGGCAGGTCCTACAGTGTCTGAAACGAGAGAACAGTACGCTTTGTCTCATGCCAGTCTGGGCTAGTGCTAAGTTTGTGATTCTGCATCCCTTGGAAATGACCCTGAAATTACCTGAGGAAGCCCGGGGAGCAGGACGACAGCTCAGGTGTGTCAGCGAAGGTCCCTTTGTGTGTGTGTACTGAGAACCCACACCAGCACTTGGAACTTGGATGAAAGAGGTTTCAGCCGTCAGGTGAGGCAGCCTTTGGAAAATTCTGCCTGCTGGGTTTAATTTCAGAACCTTGGCCTGTTTTATTCAGACGGACAGCCAACACACGTCTTTCTTTCTTTTTTTTTTTTTTTTTTTTTTTGTCCTTTTCATCCTTGGCCTCATTACCCTTTGCCATTCACTTGTTGGAAAGACAGGGGAATGAAATTGGCCGGGGGCGAAGAGGGAAGCTGAATTAAATCCTGCATGTGACAAAAACCTGTGAAAAAATTTCCGAAGGGCTTTCCTCTGAAACTGTGAGATGGTGAGACCAGTCGGGGGCGTCAGTGCAGCAGAAATCTAATTGAGTTTCTCAGTCCCTCTATTGATGTCTCTGGGACACAGCTATAGTACAAATAGACTGGGGGAGGGGAAGATCATCCCTCAAATCATTTGTCTTTGAAATTGTGTATTAGCCTATTTTCCCCAGATACTGCCATTCAAAACCTGGAGGGCTTTCTTCTGCTCTGCTTGGTATATTCAGTTTGCCTAAGAAATAGCTCTTTACTTCTTTCTCTACCAAATATGCCCTTTCACATTTGCAACAAAAGTTGACCTTGGGCTACAGATGAGGTCCTGTGTCTTCCAAAACTATGTAAAATATATCATGTTCTATTTATTATATGCTCTACCAGGGCCTGATTTTCATTGTAAATAAAAAATAAGCTAAGTCAGGCAAATGAATTAGCACTTTTCTTTTTAATGTGATTTTAGTTATTTTTTTATACAGCAGGTTCTTATTAGTCATCCATTTTTACACATCAGTGTGTACGTGTCAATCCCAATCTCCCAATTCATCACACCACCACCACCACCACCCCGCTTTCCCCCCTTGGTGTCCATACCTTTGTTCTCTACATCTCTGTCTCAATTTCTGCCCTGCAAACCAGTTCATCTGTATCATTTTCTAGGTTGCACATATATGCGATAATATACGATATTTGTTTTTCTCTTTCTGACTTACTTCACTCTGTATGACAGTCTCTAGATGCATCCAAGTCTCTACAAATGACCCAATTCTGTTCCTTTTTATGGCTGAGTAATATTCCATTGTATATATGTACCACAACTTCTTTATCCATTCGTCTGTCGATGAGCATTTAGGTTGTTTCCATGACCTGGCTATTGTAAATAGTTCCGCAATAAACATTGGGGTACATGTGTCTTTTTGAATTATAGTTTTCTCTGGGTATATGCCCAGTAGTGGGATTGCTGGGTCATATGGTAATTCTACTTTTAGTTTTTTAAGGAACCTCCATACTGTTCTCCGTAGTGGCTGTATCAGTTTACATTCCCACCAACAGTGCAAGAGGGTTCCCTTTTCTCCACACCCTCTAAAGCATTTGCTGTTTGTAGATTTTCTGATGATGCCCATTCTAACTGGTGTGAGGTGATACCTCATTGTAGTTTTCATTTGCATTTCTCTAACAACTAGTGATGTTGAGCAGCTATTCATGTGCTTCTTGGCTATCAGTATGTCTTCTTTGGAGAAATCTCTATTTAGGTCTTCTGCCCATTTTTGGATTAGGTTGTTTGTTTTTTAATATTGAGCTGCATGAGTTGTTTATATATTTTGGAGATTAATCCTTTGTCCGTTGATTCATTTGCAAATATTTGCTCCCATTCTGAGGGTTGTCTTCTCATCTTGTTTAGGGTTTCCTTTGCTGTGCAAAAGCTTTTAAGTTTCATTAGGTCCCATTTGTTTATTTTTGTTTTAATTTCCATTATTCTAGAAGAGGGATCAGAAAACACCTTGCTGTGATTTATGTCAAAGAGTGTTCTTCCTATGTTTTCCTCTAAGAGTTTTATAGTGCCTCGTCTTATATTTAGGTCTCTAATCCATTTTGAGTTTATTTTTTATTTATTTATTTATTTATTTATTTATTTATTTATTTGCGGTACGAGGGCCTCTCACTGTTGTGGCCTCTCCCGTTGTGGAGCACAGGTTCCGGACGCGCAGGCTCAGCGGCCATGGCTCACAGGCCCAGCCGCTCCACGGCATGTGGGATCCTCCCGGACCAGGGCACGAACCCGTGTCCCCTGCATTGGCAGGCGGACTCTCAACCACTGCGCCACCAGGGAAGCCCCTGAGCTTATTTTTGTATATGGTGTTAGGGAGTGTTCTACTTTCATCCTTTTACATGGAGCTGTCCAGTTTTCCCAGCACCACTTACTGAAGAGACTGTCTATTCTCCATTGTACATCCTTGCCTCCTTTGTCATACATTAGTTGACCATAGGTGTGTGGGTTTATCTCGGGGCATTCTATTCTGTTCCATTGATCTATATTTCTGTTTTTGTGCCAGTACCATATTATCTTCAGTACTGTAGCTTTGTAGTATAGTCTGAAGTCAGGGAATATGATTCCTCCAGCTCCGTTTTTTTCCCTCAAGACTGCTATGGCAATTCAGGGTCTTTTGTGTCTCCATACAAATTTTAAGATTTTCTGTTCTAGTTCTGTAAAAAATGCCATTGGTAATTTGATAGGGATTGCATTGAATCTGTAGATTGCTTTGGGTAGTATAGTCATTTTCACAATATTGATTCTTCCAATCCAAGAACATGGTATATCTCTCCATCTGTTGGTATCATATTTAATTTCTTCCATCAGTGTCTTATAGTTTTCTGCATACAGGTCTTTTGTCTCCCTAGGTAGGTTTATTCCTAGGTATTTTATTCTTTTTGTTGCAACGGTAAATGGGAGAGTTTCCTTAATTTTCTCTTCCATATTTTTCATCATTGGTGTATAGGAATGCAAGAGATTTCTGTGCATTCACTTTGTATCCTGCTACTTTACCAAATTCATTGATTAGCTCTAGTAGTTTTCTTGTAGCATCTTTAGGATTCTCTATGTATAGTATCATGTCATCTGCAAACAACGACAGTTTTACTTCTTCTTTTCCAATTTAGATTCCTTTTATTTCTTTTTCTTCTCTGATTGCCGTGGCTAGGACTTCCAAAACTATGTTGAATAATAGTGGTGAGGGCTTCCCTGGTGGCGCAGTGGATGAGAGTCCGCCTGCCGATGCAGGGGACACGGGTTCGTGCCCCAATACGGGAAGATCCCATATGCCACAGAGCGGCTGGGTTCGTGAGCCAGGGCCGCTGAGCCTTTGCGTCCGGAGCCTGTGCTCCGAAACGGGAGAGGCCACAACAGTGAGAGGCCCACGTACCGCAAAAAAAAAAAATTAATAATAGTGGTGAGAGTGGACCTACTTGTCTTGTTCCTGATCTTAGAGGAAATGCTTTCAGTTTTTCACCATTGAGAATGATGTTTGCTGTGCGTTTGTCATATATGGCCTTTATTATGTTGTGGTAGGTTCCCTCTATGCCCACTTTCTGGAGAGTTTTTATCATAAATGGGCGTTGAATTTTGTCAAAAGCTTTTTCTGCATTTACTGAGATCATCATATGGTTTTTATTCTTCAATTTGTTATTATGGTGTATCATTTTCATTGATTTGCATATATTTAAGAATCCTTGTATCCCTGGGATAAATCCCACTTGATCACGGTGTATGATCCTTTTAATGTGTTGCTGGATTCTGTTTGCTCGTATTTTGTTGAAGATTTTTGTAACTATATTCATCAGTGATATTGGTCTGTAATTTTCTTTTTTTGTAGTATGTTTGTCTGGTTTTGATAGCAGGGTGATAATGGTGGCCTCACAGAATGAGTTTGGGAGTGTTCCTTCCTCTGCAATTTTTTGGAACTGTTTGAGAAGAAAGGGTGTAAGCTCTTCTCTGAATGTTTGATAGAATTCACCTGTGAAGCCATCTGGTCCTGGACTTTGGTTTGTTGGAAGATTTATAATCACAGTTTCAATTTCTTTACTTGTGATTAGTCTGTTCATATTTTCTGTTTCTTCCTGCTTCAGTCTTGGAAGGTTATACTTTGCTAAGAATTTGTCCATTTCTTCCAAGTTGTCCATTTTATTGTCATAGAGTTGCGTGTAGTAGTCTCCTAGGATGCTTTGTGTTTCTGTAGTGTCTGTCGTAACTTCTCCTTTTTCATTTCTAATTTTATTGATTTGAGTCCTCTCCCTCTTTTTCTTGATGAGTCTGGCTAATGGTTTATCAATTTCGTTTATCTTCTCAAAGAACCAGCTTTTAGTTTGACTGATCTTTGCTATTGCTTTCCTTGTTTCTATTTCATTTATTTCTGCTCTGATCTTTATGATTTCTTTCCTTCTGCTAACTTTGGGTTTTGTTTGTTCTTCTTTCTCTAGTTCCTTTAGCTGCAAGGTTAGATTGTTTATTTCAGATTTTTCTTGTTTCTTGAGGTAGGCTTGTATAGCTATAAACTTCCCTCTTAGAACTGCTTTTGCTGCATCCCATAGGTTTTGGATTGTGTTTTCATTGTCATTTGTCTCTAAGTACTTTTTGATTTCCTCTTTGATTTCTTCAGTGATCTCTTGGTTATTTAGTAACGTATTGTTTAGCCTCCATGTGTTTGTGTTTTTTACATTTTTTCCCCAGTAATTCATTTTTTTTCTTTTTTTTAACATCTTTATTGGAATATAATTGCTTTACAATGGTGCGTTAGTTTCTGCTTTATAACAAAGTGAATCAGTTATACATATACATATGTTCCCATATCTCTTCCCTCTTGCATCTCCCTCCCTCCCACCCTCCCTATCCCACCCCTCTAGGTGGTCACAAAGCACCGAGCTGATCTCCCTGTGCTATGCGGCTGCTTCCCACTAGCTATCTGTTTTACGTTTGGTAGTGTATATATGACCATGCCACTCTCTTGCTTTGTCACAGCTTACCCTTCGCCCTCCCCATATCCTCAAGTCCATTCTCTAGTAGGTCTGTGTCTTTATTCCTGTCTTACCCCTAGGTTCTTCATGACATTTTTTTTCTTAAATTCCATATATGTGTGTTAGCATACGGTATTTGTCTTTCTCTTTCTGACTTACTTCACTCTGTATGGCAGACCCTAGGTCCATTCACCTCAATACAAATAGCTCAATTTCGTTTCTTTTTATGGCTGAGTAATATTCCATTGTATATATGTTCCACTCTTCTTTATCCATTCATCTGATGATGGACACTTAGGTTGTTTCTATCTCCTGGCTATTGTAAACAGAGCTGCAATGAACATTTTGGTACATGACTCTTTTTGAATTATGGTTTTCTCAGGGTATATGCCCAGTAGTGGGATTACTGGGTCATATGGTAGTTCTATTTGTAGTTTTTTAAGGAACCTCCATACTGTTCTTCATAGTGGCTATACCAATTCACATTCCCACCAGCAGTGCAAGAGTGTTCCCTTTTCTCCACACCCTCTCCAGAATTTATTGTTTCTAGATTTTTTGATGATGGCCATTCTGACTGGTGTGAGATGATATCTCATTGTAGTTTTGATTTGCATTTCTCTAATGATTAATGATGTTGAGCATTCTTTCATGTATTTGTTGGCAGTCTGTATATCTTCTTTGGACAAATGTCTATATAGGTCTTCTGCCCATTTTTGGATTGGGTTGTTTCTTTTTTTGTTATTGAGCTGCATGAGCTGCATATAAATTTTGGAGATTAAGCCTTTGTCAGTTGCTTCATTTGCAAATATTTTCTCCCATTCTGAGGGTTGTCTTTTGGTCTTGTTTATGGTTTCCTTTGCTGTGCAAAAGCTTTGCAGTCTCATTAGGTCCCATTTGTTTATTTTTGTTTTTATTTCCATTTTTCTAGGAGGTGGGTCAAAAGGATTTTGCTGTGATTTATGTCATAGAGTGTTCTGCCTATGTTTTCCTCTAAGAGTTGGACAGTTTCTGGACTTACATTTAGGTCTTTATTCCATTTGAGCTTATTTTTGTGTATGGTGTTAGGGAGTGATCTAATCTCATACTTTTACATGTCCCTGTCCAGTTTTCCCAGCACCACTTATTGAAGAGGCTGTCCTTTCTCCACTGTACATTCCTGCCTGCTTTATCAAAGATAAGGTGACCATATGTGTGTGGGTTTATCTCTGGGCTTTCTGTCCTGTTCCATTGATCTATATTTCATTTTTTATGCCAGTACCATACTGTCTTGATTACTGTAGCTTTGTAGTATCGTCTGAAGTCAGGAAGCCTGATTCCTCCATCCTCATTTTTCGTTCTCAAGATTGCTTTGGGTATTCGGAGTCTTTTATGTTTCCATACAAATTGTGAAATTTTTTGTTCTAGTTCTGTGAAAAATGCCAGTGGTAGTTTGATAGGGATTGCATAGAATCTGTAGATTGCTTTGGGTAGTTGAGTCATTTTCACAATGTTCATTCTTCCAATCCAAGAATATGGTATATCTCTCCATCTATTTGTATCATCTTTAATTTCTTTCATTAGTGTCTTGTAATTTTCTGAATACAGGTCTTTTGTCTCCTTAGGTAGGTTTATTCCTAGATATTTTATTCTTTTCATTGCAGTGGTAAATGGGAGTGTTTTCTTAATTTCACTTTCAGATTTTTCATCATTAGTGTATAAGAATGCCAGAGATTTCTGTGCATTAATTTTGTATCCTGCTACTTTATCAAATTCACTGATTAGCTCTAGTAGTTTTCTGGTAGCATCTTTAGGATTCTCTATGTATAGTATCACGTCATCTGCAAACAGTGACAGCTTTACTTCTTCTTTTCCAATTTGGATTCCTTTTATTTCCTTTTCTTCTCTGATTGCTGTGGCTAAAACTTCCAAAACTATGTTGAATAAGAGTGGTGAGAGTGGGCAACTTTGTCTTTTTCCTGAATTTAGTGGAAATGCTTTCAGTTTTCCACCATTGAGGACCATGTTGGCTGTGGGTTTGTCATATATGGCCTTTATTATGTTGAGGAAAGTTCCCTCTGTGCCTACTTTCTGCAGGGTTTTTATCATAAATGGGTGTTGAATTTTGTCGAAAGCTTTCTCTACATCTATTGAGATGACCATATTGTTTTTCTCCATCAATTTGTTAATATGGTGTATCACGTTGATTGATTTGCATATATTGAAGAATCCTTGCATTCCTGGAATAAACCCCACTTGATCATGGTGTATGATCCTTTTAATGTGCTGTTGGATTCTGTTTGCTAGTATTTTGTTGAGGATGTTTGCATCTATGTTCATCAGTGATATTGGCCTATAGTTTTCTTTCTTTGTGACATCCTTGTCTGCTTTTGGTATCAGGGTGATGGTGACCTCATAGAATGAGTTTGGGAGTGTTCCTCCCTGTGCTATATTTTGGAAGAGTTTGAGAAGGATAGGTGATAGCTCTTCTCTAAATGTTTGAAAGAATTTGCCTGTGAAGCCATCTGGTCCTGGGCTTTTGTTTGCTGGAAGATTTTTAATCACAGTTTCAATTTCAGTGCTTGTGATTGGTCTATTCATATTTTCTATTTCTTCCAGATTCAGTCTTGGCAGGTTGTGCATTTCTAAGAATTTGTCCATTTCTTCCAGGTTGTCCATTTTATTGGCATAGAGTTGCTTATAGTAATCTCTCATGATCTTTTGTATTTCTGCAGTGTCAGTTGTAACTACTCCTTTTTCATTCCTAATTCTATTGATTTGAGTCCTCCCTTTTTTTTTCTTGATGAGTCTGGCTAATGGTTTATCAATTTTGTTTATCTTCTCAAAGAACCAGCTTTTAGTTTTTTTGATCTTTGCTATCATTTCCTTCATTTCTTTTTCATTTATTTCTGATCTGATCTTTATGATTTCTTTCCTTCTGCTTAACTTTGGGGTTTCTTTGTTCTTCTTTCTCTAATTGCTTCAGGTACAAGGTAAGGTTGTTTACTCCAGATGTTTCCTGTTTCTTACGGTAGGATTGTATTGCTATAAACTTCCCTCTTAGAACTGCTTTTGCTGCATCCCATAGGTTTTGGGTCGTCTTGTCTCCATTGTCTTTTGTCTCTAGGTATTTTTTGATTTCCTCTTTGATTTCTTCAGTGCTCACTTCGTTATTAAGTAGTGTATTGTTTAACCTCCATGTGTTTGTATTTTTTACAGATCTTTTCCTGTAATTGATATCTAGTCTCATAGCGTTGTGGTCAGAAAAGATACTTGATACAATTTCAATTTTCATAAGTTTACCAAGGCTTGATTTGTGACCCAAGATATGATCTATCCTGGAGGATTTTCCATGAGCACTTGAGAAAAATGTGTATTCTGTTGTTTTTGGATGGAATGTCCTATAAATATCAATTAGGTCCATCTTGTTTAATGTATCATTTAAAGCTTGTGTTGCCTTATTTATTTTCATTTTCAATGATCTGTCCATTGGTGAAAGTGGGCTGTTAAAGTCCCCTACTATGAATGTGTTACTGTCGATTTCCCCTTTTATGGCTGTTAGTATTTGCCTTATGTATTGAGGTGCTCCTATGTTGGGTGCATAAATATTTACAATTGTTATATCTTCTTCTTGGATCGATCCCTTGATCATTATGTAGTGTCCTTCCTTGTCTCTTCTAATAGTCTTTATTTTAAAGTCTATTTTGTCTGATATGAGAGTTGCTACTCCAGCTTTCTTTTGGTTTCCATTTGCATGGAATATCTTTTTCCATCCCCTCACTTTCAGTCTGTATGTGTCTCTAGGTCTGAAGTGGACAGCATATATATGGGTCTTGTTTTTGTATCCATTCAGCCAATCTGTGTCTTTTGGTGGGAGCATTTAATCCATTTACATTTAAGGTAATTATCGATATATATGTTCCTATTCCCATTTTCTTAATTGTTCTGGCTTTGTTATTATAGTTCTTTTCCTTCTGTTGTGTTTCTTGCCTAGAGAAGATCCTTTAGCATTTGTTGTAAAGCTGGTTTAGTGGTGCTGAACTCTCTCAGCTTTTGCTTGTCTGTAAAGGTTTTAATTTCTCCATCAAATCTGAATGAGATCCTTGCTGGGTAGAGTAATCTGGGTTGTAGGCTTTTTCCTTCATCCCTTTAAATATGTCCTGCCAGTCCCTTCTGGCTTGCAGAGTTTCTGCTGAAAGATCAGCTGTTAACCTTATGGGGATTCCCTTGTGTGTTATTTGTTGTTTTTCCCTTGCTGCTTTTAATATGTTGCCTTTGTATTTAATTTTTGACAATTTGATTAATATGTGTCTTGGCATGTTTCTCCTTGGATTTATCCTGTATGGGGCGCTCTGTGCTTCCTGGAGTTGATTAACTATTTCTTTTCCCATATTAGGGAAGTTTTCAACTATAATCTCTTCAAATATTTTCTCAGTCCCTTTCTTTTTCTCTTCTTCTTCTCGAACCCCTATAATTCGAATGTTGGTGCGTTTAATGTTGTCCCAGAGGTCTCTGAGACTGTCCTCAGTTCTTTTCATTCTTTTTTCTTTATTCTGCTCTGCAGTAGTTATTTCCACTACTTTACCTTCCAGGTCACTTATCCGTTCTTCTGCCTCAGTTATTCTGCTATTGATCCCTTCTAGAGTAGTTTTAATTTCATTTATTGTGTTGTTCATCGTTGCTTGTTTCATCTTTAGTTCTTCTAGGTCCTTGTTAAATGTTTCTTCCATTTTGTCTCTTCTATTTCCAAGATTTTGGATCATCTTTACTATCATTATTCTGAACTCTTTTTCAGGTAGACTACCTATTTCCTCTTCATTTGCTAGGTCTGGTGGGTTTTTTTTGTTTTGTTTTGTTTTTTGCGGTACGCGGGCCTCTCACTGTTGTGGCCTCTCCTGCTGCAGAGCACAGGCTCCAGACGCACAGGCTCAGCAGCCATGGCTCACGGGCCCAGCCGCTCCGCGGCATGTGGGATCCTACCAGACCGGGGCACGAACCCATTTCCCCTGCATTGGCAGGCGGACTCTCAACCACTGCGCCACCAGGGAAGCCCATCTGGTGGGTTTTTATCTTGCTCCTTCATCTGCTGTGTGTTTTTCTGTCTTCTCATTTTTCTTATCTTACTGTGTTTGGGGTCTCCTTTTTGAAGGCTGCAGGTTCATAGTTCCCATTGTTTTTGGTGTCTGTCCCCAGTGGCTAAAGTTGGTTCAGTGGGTTGTGTAGGCTTCCTGGTGGAGGGCACTGGTTCCTGTGTTCTGGTGGATGAGGCTGGATCTTGTCTTTCTGGTGGGAAGGTCCATGCCTGGTGGTGTGTTTTGGGGTGTCTGTGGACTTATTATGATTTTAGCCAGCCTCTCTGCTAATGGGTGGGGTTGTGTTCCTGTCTTGCTAGTTGTTTGGCATACGCTGTCCAGCACTGTAGCTTGCTAGTCGTTTAGTGAAGCTGGGTGCTGGTGTTGAGATGGAGATCTCTGGGAGATTTTCACCATTTGATATTATGTGGAGCTGGGAGGTCTCTTGTGGACCAGTGTCCTGAAGTTGGCTGTCCTACCTCAGAGGCACAGCACTGACTCCTGGCTGCAGCACCAAGAGCCTTTCATCCACACAGCTCAGAATAAAAGGGAGAAAAAGGAGAAAGAAATAAAGGAAGGAAGAAAGAAAGAAAGAGAAAGAAAGAAAGAAAGAGAAAGAGAGGAGGGAGGGAGGAAGGAAGGAAAGAAAGAGAAAAGAGGAAAGAAAGAAGAAAGAAAGGAAGGGAGAAAGAAAGAAAGAAAGAATATAAAATAAAATAAAATAAAGTAAGATAAAATAAAATAAAGTCATTAAGATAAAAAATAATTATTAAGAAAAAAAATTTTTTAAGTGGAAAAAAAAAAAGGACGGATAGAACCCTAGGAGAAATGGTGAAAGCAAAGCTATACAGACAGAATCTCACACAGAAGCATACACATACACACACTCACAAAAAGAGGAAAATGGGAAAAAATAATAAATCTTGCTCTCAAAGCCCACCTCCTCAACTTGGGATGATTCGTTGTCTGTTCAGGTATTCCACAGATGCAGGGTACATCAAGTTGATTGTGGAGATTTAATCAGCTGCTTCTGAGGCTGCTGGGAGAGATTTCCCTTTCTCTTCTTTGTTCGCACAGCTCCGGGGGTTCAGCTTTGGATTTGGCCCCGCCTCTGCATGTAGGTCACCGGAGGGCGTCTTTTCGTTGCTCAGACAGGACGGGGTTAAAGGAGCCACTGATTGAGGGTCTCTGGCTCACTCAGGCCGCAGGGAGGGAGGCGTACGGAGTGCGGGGCGAGCCTGCGGCGGCAGAGGCCTGCGTGACGTTGCACCAGCCTGGGGCGCGCTGTGCTTTCTACCCGGGAAGTTGTCCCTGGATCCCGGGACCCTGGCAGTGGCGGGCTGCACAGTCTCCCCGGAAGAGAGGTGTGGAGAGTGACCTGTGCTTGCACACAGGCTTCTTGGTGGCGGCAGCAGCAGCCGCCTAAGCATCTCATGCCCGTCTCTGGGGTCCGTGCTGTTAGCTGCAGCTCGCACCCGTCTCTGGAGCTCCTTTAAGTAGCGCTCTTAATCCCCTCTCCTCACGCACCAGGAAACAAAGAGGGAAGAAAATGTCTCTTGCCTCTTCGGCAGGTCCAGACTTTTTCCCGGACTACCTCCCGGCTAGCCGTGGTGCACTAACCCCTTCAGGCTGTGTTCACGCCACCAGTCCTCTCCCTGCGCTCCGACCGAAGCCGGAGCCTCAGCTCCCAGCCCCACCAACCCCGGCGGGTGAGCAGACAAGCCTTTCGGGCTGGTGAGTGCTGGTCGGCACCGATCCTCTGTGCGGGAATCTCTCTGCTTTGCCCTCTGCACCCCTGTTGCTGCGCTCTCCTCCGCGGCTCCGAAGCTCCCCACCCCTGCCACCCGCAGTCTCCGCCCGCGAAGGGGCTTCTAGTGTGTGGAAACCTTTCCTTCTTCACGGCTCCCTCCCACTGGTGCAGGTCCGTCCCTATTCTTTTGTCTCTGTTTATTCTTTTTTCTTTTGCCCTACCGAGGTACGTGGGGAGTTTCTTGCCTTTTGGGGGGTCTGAGGTCTTCTGTCAGCATTCAGTAGGTGTTCTCTAGGAGTTGTTCCACATGTCGATGTATTTCTGATGCATCTGCTAGTGTTGGAGGGTCTCCTGAAGAGGCGGGGGTTGGCTGTGGTTCACCTTGGGGACAAGGACACTGGCAGCAGAAGCTCTGGGAAGAGCTCTCTGCGAGAGCCCTCGCAGAGTCCGCCATTAGCCCTACAAAAGAATTCATTTCTAATCTCATAGCATTGTGGTCAGGAAAGATGCTTGATATGATTTCAATTTTCTTAAATTTACTGAGGCTTGGTTTGTGCCCCAAGATGTGATCTATCCTGGAGAATATTCCATGCGCACTTGAGAAGAAAGTGTAATCTGCTGTTTGGGGATGGAATGTCCTATAAATATCAATTAAATCTATCTGGTCTACTGTGTCATTTAAAGCTTCTGTTTCCTATTAATTGTCTCTTTGGATGATCTGTCCATTGGTGTGAGGTGTTAGTCCCCCACTATTATTGTGTTACTGTTGATTTCCTCTTTTAGAGCTGTTAGCAGTTGCCTTATGTATTGAGGTGCTCCTTTGTTGGGTTCATATATATTTATAATTGTTATGTCTTCTTCTTGGATTGATCCCTTGATCATTATGTAGTGTCCTTCTTTGTCTCTTGTAACATTCTTTATTTTAAAGTCTATTTTATCTGATATGAGTATTACTACTCCAGCTCTTTTTTTTTTTTTTTTTGCGGTACGCAGGCCTCCCACCACCGCGGCCCCTCCCATCGCGGAGCACAGGCTCCAGATGCGCAGGCCCAGCGGCCATGGCCCACAGGCCCAGCCGCTCCATGCCATGCGGGACCCTCCCGGACCGGGGCACGAACCCACGCCCCCTGCATCGGCAGGTGGACTCCCAACCACTGCGCCACCAGGGAAGCCCCTCCAGCTTTCTTTTGATTTCCATTTGCATGGAATATCTTTTTCCATCCTCTCACTTTCAATGTGTATGTGTCCCTAGGTCTGAGGTGGGTCTCTTGTAGACGGCATATATATGGGTTTTGTTTTTGTATCCATTCAGCAAGCCTGTATCTTTTGGTTGGAGCATTTAATCCATTCACGTTTAAGGTAATTATCGATATGTATGTTCCTATGACCATTTTCTTAATTTTGGGGGGTTTGTTTTTGTAGGTCCTTTTCTTCTCTTGTGTTTCCCACTTAGAGAAGTTCCTTTAGCATTTGTTGTAGAGCTGGTTTGGTGGTGCTGAATTCTCTTAGCTTTTGCTTGTCTGTAAAGCTTTTGATTTCTCCATCAAATCTGAATGAGATCCTTGCTGGGTAGAGTTATCTTGGTTGTAGGTTCTTCCCTTTCATCACCTTAAGTATATCATGCCACTCCCTTCTGGCTTGTAGGGTTTCTGCTGAGAAATCAGCTGTTAACCTTATGGGAATTCCCTTGTATGTTGTCATTATTCCCTTGCTGCTTTCAATAATTTTTCTTTGTCTTTAATTTTTGCTAATTTGATTACTATGAGTCTTGGTGTGTTTCTCCCTGGGTTTATCCCGTATGGGACTCTCTGTGCTTCCTGGACTTGGGTGGCTATTTCCTTTCCCATGTTAGGGAAGTTTTCAACATAATGTCTTCAGATATTTTCTCGGGTCCTTTCTCTCTCTCTTCTCCTTCTGGGACCCCTATAATGCGAATGTTGTTGCATTTAATGTTGTCCCAGAGGTCTCTTAGGCTGTCTTCATTTCTTTTCATTCTTTTTCTTTATTCTGTTCCACAGCAGTGAATTCCACCATTCTGTCTTCCAGGTCACTCACCTGTTTTTCTGCCTCAGTTATTCTGCTATTGATTCCTTCTAGTGTATTTTTCATTTCAGTTATTATATTGTTCATCTCTGTTTGTTTGTTCTTTAATTTTGCTAGACCTTTGTTAAACATTTCTTTCATCTTCTCGATCTTTGCCTCCATTCTTTTTCCGAGGTCCTGGATCATCTTCACTATCATTATTCTGAATTCTTTTTCTGGAAGGTTGCCCATCTCCGTTTCATTTAGTTGTTTTTCTGGGGTTTTATCTTGTTCCTTCATCTGGTACATAGCCCTCTGCCTTTTCATCTTGTTTATCTTTCTATGAATGTGGTTTTTGTTCCACAGGCTGCTAGTGTTGGAGGGTCTCCTGCAGAGGGGGCAGGTGGCTGTGGCTTACTGTGGGGACAAGGACACTGGTAGCAGAAGTTCCAGGAAGTACTCCTTGGCGTGAGCCCTCCCACAGTCCACCATTAGCCCCACCAAAGACAATTAGCACTTATTTTGAGTTGAGCTGAAAGTAAATTAGTTTGACAAAGATACTTATTTAAATCAAGCAGTATGAAACCACAGAACAAATTACATATACAGGTGTGTGTGTGAGAGAGAGAGAGATTGTGTGTATGGGGTGTGTGTGTGTGTTGCTAATATTGGCAATTAGTTGTAGCAATTATGGCAAAAGGGTGGCGTCTGGGGAAGGAAGGGAGAGATGGGAACTTGTATCCAGTGCGCTTTCCAACATATGAAAACATAAAATGGTACCCTCTCAATGGACTATGACATTTCTTACAGCCTCACCTTTGGAATGTTGTTTGGATGTCTTGGGAGACCTCGCATTTTGGAAACCTTAGCAGAGGGAGACCTACAGGCTCCTGGGGCAGTGTGTGCTGCTAATGCATCCCACCCACTTGGGCAGCTCCGTCCACTTACATAGCATCCATAAGATACTGTCAGTGTGTGTCTGGTGACCAGAGAATGTATTGCTTAACTCAGGACACTTTTGAAAGTGAAGTGGATCTAAGAGCAAACCAGCATCCTAGTTATAGGCTCTTGTTTTTTAGCTCACGATTCTTTCTCTGATGAGGTCCAAAAGCAGAAAGCATATTTTTATTCAATTTTGATATATGTGTTTGATGAAACCAGCATCATCTTAGAAGAGACCTTTGTTTTAGTGAAAATGATACACACTCATTGTAAAAACAAATTGGAAAACCCAACAATACAGAAAGTGCAAGACAAGTAAAAATCCATTGTGGTGCCAGAACCAGGAGATAACTAGTGTTAACAGTTTGGTAAACATTCTTCTGGTCTTCTCTACATATGGGCATATGGACACAGATACACGAATATACTTTTACACAAATGGGATCAAATTATATATAATGTTCTACAATTTGCTTTTCTTCAGTAAACGCTTAGACATCTTTCCATGGTGTCAGATATAGGTCTGCACCATTTTCAATGGCTACACACACAGGAGAATGCATGTATTATACCATTGTTTTACATAATTCACTCATGCAGTATTGACATTTGCTTCTACATTTTTTGTAGTTTAATTTTTATTTTATATTGTAGTATAGTTGTTTTACAATGTGGCGTTAGTTTCAGGTATATACATATACCTATTCTTTTTCAGATTCTTTTCCCATATTGGTTATTACAGATTATTTAGTAGAGTTCCCTGTGCTATACAGTAGGTCCTTGTCATCTATTTTATATATTGTTGTGTGTATATGTTAATCCCAACCTCCTAATTTATCCCTCCCCTCTACGTTTTTAACATTATAAATAACAGAGGTAAATGCTCGGGTATACACTTTTTTTGATTGTAATTTTAACCCCTTCTCTCTCTTTCATGAAAGCATGTCAGAGGAGTGAGAGATGTGTTATATTGGGATAATCTGAAATGCTTTTAACTTACTTTGAAGAAGGAGGAGGAAGAGGAAGAGTTACTTGCAAATTCCTATGCTGCAACCTGATTAATAATAAGTTACCTACACACTGCATACCTGACTGAGCTCCAGCAGTATCTCTGGACCCTTGTCTAAAGTATAAACTCTCCTGCCCAAAGTACTCTTTTCCGTCACCCCTGATCTCTGCCTATAGAACACCGTGTCTTAAATCTCCATCACGTTTCATTCTTCAGTTCTGATATTTAATCCATTTCATTTCATGCAATAGTCATTTTCATGTTTTCTCGCCCCTCCCCGAGAGATAATGTGTTTTTCCTACTTATTCCTTGTTAGCAGCCTCAGTGGCTCGTTTGTGTGAGGTGCTGAACTAGGGCAAGTGACACAGGCAGTGGGGCTCAAACCACTAAAAGCAGCATCTGACCACTTTGACTGCCTACAGGTGCTCTTCATGGAGTGTCTAGCAGACTGAGAATGTTTTGCCAGGTAACAACCCTCCCTCCTTATTAGTTAAAGGACCACCAATAAATGTAAGGAAAGCGTAGTTGAAATGTTTGAAAACTGTTGAAAACTGCTATATTCTCTAAGTTCAAAGTAAGTCCAATTGGTTTAAAGTGTTGATTTCTTGAAGAAATGTCCCGAGAGTCACTTGTTGCTAAAAAATAAGCGTGGCTTAGTCAGCCCAGGGCTGGATTAAGATAATGATCAGTAATATGCCATTTGTCAGTGGAAGAGTTCAAGGAAGAAGTAAAAGGGCCACCCACCATTCTGGCTGGCCTTCTTTCCTTCTAATTAGAGAGAGTCCGAGGGCCTGATGGACGGCCGCCATCTCCCCAGGGACCTCTGATCGAGCCATGGAGGCTTTTTTTCTTCACCTGAAAAGGAAAACTCAGCAACATTAGAAACACAAATACAGCATTTGCTTTCATTTAGAGTAGCTAGAATCAGTTACTCCTAGGAACTGTGATGCCCCAAATGGCAAACGGAGGGTGTAACTTCTGAGCAACAGCTAGAAATGACAAAGCAAGCTTCTGATCAAGAATGTGAAGTGAGGTTTTTTGAAAGTCTGAATAGGATGAATGAAGATTTGTTAGAAACTACTGATAGTTAATTATGGTCAAAGTACCACAAGATTGAGCTTGGGGGGGTGCGGGGTTGTTGTTGTTTGCTTTATTTCTTCCCCCTGAAGTTCAGAGGCAGCCACATGACATTTATTCAACACCAAGAGCACGTAGATCAATGTATGGAGGAGTGTGACATTGAAATGTGGAGCTACGTTATAGATGAATGAATGAATAAGTAAATAAATAAAGGACACAGCTTTATATAGAAGAATTCAAAATGTAATGGATGAGTTGTATTCAGCTTTCCTCCCCAGTTAAAAATTCTCTCTCCCACCTCTAGTTATTGAACAATCTTATATTTATTGAGTGCCTTTGGTGTGCAGCCCGCTGTGAAATAGGTAATATTGGTACTCATTTTCTGGCGATAAAAGCTATTGAGTTCTAGAAATTAAAAAAAATTTTTTCATAGCTAAGGCCTCTGACACATATACTGGTTAGCTGAAAAACATGGCAGTTTGTAGACGCGTGTTTGAAAATCTGGTGCCCTCGCATCATACTTCCCAAGCCCTTTGTTGTCATTCCCAGAAGAGACTCTGGCAGGTTGGGCTGACTCGTGTGTTGCTTCCATTCCTACTATAGTCCACAAGAAAGTGCTAGGGAAGCAGTGCCCATTCTATCCTAAGAAGCAGGTGGGATAACTAGCTGAATCTGGTCTTTGCTGGAATGCACACGGGTCATCCTTTTTGCTTTTGCCCTAAATTAAAAAAAAAAAAATCATACCATCGTCATTTCAGAACCATTTAAAATAGTCTGAAAGAGTTGAATCAGAATTGGGCTTGGGATTTTCTTTCTCTGTTCATGCACTTCCTCAAATCCTTCGCTAGATGGTGTTCCAAATCAATCCGTGATCTCTACATGGTTGCTTTGGTCCAGGAAAATGGGGGAAACACACAGCCATCCCTCTGTGACTGACCGTGGTCCCTCCCTCTGCCTTCAAGAATGGCTGGACTTTTCCCCACTACCCAGTGAGTAGTTCTGCGTATTGTTGAGCTGTATTGCAGGCCATATGTGTCAGTATGTGGGAGTGGTTCTGACAGGAGACATTTCTGTGTGATTGGCAGGAAGCTTTGCTAGCCTCATCATCAGCGACCCCCATGACTCTCGCTGGTGCTGGGAATCACAAGCAAATTAGTTTTAACCCCCTGGTGAAGATGGTCAATTCAAACCACAAGCCACTATCCCTACAGGAACTAAAACCTGGGTGTGGCCCCTGAGTGGTGCCAACAGATGAGTAATGAATAGAAATATTTACAGAAGGTGATAGACCTGGGAAATGTACAAATCTGTGCCCACATATGTAAATCTTGGATCTATGTTTGTTAGGGCTGTATCTAGGGTCTTCATTTCAAAGGAAATGATGACTTAATGTTGCTTTTCTCAAATACTGAAAAATTCATTTGATTCACAAATGATATTGGAGACTATCTTTCAAAAACAAACTGGATTTGAGGATGCTATAAAAATGACGGTCCAAGTATGGTACTGGCACAAAAACAGAATTATAGATCAATGGTACAGGATAGAAAACCCAGAGACAAACTCATGCACATATGGTCACCTTACCTTTGACAAAGGAGGCAAGAATATACAATGGAGAAAAGACAGTCTCTTCAATAAGTGGTGCTGGGAAAACTGGACAGCTACCTGTAAAAGAATGAAATTAGAATACTCCCTAACACCATATACAAAAATAAACTCAAAATGGATTAAAGACCTAAATGTAAGGCCAGACACTATAAAACTCTTAGAGGAAAACATAGGAAGAACACTCTATGACATAATCACAGCAAGATCCTTTTTGACCCACCTCCTACAGTAATAGAAATAAAAACAAAAATAAACAAATGGGACCTAATTAAACTTAAAAGGTTTTGCACAGCAAAGGAAACCATAAACAAGACAAAAAGACAACCCTTAGAATGGGAGAAAATATTTGCAAATGAAGCAACTGACAAAGGATTAATCTCCAAAATATACAAGCAGCTCATGGAGCTCAATATCAAAAAACAAAGAACCCGAACTATATATAATAACCTGTGATAAACCACACTGGAAAAGAATACAAAAAAGAATGTGTATGTGTGTATAACTGAGTCACTTTGCTGTACAGCAGAGATTGGCACAACATTGTAAATCAATTGCACTTCAATAAAAACAAAATTAAAAAACAAACAACCCAATCCAAAAATGGGTGGAATACCTAAATAGACATTTCTCCAAAGTAGCCATACAGATTGCCAATGAACACATGAAAAGATGCTCAACATCAAGAATAATTAGAGAAATGCAAATCAAAACTACAATGAGGTATCACCTCACACCGGTCAGAATGGCCATCATCAAAAAATCTACAAACAATAAATGCTGGAAAGGGTGTGGAGAAAAGGGAACCCTCTTGCACTGTTGGTGGGAATGTAAACTGATACAGCCACTATGGAGAGCAGTATGGAGGTTCCTTAAAAAACTGAAAATAGAACTACCATATGACCCAGCAATCCCACTACTGGGCATATACCCTGAGAAAACCATAATTCAAAAAGATACGTGTACCACAATGTTCATTGCAGTACTATTTACAATAGCCAGGACGTGGAAGCAACCTAAATATCCATCAACAAATGAATGGATAAAGAAGATGTGGCACATATATACGATGGACTATTACTCAGCCATAAAAAGGAACAGAATTGAATTCTTTGTAATGAGGTGGATGGACCTAGAGTCTGTCATACAGAGTGAAGTAAGTCATAAAGAGAAAAACAAATACCGTATGCTAACGCATGTATATGGAATCTAAAAAGACAGTACTAATGAACTTAGTGGCAGGGCAGGAATAAAGACGCAGATGTAGAGGACGGACTTGAGGACACAGCAGGGGAAGGGGAAGCTGGGATGAAGAGTAGCATTGACATATATACACTACCAAATGTAAAATGGATGGCTAGTGGGAAGCTGCTGCATAGCACCGGTAGATCAGCTTGGTGCTTTGTGACAACCTAGAGGGGTGGGATAGGGAGGGTGGGAGGAAGGCTCAAGAAGGGGGAGATATAGGGATATATGTTTATGTATAGCTGATTCACTTTGTTGTACAGCAGAAACTAACACAACATTGTAAAGCAATTATACTCCAATGAAGATATAAAAAAAAATGACGGTCCAATGAGATATATGAATAGATATGAACTTATCCTCCTTAGTTCCACAGTTCCTCATGCTCTCCTCCCCAGGCTGTACTCCATTATTCAGATAGCTAAACACACCATCACTTTGACAGCTATATATGCAGTTGACTCCTTATTGTCAGTGGCCAAGGAAACTGAAAATTTTCATGACATATTTGTGTCTGGAGGCAGCTCCATGGGAAAAAAAGAACTTTTAGACAACCCAGTGGTCTGGGTCTAAAATCTCTGGGAGGGAACAATGGCCTGGTTCCACTTGTGATGATTCTGCTGTTACCATAAACAGAGCAGAGCCCAGTTCTAATGGACTGGTCTGAGGATATGCTTCATGTGCAAGGCTTAGTCTGGGCCTGTGATGATGAAAATCATCTGAGCGACAAAGAGAAAAGTGCAGGACCCTGAAAGGTGCTATGTTTTAGAGACATCCCTATATAACTGCTGTGATTTTACAGGGTACCCAAAAGAGTCTGTGAAGATGAAGGATGGATGTTCCTGGCCTCGACTGCATTCTTTCATGGAGGGATCTTTCAGTGGCCTTCTGCCCTTTAATTCTCAAACTCACACTAGTTCATTTTCACTCTCCTCCATGGCCAGCCCTCAAGAACGCCTAAAGACAACACTGAATTCATAGAAAATCAATGATTTTTGTACATGTGATCGATCTGGTTCATTTTTTCAAACATTTAAATGGCATTTTTTATTGACAATTATTTTAAAATTTTTTTCTTGAAATCCCCAAATTATACTTCATTTTTATTTGTTGATGTTCCTGAGAGTGTGAGATGCCTGATGGCCTAGAGAAAAGTACAAAGTAGAAAGAGAAAGAAGCTTGTCACAGAAATGTTAGCCCACCTGTCACCCTGCTGCCCAGTGGGATGGGCCCCGGTGCCATTTTTCATGCCGATGTGAAAACACTCATGGTGATGTCTGTTTGCCTCGCTCATGATCTTCATAAGGAGTTTCCTGTACTTGACTTAACATTGGAATCACAGGGAAATTTTGGTAAAAATCATATTTCCAGGCTCAACTTCTTAGAGAATGAAGGTTCTGTAGGTCTGCAGTGGGTGGTACCCTAAAATCTGTATTTTTAACAAGCATCTCCAGATGATTCCAAGGCAATGTGTCCACGTTCCAGAAACACTAGACAGGGTGCTTCAGGGCTTGTGTAAATGGTACTGTCTCCACTCACCACTATACTTGAAGTATGTTAACATCAGGATTAAATGAATATTAACTCATCTCCCTTTTCTGTACTCCCTTCTCCATATGTTTATTTAAACACACAACCATACCATCACCTCAGAGCAATTTCACTTACCTTAAAAATCTCTCCTACCCTGTGAAAAAGTAGAAGTTTCCTTAAGTATATAACCAGTTTTACAGGAGAATATTTCTCCCTTCCTTTGTACACTATTCCAGGAGGAAGGTGTTCATACCTGCCCTGGTGTCCTGCAAGGCAACAGTGATAGATAAGATGCATGTCAAATCATCCATCTCCTAGACAGAAAAGACACTGTGTGGTTGTTAATGATGTTGGTCATTATTTTGGCAGTAGAAGAAATGGAAAGAATGGAGGGGAGGGGATTTTAAAATTCAGGGACACAGTGAGTCCAAGAGGAGGACTGGAAGATAAATTTAAGATGCTAAATCAGGCCAAAAAAAAGTATTGAAAAAATAAATATACTTTTCTCTGGTGGCATGTACATTTAGAGGAAGAAAAAAGTTGGTTCAGTTATCTCAACAATTGTCTCTATGGCCCATGCACTAAAGATGCTGGATATCGGTCCTAAGCACATTTGACCCTAACGATTTATGTCAGAAGACATTTAACACAACATAGAGCAACGTAGTATTGAGATTCATTGTCTTTTAAAAGAAAACTTGAGTTCAGTAAGTCACAAAATTGACTTCTGTGTAATTGAGCAGATAGCACTAAGATCTTATTTTCTATTCCTTGTCCATGCAGGACAAGCTCTAATGCAAGGCTTTGGGAATTTCATGACTTTGCTATAGAACACAGAGTTGTTATCTGTCATTCAAAATACACCCCTGAATTGAAAATAAGGCACTTCCATGTCAGGTCAATATAATTAAGAATCTAATTAATGGTCATGTAAATCATGACAGATATTAATATTTATTCTTAATTATCCTGTTTGTCATATCAAACCAATTGCTCAGCAAATGTTGACTTAAAGGATTCTCTGCTTCGCCTCATTACTGTCTGACCTCATGCATTAACTCAGCATGCATTAAATAGGTCTAAAGTGAGAATCCACTCTGAGTCTGTAGAGCAGAATGAAGGATGCAAGGAGCTGAAATTCATTGAGTGCTTACTCATTGGCACTTTATATTTCATCTTAATTAATTCCTCCAAAAGCCTTATGAAGTGGCTTTTATTATCTCTGTGGCAAAACCGAGGAATTATGCATGTCCTTCCGTGGCTGCTGGGTGGGGCTTTTAATGTTAATAGAAACGTGGTTGTAAAACATTAGTCTGGTTTTAAGATTTTTTTTTGTTTCTTTGTGTGTTTTTTACGTTTTCTTACGCTATAGCAGGGTCAGCCCCCAGACCAAATCCAGCCCATTGTTCGTTTTTGTAAATAAATTATATTGGAACACAGCCACAGTCTGTGTTCTGTATTATCTACAGTTGCTTTCACTTACAACCTGAGTAGTTGCAACAGAAATTGTATGGCCTTCAAAGCCTAAAGTTTTTACTACCTGGTCCTTTATAGAAAAAGTTTGCCAACCCTTGTGCTACAGATTGATGCTCTCTATATATGACTAAACCACTTTCATGATGGCAGATATTCATCGAATAATAGCTTAGAATCACCAGATTGTTGCCTTGACATTGTGGAAATCTAAGTGTGTGGTGTCATCAGGGCTTGAGGGCTTTAGTCTCCCTTGTCTAATGTGGGAAGAATTAGTTAGATCCAAACTTCCAAACAAGCACGAGTTACCTAGTTTCCTCTAAAGTGGGACTCAGCCTAGATCTAACCTTCTATACCTTAGTTTGAGTCACATTCATTAGGGTTCACTTAGTTATACTACAGAACAAGTGAGCTCCCCCTCCCCAACCTCAGGTTTATTTCTTGATCACATTTCATGTCTGCTGCGGGTCAGTGGCTGCTCTGCTCTGACACAGGGCCCTCATCCTCACATCCAGGCTGAAGGAGGACCCCTGTCTGGGACATGCCATCCTCCCAACAAAGGGAAAGGAGAAAAGTGCTGACAGAAATACACAAGGGCTCTTATAGTTTCAGCAGGTACTTGGTCACATGCTGATGGAAGGATGATACATACTCCTGCTGTAAGGAGGCCCCACAGGCTGTGAGGCAAGGGCAAGGATGCACACTCTTACAGTGAGCAGGACATGTGGATAATTGAGGATGGTAATAAAACCTACTGCAGGCCAGAACAATCAGTCCCCCATCTGCCAACTAGAGAACCTTCATCCTCCTAACCATCCCTTAGGTAACCAGGGTGTGTTGTGAAATCTCAGAGTTACTGCTTCCTGTAAACACTTCCTGATCCCCCTCCTCTTCCAGGTGGGTTATTGTTCTGTGTTTTGTTCTAACCACCCAGCCTTACATCACCTTCCACGCACGTGTTTCTATTTTTCTTTCTGGGGCGAGTGCCCATGACTTGATAAACAATCAATGGTGAGGTAAAGCAGGTCCACTCAACAGCTTTCGACTTACTTCCATCAGCAGGTGGGCACCATTCTGAGGCATTTCAGTTATTCCAGATCTCTGTCTTCTGTTTGTCAGGGTTACAACAAAGAAAGTCAAATCGCCTAAGAAGATACCCTATGGTTTAAGTTTCCATGTCCTTTTTAAAGAAAGCTGACCGTTTTGTGAGCCTGAAGATGAAAGTTGTCTGTTAAATGCAGATTTTCTGGCTATTCTGCCTCAAAGTCAGTGAAGTAGGAGAAGATATTAAAGATACTTCTCCAAACTGGGTCAGAACTGTGGTAGAAGATGAGAGGATTATTTCAGGAAGCCACACAATAATCCACTCAGGACTGACAAACTTAATTTATATAGTGTTTTTGGATTCCCCAAAACTGAGGAGATGGATTAGTCAGCCACGTACCCAAGGTTCCATTTTCTGTGCTCCATCCTGCCAAGCTCCATTATTTCCAATGCTCAGCCAAAGCAGGTTTGAAAAAGCAATTTCATCATTTTATACCTATTGCTGAACAAGTAAATCAAGAAAGTAGTCCAAAAGTATTTCTCCCACTTAAAATGAAGCAAGAAAGACAAAATCCTTAGAAATTGAAAAAAATACACATGTTGAATGACCTTCAAAATTAATGTTAAGGGACTTCCCTGGTGGCACAGTGGTTAAGAATCTGCCTGCTAATGCAGGGGGCACAGGTTTGATCTCTGGTCGGGGAAGATCCCACATGCCGTGGAGCAACTAAGCCCATGCACCACAACTACTGAGCCTGCGCTCTAGAACCCATGAGCCACAACTACTGAGCCCACGCACCACAACTACTGAAGCCCATGAACCCTAGAGCCCATGTGCCACAACTACTGAGCCCGTGTGCTGCAACTACTGAAGCCCATGCACCTAGGACTCATGCTTCACAACGAGAAGCCCGCCCACTACAATGGAGAGTAGCCCCCATGTACCACAACTAGAGAAAGCCCATGCACAGCAATGAATACCCAAAGCAGTCAGAAAAAAAGAAAAAAATTAATGTTAAGAGAGATAAATTAGGAGTCTGGGATTAACATATACACACTACTATATATAAAATAAGTAAACAACAAGGACCTACTGTATAGCACAGAGAACAATACTCAATATCTTGTAATAACCTATAATGGAAAAGAATCTGAAAATGTATGTATATGTACATGTATAATTGAATCACTTTGCTGTACACTTGAAACTAACACAACATTGTAAATTAACTATACTTCAATTTAAAAAATAATGTTAAGGTTTAGAGGTTATCTCATGGTTATATCATTTTGTTTGCTTATATGACGTCTTAGATTAAATTATATTAAATGCAAAAAGCCTTCCTATTAAACTCAGGAACAAATTATGAGCATCTGCCCTCCCTGCTGTGCATTAATGTTATTCAAAGAGTGCTACCAGCTTAATAGCCAGAAGAAGACATGGGCTTTAAAATATTTAAAAGGAGAAGATCCAAATACATTCATTTTAGATTATATGATTGTATACCTATAAGACCCAAGGGCATCAAATAAAAAACTTAGAAATTTTCCATAGTAGATGTACAAAGTTGAATACCTAAAAAAGTTTTTTCTTACATACAGAAGGAGAAACTAGGAGCTTGAAAATTGAAATTTATATCAGAAGGCAGATTTTTAGTCAGAATAATTTCATCACCACAATAGCAAAAAATACTTGAAATAACTGAATTAAATGAAGTATAGTACCTTCAGAAGAAAATTATAAAATTTTAAGGACCAAAATAAATCCTTAATGTTCCAGGAACAGTTTCTGTTTTATAAATTATTTGAAGTATAGCAGCTTTAAACAGCCATTTTATTATACACCCAGATTTTGTGGGTTAGGCATACAGACAGCACAGAGGGAATAGGATGTCTGGAGCCGATCTGGGAGACTAATAAGGCTGAGGGTGATGCAGTGGCTGGGGCTGGAATATTCTGGAAGCATCTTCAGTCTTATGTCTGATGGTTGGTGCTGGCCCTGGGCAGGAAACTCACTGGGGACTGTCACCCAGAGCACCTGCTGGAGGCCTCTCCAGGTGGCCTGGGATTCAGCAGAGCTGGGGGGCTCAGGATAGTTGGACCTCAAAAGGTGAGTGTCCCTGAGAACTAGCTGGACGCTGCCCTACTACCTCTTCTGACATCATCTCGGGGGCCACACAGTGTCCATTGCTTGCTACTGGTAACTAACCTGCCACAAATCGTCTCCATTTCAGGAAATTTCCGAGAGCAGTGCCAAAGAATTTGCAACCATATTTTAAAAACCACTTCATTAAGAAACTGGAAAACAGAACAAAAACCACATTCACAGAGAGATAGGAAAGATGAAAAGGCACAGGGCTGTGTACCAGATGAAGGAACAAGATAAAACCCCAGAAAAACAACTAAATGAAGTGGAGATAGGCAACCTTCCAGAAAAAGAATTCAGAATAATGATAGTGAAGATGATCCAGGACCCAGAAAAAGAATGGAGGCAATGATTGAGAAGATGAAAGAAATATTTAACAAAGACCTAGAAGAATGAAAGAACAAACAAACAGAGATAAACAATACAATAACTGAAATGAAAAATACACTAGAAGGAAACAATGGCAGAATAACTGAAGCAGAAGAACGGATAAGTGACCTGGAAGACAGAATGGTGGAATTCACTGCTGTGGAACAGAATAAAGAAAAAAGAATGAAAAGAAATGAAGACAGCTTAAGAGACCTCTGGGACAACATTAAATGCAGCAACATTCACATTATAGGGGTCCCAGAAGGAGAAGAGAGAGAAAAAGGACCTGAGAAAATATTTGAAGAGATTATAGTCAAAAATTTCCCTAACATGGGAAAAGAAATAGCCACCTAAGTCCAGGAAGGGAAGAGAGTCCCATACAGGATAAACCCAAAGAGAAACATGCCAAGACACATGGTAATCAAACTGGCAAAAATTAAAGACAAAGAAAAATTATTCAAAGCAGCAAGGGAAAAATGACAAATAACATACAAGGGAACTCCCATAAGGTTAACAGCTGATTTCTCAGCAGAAACCCTACAGGCCAGAAGGGAGTGGCATGATATACTTAAGGTGATGAAAGGGAAGAACCTACAACCAAGATTACTCTACCCAGCAAGGATCTCATTCAGATTTGATGGAGAAATCAAAAGCTTTACAGACAAGCAAAAGCTAAGAGAATTCAGCCCCACCAAACCAGCTCTACAACAAATGCTAAAGGAACTTCTCTAAGTGGGAAACACAAGAGAAGAAAAGGACCTACAAAAACAAACCCAAAACAATTAAGAAAATGGTCATAGGAACATACATATCGATAATTACCTTAAACGTGAATGGATTAAATGCTCCAACCAAAAGATACAGGCTTGCTGAATGGATACAAAAACAAGACCCATATATATGCTATCTACAAGAGACCCACCTCAGACCTAGGGACACATACACACTGAAAGTGAGGGGATGGAAAAAGATATTCCATGCAAATGGAAATCAAAAGAAAGCTGGAGTAGCAATACTCATATCAGATAAAATAGACTTTAAAATAAAGAATGTTACAAGAGACAAGGAAGGACACTACATAATGATCAAGGGATCAATCCAAGAAGAAGACATAACAATTATAAATATATATGCACCCAACATAGGAGCACCTCAATACATAAGGCAACTGCTAACAGCTCTAAAAGAGGAAATTGACAGTAACACAATAGTGGGGGACTTTAACACCAATGGACAGATCATCCAAACAGAAAATTAATAAGGAAACAGAAGCTTTAAATGACATAATAGACCAGATAGACTTAATTGATATTTATAGGACATTCCATCCAAAAACAGCAGATTATACTTTCTTCTCAAGTGCGCATGGAACATTCTCCAGGATAGATCACATCTTGGGTCACAAACTAAGCTTCAGTAAATTTAAGAAATTTGAAATCATATCAAGCATCTTTTCTGAGCACAACGCTATGAGATTAGAAATCAATGACAGGGGAAAAAACGTAAAAAACACAAACACATGGAGGCTAAACAATACATTACTAAATAACCAAGAGATCACTGAAGAAATCAAAGATGAAATGAAAAAATACTTAGAGACAAATGACAAGGAAAACACCATGATCCAAAACCCATGGGTTGTGGCAAAAGCAGTTCTAAGAGGGAAGTTTATAGCTATACAAGCCTACCTCAAGAAACAAGAAAAATCTCAAATAAACAATCTAACCTTACACCTAAAGGAACTAGAGAAAGAAGAACAAACAAAACCCAAAGTTAGCAGAAGGAAAGAAATCATACAGATCAGAGAAGAAATAAATGAAATAGAAACAAGGAAAGCAATAGCAAAGATCAGTCAAACTAAAAGCTGGTTCTTTGAGAAGATAAACAAAATTGATAAACCATTAGCCAGACTCATCAAGAAAAAGAGGGAGAGGACTCAAATCAATAAAATTAGAAATGAAAAAGGAGAAGTTACAACAGACACCACAGAAACACAAAGCATCCTAGGAGACTACTACACGCAACTCTATGCCAATAAAACGGACAACCTGGAAGAAATGGACAAATTCTTAGCAAGGTATAACCTTCTAAGACTGAAGCAGGAAGAAATAGAAAATATGAACAGACTAATTACAAGTAAAGAAATTGAAACTGTGATTAAAAATCTTCCAACAAACCAAAGTCCAGGACCAGATGGCTTCACAGGTGAATTCTATCAAAAATTTAGAGAAGAGCTAACACCCATCCTTCTCAAACTCTTCCAAAAAATTTCAGAGGAAGGAACACTCCCAAACTCATTCTATGAGGCCACCATCACCCTGCTATCAAAACCAGACAAACATACTACAAAAAAAGAAAATTACAGACCAACATCACTGATGAATATAGATGAAAAAATCCTCAACAAAATACTAGCAAACAGAATCCAACAACACATTAAAAGGGTCATACACTATGATGAAGTGGGATTTATCCCAGGGACGCAAGGCTTCTTCAATATATGCAAATCAGTGAATGTGATACACCATATTAACAAATTGAAGAATAAAAACTATATGATCATCTCAATAGATGAAGAAAAAGCTTTTGACAAAATTCAACACCCATTTATGATAAAAACTCTTCAGAAAGTGGGCATAGAGGGAACCTACCTCAACATAATAAAGGCCATATGTGACAAACCCACAGCAAACATCATTCTCAATGGTGAAAAACTGAAAGCATTTCCTCTAAGATCAGGAATAAGACAAGGATGTCCACTCTCACCACTATTATTCAACATAGTTTTGGAAGTTCTAGCCACGGCAATCAGAGAAGAAAAAGAAATAAAAGGAATCCAAACTGGGAAAGAAGGAGTAAAACTGTCATTGTTTTCAGATGACAAGATGCTATACATAGAGAATCCTAAAGATGCCAGCAGAAAACTACTAGAGCTAATCAATGAATTTGGTAAAGTAGCAGGATGCAAAATTAATGCACAGAAAACTCTTGCATTCCTATACACTAATGATGAAAAATCTGAAAGAGAAATTAAGGAAACACTCCCATTTACCATTGCAACAAAAAGAATAAAATACCTAGGAATAAACCTACCGAGGGAGACAAAAGACGTGTATGCAGAAAACTATAAGATACTGAAGAAAGAAATTAAAGATGATACCAATAAATGGAGAGATATACCATGTTCTGGGATTGGAAGAATCAATATTGTGAAAATGACTATACTACCCAAAGCAATCTACAGATTCTATGCAGTCCCTATCAAATTACCAATGGCATTTTTTATAGAACTAGAACAAAAAATCTTAAAATTTGTATGGAGACACAAAAGACCCCAAATAGCCAAAGCAGTCTTGGGGAAAAAATCGGAGATGGAGGGATCAGGCTACCTGACTTCAGACTATACTGTAGTATAGTATATGCTACAGTATAGCTGTAGTAATCAAGATAATATGGTACTGGCACAAAAACAGAAATATAGATCAATGGAACATGGTAGAAAGCCCAGAGATAAACCCACGCACCTATGGTCAATTAATCTATGACAAAGGAGGCAAGGATGTACAATGGAGAAAAGACAGTCTCTTCAATAAGTGGTGCTGAGAAAACTGGACAGCTACATGTAAAAGAATGAAATTAGAACACTTCCTAACACCATACACAAAAATAAACTCAAAATATATTGGAGACCTAAATGTAAGACAGGACACTATAAAACTCTTAGAGGAAAACATAGGAAGAACACTCTTTGACATAAATCACAGCAAGATCTTTTTTGATCCACCTCCTAGCGTAATGAAAATAAAAACAAAGATAAACAAATGGGACCTAATGAAACTTAAAAGCTTTTGCACAGCAGAGGAAACCATAAACACGACAAAAAGACAACCCTCAGAATGGAAGAAAATATTTGCAAACGAATCAACTGACAAAGGATTAATCTCATGCAGCTCAATATTAAAAAAACAAACAACCCAATACAAAAATTGGCAGAAGACCTAAATAGACATTTCTCCAAATAAGACATACAGATGGCCAAGAAGCACATGAAAAGCTGCTCAACATCACTAATTAGTAGAGAAATGCAACTGAAAACTACCATGAGGTATCACTTCACACCAGTTGGAATGGGCCTCATCAGAAAATCTACAAACAACTAATGCTGGAGAGTTTGTAGAGAAAAGGGAACCCTCTTGCACTGTTGGTGGGAATATAAATTGATACAGCCACTATGGAGAACAGTATGGAGGTTCCTTAAAAAACTAAAAATAAAATTACCATATGACCCAGCAATCCCACTACTGGGCATGTACCCAGAGAAAACTGTAATTCAGAAAGACACATGCACCCAGTGTTCATTGCAGCAGTATTTACAATAGCCAGGTCATGGAAGCAACCTAAATGCCCATCGACAGACAAATGGATAAAGAAGTTGTGGTACATATATACAATGGAATATTACTCAGCCATAAAAAGGAATGAAATTGGGTCATTTGCAAAGATGTGGATTGATCTAGAGACTGTCATACAGAGTGAAGTCAGAAAGAGAAAAATAAATATCGTATATTAACACATGTATATGGGACCTAGAAATGGTACAGATGAACCCGTTTGCAGGGCAGAAATTGAGACACAGATGTAGAGAACAAACGTACGGACACCAAGGGGGGAAAGCAGTGGGGGGTGGGGGTGGGGGTGGGATGAATTGGGAGATTAAGATTGACATGTATACACTGATGTATATAAAATGGATGACTAATAAGAACCTGCTGTATAAAAAAATAAATAAAATAAAATTCAAAAAAAAATTTAAGACTTATGAAGAATGATATAGTGAAGAAAGAAGAGAACGGGACCCAGAATAGCCCTTGTATACCCAGTTTATGGACAACTGTGAATTAAGAATTTTCTTGTTAAATAGAGATGGATACTATCACTGGGTCATAATATTTTGGATAATCTTTATTTTCTAATTTATAATATTTTTAATGGTGGTGATGGTGATTTGTATGTGTATGCATACATGCACATGTATGTGTTTTATACTGAGTATGTATAATATTCATAATAAGATGAAGCAAATAAACCATTCAGATAATAAAAAAAAAGAAACTGGAAAACACCATAATTCTAGATGAGAAGATTAATTTTCCCTCATTAATATATAGGCCTAATATCATTTTAATCATATCAATAGAAGTTTTTTTTTTCCTCTTTGTATCCCTTCTTTTTTTTAATTGAAGTATAGTTGATTTATAATATATTAGTTTCAGGTGAACAACAAAGTGATTCAGATATATATGTGTGTGTGTATATATATATATATATACCTTTTTCAGATTCTCTTCTATTTTGGTTATTACCAGATATTGAATATAATTCCCTGTGCTAGAGTAGGTCTTTGTTGTTTACCATTTTATAAATAGTGTATATCTGTTACTCCTAAACTCCTAATTTATCTGTCACTCCCTTTCCCCCGTCACTCCCTTTCCCCTTTGGCAACCATAAGTTTGTTTTTTGTTTGTTTGTTTGTTTGTTTTTTTGCAGTACGCGGGCCTCTCACTGTTGTGGCCTCTCCCGTTGCGGAGCACAGGCTCCGGACGCGCAGGCTCAGCGGCCATGGCTCATGGACCTAGCCGCTCCGCGGCATGTGGGATCTTCCCAGACCGGGGCACGAACCCGTGTCCCCTGCATCGGCAGGTGGACTCTCAACCACTGCGCCACCAGGGAAGCCCCATAAGTTTGTTTTTTATGTCTGTGAATTTGTTTCTGTTTTGTCAATAAGATGATTTGTATCATTTTTTAGATTCCACATATAAGTGGTATCGTGATACTTGTCTTTCTCTGTCTGACTTACTTCACTTAATATGATCATGGCTAGGTCCATCTGAAATGGAGCAGGACCCTATGGTCCTTGACCCCCCACGTTCTCAGCCCGCCTTTTGTCTGGGGGAAAACTTCAGCCGAAGAATAAGTTTAATCAGAGAAGTGAGAAAATGTAGAAACAAAGGTAAACAGTCCAACAAGACTAAATAATAATAGTTTAGTCATGAAGCAAAGTCAAGGACCTTTAGTTCCTCCTCAAGGGCTATAGATAATATTCTGAGCCATGTCCTGCGAGCTGTCTTATAGATACTGAAACCCCCACCAGGTGGAACAGGTTAATACATGATGACCAGACTGTAGCCATGACATAAGCTGCTGCAGTTCTGAGAACTGGCCTCAAAGAAATGGGAACAAACCCACCCTGGAACTGAAGATTAACTGTACTTAAAACAATCAAGATGATGGTGGTCAGACCACCGATGACCAGTTTCAAGATGACTGTCAGAGCTGACTGTGCTATTTCTGCATGTAGCCCCCTCCCTTTGTCTATAAAAGCTCTTGCCGACTGATTGTCAGTGGGAGGAGTCGGCCTTTGGACAGGAGCCTGCCCCCCAACCTGGTTGCTGGCCTCCAAAATAAAGCAAGCTTTCCCTTCCACCAGGCTTGCCTCTTTATTGGCTTTTGAGCGGCAAGCAGCTGGAGCCACTTTAGGTAAGTATTTGGTTCCCAGCGTGAGGCTGGGCTCTCACGATATCTGGCTCCCGGGTTTTCCTGATCAGGGCCTCCGCCATGAAGACACGCTGGGATGGCTGCGAGGAGCCTCCTGGTTGTGTCTCACTGGCCCTGCCTTGAGACGGGTCTGGCGTGGACATTCCTAGCAGCTGCCCAAACCATTTGTTTTGGGGCTTCTCCCTGTTTCTCCCCTGCTCAGCCCTGGCTGCCAATGTACGCTTTCCCTTGGTAGAATGGAAAGATGCCTCTGGAAGAGCTGACGAGCTCCAAGACCGAGTAAGTCCACCGGTGTGCAGCCGGCAAACTTCTCTTTTGAGCACGAAGTGTCATTTGGGTGTTTTGCTAGTTGGTTCTGATGTGTGTCTGACGTCGAGGCCTGTTTGTGTTGGGAACTGTTTGGGACTTTATCGGTCATCTCTCGGAGGATTTGTGACAGTTGTGTTTTCTGGTGTATGAGTGTATATTCCATTTGTGTGATTGGTATCTTTGTTGTCCTTTGTAAAATGGGAAATTCAGGTTCAATTCATTAGAAAAAACCTTAGCTATGATATTATGACTAAAGAAAAAGAAAGATAATTTTCTTAACAATATATGACAATGGTATTCTTCAGACTGGAAAAAAATGGTTAAGATGAAACTCTTTTGAAACTCCAAAACTGGTTCTGTTTGCATATGCAGTTAGAGAAAGCTAGCTTGATAAAATACTGTTTTCAGAATTCTGACCCTGAGAGAATAAAAATACACTTCGGAGAAAACTTGAAGTTAGCTCTCATCATGTCCTTGAAATACAAACACAGCCCACTTTGCCTGAGACTTCAGCCTTGGGTTAGATAGTAGAACTTAAGAAGAAGTTTGGGTTTATTAAACACGCATCTTGTACCACATTAAGGAGAAATTATGCTATAAGAAAAATGTAAGTTTTTAGAGGTTATGGAATATGTTCTTAAGTTTCCCAGGCAGTAAATGCTGGAGTAACAGTTCAATTACTTGTTTCTTGGTTTTGTTAAGGATTTTAAGGGTTAAAAATTGTAATATGTAATTAAAGCTACTGAAAACCAAGTTAAAAGCAGATAAATCACTTGCAATGTGTAAAGCCATCAGATAATGTTCTTACCAACATAGAGTTCTTCTAAATCAGTAAGAAAAAGATGATTACCCAAAATGGGCAAAGAACATGAACAAGCAGTTCTTAAAAAGAGGACATTCAAGTGGCCAGCGGATGAGTTGAAACCCTGGGGCACTTGCAGGAGAGTGAGAGCATGGGAATGGAATGATGATTACCTGCCAGAGGCAACAGAGCCCCTGGAACGTGATATGGCTTTGTTACATAGCTGTGCTTGGGACATACTTAAGTTCAATTATGTGAAATGGTCATTTATTATTGTTGGTTATTTATTATTACTCTCCTGGAAGGTAACTTGACAACATATGGCTTATCCTAACTTTTTTTTTTAATTAATTTATTTATGTTTGGCTGTGTTTGGGTCTTCGTTGCTGCACGCTGGCTTTCTCTAGTTGCAGCGAGCGGGGGCTACTCTTAATTGTGGTGCGCAGGCTTCTCATTGCAGTGGCTTCTCTTGTTGCAGAGCACAGGCTCTAGGCACACGGGCTTCAGTAGTTGTGGCACCTGGGCTCAGTAGTTGTGGCTCCCAGGCTCTACAGAACAGGCTCACTAGTTGTGGCACACAGGCTTAGTTGCTCCGCGGCATGTGGGATCTTCCCGGACCGGGGCTCGAACCTGTGTCCCCTGCATTGGCAGGCGGATTCTTAACCACTGCACCACCAGGGAAGCCCCTTATCCTTAACTCTTAAATAAAAGAAGCTTAGTTTTAGCAAGGAGACATATTTCCCTGTGAATTTTCTTAGCTTCCCCAACCCGGTCAAGAATGTCAGACCCCAGGGTCCACTCTCTGCCCTTAGACTCAGCATCTAAGGAGCATTCCCTTGGCCAACATCTAGAGGGCTATTTTGCAGATATTCCAAAATGATAGCTCTTGAATAAATAATACATACATTGCCAATCAAATTCAAAGTTGGTCTTTTTAAGTGGCAGATCCCTTTTTGTCACACAAATTCTTACATAGAACTCCAACATGTAAGACAGGTAAAGAGGAGCTTGGTTGAGGCCAAGAAGGGCCCTGTCTGCTTTGCCTCCTTCTTGCCTCTGTGGCAGCCCTGCTCCCCAGGGGAAGCACCCTGCAGCCAACACTTTTTCCATGACTTTAAGGAAAAAGTGTTGCTGGCATTCGGCCTGTGTACACCAGCACCGGATTAAATCTTGGAGACAGAGTTTTGGGTGAAGTAGAAAAGAACAGATTTATTGCTTTGCCAGGCAAAGGGGGCCACAGCGGGCTAATGCCCTCAAAACTGTGTACCCCTGGAGGGGGTAGTGAGGAGTTTTATAGTAATGATTCAGAGGACGTGATCAGCTGATGGACATTCTTCTGATTGGCTGGTGGTGAGGTAATTGGGAGTCAGCATCTTCAACCTTCTGGTTTCAACCAGTCTAGGGTCTATGTGCTTGCGGTCAGCAGTTTTCACCTGCAGGGGGTCTGCTTCCTGTACAAACAACTCAGGAGTGTGTCAGGCCTTTATCTGTATCTTTCAGGGAACTGGGAGTTAGGTGATTCTGCTATGTGATGGATTTATAGTCTAAATTGCCATCATTTCCCCAGCCCAACAGCTGTTCTCTGTTTCTACCTCTTCACAATTCCCAATCATAACTCTTGAGTCAGCATTTTACTTCAAAAGTCAGGGACACAGGGGCTTGTATGTGGCTTCAAAAGCAACTTCTGATTTTAAGTACAGGGTTCAACAGTGTTGAGGGAGCTCCACAAGGAAGAATGTGTAATCACTTTTGTTAGTTTGCTCAGTATGTGTTAGTTTGCTAATGCATTTTGTTACTTAGGTGTGTATCAAAACATCACACTGGACACTATAAATATATACCATTCTTATTTCTCAAATAGACCTCATAAAGCTAGAAAAAAATGAAATTAAAATGAAACATTAAAAAAGGAATCTAAGGGAAACAACAAAATACTGTTTTTTGCCCTCAAGGGTCCCATTTACTTTGCTGACCCATCAATTTAGCCATCTGTTCTGACTCAAAGCAAGGTCAGTAACTTGTGGGAGAAACTGAAAGGACCCAGAGGTGTCAAGACAAAGTGTAGAAGGTGTTCCTGGAGCACACAGGGCTCCTAATCAGCGTTTCTCAGCAGGGGCATCACTGGCATTTGGGGCAACATCATTCTTCCTTGGGCAAGTTGTGTCTAACCATTGTGAAGCATTTGTCACTCTTGACCTCACACATCAAGTGCAAGAAACACGCAGCTGTCATTGCAATAACCCAAAATGCCTGGACTCCTTTCCAAATGCCCCCGAGAGGTGGTGCCAGCCTTGGCTGAGCATTACTGAATAACTTGCCATTTTAAGGAACAATATAGGGATCTCGCAGCATGGGCTAACATTTGGGGGTTGGCCCACAACAGTTACTGAGGAGCTGTGAGCTCATGTGACATCACTGAGTATTAAGGTTTTACTTTATAGAGTGTGTAAAACATTTATTGTGTCCATTCTCCAGCTAAAGCTTTCAGTTCAGTTTGGTTTCTATTTATGACTGTTCATTCTAGCTGCCTTGAATATATGACTGACATTAGGTTTACTGGAATTGCCGTCTGTCATTTCTACGTTACAAACACCGCATGTGAAGCTGTGTTTTTCATTCTTCCTGGAGGTCTGACCTCTTTGTTTCTGTGGCTTTGCTCATCTGTATTGGGAAGCGTATAGACAGGGCAGTGCTTTTAAAGTGTAGCACTTTTTAATGTTATGCTGATTTTGAGATATACTCCAGAGGAAAATAAGGGTAAAAATCCATATTTGAAAAAAGGTATGCCCCGAGTGTGGCCTGTTTCTCCATGTCTGCCAAGCTGAAATGATCTCTTAGACGCAAATGATTTCATGGGCTCTGGACCACTGATTTTACATAATGTAAGCTTGGGAGGCACACCAGTGCAGCTCACCTCTAAATTGTAGAGGGGAGACATCAGGGGAAAAGAGTGAGGGCAAAGGAGTAGGAGAAGAATTGAGCAGGTAAGGAATGGCAGGAACTATATCGAGAGAGGAAAATTGATTCTTTAAGCATTCAGTACGAAGAGTTTCATTGTTTCCTGGGCCATAATTAAGTTGAATACTTTTTCATGTTTTATGATTAACAGAAAAGTTGGCTAACGGCTTCTTTGAAGGTCACTCGTTTATTATGAAATCAACATAAGCAATTCAGGAAGGGAGATTCCCAATCTCTCCTCCTTCCTCTCTCAAAATTGTTCTTTCCCGTCCAACACCTCTCACCTCCTACCGCACCATATGTCTCCAACGTCCTAGTTAAAGGACTGCCATTGTCCAGGTTCCCAAACTTGCATCATGATAGCAAGAACTTGAGTGCCTGGTCAGTAAACATACAGACCAATGGCCTGTCCCATCGAAGTTCAAATTCAGCTGCTGTGGATTGGGGTCTGGATCCAGGTGCCGTGTATTGTCAGGCACATTTGGGAAGCACCTAACACAGCTCTTTGGTCTTCCTTTGATAAAAATGTACGTGGCAGGACAACACACTCAAGTTTTGGATACAAGCTCACGAATATGGGGACAAATGACCTTTTCATTATACGTGAACTTTTCACATGTCCAAAGAAGAAGTAACTTCATTGCTTAGAAAATATTTCTGTATGCTGCAAAATTACACAACACATAGAAATTTCTAGAATACAATAGAAACTCATCCCTGCCCACAGTACATTTCAATGGAAACTTCTCTCCCCACCATCAAACGGCCAAGATAATCAACAACTGTTTTACTTTAAAAAAAAAAGTTTGCTTTGTTAATTTTTGTCTGATTTGGAAAAAACCTAGAACATAAATAGAAGATTAATATAGAAGCAGCATACATGAGGTGTAAGATTGAATTTCTAAAACTGCTAACTTACAACCTCTCAGAATTATTTAATACAGTTTAGATGCTTTGGGGAGAAAGAATAAATTACAAGTCATGTTTTCACAACACTTTCAAATGCTCATGTCTCAAGAGATAATGAAATAGAGTAATAAAAGACCAGGTGTGAATGTAAATTGATTCAAAGCAAATTCATTTTAAGCAATTAATAACACTAGTTCATATTATTGAGTGCCTAGCAGATGCCAACTCTATGCTTGTTTTTTTTTTAATAAATTTATTTAGTTATTTTTGGCTGCATTGGGTCTTCGTTGCTGCATGCGGGTTTCTCTTTTCTCTAGTTGTGGCGAGCAGGGGCTACTCTTCATTGCAGTGTGTGGACTTCTCATTGCGGTGGCTTCTCTTGTTGCAGAGCATGGGCTGTAGGTGTGCAGGCTTCAGTAGTCGTGGCATGCTGGCTCAGTAGTTGTGGCTTGTGGACTCTAGAGCCACAACTTGCGGGCTTACTTTCTCTGCAGCGTGTGGGATCTTCCTGGACCAGGGCTCGAACCCGTGTCCCCTGCACTGGCAGGCAGATTCTTAACCACTGTGCCACCAGGGAAGCCCCTATGCTTGGTGTTTTTATCTATATTATTTCATTTAGTCCACATGACAATCCTACAAGGGATTATCAGTTTTTCATAAGAGAAGACTATGAGTCCCACAGGAGTCATAGTCCTAAGTCCAAAGTTCTTGTCCAGAGTCACACAGAATTTCAGGAATTGGGTCCCTAGTCAGTAAACTAGTCTCTTGGTCCATTTATGGTTAGTCTAAACCATATAACTTAGCTTCTAAATTGGGACACATAACAGTGAAAAGGAGTGCTGTGATAATTACAAGTATAAGTTGAGTCTGTCCTGAGGACAGTGGATATTTGGCCATTCATATGTGCATAGAGCTAGTTTATTTAGTCATCAGGCAAAATAAGCATGGGGTGGGGTATAAGAATTGAATTGGGGCATATAAAAATACTTGCTAACTTTTAAAGATGGCTCCAAAATACAAAAGAAAAACTGCAAAATCACAGATAATGAACATTATGTTAACTTAGTCAATCACAACTCAACTGAAATCTTCTATAATTATGTGTGAATTCTATTTAATAAATACGGTGATATTGTTACTGAATGCAAGTTCCTGTGCCGGACACACAGTGAGGCCAAACAACCAAAACGTCGGAGTTTGGAGCAGAGAAAAGGTTTATTGCAGGGCCATGCTAGGCAAGGGGTGGGTCGTGCCCAAAAAACCCCAAACTCCCCAAAGGGTTTCAGCAAAGCACTTTTAAAGTCAAACTGGAGGGAGGCGGGGCATGGTTAGTTACAAACTTCTTGGTGCCAGAATCCTTCATTCTTGCAGCTGTCCACATAGGTCATGATGCTCCTGTAAACCTCCAACAGAACACATGTTATTCTCTGTTCTGCAACTTTTTACCTTTATATGAATGGACTTTTAAAGGTCAGAGACTTGAGAATGGGCTATCCTGTATATTTCAGGCTATACGCAACATTCTTTTACAAAAGATGCAGAGCCAGCATTACTAAGCACAGGCAACAGAGCACAAAGATTAAAGCAAAAGGAACAGATCTAATATAAAGTCAGATTTGTTTTTCCCTATTACAGTATATTTGATCTTTTTTTTAAATATAAGTTTATTTGTTTATTTATTTATTTATTTTTGGCTGCATTGGGTCTTCACTGCCGCGCACAGGCTTTCTCTAGTTGCGGCGAGTGGGGGCTACTCTTAATTGTGGTGCGCAGGCTTCTCATGGCCGTGGCTTCTCGTGTTGCGGAGCACGGGCTCTAGGCACGTGGGCTTCAGTAGGTGTGGCACATGGGCTTCAGTAGTTGTGGCTAGCGGGCTGCAGAGCTCAGGCTCAGTAGTTGTGCACGGGCTTAGTTGCTGTGCGACATGTGGGATCTTTCTGGCCCAGGGATCGAACCCGTTTCCCCTGCATTGGCAGGCGGATTCTTAACCACTGCGCCACCAGGGAAGCCCCAGTATATTTGATCTTATGTGCTGCAAAGCCTCCAAAAAACCTCAGACCATACAGTTTCCATTAGTCTCCACTGCCCACCATGAAGAAAAGCTTCAAGTGCCACCATGTCCAAAACACCTTTATCCTTTGCATCTAAGAGTGGTCAACATGACCCTTCTCATTTTCAGACCTACAGAGAACTCAAGTGATTTGCTAAAGGACATGCAATAAGTGGTAGAACTAGAAGGAAACATCGCAATTCACGCTCCATTTCCTTTCCAGATTTTGTTCTCTAGACTCTTCTTTTTTTCAGTTTTAATATTTTTTATTGAAGTATAGTTGATTTACAATGCTGTGTTAATTTCTGCTGTACAGCAAAGTGATTCAGTTATACATATGTATACATATATATATACACATTATTTTTTATATATTCTTTTCCATTATGGTTTATCATAAAAACTTACATCTGCTAACTCTAACCTCCCATTCCATCCCTCCTCCAACCCTCTCCCCATTGGCAATGACCAGTCTGTTCTCCATGTCTGTGATTCTGTTTCTGTTTCATAGATAGGTTCATTTGTGTCATATTTTAGATTCCACATATAAGTGATATCATATGATATTTGTCTTTGTCTGACTTACTTCACTTAGTATGATAATCTCTAGTTGCATCCATTGTTGCTGCAAATGGCATTATTTTGTTCTTTTTTTATGGCTGAGTAGTATTCCATGGTATATATGTACCACATCTTCTTTATCCATTCACCTGTCGATGGACATTTAGGTTGCTTCCATGCCTTGGTTATTGTGAATAGTGCTGCTATGAACATAGGGGTGCATGTATTTTTTTTGAATTACAGTTTTATCTGGATATATGGCCAGTAGTGGGATTGCTGGATCAAATGGTAGCTCTATTTTTCATTTTTTAAGGAATCTCCATACTGTTCTCCATAATGGCTATACCAGTTTACATTCCCACCAACTGTGTAGGAGGGTTCCCTTTTCTCCACACCATCTCCAGCATTTGTTATTTGTAGACTTTTTGATGATGGCCATTCTGACTGGTGTGAGGTGGTACCTCATTGTAGTTTTGATTTGTATTTCTAGATTCTTCTTGAGTAAGAATATTAATCTCCATCATGGACTGTCTGTTCACAGCATTACACACTTCACCCACAATATCACATTCCATATTTTATCAATCTTAGGAAGAGATCTGTACTACTATTTTTTTTTTTAATTTTTTTTTTTTTTTTGCGGTACACGGGCCTCTCACTGTTGTGGCGTCTCCCGTTGCGGAGCACAGGCTCCGGATGCGCAGGCTCAGTGGCCATGGCTCACGGGCCCAGCCGCTCCTTGGCATGTGGGATCTTCCCAGACCGGGGCACGAACCCGTGTCCCCTGCATCGGTAGGCGGACTCTCAACCACTGCGCCACCAGGGAAGCCCTGTACTATTATTATTATCTCTTGCCAACTAGAGATAAGGAAACTGGGGCACTAGGAGCTGAAGATACTTGCATGATCTCACATATCTACATGGCCCTCTCAGAATCTCTGTTGTTTTTTAAGTTAATTAATTTATTCATGTCTTAATTTACACACACGTAAAATTTACCTTTCAAGGTGCACAGTTCTGTGAGTTTTGACAAGTGCATAGCATTATCTCCTGGCAAGACTTTACATTAGGTTCTGAGGGATATAAAGAAAAATAAGGTGAAAACCTAGCTTTGAACAGAGTTTATAGTCCAGTGGTCATGTATCCATACTACAGTATCACAGTTTTCCTTCTTTGAGTCAGAAATGCTCTTAGAAATGTGGAAGTGCTTTAAGGTTGTTCTGGCAGATACTGGTTTCTTCCTTGATGGGGGGTGGAAACTGCCTGTGTGATCAGCCATAAGCAAAATTTCTGCTGTTTAGGGCTGTGAGCTCAGAACAATTTTAGACAAAAGCAAACTGTGTTAGGAGGGCAAATGCCTATTCTATATAGAATGTCATGTTTGGGGCAACTTACTCTAAAGTGTTTGGAAATACAAAGGAATGGTTTCTGTATTGTGAGGTAGCAACTGTTTCTTTAGTATCGGGTGAGAGATTGCATTTGCCACATTTTAAGGATGTAAAGCTAACCATTACCACAAAGAACTTTTTTTATAAGACTAAAAAATCACTTTCTCCTTTGGACTATATCATGTTTAGACCATAAGGAAATGTTTTCTTTCAATAGCTGTTCATTTAGCAACAACCTCCCTGTGTAACACAGAGGTTCCAGATGGGAGGATATATATTTAGCTGAATTCAAAACCCATTTCTATATGTTCTGAATTGCATGTGTAAAGGAAAAGCCAATTCTTTTTTTTCTTTGATGGGAAGTTTCACTGTTATAATAGTGTTCATTTTTCCTTAATTTATAATTTCACATACATCCAAACAGCAGAAATATGTTAAACCCATGAAAATGAAAATATCTTTTTAAAAAAATTTTATTGGAATATAGTCGATTTACAATGTTGTGTTAGTTTTCAGGTGTACAGCAAATTGATTCAGTTATACATACAAATACACACACACACACACACTCACACACACACATATATATATATATTCTTTTTCAGATTCTTTACCCATATAGGTTATTACAGAATATTGAGTAGAGTTCTACAGTAGTAGTTACAGTTGGTTATCTATTTTATATATAGTAGTGTGTGTATGTTAATCCCAAGCTCCTAATTTATCCCTCCCCTCCATAAATTTGTTTCCCCTTTGGTAACCATAAATTTGTTTTTGAAATTTGTGAGTCTGTTTCTGTTTTGTAAATAAGTTCATTTGTATCATTTTCTTTAGATTCTACATAGAAGCGATATCATATGATATTTGTCTTTCTCTGTCTGACTTCAGTTAGTAAGATAATATCTAGGTCCATCCATGTTGCTACAAGTGGCATTATTTCATTTTTTTTGGCTGAGTAATATTCCATTGTATATATGTACCACATCTTCTTTATCCATTCATCTGCTGATGGTCATTTAGGTTGCTTCCATGTTTTGACTATTGTAAATAGTGCTGTTATGAACATAGGAATGCATGTATCTTTTTGAATTGGAGTTTTCTCTAGATAAATGCCCAGGAGTGGGATTACTGGATCATATGGTAGTTCTATTTTTAGGTTTTTAAGGAATCTCCATACTGTTCTCCGTAGTGGTTTTACCAATTTACACTGTCACCAACAGTGTAGGAGGGTGCTCTTTTTCTCCACAACCTCTCCAGCATTGTTAGTAGACTTTTGATGATGGCAATTCTGACTAGTGTGAGGTGATACCTCATTGTAGTTTTGATTTGCATTTCTCTGATAATTATTGATGTTGAGCATCTTTTCATATGCTTTTTGGACATCTGTGTGTCTTCTTTGGAGAAATGTCTATTTAGATCTTCTGCCCATTTTTTGATTGGGTGGTTTGTTTTCTTGACATGGAACTGCATGAGGTGTTTTATATTTGGGAAATTAATCCCTTGTAGGTCGCTTCATTTGCAAATATTTTCTTCCATTCTGTAGGATGTCTCTTCTCTTGGTTTATGGTTTCCTTTGCTGTGCAAAAGTTTTTAAGTTTAATTAGGTCCCATTTGTTTGTTCTTATTTTCATTACTCTAGGAGGTGGATCAAAAAAGATATTGTTGCGATTTATGTCAAAGATTGTTCTGCCTATGTTTTCCTCTAAGAGTTTTATAATGTCCAGCCTTACATTTAGGTCTTTGATCCATTTTGAGTTTATTTTTGTGTATTGTATTAGAGAATGTTCTAATTTCATTCTTTTACATGTAGCTGTCCAGTTTTCCCAGTACCACTTATTGAAGAGACTTTTTCTCCATTGTGTATACTTGCCTTTTTTGTCATAAATTAATTGATCATAGGTCTGTGGGTTTATTTCTGGTCTTTCTATCCTGTCCATTGAGCTATATTTCTGTTTTTGCGCTCGTACCATGCTGTTTTGATTACTGTAGCTTTGTAGTATAGTCTGAAGTCAGGGAGCCTGATTCCTCCAGCTCAGCTCTATTTTTCTTTCTCAGGATTGCTTTGGCTATTTGGGGTCTTTTGTGTTTCCATACAAATTTTAAAATTTAGAAAAGCCAGTTCTTACGTACAGTCAGAAGAAATCAAAGTATCTGGTTCTTATGTACAGTTAGAAGAAATCAAGATAAAAATGTTCATTTAAGTTTTGGGAAGTTCTTATATGTTTGAGCTCTTTTCGTGATCAGAAATTGATGGAATGCACTTATCCACTAGAGAGTATATCTTTTTTTAATTGAAGCTAAAAGGAAAATAAGAGATGAAAATCTGTGTTTAGACTGTGATCCAGTATCAGTGTTATGATGACCTTCCATTCACTGGTTCATGCAAGGACCATCATGATGCTTTAGTTATGGAGATAAATACCAGAGAAAGTAATGAACAAATAAAGGATTTACAGTCTTTCTCACATCTTACTTTCTATAACTGCATTACTGGCATTCAGGAATGCCTGGGGAATCTCTCCGGGGTAGCTTTTCTCTGATGATTGATTGGCCTTAAGCTTATATGCACTGGGAAAGCCCCGTTTGCTTCCTAGATTGTCACTGTGCTGGTCTGCACTTTTCTCAGAAGAAGGAGGGCCCCTGGAAAGCCCACTTAAGTTCTCTGACTGGTTTAGTCTTGCTAATTCTTCTCTTGGACTGGAATTCTTCCATTTAAATTCTGGCCCTCACCTTGATTAGTGTGTTGCATCTCTATCTGGGCTCAGAAAATCTGAGATGTCCCCAAACTATACCCAAAAAAATGACTTAAATGGGGAAAGGAGTTACATACCTTGTTATAAGTCTCGGAAAGAGTTTTGTGTTGGGTGCCAGGTACCAAGTGTGGACATTTCCTGCCAACTCTTTCCATGATCTAGATTTTAATATCCTACTCAGAAGAACCCACCTCAAGTTAACATGGAAGATGGGGCTTATTTGGAGCCCAGATTATTTGCGAAGACAATATAAAGCAAGCTACTTGTTGTGATGGTTCAAGAATAATTGTTCTGGAAGAAATCCACTGTGGCAACCCTGCCCACCCATCTGTGGCTCTGGTTTCATGCTCTCCTGGAGAAGAAGAGACAGGAAGAACTTTTTCATTTCCTGGCTCAATTCAGAGTTTCTGAAAGAAGCCCAGTGAACCTAATATTCATAGACTTTTTCCTTCTAAGGGGTAGATTTTATATATTGTAATGTATTTTTTCCATTTTGACCAGGGAGTTAGTAAATTATGTCCAAAGCCAAATCTAGCTTATCACCTATTTATGTACAGCCTAGGAGCTACAAATGGGCTTAATATTTTTAAGAGGTTGAAAAATAATGAAAAGCAGTTAATATTTTGTGACGTGAAAATCATACGATATTGAATATTAAATTTCATTGTCCCTAAATAAAGTCCCTAAATAGCCATGCTCATTTGTTTATATATTGTCTAGGGCTGCTTTCATGCTACAGTGGCATAGTTGAGTATTTGCAGCAGAGCTTGTATGACTTACAAAGCCTAAAATATTTACTGTCTGGCATTTTACAGAAAAAAAAAGCTTACCAAACTAGAGCTAGAGCAACTAACATTCAACATAGCAGCTGAATCAGCCCCCGCTATATTGCTTTCTCAGTGTTTATTTGCTTAACCATGTATTGCAATGAGTAGCTTTGGTATGGCTATAAACTCTGTTCTGGGAAATACAGAAGGTGCCAAAGATGTATGAAGTTTAGTGTAAATATAAGGAAATTAAAAACTCTTTCAAGTGACTTTTATAGAGAGAAAAAATATTGTAGATAATTTCCTGCATTTGATACAACTAGCTCTCCTTTAGGCAAAATAATCTTAGAAAAAGTTTTATTAATTACAATAAAACTCTAATTTATTCTTCAGTTTATTAGTCTGCCTGCCCACTCCATGCTCTACCCACAAGATGTGCAAATTATTATGAGTTTAACCTCCTACTCCTTAAAAAATCTTTGCTTCCTCAGAGATTACAGAATGAAGATTTAATTAAATTGAAATTGAGAAAACAGCTCTAAAATCTGGAGTTTGAAGAACATCAATTTAGGGAAGAATTTAGAAGAACACAAATCTTGCTGGGTTTATTAGAAGCTCTGAATGATTCTGCTATCTAGAGTCACAGTAGAAGTGTATGTAGTCTTTGTCCCTCATATTTGCTTAAAGGGATCACTTCCTTTAATTATGGGCTTATCTTCTCAGTCATGCTGGGTGTTGTGCTGCCCCGTATTTTGTAGGTGAAAATGTGACTATTTCACCCTTAAGAGCATCTGATGGGAAAAGTTGTATAAAGATCCTAATGTCTAGGAGATTTTGAGACATTTATAATCTCTGAACTAGACTTTGAAGAACTGATTTAGAGTTTTCATGATTAGGTTCATGGTTTCACTGAAGTGCCATTGGAAGCAGTTCCAAGACTTAACAAGTGGGACATGTTTAGGTAAACTATGGCACAGTGGTTTAGTGAAAAAAAAAAAAAAAAAACACGATTCAAAATGGTATGGAGATTTTGCCAATATGCAGAAGTAAGTATGAAAAATAACACCAACATTCATAACTAAAATTATATACACCCCCAAGGAGACAAGGGAGTTAAAACAGAGCAGCAGTCCTCAAAATGTGGTCTCCAGCACCCTGCAGACCCATGAACTGGGTGTCTGCCATAAGAAAAACATGGGAACCCAGAGTTACTGTTTAGAAGCTTTTATAACAACAGTAAGTTTATTGTTGATTTTTTTTAAAAAAACACTAATTTAGCTTGTACTTATTATGTCTTCCTTTTACCTTCTTACTTTCTTTTTGTGTCTTTTTAAAAATTTTTTAAATTAATTTTATTGAAGTATAGTTGATTTACAATGTTTTTTAAATTTCTGCTATACAGCAAAGTGACTCAGTTATACACACACACACATATATTCTTTTCCATTACAGTTTATCACAGGATATTGAATATAGTTCCTGTGCCATACAGTAGGACCTTGTTTTTATGTCTTTTTTATTTCATTTTAATTTAGTAATTAATTTTCATTTAGTTATTCACTTTTATTGTATTTCAGAAAAGTATGTAATGGACTGGAAAAAATGAACTTCCTTACAGAGAGTTTGAGAAACACTTTGTATATTGAAAAAAACTGTGTTGTTTAACATTAAATAAGTTACACATTTTTAAGAAGAAATGTCATTTTACAGACATGACGATTTTATTTTAATAAAAGGCTCTGGTGACACCTGGTCAGTTATCTGTTACCAAATTACTGTACTTGGCCAGAATGAGAGAGTTGTTTTTTTCTTTTCCTTGGGTTTAAGCAACTTTTAAATACCAGTTTCTGTTTATGCAGCAGGGGTGTGGCAACAAAATTCTGTTTAAATGGCTAAATCATTGCTGAAACATAATTTAAGGGGGGGAAACAGCAACCCTACAGAAATGTGTCGATTAAGTTTCTATGCAACCAAATAGAAATGTCAGGATCTTCCTCCACTTAAGATGCAGGAACCAGAGCACTGAGGCAGGAGAAAAGAATTTGATTTACAATTTTGGGGAAAAACCAGCAGTAAAATAATTGAGAGCTGGAAAGCAATCTCACTCCTGCTAAATTGCTTTCCTCCTTGCGTGCTCCATTTAGGGGTGATATTTGGATACTTACATTTAGTTTGCACATATTTTCTTTCCCTTGTGAGTATTCCATCTTGTCGGATTAGGACTGTTTCTCTGCTGTGATCAGCAAAAGAGAATATCCTAGCTGCCAAGAATTGGATTATGCCTGAAGCTTTATAAATAGGAAGTGGTTGATTTTTTTTTTTTTTTTTTTTTTTTTATGTGCAAAGGTGACAAGCTGGCTAGTCACGAGAACATTCTGGTCCCTAAATTGCAAAAATGTGGATTCTTTTCCAATAAGCTTTAATTTGGGTTCATGAGAATCAGAGACATGAAAAGCACATTGCAAATGTTAAAGAGTTGGTAAAATATTAACAATAACAACAACCACTACTACACTGCTACAATTACAATTTGTGGCAGATTTAATGAATGATGTTGGTGTTGCTTACAGCTTGCTTTCCCCATGAAGTATTTAAACAAAGGAGGTTTTCCCCTCTTGGCCAGGAGTAATTACCTCTAGGAATTAACTTATATTCATGGGTACGAAAATAAGATGTGTATTGTACTGCCAAACCCTTACTTAGCTGATTCTCTGAATCACACAGATATTTAGTCATTTCTTTATAATTTTTGAAAGTCAGTGACAAAATTTACCTTAGAAGTTTGGTTCTGATGCCAGGTGTTCTGCCCATGGAAGCAAATTTTTATGCCTTACAAAGAGCAAGAATTTAAAGATCAAAAATACCTTTATATTAACACATCTGAGTGCCTCTTAGTTTTATCTTTCTTGCTCACATTAGGAGATGTTTTTGGTTTGCTAACAAGAAATGCAAACCTGACATTCATTTTGATAAGCACCTCCTGTGAGCCACATTAGGAGCTGGAATCAAAATTCTACTGCTCTCCAAAGGTAAGGCATAAATTATGATTTGGGAAAGAAAAATAGAGGAAAAATAAATGGAAATAGATAATGCAAATTAGGTTTGAGCCAAGAACATGCCTGTTTTAAATTTAAAATTTGCTCTAAGCCAGAGCGGATTATACCCTGGGTACTACCTAGAGGAAGATGGAGATAAATATGAAGGGAATTTTTATTTTAAAAAAAGTCTACAGAACCACAAGCTGTAAGCTCTAAAATTGATAGTCTGTGACTCTCCTGGGCAGACATTTGCCCCACATGGACCAGATCTTCCTGGCATTGATTAGCATGGGCACTGTGGGCCATGCCTTCTCATACCTACTCTCACACCTACAGGTTACATGCAAGAGCCCACTCGCTCTTGGAATTAAAAATAAATGTACCTTTGTCATGAGCCTAAGTCAGCCCACAGTTCTGCATTGCCCTGTGACTAGGAGGATTTTAAGAGCAGTAAGTGACAAATGGGGGTTAGAAGTTTAAATTACATGTGATTGTGCACACACATGCACACATACACCCACACATGCACACCCACACATGCACATACATACACACCACACAAACACACATGTATGCACACAAATGCACATACATCCACATCCACACATGCATGCATACACACATACACACATGCACATACACACACATTCATACTCACATATGCACTAGAACCCCACCTACCTAAGGGGATGAGGATTGATCAAGTTAAAGCAAATAATCCTAGAAAAATATGTGATGCATATGTAACTTAAATATTTTAACTTAAAACACATCTATGTGCATTTTAATTTCCCCATCTTTTGATGGAAAGGTTTTTTTTTTTTCCATCAAGTGAGGATCTCCAAGAGCAAATGAGGCTTTTCTTGAGCAGAGTTCTGATGCTCTGAGGGCATCTATGGTTCTTACATAAACTATACTCTTCAGGAATCATCTGTCCTTTCCAGCTCACGTTTCTTTAAATGGAAAGCATGCTCAGCACCTAGGCAGCCACCTGTGGGCAGATTTGGTCTGGACTCTCAAGACTTTGTTTTAAAGCTTTTACAGCTCTCCCATCACACCTAACTTGATGGCAGTAAATTCTGGCAGCCCCTCACCTCCTTTATCTGGTCTTTCCAAAGGATTCAACTTAGTTTTTATGGAAAACACTCTCCTTTCCACTTTTCCTTTGCTTAGTATTATTTCACTAGATATTATAATTCTAATAAGTGGTACTTGCATAGACAGCTTTGGAAGAAAACTGATGCTAAGAGCATACAAATTGAAGGGTTTCAAATGGACATGCATAAGCATACACAGAGTTACCTACCAGCTTCCAGCTTCAGTATCCACTGGACTTTGTCACTAAGTTTTGCAAAGAGAATGGAGGTGATGTTGATTTAACCCCGTTTTTCTAATCTAAAAAGCTCAGAATAAAATTTGTGACACATTCCCAGACATTAATAGAACCTGATGGTCTGTATTTTTTCAGTAACTTGACCTCTGACTTCATCTTCTTTTTCTTCATTTATTTTTCATTAAAGCTTTTATATTTTCTTTTTATGTTCCTTTTACTGTGAGAGACATCCAATCCTTCGCTAGAATGACAGTGTGACTGTGCTTAGTAAGTCTTCGTTTTTGCTGTTGTAAGCACAGTAATAGTTCATGTTTTACAAGATTTAAGTTCTAAAATGAGCACATGATGAAAAAAGTATTTAGCTAAAATGACCCTTGGACATCGCTTAAGAAGGCTCTGGTTGAGTCCAACATATATCTCCAGAGGTCTGAAGCATTGATCCTCCCATAAGCTTGGAATAGATCATTTTGTTGAGAGCTGGATGAAGTACTTTGGCTTGTGTTTAGAGAAGTATCTGACAAATCATAGATGTGTTTCAAAGCAGAGTGGTGTGGGGTGGTCACACTCTGAGAAGGGTTCCCGGGAACCGAGATTTATGCCCCTCTTCTAAGGCATCTTATATCACGTTGTGCCTGGTTTTATTTAAGTATGCGTTTCTCCCTTCTGGACTAGCTAAGTCTCCTCTTCCTGACAGGAGAGGACACTCATTCTATTCTCTTTGCCCATATTCACTGAGGACATGCTCAGCAACTGTGAAAGAGTTAAAATGAAAATGGAAGTGGAAAATTAGAACAATGTGTGCACTTGGGCTCTCAGGGCCCATTCTTCCTGTGTTCACCAGAAATCCTTAAAATATGGACTTACTAATTTTTTTTTTTTTTTTTTTTTTGCTGTATGCGGGCCTCTCACTGCCGTGGCCAGACTTACTAATTTTATTACCAACTGTACGCCTCTTAATAAGTGACACAGTGGTTATATTTCCTGTTAACAAACTAATATGTTCTATTAATAAACTAATAAACTGGTAGTCTTCAAAATATAACTGCACATAGTACCTGTTTTAGTGTTTTCTTTGGTAGACTGTCAAGGCATGGCTGTTATTTTGTGTGCTTTTTATCCATTTCTGACTAATCTTCTTTATTTGATTTGCCTGAACTGGAGTATTTTTTAGTTCCAACAAATTTGGGAACATAACATTTGATACTTTTGAGACTGTGACCCCTGAGAACACCTGGTTTGATTTTAATGCGGCATCATTGCATCGTGATTTAAGTTTCTGAGCATGGGCTTGGGTGAGACTGCCTGCTTTTAAATTTCAGCTCTCCCACTTACCAAATGCAGGACCTCAGGCTATTTATCTAATCTCTGTGCACCTCAATTTCCTCATCTGGAAAGGGTATATTAATAATATCTCCCTTGTGGAGTTATTGTGAAGATTAAGTAAATTCATCTATCTAAGGCGCTTGAATCAGTACTCATAGGCCATAAGTTCTCAGCAGGTGATTATTATTAATGTCGACTTTGTGTGTGTAGAATGGCATCCTCACCAGTGGCTTCCCTGTGAGTAGCCAATGACTGGGTACAATGCAATCATGATGCCTCAGTGTTCTGGTCTTTCACCGCCTCCCTCCTCTCCCATGCAGGTGGCCCCGGCCATTAAGGAGCGGATGATGAAGAAGGGGAGCCTCATGCTGGGCTACCAGCCCCACCGGGGGAAGGTCAACTTCTTCCGGCAGGTGCTGATCAGCCCTCAAGTCAGACGGGAGGACATGGACTTCCTCCTGGATGAGATAGACCTTCTAGGTAGGGACATGTAGCTGTGGTTTTTGATCCCCCAGAGGCACAGGTCCTGCCCTGGAGGGTTACAGATCCAGGGCATCTGGGGACACATAGGAAATTGCAGCCCTTCTGGTGAGAAATAGGAAACATGCCCCCTCCTTGCCCAGCAAAACCAAAATGCTAAGCAAGTAGTGTTAAGGACTCTTTAGCTGCCTGGGTGCTACTGCTGCAATAAAGGATTTTCAGATGATCCCTGGGGCAGAGCCTGGGAGAGAGTTTAGTGAGTACTACGTGGGCTCTGGGTTCTAAGCTTTCATTTCTCTTGAAAGAACATCGAAATTAGTGGGTTAAAGCAGTGGTTCTCACAGTGTGATCCCTACACCAGCAGCACCTGGAAACATGTTAGAAATGCAGGTTCTCAGCCTGGCGCCAGACCTACTGAATCAGAAACTCTGGGGGTGGGCTGGGTATTCTGAATTTTAAGGAGCCTTCCACGTGATTCTGAGGCAAGGTAAAATCTGAGAACCAGTAGTTTAGCACAACTTTGAATTGACTGAATAAGCACTCTGATGTGTTGCCAGCAAAAGGATATCTAATATTTCAGTGGTTCCTGAGTCGGTCTCTGAAAGTGCAGCTGTAGCACAAATCTTTAGGGTCATCAGAAGTATATCAAAGCTGTTTTTTAAAAGAGAAACTATATAAGATGGTTACTTTATAAAAAGTATCTTTTATGCAGACTAAATGTTTATTCTCAAAAGTTAAAATTAGCCATTATCTATTATAAATTATTTAAATTAGAGATAAGGATAAAAGAGAAACACTTTGTAGGGTAGTCCTTTTAATCAAAGCAATAGTCCCAGTTCACTTCCCAAAATCATTCGTGTCATTAATTGGGAGTAGACGTTAGGTATATATGTCTCTAATTAGGTACCTCTTTAAGCTTGAGGGGCCCTTTTTTTTTATCTTGTTCTCTGCTTGTAGGGAAGAACCAGAATAAAGTCCAGGGTTATACAACACTCCCTTTCTCAAGCTTTGAAATGTCAGTGTAGACTATTAAGTGATTTATATTGGGCAGAGAATCTGGAAATTAGAGGTCTTTCAGGGCAAACACCTCCTCCATTTCTCCTGGGAATGGATAATTGTAATTCTGTCTAATCCTGGTCCTAGATTTCTAGCAGAATTTTCTCTAAGAAATAAACAGAATTCAGAGGGTGCAGAGGTCAACAAAGTATAATTATGAATCTAATTAGAGCTGTGATTTGGAAGGCACATGATTGAAGGTTGTTCAAGTATTAGACATAGCATATTCAATAACCATTTTGTATGCCTTCCTTAACTTACTTAAATTGTGAAGACTTAAAAAGCAGATGTGTACTATTTGCTTTTATTCCATATTCTCATTTTAGGGTGTGTCATTTCTCAATATCTCCATCAGTCAAAGAATATTTTAATCTTTCTCTGAATTACTTCAGATCTCTGGTGATAGGTATTTGTGTGTGTGTATTGCATTTCTTGTTGCCTTTTTGTTTTAACGTTTTCCTAAAATGTTCTGAAATTGATGTTTGCAATAATTTGGGTTTAATGAAATAAAAAGCAATGTGAGCACACCGTGTTTGGCTTTTCTTTTCCTGTCACCCCCTCTTTACTGGATTGTACCAATACATTTTATTTATTTATTTATTTTGTAAGTAACACATAGTCATTTTATTTTCTTTTTTATATTTTTAAGTGTTAAAATCTTTTTTTAATTTTAATTTTATATTGGAGTATAGTTGATTTACAATGTTGTGTTTGTTGTCAGTGTACAGCAGCTTGATTCAGTTATACATATACATATATCTTTTCTTTTTCGTATTCTTCTCCCATATAGGTTATTACAGTGTTGAGTAGAGTTCCCTGTGCTGTACAGCAGGTCCTTGTTGATTATCTATTTTATATATTTTAATGTGTACATGTTAACTTCAACCTCCTAATTTATCCCTTCTACTACATTTCCCCTTTGTTAACCTTAAGTTTGTTTTCTAAGTCTGTGAGTCTGTTTCTGTTTTGTAAATTAGTTCATTTGGTACCAATACATTTTAGAAGTAATTTGGACTCTGTTGGCATTTTAGTTAAATAATTGAGAGAGTGGGTTGGAAGTGGTCTGTTTTTTAGTTAACACCGTGAATAAAGTGGAAAAAACAGTTATAGCCAAGTATGGATTTGCCTCTTGTTCAGTCTTTCTTCATCTACAAGGCAGGCCATGGGAGACTCAATAACCCGAGCTCAACTCCTGTTGGGCCTTTTATTTGAAAGATGACAGTTCCTTGCTCAATGGCAAAAAACAACTGCTACCAGTACTTTGAACATCCCACTCCTTTCTCCTTAAAATGTTCAGATATACCACTCCCAATCAGGTATTTGACTGAATGGTCAAGAAAAATTTTTTGATAAAAGGTTAATTGTAATTCATTCACCCTTTAAATGTATTGCTAATGGGCCTACTATGTTCCAGACTGTTATCTAGGTGCAGGGAATACCCAGTGACTGAAATAGATAAAATTTCTGCTCCTGTGAAGCTTTCTATATCCTTGGGGCTGACAATTAAGTCACTATGTAACAAGTCAGGTGGCAACGTGTATTTTGAAGAAAAAGAGAGTAAAGGGATGGAATATGGTAGCAGTGAGGGTGGACTTGGCTGTCGGAGAGAAGTTGGTTAGGCAGGGCCTCTCTGACAGGGGAACCTCTGCATGGAGATCAAGGAAGTGGAGAGAGAGCCCTGTGGGTATCTGGGGAAAGGGTGTTCCAGGAGGAGGGCTTGGTAAGCTAAAGGCTGAGGAGCTGCACTTGTGATCCATCCAAGGACCAACGTGGAGGTAAGTGTGGCTGGAGTGGAGGGACTGATGGGGGTGAGTGGTAGTCAGGATAGGGTGATGGAATCAGGGACGTATCTGGGAGTCAGGACACTGGACCATGTAGATGGAGACTTAGATGGAAACACACTGGAGCATCTGAACAGGGTATTGACATGATTCAGCTTATATTTTTGGAGGATCACTCTGATTGCTGTTTGGAGAATAGGGCGTGCATGGGCAAGGGTGGAGATCAAATGGGGGCAATTGCAATAGCGCAAACAAGAAACCATGGTGGTTTATGCTAGAGATGTAGCGAAGGAAGTGGTGAAAATGGGTCTGATCCCAGAGGCACTGAAAGGTGGAGTCTTGGCTAATGGAGTAGAGTATTTAAAAAGAAATGAGAAATGAAGGATAGTTTCATTTACCTTTGGCTTGGGCAACCATAAGAAAGGAATTGCCATTACTGGGATGAGGGCTGCAAGAAGAGTAGCTTTACCTGGTTTTGGTCATGTAAAATGTGAGCTGTAAGTCAGCCAACCAGATATGATACAAGAAATTACGAGTCTCAACTTCTAGGGGGCCATTAGACTGAACCAATGAAGCATTGGACACCCAGACCATTAAAGTAAATGCCCCTGGGGCAGGGGGAGTATGTGGAGTGCTATAGCCAAAAGGAGAAAGATAATACAGGTTTCCTGTTTCTTTTTTTTTGCGGTACGCGGGCCTCTCACTGCTGTGGCCTCTCCCGTTGCGGAGCACAGGCTCCGGACGTGCAGGCTCAGCGGCCATGGCTCATGGGCCCAGCCGCTCCGCGGCATGTGGGATCTTCCCGGACCGGGGCACGAACCCGTATTCCCTGCATCAGCAGGTGGACTCTCAACCACTGTGCCACTAGGGGAGCCCAAGTTTCCTGTTTCTTTAACCTGTTAGTCCTGCAGGTGTGGTGTTTCTCATGGCAAATTCCACAAGTTTGAGCCTCCTCTAATGCAGAAAACCAAGGACGATCATGACAATAGCTAACATTTACTGAGTGCATACAACATGCCAAGGACTGTGCCAGCTAGTTCATTTACATGGTCTTACACACACCTCACAAAACTCGACCAAGGTGGGAGTTTTATTATCCTCATTTTACAGTCAAGGAACCTGGTACACAAATAGTGTAAGAAAATTCTCCAAGATTATCAGACTACTGAGTGGTAGACCCCAGGGTCAAATCTAAATCCACCTCACCCCAGAGCCCAGGCTCTAAACTTCTTCACTTTGCTATTGTAGGTGTATAGAGAGAAAAGGGTCATCTTGAACTAATCCTAGCAATCTGACTGTGTCTGACATCCCACAGTTACTTGGCAAACAGAAACATCAAGAACTAGGTTGGTCTAAGAGGACAATAATTATATTGTCATGGCCCCTTTCTCAAACCAGAAGACAGGAATTTTCTTGTCTGCTTTTTGCCATTGAAGTTGGAGGGCAATAGCCTAGAGGGCATTTTGATTTGAAATAGTAAGAAATTTTAATAGGAACCCCAGTGGAGGTGAGAATAAATATTTTCTTAGTATTTGGCCATTGCTTTCTCAGACCTTTGTGAGCTCCATGCCCACATGGGCAAATGCTTACTTGACAACTCCACTCAGGTCCCACTCAAACTCAGCGTGCCCAAAGCTGACTCAGGATTTTCTACACCCCTGTTCAAACAAGTTCCTTTGTCCATGCTTCCATCTCAGCGAATGACATCATTATCTAGTTCAGCAAACCAGAATTTAAAATTGATGCTTAATATCTCTGTCTCCATCTCTCCCCCAGTGTCCAACCTACGAGCAGATCTTGTTGGCTTTACCTCCAAAACATGTCTCCAATCCATCCATTTATCCCAGCTCCATTGTCATGTCCAAATTCCAAACTCCTTTCACCTCTCCTCTGGACTATAGCTATAGCCTTCTTACTGCATCCACACATTGATCCTGGGCTTTGTCCCATCTGCTCACCAAACTGCAACCATATGAAAACACAAACTGATCCTATCTCTCACTTTCTGTTTTACAAACTGCAGAAGATCTTCAGAAAAGCTGTTGGTCAAGCAAAGCTAATTAAAACTTTATTAGACCTACTGAGTATGGAGCAACACTGCCTTGAAAGAGTTTCAGTGGGGTCTCAGAAGGGGGAGTTGAAGAAGCCTATTTACAGGCTTCAGGTGTGTGCTCAAGTGGCTTAAATAGTGGGTCTTTTAAGGCAAACTGGTTGGGACACAGTCCACCATGTAATGGTGTAGGGTTGGTGGGCACAGCAAGGGGAGTGTCTTGGCACAAGTCTCCATAAATCAATTGTGTGATAAGTGAGCTGTTTCTACAGCTGAGCCCTCTTTTGTCCTGATGGGAGAGATGAGTAAAGTGTTTCTCTGGATAAGCTGGTTGGCAGGAATTTCCTAAAGCAAACAGTAAAGTTACTCACTGATTTACAACATGAACTTTCTGAGCAAAAATCTCCTGAAACAAAATTAAATCATGTTGGCATAGGTGATCGCGGTCCTGATAGTTAAGCTATACGAAAGCAGGTGATTTTAATTCCCAGGATAAAGATCAAATTCTGGAAGTGGCTGCCAAGACACTGTGTCCTTCCAGCCCCATACAGGTTGTGTTGTGCTGTCACCCACCTCATGGGAGCCGGAAGTTGGGCTTTTTTCAGATCCCACCCCTCCTTTTTACCCCAGCTGTCAAAACCTTTGGATGTAGTCCTGCCTCTTCCTACAATGCTGTTTCCCCCTCCACCTAGCTAAACTTTTGCTTACACTTCTGATCTCAGCTTGATTCTTTGTTTCTTAGGGATGTTCTCTGCCTGCCTTCCACCCACCCAAAAGGGGATCCATCCCAATATAAGCTCTCTATAATTTTCTTAAAATATTTGTATCACTATTTGTAATTATATATCTCTCTGCATTTAAAAATTAGACTATAATATCCATAGGGGGCTTAGCACATAGTAATTAATAAATAATTGTGGCTGTGAGGAAGGTTGGCACGTAGGTGCATTTAGTTTGCCTTTGGAGATGATAACTTCTTTACTTAGGGAACACCTGGATACGTAAATGTAAAATACCTAACTCATGTCTTAGAAAAAGCTCTTAAATCACCTTTAATCTTTTGTTTTTAGTTTTTTAGTTTAATTTTATTTATTTTTTAATACAGCAGGTTCTTATTAGTCATCAATTTTATACACATCAGTGTGTACATGTCAGTCCCAATTGCCCAATTCATCAGACCACCACCAGTCCCCCGCTGCTTTCCCCCCTTGGTGTCCATACGTTTGTTCTCTACATCTGTGTCTCAATTTCTGCCCTGCAGACCGGTTCATCTGTACCATTTTTCTAGGTTCCACATACATGCGTTAACATACGATATTTGTTTATCTGACTGACAAGTCTCCAGATCCATCCACGTCTCTACAGATGACTCAATTTCGTTCCTTTTTATGGCTGAGTAATATTCCATTGTATATATGTACCACATCTTCTTTATTCATTCGTCTGTCAATGGGCATTTAGGTTGCTTCCATGACCTGGCTATTGTAAATAGTGCTGCAATGAACATTGGGGTGCATGCGTCTTTTTGAATTATGGTTTTCTTTGGGTATATGCCCAGTAGTGGGATTGCTAGATCGTATGGTAATTCTATTTTTAGTTTTTTAAGGAACCTCCATACTGTTCTCCATAGTGGCTGTATCAGTTTACATTCCCACCAACAGAAGTCACCTTTAATTTTAAAATACATGCTACAAACTGAAATGTCAAGTGTTCTGGTTAGTGTATGCATCCCTGCAGGAAAAGAGAAAAGTTTCCCCCTAAAAATGAATTTAGATTGACTTATCTGAGAAAACTTTTCTTCTTGGGAGTAGCATGATTTTGATTTCTAAATATTTTCTCACAAGAGAATGTCAGGCTAAAGCCACGTTCACTTTAAGAATCACAAGTTACAGGTCAGTTAACATTTTATGAACACTGCCTAGGACCTACTCATATTTGACATATTCTGCAATTCTGACTGATAGCTGCTAACAATGTAGAATACAAATAGCCACAAAATGTAACCCAAGTGAATAGTGAGTCCTAAACAATTTTTTTTCTGTTATTTGAAGGCTCTTCAATGGACAGGTCATGTTTTGCTGCAGACCAAGGGATGAGAAGGTTGTTACACCGTAATGGAAACACAGTTGTTCTCTCTGTAGGGGGAGGCCTTTCTGTGGTGGGCTGGGTGGGGCAGGGGGTGAGCATCGATGCTGGAGGAACTTCATTACCTCCTCACCTCCCTGCCCTTGGAAGAGGACCCTACTGTCACATTGGAGAACCTGTGCTAAACCTAAAAATATGTCTTCCAATCCTACTTAAGTCAACACGTGAGTTGAATTTTTAGTTGAATGATTATTAGGTTGTGTTCTAAAACCAAAGTGCCATGTTTTTCTAAGGCCTCTCACATTTGGGTCTCCAGAGAGGAATTTTCTAGAGGATAAATTCTGGTATTTCTCACATCCTTGGGGCAGAACCACACACCTCAATCTTCATGGCTTCTGGGAGGTCTAATATTCATATTAGAGGGATTTGCTGGTCTGCCAGGCAGGAGCACACACATTCCTTACAATTTGGTATGCAAATGATAAGGATCTGTTTGAGATTCTCCACTTCCTGCAAGCGCTGGATGCGCGTTATAGTTGCAGCCACATAATCAAGTCTAGGTGGGAATTTCTGCATCATGTCTCCTAACGTGAACAATCCAGGGTGAATTGCCAATCCTGGAGATTACTCATAAACAGATTATGTGACATTTGGGCCTGTTCCATCCCTCCTGAGGCTAAAGCTAAACCACTGGAAAAACACTCATGTGCCTAATCCTGTGTGATTTCTTTCTGTCTTTACCATCTCTTTAGCATATTACCTGAGCTGCACATAATCTCTGGTTTAATGCTTAGTCAACAATAAAACTCACCTTTGTGGCTAGGTTTTATTCATTAGCAGAAAATTTTATTTATAATATTAGACTTCCCCATCAATTATTAAAAATCAGTTGCCTTGGGCTTCCCTGGTGGCGCAGAGGTTGAGAGTTCGCCTGCCGATGCAGGGGACACGACGGGTTCGTGCCCCGGTCCGGGAAGATCCCGCATGCCACGGAGCGGCTGGGCCCGTGAGCCATGGCCGCTGAGCCTGCGCGTCCGGAACCTGTGCTCCGCAACAGGAGAGGCCACAACAGTGAGAGGCTCGCGTACCGCAAAAAAAAAAAAAAAAAAAAAAAAAAAAAATCAGTTGCCTATATTTGCAGAGTCTATTTCTGGGCTCTTTATTATTTTTTATTTTATTTTATTTTATTTTACTGAAGTATAGTTGATTTACAATGTTGTATTCTATACAGCAAAGTGACTATGTATATAGTTATATATATGTATATATATACTTTTATATAGATATTAAAAATATATACTTTTTTATGTTAGAAACCATTACGGTTTCTAACAAGATATTGAATATAGTTCCCTGTGTTACACAGTAGGAGCTCGTCGTTCATCCATTCTATATATAATAGTTTGCATCTGCTAATCCCAAACTCCCATTCCTTCCCTTCCCTACCCCTCCTCCTCTTGGCAACTGTAAGTCTGTTCTCTATGTCTGTGAGTCTATTTCTGTTTTGTAGATAGGTTAATTTGTGTCATATTTTAGATTCCACATATAAGTGGTATTATATGGTATTTGTCTTTCTCTTTCTGACTTACTTCACTTAGTATGATCATCTCTAGGTCCATCCATGTTGCTGCAAATGACATTATTTCCTTCTTTTCGATGGCTCAGTAATATTCTATTGTATATATGTACCACATCTTCTTTATCCATTCATCTATTGATGGACATTTAAGTTGCTTCCATGTCTTGCCTATTTTAAATAGTTCTGCTATGAACATAGGGATGGATCTATCTTTTTGAATTATAGTTTTATCTGGATATATGCCCAGGAGTGCGACTGCTGGATCCCATGGCAACTCTTATTTTTAGTTTTTTGAGGAAACTCCATACTGTTTTCCACAGTAGCTGCACCAATTTACATTCCCATCAACAGTGTAAGAGGGTTCCCCTTTCTCCACACCTCTCTAACGTTTGTTGTTTGTAGAGATTTTAATGATGGGCATTCTGACTGATGTGAGGTGGTACCTCACTGTAGTTTTAATTTGCAGTTCTCTAATAGCGATGTTGAGCATCATTTCATGTGCCTATTGGCTAACTGTCTCCTTTGGAGAAATGTCTATTTAGGTCTTCTGCCCATTTTTCGATTGGGTTGTTTGTTTGTTTGTTGTTGAGTTGTATGAGCTGTTTGTATATTTTGGAAATTACGCCCTTGTCAGTTGCATCGTTTGCAAATATTTTCTCCCATTCCGTAGGTTGTCTTTTCATTTTGTTTATGGTTTCCCTTGCTGTGCAAAATATTGTAAGTTTGATTAGGTCCAGTCTGTTTATTTTTGTTTTTATTTCTATTGCCTTGGGAGACTGACCTAAGAAAACATTGGTACAATTGATGTCAGAGAATGTTTTGCCTATGATCTCTTCTAGGAGTTTTATGGTGTCATATCTTATGTTTAGGTCTTTAAGCCATTTTGAGTTTATTTTTGTACATGGTGTGAGCATGTGTTCTAACTTAATTGATTTATATGCAGCTGTCCAACTTTCCCAGCACTACTTGCTGAGGAGACTATTTCCCATTGTTTATTCTTGCCTCGCTTGTTGAAAATTAATTGACCGTAGGTGTGTGGGCTTTTTTCTGGACTCTCTATTCTGGTCCATTGATCTGTATGTGTGTTTTTGTGCCAATACCACCCTGTTTTGAATACTGTAGCTTTGTAGTATTGTCTGAAGTCTGGGAGGGTTATGCCTCCTGGTTTGTTTTTTTTCCTCAGGATTGCTTTGGCACTTCTGGGTCTTTTATTGTTCCATATAAATTTTAGGATTATTTGTTCTAGTTCTGTGGAAAATGGCATGGGTAATTTGATAGGGATTGCATTAAGTCTGTAGATTGCTTTGGGTAGTATTGCCATTTTAACAATATTAATTCTTCCAATTCAAGAGCATGGGTTATCTTTCCATTTTTTTGAACCATCTTTAACTTCCTTTATTAATGTTTTGTAGTTCTCAGCATATAAGTCTTTCACCTCCTTGGTGAGGTTTATTTCTAAGTATTTTTGATACGATTTTTAAGGGATTATTTGTTTACATTCCCTTTCTGATATTTCATTGTTAGTGTAAAGAAATGCAACCAACTTCTGTAGTTAATCTTGTATCCTGTTATCTTGCTAAATTTGTTTATCAGTTCTAGTAGTTTTTGTGTGGAATCTTCTGGGTTTTCTATACATAGTATCATGTCATTTGTGTATAATAACACTTTTACTTCTTCCCTTCCAATTTGCATACATTTTCTTTCTCTTGTCTGACTGCTGTGGCTAGGACTTCTAATACTATGTTGAAGAGAAGTGGTGAGAGTGGGCATCCTTGTCTTGTTCCAGATTTTAGGGGGAAGGCTTTCAGCTTTTCACTGTTGAGTATTATATTGGCTGTAGGTTTGCCATAAATAGTTTTTATTATGTTGAGATATGTTCCCACTATACTCATTTTCATGAGGGTTTTTATCATGAATGGATGTTGAATTTAATCAAATGTTTTTCTGCATCTATTGAGTTGATCATGTGGTTTTTGTCCTTTCTTTATTTGATGTGGTGTATCACATTGATTGATTTGTGTATGTTGAACCATCACAGTTGTGATTTCTTCTCTTTCATTTCTGATTTTGTTTATTTGTGTCTTCTCTCTTTTCTTCTTGGTGAGCCTGGACAGAGGTTTGTCAATTTTGTTTACCCTTTCAAAGAACCAGCTCTTGGTTTTATTGATTTTTCTAATTGTTTTTTTAATCTGTATTTTATTTATTTCCTCTCTGATCTTTATTATCTCCTTCCTTCTGCTGACTTTAGGTTTTGTTTGTTCTCCTTTTTTAATTCTTTTAGGTGGTAGGTTAGGTTATTTATTTGAGATTTATCTTGTTTCTTAAAGAAGGCCTGTATCACTATGAACTTTCCTCTAAGAACTGCTTTTGCTGCATCCCATAGATTTTGAATGGTTGTATTTTTATTGTCATTTGCCTCAAAGTATTTTTAAATTTCTTCTTTGGTTTCATTGTTGACCCATTGGTTTTTTAGTAGCATGTAGTTTAGTCTCCATGTAAATTTAAGAGTACAGAAATTATTTCAAGCATCTTTTATGACCACAATGGCATGAAACAAGAAATCAACCACAGAAAAAGAAAAAGAGAACAAACATCTTATGACCATAGCAGAGCCCAAAAGGAAGAGAATGATGTTCTCTTTATGTCTGGCAAGGGCTCAACCAATGAGAGACTGTCACAACTCAGCCAATGAAAAGCCACTGTTCTTCAAAATCTTAATTCCTCCAGTCGACTCTTTGTTTACTATAGCCCTTTTAACTTCTTTTCTCCCTCTTTATTTATTTTTTAATTTTTAAAAAAGTTTTATACACTTTTTAAAGGTTACTTTCCATTTACAGTTATTACAAAATGTTGGCAGTATCCCCCATGTTGTATAATACATCACTGAGCCTATCTTTCACTCCATAGATTGTACCTCGCACTCCTCCTTCACCTCTCTTAAAAGAGTTCTCCTCTCCTTGCTGGGCAGGGGACTTGCATGTGACTTGCCATGGTTGCAGACTCCAAATTGCAATCTCTTGAGGATCCAAAATAAACCCATTTTTGCTGGAGAAATAAATGGCAGTCTATTTGTTTTAGGTCAACATAGTTTTATAGTGTGTCTTCAAAGTAGATAGAACTTAGTTCGCTTTCAGAATTGTTTATGCTATCCTAGTTTCTTTGCACTTCTACATAAATTTTAGAATTTTCTTGCTGATACCTACCAAAAAAAGTGCTAGGGTTTAGATTTAATTGTCTTGACTCTACAGATCAAACTGGAGAGAATCGATGTTTTAACAATATTGAGTCGTCCAATTCATGATCACAGAATAGAACTCCATTTATTTTGGTCTTTTATATTCCTTTCATCAGTTTACTGTAGTTTTCAGCATATAGATCCTGCATACAATTTTTTATCATTTAAACTGGTAGAGCTTTTCTCACTTTGGGCGGGCTGTGTGTCACAATTATGCTGTCTTCTGCTCCTTATCCTGTTTTTTCACTAGTCATGCTCAATCTGTATTTTTCAATGAATTTTATAATCTAAATCATCTTCTTTTAATTAATTTTGATATCATTTCCTTTTTCTAATAAAATAGATCCGTACTGTCTACTCAACACTTTGTAATTATAAAAAAAAAATTGGAAAAAACCCAGTGTCTTTGAGTAAGGTGAATGAAGAATTTGTGGTATATTCATGTGTATTAAAAGGTACATGGAAACGTATTAAAAAACAAAAAGTAGTTAGGAGTGCTCCACAGACCAGAGCTAGGGACAAGGTTTTTATACAGAAGACATGGCTCATCTTCCCCAAGAGTCCATTTTACTCAATGATTTGTGGAACATTATGTCTTTTTTAAAAATTTTATTGGAGTATAGTTGATTTACAATGTTGTATTAGTTTCAGGTGTACAGCAAAGTGATTCAGTTATACATATACATACATTCATTCTTTTTCAGATTCTTTTCCATATAGGTTATTACAGAATACTGAGTAGAGTTCCCTGTGCTATACAGTAGGTCCTTGTTGGTTATCTAATTTATACATAGTAATGTGTGTATGTTAATCCCAAGATCCTAATTTATTCCCCTTGCCACGTTTCCCCTTTGGTAACCATAGGTTTGTTTTTGAAATCTGTGAATCTGTTTGTTTTATAATAAGTTCATTTATATCATTTTTTTCAAAATTATATTCCACATGAGTGATATCATATGATATTTGTCTTTCTCTGTCTGAATTACATCACTTAGTATGATAATCTCTAGGTCCATCCATGTTACTGCAAATGGCATTAGTTCATTCTTTTTTATGGCTGAGTAATATTCCATTGTCTCTATGTACCAGTTCTTTATCCATTCATCTGTCGATATACATTTAGGTTGCTTCCATGTCCTGGTATTGTGACTAGTGCTGCCATGAACATTGGAGTGCATGTATCTTTTTGAATTATGGTTTTCTCCTGATATACACCCAGGAGTGGGATTGCCAGATCTTATGGTAGCTCTGTTTTTTGTTTTTTAAGGAACTTCCCTACTGTCCTCCGTAGTGGCTGTTACAATTTACCTTCCCACCAACAGTGTAGTTGGGTTCCATTTTCTCCATGCCCTCTCTAGCATTTATTGTTCACAGACTTTTTGATGACTGGTGCCAGAGGATACCTCATTTTAGTTTTGATTTGCATTTCTCTAATCATTAGCAATGCTGAGCATCTTTTCATGTGCTTTTTTTTTTTTTTAAACAGTGTGAGTAAAATTTACCTCTTGAAATTGGCTTCTTGAAAGTTGGCCCTGTTTTGAATTCCTTTTTGATTACCTACCACAGGACATTTCTTAAGGGCAGGTATATTTATAGCCCCGCAGGTCTTGTTAAGACGAAGTACCCATAAGCACCAGTTTTAAAGTTTTTGTTGTGAGAAATGGCTACAAGGCAGCAGCATTTCTATATGCCCCACTCTGGCAACTTGGGCAACCAGAGCCTTAGGAAATTTGTGTTCCTGGGTTATCAGAGTGGAATGTGCTAGAAGAAACTCCCGAGGGCTTGTGTCTCATTACTTCTTCCCCCTTACCCTTCACCCACCAAACAAACCCCAACCCTGCAAAACCACTACATTGAGGGTGCTGTCATCTGTAGGTGGGGCAAGTGTAAGGAAGGAGGATGGAGGTGGGAACCCCACCACCAGGAGACGTGGAGACCAGGTGACTTTTCAAAGCTCTTCCAGACCAGAGGGTCCACCCTTCTTTGGGTGCAATGGGCTTGGTTTAGCTTTTGAAGGGCCTTCCTGGATCTGGAGCTTGTGGTCCCATCCAGAGTGGACCAGGCACTACAGGTCCAAGGGGGGCTCATTTGCTGGTACATCCTCCCCAGCTCCCTCAGCCCCATGAGAGTCCAGCCTTGCGACCCAAGCCTGCTCAGGCTCCAGAGGATGTGACACCAGCCCAGGTCACCAAGGCCTGAGGAGAATAGAGTAGGCATTTCTTTCCTTTTTAAAAAAAATTTTATTTTCTGTTGGAGTATGGTTGATTTACAATGTTGTGTTTTTATGAGGTGTACAGTAACTTGATTCAGTTATACATATACATGTACCTATTCTTTTTCAGATTCTTTTCCCACATAGGTTATTACAGACTGTTGAATAGAGTTCCCTGTGCTGTACAGTAGGTCCTCGTTGATTATCTATTTTATATATAGTAGTGTATATGTGTTAATGCCAACCTCCTAATTTATTTCTCCCCCCCTCAACTTCCCCCTTCGGTAACGCTAAGTTTCTTTCCTAAGTCTGTGAGTCTGTTTTTGTTTTGTCAATTAGTTCATTTGTATCCGTTTTTAGATTCCACACGTAAGCAATCTCATATGATATTTGTCTTTCTCTGTCTGACTTACTTCCCTTAGTGTGATCATCTCTAGGTCCATCCATGTTGCTGTAAATGGCTTTATTTCATTGTTTTTTATGGCTGAGTAATATTCCATTGTATGTATGTACCACATCTTCTTTATCCATCCATCTGTCCGTGGACATTTAGGTTGCTTCTGTGTCTTGGCTGTTGTAAATAATGCTGCAGTGAACGTTGGGGTCCATGCATCTTTCCGAACCATGGTTTTCTCTGGACATATGCTCAGGAGTGGGACTGCCAGATCATATGGTAGCTTTGTTCTTAGTTTTTGTTAAGGAACCTCCACACAGTTTTCCATAGTGGCTGTATCAATTTACGTTCCCACCAACGGTGCAAGAGGGTTCCCTTTTCTCTACACCCTTTCCAGCATTTATTGTTTGTAGACTTTTTAATGATGGCCATTTTGACTGGTGCTAGGTGATACCTCATTGTAGTTTTGAATTACATTTCTCTGATAGTGATGTTGAGACATTATGTCTTTGAAATATGACAACATCACAACTTCATTGTGGAGTAGATAATAATAGTTAATGCTTACGTGCACCAGTCTCTGTTCTAATGCTTTGAAAACAGTAACTCTATTTTTATAGTAATTCTTACTATAGGTAGGTCCTGTCATTACCCATTTTACATGGTAAGAAACCAAAGTAATAAAATGATTAAAAGGTTCATGCCATGTCAGTCTTGTGGAGCTGAACAATAATTTCAACCAAACCAAGGGGATCTGACTCCAGAGGTCCCAATTTTAATGATTTTGTTAGAATATTTAGACAAAATATGACATTTCAAAGGCATTTCATCTTTCTGGTGACACACCAGCACCAGGGCTATCATTATTCTATTGTCTGCCCAGCAGGCATGGAGCGGGGAAGATTCGAGGACAGTTTCAGCAGGACCGATTGCACGGGCTGCATGCAGAGTGAGTTTTTAGCATCAGGGGTGTGTGTGTGTGTGTTTGTGTGTGTGTGTGTGTGTGTAAAGAGTGAGAGAGCACACATTTCACACCGTGTGCAATTTTAGCTTAATTAGAATAGGAAGACTATTAACAAGCTATTTTTAAATGCACCAAAGATCAGGAGGTGTATTAGAACTAAATTACACCGTGTGAGGCTGATTCGCAGGCCATGTAATGGGGGAAGGTTCACAATCTTGTCTTTATCTGCAGTTTGCAAAGTAGGCCCGAAAGCCATAGCCCCACACCCACAGTCTGGAGCTATAATTATCCAAGTAAAAAAAGAAAAACTAATTGGAAATGTGATAAGCAACGATTAGGCAGCCTATTTCAGAAGGAAAATGAACAGAATTGCAGATGCCAACTGTGGTGACTTTTGTGAAAAAGGATGGACACGCTTGCTTAGACGAAAACTTCTCTGTCACCCTGGGAAGGGTTTTCCCTCGGGAATAGACTATTAGTGTACACCCTGTCACTTGCATAGGGAGCTTAAAACAAAAACCACCACTGCAAACTAGGAACTGCCAGGCAGAGAGCGCCTGCATTCCAAAGCTGCTGACGGGTGCAAGGACCAGGACCCCGCTGAGGGCACTTGGAGACTTCCTGCCAACCGGGAATGCTCCTGACTTTGAGGTAGCCAAGACTGAAATAACCCGGGTAAAACAGAGCCTGTAAGGGGGGGCGTCAGAGGACCTTGGCTCCTGTTTTGGCTGGAGCACTTGGGCTGGAGCCCAGAGTCCATGTGCCTTTGAGGAATGACTTTTGCTCCCTGATGGCCACCCTGGCCCCTCCAGTGTGCACTGCATGTTCCTCCTGTGGATTTGACACTAACGAATCAGACCTCGAGCATTCCAGGACTCCACCTTGCCCTTCAACTCCAGCTTCACCTTGCGTTCAAGGTCTACATGCGGGCTCTGGAGTCTGACTGCTTCAGTTCCAATCCTGGCCTTAAGACCGCTCACTGTGGGACTCAGTAATACCTTGCTCCCTGCCTGTTTCCTCACCACTTATATGGAGGTAAGACTACCTCACAGGTTGGTGGTGAAGATTAAAGCAGATAAAGATGGTAAAACACAGAGAATGGTGTTTGGTGCTTCCCAAGTGCTCCATGAATATTAGCAATTCATACGGATTTGCTTCCTTGTGGGGAGCACGCCAACCTCATCATTCATATTCCCAGCCCCTGCAGTTGCCAAAAATAAGGACCGTTATCTACTTAATGCATTTTAAAAAGTCAACTCAAGTTTTTAAACCCAGCTATATTTCAAGCAATAATATTTGTGAAAGCCCAGGGTCAATGTGTTTATTTTTTCTAATACATGTTAAAATAAAAACAGACCCACTAAAATAATGTTTTTAAAGGTTGGCACAATCTGAAACCGTCTGAAGGAGTGGGCACACTCCACACATTAGGCAACACTATTTGCTCGTCCTCCAGTTGTGCTCTCGGCAAGAATTTAGACAGCACTTCTCATGTGAGTGGAAGCAAGTGGAGCAACAGAGATAAGAACACACCTTCCTTGTTCCCACTGTGCAGACAGACCCCTGGGGGTGGTGGTGGATGAGAACAATGATGGTGCTATGGGGATGTTTCATGGTGGTGCAGCCCTCTCATCCTGCTGGGCAGGCCAGATCCCTCAGGAGACAATACGAGAAAAGAACCAAGCATCATTCCAAAGTATTATTTCAAATTTGAGGTCCAGAACAACTTGGCTTTTCAAGCAGACCTACCTCCGTGAGACCCTAGGCTTCTTACTGGAGTCCTCCGAGTGTGATTTCTCATCTGTAAAATGGGCACAGTACCTACCTCATGGACCTAGTCTCGGCAGGTGCTCAGTGAATGGGCGTCCTCCCCAGATGACCAGTACTCACCCAGGACAGGAGCTTCCCTGTGCTCCAGGCCGGCAGTGTGTGTCCACTTCTCTGTGTTGTTAACGCCCTCTAGGATGTATCTCAGTATCGGCCTCTTTGGAAAGCAGCCCTGGCACACTAAACCAACCGAATACTGGCCAGTATGCACTGAAGGCTTTCCAAGTTCAAGATGCAACACCAAAAGCCTTGCCAGTATTCCTTACCACAGTGGTCACTGGTATGGGATGAAACCTGTAAAATCCCATTGTACATATAATTAAACTGAGGCATGGAGAGCGTAAGTAATTTGCCCAGGTCACACAGGTGGTAAATGGAGGAGCAGGAAACTGCTAAGATTAGTAACCTCTAAAACTGCCAAGCTACTAGTTAAGACAGCACTACAACTAATGCCCGCAGTAGTATAGGACCCCGTCATCCAGATAAGTGATTCTCAGCCGAGAGTGATGATTTTTGTCCCCCAGAGGACATGTGGCAATGTTTGGTGACATTTCTGGTTGTTGCAGCTATGGGGCGGGTGCACTGCTGGTGGGAGTGCACATACTGGTGCAGCCACTATGGAGACGAGCAGTGTGGACAGTCCTCAAGAAGTTAAAGATAGAGCTACCACACAATCCAGCAATTCCACCTCTTGGTATTTATCTGAAAAAAGTGAAGACATTAACTTGAAAACATATCTGTGCCCCATGTTCACTGCAGCATTATTTACGAAAGCCAAGATAGCCATGCAACTTGTGTCCATTGATGGATGAATGGATAAAAAAAGTGGCGCATGTATACAATGGAATGTTTTTCAGCCATAAAACATAAAATCTTGCCATTTGTGACAACATGGACAGAACTTGAGGGCATCACGCTTAGTGAAATAAGTCAGGAAAAGGCTAATACCATATGATCTCACTTATATGTGGAATTGGAAAAAAACAAAACGAGATTCAGAGAACAGGCTGGTGGTGGCCAGAGGCAGGGGGTGGGGAGTGGATGAAATGGGTGAAGGGGGTCAGAAGGTACAAACTTACAGTTGATAACATAAATAAGTCCTGGGGATGTAATGTGTGACAGCATGGTGACGATACTTAATAATACTGTGCTGCATATTTGAAAGTTGCTAAGAAAGTCGATCTTAAACGTTCTCATCACAAGAAAAAAAAATCCTGTAACTCTGTATGATGACGGATATTAACCAGACTTACTGTGATCACTTCACAGTACATACAAATATTGCATCATTATGTTGTATACCTGAAACATACAATGTCGTATGTAAATTATACCTCAATGAAAAAGCTCCAAGTGGGATGGGCTGGCTGGGTAGAAAGGAAGAGGGAGGAAGCGTGACACATGGCGGGGGGGGGGGGCGGGGGGGGAGATAGCGGCAGCCTGTTAATTGAGAGGAGTGGGGACGGAGAAGTGGGCATGCGCGGAGCCGGCTGCGCACCCCGCGAGAAGCCATGTGTGGATGCGGGCCGCTACCGGGACCCGGGGACAGAGGAGATGGTGGTTGGGGACGTAGAGGGACACGGTGCCAGACCTGGGATAAGGGGCAAGCCACCACCAGCATCTGCCACGTCTCCCAGTACTGAAGTGACTGCTTTTTTAAAAACAGGGACCTGACACTGTCAGTTGAAGAAGACAATGAATATGGAAGAGTTGGAGAGGATTTGTCTTGTGGCTTTTTCTGCACAAACTGCAAAATAACCAAATGAGGCTCGTGGACCCCTATGAATAGGAACAGGAGGCAGGAAGCTGACCTGAGTATTTTTGTTTTATTCAATTGAATAAACATTTTATTTATATAAAAGACAAACAATGCATAGAATGAAAATAAGTGCTTGACACAGTTGATATAAAAAGAGTATATAGCATTCACATTCCTATTTTAATAAATGAGTACTGGTGAAGTGTTCCATAAAAGAATAAAACTTTCCCTTTATGTAGAGTAGTGAAAAAAGTCAGTATTTTTAGGAACTACAGAATGATATTCCTTGGTCTTTTTCTTGAATAAGGGAAACAAACATAAAACAAGCCACAGTATCATCTGACACTACATTCCAGTTTATGCTGATGACCACCCAGAAGTGATAAAGCTCTTTTGACTCTTGGAAGATCCCATAATGGACCAGTATTCTAGAAATTCACCACTAGAGGTCAATGAGCAACAGCTATTGGGACGGCCTCACCAGCCCTAAAGTGCAGGGGATTTCTGGGCACTTCCACGGCATTGCGGGTCAAACTACCTTAACTCTCTCAGCCCACCCCACAGAGCAGGGTTCCTAAAAGTTCCAACTAATCCCAAACTTCAACATATCTGCTAAAACCCCAATGAGATGAGACCTTCCAAAACCCAAGTAGAGCTGGTCACTGCCAGTCCCTCTCCAATATTCCTATTTGGCTGAAAATAAGCTTCAAAAACATTTTTTAAAAATTGTTATTTGCAGCATTAACACTTGTTTGTGGATTAACGAGTTTCCTATGGAGTAGTAAAGCACATTCTTTGTTCTTGTCCATGTGGACACAGATTTCCTAACTGTATGTGGGACTCCTGTGTCCCACATTCAAATTCTGCAAAGGTTGGGAAGGCAGGTGTGACTGAGAGCAGTAACCATGACAGCTTCTTGGAGTAAAGGGCTCCCTCTGAAAGCAGAGGGGGAAGCTCTTAAAATACAAGCAAAAGAGATGTGGGTTAACAGGGACCGCCCAGAGGAGGTCCCCGTTAGTCCAAAAGAAGGCCAGCTTCAAATCTTAACCCCAGGAAGGGAATCAAAATCATACTCTATAGCCAGAGAAGGAGTGCGTGGATGCACATTTCTCACAGGGGCCCTTGGTTGGAAGCAGGTTTAATTCCCAGACTAGGGTGGGAGTGGGTGGAAAATACAAACGTTCATGGCGGAAGTGAGCAGCTTTCTAAGAGTGTCCACACCTGCATCTGTGAATGATGCGGACCAGAGAGAACTGGAAACCATCTGCTCTCTAGAATTACTTGAGGATCCAAAATTTTTTTTTTTTTTTTTTTTTTTTGCAAAATCTCCAAGTATTTAAAAAGTGCCTCGATTTTGTTAAACACTGTGCTGGCCAAGCAAAACACACGTTCAGAGTGCCTGAGGAGACTCCTGATGTGGCAGTGCTGTGCTGCTCAAATACTTTCCCCTTGGCCGAAATGTGCTCGAGTCCCCTGAAGCCCAGAGCATAGAACCTACTAGTGTTGCATAGAAAGCTGGAGACTGAAACCAAGAGTGATAAAAAATACTAAACATAAAGAACCTGGAAGGGAGACCTGTTCCCTTTTAGGAAACAGGGAACAGTAACATAGGTATGGGGGGGAATTTTTAAAAAAATAATAATTTCTTATTAGTAGAAGGTGTGGCAATTTCACGGGTGGGGAAATGTGTCCTGATTTTTCTGTAGCCTGTGAAGGTAAAACATGGGGCTTAAAACATTTAAGCAATTAAAATGGGGCAAAATTTCTGAACTAGCTGAGGAAGGAGGTTCACAAACCAGAGGTGGGTCGTGAAGCTCCGGTGACAAGTCCAGGAGAGATGATGGCACACGGGGACCCCAGGGTCTGGTCCCCAAACGGTGCCACTCCAATCAGCTCCATGGCCAGAACAGGACCCAGTACAGGGAATTATTACTTTGCAAAAGCAAGTGCAACTTGGCCACAGCAGGCTCTGAGACCTGGAGTCTGTCTGAAGGCAATGACCGCCCCCCCGCCCCCCCAACCCCTGTGTGCTCAGAGGCCCAGCACACAAGTGACTGCCAAGTGCTGAGGCTTCCCCAGAGCCCCTCCTTCTGTGCTCAGTGCCAAGCTCGCCCATCCAACCCATTTCTTGGGCATATTTGATCTTTTTCCTCACCTCTTTCTAGAGTATGGCTGTATAGATAGATATAGACATATATAGATATATATAAAACATAGCTATTCCATATTTATATACAGGCATTAATAAAGTGCAAATGTTATTGGCTATTGTAAAAATCAATCTCATTTCCTGAGGAAGTGCTAACACAGCTTATCCTATGACAAAGTCAAAGACATAGGACGCTTCCTGTCACCCCCTCCCCAGCTCGGGGGGGAGGGAGCGGCCCCGGGGTTCCAGGAAGCATCGTTCAGGGGCAGCTTCCTGCTGCCTCTGTTCTTTGGCCACAGGGGCAGCCATACTCGGCCGGCTGCCGGAAGAGCTATTTGGTAGTGTTCAGGGAGCCGTCTTCGGGAATCTTCTCCTCCGAACTGCTCCTGCCCGAGAGTCTGTCCAGATGCTCCAGCTCACTGAAGCGCTCGGCCACACACTGCGCCGTGAGCCGGGCCTCGGGGTCGTGGTCCCAGCACTCGGCCAGCGTCTCACACACCATCTGGATGCCCTGCAGGGGGAGAGGGTCCACAGGCCTCTGAGAGGGGATGGCGGCTCCTGGGGGCAAGGCAGCCCCTGCCTTGTCTCTGCCACCATCGCTCTGTCCCCGCCTGCAGGCCAGTCCCCAGCACCATCTGACTGCAGCTGCAGGCGGCCAACGTTCCGGGGCCATCTGATCATAGGAAGTGGGGAAATGAAGACACAGCACAAGGCCCCCCGGTAGGCTTCTGGGGCACAGCAGCATCCCCAATCCTGAAAATTTCCGTGAAGTGGGCTTCTAATGCCATTTCACACCTTTCTGTTTGGTGGGGAGGGGCACAGCTTTAGGCTTTACTGTTGAGGGCAGTTTTAGGTTCATAGCAAAATCAAGTGGAAATTACAGAGAGTTTCTATATACGCCCTCCACCCTCACGGACAACCTCCCCCGCCATCAACACCTTGCATCTGTGTGGTGCACTTGTTAAAATCGGTGAACCAACACTGACACGTCACTATCAACCAAAGTCAACCAGAACACGGTTCACGGTAACGTACAGGACGTGGATTCTGGCAGATGTGTCCATCATCACAGTGTCCACAGAAGGCCACTGCCCTAAACAGCCTCTGTGCTCCGCCTCGTCACCCCTCCTTCCTTCCCCCTCAGCCCCTGACCACCACTGATCTGCTTATTGTCTTAATGGTTTTGCCTTTTCCAGAGATTCTTAAGAGCTGGAATCATGTACACATTTCTATGTAAACAGGACTGAATATCTGAGTGAAGTCCAGGCATTGGTCTGGTTGCATTTTCTGGGTTCAAGTCCCATCTTCCAGCAGCTGCTGAGGAGACCCTCTGCTAGGCCCCTCCTCTCCTGCATCAGGCTGGACCCTGTCTGTCTTTGTAGGTCCTGCAGGCTGTTTCAGAGAGTTCAACCTAACCCCATAAAGGCCCCATTCAAAAGGCCCATCCAGAAAACGCTGCCCACAATGCGTGACAAGGGTCTTCTTTCATGGCTTTAATTTTTATTTTGCATTGCAAATATTTTTGTTATTTCAAGTCATTTTTTGGAACTAAAGCAGGCACAGATTAACTAGAGAGCCCGATAGGCGGAAATAGACTGTGCTCTTGCCAATCAGGGGCCCAGCCCTATCACTGGTGTCCCCTCACACGAGTGGCCAGGTGGGATGGATCAGTCCCAACTCTGCCCTGAGAATGGCACTTTCCTGTCTGCAGTCTAACCAACAACTTTCCCCACACACCTAGGAACCTGACCCTCCCTTCCTGCCCTGTGAGTGAGTTCATGATGTTGAATTAATTGTGTAATTCACCTAATTGGTGGTATTGATTGATGGCCCTGTTAAAGAGTGGAGTGTTATTGTTGGTACACAAGTAACATTTATTTTTTTCTGGCACTGTAATTACAGGCAGTAAATTAAATAAAATATTGAGCATTAACTTGAAATAAATAGGGCAACAAATCTCATTAAGAGAAAAAAATGTATTATGCAAATTCTTTCCAGAATTTTATCATCATGAATAATGGCTTCATTAGAAGAACTGTACAGCAGAGGAGGCAACAAGAGTTTGAAAGAAGCAATACTAGTGCCTTCTGATTTCAGAGTGAGCACAAAATAGTCTTGCATTTTCAAAGTCAAAGAGGCCCTCCTGAAACCCAGGGAGAAGCCCTGGGCCACGGCCTTGTCCACGCTCTCCCCCGGCTTTATCAGGGTCTGTCCGCTGAAGTGGCTCTTGGCCAGGGCTGGCACACACCAGGCTTCCTGCTCCATCTGTCTCCTTGATTGCACCTGACTTGTGGTTTCTGTTTCTTATCTGAATTATTTGCCTTGCCCTTAGGAAACCTATGACTTAGCCCCAGCCTTCCCTGGGTAAGGGAATTCAGCCAAAGGCGGCCATAAAAGGTTTACGTCAATGGGAAGGACAGTCTTGTCAGTGAGCTATGGGCACAAGGCCCCTCTCCCTCATTCACGGCTCTTCCCTGCTGTGCCTGACAGTCCCCAGCTCTCACAACCTATGCCTCCTTCTTTTCCTCTGATTGGGGGCATTTTGATGAGGGGAATTTGGATAGGTCTCCCTGTATGTCAGAACCACTGCCCTGCTATGGATGGATGGCCTTACCTACCATTGCTTAAAAAGAAAAAAAAAAGAAGCCATTAGGAAGTTCTGGAAAGACAGATTTCCTCCTTGTTCCCTTGCCCTTTGCTCTTCTGTGCTTTCCTTTATCCCAGCCTCCTCCTTCTCGACACACCTGCCGCAGCATGAGCGCACAGCAGCCCCTTGCAGGCCAGCTGGCTGCCAAACACCCCTTCTTTCTCAGTAAGTATTTCCTGCCAGAGCTGAAGATTCCCAGAAGAAAACATTTGGAACCCAGAAGGGAACAAAACATAAACTCCCTATAAGAGGTGAGTGGCACAGGCTGCAAACTAAATATTTTAACTCAGAAGCAAGATGGCTTGGACAATATGACAAATGCCCATCAAACGATTCTGTGTGAGCCCTTTCTGAATGGTGGGTAGAACATGCAATAACAAGGTCATCCCACTTTACTGAAACTTCTTTATAAAGAAAAGTGAACAGGGTCATGGAAAACAAAGGGACCTGCCTCAGATTGATGCCCAATAGCCAGGAATTCTCTCCTACCTAAGATATTACTCTGGATGAACTTTACTTGCCCTTCGCAACAGTCACTCCTTACCTGGTGGTTGAGCCAGGAGCTGGGGATTTCGGGTCGTCCTCGATCCCTCAACACGTTGTCCTTCATGCTTTCGACACAGGGATGCTCCCGCACCTTGGAACCGAATGGAGGCTCATAATCCTTCACTTCTGTTGGAGAGAGCAGGCAAACACAGGGCCCTTGAGAAGGGTGTGCACAGCTAAGACACTGAGTGTGATGCACCTGTGATTATGCTAGGGGCAGTTTTTAATTCTTGTGGGTTCAAATATAAGGAAGGGTTGTGGAAGGAGCTTGAGAAGTATTCAACACATGACTGTTGAGTGCCCACGATGTCCTAACAGCTGGGGACAGAGCAGAGAACAAGACCAGCAAGGTCAGGGGATTCAGGTGTTAATGCAGACATCTCAATGGGGCGATCCTGGTTCTTGGGAGGTAGAAAAATCTTACATATTACAATGGTTTGTGGCCCTACAGAGGTCCACAGTACATAAATAGATTTCATATGTGGTATTAAATTTCCTGGGGAGATTCAGCCATAAAAAAAGGAATGAAATTCTGATAGATGCTACAATACAGATTATGCTTAGTGAAATAAGCCAGACACGAAAGGACAAATATTGTATGATTCCCCTTATATGAGGTACCTGGGACAGGCTAATTCACAGAGACACAGAGCAGAATAGTGGTTGCCAGGGGACGGGGGTAGAAGAGGTAGAGAGATATTGTTTAATAGGTACAGGGTTTCAGTTGGGGAGGATGAAAAAGTTCTGGAAATGGATAATGGTGATAATTACACAACACTGTGAATGTACTTAATGCTATCAAACTGTACCACTTAAGTTGTGAATTGTAACCACTTAAAAATGGCTAAACTGGTGAACTTTATATCATGTATAATTTTCCCACAGGGAGAAAAATCATGGGGAGTAGTGATTAAGAAAAAAATGTCTACAAAGGCTCCTTGCAATAGTAATAATGAAAAAGAGGTTCAGAAATGCTGTTTTAGATGACAGAGGAGAGAGACTGATAACACCAACAAACAGAATTTAAAAAGGTAACTTTCCTTCAGTGATACTTGCTAAAAAGAAAAAAAATGAAGGATGATGTAAACACTTCATTAGGACTTCAGGTTTCAACTAAGGACAAAATCTTTTCTTCTTTTTTTAAGGGAAATTCAGGTTGCTGATTTTCTTCTAATTTTTCTTATTGAAGTATAGTTAGTTGACTTACCATGTTGTATCAGTTTCAGGTATACAACATAGTAACTCAATATTTTTATGGATTATATTCCATGTAAATTTATCATAAAAAACTGGCTATATTTCCTGTGCTGTACATTACATCCTTGTAATTTATCTATTTTATACCTAGTAGTTTGTACCTCTTAATCCCCCTCACTCCTAACCCTTTTGGCAAGAAACCATAGTTTGTTCTCTGTATCTGTGAGTCTGTTTCTGTTTTGCTTGTTTTATTTTGTAGATCCCACATGTAAGTGAAATCAAGCAGTACTTGTCTTTCTGACTTATTTTACTAAGCATAATACCCTCCAGGACCATCCATGTTGTTGCAAGTGGCAAAATTTCATTCTTTTTTATGGCTAATATTCCGTTTTGTGTGTGTGTTGTGTGTACACACGTATACATTTTACTTTTGTATGTAGTATGAGAAAGTGTTCTAATTTCATTCTTTCGCATTTAACTGTCCAGTTTTCTCAGTACCACTTATTGAAGGGACTGTCTTTTCACCATTGTATATTCTTGCCTTCTTTGTTGTAGATTAATTGACCAAAAGTGTGTGGGTTTATTTCTGGGCTCACTATTCTGTTCCACTGAGCTGTGTTATATGTCTGTCTTTGTGCCAGTACCATACTGTTTTGATTACTGCTGCTTTGTAGTATAATATGAAGTCAGGGATTGTGATCCCTACAATTTTGTTCTTTTTTCTCAAGATTGCTTTGGCTATTCAGGGTCTTCTGTGGTTCCATACATGTTAGGATTATTTGTTCTAGTTCTATGAAAAATGTCATGGGTATTTTGATAGGGATTGCATTAAACCTGTAGATTGCTTTGAAGAGTATGGACATTTTAACAATATTAATTCTTTTATTCCATGAATATGGAATATCTTTCTATTTATCTGTATCATCTTCAATTTCCTTCTTCAATGGCTTATAGTATTTAGAGTACAGGTCTTTTACCTCCTTGGTTAAATTTTTTTTTTTTTTTTTTTTTTGCTTTATAACAAATTTAATCAGTTATACATATACATATGTTCCCATATCCCCTCCCTTTTGCGTCTCCCTCCCACCCTCCCTATCCCACCCCTCCAGGCGGTCACAAAGCACCGAGCTGATCTCCCTGTGCTATGCGGCTGCTTCCCACTAGCTATCTACCTTACGTTTGGTAGTGTATATATGTCCATGCTGCTCTTTCACTTTGTCACAGCTTACCCATCCCCCTCCCCATATCCTCAAGTCCATTCTCTAGTAGGTCTGTGTCTTTATTCCTGTCTTACTCCTATGTTCTTCATGACATTTTTTTTTTCTTAAATTCCATATATATGGGTCAGCATACAGTATTTGTCTTTCTCTTTCTGACTTACTTCACTCTGTATGACAGACTCTAGGTCCATCCATCTCATTACAAATAGCTCAATTTCATTTCTTTTTATGGCTGAGTAATATTCCATTGTATATATGTGCCACATCTTCTTTACCCATTCATCCGATGATGGACACTTAGGTTGTTTCCATCTCCGGGCTATTGCAAATAGGGCTGGTATGAACATTTTGGTACATGTCTCTTTTTGAATTATGGTTTTCTCAGGGTATATGCCCAGTAGTGGGATTGCTGGGTCATATGGTAGTTCTATTTGTAGTTTTTTAAGGAACCTCCATACCGTTCTCCATAGTGGCTGTACCAATTCACATTCCCACCAGCAGTGCAAGAGTGTTCCCTTTTTTCCACACCCTCTCCAGCATTTATTGTTTCTAGATTTTTTGATGATGGCCATTCTGACTGGTGTGAGATGATATCTCATTGTAGTTTTGATTTGCATTTCTCTAATGAGTAAAGATGTTGAGCATCCTTTCATGTGTTTGTTGGCAGTCTGTATATCTTCTGTGGAGAAATGTCTATTTAGGTCTTCTGCCCATTTTTGGATTGGGTTGTTTGTTTTTTTGTTATTGAGCTGCATGAGCTGCATATAAATTTTGGAGATTAAGCCTTTGTCAGTTGCTTCATTTGCAAATATTTTCTCCCATTCTGAGGGTTGTCTTTTGGTCTTGTTTATGGTTTCCTTTGCTGTGCAAAAGCTTTGAAGTTTCATTAGGTCCCATGTGTTTATTTTTGTCTTTATTTCCATTTCTCTAGGAGGTGGGTCAAAAAGGATCTTGATGTGATTTATGTCATAGAGTGTTCTGCCTATGTTTTCCTCTAAGAGTTTGATAGTGTCTGGCCTTACATTTAGGTCTTTAATCCATTTTGAGCTTATTTTTGTGTATGGTGTTAGGGAGTGATCTAATCTCATACTTTTACATGTCCCTATCCAGTTTTCCCAGCACCACTTATTGAAGAGACTGTCCTTTCTCCACTGTACATTCCTGCCTCCTTTATCAAAGATAAGGTGACCATATGTCCGTGGGTTTATCTCTGGGCTTTCTATCCTGTTCCATTGATCTATCTTTCTGTTTTTGTGCCAGTACCATACTGTCTTGATTACTGTAGCTTTGTAGTATAGTCTGAAGTCAGGGAGCCTGATTCCTCCAGCTAAATTTTTCGTTCTCAAGATTGCTTTGGCTATTCGGGGTCTTTTGTGTTTCCATACAAATTGTGAAATTTTTTTCTCTAGTTCTGTGAAAAATGCCCGTGGTAGTTTGATAGGGATTGCATTGAATCTGTAGATTGCTTTGGGTAGTAGAGTCATTTTCACAATGTTGATTCTTCCAATCCAAGAACATGGTACATCTCTCCATCTATTTGTATCATCTTTAATTTCTTTTCTCAGTGTCTTATAATTTTCTGCATACAGGTCTTTTGTCTCCTTAGGTAGGTTTATTCCTAGATATTTTATTCTTTTTGTTGCAATGGTAAATGGGAGTGTTTTCTTGATTTCACTTTCAGATTTTTCATCATTAGTGTACAGAAAAGCCAGAGATTTCTGTGCATTAATTTTGTATCCTGCTACTTTACCAAATTCATTGATTAGCTCGAGCAGTTTTCTGGTAGCATCTTTAGGATTCTCTATGTATAGTATCATGTCATCTGCAAACAGTGACAGCTTTACTTCTTCTTTTCCGATTTGGATTCCTTTTATTTCCTTTTCTTCTCTGATTGCTGTGGCTAAAACTTCCAAAACTATGTTGAATAAGAGTGGTGAGAGTGGGCAACCTTGTCTTGTTCCTGATCTTAGTGGAAATGGTTTCAGTTTTTCACCATTGAGGATGATGCTGGCTGTGGGTTTGTCATATATGGCCTTTATTATGTTGAGGAAAGTTCCCTCTATGCCTACTTTCTGCAGGGTTTTTATCATAAATGGGTGTTGAATTTTGTCGAAAGCTTTCTCTGCATCTATTGAGATGATCATATGGTTTTTCTCCTTCAATTTGTTAATATGGTGTATCACGTTGATTGATTTGCGTATACTGAAGAATCCTTGCATTCCTGGAATAAATCCCACTTGATCATGGTGTATGATCCTTTTAATGTGCTGTTGGATTCTGTTTGCTAGTATTTTGTTGAGGATTTTTGCATCTATGTTCATCAGTGATATTGGCCTGTAGTTTTCTTTCTTTGTGACATCCTTGTCTGGTTTTGGTATCAAGGTGATGGTGGCCTCGTAGAATGAGTTTGGGAGTGTTCCTCCCTCTGCTATATTTTGGAAGAGTTTGAGAAGGATAGGTGTTAGCTCTTCTCTAAATGCTTGATAGAATTCGCCTGTGAAGCCATCTGGTCCTGGGCTTTTGTTTGTTGGAAGATTTTTTATCACAGTTTCAATTTCAGTGCTTGTGATTGGTCTGTTCATATTTTCTATTTCTTCCTGATTCAGTCTTTGCAGGTTGTGCATTTCTAAGAATTTGTCCATTTCTTCCAGGTTCTCCATTTTATTGGCATAGAGTTGCTTATAGTAATCTCTCATGATCTTTTGTATTTCTGCAGTGTCAGTTGTTACTTCTCCTTTTTCATTTCTAATTCTATTGATTTGAGTCTTCTCCCTTTTTTTCTTGATGAGTCTGGCTAATGGTTTATCAATTTTGTTTATCTTCTCAAAGAACCAGCTTTTAGTTTTATTGATCTTTGCTATCGTTTCCTTCATTTCTTTTTCATTTATTTCTGATCTGATCTTTATGATTTCTTTCCTTCTGCTAACTTTGGGATGTTTTTGTTCTTCTTTCTCTAATTGCTTTAGGTGCAAGGTTAGGTTGTTTATTCGAGATGTTTCCTGTTTCTTAAGGTGGGATTGTATTGCTATAAACTTCCCTCTTAGAACTGCTTTTGCTGCATCCCATAGGTTTTGGGTCGTTGTGTCTCCATTGTCATTTGTTTCTAGGTATTTTTTAATTTCCTCTTTGATTTCTTCAGTGATCACTTCGTTATTAAGTAGTGTATTGTTTAGCCTCCATGTGTTTGTATTTTTTACAGCTCTTTTCCTGTAATTGATATCTAGTCTCATAGCATTGTGGTCGGAAAAGATACTTGATACAATTTCAATTTTCTTAAATTTACCAAGGCTTGATTTGTGACCCAAGATATGATCTATCCTGGAGAATGTTCCATGAGCACTTGAGAAAAATATGTATTCTGTTGTTTTTGGATGGAATGTCCTATAAATATCAATTAAGTCCATCTTGTTTAATGTATCATTTAAAGCTTGTGTTTCCTTATTTATTTTCATTTTGGATGATCTGTCCATTGGTGAAAGTGGGGTGTTAAAGTCCCCTACTATGATTGTGTTACTGTCGATTTCTCCTTCTATGGCTGTTAGTATTTGCCTTATGTATTGAGGTGCTCCTATGTTGGGTGCATAAATATTTACAATTGTTCTATCTTCTTCTTGGATCGATCCCTTGATCATTATGTAGTGTCCTTCTTTGTCTCTTCTAGTAGTCTTTATTTTAAAGTCTATTTTGTCTGATATGAGAATTGCTACTCCAGCTTTCTTTTGGTTTCCATTTGCATGGAATATCTTTTTCCATCCCCTTACTTTCAGTCTGTATGTGTCTCTAGGTCTGAAGTGGGTCTCTTGTAGACAGCATATATATGGGTCTTGTTTTTATATCCATTCAGCCAATCTGTGTCTTTTGGTGGGAGCATTTAGTCCATTTACATTTAAGGTAATTATCGATATGTATGTTCCTATTCCCATTTTCTTAATTGTTTTGGCTTCGTTATTGTAGGTCTTTTCCTTCTGTTGTGTTTCTTGCCTAGAGAAGTTCCTTTAGCATTTGTTGTAAAGCTGGTTTGGTGGTGCTGAACTCTCTCAGCTTTTGCTTGTCTGTAAACGTTTTAATTTCTCCATCAAATCTGAATGAGATCCTTGCTGGGTAGAGTAATCTTGGTTGCAGGTTTTTCTCCTTCATCACTTTAATTATGTCCTGCCACTCCCTTCTGGCTTGTAGAGTTTCTGCTGAGAGATGAGCTGTTAACCTGATGGGGATTCCCTTGTGTGTTATTTGTTGTTTTTCCCTTGCTGCTTTTAATATGATTTGTGTTTAATTTTTGACAGTTTGATTAATATGTGTCTTGGTGTATTTCTCCTTGGATTTATTCTGTATGGGACTGTCTGTGCCTCCTGGACTTGATTAACTATTTCCTTTGCCATATTAGGGAAGTTTTCAACTATAATCTTTTCAAATATTTTCTCAGTCCCTTTCTTTTTCTCTTCTTCTTCTGGAACCCCTATAATTCAAATGTTGGTGCGTTTAATGTTGTCCCAGAGGTCTCTGAGACTGTCCTCTGTTCTTCTCATTCTTTTTTCTTTATTTTGCTCTGCAGCAGTTATTTCCACTATTTTATCTTCCACCTCACTTATCCGTTCTTCTGCCTCAGTTATTCTGCTATTGATCCCATCTAGAGTATTTTTTATTTCATTTATTGTGTTTTTAATCAATGCTTGATTCATCTTTAGTTCTTCTAGGTCCTTGTTAACTGTGTCTTGCATTTTGTCTATTCTATTTCCAAGACTTTGGATCTGGGAAATAGAATCTTGGATCATCTTTACCATCATTATTCTGAATTCTTTTTCAGGTAGACTGCCTATTACCTCTTCATTTGTTAGGTCTGGTGGGTTTTTATCTTGCTCCTTCTCCTGCTGTGTGTTTTTCTGTTTTCTCATTTTGCTTATGTTACTGTGTTTGGGGTCTCCTTTTTGCAGGCTGCAGGTTCGTAGTTCCCGTTGTTTTTGGTGTCTGTCCCCAGTGGCTAAGGTTGGTTTAGTGGGTTGTGTAGGCTTCCTGGTGGAGGGGACTAGTGCCTGTGTTCTGGTGGATGAGGCTGGATCTTGCCTTTCTGGTGGGCAGGTCCACGTCTGGTGGTGTGTTTTGTGGTGTCTGTGGACGTTTTATGATTTTAGGCCACCTCTCTGCTAATGGGTGGCGTTGTGTTCCTGTCTTGCTAGTTGTTTGGCATAGGGTGTCCAGCACTGTAGCTTGCTGGTCGTTGAGTGAAGCTGGGTGCTGGTGTTGAGATGGAGATCTCTGGAAGATTTTCGCCGTTTGATATTATGTGGAGCTGGGAGGTCTCTTGCGGACCAGTGTCCTGAAGTTGGCTCTCCCACCTCAGAGGCACAGCACTGACTCCTGGCTCCTCAATTGGGGATGATTTGTTGTCTATTCATGTATTCCACAGATGCAGGGTACATCAAGTTGATTGTGGAGCTTTAATCCGCTGCTTCTGAGGCTGCTGGGAGAGGTTTCCCTTTCTCTTCTTTGTTCTCACAGCTCCTGGGTCTCAGCTTTGGATTTGGCCCCGCCTCTGCGTGTAGGTCGCCGGAGGGCGTCTGTTCTTCGCTCAGACAGGACAGGGTTAAAGGAGCAGCCTCTTCGGGGACTCCGGCTCACTCAGGCCGGGCGGGAGGGAGGGGCACGGAGTGCGGGGCGTGCCTGCAGCGGCAGAGGTCAGCGTGACGTTGCACCAGCCCGAGGCGCGCCGTGCGTTCTCCCAGGGAAGCCGCCCCTGGATCCCGGGACCCCGGCAGTGGCGGGCTGCACAGGCTCCCGGAAGGGTGGTGTGGACAGTGACCTGCGCTCGCACACAGGCTTCTTGGCGGCGGCAGCAGCAGCCCCAGCGTCCCACGCCCGTCACTGGGCTCCGCGCTTTCAGCCGCGGCTTGCGCCCGTCTGTGGAGCCCCTTTAAGCAGCGCTCTTAATCCCCTCTCCTCGTGCACCAGGGAACCAAGAGGGAAGAAAAAGTCTCTTGCCTCTTCGGCAGCTCCAGAGTTTTCCCGGACTCCCTTCCAGCTAGCTGTGGCACATTAGTCCCCTTCAGGCTGTGTTCTCGCTGCCAGCCCCAGTCCTCTCCCTGCGCTCTGACCGAAGCCCGAGCCTCAGCTTCCAGCGCCGCCCGCCCCGGCGGGCGAGCAGACAAGCCTCTCGGGCTGGTGAGTGCCGCTCGGCACCGATCCTCTGTGCGGGAATCTCTCCGCTTTGCCCTACCCAGGTATGTGGGGAGTTTCTTGCCTTTTGGGAGGTCTGGGGTCTTCTGCCAGCGTTCAGTAGGTGTTCTGTAGGAGTTGTTCCACGTGTAGCTGTATTTCTGGTGTATCCGTGGGGAGGAAGGTGATCTCCACGTCTTACTCTTCCGCCATCTTACCCGGAAGTCTCCTTGGTTAAATTTATCCCTAGGTATTTTAATCTTTTTTTTTTTTTTTTTTTTTTTTTTTTTGCGGTACGCGGGCCTCTCACTGTTGTGGCCTCTCCCGTTGTGGAGCACAGGCTCCGGACACGCAGGCCCAGCAGCCATGGCTCACGGGCCCAGCCGCTCCGCAGCATGTGGGATCCTCCCAGACCGGGGCACGAACCCGCATCCCCTGCATCGGCAGGCGGACCCTCAACCGCTGCGCCACCAGGGAAGCCCTAATCTTTTTGATTATAAATGGGATTGTTTTCTTAACTTCTCTTTCTGATAGTTCATCATTAGTGTACAGAAATGCAACAGATTTCTGTATATTAATCTTGTATCCTGCAACTTAACTGAATTCATTACTCCCAATAGTTTTTTGATGGTGTCTTTAGGGTTTTCTACATATAGTTTCATGTCATCTGCAAACAGTGACAGTTTTACTTCTTCCCTTCTAATTTGGATGCCTTTTTATATCTTTTTCTTGTTTGACTGCTCTGCCTAAGACTTGCAATAATATGTTAAATAGAAGTGACAACCGTGGGCATACTTGTCTTGTTCCTAATCTTAGACAAAAACCTTTCAGGTTTTCACCATTGAGTATAATGTTATTTAGCTGTGGCTTTATCATAATGGTCTTTAAGTTGAAGTGTGTTTTCTCTATACCATCTTGTTGAGTTTTTATCATGAATGGATGTTGAATTTTGTCAAATGCTTTTTCTACATCTATTGAGATGATCATATGACTATTCTTTCATTTGGTTAATGTACTATAAAACATTGATTGATTGGCAGATACTGAACATCCATAACCCCTGGAATAAATCCCACGTGGTCACAATGTATGAGACTTTTTACGTACTACTGAATTCAGTTTGCTGATATTTTGTTGAAGATCTATGTTCATCAGGGATAACAGCCTGTTAATTTTCTTTTTTTTTTATAATGCCTTTGTCTGGTTTTTGTGTCAGGGTAATGCTGACCTCTTAGAATTTGTAAATTGTAAATCTGACCTCGTAGTTTAGAAGTGTTGCCTCCACTTCAATTTTTTTGCAACAGTTTTTGAAATAAAGGCATTAAGTTTTCTTTATATGTTTGGTAGAATTCACCTGTGAAGCCATCCAGCCCTGGACTTTTGTTTGCTGGGAGTTTTTTAATTACAAATTCAATTTCACTTCTAGCGATTGGTCTCTTCAAATTTTGTTTCTTCTTGATTTAATCCTGGCAGGTTGTATGTTTCTAGAAATTTGTCCATTTATTCCATGTAGTCCAATTTGTTGGCATAACTGTTAGTAGTATTATCTTATGATTTTTTTGTATCTCTGTGATATCAATCAGTTGTTACTTCACCTTAATATCTTGTTTTTTTATTTGGGTCCTCTCTCTTTTCTTCTTGGTGAGCCTGGCTAAAGGTTTATCCATTTTGTTTCTCTTTTCAAAAAGCCAGTTCTTAGTTTCATTAATCTTTTCTATTGTTTTCCTGATCTCTATTTTGTTTCCTCTCTGATCTTTATTATTTCCTTCCTTCTGCTGACTTTGGGCTTTGTTTGTTCTTTTTCTAACTCTTTTAGGTAGAAAGTTAGGTTGAGATTTTTGTTTCTTGAAGTAGGCCTGTATCACTATAAACTTTCCTCTTAGAACTGCTTTTGCTATGTCCCACAGATTTTTGAAAAGTTGTGTTTTTATTTTCATTTGTATCAAGGTATTTTTATTACTATTTCTTTGAATTCTTTATATCAGGTAAATTATTTATCTGTGTTTCATTAGGTGTTTATCTTGTTTCTTCATTTGAAATAGAGTCCTCTGTCTTCTCACTTTGACTATTTCTGTTTGTCTCTCTTAAATTAAGTGAAAAAGTTATCTATCCTCATCTTGAAGGCATACCCTTGTGTGCATCCCTATGCAGTCTGCATGTGCCCTTTGTGGCTTTGGTGGGAGAGCTGGATCTGAAGTGAGCATGGACTGTGACTTTTCCTGGAGTGCTGCCTCTGCTCTGGGGCAGGGAGCAAGCAAATCTGTCTGTGTGCTCTTCAAGAGTGGGGTCTTGGTTTCTTACAGTCCTCTGGTAAGCCCCACTGGTTTTCCAACCAGCCAAGGGGGCTTATCTTCCAGTGCGAGACCCCAGGGCTGGGGTGCTTAATATGGGGCTCGAACCTCTTGCTTCCCAGGGAGGATCCTTGAGCTTGTGATACTCCCTCCTCTTCTAGGTCATGCAGTAGGGGTGTGGGTCTGGACAAGATCACTTGTCCTTGCCTCCTACCTGACTTTGTGTGGTTCTTTCTTTATAGTCTTTGTTGTAGAAAAGCTGATCTGCTAATCTTCAGGTCATTCTCAGAGAGATCTGCTCTATATGTAGTGGTAGTTTTGACATGTTCATGGGGGGAGGTTAGCTCAGGGTCTTCCTACTTTGCTATCTTGATCCCCCTTCATGTTCTAGGGTCGATATCTTTATAGAAGCTTCCTTGAATCTCCCCAGAGCCATTCTTTATTAGACATCTGGGGCAGAGTTCTATTTTAGGGTGTACAGCCACTGCTTATCTGTCTCACTCGACCAGACGGTGAGCATCTGCAGGCAGGTTCAGAGTCCCTTTCTCATGCTTGTATTCCTGGCACACACAGCAGGGCCTCCCATACAACAGGCTCTCAATAAATGCTTTGTTGAGCGAATGAATGAATTAATCTTAGATCCTGTCCAAAGTGGCCAACGCATAAACTCTGGGACAATACCCATGTCAGTGCATCACAGGACAATTTAGAAAATAAAATCACTCCAGTACCGAAACATGCCTGAGACAAAAGGGAAAAGTAGGCTGGATTCGCCATTTTCCTCCAAAATAAATAGGACCTTTGGCCTTTACTTCAAAATAACCCTGTTTAATGAGTGAAACTTTCAATAATTTGCCCTTCCAGGCTGAGAATTGAAGAAGCATTTAAGGCGAAATGACATTTTGAAAAGAGATGGCTTGTTCTTGTTTATTTGATTTTCCCCCTTTCCCAGAACCTTACTTGCATATTTATCTTTTTCCGCCTCACCCAACTAGAAGAGCTGGCAGGGTATTTTCTTTTTCCTTAGTTGGGATGAAGGCCTCCCCTCCTCCACCACTTTGAGACAAGCACAGACCATCCTTCTGTGTGTCTGCATTTGCCTTCAAGTGCCCATAACACTTAAGTCTGTACTGCTCTTGGGGTGAGATCTGAACTTGGATTTGCATAGTATTTATACACCTTATTTCTTTCTTCTAGTCCCTTATCTTTTACCGGACTGTAAACTCCTAAGGCCTAAGGCAGAGGCTGAGTTTTGTGTCTGCTGAAATTGTGCCTTATACACAGTAGGCTTTCAATAAATATGAGCTGGCTTGAATTCAAGCAAGAGCTAAGTTCCCAGTAGGGGTTTACTCTGACCTAAATCTTCTTTTCTATAAAATGAATGGGCTGAACTAGATGACCTCCATGTCCCCCTCCAGAGCTATCCTGTAATTCAATCTAATCAAATAATGATGCTCTCTTAGTGCCATGCCCTGAGGTATGTATAATATAATATAATATAATATAATATAATATAATGTAATGTAATATGATTTGCATATGACATAAACTGCTCCTTAGACAATGTATCAGTCCACTGACTCTCCATTTCCAACTCTTTAGGCTGCCATAGCAGATGTGGTTGGCAGCCTGCCTAGACCCCCTTTACCAAGCCAAGAACACCAGCCCCGAGGTGCTGCAAACGCTGAGTTGTAAGGGCTCACAATTTCTCCCTTCTATGGAGAATTACCCTTGGTTGATGGGAGCTTCCTGGCCTGGAGGGCAGTCTGTAGCCAATAACGAATTAATATAGGAGTTTGTTTTTTTTTTTTAATTGGTATAATTGCTTTACAATGTTGTGTTAGTTTCTACTGTACAGCAAAATGAATCAGCTATACATATACATATATCCCCTCTTTTTTGGATTTCCTTCCCATTTAGGTCACCACAGAGCACTGAGTAGAGTTCCCTGTGCTATACAGCAGGTTCTCATTAGTTATCTGTTTTATACATAGTAGTGTATGTATGTCAATCCCAATCTCCCAATTCATCCCCCCCACTTCCCCCCTGGTATCCATACATTTGTTCTCTACATCTGTGTCTCTATTTCTGCTTTGTAAATAAGATCGTATAGACCAATTTGTTCAGATTCCACATATATGCGTTAATATACGGTATTTGTTTTTCTCTGACTTACTTCACTCTGTATGACAGTCTCTAGGTCCATCCACGTCTCTACAAATGACCCAATTTTACTCATTTTTATGGCTGAGTAGTATTCCATTGTATATAGGTACCACATCTTCTTTATCTATTCCTCTGTTGATGGACATTTAGGTTGTTTCCATATCCTGACTATTGTAAATAGTGCTGCAATGAATATTGGGGTGCATGTGTCCTTTTCTCTGGGTATATGCCCGGTAGTGGGATTGCTGGGTCAACACGGAAGTTCTAACAGTCTGTCTTGCCTCTAGAGGAGATGACTACTGTGCAATTTGTGCTCCAGAGCTCCCCCTGGGATAAGGCTGATGGTGGTGGAGATGGAGAAAAATGAGACTGTTGCATTTTTCTTTTTGTGCCTTTGATCAAATAATGTGAAGAACTGCAGAGAAAGCAAGTCAAAAGATGAGTGGGGTTAGTTCAGAGAGTGCCATCTTTTAAAATAAATAACATCTTTTAAAAAATTTGGAAATGCCTCTAAGAAAAAAAAGCAAACAGCTTAGAGAGTAAGATCGAGTTTAGCACTTTTTAAAAAAAGTGCTAATGGTATGCATCATAAGTAGGGGTATTATTTGTTGTGTTTACCCCAGACCCATCATAAACCAGACATGAGGACTTGGAAAAGAGACATCAACTCTTTGTGCCTCAGTTTCTGTATCCACAAAACAAGAGAAAGCGCAAGTGCTGGCCATCATTAACAAAGTCCTCCCTCGGTACTCATGGGGCGTTGGTTCCAGGACCAGAGGCAGATACCAACATCTGCAGATGCACAAGCCCCATATTTGCCCCTCTGTATATGCGAGCTTTGCATCCACGATTCAAGCAACCGTGGACTGTAAACACGGTACAAGATCCGTGAGTGGCTGGATCCGCATATGCCAAACCACGGATGCTGGCCGAGGGCACGCTTACTACCCTAGGACGCTGGCCACAGCGCTCAGCACTCGCGCTGTGCACCCACGCTGGCTCAAGTCCAAGAGGGTCAGGCTGGCAACTGGGTCCACCCTCCCAACGTGCCCCAAGGGCAGCCCTCAATCAGCAGCAGATGGGGGTTGGAAGATAAACCAGGCTTCCTTGAGCCGGGGGTGTGATGCTGAGGTGCACGTGGGCTCTGTGCACTGCCAGGGTCCCCAGTGGGATCATGCTCTGGTTGTCCCCGTGGTGACCTGCCTGCTAGCACAGGGCTCATCAGCTCCCTCCCCTTCCTGACTCACTGCCTGTTCCTTCTCTCTGTGGCTTTTCCTGCCCTCTTTTTCCTGCAGAACGCTCAGCTTGGGCTCCTGTTCCAGGACCCGAGGCACCCAACCCAAGGCAGACGCCCCGCTCACCATGGCAGGACCACCTGCTGGGACCAGGCTCCCTCTCGGGCCTCAGCTGGCTGCCTCCCTACAGGCGCAACAGGGACCTTGGGGTTTCCTTGAGGGCCTCACACAGCCTCTGTTCTAAGAAACTTTTAGATCTCTCTGCTCTTCTTCCCACCCCCATCCCGTCCTCCCCTCAGTCCTTTCACTGAGGGCCACCGCCCCATCCCGGCCCCACAGCATCTCTTTGTCTGGCTGGAGGCTCTCAGGAGAAAAAGTCTGCGGTCTCCGGCTCTGGAGCTCAGAGGGGACCCAGGCAGCGGAGATGCTCACTCCCTGAAAGTCAGCATCTGGTCTGCAGCTGCTGTTTTGATCGTGGTTCCAACTTCATAGAGCCGTGAAGTTGTTGGCAGTTTTCCCCTGAGCACAACCCTGACTTTTATATCTGCCTTCCTTCCAAATTATCCTGCCTGGAAATGCAGGCAGATGAAGGCTGCAATCCCAGGCTCTCTTCACTCCTCTCCCACCCCTCTTTTTTTTCTTCCCTCCTTTCGATTCTTTTGCATGTTTTGTCTGCCTCACAGGCTGCAGCAAGCTGGGGTTGTGTTTCTCCTCTTGTGAAAATACTTGCTCAGCTGGCTGCTGTGTGTCAGCTGCTATTCAAAGGCCGACATGGCCAGGGATTTGGAAGTCAGCCAGCCTGGGGGCCCCGGTTGGCTGGGGTGACGTGAATATTGTGCCTGCTCTGCTCCCAGAGGGGGCCCTGAAGGACCCACCTTCCTCCGCTTCCCACACACCACACACGGTGCAAACACTTGCATGGACACCAGACAAGCTGAAAGCCAGGACAGAGACTTCTTTGTAGAAGAGAACAACTCTCCTGATTTGTCCTGGAGGGATGGTGAGTTCATGGCTTTCCTCCTTCTTTACAAAACAGTAACACACTGGCCACCTCCTTCCATTTGTTCCCTCCTCAAGCAACTCTGAAAAACCTATTTTCTTGGTTTCTCTTTTCTGTACTTTCAGATGACCCAAGTGCCTGAAATAACAACCCCTGTTATTAGCTATCCCCTAACTCTGTTTTGTTTTTCTTTCTGCAATCATCACACACACACCCAGCCCAGCCCTTAAGTTATGATTTTATATCTATTCATGCAGTACTTGTCTTTCTAGCATAGTAGTTCTTCATTAGACACCCAGTCCCTTGAGGACAGGGACTCTTTTTTTTTCCTACTGCTGCATCCTTAGCATTTTCTTTTAATTTTTATTTTAAATTGGACTACAGTTGATTTACAATTTGTGTTAGTTTCAGGCGTACAGCAAAGTGATTCAGTTATACATATACATATATCTATTCTTTTTCAGATTCTTTTCCTTTAGAGGTTATTTCAGAATACTAAGCAGAGTTCCCTGTGCTTAGTATTTTTTTTTTCCTTTGAGGTCATACTGTACATTTCTCAGGTATTATTATTATTTTTTAATTAATTAATTAATTTATTTTTGGCTGCATTGGGTCTTTGTTGCTGCACACGGGCTTTCTCTAGTTGCAGCGAGCAGGGGCTACACTTTGTTGTGGTGCGCAGCCTTCTCACTGCTGTGGCTTCTCTTGTTGTGGAGCATGGGCTCTAGGTGTGCGGGCTTCAGTAGTTGTGGCTCGCAGGCTCTAGAGCGCAGGCTCAGTAGTTGTGGCACACGGGCTAAGTTGCTCCACAGCATGTGGGATCTTCCGGACCAGGGCTCAAACCCGTGTCTCCTGCTTTGGCAGATTCTTAACCATTGAGCCAACAGCAGGTCCTTGTTGATGATCTATTTAAAATATAGTAGTGTGTATATGTCAATCCCAAACTCCCAATTTATCACTCCCTGCCGGCCAGCCTTGTTCCTTTGGTAACTATAAGTGTGTTTTCTAAGTCTGTTTCTGTTTTGTAAATAAGTTCATTTGTATCATTTTTTTTAGAATCCACATATAAGCAATATCATAGGATATTTGTCTTTCTCTGTCTTACTTCATTTACTATGATAAGCTCCAGGTCCACCCATGTTGCTGCAAATGGCATTATTTCATTCTTTTTAATGGCTGAGTAATATTCAATTGTATATATGTACCACATCTTCTTTATCCATTCATCTGTTGATGGACATTTAGGTTACTTCTGTGTCTTGATTATTATAAACAGCGCTACAATGAACATTGGGGTACACGTATCCTTTTGACCCATGGTTTTCCCTGGATATATGCCCAGGAGTGGGATTGCTGGATCATATGACAGCTCTATTTTTAGTTTTGTAAGGAACCTCCATACTGGTCTCCATAGTGGCTGCACCAATTTACATTCCCACCAGCACTGCAAGAGGGTTCCCTTTTCTCCACACCCTCTCCAACATTTATTGTTTGTAGACTTTTTGGTGATGGCCATTCTGACTGGTGTGAAGTGATATCTCATTGTAGTTTTGATCTGCACTTCTCTAATAATTAGTAATGCTGAATATCTTTTCATGTGCCTCTTCGCCATCTGTATGTCTTCTTTGGAGAAATGTCTATTTAGGATCTTTTGCCCATTTTTTTGATTGGGTTTTTTTTTTTTTTTTTTGGATATTGAGCTGCATGAGCTGCTTGTATATTTTGGAGATTAATCCCTGTCGATCGCATCGTTTGCAAATATTTTCTCCCATTCTGTGGGTTGTCTTTTCATTTTGTTTATGTTCTCTTCTGCTGTGCAAAAGCTTTTGAGTTTAATTAGGTCCTATTTGTTTATTTTTGTTTTTATTTCCATTACTCTAGGAGACGGATCAAAAAAGATATTGCTGCAATTTATGTCAGAGACTGTTCTCCCTATGTTTTCCTCTAAGAGTTTTATAGTGTACAGTCTTACATTTAGGTTTTTAATCCATTTTGAGTTTATTTTTGGTGTTAAAGAATGTTCTAATTTCATTCTTTTACATGTAGCATTCCAGTTTACCCAGCACCACTTATTGAAGAGACTGTCTTTTCTCCATTGTATAGTCTTGCCTCCTTTGTTGTACATTAATTGACCACAGGTGTGTGGTTTCATTTCTGGGCTTTCTATCCTGTTCCATTGACCTATATTTCTGGTTTTGTGCTAGTACCATACTGTTTTGATGACTGGAGCTTTATAGTATAGTCTGAAGTCAGGGAGCCTGATTCCTCTGGCTCTGTTTTTCTTTTTCAAGATTGCTTTGGCTATTCAGGGCCTTTTGTATCTCCATACAAATTTTAAGATCTTTTGTTCCAGTTCTGTGAAAAATGCCATTGGTAATTTGATAGGGACTGCATTGAATCTGTAGATTGCCTTGGGCAGTACAGTCATTTTGACAATATTGATTCTTCCAATCCAAGAACATGGTATATCTTTCCATCTGTATGTGTCATCTTTGAGTTATTTCATCACCATCTTAGTTTCTTGAATACAGGTCTTTTGCCTCCTTAGGTAAGTTTATTCCTAGGTATTTTATTATTTTTGATGCGATGGTAAATGGGATTGTTTCCTTAATTTCTCTTTCTGACCTTTTGTTGTTAGTGTATAGGAATGCAACAGATTTCTGTGTATTAATTTTGTATCCTGCAACTTTACCAAATACATTGATGAGCTCTAGTAGTCTTCTGGTAACATCTTTAGGATTTTCTATGTATAGTATCATGTTATTTGCAAACAGTGATAGTTTTCCTTCTTTTCTAATGTAGATTCTTTTTATTTCTTTTTCAGCTCTGATTGCCATGGCTAGAACTTCCAAAACTATGGTGAATAAAAGTGGTGAGTGGACATCCTTGTCTTGTTCCTGATCTTAACAGTGAAAAGCTGAAAGCATTTCCTCAGAGCATGATATTAGCTGTAGGTTTGTCATATACGGCCTTAACTATGTTGACGTATGTTTCCTCTATGCCCACCTTCTGGAGAGTTTTCATCATAAATTGGTGTTGAATTTTGTCCAAAGCTTTTCTACATCTATTGAGATGATCATATGGTTTTTATTCTTTAAATTATTATTGTGGTGTACCATACTGATTGATTTGCAGATATTGAAAAATTCTTGTATCCCTGAGATAAATCCCACTTGATTGTGGTGTATGAAAATTCTTTTTTAGGTAGATTGCCTATCTTCACTTTACTTAGTTGTTCTCCCGGGGTATCTTGTTCCTTCATCTGGGACATATTCATCTGCCATCTCTTTGTGTAACTTTCTGTGATTGTGGTTTCTGTTCCACAGGCTGCAGGGTTTTATTTCTTCTTGCTTCTGCTGTCTGCCCCTGGTGGATAAGGCTGGTTCAATGGGCTTGTGCCAGCTTCCTGGTGGGAGGGACTGGTACCTGCCCACTGGTGGCTGGAGCTGGGTCTTGTCCCTCTGGTGGGCAGGCTTTTGTCAAGGGGTGTGTTTAGCAGGAAGCTATGGGCTCAGGAAGATTTTAGACAGCTTTTCTGCTGATGGGTGGGGCTGTGTCCCCACCCTGTTGTTTGTTTGTCCTGAGGTGTCCCAGCATTGGAGCCTACAGGCTGTTGGGTGGGGCCAGGTCTTGGTGAGAAAATGGTGGCCTCCAGGAGGGCTCACGCCAATGAATACTCACCAGAACTACTGCCACCAGTGTCTCTGTCCCCGAAGTGAGCCAGAGCCACACCCTACCTGCACAGGAGACCCTCTAATAATAGCAGGTAGGTTTGGCCCAGGCTCTCATGAGGTCACTGCTTTTTCCCCTGGGTCCTGATGTGCACGAAACCTTGTGTGCACCCTCCAAGAGTGGAGTTTCTGTTTTCCCCATTCCTGTGGAATTCCTGCAATCAAACCCCACTGGCCTTCAGAGCAGATGCTCTGGGGGCTCCTGATGCCAGACCCCCAGGCTGGGGAGCCTGATGTGGTGCTCAGAACTTTCACTCGTGTGGGAGAACTTCTGCCATATAATTATTTTCTAGTTTGTGTGTTGCCCACCCGATGGGTATGGGATTTGATTTTATCACGATTGCATCCCTCCTACCGTCTTGTTGTGGCTTCTTTGTCTTTGGATGTAGTATATCTTTTTTGGTAGCCTCCAGCATTTTTTTATCGATGTTTGTTCAGCAGTTAGTTGTGATTTTGGTGTTTTTGTGAGGGGGGTGAGCTCACATCCTTCTACTCTGCCATCTCCTGAGAGTCTCTGTACCCTCAGCACTTTGAGTAATGCCTTCCATGCAGTAGGTACTCAATAAATATTGGTTTAGTGAATGAAAGAATGAATAGATATATCTTCAGAGAAATAAGGATAAGGAAGTTATCTCAGACTTCAAGGCACTGAGGCTGTAACACACTACAGCACTTAATAGCCTTGGGATTCTTTTAACAGAGACTTACCCAGAGGTGAGAGGAAAGTCAACCACTGGAAATGTTCAGAAGTGAGGCCATCACTGAATGTTCCCCAAGTGTGTGACTGTCTTGCCAGAAGCTTCCAGAAAGGCTTCGAGTCAAAGGCCACAATACACAGAGTAGCACTGACTACCCCCTTCTGTAAAAATAATAATGGTAGTCCTAGCTGCCATGGGCTATACATGCTCTCCATTGGTCAGGCCAACACTGTACTAGGAAGGTTAGGGCCTGTGGGCCAGAGCCAGACAACAGGGCTCTGATGCTTGTCTCCACAACCTTCCCACCTCCTAAGACCTCAGTTTTCCCATATGTAAAATGGAGCTAGTAACAGCACACCCTTCAAAAAGTCCTTGGTAGATGGAATGAGTTGTTCCATGAAGCAATTGCTTATGTAACAGCAGTTATCGTTTCTCGGTGGCCTTCTTCATCTGGACCAAACCTACTTCTACCAGAAAGTCTTTCCCTTTTGACGACTCTCTTCATTTATGACAACCCATTTCTTGAGCTCCTAGGTGGAATCTTGTGGTAAGGGAGCTGGACCAGCTGGCTTCCAAAGAGTGCTATTACCACCTCTGCATTTTCTCATCTGAGGAGAGTGCGGCTTCTCCAGCGTTGTGTTGTCTCTTGTTTGTGTTTCCTCTGTACTTCTTGCACAGAGAGGATACTTTGGAGCCTCATTGTTCCTTTGAGAGCTGACCTAACCCTCCTTGCCTGACCCTACTGTTGAACTCCCTTTAGCCAATCTGGGCACTCAGTCTCTTGTCCCCTGCCTCGCCTGTAAAAAAGTCTCCTTCAGTGTTCCAGGCCCAGTAAATAGTACGAGACAAAGCCTAGCACTAAGACCTGTGATAAACACAGAGAGAAGCAGGCGAGGCCTGCGGGGCATCCATGCCAAGAGTTTGGGCTCAGCCCTGAGAATAGAACAGAGTCACTCGAGTCAGGAAAGCTGAGATTTCACCTTCTCCTCCTGCAAGACCGTCCTTTGATGCCTAGTCTCCTGCTTCATTCAGTTAGATGTCCTGCTACTCAGAATAAATGGGAGAGAATATCAGTGGATCTATATTGTGAAATAAAATATCAATCTATAACTCATCACACTGAGGTAAGCATTTTCCACATTTCCTTTTCTGAAATGAGACTGTCCGTGAAAAATAGTAATTACATATGCTGTATTTTCAAGTCACAGAAAGAAGTTTAAGCTTCAGAAAAGCCCTTTTATATCCTGCCCTCTCTCTGTATAAATTAAAGTGTAATATGAACTAGAGGAATATTGTCTATTTTATGTGTAAGGTAAGAAATGTGTCTGAATGTGCAAAGCTTTTAAAAGTAAAGGAGAAAAAAAAAAGTCTGTTTCATCAGTAGACAGCAAGCTTCTTCATGGAAATACTTGTCCTTCCATCTGTGTTTGTACAACAGGTTAGAGGGAACACACCCTAACTTCCCTTAGGAGGTACTAACTTCAAGGTACCCTCTAAGTGGCTCTTTAAATATAAAAGTCTCTGTAATTAAGACTAGGCTGAAAATCTGCCTTCGTGGTTTTTGAAGCACAGACACAAAAAAACAGAAAACAAAACAGAAAAAAACAGTACTTTTAAAAGAAGGCAAAAGAAAGGGTTTAATACATGAGTTCATGCACTTAATCAAGTGAAGGGCTGTCTGCTGGACAAAAGTGAGGATAGACAAAGAACTTTGATTTTTGCAGCCTGAGCGGAGATGGGAGGAACAGTACTGTGGGCTTAAGATCAAACAAAATGAAAACCGGGATGGCCTCTTTCCGGTTCCCTAAAGCTGTCTGTTCTTATCCTAAAGGTTATGAAAGGTTTTTTGAGGCTTGCTGAACAAATGGGACCCTGTTCCTTCCTTGGGAAAACTTATTTATACTGTATCCGTTTTTAGACCTTGTAAAAGCTGGTGAACTCGGTTCTTCCCCGTTAGCCTGAATTCTTCCACACTCAGCAAATATCCACAGGAAAGGGCGTCAGGCATTGATAACCATGGAAGCAGGGAGCTCACATCGGGCCTTAAGAAGCTGGCGGCACTGCCAGAGGGGAAGACAGGGACACAGTCTCCAGCTCACGTTTATAGAATGACGGGGCTTGAAAGGATAAGAGAGATACCGAAAATGAGGTAAATTTATTCTGAGACGATGACAACAGCATCATCATCTCTTCTGACACAACTCACACTGGTCTGGTCTAAGGATTCATTTTCGAGCTGTCAAAGCTTTCAAGCACAAATTGATTCTCAGTGGCTGAAACTTGATTAAACAAATTTCACTGTGCAAGAAAAAACTGTTACTTTTGGAAGTGCTATGGGGGAAGACATCTCAGGCAGGAAACCAGAAAATAACAGGGTCAGCCAGACAAGAAGTGCCATCACCATGCAAGGACCCAGGGAAACAGGTGATGGGACAGCAAGGCTCCCAGCAGGACCCATCCTAGAGAGTCAGCTAAGAAAGTTCTCAAAAGGAGGAATTATCAGAGCAGGAAATGGTGCCAACCAGATCCACCTGGAGCAAAATGCTAGGTAGTTTGGCCCAGTGACCAAAGCTGTTAAATCTAAGCGACAAAATAAATATTGGTAATATTAAATACCCATAGAATAAGATATATATCCACAACTTCACACTCATATAAATACATAGTAAAATGAATAAATAAAAGGGGCTGGTGAGAGAAAGGATATTTTGTAAGCAGAACATCTATGAATAAATGTAGAAGGGATAAGAAAAATAAAAAAATCACCATTAGGCAAATATTACAGTAATAATTGTAGCTGGCAAGAACTACTGATGGACCCTAGAATTAGCAGGTAAAATAATGGTAAAAAAACAGGTCTAGTCTCCTTACTAAACAAGTGTTTAGTAGAAACAGGTCAAAGTGCCTTCCCACAAGATTTGTATTAATTACAAATGGAAAAGGTAGTCTTTACAGGGAGAAATGTGGAGACACCTTCACCACATGATGAGATTGGACAGCACACTGGCATCTCCACCCGCACGTGACACCCTGAGTAGGGCTCAACATCATTTCTGTGGTGTTCTTGCCTAAAAATGCACAACCTCAATCTAATCATGAGAAAACATCAGAGAAACCCAAAGTGACAGACAGTCTATAAAATACCTGGTCTGAATTCTTCCCAAGTGTCAAGGTCACGAAAGAAACACAGATTGAGCAACCATCACACATCAAAGGAGACTGAGGTGGCCTGGACACTAAGGTAACATGGAATCCTGGAGTGGATCCTGTTCCCCATTACTAGGGGCTTGGAAATACAAGTTAGTCCTATAGATTAATTAAAGACATGGTACCAATGTCAATGTCCAATCTTCCGCAGCTGTGCTTGGTTTAGGTAAGGTGTTAGCACAAGGGGAAGCTGGGTGAAGAGCGTATGGGAACTCCCTGTGCTACTCACGCAGTGATTCTGTGTGTCTAACATTATTACAAAACAAAGGGTTAAAATTGTTAGCTTGGCTTGACTTAGCATCTAGCCAGGACCAGGTTGGGATACATCAGTTTTCTAAGGTGAGACCTAAGACCCTGACGGAAACCACTGAGAGAAGGGTCAGAAAAGGATAAAGTGATGTGGACATTAGCCAGTCCCATCTCCAAGAAGATCAGGGGACAGTGCTCTCTAAAACGATGACATCCCCCCGTACCCCTGAAGAATACTGCATTCCTCAATAACCTCTCTCCATTAGATTTTTCAAAATCTAAACAAATATGTCAAACCATTTTGCTTGTTTTGTTCAACAAAGGAAAGTTATGTCCATAAAAGTAAATTTTGAGTCAAATCCAGTTCCTGTACCATATAATTCTGAAAAACCTTAAAATACAAAAAGAAACAAAAGTCAGATACTTTTCTGAATCATGGTACCCATTTGATAAGCAGAAATAATTCTTATAAATATTACTAGTGTTCATCTCTTGCCAGATATGTAAATATCTGTGGCGTGATGGGTCAAGAGAAAAGTAATTATAAACTTCAGGAAAGGAGATAAAATGCTTTATGCTCCAAACCTGGCTTTCAGCTATAAAGCCTAGGCTTTTTAGCACCATTCCGGATCGTTCTGGAATAGCTGTGTCCTACCAGCTCTCAATGAGCACTCTGTATCCCTGGAACCACGTGGAAGCAAAGAGCACGACATAGTGCTCGAAGGCACGTGAGGCACCACTGCACCACGACGGTGTCCATGCCTACCTCCCACTGCGCTGCAGCGAGACGTCATCTCCCAGAGCACCAGGGCCATGGAGTAGACATCTGTCTGCTTGAAGGACTCGACATTCTCCAGATTCATCCTGGACTCTAGGACCTCTGGAGCCATGTATCTCGCTGTTCCCACCTAAAGCAAAAACAGACATTGAGGCCCATCACTGAATTCCAGCTGCATACCTATTTTCAAAATATAGCCGATGTTTGTCACCTACACGGGTAGTGGACCTTTAAAAAGCACAATGCTTTTTAAAGTAACAAGACCTGCACAGAAAGGTACAGCTTATGTAATGATTTTTTTTAAAATAGGTGTTCTCTCCCTGAAAATCCTTTAATGAATATAACAACAAAAAAAAAAGCCACAATAAAGAAATGCCAAAACCCAGAGCTGCTTTGTTTAGCCCCGTGACATATGTCATCATATCATGTATACAATAACATCCTTGAACCTGAGTGACCACATCAGTGATATTTTTGATGTTGATTTTTGTTTTTGCAAATTAAATATTTTTTCACCCTTGTAACTCCAAGATTTGTGGTGAAATAATAATTGCCATTAATTTTTTGTCGCTTGAGAATTGTCTTAATCTTCTTTGTTTACCCCATGGCACATTCTAGTGTGCCGAGAATGTCGTATAATTACATAAAATCTCTGCTAAATTGAATTGTATGAAAGTATTACCATTAAGAGCCCAAACCTAGTCATTTTATAATTTTGATGGGCATGCTATGTAGTTTTATTTGAACGATGACTGGTAGTATGAAAACACTGCGATACATAGGAACACAGAAGAAATGCTTCTGGGGAAAAAAAATCACTTGAATGTTTGATAATGCAGCTTGTATAGACTGACTAAATGACAATGAAATCCTACCTTCCCAAGGATCCAGGGAATGTCAAGTGAGTTGATAATATCACCCCAAATAACGCTTCTTACTGGCATGCATTAGAAGAAATTTTTCTTTTTAATAGGTCATTGCATGACTTGTTACCCTGGCACAGTAATCTGTCCATGTTTCAACATGTTTATCTCTACACTTGGATGTGTGGCCATGGACCCGGAGAGCTGCCTGTGCAGTGACTAGATGCTTCAAAAGCACTCCCCTCAGCCTGGTTAGAGGAAACAACGGTGCTCTCAACACTTCACTCTAATCCACAGCCAAGCTTCTGGCATGTGAAACATAGAGAATGACGGTAATGTTAGTATCTAATAGCTCCTTAACCAAAAAGGTTTCAATTTTAATCTGTGAGATGCTTCAGAAGAGGAACTCTTCCTTCACCCAGTCCGTCACTCACTCTACAAATACTTATTGGTCACTTTCCCTGTTCAAGGCCTTGTGATGGATGTGACCAAATAGATGTGGATTTGGACTTCAAGGAGACTGCCTTCTAAAATGGTAAAAAAAAAAAAAAAAAAAAAAAAAAAACCAAAAAAACCAAAACCAAAAAAAACCAATATAAGGACCAAGAGTACAGAGTAGCAAGGGCTGAGTACAACCCTAAGATAAAGATAAGAGATACAGGAAAAAGATAGAGATACAGTACTAGCAGTGTTCGAAGCAAAGGAAAATAATGTCCAAATGGAAGAGAAATGAGGACTGACTCAAGGAGAAATGCCTGGTCTAAGCTGGTAAGGATCTACAGAACCAGGGAGAGAAATGCTGCTAGTTGGCAGAGGTACCCTGGCATGAGAGCGGGGTGCACTCAGGATTAACTGGATTCCCTGGACCAGTGTCAGAGTGCAGGCCTGATGGAGATGAGAGGGAGGAGTGCCAGTAGCAAGGGGAGGGGCCCAAGGGGGCCGGGGCTGCCCTACCTGCCCACTGTTGGCCAGGTCATCCACAGACAGAGTGGGGTCCAGCCGCAGGGAGAGGCCGAAGTCACAGAGGCAGCAGGTGAGGTCTCCCTTGACCAGGATGTTGGAGCTCTTGAGGTCCCTGTGCACGATGGGCATCTTGGGTCGGCCGCACAGCGTGTGGTCGCTGTGCAGGTGCGCGATGCCACGGGCCAGCGAGCCGCCCAGCCTGCGCAGGTCCTCCCAGCTGATGACGTGGCGCGTCAGGTACTCCTGCAGGTTGCCCTTGGCGTGGAAGGCGGTGATCAGCCAGTACTGCTTGCCCAGCTCCGTCTTGCGCTCCTCAGCTGTCAGGAACTGCAGGATGTTCTCGTGCTTGAGGTTGATGTCCGAGAAGATGTCCTTCTCCGTCTTCCAGGAGGCATATTCTTCATAGGGGAAGATCTTGACGGCCACGGTCTCAAACTGCTCAGACGTGTTCTGCCTCAACTTGGCCTTGTAGACCTCGGCGAAGCGCCCTTTGCCCACCAGGGTGTCCAGCTCAATGGGCAGCAACTCCGTGTTGTGATTGATGTTGTTGGCGCAGGTGGAGCTGATGTCAGAGCGGTCATCCTCCAGGATGATGGCCAGGTGCTCACTGAACTCCATCAGCTTGCGCGGCTTGCCCGAGTCCCAGGCCGGGCTCAGCTTCTGCTGCCGGTGGACGCGGTAGCAGTAGAAGGTGACGATGACGGCAATGGCGATGCCCAGCGGCGGCAGGAGGCTGACACCTGTCACTTGGAAGATGACCAACAGCAAGTCGGGGTTGTTGGTGGCGTATTCTGAGGTGGAAACAAAGGAGAGAAGGAGCTGGGTCAGCAGGTGTGCACTGGAAGGAAGTGGTCCACACCCCAAGCATCGTAGGTTTTACCTTCAGCATAGTTTTTGTGGACAGCATATGGTGAGTTTTTATTACAGGCATGGATGCTAGTGTGCACTTGTCCAGTCTTGCCTGCCTCTGGCCATCTAGTCAGTATCTCCTACTCTTCCCTCAGAATTCATCTCAGAAATCAAAACTCAACATCAACCAATCAGAGAATTGTGTACGAGCTAATCACATACCCTGGGATGCCCCTCCCACGCCTGGTCTTTAAAAATGGTTTGCTGGCACTATTCACAATAACCAAGACATAAAAACAACCTAAATGTCCATGGACAGAGGAATGGATAAAGAAGATGTAGTACATATATACAATAGAATATTACTCAGCCATAAAAAAGAATGAAATAATGCCATTTGCAGCAACATGGATGGACCTAGACATGATCATACTAAATGAAGTAAATCAGAAAGATAAAGACAAAAACCATATGATATCATTTACATGTGGAATCTAAAATATGGCACAAATGAACTTATCTATAAAACAGAAACAGACTCACAGACACAGAGAACAGGCTTGTGGTTGCCAAGGGGTAGGGGAGGTGGGAGAGGGATGGATTGGGAGTTTGGGGTTGGCAGATGCAAACCATTACATATAAAATAGATAAACAACAAGTTCCTACTGTATAGCACAGGGAACTACATTCAATCTCCTGGGATAAACCATAATGGAAAAGAATATTAAAAAAAGGATGTAGCTATATGTATAACTGAATCACTTTGCTGGACAGCAGAAATTAGCACAACATTGTAAATCAACTATACTTCAATTTAAAAAATGCTTTGCTGAAACCCTTCGGGAGATTTGGGGGTTTGGGGGTGGGGTGGGCATGAGCTACCTGTTCTCCTTGCATGGCCCTGCAATAAATCTTTCTCTGCTAAAAAAAAGAAAAAAAAAAAAAACCCACAAAACTCAGCTTAAACGTCACTCCCTAAAGGAAATTTAGGAAAACATTCTATTTTATATATTCTCATAGCATGCCACATTTTTCCTGTGCAACAAGTGAGCACAATTTGAGTTAAATAACTATGACTACATTTATTGGTTTCATATCTGCCTTTCCCTACTTTCCCCACCCCAGCAGACTGAGAGCTCTATGCTGCCAGGGACCATGCCTTTCTTCTCCATGACTGTAACCAGCACTTAGCACAGATGAGGGCCTTAATTAGTGTTGAATAAATGGATGAAGCATTTACTGAGTGTTCACTAAGCTCCAAGCACTGCAGGAGGTTTTGGGAATACAGAAAATGACAACTCCTGCCTCCAGAGTGCTCATGTATATGCTATCTCGTGAAAACAGAGAGACAGCCACAGTCCTGCCGCAGTCTGTGCTCTTTTGTAAACTCTAACTTGTCCTGTTCTGCTCAACACCCAGGCTACCATGAAACATCAGCTCTGGGCCTACTGGTCTGTGGCAAGGGTCTCTTTGGAAGTCAGTTACCTTATATCCCCCTAATGTTTCTCTTTTCAGTGTCACGTAATTTATAGCTTCATAGAACAGGGATATTTAGTAGCAATAATGGAAACATTAGTGAGAGAAGTTATAGAAGGGAAGTGCAGGCCAGTTTCCTGACTGGGACCACTGAGGCAGGCTCTGTGGGGGATGGAGAAGAGCTCTTTTCACCAGCTAAGTAACTACAATGTCTTGTTTCTCAAACTTTGATTCATGAGCTGGCCTTGGTTGGCTCTGGTTAAGTAGTTTTCTTCTTGGGAAGAAGAACGTGGATGGAGATGCTCAGTGGGCAAGAGTCAGGGAAACACAGTTCTAGTTCAGGGAGAGCTTTGTGCTAGCCTGTCTCCACTGGAAACGGATGCCAGAATTCTATTACTTTATCAGTCATTCATTTTCTCTCAAAGGTGCCCACTAAGGAGCAGTCCTCATGCTCAGAAGCTAGATTCATTCATTAAACACAGCACTACTGAGGTCCTACTAGGGGATGGGACAGCCCTCAAAGTGGGGATGACCCAGCAGAGAAATTAGGATGTGTCTACACCTGCCTGGCAACATCCAGCAGTCTGGGATGGAAGCTAATGCATGCCCCCATCTGTGTTGGAGTGTGGGAAAGACAGAGAGACAGGGATGGCACAGTGGTAAGGACTGTCAGCTGGCCAGTGAAGGATGGGAAGCAGTCAATGATGGAAGAAGGAATGTTATGTGAAGAAGTAAGAATACAGGATCTACCTGAGGAAGAGCAGGAGTCCCAAACTGACAACTGTGCACAAAGGAATAGAGAGGAAAGTTTGGGTAGGTGGTTTGGGACCAGACATCATGTCCAAGGATGGATTCATAATTATATAATTGGCAGTATTCACCTACTGGCGGTGTATTTTAAAAAGTGATGAGACTACAGTCCAGGTGGAACAGAGATAATCTCTCAAAGGGAACCCATTACCTAAATGGTATTTGATGCCTTCACTTAATGAAGCACAGACAGAAATGAAACTAAGACGATGTCAAGTGGCACTATGATTAACTACCTATTCTTAAGGGAAGTTCTAAGTGGAAATGCCAACTTCCACTGACTATTCTAGATGAAAGCCTTAGGTCTTACATCTATTTATGCCACTAAAAACATGAAAAGTACCCACAAACATCAGAATTTCAGCAACCAAAAGGAAAAAAAAAATCACTATTTTGGAGGAAGATACATGAATGTATTAAAAAGAATAGACAAATTCAACAAGGTAGCAGGATACAAGATTAACATACAGAAATTGGTTGCATTTCTTTACACTAACAATGAAATATCAGAAGGTGAATGTAAATAAACAATTCCTTTTAAAAGCACATCAAAAAAATAAATAAATAACAACTTAGCAATAAACTTCACCACGGAGGTGAAAGACTTAATATGCTGAGAACTATAAAACATTAATAAAAGAAATTAAAGATGATTCAAAGAAATGGAAGATATCCCATGCTCTTGGATTGGAAGAATTAATACTATTAAAATGGCAATACTACCCAAAGCAATCTACAGATTTAATGTGACCCCCATCAAATTACCCCTGACATTTTCAAAGAACTAGAACAAAAAATCCTAAAATTTATATGGAACCATAAAAGACCCAGCCAAAGCAAACCTGAGGAAAACAAAGCAGGAGGCATAACCTTCCCAGATTTCTACAAAGCTACAGCAATCAAAACAGCATGGTATTGGCACAAAAAGAGACATACAGATCAATGGAACAGAATACAGTGCCCAGAAAAAAACTCACACGCCTACAGTCAATTAATCTTCAACAAAGGAGGCAAGAATATAAAATGGGAAAAAGATAGTCTCTTCAGCAAGTGGTGCTGAGAATGTTAGACAGCTGCATGTAAATCAATGAAGTTAGAACACACCCTCACACCATACACAGAAATAAACTCAAAATGGCTTAAAGAGTGAAACATAAGACATGACACCATAAAACTCCTAGAAGAGATCATAGGCAAAAAATTCTTTGACATAAATTGTACCAATGTTTTCTTACGTCAGTCTCTCCCAAGGCAATAGAAATAAAAACAAAAATAAACAAATGGGACCTAATCAAACTTACAAGCTTTTGTACAGCAAAGGAAACCATAAACAAAACAAAAAGAAAACCTACAGAATGGTAGAAAATATCTGCAAATGTGTGACTGACAAGGGCTTAATTTCCAAAATATACAAACAGCTCATACAACTCAACAACAACAACAACAAAAAACCCAACCAAAAAATGGGCACAAGGGCTTCCCTGGTGGCGCAGTGGTTGAGAGTCCGCCTGCCGATGCAGGGGACATGCGTTCATGCCCTGGTCCGGGAAGATCCCACATGCCACGGAGCGGCTGGGCCCGTGAGCCATGGCCGCTGAGCCTGCGCGTCCGGAGCCTGTGCTCCGCAACGGGAGAGGCCACAACAGTGAGAGGCCCGCGTACCGCAAAAAAAAAAAAAAATGGGCACAAGACCTAAATAGACATTTCTCCAGAGAAGACATACAGGTGGCCAACTGGCACATGAAAAGATGCTCAACACTGCTAATTTTTAGAGAAATGCAAATTAAAACTACAGTGAGGTACCACCTCATACCACTCAGAATGCCCATCATTAAAAAGTCTACAATTAACAAATGCTGGAGAGGGTGCAGAAAAAAGGGAACCCTGTTACACTGTTGGTGGGAATGTAAATTGGTGCAGCCAGTATGGAAAGCAGTATGGAGATTCCTCAAAAACCGAAAACTAGAGTCACCATATGATCCAGCAATCCCACTCCTGGGCATATACTCTAACAAAACTATAATTCAAAAAGATACATGCACCCCTATGTACACAGCAGCACTATTTACAATAGCCAAGACATGGAAACAACCTAAATGTCCATCAACAGATGAATGGATAAAGAAGATGTAGTGTGTGTCTCACACACAATGGAATATTAGCCATCAAAAAGAATAAAATAATGCCATTTTTCAGCAACATGGATGGACCTAGAGGTTATCACATTAAGTGAAGTAAGTCAGACACAGAAAGACAAATACCATATGATATCACTTATATGTGGAATCTAAAATACGATACAAATCAACATATCTACGAAACAAAAACAGACTCACAGATATAGACAACAGACTTGCCAAGGGGGAGGGGGGTAGGGGCAGGAAGGAATGGGAGCTTGGGATTAGCAGAGGCAAACTATGGATAAACAACAAGGTCCTACTATATAGCACAAGGAACTATATTCAATATCCTGTGTCAAACCATAATGGAAAAGAATATGAAAAAAGAATATATATGTCTGTATAACCGAGTCACTTTGCTGTACAGAAGAAATTAGCACAACATTGTAAATCAACTATACTTCAATAAAATTTTAAAGAATAGGAAGAAGGAAACAATTTGGTGATTGAATCTTGAAAACCTAAGTTCTTACACTGTCAGGCTTGAGTGGGACCCAAGGCAGGTGGGACTAGAGGCTTCAGTGTGGTGGGACAAAGTGATTACAAGAAAGATTGGAACTACAAGTGAAACAGAAGATCTTGTGCAGAAGTATGGATGGTCTTTCTTGTCCAGCAAAGAATGAACCTGGAGATCAAGACTGAGGGGACAGCTGAAATGATATTGAGATGCAGCAGAAAATAAGGTTCCCCTCCTATAACTCCACCTCTACTATCTGGACTATCCAATGGGCATGTTTTCTTCAGGTGGCCACTTGTCTTTAACAACATAAAATGTCTTATAAATAAATGGGTTTGATTCTCTGATTGCTTGTTCTTCCCATGAAAAAGTAAGCTCTACAAGGGTAAATCCACACATATTATCACCAGGCTCTACCCAGCAGCTGACTCAGGGCAGGGCACTTAGGTACTCAGCAAATGTTTCCTGTAGAAGCTGAATGAATGATTACTTATGTGGGACAATATCCCTCCCATTCTTGTATAAAGAAGATGTGGTACATATATACAATGATGGAATACTACTCAGCCATAAAAAGAATGAAATAATGCCATTTGCAGAAACATGGATGGACCTAGAGATTATCATACTAAGTGAAGTAAGTCATTAAGAGAAAGACAAATACCATGTGGTATCACTTACATGTGGTATCTAAAATATGACACAAATAAATGAACCTATCTATGAAACAGAAACAGAATCACGGACATAGAGAACACTGCCAAGGGGGAGGAGGGTGGGAGAGGGATGGAGTGGGAGGCCGGGATTAGCAGATGTAAGCTTTTATATATAGAATGGATAAACAACAGGGTCTCTATAGCACAGAGAACTATATTTAATATCCTGTGATAAACCATAATGGAAAAGAATATAAAAAAAAGAATGTGTATATATATATATATATATGTATGTATAACTGAATCACTTTTCCGTATAGCAGAAATTAACACAACATTGTAAGTCAACTATACTTCAATTAAAAAAACATCCCTCCCATTCTTTATGCTCTACAGCAGGGGTTGGCAAACTATGGCCCCAGGGCCCACAGGCTGCTCTTATACAGCCTCAAGAGCTGTGAATTTTTCATTTTTAAAGGGTCGTTTAAATACAAAAAGAAACTAAGTAGTTCATACAACAGAGATCATATCTGGCCCAGAAAGCCTAAACTATTTACTGCCTGGCCCTTTACAGAAAAAGTTTACTAGCCCCTTTTCTATTGGTGTTATTTTAACAACCTGCAATGCATTGGCAGAATTTGGAGAGAATTCATTCTGGTCCAATGTGAATATTCTTTTACATGTGAGAAAACAACACAATGAAAAAATTTTAAATATTAACTGCATAATTACTCAGCTATGTCTCCAATTCATTAAAGGGTGTAAAATGTCCAAATGAACTGTTCATGTATCACTGATAATTTTATTTTCTAATTCCTGTCCATATATGTAAAAGGGTCTTCCTTGCTGATTTCTAGTCTTCTTCAGGCTAAGGGAAACAGAAAAACAGAAATCTCCTTTAATTTATTAATTGAAGAAGACTCTAGAAATCCCCCTTTCAATGTCAGAAACCAAAGTATTACTTTCCCCTCAAATTTCCTTTGATTTCTTTTTGAAAACCTACAGGTAAAAATGTGGTGAGGAAGGAATTATCTATTAACATCTGTCAATCTTGAAACTTCAAAGCGGTGGTGAAAAACCCTAACAATAGCAAATCAGGCTGAAAGGAACTTTGGGATGTGGCTTTATCTAAACCAAAGCCACCCACACACTCTCAGAGTTAACCCTTGAGCTGCTCCTAGAAAAACCAACAGCTATAGCTATAGTAGGTACAAGCTAGCTTCTCCTTTACTCAGAGACCAGCAGGAAGTATTTCTTTTTGCCAGCCCCCAGTTACACAGAAACTCATAATTATCGAATACAAATTATGTACTTCTCTGTGTGCCAAGAGTTTTATATAATATTTATATTTAATTGAAAGAAAAACCCTATGAGGTAGATACTGCTATTATTATAAACCCAATTTTTCAGATAGGGAAGCTAAGGGTCAGACAGTTTAAATAATTTCTCAAGCTCTGTTTGATTAGAGATCCCCGCTCTTAACCCCATGCCATACTGTCTCTAAACTTCACATCAGTGGGAGCTGATTAAGAATGACTTCATACAAGCTCTCAATTTGATAAAGTGGTTTTCTTCACTGGGGGCTGGGCTAAGTGATTTCACGGCCGTCCACTAAGGTTTAACTCTGAACTATGGGCAGTTCTCAGACAATGTGTCGGGTGTGCAGACTGTTCCCCTTGGCTCTTAACTAAGAACCAGAGTGGACTAGTGTTCTTGCAAATATGCATCTTTTCCCTGCCTGGGAAGGAAAAGTCTCACACAAGGAAGAACCCTAAAATCTTTCACAGGACCTAGAATGTAGGGCACTCAAGATATGGAACCCTCCATGAATTGTTTCTTGGGCACACAGGTAACCAGTGCTCAAAAGGTGATGTTCACATGACACTCCCTTGTTATGTAACACTGAGCCACACAGAGTTCTGGGGGGCATTACAAACAAGGGGAACTTTTCCAGGGTTCATACACACACAGCTCTCCACTGTTAACAGCAGGCTTTCTTAGCCTGGGCTCCAGAGATAGACTTCTGGGAGTGTGTAAATTTAAATGGGCAAAATGACATCTTTTTATTTTCTCTAACCTTTAACTAAAATTTCACATTTCCCAGCATTAGCGACACCTATGACTTTGTCACCAAGAGAAACCACAGATATTTTCATGCCGCTTTACATGTGTTGCGGAGGCCTCGGTGAATCCTTTATATTCATCGCTTAGCCATTTCAATTTGTTCGATCTGATGCTAGATCTTGTTATTTAAACCATTACTATAGAAGTAAATATTACTACATCACAAATTCATTTTTTTAATATTTGATAATTGTATTACACTATGTTTGATCTTCTTTGAACTCCTGTGTATTCTATTTTATGCATTTGAAGACATCACTGTGAAGAGATCCACAGGCTTCGCCAGACGTCCCAGAAGTACAGGGCACACACATAAAACCAGAGAGCCCTGGGCAGAGTGAAGGCATCAAGCCCTAGCCTCTCTGCCAGGATTTCCTAGAGCAGAGATTTCCAGACTCATCTGTTTCTCTGGGAAGTTAGTAAGGAAGGATACGGGTGCCAGTGACGGACCCTCCGTCATTGGTGGACAAGGGGATCCTATCATGTGTGAGGGGAGCTCTGCAGTGGAAAAGGATGGGAAATTCTCCTCTGAACTCTCTTAAGGACACCAGAGATAACTCCCCTATCATGGGCTTTATCGAACTGGGGAAAGATCATTCACTTTATCAGCAGCATCTCACTTTATTTCTTCAACAGCCAAGTCAGGTTCTGTTCATTGCCCTGGTTTATAGAGGAAGCTACTGAGGAAGGAAGGGAGGGATGAAGGGAGGCAGGGAGGGGAGGAGAGGGGTGGAGAGAGAGGGAGGGAGAGAGGGAGGGAGAGAGAGAGGGAGGGAGGGAGGGAGAGAAGGAGGGAGGGAGGGAGGGAGAGAGGGAGGGAGAGAGAGAGGGAGAGAGAGAGGGAGGGAGGGAGGGAGGGAGGGAGGGAGGGAGAGAGAGAAAGGCGAAGTCGGGGGGAATGAGAGGCAGAAGGGGGAGTGTGAGAGACAGAGAGAGAGAGGGAAGGGAAGGGAAGAAAGAGGGGAAAAAAGAAAGAGAGAAACCGAGAGGAGCCTGTTTCCCACGAGTCTGAGCGGCTCCAGAGCCCTTGTTCTTTCCAAGCCACCAAGATGTCTCCCTAGCAATGAACCAAAAGCCCGTTTAATAATTCCAAAATTTTCCAACCAAATGTGTCCCACATAGAGGAGCCAAACTGACTTGCAAATAAGGAGCCATTTGCAAATATCAGAATCTTGATAAATAAATAGCTTTTAAGGACAAATGTCAAAGATAAATGTTAGTACACCATTAAAAAAACACACACACACACACACTGGCAGAAAACCTCAAGGGGAAATTCCTTGGTATAGGTTCCTCCAGAATGACTTAAATAAGTTAAAGAAAAAAAAAGTAAATAAGTTGCCTAATCACACACACACAGGCGGGCACACACATGCAACACAATGGAAACATGTAGCTCCCAGGCTCTTTCAAGTCCTCTGTGAGGCCCAAATCCAACACTGATTACCAAAAGGAACTTAAAACTGAATCTCTATAATTCTTTTTTTTTTTTTTCCAAAAATCACATAGTAAAAAGGACATTAAATTAAGGCCAAGAGTAAAAATGCCTATGCGGGTTGGTTAATGCATCTTGATAAAAACCAAATTAACAGAGCTGAATTTGACAGATGGGATCCTACTTTAATATTTGAATTAGTTCTGCAATTCCTCCACGCAATGAAGAGTTTGGGCAAAAATTTTCCAAGACACAGAAAGGGATACAGATGCTCGTTTTCTGTACACCTCAGTGCGTTGGTGAACACTGCAAGACAACCACAGAGATGCTTGAAGTTGGCAGTGACACGCTAACCACAGAGATTTTCACACGCCAACATGTTCATCTAAAGCAACAGGCTGAGATCCAAAGAAGGAAACTGTGCTCAAGAGAGATACGCTGGTGGGAAAGGAGAATTTCCTGTCTCAAGTCATTAATTAAGTCAAGTTAATTGTAATATTTAAAAGCACAGCATTCATTTACTGAGAACCTACTAAATGCCAAACACTGGGTTTCACGTGGATTATTTTGAACCCCTGCAGCCACACTGCTAGATCTGAATCAGTTCCCATTTCCTAGACGTGCAGATGGAAGCCTGTGTGTACAGTGAGCTGCGGTCCTTGCAGAGGAGGCTGGTGTGGCAGTTAGTGGCGAGTTGGAGGGGCAGTGTGTCATCCAACAGAGGCTTCAATATGAGCATTTAGACAAAGGACAAGATTACACAACCAAAGAAAAGAGAAGGAAAGAGAGAGTAAAGATGAAAGTTGAAATCAGTGGAATAGAAAACAAAGTTACAAGAGGGAGAATCAACAATACCCTGAATGGGTTGTATCATGATCAACACAACACGTAAACCTCGGTGAGACTGATACATAGCCAAGGGCAAAGGCCCGGAGGAGAAAGAATCATGGGCACAGCCAAGACTCAAGGGATCTGAAAAACTTTTCCAATAAGTTTGAAAACTTAAAACAATATTGGTCAAAGTCCTAAAAGTTTATATGTGTAACTTACTAAAACTGACCCAAGAAAAACCTGAATAATCTTACAAACATTAAAGAAACTGAGTAGTTAAAAATCTTCCACAGTATAACCCTATTTTTTTATCTTTAAGCCTTTTACTGTCAAATTTCTTAGTATCAGTGACTGAATACACACGTCAGAATTTGATTTTTGTGGAATTGTCAACCCCCTAAAAAAACTTCCTACAATAAAAATGCCAGTGGAAATCTTACAAAAATGTTTAATCATAGTCTAAACAACTGGGAACCATCAGATAAATCCAGAATGTGCCTCTATAAAATCAATGGCCCACCTGTTTCAAGTCAGAGTCACAAAAAAAAAGAAACACACTGAAGAGGCAAAATAACCAAATGCCATGCATGGTCCTTGACTGGAACAGCAGAAACCCCACTGCTTTGGAGAAATTTGAATGTGGACTGTAATACACCCACACACCCACCCCCAGTGCCTCCCCACACACATAGAAATGAGGAGATGATAAAATGTTAACACATGGTAAATAGAGAGAAAGGGAAAGGGTATACAAGGGCTCACTGTTCCATTCTTTCAACTTTTCAGAAAGTTTAATTTTTTTCCAGTAAAAATTGGGGGAAAAAGTATCCGAAAACATTTGAGCAACAGTGTTCCCCTTGAAGCCCCAAACACACCTGTCCTAGATGAAGCTGAGAGCCACCGAACTTTCAAGAAGTAGGTTATTTCCATGTCACACAAACTCAGTGAATAGGAAAAGCATTCTCTGAAAATAGGACAACCAAAAGCAGACAAAAAGAATATAAGAAAATTACAGAACAATCTCATTGGTGTACCATGACTTAAAAAAACGAATAATAAATAAAAATGGCAGCAACCCAAATCCAGTCGAGGATATAAAATAAAAAGTATTATTTTAAATTAAAAACAAATATGCAAAGAAAACAACTCCTATCATTGATCACATTAATAATTTAAATGAGAAAAAACTGTATAATCAATTCAGTAGATACAGAGAAAGTATGTGACAAAGCTAAAGGCCTCCATAAGGAATATATATACCAACAATCCTCAGCAAACCTTACTGTAATGGGGACGTTTTAAATGCATTCCTTTGAAAAACAGTTCAGGCACTGAGGCCAATTATAGCTATCTCTAGTCAACATGAATTACAGATCCCAACCAACCAGCACAGTAAGGCAAAAGGGGGGAACCTGCCATACCAGATAAAACAGGTCTATACATCAACAGCCTCATCTTGCCTGGTCCTTTACACCTGTTCAGTGTTTCTTAGTCTCCAGATGTCATTGTGCTCGCTCATCTACTGTACAAACAGATCCACTGACAGGTGGCTGCTTTTCTGATGATATAATTTATATTTAAAGGATGATTTGATATTGGGAAGACAGGAAGTTGACAATATTAAAAGCACCCTTAGGGCTTCCATGGTGGCACAGTGGCTGAGAGTCCGCCTGCCGATGCAGGGGACACGGGTTCGTGCCCCGGTCTGGGAAGATCCCACATGCCGCGGAGCGGCTAGGCCCGTGAGCCATGGCTGCTAAGCCTGCGCGTCCGGAGTCTGTGCTCCGCAACGGGAGAGGCCACGACAGTGAGAGGCCCGCGTACCGCAAAAAAAAATAAAAGCACTCTTACATTCAGTCCCAAAACCCTATTATTTCCAAAGAGACTAACACAAAGTACATTTTTTAAAATAAATTTATTTTATTTATTTATTTATTTTTGGCTGCATTGGGTCTTTGTTGCTGCATGCAGGCTTTCTCTAGTTGCAGCGAGTGGGGGCTACTCTTCACTGTGGTGCTTGGGCTTCTCATTGCAGTGGCTTCTCTTGTTGCGAAGCACAGGCTCTAGGCATGTGGGCTTCAGTAGCTGAGGCATGTGGGGTTCAGTAGCTGTGGCACGCAGGCTCAGTAGTTGTGTCTCGCGGGCTCTAGAGTGCAGGTTCGGTAGTTACGGTGCACGGGCTTAGTTGCTCCGCAGCATGTGGAATCTTCCCAGACGAGTGATCGAACCCGTGTCCCCCGCACTGGCAGGTGGATTCTTAACTACTGCGCCACCAGGAAAACCCACAGAGTACATTTTGTTAAAAGAGCTTATTTGAGGATTTTCATCCCAAGTCTCCTGTATATCCCCAAATCATCTCTCTTTGCCACGCTGTGTTTGCTGCCGGGGGTTTAAGGTCACATTTTGTGCAGGATATTACACAACAGAGACTGCATTTCAAATCCTGAAGTCCCTGCAGCTCTTGGAAGAGGACTTCTCTTGAGCTTTCCAAGTCTACAATCTAAGTGATATACTTTCATGTTACTTCTTTGCCTCTAAACCATGATATGTCCAGACACCACATTGAGCTAAGATTCGATTTCATGATTTTCTCAATGCACACAGAGAAGTTGCCTTCTTTTACAATTTGAAGAAAAAAAAATAGTTCTAGACTCAAACAAGTAATATTTTATCAGGCAATTTGGAAAGCCCTAAGAATAATCAAAGCAGATTCTTCAATTCAAAAATTGACCGATACCAGGAATTCCCTGGTGGTCCAATGGTTAGGACTCTGTGTTTTTACTACCGAGGGCCTGGGTTCCATCCCTGGTTAGGGAACTAAGATCCCACAAGTCATGCAGTGTGGCCGGAAAAAAAAAAAAAAATTTACAGACACTATTCTGTATACTTAGAGGTAGTATAAGTTGGTTTTTAAGAACTTGGGACTCTGAAGCTTTTGCACAGCAAAGGAAACCATAAACAAAACGAAAAGACAACCCACAGAATGGGAGAAAACATCTGCAAACAAAGCAACTGACAAGGGATTAATCACCAAAACATGCAAACAGCTCATGCACCTCAATATCAAAAAAACAAACAACCCAATTAAAAAAGGGGTGGAAGATCTAAATAGACATTTCTCCAAAGAAGACATACAGATGGCCAAAAAGCACATGAAAAGATGCTCGACATTGCTAGTTATTAGAGAAATGCAAATCAAAGCTACAATGAGGTATCACCTCACACTGGTCAGAATGGCCATCATCAAAAAGTCCACAAACAATAAATGCTGGAGAGAGTGTGGAGAAAAGGGAACTCTCCTACACTGTTGGTGGGAATGTAAATTGGTACAACCATTATGGAGAACAGTATGAAGGTTCCTTACAAAACTAAAAATAGAGCTACCGTATGATCCAGCAATCCCACTCCTGGGCATATATCCAGAGAAAACCGTACTTTGAAAAGATGTATGCACCCCAATGTTCACTGCAGCAACTATTTACAATACCCAGGACATGGAAGCAAACTAAATGTCCATTGGCAGAGGAATGGGTAAAGAAGATGTGGTACACTTATAACGGAATATTACTCAGCCATAAAAAAGAATGGAATAATGCCATTTGCAGCAACATGGATGGACCTGGAGATTATCATACTATGTGAAGTCAGGTAGAGAAAGACAAATATCGTATGACATTACTTACATGTGGAATCTAAAAAAATGATACAAATGAACTTATTTACAAAACAGAAAACAGACTCGCAGACTTTGAAAAGAAACTTATGGTTACCAAAGGGGAAAGTGCCGGAGAGGGGATAAATTAGGAGTATGGGATTAACAGATGCAAACTACTGTATATAAATAGATAAACAATAAGGACCTACTGTAGAGCACAGGGAACTATATTCAATATCTTCTGGTAACCTATAATGGAAAAGAATCTGAAAAAGAATATATATGTATATATGTATAACTGAATCACTTTGCTATACACCTTAAAGTAACACAACACTGTAAATCAACCATACTTCAATTTTTTTAAAAAAGCAGGTAGAAGGCCTTGGAGGGAGTCAGTCTGGCTGCGCTAAGAGAAGGGAAGGCAGATGCTTTTTGGCTGTCTGGTTTGGATTCTGTTTTCCCAGAGACAAAATTCAGTTTTATCACGTCTAGTGAAGTGGGACCCAGTTATAATAAAGAAAATGATGAAAGTGAACAAAAGGTACAGATATCCGCTAGACGTTTACTGGCTATGTTCCAAGTATGTTCATTTGACAGACAAAGGGAGCATTACTGAGTCACAGCCCTGGCCGGGCACAGACACGTGGGGATCCCTATAGGCAGAGATACAGGATTGCTTAAGGAGCAAAGCAAATTGCCTCCTTATTCTGTGACACTCCACGTCCTACCGGCTTTCCTGTTACTGCCCATCTCTCACACACACCCCCCAATCCATCACACTGTATGCATACTTTCTAACTCAGGAGTTCCAATATTTTGCATATTTTCTGGTGGCACGGTACAAAAAGAATCTCTTGGCGCCTCCAGGCCAGCAGTATCAGCAGGCAGCACCTGGGAACTTACTGGAAACACAGAATCTCAGCCCTGTCTTACACTGCTGACTGCAGAATCTGCATTTTATAAACTTTCTAGGAGATTCATTTACACAGTAAAGTTTGAGAAGCACTGCTTTAGCAAACATCCCTTGGGATTCTGCCACAGAGTTGTTTCCCTCTTACAGAGAAAATTCACAGTGGACTCGCTTGCAAAGCCCTAGGGCAATTGTATTCAGTGCTAGCCAATGAGAAAATGGCCCATGAGAATGTTCTAGTCAAATGAACTTCAAGAGGAGTGTAGAATGAGATATAATTCCCCATCCATCATCTCAAGAAAAAGTAAACTATTAAATTCAGGCAAACAATAAAAAATCATTTTAATTAAACAACAGAAGGACAGTAGCTTACTGGGCATGCAGGGCTTAATTTAACTTCCAGCATATGGACAGCACTGTTTGACCTTCTAGACAGACTTTGAGAATACATTTTCCCCAAATGATGGAAGAATTCTTCTTTCCAGTACATTTGATTGTTTTATTCCAATTGTACATACTTCAAAACTAAGCTATTGCCTCACCTCACATCCCACTGCAGAGTCTCCTTTAGGTTATTTCCTCCCTACCTCTCTCCCCAACAAAAGGGTCTTAATGTAGTCTAATCCAGTATGACAACCTCTTCCAGAATATTCCTGAAAGGTACAGAGGAAACCTCTGTCATAAGTGTTACGACAGAGGGACTCCACTCCTCTATAAATCATCCCATAATCTAATCCCAACAGACCTATTAGGAGAAAGTCTCAACATTGGGATATTTTTTTTTTTTTTTTTTTTGTGGTATGCGGGCCTCTCACTGTTGTGGCCTCTCCCGTTGCGGAGCACAGGCTCCGGACGCGCAGGCTCAGCAGCCATGGCTCACGGGCCCAGCCGCTCCGCGGCATATGGGATCCCCCCAGACCGGGGCACGAACCCGCATCCCCTGCATCGGCAGGCGGACTCTCAACCACTGCGCCACCAGGGAGGCCCAACATTGGGATATTTTAAAATATATTCTTTATAATCAAATATGGCCTTCCCGTAAGTCCACTTACTGGCTTTTGTGCTATTCTCTAAAGCAAAAGACAATGCAATGACTCCTTCTTCTGTGGGAGGGCAGCTCTCAGACTACTGTTAGGCATTTAACCCATTTCCCTAAATCATCTCATTTTCAAGCTGAACATCTCTGTCTTCTTCAGTCACTCCTAAAAAGACCTATTTATCGGACCCTAAAGTCGGCACGTTTTATCAGACTCCCGCCTGCCAGCATGGAGCAGGCACCCCATACGTGCCGGGTCTAAGTATAAAGTGATCTGGTCTCTGAAATCATTCTTGCTTCTCAAGATTCTCTGTGACGTTTCACCAGACCCAGCTCCAATACGTGGGACGTAATCCATGTAGACAGGTGACAGTAGGACTCTCACCATTCTTACCAATGAGCACAGACTACTGCTGGTTTGTGTGCTCTCGTTCCCTTTTGATTCTCTCCACCAGGTCACCCCAATTTCAGAACAACCTTAAATCCCCTCTAACCCCCTGGGTCTTTATCGCCTGAGCAGATGCCAAGCCAGCTTTCTGATAAGCTGCTCCTTTGCCACCAACTGTGTGAACAGACAGGCCTGGCTTGACGTGTATCTGTTCAGTTTCGTACCTCGGTCATTTCAGGCAGTTAGAACCCTGATCCTGTCCCTGCCGTTAGGCATTCCTTCCCCTCTGTTGATCGTCCTTCCCACATGAAGAGAGAGCCTGAAACATGCCAGGCTTTGCCCACAACACAATGACACGTCCTATGAATATCCATCCTCCACGGGCTGACCTGTGCTCTCAGCAGCAGGATTTTTTCATTTCCTTCTCTGCGTTAGAGTCCTCTGACCACTAACTTAGCTTGGGCTTTGTTAAGATCCCCCAGCTGCCCCGATTCTCTCATTCTTTTCCTGGCTGCCTGTCTGGATCATATCTTCCACCCTGTCTAGGGGCCCTTCATGTTTTCAGGAAACCTGAAAACAGAGAGAGAGGGCTTGAGTTACACCACTATCCTCTCCAACAGGGAGACCCGCCGGCTTTAGAAAAGCACATCAATTATGCACATTATCAATACCTGTCACGTCACCGAAACACCTCCTGCCTTCTCTCTGGCTCCACCTGAACCACACTGTGGTTGGGTTTTGGCACCCAGACCCTGCCATCCACACCTTCAGGTTGCAAATGTGCCTGCCCTGAATGTGTCATTTCACCAGTTCTAAAACCTCAGATGCCTACCCAGCGAGGCCCGCGGCCTCGTTCTGAGGTCCTCGCTTGTAAAGTGTGGCAAAGCAGTGACATCCTGTATTAAGGAATCCTATTATTCTCCAGGGAGGGCGTGACCCAGGTGTGAGCTTGCTTGTTTTTCTTCTCCTCTAACCTGGAGGGCTGAATTTAGCTACTTCCTGTGGTGGTTACTGCTCTCTAATTGTTACCATCCTCTTTCAAGTTATATGGGGAACATGATGAAAAATACAAAAAGATGGGGCAGGACAAACTGCCTTGAATTCAGTGGTTCCCAACATTGGCTGCATATTAGAATATCTTGGTGGGTTGTTGTTTTTTTAATCCTGACACCAGGCCCCAGACCAATTAAATCTGAAACTGCAGAGCTAAGACCCAGTTAATGAGTCATTTTTAAAGCTTCTCAGGTGGTTCCAATGTGCAGCCAAGGCCGAGAACGACGACTTCGGCCTGACGGGAGACTGGGATGGGACCTGGGAAAAAAGAGAAGGCATGGAAGGAATTTTAGTCACTAAATTTAGGATCCATTGTTCCTGACACTGGAGACAGTGGCATGAGGTGTATGTATTTTTTTAAAGTAAAGAAGCAAATATGAATTGTTTCTTTAAAAGTTAATATTAGTTTTCATAAGGCATAATTATTGCTGGGAACACTGAGATTTTACATAATTAGCAACGTGTAAGAGTTATTTGAGGATCAGAAAAGGTTTTCCAAGAGCCAGTCAGCCAGATGTCCAACTGGAGGTAAATACAGCCTCTGGAGTTCAGGACGGGCGGAAATGAGGGTTAGCTTCCCAGTGGTTAGCTAGCTCCAGTGTTTTTCCGCTGGTGGGACACTGAGGTACTTGCAAAGTAGCAAACAATCTCCTGGACCCTTTTTGCCATCACCCATCTGTGTGTTGTTTACAGAACACGAGAAGGCCACTGTGAGAGGAGAGACTGCAGACGTTTCACCACAGCTTTCGCAGCAACGCCAGCCTTCCTGGCTCAACTGTTCTATTGGTCACTCACATCTAGGGGATGGGGTTCGAGACAGACTGTGTCCTTAATGGAGTCCACTCGGCTGTGATTCACGTCAGGATGAGGTTCCAGGGTAGAAATATTCACAGCTGGCAACCACATCTGGCCTCAGAGCATCTTTTTTACTTTGCTGCTTAGGGGGAAAAAAAAAAAAACCCCTACAGAAGCCAGTTGCTTTGCCTGAAGACACTTCAAATACATGCTAAGCCTCACTGGACTGAGTCACAGTGCCCTCTGGCATGTACAATCTTTATGATTTCCTTGGCCAGACATGGGGCTGTATTCAGGGATTCAGAGGATGCTTCTAACTCATTCACAACCCAAGTCTCCTTCAGCACTGAGTCATCCCCTCAAATAACTGATTTCTCTTCCCCGGAATGAGACGAGTGACTTTAATCCATAATTTTCTTCCTCTTCTAACAACTTTTCTCCACCAAATTTCCACACTTAGGTTTCTTTTCCTTTTGCATTGAAACCAGAAAGTAAATCTGGTTTGTTTCTCTTGAAACAAAAAAGCACAGCTGGCGAGCCAGCTATTTTGAGTCATGAGGGCACAGTTCAAAGGCAGCAGCACACCCAGAGCCCAGAGCTGCCAGAGCAGCATCGTTCTGCTGGTTTCTTGCATGCAGGAACTCAGAGCTTCCCCCAAGAAGCCAGCTGCCGCATGCTGGAGCAGAACGAACACAAAATTAGACTGGCAGCACGTCCAAGCCCTCCCCGACTCAGAAACCAAGATGAGTCCATACAGTACGCAAGGCGCGTGATCCACACCCGGAGTGGGTCTGCTGGATGGCGGGAAGCAACGTTATTAAGGTCACAACAGGTCCAGGGGGACCCAGCTGGCTGAGATGATCTGCTAGCAAGTTAAACAGAGACAGGAAACCGCGTGTCTGATATTGTAAAAGAAAAAAATCATTTGTCTTCCTGCCAGCTTTAGGCCTGCAAACCAGAGAGGCTGTTTTCATTTAAAAGAAAACTCGACAACAATGAGAAAGGAAAGAAGGAGCCTTTGTGGCTACCAGGAGTCCCTGTCTCCTCGTCTCCTTGCTCTCTGCCTCTCAGGGTCCTGTGGGGCCAGCAGGCAGCTTGTGGGTCAGCCAGGAGCATTTAACCACAGCAGGTGAACTCTGAGTCAGAATGGTTTCTAGAGTCCCGGTTCCTAAGTTAACTAGATCTAACTGACGTATTTACTGATAGTTCCATCCTGTAAAAAAAAAAAAAAAAAAAAATCTCATGCAACCTAGAGATAGACACAGTAGTGGGGGGAAGACCAAAAAAAAGTAAAAATGGGAGCCCGGATCAAGACAAATGGAAGGTAAATGTAGGAAAACAGGCAAGCAGGGGTGATGTCTGTATGCAAAGTACACGCCCACATATTTGCTAGAAGCATGACTCAAGCTTTTCTGGTAGTACTGTAGGGAGAAATACAACAAAACATGGTCATGTACATCAGGGGTTGGCCTGAAGCCTTGTTCTGTAAATAAAGTTTTACTGGAACATGGTCGCGTCCATTTGTTTACATACTGTCTGTGGCTGCAACAGGGGCTCTCTGGCCTGCAAAGCCCAAAATATTCATGAACTGGTCCTTTACCAAAGAAGCTTGCTGATCCCTGCTCTACTTGAAGCTCTATATGCTTCAAAGTGTCCTTAAGGTCAGACGCAAGTATGTCCTCATGAGGGGAATAATCTTTCCAAAGCAGAGAGCTGAGAGAAATTTCTCCTGGCTTCCTCAGCAAGGTGACAATACAGTGCAGAGAACAGCTTCCTCAACAGCGTTCTTTACAGTCAACCTGTCCCTCTGATTCACAGGACTGTTGCTGATGATGGATGGTACTTACAGACGAGTCAGCAGAAGGAATTTTCAGGAAGGAGAATGCAACACGACATTGGTACAAAGTGCCTCACTCATCTGGCTAAATCCAAAGACAATACATTTGAATCTAGGGGAACAATGGTAACTCTTTACAGCCAAAATTTATCGCATAGTTGTTCTGTGCCAGGTTCTATTCTAAGTTCCCTATATGAATAAACACACTTATCCTCACAAAAATCCTATTCAAAGTGAGCGCTATTTCTATCCCCATTTTTCAGAGGGGAAAACTGAGGTAAATTGGTTCACCCAAGGACAAACAACTCATAAATGGCTTAGCTGAGATTTAAACCCAGAAAATCTCACTGGGGAGAGCACGATCTTCTCAAAAGATGAGCATCCTGCTGAGCATCATTTATAAAGCTCGTTCCTAACAAGCCCATGAATGGTATAGCCTCTGGTTGTGCTGCTTGCCCAGAACTGGCTGAATGGGGAGTCTGGGCACAGATTAGCAACCAGGCTTGTGTCCACAGCCTCACATGGGGGTAAGACTGTTGTTAACAAGCACCCCCCACACACCTGAACGTGGAGGGTTGATGGTACTCCCTGAGAAAAGAGACAAGATTCTCCAACTCTCCTGTGGACAAATGGTGGAGAACCAACTGCGAAATCTTGGGAAATTCACACCACTCTCCAGAAATCCATTTCTTTGTCAGTAAAATGAAAAGTTTGGACAAGCTAACTGCATGGGCTTCATTTCAGCATAAAAAAAGTTACGACTCCAAAAAGACTAAGATGACAAGTCTTGGCAGGGATGTGGAGAAAAGGGAACCCCTTTGCACTGTTGGTGGGAATGTAAATTGATACAGCTTCTATGGAGAACAGTATGGAGCTTCCTTAAAAAACTAAAAATAGAACTACCATATGATCCAGCAATCCCACTCCTGGGTATTTATCCAAAGAAATGAAAACAGGATCTCAAAGAGCTATCTGTACTCCCATGTTCACTGCAGCATCATTCATAACTGGCAAGACATGGAAGCAACCTAAATGTCCACCAAGGGATGAATGGATAAAGAAGGTGTGGTGTATATGGAATAGTATTCAGCCATGAGGAAGAGGGAAATCCTTCCATTTGTAACATCACGGATAGACTTTGAGGACATTATGCTAAATGAAATAAGACAGAGACAGACAAATACCTCATGGTATAATTCACACGTGGAATCTAAAAACAAAAAGCAAACTCACAGAAACAGTAAAACGGTGGTTGCCATGGGCTGGGGTGGGGGGCGGGGAATAGGGAGAGGTTGGTAAAAAGGTATAAACTTTCAGCTCTAAGATGAATGAGTGATGAGAATCTAGTGTAAAACATGGTGACTATAGTTGATAACAGTGTCTTGTACAATTGAAATTTGCTAAGAGAGTAGAACTTAAATGTTCTCACACAAAAAGAAAAATATGTGAGGTGATGGATGTGTGAACTGCCTAGATGGAGGGAATCCTTTCACAAAGTATGTGTATATTAAGTCACCATGATGCACACTTTAAATATCTACAACTTTGTTAATTATACCTCAATAAATTTGAAAAAATGCTAGAACGTGACATCAAAAAAAAGTTATGACTCTAGGAAACAAGGCAACACACCTGAAAGCAGTTAGCACAGGTGGACCAACCACGGCAGGCTCTCACCCCAGGGCAGAGACCATCACTACTATTGTTCTAGGGCTGTCCATGGTCTGGGCCTTGGGCATGGCGCCAGCTCCCCTGCACTTCAGCTAAGGAAGGGGGTGGGACTCTGGCCTTGAAACCAAACTTTTCAGAGTCCAGGCTTGAGTTTAATGCTAATTCCCTTTCCCTCATGGCCATGGAACTTGCCATTTCCAGAAGAAGCAGTTCAGCTCTAAGTCAGGAGGAAAGGTGGGATGGCCAGGGATCCAGCCATCTGGGAGCTGAGAGCAGTCCAGAAGCACACCTCCTTCAATCTGCCAAATTACCATCCTAACCCAGCAGATGATGATAACAAACAACTGAAGAGCAAACAGATTCAGGCGAACTCCTTTTAATGCCTCCCTATTCCTTGTCCAGGGCTCCCCCAGGCTACCAAACAACTCCCTTGTATCAACAGATCCAGTTCAGAACAACATCTTGTGAAATGCTTCTTGAAGGTATTCCTACATGTCTTCTTGCTTTGGGAAATAGTAGAGTATGATCCCATAGATAAAGTATGTGAACATTACCACGGAAACCAAAGAAACGTTCCTGAAAAGGCACCTCATCTTCTCTACGTGGAGCTCCGTGCCGGCACAAAGTTTGTAACGCATAGAAAAAATGACTTCACTATCGCTATGGAAAAACACCCCCATTTCAGTGGGGAGTTCTGTGACACGAAAGGACGGAGTAAAGCATATTTAGCTCATTTCCAAATGACCAGGTTTAAGACCAAATGTATTCCTCTTGGGCTGACTGAGCAGCTGGGCAAGTTACCAGCACGAAGCTGACAAGACCCATCTTTGGTTCTCTGGTTCCATTCCTAGCTGGGTGATTCACACCAGCGCTTTCACACTTCAGTGTGAGAACAGATCACCATGGACACTGTTACAACACTGATAACGGATGCAGTGGGTCCAGGAGGGCCCTGAGGTTCTGCTCTTCTACCAAGCTGCCCGGCAATGCTGCAGCTGGTCTGTGGACACTTAGAGTAGCGAGGGTTCCCCATTCAGAGGAGGGGTTCTCCTCAGCAAGGAGTGCGCTCCTTATCTGGAGGAATGCGGGAGAATGGAGGCGCCTACTGTGTACCAGCTGCCACGCCGGCCCTCCCAAGCTTCACCTCCTTCAATCCCCACAGTATCCCGAGGCCATAGGTATCGCTATCAGCACTAAGTGGTCAACAGCGGCACAGCCATTCAATGAGGCGGCCACGTGGCCCAGAGCAGCTTTCTGCTGAGAAAAGGAAGATGGAGTGAAGCCCTTTGGCAAGAACAGAAGTGCGATCGCCCCAGCACTGACCTGAACGGCACTGTGAGTCCTCCCATTCGTATTTAGCCACCACCTCCTACCGTGATTCTGCATCAGAATAGGAACAACGTGCCTAATGTGTGATATTATCCGACGATGGAGGGATGTGGTTCGCTTTGATTACAAACTGTGGACTCGGTACGCTCCCCCTGCCTCTGTGAAGGCACGTGGAGAAGACAGAAGCTGCTCGAGGCACGAGTTAAAGCAACACAAGGGCTTCCCTGGTGGCGCAGTGGTTGAGAGTCCGCCTGCCGATGCAGGGGACACGGGTTCGTGCCCCGGTCCGGGAAGATCCCACATGCCGCGGAGCGGCTGGGCCCGTGAGCCATGGCCACTGAGCCTGCACGTCCGGGGCCTGTGCTCTGCAAGGGGAGAGGCCACAACAGTGAGAGGCCCGTGTACCGCAAAAAAAAAAAGCAACACAAACCCCTCCCAAACTCTTGCAGCGCGGTACTGACCCTTGCAGCACCACACACAGGAGGTCTGAGTGGCCTGCTGCACACCGTGGTCAAGTCTCCACCGCAGACCTCAGTGCTGCAACACACCAGAGGGCCGGGCGGGCCTGGCTTCACATCTCAGGGTGAGCAAAAGTCCCCATCGGATATAAACCCCCAAATAATACCAGCAGCTAATAGTTAGGGCGCTGTCGTAAGCACTGCATGTAACAATCTAGCCGCACCCCACCCACCCCTCATTTTAGTTCCATTTTACAGACTAGGAGACGTCAGGTAACTGGCCCAATGTGGCAAAGCGAACAAGTGGTAGAATGGGCCTTAAAATTCCGGAAACCCACCACAGACCCATCTTAACCATTACACTGGACTGTTTATTTCGTACCTAAAACAAGCAGAAATCATCTCCTTGCCCGGCACTCTGCAAATGAAGCATCTTTACTGCACTTGGAAACCATTTATGAAATGAAAAAAACTGAGTGGTGTTTTGGATTCTTCAAGGCTTAATGAGCGATTCTAGCCACATTATGATTTTGCAAAGTGGACATGTCATCTGCAAGTGAACAGGGAGCCATTAGCTTGGGGTCCCCACCCCCATCCTGGGCTCACTTTGGTCCAGGAGCCTGACAAGGCTTGTTTGACTGACAGCTGTCACCAGGACATCAATAAGGACCCAGACAAATGCCCTCTCTTCTAACCAGACTCGTAGGGCTTGGTGAGCTCAGGGAGAGATAATGACTTCATCAGAATTCTACACACCCTTCACCAAGCAGGAATCATCAGACAGGACAGGGAGACCTGATTTTTGGAGAGCAGCTGGAAGAGCGGACCCCGGCCTCATTCTAATCTACTTTAGGGAAGCAGGGAGCCACAGGGCATAGCACAAGGCACTGGGGGGTTTTGGGGGAAAAGATAGGTACTGGTTCAAAAACAAAGACAGCAAGGTCTCTTTAATTCCTTTGTTTTGAAACATTCGTTTCAAACTCATGAAAGCTGGCAACGCCCTTCTGTGATTCACATCTGCTGAAGCTTGGTACACATGGCAGGTAAAGGAGAGCTGATTTACTCCCTTCTCCCTCAGTTCCTCAGAGCAGCCCCGATGCCCCTCGGAATACAGACTTCAAACCCTGTACTAGGGACACAGACCTTGGTGAGAGTCTGGAGACCAAACCTGTAGCCCAGCTCTGCCACTAACTAGCTGAGTAACTACAGGCAAGTCCCCTAACTTCTGTGTTCCTGGGCTCTCTGCCATCATCACCAGGGGACAGTAATCTAATCATCTTTCTGGGCCTTAAGACGATTATCTCAACGAATCTTCAGTATCTTCAATACATTCTCTGCACATTTCTCAGGTATAGAACGTAAAGGTGCTTCGACAAGGTGAACAAGACCAGAGGCATACAAGCCATCACTACACACCAACCTCTGGGAACCTGAAAGGAGTGAAGATGGGAGGACTGGTGGCTTGTGTAGAGGCCCATCCTCCCCCAAACCATCTGCCAGGCTTCAGGCTTTATGCCAGGCATACAGACAAGCAACATGGAGCAGGAGAGAAAATCAGTGCTGAATAAGGCAAAGAGTTGGCATTTGTCCCCCCCACATTTTTTTTTTTTTTTTGGTAGACTAGGCCTGGGTGCCTATAGAGGCAAAGGAACACAGTGGTATCTTGTTGTCTGAGGCTGGGCTGTCCCACCTGTCCATTCTTTGGAGGGCTGAGGTCATGGCCTCGGTTAAGTAAACAGAAATCACCAAATACAGGAAGAAAGCAACCAAATTTCTAAAATGAGGATAAAAATCCCAATGATGATGGAAAAAGGGAATAAGGGAATTTACTGGGAGTCACAAAAATGTTCTGTATCTTGATTGTGGTAGTAGTTACACAGCTATATACATTAGTCACAATTCAGTGAAAATAGTATCTTCAAACGGTGGATTTTATTTTATGTAAATTATACATCAATGAATCTGACTTTTAAAAAAAATCTCAATGATATGATTTGCCAAGTTTAGGAGTTCCATGCAGAAAAATCTCTCTGGATGAATGGATGATCACAGACCAAGAGGAGGCTTTCTTTTCACTGTATCCAGTTTGTCAAATTTGAATTTTTTAATATGTACATATGTTATCTGTTTAGAAAGACAGAGATAGAGAGAGTGCAAGAAAGAAGGAAATAAAAAGAGAAGGAAGGGGGGAAAACCCTCACAGAAGTTTTATTTTATACACATTTATACATTATGAATCCTAGCTATGCCACCCACTAGTCATGGGATCCTGGACAAGGTGTTACAGTTCTCTGAGCTCGGTTTTCTCATCCATAAGATGGGGATACTAGCAATGCTTACCTCATGGGGTGGCTGTGAGATTAAATGAGGCCAGGCCATCAAAGGGGCTTAGCAACACACAGCAACTACATTCCCTCTGAATGTCAGCTATCATTCATAGTAGCACTGAAAATAAAGATCTACATTTAAAGAGTAAATCTGTGGCTCAACTTTTTTTCTCTCACATATTTAAGAAAAATGTAAGATGTAAGTAATCATTTTCCATTGTTTGTAGATCAGAAATCAACAAGTACAGAGTGCTATCCTAATAAAAATACTACACAGAACACTCCAGAGAGCTTTTGTGTTCACCATCTTATTTGACTTGGAGTAGAAAAATTAAAATTGCTTCAAGAGTTTTCCCACCTTATAAACCTGATCAAGGAGGTAAAAGACTTATATGCTGAGAACTATAAAACATTAATAAAGGAAACTGAAGATGATTCAAAGAAATGGAAAGATATGTACTCGCTTCGGCAGCACATATACTAAAATTGGAACGATACTGAAATGGAAAGATAACCCATGCTCTTGGATTGGGAAAATTAATATTGTTAAAATGGCAATACTACTCAAAGCAATCTACAGATTTAATGTAATGCCTATCAAATTACCCATGACATTTTTCACAGAACTAAAACAAATAATCCTAAAATCCATATGGAACCATAAAAGACCCAGAATTGCCAAAGCAATCCTGAAGAAAAAGAACAAAGCAGGAGGCATAACCCTCCCAGACTTCAGACAATGCTACAAAGCTACAGTAATCAAAACAGCATGGTATTGGCACAAAAAGAGACATACAGATCAATGAAACAGAATAGAGAGCCTAGAAAAAAAAAAAAAAAAACCCACACACCTACAGTCAATTAATCTTTGACAAAGAAGGCCAGAAAATAAAACGGGAAAAAGTCTCTTCAGCAAGTGCTGCTGAGAAAGTTAGACAGCTGCATGTAAATCAATGAAGTTAGAACACACACTCTCACCATACACAAAAATAAAATCAAAATGGTTTAAAGACTGAAACATAAGACATGACACCATAAAACTAGAAGAGATCATAGGCAAAGAATTCTTTGACATAAATTGTACCAGTGTTTTCTTAGGTCAGTCTCCCAAGGCAATAGAAATAAAACCAAAAACAAATGGGGCCTAATCAAACTTACAAGCTTTTGCACAGCAAAGGAAACCATAAACAAAACGAAAAGAAAACCTACAGAATGGGAGAAAATATTTGCAAATGATGCGACTGACAAGGGCTTAATTTCCAAAATATACAAACAGCTCATACAACTCAACAACAAAAAAAACAACCCAATCGAAAAATGGGCAGAAGACCTAAATAGACATTTCTCCAAAGAAGACATACAGATGGCCAACAGGCACACGAAAAGATGCTCAACATCGCTAATTACTAGAGAACTGCAAATCAAAACTACATACCTCACACCAGTCAGAATGCCCATCATTAAAAAGTCTACAAATAACAAGTGCTGGAGAGAGTGTGGAGAAAAGGGAACCCTCCCACACCGTTGGTGGGAATGTAAATTGGTGCAGTGTAGAAAACAGTATGGAGCTTCCTCAGAAAACTAAAAATAGAATTACCATGTGATATAGCAATCCCACTCCTGGGCATATATCCAGATAAAACTATAATTCAAAAAAGATACATGCACCCTTATGCTCACAGCAGCACTATTCACAATAGCCAAGACATGGAAACAACCTAAATGTCCATCAACAGATGAATGGATAAAGAAGATGTGGTACGTATACACAATGGAATACTACTCAGCCAGAAAAAAGAACGAAATAACGCCATTTGCAGCAACATGGATTCAACCAGAGATTATCATACTAAGTGAAGTAAGTCAGAAAAAGAAAGACAAATACCATATGATATCACTTATATGTAGAATCTAAAATATGACACAAATGAACCTATCTATGAAACAGAAACAGAATCACAGACATAGAGAACGGACTGGTGGTTGCCAAGAGGGAGGGAGTTGGGGGAGGGATCGACTAGGAGGTTGGAATTAGCAGATGTAAGCTTTTATATATAGAATGCATAAACAACAAGGTCCTACTATATAGCACAGAGAACTATATCTAATATCCTATGAGACCCAGCAATCCCACTACTGGGCATATACCCAGAGAAAACTATAACTCAAAAAGACATTTGCGGGACTTCCCTGGTGGCGCAGTGGTTGGGAGTCCGCCTGCCGATGCAGGGGACGCGGGTTCGTGCCCCGGTCCGGGAGGATCCCACATGCCGTGGAGCGGCTGGGCCCGTGAGCCATGGCCACTGGGCCTGCACGTCCGGAGCCTGTGCTCCATAACGGGAGAGGCCACAGCGGTGAGAGGCCCGCATACCGCGAAAAAAAAAAAAAAAAAAGACATTTGCACTCCAATGTTCATTGCAGCACTATTTACAATAGCGAGGTCATAGAAGCAACCTAAATGCCCATCAACAGATGAATAGATAAAGAAGATGTGGTAAATATATACAATGGAATATTAGCCATAAAAAGGAATGAAATTGGGTCACTTGTAGAGATGTGGATGGACCTAAGGACTGTCATACAGAGTGAAGTAAGTCAGAAAGAGAAAAACAAATATCGTATATTAACACATATATGTGGAATCTAGAAAAATGGTACAGATGAACCTGTTTGCAAGGCAGAAATAGAGACACAGAAGTAGAGAACAAACATATGGACACCAAGGGGGGAAAGTGGGGGTGGGATGAATTGGGAGATTGGGATTGACATATATTGACATATATATACTAACTAATATGTATAAAATAGATAACTGATGATAACCTGCTGTATAGCACAGAGAACTCCACTTCGCTGTACAGTAGAAACTAACACAACATTGTAAAAGAACTATACCCCAATTTTAAAAAAATCCCATGATAAACCATAATGGAAAAGAATATATTAAAAAATGTGTGTATATACACACACACACACATATGTACATAACTGAGTCACTTTGCTGTACATCAGTAATTAACACAACGTTATAAGTCAATTATACTTCAATTTTTAAAAAAGTTTTCATTCCTTAATATAAAGAAGAGATGGTGGCAGTAAGAGAAATGGACCCCAAAGTGTTCTTCCTAATACCTGATGTTGTAGGGGAGGAAAATATGCCCCTACAACAAATAGAGAGAAGAGAGATGGTTATTTTTAAGCATACTCCCTGGAGCATTTTAGAAGACTCTGAAATCACTCAAATATCTGAGTCATCAGCTGTGCTGGATTTCTTGAGTTGTACAATGAGAAACCACCTTTATGCTGATTATCTTACCTCATAAGGAAGCAAACAGTCTGATAATGAATAAGAGGGAAAACATGAATGTGGGCCCATGATTATCACATGAGTTGAAAATACACTGAAAACTGAAGTCATAAATCCCTTAAGAGCTTATAGTAATATACATATATATAAAATATATCCAACTTGCAAACCATTTATCAACTTTTGTCCCCTTTGAATGAAATAAATTCTTCCATTCTGGATAAGCCAGTATGAAAAAGGAGAGAAAAGTTTCATAGGTGGTAACAAACATGTCTGGACATTCCACTATTAGGGATTAATTCCTTTGGCTTAGCCTGGGCCTTGTTTTTAAAGGTGAAGTACTTGGGGAAGGTTAACATGGTAAACCAGGATATCAAGGTTACCATGTTTTAGTGTGGTTTAATCTAGTTACAGTGTCCCTCCTAACTCAAATTACATAAGGAAAATGAGAGACATGGAGTGCTTGTAGGATGAAAAAACAGGAGAGGGGAGTGATTTTGGAAAGTGTTGCGCTGACAAGATGTACATGCCTGCCTTTGTACACTGAGAACTTGGCACAGGTGGGGAGTGGAACAGGAAGGGAGGGAAACTGGCTGAAGGACACATGGAGAGCAAGAGGTGGGTCTGCAATGCCCATGAGCACCATACCCAAAGCATGAGACTCATCACTTTCCATATTTGGGACACACACAGTAGCAGGGATAGTGTGTCGACCCAGCACTTGTGTTCCAAAAGGATTTTTTATTGAATTGGACCTGTTTGGGGCTAAAATAACCTTTCCCCATGCTGAATTTATATTCCTAAAACCAAGAGAATATTATTTGCATCATCAGCCTGGAAAAATTAAAAGGCTTATAATCTCCAGTGCTGGAGAAAGTAGATGGAAATTCATATGCTTATATATCTTCTGGGGGAGGAGAACAATTTAATAGTGGCTATCCAAATTTAAAATGTGCATACCTCTGATCCAGAAATTTCATTTCTAGAAATCTATCTTGCAGAAATACTAGCACAAATGTATAAGATGTTTTTACAAAGACAGTCAATGTAGCATTAAGTGGAAAACTGGAGACACCTAAAATAAGCTACCAACTTATTTGGGAATAAGTTAAGAATGGTTAAGTCACTCATAGAAGATATGCCATATTATGCAATTCTGGACAACAATTAAAAGGTGTACAATATATCTACATATATTGTCTTGTTTAGAAGAGAAGTAGAAGTGGGTGGGTGAAAAAAATATTGCCAGGTAATATTTATAGTATGATCAACTGTTTGCATGGAAAGATGGATGAGTGGGTGCAATGAATGGTTGGACAGATGGACAGATAGATGGACAGACAGATGTACAGATGGATGGTGGATGGACAGATGGACTGGTGTTTGAGTGGATGGACAGATGGACAGGTGTTTGGATGGACAGATGGACAGATACATGGATAGATGAACAGAGAGATGGATGGACAGATGGACAGATAGATGAATGATGCATAGACAGATGGAGAGATGGATGGGCAGATGGAGAGATGGAAAAGTGGGTGGATGGATGGATGGGCAGATGGATGATGGATGGGCAGATGGAAGATGGGAGGGAAGGTAGGAGGGAGAGAGGGAGGGAGTAGGGAAAGAGGGGAGGGAAGGAGGGATAATATTGGGTTGGCCAAAAAGTTCGTTTGGCTTTTTCTGGAAGATGTTACAGAACCCGAATGAACTTTTTGGCCAATAAAATATGCATGATGGATAGAGACAAGTGTGCATCCAACAGGCTATCATTACTGAGGTTAATGTACTTTCCCCTTTAGACAAATCCTTGGGAGTATGTACACACAATAACTTGAGTTAAAGCAAGTCTCCCTCCTGAATCATACAGCCTCCTCCCAACTCTGGACCAGTCGTTCTCGAACTTGAGCTGCCTCAGAATCACCCTGGGCCCGCACCCAGAGTTTCTGGTTCCACAGTCAGGGGTGGCACCCCAGAATCTGCATTTCTAACAAGTTGTCAGGTGATGCCACTGCTGCTGTTCCAGGCACTGCACTTTGAGAACCACTGCTCTGGGTGACACAAACTATTTCTCAGTGACAAATCATAACGTGGGCCCCGGGAGCCAGATTTGATACAGACCAGAGCCAACCCTGATACCCCTTAAGTCCCTCTTTCCAACAGGTGAAGGGGGTCTGATCCCCAGTGTGAGCCCACCATCCAGCACCAGCCAAGAAGGGATGTGCCCTGAGCCTGCAGACCATCCCGAGAGGAACACTCACCTTCGGAGAAGATGATGTGGTCGTTGCACTCTTCGGAGCTGCAGGAACACATGAAGAAAGTCTCTCCAGACCCCTTCTTTTCCTTCATAATACACTCTGGAGAAGCAGCGTCGTCAAGGACAAATCCATGGTAGGCGATCTTGGGGTCGTGGCAGACCGTCTCCAGTGTGATGTTCTCATCATTCTTTCTCCTGGGGTACAGAGAAGGAGGGGGTGAGTGTGGACCCACAGGGAAGCAGTCTGGGCTGTATCTCCATCAGGACATTGTTTCTAACAGCAGCGCTGCCTCCTGTTCTCCATCACTTACAGGTTGTCCCGTCACATCCTGTGCTTTTCCACGCACTTCAGTTTTTCCTTTGCTTATCTCAGAACCCACTTAGGATCATAACATGAGGGCTTTCCTTGGAGACAAACCTGTCAGAGAACTTTACACGTTATGCCTTAATTAAATCATTAAAGGGAGGGCGTGGGGAAACAGGAGATCGCTAGGTCCTCGGGGTGACTCCAAACCTTCCATCCTGACTGCACTGTGAGGCTAGCCTTGCATCTCTAGTTTGTTGGACAGAATCTAGCTAAATATTACTCAGTCATAAAGAGAACAAAATTTTGCCATTTGCAGCAACATGGATGGACTTGGGGGGCGTTACGCTAAGTTAAATAAGTCAGATAGAGAAAGACAAATACTATACGATATCACTTAGATGTGGGATCTAAAAAGTACAACTAGTGAATGTAACGAAACAGAAGCAGACTCACAGATACAGAGAACAAACTAGTGGTTACCAGTGGGGAGGTGGGGAGAGTGGGAGGTACCAACTATTGGGTATAAGACAGGCTCAAGGATGGGAATATAGCCAATATTTTGTAATAACTATAAATAGAGCATAATCTTTAAAGATTGTATAAAAAATTAAAAAGTAATACATTTTGGAAAAAAAAACCACAAAACCCCTACCTATCCTTAACCCCCAAGCTATTGGAAAGTCTTGGCAAAAACAGTGGCCATGAAACAAAAGGACCTCCCTCCCTGCCCCCATAGTTGTGTGCCCACCTGTGTAGGTGGGGGTTTGTGTTTGGTTTTGGTAACAAAATAAAGCCGTGCTGAGTCCTCCGGGATCCCAGGGAAAAGCATGGTGTCCCTGCCTTGTGAAGCCTCCAGAGGCCCCGGGATGGGACAAGGAAGAAACTGTGAGCCACGAAGGAAAGCTGCTCTGCAGCCCTGGGGCAGCCCTTTCAGAGCCCCCTGCCTTCCACCCCCCACTGCCTATAGAACTAGAATCAGAGGGAGGAAACTCAACCACAGTACTTGAGGCTCCATAAGGTCCTCAACTGCTTCCTCCACTCAGTGCTGTAACGGTGTCTCCTGGACAGGCAGGGCCCACTGTGCAAAACATCTGTGGGTACACTGGAGCACAGAAAGGGAGGATACAGTGAAATAAATACAGACTTCTTTGTCCTGCTACTGAAGAGGCTGTCAATATCTGCGACAAAAGAACCACAGTTATGAAATTAATTTTGGTTCTAAAATATTTCTATCCTTGGAAAGGACTTAAGCATTTCACGTGGTAAGAGTGCACAACTGGCATTAGTTCAATAAATGAATGAATCAGCGAGTGAATGAAAAGAACAGTAAAACTGATCGTGAGAGAGTACCACCACAGAGAGCAGAGTCTTTTATTCCCCCACTGGGCTCTTCCTAAGATAGCCTAGTGTCCGAGTGTGCGTGCCCTGGACACAGACTCGGAGGCTGTGAGATCTCTGGATCTCTGTGCAGGAGCTCTAGGGAGATTCCCCCGCGGGGCCAAAGGGAGCAATGCTGCACAGAGAGGGGAGGGGGGTCGCGATGAGGCTTCTGCTGACCTCTGGGCAGCTGGGGGCTGGGATGGCCCATCAGAGCTGTCCCAAGCTGAGGCAAAGCGGTCAGGCGTTTGGGCCCCTGCACCAACCAGTCCTGGGATGCTGGCTGCTGGTACAGAGAGGCTGAACCTGCCGGACTCCAATGAAGCAGCTCGGGAAGCAGAGGGGAGGAGCACCCCTGGAGGGCTTGGGGTGATCCCTCAGCCCAGGGTGAGCGCCTCAGGGCTGCATGGGCAGGGGTGCAGGACAGCATCCCTGGCACCATCCAAATGTGTCTTTGCCCAGAAAGGTAAAACTAACGTTCACTGTATTTAATCTTTAGGGCTGAGACACAGGGGGCACAGAGAGGCTTCCCCACAGGCCCGCATCTTCTGAGACAGCAAAGCTTCAATGCCAGGGATGTGTGATTCACACTCCACCCCTTGGACTTGTACTGGGGTAAGGAAACTATCTTTAATGAAAAGAGCCTGTTTGGGTGCAGAAGTATGTTCTCACCTCCAGTGGATATTTAAGTAAAGACAGTCAGCAGAAAACAGAAATGAAGAGGAGCCTGGGGTCACCTGGTCTAGGGTCTGAGGCTTCCTGCCCCAAACCTGACAAGTGGTCCTCCATCCTCTCGAACTTGGTCTGACCCTTCCAGAGAAGGAAGCCTCTCCCACTGGCAGGAAACCACGACTGAGAAAATGTTTCAGCTGACCCTGAGTGCAAGTCTGTCTGTCCCCTTGTAAATGCTGTGGGTCTCCTTCTGTCCTGCAGACTTCTGCATGACAAGTTTACTATATTTTCCACTTGAGAGCCCTTCAGATCTCTCAGCAGAGCCCACGTCCTCTTTACTGGACCAGCCGTGGCTAACTGCCCCCAGCAGCCCTCAGATGGCACGCTTCTGAACCTCTGATCACACTCGTGCCTCTGCTCTGGACACCATCTCTGTCAAAATCCCTTCTTCAAAAGCACCACTCAGAGCTGGACACAAGTGCAGCTGGCAGGTATGGCAAGCTGCCGTGACAGATCTTCGCCGTTAACATTCCCTTAGTTCTTAAGAACCTAATTCATGTCCTGGTACGTAGGGAAATGTGCCAGGGTTTCAGATTTATCATCAAGGCTGAGTATACACGGTCTGGAGAAAGACTCAAAAGACTCCTTCCAAAAGGAGCGGGCAAGATATCTGGGTTTACATTCTCATTTGCAAATGGCCAGGAGACACAGAGGTTACTTTAAAAAAAATAGCTGATAAATTGAAACCATCAGAATAAGGCTTCAAAATGTTATATTTCATTAATGAATGTGTAGTTTTTTTATAAAATAAGGACTCTCTTAATGATCTCTATTTTTTTTTAATCTCTGGCTTATACTCCCAATTCATAACTATGAGTTAATCAAATGATTCATGAGCACCCACTGTGTGTGTGTGTGTGTGTGTGTGTGTGTGTGTGTCTGTGTGCGTGCATGCCTGGCAAGACGGGAGGATGAGGGAGGGAGGGAGGGACGGAGGGACGGAGGGAGGGGTGGTGAGAGCGAGGGAGAGAAGGGAATGTGCTCCAAGAGGAAGATGTGGTCCTACTCCCAGAGGCAGACGCAGTGTTTGGCCCAGCAGTGGTGTGAGGCACTGGCCAAGGCTTCTGACTAAGGAATAGGTTGTCTCCTGATGCCGAGTCGCTTCCCCCATTTTTGACAAGTGCGTCACTCTTGCAACAGCCACCTTTCATCTCCACGAAACAGGACTCAGTTTGTGTCAGAAGAACAAAGCTCCTGGCGTCACTACGGGGATCCCAAGGGGTCTCAATTAAATGACTAGTAAGTGGCAAATCCCTCTCCTTGACACAAGGAATGGTTTCTGGACTTATAAATAGTCAAGGTGCATGTGTGTATTTGAAAATGTATAGAGTATCTCTAGAAATTACACTGAAAGACTGAAAAAGAGATGGTCTAAAGGGAAGGGAATTGGACAGATGTCGAAGTTTCGGGCATGGAGACACACGACTACGTACCACAAACGCACACTGCTTATAAAAGGGGAAAGAAAGGTGTTACAGGGCAACCTTACCAGACAGCCACGCAGACCTCTTGCGGCTTCTCACAGATGGCCGTGATGCTGCAGTTGCTCCAGCAGGACTTCTGGCTGTCACAGGTGGACAATCTCACATCACAGAATTTACACAACTGCGGCAACTTGACGGCACCATTGTCGTCAGTGACCATCATGTCACTGTTAACTGGGAGGGAGAAGAGATGCATTACATGATTAACCAACATAATCAGCTGCCAGTGGATTCCTGATACGATGCAATTTCAAATGAACCTGGTGTCAGAAGAAAGAATGCAGAGAAAGGCCACATAATGCCTCCACATCAGATGAGAATTTGGTAATGAAAGCCAGGGCAGGGTGGAGATGGCTGGGATGGAGGAGGTTTGGTAACTTCTTGCCTTTGTCAGTGAGTGTCATAAGGCACTCTTTCTACAAAACCCTCCTCCTTCAATCCAGAGACAGAGCTTGCGTCGCCCCACTGCATGGTGCTGGGTGCTGGTGAACGTGCCCTTAAGGAAACTATAGTTTAGCTGGTGGATGGATACGAAAACAGACCAGGGCAGGACAACCCAAAATAAAGAGAGGCATGGAAGACGTGGGAGCCAGACGAGTCACCACCACGTGGGCAGAGAGGGGTCCCGAGGAGCAGAGCTGTGATGTGGGGAAAGGGGGTCAGCCAGCTCGGAGGAGACCCTGGGGGTGAGGCGGGACCTTGCCATCGCTTTCCTGACCTACACCCGACAGAGCTATCCGGGCCTTCTTTGCAAGAGCCTGGCTCTGACTGCTTCCTGTTGCCTTGAGGCAACTCAGTTGATAAAGTGTGTCTCCTAGACACACACACACAGGTGAGGCCTCGAGTCCCACAGGTGAGTGCCAGCAAGCTCCATCTCAAGGGTCTGCTGTCGGCAACCTCTCTGACCTCATCCCTCCCACCGCCACCAGCCGCCCTCTTATTCTTCACTCACTACCTTTTAAGACACACGGGCCTTTCCTGGAAGAAGCCAAGCTCCTGCCTTCCTCAGGCCCTTCCCTCGCTGTGCCCTTTGCCTGCCTTCTTGTCACCTTCCTGATCTCCGGTTAAATGTCACCTCTTCATCCTAAAGCAGCCCACAAGGAACCAACATAGGGTTTTGTTTGATCTTCTGCACAGTCTCCATCACTCACTGGCTTCTGCTCCACCCACCAAAATGCAAGCTCCATGAGGCCTTCTCTGCCTTGTTTCCACACTGCTTCTCCAGGGCCAAGAAGAGGGGCTGTCACATAGAAGACATCCAAACAAGTGTACTGAATCAATGGTGACTAGCTAATACACGAAGGAATGAACACAAGAAGTTCACATCTGGCCTTGGCGCCAGGTGGGAAGGGACAGAGAGCTTCCTCCCTCCCCTTGGGGGAGTGTGATGATACATACAGTATTCACTCACATTCACCAGTAACACACTGAAGACAAACTGTCCTCGGCAACACATACCTGCATGCTGAGAGGTGCTAAAAAGGTATAACACCCCTTCCCTCTTTTTTTCCCTCAATGAGATCCTTTTCCATTGGCAATGGTGGTAACTAAAGGCATGAGTTTGGAGAGTGAGACCAGGCTATTGTCAACAAACGTGAACTCAAAGACACTTCTTTGCTAGACTAGGAAAGATTAAGCACCCAGACATCAGGGGGCACTAGACCAGACTCCATCAGGGAGCGGGAGGGTGCTTCTCCCAGGGTCACCATTGGAAAGGCCTGAGCAAATCCTCCTCGTCCTCTCCTGTGTTAAGGACGCTCCAGCCTAAGTCCCGATGCACAGCTTCCAAGACCTCCCATGGCCGCTCCCTGCCCGTGAACTCTAGTTTCTGTCACTGACACTTTGCCACGCAGACGTCTTTGTTGCTTGGGCATAGCACCTGTTTCCTGGGTCTCTAAAAATATAAACCTATATAAATTTAAGATTTGCTTTCTTGTGGTACATTAAATATAGAAGCAAAAAAATAAACCCATTCATCCCTCTCAGGCCTCAAGTTCATTTCAGGAAGTGTATTTTTAGGTAACGAACTATTTTGAAATTCTCAATGTCTCCCAAACCAAGAGCTCTAACTAAGCTTAGCTAAAAATACAGGCCACAATGCTCTCTGAATCTTGTGTTCCATTTGGGACTAAGACAACAATGAATATATATATATTTTCTACAATGGTTAGATTTGGATCCATTTGTGAAACAGCTAATTTAACCCTTCAGGCTTCCCTACAAGACATGGGCAAGGCAAAATAAAAAAAAACAAGCTAGGCCATGTTCTGTTTATTTGATTTTTTTAATAGAGTAGTTTCAGACAAACATCTATTTGCTGGTTAGAAAGTTGCTGTTTTTAAATATAAAATCAAGCCTCCAAGACTTGGAATTCAGCCTTCCAGCATTTTAGGATTTTAGCCTCTATTAGTGGTTATCAACTTTGGGGCCATGTTGGAATCCATCACTTAGAGCGCTTTAAAAACTCATGAAGCAGTCCCACCCCCCGGACATGCTGATTTAATTATTCTGGAGAGTGGCCTGGGCACCAGGTCTTTTAGAAGCTGCTCAGACAATTCTCGATTCTCACGTGCAACCAAGGCTGAGACCCTGACCTGGAATTAGTTGGAAACGACATAACTGGCACAAAACAAATCAGCACAAAAATACCCTCCCTGCCGCCAACACACAAACACATATATAATGTAGGTGACAGTGGTGGGGTAGCCTCTCAATAAAGCTGGAAGATGTTTCCTTGTGAAAAACACACACCTAAAGCCACGTGACTAGCACTTTGACACACTGCTGATGGAAAGGAGTCCTTCCCTGGGCTGGCAGATCCTTTTCTAACAAAAGCTAAGAAGTGTGACAAAAGTGGCAGAGTCAGGAGTGATGGGAGAGAAAAAAAAAACAGATGTGACTGGTGCTGGGAGCTGCAGCGGCAACCACAGATGTGTTGACAAGTGTAAGTGCTTTAGATCTGATGCTTGCGAAACACAATCCACAGGGAAGAGACAAAAAAAGGGTCATCAAAAAAAAGAAAGAAGAGAGAAAGAAGAAGAAAGAGGGGCCAGTAGGCTGCAGGGCTCAGGGGGCTGGGAGACAGGCAGATGCACAGCCCTGCTGCCAGATGGAGAGGCCAAAAAAGAGAAATCTCACGGCTGAATTCCGGGGGAAAGGCAAAAGGACAACTTGACTCACACTTGGAGGCAAAGGCATGTGGAGGGAGGGAGACGCATACAACAGAACTTGTCCATATTAAGCACCTACTATGTGCTAGTCAAGGTGCTAAGTTATCACATAGAGCCTCCTGAGTACCCAGCGAGGGGGCCCCATTTTTCCCTTTGTTACAGTAAAAGCTACCACTGCTAAGGTGAGCAGACTTTTTAGCTTGACCAGCTTTTTTTTTCATTGGAAAAGTTTGAAAGCCTTGACACAGGGCATAGTCACTGCCATGCCCCCACCCCCACCAGGCACTCCATACTAGCGGACCCAGGAGGCTCCTGATCTGGATGATTCCACCAGCAAATAGCATCCAGGCTCCACTTAAGGCCAGTGTTGTCCTTTGTGAACAGGTGCAGTGGTGGGATAGAGAGACAAGTGCAGGAGCATGGCTCCCTTCACCTTTACTGGGGGTCACCTAATCTTGATAAAGGCTTTAAGTGCTCACTTTGGGGCGAGGGGACAGCGAGAGATGCATACAAGCTTTTGCTCATGGTTTCAGAGGCTGGTTCACAGATTCCCTGAAAGCCCATAGCCCCAGGTGAAGAATCTGAGGCCCACCCCGGAGTCCTCGCAGGTCACTGAGAACATGCTGGATAGTTCAAGGCTAATCAGAGTGGGGGGCAGAGCCCGTGGGGCAGAACGTGGGGGGGATGGTGATTCACTCCACTTACAACTGCCTCTTGTGCATTCCAGTCCACAGAAAAAGCTACCGTCATAGCAAACAACATCGTATGCTTAATACATAATTTTTGTGAAGCCAAAGGAATGAAGAGTTAATGCATGCACCTAAGTAGCCAGGGACAAAGATATTTCTCTAAACAATAGCATAACAAACACCACCTAACGAACCCTATAGCCAACCCCAAACAACTTCAAAATTCCTTCCAGCGCAGGTTGGAAAATTACTCTCCTAAGTGTCTTCAGTTAAGATGATCTCATATTAAGGTGTATTTTCCTGCCTAGGGATGCTCTGTGAGCAACTGACCATCCTCAGTGAATTTTCTACCTATAACAGACAAATGAGCTCTTTGTAACGTTCTCCAGAATGAGAAGATCTCTCACCTGGAAAGCCATCCAGTAAAGGAAGTGAATGAGGACGGCCTCCTCCAGCATATGACAGTATCACATGGCCCATCACATGTCACTTCTCTTCAAACAGACCCATGAGTAACAGCAAGACCTTCAGTCTAGATCACACTGCCTTCCTCATTTTAGGGCACATTTTCCCCAAACTCACTACCTAGAGACAGAGGTTCCGAGTCTTGAGAATAAGAACTAAGTAAATGCTTAGCTATGTCTATTTCTGGAATAGTACTACTGTCTTTGAAGGTCATAGATGAGCAGCCTAATAAAGGTTAGATTATCCCAGATAAACATTAGGAATTTTGCATACAAATTGTTACTCCATAACTTTGGAATGGTGTCTACTATTAGCTGAACTATTAGGTAAAGTCTCAAAATTCCACATATAATCCCAAACTTTGGCAGAAATGCATTCATGTATCTTTGAATTCCTGCATCTATCTACTGTTGTTTTATGGCATGTTTTGGGGGCATTTAGGAATTCATTTATTCCACAAACACCTGTGGATGTCTTGCAGGATCAGTAAAATTGATATAACCAAGTGCAGCATCTCAAAGAATAATCCACGGCAACTGGTAAACAAAACTCACTATGACTCAGAGCAGTGCTCCTCAGATATTAACAAGCACACAGATCCCTTGGGAACATGTTAAACCCACTGGGGTATGTGTATGGAGTGTACTGGCTCATGCAATGGTGGGGCTGGCAAGTCTGGAATTTCTAGTGCAGGCCGGCAAGCTGGAAACTCAGGCAGGAATCAGTGCTGCAGTTTTAAGGCAGAATTCCTTCTCCAGGAAACCTCAGTTCTTGCCTGTAAGACCTGCCAACTGATTGGAGGAGGCCCATTCACATTATTGAGGGTAATCTACTTTCTAGAAAGTCAACTGATTGTAGCTGTCAATCATCTACCTTCACAGCAACCCCCAGATTCGTGTTTGATGAAAGAACAGGGCACTAGAGCCTCGCCAGGCACTCGCAGGTACCATCCACGGTAGGACAGCAACTCTGTCCTGAGCTGATACTGATGCTGCCTGTCCATACTTTGGGCAGGAAGTTTGCAGAGAACCCAGTTTGTGGCTGGCCATGATTTCCCTTTCTCCACTCATTCTGGATCTAGCAAAATCGAATACTGATTCCCCCTCACCATTTTTCCAGGCATGGTCTCCTCTTACAGTTCTTGCCACCTGCTCTTCTCTTGCTCCTGGCCTTGTCAACGGTCGTGGACCCAGAGGCTCTGATCACCATATGGGCCACAATGGAAAGACTTGTTCTCGGCAAGGTTTCTTTTTTTTTTTTTAACATCTTTATTGGAGTGTAATTGCTTTACAATGGTGTGTTAGTTTCTGCTTTATAACAAAGTGAATCAGTTATACATATACATATGTTGGCAAGAAGGTTTTTAATTGCAGTTGGCATTTCAGAGTCAGACACAGAGACAACCATCTGGCAGCCAGCCGCCATGGTCTGCGATGCTGGCAACAGACACCCATGGCCCCTGAGACCCGGTGGGACCAGTATACTGGCCTGTCACACGTGCCATCCCACCCAGAACAAAGAAGCCAGTCAAACAATTCACAGGACCCTTCATGACTCGTCATGAAAGCAAGCCATTCCCCAGCGAGTCAAATAAATTGGCCAACTGCTAAATACAAACAAATAAAACAAAAAAAAAACCCTCGTAATTAAGTCAAAGATAGTTTAGGAAGATTTCCCTTCTCTGAACTTCTATTGCATACTTGGAACTTCTAATACAAGGCGATACTTTATTAGTTTTTAAGTTGTATTTTAACCCTCATCCCTTAAATAATTATAAGTAAATTGAAAGCAGGAAAGGAGGGGCTTTTCTCCAATGACAGTCCCCCAAAGTCTCTGGGAACCAGGATCAGTACTGGAGAAACCACCACGAAGGTAACTGGGAGGCCAGAGCCTGGTTTTGAGAGGCACAAGAGGACAGAAAGGCATTTGATTGGGAACAGAGCATAGACCAGGAGAGGCTGAGGAGAATGGGGGATCTAAACAATCTAGGGGCAGGATCTCTGAAGACAGCGAATTATTCAACAAACACGCATCCTCTGTTTTACAGATGGACAGAAGGTGAGGCACACAATGTCTGAGGTGTGTACGCAGGTCACTGCATGGCTTGGCCAAAGCTGGATTTAGAACAGGCAAGAAGATAGACGAGGCATAAAAATTGTCCCAGCAGGAGCACAACAGGCAAGAACAGAATCCAATTTTGTCTGTCTAATCTCATAATAGGACTATTCCCTTCTAAAAATGAACTGAAGAAACTCAATGCCTAGTTTAAAAACTTAAAAGTCAAGGGCTGGTGAATAAACCACTGAATCTGGACAGTTGTAGACCCTCTTAATAAAACTCCAGCCTAAATTCACTGTTATGTAGGTAACTGTGAATGACCTGGAAAGGAGGCAGAGGTGTGTGTGTGAGTGTGAGAGTGTGTGTGTGCACTTACGTGTATCATTCCCCACCCTCTGTGACTTGTTCAACTGACGGAACTTAGCTTTGAGGGTTTCTTTTTTTTTAACCTTTTTGGCCCATAAGTTTAACACTTCACTATGGATGGTTTTAAGAAGAACTGTATAAACATAAATTTGTAGCAAATTAAGGAATTAAGGGATGTTTCAAAGGGATTAATTCAATACAGTACTTTAAATGGAAAACTTGACTGTTCCTTTTTTAAAATTTATTTATTTATATTTACTTCTGATTGTATTGGGTCTTCGTTGCTGCACACGGGCTTTCTCTAGTTGCGGAGAGCGGGGGCTACTCTTTGTTGCAGTGTGCGGGCTTCTCATTGCAGCGGCTTCTCTTGTTGCGGAGCACGGGCTCTAGGCACACGGGCTTCAGCAGTTGTGGCATGCGGGCTCAGTAGTTGTGGCTTGCAGGCTCTTGAGTACAGGCTCAGTAGTTGTGGCACACGGGCTTAGTTGCTCTGCGGCATGTGGGATCTTCCCGGACCAGGGCTCGAACCCGTGTTCCCTGCATTGGCAGGTGGATTCTTAAGCACTGCGCCACCAGGGAAGTCCCTTGATTGTGCCTTTGAACTAGGATTTTTAAATTTTGATTTACAAGGAAATATTAAAGGAGTTATATATAGTATAAAACAAGCTGCAACTGAATGGAAAAATAATTGCTTTTTCCAGTGACAAACATAAAATAACTGAGCAGGAGTTCCACCTGCATCTTCCCTATTTAACGCTCCCCGGCCCCTCTAATTCCAAATAGCTCCCAAATAGGCATGCTCTGTTTTCTTACTTATCCCTGAATTTCTTGGATCACTAAGGAATGAAATGCAGTTTGAGTTCTCAAACAAGTTGAATTTGCTTTTTTTTTTTGATATATGTCCCAGAATCAGGTCACATATCAGGTAACAGAACCCAACCATTTAAAATGATTCTTGCAGATGGAAATATCTATATTGTTGCCAGAGGCAGCATTTCAGAATACAGGCACTTCTGCCCTGTTCAAAGAGTTGAAACACTTTTAGCACTCTCAACTTTAATAGAGATCCTTCATCTTTAACAGGGATCTCATGGATAAAACACCCTTCTGAGAGCTGGACAGAGGTGAGCAGTCTGCAATAAATACCACCATCCACACACTGCCAATTTTAGTTCATCATTGAGAAAGTTGATTTTAACAGTGCATTTATCTGGCAAATCCTAACTGTAGGGTTTTTGAAATGAGCCAAAACCCAAGAGCATGCAGGGCTGGGGCTGAGGAAAAGAGGAAACAAGTTGAAAAAAATGAAGCCATATCAATGCACATAGGATAGTTCATCAAGTGAAGATTAGACTGTGGCGCTAATTCATAGTCTGTCAAAATCATAACTTTCCTGCTAGGAAGGGCTTTAAAATTGGCCCTTTACATAAAGTAATAGTAACTGAGAGAACAATTCTGCCTCAGTTGATATGACTTGGATGATGGACTGTAGCAACAAGGAAAATAACCCAGAGATTATTGAAAATAAAAGATGATTAACTAACTCTCTTAGTGACAGTCAAAATAACATTGGTAAATAGTCTGATAGAGGCAAGATAATGAGCACAAGATTTATGGAGCATTATCGCATTCCAATTCAGCTAAAATCATTTGTTACTTACCAAAAATATTAGCCAACATAAACAAACATGCATTATTTATCTGCTCTGGAAGAGCCTTCAAATTAACCCTTTATGGAAAGGATGGACAGATAGGGCATGGTTCTTTTTTCAAGATGCTTATGATCCTACAGGAAATAAAAAACTTGCACAAAAACGATTTTTAGCAAAAGAACTTTGGAAACGGTTTACCCAAAGATATGCTTTTCCATTAAGTTATTTATTTAGGAATTAAACAATACTTTAACTCAAAATGCTGAGGCAACTGAATGCAAAATGCCAGAACTAATACAAAATCCGATAAGAAGGGATTTTTTAAAAGGTAGCAACTATTTGAGAATCAGAAAAATAGGCAACTGGGTTGAGCTGTTTGCTTCAGCTGAGCAAGGAATTTGGTCGGAATGTCAATCTCCTGTGAGATCCAGCTTTACATTTCTAAATTTCTGTGGTGGCTTTTCCCTACCTCTCTTCCAAAATGGGCTGCAGTGTCCTGATGCAGGCCCGGTGCCAGAAAGGTTTTTCAATTACAGTTTTATGAAGTATGTGAAAATATCAGTCAGAGCAGATGATTCCCATATCTGTGATCTGGAAAAGGACTGAAACACTACTGCACTCGGGAGAGATACTCCTTCAGATGCTGAGTCTCAGAGGCTTGGTTTCTGGCAACGAAGGAGCCTGGGGCTGGACCAGGCTGGGAGATGCTGCAGCCCAGCCAAGATCGCTACGCGGGGGTGGTGGGCGCGGACAGCCCCCAGATGTATCGTTTGGCTTAACTTCTCTTCTTTTTCAAATGTGAACCAAGTTTGAAAATGAGGCGATGTCACATGAAAAGCTGGATTTCCAACTCCACTTAAGAAAATAAAAAGACTGGGCAACAGTGGGCAACATCATCCCATGACAACCATATCTGGCGGGGAGGGGCGGTGCCCCCTCCTTAAGTCGGCCTCATCCCCGCCGCTCCTCTGTGTCTCCTACCCCCTGCCCCTTTGGCCACCTGAGCCTACCATTAGTGAGTATTTAACATGTCCATTCAATTCTCTCTTCCCGTATTAGAGGTTTCACAGGAATGTAAAAATGCATGATTAACTCTTTACTATGGATGTTTTCCAATATGCATTTTATTCTCTAATGTGGATACTCACATTTCAGTTCAAGGAAAAGGAAAATTTTATACTTTAGAGATCAGATCTGTGTGGGATAAATGATAATAACAACAACAATGATCATTTCTATTATCACCATTTATTGGATGCAAACCAAATGCTTAGTCCGGGGCTAAGTGCTGTAATGATTAGTTCATTTACTCATCACAAATGCCATGTAATTTTGTCATCATCATTTTATAGATGATTAAGGGTCAAAGGGGTGAAATAACTTATGGAATGTCAACGAGAGACGGCCAAGGAGAGACAAAGCCACAGGTCATATGTAAGCCCTCATCCCTCCTGATACGAACAAGAAAATAGAGATTCCCCTCGAGGTTTAAGAGCAGAGCTGTACACTCATTCCAGGTGAAGGCAAAGACTGAGCGTGGCCAGCTGGAGTTGAGGGGGGCAGGTGGGGTGGGGGAGCGGTATGTTTCTTAGAATTCTGACAGCTTTGGTCCTCTGCAATTACTTCACTTATTTTATTTTAGGATACGTCTGTAATAAAGGCAGGTTAGTGAAGTCCAAGAGTTCTCAAGTCAAAGCCTTGAGTGAGAGTTCAGGTTTAGGGGCCAGCCAGCCACTTAACTTCTCGGAACCTCCATTTCTTGATCTATGAAATGGTACTCTTTAGGGTCAAGACAAAGAGAAAACATGCTTGACGTACATGTGAAAACTGTCTAGACGGTAAAAAGGGCCACACAAGCACTCCCTGGAGGGAAAAGGAAGAGGGCAGGCAATGCTCTCTCTCCCAAAAGAAAATTACAGGAAAGGCATGACAATGACAAGACAATTAAGAGGCTGGTAAATCTATTCCCACTTATCAATAGAATGCAGCCATTTGATGACTTCTAGGAAATCTTTCAGGACATCTGAGTAAACAGACAAACTGAAATATAATAACTTTTGTTACTGCGATGATCCAGAGCTTTCAAAGAGATAGAATGAAATCAGTCATTGTTACTGTAAAGTTCCCAGGAGTGCTTAGGGTCTTTAAACAACCCTTCTAGAACCAAATAACCTGGTTTTAAAATATTGTTCATAACCAGCTTAGGTCTCGCAAATGGGCAGTAAGCTGAAGCTCAAGTTCAGTTTTCCAATCCTCTGCTGACCTTTGCACAACATGCAACAGGCCAGAGCGGATCTGCTTTGGCTTTGCTACACCTAGTATGTTACCTGACAATGTGCTGATAAAATTAGTGAGTTTTGACACTCAGAGACGGGGAGGCAAGGAGGTGCCTTAAGACTCTGGAATTCTAACATGTTGAAATAAGCTTATGTTTGGCTTTCTTTGAGAAAGAAAGAAAGGAAACAAAACCAAGACACTTAGATTCACAGCTGACCAGAAAACTGGAGGACACCGGCAGCAACTTTACTAGATTTTTAAGCGTCTAGTTAAGAAAGAATGCCATTCAGATGTATGGAAAGCAACAGTCCTTAATCTCTTCTCCTTGAGGCCATTTAGTCTCCTAAAAATGAATGAGGGGCTACTGCTCTCCGAGTCATACTGGAGAGCTGTCCAGGCTGGGAGTGAAGAAAGCTCTAGGTGACAGTCAGCTGGCTCCAGGCTCCAGGGCAGTTAGTCCCTCCTCTGCCAGTCAAATACTGGGTCGAACACCAGTTCGATGATTTTTAAGGTCCTTTTCATTTTGGAAAATATTCACAATTCCACCCCCAAAGTCATGAAAGCTGAGTAATTCAAACATGTCCCAGCACTGACCTGGCACCCCTACTTAAATAGCATGAGATGCCGTGATTCCGTTTATATAAGAAAAATGGCTTCAAGACTATCATTTTGTTTTGTTTTCTCTGCTAATGAAGAAATCCACTCTGTGCCACTTCTCAGCACGCTGATGAAGGACCACATCCCCCCTTCATGTGCACAGACTTAAACCTGATCAGGGCAGCTGACCAGTCTTCCAAGAACAAAACTACTGTGTCATTCGTGCATCATAAGGTTGGAAGGAAGGAAAATGCTGTCAGGTGACAGGGGATCACTTTCCATTCAGCCCCCATAGGCATTTCCTCTAACTTTACAGGGGATGTGGAGGAAATTCTGATTTAGAACAGACACTTTAAAGTTTCAAACAACAACCTTCAGCATTAGAAACATCTATGGTTACCCTGGATCCCTTCTCTGGGATCAGCGTGAATGATAACCATGAATAACAGGTATGGTTGTACAAAAACAGATGTTTGCTTGCTCAATGCCTTGATTACGTGTGACAAACAGTTAATGAAAGATTGGTATGGCTGTTCCCATTTACAGAACAGGGAAGTGTTTAAATAACTAGCTGAGGCTGGCAGGCAGAGGCTGGCAGCTTCATGAGGGCAGGACTGTCACCTCTCTTGTTCCAGGACTGACATCCTCAGCCCAGGTCGGCCACATACTCGGGGGTCCATAAATGTTGGCTGAGTTAAAGGCCAAAATTCAAAATCAAGCTCCTACCATGATGCCATCTATTTAAGGCTGATTCTCCCCAAAATGCAAATGAAGGAAAAGAAATACAGTCAATTTTAAGGAAATGAAAGTAAAAAGCACTCCTAGTCTCAGCATTATGTTAACAGGGACCCAATTCTAGAACTTGTGTGTAGGGGGTACTTTTAATGGATTAGGAGCAGCCAAACGACCCTTGACTCGCTGGCATAAGAAGAGCAAAAAGCATGCAGAGATTCAGTTTGGTTTCTAAGATAACACCGCCCACTTTTAAACCTCCCCCTACATGTTGTTCAAGCAGAGGAAGTGAAACGAAAAAGAAACAAGTTTCAAGCATTGTTAAGCCTTCAAGAAAGGACAACAAAGTGTAGGAAATCTGAAACAAAATCTGAGAATCTGCCCTTAAACTGGGCAACTTGGCTTGTTTTCTCACAGTGCAGCTGGATGAGAAAGTGAGGGGGTCTCTGCCCTTCCTGGGCGTCACGTGTGGCTGTCATGACCTGACTGTTATTTGCAGTAAACAGTGTGAAGGGCTCTGGGGAGGTAAGTGGCTGCGATCTGTACGATGCTATCTTCCAATGAGTGAGAAGTCAATAGCCCTCCCAGCCCTGACAGTCCCACTCACGCTGTTGAGAAGAGAAAGCAGCATTTACATGATGATGTTTGATTGTCAACAGGCTGCAGTAGGGTCAAGATAGATCCCAGCACTCATTTTATTTTATTTTACTTTTTTTTTTTTTTTTTTTTTTTTTTTGCTGTACGCGGGCCTCTCACTGTTGTGGCCTCTCCCACCGTGGAGCACAGGCTCCAGACACGCAGGCCCAGCGGCCACGGCCCACGGGCCCAGCCGCTCCACGGCATGCGGGATCCTCCCGGACCGGGGCACAAACCCGCGTCCCCTGCATCGGCAGGCGGACCCTCAAGCGCTGCACCACCAGGGAAGCCCTATTTTACTTTTTAAATTCATTTTAACCAAGTCTAGTTGATTTACAATGTTGCATTCATTTCTGCTGTATGGCAAAGTGATTCAGTTATATATATATAAATTTTTTTAAATATTGTTTTTCGTGATGGTTTACCACAGGATACTTAATATAGTTCCCTGTGCTATATGGTGGGACCTTGTTGTTTATCCATATTATATATAATAGTTTACATCTGCTCATCCTCAACTCCCACCCCTGCCTCCCTCTTGGCAACCAAAGTCTATTCTCTATGTCTGTGAGTCTGTTTCTGTTTTGTAGATAAGTTCATCTGTGTCATATTTTAGATTCTACACATAAATGATATCATATGGTATTTGTCTTTCTCTTTCTGACTTACTTCACTTAGTATAATAGTCTCTAGTTGCATCCTTGATGCTGCAAATGGCATTATTTCATTCTGTTTATGGCTGAGTAGTATTCCACTGTATATATGTACGTCTTCTTTATTCAGCCAGCAGTCATTTTAATACGGAAAAGTGAGAACCACAAAGCCCTGGAAGTGCGTCTTCTCACTTAGTACTGGAATCCAATGGGCTGCTCCCAGCTATGGGCGATGGCCACCTTTACATACTGAAATACCATTCAGTACGAGGGCTAAGGGTGGAGTACACAACTTCAACTATGAAATGCTGTGAATTACCTTTGATTAGGAAGTCAAACTACAATACTTTCTAGTTCTTCAGAAGACTTTTTTAAGCAAGCTCTTGTGTGCAGCTAACTTTGGCATCTTTGATTTGCAGTCAAATAATCTCATTCATTAAACCTACCCAGTGCTGGAGTGAAGGCCAAGATGTGTAAAAAGCTGCATAGCCCCAGAGGTGACCGAGAAAGTACCTTCTGACTCCATTTCACAGTCTCTTACCCACCTTAGTCCTATCTTTTTACCAACACCAATGGAGCTGCAGTCTGGCTCCTTTTCTTGTGGAGTCCAATATAAAAACGTGTGTCTATAAATGTAAAAAGAGAGAAGTAAAGATGAGAGATGGTGGGCGTGGGGAGGTGAAAAGCGGCCTCTAGTTTTAGGGCATTTGAACTTGCTGTTCCCTCCAACCAGAACGTTCTTGCCCCAGGCATCTGCCTTTTTCCGACAGGGGTATGACAACCATCACTCTCTGCTCACTTGTACACACGGACTTCATGCTCCAGAAGCGTGAACACTGCCTGGCACGTGGTAGTTGGTCCTCCATAGACACTTACTGTTTCCAGTTTTCTGTTTCCCTTAGTCTTCTAAAGTCAAGTTTCATATCCCTTCCTTAGGTTCCAAGAGAAACCTTCTACCCTCCTGATAAATTCCTCTCAGTCGCAAAAAATTAATACGTATTTGCTGGAACAGGAATAAAAATATGCTCACAGAGGAAATAGGGGAAAAAGATGTATTGGACCCAGGCATGGAGGGTATAAATAGTCATGGCAGAGTTTAAAGAAAATGAAAACCTCGAGGATTGGTTAATCAACATTAGCTGTATAAAGAAGTCAGTTCAGAAGTCAAAGAGCGATAAACAACAAGGTCCTACTGTACAGAATGGGGAACTATATTCAACATCCTGTGATAAACCATAATGGAAAAGAATATGAAAAAAATTGTATATATACGTATAACTGAATCACTTTGCTGTACAGAAATAACACAACATTGTAAGTCAACTATACTTGAATAACTTTTTTTTTTTAATTATTTTTGGCTGCATTGGGTCTCCGTTGCTGTGCGTGGGCTTTCTCTAGTTGTGGAGAGCGGGGGCTACTCTTCTTTGCGGTGCGTGGGCTTCTCATTGCAGTGGCTTCTCTTGTTGCGGAGCATGGGCTCTAGGTACGCAGGCTTCAGTAGCTGTGGCATGTGGGCTCAGTAGTTGTGGCGCATGGGCTCTAGAGCACAGGATCAGTAGTTGTGGCACGTGGGTTTAATTGCTCCGCAGCTCGTGGGATCTTCCCAGACCAGGGCTCGAACCTGTGTCCCCTACATTGGCAGGCAGACTCTTGACCATTGTGCCACAGGGAAGTCCCTTCAATAACATTTTTTAAAAAGAAGTCAAAGAGAGTTTCTTTCCCAGGAAGAGCTGGCTCACAAAGATGGAGGACCAGGGGCAGCCATGAGAAGGTGCTTCTTTCGGACGCACTGTTCTGAAGTTCAAGGACATTATACGGGGCTGCACTGTGTAACCTGGTGCCAGGAGCACACACGGCTGCTGACATTTTGATTTAAATTAACTAAAGTTAAATAAAATCACACCTCCAGTTTCAAGCAGCACTAGCCATTTTCAAAGGCTTAGTAGTCACATGTGGCCAGGCTAGATTTAGAACATTTTTCATCACAGCAGCAAGGTCAACTGGACAACACTGATCTAAAGAAATCCAAAAACACCTGGGTTCCTCAGCTTCCAAGGAGTTCTGAAATCAAAGGCTCCAAGGGATATGGAAGGAGAAGCAGGGCAGAGCCAGCACAGAAGTCCCCCAGGAGAGATGTGCATACCGGCTACGATGTCCTTGGAAATTAAAGCTCCATCCTGACTACCCTGACTTCATAAGGAATGTGTTTTATATTAAACGACTGGCCATCTGCAGTATTACAACTGAGGGAGGGACAGAAGACAGTCAGGGATAGGGACTAGAGTTCCAGAGTAAACCCATAAGCTGTGAGTGGCAGCGCAGAAGGTTCCAGAAGTGAGAAAAAAATGGACCAAACTAGGTTTGCAACAAGCTGGCACCTGGGAGGGCTCGAGTCAGCTGGCGCCACCTCTCAAGATGCAAATCCCTCTACCCAAAGACAATACACTGCTCACAAAATAAGGCCCATATGACTCCTAAGGTACCAGACAGTTCTTATTAAATCCCATTTCAATGGCTGGAACCAAATGCAGAGCGAGGCACACAGATCATGTTTCCATTCAAAGCCCACATAAGCCTACAGCAAGGAAATGAACATGTCAGGAAAAATACTGGCCTTTTTTTTTTTTTCCCCCAAGGTTTGTGGGAGGGTGTAAGTCACAGCACGCCAAAGAAGGGTGAGTTCCCAGAAGAACACAGCAGAGAGGTGACCAAGCAGGGAGAATTTATTCACAGGGGAAAAATCCCAGTGCCCTCCGGGAAGCCACTTCCACTGGACGCTTTTGAAGGAAGCTGAACCCAATGAAAAACATTCCTTCAGAGCAAGTTTTCTCCCTGAGATTTCTACCTGCCTCTTTAACTTCTCTACCTGGTTTTCCAGCAGGAATGGTTTATGATCCCTACCTCTCCATGGGCAGAGACCTTAAGCATATTTTTCTCCTGCAAGACAACACTATTTGTCCAGCCCTTTAAAGATTAAAACTAAAAACACAGATAAAAGAGCGTATTATAATTAGAGTATATTGAAAAGATGGTATTATAATTAGATTGTATTGCTATTGAGTATTTCCATAAACATTAGGATATCATGGATCCAGGACAGAGACAGCCTCTAATTCCAAAGGACAGGAATGCAAAGGTACGAATAATTCAATCTGTTCCCCTAAGAAATGACCTGATTATCCTCACTGGAAGACTTGAGGAGAATGGGAATTTCAAGGATATGACTGTCCTGTCCATTATGGTAGCCAACAGCCCCATGTGGCTATTTACATTTAAGTTAATTGAAATAAAATAACATAATTCAGTTCCTTAGTTGCACCTGCCACATTTCAAGCCATATGTGGCTAATGGTTACCATGGTGGGCAGTGCAGGTATAAGATATGGTCACCACTGCAGAAAGTTCTACTAAACAGTGCTGCTCACCAAGACAGCTAAATAATTTGTCCCAGTAACATCATGGAGATTATGAAGTAAAAAGATCCCTGAATACCAAGTTTCTGGGCTATTGGCATCCTTCTCTAGTGAATTCCTTGCAGAGGTTTATGTATATTGTACAATCAAACCAACCTCCCTGGGCTCAGGCCCATTCAAATGGCATCAGATATAATAAAAGGATTCCATTGAGGCTCTCCTCAATTGAAACTCTAAATTCTTTAGATTTCTAAAAGTATGAAGTGCATGTTTGAGTTACCCGTGGTGCGGACATGCCAGGAAAATATCTATGAGTGAGACTTGGTAAAAGAAAGTGCTCTCTTGGAATTAATGAATCTGTGCCCTTGTTTGTTTTTTCACACCATATTTCAGAGGAGTCAGCAGGCTGTGCGTGGAGTGAGGTCTAGATGGAACCTAAGGATAGGTGGGGATACCAAAGGTTCTGGGACTCTTAAGAGCTTCCCTATGTATCTTTTGAGGTGCAATGAAGCAACTATTGTTTTAAAAAATCATGAAGTGTTTGGGGAAGGGAAGGATTGGGAGTTTGGAGTTAGCAGAGGCAAACCATTACATATAGAATGGATAGACAACAAGGTCCTCCTGTATAGCACAGGGAACTATATTCAATACCCTGTGAAAAACCATAATGAAAAAGAAAAAATAATATGTACATGATAACTGAATCGCTCTTCTGTGTAGCAGAAATTACACAACACTGTATATCAACTATACTTCAATAAAATTTTTAAAAATATATTTTTAAAAATAATCATGAAATGCTACTGCTGGTGGAACCCTAGCCCCACCATGGGGTCAGAAATAAGGGTCCAGGAGCTGACTCGATGCGTAGGGAGGTTGTGACGGGCTCCCCTGCCTTCTGCTCATTGCAGAAGCATGATGGGAAAAGAAGAAAGGGGTCCACTGCCTGAACATCACACACTCCTGGCCTTGCAATGGTTTTAGGATGACATGCCCCTACTTATGATTTGCTAGTGACTGGAGAATTAAGCCTAAACAACACGGCCTGGCATTGAAGGCCTCCATAATCTGATTATCTTTCTGCTAAAAAATCCATTATTAGAAACCCTTTGATATGTTAACGCCTTCTGCCTTCCTCACCGCTGGCATTTCTACCTTCTCCCAAGATCTACTTGTGCAAGGCCAAGGGATCACCCCCAAGGTGCCTGCCCAGGCCCCGGAAAGAGTTCAGTGCCTCTGCCAGCAGCTGTGAGCTTGACTGTGACCAGGAGAATGGCTTCTCCAAGGAGGCCTGGTGTCCACAGCAGGCTGATGCCCACTTTGGCTGTGGTCGGGGAGCTGGAGGACGGCCTCTGTGTGTTCGGTGGGCACACATCACAGGCAGGCGTCTTCCCAGCTTCCCCTGTTTCCTTGCAGCAAACGCAGACGTGTGACCCTGGCTAACAAATGGACAGTGGTGCCACTGAGTGGTACTCAGCCCTTCAGATGCAGGTCAACCATTTCCCCCTTTGGAAGGTCATTGATCTCCAACCCAACCCAGAGAGTTCTGCCTCCTTTGGCCTTGACTTTTAACCACCTTTATGGTGAGGTAGGCCTGTATCTACCCCACTCTGCAGGTGAGCTTCCAGAAGTAAAGGGATTTTGATTCTCCTACAGCTCTATAACAAAACCTTGCTCTTGTTATACAGGATTTAAAGTCAGAAGATGTGAGCTTTTGAACCTAAAAAATGGTACTTCTTTGCTAGGAGACATCAAGTAAGTCCCTTGGTCAAATTCTCCATTTGTAACCTAGCTGAGTGGTTTCCACATGAGAATCATCTGGGGGATCTTTTGAAACAATACTGATACCAGGGCCCGACCCCAGGGCAAATGAATCGAAACTGTTAGGGGTTTGGCTCAGGCATCTAAAAGCTCCTTAGATGATTCTAATGTGCAGCCGGAATTAAAAAAATAAATACCGGTCAGGGAGGATTTCTTCTATATAGAGTGAAGAACTCACTGGGGACAAACGTAGGGCGCAGAGACGGAGGCATGGCAGTACCGGACAGAGGTGCCAGGCCTACCAGCCATGTTTCCCCACTTGGCCTGCTGTTAGGAAAATCACAGACTGCACTAATACTGTACCTTATTATAAATATATACAGGTAGGGTCAAGTCCAACCCAAGCAATCTTATGTGACTCATAAAAAATCTTTTGGGGATGAGGCAGGGATCATAAACACAATGGCCCCAAGGCATTCGTTTGCTATTGTGCAAATTCCTTCCAGGAAGGTCATTTTTAGATTAATTTTGAAGCACAGATTTTACAATTTACTATCATTTAAAGGGTGGAAATCCTCTGCCAATCACCAAGGGGACAATAAGCTTAAAGGAAGGTCTGTTTGAAAGATCTGAGGAGCAGGCTTCCTGAGAAAGCTGAATTTCTCAAGTGTTCTGACCCCGGGAGGCAAAATGAATAGCGAGTTCAAGGAGACAAACGTGAGAAAGTTTATCTCCCTTTAGAGAAACTAGCAAAGAAGTTAATAAGATACACAGTTCCTTAGATCAGAGTTAACAGTTGTAGATAAGCTTTTCCTTCAGAAAATCACAAAGCTAAGTAGATAAAACACACAAAAAAGATAAGTTTTAAGTCAATATGTTCCTGCAATGTAATTTCTCTTCCTAATCTTTGTGATGTTTTTCTATTTCATTCTATTTAAACAAACATATATTGAGCACCATCTATATGATAGGTCTAAAAAAGGATCATTTCTGAAATGTTCAAAATGTGAGTATTTTCCTTAGTACAATTACATTTGCATTCACAGGAATCAGTATGTAAAAACAATAATTTTTAAAAGGATTATATAAAGGGTATTATTCCAGAGGATTTACTACAAAATCTCTTTAAAAAAGAAAGTGCAGGGCTTCCCTGGTGGCGCAGTGGTTGAGAATCCGCCTGACTATGCAGGGGACACAGGTTCGTGCCCCGGTCCGGGAGGGTCCCACATGCCGCGGAGCGGCTGGGCCCGTGAGCCATGGCCGCTGGGCTTGCGCGTCCGGAGGCTGTGCTCCGCAACGGGAGAGGCCACAGCAGTGAGAGGCCCGCATACCGCAAAAAAAAAAAAAAAAAAAAAAGAAAGTGCATAAAAGGTAACTCTGAAATGTATTATAGTTTGAAGAAAATCTCTCCAATTTTAATACAAATTCATGAACCCAGTCATTATGTAAAGAAGCTCATCTGTTCTAGGAAACATTCACTGAGGAGGAAGGATCAGAATGATCTGTGGTCCCGAGTCCAGGAAGTCATCCTGATGGATCCAGTGGGGGAGAAAAAGAGGTCCATGTGACAGACGGGGCTGCTTTAATGCGTTTCCTTAACCGAAATTAATTAAAACAACAACACAACCCAACTTCTTTTTTTATGTTGTGGGGGAAATAACATTTATATAGAGCACGGTGCAGGAAGCAGGAATCTAAATTAGCTTTGCGTGCTGGCAGCCTGAATAATGCTTCTGCCAAGAGGTCATTTTTTTACCAAATCCTTTCAAAATGTCACAGTCACAGGCACAGTCTTCGCTACTCCTCAAGGTATAACTTGACTAAACATTACATGTCTAATGTCACTCGTGTTCTGCCAGTCTAAACAATCCTGTTGTTCTCTCCATCTTTTTCAGACATCCATCTTTATGAAGATCTGTGAAGGATCCCCAGACAGTCCTTGACCTCTGGGCCTTCCTACATAAAGACCCCCATATCCCTGACCATGTCATGCACCTCGAAGCTCTGGGGAAGAGAAAACTTACAGGACTGGGGCAATGGCCACAGGTTTTTATAAATGGCAACATCTGCCTCCTGACAATGGTGACATAACCCTCAGAAAGCAGACCGCATGGTGTTTAAAAGAGAAACTGTCCCCACAAGAAAAGGGGAAAAAGAAAATGACTCACGACATAGTCTGAACTCCAGTAAGACTGGTGGACAAAACCCTCAAAGAAATGTCTGGCAGAAGGTAATGCTCCAGTCCTAAATGCGGCTTCTCAGGCTCAAGGCAAAACAACGAGGCTTCCGATGCCAACCCTTCCATCCCCTCTTTTGCAATTCAGTTACGGAAACATAAAAACACAATGGGACCAGAGTTTTGATCTTATATTTACTTAGAAATTAAGCGGCGAGGGAATACAATGACTAAAAACAGTAAAATGATGAAAAGACAAATGATACTTTATGATGCCTCAGGTGGTTTCACCTTTCTGGGCCTCCGTTTCCATGCATGTCAAATGGGATGACTAGACTCATCTCAGAGGGTTGTTTCCAAGGTTACAGGTGACAAGGTTACAGGTGACAGGCAAGGGAAAGTGTTTTAGAGATAACAAAGCACTCTATGAATGTATGGGATTATTAAAAAAACTATTATAATCAGACATGGTCAATATGTTTTCTTCAAAGTTATCTGACTAGATTTTTTCCACTGGTGTTCTTTCCCCCATCAGTCTCAATGACAGTAAAGTTATTCAAATCACTTCTCTTTTCTGTTTCCCTGGCACCAGTTTTCCATCTGCCTGGACAAGTAAGTAAATGACTAGTTTTACAACGTTTGTTGTGCTTTTAGTTTTCATTTAACAGCTATTTTAACAATGAAAGACACAGTATATGTTCCCAAGAGATATGCACCAGAGGGCAGTTGGCAGAAATGTTCGCTGAAATAGGGTCCTTCCACTGCAGCCCTGGTCGCTGCTGATAAAAGGCATGCAAGCCCATAGTGTCCTGAGGTTTATGCGGCTGCTTTCAACCAGCACAATCCTCAACTATCCACCCTCATCTCTTGGTTTTCTTATAACTTCAAGACTCTTCAACTGAGAAAGCATGATGGCCATGTCTGCTTCCATGGGCTTCTTGTGTAACCTGGGAAGATGATTTAAGAAAAGTGCCAAGACTTTTCGGGGGCTTGCTCCAAAACCTCTCCTGAACATAAATTATTTTAGAGTATGGGTCATCATCAAAACAGACCATTGTATCAGAGGTCAGGTATTGTCTGGGGCTTCATTTTCCAGAACTTAAAGCTAAATGTATAAATAAAGACATACAGAGAAGAACAAAACTGCTTTGACTGGCAGAACACAAGTAACATAGACACCTAACATTCAGTCCATTCCTTTTACACAAAAGAAAAGCAAAGCCAATAGGCTTAGAGCAGAGGGGGTTCAAGTTCGTTGGAGCTCCAACAGTTATTCAAGAAGTAACCACTGAACTGTTAAGCAACCAGATTCCCTCCTGGGCCCTGAAGACACGAGAAGCATCTCATTCACAAACTGGTAACAGAAAACACTCTGAGTTTGACAAACTGCTTTGCAAAGTGCTGAATAAATGTAAGTGATTCTATAATTGCCACAAACATCCCCACCAACACCACCATCAAAGTCTTGGAAGATTCATGTTTTCAACAGTTTTGAGAGCTCACCAACCGTACATCAAATTAAAAGTATTCTCTGCCGATACAGATGTAGAGAACAAACGTATGGACACGAAGGGGGCAAAGTGGTGGGGTGGGAGGTGGTGGTGGGATGAATTGGGAGATTGGGATTGACATGTATACACTGATGTGTGTAAAATAGTAACTAATAAGAACCTGCTGTATAAAAAAAATGAATAAAATAAAATTCAAGAAAAAAAGTATTCTCTGCCTAGTCAGTGCCACAGAAATATTAAGACACAAATTTCTTATTTCGCCTCCTTTTCCCCCATGGATAAAGCAGAGAGGGCATTGCTAATGCATATCTACATAATTTTATGAAGTCTGCCCCAGAATTTCCAGAGGAGGGTACAGGGGTGGTGACTCGGCTGGAAAGGAGGGGAGACGTGTCTGGAAGCCGTGCTGACCCAGGAAGCACACTAGCGATGGAGCCTAGACAGCAGGGGGCTGTGGAGACCACAGTGATGGAGGTGCTGAGACCTTCCAGGCCTTCTTTGGAGACCCATCCATATTAAGCGCCCATCTAAGGCAGCCTTCTTACCTAAGTCTCCTGAGCATGTGCTGTTTTACCAAGGCTTTCCCAAAAGTGCAACCAGGAGTGCCCCTGTATGTGGGATGTTTTGCATCAGGCAGGTGGAAGGATGTCTTCAGCCACTCTCCACTGCCCCAATACCCCTCTATTCAACGGCCCCTTCTCCAGCCATCCCAACACAGGAAATAACCTACGAGTCAGAAAATGAAAGACAGGACTGGCAAAAAAAAAAAAAAAAAAAAAAAAACCATCCTAAGTCAGGTGGTATGATTTGCTTTCTGACTTTTCCTGGCCTCTGCGGTCATAACACCTCTAAAAGATGCACACAAGAAGATAAATGAATCAAAGGCAGGCTGTGATGGATGGAAAAACAACAGCCCTCCACACCCACAGACTGCAGCTCCCCTGAATTCAGAGAAAATAAAGGCTGAACACACAGAAAACCTCCACTGTAAAGAGCAACTTACACAAATCAGAACGTTCGAGATTTCCCACAAGCCCATGGTTCTCTCACACACCACCACACATGGCTATAAATAACAAAGCCCTTGATGACACACTTGGGGGAAAGGCAGGCAGTCTAGCAAAAAAAAAAAAAAAAATCTTGTCACCCCCATGTTGGATTTATAAGCACTGCCCCTGGCCTTTAAAATCAACGAATTCCAAATAGCAACAATCTTTTACTGACAACGCCAGGGAAGAATCAGACAGACTGTTCTCCTTCAAAGAGCTTTCCTTCTAGGAAGGGAGTTAAAACACACACACGTCCAGCCACAGGGAGCCACCCGAGAGGAAGCCAGGCCTGATGGCGGGGCTGTGAAGGGGAGAAACAGGACAAATCCAACTGCAGACCTGACAGAAGAAGTGGGGTTCGGCCAAGCATTGGTTCAAAGGAACAAAGGTGCTGTAGGGCATGAAGAGAGAATGGGAAAATTGTGGGGAGCAGAAGCGTCACAGGTTAGAAAAGCTGAGTAAAACCAGGGCCTGAGGATGCACGAAGGCAGAAAGGCGGCTGGCACCATCCAGGCCTCTGGTGATCTAACTTATGCTGGGGCCTTTCTCTGTGTCCTAGGAGCCAGGGATGCAGCCCTGACCTCAAAAAGGAAGCAAGGGCCACGCAATCACCTAGGATCCATGGAGAGGATCCACAGAAGGCTTCCAGCAGGTCACCTATTCAACATGACGTCTGAGGGGCAGTTAACTGATGGCGACGTATTGTGTATTGAAGAGATGAAGGGTGTCCACAGGCAGAAACCAACGAGGAGATCCCTACAGATGACAGAAAACAGGAGTTCAGACTTGCACTGTGGTAGCATAATTTAAGAGCAAAAATACATTTCCTGTAACTATGTTCCTGTTGTAAATAATGTCTGATTAAGAGATTCTAGGTATTAAAATTTGAAAGTTATTCTGATAAATAAGTTGAGATCTGATGGAACAGGAAGCAACATGAGACCAGGTTGCAATGGGAAGTGTTTTCTGTCTTTGTTTTTGCCAAGTAAGGTGTCAAAAGAAAAAAAAAAGTCAGAAAATAAAATTATTTGGAGAAAGCAGTTGTGAGAACCGGTTGTTGCAACTGACAGGGACCCATACTTCTTGAAGACAAAAGTAACTGAGGGGCGAACATGGCCTTATGTTGAGTAAAATACAGAAGCTCATCAGTGAGAAAGCCAGCCGTGGGGCTCTCAGAACAGCCTAAAATTAATGTTGAAAGATTCAAGAAAAACTGAGTCCTCACTGAGCACTGACCAAATAACTTTCTCAAGACAAAAGAAGATTTTTTTTTACATGTTGAAAAGTAGAACCACTTCCTGAAAAACCTGACATTAATTCAGTAACCTAATGGAGACAAAATTTGTATACAAGGGCGTGCAACATATTTTAAGCAATGCCGAGGTGTAATAGCTCCAAACTGATTTAAGGCCTACATATGTCAAAGTGGTCTGTGATTAAACACCTAAGGAGTAAACATGATGAATGGTGTGAGTTCAGCAGCAGAGAAAAGGATTCCTGGGAGCTACACTTGGTGGTCAAGGGACAGTCAGTGGAGGAAGCAGCCAAGAAGGATGCTTTGGGAAAAGAGATGGGTTAAAACCCACTCATTAACTGACTTGCCCTCAGCAAATCTCTCTCCTGCTAGCCTTAGAGCATTACTTATCCCCAGTTAAAATGGGCCCCGTAGCTGAGGAGGAGTCGAAGCACCTTCATAAAACGGGCAGCTACCCTTCCTTGAATCCTTCTCTTCCTCAGTGACAGAAACAAGTCTGATCTGGCACACTGAAATCTCTGCACTTGACACCCCTGTGGAAAGGTTTTCGTGCTGTTACAACAGTGCTTCTCAAACTTCAATGCACACACGAATCACTTGGGGGTCTTGTTAAAATGCAGATTCAATGCAGTAGGTCTGGGGAGGGGCCCAACATTCTGCATTTCCCATAACCCTCAGTGATGCTGATCCTGCTGGCGGCTGGACCACCCTTTGAGTAGTAAAGTACTGGAGCATCTTTAGTTGCTGTTATCAGGGGATGGTAGAAAGGCATCATTTTTGAGCTCAAGGTTCGGGCCTCAAGGCATACTATAAGTCATAAAAAGTAGATGTGAAAAGGAGAATGAGGCTCCTGGAGAGTGAGAAAGTAGAGCCAGCAGGGCTGCAAGGGGAGGGGATGGAAAACAGAAGAGGGCAACAGAGGAAAAGGCTGGCTGGCCCGCTGCTCATTAGAGTAAATAAGAGGTGACAAGAAAGAAATTATAAGAATAAAAGTAAGGGTGCCCAGGGTGTGTTGAGAGTGTTAGAAGGTATTTTACAAACAATGAACGTCAAGGGATTCCAAAATAGTGAATACAAAATGTTACTATTGGGTGTTTTTGTCCCTATTCACATATGGTCTTTCTCTTTTTTTTTTTTTTTTTTTTTTTGCCTAATACTATGGGTTTTAGAGAATAAAACATAAACGTGAGCTGTAACAACAAGACCGTCATTCAAAGCAATAGTTAGAAGATTTCTCCACTGCTGACTATACAGAAATGCGATTACAGGACTCACAGCTACTCCCCTGCTTAAAACAGCAGTCTGAAATCTGCCAATCTGGAGCAAGTTCTGTCTTTTCTGAGAATATTTTAAGAAAAGAGGTGGAGAAATTTTTGAAAGACAAGACTATATTCAGACAAGTTTCCTTTCTTTTCCCCAAAAAACATAGAAGCTCCTTTAGGGCTTTCTTTCTTTTCCTAGACATAGCAAAGCATTTCATAATTCTCTAACTTAGGAAAACCCTTCACAGACATTCTCACCAGCTCAAAGAAAGGAGAGGATGCAAACACTGTAATTAACCAGAGGGAAATGGTATTCCCACCCAAACCAAGACAGCCTTTCTTCAGCAAGGAGAAAGTGGGAGCTGCAGTAAACATGCTCTTTAGTGAGGATGTCTGCTCAGGCACCTGCACTAGGGACATTTCAAAACAAACGTGGCTTCTGTTCCTTTTTTAAACAGCAGTTGTCTCCAACAAACTCCAATTGGATGTTTGCGGTATTTGTTAGTTCCAACCTGTGATGATGTTCGATAGTTTTCTATTTTGATTAGCTAAGGATTATGTCTTCTAAGCCAACAACAATGATTTCCTTTACTAACATACAGAATGAAACATTTTGGAACATAAAAAGCTAAATCTCATCTAGTTCAGTGCTTGTCACTATACACAGAAGAAAAATGAGACCTAGAGAGACCAAAGGAGGTAACCAGGTCCCCCAGACACCTTGATTGCCAGTATGACAGGGTTTAATCTTCACCAGCTGTCTCCGAGGCAGATTCTTAATCTCAAACTAAGGGTCAGAGCTGGATTAGATCATTCAAGGTCAAGGTTTTGTGATCATTACATATTTGCAACTTCTTTTCTGTTTGGTATGGGGCCTCTAAACTAGGAAAATGATGAAGAGTTTAGGGAAAAAAAACGTTTTGGTTTGGTGATGTTACAATGCAGACTCCAGAGTATTTGGATGGGGTTGGGGGTGAGGAGTACTTTGAATTTATTTTCTAAGCCAACCAGCAAATCCCGCCATTAGGCATGCAGTCAGGTCTTGTGGAAGTCGAAGCTTATAAATTTCAGGGGCACTCGTTGAGAAAAAGAATATAAAAATTAAGAATAGAAATTTATAATGAACCCAAAGCAATTAAGGAAATGGGAATAGGAACATACATATCAATAATTACCTTAAATGGAAATGGATTAAATGCTCCCACCAAAAGACACAGATTGGCTGAATGGATACAAAAACAAGACCCATATATATGCTGTCTACAAGAGACCCACTTCAGACCTAGAGACACATACAGATTGAAAGTAAGGGGATGGAAAAAGATATTCCATGCAAATGGAAATCAAAAGAAAGCTGGAGTAGCAATTCTTATATCAGACAAAATAGACTTTAAAATAAAGACTATTAGAAGAGACAAAGAAGGACACTACATAACGATCAAGGGATCGATCCAAGAAGAAGATAGAACAATTGTAAATATTTATGCACCCAACATAGGAGCACCTCAATACATAAGGCAAATACTAACAGCCATAAAAGGGGAAATCGACAGTAACACAATCATAGTAGGGGACTTTAACACCCCACTTTCACCAATGGACAGATCATCCAAAATGAAAATAAATAAGGAAACACAAGCTTTAAATGATACATTAAACAAGATGGACTTAGTTGATATTTATAGGACATTCCATCCAAAAACAACAGAATACACATTTTTCTCAAGTGCTCATGGAACATTCTCCAGGATAGATCATATCTTGGGTCACAAATCAAGCCTTGGTAAATTTAAGAAAATTGAAATTGTATCAAGTATCTTTTCCGACCACAATGCTATGAGACTGGACATCAATTACAGGAAAAGATCTGTAAAAAATACAAACACATGGAGGCTAAACAATACACTACTCAATAACGAAGTGATCACTGAAGAAATCAAAGAGGAAATTAAAAAATACCTAGAAACAAATGACAATGGAGACACGACGAACCAAAACCTATGGGACGCAGCAAAAGCAGTTCTAAGGGGGAAGTTTATAGCAATACAATCCCACCTTAAGAAACAGGAAACATTTCGAGTAAACAACCTGACCCTGCACCTAAAGCAATTAGAGAAAGAAGAACAAAAAACCCCCAAAGTTAGCAGAAGGAAAGAAATCATAAAGATCAGATCAGAAATAAATGAAAAAGAAATGAAGGAAACAATAGCAAAGATCAATAAAACTAAAAGCTGGTTCTTTGAGAAGATAAACAAAATTGACAAACCATTAGCCAGACTCATCAAGAAAAGAAGGGAGAAGACTCAAATCAATAGAATTAGAAATGAAAAAGGAGAAGTAACAACTGACACTGCAGAAATACAAAAGATCATGAGAGATTACTATAAGCAACTCTATGCCAATAAAATGGACAACCTGGAAGAAATGGACAAATTCTTAGAAATGCACAACCTACCAAGACTGACTCAGGAAGAAATAGAAAATATGAATAGACCAATCACAAGCACTGAAATTGAAACTGTGATTAAAAATCTTCCAGCAAACAAAAGCCCAGGACCAGATGGCTTCACAGGCGAATTCTATCAAACATTTAGAGAAGAGCTAACACCCATCCTTCTCAAACTCTTCCAAACAATATCAGAGGAAGGAACACTCCCAAACTCATTCTACGAGGCCACCATCACCTTGATACCAAAACCAGGCAAGGATGTCACAAAGAAAGAAAACTACAGGCCAATATCACTGATGAACATAGATGCAAAAATCCTCAACAAAATACTAGCAAACAGAATCCAACAGCACATTAAAAGGATCATACACCATGATCAAGTGGGGTTTATTCCAGGAATGCAAGGATTCTTCAATATATGCAAATCAATCAATGTGATACACCATATTAACAAGTTGAAGGAGAAAAACCATATGATCATCTCAATAGATGCAGAGAAAGCTTTCGACAAAATTCAACACCCATTTATGATAAAAACCCTGCAGAAAGTAGGCATAGAGGGAACTTTCCTCAACATAATAAAGGCCATATATGACAAACCCACAGCCAACATTGTCCTCAATGGTGAAAAACTGAAACCATTTCCACTAAGATCAGGAACAAGACAAGGCTGCCCACTCTCACCACTCTTATTCAACATAGTTTTGGAAGTTTTAGCCACAGCAATCAGAGAAGAAAAGGAAATAAAAGGAATCCAAATTGGAAAAGAAGAAGTAAAGCTGTCACTGTTTGCAGATGACATGATACTATACATAGAGAATCCTAAAGATGCTACCGAAAAACTACTAGAGCTAATCAATGAATTTGGTAAAGTAGCAGGATACAAAATTAATGCACAGAAATCTCTGGCATTCCTGTACACTAATGATGAAAAATCTGAAAATGAAATCAAGAAAACACTCCCATTTACCATTGCAACAAAAAGAATAAAATATCTAGGAATAAACCTACCTAAGGAGACAAAAGACCTGTATGCAGAAAATTATAAGACACTGATGAAAGAAATTAAAGAGGATACAAATAGATGGAGAGATATACCATGCTCCTGGATTGGAAGAATCAATATTGTGAAAATGACTCTACTACCCAAAGCAATCTACAGATTCAATGCAATCCCTATCAAACTACCACTGGCATTTTTCACAGAACTAGAACAAAAAATTTCAAAATTTGTTTGGAAAAACAAAAGACCCCGAATAGCCAAAGCAATCTTGAGAACGAAAAACGGAGCTGGAGGAATCAGGCTCCCTGACTTCAGACTATACTACAAAGCTACAGTAATTAAGACAGTGTGGTACTGGCATAAAAACAGAAAGATAGATCAGTGGATCAGGATAGAAAGCCCAGAGATAAACCCACGCACATATGGACAACTTATCTTTGATAAAGGAGGCAGGAATGTACAGTGGAGAAAGGACAGCCTCTTCAATAAGTGGTGCTGGGAAAACTGGACAGGGACATGTAAAAGTATGAGATTAGATCATTCCCTAACACCATACACAAAAATAAGCTCAAAATGGATTAAAGACCTAAATGTAAGGCCAGAAACTATCAAACTCTTAGAGGAAAACATAGGTAGAACACTCTATGACATAAATCACAGCAAGATCCTTTTGGACCCACCTCCTAGAGAAATGGAACTAAAAACAAAGATAAACAAATGGGACCTAATGAAACTTCAAAGCTTTTGCACAGCAAAGGAAACCATAAACAAGACCAAAAGACAACCCTCAGAATGGGAGAAAATATTTGCAAATGAAGCAACTGACAAAGGATTAATCTCCAAAATTTATAAACAGCTCATGCAGCTCAACAGCAAAAAAACAAACAACCCAATCCAAAAATGGGCAGAAGACTTAAATAGGCATTTCTCCAAAGAAGATATACAGACTGCCAACAAACACATGAAAGAATGCTCAACATCATTAATCATTAGAGAAATGCAAATCAAAACTACAATGAGATATCATCTCACACCAGTCAGAATGGCCATCATCAAGAAATCTAGAAACAATAAATGCTGGAGAGGGTGTGGAGAAAAGGGAACACTCTTGCACTGCTGGTGGGAATGTGAATTGGTACAGCCACTATGGAGAACAGTATGGAGGTTCCTTAAAAAACTAAAAATAGAACTACCATATGACCCAGCAATCCCACTACTAGGCATATACCCTGAGAAAACCATAATTCAAAAAGAGACATGTACCAAAATGTTCATTGCAGCTCTATTCACAATAGCCCGGAGCTGGAAACAACCTAAGTGTCCATCATCGGATGAATGGATAAAGAAGATGTGGCACATATATACAATGGAATATTACTCAGCCATAAAAAGAAATGAAATTGAGCTATTTGTAATGAGGTGGATAGACCTAGAGTCTGTCATACAGAGTGAAGTAAGTCAGAAAGAGAAAGACAAATACCGTATGCTAACACATATATATGGAATTAAAAAAAAAAAAATGTCATGAAGAACCTAGGGGTAAAATGGGAATAAAGACACAGACCTACTTGAGAACGGACTTGAGGATATGGGGAGGGTGAAGGGTAAGCTGTGACAAAGCGAAAGAGAGGCATGGACATGTATACACTACCAAACGTAAGGTAGATAGATAGTGGGAAGCAGCCGCAGAGCACAGGGAGATCAGCTCGGTGCTTTGTGACCGCCTGGAGGGGTGGGATAGGGAGGGTGAGAGGGAGACGCAATAGGGAAGGGATGTGGGAACAGATGTGTATGTATGACTGATTCACTTTGTTATAAAGCAGAAACTAATAAAAAAGAAAAAAAGAAAAAAAAGAAAAGAAAAAAAAAAAAGAGTTCACAGATGATCTCCATAAAAAAAAAAGAAAAGAATAGAAATTTAGGGGCTTCCCTGGTGGCGCAGTGGTTGAGAGTCCGCCTGCCGATGCAGGGGACACGGGTTCGTGCCCCGGTCCGGGAGGATCCCACATGCCGCGGAGCGGCTGGGCCCCTGAGCCATGGCCGCTGAGCCTGTGCGTCCGGAGCCTGTGCTCCATAACGGGAGAGGCCACAACAGTGAGAAGACCACGTACCGCAAAAAAAAAAAAAAAAAATAGAAATTTAGGTATGAAAGAGAATATTAAGAATTTAGAGTGGCATCTTACATATTACAAATTTTAAGAAGCTGCAGATACCACAAATATAAAAGTTAAAAGAAAACAAATATTTTTATTAATTAACTGCCTGATACACCTCTGAAATATTATTGCTACATTTTTTGGTTACATTCTCTTTGATCACCTCTTCCAATGATATTTCACGATATTCTCTTTAGAGAAAATTTAAAATAATTCAATCTTTCCTCTAGAACTGTTGATCAGAATTTGTAAATTTATTCTTGAGATAACTTGGAAGTTTTTTCCAGCTTCATAACTCATTATAAGTAATGTCATATAAATGTTTTGGGTTGCCTCTAAATTTGGGAAAACCTCTATGAAGTTGCTTTTACAGGTGAGCTGTAATATTCAGGGCATCGCAAGATGTCTTAAATATTCTCTACCTTGATAACACTCGTTAACCACATTGCCAGGGCCCCTCCCAGAGCCAGGAGGGGCGCCTGCACCAGGGAGAAGCCTTGAGGTTCCATCCATATCATGGTAAATCCACCTTGGCACACCATATATAACCCCCACCTACTTATGCATCATTGAATTCCCCTAATTCTTCCAAATAAAGTGCCTGTTCTATTCAGCATACCTACTAAATTCCTTGATGGCATAACTATGCCATGATTCAGCCAGGACTGTATCACTTGATGTGTATATTTCATTTTCCAATCAAGGTCACAAGACAGGCCTAACGTTTGACTACCTGGTGTATGGATCAAACGCTATTTTATTTACCTAAAGAAATTACATGGGATAATATACGAAAAACTCCAAAGCCTTAGAAGAATGTTGGATCTTACCATTATTTCTCTTAGCCCCTAGAGTCTCCCAGCACCCACGCTATAATGGAGAAGTGGTTTGTATCAATCGAGGCGGTCTAGGTCCCCAAAGCAGACCATCTCGGGTTCAACCCCAGCCTAATCATTTGCTAATTGAGTGGCCTTAATTTCCCTGATCTCTAGAGGACTTACAATGAGCATTATAAAGTCGACCTTGTAGAGTTGTTTGGAGGTTAGATAATACACGTGAAGCGCTCAACATGGTCCAGGCAGCAGCAGTTAGTGCAGCTACAATCATTACTATGCATTATCAGGAAACCTGCCCACAAAATCTCTCGAGTGAAGCTTCCTCGAGATATTAACACCATTCAGAGCGGCACGAGCCACTGTCATCTCCTTCCATAGGAAACTTCTGCAGAGCTTTAGGATCACCAGCCGTCATCCACAAAGCAGCAGAGTGAATTTCCTGCCACAGCCAATGAATCCTCCGTGACGATTTACAACTTTAACAGATAAAGTGGCAAATATTGAAAATATGAACCTGACTCTGTATTTTCCTTCAAAGACACTCATGGTTGTTCTGCCAAGCCCCCAGTTCCCTGCAATGCACAGTTTTCACAATCCTATACCTTGTATAGTATCTTAACAGCTTTTTACTTCTTTATCTGTTCTGATATTCTTGTTTCCTTAAAAAGGATTGAGAAGGCCATGGATCACTCAAATAAAACATTTACAGTAGGAGAAGAAGACATCCAGATAAGCTGCACCTTCCTCACCCAGAGGAAATGCAACCAAGGCACTGGGAAATCTTAAAGAAACTGTAAGTGAAATCCTGGATAGAACAAGTCAAATGAATACAGCTGAAGTTTCCTGCAGGAAAAGACAAGCCATGAAAAACTGAATTTCCCCAAGGAAATACACCACTATGATTACAGCCAAACTCTTAGCTTTTTCATTAATGAGCAATCTCTCTACTCCAGGGAAAATAGGATATAATCAACAATAACTAATTTTGTACCTAACACCTCTGCAAAGGCGTGTTGTTGGTGCAGATCAATCCCCAGCGTTGGAAGACCCAGGGCGGGGGGACAAATGGTGGCCCACAGACCACAGGTCAGAATATTGAAAGTTATAAGTCACACTGACAAACTGTTCGATAAAGTAGGTTTTATCCTTCTACCTTGATTGACAAATGCACCTCCATAACGTCTTAGAAAAGACCAAGTTCAACTTCAAACTCTTGCCCTGCTCAGAGACCAGCCCTGGAACTGGGGAAACTGTCCCAGACCCGGCCAACAAGCTACCTTCCTCTTTCCACTGGCTGCTCCATCTGGCACCAAGAGAGACCTTGTGACATGTCAAACACCCAAGTTTTAACACTCACACCCCCCCACACCCCACACATACACGGCTGTCCCTTCGCCACCCCTCAGGCCCATAGACCAGTGGCTACAAAGGCCCTCCGGAAGATGGGTCCAAAGGTCCATGTAGGCTGTAAAAGTTGGTCCACAGCCATCCGAGCAGCATATTTTGGGTTTCCAGGTACCTGAAACTGATCTATAAAGGGGAGACTTTGGACTCAGAGGCCCAGGAGTCTCCTCACCCCATAGACGGGGGCTGACCAGAGAACAATAAAAGTAGTGCCCTCTAAATCCCAGGGCAGAGGCTCCTTTTGCCCGTATACTAGGCCTACATTTTAACTGAGCAGAAAAATTGGGGGGAGGGGGGGAATATCTCATCAGAAAGGAACAAAAATAAAAAAGAGCCGCTTATCTTGAGAGCAGGCAGCCTTCCCCAGATACAATCTCACCCATCACATGCAATTGCCCTGAGCTAAGTCCATTCTAATGATCTACAGCTTCAGCCCTGCGAACAAAACACAGACGCTAGGAAACCCTAAAGAGGCCAAGCAGGAGATCCTAAATTGACCACAGGCAAGGAGGCAGTTACTCCATGTTGAGTGCCAAGACTTAGAAAGCTGATTATGGCAAATAAAAGACAGATCCTTTTGGGAGGAGAAGAATATTAACCACCTACAAGTTTTCTAAAAGTCAAATCATCCCCCTTTGTGATACTGGATAAATTCTACTCTTCCCACCCTCCCCAGCAGCTGTTCGAGGTCTGTACACAGACACTGGTCCTACATGCCTGGAATCTGGGGTTGCCAGTATATATCTCTGAAAACAGCGCATGTCCAGCTGCTGTCAACGGTCAAGGCACAGGTCACCCGCAGTGGGTCCCACCACCAAGACGCCATTATCAGACTAGGAACAGCAGAGTTTTCTTGGGCAAAGAGACTCTACCCTATCCTGATTTTCTGTAGGACAATGACAATCAGGTGACAATCAGGAAGGAGGCAGATCATGCAAGCAAAGCAAATCATGATCTCAGGGGCACTGAATGCATATTAGATGGTAAGTTCCCCTTTCTGGAATATGATATCCCTTTACTCACTCCCTGACTTCCATCCCAACACACATACACACAGATACACCAGGGAAAAGGGCCGAGCAGAACACACGGAAGACAAGGTTAGAAAACACACACACACGCACACACACACACACAGGCAAACATCAAGTTGCCTTGTACAGACTCTATCTTCTCCATTTATAAAATAAAGGTAATGAAAATTATCTTGTCGGTTTCTTCTGAGGATTAAATTAGGTAATAATGTCAGGCGGCTGGCTCAGAACAGGTTCTCAAATGTTACTCCTCCCTTCTCCCCACTTGTCCTTGAGATGAGCCAATTCACCTGCTTGGCTTCCCAACCCTCATGACACGCCAGGCAAGAAGGAGAATCATCGTTATCCCACCTTGGTCAGAAGCCACAAGTAGGTAGGAAGCAACATATTACAAGGGAAAGAAGGAGTGCAGAACAAATGGTGAGCATTCGTGCTGCTGATACCTATCTGCTAAATCATTTCTACTGAAAATCATGAGTTAATCTGCTGAAGCTGTACAGAAGGCCCCCGAGGGCAGACGCCAACAAGGTGACAGAGTTATGCTTTTCTGTGGAAATTGGCTAAATAATGCCATGCTGTAGCCAGGAAGGACTTTTCCTCCACACCCTATTTTAAACTGTTTCAGTGGTTTGCATCAGACCTAAATAATAGCCACACTGCTCTTCTGCAGATAGCGGCTGCCCCAGAGCTGCATATCCCTTAGACCAACTCACTTCACTGCTTATAAACCAAAACAGAAGACCCTGATGAAAAAAGAAACTTCAAAGCTAAGTTTAGATTTCGGCACTTCATTTTTAATGAAAGTCTCCTTTCAACAACCTTCTAGAAAAAAAAAAAAAAAGAGAGAGAAGATTCATTATTCACTGGCAAATGTCTTTGGTAAGACTTTGAAAACGTTTTGCAATGGCTTTGAATGCCCTACATGAATTCAAATGTACAGCTAAAGAGGTTGGATGAAAACTTCTAGCAGCTTTCCATCATGTCTGTCAGAAGCTGACATGTTTGTCATCTTTTTCCATAGGTCATCAGAATAAAAGAACCAATAACACGGTATAAAACAGCCAAATTGCCTACTGAGATCAAAGCCAAACTATTCTCAATAAAGATTTTACCATTCAGACCAAACACCCAATAAATAGTGACTGCCTGGTTGTGGAAATGCTCAACTGACTTGCAGTGCCTCTAGGAGGATGAATGGAGGTTCAGCTCAGCATTTCCTGGGTGCTAAGTGATATGCCAGGCACTGCCAGAGACCCTGGAGACAGAGAAATGAGTGGGACAAACCCAGTGCCTTTGACAGAATGGGTAAGGGAGTCTCATCAAGAGCTAATTCTGCCTTACTATTGTTAGCAGCGAAAAGAGAGGCCTGTCCGCGGGAGGAGGGAACCTTTAGCTCCACCCAGGGCATTGAAAGCAGGTTTGCTTAAGAATAACACTTAAGTCAAGTCTTAAAAGATGAATCTAAATTATCCAGGGTAGCAGGAGTTCCAGACAGACAGCAGCTTGAACAAAAGTGAGGTGGCCCAACTGGGGGCCCGGAATAAGGCAGGCACAGAAAAGAATAGATCAATGAAAAACACGTTCAGAGGGACAGTGGAGGGAATGGAAGGAAACACTCAACACCCAACAGAGTGGGCTTTTGACAAAGGGGTCTAGAGTCAATAATGCTTCCAAGTACACAGGGTTAAAATATACATCCTTCTCTGGGCCTCAACACAGCCCCCATATGTTAGACTCAATGGAGGCAAAGACCAGACCTGTCTTATTCACTCAGAATACTGTTTCCAGGACTGAGCCTCCTGCCTGGCAAAAAGTGACATTCTATAGATACTGTTGAGAAGAAAGAATGGGTAATGGCCACTTTCTGCAATGGCACCAATGAAGTGTCATTCTTAATTGGAAAACTACGGTTATAAAAAAAGAAAAATTTTTAAAGTTGTGTTGAAAACTGAAATGAAGACCATGTAGCAGGTATGCTGGCTCCACAGACAGCAATGAGGACTCATCATTTCAAGGTGGGGTGCTACCTTGAAAAAAAGGCAAGGAGGGACTTCCCTGGTGGCACAGTGGTTAAGAATCTGCCTGCCAATGCAGGGGACATGGGTTCAAGCTCTGGTCCAGGAAGATCCCACATGCCGCGAAGCAACTAAGCCTGTGCACCACAACTACTGAGCCCGCGTGCCACAACTACTGAAGCCCGTGCGCCTAGAGCCCGTGCTCCACAAGAGAAGCTACCGCAATGAGAAGCCCGCGCACCACAACAGAGAGTAGCCCCCGCACTCGCCGCAACTAGAGAAAGCCCGTGCGCAGCAACTAAGACCCAACGTGGCCAAAAACACATAAATAAATAAATAAATAAATAAAGGCAAGGACTCCAAAATGAGATGAGTATCTTATAGAAACCATAACTAGTTAAAAATAAATTGGCCTAGAGGTGAAAAATGTGCTTTCTGGGAACAAAAGCAAATAGACCAAAGATCAAATTCTGGACCTAGTTTCCAGAGCCCTGACAAAATCAGCAGTGATTTGGGGAAAGAAACTTATCCGTACAACACTTTTACCAACATTGAGTCCTCAACAAGGATCTCCTGTTAGGTATTCGAAAAGTAAAAGTTATATTTTTCAGATCTGAAGAGTTTTCAAACATTTAAAGTTTTCCCCCAAAGAGCAATTACTTAATTTCGGGCATTTAGGAAGAGTGAATCTACTAAGTCAAAAACAAAAACTAAAATACCTTTAAGTATGTATCTTAGTGAAGTTTGCTCTCATACTAAAGTCCTTGGCTCACTTGTCAATATACTAAATATAAGATGGATTTTTTAAGTAACCTAAGAGAAGGCTGTGAACAATCTCATTTCTTCTTATCTTACCGTGCATTAAGATATTTTGAAAAATGTAGTGACAGATTACCAATTACGTTAGGAAAATCCTGAAACCATTTACTTCCATAGAAAATTAAATGCAAGTGGAATTAGGTTTCCCACCTCCATTATAGCTACCTTTGACCTTCAACTATCTTCAAAATGTAATTTCACATGAATACCAATCCAAAATGATTCCTTAGTTCAACCATTTTGTGGCTTTAATTCCATAAAAATATGAAATCTGTGGGTTTTGTAACACTGTTTAAAAGCCCAAATAAAAAGCCAGTTGGCTTTTAAGCTAATTGTTTAAAAGTGTGTATATAGATGAACTGAGACTGACTCATGAACTACTGAGTCTGGAATTTGCAAATCATAAATCTTATCCTCCTAAGCAAAGACTAACAGAATCAGGGCCCGCTAATTTCCTTCTTTCGTAATCTGAAACAAAAGTTTTAACGATTTTTAAGGTACACTGAAAATTAAGGGTGCCGTTTAAAATATTAGCAAAATATAACTCAGTTTTTAAGAGTTTGGTGTATAATCAGAGAGTCGAACATTCTGGTACTGCAAAGTAAGAAAGCATCCAAGGATGAAACAGTGGAACTTTATTAAACTGTAGAACTCAAATCTGTGTTAGAATTTTTTTGTTTACAATAGTCCTTCCTCATTATCTTAAAAACTCCCATCTCCATGCCACCTTCAGTAAAAAAAATATAACTTTAAAAAATTTTCAATCCACTTCAAGAACTGTGAAATGTCCCATGTAGAAACTAGTCCACATTTCTTTTAGACAAGACCAAAGGTAAGTCTGCCTCTGGCCCTTGGTAAACAGAATGTGTGCCTCAGAGTGACGGGGACTGTCAGATCCTCCACATTTCATCCCAAATCCACACAGGGCATCTCCAAGTTACCAAAAAGGAGTAGAGAGACAAAAGATGTTAAAGATGAAGGGAACGTAAAATGATCCAAATCTAACCATGTCCTTTCACAGATGAGGAGACTGAGGCCCAGAAAGGTCCAAAAACTCCAAAGACTCCATTACCAGACCCCAGATGCAGGTGCTCAGTTCTGTAGCAAAGAGCTAACAAAATTTCTAACTTTTAAGGTCTCATGGGTTCGGTACTTTACATAACAAATACTTAAGAGTTCAATTCCTGCATTTTTCTACCCTCAAAACCTCCAAGACACCAAGATCAGGTGGGCAGGGGGATTTACGATTTTAACCCTTCCGTTTCATTTCCACCAGACAATTGCACAGAACCTTCAAGCCCGCAAGACGGGGCTGTCCTGCTCCAGGCAACATCTCCAGCACCTAGCACCTAGCAGGCACTCAGTAAATACTCCGCCTTCCACCTGACAAGCCCCACTCCCTCCGCATCCACGCCAGCCCGCAGTGGAGCGAGACAAGTTTCCTTTGGCAATCGCCCTTCTCCTTGAAACTTTGCTACAGCAACTCCGGCCCAAAATGCAGGTCCGGGGGCATGTGGCCCTGGGCAAGAGCTGAGGATGGGGGCCCTGCCCTTTCGGGGCACTGGGCGATCCCGGGCCGGGGACCAGGTGTGCCCGCCGCTCGCTCGGAGGCCGCCCGGGCCGCGTCCTGCCTCCGCCGATTACCAACTTCTCAAACTTCCCTTTCCGGGGGTGGGGGCGGCCCGGGACGCAGCGCCCTTCCTGCCCGCACAAAGGGGGCCGGGCGCGCCCCGCGCCCCCGCCGAGACCACTTTCCTGGTCTTTGGAAAGAAAAACGCACCCGTCCCAGCGCAGGGTGCTGGGGCGCGGGCACCGGGGCCACGTCCCGGCTTCCGCCCGCCTCCCGGGCCGACTGTCAAGCGCAGCCCGGCGGGGCCCCGGGGACCCCGGCGCCAAGCCCGGGCGGGGGCCACTCACCCGACTTGGGAACGTGCGGCGGGATCGTGCTGGCGATGCGTGTCCACAGGACGATGTGCAGCGGCCACAGGCCCCCGAGCAGCCCCCGGCCCATGGCAGCCCCCGCCGCTCCGCATAGACCGGCCCGAGCGCGCACGCCGCGCCTCCGCGCCGCGCCCTGCGGACCCGCGCGGGGCAGCGGTGCGGCCAGATGTGGCGCCGCAGAGGGTGGCAGTGGGCGAGGCGCGGGGGGCCCGGCGGCCGAGGGGAGCTGCGCGGGAGGCCGGCCCGGCCGGCGGGTGCGCGCGCGGAGTGTCGTCGGGCCGGGCGCGCGAGTGACTCACGACTTCGCCCGGGCGCCGCAGGGGAAACAGGAAACTCCTCGCCAACAGCTGGGCAGGACCTCTTGCCGCCCCGAGCCTGCTCCCCGTCTCGGCTCCCGGTCCTCGCCCTCCCTCGCAGCTGCCAATCACGTCCCTGGGACCGGCCCCTCCGGGGCTTTGGCAAACTTTCAGCGGCCTCGCGCGTTCCCGCTCCGAAGATTGACTACGGAGCACTAAGTGCAAACGTTCCAGAAAGTCACTGAACGCAGAGAATGCCTGCGCTCTCCAAAGCACACCCACCAGCATCCTCCCCTTCCCCACAACCCTCTTCGGGCTGTTCCTAAGTGCTTCAGAGCTGGTTTTCAAACTCCAAGTGGCGACCCAAGAGTGGATGCTGAAATCTGAGTTGTGAGCACTTTTTTTTTTTCAAGTAAAGCAGTAGAAGTATTTCCTCATTAAACTTTGTTTCAGTTGTGTATGCCTAAACCATCACATTGTAAAATGTTTATTTTACTGTAGGTGGAAGTCCAGAAGTCTGTTCTCAAACTTTAATGTGCTCATGGACCCCCTGAAAATATTGTTAAAATGCAGATTCTGCTTCAGTACATCTAAGAGGCAGCATTTATGATAAGCTCTTGGGTGGTGCCTCCCATTTTGAGCTGCCTCTTTCTTCCTGGGGGGTGACTCAGTGAGCAATTATAAACAATAAGCCATCACAGAGTGATAATGGTAATGGGAAATGTTATCTTCAGAATGTATCAGGTATGGCAGAAAGTGTGAAAGTAAAAGTGGCCTGGGAGTCAGCTAAGTGCCAGAGTTTGCCTTCCAACACTGCCTGTGAAGGGACACAACTCTGAGCCCCTCCCCCGCAAAAGGGGACATCGGTGGGAGCAGAAAAGGACGAACTTTCAACTTTCCCTTCTTGCTAAGGTGACCAGGTTTGCCCCCAAACTATCCTGGTGTACATCTGTTTCAAAGTTGAATTATTAACAGAACCCCCTGTCTCTTTCCCATGTGCCTTAGTTGGATATTGACTCATATGCTCATCCTACTTCCAGCCCCCTCAAAGAGTTAGATTCAGTATAGCCCTCTCTCTGGTCAGGAGATCTTCCAGCAGGTTACACAATAGACTCCTTTATCGGAGACAAAGCTTGTTTGCAGAGGCAGGTGGCCAGGCTTACTGGGAATAAAGGCAACTAGCTCTCCCTGGAAACCCAACCCCTGAAATCTTCCCTGTCAATCTGAGAGTTCTTTTGCTTGATCCTCGAAGTTAAGTCTTGTCACCATTGTTCCACCCAGCACAGAAGCTGACTTTTAGGAAAAGACCACTTCCTAGCTCTTGAATTTAGGATGCAGGAAGTGGGGTGAAATCATCAGAGTTGGGCATCTTCCTTCCCACCAACCTCCTTGCCAAAGCCATTTGAGCAAAGGAGGAAAGTTGAGTTCAAAATCTGTTTCTCTCCATTTCCTCCACAGGCCCTGCCCATGCCACCGCCACCCCTTGAGCAGGAGTCTCCCAGCCACTCACCCCCCATCAGGGCCATTCTGGGCCTTTTCACTCAATTTCTCAAAACCTAGCGAAAGTCAAATTTTCAAAAGGCAAACCTGATTATACCAACCCTTCTATTAAAATCATTTGATGGCTTCCCACTGCTCTTGAGACAGAGGATAGAAATGAGATCCTTGAAGGTGCCTTGAGCCCCTCTTCTCTTGTAACCTTGGGTTTCTCCTCTCCCAATGAGAGGATCTCCACATTCCTAGAATGCACCCGTGTTCCTCCCACACAGAGCCTTCCCCCTTCCCCCAGGGCGTACTTCCCTTCCTCTGTCCTGCCTTCCACCCAGCGCTCTCCTGGTCTTCCTTGGGTGAATCATGACTTCCTTGATGGGCAAGCTTTCCCTGACCTCCCTGAATAGACTTTTTTTAAAAAATAAATTTATTTATTTACTTATTTACTTTTGGCTGTGTTGGGTCTTCATTGTTGCCCACGGGCTTTCTCTAGTTGCGGCGAGTGGGGGATACTTGCAGTGCACGTGTTTCTCGTTGTGGTGGCTTCTCCTGTTGCAGAGCATGGGCTCTAGGCACTCAGGCTTCAGTAGTTGTGGCGCACGGGCTTAGTTGCTCCACGGCATGTGGGATCTTCCTGGACCAGGGCTCGAACCCATGTCTCCTGCATTGGCAGGCGGACTCTTAACCACTGCGCCACCAGGGAAGCCCCTGAATAGACATTTTATTATGGGTTCACTTGGCACCATATGCCTCTCCTTTTTAGCACTTACTACACCTCCTTTCCCTTCTCCCAAATCAAGTCCAAATTTCTTGAGGACAGGAATTCTATCTTTTCCTCCATTCACTATTGTATTCCCAGGACCTAGCACAGAATAGGTGTTTAATAGACATATGTTGGATGAATGAATGAATGAATGAGGTAATCAAGATTCAGAAGAAATTTGTACTTAATCATCCTAATTATTTTATAACTTGAGAAAAGGCATTCTATTACCTAACAAACTGAGATATAAACAGGCTAGATTTTAGCGGAGGATGATGTCATACTACTTCCTTTTCTTAAAAATGGAGAAGTCTGTGGTTTTGTTTTGTTTTGTTTTCTAAATTCACCCTAGTTCCTCTGGACAGTATACATACACTTCCTTACTCCCAGAAACACTGAGGCAAATAAATGCCCAACTGATTCCGAAGGCCTTCTTTACTATATTTATTGCAAAGAACAGATATTTTACATTGTTAGAGGCCAGGTTTGAGGTATTTGATTCCAGGGTGGAATATTTAACTGGTGGTCTCTGTCATCATATATGACTAATGTTGATTTTAATTTTGCTTGCCTTTAATATTTCCGATTTCATCCTCAATCTCCTGTGAAACTGAGAGTCTGACTTTGGCATTGCCAAGTGCAAACTCATCTTTCAAAAAGCATCGAAGTGCAATCAGAGACACGTAAACTTGTGTATACTGCAATTTGACAATCTTACAAATTTGTCAATATGAACTTCCTTTAGGAATTCTCACTGAAAGAGCAGTCTGATACCCTTAAGCCATGGTCTTCACATATAATTGTATATTTAACGTAATATAATTTTCTGTGTATTCACATAGGCAGTTAAGATACAATCACAAAAACGGGGCCTTTTGCAGACGGAAACAAAAAGATAAAAGTGTGACTCAGGGTTTGAAAAACAAGGAAGGTAATTTTTAAGTTCTCATCAAATTGAAAAACAATAAAAACCAACTGGAATGAAAGTTAAACAGCTTGAATATCTTCGTTTTTCCAGTTTTACAAACTCTGAACACACACACAGACAACAACTGGACTAGATCAAAATGTGATTACTGTAAGCCCTGCATCTGCCGGTTGTGATGAGGCAACAACTTTTGACTCCCCTGTACTTTCTGACATATGGCTGTTGAGGTTACTGGCAACTAAAGCAGTGGACAGGGAGATTCCTCTCCATGTGAACTGGTCGTTCTGCACCCTTATCTCTTATCTCTGGGCCAATTTTCCTTCCATCGTGAAGCAGACCAATAGCACTGAGACAACAGCGAATTTGCGAGGGAAACTTCCCCCCCGCACCACCTTTCAGGTCATCCGGGATGCTACCTCTTCCAGGGAACATTTTGTGATTCCTCCAGCCTAATGTCATCCCTCCTCCCCCAGGGAGAACCCCAGAAGCATTTAGTTTATTTAACCTATTTTTTAATGTTTGTCCTGTTCTGGCATGGAGTGCATTATCGTTACTCATTTATTTGGGGGAATTCTACCTCACTAATTGTAAAGTCCTTGAAAGCACAGATTGTTTTCTCAACTGTGAACCCCATTCTGTGCCCTGCAGTACTCAACGTATGTTTCTTGTCTTCAATAGAGGGAAAAACGAGAGTCTTTCTCTAATCCATTTCCTTGTTTGCAATTCATCACAGATATTCATAGAAACTGCAATTCTGCCACACGTTTACAGAAAGCATGGTTTCTTTTGGAGAAAACATAACTTTTTTAAATTACAAAAGTAATGTATGTTAACTTTAGGTAGAAAAAATCTGAAATACAGATAAGCCAAAGGCAGAAAATAAAAAGGATCCTTAACCCTATCACCCAAAGATAATCCCTTAACATTTTGGAGCACGTCCTCACAATACTACTCTACTCTTCACCTCGCGGCTAAGAAACTGAGGTCTAGAGAGATTAAGTATTTGGCCAAGGTCATAGGGCTAGTAAGGATCAGAACCAGGGTGTAAATGAGGCCTGTCCAGCTCCGGAGTCTCCACTCTAGGATTAACTGATCAGGTGGTTGATGGGCCTGGTCACCCTAGTATTTTGAGATGACTCTGGAATGATCAGGCCACCCTTTGCTGTTGCTTCCTCATCTCTTACTCATTAATCAGCCACTGAAGCCCCCTGTCCAGTGGAAAGTCCTTTTGTTTAGCTCACACCTTGTCTGCAACCAGCAAAACTCATGGGCACATTTCAATCGGAAGCTTGTCTAGCGCCTTGGATACTAGCATGTCACCTCCTTCCTTTGACTGCCATGTTGCTATTGTATGCCCATGGTATGGACTGAACTGTATCCCCCAACAAGCACAGGTTGAAGCCCTACCCAACGTGACTATATCTGAAGGTAGGACCCTGACCCAATGTGACTATTGTCCTTATAAGGAGAGGAAGAGACACCAGGGATGCTGCTGTGAATACACAGAGAAAAAGCCATGTGAACTCACAGCAAGAAGGAGGCCACCTACAAACCAAGAAGAGAGGCCTCCGGAGAAACCAAACCTGCCAATACCCTGACTTTAGACTTCCAGCCTCTAGAACTGTGATAAGTAGATTTCTGTTGCTTAAGCCACCGAGTCTGTGGTATTTTGCAATGGCAGCCCTAGCAAACTAGTCCACCCCATTTCCTACATGCTTATCCAGATGTTCCTTCTCAGTATCTTTACAGGTTTGTTTTCTTCCACTCACTGGTCAGTGCTAGTTCTTATCAGGTTTGTTCTCTGCCCCTTCTCTCATTCCTCCTGGGGAACACAGCTATTTCTATGGCTTCACTGATCTATGATCATTTCCAAATCTAATTATCAAGCTCTGATTTCTCACCTAAGCTACCATTATTCCAATTGCCTACTCAACCCTCTTCATGGGTGTTCCACTGGTGGTACCACATGCTCATTATTCTAAAATTGGATTCCAGAATACCCGCCCCTTGGTACATTCCTGACATCAAGAAAAGGCTCCATCTCCAATGGGTAACCCAAGGCAGAAACATAAAAATCAGCTAAGAGTTTGCCTCTATTTTACCCTCCAGAACTAACTGGGAATTAGGATCTATCTCTTTACTTTTTAAATATCGCTTGAGTCTGCTCTGTTCTCATCCTCAACACTGACATTATTTTAGTTTTATCTCTTGTTATTTCATATAGTCTTATGTCAGTTTCCTGATCTTCTTGCCTCTCTAATCTCATCCCTTCTACTACATCTTTCACTGCTACCAAAATGTTCCCCTTCAAAAATACAAAAATAACAATCACATTTAAAATTATCCAGTGGCTTCCCACTGCCTTCAGGATAGAATGTCAAGCTACTGTCCATCCATTTATTTAGTCAACCAGCATTTGATTCTCTACTGTGACCCAAATACTCTTTAAGTGCTGAAGATATGAGGACTCAGAAAATGTACTCCTAGCCTTAATTGCAGGGCATTAGGCTGTCCTTATGATCTAATGTGAAATATATAAGTAAACGAATAATATTAACAAATCTGATAATATGATTATCACAATAGTGACGAGCTCAGAGTACCATGGGAGAAGGCAGGGAATAGAGGCCATTAACCCAGCCTGAGAATAAGAGAAGGCCCAGGGGAAGAAATGCCTTTTGAGCTGAATCTTGAAGGATGGTCAGGTGAAGGCATGAGGAAGGATGCTACAGGTACACAGATCAGCAGTTTAAAGACAAGACGTGCGAGCTTGGAGTGGGTAAGGAAATGCAAAGGTTTTAGAATGCCTGGAGTATAAATTTGAGGGGATTTTAGACGGAATGTTTTGGCCCCAATTCTGCACCCCTCCCTGAATTCACGCTCTTTGCCTCATGTCTATGTAGTTTCTCCCACTAGAGGCAAAGGGTTCTCATAGTCAAACACTAGCATGGGGTTTGTTATGCGGACAGTCGATGGTAAATATCTAATGTGGATATTTCAGTGTTATCTGAAATTATATACAATTATATAATTGTTCTACAATTTTGGTTATATATGCAGTTACAGAACATGGCCAGCATCGTTACTTGCTTGCACAAAGTCTATTCTCCCCTTTCCATATTGCTCTCAGAAGTCCAATTTTGTTTAGGATGTAAATTTAACTACATCTTAGGGAAAGGACCCAACCTTTTAAGGGTAGATATACGATCCAATTCTGCACAAAGAAACATAAGAAGAAATCTGATCGGGGCTTGTGAGAAAGATTTTTTTCTCTACGTGGTTAGAAAGAAGAGACCAAGGAAAGTCACTGTGTCCCTCACTACTTCTGTTTCCTACCCTTGAACATGATTAGGGGAGGCTGAAACAGAGGAGATACAATGAACTTTCAACAATGAGAGGGAAGCCAAAAGTATCAGAGTCGACCCACTGAATCAATACAGTAACTACCTCCATGCGGACATTATCTGGGGTGGAAAGTCCTCAGAGATGGCTGTGATCCCTTCCTCCCCTCACCGTACTCACACGTTGCTTCCCGCATCCAGAGGTGGGATGGGATCTATTTTCTATTTTCCCTCTCCTTGAATGGACTGGCTTCGTAACTTACTTTCACCAATAGAATATGATGGAAATGACACAGTGCCAGTTCTAGGACTAGTCTCAAAGAGTGACTTCCTCTCTCAGAAACCAGTTACCAGGTAAGAAGTCTGCATACCCTGAGATCTTCATGCTGTGAGGGAGCCCAAGGTAGCCACATGAAACCACATGGAGAAAGAGACAGCTGGTCAGCCACCAGATAGCCCAGCCGAAGCACCAAACATGTGAGTAACGAAGCTATCTTGGATGTTCCAGCCCCAGCAAATGCAGAGGGAACAGACTCAGCAAGGTGAGTCCAATCCAGATGGCAGAATCACGAGATGTAATGAACTGATACTGCACAACTCATTAGTTCCAGTCAAAAATCATTTCTAACTAATACAAAGAAGTTCACTGATCATTTGGAAAGAGGAAGGTGCTCCAGTCACCCTATGGCTGTCAACCTGTGTACTAAATATGAACCACATCAACTATGAATTAAGATCTGTAAGGTTTCTCCAATTATCTTGTGAATTACACAATTGTATGTTTATGTATTTGTCATAAATAAATACATATTCATTTGTATTTGCTTATTATATGTTGCAAACATGTCAATGTACCAAAATTTTGAGATTTTATTTTAGCAGTTCTCCATTTTTTACACATTAATAAGGCATCTCAAAACCCAAGAGGGACCCAGGATAACTTGAGCTCTGGGAGGCCCTGTTTTTCATGTCAGACTGAAGAGTCAGTATTTTATACTCAAGATGATGACAGACATTGAAGGAGATTTTGATCAGGGGAGGGAGACGATCAGAGATAATCATATAAGATTTTCACATTAGTGACTGGGAAGTCTGCAAGATACATCTGAGGGCATAAGACTCTGTCAGGAAAAGAAGTGTGAAATAACAACTCTTCCCAGAGTCATGACCAGGAATGAAGGGAAATCCTAGATAAGAAAGGTAACGAGAGTTCAGTTTGGAAGTAATTGGTGTCTGAATTGACTTGGATGAACCAGAGGGACTCTTGCGGAAGCAGATCCCCAAGTACCCTATACTTAACAATAATTGTAGCCAACACGTGTTGTCCACACATTCATTACTGTGTGACAGATCCTGTTCTGAGTTTTTAATATGAATAACTGCCTTTAGTCCTGACAACAGCCCTATGCAGTTGATAGTATTATCGTACCCATTTTACAGGTGGGGATACTGAACCCCAGGGAGGTTAAGTCATGACAGAGCCAGAATTCCAGCCCAGCAAGAGGGCTGCAGAGCCCAGGCTCTCAGCAACTTTGTCATCTACTGCCATCACACCAGCTACCTCCCGGTCTCCCCACTAGACTGTGACATTCTTGAGGCAGGGACTGTGTTTCTCATAGCTTTAGCTTCCTGTGCCTGATCCATATTTGTTGCTTAATAAATACCTGTGAATGAGAGGATGATTCATTGAATAAACTCCATAATATGTAATATTCAAGAACCGAGAGTCTGCAGATTGTGAATTTGGGAAATAAAATCTGTGGTGCCCTCAATGCCTGATAACCAAATGAGGCAAGAAATGCTTGTCAAGGGATCTAAACACCAGCATAAACTTCCTCTTAAAATGCTGAAAACTGCTTCCCGAAGTAAAAATGGTACAAATGAGGATAGATTTCACCCAGGAGAAAGGATTTATGTGTTTGACAATTATGTTAATCAGTTTTATCCTAGTAAAACGTCCATCTCTAATTCTTAAGTTTTTAAGAAGGTAAAATTAAAACAAAACAGCTTTAAATCTTTTTCTCTAACAATACAGTTGTCTTTGGTATCCATAGGGGATTGGTTTCAGGACCCCCTCAGATACAAAATCCTCAGATGCTCAAGTCCCTTATATAATATGGCTTAATATTTGCTTATAACCTGTGCACATCATCCCTTATACTTTAAATCATATTTAGATTACTTATAATACCTAATATGATGTAAATGCTATGTAAACGGCTGTAAATACAATGTAAACGCTATGTAAATAGTTGCCTGAAGCTCAGGAAAATTCAAGTTTTGCTTTTTAGAACTTTCAGGAATTTTTTTTCGAGTCTTTTAATCTGTGGTTGGTTGAAATCTGTAGATTTGGAACCTGTGGATACAGAGGGCTGACTATACTTGCTTCCTAAGAAATGCTGGACAACTTCCCTATCATTTTTTTTTTTTTTTTTTTTTGCAGTACGCGGGCCTCTCACTGTTGTGGCCTCTCCCATTGCAGAGCACAGGCTCCAGACGCACCGGCTCAGCAGCCATGGCTCACGGGCCCAGCTGCTCCGCGGCATGTGGGATCTTCCCGGACCGGGGCACGAACCCGCGTCCCCTGCATTGGCAGGCAGACTCTCAACCACTGCGCCACCAGGGAAGCCCCCTCCCTATCATTTTGACATTATTTTCCAATCTTCAAAATCATTCAACTGAATAGTTATTAACTAAAATATATTACAAGACTTGAAAGTTAGAAACTTAATCAAACAAAAGTTATTACTTTAATTACAACAAACTGTTCATTTCACAAAAGTACAAAATCACTTAACAGTACAGGTTCAATGACTTAAAAAATATAAGTATCTTAAGGTGGATTTATTTAGCTGTTGTCAGAGAAATGATTAGTAACCATTTTAAGAGCTACATTTAATTTGTACTTCAAATTCATGCTATTTCACAGCTCAGAGCATAAAACATGCATGTGTGCTAATTAGATTCAATGACTATTTGAGATTTTCTGGTAAAAATTTTGTACCCTAGTTAAAGATAAGTATCTGGAGGGTAATGGTAGCTTTTAGGAAGCCCTTATCAAAAGACTGTACCCCCTAAGCAGCTTCTGCCATTATTTAAGCCATCTTTACCTTTTTTTTTTTTTTTTTTTTGCTGCACCACGTGGCTTGTGGGATCTTAGTTCCCAGGCCCCCGGCAATGGAAGCACAGGGTCCTAACAGATGGCCAGGGAATTCCCAAGCCATCTTTATCTCTGATTAACTCCAGAGGGTTTGTCAATTGACAGAAGATCAGAAGTGAATTTTCATTGGTGAAATAATTGGTGCTCAGGATATGGAGATTGGCTTAAAGGAGTGGTGCCCTAGACCTCACCCAGTATCCTGTGTTCAGCCACTTTTGGGAGAGTCCGACCCCTGATCTCAGATTAACTGAATTCCACTGCTAGAAAATGGTCACATTTTCCTGAAGTAACCATTTCCTGCAAAATACTTTCAGAATATATGAAAGGACCGAGAGCAGAGTCTTTGCCTCCCCACAGAGGAAGCCAAATGCTGGTTTGCTGACAAATATTTGTACACGTACCAGAATTCAGTCTGAGACCCACTTTTATCGTGAAGTGTTACCTGTTAGTGAGGATGTGGCAAGACCTGGGGTTCTGATCCATTTCCAACTTCTCTCATCAACCAAAGGTAACCAAATATTTGTCAATGACAAATTGGTCCGTTCACAGCAGTTCTACAAACACAGAAACTTTAGATTAATGGTTAAGAATGATTGCAGAGAGTATTTGGTAACAAAACACCCGGCCCGAGTGTATCAGGGGTGAAGAATTCATAGTGGGATGCAGTGCTCTTGTGTAATCATTTGCACAAGTCTCAGATGTTATTAATTATTAACCTGCTGAATCATTGGGAAAGCATGGGTCACTTGCGCTGCAGGCATTTCAAAGAGCTGCCTCCTTCCTGAAGTTGACAGTAGACTCATTGGTTCTTGTCTAGAGTTGCCAAGGCATATGCTTATCTCCAAGTCATAATAACATTCAACCATCTGCTCTGGGTCCTCATTCCTCACCTAGAGGCTATCAGAATGCTACCAGTCCTGTAGGATTTCAGAGGAAGTCGTTCAGAGAGGCTGCCTTTGAAATTTGTTATCATTTTGCCTGCACACACAGAACAAACTCCTGAAAGACAATTAAAACACTGAGCTATTTTTCCAACACTTAATGTTTTACTTGACTGATTTTATAGACACCTTTTATTATGCTTGCCTTTTTTCCATCTCAGCCAATTGCTCCAATGAAACATATTGCTTCTCTTACAGGGAACACCCATAAGACATTTTTCTCTAACTAGAGAAAATGAGATTATCGTTTTACCACAGAACTTTTTTAAGTTTTCAAATCACATCTTCTACATGAATATTTCACAGAAAAATAACAATTCTGTACATAAAATTCTACTTCTGGGCGAAGTGTACAATCTTTAGTCGGACCTCAAAATAAAATTGGGGTAGCATTTGCCAATTTGCAAAGAGTCTCTACACATGTGATCTTATTTCTCATCAAAACCACATGATGCTGGGGGGAGGGATAAATCAGCAGTTTGGGATTAACATATACACACTACGACACATAAAATAATCAACAAGGACCTACTGTATGGCACAGGAAACTATACTCAATATCTTGTAATAACCTAAATGGGAAAAAAATTTGAAAAAGAACAGAAATATATATGCATAACTGAATCACTCTGCTGTACTCCTGAAACTAACACAACGTTGTAAATCAACTATACTCCAATATAAGATAAAAATTAACAAACAAACAACAAAAAAATAAACCCACATGAGGCAGCATTTCCTTCCTGCTGCTGCCAGGGTGGCGATGCCCCTGTTGCGGTGCATTTCCTGGGGCCGGTGGTTTGGGAGCCCAGGCCGGTCAGGAGTCTTGCCCCGGGGCTGTGTAAAGCCCACTTGGGCGCCCAGGGGTTGCTGGAGGTGCAGAAGGCTCGGGGTCTGTTCAAGGAATTCTCCCCAGAGAGAGGAACGAAGACAGAGCTCCCCCAGCTCTTTGACCACGGCCTGGCAAGCAGTTTTCCCCAGGCCATCCACCGCCGCTTCGACCGCACGGCGCACTGGCTTCCTGTGGGCCACCTGCGGGCGTTTTGGGGCCTCACTTCCAGCGAGCGCGCCACCACGTGACCACGCTGGTGGGAGGAGCCATGGCGCCCCGGCGAGACTAAAGCTGCGTCACCGCAGAGCACTAGGCGCTGGATGCGGAGCCTGTGTGGAGAGGCGCACGCGCCTGCTCCAAGGGCTCGAAGCTCATCAGCAGCGGCTGTTCACTAATGGGCAGACCTGGGGCAGCTTCATGGTGCTGCGCAACCCCGCCTGGTACCGGAAGCAGCACCTGGTGGACTTCCTAGCGGCAGTGGTCGGCCACTTCCGCATAGGCACGCAGCTGAACCTCAGGAGCCTCCAAGGCAGGAGTTTGGCCGAGCTGTAATACCAGGTGCTCCAGGCCTCTGATTTCTACTACATGTTCCATCGTTATGGATGCCGGGTCCAGCTGGGTGGATCTGATCAACTAGGCAATATCATGTCCGAATCTGAGTTCATCCACAAGTTGACTGGAGAAGATGTATTATATTTGGAATCTCTGTTCCTGTAATTACAGCTGGAGCAAAACTGGGATAGTCTGCTGGCAATGCTGTTTGGCTTATGGTATCGATTTTTTGTCGGGCAGCAAGATAATTGCGTATAAAGGTCCCTGAAGCTCTTCACTTTTCTGCCACTTTCAGAGATTGACCACATAATGTAGCTACGTGTCAAAGAGCCAGAAAAGCGGGGTCCTCAGAAACGACTTGCTGCATAAGTCACAAAGCATGTTGAGGAACAGAAGGGCCGGACTCTGCTAAAAGGTTCACACAAGCCCTTTAGCAGCATAGATGCACTGGAGGTCATGTGCGATCAAGGGTTATAAGAGTTGTTGAAAGAAGCTTCATTTCTGAATTAGTTCTTGACACTGGAACAAGCGTCCTAGATTTGCTGCAAAGTAAATGCCAGTCCAGATGGTCCCTGAGGGTATCAGATGATCACAGAAGGCAGAGTCAGTATAAATCACAGACAAGTAACAAATCCTGAGAGTATGTTAGTTGTCGGACCACATATTCTTAAGAATGGCCTTTCGTTACGTAAAATAGGAAAAAGGAATTTCTACGTGATAAAATGGCTTCAGCTATGATGAAAAACCCTTCTGATGGTTCAAACTTATTCATCATTCATTCCCAAGACATACGAACTTATACCTTCGCTTTTGCAAATCCAAAACAGAGAATGGAGTATACTCCTGGCCTCACAGGGTGAGTAATTTCATTATTTATATAGGTTGGTTATGTTTGTGGAGTAGTGGGCTATTTTATTTCCTGATCCATAAACATTAAGGACTACCATAGAAAAGCATGATTTCCAGGATTAATCTCTTTTAATAAGTATACTTCATGAAAAACTAAATGCTGTCTTTCCTATCCTGTCCTTGCTCTTTTGGAGATGAGTAGGAACACTGAAAAAGAGGTACTATAAGGACTTGTGGATACTTTTATATCAGGTGTGTATCTCACCGGAATTTTTTGTTGTTTGGGAAGCAAGTACAGTTCTCCAGAAAAAAAGGAGAAGAGTTAGAGGAAGCCATAGTTGGCATTAGAAATTGCAGTAGAAATAGTTTCTTATTGATTGATTGATTGATTGATTGATTGATTGGCTGTGTTGGGTCTTCCTTGCTGCGGGCGGGCTTCCTCTGTTTGCGGCGAGCGGGGCCTACTCTTCAGTTGCGGTGCACCAGCTTCTCATTGTGGTGGCTTCTCTTGTTGCGGAGCACGGGCTCTAGGCGCACCAGCTTCAGTAGTCGTGGCACGTGGGCTCAGTAATTGTGGCTCGCGGGCTGTAGAGCGCAGGCTCAGTAGCTGTGGCACACGGCATGTGGGATCTTCCCGGACCAGGGCTCGAACCCGTGTCCCCTGCATTGGCAGGCGGATCCTTAACCACTGCGCCACCAGGGAAGTCCCCAAAATAGTTTCTTTTCAAGGAAAATAAAAATCAGTACTTGACTTTTCAGAAAGTTTCTAATCAATTTTCCAGTCCCTTGCCTGTATTTCCATATAATTAAATTTACTCATAGCCTTGTTTTTTTATTCAGTAAAAAGGTAGCAGTGTCTTAAAACTGATTTAAAAGTTGATAAATGTACAAGTTTCAACTTCTGTCCCCAATCAGATTGCAACTTGAGATGAACCAAAAAGTTAAGTAACCAACAATATGAAATAGAGGCAAATATTATACTAAATATCCAACCATATGAGAATACCAAAAGATATTCCAGTAAGAGAAGTTTTCAGGTCAAATTTAAAGGATTTGGAATCAAGACAGTTCAGTTAAGCTCTGCATTCATCAGGCAAGTTGATTCTCCAGAACTATTTCCAACATCTGAAAAATCAAAGTATTAACACCCATATTTCCCCTGAGGATCAAGTAAAACACAAACATACACACAAAATAGTCTACAATCAGATTTGTTCTAGAAAAACCTTACAGGCAGTATAAAGCATGGCTTTAACAGTTCAAATTCTAGCCATTTACTACCTGCGTTACTTGGAGCAAGTCATTTATCTTCATATGCAAAAATGGAGATGTAATAATACTTCAGTCAATTACAAAAATCTAAAAGGAAAAAAGTCATAAGATTTTCATACAGTATAAGCTCTATTGCTATGTTCCAAAGTAGATTTATATGTTAAAAAGCTATAGCTTATCTAAACTTCCTTCTGGGAGTAAAGTTAGGAAGAATTCATTTACTGACAAACTTTAATGTCACTTCATACCAGCAACTTTATTTACGTAGTAAGAACATACAGGTATCCATTAGAAATGTCAGAGATCATCTCTACATTTCAAAACTTCACTCAGCCTAAGGGCCAACAAAAGGAGCTTTTCAGCTATTGAAAGTCATCTGTGTTATTTCCAGTTTGGGGCTTATTATGCGTGAATCTATACATTCTTGTTCATTTTTCGATGTGAACAAGTATCTTCATTTTCCTGGGATAAAATGTCTAGGAGTTGAATTGCTCAGTTATATGATAGTTGTATGTTTAGTTATTTAACAAACTGCCAAACTTTTCTAAAGTGGCCACATCATTTTATATTTTTACCGGTAACATATGAGTGACCCAATCCCTCTATGTCGTCACCAGGATTTGGTGTTGTCATTATTTTTTATTTTAACCCCACTCATAGGTATGCAGTGATATCTCTTTGTGGCTTTACTTTAATTCTCCAGTGAACATTGATGTTGGACATCTTTTATGTGCTTATTTGCCACCCGTATATCTTCCTTCATGAAACATCTTCTCATGTTGCTGGCCCATGTCCTAACTGCTTTGTACGTTGAATTCTATGAATTCTCTCTGTGATCTAGACACTAGTTCTTTTTTTTCTTTTTTTTTTTTTTTGCCGTACGCGAGCCTCTCGCTGCTGTGGCCTCTCCCGTTGCGGAGCACAGGCTCCGGACGCGCAGGCTCAGCGGCCATGGCTCACGGGCCCAGCCGCTCCGCGGCATGTGGGATCCTCCCAGACCGGGGCACGAACCCGTGTCCCCTGCATCGACAGGCGGACTCTCAACCACTGCACCACCAGGGAAGCCCAAGACACTAGTTCTTTATCAGATATGTGGATTGCAAATATTTTTACTCACCTGTAGTTTGTCTTTTCATCTTCTTAAAGTGTCTTTCACAGAGCAAAGATTTTAATTTTGGTGGTCTAATTTATCCATTTTTTCTTCTGTTGACTTTCTTAAGACTAAGAACTCTAATCTACAGCTAGATCCCAAAGATTTCTCCTCCTAGGTTGACTTTTCTAAAATCCTTGTAGTTTTACTTTCTACATTTAAGTTTGTGATCCATTTTGAGTTAATTTTCTTATAAAATAAGAGAATTAGGTCAAAGTTTTGTTTTGTTTTTGTTTTTTGCATGTGGAAGTCCAAATGCTTTTGCACCATTTGTTGAAAAGGCTACGTTCCCTGTGTCTGGGAGCCTCTGTGCTTTATCTCAATTTATTTAGTGCATCGTCATCAAGATGTGTCCTCAGGTAATCACTTCTTTGCTTCACACCATTTCGGCTTATGAGGGTTTCATAGGAATGCTCTACTTTTGGAGAACGGGAAACCTGTCAATAACATTCCTAAAATGGCAAAAGTATTAAAATGGAGAACAGGTTAGTGGTTGCCAGGTGTTAAGGAGGATGGAAGTCAGTAGGGAGTGGGTGTGGCTACAGGAGAAGGCAACATGAATGTCAGTGTCATGGTTGAAATATTGTACTATAGTTTTGCAATATTACCACTAATGGAAAAGTGGGTTTGGAGTACATGGAATCTCTCTGCTTTATTTCTTGTATCTGTATGTGGATCTATAATTACCTTAAAATCAGAGTTTAATTAAAAATCATGTATAACTATATTTCCTTGAGAATCAAACATGATCGTGTCTATGAAAGCTCTTTATGACATATATATATACATATGTATAGGTGTGTGTGTATATATATATAATTTATTATCAAAGTAGCATCAATATTAAGTGTTTCTTTACAGGCACATGAATGTGGGTTTTCGTCAGTGTATTGCACTCAGTGCATTTTCAGGCATTTAACTTTCAGGTTCTTGAGTGTATATGAAATGAGAAATAGTTAATGAGCATGCAGGTCAGATTCTAATGATAATTAGAGATAGATAACCTCACTCCTGAGTTTGCACACACCTGTCTCTCTAGCGCTTGAGGATGCTGCTGCCAACGGTGTAATTAACAACCAATGATGTACCAGTGATCCTGGGGAACTGATTCAACTTCTCTGAATGTTATTTCCAATATATGAAAAAATATTTCTCCTGCTTAGATAGGGATAATATAACATAATGAATCAATGGATATAAAAGTGCCTTATTAAGTATATGCTCACATATTTTATGATTTATTTATTATAGTATGATTACAACAGGGAATTGATTTGGGGGATTCTGATCTACAATATTTCTGGAGATTAATATTCCAGGTGTGAGGCTGATGCTTTTAAATATAACGTGTTTTAAGTACAGTACCTGTGTGTCCTCCCCTTGAGTCTGAGAGAGCAGGGCATGTTCCAACCCACAGAGCTCAGTGAAAATAACACTGCATGATTTCCAAGGCTAGGTCCTAAAAGACCATCCAGCTTCCACCTTGTTTGCTGGAACACTTGCTGTTGGAATTCTGAGCTGTGGGAAATCTGACCATCCTAAGGTCGCCATGGTGATAAGGCCTTTTGGAGAAATCACTTGGAGAGGCCCTAGTGCTACACTGAGAGAGATCCGGTGAGCCCCAGCCATCCATATCATCTCAGCTCAGGCACCAAACATGCAAGGGAACAAGTCTTAGGTAACACCAGGCCTCATCTGCTCAAGTCAACCTCAGCCATTTGAGTCTCCCCAGCCAAGTTTCCAGGCAGAACAGTGCAAACAAGCCACATTGGCTATTCCCTGTCCAAATTCCTGAGCCACAAAGTTCATAAGCAAAATAACATGGTCATTGATATATCACTAAATTCTGGAGTGGCACATTATACAGTAATAAATAATCAGAAGTTTGTTAATCAGTTTCCACAAAACCTTGCATAATCCCCATTTTTCTGAGATGGAAACTGAGAGTCAGAGAACTTAAGCTACTTGCGGATCTACCTTAGATAATGGCAGATCTAGGATTGGACCCCAGGTCTGCCTGAAGGCAGATTCTTTGTTCTTCTACCCACAATCAGGCTGACCTCCGAGGGCCCATGTATGACCAGCTTGCTAAGTCCAAAGGATGATGGGCAGAAGGAGAAACATGTATTCTTGCTCTGGTGCTTGTTTGTTTCTGGGATGTCTGCAGGGTGATCATTTGTGGAACCAAGTCCTTCATATTGTTATTATCTGCCTCAGACATCTTAATTAAACGCTTTGGAGACTAGTACTATACAATCAAAACTCGAAGCACTTTTCTCTCTCAGGGAAAAAAAAATGTAAACTAAAATTTCTGTTCACTGTTCAGATTCCAGCTACTGATTTCTGCTCTTGTTTTTAATCTGTTTTCTCTCTGAGAGTGCAAGTCCCCCAACACGATAAGAATAAATAAAAGCAAGTTGGTGTCATTTGGGTGAAAGGTGTCGGTGTGGGGGGCGTGGATCAGACACCTGATAAGGGCTTGGGCTGGTGGTTCAATAGCAGAAGGATTAAGAGAGCTTCAGTTAAAACTTGTTTGAACTTGAAAAATCCTTTCCTGAAACCCCAGTACAAGATCTTTTCACTTTTATAGTCACATTTGCTCTACATATGATCTCACAATGAGAATAAGAAAAAGGCAAACCAAGAAAGCAAAGGGATGGTGTATCAAACAGTGAACATTTCACCAACTAATGTTTTACATGGAAAAATAATTCACTCCCTCAGTTTTATTAGATAAAGAGCCCAAGGTCTGGAGGGCCCACAAGCAGTTTCCGAGGTGGCAGAGAAACATGGAAGTGGTGTCTGACGGAGTATTCTCCATTCTCCACTCTTGCTCCCTGAGAGCTGTCCATATTTATTTTTATATTGTTCATATTTATTTTTATTATATTTATTTATTTATTTTGTATTTTTTTGCGGCACGCGGGCCTCTCACTGTTGCGGCCTCTCCCGTTGCGGAGCACAGGCTCCGGACGCGCAGGCTCAGTGGCCATGGCTCACGGGCCCAGCCGCTCTGCGGCACGTGGGACCTTCCTGCACTGGGGTACGAACCCGTGTCCCCTGCATCGGCAGGCGGACTCTCAACCACTGCGCCACCAGGGAAGCCCTGTTCATATTTATTTTTATTCGATGCAGTTGCTATGACTGACGCTTGTTTTGCATAAAATTGGACATGTTGGTTCTATGAGGCTGTATTTAGCCTAAGAATGGTCAACAGATTTTTAGAGAGAGTGAGAAGTGCAGAAAGAAAGAATGGGTTTTGTTTAAAAAGTGAAACATCAACACCATTGTAGCAGCTGACTGAGCACCTAAATAATCTGTGGAAGGCTCCTACTGGGAGATCTGCATATGTTTTTCATTTAATCGTCACAATTCTGTGAGGTTAGTTTCCTTACTCCATATGTATGTGAGGAATTGCCTTTTAATGACATTAAGTTACATTGGAAATGATAAAGCTATGTCTTGAACACCCATTCATCTTATCCCAAAGCCTATGTTCATTCCACTGTGCTGGTATCTAGATCTTAGTTCTAAGATGGACTGGATATGTTTCAATATTTATGTGCTTATTTAAAAATGCATTAGAAAAATAACATAAGAGGCACATAAAGCTGAAATATACATGGGTATTATTTCTTATAACAGAATTAAGGTATTAAGATAAGTTTTACAAAAGCAAAAAGCAGATAGAACTAAACAAAAATATTTACTAAACAATCACATAAAATAGTTTGGGCAAAAAAGATGAAGTAGTATGCAATAAAGTTGAAGTTTGAGAAACTCTGCGCTATGTTTGGCCGCCATATCATTGATTGGCTATTGGCTTTTAAGGATTTCAAAGAACTTGTTCAGATTTACTGATACTTAACACAAGTGAGGTGTAGTTTTAAAGTGATATCAGTGATATTAGGGTTAGCGTATGCTCTTAAAGAAAAAGTCTTACTCCTTTCAAAAGTATCTGTTTAATTTAGTAGGAATGTAAATCTCATATATTTGCAAAGTGTTGTTCTTCAATGAGATACTAATCATCTATCCATCTATCCATCCATCCTTCCATGCATGCATGCATGCATGCATCCTTCCATCCATCCATCCTTCCATCCATCCATCCATCCATCCATCCATCCATCCATCCTTCCATCCATGCTTCCATCCATCCTTCCATCCATCCATCCATCCATCCATCCATCCATCCTTCTGTCCATTGATCCATTCCTCCGTCTACTCATTCAGTGGAGTTTATTAGGTACCTGAAATGTCATAGAAATAGTGTAATTAATGCACGTTCCCTGTGTTATAAGAGCTCATGTCTTCTGGGGGAGATGGTCATGCAAACATTTATTCATGACATATATATTTGTGAGCAAAGTGCTGTGGAATCAACTGAGGAGTAAACTGCTCTCCAGGTCTCCAGATCTCTGAGAAAATTTCACATTGCAGCAAATTCTATTGTAGATAATAAGCTGGTACTAAATCCAGTCCACATGCAGGACAGGTGAAAACCTGCCACCTACATCTGAGAACTCATGGGAATCTAGTTTGGGGTAAAGGTGGAATATGGCACTTCAAAATGTGAGAACTCTGCCATAGTCATGACCCAGAGTTCATGCTATTTGAACGCTACCCTTCTTTATTAGATAAAATTACGATCAGTAATAATGCTCATAATAATGGTCAGAAAAGAAACACAGAGTAATGGTTTAAAACTTTTAATTACATTAATGTATTCTTTGAACAAAGGGGAAGTTGTAAGCCATCATATTGTTCACTCATAGTAATGAATAATAACATTACAGTTGGCTTTTGAGGCTTCATTTCTGCCAATTTGTTGATAACCTCATCAAAATTAATCTTAACACATTCCTTAAGAAAAGGAGATAGCTAGATCTTTGAAATCAGTTTCACTCGCAGTTGATCAGAGAACATGTTTTATTCATTTTAATTTCAAAATGTTTCACATTAAGCAACGTATACAAAAATAGTTATGTAAAATCTTAAACATGAGGATAAATTTGGCAGAGATTATAAAAATTCCATTTTATGATGAATCTCCCCAAACGCAACTACCCATGTATTTGTTTCTTCAAGATAGTGTGATTGATTGTAGGGGCTTTAAATAAAGGTTTTTGCAGTTAAAGGATTGTAAACACAAATTAAAACACCATACAATGACAGAATTCATTACTCAAGTTCTGTTTCTTGCCTCTACAATCACTGTGCCATCATTGTTTATTTCCAAGCTACTGTTTAAACACAGGAAGATGTAGCACAGCAGGGGTTAGAAACAGGAATTTAGCCTGAAGTCAGCTCAGAGGATTTCGAACTGTCACAAAACTTACTGTCAAAGTGAATTCATATAGCTGGATCTAGGTGTTCTGAGGCAGGATGTCTAACTACATGAGTTTCATGTAGAAATAATATGCTAATTTTCTGCTTCTGCATTTTAAAAAATTCAATTACAACCACAGCAATTGCTTAGAACTTAACAGCATACTTTTTTAGAGAGGAATATCTCAGTATCACTGGCATCATTCAGATTTGCTAGCATGTGCTATTAATAAAAAGTAGGCTGACTTTTAGTCAGTTTTATTACTGTTTTAGCATTGTCTACATGCACTACTTCCCTGTCTTACCGACTGCAGTGGGGGCCAGCCACTCCTGGGCTTCCCTTGGTATGCCCTGGGTCTTGGGCAATCTTTGCTAGATGGTAGAACTAAGTCATGTCTAATCAGGTCCCAGGAATTGGGCCTAGCCTTTCCAGCAAGGTTAATATTGTTAGTAGCAGTAACAATAAACCTCTAATCCCTGGTATGAGACTCTAAGTTTACTGGGAGAAAGCAGAAGCATATCCAGGTGTAAGGAATGCTGCCCACACACCTGCCCTCTGGGATTCCCACTCCCTGGTGTCTGGAATGACACTCCATCACCTGCTCAGCACAGGGGAGTTTGACTCACTGTGTTCTGCTCCTCTTTACCCCACTGAGGGATAAGCTGGCTTCAACTGTGAACTTGCAACTTCAGTCAAGGCTTTCAGTTCTTACGATCGTGTCTCCTCACCTGGAAAAGTGCAGATGCTGAGCTGAATCAGGAGACTCAAATTCAGGTGTCAGTAGAGGCCAGGCAGGCAGTAGCTGTGGGTGAAGTAGGCAGGCCATGGGCAAGAGGTGGGGGTGGAGACTGAAAACTGGAAGGAGGGCACCCCTTCTGTCCAAAGGGAGGAGCACCTACTTTGTTCTTGCTAATCACTGCCACGCACAGGCTTGGTGCTGCCAGATATCTTAGTTTTTCAAAAAACACCAATGATCTTGCTTTTCTACGTTAAATCTCATGTTTTTAAATGCTGACAATGAATTTAAAATATTAAAAACCTATATGAGCCAAACAACATATATCTGCAGGCCAGTTGATGGTCTCCAAACTTGGTGAGCTTTCTGATCCTTGGGTCTCCTTAATGATTCCACCTTGCGGGAGAAGAAGAGGAGGGCATCCAAAGAATGGTTTCTGGTGTGACACCAAGGTCACAGCTCGGACTTTCATAAATCAAGGAGTGCATTGTTGGTTTGGTCCGAATCTGTTTAATCTATCCAGATCTCATCCACCAGGCTGGGAGCAAAGGGGGATTACCTTTTATCAGTGATCTCCATTCTACATCATGGCTGTGAACTCCATTTGGGATCAGGTTGACTTTTGCTGTTAAGACATAAATACAAATAGAAATGGAAATGAAGCAAATGGAAACTCCCAAAGTAGACAGACAGAATGAAGGGACAGAATCGTTTCATGCTCATAAGCCTCTTTATTTTCATGATGAAAGGTAGGGTCATACCCTTTTTAAAAGGGCACATTAAGTAAGAACTATCTTTACTCTTTGCTTTTAATATACTCGTGTGTGTGCGCGCGCTTTTGTGTTTGCGCATTGTGTGTGAGTGCGCTTGTGTGTGTGCACATTGTGTGCGCTAACATTTCCAACTTGAGCGGTCAATTATTAGGGACCCTTTTTTGAACTTGGATTTACTGCAGCTCACTCTGCCTGCGCGTTTCAGTTCTTCTTCTTCTCTTATTGCCTTGGTATTTTTCTAAAATATACAAAATATAATTTTGAAGAAACCCTACAAAGAACTTTTAAAGCTGAACAAGAGATGAGTAGTCACTGAAATTAAGAAGGGGAAAAGGGAAGCAGGGGATCAGGAGGCAAAGGCAAGGAAATAAAGCCTGGACAGAATTATTACTCGTTTTAGTCATTAATCAAAGCTGTTACTCTTTATTACTGTGCTGGGTCCTGGTGTGCTTGCCTTTGCGACACAAACCTGTGCTCTCTCTCGTTCTTTGGGTCCATGTTTCCATTGTGATGGAAGAGGGCACTTATTCAAATATAAAGCCATTTCTGGAGAAATTAGAAAAACATATTGAAAGTCAACGTGTGAGAATTCTCTTATCCCCCATTTTCCGTGCTGTAAAGGACATTTTCATTTGCATTGTTGTGAACAATTAAAGTGGGGGAGAGAGCAAGCTCAATTGTAAATTAAACCTTTTCAGAAGAGGATTAAAAATGATCCTATAAACAGGCTTTTAAGTGTGAAAGCATAAGCTTAACTCAATTGAAAACCAGTACCGTACAGAAACTGAAGCAAGAGCATTTTATTAATCTACAGTTGATCCTCTCATACTGGGATAAGCAAAAAGAAACTAATTTTCTTAGGACCTTTCTGTTCTATTTTTAGGAACAATTGCATTAACTGAGAAGGGTAATTATTAGTACAAAGGAATGCCTGTGGACGCTTTGCAATCACAAGAACAATATTGAAAGTCTCCATGCTTGAAAATTAATCTGTCTCTTGCTGCTGTGATGTAATGAAAGGGTACCTGAATTTCAGCCATTCACAAAGCACTGCTTGCATTTGTCTGTACTTGCCTGTTTTTATTTAACTCCTGGAAAAGAAAAAGTCTGCATTTAAAACAATTACTCTAAAATATTGCCTCATTGACGAAATGAACAAAACATTCCTGGCAGGAGCCAAAAAGTGACTTATATATAACACTGTCAATGAATATTTCACTTTTTAATTTGCATACATAGACACAAGCCAAGAGAAACCAGGAATGTAATTTCAGAATCTGTATGAGAATTTCAAGGCTGAATGTCAAACACAAGAATTTAGGAAAGAAGAAAAAAAAATCAACTTCAAAGACAAGGGGATAATCATCTTTGTAACTTAATCTTTGCTCACATCCCTAATTATTGAAATAGGTGTCTTTTTAAGGCATTATTGGTTATAGGGAATCTCGGTGGGTTTCCAACTTTAGATTTTGCTTGAAATACAGAAACTTTGTCCCTGCCCCAAATCAGTGAATCAGAATATCTGATTTATGGGCCTGGAATAGGATCTGGGAAACTGAATTTTAGACAAGCAGGCCTAGGGGATTCTGATGCAGACCACATTTTGGGAAACCCTACTCTACAGCTGCAACAAATTACCCGTGTTTATCAGACATTTTGTGAGCCTCTAAATGCTTTTTAAACTCTGTGTAGAAAGATAACAAATACAGAGCTGCTCTGACAAAGGCAGGTGATCATTCTAAGAACCGGCAGCCTTGACCTGCCCTTCAACCTCCAGAGGTGACCCAGGAAGCATCCCCGGGGCTGCTGACAACCAGCTTACCTCTCTCCTCAAGCTTGATTCCACAAAAGCCCTTCTATCTCTTTCCTGGGAAGAACTACACAGTTAACATGAACATTCTTGTGAGAATTTCGCTAATGTTTTGGGGGACTTTATCTAATGGAGACTACTATGTAAAGGGCAACCCCATTTCAGTCTAACCTGCTGTTCAAGGCCACCTCTGTTCTGATCACTCATTGCCCAAGGCTATCCCCTTTAGTAAATATTCTATATAATCAGTGTTTTTTATTGAATTCTTGTGGCAGAAGCAATATTTGGCTTCTTAACGACTGTTCCCAGCCCCATTTCTGCTTTCTTGCTTTCCACTCTGAAGGATGGAAAAGTCCACATTGCCTTTCCCAGCTTCCTTTGCAGCCGAGAATGCCCACGTCAGATAGTTTTGAACAAGGAGGTGGAAGAGGCCGTCTTCTGGAGTCCTTCTAAGAAGCGTTGCACCTCCATGATGGAAACAGGAGGGTATCCAAGGAGAGGTTTCTTGCCATCCTGGCTTGCCCTGGGAAGCAGTCACACGAGGAAGTGATGTAGGAAGTGACAGAAGCCACCTTACCACCTCAGGGCAGGGTCCGAGAGAACAGCCGACACCAGTTCCCCACGCATTCATGGAGGAGCTGATGAAATGACTCTGGAAGGGCTGCTCCAGACTTCTTGGTAAATAAAGATCAATGGGCTTCAACTTTGTGTCTCCTTGTAGTTTAGGATTTTCGTTTCATTTACCTGAGAGCATTCTAACTGATGTCTGCAGCAAACCTCTTCCTTCTTCTCTGGCCCAGGACTTTTTTTTTTTAGTAATATTCCAGAGTTTCTAACTGGGCGACGTATGGTATAATTTACACACACACACACACACACACACACGCTTCAGATTCAAGATGAAAATATCAGAGCATCCTAATTTAAATTCTGTAACTTACACAAGTGCTTAAAACTATTTTCTCACCCATCATTTTATTAATGGATTGATATCTACCTTGTCTTACTCTAAAATGTGTTTAGAAAAACTTACAAGCATTCACAAATTGCAGACACATGAAATAAAAAGAATTAGGACGAAATCTAAACAGAAACAAAGGTTAGGGCGACCAACAGAGCCTGGAGAGAGGAAGAGAGAAAATGCATAACCTGAGATCCTCTATTGTCGGGACGTATATTTGTTTTTAAACCAAGTAGTCGTTTATTCAAAGCCAACCAATTGTTCAGAACAATTGTAACTATTCCTGATCCTAATGTCAGGAAGAATATTGTTCTCAAGATCTTTGTAAATGGAGCATTGTAACAGAGTCAGGCTGTTCGCAGAGGCTCCCTTTGACAGTGGCCATCGCACCAGCCTGCCCAGTCCTTCCTGGAGCTGGTCAGCTTGGCCCAAAGCAAAGTAGAGGGGAACAGATGGTCTGCCTACACAGACCACCTAAAAAGGATTTAGGGCGTACATTCCCATAATCCTTGCTTAGCTCAAATAAATGGAATCTAATTTTTAAAAAAGAAGCATTGTGATTTTAGTATAAATGTTAAGAGCACAAACTCTGAAGCCAGGCTGCCTGGCTCTGAACCCTAGCCTTGCTGCTATTAGCGGAGTAACCACGGACAAGTTCTGTAATCCTTCTGTGCCTCAGTTTCCTCGTAGGGATGATAACACTTAGTTCATAAGGTTTTTTGAGAACGGCATGTGTTACAGTGCCAGGCACACAGTAAGTATTATGTAAATGTTATTATCCTATGTAGGGCTTTGAACTAAACCATCTAAAATGTTCTACACCCAATTCCAATGTAGATGGGTAGGGGGAAGGTGTTTCCCACCCTAAGCAGTTGTCCTACAGCAGCCAGGTGTCCTAAAATTCACCTCAATTCCGACACTATCTACCCGGAGATAATGTCAGATCCCACAGGTGAAGGGCTCAGTCCTCCAAGACTGCCCTCAGTGTCACATGCCAACTGCAAATCCAGGTTGTCACCTGTGCTTCTGACTATTGGCGATAGATCAGAGGTTCCCATGTCCCCCTCCTGAAGTTCAATTAATTTGCTTGTGGCTCAGAGAACTCAAAGGAACATTTTACTTACTGGATCACCAGGTTATTATGAAAAAGATAGGACTCAGGAACAGCCAGATGGAAGAGATGCATAGGGCACAGTATTGGAAAGAGCTAGGAGCTTCCCTGCCCTCTGCAAGTCACTCTCCCAGAATCTCCATGTGTTCACCAACCTGGAAGTTCTCCAAACCCTGTCCTTTTGGGGTTTTGTGGAGGCCTCATTACATAGGCATGGCTGATTAATCACTGGCCATTGATAATTTATTCAACCTCCAACCCCCATTCCCCTCCTCAGAGATCAGGGGATTTCAACCCTCTCCTCATTGTTCGTTCCCCTGGAAACCAGCCCCCATCCTCAGGTGCTTTCCTAAAGTCACCTCACTAGCATAAACCCAGCCTTCATGGAAAAGGCTTGTTATGAATAATAAGATACCCACTTTGCCTTTATGGCTGTGAAAAGATTTCACTAACTAAGGACAGGACACCAAATATTATAATGAAAGATGTTCCCATAGCTCTCATTGGTAAGGAAATTGCACGGGTGTGGGGAATTCTGATCCAGGAAACATGGATGAAGACCAAATATATGAGAAATATATTTGGTCATCTAAATGATCATATATATTTCTTATCAATTACAATATCACACCATGGTACATATTTTTTTAGGGTTCAGTTTATTCCTCATAAAAAAATTCACCCCAAACTTAGTGACTTTAAAAAGCAAACATTTTAAGTTGGGAGATTGGGATCGACATATATACACTATTGATACTATGTATAAAATAGATAACTAGTGAGAACCTACTATATAGCACAGGGAACTCTATTCAGTGCTCTGTGGTGACCTAAATGGGAAGGAAATCCAAAAAAGAGGGGATATATGTATATGTATAGCTGATTCACTTTTCAGTACAGTAGAAACTAACAACACTATAAAGCAACTATACTCCAATAAAAAATTTTTTAAAAGCATTTTATTACATCTCACAATTATATAGGACAGGAGTTTGGTAGGGCTCACATGGGTAGTTTCTCGCTGCTCTATCTAGGCATTGACTGAGATCACCCACTGGGACTCAACTGGTGGCTGAGCTAAGTTGACCAAGGGCCCAGGATGGCTTTATTCACATGTTTTGCACCTGGGGGTAGTGACTGGAACTCTGGGACTGTCCTGCAGAGACCTTACACATGACTTATCCAAATTAGCAGCCCCTGTACAATCAGCGTCCTCACATGGTGGCCCAAGTTTCTCAGAGCGGCTAGTCCAAGAGACCCAGGTAGAAGCTGCAAGACATCTTAAGAACGTGCCTTAGAAGTGCCAGAATATAACTTCCACTGGATTCTGTTGTTCAAGCAAATGGAGAGACCAGTGGAGATTCAAGGGGAAAAGGATCAGACTCCACGTCCCAATGGGAAAAAAGTAAAGAATTTGCTGTCATCTTTATCTCATCAAGTACATACCCTCCTGATCCAGCCCAGGACATGTCCGCTTCATCACTGCCTGGAAACACATTTCTACTTCAGCCTCACCAGTGCTGCTGATGCAGCACAATTTAAACAGCGTTAGGAAACATTTGTGTTTGGGGACTTTTGGCCACACAAACCATTGAGCTGTTAATCCTTTAATATTTTTGTAGTATCAATAAAGCTATTATATTTTGTACTATAAAGCATGTGCAGGATTTCTTGATTTTAAGATGGGCTATCTCGACTTTCTCTTCTGTGAATTGAACCACAAGAGAATTCAAGCCCTTAGAACTTGGCAATTATGTGCTTAGACATCTGTCACGTCCATAAAGCTATTGGATGCTGCCAGAGATCCTCGCTCAGCATCCAGACTGCAAGACTCATCCATCAGGGGCTTCCCTGGTGGCGCAGTGGTTGAGAGTCCGCCTGCCAATGCAGGATACACTGGTTCGAACCCTGGTCTGGGAGGATCCCATATGCCACGGAGCAGCTGGCCCCGTGAGCCACAATTACTGAGCCTGCGCGTCTGGAGCCTGTGCTCCGCAACGGGAGAGGCCGCGATAGTGAGAGGCCCGCGCACCGCGATGAGGAGTGGCCCCCACTTGCCACAACTAGAGAAAGCCCTCGCACAGAAACGAAGACCCAACACAGCCATAAAAAAAAAAAAAAAATTAAAAAAAAGAAGAGCCGATGACACGTACGTGCGCTGAGACAGTGCAAATTGGAGAGGAAAAAAAAAAAAAAACCTCAATAGGTTACCAGAGTAATCCAAGGTAAACTACAAAAAAAAAAAAAAGAAAGACTCATCCATCATCCAATTTTCAGGCTGAGTAGGTCAATTGAAAGGTGAATCAACTGACTTAGAGATGAATAATCAAATACCGAGGTTTAACTTATTGAAAAATGCTTATGAATGAAAGAAACCATGAGGAAGGCAGAAAATTGGCTTTCAGCTTTGCAATAAAGGAAAAGTGGAGAGTGTTGGAAGAACCCAACTGGTCTCATATTTGTCTTTTACTCAGAAGTCTCATAGTGGAGCATCCCAGATTGAATTTGTCCCTTACTATCCAGGGAGCATATCATTGTGCTTGTGTTTGTTTTCTTTGTTTGTTGTTTTTTGTTTGTTTATTTGTTTGTTTTGCTGTACGCGGGCCTCTCACTATTGTGGCCTCTCCCGTTGCGGAGCACAGGCTCCGGACGCGCAGGCTCAGCGGCCATATCTCACGGGCCCAGCCGCTCCACGGCATATGGGATCCTCCCGGACCGGGGCACGAACCCGTATCCCCTGCATCGGCAGGCGGACTCTCAACCACTGCGCCACCAGGGAGGCCCTGTTTGTTGTGTTTTTATTGTGTTTTTGAACGTGCTTTGGTCGGGTATTCATGCTACCTTTAGGCATGGTCCTCACTACTCCTTATGGGAATGCACTGATCTGCTTCCCTTGGGGATGTTACTGGTGTAGGGGCTGAAACCTGAGAAGGCATTATTAGCTCTGTGGCCTTCTCTGGTCTTTCAGGTCTTTTGGTTAAGAAGGTCACCTCTATCATGAAGGGAAATGAGTACATAAAATATGTATCACTCACCCTTAGCTGCTAACGGTAAGTCCTAGAACTGAGGCCCAGGTGAGCTGGGGTAGGGTTGAATGCCACAGGCATCACTCTATCTTGAGGGAGCTGGCACGTAACAATGGTATCACCCTCTGGTTACTCTCGCTGGCTCTCTGGTAGTTTGAACACTAAGGTTTCAACCCAGTATTGAGTCGATTGACCCTTATTTTCTCACTGCTTACTCTGGTGTCTTACATCATCCATCTAAACCTCCATCACAACCTCAAAAATGGTGGAAAAGGCAGCATTTTAAGAGGATGTGCTCAGGGTAGTAAACTGCTTTCCCCGTTGCTCTTTCTTTACTTGGGTGGGGTCATTCTCCCCAGAGTCTGAGAAGCCTGTTGCTAATTATATTAGCCGTGGTTGCAGCAGACCCCTCATAGCTAATAGTTACAGGGAGGACAAGTCTTGTCTAAGTCATTAGAATGTCCCCAAGTTGCCTTTGTTCGTCACCAATCAACCACATCACATCAAGCTTGCCCTTGTTTTGACGAAGCAAGTTCAAAGTGCTCTCAATAAACAATCCTATTTTATTAGATACATGTGTACTTTCTGGAAGATAATTTTTTCCTATTATGAATGCGCAAATTCTCTACATGTTTCTTCATATTCATTTCTCCTCATTATTGGCACTTTAAGAACTTTCATGTTAGTCAACAAGATTGAATGTTCCTCAGGTCCTGGGATAATCAAATTGCTGGATTTCACTTAGGAAATTCTGGAATTGAACAGCAAATAATGGTTGGTTCTCTAGTTAAGAGGTCACCCTTACTCCCAGCTCCCTGTCCAAACATGATGCATTTTGAGAACCTATTGGTTTTTCATTTCCCTATACTTGTTGCCTTTTGGTCTTGTGTCAAGGAATTATCCTCATTAGAACAATAACAACAAAAACCCTTTGTACTTTCATTGGTCTCTTGGGTGGTTTTAGTGGTATTGAACTCAGACATATATTTTCTGTTTCTTGAAACCATGAATTCCACATCTCAGTGGGGTCATTACAGCCCTACAGCATGAGATAAATCAAATTGAATGGCATTTGTTTGAGAGATTTCTAAAGAACAAAAGGAGTGTATGTGTCAGGAGGAAGGATGAGGGTGGACAGAATCTATTCATACCTCCAAGATCATGGAAAACTCCCTCTGCTTAAAATAGCTGCCCTTTGTGGCAGGTATTGCTTGCTGCCTACCCCAAATCCATTTCCCTTCTTCCTTCCTAGCAGGATCCCTGATTTTGTTCAGGGCTGCAATGTATGTAGTTAAAAAGACCCATCTCCTGGAGTTCCTTTGTGTTTGGGAACTTTTCCATATCTTGATTGTGACCATAGTTAATATGAGTCTACACAGGTGATAACATGTCACAGAACTACATACACAGACAGAAAAAACAAAAACAGAGTTCATGAAAAAAACTGGTGAAACCTTAATGGGGTCAGTAGTCTAGTCTCATTAATTGCAATCTGTCAATGTAAATTTCTTAATTTTGATAACGTACTGTAGTCATGGAAGGTGTTAACATTGGGGGAAGCAGTGTAATGGCTACACGGGATCTCTCGGTATGATTTTTGCAACTTCTTGAGACTATACTTCCAGATAAAAACTTAAAAAAATAAAGATACTGACCCAGACTTCTTTGCAAATATGAATAACTCTGTGACCCAATTTTGACCAGTGACATATAAGCAGAATTGCACAGGTCAAGTTACACAGTATCTTCTCCAAAATAGGATAATAAACAGGATTGAACTCAGTGGTTGGTGTACAAGGCTGCTTGATTAAATGTATGAAATGTATGAATACACAGCATTTCAGTGTTTTGTCTCTATTACACATTCAATATTTAGCTGGTATTAATGTAAGAACCCAGCCACCCACCCATTAGGCCACATTACTCTGCTTTTGGTGAAGACAGTAAGAAAACTACCAGAGCTGTGAACATAAGCACAGACCAATAAATGAAGGTCTAGAAGGAACTGGGGCAAGACAAATGAAGTCAGAAAAATGAGTTCAATGGGAAATGCGTTATCTTTCTATCCATCCATCTATCTGCCTTCTCTTCCTTTCTGTTTCCCTGTGGATTGGCCTCTAATTAAAAATGTATTTACCAAAGGCAAAGGCAGACTTTTGCTTTTTAGCTGAATGCTATTATTTTATTACTGAAAAATTTTAAGCATACATAAAACTGGGGAGAAGTATACAAAAGCCCCCATGGATCCAGCACCTAAGTATAAAAATCATCAACTCGTGACCATTCTTGGTTCATCTATGCCCTCTCTTCCCCTGCCCCACTAGATTATTACGAAGAGAATCCCAGATGTCATAAGCATTTGGTGGAATAACTTTGAGAAATCGTTTGCAATTAATCTGTTTCTAATAAAGTGTAGCCTGTTTGGGCTGTTAGAGTAGTCTCATTCTGAGTTAACGTAGCATCAGAAAATTAGAGTATAATAATTAACTGGTGGGTGGTTTATCAGCTTGTTAAAATACAAAGTGTGGGCTGTGATCGTGGTCTGGAGCCAAGAGTCTGCCAAACATGCTTCCCACATGGTTTCAGGGCACTTCTTTTTGTAGGGCAGTGGTCTGAGAGAGATTTGTAAAAGTGGTGCTTTATAAACCTTAAGAACAAATCAATGCAAAATATCAATTCACTTTATTGCGATATATATTTAAAGACCACCAAGAATGCAATATGCTTTCGTATTTAGGAAAGTAGGTGATTCAGGAAGAGCCCTGCCATTCCAATTTAGTGAGGATTAGACATATGTTAGTAGATTATAACCCAAAGCCACTTGAAGACTTACAGTATAGAATTCCAAACCAAGGGCTATATCATCAAAGAGGGAGTGCGAGTAATGTTGTATTTGAGGAGATGAGACCAAGAGGGACAGTTTTATAGAGGAAGCAAATCTTAAATTTAGCTTTTAAAGAAAAAAAATTAGCATTCTGACAAGTGGACTAGGAGGTGGGTGGGTGAAAGCCACCCCCCCAAAAAAAATAAGAAGAAAAGAAAGAAATGTTTAAAAGAAAATTTAAAAGGTGTGAAAATATACACACGCCTTAACCCAGAGATGTGTGACATTTGGGATCCCAATTCTGGAAGTTTCCTTCCAGCATTACATAAATCCAGTCAGTATTCTAGAAATTTGTTTTTTAATAGATGTCATTTGCTGACATAAAACATTTTCTACATACTGATGAAATTTAATGAGCAAATCACATAATATAACATTTATATTAATTTTAAATATTCCCATAAAACTGCAGTCAGCAAACTAGAGCCCTCAGGTCAGATCTGGCCCAGTGCCTGTTTTTGTCAATAAAGTTTAATTGGAATGCAGCCATGCCCACTCATGTGGCATTGTCTATGGTGTGATGGTGGGACAATGGCTGAGTTGGGTAGATGCAGGAGCCCATCTGGCCTGCAAAGCATAACAGATTGACTTGGGATCAGGAGGAGGGTGAGGTGAGGAAGGGGCCTGGGGTGTAAAATTTAAGTAGGTACTCATTCCCAGGGGCACCTGCATGACCCTGAATGAGAGACAGCTTCCTTAAATTTGTGCCTTAGAAGCCTCACTTGCTTTACCCTAGTCCTGGCTGTGTATTTACGCTCTAGAGCACAGTTTTTCCAATCCTTGTTATAAAATAAAAGGATTTGCAGCACACTATATTCTTAAATTATTTAGCAGTTTTCCTGAGATGAAATGAAGCTGTTCATTATCCAATAGACAAGAAGAGTGGGAAGTGATGGATTTCACCTTCGTTAATTTGTGGTAATATGTCCCTGAAGGGAACCAGAATGGGGCACCCCGAAATATGACACTTTGCTGTTAGGAATATTTTGAGCGAAAGGCAATTGAGAGCCGGCAGACACTGGGAAAGCTCTTCACCTCCCCCTGATTGTCTACAAATAAAGTAAATATAAATGTCCCTTTTTATAAATTAAATAAATTTACTTATTACAAATGGAAATTTCCATTGTAGAGATGTCTCTGTATCAGAGAGAAGACTCTTATCACCTGAAAGACTCTAGTCTGCATAGCAAGACTACCCTTACTGATCATGCTTTTCTTGCCCTGGACTTCCCAAAACTTGCCTCTCCTGCCCAGAAGCCCAAAAGCCCTTTTCCTTTGTTTAGCCATATGGCAAGCCTCAATCACCTGGCTGCCTCCTAGAGCCTCATTTTTCATTGTGAAGTCTAGTGCACACATTTATAATTAGAACTGTGTTTTCTCTTGTTAGTCTGTCTGTTACCAGTTTAATTTGCATGCTGCAGTCACTGAACCTAGAAATGCAGAAGGAAAAAGATTTTTCTTCCACTACGTTACTACATGGAAACTATTCCACCATTTCTGCAAAGTATCCTGGGACCAGGACTGTTGATTGGAGCACGGATGATTCAGTTAAACAGGATTCATTTGTTGGTCTTTTCCTTTTCTTTTATCTCGTCTGTTATAATTTTCTTTTCTGGATATCTCCCCAAGGTGTTTGCATTATTATAAATTTCAGGTTATATGGGAAGATTACTTTGTATTTTATGCATCTTGAATCCGTGCATGCATTGAGTTTAATAAAATTACTTCTCATAAAATGAAAATAATAAAAATTTTTAAAAACAAATTTATAGAACCAGACAATAGGAGATGGGTCAGAATAAGTGGAAGCTCAACAGAATGTGAATGGCTTTTGCCCTTTCATCCTCTACTGATTTTTCATCTACCCCCTGTGGGCTGCTCGGAATACACCCCAGTTCCTAGTGCTTCTAACGGAGCATTTTCCCATATGAGTTCTATTGTCGCTTTGGTGAGGGCATTCCTTTCAGAGAAAATTGCTTTGGAATAACGTTTCCTGTGAGTTTTTATCCATCTTCTTGTAGCTCTTACCGTATAAAAAAGTTTTCAAGTTGTGTAGTTTGAGGGCATCACATCAGTAGTGCTACAGTGGACAGAACCAGGGACCCTGATATAATGAGGATGTATTCTGAGACTTTGATGTTTCTTCTTATAAGAATACACAACTACTCAGTTAAGAAATGAAAATTGTTGGCATATTTTGAAACTTCATGAACAGATATAAAATATTTAATAAAAATTCATTGAGTAAACATTAGATTCTAAAAAAATAAGGCAAGTAGTAGGAAATGCAAGGATGCATTTGGGATTTTCAAAGCATTCCAGAGTGAAAACAGTATTTTTTTAACAGCTGTGTAAAGAAACAAACCAAGTAGAGATAAATAGAATAATTGTCTTGATGCTCCAGGTAAAGTTAGAGATCATACATTTTTAATGGATCTAATCAATATGGATTTCTAGAAGTTATTAGTATTCCATAGGCAAGAGTGGAAAATTGAATATGTAACATTTACCCAAGGTCAAAATAAAAAGCTTAGAAAAGGTGGCAGTGTGATCCTCTTAGAGATCAAAGAAGGTGAGGCACGGAGAAACCAAGGAGTGATTGAAAATAATACAATATATAGTGGTGTGTGTGTTATCACCATTCATAGTATATTTTTTGCAGCTCAGAAATCCTGCTCACCAAGGTCCCTAGAAATCCAAACTAGGAGGACAGATGATTGGATACTGTTTATACATCCCATATGCTTCAGGAAGAAAACCACCCTTCACATACTCCCCAAAACGCCCCTCCGCACTCAGGCAAGTGGTACACAATAGGTGCTTATGCGGTGTTTAGCCTTTCCTCAAAACAACCTGGCATAAGTCTCAGTAGGAGACAGGATATCAGAATAAATAAGTCATTGTTCTGTTCCATTAGGGTAATTCTGGTGTTCCTGTCGCTTGACAAAGACCCAAGTGCCAGGAAGGAGGTTGATTATTCCATGGAGCTCACATTTTAAAGTTCTCCTCAGTTGCTTGTTTGGAGTAGTTCCTCTGCTGCAAACCCATCTAGGAGAAAGGTCTTGGTAACAGTGCCATGGGGAGATAGCTTTTTCTTTTATTCTACTTCTCCTATTCACCATCTGTTATCAATTACTTAGTCCATTTGCTAAGCATTTTAAAAGTAGAAAAATGAGCAAGCAGCCCCAGGTCTGGGGAGGATCCGTGTTTAAAAGTGGAGTGGGAAAGTCTTGGCTTCAGCACCAGTAGACCAGTAGAAGTCAGATCATGGGTTGATGGTATTTCTTCTTTTCGAATCGTGAATGAAAAACATTGTCTGCCATATCAGCAAACAAAGGATACAGCGGCCATCAGGCCATCAGCCACTATAGCCACCCTGATGAGCCCTGAGGGATGGGAATGAACAGGACACTGGATGTAGGTAGCTAAGGTGCATATCTAAGGAAAGATTTCAATGAGCTCAGATTTTTGCATCTTCTCATACATAGAGAAGTGCTAAAATTCATGAACTTGAGATGTCTGGTTTTCTTTAGTTAATAGTTTTGATGTTCAGACTACTGGTTTTTGTTGCAAAAACTCCTCTATATCCCAGCTCCTCCCTTACCTCTTCAGAGCCGTTCCTCAGAGCTGAGAGCCTGCCTCCTGGGCTTGAGTCCTCAGAAAGTCCAAGGAATAAAACGTGTAATTCTCAACTTTAAGGTTGTGCTTTTTCTTTTTTTTCAGTCGACAGTAATAAGGAAACATCTTAACTACTCTTCTGTGTGTAATCCGATCTAGGTACCAACTGGATTTGGAAATTTTGAAAAGGTGCCTATATTAGTTTGCCAGGGCTGCCATAACAGATTGGGTGGCTTAAACAGCAGAAATTTATTTTCTCACAGTCTGGAGGCTAGAAGTCCAAGATCAAGGTGTTGGCAGGTTTGGTTTCTTCTAAGGCCTCTCTCCTTGGTTTGTGTCCTCAAACGGTCTTCATTCGGTGTCTTCATTCAGTGTCTCCAAACGGCCTTCCCTCCATGTGTGCTTGTGTCCTAATCTCCTTTTCCTGTAAGGATACCAGTCATGTTAAAAAACGGCTCACCCTAGTGACCCAAATCCACAGGCCCAAAATGGTGTCCCTTGGGCTAAAAGCAAACCTAGATTTAATACCTTAATTAATTGCAGTTTCGACCTTCCCTAGAAATGTAATCTTAATCAAACTGTTTGGAATTTTCTGTCCCAGAACAATGCCTTTTCCACTTCTTACTGGCAGAGAGTCCCTTTTTGGCTCTGATTAGACGAACATGTATCTGGTTTGTAAATCTCACCTATGTTGCTGAGGGCTCACCTCATGCAAGAGAAACATGGTTAACTTGGAGGTCAGAGGTTTCCTTCCTCCTGAGATCAAGGCTCTAAAATGGAATTTTTCCAAGTTCCTTCAGAATGAGGTTGGGGCCTGAAGGGCTGGTCTCTGTGTAAAGTGCTAGTGAGACTGGACAATTTTTTTTTTTTTTTTTTTTTGCGGTACGCGGGCCTCTAACTGTTGTGGCCTCTCCCGCTGCGGAGCACAGGCTCCGGACGCGCAGGCTCAGCGGCCATGGCTCACGGGCCCAGCCGCTTCGCGGCATGTGGGATCTTCCCGGACCGGGGCACGAACCCGTGTCCCTTGCATCGGCAGGCGGACTCTCAACCACTGCGCCACCAGGGAAGCCCAGCTTTTTCAATTTTTAACATAAAAAATGGTCCAGTCTCTGGGCTTCCCTGGTGGCGCAGTGGTTGAGAGTCCGCCTGCCGATGCAAGGGACACGGGTTCGTGCCCCGGTCCGGGAAGATCCCACATGCCGCGAAGCGGCTGGGCCCGTGAGCCATGGCCGCTGAGCCTGCGCGTCCGGAGCCTGTGCTCCGCAGCGGGAGAGGCCACAACAGTTAGAGGCCCGCGTACCGCAAAAAAAAAAAAAAAGAAAAAGTTGGCACATAGCTTACAATCATATATATACTTTACTTTTTTGACATCATCATTTTCTACTTCCCCCTCCCTACATAACTTGTCCCTTTTCATCTTTCTTTTGACATCAATTAAAAAAAAAAGATTTAACTGCACTTCTTGCTATCTTTTATTATATCACCTCAATCTAATTAAGGCAGTGACTTATATCAAAATTTATTTCTCTGTTAATATTAAGTTTATCAAAATGTGGCCTTCATTTTAATTCTCACTGTTAGTGTCCCATGAATATTAAAAGAGATTTAAAATATCCCTCTCAGGTGTACATATCAAGCATTAATTTTCTATTAATCCTAAGAATTTTATTTTAAAATTTTAAGTATATAAGTTTGAAAAGAATTTAGAATACAGACAACTGATAGTATAACATGGCAGCCAGTGAGTGGCAGCAAGGTGTCTGAGTTACAGCTACCCTGGGAGTTAAGCCAGGTCTGGTGGGAGCCACAGAGAATACTCCTTATACTTTGATAAAGGCATGCAGCTCCCTCTCTCCCCAGGCTGGACTCTGGCTGGAGAAGTCACTTTCCCGTGTCGGGCTGTGATGACTCTGTGTAGGGTCTACCTGTAGGAAAAGCAGTGACGTAGCTAATAAGAAGGGCGTTGAAGGGTGTGGGCCAGTTCTTTCCAATTCCTTGTTGAAATATAACAATCTCTCTAAAACGTAAATGTGACCACTGGATGAAAATCAATACTACGTGGTGGACAGCACATTCTACTCTTTAAAACTCTTTAGAAGACACAGTCATCTTTTCCTCTTGATGCCAAAACCTCCGCCTCTGTACACCAGTGCTGGTGCCGAATTGAATCTCAGAGACAGAGCTTTGAGTGAAGTAGAAAATAATAGCTTTATTGCTTTGCCAGGCAAAGGGGGACACAGCAAGCTAATGCCCTCCAAACTGTGTGTCCCAACCCAGGGGGCCTTGGTGAGGAGTTTTATAGCAGTGGTTCAAGTGCAGGGTTGCTGATAAGGATCAGGGTGTGTGCAAGGCCTTTGCTCCTTTAATCTGGCCTCAAGTGGTCTCCTGATGAGCTTTGAGGTTATCAAACTGTGACCCTCTCTCTGGAATGGTTTTAGTTCTGTAAAGAGCTCAAAGATATTGTTAATGTTTATCCCTTGAGGGGGAACCAGGACCCTGCCCCAAGGCTGCTCTATTGTTTCTTGGCTGCTCCTCCCTTGTCTCTGCATCCCCTCCCTTCCCTGATTAGCAGCTGTTTGAAAGGCTTTTGTGCCCAGGAGCCCTACAGTATCCTGCTCGGTTTCATTCTCACAACTGCCCAGTGACAGCAGGCAGTGTAGCCCCTGAGTTCTGAGTCGTGGGGACGCCCCTCACATGTTTTATCTCCATTGGAGAGGAGGAAACTAAAACTCAGAAGACAAAAGAAAATAATTTCCTCATGTATGAGTCAGGAAACTCATTGACAAGATTTTGTTTTGGTGGCCGATTTGTGAGATTTACTCACTTTACTCATTGATGGAGTTGACTTGATTTTTTCTCACATTATCCCAATAGACAGACACAGGCCTTTACTTAAGAAAAGTTAAAAAAAGTCCAGGGTTATATAAATCTTTCCATTTTACAGATTTTCTAGAAAGTCCTTTTATTAGTCAGTCTTGTCTTGCTACTTTTTTGTCTGCTTTTATAAAATAACACTTTCATTGTGTCTAATAACTTGGACATCTAAGGATTGTACACATGAAACCGTGCAGCTCAGATTGGGACTTGAACCCATGTGCCGGGCGGGACTCAAACCCAGTCAAAACCCAGATTGGGACTTGAGCCCATGTTCTTTTAACTGAGATCACACACCTGGTCTCAGGACTTAATGAAGCTCAGGTTCTTGATGTCTTATCGAAGAAAGAATTCAGTGAGAGACAAAGTGATAGGTAAGAAGTAGATTTATTTAGAGAGAAACACACTCCACAGAAGAGTGTGGGCCATCTCAGAAGGTGAGAGAGGCCCCAGGGTATGCGGTTGTCAGTTTTTATACGGATGGGTAATTTCATAGGCTAATGAGTGGGAGGAGTATTCCAGCTATTCTGGGAAAGGGGTGGGGATTTCCAGAAATTGGGCCGCCACCCACTTTTTGACTTTTATGGTCGGCCTTGGAACTATCATGGCATCTGTGGGTATATCATTTAGCTGATGTGTTACAGTGAGCATATACTGAGGCTCAAGGTCTAGTGGAAGTGGACTCGTCCACCATCTTGGACCTATTTGGTTCTAATCAGCTTATGTCGTGTCCTCGGGCTGTGTCATTCTTTTGAAGGTTGTGCCCTGCCCCCTTCCCTCCTGTTTCACATGTACACAAACAAAATTGGAATCATGCTAGATAATCAGATATTTACCAAGATGATGTTGTAAGGGTTTCCCACAATTTCTAAGTGAGTTTTTCAATCTTAACCTTAATGATTAATTTTTTTCTTAAAAATTTGTAGTATTTATCTCTGGACAAAACTGACTAAAAAAGTCTTTGGGGAGAAGACACTGTCTCAGTACTTTCTGCTTTGTAATTTTTTGCTGAATTAATTAGAGAAGTGATTGGAAGAAAAGAATTTCAGAAATGGGACACGGGATAAGTATGTTTTGAAGGATGAGAGGTAGTGAGAGGTACAGAATGTACCTGGCAGGTTTCCTACAATGTTAGGAAACATCTTCTAGCTACAATCCATCAATGTCACTTATGGAAAACATCCCCAGCCTTCCTCTTTGCTCTGAAGATAACCTGAAACCTATTTGATATAGAACCTGTGATTCCAGTGTGGTAACTGTTAGCCACGTGTGGTTATGTAAACATAAATTTAAATTAATTTAGATAGAACAAAATAAAAAATTCAGTTCCTCAGTGCATTAGCCACCTTCCAAGCCCTCAGGAGCCATGGGTGGCAAGGGGCGACCATGTGGGCAGTGCAGATATGGGACATTTCCAACATCGCAGTACTGGCCTTGGCCAGGGGAGGAAAGAACTCCATGAGAAGGTAGATAGGTGCTAAACGAGGAGCAGGACAGGGATTGAAAACAACCTACGACGGCGTCAAATCTGACCTCGGCCAAGGCCTGAGATTTTATGAGACATGAACTTCTCTGCCCCTCCAGGATGCTAAGGATTGAACACAACACGCCCAGACTTCCCCAAATGAGTCATTTCCTTTCCCATCACTACCTGTGCTCAACTCAAAGTCTCCTTGCAGGGGGGCCCAGCTGTTACACCTTTCATTTTACAAGTCACTTTTTAGTATTTCTTTATAAGGTGTCAACTTAGTCCACCTCTTCTCAAATTACATTTTATAGACGATTGCAATTAAATTTAATCAAATATAGTAACTAGATATATTTCCCATATTCTGTAGAAGGAATTTCTTTCCACTAAACTCTGAATAACATTTGAGTTAACATTTAGTGTCTTACCATATCACAGCATTTTAGTTTCAAGGCTGAAATCTTTTAATCATGTGCTTAAAGTAAATGGAAAATAGGTTATAGGATCCATGAGTCATTTTGTTTTGCTTTGCTATTCTTGCATGTTATTAATTTTCATATGCAACAACCATGAATATTACATATTAATTGAATCGCATTTTTACTTCCCTTTTTATAGTCAATATTAGTGATTAAAAGACCTTTGAATTTACTTGTCCTGGCATCCAAAAGTAGGACATTTTAGTTCTCATAATAATTGCATATATAAGAGATGAAATCATCTGTTGGTTTTAAATGCTTTTAAGTTGAAAATAATTTCCATGTGGTTGAATTAGTCACGGTCTCCACACTCGTAAAGATCCATATGGCTGAAATGATATATCCATGCCTTTAGAGAAAGTGGAGAAATAGGTAAATTTTACCACCACCAACATGTAAATTAGCAAGGATGGATTGCTTTTCCAGAGCATCTAAAATCAAACTTCCAATCACAAAGACATTAGTAATCCAGATTTGGCCTTTAGAGGTAAAAATAAAAACATCTATAAATTATCAGCACTTACTATGTGCTAGATTACTGTATTAAGTGCTTTGTATATATTATCAGATTAGGGCTTGGCCAACTTTCTCTATAAATAGCCAGGTAATAAACATTTTAGACTGTGCAGGCCATACGGTCTGCATCACAACTACTCAGCTCTGCTGCTGTAGCACCCAAGTAGTCAGAGATAATCCTAAAAGAAGGGCATGTTTTAGTGAAACTTTGTTTACAAAAATGGGCAGTGGGTCTGTTCTGGCCCCTTGGGCTCCAGTTTGCCAACATTTGATCTAAACAGATCCTCATAAGTAACTGGTTTATCTACTGAGGACATATCTCCAAGCCACTAAAGGTAGCTGCTCATGAGATAGAGAAATCAGGAGATCCCTCACTCTACCCCCTGGACAGGTAGGATGCACCCCTGCAAACAGTTCCACATCTTAGGAAGTCTCAGACTTACCCCTTGTCCTGGCTTTCCTTGAAGCACTGAGCACAGGCAGAAGACTGTGGTCCAGGACCTCAGACTGTGGGGTCCTTAGGCCTCTGCTGCTGCTTGGATTTAGGACACAGGTTTACCTATGCAAGAGCCATGGTTTGAGAAATCACTGGAGAAAACCCTTTTCCTGAAGCATTAGCAGCTGCCAGGACTCAGGGAAGAGACAAGGCCTCCTGCCATGACATCTGAGCCTCTGTTCTCAGCCGCCCATCATCATGTGGCCTATCCAGCCACCTCTTCTGAATAAACCCTTCTTTACCCATAGACTCTCTATAGAATCTCTTTTCTACCTGTTCTTTTTCTTAAATTATGCAATGTGCTTTTATTTGTCTGTCTTTACTATGCCTTCTGTTTCCATATGGGTCCTTCCCAGCTTATGTGAGGGTCTAGAGTCATCCCAGCACTCAGAGTGGCCACGTGGGGTCTGTCACAGCCGGAACCTCATCCCTCATCCTTCTAGGCCATACTTAGGGAAGGAAGGTGGAGCCAGTGCTGTCTCACCCACTATCTTGTCCTTAACCACCTTCTATACCAATGACTCTGTATGACCAGCTGGAATGAATCCTCTGAGCTCCTCAAATTTCAATACAACTGTTCAGACATATTTTCCATGTGGTTGTCCCACAAATATCTCAAGCTTAATATGCTCAAAGATGAATACATGATTTTCCATACAAACTAGTTTTTTCCTTAGATCAGTGGATTTTCCTATCTATCTTTTCACAAAACCCAGAAACCTGGGGCACTCCTGACTCTGCCCATTACACGAAGCTGGTCCTATAAGATCTAGCTTTCTGACATCTCCAATAGCTATTGCCAAATGGTGGTAGCTGCTAATTGTCCCATAAAGTTACCTTTCTCTTTTCACCCAATAATAAGATATTTTAAATTACATGTTCACTTGGAATTAAGACCACATTTGCCAGACTCCTTTGCAGCTCGGGAAACCACGTGACTGAGCCTAGCTAAAGGAAGTAAGCAGAAGTCTCATGTGTAACTTCGAGGGAGTATTCTTTTTTTTTTTTTTTTTGCAGTACACGGGCCTCTCACTGCTGTGGCCTCCCCTGTTGCAGAGCACAGGCTCTGGACGCGCAGGCTCAGTGGCCATGGCTCACGGGCCCAGCCACTCCGCGGCATGTGGGATCTTCCCGGACCGGAGCACGAACCCATGTCCCCTGCATCGGCAGACGGACTCTCAACCACTGCGCCACCAGGGAAGCCCAGGGAGTATTCTTAAAGGAAGAATGCACAGCCTTCCTTTCTTTGTCCTTTCCTGATGCCTGGAATGAAGACATAATGCCTGCGTCTTGAGTAGTCATCCTGAATCTCGAAGTGCAGTCCACATTTTTGAGGATGGAGAGGAAGCGGGACGGAGCAGTCTTGGTCATAGATGAGTTTGATAATTTGCCTTACCAGCCTCCAGCTTGGGACTGGGCACATCTCATTCACATGGAAAAAAAGAGAGAAAGAGAGAGAGAAAGAGAGGAAGGGAGGAAGAGAAAGAACTATACACACACCCACACATCCCAGAACACACACACAAACTTCTGTCTTGTTTAGGCCACTCTTAGTTTGTGTTTCTTCTCTCACTTTAACAAATCTCTATCTACAAAAAATCCTTCTAAAAGCCAACTCTAGTCATTTTATTCTTCTCATTACAACCTTCCAGTGGTTCTGTTTGTCTCTGGGATAAAGTTCCAACTCCTTAGTGAAGCATACAAGGCTGGTTCATTCTGACCATGTCTACCATGTTGCCCCTGGTATCTTCCACTAGGAATGGAGCCAGTAACAATTATGGTGGTAATGGCTCCTTTCGGTGTGAATTCCCTGTCAAATCTCCTAGTAAAGAATGCAGGTAAATCTGTGTCTCAAGGCATCATCCAGAGAGGAGTTAAAATCAAGCCTAACGGGCTTCCCTGGTGGCGCAGTGGTTGAGAGTCCGCCTGCCGATGCAGGGGACATGGGTTCGTGCCCCGGTCCGGGAAGATCCCACATACCGCGGAGCAGCTGGGCCCGTGAGCCATGGCCACTGAGCCTGCGCATCCGGAGCCTGTGCTCTGCAACGGGAGAGGCCACAACAGTGAGAGGCCTGCATACCGTAAAAAAAAAAAAAAAAAAAAAATCAAGCCTAACGTTTATTAAACTTGTGTTATTGTCCAGGTCTCTATAGATTAACTCCTTTGATCCTCAAAACAAATCTGTGAGACAGGATTACTATCCCACTCTATAGAAAGAGAGACTGAGGCACATAGAGACTAAGTTGAATATCCAAATGTTGCTACTAATATGTAATAGGGCCAGGGTTTAGCTCTGAGCAATCTGATGCCAGAGCCTGCTTAACTACTATGTGATATGTCACCCACCAGTGAGGTGGAAGGCTAATTCTAACAGCCCCAGAGATTTTCCTGTGCTCCATCTTTCCTTCCCATATCTGTTATCGGAAGCAGAGGCCTGTGCTGTTTCCATCTTTCCCAAGATGACTTCAGTAAAAGTGGGGGAGGGGGTTGTTTCATGATCCACTCGTTAGCTCCTAAGTCATTAGAATTATGAGCTCATCTCTGACAGACTCAGATACTTTATATAGTTCTAGGAAATATCCAGCACTAATTATAATATACTCTTACAGTTAATACCTACTACAAAATGCAAATTCATCTGTAGTGTATTAACTACAAGCTTCTAAATATTTTCAGTTTAACTTTTACTTTCCCAAGGTGAATGAAGACATGGCAACAAACATGTATTGGGAATTTCCTCACGCCATAGCAGAGTGTAATACATGCATTTCAGCTAGGTGAAAAGAGGGAATTTGCTCTGTGTAAAAGCTCAGAGAACCATAAATATTTTACTCAAATCTTGGAGTTCTGTAACCTTTGTATTATTTTTATGCCTACACGTGCATAAGCAAACAAGATTAGGGGTGAAGGAAAGAGAATTAAAATTGTAGGACATTTTCTAAATTCCTTCCTCAGTAATTCTTTGGAAATGTACAAGGTGTATTATTTCTATGTCCCCTGATGTGCCAAGTCACAGAATGTTGTTAGACCAGTTCTTGGTGTCAAAAGTTGAAATTCTATTCAATTAATTGGCTACAGCTTTACTAGAATAACTTCACACAGTTTTCTGTGCAGAAACACTTAGAATATACTGGCAGGGAATACTTTACTGTTAAGATGTTTCACTGATGTATTGGATTTGTCCAGTGTCTGTCCACTGGTTAATAATTGGAAAACATTTGATTATTTATACCCATCCTTTTTCCAGAAAGGATTTAAAACAACTTACTAAGATACATATGAATTAGCAAATAAATGAGAAAAATGAATCAGGAAAGTCCAGTAGAAGCAGAGATGAGTCAGGACACAAAAATCACACTATGAAGTCACGCATATTTTCTAGAAGTGTGTCAAAAACTTGATTTTAAGTTTCTGCTAGCCAACGAAAGGAAGGAAACATTATAAGTGTGTGAATCACACCATTTATAATGTCAAAACTATCTAGTTTCTCAAGAGATGAACAATTCTGTGTGATTCTGAGATCAGAATTTTCTCCCATGAGTCTTCATAGAGAGGGCACCATGAAATGTCATAAACATCATCTCATCAGTAAGCACAGACATAGTTGTACAGAGGAGTTTCATACAACATGCCATACTATGGGCTTCTGGTGAAACAGAGCAGGACCCTGGGGGCCCTGGTACAAATCCTTTCCATGTCCCCTGTTTCTTATTTGTAGGAAATAGGCTTCATTCAGCTTCCTTGGCCTTCCCTGAGATCCAAGGGCAGATTCAAACAGTTGCTAATCAGGGAGGGAAAGGAATGCAGAAACAGAGGAGGAGCAGGCAAGAACCACTAGTGCAGCCACCCTGGGGCAGGGTCCTGGTTCCTCCTCAAGGGATATACAGAACAATATCTCGGAATTCTTCTGCAGAAACTAAGGCCCCCACCCAGGCGGAGGACGGTAACTTTAGGCTGAACACAGATTCCTTTTACCTCACCACCAACCTATCAGAAGAAATTCTGCACACAGTAGAAGGTAACGAAGACTCTGACCCCCTCCCCAAATGATTCTCCCTTTAAAAACTTTAGTGGTTGAGCAGTCTTTTGAGTTGGTTTTTGGACATGAGTCCACCTTCTCCCCCAGTTGCTGGCCTCCTGAATAAAGCAGGCTTTCCTTTCCAACCAACACTCAACTTTCCAGCAGTGAGCAGCCAAACCTGAGTTTGGTAACACTGGCATCTGGCCAAAGTGCAATTAAGTAAAAAGAGGGCTACTGAAGCCAATATGATGGACCATAAACCCCTGACTCCCTAATTATCAGCTTAAACTAGGATAGGTTTGAGAACTCCTAAGAGCAGTTCTCCAATGTTTATATCCACAAGAATCATAAAATACAAAAGATGGATTGCTGTGCTTCTTCCTTGGAGATTCTGGTGCAGGTCATCTGGAGGGGCACCAGAAATGTCCAGTTTTAGCTATTGCCCCTCACCTCTTTGAAATGACTCCACTGTAGAAGGTGGGCTTGTTACGGATCCCAGGCTCGCTCTGCTCACCGCACGACAGGCCAGTAAATTGGGAGACGAGGTGTTGAGGCAAGAAATATGACTTTATTTGGAAAGCAGGCGGATAGAGAAGATGGCAGACTGATGTCTTAAAATAACCATCTTATCGGAGTCTGGATGCCAGTTTCTTTTATAGAACAGAGAGGGGGAAGAGGTGAGGAAGTAAAGAGGCCATTAGTTTTGCCTGGCTTGGCCAGCATCCCGGAAGGGATGTGTTAATTTCTTCTTTTCTGCAGCCATTCACAAGTGGGCAGGGTCAGATTATCTCCCTGTGAGCTGAACAAAGGCACTTTAGTTTAACATTCAGGCAGAGGGGCAGGGTTCCCCGAGGCAGGCCATTATGTATGATTATAATAACAAAAGCAACGAAAAGCAAAGGTTAAAGTCAAAGAAACAGATCCAACATGGAATCAAAATGGGCTCTTCCCTGTTACAGGCTAACTCCAATGAAAGGAGCAGGGACCAAAAGCAAGCAGTGGCATTATTTGATGTAAATTAATGAAATTTCTGGGGATAGCAGCAAGAAACAATCATTTCAATCTGAGGATGATTAATCTGTAACAACTCTTTCTGAAGTAATGTTGACGCAAACTCTGTGGGCTAACTTTCTAGAGAGGATTTCTCCTAGAAAGTAGACTTGTACTTTTCCTTTTCTTCACAAAGTGAAAATGCTTGCTGAATCAGAGTGCATGGGGATAGGAAATCTCTCGGTATCACTGAGTGCAGATTTCCTGAAAGTGATGTTCCTTTGATGTGTGAGTGTGGGAAGAGGTCTTACTGGAATGACCTCTGTGGGATGTTGGGCACTTTTCAGAAAATCGTGGCCTAGGGTAGAGGATGCTCTAGTGTGGCCTCCCGATCCCCACTTCAGCACAGAGATATTGATCACCCAGCTTCCAGGAGCATTTCCTTCCTTTGGCTTACAGACAAATCTGTCTGCAGGAGCTGTCCTCCTCAATCAAGGTTGCACATTTGGGGCAGCCAGCACCCCATGCTCGCTGGTGCAGAGGACCAGGGACCATGGACCATTCTGAAGGACAGGCAGCTCCAGGCTTCCTGCGGGGTTGGCTAACATCTTTCTTGAGTCTGCATCGCAGCTCAGCTTCCTCTTCCATCCATCGTTTGTTCTGCACCCCTTACAGATGTGAATCCCTGGGGATTTCTGCCTACAAATCTCATCTCTGAGTCTACTTCCCAGAGAACCTGACCTAAGACACATGAGTACAAGTCTCCTGGTTCCCATCTCATTAAATCATCTGTGTTACTTTGCAATTGAATTTTAGTCACCTACCCACCACTCCTTCCTGCATCTGTTGTCTTTTTCTCCTCTTGGTCTGTCCTTGATATTTAAGGTCTGCCTACTGTGGACTTTGCTCTCTCTCCCTTTGAGACTGGTTGAACACACACACATATGTACACAAAACACTGAGGTTTCTGTGCTGCAAGGCAATGGAGAAATTCTCAGTTAAATCTGTGTCATTGCAGGAGTTCTCAGAGTCTTTAAACTGCTCACATAACATACAATTAATCATTTTAAACCATACAGCCCAGTGGCATTTAGTATATTTATAGTGTTGTGCAACCACCACCATTATCTAGGTGCCCATAGTTTTCATCACCCCAAAAGGAAATCCTGTATCCATTAAGCAATCACTTCCATTGCCCCTCCTCCCAGCCCCTGGCAACCACCAGTCTGCTTTCTGTCTCTATGGATTTACCTAATTTAGATATTTCATATGAATGTAATCACACAACATAATACACAACATAATATGTAAACTTTTGTGTCTGGTTTTCACTTAGCATAATGTTTTTGAGGTTCAACCACATTGTAGCATGTATCAGTACTTCATTACTTTTTATGGCTCAGTAATATTCCATTGTATGGATAATACCACATTTTGTTTATCTGTTCATCAGTTGACAGACATTTCAAGTTTTCATCTTTGGTTACTGTGAAAAAACAAAAAAGCACAAAATATTGTACTGTTTTGAACATGTGTGTACTAGTTTTTATTTGACTGCCTCATGCCTTTTGGGTATATACCTAGGAGTAGAATTGCTGAATCAGATGATAATCCTATGTTTAATTTTTTGAGAAACCAAAACCCCTTTTAAAAAGCATATTGATACTAGGACACTTAAGAATAATACAGTCTGAAAAGTGTATTCTGGACTAATTCACTTTGAGGTGTTAATGGTTAGTTGTGAGTTAATGTATTTTAACTTTCCGAATTATTTGACGCTTCAGAAAATTTTAACCAAAAGCCTTGAATTTGCAATAATAGAATTTTAGGGCCTAGATCTGCAAAGGGGAGATAGTTTTGAGAAAAGATGTCTTTCATCAGTCCTTCTCGTATAATTTCATGCCAAGGATGACTTATTCCTCCTATGTTTTGTAATACTTTTCCTTTAAGAAGTTAAAGTGAGTTTGATGGTGGTCACTTGAGGATAATGTAACATCTGTGTCATTCATATCTATTGAATATGGGGTGACTGTTCTGATGTGACTAATTCAGCCTGGAAGAGGAGTTATTAAAACCAAATAGAAATAAAAGAATAAGAAATTTAATTTAAATTTTATCCATTTCTGAACTCTTAATTTTTCTTTATCTTATCCTTATTCTGATAAAAATTTGTAGGGGGGAGAAGACAATTTTGGCTTTATATTTTTCTGTAGTGTTTAGACATTGGTAGCAGTCTTTTGGGTACTTTAGAAGAACAAAAATAAAAATATTGCCATGATACACAAAATTAGCTCTAATAACATAATAATATTTGTGTTTATTATTTAAATAATTTTATTATATATGTAACATATAACACATGTGGACATCCTGGCCTAGGCAAGCCTCTTGCAGGATAATGTGAGGATTAGATGGACCTGAGCTGACACTGTCATGTGTGAATTTTCCCAGTGGAGGCTGTTCCACAACCTATGCTGTGTGTGTTGTGCAATGTGACTTGAACTCTAGAATACAACAGTGGAGACCTGGATGGTCCCCAGCTTGCATCATGTGGGGAGGCATTGAAAGAGAGAGTATCCATGAACTATAAACGTACCACATATTTTCGGTTTGTAAGAAATATAAGGAAATCAAGGAAAACATTAGTACTTGAGCAGAACACTTCACAGAGTAATGTGTACAAAAAATGTCGCCTTCCATATCAGCTAACAAAGGATGTTGGGGCCATCAAGCCATCAGCCACTGCAGTTGCCTCTGGCTGTGCACCCTGAGGGGATTCAGGATGGAGAAAAACAGGATACTGGCCCTAGATAGTTAAGGTGCATATCAAAGGGGTGATTTCAATAAGCCCAGACACTTGCATCTTCCCATACATAGAAAAGCACTAAATTCATTAACCTGAGATGTCTGGTTTTCTTTAACTGACAGTAATCTTTCAATGTTCAGATCACCTGGGTTTTTTGTTTCAAAAACCCCCATATATCCTGGCTCTTCTGTTACTTCTTCGGAGCTCTCCCTCAGAGCTATCTGAGAGGCTGCATCTCGGGCTTAAGAACTCAGAAAGTCCCTGGAATAAAATATAACTCTCAACTTTTAGGTTGTGCTTATTTATTTATTTTTTTTAGTCGACCGTAAGATATTTTTTGATGTTCATGACAGCACAGCAGCCCTAGTGACCTGGCCATTTTGCTCCTCGGAAGTGTTTCCTTTGAGACTCATACTTTATTGTCTCTGCCATTCCCCTGCCTCCCTGTGCTCTCGCTGTGACTAGATCTCAAGCTCAGAACTCCTGGAAAAGATGATCAATTAACTGCCATCCAATTAAAAACCCGTTGGGTGGTGTTCTCTCACCTGACCTGTGGGGATTCTCTGGGAGTGATTTCTAGTCCAAATAACTATTGTTAGAATCAAATGGCCTCAAGCATGGCAATTTTATACAAGGAGCAAGACTGGTTTTCTAGTAAAACCAATGGGTGTGGCAGCCTCTTCGAGTGTCATGTGTTCTACTCTAGTATAGACAGCATGAGAGGGTTAAGATGTCATATTATCCAAACCAGGATGCATTTGAGAGTGAAAGGAGGGAGATATTAAGAATAGAGTGAAGACAGACATAGAAAAGAAACGTGTGGTTTACCAAAGGGAGGAGGGAAGGGAACAGAGACAAATCAGGGGTATGGGATTAACAGATACACACTACTATATATAAAATAGATAAGCAACAAGGACCTACTGTATAGCACAGTGTTTTGTAATAACCTGTAATGGAATATAATCTGCAAAAATACTGAATCACTTTGCTGTGCACCTGAAACTAACACACTATTGTAAACCAACTACACTTCAATTTAAAAACAAAAACAAAAACAATAGAGTGAAGGGATAAGCCAGCACTGTCCTGGCCAAACTGGGTTGTATGTCACCTTACCTAGAGCAAAAACGTGATAAATAGCAAATTGAGGTTTGTATAGTGAGGCCACCATAAACCAGTGGTGTGCTTGGAGTTAGCCATATTTTCTCTGTAAGGTGCATTCTCCTGTCTATAAATATGAGTGTCATGGTCTCCTCTAGTATTCTACGGTTCTAACATTTTTCTGCATCTTTGTAATTATTTCTTCAATGTCTGGCTTCCCTGTTAGCAGCGTGAGGGCAGGATTCTGCCTGTCTTTTCAGCCACGTGTCTTTGTATTTATCTCAGTGTTTGGCTTATGGTAGGCACTCAGTCACTCTTTTTGCATGAGGGAATAAAGGGATATACCCAAGAGCATCCGGTAATGCCAGTATCTGCATTATAGTTAGAATATTCTGGAGAAGGTCGTTCCATACTTAACTTGCTCTTATTGACGGCCAGTAGTAATAACATCCAGGCCATGTTTGGAAGAGACAGTGTCTCTAAACTTATGACGTTAATTCTCAGATTGCTGGAAATGTTGAGATCAATCATTTCTGTGCTTTAGCTTCAGGAAACACACCCACACACATATTGCTTATCTTACACAAATTGAGGCTTAAAAATATTATTTACTAGGGAGGTTGAATCTTATAGACACATTCATTCATTAACTCATTCATCAAATGTTTATATAGTGCCTACCACAATACTATATCAGGCACTTTTTTTTTTTTTTTTGCGGTACGCGGGCCTCTCACTGTTGTGGCCTCTCCCGTTGCGGAGCACAGGCTCCGGACGTGCAGGCTCAGCGGCCATGGCTCACGGGCCCAGCTGCTCTGCGGCATGTGGGATCCTCCCAGACCGGGGCACGAACCTGTGTCCCCTGCATCGGCAGGCGGACTCTCAACCACTGCTCCACCAGGGAAGCCCCTATATCAGTCACTTTTCAAGCACTGAGGATACATAGGTGATATAAAAATGCTCCCTACTAACACGGTGGGGAGAAATAAGAAAAATAGTAAACTAATGAAAATTGGTATGTATCATTTTTGTAGTGATAGCATTTTCAAGAAAAATAGAGCAGATTATGGAAGGCAAAAAGTTTGGGTGGTGAGGAAAGGCCTCTTTGAGGAAGTCACATTTAATTCAAAACCTGAGGGATGATAACAACTGAGCTTTGTAAAGAATTTCAGGAAGAGAATGAATACCAGAGGAGTGGCATGTGCAAAGGCCCTGGGTGGGACGTGCTTGGATACGGATACGCAGGAACTGCAAGAAAGTGGGTGTGTTCAGAGCAGAGCAAGAAACATAGGGTGTCAGGAGGTGAGATCAGAGGAGAACTTGTGACGATCATGGTGTGGAGTTTGGATTTTATTCTAAGAGGAGTCACATGATTTCATTTCGATTTTTAAAAGGTAACTTTTTCAGGAGGAGGGGTGATAGACTTAGGGAGACAAGAGAGGAAGCAGGGAATCAGTTGCAAAGTGACTGCAACAATTCATATGAGAGTTGATGGCGCTCAGGAGAAGAGGTTGGCTTTGGAATGTCTCGTGAAAGGAGAGCAGGGGTGCGGGGGTTGCCAATGGGTTGGATGTGGGATGATAGAGAATTAGGTGAATCAAGGGTGATTCCGAGGGTTTTGCCCTAAACCACTGGAAGATGGTGATGTGGTGACATCAGGGACATGAGCTTCAGAGTAGGAGTGAGTGGGTGATCAGAGTCTGTCTGTGCATGAGTTTAAGATGCTGGTAGATGCCAAAGTGCAGATGTCAGGTTGCCTGTTGGTTATACCAATATAGATTTTATAGGAAAGATCAGGGCCAGTGAAGTGATTTGGGAATTCATCAGGATAGAGGTTATAAAACATGGAATTGGATAAGGTCACTGGGGTCTGAGTAGGAAAGAGAGGAAAGAAAGACAGAGTTGTGAGACTTGCTAGCAACAACAGGAGGAGGGCAGGACCCAATGAAGGCTTTTTACAAGGGGCACGCAGGAAAGAGGAAAACCTGGAGGCGGTGGTGTCCAGAATAGCAAGAGAAAAAAGCACTTAGGAAGGAGGAGTCCGGCTCAGTTGTGTCAAATGCTGAACTTGACACAACTCAATTTCAAATGCTTCAGTTTGAAATTGAAGATGTATCGAATGACAACACCTGCTCCCAAGGCTAAGCTTAACTGTGCAAATAAATCAGAGTATTTTTCTCTTTTCCGAGATGAGAGAAAAATCATGATACATTTTTCTCCACCTGTCTGAATACTGTGTGAGGAGACATTTCCCTCAATTCTAGCCAATAAGCATAGGAGGAAGATGTGGATTCGTGAAATTTACGAAAGCTAAGGTAACACAGATTTTCCAACTGCGTGCAGTGCCGTCTTCGGAGAAGCTGCAAAGGACATTGCATTCTGCGCTCTTTAATTTATAATTGAGTTTTTAAGTCACTTTATTTTCTCTTCCAGAGCCCTATTTAGAGTACTAAGAAAAGCTGTCCTTTGTCTAGGCAAGAGAGAGTTTGAGATCCTTAATTTGGCTTCTTTTCTTCAGGCTTCCATCATTCTCTGTTTATTTTGGAGCTTTCTGAATCGAATGTCCAGGGTCAGTGTCTGTCACTTGACCTGAGGGCAACAGCAGCTTTTTTGTGTTTTGCTTTCCGCTTTCCACAGAAAAGGAAAAGATGACAATAGATTTGCCTCTTCCTCTTCAGCTTCAGGTCTTAGGATGACAAATGGGAGGGCAATATTTCAGATAATTCTAAGGTAATGGATCATTTGAGCCTCAGGAATGTCAAGGCCTTACTAGCTGAACATCATTTTAGGCAACTCAAATAAGACCTTCAAGTTTCCATTGATGTGACCTGGGGACCTGATGGGGAAACTGCCCAACAAAACTAGAGGCTGGAGGCAGCTCCCCCAGTGTCAATGGCAGGAATATCTCTATAGAGGAGAAGGAAAATGCTCTATAGGTGTTCAGTTTGTCCTTCCATTTTTGCTCTAGGACTGAGAGACAGTTTGACTCTTTGTCCCACCTCTGCTGCAGCTGTGTGACCTCGAACATACCCCTCCACCCCTCTGAATTCCATTTACTGTATTTGTAACACCAGGTTTTTATGTGCATGTAAGGGTCAGCATCAAAGTGAGGTTTTGTAAATTGATAATTACTGCAAGAATACATGATGTTATTTTTTTTTTTTTTATTTTTTTTGCGGTACGTGGGCCTCTCACTGTTGCGGCCTCTCCCGTTGCAGAGCACAGGCTCCGGATGCGCAGGCTCAGCGGCCATGGCTCACGGGCCCAGCCACTCCGCGGCATGTGGGATCTTCCCGGACCGGGGCACGAACCCATGTCCCCTGCATCGGCAGGCAGACTCTCAACCACTGCACCACCAGGGAAGCCCCATGATGTTATTTTCTATCACATCCTACATCCTAGACATCTCAACATATTTTATAAAGTAATCCTTGATGCTGTTGTGCTTTGTTCTTTATGTTTCCCAGGGTTTAGTTAAATTTAGCTAACTTTCTTACAGTTCTGACTCTCTACTCAAGCCACTGCCCCCTTCATCACTGTTCAGTAAGTACCTGTCCTGTCCCTCACCCCTAACAAGACAACTGGGAGGCAACTTAAACCATTCTTCACCTTACCTCAAAATGGTGACAAGGTGCAGATAATTCTATCTCCTTACAATTTTTTAGTTCCTTCCCCTGCTTTGTCCACCCTCATTATTAGGATGACCACAAGGTCAATGGCATCATCAGAGCCCACTACTCTGTTTTTCTAACTGCCTTGATCACCCCAGCTTCTTATCTTCAGATCCGTTCTTCATATAGCACCCTTAGAGTGAGCCTTCAAACCAAACCCAAACAGAATCCAGGAACGATCCACTCACTCCCCAGTTAGACACCCACAAGGCTCCTCAATCCCAACACCCTGGCACGCTCTTCCAGATTTTCCATGGGAAGTTTCCTCCCAGCATCTTCACACATGGCATGCCCTTTCAACTCCCGTCCCAGATCTCCAGGCAGGCTCAGGGCCTTGTGCTGCCTTGACCAACACGTGGGTTTCCACCTGTCCCTGCTCACACAATCTACACACTGCTCTGCACACCTGGTCATCAGGCTTCTCCCCTTTTGAGTTTCTGTGTTATGACTCTACACAATCTGTTTTTTTTTTAAATGAAGTATAGTTGATATACAATGTTGTTAGTTTCAGGTGTACAGCAAAGTGATTCAGTTATACATACATATATATTCTTTTTCAGATACTTTTCCATTATAGGTTGTTGCAAGATATTGAGTGTAGCTCCCTGTGCTATGCACTAGGTCCTTGTTGTGTATATATTTTATATACAGTAGTGTGTATCTGCTAATCCCAAACTCCCAATACACAATCTGCTTTGATTGCCCTTCTCTGGCCCCTTGCTCCAGCCAGAATCTACGCTTCCTCCATGGTTGTGTCTGGCTCACCCTTCACTCTCAGCCCCTGAAACATATAGCACTTCAGGTAAGCGTTCACATGAGTGTCTCCTTCAATGTAGACACCACGTCCTATTTGTCTGATTCATTGTTTTATACAAGCATCTAGTGTAGAACCTTGTAATCACTCAGTGTGAAGGAAGGAAGGAAGGAAGGAAGGGAGAGAGGGAGGGAGGGAGGAAGAGAAGGGGGAGAGGGAGGAAGGAAGGGAGGGAGGAAGGAAGGAAGGGAGGGAGGAAGGAAGGGAGGGAGGAAGGAAGGGAGGGAAGGAAGGGAGGAAGGAAGGGAGGAAGGAAGGAAGGGAGGGAGGAAGGGAGGGAGGAAGGAAGGGAGGGAAGGAAGGAAGGGAGGGAGGAAGGAAGGGAGGGAAGGGAGGAAGGGAGGGAGGGAGAGGAAGAGAAGGGGGAGAAGGAGGGAGGAAGGGAGGGAGGGAGGGAGGGAGGAAGAGAAGTGGGAGAGGGAGGGAGGAAGGAAATTTCTTAAAAATACTCCTGGTATATAAATAAATGAAGTCTACCCATCAATCAACCAACATTTTTTCTTCAAAACATTTATTTAACCATATGCTACCTAAATTAAACTATATTTGAAGCAGCGCTTGGTAAAGGTGGCACCATTCTTGTAATGTCTGTGCTTTTCCCCGAGCTTGAGCCTCTGCCTCCGGAACCTCTGCTGCTGAGGCTGCAGCTGCTGAGAGCAGAGCTTGATAAGCAGGGTGCCAGGACCCCATCTGGGGTCCACAAAACCCAGGCCAGCCCTGCTCTGAGGTCTGCATCTCCTTTAGTCCAGCAGCATTCACTCAAGAGCATGTGGGACCCGACATCCTCACTCTGTGTATTATTGCAGGTGCTGGAGGCAAAGCCAAGCACCTGCTTCTCACATCGGAGAGGATTTGAAATAAAAGGTCTGTTCTGGGAGTGCCCCCAGGAAGCCTCAACCAGACCACAGAAAATTTACATCTCTCTTGCCGTGGGTCTCAGTGACCTGCAGAAACTGGTTGGACCCGTATCTTCCCAGCTCCACATCAGTGATGGCAGATCAGTGGACTGGAATCAGCCATGGTGAGAGTGTTTTTAGCACAGACACTGCATAGACATCGGAGCTTTTCTCTCTTCTGCAGAGTGAGTTTGACAGTACAGCACCTTCCCGACCCCATCCTTCCCTTCCAACGCCCCTCCGCACTCCCACCCCCCTCCCCAGTCCACCCTTGAAGAGCTGTGTTCCAAACGAAACACTTGTGAGAAACACAGAGAACGTGTGTGTCCACAGGAAGATTTATTTTTTCCTTCACCTTCATGCAGGAAGTTCCTCAGCAGAGTTTTTTAGACAGAAGTGCTGAAAGACCACATCCTCTTGGCTGCTCACTTCAGGTTTACATGGCCATTGTTTGCTAAGAAGGTGTTGAAATCTTCCTAGAACACAGTCTATTAAAAGTGACCATGAAAAAAATCTCCCTTAGCAGACCAGAGTTATAAGAACACACACACACACAGTCTTTACCTCTTTCCTCTTCTCTTTCCCATCTACGAACTCCCTGAGACCACTCAAATAGGGAAAGTTTTGAAATTAAGAACCTAAGTAGTTCACAGGCCTGCAACCCAGCCCTGTGTTTGAGGAATTTTATGATTGCTTTAGGCTCTCTCTCTCTCTGAAGTGGTGCCTTTAGAAGGGGCTTTATTAAGATGCTAATGAGGCTTAAACTTCAGGATCCTGCCTTTTCACAAGACCCATCCCAAATTACAGTGTGTTCATGTACTCACAGGTCTTTCGAAAAAGTACAAAGGTAAGAATTTTTTGAGTGATTTTTCTTAAAAAATGTCCGCCATGTTATATGAATTTCAGCCCCCCCAAAACTAGATCCACCCCTGAGGGTTATTTGACATTGGTTTTGCGTAATTTATTTGAAGTCACAATCTTGCTTCCAACCCCATCCTTCTCATTAATTAAATTCCTGTCCTCTGTCCTTCCTTCTAATAAATTCACACGGAAACCTCTGTGTTATAAAGTTGCTGTTTTTAAAGGTCTGTATTATTACCAAGAAAAAGAAAATGGATATTTATTTAACTTCTAAAGGAAAAACATTAACTTATTGGCAAAAAAGCTTAGAGCTCAACCATCTACGGGTTTCACTGGATCAAAAACCTACCTCCGCAACCTCCCCAGCCCATCGCCTACAAGTCAGCCTCCTTCCTTAGCCTGGGTACCTTTTCCTTGTCCTGAAGTTCATTTTATCTCGGGGGCCATTCCCAGATTAGGGGCCCCTCCTGTGAACTACCACTGAACTTGAGTTTCACCCTACAGAGCACTTACCACCCATTAGAAATGGACTTTTCACACCATTAGGGCATGAGTTCTAAGGACCAGCACAGGCTGTGTACACCCCTCCTGTGTGGCTGGCACAAAACCAGCCCTCCGTACATGTTTATTGAATAGATACACAAATGAACAAAATGATACTTTTCTGAATTAGGAGTCAGGATATCCAAACTCTGGTTGCATCTCTGCTACTAAGAAGCTTGAGAACACTGAACAAACCCATAATTTCCCTGGACCACATTTTCCACATACAGATGTCAAAAGCAGGGATCCCAGGTGGGCTTCAAACTGAGATTATCTTTAGCATCTCATATATCTGGAGCCAGTCCTCAGAAGAAGGAATGAGATTCCTCCTAAGAAAGACCACATCCTAGGGAAAGACAAGGTAGCTGCAGACAACTTGGTTCAGTGGTGGGCTGGTGTTGAGGAGGGCTGGGGGTCTTGAGCATCCTTGGGGCTTGTCTCTCCAATGATTCTCTAGCCCAGGCCCCGTGGACGTGCATTATGAACTAGTAAAGAAAGTTTGTTTTCCATTTTTTAAATACTAATTGCTTCAGTGGGCTTTGGGGTCTCAATGTCTTGGCAGCATTAATATCAGGAATTTGGGCAGAAACAGAGTCTGGCACTGGTGGCCTTGGGAGGTGATGGCTTGGCAGCATTAGCAGCAATGGGGGCATCTTGGTGGGCACTGGAGTCGGGCAGCCTCTCTTGATAATGTAAAGAGCCAAAGACACAATCACAGTGAGATGGAGCAAAAGAGAAGGAAAACAGCAGACACCTAGTGTCATAAGAAGACAATTCACAGAGTGTGTATCTCAAACACCCTAGACATTCACAAAACTCTGTGGAAGGAATGTAAAGAGGGCTCTGTGTCTCCCCAAAGCAGAGACATGTGCGTTTATTGTTATTGTGTGAACCTCTCTTTACTCCAAGGTCTGGACTGGACTATGATTGGGGGCTTTATCTGGAATTCACAATTATAAAAGATTGTCATGACCCAAAGAATGTGATACATGTTCACTCCTCAAAATTAATGAACAAAATTAATAAGTCTCATCATGGCTGTGAAATTGGGAAGTTAAGTTAAGTTCAGGACTATTTCTTCTCTTCCCAATGCAGTAGAAAGGCTTTGGAATTGTCTGGCATCCTAACTCTCATACATGGGTTAATACATGGTTGAATGAGTCAAGTTACCTAGCTTATCTGATCCTCAGTTTCTTCACCTGGAAGATGAGATAATAACATCTACTCTGCAGGGGTGTTGGGGAAGGGACTCGATATACAGACCACCTGGGTGAGTGCCTGGCCCTCAGTGGGTGCTTAATAAACATTACTTCTCTCTCTCTGGCTTCATCTTCATTCATTCATAAAGCTTCTTCAACCTCATTCTACCTCCCTTTCCATCGAGACCTTGTGCTCACCCTTCAGTTGCTGGCAGTTTGAGCCTGTGGTCATCTTCGCCAACATATCGAGACTATAGGTCCTACAGGAATCATCTCAGAGCCTGTGAAGAGCTCACTGGTGTCTTTTCTTTCTTTTTCTGGGTTTTGCAAGTATAATATTCATGTATATGTATAGGCTCTTGACTATCAGTTGATTTTATTGACTTATGAAAATTAGTAACTGTGCCACACACATACCACAGAAATTCCCAATAGAAGAATAAGTCTAGGGCCATAGTGTTCCATTCCCAGTGAACCCTTGCAAAGCATATTCCTACATGCAAATATTTCTATAATTATGCACATCTTCCTTTATCAGCAGTTGCTTGATTGTGTCCTGGTGGGTGGTCTGGAGCAGGTATGAGCTTGTGTGTGTACACACACAATAAGGTTTAACACATTGTAGTGAATAGAATACGATTCTTGGACTATGGGAGACCTGTGTTTAAATTCCATGTCCACTACTCACTAACTCTGTGACCTTGATCAATTTACTTACCTGCTCTAAGCTTCAGTTTTTTAAATTTAAAAATGGGATTTGGAGGATTTATGCACAAACAGAGCACCCCAAAGATGGTAGCTCTGCTATTAATATTCCAAATATAATGAATAATGAAGCAGTATATAAATATTACATACATTGTTAACAAACAGGTTTTATGAGAAACTTTTCAAAAATACTTGTTGAGATCTGTTGATAGTAAAGGCCACAGATACAGCCAAAAAGTTTTCACAATTTTCCAATAATCAAGGGAAAAGTGAGGCAACTCAGTAAAAAAGTTATTGCTTTGTTAGTCCTTTCCAATTCAGTCATTGGGAGTTAACAGTTAAAACAATATTGATTCATCATATTTACTGAAACTCACCAGCAGAGATCCTCCTGGGTCTTTTATCTTTCCGGGAGGAGCTCTGTCTTAGCACTGTTGCCTCTTCCAAAAAAATGATCTGGCAAAAAACAATATCCTGCCTAGAATTCACAACATTTCTTCATTTGTGGAAACAAATAAACAAAAAAGTTCATTTCCTCCCAAATTTTCTTAGGATGCTCTCTCCTGATTTATCTCCTAGGAGTCAATTTTCCCATGCCTTCTCTACTCTTCCACGAGGGAGCTGGCCAATCCTCCCCCAGATGGGAGTGAAGCCTTTGAGGGGCATTGTAATGTCACCTGGATGTCTCATGATCAAGTCTGAAAGGATTCAATCAAACTCTCCATGGGAATTATTTCTGGAAGATGATTCTATAAGTCATTAAACAATCCTCATTAAAAAAAACTTATCTATATTTTCCAGTTTTTTTTTACAACAAATATTTATTACTCATAAGATAAAACACAATGAAAGTTAAAACAAAAAGTGTGGTGATGTCAAGGTTGCAGCCAGTTACACTTTTCTCAAAGTTTGTTACTGTTTTCATCTTGAGTTGCTCTTATGGGCTTTGCACTTGCCATATACTTAATTTTCCCAAACATATCCACTCATTCTGCCCATTTACCATTGAGAAAGCAAAGTCCAGAGAGTTTAACAAGCTGACCTAAGTCTCAGAGCTAGGAAGAGGCAGTGCCATGATTTGACTGTTATTGAATTAAGAGCCTTATCATTTTTTTTTTTTGGCTGAGCCATACGACACGTAGGATCTTAGCTCCCCGACCAGGGATCAAACCTGTGCCCCCTGCATTGGCAGTGCAGAGTCTTAACAACTGGATCACCAGGGAAGTCCCAAGATCCTTATCTTTTAACATCTACAAGTAGGTAGCAATGCAAGAATTTGAGCTCAGGTCTGTCTGAACAAAGTCTATATTTTTCACTACTATTACTCCTTCAGACATCTTCCCAAGGTGAAAAACCCAGAGTCTGATCAATGTGGTTTCTTTTTGTAGCCACAGTTAACAGGAAAGAAAAAATGGATTTTTCCCCTGACAATCGAACGTCCATTTCTTTTTCCCGAAAGTGATGGATTTATAAGATCCTTGGCTACGTTCATGACTCTTTACTGAAAGGGCCCATTCTAAACCCAGAACATCGATAAACTGTATCTTCATTTTGAAATTTGTAAGGAAGCTTCCAAAGATACTAAATGACAAGATAATATGAGGGAGATGTGGCAGACAGGTAACACAGAGAGGCAAAAATAAGGCCAATTAACACAAGCATGAAATAATACATTTGCCACTAGCAAGTAACTAAAGAAGAAATGACTTAAAATAACTTTTAGTAGTGCCTAATATTCTAAATTTTTATAAGCAGAATTTGAAACTCATAATTTTCATTGGGTTACAATTTAATGACCATTAAGTACCTCCTAAGTCAGTTACATTTTGACTTCCTTTGAGTTTTAAAAACTTGTCCCCCAAACCTTTCCTTTCCATGCTTATATTTCCCCTCCTCAAACTTTGGTTTTGCATTTAAAAAAATCTTCTCTTTATTTTCATTCAGTTCAGGGTGAGAGACAAGGGATTATTTCTCTCTCGTGGGGTTACAGCACCAGTGTCAAGTTTAATTGAATGACTGAGGAATGAATCGAATGGCAGCAAATATGAATTAGCCCAACTGCCAAGGAAGAGATTATAAAACTAGTCATGTGATTTTAAAGCAGTCCCAGGTTTCAATTTTGGAAAGCTGGATTTAAGAGTAACTGGAATCAATGCCTAAGGACAGATGGAGGAAGAATAAAGTCTTACCTCTTCTGCCTTCATCATATTAAATTTCAAACCCACCATCCCCAACCTCAATTGTAGGCAAAATTAGCTAGAAAGCTTGAGAATGGGACATTCACGAGTCTGGAGGAATAGACAAAGAAGGGAGAACCAAACTCATTGGGTCAAACTGTGCAGAGATGGATGGAGAGTCCACACCGCCAACTTGAGAAGTATCCCTGTTCCCCTCTGAAACCCATCAGACCTGGACAGAGAGATGCTGGATTATATTATTGTTTATTCCTGACTTAGAGCCAAAATAAGCCCCCAAACGGAATATCCAGCTTTGCATCTAAGGCATTTTGGTGTCTCCACTGTGGCAAAGGAAAACACGTTTTTTTCCTGTTGCTATGTATATTGGCAAATATCCTATCCAAAGAATTGTGCTCCAAGAACTCTGGAAACACCTGCCAGCAGAAAACTTGGGAGCTTTGTTTAAACAAGTGGACCTGCCAACTTTCCAGTACTGTTGACTTTGCAGGACTGAAAAACGTGGACTATTTTAAAACCTACTTGATGGATAACAGGAACTGGGTCATGGAGATGAGGCACGGAATGTGCCTAGAATGATGTTTATCTTTTTTTTTTTAATTTAAATATTGCGTAGTCTGAGCCTTCTGCAAGGACACACAGAGTTCATCTCCCTTCAGAACTGAACCCACCATATGCCTGTGAATGGGGAGAATGCTTGGGCCGAATTCAAGATAGTTGGCAAAACAGAGTTTCCAGGAAACACTGTGGTAATCCAAAGCACCATGCTCTCTGACATGTACAGGCATCAAAATGATGTCCTTTAGGTTATCATGAATTTGTAGATTTCTTTTGTGGTATCTTATGTAACGTATTATCAGTCACCCAGTGTGGACACTCTTAAGTCTTCGTGAGCAATTTAATTCCAAGTCTGAGTCCTAATTGGACTCTCATAGGACAAACAGTTCCACTCTCCTCTCCCCCTGTCAAGTTGACTACTGTAGGTGCTTGCCCAGTAGGCAAGATGCTTCCTTGGAGTAGTAAATAAAGGCATTTGGATGTATACATCTTAATGGTTGGCCAAAAAATGCCATGCTCAGGACAACAGCATTTAGTGGCATTTGCTTTCATCCCAACAGGCAGTGCATGATTGTTTGAGCGTAACTGAGGTGAGCAGAGGAGGTGGAAAGGATGCCAAGTCCTCACCTTGCAGAGTGTAAGGTGGGCCCATTGAACTTCAGCTGTTTCCTTGGCTAAGCATGACATGGTGAAGGTTTTTGGAGGGACCAGTGCTGCTACTCCAAAGGTTCATCGACCTGAGGGTTCTGGTCTGCTTGTAATTGGAAGAGTGTTGAAAACCTTCTTCTCAATGTGTCCATCTTCTGACCTGCCATGAAAGTCCTAGCATTTTGAGTTATTCCTTCAGATTAAGTTTCCTTAGGAAAGTCACTTTGCATCTTAGATCCTCAGTTTTCTCCTCTACAAAATCAGGGAATTAGACTATGTATCATTTAGCTATCACCATGGTAAGACTTTATACCGAGGGTCCACACGTCAATTCTGCCCCACCTGCCATTGGCTAAAGCAAGTCACATAAGCAACCCCAGAGTCATGGAGTGTGGAAATATGCCCCATCCATGAAGAGGCCATGGCAAGGGTGTGGGACAGGGAGGGAACTGGGGTCAATAATTCAACCTACCACAGACTGGCTTGGTGGGTTCCAAACTTTTGGATTCTTATAGCTGTAAAAGAGAGTTCTCAAATACAGTCTATTACAGGCTCCCCAAATTTAAAACATATAAAGCTACAACCATTCTGCATGGCCTCTAGGGAATTCCTCGGGCATTGGATTTAAAACTTAGCTCATATAAGTCTCATGCTATGAGCTTGTACAAATTAAGGTCCTGTGGCCTCCTATAAGATATTCTGATATAGGAGAACTGAGATGGGGGTCTAAGAAATTTCATTTTTAATTAAAACACTCCAGATGATTTGGATGCCAGGGCTTTGTGGAGCCTGACTACTCTAGGATCCCAGGATTCAAAGGAGCACCTCTATTTTGACAGCACATGTGAGTATCAAGTACCAGCACTAATTTACTGACTACCAGCTCTGCTTTACTGAATCGGGTGATATATGTCAGCTGAAATATATTACTGTTCCAATCCCAGTTGATGCATTTGTCAGGGACAATAGGTCCACAAGCCAGTAGAGGATATGGAAGTGGAAAAAGAGCAAAGGCATCTTGTCAAGGTATGAATATCTCAGATTTTGTTTACAACAACAATCCTAAACAATAAAGGCAAGTGAGGGTCTTAAGCATTGTTTCCAGAAGGCCAGAGTGAATATGCAGTTATCCCTGGCAGTGGGAAACTCAAGCAAAAACTCAGTCATTTGATGTATCATTCAGCATCCCACCAGAGAACAGGAAAACAGAGCCAGTAGGATGGGATCCTTTTCTTTTTTCTCTCTCTTTATCACTCTATCTTTCTATCTATCTATCGCTGTCTATTTCTATCTCTATCTACTTTCCCAGTTGGCAGATGTGGGGCGTGGCCATACATATCTGAAATCCATAGGGCAGGCTGGAACTCGGGCAGGATCTGACACTGCAGTCTACAGGCAGAATTCCTTCCCTGCCAGGGCAACCTCAGTTCTACCCTTAGAGCCTTTCAACTGATTGAATCAAGCCCAACCAGATTATGGAGGATGATCTCTCCTTTACTTAAGTCAACTGATTGTAGATGTGAATCATATCTACAAAACACCCTCATAGCAACACCTGGATTTGTGTTTGATTGAATAACTGGGTACAACAGCTGATCCAGACTGATACTTAATATGGACCATCAAGGTTGAGGATTCTTCTTGATTTTTGTCACATTTTTATATTACTTATCTTCCTACTTAATATTTTTTATTAAGGTAACTCATTTCCTTCTAATTTTAGCCTCCTCCTAAGCAATAATAACTATGGAATTCCAGATTTGATCCACTAGTTACATAGATTATAAAAATACTAAAATTAATTATAACTATTAAAATGCCACCTTAAATAATTCACCACACCCTCTTGGAAATGCTAGACTAGTTCATCGAATCAACTGCCACAGAGCTGGGTTGAAGAGCTTGCTACAAAAAAAGAAGGAATTTTGATGAGCAAAGGAAAGTCTTCAGTCAGTTGCTCAACCTTGGCATGCATGGCAAAGTCCAAGAAGATATTTTCTATTAGAGAAAGCCTTGGTCAAAGCACATGTGTGAGTGTCTGGGGAGTGGGACTGAGACATCCCTGCTGAGAAAGAAAGATGGAAGGATGCTGAGGGCTTTCTGACAGTTTCATAGATTTTTGAAGAATGACTTTAGCTACTTATATTACAACTTTTAGAAAGGCTATGTCACAGAGAACTTGAAATAATTTATTTCATCAAGCTGAAGTGACAGAAGATGAAAAAGAAATAATCTTTGCCGTTAAAACCCTGATAATCTAGTGGTAAAGAGGAATATCAAAAGATGACTGCAGACCAGTGTAGAATATGCTGCTGGAGGCCTGCAGGGGTGATGAGGAAGGGGGGTGAGGCAGTCAGGAGGGCTGCCTGGAGGAGAAGCCGTCTAGTTGAGGCTCAAAGAGTGACTGGAATTAGCCTGGTGAACAGGACCTGGGTGTTGGGGGTGGGAGGAGCATTCTACATAATGTGGAAGCATGAACAGAATCACAGACTTGAATAGTGTGTGTGTGTGTGTGTGTGTGTGTGTGTGTGTGTTTAGAGGATAGGGCTAGGGGTGGATACAATACAGAATCTGCATGACCACTGGTGCCTGAAGCACAAAGCATGGGGGTGGGATGGTGGGAGGGGAGGGGAGAGAGGTAGGTGGAAACCAGGTCTTCATGATGAAGTCCATGATGAAGAGCTTTCTCTTTAGCTGCAGGGAAGTGCTAGATTTCCTAATGGTCAAATCAGGCACATGCTTTAGATACCAAGGAGTCAGGAGAAGGACAATTATTTTATTTTGAAACAATTTGTACTTTTTTAAAGTAAAAAGTAGTTATTTTAGGAAAAAATATAAAACATTGGGTTTTCTTATACTTTACTATTCTGGCCTTGCTTTTGTTTTTGAATTACATCTGGCAGGATGGGGGTAGGTGGGAGAGTGTAAGTCAGGTGTCATGACTGCAATGTTATAGCTTTCCTGGATGGGTTTTATGTATTTATTTATTTTGAAAATTTTAATTGAAGTATAGTTAATTTACAATGTTAGATTAGTTTCAAGTGTACAGCAAAGTGATTCAGTTATACATATATATGTGTGTATATATGTACACATTCAGATTTGGATGTGTTTTCTTATATAGTGAACAAAGCCGTCCTATTTTAGCAACCTGTCCCATTGTCTTAAGGTTTTTGATTGCTTTTATTTAGTGGATCTCTGCTGAGAGCATTAGGAAATGTGTGTCAGTGTTTCAGTTTGTCACAGTGATTGGGATGACTGATGGTTTTTAGTGGGTGCAAACCAGGGGTGTTCCTATGGACTCAGTTTTGTGCCCCCCCATTCATATGTTGAAGCCCTAGTCTTCAGTGTGAGGTATTTGGAGATGGGGCCTTTGGGAGAGAACTGGATTGAGGAAAGGTCTGAGTCCCCATGTGGATTAGTGTCTTTATAAGAAGAGGAAGACACCAGATCTTACTCTTGCCCCCGTGTGAGGACACAGCAAGAAGGCAGCTGTCTACAAGCGAGGAAGACGCCTCTTACCAGATGCTGACATCTTGATCTTGGACCTCTCAGCCTCCAGAGCTATGAGAAATAAATGTTTGTTATTTAAGCCACCCAGTCTGTAGCATTTTGCTGGAACAGCCCAAGTAGACTAAGACAGGTGTTCTAATCTTCCAGTGTAATGTGCAGGACAGTCCCACATGACTGAGACTTTTTCTGCCCCCAATGCCCAAAGTGAGCCCATTTAAACACTGGTTGTTGGATCTGTTCATTTGAACCTGGGGAATGGTCCCACAGGTCAAAGTGTCCGATAAAGCTGAGATTCTTCAGTGCTGTGGAAGGCTTCTGAAAAATCTTAAGATTCTACAAGAAAGGAAGAGATGGATAAGGGGTAAGTCTTGAGACAGAGGTCAGAGGTCACAGCACCTTGCTTAGTATCTTTACTACCCTCTCACATAGGATGGATATGGAGTTGTCATGGGTGAACCTGGTATTAGAATACTGGGCAGAGCTGGCTTGAGAAAAGTGATTTTTTAGGCTCATATAAATTGCTGTCAAAAAAAGAAAAAAAAAACACCTTGGAGATAAGATGGATGCACTGTCGCACCTGTACCCCATATACTCATAGTGTCTCAAGGATTCTGAAATCTTCCTGGTTACAGTTGGTCACATTTGTCTTCAGGAGACTGACATTTGTCTTCAGGACCTCCAAGTGGTTCCAGTACAGGAAAGAGGGTCCTTGTAATGGTAACAGAATATCTGTGAATGGGTGGGTGAGAGGAGAGAGGCCAGAGTCCATGCCGGAGGACATGGTGGGTCCAGTGAACTCTGTCCCCTTTGTGCCCTCAGCCAGGCTTCCTCAGGTCTGCACACACTGTGGGCCTCACTGGACAGGAGGTATTTTGATTCCCTCGGATAAATCATGTGTTTTAAAGCAAGGAGGGGAGACACTGTCCCTTTGTCAGTCACGCCCCTTCCTTTGGTGACTCAACACGTTACTGAGCAAGGGAGATGGGAAAGGTCCCAAGACGTGCCTTCAGGAGTAGTGATCCTGGCTGACGCCCTGCCCCTAGAAACAGCCCCTGGAGTTTACAAACCAGAGACTAAAGAAGGGGTCAGAGCAATGGACGTTGCTTTAGAGTTGCTCTCACCGCGTACGCCTCGGGGAAAGTAGAAGCGTTTTCTAAGGTAAAAAGAGGGAAAAGGGGACTACAGATCATCAGGCGTGTTGCTAGAGAACTCCACATCCTCCAGGCCCCAGTTGCCCCCTTGTCAGTGCTGGTAAGTGTAGCCCATGCTTTTATTTTCTCAAATATCCACAGTAGTTCAAGTGCCCCAGCATCACATCAAGTTCATTTTGAAAATGCCGAGGTCTCCACGGAGACTTGGGGCAAAGAAACATAATTAAAGGCCTTTATCAATTTTCATATCATCTTGTCCTGGTTTTACATAACGCTCGTGATGAAAGCAGAAAATAGCAGTAAGTAATTAGTTTCTTCGGATAGAGAATTCTGTGGGGCTAGGAAATTGCACAGCAGCAAGTTTGAGGAACCATCTGTCCTATGGTCTCTAAGTCCTGAAACCTCAGAGAAGAGGTCGGCCACTCAGTGGTTTTCCGGTATGTCTCTGCTTGTGGAGGGGGAGGAATGAAGCCAGTTATGCTGGAAAAGGGCCACATCGGTCCTTTGCCACTTTTTTCTGCTTCCAGCCCATATACACTTCTGGTGTTTCTCGGCTTCGTTATTCGGATGAGGTGCCAGCATCCAAGTGAGCTGAGGGCATCGTTTTCAAAGCGGCCCTTTGAGAACAGGGACGGGGGGATGGTGGCCCAGTCCACAGGAAATGAAGAAACTGATAGGCCAGGTCTTTGGGCTCCACGCTGAGGCCAGAATCAGGACACTTGTTCTTGAGGACAAGAACTACTTTGTAAAGAATAACCAATGTACCCGCAGCCCAGAAGGTCTGTGCTTGAGCACAGCCAAACCCCGAAACTCATTTTTCCATAAATAAGCCTCGGCCTTAATCATAACCCTCTTTCGACGCTCTGGTGACTTCACGGACCAGGCATGCGGGGTGCCCAGATGTATGACTCGCTCAGCCTCGTTCACTGGGGAAACTGACCTTGTCCTTTGATTTCATCTTAGCACAGATGTCATTTGTCAAAGATGCTCAAGGAGGTTGCCTGTCTGTAATTTATCTCTTAGGACCCCGGCTCATTTTGGGGGTGACTGTCCCTTCCCCCCCGTCACAGTCACGCCCTCTCAGGCTCCTTCTCAGGGACCGGGTGTTTCTTTAATAAAAACTCAGACTGCCCCTTCGGGCTCTTAGATATTTCCACACCTAAATGGCTTGGGGTTTTTATGACTTGTTATGAAAAAAAAGGAAAAGACTTGCTGTCTTCACTGTAATCTTTTTAATGGAAGATAATTCCAAAGACAAACAGCAGTAAAACAAGCTTATTTTCCTGCCAAACATGATTCAGGTTTGATGGGCATGTCTCATCTCTCCTGCTGTTTGAGAGAAAATGGGGTGATAGCTCAGGAGAAAAGCTGGATCTGAGAAGAAGTGCTTCATGAAATTCAAGGAGTGGAGGGAGGTGCTGAGGCAAGACAGACGTGAGAAAACGACACACTTCTCTAAATTGACTTGGCTCAGCTCTTTGTGCAGTGGTTTCAGACAGATGGCAGAGGTCAGTCTCATCTTCCATCAGCTGTCAGCCTCTGGGACCATCATGAATTCCCTTCTAGATGGTCTGCTAGGTTTTCTGTAACTCTGGGCACCAGATCTTTTGAATTTTTTTAGGCCATCCTAATTTCAGTTGCTCTATCCCACAGTTTCTATAAATATCTTGACTTTCTATGTTTCAATGTTTGTTCAATTCCGATTCTTTATTAAAGGAAAACGTGCATATAAGAACACAGACCTTAAGTGTGCATCTTGAGATTTGTACACACGTACACACGTACACAGACAGAACATTTTCAGCCTTCAGTGAGGTTCCCTTTTGCCTCTTCCCAGTTCCAGAAACAGCCATACTTCTGGCTTTTATTATCATCATTTTGCTTAGCCTGTTTTGAACTTCATATAAATGGGACCACACAGTGTGGAGTCTTTTAGATCTAGCGTCTTTCACCATGAGACTCATCCATTGTGTTGGAAGCAGCAGTAGCTTGTTCCCTTTGACTTCTGTGTAGTATCCTAATTTATAAATATGCCAGGACTTTTGATGGGGAAACACCTTGGCTTTAATGATGGACAGTTTGGTCACCATACCTATAGGCTATCAGACATTATCAAAGAGTGGGACAAAAAGAACAGGCATTCAAATATGATAGCAGGGTTCAAACACCCATTGTCTCTGCCATACACTACATTTGAGCCCTTGGCAAGTTATTTAATTTATCTGAGCTTGCCTTACATGGCAGGGTATGTTTAGTATCTGCTATTACAGAGAATACTCCGAGTGGGATTCTGGGAATTGATTCCAAGGATAAGGGCCCCAAAGATTTCTTATTTCCAGAGACACATACTAATTATTCACTGTTCATCCAACAAATGATTGTGAAGCAACCACAATATTCCAGGTGCTGTTCTAGCAGCGGATCGGACAGTTTGTCCTCATGACAATTAAGGAAGCTAGATACCAAAGAAGTAGACATTTAATGAACAAGATCATTCTGCTATCAATAAATGTCAGTGTAGAAAATAAAGCAGGCAAAGAGGTAGTGTAGTGGGTGTCAGGTGCTGTTCTAGATCAGAAGGCTGAGGAGACCATGTGGAGGAAGTCATATTTAAGTAAAGAGCTGAACAGTGTAAGTCTCTGGGAAAAGAGACTTGCTGAGGGAAAAGCAAGTAAAAGTTCTCGAGGCAAAAATGAGTTTGGCATATTTGAGGAACAGCCAGGAACCCCAAGTGCCTAAAGAGAATGGGAGTGGGGTAGGGGGAGTGAAATTGCTTGAGATGAGAGAGGTAGGCAGGGGCCAGACCCTGTGGATCTCCCCCCTCACCATCAGTGTCTGAAGCTTCCGTAGGTGCCTTCTGGGCTGCTGGGGTGTTAAATGACGTCACCAAGGTCACTCAGAACCAGAATTGAACACGAGTCCAAGTCTTCTGTGACCTAACTAAATAATATACGTCTCCACTCCATTACCGAAGCTGGGAAATGAATGATTCCAAGTGAATGACATTTGGCAGCATCCACGTGAATGACTTCTGAGGCTAAAGTTTGTGTGGCCTGTTCTTTGCAGCAGGGGAAACCACGTCAGCCCCTGAGCCGGATCTGGCCTGCTGCCTGTTTTTATAAGGTCCACGAGCTAAAATAGTTTTTACATATTTATATATTTGAAAGCATATCAAAAGAGGAATAATATTTTGAGACATGTAAAATTATATGAAATTCAAGCTTGTGTCCACACAGTTTTATTGGAATACAGCTATGCTCACATGTTTATGAACTTTCTCCGGCTGGTTTAGGTGCTCTGATGGTGGAGTTGAGTAGTTGTAACGAAGACCGTATGACCCCAGAAGCCTAAAATTTTTACTATCTGGTCCTTTACAGAAAGTTTCCTGACCTCTTCTCTGTAGTATAAAACCTGACAGTTCAATAACTGACATACCTACCCTCAAAATATCCAACTTTAAATAATGCAAGGTTTTTGGAAAAATCTTCAGGACAAATAAGTTGCAAAATATACTCCTAGACACCCGAGTTCACCTTCTGTGTAGCTTGGCTGGCTTTAAGCCATTATAAGCACAATAACGATTTTGATTATAGAATATTTGATCTGCGTGCCTTCTTTCTATGGGCAATTAGACAGCAGGTCCAGACTCCTGTAGTTTATTAAGGCTACTACTCCTATATCACAGAAAATTCCTGTTAGTCTATACAATCTTGCTCATGTTTCTCTTTTCTATAACAATGCTATTTGCTAGCTAAATGGATCTCAAACGTTGAGAAAGACCAAGCAAGGGTGGATGAGGAAAGAGGGTGCCATGGACCAAGTGTTTGTGTCCCCTGTCAGTTCAGAAGCCCTAACTCCCATGTGGTGGTATTAGGAGATGGGGCCTTTGGAGGCATTTGTGTTTAGAGGTCATGAAGGTGGGGCCCAATGAGGGGATTAGTGCCCTTACAAGAAGAGTAGGGGACCAGAGCTTGCTGTCTCTGTCGTGTGAGGATACAGCAAAAAGGTGGCCTAGAGATGATCATACTAAGAGAAGTAAGTTAGAGAAAGACAAATGGTATATGATATCACTTATATGTGGAATCTAAAAAGTTATACAAATAAACTTACAAAACAGTAACAGACTCACAGACATAGAGGACAAACTTATGGTTACCAAAGGGAAAGCAAGGGAGGGATAAATTAGGAGTTTGGGATTAGCAGATACACACTACTATGTATAAAATAGATAATCAACAAGGACCTAGTGTATAGCACAGGGAACTGTACTCAGTATCTTGTTAGTAGCCTATAATGGAATAGAACTTGAAAAAGAAAATACATACATACATGCATATATATATATACACACACACACACACACACATATATATACACACACACATATATGCACACACGCATATATATATGTGTATATATATATATATATATATAACTGAAATCACTTTAGTGTATGCCTGAAACTAATGCAATGTTGTAACTCAATTATAGTTCAATTAAAAAAAAAAAAAAGGTGGCCTATCCACAAGCCAGGAAGAGGGCCCTCACCAAGAACCACATCTGTTGGCACCTTGATCTTGGACTTCCCAGCCTCTAGAACTGTGAGATATAAATGTTTGTTGTTTACGCCACCCAGTGTATGGTATTTTGTTAAAGCAGCCTGAGCTAGCAAAGACAAAGGAAGAGTAGGAGAAAAAAACTAAAGAGAAACAGACAGAACCCATTCCTATTAACTCACTGGTAATTATTTCTAATCTTTCAAGAGACTTCTCAGCAACCTTGACTCTTTGATAGTATTCATATGTAGGTTTTATATAAGCATTACTGCCCTAAGTCCATACTGACTCCTCATGGTTTATCCTTTTATTTGTATCTGTTAAATGAATCCTGAGAACCATCTCATATACTCCTGACAGCTGATAAAGAGTATGACAAAGTATCCTCATCCATAGAGAAAGGAAGAAATAAGTAATTTATTGAGAGCCTGAACTGGGCTTATCTTTTTCATACATTATCTCTGTAATGTCATTAATAACATTATAAGGTTGGTACCATTATGATTCTCATTTTACACCAAATGGAATTGAGGCGTGAGTACACTAGATAAGTGTTGCTCAAGGTCACATAGCTAGCTAGTAGGTAGCGGAACTGAACTGGCAGCTCAGCTCCCCCTAAAATGAGAGATGCCACCTATGAGCAGTCCCTGGGTCGTCAAGAAAATCTTTCTGCTTTAAGTGCCAGGTAAGAGAAGAGACTTCCCCAAAGTATGCTAGTGCATCTGCTGCAAGAAAGACTAAAAAACTTTAGACTGAGGGCAAGAAATCCCCTGCAGAAACAACAACTTTATTTTAGGATCCTAAAAGTCCCTCCTTTGTCTGGAACACTAATGGGTCAGAACAATGGGATGCCTGCAGGGGTCCCTTGAACTGGAGAAAGCACTGAAGGGCCAGGCTTTCTCCACTGCCTGGACCCCACTGCTGGTGGGGCACCAACTCTGTATACTTCAGAGTCTGTCGTACAACTGAAAGTCAAAGTGAAAGGACCATTTTCTGATCTTTTATTCATCTCCTTTTTTTCTTTTTTTGAATTTTATTTAATTTATTTTTTTATATAGCAGGTTATTCATCTTCTTTAGGGGACATCTTCTTTAAGAAGTGAGTTATTCTCAAAGCTCTGCCACAATCCTTCTTTGTAAGGCATTGGGAAATCTATCTGCTGTTTGTCTCTCTAGAGAGTAAAGTGTTTTAAGTTCTTTTTTTTTTTAAATATCTTCCCCCTTAACTCCTGAACCTTGTCATATTTTTCAGCTGTTTTTTGTCAAGCATCTATTAAGTACATGGCATTGTACTTTGTCCATCACTAAAAACATGAATGTGAATTAACGAATGGCCACTCCCACTCTCCAGCCCCAGTCAGGAGTTGATAATGTAGTGAAATAATCTGACCACAGTATAAGTCTCTTACCAATGTCCTCTCCTCTTTCTTAAACTTATTACCCATCTTGAATCTTACTCCTAGCTTTCCAGGTTGGGTAAGTTGCTGCATTAATCACTGAGCTTGGAGTTCATCTGTCAAATATAGCAGAGACCTAGAAATTACTTACAGACCTAGTGTCTGCCTGGCTCCAGAGCTGGATGTGGCTTTTCTCTTTCTCTGCATATGGCTTACTTTATCTAGTTATTTACTCTGTAGTGAGGTGGTCCCTTTGACTATATTTTGCTCGGAATGCATTGTATCAGTGATCCACTGACGGCGTCCATCAATCAGTGTGTCTTGATCAGGAGCTGCAGGTTCTTGTCTAACTTCCATAGCTGATGAAGTGGGGGATGGGCAGGGATTGCTATTTAAAAATGGAAGGATTGTGAATAAACACCTGATTTTGTATGAATGTGTCTTAGGAGACACTTCATGACTGGAGCATCTGAAGAGCAAGGCTACATTCTTTCCCTTAAGAAGTTCACATGCTCTCCTTTTTACAGAGGGAGAGTAGTTTATCAGGGAGATAAACGTCAGCATTGGAGCAACTCTGACTTGGGTTCAGATGATCCCGTTTATTACTGTGTCACTTTGGACAGGGCACTTAAGCTCCCTGAGTCTAAAATACCTCTTTTAAAATGAACATGTGGAACCTAACTACTTTACAGAATCTCCATGAGCTGAGATGATGTCTGTGTTTGGTGCTCGGTGAAGAGTAAGTGCTGACTAAGTGTTGTCAGCAATCTCTATCATTCTAAACTTTTTTTTTTTAATTTTTATTTTTGGCTGCACTGGGTCTTCATTGCTGCACGCGGGCTTTCTCTAGTTGTGGCGAGCAGGGGCTACTCTTCGTTGTGGTGTGCGGGCTTCGCATTGCGGTAGCTTCTCTTGCTGTGGAGCACAGGCTCTAAGTGCTCGAGCTTCAGTAGTTGTGGCACATGGACTCAGTAGTTGTGGCTCACGGGCTCTAGAGTGCAGGCTCAGTAGTTGTGGTGCATGGGCTTAGTTGCTCTGCGGCATGTGGGACCTTCCCAGACCAAGGCTCGAACCCGTGTCCCCTGCATTGGCAGGCAGATTCTTTTTTTTTTTTTTTGAATTTTATTTATTTTTTTATACAGCAGGTTCTTATTAGTTATCTATTTTATACATATTAGTGTATACATGTCAATCTCAATCTCCCAATTCATCCCACCATCACCCCCACCCGCCGCGGCAGGCGGATTCTTAACCTCTGCGCCACCAGGGAAGTCCCTATCTTTCTAATCTTGATGTGAGTTAATTAACTCCTCCAACAAAGCATGTGTACTCCTCAGTGAAGGATCCATTTGGTGTTATTTCCCTCTTCCCCTTCTTTTGCGGAAGAATGCCTAATGCTAAACTTGGTGGAATTCTGGCTCGGTTTTGTTTTCTTCCTTAAACTTTCTTACCTTTTCTAAAAACCCAAACTTTTAGAAAAATAGCACATGAATTTGCCTTTCTGACCCTGAATTATATCCTGAATGGTAAGGAAGGAAGCAGGAATCTCCCAAACACCCCACAAATGCCTGCCAGTCCACTTACACATATAGTGGACTGATTGATAAGCAAATAAAATGTCTTTTCCAAGCTCAGCTAGTCAGCTGATAAATAAGTTCCTATCTTGGGTTATGAGAACCATCTAGAAAAGGACGGGGAATGAAGGAAAGAGACAAGGAAAGGAAAGTCGTGATTCTGGGCATCCCAAGAACTAGGGTTACCATGGAGGATGCAGAATGCTGGCGAGCATACATGCTATAAATTCAAAAAACTATCCTGACACTCCTGTCATGAGAACCATCCGCTATCATTCTTCCTGGCAAAACAGGAACTAGCCAAAGTCACAATGTACTGGGGCGTTTGGGTTATGCTAATGAATTTTATAAATAATGAGCTTTAATCTGTAATGATAACCCCATATCAAGCCCATGATATTTAACAGGTGCCTAGACTATTTACATGTTTCTACTCTGGATCCCATATAAATAGAGCATAGAAATTGCAAACACTCACTGAGCTCCTTTCATAGGTACAGGGCGTGAACACCAAAAACCTATCCTTCTAGTGTTTCAAATTGTGGGTTTTGTTTTTGTTTTTATTTGTTCATTTTGCAATGCATTCTGCCAAGACATGAGTACTCCATTAGAATTAAATATATATAGGGTAAATCAAGCCGTTATAAAAACAGGCGACATCCTGGTAACTTTCTCATCCTTTCTCTCTCCTGGATGTTTCTGGGGCAGCCCAGTATCTCCTGAGTCTACTCTGTGTGTTTCTCTCTGCCTCTGGGTCTTATCAAGGGGACAGCACTTCTGGAGGACATTTATCTGGCTGTCTCTACATTCCACAAGCCATCCTCGTCTCTGAGAAACACCTCCTTCCTTACAGGCCTGTGCCCCAGGCGTTTGGGTTATGCTAATGAATTTTATAAATAAAGCCATGATTCTACTATATGCCCCAGCCTTTTCCTATAACTTCCTGGGGGGGGTGGTGAGGGGATGGGGAGATCTGATCCCCAGTGAGCCAAAGAGAATCTCCCACCTGGGAAATTGAAACTAAGACCTAGAGCCAGGGAATCCGCTGGAAGAGTTAACAGGGAAACTCAGATGCTAAGAGGCCACACAGACAAGCAGAGAAGGCCAATTTGTAATTCGAAAGTAGAATGAAGTTCTTGAGAGAAAAAAAGACAGAAATGAGAAACTTTTCTGGATTTTTGCAGCATTCCCTCTCTTAATTTCAGTTCCATCTTAAAACTTAGCTGTAGTTTGACTTTGGGGTTCTGTGAAGTACCCCTGCATAGTTTTGAGACGTAATCCTACCCTTCTTCCATTTTTTTTGGTTTTTTTTTAATAAAGGGAGTTTAAATCAACTCCAGTTATTTGGCAGCCAGGAGGCTTAACTAATAAAAACTTTTACCAAAGACATATTTTATTCATCTTATCTCCTTTAGGCCGCCCTGACAAACCTGCCCTCCTTTGGGGCTGCTTCCTTGATTAACTTAAACTTGCACTGTATTGACATCATTTATAACATCCTCTTGTATCAGGTTGTTTGAGCTCCTCTGGAGTCGTAACGGCCTATTGTGTAAACACAGCATCGATGTGATTTATACAACTTGCATTATTTACCCAGCAGACTGTGTAACTGCTCCGAATGAACCATTATGACTGTCATGGGGCATAAATCCATCTTCAGGCACTTTTGAAAGCATGACTCACTGTGGTCTTTTGTGTAAGAGAATTTATGAGATGTGTATTATCCATTCAGTAGGCTCTAATGTCTGCTTGGTGAGGTGTAAAGCTAAATTAATCTACTGGAAAAAAAACAAAACCTGTGAATAAAGAAGAAATAGTCCCTTATATGAACTGATTCTAGCACCCCTATACTAAGAAAGAGGGAACCTCGAATATTAGCATCTACTTCATCTCTTGACAAACAATACTTGAGCAGGTGTTCATTAATGTCTCATATATTCAAAAGATCATGTTTATTTGTGTTTCCTTCACTAGATTAAAACCTAGGGCCATCTTGGTTTCCTCCACAGCCCTGGCAATAGATAGGCACTCAATACACTTTGCTGAATGAATGCCCAAGTAAACTCGTATAAATTTTCTCATTTAATTCCAGAAACAGCCCCATTTTACAGAGGAGGATCTATGACTCAGGGGTGGTAAATAATGTCTTCAAAGTTGCATACATTTGTACGTGGTAAAACTGGAATCCAGTCTGTCCAACCCCAAAGCCATTGTTATTTCAACTAAGTCAGAAAGCAGAAAAAAATGCAGAGATAATAACACATTGCTGCAGTAACCCACATAAAATAATATTGTGGCTTCCAAATAAGTCAAAAACAAGCAGGTAAAGCCCTCCAGCCTGGAAGTCAGGAGATCTGTGTTTTACACCATCTCTCCTTTCAGTCTGCTGCATGCATCACATACATCCCTTTATTTTTCTCATGATTCCTTTCCTCCCTGGTACCCCAATTCATTTTCTGAACAGTGCCGTTTTGGATATTTATTCTCTCTTCCTCAGTCGGCCTCCTTAACTTTCACCCCGTGGGCCCCTGGCTTGCCTCATGCCATCCCTGGTTCTGCTCCCTCCAGAAGACTAGGAATCTCCTATCCCTGATTGTAACTGAGTAAGTCAGTCATTAACCACATCTACCAGAGGACATAGCCTACCTCTCCAAGGAGGCTGAGAACTGGAAGGAATACATTTTATTAGTGAAATTTTAGAGATCTTTAATACTCTTTCATTAGTGAAATTTTAGAGGTCTTTAATTAATGCTCTTTTCCTCTGTTTTTCCTTTCTTTCTCAGTTTTGCTGCATGTGGGAATCTTCCCAGGCCTTTGACATCCTATCAGGTGACATCATATCAGGTGACATATCAGGTGACATCATCCATTAGGATGCCCTTGCGTGGCCCATGGTAAGAACAAGACTACCCTCCCTCCTCTCACATGACATCCTCAGATGTGACCATTTTACCCTCCATGAACACTGCTCTGATGAGCATTCCCACCCTTGATCTGACCTTTGTATCCTCTCCAGTGATTTTCGTGTGATCTTCCATTCATATCACCTTCTCCTGAGAACAAAAATGTGTAATGGCCACAGTTTGGGGAAATTGGGGCCTGTGGCATGCAGAGGGTATGGCCATGTGACACACATCTTTTGTTCTTGAATCCACCTGGGTCTGGGACCAGCATAGCTGACTGATTGCTCACAGCTTTTGGTTACAAGAGCAGGGGAAACCCACAGCTGCTGGAGATGGAGGCTCTTTGTGGCTAAGCTGGGATGGGTTGAACTCAAAGCCCCATTTGGGGTCACAAGAAATGTCTCCCAAGCATTTGAATTGCCCTCCAGAGAGTTTTAAGGTAGTCAAGTGGGACGACTCTGGGGAAGAAAACCTGGGGACAAACCCAATAGCTTTCCTCTCCCTGAAGAGCTGGTGGGTTCCATTATCAGCTATCAAGCAGTGTTCTGAATTTCAAGACTAAAAGTTGAGTATATGTGCTGTGTCTTAAAGTCAACTCTGAGTAGACTAATCAGCTATTGAGAGGTGTGAGTTATTTTTAGATGAATACAAACCCTGGGTATTATTCAGGGAAAAAAAAAAAAAAGAAAGAAACAACCAAACAAATGAAACATAACAGCAGCAAAAACAAATTCTACACAAAGAAAATCAGAAAAGAAACAAAATGAAAGCCCCTGAATGGCATTTGAGTAATGGTGAAAGACAGACTGAACACATCGCCTTGTCCTTATAATTCATTGAAGTAGCAGAGAATGATGAATAATACACATGCAGGGAGGAAAACAAAAATCACTTGCATTGCCATACTCTCTGGAGTTTAACTGAAATAAGTCCCCGTTCCTATTTGAATGTGGCCTTGCAGGACTTTGAAATCAGCAAAACAATCCCTGCATGTGGAATTGGACGCTCCCTAGCTAGAATTTTAAAATAGGAAATGAAATGAGTGACAAACTAGGCCACTGCAGAAGATGGGGGGAAGAATATCACTTCTGCTCCTTCACGATCCGTTCCATCACAGACATGAGAGAAATGGCTTTGCTTATGGGTTTCCACTGCCAGTTACTGAAAAGTCGAATCAAGGTTTTTAGATCCTTGTAATTACAGAGCTAAAACGCAATTGGAAAAATATATTCTGCACCTTCAGATGTTTGACATGACTTTCTGGTGACAGAGAGCAGGGCCGCTCTGCTGAGGGATGATTTTCCTATTCAGTTCCTCAACCCTTTCTGAAAGCAAAAGAAGTCCTAGCACCATTTTTCGATTAAGTGAATTCAGTTAATTAGCTTCACAAACAGAGCCCATGCATTATTTAGCAGCAGCCAATTCCTGAAAATTGTCTCTCTGTGGATCTCAGCCAGCCCTTCCCATCACCTCCCCAGGGAAGAAGGACTGGTGCCTTCCTGTAGGATCAGCATTTGAGTCAAAAGTTGTCCTGGGGTAGGGGTTTGGGTGGGAAGACAAAGGACATCCTGACCTGTATTGGGGGAGGGGGATGAGTTGGAGGGTGGATGAGTGCATCATTTATGAAAAAGGGTAAAAGAATCTGCCCTTATAATGATCTCATTATTTGGAAAAAAGAAAATAAAAATGAAGTGGTTCATTTGTGGCCTCTCTGAAGTATGTGCCTGGAAAAACGTTCCTGCCTCATCACATTCGCTTCCTTGCGACCCAGTCACCCTGATTCATAGTTTTATCTCAGCAGGGCTGCGTTACTGGCCCCATACATGCAAGCGAAGTAAGTCAGAAAGAGAAAGACAAATACTATATGATGTCACTTATATGTGGAATCTAAAGTAAGACACAAATGAACTTATCAATTTATTTATTTTTGCTGTGTTGGGTCTTCGCTTCTGTGCGAGGGCTTTCTCTAGTTGTGGCAAGCGGGGGCCACTCTTCATCGGGGTGCGCGGGCCTCTCACTGTCACGGCCTCTCTTGTTGTGGAGCACAGGCTCCGGACGCGCAGGCTCAGCGGCCGTGGCTCACGGGCCTGGTTGCTCCGCGGCATGTGGGATCCTCCCAGACCAGGGCTCGAACCCGTGTCCCCTGCATTAGCAGGCAGATTCTCAACCACTGCGCCACCAGGGAAGCCCCAAAATGAACTTATCTAGGAAACAGAAACAGATTCACAGAGTTAGAAAACAAACTTATGTTTACCAAAGCGGAAAGGGCATGGGGGAGGGATAAATTAGGAGTTTGGGATTAGCAGACACAAACTAGTATATATAAAAGAGATAAACAACAAGGTCCTACTGAATAGCACAGGGAACTGTATTCAATATCCTGTAATAAATCATACCAGAAAAGAATATGAAAAAGAATATATATATATATATATATATGTATAACTGAATCACTTTGCTATACAGCAGAAATTAAACACAACATTTTAAATCAACTATACCCAATAAAAAATACCCCCAAATTGAATACCCTTTACTACGTCCCTTTGGGTGACCTTGGTCCAAATTACCATCATTTCTCATCTGTGCCCCTATGTCTAACTGGTCCCCCTGCTTCCTCCCTTGCCCTGTATTCTCTTCTTACACAGCAGACACAAAGATTTCTACAAACGTAATTCAGATTATGAAGCCCTTGGATGACCTCCCTCTCACTCAGGCATATCTGCACAATTTTAACAGGTCTCTATATTATTCTTTCTCCCTCACACCTCCCCTACCTGTCCAACACTCTCTCTTCTTTGCTCACTCTGTACTGGCACCACTGGCCTCCTTGCAATACATTATTTTTTTTAAGCCATTTCCTATGTCTGAAATGCTCTTCTGTTCCCCTTCCCTCATAGCTACCTGGCTCAATCCATCACCTCCCTCAAGTCTCTTAATATAATCTTTTAATGTGGCCTAGCCTGACCAAGTCATTTTACGTTGGAAACCCTCCTCCAACCCTTGGAATTCCTAATCCCCCCATCTTCCTTTATTCTTTGTTCTCTGGTGGATTCCAACAATTTAGTGTTTGTTTGTTTTTTTTCTTTTTTCCTTTTTAAACATAGAATGGCTTTTGGGCAGGTCACTACCATTTCTTTTCTTTTTTTCCTTTTAATTAATTAATTTTATTTTTGTTTGCATTGGGTCTTCATTTGCGTGTGGGCTTTCTCTAGTCGCAGCGAGTGGGGGCTACTCTTCATTGTGGTGCGCACGCTTCTCGTTACGGTGGCTTCTCTTGTTGTGGAGCACGGGCTCTAGGTGCATGGACTTCAGTAATTGTGGCTCATGGGCTCTAGAGAGCAGGCTCAGTAGTTGTGGCTCATGGGATTAGTTGCTCTGTGACATGTGGGATCTTCCTGGACCAGGGCTCAAACCCATGTCCCCTGCATTGGCAGGCGGATTCTTAACCACTGTGCCATGAGGGAAGTCCCGAATGAACAAATGTTGTTATAATCCCTGCTAAAGACAATCTGTGCCCATGAGAACAATTCAAGGTAATTTTCAGAGGTCCCCACAGCCCATGCCTGTTAAAAAGTAGCTGTATAATCACCATAAAACCTGCCACAAATTACCATGATCGAAAACCAGAAAGGCTTCCATTTATGAAACACTGAAGCTTGAAGCCTCATCTTCCTGCCCTGATTGAACTAGTAACCTTTGTGTCTCCATGGATTTCATGGATTATTTCAGCCTCTGAATATCAGTACTTAAAACTATCAAAGTTCCCAGTTGATTCACTAATTGCGAGTTTTATAAAATAATAAATGGCATTTCTCTCTTGTCTTTCTGAGTTCAGTAATAAGGAATAGAGAAATGAAATAATTAGATGAACTTAAACATATCAACTTTATTTATGGTGGAGGGGAAAGCGGCTTAGATCTATGGCCACAATCACATTCCCTGAGATAGATATATATGTATGTACATATGTGTATATATATGTGTGTGTGTGTGTGTGTGTGTGTGTGTGTGTGTATATATATATATATATATATATATATATATATATATATATATATATATATATACATCCTTCTTTCCTTTCTGTTTGTTCATGAATAAAACCACCACATCTCTGTGGGGCAGTTTAAGACTCTAAAGGACTGAGTCCTGAGAAAACAGGTTTCATGTCCGGGTGTGTGGCGAGGGAGAGAGAGTGGTTGAAAATAAAGATACATTTTATCTATTACCAGCTTTCACTATGGGGACCATTGTAGGTAAAGAATGAGTCCTTCAGAATTCAAGTTTCCATCATTTCCTCGGATGGCATGAGCCAGCATATTCCATCCAATAAGAGAATCTTGTAAAAACTCTCTGTGGTCTTGATTTCTTTATTTTTCTACTTTTATTTAGCCTCCAAAAGGGAGAGGAGGAAAGAAAAGATAGAAATCCTGGCAGTTCCACTAGTTAATTACCCTCTCCTTCTCCTCCTCCACCTTTTCATTCCCTTTTCCGATTGCAGTCATCTTCTTTCATGACTAGCAGAGAAGAAAAGGGAGGCTGAAACTTCTTGAGTTTCTCTTCCTTCCCTCCCCTCCTCCCTCCCCTCCCCCTCCCTCTCCCTCCTCTTCCCTCCTCTCCCCTCTTCTCTCCTCTTCCCTTTCTTTCTTTTTTTTTGGGGGGGGGTTTCATTTTTTTTTGAATTTTTGAATTTTATTCCCTTTCTTTCCATTCCTTTCCCCTCCCTCTCTTTCCCTCTCCTCTTATCCTCCTCCCCTACCTCTTTCTCTCTTTGAATTTTGGGTAGCTTTCTTTCATTTATTCCACACCCCATGAGCCAGATGTTTTAAAGTTAGTTGCAAAGGATTATGTTTTCTTGTTTCCCATCATCCTTTCCTAGGACGATAAATCCTGAAATTCTCAAGCCCACAAACCACTAACGTACGTAAACAAAGACTAGGGAAAGCACACCATGATGGAGGCATTTTAATGGCCGTGGTTATCCCAGCAGCAAATGTTTTCTGTCGTCTTCTTGGTAGCTGACTGCTGCTTCAGATGCCATTTGTCCATGAAGTCATTTAAGATTCAGTTCCAAAGCACAAGCCCAGCAGATGTTTCCAGACATGTTCCTAATATAAAACATTCAAGGTTATTCATTTAAATGTTCATGAAATTTCCAAACATGTCGGCATTTTTATGGTATCAGTGGTGATAGCTGTAATGTTACCAATATTCACAGACTGAGGAAATGTGTATCATAAAATGTAAAGCGCTCTATTGAATATCTATATGACTTAGCAAGAGAAATGATTCTTACCCCTTCTTCCACCTTATCCTCAGCCTGTGTTTACATCCCCATTCCCACCACAGGCTTAAAAGTATGCATTAAACCACCGCTTTCTCAATAACCTTTTAAAACTATGGGACAGGACTGATAAACTCAACTACCTACAGAAATCAGGGAGGTACATGAGAGAGGTGTTTGGATATAAGAAAACCAGTAGAGCAAAGTTGATGGTACATAGTAAGTCAGCTGCAGTGTCAGAGATACAATAGGGAGATGTAGAGATTGCGGCCCATTGGAATGCATGCCCTGTCTAAGGGAACAGATGCTCTGTTCATTGTTGCCTGGTGAGAATATAGCCATGCACTGCCAGATCTTCCAAATTTCTGGAGAAGCTGGAATTTGGATATTGATGTGGCATCTTCAGTTACCCCAAATGCTGGCAACTTATTCAGATCTCTTTAGCACAAATTCAAATAGCACTATGTGGAACAAAGATCATCTGGAAAGTAGAATTGGCTCAAAACAGCTACAGTTTTCTTATGGAACTATTGAAGCCCAGCATCTCTGACAATTCTGTTACTTTGCCATGGATTCCAAGTCATCAGTTAGCTAATGAAGGAGGAACACAAAATGAAGGAAATAAGATTAAATGGTTCGGACAGAGTGCAAATAACTTCAATACTATTTAACAAATATTGGTTTGACTACCTGCTTCATGCCAGACACTGGGTGAAGTGCTTGGGTCATACCGGTGAACAGCACAGACAAAATCTCTAATCTCATTGAACTCATTAACCCTGGAGGGAAGATGTATCATTAACATTAATTTTAGATGAGCCCCCAAATGATGGAAAACATGTTTGAACCCAAGTCTGTGGGATTCCAAATCCTCATCTATTCCCACTGTGCCATATTCCATGCTAGTTCCCAGGAGCAATGGAATGAGGAGATGGAGAGGTGGCCTTCACGGTAAGGTCGTTGTGTGTGTATTAAGGGAATGCGGTCTGACTGAGTGACAAATCACATCTCACAGTTGTAATATTCATAGCAATATTATCACACAGCCATTAGGTTTATTCTTTTTTGTTTGTTTTAGCCATGTAGCACGCGGGATCTTAGTTCCCTGACCAGGGATCGAACCCGTGCCCCCTGCAGTAGAAGCGCAGAGTCCTAACCACTGGACCGCCAGGGCATTCCCTAGGTTTATTCTTGACTAGGCACTGTGCTAAGTACTTTTCATATATTGAGTCTAACTATAGTGGTATTGTTAATAACAGCTAGTATTCTCATTTTAAAGGTAAGGTGACTGAGGTTTAAAAAGGAGTAAAATATATACGCTACCAAGTGTAAAATAGATAGCTAGTGGGAAGCAGCCACATAGCACAGGGAGATCAGCTCCATGCTTTGTGACCACCTAGAGGGGTGGGATAGGGAGGGTGCGAGGGAGATGCAAGAGGGAAGGGATATGGGGATATATGTACATGTATAGCTGATTCACTTTGTTATAAAGCAGAAACTAACACACCATTGTAAAATAATTATACCCCAATAAAGATGTTAAAAAATATTTTAAAAAGTTTAAAAAATAAAAAGGAGTAAAAAAATAACTCACGATCACACAGATAATCAGTGGTAGATACACAATTCAAGGTCCGTCTGTCCTAATTTAAAGCTCGTGCTTTAAAGCCCAGCCCTGCTCTGAGTCCCCCACTTCAGTTCTTTCGAGATCAGCAGAGACAAGGGAGTGAAAAGCTAGACACCAGGCAGCATGTTTGATACCCTGGTTCCATCATTGCCCGTTGGCAGGAAGCCCATGGCAAAGGTCCTTTCTGCAGGAGTGTGTTCAGGGGTTTGAACTCAGCCCTGCTCAGATATGAAAAGCATAACAGCAGGAAAACGAAACCCTTCATGCCCCTACTCCCAGTCCTTAGCTCACAGGCAGCTGCAGCGGATTTGGCTGTTGTCCACCACTGCGTTCTCTTACTGATGGAGCCAGCTGTCTAAGGAAATTCAGTAGCCCACGTAGATATCAAAATAAGAAACCCACTAAACCATTGTAAGTGGAAGAAGTCATGTTGTAGGCTAGTCACATTAGAGCCATCTGTTCTTAGTATAATATACACTGCAGTAATAATTATTAACAAATACTTTATCTCTCTAATTTGAGGTAAGCTGAAAAAATCTTAGGGCTATTTATAAATAAATGTCTTCTATTCAAGTATTTATGAACAAGTATTGAGTTCTATAGTTTATATAATAAACTATCTTCTCCCACAAATCTGTTCCTTGTTTTCTGCTTTTTCCTTGGTAAATTCATCTAGTGACACAAGTTAGAAATTTGAATTGTTTTAACTTTTCCCTCTATTTTAGTCTTTATATTAATCATCAAGGCCTATCTATTTGCACCTCTGAAATTCCTCTGAATCTCTTGTTCTTCATTTCTGCTGCCTTTGCTAAGATTATTCTTGTAATCAACTGCTTGGTCAGTTATGATTGCCTCCATACTTATTTTCCAGCTTTCTTTTTTTTTTTTTAACATTGTTGGTTTTAAACAATGTCTTAGAATATGATTCTGTTCTATCAACACCCTTCATGAGTGCTTTATTATGGTCTACAGAGTAAAGTTTGAACTCTTTTGTCATGCATAATGTTTAAGGCCTTTATTCATTCAAAGTTTTCATTAAGCTTCTACTGTTTATTCCCTGGCAGTAAAATAATAAACAAGGACCATTTCTTATCATTGAAGGAAACTACCTAGAATCTAGTGGAGGAGTTGTATGTGTGAAGACAAATACAATAAGTATAATAGGTGTTAGTTAGAAGTTCATTTGAGATGGTATGTGTTCAGTGAAGGAGTGGTTAATTAATTCCTGTGGGTATATCTGTTGGTTGACTTCTTAGCATGTGTGCTGTACTTTCCCATAATCCCAGATTGTGCCATTCTTGGTCTTGGGCACAAAAGGCATGACACAGGCTAAGCTAATTAATGTTTTCCTCGCCCCTGGTCTCAATCAGTGGTTGAGGGTTGGATTTGTGAATGAGGCAGGTCAAACAAAAAGAAGTCACAGGACTTCTGCAAGGAAATCTGGGTCAGGGATGCTCCCAGTTTCTTTCTGGACAAGGAAACCCAGGAGCTGGTGGCAGCCCTTTGAAAAATAACAGGGAAGGCAAGGTCAGGATGAAGCCAGCACTATGAAAAACAAGGCAAAAAGATGACAGGAAATGTATCTTTGCTGCATTGAGCTGAGGGATCAAGTCTTGCTTACATTTTGCCCTAATTCTGACCTTTTTATTTAGGTGAACCAAAGTATACTCTATTGTTTCAGAAAGATTGTATGTGGTTTTGGTCCCAATCTTCATTCCTCTTCTCTTAGAAGCTGCTGGGAACCTTACTTCTGGGGGCTAAAGAAAGGCCTCTTCTCTGGTCTAGAGTCTTCCTTGTGGGACCTACATTACTTTTGTCAACTGTGTTCTTCTGAGTTGAAATGTCTGCTTTTTGCTTCAGGACTCTCATTATTAAGTCTTGCTCTCTCTCTCTCTCTCTCTCTCTCTCTCTTTTTTTTTTTTTTGCTTAAGCACATACTCTTTCAGATGGACTGTGCTGTTGGTGCCTCCCCCAAATCCATTCCTCACAGTTTATCTTTTTTTTTTTTTTTTTTTTGGTGGTACGCGGGCCTCTCACTGCTGTGGCCTCTCCCGTTGCGGAACACAGGCTCCGGACGCGCAGGCTCAGCGGCCATGGTCCACAGGCCCAACCTCTCCGCGGCATGTAGGATCTTACCGGACCGGGGCACGAACCCGTGTCCCCTGCATCGGCAAGCAGACTCTCAACCACTGCGCCACCAAGGAAGCCCTCTCACAGTTTATCTTAAGGAAACCATCCCGCTCCTACTCCTTGTCCATGTGGTGTAGGGGTCTCTGACTGTGGCCCATGGCTCTAGGAGAGGATGTAGACCCATGCTTGGCTAGTGAGCTCCCTGTATTTCTCTGATAATAAGTATGAGGTTAGCCATTGATCTGTGGCCAAGCCTGGTCAATGTCAGTGACTAAGCACCATCTCTGGGATATTGATCAGGGTCCAATCAGGAAACAGATATACATGGTAATTTGAACAGGAAGATTTACTATAAAAGATTATTGATGATTTACAGGGAATTAACTAAAAATGGATAAAAGAGAAATCTAAAGAATATTCTAGGGCTGAGGGAGAATACCCAGGGAAGGCCAAACTTAGGTGGGACATTCTCCCTCAGGCCATGATTCAGACCCCTTGGGAGAGGGTATGATTGTAGCCAATAGGTGGTGGGGAGGTTTCTGGGGATGCTCAGACCAGAGCTCAGGTCCAGCATCAGTGGGACATGGCCAATAAGCAGAGAACCACCTGCTGGGGTGCTTATCAGATTCCCCAGAAAGCTGCCTATAGGAGTCACCATGGAAACTGCTGGGAATCAAGTTGGAGTTGAGTCGGGTGGGGTTTTGGAGCCTGTGGTGGGGACACGGGGAAGCTATCACCAGGAAGCAGATGATAAGTGAGCAATGACCCTTGTGGAGCCCACTCCTAGGAAGCCCGCTGTATGACCCCCAGAGCTTGCCAGGAAGCCGACCACAGGGGTCTGTTCTATGGATCTCACTGCTGGGAATCACTTGAGGGGGTGATCTCCACCGAGTGTCCTGTGTGTCAGCCCAACACAACAGGAGCCAGGAAAAGCCAAGCATGCTGGAACCAGGAAGAGAAGCCCTTTACCTCTCCGGGGTCCCCCAGCACCTCCTACTGACAAAGCTTAACATCATTCCAGCTGGCAAGAGGAAAGTGTTCCGACATCACAAGAACAGCAGTGGAGGCTGGATTTGTAGCTGAGAGGCAATAAATTGCTAACCGGCACATTTGAGATTCTTATTGTAATACTAGGAAAGAGATGCTCTCGGAAATCTACAGATGAACTCTCAGAGCAAGATGGTGGCTATCTTACCAACAGGAGGGGAAAGGCTACAATAGAATCGAGCCAGCACAGAAGAAAACAGGGCTCACAGATGGAGAGAGGCAAGGTGCTGACAACATTGCTAGGGTTCTTGGATCCAGCCATTTCTTCAACCCAGACACGCTTGGACTTTTTAGTATAAAACCAGTAAGTGGGGCTTCCCTGGTGGTGCAGTGGTTGAGAGTCCACCTGCTGATGCAGGGGACGTGGGTTCGTGCCCTGGTCCGGGAAGATCCCACATGCCACGGAGCAGCTGGGCCTGTGAGCCATGGCCGCTGGGCCTGCGTGTCCGGAGCCTGTGCTCTGCAACGGGAGAGGCCACAACAGTGAGAGGCCCGTGTACCACACACACACACACACAAAAAGCCAGTAAGTCCCTCCTCCTCCCTGACTAAACCAGTTTGAGCTGTATTTAAGTGTCTTAACAGTCTAAAGAGTGCTGATCAAATCTTAATAAACCTTTAGGTGTTAAGCTCAGGTCAGTGTTCTTTATCTAATCTGCATGTACTGTTTCCCAGTCTTTGACCCTGGTTCCTGGATACATCATCCCAGGTGATCTGGGATCTGAAAGCTCCATTAGTGCAGGAAATCTTCTTGAACTTGAAATGGAGGCCACCTTTGCACAGTGCCATAAAACTTCTTATGGAACATCCTTAGGCTTCCTGTGAATTCCCTTTGCGGGTGTATCACAGGCTGTTATGGTTTAATCATTCTCAGTAACATATTAGTTACAGTTAAACTAAAGAGATTGGGAGGGGTTGAGTGACAGTGATGGGCAGAGTTCTTAATGAGAGAATCCAGGTTTGGGAGCCTTAGCATTTGCTTCCCAGATTTAGGGTAATTCCTGACTGGATGAAGTCTTTACAGTGAGCCAAGATACTAAACAAAACCCAAGGTATTACCTGCCCTTTTCTGAACTGAACGATTTCAACGTGAAAGACGAATGAATAGCTGTAATATGGTCCTGTAAACTTAAATGGTAGCAACTTAAGAAATTGAATTGGTTTTGATGGGTACTTTTTCCTCCTGCTGTTGAAAGGTAATTTGTCTGAAAGTCAAAGACAAGGGGAGAGCATTTTGTTGAAGGCACAGCAGAATGGTTTCCAGGTGAACCATTAGCTGCTCCATGATCTCAGGGCCCTCGACTGAGACCAAGTTGTATCCAGAGCAGTCACTCAAGCAACCTGACAGGGGAGAACATTTCCAAACACGTGATAGCCCAGAAACTGCTGTCAAATAAACCGGCGCTGTTCCCAGAGATGACAGCCTCTTTTATATATATATATCTTGGTTAAAAAAAAGATTTCTGCATTTCCTGTATTCCCGCAAATTTCGTTCAAGTTAGAAGGTTTGCAGCAGAACAGATCTTGATTGGAAAAAGAAATAGAATCAATATACCCATCTCATTGATCTTGACAATTTTTAACCTTCTTCATCTTATTCTAAAGGAAACTTCGACCCAAAGCAGGGTTTAAATGTAAAAAAAGAGTATGAAAAAGAGAAAAAAAGAAGAGGTGTGGCAGAAGTGAGGAAGAGCTACTAGATCATCTTCATTCAAAGTGGGGAATTTGACACAATAAAGATAATTGGAGAATCTCTTCTTCCCTAATATCCTTCTACTTTTAGAGGGAGAATCAGGGTATGGCTCTAAGCTAAATATTTACCTGGAGATTCTGAAACATCAAGGTAGGTTATTGGGAATCCCTTCATGAAGGGACCATAGACCTCTGAGGACAAACAATGAGTGTGCTAAGATTTGAGCCCCAAACTCTCTAGTAGGGGAAACATGGTTTCTCCAATCTTTGGGAAGAGAAATTTCACATTTTTTCAGTGGGCAGAAAATCTTCCTGAGGAGAGAGTGGTTTAAAGATATGCAGTGAACAACACTTCAGTGCTGCGCTAGCTGATGTTTCATATAAGCACAGGCCTTTGGGGCACTTACTGTAAGTTCTTGTGAAAGGAGGATCTTTAAAGGAATCAGTGGGCCCTTGGAAGACCTCAGAGAACCATAATCATTGATAAGCCTATCCATCTAAGATAGATAAAAAAACTCTGCTCACTTGTTTTTTTTTTTTTTTTGGTAACATTCAAAATGTAGGAGCAGCCCAATTTTCTAGACTAGATGCGTGGTTAAAAAATTATGGTATATCCATCTAATGGAATACTATCCAGCAACAAAACAAGTGAGATAGTGACAGATATAACAATATGGATGAACTTCTGAATAATTATTCTGAGTGGAAGAAGGCAGACAAAAAGAGTACATACTACATGATTCCACTTATATAAAGCTCCACAAATTCAAATAAAACTATAGTGACAGAAAGCAGATTGAGTGGCGTGAGTATTTGGGGAGGGCAAGGAAGGATGGGAAGGAGGAATTACAAACAGACACAAGGAAATTTGGGGGGATGGTGCATATTTTTGCTCTTCTGATTGTGGTGATTCCTTTATAGGTATACATATGTCATACATATCAAATTGTACACTTTAAATATCATGTGCCCATTATGTCTTGGTGACACTGTTAAACAAACCTAGAAAAAAACAACTCTGCCCAATCAGTGGCCAGAACAATTAAGTTTGACCTTGAGACCTTCTGGAAAAGAAAACTGCCTTCCAACTTGAGGAATAGGATGTGTTTCATGGAGATGGTGAGAACGTCGTTGTGATACATCAACCATGCAATAGCCGTAGGAAAGGTACAATAGTTTCCAAGGTGTCAGAACTACTGGATTTGGAATCTTCATAGTGAGACCAAATGAGAGGTCGGAGTGAAATGAATTAGCTTTGCTATGGACATCCAAATCCTTGGTTATAATAAATAAGACTTGAATTGCAGTCAGGGGTAGGAAAAGACTACACAGTGAATACTTCAAAGGGTGAATGTGGACTTGGCATTTATCACCATGAGACTGGGATGCTGGGAAGAGCCTGGAAGTCAGGAAGATCAGTCTCATTGGCCTGGACCAATACCTAAGCTTGTTCTGGTTCAGTCCACAAACAGCAACACCTACTTCTTTGTCTTCATTTTTATCGAGAAGGCATTTACCAACTAGGGTTGTATTGGCCCAGGATAGAGAAAGCAAATAAAGTGGTACCATGACGGTTTTCATACCGTGCTATGTGCAGAAGAAACAAGACTTTTCTGTAGTTCCAGAGGACTGATCTTAGAGTCAGTGGGTAAAAATTATTGAGGGGTAGCCTTGATTTAATATGAAGAAGTCATTAATACTATGGGGTAATGTTTTAAAAATGAAAAGGGCCGCTTTGTGACACAGCAGTCTCCTTCTCAGCAAGAGCACTGGAGCAGAAGCTAATTACAGATATTGTTTCTACAGTTTGTGCTCCCTTAAGCTAAATTATGTGTAATTTAATTGATTAATTCAGGAACACAATCTGTATTATGCAGACCACTATTAGTTATAACATGATAGCATAGGGAAAACAATGTTGCAGGAAGCATAGTAATACACAGATGTTTCAAGTGGCTGCTTGCTTACTTTGCATCCATTCCTTTGTTCAGTATCAGCAGTCATGAACTGTGTTGCAATTTTGTGCATTTTTGCAATCTAATTTGATTTATGTCCATTTTAAAAATAGTATGCAATATAGGTGACATGGAGGTATATGTGAAACTGTGGTTTGCTCAGTTAATCACTTCTGTGACACGCTTTTATTTTAATAAAGTGAGATTTCTTATGATCACAGCTCTAACAACTATAGGGTCACAGCCCCTATGGAAGGGCTGATTACAATGGGCAATATTAGGCTAGAACTTCTAAGGCAATTGTCAGTTCTCCATTGTCTGATTCTAATAATCCTAGAAAGGTTAATTGATCCATTTTTGCCTGGATTCCTCCTTCTTATTATTCAGGTCTCAACTCAGAGTCTCTGGTAGTAAATTTTGGAGCAAAAGGGTCAGTAGTTTGGTTTCAGCCCTCTTTCAATTTTAGATGCTTTGACACCCAAAGAAAGATGTGAGTTGGAGGTTGGGTACATGAGTCTGGAGCATAGGGAAGAGAGAGCATAGTCTGGGTGGTACCTGGCTCCATGAGATTAGAGAAGACAACCCAGAGAGGGTGTGGATGGAGGAGGGCGGGGAGCAGAGGGCACACTCTGGCTTCTCTGCCATTTTGGGATCTAATAGAGAAAACAGGGGTGGAACAGCAAGTGGAACAGGAGGAAATTCAGGTGAGCGTCGTGTCACCAAAGCCTGGGGAATAACGTATTTCCAAAGGGAGGGAAGGCTACAACATCATTTCTGTGCTCTTTTTACCGGAGATGCATAACTGAACCAAATCATGGAGAAACATCAGACAAAGTCAAATTGAGGGACTGTTTAAAAACTAATAAATGGCCCAGAGCGTTCAACTATATCAAGGACCCTGTGTGATAAGAAAGAATGAGAAACTATTCCAGATTTAAAAAGACTGAAGAGGCACAATAATGAAATGCAATGTGTAACCTTGGATTGGACCCTGATATAGAAACAACTATTTTTTCCTTTTGCTATTAGAGGCATTATTAGGACAATCAGTGAAATTCGGGTAAGGTCTGTAGATTTGCTAATATTATTATATCAATATTAATTTCATGATTTTGACACCTCTGCTGCAGTTATGTAAGATAATGTCTTCTGCTGTAAAGAAATTCACAGGGAAGTTTTTAAAGATAAAAGGACCTAATGTCTGCAGTGTGTTCCCAAATAGTTCAGAAAAATATCTGTTTATCTATCTATCTATCACCTATTTATCTCTGTCATCTCTCTTATCTATGTATCTAATTATCTGTCATCTATCTATATCTATCTCTAGAGAAAGATAAAGCTAATGTTAATTTTGGGGAGGGAATATGAGTGAAGGATATATGAGAATTATTTGCACTATTTTTACAATTTTAAAATTATTTCCAAAAAAATCTGAAAACTTTAGAAAACTAGAGGAGAAAATGAAAATAGAGGCACATGTTTCTGTCAATCATCATTTTATAGATTGAAAAATGTGGCCCTCTTGGCCCCTAAAACCCACCATATGTTGTATAGGGCTTTTAACCTCACACCTGACTTTTAATATTCTTTCTGCTTCAGAAATTTAGAACAAATTCACTGGATTCAAGGTATCTTTGACCATTTTTTCCCATGGAAAGATTTCTGATGATCTTGGCTAGAATTAAGCCCTGATGAAAGAGGGCTTCAGTACAGTTTATGGGCCTATTCTGCTTGACATGTAAGTCTATTGAAATGGCTTTTCTCATGAAGGGATGCTTTGATACATTAGAACAACAATGATATTACTGTCACCCAACCATCTTATTCCAAGAGCTAGAGCTATATATAAGTCATAAGAATGCATTCATAAGAGTTGGAAAACACAGCTTTATGAGACTGACAAGAAGACGTTTTAGTATCAGAACAAGTGAGCTTTCTGAAGGGCATTTCCTTGGGGTCAAGAAAATGGCAGCTGGGTCGGCAGGACATTCACATCAGCACTTGTCCCCTTTAGCATTTGTAGCTCCATGGAGGCCAAAAACTCTATCTTTGTTTCCCTGAGATTTTCTTGGCTTCTCAGACATCTGAGTGATTCCTTAGTTTTCACTCACCAACAAAGACTTAACATTCACCAGAGGACTTAAGAGCAAATTCCTCAGACCTTCAAACCATGGATGATTAGAAAAGCCAGCACTTAGTAATTAAGCCATCAAATGAACTTGAACCGCGAAATATTTGGAAGGTTATCACAGAAAGTGCCCAGCAGCTGTCGAACATGAAGGACTTCTCTTCCAGGAGAAGCCCTTCCGTTTTCAAGATGTCCAGGGGACTCCTCAAGCTATGGTACAGTTTTTCCCTAGCTGGAGATTTTCTAATACTTAATAGCTAATATAAATCACAAAATTTCATAACAGTAGACAGGCCTCCTAGGGTTGGATTAATATGTATCATCCAGCAATTTGCAGTACAACCTACTGGGTAACTCTGCATACATTATTTTGATGATTTTATGCAGCATAACGATAATGGCTTTTTCAAATTGCTTGTTTTTCCTTTTGTGTGATAGATTTACTGCTCAGCATTGGGAGGGGGCTCAGGGACCCATAAATTTGGAGAAATAGCAAGGCTTCACCCCTCTGTGTTAAAAGGTGAAAATTCTCACGAATCAAGAAAATGTTTTCTTTCTTTCTTCCTTCCCTCCTTCCTTCCTTCCTTCTGAACTGAGTGGCTTGTGGGTTGTCAGTTCCCTGACCAGGGATTGAACCCAGGCCACGGCAGTGAAAGCCCAGAATCCTAACCACTAGGCAACCAAGGAACTCCCAAGAAAGTGTACTTTATATTTCCAGAGCTTACACAATCACAGGACACCCATCAAAATATCTGTCTGCTGAGCACATTGACTAGTATTTGCTTCCTTAGTGGCATTTCCTAACAGGGTCCTCATGTTGAATGATAATCAGTTTCGTTTGTGAAGAGTAATTTTTTTTTCAGTCAAATTAGTGAACAGATTTTTCTAGATGGGTGCTCTTCGATCAACTCAGAAAACATGTACCAAAATTGAAGGAAGAACAAATGAAAATAACTGTACGGTAAGCCTTTGTTTAACCTTGCCCAGGGCAAATGAATGAAAAGTATTCCACTTAACTCTGCTTTCCTCAAAAGTATCAATAGGGCTTCCCTGGTGGCGCAGTGGTTGAGAGTCCGCCTGCCGATGCAGGGGACACGGGTTCGTGCCCCGGTCCGGGAAGATCCCACATGCCGCGGAGCTGCTGGGCCCGTGAGCTACGGCCGCTGAGCCTGCGCGTCCAGAGCCTGTGCTCCTCAACGGGAGAGGCCACAGCAGTGAGAGGCCCGTGTACTGAAAAAAAAAAGAAAAAGAAAAAAGTATCAATAAATATTCAGCAGATAGTCCCTACAAAGAGGAAAGCTGACACCCAAGTAGCTTAATTCTATCACCCAATCTATCAGGATTCCATGAATAACAGAGCAAGAATTTGGACTCTGGTGTTTCTACTCTGAAGAACGTCTGGCTCCCTTTTGTGGTTGATTTCATCAGTGTTGAGTTTTAGAAAGTTATATGCAGGAGAGTTGATGAAGAGGGTTGAGGCTGCTTCCTGTCAGTTGGAAGCCACCCCTCATGCTCTTGTGAGGACAGAGTGAGATGGTTTAGGGGCCGAGTGCTGTACCACAGGGAGGATTTTGGGAGATTACATGTTATCCTTAGTAGCTGAGCCTTAGAGTCTTCATTGCCCTCATCTCTGCAGCCTGTGCTTACGTAACCCAGTGTCTTTGTGGGCTCTTTTCCCTTTTAATACTCAAATATCAGCTATGTGAGTTGTCATCCTGACAGACTGCGGGAAGTCTGGTCTGTTATTTTACCCCCTCTCCAAGCATATCTGAGAATGCTAGGGGATTGTTTACAGGTTGGACAATTCCCACATGGTTTTCACTTGTCAATTTCACCAGCCATCTGTTTCATATCTCCTTCCTCAGTGCTGTTTCGCCTTAACAATGGGGACCAGCATCTCTATTAATTTCCCAAAAGGACAGTTAAGGTCAAGGTTTGGGAGCAAGAGCAGGAAAGTACAGTGCAGAAAATACCATTGGATCCTGAACAACGTTTTGGTTTCTGCCACGAGGAGCTTTCCTTGGTTTCAGTTTGCCTTGGTGTATCGGGGCCACCTCACTTCTCTCTACAAAGGTATTTTGGTCAGTTCCACTCTGCATTGAAGACAGGCTCCCAGCTTTCCCTTCCGCTCAGCAAGAGGGAAAGAGGTTCTTACCTCCCTCAGTTCAAGATATCAACATTTGTGGGTGCTTTTCTTCCCCAGGATTTGTGGAAATGGGAATGTTCACTTCCTTTAGAGGAAATATCCATCTCTACCCCAAGGGTGTAAATTGGCCTCTGTGTCTAAATTAGGCAGTTGCAGTCCTCAGCATTTCATTTCCTGTTTGGCTGATTCAAGTTAAAATAACACCATGGGAGATACCAAACTATGAAGATACTAACCCTCCAGCACTTCATTCCTCCTGATGAGCCTTGGTCTCCCAATTATTAAGAGGATACTTTTCAAAACACACATACATATTAAGAACAGTCAGTTTTCTTGCAAAGAGAAGTCTAAAGTCTAAACAACATTTAATAGCTTGGGCTGCATTAGGCCTTCCCAAGGACTATGAGTATATATTTAAATGACATCTGCATTGCTCCATGGGCTTGGTAAGCCCATCCTACCCTATCCAGTAGGACTGGCCTGTGTTTATGAGTGTGTGTGTGTGTGTGTGTGTGTGTGTGTGTGTGTGTGTGTGTGTGTGTGTGAAGGAGGAACTACAAGATTATAGAAAAAGCAAATTCATCCAACTACTACATTCTTTGACACCAAGTTGACACAGTCCATCACAGAAACTGGCAGTATCCCCAAACACTTATTCATAGCTCTTGCTGGGTTTAAAGGTCATTTAATTAGAAGCACTCTATATTAAGGCTTGGAGAGTGGTCTCCAAAGAGGGTGCACATACCCCAAAGACAAATTTCTCATCTACCTCAAAAGCAAAAACTTTTGGCAATCCATCAAATGGTATTACAAGCTTCAACAGTTACAATTTTTTTCCTCCATGCCCAGTTGTTTGCCTTGGACACAAGATGAAGACTTTGCATTTATACCTCTGAATATCATTCGGGTCATGTTTCACCACAGAATAAGCTTTGCTGCCTCTACTGGATAGAGATTGAAGGAGCAGGGAGAAAGAAGAAAATGCTACATTATTGAGTTTGCTGCTTTTGAAGATACACACCCTTATGTACCTTGAAGCTCTGGGCCTTAGACCAAGAAGTGCACTCACAGATACCATTGAGAATAGAATTGAAACGTCTGATGTATTATGTCAAAGCTTTCAAGGACCCCCTCTGTGAAGACTCTTGGTTTAAGATTATTTTAGAGAAACTGGGATGGGTAATATCTTGGTGTCTTTCAGTGGAGGAAAATGTTAATACCTTTTAGAAGGAGGAAGATTTTATACCTGTAAAGAGTAATCTCGGCATCATCTTCTTGCTTCATCCTGAAGCTCCCATGATGGTTTTCCTGAGGTCAACCAAGTTGTTGACCAGATTTATCCCTGCAGTAGTAAATGCTGTATGCCTGCCGCTTGAATGGCTTTGGAAAGTGGGTAGGAGCTATAAACCAGTGGTTGGATATTGCTAGTTCCTGTGGTTTATTCTTCAAAATGGAGCCAAAGACAGTAGCAATTTAGAGGATTTAGTTTCTTTAGTGACCAGGTATTTCCTTTTTCACACATGCACTTACAGGCTGTGCAATAGTGTGTGACAGTCACTCCTGCGCTTTGAACACTCGCAAAGTGTTCTGTCACTTAACCGACGGAGGTTCTTTAGTGGACCTTTCCTCATGATGGATCTTTTTTCTCCTGGAGAAGGGGTCTTTTGTGGATGTTTTCCAAACCAGAGAGAGACAGAGACAAAGAGAGAATATCACGTACATGAGTCAAACTAGGATTGTTGATGTGTGGCTTGTAGGAGATTCTGTGTTTCTCAAAGGGAGGAAAGGCAGGCAGGACGAGATTAGCACCATTTAGATGTTCAATATAAGACAAAAACAATGCTAAATCTTAGTGCCTAAGAAGATTAGATTGCAAAAGGTGCTTCTCCGAGGTGTAGGTTTTTGGGGAGTAAAATTTTAAGAATCTCGAAGGGTATTTAACTCTTGATTACATATCACCTCATTTCAAACCTTGAAGACGCCAGTATCACTTTATCTCTGATGTAGAAATACCACTCTATATATTATTCAAGTAAAGTCTCAAATGTTAAATGTTAATGCAACGTAATTGCTTTCATTCACTGAAAACTTGAAAACTCAGCTATTCCAGTCCAAGTCCCCGACGTGTCTAACCAGGACTATCTCAGCCACCTCCCAGCTGGGTCTTCCTTCTTCTACTCTTGCCCTTCTGTAGCCCATTCTCCACAAAGCAGTCAAGACAACTTAAAACAATTGATTCTCATCAAGCTTAAATGTTTCCAGGACATTGCATTACACTTGGAATAAACTCCAGTCTTTCTCCTGGGGCCTGAATGGCCCTTCTCAGTGGAGCTCATACTACCTGCGAATCTCATTGGGTACCACTGTCTCACCAGCTCACGCTGTCCCCACCCCACAAGCTGCTCACTGTGCCTTGAACAAACCAAGTTCGTATTTCTGTGCATCTGCTACTTCCTTTTTTGAGGACGGCTTGTTCTCTACGAATGTAAATGTCTGGTTCCATTGTCTCATTTAAGTCTCTGTTCAAAGTCATCACCTCTGAGAGACCTTTTCAGTAACACCCCCACCCTCACTCTGCATCTTGTCATCCTGCTTTATGTTATTTATAGCACCATTCCACACTTTAAAATACAGAATAGGGACTTCCCTGGTGGCACAATGGTTAAGAGTCTGCCTGCCAACGCAGAGGACACAGGTTCGAGCCCTGGCCCGGGAAGATCCCACATGCTGCGCAGCAACTAAGCCCGCGTGCCACAACTACTGAGCCTGTGAGCCACAACTACTGAAGCCCGTGCGCCTAGAGCCCATGCTCCACAACAAGAGAAACGACCACAATGAGAAGCCCGTGCACCACAACGAAGAGTAGCCCTAGCTCCCTGCAGCTAGAGAAAGCCCATGTACAGCAACGAAGACCCAACACAGCCATAAATAAATAAATAAATTTATATTTTAAAAATGCAGAATAGATTTGTTTACATGTTCATGTTTTACTACCTCAATAGGAACTAAGCTCCCCAAGGTCAAGGGCTTTATCTTACTGAGTCCATGATCTTTAACAGTGCCTGTCACAAAAGTAAGTCCTCAAAGAAAGCGGTGTGGACTAATGAATGAATGAAAGAACTCTTTTTCAGTGAGATTTCACGTGCCCAATCTCATTACGGAATAAGGAATGTGGACGGAGGAAAGAAACACATGCTGGTCTGACTCACCAGATCTGCCCTAGACACAATATCAAATCTTGCTCTTCTGCGAGCAGATGAAGACATAGTCTGTGATATTTGGGAACTCCTATAGCCCCCAAGAAGCTTCCACACCAATGATAAATGCAGAGAGAAAACTCTGGAGCACAGCAATGCGTCTCTCTGGATAGAGCAATTGATTGAGTCACTTTAATCTTCCTCTTCATCGTGCACAGGGAGGGGCTTTGGGCTCAGAATCACATATGGACCCAAGTCCAGTTCTTGCTACCCATAGGCCCCTGGGCAGGCTGGGCCTGTTTTCTCATCTGTGAAGTGGGGATGGTAATAGAAAGAGCTAACGATTTTGTTGAGTCCTCACTGTTGCAAGCCCTACGTAAACACTGGCAGGTATTATTTTGCTTTGTTCTTACAGTCACTTCCATGACATAGGTGTTATTGCTACGCCCTTCTCCACCCCCATATCACAGACACAGATACTGAAGATCAAGAGGGATTTGGTAATTAAGGAAGGGCACGCATGTATCCAGTTGGTCAGGGCCAGGATGGAGGCCTTATGAACTTGAAACTCAGGGTCTTAATGGATAGACTGTGGTGTTTCCAATATGGCTGGGAGGACAGAATGAAGTCACTATGTAGCTCTAACTGAATTGATCTCACTCTTGTAGTTGTCATACATGTATTGCCTCCACCATTAGACTGACGGGTGGATCTCAAGGTTACACACATGCCTTTTATCCATCTTTGTGTCTCTAAGACCTAACATGGAGCCTGGCTGATGAAAGATTTCTTTAAATAGCTCTCTCTCCTTGCTCCCTCCCTTCCTCGCTTTCTTTCTCCTCTGATGATAGAAGTTACATTTGACCCACAGGGTCATAACAAAGACATGCCTGTGGAAGGAGTGAGAAGCCGGGCATGTCCTGGGCACACTCTCCACTTTTCCCTCTCTCAACCTGCTGATAATCCACACTGCTGCTCTGACTCCCACAAACCAGTTCTGCCAAGGACTCTGTGTGATTCCTAGGCAGGTTAGGGTGAGTGCTATGTTTAGAACAAACTGCAAGTAGGCAGGAGTTTTAAAATTCTAAGAAGTATCATTAGCTCTGTCTGAAGCCTAGGGCTTGGCCTCATTAACTGCACAGGCGAGGGACCAAGACCCCTGTCCCTTGTTGTATTTAGTCAATTGTGTTCATTTCACATAAGGAGGCGACGGCTCTGTGATTCAGGACCAAGAGGTGGGGTTGCAACACATCCTATAGAATACACAAGGTTTAGAAAACATAGATTTTTTCGTGCTGCCTACTGTTGAAGTTATGGGGAAATCATTGAGTTCTTATTTATTTGCTGGGTTCAATGTCAGGGCCCCAAAGGAAATTGTAAACAGCTGCTCTCAGCTGTGTGCTTTTTGTTTATTAACGTTGCAAGTTTATGATTTGTGCAATATGTAATTTCTCTTTGGACCCTTTTATTTATATAGACGGTAAATAATAATGCAAGAGTACACGTACCAGGATGTATTCATCCTTCTTGGCAGATAGAGAATTGCTACTCATTTTGCAGATAGAAGGGAATAACATTTCAAGAACATTAAATGGCATGCGTTGGACCAGAGGATCGGACAGTCCTGAGCAGGATTGATGAACAAAGGCCAAACCTCAAAACTCCCGCATTAACTTAGTAATTCAGAATCAGATTATGTAGAAGCACATTGGAAAGAAAACAAGAAAGTAGGCTGATACTTCAAACTAACAATAAGCTTAGGGAGTTTTGAATTGTTTACCTTGGCTGGCCTCTGCCCTTTCAATGACCTTGACTGGAGAGCCAGTTGGGATCCTTAAGGCTGATCTCCTACTCCCTAAGCAAATATGACTTGCACTGCCGTTGGTGGAAGGTGAGTATTAGGAAAAGAGAAAGTGTGCCCAACTATCTGCTTTTTTGCTCATTTCACTTCTTGATCTATAAATGGCCATTACTTGGGAAATGAAAATGGAGACACTCCACTGTGGACAGTTACAAATGATAGGGAGAAGTAAATGGATTCACTTTTTATGTTGAAAGTTGCTTAGGTGATTTAAAATGCTTAAAATGCCACAAATCAATATTGAGGGGACCTCTCCCCCTCAATACTCTGCACAGAATCCTAGGGACAGACAGAGTGCTAGATTACCCAGAACTGTGTTCTAACTGAAAGGACAAGGAAATGGGCCTCTTGAAAGATAAAAAGAAAAGCTTTAGGTAACATTCCTAACCAGTAGCACTACTGTGACTTGAACCCACTTCCCTTGGTTCTTAGTCTTCTTCTCAATTCTCAAGTCCTCCCCTCCACTTCCACCACCACCACCACTGATGTTCAATCCCGCACATAGAGTCCTTCAACCAGCATATTGCAGAACACAGATTTTGGGGCTCTTAATCCACTGGTCTTTCCACCTTCCACCATCATACTTTGTGTTGGACTTTTTTTTTAAACAATAAATAAGGAAATGTATGAAGTAAAATTGTGCTATTATACCTTCTTGCCTCTAGACGCTATTCTACAAAATGACATCCTAATTTCTGGCCATAGAATGGAAATATTTCATGGAAATAGTAAGATGCAAGGTGAACTACAGTAAGATTCCCAAGGCATTCCACTGATGGAATTTATTTTTCCTTATTTTTTTTTTCTGAAAGAAAACAGTTGGACAACAGTCCCATTGGAAATGAGGACCATATTAACTATTCATCATAAGTTATACCCATTTACACAAAGAAGTAACAAAAGCACGTTTGGACATGTTTATTAATTGCCAAAACTATTTTTTAGTACCCGACTTATTATTATCCTATAGGCACTGTAGGAAATCAGAGAAAAAAAATACTTCCCTTCAAGATATACTCAGAAAGTGTTGTTTTAAAATGTCTACCAATTCAGAAGGATAACAATAGTATTTTATTTTAAAATCACATCTAGATCTCTCGGCATTTTTTTCTTAATTGTTCTTTAGTGACAACGACTAGAATATTGAAGAAAGGAAAGCAGAGGGAGATTCCTGGGGGGCAAAGAAACAGGAAGTTGTTTCTAAAATGAAGCTTCCTTTTTATTGCAAGAGAGAACATCATTGGTGGTGTGAAACTTTTTCTTACAGTTTTGTTGAACTCTCTGTGTTCCAGAAAGTGACCAGCACTCTGCAAGGACCCATGGGGTCATTACCACATAGGGAAGAGCTGGTCAGACGGCTGTGAGGTCAAGAGGTACCCATGCTGAGTTGAGTTGGTGATATTAGGGTGTAATAATTGAATCTGCTGACTTATGTTCTTCCTATTTTCAAAGGGAATGTGAGGTGACATGTAATAAAAGACAGATTCATTAAGAGAATCATACAAGAAACAAAGTTAAATCTCATGTGGAGGGTTCTCTGTGGACAGGCTCCCTGGCTGACAGTGCCTGAGGCTGCCTCTCCCACCTGGTCCCTCTGATGACTTTGAAGAAAGTTCCTGATTCTCTATCTCAGTAAATGGCAACTGTTGTTCATGCCAGAACTGGAGTCTTTTTTCCTTCCCTCCCCTCACCTCCTTTTAAATTCTAAGTACAATTTATATACAGTGAAATGTACAGATCATAAGTATAGAATTTGATGAGCTTGGACAAATGTATGCATCTGTTTGACCCACACCCCAATTAAAATATAGACCATTTCCAGAAAATTCTCTTGTACCCCTGCCTCCTAAGGGATAAATTGTGGTTGTAAAAATAATTTATTTACTTTCCTTCATTACATGACAACAGTTTTGTGGCCTCCTTTGACAGATACCAGAGTCAAGAGTACGGAAAGCACTGCTTTCCGTAACCTTGGCTGATTGAATGTTCAGTGAATTTCTAGGTGGTAATTATCACTGATCATATTATATAAGCTCTGAAAATAAGATGACATGGTCAGAATACCTAGGTTCTCAACATAAAACCTTTGTTTGACTTGCTGTAGGAGCGATGTGTTGCTATACATTAAACAGAATGGATTCTAATGCCAGGGGAGTTCCCGGGCTGTAGGGCAGGAAGTATTGGGATGTGCCTTTTTATGACTCTCCTGCTGGTTAAGCAAATTCCCTTATCTCTTAAAGGAGTGAACTTAATTTCAGGAAGAAAAAGCACTGGGGAAATAAAGTTTCACATGGGTAACCAGGCAGAATTCTGCGAGCTTTTATAGCTGGCCCTTGAAAAGTCTTTGAGCTGAAAATATCATTCACACCCTGGGGTAGCCTGGTCACGTGATGGCCAGGCTGAAAGTCGCTCAACCAATGTTCTGTTGAGAGGCTCCCAAATGCCTGGTAGAGCCTGTGTGGACTTATCAGCAAACAGTTTCTGAATATGCTTAGACTTTGGGGACCAAAGCCATATGCAGACACTGCCTACAGAATTCCACTCCCACCACCAGGTTTGTGGAAGGACTTGTTAAGGAAAGGGAGAGATAGAGATTTATCCTGCTTTTTAAAATTAAAGATGCCTTTCCTATACTAGGGCCTCCTGAGACACATGAACTTCCTTTAACTGCAGTTAGTGCTAGCAGCAGAAGTAGCAGCAGGGGAGTTGTTTAGCTGAAACTGGGCTGAGGTGCTACAGTTTATTTTAGATTAATGAGCTTCTCTGGTTTCATTCCCAAAGTCCCCACCAATAGATGTGGACGTTTCTTCAGCGCTGGAACCATTCTACCTGCCCTGGGTTGCTAGCATGATTCTGCTTACAGATGTCATCATTTATTTATCTGGGGCACAGGGGTTGTTTTTATTTAGGGATAAAAGCTGAAGGATGAAAGCATGATCATTTCCTACTGGGAGACTGGTCTGACTAAAATTTGTCAGTATATTTGTAGAAACTCCTTGTATAACTTCAAGAATACATTTATTCTCAAGTCACTGCAACTTAACCCTGCCGAAGGAATTTTGAAAGGATGTAGTTATGAGGATGTAGTTATTGAGAATGTGCTGGCATTATTCATGAGGCACTGTGGTATAGGAACCCATACTGGACTGAGAGGCTGGGGACCAGTGTTCTAGCCCCAACTTCATCACTAAGTTTATAGGTTGCTTGCAAAACATGGAAATTATAAAGAGATATGTTCTTAGGCCCTTTCCAGCTATAAATTTCCATGTAGATACATAGCATCAAATCAGATTCAGTTTTATGGGGGTCAAGTTAAAATTTTAGGATGGGCAATAATGATGACCTGAAACTCATCTAAAATTTTCCATCAGCAAGTGTTTAATAGATATTACTTCTGATCTTTGTAATGATCAAGTAGCTTATACAGGTCAATCACTCTGCTTAGAAATCTCTAAAAGCTGGGTAAACTACAAACAAAACAAAACAACACCCTGCCCGCCCCCCCCCCCCCGGCTGCTTGAAGGCCTTGGAAAGCAACTGTGATTTTGAAGAAAAATGCATCATGGTGAGCCCAGTACTCCTGGTTACTTTTCTCCTTGATGTATTTACTAATTTGTAAGAGGTGTAGGGCTAAGAACCAAGCAGAAAAATGATAGCTCAAGCCTACTTTAGTCTCACTAGCTTGAAGAGACAACATTGGTGCTCAAGGTTATTAAATAGCTGGAATTTGGGGGTCTGTTGTCTCAGAGGAAAGGGAAATCGAGAGAAGCAGTTCTAAAATTTTATTCAGGTTTTACCCTCAAAGCACTTGCAGAATCGTAAACTGCACGTAGTAAAAGCATCCAAGGAAAGCAGAGCACAGCAGCTAAAAGTTAAATGTTAATTAAGCACAGCTTTGTAGCAAACCCATGGTGCTGGTGAGAGAGAATTTGAATTTCAGGGCACTTCAAAAAGGGTTCCTGGTGTATATGCTGGGATCTCACTTGAGAGGCCTGGGAAGCAGTATCCTAGGAGTAAATCAGAAATTAGAACTAGAACAGCCCTCACAAAGACAAAATCTCAAGCTGGAAACATCTCAGTTCTTGATTGGATCAGGTGATCTGCCCATAATCTACCTGCCTATCAGAAGAAAATGAAATTTTCTCTGAAAAAAATAACTTCCCACAGAGCCTCTGTAGTATTTCATTCACAGTGCCCAGCATTTATTCAAAGCTACCAGATATGTCAGGAGACAGGGCAAAATAAATGTAACTAAGAAAGAAAAAATAAAAACAGTCAAGAGAAACAGACCCATAGGTGATCTGTGTATCAAAATTATTAGTCATGAAATTTAAAATAAATGCAGTTTATTCTTGGAGTGATAAAAATGTTCAAAAATTGATTGTAGTGATATTGTGCAATATGAATATACTTAAATCCATTGTATTTTACATTTTAAATGAGTGAATCGTACTATCTGTACATATCCTAAATAAAGCTGGCAAAAAAACCCTAAAAAAAACTGACACCAGAAAAATATAACTATACTGAATTTGCATAACACAAAAAGAAAACATCAACATACAGAATGCAAAAATTAAGAAAATTAAAAAGAAATAGACAAATCATAATGGCAGACTAATAAACAGATAAAAAGTAAAATTTAAAAAGTTGATTTATTAATTGACCTAATTGACACATATATAAAACCAGCCAAAACTAAGCTACAGTCTTAGAAGTCAGAAGAGTTGTGTTCTTTGGTTGGTGATGATGGGAGGGCACCATGAAGGTGGCTTTGGGGTGCTGCAATATTCTATTTCCTGTTCTGGGCAGTGGTTGCACAAGTGAGTTCATTTTTTGAAAAAATCACTGAGCTCTATTGATTCATGCACTTCTCTTAATCTGTGCTATACTTCTGTAAAATGTTGACTAAGAACATTCTTCTTAAATCTCATAATTTTTCTTGTCAAGGTACATATATTAAGCCCAGAGACAGTAAGCTCAGAATGCACTGTGCCAAGCTGGTAAAATGAAGAAACAAGTGGGCAGGGAGCTCTGTCCAGGGCCAGTCACTCCAGCTCAGCCCACGGTGACCATCTGGGAACAAGGCTAGCCTTGACACACACCTTCTGGTTTTTTCAAGGAAAGTCAGAAATTCACCTTCATATGTGAAATCTCCTGACGTTTAATGTTGGCATCAAGTTAGAATTCTTTAAACCACTGCAGACTAAATAGTACATCTTTAAACTAGAGCTAGTCAGTTTGCAAACTCTGATCTATAGTGTCAGCATAAAACTGTGGAATTGGAAAGCAAATATTATCATCTCCAATATCAGGTTATATCAAATAATTGCTCATTCTCATCCCTGATATGACTCATTGTTCTTAGAAAATTCCACACACGTTCACATCAGCTAACTTTTCAAGCAGTTTCCACTTTAGAAATGTCCTGCTTCCCTCTCTGGTTGTCAGTGTTATCTGTCAGGTGAAGACACAGTGAGAAGGCCACCATCTACCAGGAGTGAGGCCTCGGGAGAAACTAAACCTGCCTGTACCTCGAGTGGGAGTTAGGAATGCAACCTGTGAATGGGGTCGGGGGAGGCGCAATTCAGTCCCTAACACCCACGTTTATCTCTGGTGCATTTATCTCTGGCACGTCCATCCTCTTGTTGTGTGAGTCTCTGGCTCAGTTCCACAGTGAGATAGAGCATCATTTGTATTCTACGTGGATTGGCAGCACCAGGGCACTAAAAAGGAGGTGGGTAGAGTGTTTGGTTAGATGTAAATGGCTCTGCAAAGACTATATGCTGAATCTAGAGGACGGAAATGGTAGTATGTTCTTTTCTTTAAAAACAACAATTATATCAGGAAACACTTTAATATTCCCACCATCCACTCCAGAACATTGGCTTTTTCTCCAAAGATGTGAAAATTCAAGCATGAAATTCTGTGATTAAAGACCACATTGTACCTCTTCAAATAGCACATAAGACCTGGAAATATAGTTTAGTTATTTAAAGGGGCCATGTTATAAGTAATGATTGGTACATTCCCTGGTTAGAAAATGAAGTCCTATTGGTGCGTTTAATTCTGTGGTGTAGTGAGCAGTAACTGCATTTTGATTAATGGTTTCACGTGACACACTTTTAATTTTGGTCTCTGAAACAATAAAGATTAGGTACAATTAGAATAACCTTAACATTTTAACTTGGAGAACACTCTTGGCCTGCTTGTAGCTTCATTATTTAACGGAAAAAAATGCATCAAACAAAGGCATGACATTGAAAAAATAAGACATTGCAATTTTGCCAGGGATTCTTGGATAAAAACAGAAATGATGCATTTTCCTTTTACCACCATGCAAGGATTGATCATGAAACGGAAGTTCCTGGCATTGCCTGAAACTACTGGTTACAACAAAATGCACCAGCCTTATGGGAGGACAAACAGTGTCTTGAATACCACAAACTCGAAGTGTCCATGCTGGCTCTGGGGTGGGGATTTTAAGTTGTGTTGATCTGGGGCCTCTCAATGTGCTGCTCAGAGAGGATGTTGGACCAGGTTTGAGACTCACTGTGAAAAAAACACATTTTTAAAGCATCGAATTGATTTTTGCAGAAGTTTTCTCACCAGACTTAGACTGTTGAAAGGACACTCTGCTTCTAGAAAGTCATAAAGTCATCCTTGCCTCAGTCCCTGGTGACACACCAATATCCTTCCGATCTGGGGTCCTGAGCTTTCCCTGTGAGCTCAAGTTCATCTGGGGGTCATGGGCTTTCCTGCTGCCCTCTGACTCTAGTGTCGCTTCGAGCACATCCAGACCTGAAAAGGAAATTTTTAAAGAAGGCAGAATATATTTTTGCTCCTTTGGAGTTGGTTTTCAGCTTCTCCTGCCACAGAACTTTGGTCTGAATAGCTAGTTTTCTATGGGAAGGTGGGGATTTCTTCATTAACAGAAGAGTCAGGAAGACCAGGCAGCAGAAAGAATTCATCCAATGTCCCTTGAATTCACATATCTGTAGAATCCTCCCGATCCTTCAATTCTCAGATCACTTGAGCTGTCTCTCTTATCTCTAGGTCAGCCATGACTCAAAGCTCAATTTTCCAACTATTTTCAAGATATACCCCACTCATAAACACTGTGGAGTCTGCAGAAGACTTTAGACATTTCCTTCTCACCCTCCTGCATTCTCCCTCCCAGAATCAAGACAGATCCCTTTTCTTGTTCATCATGTCCTTGGCATCCCATCATGAACCAAGGGTCCTATTAGAAACAGGGTGGCTGGGTGGGGCTTATCAAAGAATTTCTCCCATGTGAACACAGTGTTCTCTCTTTCCAAGAATACTTCTGATGAGTAGAATTTTGGCTGATCCTAGCCCAAATATTTATTTCCTCTGAGTCATCTCAAACTTTAGGATAGCGGAAAAATCATGAGCTTTAGAATTAAACATATCTGCATTCCAGTTCCAAAGTACTAGCTGGTAAAAATTAGTTGTCCCCTGTAACTCAGTTTAACGGAGAGTAAATGGTACACCAACAAAGTAAGATATAAAGCTCCCAGAAAGAGGCTGGTAGTTTCCCCTCCCCCTTTCCCTTGTTTATATTACGTGCGGTGCTCAGCGTATCTCCTGGCGCCTAGGACATGTTTACACTGAAACCAGTTCTCAGTGAACTTCAGAAGAGTGACTTCTTTATCCTGGAAGGGCTTTACAGAAAGACAAGTCTGGTATGCAAAAGGAGTTAACTTGAGTTTTAAGTGGCCATTTCAGTGCTGTGTTTTAGAGATAAGATTCTGCAGTGCTTGTGTACACTTATGATTATATAATATTTGCTGCTTCTGGACATTCGGCAGTAGCCTTAACATCATCAGGCTGCAGAGTGAGATATTTTGAAAAGCCAGCTGTTTAGAGAAGAGCTATGAAACTGAGGGGGAATCAGGTGGGAGATGGAGTCTGTTGGTCGTGGGGAGATAGGATGGGGTGATGGTGAGATCACATTAAGGTTATTATTTGGGGGTTTGAAGAAAATATCTGTCTAACCTCAGTCTTCTCAGATAAATATGCTCATCTCTCTATAGATGCAGAGTCTCTCCAAAGTCCAGTCACACCAGGGTACTTTCTATACTTAGCTCCTGTTCGCCTGAACGTCTAAAGGCTTGGAGTGCTCCCTATTGTAAAATCCAATAAAAACAAAGGGCTTGTTTTCCATCTAGGTTGTTTTCCTAAAGAAATTTCTCCCAGTGAGTTTAATGAGTGTTGATTCAATTTATAGACAGTGTGATTTCTTCAACAGCCCCCAAGTCTATAAAAACCACAAGAGGAAAACATGCTTACTCCAGGTGGTAAAATGTAAATGCAGCTCCCTATCCCACCTGTTTTCATTTAATCTTAGACTGTTTGCCTCATTTTGTTCTTCCCATGTGGAGTGGAAATGCCTGGTCCTGGCAGAGAGGAGCCAGCCAAATTGTAACATTTCAACTTTGAAATCTCTCCTGAGTCAGTTAGAAAATAAATTCAAACTTATTTTTCTCTTGTTTGGAATTAGATTCATTCCTGCCACTCCCCACCCCGCTCCACCCTGGTCTATGCCAAATATATTTTGCAGGTTGGATTTTGCAGTTCTTGACCTCTTCTTTGGCTGTGTAGAATGTGATTTGTATGATAATTTTTCTTTCTCTGAGGTTTTCCAGCTCTAGTCCAAAGATTGCCATTCCCCACCCCCACCCCCTTGGTGTCAAGAGTTTCAAAGCTTGAAAGGAAGCAGTGAGAGAAAGGAAAAAGGTGATGAGGATTTAGAAGCAGAATCCAGAACATCTTAAGACTCTTGCTCTGGGTTTTTCTGGCCCTGCCCGTCCTAGTCCATTTTTCATTGAGCACATAAGGCTTTTCAAATAAATGAAGCAGACATCTATATCCAGAAGATGCTTCTGATATGATTCCAGAACTGATGGAACATGGATCAAATAGGAAAAGGAGGAACTATAAGTAAAAGTGCAATGAGAAGGGGGAGTGGAAGCTGGGGGCAGCTGCTCCCCTCTCCTCTCTGGTCCTCTGACAGCAGGTGGGCACACTGGGGGTCGTCTGCACCATCTCCTGTGAGATACTGTCCATTATTCACTGTAACACTATTATACAATGAAGCAGACGTTCAGAAAGCTTGAGTAACTTGCCCCAAATCACGTGCTCCTTAGGAGGTAGATGGATTTCAACCCGAGTCTGCTGTTTCCATGGCAATGTCCTGTTTCTTGGGTAGGATTAAAAAGGATTAAAAGATAAAGTAGAACAAAGACTAAAAAAATAAAATTCCACCAGATAATTACTATATTTGAGATATTTAATACTTGAAAAAATGTGTCTGTATGTATAGCATCAAAAAATTGGAAAATCCAGTAAGGTATAAAAGAGGAACTAGAAATGATCCATAATCTCAGTACCCCAAAATAATCATGGATAGTTTTCAGTACATTTCCTTCCAAGACTTAAAAATTTCTTTTGGTATTCAGCTATGTGTTTATATATACAAAACAAAATTGAGATCATCTATCTGTAATCTGCTTTTTGTCACTTAATATATCATGAACATTTCCCCTTTAAAGAACATAATCTCCTTTAATATGATTTTTAAATAATTGAGTAATTCATTCAATCAGAAAAGTTTTATCAAACACATCTTATGTCCCAGGCATCATGCTAGGAAATAGGGATTCACAAAATTAAAAAAAAAAAAAAAAGCTAATGATGTCCAGGCCCAGGAAGTTCTCATTCAGTGAGAGGAGGCACATAATGAACAGTGAACGAGTAAAGATGATAAATACAGAATTTGATTTACAAAGTATGAAGAAAGTACATTAGGGATATAATTAAAAAAAAACTCTAAGGAAAGTCAGAACATTCTGAGGATGTGACATTGGAATTGAGAACTCAAGAATAAAAAGGAAGTTAAAAGAAAATTGCGTTCCAAGCGATGGAATAGCAGTCCAGACAAAGGGCCCAGAAGGTAAAAAGACTTCAGATGGGAGAGGTCTTGCTCTGTTCAAGCGGAGGAAAGGTCTGTGCTGCTGGGATGTCTGGAGGGAAGGGAGGGCGATGGTGAGATGAGCCAGGAGGGGGAAGCAAGCAGGGAGGGGCTCACTGGGGTCTGGTGGCCACCAGCTTGGGTTTCATTCCCAGCACACCTGGGAAGCTGTCGAGGATTGCCGAGCCAGGAGAGACCCGACTTGATGAAGGTATAACAGGCATGAATGTCTCAGTCACAGGCATGTAAAAATAGAATCTGTTTCATAACCCACTTTAATTTCTGATTTTTAGCTTCAAGTTGCCCAGCAGCAGACAATCGAATCTCTCCAACTGCATGTTCCTCTCACTTCAATCCAGTGATTTTTCAGTAAATCCAGAAGTATAACTCAATTTCATTCTGCCCTTCACCTCTTCCTTTCCCAGGAAGTAGGGCCTTGGGTGCGTCCTGCTGAGATGTGCCTGGTATGTGTGCAGGGGTGATGTCGTCTGTGATGGTGGTAGGATGGTTGGACCATTGCTCCTTCTATGGCCTTTGCCGCCAGTGCTCAGGCACGCTCCCCATCCCTGTGGACCCCTGGGAACTGTCCAGTCATCTTGTGCTGGATGTGGGTCCTCAGTTCTGGCCCCACTGACGTGGCTCTGGCCCCACCAGACCTCCAGCTGCCAGGCCCAGGCAGGCTGCCCCTCTCAGCAGTAGGCAACGGCCACCAAGTTGGCCTCCCTCAAACCTTCCACGGCCTCCTTCTGGGATAGGACAGGGTTGGGGATTCTCCTGTGCCTTTGTGAAGCCAGGTGAGGGGCTGTAAAGCTGCTCTCAGGCCCTCAGAAGACAACTAATCCTCTCAGTCTCTTTTCCAGGCGTCTAGTGACCTAGAGTTCCGACAAGCAGGGGTACAAGTTCACTCTGTCCTCGGATCCCAAATGTAAAGGAAGATTTCCACTGAACACGGGCCCCAGGACAGAGGTGACTAGACATTAGGAGATTGTCTGTTGCCCTTGTTTCATCTTTCTGTCCCTGCTGGAGCACTTTTGTCTGTGGAGAATGTGGGAAGGTGGCAGAGTGATGGCCAGAACCCTCGACTTCACCGTGGACCCACATTCAGCACTGAGGGCAGCTTCCAGGGTATGGGGCAGTGGTGCCCGCCATGGACCTTTTCACAACAGCCAGTCCTTCTACCCAGCTCTTACTCCGAGCTTAGGGAAGTAAGAATTCTGTAGAATGCGTTTCCTTAGGTGTGTCCCCCAGTTACTCTTTAGGTGACTTTAGCTTTGCTGTCTGGGAAATGAGAATTTTGTTGCCCTTCCTGTAATCTGTTCTCACATACACTTAAAGTTTTGGGTGTATGGTTATACATTTTCCTTGTTTCCAGCGCTGATCTATTTCTGTTATTTTTTAACTATTTTCTTTTTATATATTTTTGACCATTTCAGTTAGAATTTATAAGAGAAGGGCTTAAATATCTACTCTTTGATCAACCTGCTTATCTGTAGGCTTTGTTTGAAGATGTTTACCTACTTAATTCTGGAATCCATTTAGATGTTTTGTATAAGGTAGGCATCAAAAATTTCCCCCCCCAAACAGTTCACCAATGGTCCAATTATATTTATTGGTACAAAAATGTCACCTTTGAAATTCTTCTTTTAGTATATATAAAAAACATTTTTTTCTGGGATTTAAATTACTTTCACTTAATTACTGTCTATGTGTATTTTCATATTTGGTTGGAAAGTTTCTTTTTAATACTCCATGTTTATTCTAAATATTCTTGGCAAGTATCATCCCTATATTTTTCAAAATGAACTTTCATCATCAATTTGCCAGATTAAAAAAAACAAACACCTTGAGATTTTTTTAAAGGGCATGTATTGATTTTTAAATTTACTTGGTGAGAATTTATTTTCCTTCCAGAATATTGTACAAATCAACATATTTTATTTCTCTTATAGAATTGTTTTGCACATTCTTTTCTGTTGAGCATATTCCTAGATATTAAATATTTTATTTTCTATTGTGAAAGTAATCATTTTTCCACTGCAGCTATTGGTTTTTACGTATTTATCTTTGGACATTTTATTAGTTGTATAAAATTTTCGATCCAACTCTCTTCATTTTTCAAGTCAAATGATAGCAACTACGAATAGTAATTGTATCTCCACCTCTGCAATTGTTAAATATCTTACTTACACCTTTTTTATGTTATTGATTGAATCTTTCAAAACAACGTTTAAGAAAAGGTAGTGGCAATGGTTAAAATCTTTGTCTCTTATTAGTTTCTGGTATTTTGCTTTTACTTGCTAAACTAGCCTTAGATATTTTTTTTTTTACCATGTTAACTGTTCTTTCTATTTCTAGTTCAAGATTTTGTGTATATTTATATTCACCAAATGACTTTTTAACTTACTATATGGTTTTTTATTTGATGTGATAGATTATATTTTTATATATTTTTTACTAAGAAATCGTAATGTGAGGATAAGATTTTTAGGCAATGTCCCACTTGCTCCTGATGTATCCCTTTTTTAATAAACTACTGAATTCAACTGTTACTTAAGAGCTTAGGGTTTATATCATTAAGGGAGATTTATATTTTTATATTTTATTGAAGTATAGCATTTATTTAGAAAAGTTCACATCATAAATTATTGTGAAACAATCACATGAAATTTGTTTTTATTTTGTATTTTACTTCAACTTTAAATTTTATGTTTTGGTCTTCTCTGTTAGATTTCAGCCTTAGCATTAGGCTCATTTACATAAATGAGCTGTGAAGCTTTCCATCATTTTCAGTGATGGAAGAGTTTATATGATATGAGAATTTTCTGTCCCTTCATACTTTGAAATAACTAATCTATAAAACTATATCTGAGCATTGGTCTTTCTCATGAACCTTATTCTTTGGTTGACATTTTCCATTTCTTCCATAGCTATTCGTTTCCTATTTTATCTGTGTACAATTTTGCACTGTTTTGTGTAAGAGTTGGTGATATAATTTTTTTTAACTTTGAAAACAATGTCCACTTCTCTGGTTATATGATATTTTTCAATTTAATTTTGTGAATTTACATTCTCTAATTTGTTTTTGAGATTACATTTGCCAGAAAAATTCATTGTCTTCCTCAAGAACGTGTCCTTTGATTTATGCAGTCTGTTTCTCTTAATTATTTAATTTCTGCTTTTAACTTTATTAATTCCCTACATTTCATTAGATTTGCTTTATTCCTCTTCATGTAACTTCTTGAATTAAATTCTTACTCATGTGTGCTATTTTTCTTGTTTAATAATTATAGCATTTATAACAATGAAATACTTTTTAGAACAGGCCACAAGTTCATATGTGAGTTTTCTACAATTGCTTTTGATATTCTCTCAGAATCAAGAGTGCAGAAAGCTTTAAAGTGTCTAAGTTGGATTTTAGTTGTCTTTAAACATTAAAAAAAAAAAAAAGTAGAACTGTAATTCCATTCCACATAATAAGAGTTCTAAGATGATCCATAGCCAGTAAGGTGGTTCCTCCCATGGTTGTCCAAGGTCCCAAGATTCATCTCAGGTTTTGCACCAACATCCCTTGGACTTGACATTTGTCCATGTAATTACTACAAAGGTGATGATGAGCCTTTCTCAGGGCATCACATCTGCAGGCACATTGATGTCTGACACTAATTGTGATCACCTGCTCGAGGGCTTGTCCAATTTCTCTACTGTATATTTAGGATTTTTTTCTTCTGGCAACTAAGAAATCCTCTATGTGGAGACACTGTGAGACCATGCAAATATCTTCTTCTGCATCATAAATTTCCTTCTAGATTTAGTATCCATTGATGATTCTTGCCTGGGAACCAATCTTTACTACAGTCATCACAAGCTGACTTTTAACCTGCACATTAAAGAGAACACATGGGCCAGTGTCTAGGCCTCAATGTCTCCTTCCCTCTGCTTCCAAAAGAATCTTATGACCTGACCCTTTCCATTGCTTTGCCCCAACCTAACATGACATAAATTGCTCTTCCGTTGTACTCTTTTCTTTTAAGTACTAATTTAACATTTTAGTAGGATCATATTTCAGTCTCAAATTTAGAGGGGATAATACAATGAGCTCCATTTACCTGTCACTTCAACAGTTACTGAGATTTTGCCACATTTGCCTCATTTATTTTATCTGGCTGAAGTATTTTAATGCAAATTCTAGCCCTCCTGTCGCTTTCCCTCCTACACACTTTAGTACATATTACTTAAAAATATGGACATTTTCTTAAAGGAGAAAAGCAAAAAATTACCTGATGAAAAGAACCAGCAAAGTCCCTTGTTTTCCTGATGGAAAGTCTTTTGAGAGTTCCTTTACCAGACTCATTAAACTGGGCATAGATGATACACATTGCATCCTCCCAAGGAAGGTGCTTGACCAGATAGCCATTCCCATTACATTTGGTTCTTTTGATGGAGAAAAGACCAGCTGTATTTTAAACACATGTTCTGCATGGGAAAGGAAATAATCAAGTCCAGGAAGTGCAGAGAGTCCCACACAGGATAAACCCAAGGAGAAACATGCCAAGACACATATTAATCAAACTATCAAAAATTAAATACAAAGAAAAATATTAAAAGCAGCAAGGGAAGAGCAACAAATAACATACAAGGGAATCCCCATAAGGTTATCAGCTTATTTTTCAGCAGAAACTCTGTAGGCCAGAAGGGAGTGGCAGGATATAATTAAAGTGATGAAAGGGAAAAACCTACAACCAGGATTACTCTACCTAGCAAGGATCTTATTCAGATTCCACAGAGAAATCAAAAGCTTTGCAGACAAGCAAAAGCCAAGAGAATTCAGCACCACCAAACCAGCTCTACAACAAATGCTAAAGGAACTTCTCTAAGCAGGAAACACAAGAGAAGAAAAGGATGTACAATAACCAACCCAAAACAATTAAGAAAATGGTAATAGGGACATACATATTGATAATTACCTTAAATGTGAATGGATTAAATGCTCCAAACAAAAGACACAGACTGGCTGAATGGATACAAAAACAAGACATGTATATATGCTGTCTACAAGAGACCCACTTCAGACCTAGGGACACATACAGACTGAAAGTGAGGGGATGGAAAAAGTTATTCCATGCAAATGGAAGTCAAAAGAAAGCTGGAGTAACAATATTCATATCAGATAAAATCGACTATGAAATAAAGACTATTACAAGAGACAAAGAAGGACACTACATAATGATCAAAGGATCAATCCAAGAAGAAGATATAACAATTGTAACTATTTATGCACCCAACATAGGAGCACCTCAATACATAAGGCAAATGCTAACAGCCATGAAAAGGGAAATCGACAGTAACACAATAATAGTAGGGAAATTTAACACCCCACTTACACCAATGGACAGATCATCCAGACAGAAAATTAATAAGGAAACACAAGCTTTAAATGACACAATAGACCAGATAGATTTAATCAATATTTATAGGACATTCCATCCAAAAACAAGAGAATACACTTTCTTCTCAAGTGCACAAGGAACTTTCTCCAGGATAGATCACATCTTGGGTCAAAACTCAAGCCTCAGTAAATTTAAGAAAATTGAAATTGTATCAAGCATCTTTTTGGACCACAATGCTGTGAGATTAGAAATCAGTTACAGGAAAGAAACTGTAAAAAACACAAACACAAATGGAGGCTAAGCAATACACTACTGAATAACCAAGAGATCACTGAAGAAATCAAAGAGGAAATAAAAAAATACCTAGAGACAAATGACAATGAAAACAGGATGACCCAAAACCTATGGGATGCAGCAAAATCAGTTCTAAGAGGGAAGTTTAGAGCAATACAATCATAACTCAAGAAACAAGAAAAATCTCAAATAAACAATCTAACCTTACACCTAAAGGAACCAGAGAAAGAAGGACAAAGAAAACCCAAAGTTAGTAGAAGGAGAGAAATCATAAAGCTCAGAGCAGAAATAAATGAAACAGAAACAAAGAAAACAGTAGCAAAGATCAATAAAACTAAAAGCTGGTTCTTTGAGAAAATAAAATTTATAAACCTTTAGCCAGACTCATCAAGGAAAAGAGGGAGAGGACTCAAATCAATAAAATTAGAAATGAAAAAGAAGAAGTTACAATGGACAACACAGAAATACAAAGCATCAAAAGAGAATACTACAAGCAACTATATGCCAATAAAATGGACAACCTCAAAAAAATGGACAAATTCTTAGAAAGGTACAATTTCCCAAGACTGAACCAGGAAGAAATAGAAAATATGAACAGACCAATCCAAGTAATGAAATTGAAACTGTAGTTAAAAATCTTCCAACAAAGAGAAGTCCAGGACCAGATGGCTTCATGGGTGGATTGTATCAAACATTTAGAGGACAGCTAACACCCATTCTCAAACTCTTCCAAAAAGTCTCAAAGGAACACTCCCAAACTCATTCTATGAGGCTACCATCACCCTGATACCAAAACCAGACAAAGACATCACAAAAAAAGAAAATTGCAGACCAATATCAGTGATGAAAATGACACAAAAATCCTCAACAAAATACTAGCAAATAGAATCCAACAACACATTAAAAACACGATACACCATGATCAAGTGGGATTTATCCCAAGAATGCAAGGATTCTTTGATATATGCAAATCAATTAATGTGATACACCATATTAACAAATTGAAGAATAAAAACCATATGATCATCTCAGTAGATGCAGAAAAAGCTTTTGACAAAATTCAACATCCATTTATGATAAAAACTCTCCAGAAAGTGGGCATAGAGGGAACCTACCTCAACATAATAAAGGCCATATACGACAAACCCACAGCAAACATCATTCTCAATGGTGCAAAACTGAAAGGATTTCCTCTGTGATCAGGAACAAGACACAGATGTCCACTCTTGCCACTATTAAACATAGTTTTGGAAGTCCTAGCCACGGCAATCAGAGAAGGAAAAGAAATAAAAGGAATATAAATTGGAAAAGAAGTAAAGCTGTCACTGTTTGCAGATGACATGATACTATACATAGAAAATCCTAGATGCCACCAGAAAACTACTAGAGCTAATCAATGTATTTGGTAAGGTTGCAGGGAAAACAAAATTAATGCACAGAAATCTCTTGCATTCCTGTACACTAACAATGAAAGATCAGAAAGAGAAATTAAGGAAACAATCCCATTTACCATTGCAACAAAAAGAATAAAATACCTAGGAATAAACCTACCTAAGGAGGTAAAAACCTGTACTCAGAAAACTATAAGACACTGATGAAAGAAATCAAAGATGACACAAACAGATGGAGAGATACACCATGTTCTTGGATTGGAAGAATCAATATTGTGAAAATGACTAAACTCCCCAAAGCAATCTACAAGTTCAGTGGAATCCCTGTCAAATTACCAATGACACTTTTCACAGAACTAGAACAAAAAATCTTAAAGTTTGTATGGAGACACAAAAGAACCCGAATAGCTGAAGCAATCTTGAGAAAGAAAAACGGAGCTGGAGGAATCAAGCGCCCTGACTTTGGACTATACTACAAAGCTACAGTAATTAAGACAGTATGGTACTGGCACAAAAACAGAAATATAGATCAGTGGAATAGGATAGAAAGCCCAGAGATAAACCCATGCACCTATGGTCAACTAATCTATGACAAAGGAGGTAAGGATATACAATGGAGAAAAGACAGTCTTTTCAGTAAATGGTGCTGGGAAAACTGGACATGTAAACTACATGTAAAAGAATGAAATTAGAACACTAACACCATACACAAAAATAACTCAGATGGATTAAAGACATAAATGTAAGACCAGACACTATAAAACTCATAGAGGAAAAATAGGGAAAACACTCTTTGACATAAACCACAGCAAGATCTTTTTTGACCCACCTCCTAGAGTAATGAAAATAAAAACAAAAATAAATGGGACCTAATGAAACTTCAAAGCTTTTGCACAGCAAAGGAAACCATAAACAAGGCAATAAGACAACCCTCAGAATGGGAGAAAATATTTGCAAATGAAACAACAGACAAAGGATTAATCTCCAAAATATACAAACAGCTCATGGAGCTCAATGTCAAAAAAACAAGCAACCCAATTAAAACATGGACAGAAGACCCAAATAGACATTTCACCAAAGAAGACATACAGATGGCCAAGAGGTACATGAAAAGATGCTCAACATCACTAATTATTAGAGAAATGCAAATCAAAACTACAACGAGGTTTCACCTCACACCAGCCATTATCAAAAAATCTAGAAACACTAAATGCGGGAGAAGGTGTGGAGTAAAGGGAACCCTCTTGCACAGTTGGTGGGAATGTAACTTGATACAGCCACTGTGAAGAACAGTATGGAGGTTCCTTAAAAAACTAAAAATAGAACTCCCATATGACTCAGCAATCCCACTACTGGGCATATACCCAGAGAAAACCATAATTCAAAAAGACACATGTACCCCATTTTTCATTGCAGCACTGTTTACAATAGCCAGGTCATGGAAACAGCCTAAATGTCCATAGACAGATGAATGGATAAAGAAGATGTGGTACATATATATAATGGAATATTACTCAGCCATAAAAAGGAGCAAAATTGGGTCATTTGTCGAGTTGTCGATGGACCTAGAAACTGTCCTACAGAGTGAAGTAAGTCAGAAAGAAAAAAACAAATACCGTATATTAACACATATTTGTGGAATCTAGAAAAATTGTACAGATGAACCAGTTTGCAAGGCAGAAATAGAGATACATGTAGAGAACAAATGTATGGACACCAAGGAGGGAAATGGGGGGTGGGATGAATTGGGGAGATTGGGATTAATACATATACACTAATATGTATAAAATAGAGAACTAATGAGAACCTGTTGTATAGCACAGGGAACTCCACTTCGCCGTACAGTAGAAACTAACACAACATTTTAAAACAACTACACCCCAATAAAAATAAATAAATAAATAAACACATGTTCTGCTTAGCAGAGAGATAAAGAAACACTGTAAAAAATATTGGCCAATAATTTATCTGAATTGCTGTAATTGTTTATAGTAAGCCACTTGGCCCAGTAAATGTGTTTTAGCTCATTCTTGTGCACCCATGTGTACAAACCTGTCAACCTGATAATTCAAGAATTACACAAAGTGTCATTAGAACATGAATTCTTATAAATCTATCAGGGGAGACCATTGCCAAACTATTTAGCTACTTTAAAAATTTGTGCAATTCAGGTACAAACCAGAAGCATCAGTGCTCCAAATTACGACATCTGAAGCCTGTCAAGATTCCTGCCCAGGAGACAAAAGCTCTTCCAGGGAGATCCCTGAAATGTTTTTTCCCTAATATCCTCACTCGGAATAGAGTGGGACCAGCATAGAGCTTTCCCCAGCCTGGAGATGTCAACCTGGAGGAGAACTAGAACCCTACTGATCAGTTCTTATAAACCAACATATAGTCAGTTGGAAGGAGAGATTCAAATGTCCTTCCTTTTGAAAATAGTGACACTAACAAGTCACTAATAAGTGGTATTTGTAGGTTGGTTTTTCGTAATCTGTTCACTAGGTGAAATTAAAAGGTTGCAAGTCTTATGCCACATCACCCAGTTTTTTTTTTTTTTTAAAGAAGATGTTGGGGATAGGAGTTTATTAATTAATTAATTTATTTTTGCTGTGTTGGGTCTTCGTTTCTGTGCAAGAGCTTTCTCCAGTTGTGGCAAGCGGGGGCCACTCTTCATCGCGGTGTGCGGGCCTCTCACTATCGCGGCCTCTCTTGTGGAGCACAGGCTCCAGACGCGCAGGCTCAGTAGTTGTGGCTCATGGGCCTAGTTGCTCCGCGGCATGCGGGATCCTCCCAGACCAGGGCTCGAACCCGCGTCCCCTGCATTAGCAGGCAGATTCTCAACCACTGTGCCACCAGGGAAGTCCTCACCCAGTTTTTAATTGTTAACTTTCCCTCTCTTAGATTCCTAGTCTGGGAGCCTCCATGTAAGGGATGTGTCAGTTTCAGTGTCTAGCTTCTGGCTCTGTGTCACCAACCGACAAATGTCTCTTGCGTGTCACTCTACTGATTTTTCCCCTCTGAGAACGTCTCCACAGAAATGATAATTGGCTTCGTCAAAGGTCACACACAGATGGAAGTACAGGTCCCCCGCTGCGCCCCTGGGCTTGTCCTGCCAGGAGGGGTCTGAGTCCTCGTACTGCTCTCCTTGCCTTCAGGACCACACCTGGAAGGCTGACAGTGGATCAGCAATGCATCAATGACCAGAGGCCAGAGAGAAGTGAGGACACTTAGGATACAAAGAAGTGAAAATATAAGACAACTAAAATATGGCACAAAAAACGGAGAACATTTTTTCCTTTGGATGTAAATGTGTGTGTCTTTTCACTAGAAAATAAGATCACTCTCACTCTTCCACGTCAGTTACGACTACAGCGTGTGGGCTGCTGTGCAGTGATGACATTTAGCACAGGTCCCCTGCTCTCCTTGTCACAGTCCCCATGGCATCATTCTTATCTAAGGTTTGGTTTGATTTCTGACTTTTACAATAATAAGCCACATCAATCCTCCTTAATTAAAGGGCTTTAAAATATTTTATAACTGAGTTCTGGTTTCTGGACAGGATTGAATAGGAATTCTTTTACTCTTGTTCTGGTTTTCCTTTTAAAATCTTTTTATATTTACCTTTTTCCTAAAGGGAAGAAAACATTTTGTCCATAAGGAGTGAATTTAGTTGTATTTTACATTGTCCTATAAAATATATGCTACCGAATTGTGGGCTCTCACACTTCCTAGTGTCAAAATATTTCCAGTCGTTGGGACTTCCCTGGTGGCTCAGTGGTTAAAGAATCTGCCTGCCAATGCAGGGGACACAGGTACGAGCCCTGGTCCGGGAAGATCCCACATGCTGCAGAGCAACTAAGCCCGTGCGTCACAACTACTGAGCCTGCACTCTAGAGCCCGCGAGCCACAACTGCTGAACCCGCGTGCCACAACTACAGAAGCCCGTGCGCCTAGAGCCCGTGCTCCACAACAAGAGAAGCCACCGCGATGAGAAGCCCACGCACCACAACAAAGAGTAGCCCCTGCTCGCCAAAACTAGAGAAAGCCTGCACACGGCAATGAAGACCCAACACAGCCAAAAATAAATAAGTTAAATAAATAAATTTATATTAAAAAAATATTTCCAGTGGTAGAATGATGAGTATCAAACTGGCTGCTGTGGGGGTGTGGGCAATTTAGAAAGATCCTTTTTTAGTCTTTTTCTGTTTTTGTTTTTTTTTTAATTTTTGGTCCAAAAAAAGAAAACTAAATTATCTTGTCTCCGCTTTAGTTTGTATGCATAGAGAGAGTTTTTTGTGTATGCATGAGGCCTGTTGGATGCAGGACAGCACTGGTGAGGTGATTTTTGGGGACGGGGAATGCTTTGTGATATGGGGGGCGGGGGAAGCAGGGAGGGAGAGACACAGAGAAGGACGGGGATGCACCTGCTCTCAGCATCTCTGTGTGGTACAGATGACCTCAGAGCTGCAGGCAGGGAGCATACGTGCCTATAAAGGAATTCCTGTGTGAACACCCTGAGGCCCTGTGACAGGCAGGTAGTAAAATCTGTTTAAACAACCGCTCTTGCTTCCTGTGGTCCAGAAGTGGAAGAAAATAGTCTATTACAGGAGTCCTTATCACTTCTGGGAAACAGTGTTCCTGGTTGAGCAAGAGATGAACAGATCTGCGGACAGACACGTGGAGACGACGGGCGGGTCCATTCTCAGGCTGGAATTTCTGGCAGAGACAGCTAACTACCGCCCAAAGCCATTCTTCTCTTCTGGGCAGATTGTATCATTGCTCTAAATATTTTCTGTCTTTCTATCCTAGTTTGGATTCCCAGAAGGCGACCTCGGAGCAAGGATTCAAGTGCAAGTAGTTTATTTGGGAAGCAATCACAGGAAAAACAAACTTGGGAATGAAAAGCAAGACAGAAACAGGACAGACGCCAACAAAGGGCATGTTATAAAGCAGGTTACCACGGAGGGCAACTGGACTCCATCCCACTCCCATGTATCTGAGGGATGAGGGAACTGAAATGTTCATTGGTGGAGGGCTGCCCAAGGGGGCAGTGGGAAGAGGCATTGATTTCCTGGCATCATGGGCCTGTTCTAAACATGGACGAGGAAGGCTCCATGCTAGCAGCTGGACATGAGGCTGATTTGTACCGAAATAGCCAGGCCAAGGGGAATATTCATGGGGGGCTCACTGCATCTGCCTTACCCTCCTCCATGGGAAGGGAGTGCACATCTGCCCCATTGGCTTTAAGCTTGAATATGTAATGCGTCATCTTCTCTATCAGAGTATTATGTTTCTCTACTCCACTGCCATGGGAATTTGGCCAACGAAATGTGAGCAGAAATAATGAGTTCAACTTTTTCTAACAAAAGCTTTAAGAACTGTCACCTTCTCTTTTTTCTTTTACCTTTTACCCAGCAACATCTGGAAGAAGTGCTCACTTAGTCTGAGTCTTGAGATGCAGAAAATATGTAGCTGAATCTCAGCAAGGTGAGAATGAAAAAGAAATAAAATCTGTGATTATAAGCCTCAGAATCTTTGAGGTTGTTTATGACAGAAGCACAGCCAGCCCATCTCGACAAATACCTGCATCTAAAAGTAAGTTGTTGAGGGAAAACAAACAATATATGTGGTATTGACTCTGGGTCTGGCCAGAGAACGGCAAGGAAACTTATGAGGCCAGAAAGATGGCATCCCGTTTATGCTGTAGTGAAACGTTTGATAAAACTCTCAGCACTAATCTGGAAGCCGGATAATGAGCTAAATGAGCTTGTGGTCTTAGGAGCTGCAAACAGAATATCAGTAGCCTGACTTGGTGCTATTGGCTGAATTTCACATTAAAGAGGTGAACTCAGAAAAATCATTGGGTGGTTTGCAAGTAGGAATAGAAGGGAAAAGAGAAAGTCCAGAAATTTGGGGACTTGCAGTGCTGAAAAACTTTGGTTTATAATGACAGGAAGTCAGGAGGGCCCTGGTCCTCCAATGGTATGCTGAAGCCACTGTTCCTTCCTCGTATACTATCTCATTCAGAGTTATTTTACACTGAAAAGAAAAGCAAACTTTTATCTTTTTAAAGCCACTGGAATTTCTGGCCTCGATTACAAATATCTGAATGCAATTTTAGGCTGATGTGATATAGTCATATAAGGCTCAGAGGAGTGTTTGCTCTGGGAAACTTTGATGCCTCTGGGGAGCATGGTCTGGTTTGGTCAGTGTGTAGTCACCTGGAAGGGCCTAGCTTTGGGGACCGCACTGGGGCGAGAGGGGAAGAGCATGCGCACAAGGGTTGTGGATGAAGGAGCTTGGGCACCACGGTTGTGCATGGAGGGACAGGGACAGTGAGCTGCCAGCTTAGCTGCCGATGGCCCGACACGTCCGCCGTTCGTTGCCTGAGAGTGTCACGTAGTAGGGCTCTGGCAGAGGAAGCCTAAAGTGTCTGCCAGATCCCTCAGGACTAAAGGGTCATGCTCCTCATTATTTGTATAGCAGTCCTCCCCGTAATTATCTGCAGCAAAATGTGAGCTGAAAGCTCCCTTTTGTCATTATCTACTCCTTCCTCCTGGTCTCCCCCACATGGATGGAGTCATCTTGAGTGCATTCTACAGAATTCTGATGGAAAGCCCAGAACCCCAGGGCCTGAAGAACTTGGGGACAATTAGCTTCATGTTCTTGACAAACAAAGGAATGCTCGTTCAGCAAACAGATGGGCTGCTCCGGGGCAGGTATGGCTTCTTTGTTGATGCTGGACTTCACCTTTCCTTTCCTGAGCACAGCCTGCAGCTGTTGGGCTGCCAGGACTGTAAAAGCCTTAACATGATTGTCCAAATGTAAAATAAACCTCCTTTTCCAGGGCCTATTAATCATTTGCCAAAAATGACCATGTTTGGTTAGTAAAGAAAACCTCAATAATTCCAAAAAGCAGACATTATAAAATCAATCTTGTCTGACTGTTCAGCAGTCAGACATTAAAATGTTTGAATTCAATTTTTGCAACAAGTAAATGTCATGGAAAAAAAAGTGAGGGATCTACTTCTTTAGATTAAAAAGACTTAAGTGACTTAATATATAAAATGTTGCTCTTATTTAGATTATGATTCAAACAAACCAACTGTAAAATATTTTTAAAACAGTTGGGTCAAATACATTATGGACTAAGTATTAGATGACACCAGGGAATTGTCGCTTTTGTTAGGGTGATTCTGGCACTAATTATTTCTACCATAACTTCAGTGCTCCTAATAAAAGAAAGCTCGTTGAGTGAGAATATTCGGCCACTGTAGACAACGGTCTGGCCCTGTCATGACTCCAGTGCCACCTGTAACCGTCATGATAGTATATGTTCCAGTCAGGCAGCTGTACTTGAAATTCCTCAAACACACACTCCTCTCAGAATTCAGTGCCTTTCAGAAGCTGTTCCCAGGGGTTTGCCCGCAACCCTTCAACCCTTCCCCTAGAAAAGCTATCCTGGAAGACTCAGTTCAAAACTGCCTTCCTGTATTCCTTCCTCAGCAAATGTGGCACACAAGTCCTGTGTTATCATGTTTTTGTAACACTTACTTCATTAGACTGTATTTATTTCTTAGAACATCTGTCTTTTCCCACTGTGCCCGGTATATCCCTCCAGCTGTCACCCCAGCCTGCCTGTTTCCTTCAAAATACAGTAGTCTCCATTTACTGACTCCATTTTCTTACCTTCCTTTACTCTGTAATCTATTTTATTTTATTTTTTCAAAATAATGAAGAATAGTTGATTTACAATGTTGTGTTAGTTTTAGGTATATAGCAGAGTGATTCAGTTATACATATATATACATATTCTTTTTCATCATCTTTTCCATTATGGTTTATTACAGGGTATTGAATCTAGTTCCCTGTGCTAACAGTAGGTCCTTGTTGTTTATCTACTTTATATACAATAGTGTGTATCTGTTAATCCCAAGCTCCTAATTTATCCCTCCCCTTTGGTAACCATAAGTTTGTTTTCTATGTCTGTGAGTCTGTTTCTGTTTCATAAATAAATTCATTTGTGTCATATGTTAGATTCCACACATAAGTGATACCATGTGGTTTTGTCTTTCTCTTTTCTGACTTACTTAGTATGATCATCTCTAGGTCCATCCATGTTGCTGCAAATAGCATTATTTCATTCTTTTTGTTGGCTGAGTAATATTCCATTGTATATATGTACCACATCTTCTTTATCCATTCATCTGTCGGTGGACATTTAGGTTGCTTCTCTGTCTTGGTTATTGTAAATAGTGCTGCTATGAACATTGGGGTGTGTGTATCTTTTTGAATTAGAGTTTTCTCTGGATATCTGACCAGGAATGGGATTGCTGGATCATATGGTAGTTCTATTTTTAGTTTTTGGAGGAACCTCCATAGTGGCTGCACCAACTTACATTCCCACCAACAGTGTAGGAGAGTTCCCTTTTCTCCACATCCTCTCCAGCATTTATTGTTTGTAGACTTTTTGATGGTGGCCATTCTGACAAGTGTGAGGTGGTACCTCATTGTAGTCTTTTACTACTGCTTCCCCACCCAGCTCTCTGGTGCACTAAGAGTGTTCTCCAAATTCCACTTGATCTTAGCCAAAAGGCCGAGAAGCAACGGTCTCCAAATTTCCTAATCTCACTTGACTTTGTGTAGCATTTGAAAGTGTTTTCATCAACACTTTTTGATTATCTGTGGGTTCATTTTTCATTAATGGTCTCACTTTGACATGTCTCAACATAGCTTTCTCCTGAAAGCAGATGAAGAAACAAAGGATGTGTGCCAGGAGTTCACTTTTGAAAGTGATTTCTGTCTAAACATGAGTTCAGAGGTAGTTGGAACCGTAAAGCAGGGAAGGAGAACAAGCTGGTCTGAGGGCATGTCCCTTGGCTAACTAAGAACATCACCACTGCGTCCACGGGACTCCATCTTGCTAGGAACTGTGTAGGGAGGTATGAAGATGCACCTGAGAATGTTCCCCCTGAGGTTCAGGGGAGGGGAGTATTCACGCACCAGTTCCCACCCCCCACTGGTCAAGGGTTGCTCTCCAGGCTGTTAAAAGCATTTCACTCCAACCTGTGCATGAGTGGGAGAAGAGTCCAGTGGGTTCCTACACGTGCCCTTCCTGCCGATGGCAGCAAATCCCTGTAGCAAAAATTCCCAGTCACTTGGTATAGCTGAGACAAGATACTTTCAGATTACAGCTGAGCTCAGCTGGTTGCTCTTCCAAAAATGACAGGATTAAGAAAGTGGGCCAGTAGGATGTGAAATAGGGCACAGGAGATATTAAGTACTCCATTTTTTTTTTTTTTTTCTGGATCCTTTTCCTCTAGCAGTCACTTAAATATGGAGTTCCCTAAGGCTGGTCCTCAGCCATCTTCTACATATTCATTTATTCATTTAGGAAGTATTTATTGAGCACCTGTTATTTTCCAAGCACTCGGGATTCAACAAGAAACAACACATAAAGATTTTTGCCCTTATGGGTTCAACATTATGTGTTATGTAATAAGTAAGTAATTTAACTAGTGTATTAGAACTGTTATAGAAAAACAAATAAAATAAGATAAATCAGGAGCTCTGGGGACAGGGGTGGTTTTGCCAGGGTAGAATGCATTAAGGACGTGATATTTGAGTGAAGTCTTAAAGGAAGTTAGTGCATCAACAGTACAGAAATCTGGAGGAAGAACTTCCCCGACGGAAGGAAGAGCCATTTCAAAGGCCCTGGGGCAGCAGCATGACCAGCATGTTTAAAGAACAGAGAGGAGGGCTTCCCTGGTGGCGCAGTGGTTGAGAGTCCGCCTGCCGATGCAGGGGACACGGGTTCGTGCCCCGGTCCGGGAAGATCCCACATGCCGCGGAGCGGCTGGGCCCGTGAGCCATGGCTGCTGAGCCTGCGCGTCCGGAGCCTGTGCTCCTCAACGGGAGAGGCCACAACAGTGAGAGGCCCGCGTACTGCAAAAACAAACAAACAAAAAAAAGAACAGAGGGGAGGCCAGTGTGTCTGGAGCAGATTGGGGAACCCAGAGGACGCCCAGAACCCATGACAGATTCTAAAGTAGAGGAGCCTTCTAAGCCACACCTGGACTCCTGATCTACAGAAGCTGTGAGGTAATGAATGTTGCTGTTTCAAACCACTAAGGTTTGGGAGAAACGTGATATACAGCAATAGATAACTAATACAGAGGTTATTGCTATGTTCTAAGAGATGATCATGGCTTAAATCAGGGGGTAGCAGTGGAGGTGATGGGAAATGGTCAGCTACGACTTGGAAAAAAGGGTCAGGAGGATATGAGATATGAGAATAAGAAAGGGCCAAGGGTGATGTGCATATGGCTCAAGTGGCATCAGTGACAGATGGCCATTGGGTGTGCAGTTCCCTGTTGTCTGTGAAGGAATGTGCTTGGGCCAGGAAGCAGCTGGATTAGCTCTAAGGGAAAGACTTGGTCCCCTCTTGCTCTCCCTTTTACAGGCAAGAGTGAGAACAATCTTGCCAGAGAGGATAAACAGATCTCTTAGGCATCAGACCGTCTGAGCCTAGGACAGAGATGTTTACAAAAACTCGCTAGGAGGCCAGCTGCCAATGCCTGACAGCGTAAAGGGGAGCTTTGTTTTGGTGCATCCTTCTTACTCTAAGAAAGTGGACCAGGAGAAGTTATTTTTAAGATGGAAGAAATGGCAACAGGTTTTTATGTCATTGGGAATGATCCAGTAGACAGGGAAAATCCAACGAAGAAAGGGAGAATTGTTGGAATGAGGTCTGTGACTAGGGCATGGAATGGGATCTGGCACACAAGTTTGGTTTGAGCCGGGCACGCACCATGTTCCCTCATTCTCGGTCTGCATGTTCTCCCGGTAAGGCAGGAGCAATAAAACCAAACTAAGTGTTTCCATTAGACTGTGGGACGCAGGGGAGCACCCACCTTGCCCAGAAAGAGTCACTTTTTAGACAGCTCATGCTCTAGCCAATTGTTGATGTGTCAGGAATATATACCCAGCATTGCCACGTCTCCTAATTTTCAGAAGAAGCCTGTAACCCTGATTTTATGGGAGAGCTCCCAATTTTTAGACGCCTGCAATCAATTCAGAATGAAATTTTAAACAGCAGTCTGCAGGCCAAAGCACATCATCAGGTTGAATGGAACTGTGGTCCGTACCCTGGGTAATCACATCCAGTCTCTGTACTGTAATTAATCCCTCATTCTCCACACAGTGGCTGGAGTAAGTTTTTAAAATAGAAATCTGATTGTCTCAGTGCCCTGCTAAAATTCCTCAAGTGGCTTTCTCTTGCACAGTGGATGCAGTTTCAACTCTACAGAGGAGCTTTGCCACCTCTTGCCTGAGCTAACTTTCCCAGCCTCCGCCTGGCCGTTCCCCTCTGAGACTGGATGCTCCAGCCAAGGGGACTGCTCCCTGTCCTCAAGAGGGCCGCCTTCATGCTTGCTTCCTGGTCATTGTGCCTGCAGCCTCCCCCACTTGGCAAGGGCTTTTCTTCCTCCTTTCCACCGACTCTTCGATTTCTAGTAACTCTTGGGGTTTCTTCTGCATTTTCTTTTTTTCCTAGGCAGACTGTCCCACTCCGCTCCCCCCACAGCACCCAAGGCCAAGTTTCTGCTGTGAACCCTCTGTATGTTCTCATCACCCCTTGTCTTTCCTCTAACAATGCTGGATACCCTCTGCTACACCCGCCTTCTTTGTAAATCCCCTAGACAGGGGGACTGCACTTGGGGCCAGAGGCATTTTCCATTTGCCCACTGAGTCCAGCTTAGTGGCTCCTATGTGACAGGCATCAGGTCATAAGTGATAACAGGTGGTGCTCTCCAGAGCTTGACACCAGCCTTCTCTCTTGAGTTCCTTACAGCTCTTTCCGATCATCTCCTGACATTTGGCCCCTCAAATTAATTCCACATGCCCCCTTCTCATTTTCCTTCTCAACTGATGACCCCAAACCCCACTCAGTGACGTGCGCTAGAGGATTGAGGTCACTGTCAGCCCTCACATCAGGCATCAGATTCTACTGAGTGTTTCATGACCATCTCCCAAGTTAAGCTGTTGTTTTCCTTCCCATTACTCCTGTCTTAGATAAAGCCCTCTTTACATCTCACTTGTACTGTTTCTGTATACTCAAAAACATCCCCCTGAGGCTACCGTTCACTGCCTTCCAGTCTACTTCCAACCCTGCCGGCAAACCCGGTCCTGTTTTCCGCTGCTTCAAAGACTTCACTGACTCCTCGTGGGCATGTAGGTCTAGTTCAAATGCCATAACAGATTCCTGCCCTTCAATTCCTACCCATTCACAATCTACCCGAGCTTACATTTCTTCTGGCCTCCCACTGCACTGCCCCATTGTACACCTTGTGCTCTAAAAATATCAAGACTCTATAGAGTATCTAAGAGTCTACACTATCTTCTAAATATATTCATGCATACTGTTATATCTCCCAAAATGCTGTGTAATATCACCAGAGGAAGTGCTCTTCATCCTTTGAATTCAGCTCAAATCTCCCCTTATGCAGGAATCACTTCTTTAATATTTCCCTCTAAGAGTTACTCACTTGCTCTGAGCTGATGCATGTTTCTCCTTCTGTTGTACTTACTTATACATCTGTTCCTTCCTCTATACTCTGAGGTCTCTGAGAACAGAGACGGGTCTTCAATAATCTCTGTTGTCCCACTGATGGACACAGCACCTGAGACACTGTAGTTGTTTGTAGACGTCGTTCCACTGAATGAATTGTGTCCATTCTTTGTCACACGCAGCTTGAATATACCAGCGATTCTGAGAGCACTCCATACCCCCATTTGTATTTAAAGCGTGTACCAAAACATTTAGTTTCTAACTAACAAGGAAATGATTACACAGAAAGGACGTATTGCCCCAGTCTTGAAGTCAACAAGCTCATGTCTGCTGCAGGGTAGCCAGGAAAGTCTGAGCAAAATTGTGAGGAAATTGAAGTCACCTTGGTACATTCCCAGCTTCCCATTCTGAGCTCACTTCTTCCCTCCTGAAATGTTTCGCCTTCCAGCTTTTTCCCTTGCTCACTCTATTTCCCTCTCCCAAGGCATTTTATTTTCTGTTCTCTAACAGAATCATAGAAACTTTGATCAGCTATAATCTTCAAAGTAAGTTGAGATACTTTTTTGAACTCTGGGTCTAAAAGGAATGAACCTACTGATGAGAACAAAGGGAAAGAATCTTTGAAATTGAATATGTTTCAAAAATGTATGATATATGCTCCATGTAACCAGAGGTGACTTAACTTCACACTTCTTTTTATCAATGAGAAAGGCAAAGCCCTCAGACGCGGCCCAAGGCCCCAGTGCTGAGCAGTTCTGGAACAGTCTTCCAGGCTGCCATTCACAAATCACCATAAGATGTGAGGCAAGGAAGAGCAGATAGTTATTCCACCACATTTCAAGAGGGAACTCTTGACATTGGAAGACCATATAGGACTTAGAAGAATAAATCTCTAATGGTGAAATTTTGAACACAAAGTGAGAGAAAATTACATGATGTTTAATTACAGGCACATTACTGAATCAGGAAGCCCATTTGGTAGGCAGAAGAAAACAAAGTCAGGCTGACTGCCCATAGATTTTTCTGTTCAGCATCTCATAAGGACTAAAAGAATGAGCACACAAAACCAGTTCTTGTTTTCACATGGGTTAATTCATGGTGGAGCATTGTGGGAAATACCTGTTATCACAGGGTAGACATGGGAGGTTTTCTTCTTCCCTTCAGATGAACAACACATATCGTGGGTGTCCTCTGGAGGAGGTCACCAAGGTACGGTCTTGCACAGCTGATGCCCAAGGTGCTGCAAATGGGGATGAAAAAGGCTGATAAGAACTTGGACTCCTGGCTAATCAACAGGCCTGGCCTTGCTAACTGGAGTGAGACCTAAACTGCAAATTTTGCTGATTGTGGTCCCTGTCCGGGAGCTGCACACCCAGACTCATAATTAGTAGTAACAGCATTAATAATCTTCCAACAGACCTTCCCCCAGTTCTTTGTTTTCTTTTTAATATCTGTAGCCACCTTCCCCATGTTTTCTCCCTGGAGTTAGAGTTAGGAAATGAAATGATCAATGCTGAATATTAATTAGGTGCTCAGCACTGGGAAACACACAGTATTTCATTTCATTATCAAACAAGCTGCAATGAAGTCCCCACTCCCATCTACAGATATGGAGACTGAGGCAAAGAGAGTTTGAATCATTTGCCAGAGGTCATAACAATTGGTATGTTCCAACGGAACACATTGCCACATCTTCAACAAGCATTTTTTTCAATTGGGAGATGCAGGTGTGTAGTAGGTAGAAAGTTCATTTCACAAACCCGGGTATGCAAGAAACGTGACTTCAGGATTCCATAGAGAACACAATTTCCACTATAATCCCTCCATCTGGCCAGTTGTTGAAAACTTTTGGACAGTCAGTTCTAGATTCTTCCTTCTTGCCCATTCCTTGGCGTGGCATCTGAGTTCTGGTGGGCTTTATGGTCATGTCAGGGCCCCGGGGGAAGCAGGCAAGCCTGGGCTATCAGCTCTCCATGCTGGACCCACTGAGGTGTCCTCATTCCTGTCTGTCTTTAGGTGCTGATCCAGGCTGTTCCTTCCTGAGTTGGTCTCAGTAACCAGGCTCCAACCCCACAGCTAGTTCTCTCTCACTTAACTCTCAGGCAACTCCTAGGATTTGGAGTCATTCTCCAAATCTGGGCCACACTGTGATTGGAGAAGTTCACTTGACCCCTTGTGGCCCCCTGTTGGTCCTTTCCAGGTTCATCTTGTATGCACACTGCACCATGTCGATGCCACCCTGGGGCAGTGGGCAGTGAGAGGCTCTCTCAATGCGATCTGCCTGAACAGACCACACACACACTTCTGATTGGACATCTTGCCATTTCCCTGGGGTCTGTCTGTGAAAGAGAGCATAGGTTTCCCATGCACTGGAATCTCCAGAATTATCTAAGTTTCCTGTTATATCTGTATCCCCAAAGGATCCCAGAGGAGGGGCACATTTCAGCCTATTCCTCCTCGAAGTGTCTACACTGCCTCTCCACCATATCATGGTTGATATGAACCATATCAACCTATGAACCATATCACTGTTCAGTGTTTCAACCCTGTCTTCCACCTTATCGAGGTGGTTTGCGTTTGGGGAGGGTAGTGTGTCTTGAGTCTTATTCTAACAAAATCTATCTTTTTTCCCAATTCTGGTGTATATTTTATGCTTATAACTAGTTCTTCCTCTTGAAAATGTAGATTTTTGAAAGAAAAAAGTAATATACTCATTTATTTATGATAACTATTTTTTCCTCTTGAAAATGTAGATTTTTTTAAAGAAAAAAGTAATATACTCATTTATTTAAATACACTTTATTTATAAAAAAAATAATATACTCATTTCTTTCAGCATTTCCGTTCCTTCCTGGATGTAAGGATCATGGAGCTCTCTGAACATCTGCCCAAAGTGAAGAAGGATCATGAGGTAACAGGAGATAAATGAGATGGGAAGGACATTGTTAATTTTTCAAAAACATCATTCTGCCATGTTCCAACATAAAGGAGTTAGCCACAAGGAGTCGAGAATGGGCTGTGGCTGACAAGGAAGGGAGCGACAGGTGTGGTGACACAAATGAAATGGAAGTAAATGCTGGAGAAGGATCAACAGCATAATGTAAATCTTGAGTGTAGTGGTGGAGGGGGGGGCAGGTCCACAAAGGGGAGGAAGCCCAAGGAAGTTGGGTGAAGCTCAATGCTTTGTACTTTAACAGCCTTACATTACCATTTATCCTCTCCACAAACCTGCCAGACAGGTTTCATTATCCCCATTTCACAAAGGAGGAAAATTGAAGTCTAGAGAGTTAAAATGACTTGTTCAAACTCGCCCCACATAATGTGTTCCAGAGCTAGAAAGGTTTACAGGGGTAGATAACCATCCTATACAAATTCTTCCAAAAAGTTAGAATCAGAGGGAAATTATCCCTTTCCTTTTCAGAAGCTAGAATTCCAGAACTGGATGAGGGCTGTAAAAGAAAGAAAATCATCAGCTCACTTAACTGATGATAATAGATGCAAAAATTTTAAATACAATATTAACTAACTGAATCTAAAAGAGTATTAAAAATGCATCATGATCAATTAGGGCTTCTTCAAGGAATGGAAAGAAAGTTTAACATTAGAAGATCTATCTATGTTAATCACTTCTAGGGGGTGGCATCTAGGGTATAATATTTCAGAGGCATGCATGTTAGGGCTGAGTGCCTGCTTACATTTTGTGCCATAAGTGCCTCACTTGCCTTCCTTAGTCCTGGCTCTGAGGACCCCATTAGGAATTGAAGAAAAAATTCACATGAATATCTCATCTGCTCTATAAACAGACTTAAACTTCAACACCTATTTATAGGAGAAACTCTCAGAAAATGATGATCAAAAGGGAAGTATCTTTCATTCATAAAAACATTTCCAAACTTAGACAAACATAAAACATAAGAGAAAAAATTTAGATGTATTTTCTTTTAGACAAGAAAATGACAAGAAACCCTTTCATCGCCGCTACTGTTCAACATAAGTTTGGAGATTCTGTCCAACTAAAGTACTAATGTTATAAGCATAGGAGAAGGAAAGACAAAATATTATTATTTTCAGATGACTTAACCATCTACATAGAATTGTACAAAATCAAGAAATTATTAGAATTAATAAGAGAGGATGGTTGAAGATAGCTAGAAACTAATCGTGTTCATTTCACAATGATAATCAAGAAATTATAAACAAAAGTAAGATATTCTCAGTACTAACAAAAGTGCTACAATATTCAGGAAATAACAAAGACAATAAAAGAACCATTGATGGAACAGTATAGAAAGCCCAGAGATAAACCCACGCACATATGGTCACCTTTTTTTTTTTTTTTTTTTTTTTTTGTGGTACGCAGGCCTCTCACCGCTGCAGCCTCTCCCATTGCAGAGCACAGGCTCCGGACACGCAGGCTCAGCAGCCATGGCCCACGGGCCCAGCCGCTCCGCGGCATGCGGGATCCTCCCAGACTGGGGCACGAACCTGCGTCCCCTGCATTGGCAGGCGGACTCTTAACCACTGTGCCACCAGGGAAGCCCGGTCACCTTATTTTTGATAAAGGAGGCAAGAATATACAATGGAGAAAAGACAGCCTCTTCAATAAGTGGTGCTGGGAAAACTGGACAGCTACATGTAAAAGAATGAAATTAGAACACTCCCTAACACCATACACAAAAATAAAAATGGGTTAAAGACCTAAATGTAAGGCCAGACACTATAAAACTCTTAGAGGAAAACATAGGCAGAACACTCTATGACATAAATCACAGCAAGATCCTTTTGGACCCACCTCCTAGAGAAATGGAAATAAAAACAAAAATAAACAAACGGGACCTAATGAAACTTCAAAGCTTTTGCACAGCAAAGGAAACCATAGACAAGACGAAATGACATCCCTCAGAATGGTAGAAAATATTTTCAAATGAAGCAACTGACAAAGGATTAATCTCCAAAATTTACAAGCAGCTCATGCAGCTCAATATCAAAAAAACAAACAAACCAATCCAGAAATGAGCAGAAGACCTGAACAGACATTTCTCCAAAGAAGATATACAGATTGCCAGCAAACACATGAAAGAATGCTCAGCATCACTAATCATTAGAGAAATGCAAATCAAAGCTACAATGAGATATCACCTCACAGCAGTCAAAATGGCAATCATCAAAAAATCTACAAACAATAAATGCTGGAGAGGCATTTATTGGAGAAAAGGGAACCCTCTTGCACTGTTGGTGGGAATGTAAATTGGTACAGTCACTATGGAGAACAGTATGGAGGTTCCTTAAAAAACTAAAAATAGAACTACCATATGACCTAGCAATCCCACTACTGGGCATATATCCTGAGAAAACCATAATTCAAAAAGAGTCATGTACCACAATGTTCATTGCACCTCTTCTTATAACAGCCAGGACATGGAAGCAACCTAAGTGTCCATCGACAGGTGAATGGATAAAGAAGATATGGCACATATATACAATGGAATATTACTCAGCCATAAAAAGAAATGAAATTGAGTTATGTGTAGTGAGGTGGATGGACCTAGAGACTGTCATAGAGAGTGAAGTAAGCCATAAAGAGAAAACTACCATATGTTAAAACATATATATGGAATCTAAAAACAAAAACAAAAAAATGGTCATGAAGAACCTAAGGGAAGAATGGGAATAAAGACACAGACCTACTAGAGAATGGACTTGAGGACACCAGGAGGGGGAAGGGTAAACTGGGACAAAGTGAGAGAATGGCATGTACATATATACACTACCAAATGTAAAACCGATAGCTAGTGGGAAGCAGCCACATAGCACAGGGAGATCAGCTCAGTGCTTTGTGACCACCTAGAGGGGTGGGATGGGGAGAGTGGGAGGGAGGGAGATGCAAGAGGGAAGAGATATGGGGATATATGTATATGTATAGCTGATTCACTTTGTTATAAAGCAGAAACTAACACACCATTGTAAAGCAATTATACTCCAATAAAGAAAAAAAGAAAAAAGAACCATTGATAGGACATTTGTAAGCTCTATTGTAGGATACTGATAAGGAATTGAATGAATGGAGAGCTAAATATTGTTTATATTTGCAATGATGTAACACTTTAAAGATGTCAGTGCTCCCCAAATTAGTCTATAAATTAAGTAAAATTCCATCAAGATTTTTTTGAAGAAAATGACAAGCTTATTTTGCATTCATACCAAAGAATTGAGGCCTAGCTAATTTGAAAATTAAGAACAAAGAATATGGATTTGTCTTTGTGACAATGTGGTGGGAAGGATTTTATAAATAAGCTCTGTTCCCTCTGTCACAAACCAGAAGGGAAATGTCAGTGAACTTGACTACATCAAAATTCAAAGTTTATGTTCAATGAGGGGCACCATAAACAAAGTTGACAGACAGATGACACACTGGGTGATATTTGCAAAAAATGGCAGCTAATAGCCAGAATATATCAAGGATGTCTCTAATAAACAGGAGGAAGAAAAGAAACACTGGTAGAGATCTGAGCAAAAAATTAGAATCGTCAAGTGTCCAGAGGGTCAATAAGGATACAGTATTGGAAGAGAGCTTTGCATTTGGAGCAAAAGCCAAGGATAGTAGGATCTAGAGGGACAAATGTAATTTGTCTTGAAACTCTGACATGTCGCTGGCATGTCGATGTTTTAGTGATGAATGTTTGCAGCTGTTTTCCCATGGCATGTGCTACTGAGAATGGATTTGAAAGCAACCCCACCACGTCAGGAGGGTCTAACTTGGAATGTGTAGACCGGGCACTCAGCACCCAGCACTCTTCACCACCTGAAGTCCACTTAGATTTTGCTTACATTTGTGCTTCCCATTTGGATGAAGGATTTCATTAGGGTGGGGGCTACCAATTGCCATTATAATTCTCATAAGAACCTGGCTTAGCATTTGGCACTTTGTGTTTGTGTTTGTAATAATCATTTGAAAAACAAAAAAATTCAGTATTGGCTAAAGGTGAAGAAAGGAGCTCTTCAGAGTGCCCTTTGATTCTGTGATTATTCTATACCACTTATCAACAAAAGAAATAATTTTGCAATTTGCCCTTAAGTCCAAACATTCCCTAGTCCACTGTTTTTTTGAATTGACATATACAAGGTTAAAAACTGTATGAAATAGGCATGTAACACATTCCCTAAATAATCTAACAGTACCACCTGCCTCATATTTATTTAGTGTCCAAAGTTGTGTAAGAGTGTGTTAATATTATCAGGGGCTATTTTATTGATTGACTGATTGATTGATTGATTGCGGTACGCGGGCCTCTCACTGTTGTGGCCTCTCCCGTTGCAGAGCACAGGCTCTGGATGCGCAGGCTCCGCGACCATGGCTCACGGGCCCAGCCGCTCCGCGGCATGTGGGATCTTCCCGGACCGGGGCACAAACCCGTGTCCCCTGCATCGGCAGGCGGACTCTCAACCACTGCGCCACCAGGGAAGCCCCAGGGGCTATTTTAAATAAAAATGTAAGCAAAATGTATCTGCATTTAAAATAGTTTTATATTTTTTTATTTCATCAACTTTTTTATAGATTGTAAACCGCCTGAAGATACAATGTCACATTAATATGTATGTGTATATATATGTTAACATATTATATATAATATAAATTATTAAATTATAAGAATTGTTATATATAATAATATATATTACTAAGTAGTAAACTATATATAAATACATATGTATTTTTCTCTTTTTTTCCTTCAGCTCCCAACGTAATAATGATCTTGGAATTGGTGAATGTATTGACTGATTTCCTCTGGTGGGAAGCAGTAACCAAGTAGAAACTCCTTTTAGGGCCTAAGTCTTTTATTTTTATTTTTTAAGGTTAAGTGCCTGATATTCTCTGCCCATGAAACTATAGAATGTCTAGAGTAAAAGGTGAAGCCATGCTCACAGCAAATATTTTTATGTTCAAGTCTAAGCCAGTTCATGTGGTAAACAGTGTGAGGAGAACATAATTAACATTCTTGGTTAAGGTCTGAGTCATTGTCCTGGGAAGGAAGATGGTATATGTGGCAAGATGTTTATGCAAGTAGTTTTGAAAAGTTTAAAAGACTAAGAAGTGATATCAAAAGGAGGAAAAAGCAATATTTCAGTGGTTAGCAGGGTTTGAAAATGAATTTGTGTACAGCACAGCCCCATGTGGCTTACTGAATAGTGAACATCTGAAGAATGATATTAACACTCTCCCATATATATTAACCAAATAGCCTAACAAGTGCAAATTTATAACTGAAATAGCTAAAACCATACTAAGGTGTGAAGCAAACAAGCATCTCATTTTAAAATAATTTTGTGATTTTTAGAGACAATCAAGGCCTAGTTCCAGCCCTGCAATCTGAAAGGGCTGGAACCCCTTAGATGTGGCTTATACCCTTCCATATTAGAGAAAACAAAAACCTAAAATATAATTTAAAACAAAGAGGCCATCTTTTCTCCTCACATGTAATTCATCAACCTCATTTCATATTATTTGCAAATGGTTTCACTTTTCTTTAAAGACAAATTGCATTTAAGGTCAACTTGAGATATCATGAACCAAGTGAGAAGTATTTCCTAACAATTCTGTATTTTTTGTTCTCCAAATAATTTTTAAAAAATATTTCTTGGGGGACTTCCCTGGTGGTGCAGTGGTTGGGAATCCGCCTGCCAATGCAGGGGACACGGGTTCAATCCCTGGTCCGGGAGGATCCTGCATGCCGCGGAGCAACTAGGCCTGTGCGCCACAGCTGAGCCTGCGCTCTAGAGCCTGTGTGCCTCAACTACTGAGCCTGTGTGCTGCAACTACTGAAGCCCGCGCACCTAGAGCCCGTGCTCTGCAACAAGAGAAGCCACTGCAATGAGAAGTGCGCACACCACAACGAAGAGTAGCCCCTGCTCGCCGCAACTAGCGAAAGCCCACAGGCAGCAACGAAGACCCAATGCAGCCAAAAATAAATAAATAAATTAATTAATTTTTTTTAACTTTATGAAATAAAGTTTTTTTAATTAAAAAAAAGACTTCTCTCTGGAAAACCACACTGAGGATAAATATGTAGAAAGCTTGGTACAATCCAAACCAAAACAGAGGGATCCTGACTCTCTACAAATTTATTCCACTAAATGACATTTGTCACTTGTTATCCAGAAATAATTTTTAATCATGTCCCTTTGTGGTCATTGAATTGTCCAAGATAAAGTGATTGGCTTACTTTCTGTATCTTTATGATGAATATTTTTGACAGAATCATAATGAGAAATCCGATACTGGGTAATGCTTTTCTATTTGTAGTACAGGATTTCCAATCAATTTCCAAAAAACAAATTCCTTATCAAATAATGCAAATAGTTCTACCATTTCACTCGTTGTACCTGTAAGTAAAAAGCATCATTTTGATTTGTAGCCCAAATATCAGTGCTACAAAATCGGGCTTTTCTCATGGGGAAGAGAAGGGCAATTTGGATAATTAGACTTGAATATTACCCTGGCTTGGCCCCTTGGTAGCTGTGTGAACTTGACCCAAACAGTTACCTCTGTGAGCCTTCTCTGTATGATGCCCACATCGTGGGGAATTTGTGAGGAGTGAAAAAAATCACACTTGTGGAAGGCTCACACTGGCTATGCCTGAGCTGAGTCATCGTAGATATGGTTTGCTTGGCTTATACCAAATGAAATTTTCAAAATTTGTTGACAACATTTAAAAATTGGACAATTCAGATTTCTGACTTTCTGTTTTTACTGCAAAACTTACAACTGGCTGTAACAGTATTGGCTTAGACACATCCTGAACTATCACCATTGTCTTCATCCATCCTGCCCAGTCGATTTGTACTTGTAATCCCCATTATAAAAAAAGTTTGGGGCTTCCCTGGTGGCGCAGTGGTTGAGAATCCGCCTGCCGATGCAGGGGACACGGGTTCGTGCCCTGATCTGGGAAGATCCCACATGCCGTGGAGCGGTTGGGCCCGTGAGCCATGGCTGCTGAGCCTGCGTGTCCGGAGCCTGTGCTCCGCAACGGGAGAGGCCACAACAGTGAGAGGCCCGCGTACCGCAAAAAAAAAAAAAAAAAAAAAAAAAAAGTTTGTTGACTTGATTACCTTGGTGACATCTTGTTAAAGGAAATTTTCTTAGACAAAGTGATTCTGAGCACAAATCAAAAGTCAGTGCTCATCAACAGGGAACTAGAGACTATTCAAAAAAAGGAGAGGAAATGGATCTAGATAATATCTAGTGTATCTAGATGATAGAAAGTTTATCCCAGTAACTGGACAGTTAAACACAGATCCTGGTTTATTTCACAAAACTGTGAAACTACCGTCTCTTTTACAATGGACATGGATGAATATTTAGGACATGGGTGTTTGGATCCATCCACAGATATGAATGAACCATTAATCAGAAGAAATACTTAATCTGTGTGAGAAGTAATGGTAAGTCAATTTATCTGTGGCCAGTAATTAGTAATAGCAAGCAGCAAGGATTTATCCCTGACACAGTGAGTGAGCATGTGAGGGCCAAGTGGCATTAAATAAAGCTCAGCTGACAACAGCATGGGGCCCTGATTCTTCTCAACCAGCTATCAGATTTTTCTTAAGCAGCCAATTAAAGATGCTGAGCCTAGTTTGATTCTCAGTTTAGATTCAAATGTGTTTTTTGTTTGTTTGTTTGTTTGTTTTTGCGGTACGCGGGCCTCTCACTGTTGTGGCCTCTCCCGTTGCGGAGCACAGGCTCCGGACGCGCAGGCTCAGCAGCCATGTCTCATGGGCCTAGCCGCTCCACGGTATGTGGGATCTTCCCGGACCGGGGCACGAACCTGCGTCCCCTGCATCGGCAGGCGGACTCTCAACCACTGCGCCACCAGGGATGCCCTCAAATGTTATTTTTTAACACCTCCTATCACCCCAGAGATCCATTTATATTTCTACTTTTTTCATATGTTTATTAAAGTTATTATTATTCAGAAAAGTGCACAAATAAGTATAGAATTCTCGAATACACTCATGTAACCAGTACCTGGATTAAAAGACAGGTTACTTGTACTGTCTTAGAAGCCCTGCTACCTCTGTGTTCCCCTTCAGACAACATCCACCCATCCCCTGCCAGGGTAACAGCTATCATGACTTTTAACACTTTTAATTGCTTATGCTTGTTTTTGAACTTCATATATAGAATCATAAAATATGTGCTTTTTTATGTCTTGTTTCCCTCACATATCATTATGTTTATAAGATTCAACCGTATTTTCAAGTGTAGTTGGAAGTCTTCTGTTTACATTGGTGAATAGTACTTCACTGTGTAAAAGTGCCATCATTTATTTGTATATCCTGATGTTAATAGACATTTGGGTAGTTTCCAGTGTAGAGCTCTTATTAAGTTTCTATAAATATTCTTGGAATTGCTTTTGGTGTACAGCTGAATGCTGCATATCTATTGAGTTTCCTGTATTCCGGAGGTCCACTCTGAGAGATTCCCCAGATGCTAGAGTTACGGATCCAATCACAGGGGCTGCCCTGATAATCCTGTTTGAGGCAGAGCTTGGCCTGGGCTTCACGCATCCTTCCCTCCAGTTGTACTCCTGTTCTTCTGAGCCCCCACCCCCACCTCCCGCCGCTCAGGCCCTCTTCACTGTCTTCATCTCTGTCATCTGACTTGTATGACCTCTCTCATCAGACTGCCTCTTGGCTCTGATGGACTGATGCCATTCCTTGGGTCCAGATTACTCCTGCTCTTGTCTTGCCCTTCTTGTCTCTCCTGCCTGTGTTTACCATCTTTAGCTAAAGCACTCCTGTGCAGTCAGTGGTCCCCTACACAGTTCTTTAGTCTTCGACGTGCTGGAAGAACTTGCCCATCCAAACAATTGTGGGTCATGTCACAGCCATATGGGAGACTGGAGAGCAAAGAGGCTAAGAGCACAGGCTGGGAAGCTGGACTTCCTGGGTGCAAATTCTGGTTGCCATTTACCAGTTGTGTAATGGCACGTTTTCTCTGCACCTCAAATTTTCATACTGGGACAGTCTGAGAACTTTTTTTTTTTAATTGGAATATAATTGCTTTACGATGTTGTGTTAGTTTCTGCTGTACAATGAAGTGAGTCGGCTATATATATACATTTATCCCCTCCCTCGTGGACCTCCCTCCCCCCCATCCCACCCATCTAGGTCGTCACAGAGCACCAAACTGAGCTCCCTGTGCTATACAGCAGGTTCCCACTAGCTATCTATTTTACACATGGTAGCGTATTTATGTCAAACCTAATCTCCCATTTCATCCCACGCTCCCCTTCCCCTGCTGTATCCACATGTCTGTTCTCTACATCTGCATTTCTATTCCTGTCCTGCAAATAGGTTCATCTGTACCACTTTCCTAGATTCCACATATATGCGTTAATATACAATATTTGTTTTTCTCTTTCTGACTTACTTCACTCTGTGTGACAGACTGTAGGTCCATCCACATCTCTATAATTGACCCAATTTCATTTCTTTTTATGGCTGAGTAATATTCCATTATATATATGTACCACATCTTCTTTATCCATTTATCTGTTGATGGACATTTAGGTTGTTTCCATGTCCCGGCTATTGTAAATAGTGCTGCAGTGAATATTGGTGTACATGTGTCTTTTTGAATTATGGTTTTCTCAGGGTATATGCCCAGTAGTGGGATTGCTGGGTCATATGGTATTTCTATTTTTAGTTTTTTAAGGAATCTCTATACTGTTCTCCACAGTGGCTGTAATCAATTTACATTCCCACCAACAGTGCAAGAGGGTTGCCTTTTCTCCATATCCTCTCCAGCATTTGTTGTTTGTAGATTTTCTGATGGTGCCCATTCTAACTGGTGTGAGGTGATACCTCATTGTAGTTTTGATTTGCATTTCTCTAATAATTAGTGATGTTGAGCATCTTTTCATGTGCCTCTTGGCCATCTGTATGTCTTCTTTGGAGAAATGTCTCTTTAGGTCTTCTGCTCATTTTTTGATTGTGTTGTTTGTTTTTTGATATTGAGCTGCATGAGCTGTTTGTATATTTTGGAGATTAATCCTTTGTCCGTTTCTTCATTTGCAAATACTTCCTCCCATTCTGATGGTTGTCTTTTCGTCTTGTTTATGGTTTCCTTTGCTGTGCAAAAGCTTTTAAGTTTAATTAGGTCCCATTTGCTTATTTTTGTTTTTATTACTCTAGGAGGTGGGTCATAAAATACCTTGCTGTGACTTATGTCAACAAGTGTTTTTCCTATATTTTCCTCTAAGAGTTTTATAGTGTCCGGTCTTACATTTAGATCTTTAATCTATTTTGAGTTTATTTTTGTGTATGGTGTTAGGGAGTGCTCTAATTTCATTCTTTTATACGTAGTTGTCCAGTTTTCTCAGCACCACTTATTGAAGACACTGTCTTTTCTCCACTGTATATTGTTGCCTCCTTTGTCATAGATTAGGTGACCATAGGTGTGTGGGTTTATCTCTGGGCTTTCTATCCTGTACCATTGATCTATATTTCTGTTTTTTTGCCAGTACCATACTGTCTTGATTCCTGTAGCTTTGTAGTATAGTCTGAAGTCAGGGAGCTTCATTCCTCCAGCTCTGTTTTTCTTTCTCAAGATTGCTTTGGCTATTTGGGGTCTTTTTTGTCTCCATACAGATTTTAAGATTTTTTGTTCTAGTTCTGTGAAAAATGCCATTGGTAATTTGATAGGGATTGCTTTGAATATGTAGATTGTTTTGTATAGTCATTTTCACAATATTGATTCTTCCAGTGCAGGAGCATGGTATGTCTCTCTATCTGTTTGTGTCATCTTTGATTTCTTTCATCAGTGTGTTATGGTTTTCTGAGTACAGGTATTTTGCCTCCTTAGGTAGGTTTATTCCTAGATATTTTACTCTTTTCATTGCAATGGTAAATGGGATTGTTTCCTTAATTTCTGTTTCTGATCTTTCGTTGTTAGTGTATAGGAATGCAAGAGATTTCTGTGCATTAATTTTGTTTCCTGCAACCTTACCAAATACATTGATTAGTTATAGTAGTTTTCTGGTGGCATCTTTAGGATTTTCTATGTATAGTATCATGTCATCTGCAAACAGTGACAGTTTTACTTCTTCTTTTCCAATTTGTATTCCTTTTATTTCTTTTCCTTCTCTGATTGCTGTGGCTAGGACTTCCAATACTATGTTGAATAATTGTGGCAAGAGTGGACATCCTTGTCTTGTTCCTGATCATAGAGGAAATGCTTTCAGTTTTTTTACCATTATGCCCTTTATGCCCACTTTCTGGAGAGTTTTTATCATAAATTCATGTTGAATTTTGTCAGAAGCTTTTTCTGCATCTATTGAGATGATCATATGGTTTTTATTCTTCAATTTGTTCATATGGCGTATCACATTGATTGATTTGCATGTATTGAAGAATCCTTGCATCCCTGGGATAAATCCCACTTGATCATGGTGAATGATCTTTTTAATGTGCTGTTGGAATCTGTTTGCTAGTATTTTGTTGAGGATTTTTGCATCTCTCTTCATCAGTGATATTAGTCTGTGATTTTCTTTTTTGTTATATCTTTGTCTCATTTTGGTATCAGGGTGATGGTGGCCACATAGAATGAGTTTGGGAATATTCCTCCCTCTGCAATTTTTTGGAAGAGTTTGAGAAGGATAAGTGTTAACTCTTCTCTAAATGTTTGATAGAATTCACCTGTGAAGCCGTCTGGTCCTGGTCTTTTGTTTGTTGGACGATTTTTAATTACAGTTTCAATTTCATTACCTGTAACGGGTGTAACTGTGCTGTTTATATTTTCTAATTCTTCGTGGTTCAGTCTTGGAAAGTTGTACCTTTCCAAAAATTTGTTAATTTCTTCCAGGTTGTCCATTTTATTGACATATTGTTGCTTGTAGTAGTCTCTTATGATCCTTTGTATTTCTGTGGTGTCGTTGTAATTTCTCCTTTATCATTTCTTTTTTTTTTCTTAATTTATTTCTGGCTCTGTTGGGTCTTCGTTGCTGCACACAGGCTTTCTCTAGTTGTGCTGAGCAGGGGCTACTCTTTGTTGCGGTGCATGGGCTTCTCATTGCAGTGGCTTCTCGTTGTGGAGCACCGGCTTTTGGCACGCTGGCTTCAGTAGTTGCAGCCTGCTGGCCCTAGAGCACACGGGCTTCAGTAGTTGTGGTGTGTGGGCTCAGTAATCGCAGCGCGTGGGCTCTAGAGCACGCGGGCTTCAGTATTCATGGCACGCAGGCTCAGTAGTTGTGGCTCATGGGCTCTAGAGCACAGGCTAAGTAGTTGTGGCGTATGGGCTTAGTTGCTTTTTGGCATGTGGGATCTTCCCAGATCAGGATTCGAACCTGTGTCCCCTGCGTTGGCAGGTGGATTCTTAACCACTGCACTACCAGGGATGTCCTGCCTTTTTCATTTCTAATTTTATTGATTTGAGTCCTCTCCCTTCTTTTCCTTGATAAGTCTGGCTAAAGGTTTATCAGTTTTGTTTATCTTCTCAAAGAACCAAGTTTTAGTTTTATTGATCTTTGCTTTTGTTTTCTTCATTTGTATTTCATTTATTTTTGCTCTGATCTTTATGATATCTTACCTTTTACTAACTTTGGGTTTTCTTTGTTCTTCTTTCTCGAGTTGCTTTAGGTGTAAAGTTATATTGTTTATTTTAGATTTTTCTTGTTTCTTGAGGTGAGATTGAATTGCTGTAAACTTCCCTCATAGAACTGCTTTTGCTGCATCCCATAGGTGTTGGGCCATGGTGTTTTACTTGTCATTTGTTTCTAGGTATTTTTTAATTTCCTCTTTGATTTCTTCAGTGATCTCTGGTTATTTAGCAGTGCACTGTTTAGCCTCCATGTGTGTGTGTTTTTTACAGTTTTTTTTGCATAATTGATTTCTAATCTCATAACGTTGTGGTTGGGAAAGGTGCTTGATATGATTTCAATTTTCTTAAATTTACCAAGGCTTGATTTGTGACCCAAGATGTGATCCATCCTGGAGAGTGTTCTGTGTGCACTTGAGAAGAAAGTGTATTCTGCTTTTGGGTGGAATGTCCTATAAATATCAATTGAATCTGTCTTGTCTACTGTGTCATTTAAAGCTTTTATTTCCTTATTTATTTTCTGTCTGGATGATCTGTCCATTGGGGTAAGCGGTGTGTTAAAGTCCCCCACTATTACTGTGTTACTGTCAATTTCCCCTTTTATGGCTGTTAGCATTTGCCTTATGTATTGAGGTGCTCTTGTGTTGGGTGCATAAATATTTATAATTGCTATGTTTTCTTCTTGGATTGATCCCTTGATCATTATGTAGTGTCCTTCCTTATATCTTGTAACAGTCTTTATTTTGAAGTCTGTTTTATCTGATATGAGTACTGCTACTTCAGCTTTCTTTTGATTTCCATTTGCATGGAATATCTTTTTCCATCCCCTCACTTTCAGTCTGTATGTGTCCCTAGGTCTGAACTGAGTTTCTTGTAGACCACATATATACAGGTTTTGCATTTGTATCCATTCAGCCAGTCTGTGTCTTTTGGTTGGAGCATTTAATCCATTTACATTCAAGGTGATTATCGATATGTCTTTTCCTATTACCATTTTCTTAATTGACTTGGGTTTGTCTTTGTAGGTCTTTTTCTTCTCTTGTGTTTCCCACCTAGAGAAGTTCCTTTAGCATTTGCTGTAAAGCTGGTTTGGTGGTGCTGAATTCTCTTAGCTTTTGCTTGTCTGTAAAGCTTTTGATTTCTCTGTCAAATCTGAATGAGATCCTTGCTGGGTAGAGTAACCTTGGTTGTAGGTTTTTCCCTTTTATTACTTTAAATATATCCTGCCACTCTCTTCTGCCCTGCAAAGTTTCTGCTGAAAAATCAGCTGATAACCTTATGGGGATTCTCTTGTATGTTATTTGTTGCTTTTCCCTTGCTGCTTTAAATATTTTTTCTTTGAATTTAATTTTTGTTAGTTTGATTAGTATCTGTCTTGGTGTGTTTCTCCTAGGGTTTATCCTGTGTGGGACACTCTGCACTTCCTGGACTTGGATCGCTATTTCTGGCAGGGGGCGGCGTTTAGCGTGGGAAGCAGGGCCTAGCCTCAGGACCCACATGGCTGGAAAAGGCCTTGAGGGATGGGGCCTAGTTGGGGGTGGGGTTTAGGTGTGGCTGGCAAAGGCAGCATGGCCAGAGGGGGGCCTTGGAGTGCGGAGTACAGAGGTAAGGCCCTGGGTGGGGTTGTGGGGGCAGGGCTTAGGCTCAGTGTAGGCAGCTGTAGGGAGCCTCAGAGGGTGGAGGATTAGGCCTAGGACCTCAGCAGGCTCTCCAGGGTTCCCAGGTGGGCAGGGGAAATGCTGGCTGTGTTCCCTTCCAACCATCTGCTCTCCCGAGGTCCCCGCTGATCCCCTAACCATGGGTGGGCCACTCCGGGTGTGGGAACCCCTCCCCTACCCCAGCTGCCCCTCAGGGGCACTGGTCCCATCTGTCTGGCCTCTACTTTTCCTCCCCGCTCCCTGCCTCCCACTCCCTCAGGCCCCGTGCGGCAGGAGGGAGCCTCGGTAGGCAGGGGATCAGGCTCAGAGGCTCCCTGGGCCAAAGTGGGCAGGGGAACCCTGGCCACGTTCTGTTCCAATCCTCCGTTCTCCCAAGGGTCTCCCCCCTGTCCCTGTTGATCCCCTAACTGTGGGTGGGCACCTCCCGGTGGGAACCCCTCCCCTCCCCCAGCCACCTCCAGGGGCACTGGTCTCGTCCCACCTCCACTTCTCCTCCCCCCTCACTCCCCTCCACGTCCTACCTGGTCGCTTGAGGGTTCCTCCCATTCCCTTAGGTGTCCGTGGTCCCCCACCAGTGCCTGGTGGTTGCCCTAGTTGTGAGGAGATGCAAACTCCATGTCCTCCTAGTTCGCCATCTTGACTCCACCCCGTGACACAGTTTGAGAACTTCTATCCAATAATGCTTGTAATAAACTTTTCTCTAACCTACTTTTATCCTTGTTGGCCCTTTCTTGTCTTTCTGGTTGTTGTTTGTTGATAACTCTTCCTTTGTTTGCTTCCCTGGTGCTGTGTTCACCTCATTTCTTTCTACAAGCATACCTCAGTTATCATCACCTGCAGAACAATGATTCTTTCTAAGACTTGTAAACCAAAACAGCATCTGTCTTGTGAACAATAACATGCCACACCATGCACTTCTCAATTTAAGGCACGTTGGCTATATTAGTTTCCTGTTGCTGCTGTAGCAAATTCCCACAAATGTGATGGCTTAAAACTATGTAATTTATGATCTGATAGTTTGGGAGGTAAGATATTCAAAATAAGTCCTCTGGCCCTGAAATCAAGGTGTCAGCAGGGGTGTATTCCTTCTGGAATCTCTTGGGAGGAATCTATTTCCTTGCCTTTTCCAGCTTTTAGAGGCATCCTGTATTCTTCGGCTTGTGATCTTTCCCTTCATCTTCAAATGTTCATCATTCTAACCTCTACTTTGGCCATTAAGTCTCCTCTCTATGACCCTGATACTCTTGACTCCCTCTTATAAGGACCCATGTGATTACATTAGCCCCACCTGAATCATGCAGGGTAATCTCACATGTTATGTTTTTAACTTAATCATGTAGGCAAAGTCCTATTCACAGGTTTTGGAGACTAGAACATGACATCTTTGGGGGACCATTCTTCAGTCTATTATGCTGGCCAAACCATTTGCTTTACTTCCCTAAGGCCGTCTCTGTGTGCAAATGATTTGCTTTCCAAAGGGCCAAAAATCAGAAACCGTGATAGTATTCCAATGAATAAAGTGCTTGCAAGGTACTAAAATTTTAACTACTGCTACACTCTGACAGGTAAATATCAGGAGAATGTGGGTTAGCTCCAGGCCTGGCTGTGCCAACCACTCGAATAATACCAAGGATGCCCAGATGATAAGCCATCAACCAACAAGCACCTAATTATATTTGTAATAGATCCAGCATGTAGGAATGCATCTAAGTAAGGATTTCATCATAATTGCTCTTATAATCTTCCTTCAGTCAGCCCTGAACAAGTCCCCAGGGCTGCATGAGATGGGCCTGTGTCTTTTTGTTCCAACCTGTTTACTATATAGGATCGTAACTCTTAGGAACATGACTCAGGACACCTGACTGCCCTCAGAGACCAGGGTGAGGTCTTCTCCCGTTTTCCCATTTGTGCTGTCTGCTCCCTTCCAGATTTTAAACCATCTTTTTGACTGCAGCACCAAAAAAGAAAAATACATTTAATTCCTTCCTAAATTCATCTCTGCCTCATCTAAGACTAGGCTTCTGCTTGGTTCCTACTATTCAGTAAAGCTCCAGACAATCCCTGAGGTCCTTGACCTGACCCAGGTACTGGATGGATATCTGGTGGCCTCCAGGGAATGCATTATCATAGATAAAGTATCCAACAAATTCATTAATTATTGGAATATGGGCTGTGGACACACAGTAGCCTCTTGCTCCATTTTTCTCCTTGGACTTATTTGCTGCCCAAGCATACAAATTTTCTCTGAATTTGTGGAGACAATTTTTTTTCAGGCTCTTACACAGAGAAGCCATTCTCATGGAAAATGGTGCTAGGTTATGGATAGTAACCTGGTTCTGGGTTTGGAGTTTGAGACATGCAATTGGGATGTAAGAGAACATGAAGAAATGGCAGTTATTGTTCATGACAGGGACTGTGCTTCTGACCCATGACTTAGATATGAAACAAGTCCAAGGAGGTCATAGCAATACATTATTTGAATTACAAATGGCTTGTTTAACTAAGGAAGTCTGGGAAGCAACAAAATACCTCTTTCTGCCATAGGCCAACCAGCTTATCTACATGGACAAAAACAAAATAGAAAGACTTCAGCAGTTAATAAGATAATTCAGTTGCAAAACTTGATGATCAAAACTTTTAAAAATATGCATAGATACAGAGAACAGATTGGTAGTTGCCAGAGGTGGGGTGGGGAGTGGACAAAACAGATGAAGGGGGAAAAATGTACAAACCTCCAGTTATAAATTAAATGTCATTGGATGTAATGCACAGCACAGTGACTTTAGTTAATAAAACTGTAGTGTGTATTTGAAAGTTGCTAAGAGAGGCGATCTTAAAAATTCTCACCACAGGGGCTTCCGTGGTGGCGCAGTGGTTGGGAGTCCGCCTGCCGATGCAGGGAACAGGGGTTCGTTCCCCGGTCCGGGAAGATCCCACATGCCGCAGAGTGGCTGGGCCCGTGAGCCATGGCCGCTGAGCCTGCACGTCTGGAGCCTGTGCTCCACAACGGGAGAGGCCACAAAAGTGAGAGGCCCGCATACCGCAAAAAAAAAAAAAAAAAAATTCTCACCACAAGAAAAAAATTTGTAACTATGGACGGTGATAGATATTAACTAGACTTATTGTGGTGATCATTTCACTATATATAAATATATATAACTATGGAATCATCATGTCGTTTAACTGAAACTAATATGTCAATTATATCTCAATTTTTTTAAACTTTGATTTTTTTAGATTTGTTTTTCTGCTCTTTCCTATTCAGAATAATTGTTGTGAAGTTTGAGGTCTGGGCAGCTCCATAATAAGAACGATATGGGGGTACTTGTTAAAAATGCAGACTCTTGGCTCATGACACACCTCTGGGGGCAGGTTCTGGCAATCTTAGGTTATCCTGATGCAAACTGAAGCTTGAGACTCGTTGGTTTAGGGGAAGGTGTATAGTTATGAAGGTGGACAACTGAGTTTGAACTTTTTATTAAATGATGATTTCCTCACTTGTAGTTTCAATGAAATATTTGCGAAATGCCTACACAAAAGACAGCTGTTAAATAATGGTACAGTTTCCACTTCAGGTAAAAGCTTTGATGGCAACAGTTTGTGTCAGCATCGCAGATTATTTTCCCAGTTTGAAATGCCCTCACTAATTCTCTGCGAACATATCAAATCAAGCTACTTGTTTCTACTGAATGTGTACCCTGTAGGTGGTATGTGATAACCACTATGGGAATTATAAAATAAGATAATTTTTTTAACATCTTTATTGGAATATAATTGCTTTACAATGGTGTGTTAGTTTCAGCTTTATAACAAAGTGAATCAGTTATACATATGTTCCCATATCTCTTCCCTCTTGCGTCTCCCTCCCTCCCACCCTCCCTATCCCACCCCTCCAGTCGGTCACAAAGCAACGAGCTGATCTCCCTGTGCTATGTGGCTGCTTCCCACTAGCTATCTACCTTACATTTGGTAGTGTATATATGTGCATGCCACTCTCTCGCTTTGTCACAACTTACCCTTCCCTGTCCCCATATCCTCAAGTCCATTCTCTAGTAGATCTGTGTATTTATTCCTGTCTTACCCCTAGGTTCTTCATGACATTTTTTTTATTATTCTTAAATTCCATATATATGTGTTAGCATACGGTATTTGTCTTTCTCTTTCTGACTTACTTCACTCTGTATGACAGACTCTAGGTCTATCCACCTCATTACAAAGAGCTCAATTCCATTTCTTTTTATGGCTGAGTAATATTCCATTGTATATATGTGCCACATCTTCTTTATCCATTCATCCGATGACGGACACTTAGGTTTTTTCCATCTCCGCATAAGATAATTTAAAAAGCACTTTATTATAATTCATTATTATTTATACAGTACTACCATTAATGATAACAGTAACGTTAATAATGGTATCTATTTGCCTGTAGACTAATCATCGTCTATCTTTATCTTATTTAGTTCTGTCAAGCCCAGGAGTTATCAACATTTTATGTTTATCGATATCAACATTTTATGAGGAAATTAAATCTAAAGGATTGCAACTAAACTTGTAAATGTCACATAACTGGTAATTCATGGAACTGATATTGAAATCCAGTATATCTGCCTCTAGAGTCTACAGTGTAAAGCAGTGCCTTATACTGTTTCCAGAAAAATTTCCACTTTGGGGTCTGCACGACAAATATTAAGTCTCTACCCTTGGCCAGGGCAGTTTTAGGAACAATAGTGCTGGTGGTCAAATAATGAGGACCCAAAGTAGCCTGAGGCCACATGCTTTGGAACGGAGAATGGTATATTTGATAGTGATGAAGCCAAACCTATAGTTATGATGTCTTTATAATATGTCAAGTTGAAAGCTTGAGGTAAGGACAGAAATAGGAGCAAAGACGAGATCAGAAGTCAGGAGGATAAAAATAACAATAGGGTGGTAGTCAGATGTGAGGGATGGGTGAGTGAGTGCTAAGGGCTCAGATCAGAGGCTGTGCTGGAGGGAAAGTGCGGAAGGGAGTGGAAGGGAATAGCCCTGGGCTGGACCATTGGGCCCACGTAACTGATGAAAAATCTTGAGCTTCAGAGCTATTACGGAAAAAGGATGGTTCTATTTGGGCGTTTACTGGTTCTCACTGTACTTGCTGGGGTGATAAAAGGTGAAGAGAGATCTTTTTTGAAAACCCTGATTATTCTCAAATTGTATCTTTCTTTCTCATTTTAAATCTTCCTTCTTTTATAATGATCCTTTGAGCATGAATGTCCTGCAGTTTGGAGGGCTCTCTCCATATAACTGAAATTAGAAACAAGCCAGTTTGGAAAAATTTATTAAGTATGGCAAATAGCGAATCCATCTGCACGTAAGTGATTGTACTATGCAGGGAGACAAAGCCCAGTTCATGAAGGCCGCATTTGAAAAGTGAAGACAATTAGCAAACTTGCCACTGTTCACATTACCAACAAATATGTTATTCAGTAGATTATCAGCTGAAAATTAAACAGCTCTGTGTCTGTTCTGCTGCAAATGCATATGGAGCAGTTGGAAGTGATGGATAACTCAGAGTGCTCAGGGCCTGGGATCTGCCTCAGGAGGCGTGGCCAAAGGCACATCTTAGGTCATCAGTGAGCGTCAGGTTGATTGCCAATAAAAAGCATCACTGGAAATAAAGAAGGATAAAATGAATTTTTCCTGGGTTATATAAGTAGTGCAAAACGAGTAAAAAGGACACGATATGGAAATGGCACATATCCAGATGCAGAAAAATAGAGATTTGTAGAGCTTATACCCAGTAGCTTATTCCAAATTACTTGCCACTTTTATGCAAAGATTTAAGAATTTGTCTTTACATCTTAAACCTGTACACAAGCAGGTAGAGAATCCAATAACAAATAGAAACAACAACGATGTTGGACCTGAAAAGGGGACTTCATCCACTCTGCTTTCTTGGCTTGGAAAAACCCCCTCCTTGCTTTACCCCAACTGTGTCCACTGGGCGCTCGCTCTCCATTTAGATGTCTCTTCCTCCAGGAAGGCTTCTGGACTCTAAGCATTGATGGGTTCTTCTGTCATTTATAACCCATGTAATTATATACTTATGGATATATATAATGTATATATAGGTAATATAAACATAAGTTGGGCTTATCTCCCTCCCACTAGACCATGTGAGGCAGGCAGCCCCAGGGGCTCCTGCAATGAGTTTGGGTCTGTCTGTCACTACCTCGCTCTTTAACACTCAGTGCAGAACCTGGAATATAGGAGCTGCTCCAGAAACATCTGATGAACGTGGGAATGAAACCAGGTCATTCCCCTCTTATCAACTGAAGAAGATGCAGTAAGAAGTCAAGTGCTTTAACCGAAGACAGTAGGAAAGACTCAGAGCTGATAAAGGAACATAAGTACACATTATTAAGAAAAGAGTAAAAGGAAATCAACTAACAGGATAATGTGTTGGTGCCATTAGTGCTTTTCCCATTGTGCAAAACTCGTCAGCTCGCTCAGTGACACCGCTGCCGCCAATGGCTGCTGCCACACATGTCACCCTGGGTCAGGGGACCATCTTGAGAGAGACTCTGTCCTTGCTCCAGCCATTCCTCAGTGTGGAGGGACAGAGGAAACTGTCCACAGCTCCCGGGCTTGCTGAGGTCCAGCAGGGCTCCTCTGAGCCCAGAGCCTCCTCCTCGTCTTCCAGGGATACTGTTTTCCTCCCCTGGAGCTTACAAATATGCTCTAGATTTCAGGCAGGTCAGTTTGAAAATTGTTTAAATATAACCACACTAACATCTAAAAATAATACATCTAAAGCTGGGCAATATTGGAATGACTGAAAGGAAGTAGAAACATGAGACTTAAGAGCACAGAATGGCTTGGGGACATCACATTATGCATCTGATATCTGGCCCTTGGGTTGCCTGCTTGACTGTGTGACTGGATCTAGGAATTTACATTTACATTTCATGGTTTCGAACCATTACAGCTTTTATTTTCTCTAACTTACCTCCCATGAATTGAATTACTAGAAGACTTGGCATTTGATTTAGAAAAATGTAAACTAACAACTTTGTGGTAGTTTTTTAAAACTGTCTGCAATGTTTTTCACTCTTCTCTCATCAAGAATTAGGATGCATGTTCCCTCTCCTTAAATCTAACCGCCATGGCTGGGTCTCTTAACCTCGGCACTGTTGATGTTTTGGGCCACAGAGTCTTTGCTGTACAGGTGCTGCCCTGTGCATTGCTGAATATTGAGCAGCATCCCTGGGCTGGAGCTGCCCAGTCCCAGTCGTGCAAACCAAAAGTATATTCAGACATTGCCGAACGTTCTCTGGGGGCAAATGCGGCCCTGGTTTGAGAACAACTGCAATGGCAGAAATAAGGTTATGGGACTTCTGAAGCCAGGCCATAAAAGGCCACGAAGTATTCTGGTTCTCTTGGGACACTCATTCTGGGAGAAGCCAACCACGATGGAAATCCAACTTCCCTGAAGCTGCCATTCTGGAGAGGCTACGTGTATACATTGTAGGTGACAACCCCAGCTGAGCCCAGGTGACCGCCCTGGCTGAGCCCTACCCAAAATCTTGGCCCCAAAATCTGTGAAATAAGAAGACTGTTGTTGTATTACCTACGTTTGGTGTGGCATGTTAATCAGCAGTGGTAATTGAAACAGAATCACTGGAAAATGGGAGGAATATAGTTTACTACAGAAACAGGCTTTCCTTCAGTTCAGCATGTTGCTTATCAGAGGAGTAGCAGGTACACAAGCACCCACAGCCTGAATTCTCCTCTCATTCATCTGGGCGTGCGCTCATGGTATGCTGAGAAAATAAGAATTGGCATCCCAAGTTTGTTCTACTCCTTTTTTTTTTCTCAAGAGAAAATATTTTAAAGATACAAGAGTTAAAGAAAACATCTGGTTTATGGGAAAATTATAAGAACATGCTTCTCCCTCCCCCTTCCACTCCCACAGGGGAGCATCAGCAATTCTCAGACCTTAGCAACAGAATCAATAACAACAGCTAACAAGATTACTCCCTGGAGAGGGCGGGCAGTGTCGGCTCGGACTTTATTAAGAACGAACAACACGTGTGAAAGGATGGAGTCCTGCAAGGACGCAGGAATTGGGAGAATGCAGGAAGGAGGTCAAGGCAGCTCACAAATATGCTGAATTGAAGGAATTAGGATCACACCCCGAAATGGCAAGAAAATGAATGTTTGCTTTTTCTGGCTTATTATTTGCTTAGTGATACTTCAGCATTTCTAAAAGATAAATGCCTTGGCTGGGCTTCTATCCATCTCTCTGCTCTATTTAATTTTACAGAGAGGAATGCTCAGATGTTAACATATTTGTTCTCTTTTCACTTATGATTGACTTCATTTTCTACACAAAATGGAATGACCCACCAAGGTAAGATTTGAAGCCCAGAAATTACTCCATGTTTATCTGGCACGGATTCTGTGATAAGTTCTTGGCAGATTTTCATTATTTTACGAAACACCCCTGGGAGGTGTTTTGAAACCAAATGATTCGTCCCCGTTCACCTTGCTCAGGAAGGTCAGGATATAAAATTTAGAACCTCAGACCTTCCACACCAGCCCATTTGCCCTTCAGTTTTCCACAGCTGAAGGCAAAGAAGCATCTCATACTGGGACTGGTCATTTACCTGTTTGCCCTGAGGTCCACCTCCTGGCCTTCTTTGGCCTTCCCCGAAGGGGCTGAGCCTGCCTGGCACTGGAGAGGTAGCAGCTGGGAGAAACTTCCCCAGATCTGTGCTTGAGCAGCATCTCCTGCCTGGTCCCGACCCTCCCCTGCAACTCTAGCCCTGGATCCAATTTCAGTCTAGCTCTGCTATGGCCTCTCCCCCTGCTGTACTTCCCACCCTAGGGCTAGTAACAGCTAATATTTCCAATGTTAAATTTCATCTAATAAACAACATGACACAGACTGCATTTTTCTCCCCGGATCCTGACTTCATACAGGGCGGATGTAGTTCCAAATGAAGCCCAGCTTGAGACCTAGATATTACATGTGATGATTTCATACATTTGTGTTTTTTCTTTAGAGTGTGTTGATTGACTTTACAGTCCAGGTCAGAAAGCTTTTAGAATAATATGATACAAAATTCTAGAAAAAGCAACACTAATTTGCATAGTGAAAGAAAGCCAACAGTGGATATCTTTGGCCATGAATGAGAGAGGTTAACTGCACAGGGGCAGGCAGGACCTTTTTCATGTGATAGAAATATTCAAAATCATGAGTTTTGTGATGGCCACATAGGGGTATATATTTGTCAAAAGCCATCGAACTGTGTACATAGAATAGGGCATTTTATTGTATGCAAATTACACTAAGGCCCATAACAGCTAATATTGACAAGATCTTGCCTCATCCTTTATTTCTATGGTATTTCCCTAATGATGATTCTTTCCTTCTTCCCTTCTACATTTATTAATACGAATACTGCTCTGCAGAAGAACTATCTCTTCTCCTGTATGTATATATTTATTTATTCCATTATTTATCTACATCAGTTTGGACTCATGGATGTTTATTCCCGAGTTAAAGTCCAATCTTGTTGTTACATTTCTGTTGCTCACACTTTTCCAGTTTGGCCATGAAGTGCTCCATTGGGTGGGCTCCTGTGTTCTTTTACCAAGACTCCCCTGACTTTTTGAGCATCCCCTTACTTTCTGGCACCACATGATGTTTGTGGCTCATTTTATATTTATTTTGGCCCAGCCCTGGAATTAGTCACTTCTCCCAGGAGCCCTGGTTCCTTTCATTTGAATACAGAATCTGGGTGTTAGCTGTTCTCATGGTTACTGGGGCATCATCACTCTGACCTCCAAGCAGGCAGAACTAGTTACTTTATGCATGTATACTAATCCACACTTACGCACATATCTACATGGATTAGAGGAAAACTCTCGAATTCATACTGCTCTCTCTGGTTCTAATGTGATAACCATGTGGTTTATTTTAGGCTTCCCTTTTTCCTTATTTATAAATTCTTTTTCTAACACTAAGAAACCCTGACTCTCATTGTCAATGATCTATTCACTTTTTTGTTCAAGTCTAGTATAAACAGAAAGTAGTCTCACAATTGCTAAACTTAACCACTGTGTAAAAACAAACCCAAAACCTTTTACTAACTGGATTATAATTTTTACAGTTTTTGTTGTTAGCCTACAGTATCCAATCAAGGTACAGTTTTCCAAAGTTCCATGGATAGTTCTTTTTCTACCATACCCGTCAGTGTGGTCATTATTTATTTGTAATACAGTTAGGTTCCTTTGCTAGTGTTTGTATTCCATTTTGAGTTACCCTCATATTCGGAGTGTGTTTAACTATTTGTTTAATTTGGGGTTATGGGAAAGCTGTGTGGTTTCAGAACTATGGTTCTGAGAGTCAGTTATATGGAAAGTTACATTCAAGGAAGTGCCCCCCTTTTCATGCCTGCTGCCCTATCCCCTCATCCCGTTACTCCTAACCCTTTCCCACAGACCCCTGGAGGTAATCAACCTCTTTAGTTTCTAGTTTCTCTCTGCTGACTTCCTTCTTCAGGAACAAAGAAAAATAGAGAATCATTATTAGGCAAATGATCAGATACTGGTATACTATATTCTTTTCTTAAATAAAATGTTAACACACTATGGACAATTTTTGTGGGCTTTGCATTTTTTCACTTAAGAGTATGTCCTGGAAATCAACCCCATATTAGTTCGAGGATATCTTCCTTACCTTACATCTTTTCCATAGCTGCATAGTACTCCATTATGGCACATCTGGTAAATATTTTTCTTTAACTTTCAGCTGCTGTGAAATTTACCTTTTTAGAGCTGGATATATTTGCATCTCTGTAAATATTCTTAAGCTTTGTACGGGGGGCAGTTAAATGTCTTGGAAACAGTTTGGTCCTTTAGACTCTTGACTTCAAGTTTTGCTGGGCAGGGAGACTAAAGGCACAGCTGGGACCAGACCCCCTGGGCATCCACCCAATGCCCTGGGAATCATGAGGTTTTCCACTCTGGTGGGTGGGGACTGGCACCTCCCTAAACCTGCATGGGAGCTGGAAACTCTTACCTCTAATTCTTCCTGTGGTTCTTTCCTGGGTTCTGGTAGTTTCCTCACAAGCACGCACTGACCAGCATTCTACTGTGTGCTCAGGGGAGCCCTCTGCAGGAATCCTGTGCTCTGTCTTTGTGTGGTCACCTCCTCTCCAGTACGCAGTCCCGAAGAGTCTGTCTGCCTCGGTTTTCCGAGTTGCCTATATCCATCCTCTCAACTCAGGGATTCACCAAGCTTCGCCTGGGTTTCCTCTCCCTTCCCAAAGCCTGTAAACTCTCTCTTGGCAATAAGATGAAGCCATTGTATGGCTCACCTCCTTTGTTCCATCTCTCAGGAATCCTCGTCCTTCTTTATCTGATGTCTAATATCTTGAAAACTTTTGTTTCATATTTTGTCCATTTAAAAAAATTTTTTCAGGCAGAAGGTCAAATCTGGTTCCTGTTATTCCATCTTGGCTGAAACTGAATGCCTCTGCTATTAGAAATGGATTCGCTTTGTTTTTCAGTGTCAATTTCCAGTTGTTTATTTCTAATATATATAAATACATAAATATATAAACTATATTAATCTGTGAATTAACCTTTTATTTTGAAAACTTGCTAAATTCAGTTGTAGTAGCTTTTTTTTGTAGATTTTGGGGGCTTTCTATACAGACCATATATTGTCTCTGAATAAAGGCAATCTTCCTTATTCCTTTTGTTTATTTTTCTTGTCTTATCTATGATCTCTAGTACAATAAGGAATAGACATGGCGAGAGAAGATATCCTTGCCTTGTTCTTGATCTTAGAAAGAAGGCATTCAGCATTTTACTGTCAAGTACAATGTTATCTGTAGTTTCTTTTCTTAGATTTTCTTTATCAGGTTGAGCTTCTACTTGTAGTTTCCTGAGATTTTTCATGAGATGAACTTTGTTAAATAATTCTTATTTATCTTTTATGATAATCACTTGAGTTTTCTTTCTTTTTCAGTTAATTTGGTGATTTACACCAGTTGAACTTTTTATAATAGCTTTATTGAGATATAATTCACATACCATTAAAGTTCATCATTTTCAACTATACAATTCAGTGGTACAAACATTACCAAAATCTAATTCTAAAACATTTTCCATTAATTGGTTTTGGAATGTTAATCCAACTTTGCATTCCTGAGAAAAATTCCCTCTGTCATGATACATTATTCTATTTATAAATTAATTCAATATATTAATATTTTCTTAAGAGTATCTGAATTTCTGTTCATGAGGGAAAGTTTGTGGCTTTCTTTTCTTTTACTGTCTTTCCTGGATGTGGTATCTGAGTTATGCTGACCTTGTCAAGTGAGTTTGGAAGTGTTTTTTCCTCCTCTTTTTCTGAAAGAGTGTGTGTGGAAATGATATAATTTTTAAAACTTTGAGAGAATTCAACAGTTAAGTAAGTCATCAGAGCCTGGAATTTCTTTGTGGGAATATTTTAATTACACATTCAATTTCTTTAATAAATCACAGGCTCTTCAGGTATCCAGTCTTTCTTGCGTCAGTTGTGATTATTTGTATTTTTTATTTTAAAAAATATTTATTTATTTATTTGGCTGTGTCAGGTCTTAGTGGTGGCATGTGGGATCTTCGTTGCAGCGTGCAGGATCTTTAGTCGCAGCATGTGGGATCTTTTAGTTGCGGCATGGGGGATCTAGTTCCCTGACCAGGGATCGAACCCCGGGCCCCCTGCATTGGGAGTGCAGAGTCTTAGCCATTAGACCACCAGGGAAGTCCCTATTTGTATTTTTTAAGGAATTTGTGTTTTTAGATTTTGGTTGTCAAATTTGTTGTCATAAAATAATTCCTAATTGTGTTAGTTATTGAATACTGTGTTTTAAAAAATTATCTCAAAACACGTTGGCTTTAAATAATAGCAATAATATATTATTTACACCTCTCGTGGCTTCTGTGGTCCAGGGATTCAGGAGTGGCATGGCTGGTTCTGGTTCAGGGTTTCACCAGGCTGTGGTTGGTTGTGGCTGGTGCAGCAGTCGCATGATGGCACAGCTGGGCTTGGAGGATCTATTGCCCACAAGCTCGCCCTCAGGGCTGACCAGCTGGGGCTGGCTTTTGGTGGGAGGCTTCAGTTACTTTCCAGCTCAGCCTCTTCACAGGGTGGCTCGAGAGTTACCCAGCCTTGCATTTGGCTTCTCTTAGAGAAGTTCAAGGGACTAAGGAGGCAGCTCCAATGCCTTTTTTGGTCCAGCCTTGGAGGTCAAACACTGTCACTGGCACAGTCTGCTGTTGGTCACAGGGAAGCCTTGATTTCATATTTTGTTATGTTTGTTTAAGGAGTGTTAGACTTTTTTCTCAAAGGTAATTGAGTTACTTTAGAATCAGCTTGATCCTTTTGAAGTTTGTTTTCAAGTTTTTTAAAGTTGCTATGGTGAATCTGAAGCTAACATGTGGCCATTTCAATTTGAGTTAGTTAACATTAAATACAATGAAAAATTAACTTCCTCAGTCACACTAGCCATACTCTGAGTACTGGAAAGGCACATGTTGCTTGTGGCTACTGTATTGCATGACACAAATGCAAGGCATTTCCATAATTGCAGTGAGTTCTGTTGGATAGAGCTGACCTAAAGTAGCCTTTACTCTAGGACTAGTTTGGTCCTGTTACTACACCATCACCCTCACCCTTCTTGGGCATCTGTGGAACGCCCTGCACTCATTTAGGACTCTCCCCGCTGGCTCACACCTCTCCCAGCTTGGTTAGATCTCTGGAAATGGGTCAGGTGACAGACCTCCCATCTTTTTTGCCCGGTCTCATGGATTTCAGCCTATATATATATGGCTTGGAATTCAGCCACAGACTCCTGACCCTAACGTAGATCTGGAGCGATTTCTCTGCATAGCTTCCTCCTTTCTAGAATTCTGCTTCCAAATTCCAGCTGCCTCAGCCTCCCTGAACTCTGAGCTCTGTTTCCTTAGCTCAGCCCAAATGCCATGATACACTTGTATTTCCCTACTTTGCACTGTGGCCTGGAATGTGCTTTTAGGCAGAAAGTGGGGTGATTCTAGGGCTTCCGTCGTTAGTTCCCTTATCTCAGAAATCATGACCTGTTTTTTCCCGTTGCCCAATGTTTGAAAGAAGCTTCATGTATATTTTCCAATTTTCTAGTTTTTATGGTGAACAGACAAGTCCAGCCCCACTTCCTCCATTGCGGTCAACAGCAAAAGTTTGTTCCCTTTTGAAGATTATGGTAAAATAATCTATTTATTTTATTTACTCTATTTTTAGATTTTTGGCATGCTGACATAATTTTACCTGGTTTATTTCTCAACTCTCATAGTGTGACTATATAAAAATACTACTATAGGGGCTTCCCTGGTGACGCAGTGGCTTAGAATCTGCCTGCTAATGCAGGGGACACGGGTTCGAGCCCTGGTCTGGGAGGATCCCACATGCCGCAGAGCAACTAAGCCCGTGAGCCACAACTACTGAGCCTGTGCATCTGGAGCCTGTGCTCCGCAACAAGAGAGGCCGCGATAGTGAGAGGCCCGCGCACTGCGGTGAAGAGTGGCCCCCGCTTGCCAGAACTAGAGAAAGCCCTCGCACAGAAACGAAGACCCAACACAGCAAAAATAAATAAATTAATTAATAAACTCCTACCCACAACGTCTAAAAAAAAAAATACTACTATATAAAAATATACTTAACGGTAATTGTTTTTGTTTTATTGGGGTAAAGGTTCTTTCATTTTGAGGACTTTTTAATGTGTGATTTTTTGTTTGTTTGTTTATTTAAGTTTTGGAATTTGTGACATGTTAACCTGTGCCAAACCTAATACATTTTAAAAGGAATTCAGTGAAATCTTTACCTTATGTGCTGGCCATTCATCCCCATCCACCAACCCCCAACCAAGTAACCACTGTTACTTTCTAGAGGTACTTTATGTTTATTCAAGGCAACAAAAATATAGGGTCCTATTTTTCCTTTTTAAATAGAATATCTTAGAGACCTTTCTATATCAGGCAATAATATGGGATGATAGGCAGAAGCATTAAAATGTTTCTAAGAAAAGTGATTTTCAGTCATTTTTCTCCTAAGTTATCCAAGTCATCCCTAAAAGGGGAAAAATGGAACTTTAAAACTTGAAAGATTGTGATAAATTTAGGAAATAATGATAGCATCTTTTAAACTCAGAAGACCATGATAAGTTTGACAAATAGAATGTGTTCTCCCTTCCTCACTTGTGCTGTTGTTTTAAAATGCTGCCAGCTACAGTGATCAGCCACTCAGCAAGGGCAGCAGGGCTCTAAAACAGAGGGCAAGAGTGGATGACCTTTGGAAACCACAGATGTGACCCCTTTTCAGGTGGAAGCATATTTCAAATCAACCTGAACTATTCCCTATGGCATAGGAAGAGGCTATTGAGAAGTGTGGGATGAGGTGGTGAAGGGGGTTTACTGTGTTTAGGGAAAGTGATTGATTATCTAGGGTAGTTAAAATGCAGACACACAAACACACCATACTTTCATGAATTCAGCCTAAGCACAGAGGCATGATTGACACTCTAGAGTCCAGAGGCTCACTCTTTGATTGAGGTAATCAGGAGACCAGAATATGAGTAAAATAATGAAACCTTGTCTTCATGTAGATAGTAAGTTTGAAGGAGGAATTAATTCTATATGATTAGTGTTGGAGTGAAGCAGAAAATTTCAGTAAGAGTAGAATTGATTAATTAATTATGGTATATTCATACAATGGCACACTGTACAGCCACATACCACTATATGGACAAATATCTCAAACACCATGTTCAGTGAAAGAAAGCCAGACATGAAAGAACACAGATTTTTAAATTCCATTTATATGAAGTTCAAAAAATAAGTAAAACTAAACAAGGGTACTAGAAGTTAGGATCATGGCTTTCTGTGGGAAGAAAGATAGGTGTTTTGACTGAAATGCATAAGCAGTGTTTTGGGGGTTATGGGTATATTCTTTTTCTGTATCTGGGTGGTGGTTACACAGGTGTTTGCTTTGAGAAATTCACTGTGTGATTCATTGAACGGCATAATTATGTTTTCTGTACTTTTCTGTATGTGCATTTTATTAACAGACTAACAAGAAAACTTAAAAAAATTGAGTGGTCAAAAATATTCTAACACTTAGTTTTTTTAATCAAAACATGTCTTTTTAATTAAAAATAATGTGTACAATTACCCTAGAGACAATGGGAAGCACTATTAACCACTCCACTAGAACTGTGAGGAATATTCTACACCTTCTTCCCTTAAAAAAGACATTCTGAACAGAATGCCAACTACAAATGGTTTCTGGCTATTGAGTAATTTCAGGTTAATTGTGTAATTTTATACATCTTTAGTGTTATAATGGGAAATCTGATGCCTTTCTCAGAGTAAAACAGTAAGAAATTTATTTAGGATCCTTAGGGGTTTTAGTTTTTGTTTACTGCCCTGTCTCTAGTGCTTAGAACAATGCCTAGAACATAACAGATGCTATGTAGATATCTGTTGGTGACTGGGAGAAATGTTTGGCTCTCTGAGAAGGTGATGATCTTATTAGGGTGTGGCCAACATTCTTACTTCATGTCTATTAAATGCAGCGTTACAATTGTAAATAAGTCTTAGGCTATTTGGTATTTTTGTCTCTCTAGTTGCCTTGGGAACTGAGATGAGGCAGGAAAAATAATACGGCCAAAGGCAAGGGAGTGGGACAGCCTGGGAATGTGTGGGGAAGAGTGAGTAAGGGGCTCCCTTGGCTGAAGGGGGTGGGGGCGGAGTTAATGATGGACCAGGGTAGAAATCACGGAGTTGGGGTAAGATAGACGGGTGATATGGAACATCAACTATGACTACAGCCTTCCATCAGCTCCCCCGGCCTGCGTTTCATAGTACCACTTCATAAGGCCACAGTGAAGGCCATTGAAATGATCTGGCCCCATGGCAGTGTCTATACAGTTTTCCCCAAACCTGCAAAGTTTTCTCTAAAAGGTATCTGGGTATCTAGAGAACATCAATATATCTGGGGAAAGTAGGATCCAATTGCTATTGTGTGGCCAAGCATGAGGCCACACACATGCTTGAAAGCATGGTCCAGTCATTTTTATTCAAAGTGGATCTCCTTTTCACGGGTTGTGGGCGCCCTGGAGCTTCAGCCTTAGCCTGGTCATTACTCCATATGCCAAGGCTTTAGAGGCAGCCCGGCCGAGTGCTGGCTGGCTTGGCACAGCCTTCTCCATGAGTCGCAGCAATGATCAAAAACAACACATAATCATACAGTGCCTCCTGGAATGCCTTGATTGTATGCAACATAAGGAAATGAATTCTGTACGCTTAAGCAAAGGATTTTCAAAATGTAAAGCAAACAGTACAAGCTCACATGGTCTTGCTTCCATCGAGCAGTGCTGAACATGCAGTTACCTTTTGAACAATAGGTATTCGTGGATCAGGCAGCGTGCTCTGAGACAACAGTCCTCTAATTAAATAAAAGGAGAATCAGTGTTTATCCTTGCAGGGCTTGTTGGTGGGATTAAAGGATTGTTCTGGAGCCCAACACACATAATGAGAGCCCTGGCTGCCTGCCGTAAAGTTCTGCAGAGCCCACCTGCTGAGACGACCCAAGCCCTGGGGCCAACTCAGTTTCACAAAGTGAGAGGATTAAGGCAGACCTTGACCATCACACTCCCTCTGGTGCAGCTCTCATCCTCGGGACCACTGTGTAGGCTCTACAGCTTGAGTGCTGGACAAAGGTTCCAGGCTGGGAGAGTGGGCGGGGGCAGAAATCCAATCCACCAGCTGGTGCCACGCTGCACCCCTTGGTGCAGGGCTGTCTGTCAAAGGAGTGCCTTATCCTAGTTCACTTAAACGTGCTCTCTGGACCCACAGGGGCCTGCTCATCTCTCCTGCCATTGTCCTCTGGGGTTAAGGACCCTCCCACTCTACCCTGGTCCCGGTGTCACAGCTTCTAATAGCCAGTTCCAGATCCTCTGAAGGAAAATGTGTGCTCCCTGGAAGCTTGAGCCGAGCACCCATCGCTGATTAGCTCCTGCCTGAAACCTCTTTTGTCCTGCTCTTGGAACCTACTTCACTGTGAAGGTTCCACCCCCTGCACACATCCCCTTCCATGTATCGACCCTGGTTAAGCTGGATGTTGGTTTTCCATAGGTGCTGGGGAGTGCCGTAATGTGAACATTTACCACAAAAATCTAATTCTCAGTGGTCAGCAAAGAAAAAGAAGAAATGAGGAGGGGGCTTCCCTGGTGGCGTGGTGGTTGAGAGTCCGCCTGCTGATGCAGGGGACACGGGTTCGTGCCCCGGTCTGGGAGGATCCCGCATGCCGTGGAGTGGCTGGGCCCATGAGCCATGGCCGCTGAGCCTGCGCGTCCGGAGCCTGTGCTCCGCAATGGGAGAAGCCACAGCAGTGAGGGTCCCGTGTACCGCAAAAAAAAAAAAAAAAGAAATGAGGAAAACAGCTTATTTTTCACTTGCTATTCCACTGACTACGTGTAAGACTCAGGGTGGGCACACTTCCCAGTGGAATATCTTGTGGTGCTAATTATGATTCTCGTTTTAAAAATAATATACATACTTATATATAATGTGGTCCACTAAATGTAAGCCAGTTACCTCCTCTGGCATTTAACTAAAGAAAGAATGATTTTTTCCAGAGCTGAGGAAAAAAATGGCAGGGGAGGGGCATCTGCTGAATACATACCATACTAGAAGTTTGGAGTGTTTTCTGATGTTGTTTTGACGGCATATGATTTTTTTGTCTTACAGTTTAGAGCCTACTCCTTGGTATAAAGCATGAATCTGTTGTAAATATTTCTAGGTTTTTACTGACCCATCCTTCCTGAAGGTTCTTATGCAGGCCATGCCCCTAACGGTTGTAGGCGTGATTTGGGTGGAGACTCACACTGCCATCCTCCTCCCAGGACCCTCTGAGTTGCCAGTTGTTTGTGTGATGCAGCTCTGCTCAGCAGGGCATGGAGTGTGTGTAGGTTCCTTGTAAGATGCTGGGGGATGATTTCCTCAATGCACTTTCTTGAGGCTCAAGATTGTGGCCTCTGGAATGGGTCAAGCCAACCACAGAAGGTCAAGTAAGCCAGAGAAGCAGAGAGTTGACTGCAGCAGGCCATGCATGGTGGTTAGCTAAAAGGAAGTCTAGTTTAGCCTAAGTTATTCTGGGAGCAAATAAATGACCAATCATAGAAAATCAGAGCTGGATTAAATTCAACAAACTAAATTGACAGTCTATGAAATGTAATAGTTGAGTGCCTGCTGTATACCAGGTACTCTTCTAGCTTCCAGAAACTTGTCCTACCTTGTTGTTTTAAAAATAAGGACACTAGGGGCTTCCCTGGTGGCTCAGTGGTTGGGAGTCCGCCTGCCGATGCAGGGGACGCGGGTTCGTGCCCCGGTCCGGGAAGATCCCACATGCCGCGGAGCGGCTGGGCCTGTGAGCCATGGCCGCTGAGCCTGCGCGTCCGGAGCCTGTGCTCCGCAGCGGGAGAGGCCGCAACAGTGATAGGCCCGCGTACCGCAAAAAAAAAAAAAAAAAAAAAAAGGACACTAAAGCCCAAAGTGGCCAGAACTTACCCAATTACACTCAGGATACCAGTGTACAACTGAAGACAAAGACTTTGTTTCCTAGAAAGATTTTTTTATACTTCTATCTGGAAGCATCTTTTTATATTTCTTCAGTATCAGGTGTTCTCCCTTACCACCATTTTTTACCTTTTTCTTTCTTTTTTTTTTTTTTTACAGAAGCTTTAGGTTCACAGCATAATGGAGAGGAAGGTACAGAGATTTCCCATATGCCTCCTGCCCTTACACATGCACAGCACCCCCCTCCCCCCGACTAGGAACATCTCCCACCGGAGTGGTCCATGTGTTATCACTGATAAACCTACATTGACTCATCACTGTCACCCGAGTCCACAGTCGACATGACGATTCACTCTTGGTGTTGTCTTTACAATCTGTGGTCCTGAACAAATGTAAAATGACATCTCTCCACCATTATGGTATCGTGCAGGTTTCTTCACAGCCCTGAAAATATTCTGTACTCTGCCCGTTCATCCTTCTCTCCTCCCTAGCCCTGGCAACCACTGATCTTTTTATTGTCTGCATAGTTTTCTAAAATGTCACGACCACATCTTTTTTAAAATTCTTAAGTAAGATAAAATGCTTCCAGTATTTTGAAGGATATTCAAGTGACAGAATTCTTACTCCAGTTCACCAGAAATACAGCTTTCCTGCACCTTTAGAGCAGAGCTGTGCGAATAAGGTTTCAGGTTTAATGGCCAAAAATGGTGGAAAGTAATCAAAGAACATTTACGTGAGTTCTGGTACACCATGCTGCCTCATATGGAACTACTTTTTTCTTTCTTTGTTTTTTAAAACGCTATTCCTTAGGAGGCACTATTGAGGACATTTGTGATATACACAGTGTCATCAGTGGCTGTTTCAGAGACCCCTCCTCATGCCTAGTGAGTCCTATCAGAAAGGAATCAAACTCCAGCTTCGTGTCCCAAGATCCCCTAAGACACCCAAGGAAAATCCACTTTTAGACAGATTGGAGGAATGCTTGGTTCTCACAAAGTAGGTCAGCAGCTGAGTGGCAGAGAGGCTGCTTCCATAGCTGTGCAGAGGAGGTGTCCTGATGCCCTGGGGCCTGGGCTGGGTCCTCTCTTGGGAAAGCAGGCCCTGCACATGCTTGGCTCAGAGGCACATGTGCTGGGGCAGGCTGGCATGCTCTTCAGCTGCCACGAAAGGCCTGGGAAGTGGAGCCAAGAATAGTTAGATGCTGTTCCCCTGGGAGCCCAGGTCCCCGGAGAAGGCTATTCTGGGAGGGAATGCATAGTTGATAGCATCCAGGCAATGAGGGCCAGAGTGTTGGCTGACAAGATCCCAAGTGCCAGGGCAGGATCTGTGTCCTATTTATCTAAGTATTCTCAGCGTCTCACCGAGCACCTAGTACAGTTAGGTTCTCAGTGGATGCTTTTTGAGTGAATGAATAAATAGAACTTAGTTAGTGTCCAAATAAAAGATATCCTCAAAATGCTCAAAATCTTTCTTCATACAGCGTTCTTAATATAGTCAGTCACAGAGATTACTTCTCTGCTCTAGCTGTCAGCAAAATCGGCCTATTATTAACCTGGCTTTGTATGGTTTCACCTGGCCCAGAGTTGGCTCACTGCAAGCCTTTAACTCATGTCAGATGATAGCCACAGGAAACGTGCCCCTGGGACACACAGAAGGCTGCTCAGGGCTGTGGTTGCTGTGTGTGTGCACATGGAGTTTTTTTCCCATGTAGAATTTTAAAATTCAAAAAACGTGACTTGAATTAGAAACATAATAAATAATATTAGCTCTCTTTCTTGCCCTGTTGTATTTAAGGATGATGCTCTGGGATTATTTTCATCTGGGAATAGAGTTACTATATTGCTATTGGGGTTAAAGCCATGAAAGCTATTTTGTGTTTTTGTAGGTAATTCCACAAATAGATGACAGGGCATTAAGCATGGAAGCCTCTTCCAGTCGCTCACGGACTGCAGTTACATTTACAATCATGAGGTCATCTTTAGCTTACAGCTCTACAAAAAACAGGTGGCAGCTTGGCTGAACCCCTGCATTAGACCCCCTCAACCTCACTTCCAATGACTCTCATTCACTTGCTCTTTGTCAGTGGCTGACATTCCATTCAGACCATGGCGAGTCCCACTACTGGGGATCAAGCACCTATTCTGCTGCCCTTGGCTGCCAGCACACAGCCAGCCCCACCAGTCGCACACCTGGGATTTCTGTCTCCTCCTCCCATTTTTAGAAATAGGGTAGAACCACCACACCTTGGGGCATGAGTCTGGCATCATAAAGCCCGTCAAGGGGATCAGGTCATACAATCCAGAAGCATAGAGAGATTAATTTCCAATGAGGCAACCTTGGACCAATGGGAAAAAGTAGATCAAAGGGAGCACATCCCTCTCTTCGTCCTGTCCATGGTAACAAAGTTTCTTGTACAAACTGTTCTGAGACATCCCACCTGGCTGAGTGTTTGCACCTATTAAGTGGGATGCAATGCCCAGAAATGTTATGGAGTTCCCAGCAGTTGTTTCCTATGACTTCGTGTCTCACTTTCCTTTTTCTGTACTCTTGTTGCCCTAGGTTTGGACTTCCCTCATAATGCACTTAATCCTTTCCTCAGGCTCTATTCTCTGGGGAACCCGGCTAAGACATTATTAAGAAGATAAATACTAAAAATTTCCCAGTCCAACAAAATAAAAGTAAAAAGTCTACCATACAGGGATTCCACATTCCACCAGGGCCAGTCAGCTCGTGTAAACATATGAGCCAATGAGGAGGGGTGCCTACTGGGGACCAGGCTTCATCTAAAGAGCGGTTCAATCCAGCTTTGGCAATGACAGTGCCAAGCAGGAAAGTGGGCTCAGGAGTCCCAGATCTTTCTATTCTTCAAGACTAGTTGCCAATCTCAAATTCTGTGTGAATTTTCCTTAGTTTTAAATGTGGAAACTAATTTTAAAACTTTAAACTCCACGTAGGCTTAAGCCTGTGGGCTGGAAGTGGTCCACGCAACCTCTGGCTTATAGTCCAGTCAGGGAGAGACAGCATTGGAAGGGTTATAGAGTGTGGGAGGAGCAACCAAGGAGAACCAGGAGGGCATCACTGACTAACAGGTGTGTCTCAGGTGTGGCCACTTTTCTGGGGAACTGGTCAGTTCCCCAGGAAGAAGGACAAAGCTCTCACCTGTCACATTTAGGGCTCTGTTCTATTTCTTAAACTGCAAGGATTTGGGCTATGATTTTTGGGAAAAGCATGTACTACAAGTCCTGGGGTAGTGTTTATGATAGGGATCAAGACAGGAAATGACAGCTGACAGCTTCTTTCAGTCTCACACCCGGGTTTGCCTCTTCTTTGTGACATCCCTGGCAAGGAGGAGTCTTACTTGCTTGAAGACCTCTGCTCAAAACCCTCAAAGCCTTTGATTTCATGTTTACATTTGTATAAATGTGAATACTGCATTCGGCTTACATTTATTCCCTTAGCCTGACTTTATATTTATCCCCAGGTAATACATTCATATTTGTCCTATTCTACTGAGGAGTTCTTTACACTGAAAGCAGTTATTCTATCTCATAAAAACTTCCTTCTTTTAGGTTAAACCTGTCAGCTCCTTCAGCCACTCTTCCCAGGGCATTATTTCAAGTCTTTTCACTATTTTCTTAGTCTTGACTGGACATTTTCTGATTGCCTAAATCTTTTAGGACCTGGAACCATAAATTGAATAAACCTTATAGGAAAGACCCGATCAGTATAGAGTAAAATTAAATGATCAGTTTCCACATACAGGATACTAAATCTTGATTGATTTAGTCTAATATTGCCTTCGTTTTTCAGGTCTCTGGGCCCCACTGCAGATATGTGTTATACTCAACTGCACAGGAATTAATTGTATGTATTCTTTTGAATTTGTACATGTTTGTGAATTCATTTCAAACCTGCTCTGTTGTATATTTATAGCCATAGTTTTCCTTTGCTCCACTTTCATCATCGACTTATTTTTCTTTAGTGTACATATTTTGCAAGCTGCCTCAAATACTTTTGGAAATGAGATGGAGTATAAGGAAGTAATATAGAAGACACTATAACCAATCATTTTTATTTCTCAAACTTACAGAAAGCAATGTTATTTTCTCCAAACCAGCCTGAATTAAGGATTCACATTTCAGTATTCCTTTGGCAGCCTGTCAATTCATATTTGTTTACAGAAATGTGTCCCATGGAGATGTGTGCTGGGTAACATGTTGTTTGTCATAATTCTGTGTGTGTGTGTGTATGTATATATACACACATATATGTGTATATATTTATATATAGGTCTATACATATTAAATGAACATACATTTATTGAACTAGTCTCTAATTTAGAATTCTCAGGATTTCCAACCATCATTTTCGTTGCTTTCGTGGGCGTTTATTGTCATCTGCTCCTGTCCCATTTTTCAGTTCTACAATTATATTTTCATGACTTAATTTTTTTTAATTGAAAGAGTTGGTTAGAAACACTAATCTTTATTTTTTAATCTGTCAATTTCAATCAGTTTTTTTTTTTTAAAGAAGATGTTGGGGGGTAGGAGTTTATTAATTAATTTATTTTTTGGCTGTGTTGGGTCTTCGTTTCTGTGCGAGGGCTTTCTCTACTTGTGGCAAGCAGGGGCCACTCTTCATCGCAGTGCGTGGGCCTCTCACTATCGCGGCCTCTCTTGTTGCGAGCACAGGCTCCAGACGCGCAGGCTCAGTAGTTGTGGCTCACGGGCCTAGTTGTTCCGCGGCATGTGGGATCCTCCCAGACCAGGGCTCGAACCCGTGTCCCCTGCATTAGCAGGCAGACTCTCAACCACTGCAGCACCGGGGAAGCCCCATGACTTAATTTTATCAGAAATCTCAAGAGCTCCGGCTTGCCTATATCAAATCATCTGGTTAATAACAAGGTTAACCCCAGCACCAAGGACATGGGCAGACTGTCTCCTGGACTTTAGATAGTACCAGGCGCAGTTTGATCAGTGAAACAGAATCACTAGGAATGGTATAGTATAAACTATTTTTTCACTGAGATTTGACCATTCACAGTTAAGGGAGGTAAGACGTTATGTATGGGTGTTGATTCTAACTCTGGCACAGGAGTCTGAAGTCAGCAGGGAAGGCAGGCAAGAAGGAAAGATAGATGTGAAGTGGGAGAGAAAACAGACAAGCAAATCCAGGAGGAGGGGCTGGAAGCCCCCCATAAGCCTCTGTCTGGAAGCTTCCAACTTCAATGATGCGAGTGGCCTGCAGGAGAAAGTGCCGCTTCACAGGGTTGCTGAGCCTGCACCTGGCATGGGAGCTGGAACCTGAAGGAGGGTACCTGGGAGAGAGAAGGAGCTGAGTGCCTGGCTCCGCCCACACCCACCAGGTGAGTCCGGGGCAGCCATCACACGAGTGAGCCGTGATGGCGCCCGGGTGCCTGCACTGACCTTCAGAGCTTGCGAAGAGTATGGTTTGGTTTTTTTGTTTCCTTGTTTTTTGTTTTTTTGTTTTTTTGCGGTACGCGGGCCTCTCACTGTTGTGGCCCTTCCCGCCGCGGAGCACAGGCTCCGGACGCGCAGGCTCAGCGGCCATGGCTAACGGGCCCAGCCGCTCCGCGGCACGTGGAATCTTCCCGGACCAGGGCATGAACCCGTGTCCCCTGCATCGGCAGGCGGACTCTCAACCACCGCCCCACCAGGGAAGCCCGAGAAGAGTATGGTTTAAGCCTAACTTGCAAATCCCACCATATATGTTTCTTATGGCCCAGGATAAGCTGGAATTATGCAGGGGAGGGAATCCTGATAAACAATGCTCCTGCTCAGCTAAATTGACACGGCAGCGATCTGCCATACAGATTATCCTCTCAAACTCGTTTTCCCCTGGAGACAATCTGAATTAATAGTTTTGTGGTTTTCCTTCCTGTCCTTGTCAGGTACCTCCGGCCCACTTCCCCGTTGTGTCCTGGGCAGGGCAGGTGTGACAGCCGATCCCCTGGCTTTGTGGTTTCAGGCTCAGAAGCAGATCATGCTCTGGGGGATGGAAAAGGACGCTGTGTGGGAATCACGGCCTTTCCCAGGTTCCGTTGTTTCTCCCCCGCCCTCCTCGGGGTCGGGGCTGCAGCATGGTTCTCATGGTGGTTCCCAAATAAACAGCCTACTTCCTGGCTTTCTGTGATCAGGGTGGCAGGGGGATGTGGCCACCTCTGCAGCAGCCTTCCTGTGCTGACAACACTGTTTGTTCTTCCCATTTCCCTGGGGAGAAGTCCTCTTATCTTTTCTGTGCAACATATTTGGGAAAAACATATTTTTCTCTCTTATAGGAATGGATTATTGTGTTTCTTGAGACTAAAAAGGAAAACCTTTCTGGACCCAAACACTGACTTAAAAAATCATCTAAATTCCTCTTACATAGCAGGAGAAAGGGCTATTTTAGTGGTGATGGGTGGTACATTTTGAATCACTCTGTGCATTCAAAATATTTTCTGTGTGTGTATGTGTGTGAAAGTGAGAGAGAGAATTTGAACTATTTTCCAAGCACCTGCCCTACGTTGATTGTTTTAAATAGCCTGGGAATTTGTAGGTATTGGTTGAGGTGTGCAGGGTTTTGCTGATAAACTTTAATGGGCAGTTAAATGCAATTTAATTAAAAATTATCTCTGCACAGGAATTATTTGTGTGAGGGGGTCCTAGGCTCAGGCAATGACCTTTGTGAGAAAGAAGTTTATATATATATATATATATATATATATATATATATATATATATATATGCAATTGCAAGGAAATTTGTCATTAACTCTTTGTTTCAACTGTCTTTTTCAGGCATTTAGATGGCTTCCCATCTTCCCTTTCATTCATAACAGAGGGCAACAAAGAGCTGTGGGCATTTCCTCTCAATAATACAATTCTATATACAGGACTATGGGTCTCTTTTCCTTCCTTGATCTTTTCTGTGAGGCTAATGAAGGCTACAGAATTGTGGAGAGGGTGGAGCTGCTCTGTGTCTTTCACTGATTAGAATCATGTATTGTTTCTTTCCAAAAATTGCATTGTACAGTGAGGCTATGTGTACATTTTCACTTTTAAGACAAAGTTGGTGAACCACAATCAGTTGTGTGTGTGTGTGTTTTCAGTGTCTTATTGTCCATGAAAATATTTTCTGGTATTAATAGAATTATTTCCCATGCTGAAAGCATGAGGCTCTGTTTGGAATCAGAAATGAGTCCTCAAGAATTTGCTAAATTAGCTGGTGAGAGGGACATGCAATTACCAGGGTACCAAACAGAAAGAACTAACTGCAGCAAGTAAGAGTCAATACAATGATTTTGGGGAATTTAAAGAAAGGAGGAATTAATGCTCTGATTTTGGGGATTGGAGATTTATTGAGGTCAAGTTGAGTTGAACTGAGCCTTGAAGGATAAATAGAAAGGAGATAAGAGATGAAAAAACTGGTTTAGAGAAACATATTACCATTGACTGGACTGAGAGCTCTCATTTCATTTTTTATAGACATTTCATCATCTTTTTCTTGTATTGGAACATGTTAGAACACTGCTTTGGGGTGTATTTATAAGCCAAGTTATATAGATCAGAGCGTAGGGTGATAATGATGTCCACGATCTATTACACAGAGCTATTGTTTACAACCAACCTGCAAAGGAGATACTGTTAATATATCTAATTGAAGTTTCAAGGGATCAGAAAATTTGCAAAAGACATCATGGTCAGTAGGTGATGAAACAGGATTAAAATGCTGGCAGTCTTAAGTATGGAGACTGAACTCTTTTTAAAATTTAAAAAATATTTATACAATTCTTAAAGGTTACTTTTCATTTACAGTTAGTACAAAATATTGGCTCTATTGCCCGTGTTGTACAATACATCCTTGAGCCTGTCTTACATCCAATAGTTTGTGCCTCCCACTCCCCCACCCCTATACTGCCCCCCACCACGGGTAACCACTAGTTCTCTATATCTGTGAGTCACGTCTTGTACAATATGTTATATACACTAGCTTGTTGTATTTTTTAGATTCTGCATGTAAACGATATCATACAGTATTTATCTCTCTCTGACTTATTTCACTTAGCATAATGCCCTCTAGGTCCATCCATGTTGCTGCAAATGGCAAAATTTCATCCTTTTTCATGGCTGAGTAATATTCCATTGTCTATATATTCCACATCTTCTTTATCCATTCATCTGTCGACAGACACTAACGTTGCTTCTATGTCTTGGCTATTGTAAATAATGCTGCTATGTATAGACTGAACTCTTAAATATGCTCCTCTCCTGCCTTAACAGAGCATGCAATGACTGCCATTCCATTGCAGGTAGATCTGAAATTTGCTCTGGCCAAGCTATGGCTTCTCATTTATCCTCTAGAACACTCATGTTTCCTGGGTGTGGAATCTAGTGACTCACTTTATCGTCTCTCCTCCCTCCATGCTCCTCATCATCAACAGACCCCCTTTCTCCCCTCTTGCTACTACACCATAAGAACTTAATTCTTGCCCCAGCTCTTCACCTCAAGGCCTCCTGCTTTTTTATTTATCTGATTCACATTAGGAGTCATCTGAGATTAATATTCCAGTGGTTTTTAGTTCAAGTTTGATTTTCCAACTAACAGAAGCGTGAACTTTCTCAAGCCACAAGTCATAATGGACATGCTTCATGTGGCACCTGAGAATGATGTCTCAGGGTACATCCTGATCCCAGAAAGATCTCCTAAGATCCTATTTCAAAATAACATAACCTGCCTTTATAAATCTGTGTTTTCTAAAAGGTTAATTGAAACCGGCCAAGGTCTCAATTATTAATTTCCTGGGACATGACATTTACTCATTTCATTGTGTGCCCTGGATCCTGAGTTACATTAAAAAAGAAAAGAGGAGCTTCCCTGGTGGCACAGTGGTTGAGAGTCCGCCTGCCAGTGCAGGGGACACGGGTTCGTGCCCCCGGTCCAGGAGGATCCCACATGCCGTGGAGCGGCTGGGCCCGTGAGCCATGGCTGCTGGGCCTGCGCGTCCGGAGCCTGTGCTCTGCAACGGGAGAGGCCACAACAGTGAGAGGCCCGCGTACTGCAAAAAAAAAAAGAAAGAAAAGAAAGGGACTAGTATCAAGCAATCCATGTCCAAACCCTGACTCAGCTACTCATTGGTGGGCTAACACCTTCAAGATATAATTAGAATGTAGGTCAGTCTTACTCCAAAGCCTGTGTTCCTTCCACTAAACTGCAAACACGTTTCTTTGGAAGGACCACGCACTGTATTTTTTCAGAAGTTTCAAGGAGGAAAAGGGGGTTTCTCTTTCTGTTGAGAAAAAGCTTTGTTAATGAGTCCAGGATGATCCAACTCCATCTAAACATAATGGACTGAGGCTTGAATACTTCTCTGTACAAAGTAGCATTGGCTGCATAACCTTGGCTGGTCATACATTTCACTTCCTTTGGCATAAGTTGTCCATTTTTCTTGCAGGTAAAAAGTTACTAGTATTAATACCATCTTGGACGAGCTAATGAGGTGCACTTGATCCCTCCCAGTGAGAACAGGACCTAATCGCATTTGCAGGCAGCCACCTGCAGGCATAAATTGTCAGTTCAGCGCTGCACACTGACAGTGTGAGGGGGTCAGCAGAGCTTCTAATACTGCTCGTTTGTCCCTGTGGACATGCAGTTCGGTTCAGAATGTTGAATATGTGTAGGGGTATGTGTGAGCACTTGATTTTTATGTACAAGATGGGGATTGGGGAAGAATAGAAGACAGAGAAAGGCAGAGAAGGGCAATCATCCTTACTGCAGCCTTGCCAGAACATTCAGAACCTTTGAATATATATCTTTAAAGCCATTACCAATGTACACTCCCACTATATATCCTAGTTCTAATCTCTTCCTTGGAGAAGTTTGGACCAAGTTAGACAGCTAAAGATTGCCGCAGGCTCACACAGGCCTGGACACGCCAGGGCTGGTCTAAGCAGTGTGCTTGCCTGTTTAGTTTCTTGGGAAGTCATTCAAAATGAAGCTAGTTTAGTAAATATGAAACGAGACTAAATAAAGAAACTGGTAAGATTATTCCTTTATTTGGATATCTTCCTGTGCTCTACCTTTTAAAAAAAATTGCCCCACTTTGTAAAAAAGAAAAAAGTGAACCTCCCTTGATTTTATTTTTATGAACTGAATTGTAATACTAGCTAGAAATTTTAGGAGATTTTTTGTTTGTTTTGTTTTTTGTTTGGTGTTTGGGGGAGGTGGTAAAACATCTTGGGGAAGAACAGAACTGGAATTATAAATGAGCAGGGTGAAATAATGGTGACCCAATTAGCTGAACAGGTTAGAAGTGATCTATAACCCTAAGAATAGAAACTCATCTCCTATCAGAATTGGCTTACTTGTAAATAATAATTTAAAGAATTCTCTAGCAACCTGAAATTGGCATGAGAAGTTATTTATTACAATGCAAGAAGAAAGAGAGTCTGTTTCATAATTTTAGTTTGGTTTGATAGCAATTGAATTCTACTGGGTCTCCAGGGAGTAGAAAGCATTTTATAAGGGCTCATCGCAGGAAATCAATACCATTCTTTTCTACCTTTGCCCTTTTCTTCCTTTCTTGGTCTACATTTTAATAACCTCCCGCTACCTAACAGTTCCGTCTTCTTGCTTTTGGCCAGATAGGCGTCCTGCAGAACTCTGGTGACAGTCCAAGGAAACCTCCTTCACCTGCCATGTAGGCTGGAACTTTCTGGAATTAAACAAAAACCCCTGGGTCTGTGGCTGACACTGAAGCTGGCTAGGCTGTGACACTGGGCAGAATATGCCCCCTTACTGATGGACACTTGAGTTATTTCTATTGTTGTTTATACTTTAAAGCACTTCAATCGAGGTGTCATGATAGATACACATTTACATTAGTAGGGTTTATTCTACACCTTAGAATATGTGGCATTCTAAAGGCTTTTGCAATCTTATGTGAACAGGGAACAAGAATCCAATAAATCTAGATTGTATGCTTCGGAATGGAACTTTAGATTCTAAAAGATACATAGATAGATAGATAGATAGATAGATAGATAGATAGACAGACAAACAGGTAGAAAACAAAATGGTCTATGTACAGACACAGATTTCTGGGGTTCTTTGTTGCCTTATTCCTGCCAGTAAAACCTTATTTCATTTGTCCTTAGCAGACCTTTCCTGGGGTGAGCTGTCAGAGCACTTAGAACAGAGAGCTGGTGTTTCTTGAGTTTACTTGCTAGTTTATAAACTGTTGTCATACCTGTTTGGTAATAAATGTTTGTGTGTGCAAAAAAACTTGGTTTTAGACTTGTTTTCATTGCTACCTGGTCATGATAGTGGGAAGAGAGGCCAATAGCCCTCACGTACCACCAACAAATGGAAGTTACTTTATTTACTAAAAAGGTAGGATGGTTGTGAATGACTCAATTGACTTAACACAAAAACAATCTATTTCAGGAAATTTAACTGTAAAGCAGAATGATAAAGCAAATGCCACTTTTCCATTGACCTGAGCATCTTCCAGTGGTGTGAGGTGAGAGTTTTTATTTTTTAGCAAGGATTTGTGGTTTACACTAATGGATGTACACTGAAATTCAACTTCCTCTTTCCGATTCAAAGGAATCCAATAGAGTCACGGTCAGTATGTATCCAGCGAGGCTCGCATCTTGCTGATGCTCTTATAGATCTGATCTTGTAGGTCTCAGACCTCTTTCCTGCTTCCAGGTACTTGTTTCTTCATTTCCTGCCTGAAGAAAATCTTGAGGGTTATTTGATCCTGCTATGTTTAGAACCATGCCCTTACAATGTTTTGTTTTGTTTTTTTGTTTGTTTGGTGGGTATTTTGCTTGCTTATTTTTACTGTGTCATTTGTTTGAACATTTAAGAACCAGGGGGATTGTAGGTTGAATGATATGGGGCTTCCCTGGCCCACCCCTTCCCTACCTTTCCTTCAAATGAAAGTTTGCCATTCACATGCCCTCACTTCCCAGTGAGCTCATTCAGGCCAAAAGTGGAGTTGGAATCTGAGGCCTGGATTTTTCTCTGACTCAGTTTCCTGTGTTCTGAAAGAAACTGCTTTTCCCTATATTAATTGTCATTCTTCTTTTGTTAAGACTTAAGTGGTGTGAAGGTAAATTCTCATGTTCTCTTCGAATGCCAACTGAGCCTTTTAAAATACTGGAAGCACTCCCAACCAATGAATTGTGTTCCGGCCATTTCCGAGCATCATTCACTGCTCTCATTTCACAGATGGCAAACACAAAAACACATCCTTTTGTACATAACGCTCATAAATACTTTCCCAAGGTCAGGAATATTTGTGTCCGGAAAGCCTTATTTTACCAAAGAACAGGATGTTCTGATAAACTCAATATTCTGAGAATTATCATAGGTGCCTATCAAGGTTCCCACTGTGAAGCCTTCTACCCTCCCCTGAGAAAGAGGTAAACCCTTCATCTGTCCTCACTGCTTTCTAAACTGTCCCCATCCAAGGGATCCAAGTATTGGCTCGATGTTTCACAAATTGTGAGAGATGGAGATTTAAATTATAAGGGAAAAGAAGGAAGCTTTTATGAATGAGAATTTTCCAAGTTGTTCCAGTGTATTCGTCATAGGGTTGTTTCTGCATTGAGCCTAGTTTTGTTTTGTTTTTGCTTTTGACTTTCATCTTGACGTCAACTTCTGGCAGCTCTAGAATTTCTGGTTTTCATTACTGGCTGGACTCCTGTGCTAGTCAGGTTTTGGTTGGCCTCATTGTCATTATTATATTTTTGTTGGGGAGCAAGGTGTACTGCCTTGTTTCAGCCAAAAGCTGATCCTGACCCAAAGAATTGATCTCTGGAGCCTGAGTCTAGGTCACTTTATTTGCATATGTTTAACTAAGAGTGCTCTTACTTTGTGAGACGTTAATAGATAGTCTGTGAACAAAAAACAATGGCTTTTGGGCTTCCCTGGTTGCACAGTGGTTGAGAGTCCGCCTGCCGATGCAGGGGCCCTGGTCCGGGAGGATCCCACGTGCCGCAGAGCGGCTGGGCCCGTGAGCCATGGCCGCTGAGCCTGCGCATCCGGAGCCTGTACTCCGGAACGGGAGAGGCCACAACAGTGAGAGGCCTGCGTACCACAAAACAAAACAAAACAAACAAATAAAAACAATGGCTTTTATTCTACTACAGTAAGCTAAATATATATATATATACACACACACACACACACACACACACACACATATATGAGAAAAATATTAAGCACATGTGTATGGCTATTATTACATAGTAATTTGACTTTCAAAATAATAAGAAAACCAGGAAGTTGCAAACAGTTGATGCAGTTATGACAGTATTATTCCATTACGCCCAGGAGAGACTGCCTGTAAAAGTGTGGATTTTCCATAATTCAGAATCTGGTTCAGATACCTGGTCTTTTCACCTCTCAAGAGTGACCCATTAGTGGCTTTTAGACTCAGAAGACTCTAGCATGCAAGGGTCGAGCACCACAGACTTCGGAGTCAAACATATTCTTTCTTTGGTTTTTGTCCAGCTGAGGTCTCCGGAGCTGAAGGTATTCCTTACATATTTGAGATCTGGTTATTTCCTCTATAAATGAGGATCCAAATATCTACCTCATAACGTTGTAAAGATCTAAGAGTCTCATGTATATACACACACATATAGCAGGTAAGATGGAGTAAAAATGATTATCCTAAGAATGATTATAAAGCAGAGTTTATAGAAAGAGATATATTTGCTAAGAGGCTCAGATACTTGTAGCTCACAGAAGTCAAATTATATTTAGAAACTTTTTTGTGCAAACCCAGAAGACAAGGAGAGACGGTCAAATCTAGTATGGAAATTTTAAATGAGCCAGGTTATGACAACCTAATGTTCCCGTCTCAGGAGATGAACATAGCTGCCTCCAGGCCCACCCAGGTGGATTTAGGGAGAAAGGCATCCGTGATCTGAGGTGAGCATCATCAGTAATTCCTTTCAGATCTCTCAGCACCCCTTCTCCCTGACACAGTCTTTAATTACTCTAAGACCTTCAGTCTGCGTTTAGGCATGCCTTCCTGGTCTTTGAATTATGCTCTCTCATTGAGATAGTGGTATATTTCTTTTTCAATCTATTTTTGGGGAAGAACAGCTCTGTTCGCTTGTATGTGCTAAGATAGTTGGGAGACTCGGGTTGGCAATTACATTTCCCATTACTCACATACCCAAACGTGCACTGACCTTGGGGTGACTAAGAAGGTTCTAGTCACATCCACTGAAGCAGGGAGCAGCAGCATGGTTGATAAGTGAAGGATGGGTGAGGAGGGGGCAGGGCTCAGGGACAAATATTTGTTGACATTTGTTGACATTGCTTTAGACACAATAGCCAGGGCTCTTAAAGTAAAGGATTGTATATACCTGATCAATGTTTGTCTAAAGCTTTTTCTTATGGAAGTAGAAAGCAGAATACAAAACCTCTCCAGTTTTTAGCTCCTGCCTCCTAATTCATCCATCATCAGCTTTCTTTGCACGTCCAGAAGCAGGCCAGCTCCTAGAAGCTGACTGACTGATTGAATGGTTGATTGATTGATTGATTTTTTAATTAGTTCTTTAAAAAAATTTTTTTAATTGACATGTAGTTGATTTACAATATGGTGTAAGTCTCAGATGTACAGCACAGCGATTCAGGTATATATATATTCTAGAAGCTGATTTATTAAATGACCATTTTTCCAAAGGCAAGTGTGTTCAACGACCAATTTACCTAACTTAACGTTTTAAAAAACTTTTTTTTTTTTTTTCGGTATGCGGGCCTCTCACTGCTGTGGCCTCTCCCGTTGCGGAGCACAGGCTCCGGACGTGCAGGCTCAGCGGCCATGGCTCACGGGCCCAGCCGTTCCGCGGCATGTGGGATCTTCCTGGACCGGGACACGAACCCGTGTCCCCTGCATCGGCAGGCAGACTCTCAACCACTGCACCACCAGGGAAGCTCCTCTTTTCATTTTTGCATGGGTAACAGCATGCTAAGAATCTTCAGTACATTTCTGCCCCCACTTCCTGTTACTGCCAGCTGGACAGTGAGAGAATGAGGGGCAGAGACCCTAGAGATGGGGACACAAGGAAGATGTTTCCCATGGATAATTACTGAATATGAAAATTGAGTATAAGAATGTATTATTATGCATGAGGAGATTATATTAATAAGAATTCTTCACATAGTCAATAGATATACATTCTGGAGTACTTTCTCGAATATCAAGAACTATTACAATTGTCTGCTTGCATGACCAATAACCATCTTGAAAAATGCATTGCTAAGACTGCTCCCTATTTGAGATCATAGTTTGTCATCACACTCTTCTCACCCTCTGTGGTGTCTCTCTCCTCTCCACCCCGCAGCTTCCCCTTTTCAAGTCTCCTTTCTCTGCTCTTTCTTCAGCCTCTTCCTCTCTTGGCCCTTTTGCTTCAGCTGGAACAGTAGGGGACTCTGACAGAAACAAATTAAACATTCCTTAAAATGCTGTAATGAGGACACGATCACAACCCACGAACCACAACGAAATAGTCGAAATAAGTAAATGTGACAAATCAGTGGTTTGGTGAATTGACCTTTCCACTAAATGGCTTTAGGCAAATTGCCCACTCAGCGAATTGACTTCTGGAGAATTCACCTGACCCAGCGTGTTCTGGGAAGAGGTGGACCAGTGAAAACATGGAGCTCGGAAGAGATACATTTTTTGTATATAAATTGTTTTGGGGACCTGCAGTAAAATGTAGTTCTGTGCGAGCAACAGTGACATGAATCAGCTGACCTGCAAGTGTAGGTTCCGTAATTCCATCCAACACTGATGACTGAATGTGGCTTCATGTCTTTAGGCTCACTGGGAATCTCATCAATTTTATTGAATTTAGAAAATTAGGAGAATGAGTTGGTTTATGTGATGTGTAAGACCAACATCCCTTTTAAAGTATTGGTAGTTGGCAACAATCATTATTAAAGTGCCTGATTACTATGCCTGGCATATTTTTAAAATATGAGGCATCAAATAATTTTTGTTTAGTGGTCCTTGTTGAAATCCCAGTGCTATAGTTCAGCTTCAAAGAGTTACCATGTGTTAAGTGCTTTATTTTCTTTCTCTTATTTAATCATCACAGCAACCCTAGGAAGGGAACACTTTTATTACCCCCAGTTTACAAGGGAAGACTGAACTTAGTGAAGTCAATTTACCCATTGTCTTTCTGCTAGTAAGTGGGGATTCAGGATTTAAACTAAGTAGCATCACTTAATCTAGACCAGCATTGTCCAATAAAAATATAATGTGAGGGAGGACCTTCAAGAAGGCAGAGGAGTAAGATGTGGAGATCACCTTCCTTCCCACAAATACATCAAAAATACATGTATCTGTGGAACAACTCCTACAGAACACCTACTGAACGCTGGCAGAAGACCTCAGGCCTCCCAAAAGGCAAGAAACTCCCCACGTACCTGGGTAGGGCAAAAGAAAAAAGAATAAACAGAGACAAAAGAATAGGGACGGGACCTGCACCTCTGGGAGGGAGCTGTGAAGGAGGGAAAGTTTCCACACACTAGGAAGCCCCTTCACTGGCAGAGATGGTGGGTGGTGGAGCGGGGGAAGCTTCGGAGCCGCGTAGGAGAGCGCAGCAACAGGGGTACAGAGAGCAAAGTGGAGAGATTCCCGCACAGAGCATCGGTGCCGACCAGCACTCACCAGCCCGAGAGGCTTGTCTGCTCACCCGCCGGGACGGGTGGAGACTGGGAGTTGAGGCTCTGGCTTCAGAGGTCAGATCCCAAGGAGAGGACTGGCGGCGTGAACACAGCCTGAAGGGGACTAGTGCGCCACGGCTAGCCGGGAGGGAGTCTGGGAAAAAGTCTGGACCTACTTAAGAGGCAAGAGACCATTGTTTTGGGGTCCATGAGGAGAGGGGATTCAGAGCACCGCCTAAACAAGATCCAGAGATGGGCGCGAGCTGTGGCTATCAGTGTAGACACCAGAAACGGGCATGAGACACTAAGGCTTCTGCTGCCGCCACCAAGAAGCCTGTGTGCGAGCACAGGTCACTATCCACACCTTCCTTCCTGGGAGCCTGTGCAGCCCGCCACTGCCAGGGCCCCGTGATCTAGGGACAACTTCCCCGGGAGAACGCACGGTGCGCCTCAGGCTGGCGCACCGTCCCGCTGGCCTCTGCCGCCACAGGCTCACCTCGCACTCAGTACCCCTCCCTCCCCCGGGCCTGAGTGATCCAGAGCCACTTAATCAGCTGCTCCTTTAACCCCGTCCTGTCTGAGCGAAGAACAGACGCCCTCAGGCGACCTACATGCAGAGGCGGGACCAAATCCAAAGCTGAGCCCCGGGAGCTGTGCAAACAAAGAAGAGAAAGGGAAATTTCTCCCTGCAGCCTCAGGAGCAGCGAATTAAATCTCCACAATCAACTTGATGTACCCTGCATCTGTGGAATACCTCAGTAGACAACAAATCATCCCAAAATTGAGGCAATAGAATTTGGGAGCAACTGTAGACTTGGGGTTTGCTTTCTGCATCTAATTTGTTCCAGGCTTTATGTTTATCTTAGTTTAGTATCTAGAGCTTATTATCATTGGTAGATTTGGTTATTGATTTGGTTGCTCTCTTCCTTTTTTTTAAAAAAAAAAATATTTTTTTTCCTTTCTCTTTTTGTGAATGTGTATGTGTATGCTGCTTTGTGTGATTTTGTCTGTATAGCTTTGCTTTTACCATTTGCCCTAGGGTTCTGTCTGTCCTTTTTTATCTTTTTTTAGTATAGTTTTTAGTGCATGTTATCATTAGTGGATTTGTTTATTGGTTTGGTTTGGTTGCTCTCTTCTTTCTTTTTTTAAATTATTTTTTATTTTTAATAATTAATTTTTTTTATTTTAAAAACTTTATTTTACTTTCTTTTTAATCTTTCTTTATTTTCTTTCCCTCCCTGTTCTTTTTTTTTCCACAAAGTTGTTAACATTCTTATCAGTCCAACTTCTCTTTCTGTACAACAACTTTTAACTTTTTTTTTTTTAAAGTCTTCATTTTCCTATCTTTGCTTTTCTTTTTTAACATCCTTATTGAAGTATAATTGCTTTACAATGGTGTGTTAGTTTCTGCTGTATAACAAAGTGACTCGGCTATACATATACATACATCCCCATATCTCCTCCCTCTTACACCTCCCTCCCACATTGCCTAGCCCACCCCTCCAGGTGGACACAAAGCACCAAGCTGATCTCCCTCTGCTATGTGGCTGCTTCCAAGTACCTATCTATTTTACATTTGGTAGTGTATATATGTCCATGCCACTCTCTCACTTCGTCCCAGCTTACACTTCCCCCTCCCCATGTCCTCAAGTCCATTCTCTCTGTCTGCATCTTTATTCCTGTCCTGCCCCTTGGTTTTTCAGAACCTTTTTTTTTTTAGATTCCATATATATATGTTAGTATATGGTATTTCTTTTCTCTTTCTGACTTACATCACTCTATGTGTTAGTCTCTAGGTCCATCCACCTCACTACAAATAACTCAATTTTGTTTCTTTTTATGGATGAGTAATATTCCATTGTATATATTTGCCACATCTTCTTAATCCATTCATCTGTCAGTGGACACTTAGGTTGCTTCCATGTCCTGGCTATTGTAAGTAGAGGTGCAGTGAACATAGTGCTACATGACTCTTTTTGAATTATGTTTTTCTCAGGGTATATGACCAGTAGTGGGATTGCTGGGTCATACGGTAGTTCTATTTTTCGTTTTTTAAGGAACCTCCATACTGTTCTCCACAGTGGCTGTGTCAATTTACATTCCCACCAACAGTGCAACAGGGTTCCCTTTTCTCCACACCCTCTCCAGCATTTATTCTTTATAGATTTTTTGATGGTGGCCATTCTGACCTGTGTGAGGTGATACCGCATTGTAGTTTTGATTTGCATTTCTCTAATGATTAGTGATGTTGAGTATCCTTTCATGTGTTTGTTGGCAATCTGTATATCTTCTTTGGAGAAATCTCTATTTAGGTCTTCTGCCCATTTTTGGATTAGATTGTTTGTTTTTTTGATATTGAGCTGCATGAGCTCCTTATATATTTTGCAATGGGAGCTATGAACCTGCAGCCTTTGAACAGAGACCCCAAACACAGTAAGTTAAGCAAAATGAGAATACAGAGAAATACACAGCAGATGAAGGAGCAAGGTAAAAACCCACCAGACCAAACAAATGAAGAGGAAATAGGCAGTCTACCTGAAAAAGAATTCAGAGTAATGATAGTAAAGATGATCCGAAATCTTGGAACTAGAATGGAGAAAATAAAAGAAAGGTTTAGAAGAACAAAAGAGCAAAGAAACAATGATGAACAACACAATAAATGAAATTAAAAATTCTCAAGAAGGAAGCAATAGCAGAATAACTGAGGCAGAAGAACGGATAAGTGACCTGGAAGATGAAATAGTGGAAATAACTACCACAGAGCAGAATAAAGAAAAAAGAATGAAAAGAATTGAGAACAGTCTCAGAGACCTCTGGGACAACATTAAATGCACCAATATTAGAATTATAAGAGTCCTAGAAGAAGAAGAGAAAAAAAAATGGAACTGAGAAAATATTTGAAGAGATTATAGTTGAAAACTTCCCTAATATGGGTAAGGAAATAGTCAATCAAGTCCAGGAAGCACAGAGAGTCCCATACAGGATAAATCCAAGAAGAGACACGTCAAGACACATATTAATCAAACTATCAAAAATTAAAGACAGAAAAAATATTAAAAGCAGCAGGAGAAAAGCAACAATTAACGAACAAGGAAATTCCCATAAAGTTAACAGCTGATCTTTCAGCAGAAACTCTGCAAGCCAGAAGGGAGTGGCAGGACCTATTTAAAGTGATGAAGGAGAAAAACTGACAACCAAGATTACTTTATCCAGCAATGATCTCATTCAGATTCAATGGAGAAATTTTAAAATGTACAGGTAAGCAAAAGCTAAGAAAATTCAGCACCATCAAACCAGCTTTACAACAAATGCTAAAGGAACTTCTCTAGGCAGGAAACACAAGAGAAGGAAAACACTTACAATTACAAACCCAAAACAATTAAGAAAATGGTAATAGGAACATACATATTGATAACTACCTGAAATGTAAATGGATTAAATGCTCCAACCAAAAGACATAGACTGGCTGAATGGATACAAAACCAAGACTCATACATATGCTATCTACAAGAGACCCACTTCAAACCTAGAGACACATACAGACTGAAAGTGAGGGGATGGAAAAAAATATTCCATGCAAATGGAAATCAAAAGAAAGCTGGAGTACCAATCCTCATATCAGACAGAATAGACTTTACAATAAAGACTATTACAAGAGACAAACAAGGACACTACATAATGATCAAGGGATCAATCCAAGAAGACATAACAATTGTAAGTATTTTGGCACCCAAAATAGGAGCACCTCAATACATAAGGCAAATGCTAACAGCCATAGAGGGGAAATCGACAGGAACACAATAATAGTAGGGGACTTTAACACCCCACTTTCAGCAATGGACAGATCTTCCAAATGAAAATAAATAAGGAAACACAAGCTTTAAATGATACATTAAACAAGATGGACTTAATTGATATTTATAGAGCATTCCATCCAAAAACAGCAGATTACACTTTCTTCTCAAATGTTCATAGAACATTCTCCAGGATAGATCATATTTTGGGTCACAAATCAGGCCTTGGTAAATTTAAGAAGATTGAAATCGTATCCAGTATCCTTTCTGACCACAACACTATGAGACTAGATATCAATTACAGGAAAAAAATCTGTAAAAAATACAAAAACATTGAGGTTAAACAATATACAACTAAATAACCGAGAGATCACTGAAGAAATCAAAGCAGAAATCAAAAAATACCTACAAACAAATGACAATGAAAACACAACCCAAAACCTATGGGATGCAGCAGAAGCAATTCTAAGAGGGAAGTTATAGCAATACAGTCCTACCTCAAGACACAAGAAACATCTCAAATAAACAACCTAACCTTACACCTAAAGCAATTAGAGAAAGAAGAAGAAGAACAACAAAAAAACCCAAAATCAGCAGAAGGAAAGAAATCATAAGGATCAGATCAGAAATAAATGAAAAAAAAACGAAAGAAACAATAGCAAAGATCAATAAAACTAAAAGCTGGTTCTTTGAGAAGATAAACAAAGTTGATTAAACATTAGCCAGACTCATCAAGAAAAAAAGTAAGAAGACTCAAATCAAGAGAATTAGAAATGAAAAAGGAGAAGTAATAACTGACACTGCAGAAATACAAAGGATCATGAGAGATTACTACAAGCAACTATATGCCAATAAAATGGACAACCTGGAAGAAATGGACAAACTCTTAGAAAAGCACAGCCTTCCGAGACTGAACAAGGAAGAAATAGAAAATATAAACAGACCAATGACAAGCACTGAAATTGAAACTGTGATTAAAACTCTTACAACAAGGGGCTTCCCTGGTGGCACAGTGGTTGAGAGTCCACCTGCCTATTTTAGGGGACATGGGTTCATGCCCCGGTCTGGGAAGATCCCACATGCTGCGGAGCAGCTAGGCCCGTGAGCCATGGCTGCTGAGTCTGTGCGTCTGGAGCCTGTGCTCCACAACGGGAGAGGCCACAACAGTGAGAGGCCCGCATACCACAAAAAAACAAAAACAAAAACAAAAAAATCTTCCAACAAACAAAGGCCCAGGACCAGATGGCTTCACAGTTGAATTCTATCAAACATTTAGAGAAGAGCTAACATCTATCCTTCTCAAACTCTTCCAAAATATAGCAGAGGGAGGAACACACTCCCAAACTCATTCTACAAGGCCACCATCACCCTGATACCAAAGCCAGAGAAATATGCCACAAAAAAAGAAAACTACAGGCCAATATCACTGATGAGCATAGATGCAAAAATCCTCAACAATATAGCAGCATAGCAGCAAACAGAATGCAACAGCACATTAAAAGGATCATACGCCATGATCAAGTGGGGTTTATCCCAGAAATGCAAGGATTCTTCAATATATGCAAAACAGTCAATGTGATAAACCATATTTACAAACTGAAGGAGAAAATCCATGTGATCATCTCAATAGATGCAGAAAAAGCTTTCGATAAATTCAACACCCATTTCTGATAAAAAACCCACCAGAAAGTAGGCATAGAAGGAACTTACCTCAACATAATAAAGGGCATATATGACATACCCACAGCCAACATCGTTCGCAATGGTGAAATACTGAAAACGTTTCCACTAACATCAGGAACAAGACAAGATTGCCCATTCTCACCACTATTATTCAATATAGTTTTTGAAGTTTTGGCCACAGCATTCAGAGAAGAAAAAGACGTAAAAGTAATCCAAATTGAAAAGAAGAAGTAAAGCTCTCATTCTTTGCAGATGACATGATGCTATACATAGAGACTCCTGAAGACGCTACCAGAAAACTACTAGAGCTAGTCAGTGAATTTGGTATGGTAGTAGGATACAAAATTAATGCACATAACTCTCTTGTATTCCTATACACTAATGATGAAAAATCTGAAAGAGAAATTAAGGAAACACTCCTATTTACCACCACAACAAAAAGAATACTATACCTTGGAATAAACCTACCTAAGGAGGCAAAAGACCTGTATGCAGAAAACTATAAGACACTGATGAAGGAAATTAAAGATGATACAAACAGATGGAGAGATATACCAGGTTCTTTGATTGGAAGAATCAACATTGTGAAAATGACGATACTACCCAAAGCAATCTACAAAATCAGTGAAATCCCTATAAAACGACCAATGGCATTTTTCACAGAACTAGAACAAAAAATTTGTATGGAAACACAAAAGACCCTGAATAGCCAAAGCAATCTTGAGAAAGAAAAATGGAGCTGGGGAAATCAGGCTCCCTAACTTCAGACTATACTACAAAGCTAAGTAATCAAGACAGTATGGTACTGGCACAAAAACAGAAATATAGATCAATGGAACCAGATATAAAGCCCAGAGATAAACACGTGCACATATGGTCACCTTATCATTGATAAAGGAGGCAAGACTATACAATGGAGAAAAGACAGCCTCTTAAATAAGTGGTTCCGGGAAAACTGGACAGCTACATGTAAAGGAAGAAATTAGAACGCTGCCTAACACCAGGCACAAAAATAAGCTCAAAATGAATTAAAGATCTAAATGTAAGACCAGACACTATAAAACTCTTAGAGGAAATCCTAGGCAGAACACTCCATGACATAAACCACAGCAAAATCCTTTTTGACCCACCTCTTAGAGAAATGGAAATAAAAACGAAAATAAACAAATGGGACCTAATGAAACTTAAAAGCTTTTACACAGCAAAGGAAACTATAAACAAGACAAAAAGACAACCCTCAGAATGGGAGAAAGTATTTGCAAATGAAGCAACTGACAAAGGATTAATCTCCAACATATATAGGCAGCTCATGCAGCTCAATATCAAAAAAACAAACAACCTAATCCAAAAATGGGCAGAAGACCTAAATAGAGATTTCTCCAAAGAAGATATACAGATTGCCAACAAACACATGAAAGGATACTCAACATCACTAATCATTAGAGAAATGCAAATCAAAACTACAATGAGGTATCACCTCACACCGGTTAGAATGGCCACCATCAAAAAATCTATAAAGAATAAATGCTGGAGAGGGTGTGGAGAAAAGGGAACCCTGTTGCACTGTTGGTGGGAATGTAAATTGACACAGCCACTGTGGAGAACAGTATGGAGGTTCCTTAAAAAACGAAAAATAGAACTACCATATAACCCAGCAATCCCACTCTTGGGTGTATACCCTGAGAAAACCATCATTCAAAAAGAGTCATGTACCACAGTGTTCACTGCAGGTCTATTTAGTCAGGACATGGAAGCAACCTAAGTGTCCATTGACAGATGAATGGATAAAGAAGATGAGGCACATATATACAATGGAATATTACTCAGCCATAAAAGGAAATTAAATTGAGTTATTTGTAGTGAGGTGGATGGACCTAGAGACTGTCATACAGAGTGTAGTAAGTCAGAAAGAGAAAAACAAATACTGTATGCTAACACATATGGAATTAAAAAAAAAATGGTTCTGAAGTACCTAGGGGCAGGACTGGAATAAAGACGTAGATGTAGAGAATGGACTTGAGGACACAGGGAGGGGGAAGGATAAGCGGGACGAAGTGAGATTGGCATGGAGATATATGCACTACCAAATGTAAAACAGATAGCTAGTGGGAAGCAGCTGCACAGCACAGGGAGATCAGCTCGGTGCTTTGTGTCCACCTAGTGGGGTTGGATAGGGAGTGTGGGTGGGAAACGCAAGAGAGAGGAGATATGGGGATGTATGTATATGTATAGCTGAGTCACTTTGTTATACAGCAGAAAATAACACACCATTGTAAAGCAATTATACTCCAATAAAGATGTTAAAAAAATAATGTGAGCAGTTTAAAAATTTCTACTGACCATATTTTAAAATTAAAAGGAAATAGGTGAAATTAATTTAATTTTAATAGTATATGTTATTTAATCCAGTATAACAAAATACTATAATTTCAATATGAAACCTATGTAAAATATTAGTGAGATATTTTGTACTTTTCTTCTTACTAAATCACTGAAATCCACTATGTATTTTATACGTACTACACAGTACATCTCAGTTCAGGAAAGCTACATTTCAAGTGCCCAAGAGCCATACATGGTAATTGCCTATTTTATTGGATGGTGCGCTTCTCAAAGAGTGGTCCATGGACCAGCAACATAACTATTCCCTGCAAGTTTGTTAGAAATTCAGGCTCTCAGACCCACCCCATTTCTACTGAATCAGAATCTTCATTGTAACTAGATGCATAGGGGAATCACGTGCACATTAAAATTTGAGAAGCACTGCTCAAGAGTCCATGTTCTTCACCATTTTACTGCTCCTGGTCCAGGGTGCCCATTTGCTGTCTCACTGCAGGAAAATGGTATTGATGCCTGTTACGTGGCAGCCCTCTGTGAGGTGACACTGATGGCAGTACTACATTGTGAAGAGTTCACATTTTAGGATGAGGTAGGTGACTAACTGTAATATCTTATGATTGCGCACATACTTGACCAAAATCAGCCTTAATGTCTGCATCTGTAACATGGAGTTGACCGCTGTATAAATTGCCTATTAAATATTCTTCCCTTCCTTGGTTACAGACTCCGAACGTTTAGGTGAGGACATTGTCTCCAGAAATATATGTGATGCTCGGTCTTCTTGTGATTAGTTCTCACCAATGAGAGGTTAGACTAAGTGTTCTTTCTAACTTCTGGAAAGGATTATTAAAGTTTCAGATACAGTTGGGCGTTATATCCCTTTCTTTTCTTCTGTTTTAGCCTGAAGTACGAACATGATAGCTGGAACCCTAGCAGGCACCCTGAACCATGAGGTGATCTTAAGAATGGAGGTCACACACTAGGATGGCAAAGCAGAAAGACAGAATATTCCCAGATTCCTGGCTGCAGTAAAGCCTCCATACAAGCCTAACTGCTTTCTTTGTATTTCTTCTTTGAGTTGTACAGATAAAAAAAGTTACTATATATATGAAGCCTTAGTAGGCACTAAATAAATGTTGTGGTTTTTTATTATAGATATCAGAGACATGGCACTGGCCCTCAAGGAACTTAAAATAGAGTGTAGACAATAAAGGAAATAAAAATGTATAATAAACATTTATCTGGCATGCTGTGAATTATTTCTTGCCTTGGCCATACACATAACAAGTGCACATCTTCTGACCTAAAATTCATAATAGTATAATGCTGTAGCTAATGCTAAATATATTTATGTCTAGGTGAGACTGCTTCCTTGAATTGGTAATGAGATGTCACCAGTGACAATGATGCTTCTTAGTTAAATCTGTCTCTGTTGAGTTGCTTTAAAGTTTTTATGTAGTGTCTGCTACCTTTAAAACACTGCCAAGATCTTAAGACTTCGGAATCACTCACTCGGGATTGTTTCTGGTCATTTAGGAGGAACATCAATATGTATGTATATATATCTATATCTGTCTATATCTATCTATCTATCTATCTATCTATCTATCTATCTATGTATGTATATTTTTTAATGGTGTTTGGCCATAGAACAAGCATGCAGAGATTTTACTCAGGTATACATGTCATTGAGTTGTTTATTTTGAGATGAAGGATAGAACTGGGAAGAAATCAACATTTGCATTTATAAAAAATATTTTAAAAGGTTTTTAGGTCATGAAGGAACAATATATTAAGCTTATCCAACCATGTTGTGTAATGGATGAGGAAACCGAGCTCCACAGATGAAAAAGGGCTTATTTGTGTCCATGGCAAGCTGCTTACAAGGAGTGGAGCTGGCAGTAGGACACAGTATATTGGTCCCTAGAGCAACGTGCCTTCCAGTGCACTAGACTCTACATACAAGCACACGTGCATACATACATGCATGCGGTGGTGATGATTATTTTAAATGAAGGCCGTGAATTACAGTATAACAATGTGCTTTCACCAGCATGATCTCATGGAGCTCTTTCAAGAATCCTGTGACATAGACATTATTTCCTCATTCTACAAATAAGGAAACTAAGATATAGGTCATCTGAATGTACATTTATTATTTCAAGCATAAAATACTACAATAATTAACAATGTTTTTTTGAAATTGTTAATGTTGTATAACAAATATTAAGAGCCTTTAAATAATTAAGTGAAGGGGAAGCGATTGACAGAAAATACGAGAGAATGTTTTAGCAAGATAACATAGAAAGAATATTATATTCTTGTATCAACATATATTTACAAAAGTTAAATAATAATACAAGGCAGAAAAATACAGTTTAAATTATGTCATACTTCTAATCCTTATAGGATTATTTGGCATACTAGTATTCTCAACATAAAACAAGATAGCTTTTAAGAACTATGTTTAATTTTCACTTATTTAATTACACTGAAGCCATGAATCTGTCAAGAAAAGGTCCCATTAGGAATTCTTCCCATTTTGTGAGAATGAGTCAAAACAAGAATGTCAACTTTCCCAACTTTGTATAGAATGGAAAATCAGAAAAAATGTCAGGCAATTGTCCTTGTCAATGGAACAAACAGGATGGCTCTGAATGATTCAGGCATCACAGCATTCAATTTTTTCACACTCTCAGCTGTGTTGTTTGGAAAGTAATTATAACAATGGGAAATATAGCAGATTTACTGGCTGTGAGCAGAAAAATAGTCACCATTTTCCTTATTCTCTTTAAGCCATAGAAAAGCTCCATGACATACTAGAAATGTTGAAACTTCTTGTCTGCACTTTTATAAACTGCTCAAACAAGATGGAATAGCAACTACTGCATGTTTAAAACAAAAACTGCTTGAAATAAAGAAAACCTTAATACTGAACTTGGGAAATAAAAAAACAAATTAACAACAGATGACTGCTTGACAAGAGCGTAGTTTATTGATCGGAATCTACTAAAGAATAAAACCAACTCATGTTTCCTCAGAGTGGAAGCATTTCTTACGTGTATCACATAAGAATAAAGAAAAGTCACTCTTGGGCTTCCCCGGTGGCGCAGTGGTTGAGAGTCCGCCTGCCGCTGCAGGGGACACAGGTTCGTGCCCCCGTCTGGGAAGATGCCACATGCCGCGGAGCGGCTGGGACCGTGAGCCATGGCCGCTGAGCCTGTGCTCCACAACAGGAGAGGCTGCAACAGTGAGAGGCCCGCGTACCGCCAAAAAAAAAAAAAAAAAAAAAAGAAAAGTCACTCCATTTTTCTGTTGAAAGAACGACTTCATGGAGAACAAGTATAGTTTTTACCAAGCAATATGGTGGGCTTGACTCCATCACCTCTCTGAAATCACAGAAGCTTCCGGCCAGCTTTCATCCCTTCATCCTCACAAAGCTACCCCTTATCATCATCTATGTATTGACCTGTCCAATTAGTTATTCTGCATGGGAATAAACTTATTTCTGATTGAGCAACAGTAATTATTTTAGCTCATTAGGAAGGGGCACTGGGAAATTTTAAAGCAGGCAACAGTGTTATTTGCATAAATAGGTTCTTACCATAAACGATGTTTCCACAAGTGTCCAGAAATGCCCTGCACCTATTTCTTCACAGACACTGCTTCTGAGAAGCTTCACAAGACAACGGAGACCCCCAGGAAAGTCAGTTACCTGAAGTTCTCATTTTAAGTCAAATGAAAAGAATTTCTTCTTCTTAAACATCCTGAATTTTAGCAAATTTCAACTGGTTACAGTTGAACCCTTCCCTTTCAGAATGAGCAAGAACAGAAAAGCAAGGAACGGGGTGTCCACAGGGATATATGGTAAAACATGTCAGATTTTGAATTCTTAGACATTTGGGTCCAGAATCCTAGCTCTGCTACTTCAGGGCTGTGCGACTTTAAAACTCTCTAAACCTCAGTTTTCTCTTCTATAAAATGGGAATAGTAATAGAATGTACTAAGATTATTATGAGGATTAAATAAACTATTCTTTACAAAATGTTTTTCCAGTTAGTTATTACTGCATGACACACACCTCAATACTCATGGCTTAAAATGAAAACAAACTGGGCTTCCCTGGTGGCGTAGTGGTTGAGAGTCCACCTGCCGATGCAGGGGACATGGGTTCGTGCCCCGCTCCGGGAGGATCCCACATGCCACGGAGCAGCTGGGCAAGTGAGCCTGCGCGTCCAGAGCCTGTGCTCCACAACAGGAGAGGCCACAACAGTGAGAGGCCCGCGTACCGCAAAAAAATGAAAACCAACTATTATTTATCCAGTGTCTGTGGGTGGCTTGACACTGCTGTGCCTGTCGCTTGGTTCACTCACATCTCTGCAGTCAGATGTGGGTTGGCTGGTCTAGGACGGTCTCCCCACAGGCCTGGGGGTTTACCAGATGTTGGTTGGTGTTAAGGTAACTCAGGTAACGAGGCCACATTCTCTCACTTTCCAGGTGTCTAGTTCAGGCTTGCACTCAGAGCAGAGACAGAGGTCCAAGAGGCAAAGTGAATATATTCAAGGCTTCTTGAAGCCTAGGCTTGAAAACGGCCCATCATTACTTATACCATATTCTTTTAGCTGAAGCAAATAACATGACCAAGTTCAATATCAATGGAGCAGGAAGGAGGAAGTAGGAAGTTCTGCCTCCATGAGAGGAACTGCAAAGTCACATGGCAAGGATCATGGAAACCTGGAGGTGTGAACAGCTGTGACTGTTTATGCAACCTACCACCATGGACCAACAATGGATCAACAGTGGACCAACAATGGACTACCGTGGACCAACTACGCACATGGTAAGCATCCAATAAGAGATGACCCATATTTTTATCGTGGAGTAGGCTGGAGGGATGGGGGAGAGGGGAGTGGCCCATGGGGTGGGATGCTGACTTTGGAATGAGGGGGCAGTTGAGGAAACATGATGGAGCCCTGATTTTTTAGGGGATGCTCTGAGCTCTGAAGGGTTACTGAACACTGGCTTCCCCTGTGTCTCTAACCAATTAAGGTCACCAAAGAGGTTGTTTTTATCATTCTTTTCAACTACAGGGCATTGTTCATACATCAAGAAATCATCAACTTCTCACTTTGCAGCTGAGCAGAGAATGACTATTCCCATATTCCCTGAGGAGCCTTCTTTGTCACAGTGGCAAAGTAATTCATCCACCCAAGGTCACTGGTAAATTGAAATCTGAGCCAGGACTTTGCAGGAGTTACTAAGTGTTTTGACAAGGTGGGATGAGCCAGGTTGATAGAAAAAGCCACTTAGAAAGGGGATATTTTTTATTCACACTTTGCTGGAAACCTTACATGAAGATTGATAGTAAGTTAGAAAAATTGCAGAGGAAAAGAGAGAAGCATTACTGAATGTAAGGAGTATGATTTGGTTTTAAAACACCTCATAAGCTACCAATGGGAGCTACTGAAAAGGCCAGAGGGCAGTGGAGTGGAATTGAAAAAAATGGAAGAGTTATTTTAGGAAAAGGGAAACAGGGACAAAAATCTGGGCTAGGAGAATTCATTACAAACATGTCAGTCATTATAAATGAAGAGAAATATTGCAGTCAAAGCAGGCTTATCTTTAACCTCTGGTCACACACACATAAGGGACATAAGGGACATGCCCAGGTTTATCTTTTAAGGCCAAACAGACCCTTCCTCTCTCCATCATATCCTTTGAAGGCTTATTTTACGGACCTTTATTTTCTTGCCCATAATTATATTGTATTTAACAAGGCAGAGGAGGGTCCCTTTTTAGGAACAGGTCAAAATCTTGGGAATACAAACCCAAAGCACAGGTAATACAAATGGTGAACAGATCTCTATGGCCATTTATGACCTGAAAGCTTAGGTTAAAAATCGTTAGCAACACCTAGAAACAAAAAGCTGTGGGGAGCCTGATTCTGGGTGGTGGTGGACAGTCAGAGAAAGGAAATCTTCTACATCCTGTCCATTCAGGGGCAGTGTATCGGAGCCCTTCAGCACGTGAGAAATGAAAAAGGGGCCTGGCTGTGGAAAGGGACAGGATTCAGTGGCTTACAGGTGTGTCCTGACATCTTGAAACCTTTAGAAAAGGGGCTACTGGAACCAACAGTTTATTCCCTATGGTTTTAGATGACTAAACCATTCTACCTGCAATGCCAAGCTGACTGATTACACAGAAGTAGTAATGATGGGTGATATAACTCTGATTATTAGGGAAATTTTTTAATTTACTAGTCTCATAAACATTTCTCCTACTTGTTACTTTCCTGGATGAGAAGAAATGCTTCAAAATTAAAATAGAGCTTTCCTCACCCAGTGAAGGGTTTACCATGGCCGGGTCATAAGGGCAAGTGTCAACAGAGTGAGCAAGGGACAAAGGATGAACACAGCTGGTGCCCTAGCTCTGATTCTAATGATTTACTCAGCATTTGAAACATCCAGCTCTCTGTTCAAATATTTATTCCAATTCCTGGTTGCTTTCAGGCCTTTAATAGGTCTGAATAAATCTGTAAGTACTGAAAAGTTGTCAACAAAAAGTCAACTTTATTTTTGCTCAAGCAAAATATTGCAATCTCATCAGCAGTTTAAAAGAGTTTGCCTCTCAATTTAATTAGAGGATCCCTCTTTAATTACGTGATAAAATCAGTTGCTGAGATGGTCCTGTTGTCAACTCAGCAAAGTACCAGAGATAGTTGTTTCATCCTTTCTTCTGAATTCTTCAGGTGTGTTTTGCATATTTAGTTGCTTAGGACGGTAATTCAAAATTAAGATTATAGGCAGGATATTTGGGCATTTGAACCTTCTCATACCAATGAACACAAAATGAACCCTGCAAACAAGAAACATATATAATGCATCACCACACTGCACTTCCAGCAGGAATACATTCCTTCCCTGAGTGCATCCTGGATTCACCGCTCTGGGGCTGTGCTGCTTCTCTTCATGCTTGGAGACCCTTCCCAGTACCCTCCATCTGCTGATCCTATTTTACCTTCTAGAGAAGCAGGATTTCAGCATTGCTTTCTCTAGTGCTTATTTCCTGACCACTTTTCTTCCCCACATGAGCTGAGTTAGATCCCTCTAAGGTTCCCCAGCACCTGAGACACATTTCTATCTCACTATTTCCTAAGCTGTGTCCTCTCCAAATATTTAGCCATCTGTTTCCTGGCACACTCCCTAAGGACGGAAATAAATCAACCTTGTATATAAAATCCTACTGCATAGTGGGCCCTGAATTAGTGTGCTCAGTGAGTGAAAAAATGATGACTAGATCCCTGGGATGAGCACTTCCTACCTTGTCAAAGCTCTTCGAACTCAAACTCCCTTTTCTTCATCACAAAATGATGAATCCATGTCTTTGGTGCCCTCTCCCCAAGCCACATTTTAATTTTTAAAAAATATTTTAAGTGATATTTGAGAGAGTTCATAAATGTCCAGAAATAATTTCAAAGGCTATCAGTTTATGGAAAAATAAAAGGTTTATGGTACTGCTTCGATTTTGAACTTTTCTATGGGGAAATACATTGCATTCATACTCATCCTATTGTCCTCACCTGATCACTTTATACTGTTCCTTCTCTTAACAAGGCAGCCTTTTATGTCCATCATAGCAGATAATTTTTAGTTCTTTAAATTCCAATGTAAACTTAAGATTTTAAATATGGGGGATTTTCAGGGCTTTTTTTGGTCATGTTTACAATTTACAGAAATATAGGGTAGCTTCAATCTTCAATACAATCTCACTTTGATCTTTCAGGTATCATAGAACATGGAACGTCCAAGAAAATATAACTCACCAAACTTGAGATTTGCCTTTCTCTTGTTACATAAGACACAGTTTTTGTTGGTTGGAGTTGACCAGAAATCACTTACAGTAATTTGTTCATGGTCTAAAATCTTTGAGTAGACAGTGAGAGTGATAATTCATAGTGAATAAATCCAGCCAAGACATATTTTACTCTCAGCAAGTGCCTCAAGCCAGTTTGAGGACGTGGCCTGTCTCAGAATGTCCCAGGCACAGTTAGATCCCCGCCTTCCTGCATTCTGAAGCCCAGGTGTGGTCCAGGGATATTCAGGACATACAATTCGGTTGTTTTTACACTGAAATAACAAACATGTTGCTTGAGAACGTGTTCTCCAGAACTAGGATCGTTCATGAGGAAGTTCTGAGATGATTTCATGGCCTTTGTTAAAATAGGAAGTAATGATATCTTTAAAGAGTAAGAAAAAAAAAAAAAAACCTCGAGGCAGAATATTGGGTTGAAACTTAGAACCTGTACAGTTACCATGGGGTAGGAATTTGAAATCTGGAAATGCTGTCTGCTGTTGCCAAGATGTTTGAAAGAGAAGTCCATGCTTTTTCTGTGCCCTCAAAAATGCAATTCTAGTGCCAGGTCTCCTGAAAAGTCTCCAGTAGAATTTGTCATGTACTCCTATGGACTCCTGGAGCCCTGATAGTAAGAACAAACCCTGCTTGATGCAGATGTTCTTCTAAGCTTCTTACATGTATTACCTCATTTACACATCAAAGCAGTCCTTTGAGGTAGATATAGTATTATCATCATCCTTATTTTTCAGATGAGGAAACTGAGGCCCAGAGAGGGTAAGTCACTTGTCCAAGGTCACACAACTAGTAAGTGATAGAATAGGACCAAACCCAGGAACTGTGGCCCCAGAACACCTGTTCTTACCCACCATGTTATGCTGCTTCCCATTCCAACACGTGCCTCTACCAGAGTGCTGAATCTGCTAGATTATAGTTCAGGTCTGTGGCTATCTCCTTTGCTATCTGCAAAGACTTTATCCTGCTAATTCCTATATTCCAAATGCCAACAAAATACTGCCCCTTATTGGCCACATAAGGAGTTGTTGAATTAATAAATGCCCTTTTTGTTGATTCAATTTTTTGAATCATCAGTAAGACTTAAATACAGGTACAATAAAAGAAATTAGGAAAAAATGAATAAAGCATTAGTGTGCAACAGAGAACAGCATATGCAAAGGCCCTGTGGCAGAAAGGAGCAAGAAGAAAGGAGTAAAAGGAGGATTCAGATTAACCTTGGAATTTCACTGGCTCTGTCCTCTCTGTCCCTGTTGTTCATGGATAATTTGGAATTGACTGCAAATGATAGGTTTTTGGGTGAATGTATTCTTTGGAATAAATTGCATTCTTTTCATGACACTAAAATTGTATTCCAAATGATTCCCTCCTCAAAAGGTGTCCCTTCCATACAATCAGGCAATGAAGAGAGTTTGAAAGGTCATATATCCTGTCTTTTTTATTTTCAAAACTTTCAGAAAATTAAGGAATCTCAGAAATATAGTGATTCTACCAATAGTATTCCAGTCCAAGGTATGACAGCTGCTGTCAACACTGAGGTAATGAAAGAGAATATTTTTTGAGAAGTACAGAACAATTTTAATCTTTTCTTTTGGAAATTTAAAAAGCTGAACTTCACTTCCAAGAATAGAGAGAGTTGCTCTACATTACCACTGCACTGAGAGAATTCCCATGGAGCTACTTAGGAGGAGAAACAGAATTTGTTCTTCCCTTAGCTTCTGAAAATAGGTCAGGATATCAGAGTTGAAGTACATGTTTATCTCAGCGTCCCAATTTATCCTATGCTATTTTACAGTCTTCCTGTTTGTGTGTGGAAAACACATGGAAAACAAATGTCTAATTAGTAGTTTCTCCTCAGAAATAAAAATGTAAAGGTAAAATATATTCCTCAGTAAGCCTATTGCCAGGGGACATGGTGGAGGAAGGCAACTTGCAAACAGATTTTTCCAGAAACCTAGATAAACTGTGAGAATAATTGGAATTGTCTCTCGAGGGAAGTCATAAAGCGCCACGATGTTGAAACAAGTGAAGGACCAAGAGACTTAGCAGAGGTCACATTCATATCCCCTGCACGTCCCTGTGTGATGCCATGTTCACAGTTGCAAATGACCCTGGTGACCAGGGAGAGTTGTGAGTGGACGGCTGTGCTGCTGGTGGGTGGTGGATGCCTGATGGGCTTCCCCTGTACAGCTGACCTCATGAAAATGCCCAGTAACTAGGAAAAAAGCATTGATCACAAGTATGACATGGATGAGACTGCCAATTTGTGGCTTGGAAATTGGGTTGCTTTTCTTTGATTTGTTCCTTTGATAATGGTAAGCAAGAATATTTGATACTGGCTGGAATTGTGTTCAAAGCAAAATTCATTTGAAAGCCTACCTATTTTATTTTCTTTTGCATTTTATTTTGCTGGTGATGACTTGGAAGATGGGTGTTGGATTTTGGAGTTATTTGGATCTTAACCAGGATTTACTCCTCAGAGATGAGTGTGTTTTAAAGTTGGCTGAGCTTTGGTCTGGGGTGTTGTCTAATGGGTTTGTATTGGGCACTTTATCTGGAGGTCTCATTAATCACCCCCTTTTCCTCAAAAATCACACCACGTAGTCACCATCTTAAATGGCCTGGGATCATCGTCATTTAAAATCTTACCTGTTTTCTTAAAAATGCAGGACAGGGTGTGGAGAAAAGGGAACCTTTTGAATTATAGACATATTGTTGATATCTCATACACATTAATATTAGCTTTTTAAACTGCTTCTAAAAATATTAGTTGCCATTTAATTTTCATGGTCTAAAGTGTCATGACAAGAATGATGTAATTTATCTATGTTCAGTGAACTAAATATAATGCAATCATTATTTGCTTATACCGCAAAGGTAAATTAAGAACTAGGGTAGGGCTTCCCTGGTGGCGCAGTGGTTGAGAGTCCGCCTGCCGATGCAGGGGACGCGGCTTCGTGTCCTGGTCCGGGAAGATCCCGCATGCCACGGAGCGGCTGGGCCCGTGAGCCATGGCCGCTGAGCCTGCGCTCCACAATGGGAGAGGCCACAACAGTGAGAGGCCCGCGTACCGCAAAACAAAACAAAACAAAACAAAACAAAACTAGGGTAGACCCAAGAATTTCAGGAGCAGGTCTAATGAAACAGGGACAAGAAAAATAAGCCTAATTCCTGCTGCTTTGTGTTTGGGTTTCACAGACATCTTATTTCAAAGGGGAGCCCTGAGCATACAGATATACACGCTCTCTTAACCCAAAGAAGTGAGAGGCATGCAAGTATAGAGGCAGAAGATAAATTTGATAAGTGTAGGTGAAATCAATAATGGTGTAGTAGAATAAATATTGCTTTGATAAATGTAATTATTTTTTGAAATCCATTTGCAAAATAACCTCTTGTGAAGCTAGGTCTGAAATATAAAGTCCCAGCCCCACACCCTGCCACCTTTGTGTTTTGTGTGTTCTGATACGTTTAGACAAGCATGTGTTTGTGTGTGTGTGTATGTGTGTGTGTGTGTGTGAAACAAACTTCTTCATTTCATGGAAAGAATGGAGATGTGAGGAAATATATTTTTAAATAAAAGCAGTTGTAGTATTTGCTGAAGTGTAAAAAGACGGGTGGACATTTCTATGTGCATGGTCTATATCCCCTTCTGGATTGAGTATATTTTGCATTTTTTATGACAAATCCAGGTCACTTCATGAATAGGGACAATTTGTTATATCTTTTGGTGTTGTCAAAGTTCAGTAAAGAGCTGGCATTCATTATGTCAAGATTATTTGTTCATAATTAAGTATTCAAGAAAGTGTTTTAACTTAATTATTTGAAAAGTTGATGTACTGACACCAGTTGTTAGAGTTGTGCGGGGCATGGCTTGATCTGTGTGGTTTTACTCAGATTGAGATAAGCATCCTTCCTTTTAAAAAGCCTCCTTGTTGACCCTCCTACACTGTTGGTGGGAATGCAAATTGGTGCAGCCACTATGGAGAATAGTATAGAGATTCCCTAAAAAACTAAAAATAGACCTACCATATTATGTAACAATCCCACTCCTGGGCATATATCCAGACAAAGCCATAATTCAGAAAGATATTATACATGTACCCCAATGTTCATTGCAGCACTGTTTACAATAGCCAAGACATGGAAGCAACCTAAATGTCCATTGAGAGACGAATGGATAAAGAAGATGTCACACACACACACACACACACACACACACACACAAAATGGCATAGTGCTCAGCCATAAAAAGAATGAAATAATGCCATTGGCAGCAATGTGGATGGACCTAGAGATGATCATACTGAGTGAAGTAAGTCAGACAGGGAAAGACCAATATCATATGATATTGCTTATGTGTGGAATCTAAAAAATGTTACAAATGAACTTCTTTACAAAACAGAAACAGACTTACAGACTCAGAAAACAAATTTATGGTTACCAAAGCAGAAAGGGGGGGGAGGATAAATAAGGAGTTTGGGATTAACATATACACAACTAGATAACCAACAAAGACCTACTGTATAGCACAGAGAACTATACTCAATAGTTTGTAATAACTTATAAGGGAAAAGAATCTGAAAAGGAATATACATATATAAATATACACACACAATACATATATACATATATATACATACATACATATATATATATGCAAGACAGTACCAAACCTCATGAAATGTACAGACTACAAGGAGGAAACAATATCGAACAAATAATTAGAAAACTAAATAATTAAAATAATTAATGATTGTGATGCTGCTACTAAGGAAAGTACGGGTTGTGTGGTAGGTAGGAAATTGTATTCAGTTTGAGGTCAGTCTTCCACACAGTCTTCCTCACAGGTGTTTAGAGTATATTTATATTTATATAAATATATTTTATATATAAAAATATTTATATTTTTTATAAATATATATATTTATAAATTTATATATTTCAGAAAGTTATAGTTCAGTTATATTTCAGAAAGTTCGGAAACAAAGTGAAAATGTCATTTGTGAGTATGGAATATCATTTGTGAGTATGGAATATTGTGCATGAAAATTAGAAAGCTGAAGTATGTTTGCAGTCATCAGAAGACACACACAGGCACACACACTCATCATTTCTGTAAACTATTTAGAGTAATGACAGGAGGGCATTGACTCAGAATGCTGGGCATACGTGCCCTGGGTGTCACTGCTCACAGAAGGAGCCCAGCACACAGAGCCCTGTGGGGAGACTTTGCGGGCAGCAGGGGCTGGTGATGCCTGAATGGAGGAGTCTTGTGGACCACTTCCCTGCTGTGGTTCATGGAGAGCACCTCAGTCATCTGCAGACAAGCCCAGGAAAATTGTTGGATTTGCTGACTTGTCTGTGGCCGACTCCATCCTTGGAGGCTTTGACGCTTTCAGTATTTGCTTCTTTGACTTCATTCTCTGGGGACCCAGAATGGGGAAAAGGACACAAAAAACATCTAAGGAATCCAAATGTTCCTGCTCTTCAGCTCTTTATTCTTGGTTCCCACCAGCCTGGGGACAGAACTGTCCATGGCTAAGGGAAAAATTAGAAACCTTAATTAGACTTTCAGAATTCAAACCTAAAATACATGGCCCTTTGAAAATACACATGTGGTCTGGGAGGTCGGGATGAAATGCTACTTAAGTAGAAACTTATGAGCTGGTGGGCATCAGCCAGGTGAAGGAGGGGAGGGGAAGGCATTCCAGGCAGGAGGAATAGATGCGTGAACATACTGTGTGCTAAATAGTGGGAAGCAGGGTGTGTTCATTAGAGAAACTGGAAGGTGTGGCTGCCACGTGGCAGGGATGGGGGAGAGGAATGCAGATGTGTCCCTGGAGTTAGGCAGAGGCTGGAATCTGCAGGTCCTTGAGGGCAACCTTAAGCAGATTGGACTATATTCTAGAGTAACTGGAAGCTCTATAAAGGCTTTACTAAAAAAGTAATCAGAAGAAAAGCGACAAACTAATTAGAGCATGATTTGCAATGCATGATAGGAGAGTCATGCCTCCCATTTCATACAAAAGAAATTCTGACATCCCAATGAATGTTTCAGCACATTTAGCCCTTGAACTTCCTACACTCACATACAGATAAACCCTGGGTATCCTTAAATCACCTATGTGTCCTCATTACTCATCCACAATTCATGGCATTCCTGGAAGACAGTTTTCAACCCACCGGCAAAAGGACAAGAAACAGAAACTCATGTTCCAAGCCATGAATGATTGGGTGAGACACCCCGTAATTTGAGCCAAAATAATGATGTGCTTATTTTTTGTGGGACAAAATATAAAATTCAGTTAGAATTTCAAAATCAGACTCTATTTACAGAAAAGTCTTCAACAGTCATTACGAATTTCCTTTAGATAGGGAAATGTAAATTGTCATTGAGATTGAAGTGATTTTCCATCAAAATATATAATGACCTTGACTGAGGTTATTTCAGACATCAGTGTGAACATAATTAGTACATGGAAATGTATGAGAAATGATCATGAGAAGAATAGAATTAAATAAGGGAAACTCATGCAAGGCAGTTTGCAAGAGCTTAACATTCATAATATACCTCATTTTCAAGGCAACAATATCATTAAATATGAAAACGATTTAATATAACCTTGCAACTTTAGATGAAAAAAACTGAGAAAATGTCATCATTTGCACATTTTTAAATAAACGTGAATACCTATTCTCAGAAATACTCATTTGCACAGGACTTAGAACACTAACACAAGCAGGGCTAAATCTGAGTATGGACTCCAAATGTGATTAGTCTGTAAATCTTTTCAATGATATACATTAACAAGTACTTTTTATTTTTTCTTTTATTTTTTTACAGGTACTTTTAAAACAAGTGCTATTGACACAGGACTATGCCCAGCCCTTTGTAGGTGCCCTGAGAACACAAAAGGTGCAGAAAATACTGTTCTTCCTTTCCAGGAGCTTATAGTCCATTTGAAAACAGTGCCTGGGGAAAGTGGCCACAGTGTGTGTGTGTGTGTGTGTGTGTGTGTGTATGTGTTGGGGGGTGTGGAGTTCTAAAATCACAAGCCCTGGTAAGGAAAATGTTAAAGATCAAAGTTATATTAATATTAGGAGGATGGAGGTAAGAAGGAAGTACAGGCAACCAAACAGCATATATATATATATATATATATATATATATATATATATATATATATATATATATATATAATATATATATATATATAATATATATATATGAATTGGAACTAGTTGTTTCTGGGACTAGTTCTTTCTACTCTTCCCCATGACTTGCTTATGGGAATTAATACATTCCCTAGTTTTGCTTAAACTAATTTGAATTATACATCCTGGTTCATATATCATTGGGAATCAGCAGGTAACATGGACAGCCTTTGGAGCCCCCAGACTGGATTAGAATTCTGGCCTAGATGCTTACTAGCTGATTAAACTTGTGGAAGTTAACTTAGCTTCTGAGAACCTCAGTTTTCTCATCTGCAAATGGGGTTAAATGTTTCTGTCCTATGTTATTGAAAAGATCACACAATGTAATACACATGATATATTTGGTAAAATGCCTAGCAATAAAAAGAATAGTTAAATCAACGATCTCTTTTTTTTTCTTTGTAACTGTGTCTTTTTTTCTGTATCCCTTAGAGCCTTCTATAATCATTGCCAGCTGGCACTCTTGAGAAATGTCTGTTCAGCTAGACCTTGCCTTGAGTGACTTTAAAATTTTCTGTTCCAGTGGTGACTGGGTTGCTTTCCTTAATTAAGACCACAAGCAGCAGTGGTGAGTTGTACACATGAAACCACAACATGATATTTCCTCCACACCATTTTTCCTGTTTGCCTCTACTCTCTGATTACCTGTGAAAATTTTACAGGAAAACCAACTGAGTATTACAAAAATATTTCTTACAAGGGGAATTAACTACCACAGAACTAAAGGTTGGAAGAAAACTTAGAGAAAACATTGACAACCAAAGAAGAAAGGACAAGAATGAAGGGGGGAAAAATTAAGCTGAACATTTATATATGCTTCCTCATTCAACTCATTGCTGCCTTTAGAAGTAAATATTACAATCTGATTTGGTAGGTGTGGAAACTGAGGGTCAGAGAAGGTGAGTGACCTGCCTGAGAACACAGTAGTATATCTTGCTCCAGAGACCATATCTTCAACTAGACTATGTGCTTTTCCAGTAACAAAATAGCTGATGAGTAGGAGTAAATCAGCATCAGTGGTAAGTCTTAGGAAAAAAATTTTTGCTCACAAAAAAGGGCTTTTGGGGAAGTTTTCTGGACAAGAATAAAATCTGAAATTTCATTTGGGATACATTTCTTAGCTAAAGAATTGAATTCTATTTTGCCCTTATTACAATTTCCCCTCTGTTTTAAGGCTATACTTAAAAAAAAAAATCCACTTAAGTTTAAAGAATACTACTCTCTCAGTATTCTTGTGAAGACCTTAAAATGTGGCTGGATCTTTCAAGGGTGCCGAGTGAAATGTTGCCACACAGGGAATGTCACGTCTCCTAGAAATGGAAAAGGTCTGTGCTAAGTTCATGCTTTCTGAACCATGGACTTGCTTTCCACATTCAGGAGTTTCTTTTCTTCTCTTTTTCTGTTTTAGTCGCTGATGTCCTATTGTAGTGCCAAATTGCTATGAAAAGAATTCCTTCATGCTGTCAGTTGGAATGGAGGAGGGAAGTGGAGATGCTTACAACACAGAATCTGAATTTTCTCTTTTAGTCTTTCCAGTTTCTCCCTTTTTTGTCTCCTTTCACCACCCCCATTACCCCCCAACATACTCACACTTTTCTATCAATGATAACTTCTAACAACAAGTGTGGTATGCAAATTCTCCAACATGTCTCAATATTTTACTTGGAATCTATTTTTCAACTTTGTACTATCTGGGAACAGTCCATTTTCCATATATAGACCCATAGCTGAGATTGCTATGCATGTATCCCAAGTGGAAATTTCATCTTTATTTGCAAACTTAAATGCCCAGTCCATTTATTTAATCTTGTTAACAGCAATCGTGATCGTCACCATTTAGATGCTTTTAGAATACATATGATACATTTGGTAAAGTGCCTACCAATAAAAAGAATAGTTAAATCAATGATCTTTTTTTTCTTACTTTATTTATGTACTTTTGAAACAGATTTTTAACTGGCATAGTGCTTTAAAAGCTTCGGCTCTAGAGTTAGATTTTCCTGGGTTTAAATCCTAGCTTTCCACTTCTAGCTGTGAGTCCTCGAGCTAATTTCTTAACTGCTTTAATCATCAGTTTCCTCATCTGTAAATCAGAAAAACAATAATACTTATAGGACTATTGGGAGAGTTCAATGTATGGAAAATACTTAGCAAAACAGATAGAACATAGTACACACTCAATAAAGTTAGCTATTCCCTGTCATTTTCTCCTTCTTCATTATAAGGTGAGATATTAATACAAGAGCTAGATAAAATAGGAGAATGACAGGTACAATTCATTTTAAGGACAGTTTTCTGATACTGACTTTTCAAGGAATTTGAAGTCATCCCAGGGATCTGTGCCACTACAAAAAGCTGCAAACATGTCTGCAAATTCTCACCCAGTACTTCTGATTCAACTGACGTCACAGTGAAAATGCCCTCCTTGATGGAAACCTTTGGAAATAGAGCATGTCAAACAACAGCTGAGCCAAAACATTCTTCAGACATTTGTACAGGACACATCCACACTGTAAGTTCAACTTGGAGTCATCGCTTCTTTTTAAGATTACAAGAAATTTTTATTTCCTTTTTTTCCCCAAACAAATTAGTCTTTATTTGGCTATTTTGGTAGAAATAAGGGTGATTTTAGAGAGAAAAATAGTTTTAATAGAAACTATAATACACCCTTGTAGATACTAGATTGGAGTCATCCCTTCTTTGGTTGTTGCAGATGGAATCAAAATTCATGACACACCATCTCATCAAATATAGGTGCTGAAAGAGTGGGAAGGAATCAAAGCTTCTTTGTACGGCACAACGGGTGTAAAAGTTGTGAGTAGGGCTGAGAAACCATGATCTCCTCAAAGCTGTTGAACAAACTTCTTAGCGTCCACTGCGTTGCAGTACTGCGCCTGGTCCTAAGGGGGCGATGGAGAGCAAGACAGTTGTCCCAGCTCTTAAGATGCTTATAGCCACGACTGGAGTGGGAGAAGGGTTTACAACGGGGGATGAGTCAGCTCTTGCTGCAATAATGCTGGGCAGCAAACTATTCTAAATCAGTGATTTGAAACAGCTAAATAGTAGGCACAGGGGTAGTCAAAGGAGCATGTAGCCTGGGGTTTCTCAAAATTATTTTCACTAATACCCACTTAAGGAGACTTTTTAAATATTTTCTTCTAATCACTGCCCCTGAAGTGAAAATTTCATATTACAGATACATTGTATGTCTATATATGTACTACATTAATGTCTGTGTTTTATACATAAAAAGAGTAAGAATTTTTTTGCCTTCCAACAGCCAATTTTCATCCCCTTGCGGGCAATATCCCCCCATTAAGAATGAGTATCTAATCCACCTTGGAGGGTTTATGAGAAGTTTCTAGAGACTGTAATACTTGGGTTGCACCTTGGAGAAAAGAGGAGGTTCTCAAACAAAGAAGAGGGAAGAGAATTCCAGCCAGTGGCAATAGCAGTGGGACCAGTAGGTGAAAGAAACTTCCGTATTTTGGAAACTGGCAGAGTGTTTGGAAAGTGGGGCTCATGTCTGGGTGTGGTGGGAGAGAAAGCTGGGAGGGAGGCAGGTTATGAGTCAGAGCCATGGGGGAGCATCTCACCCTAAAATCAACATTTCACTTTCTTCTGGACCATTCTTGCCTGGTTACACTCTAGGCATGGAAACGACTTTGTTTCCCAGGATGACCAATCCTCAACTGTAGCCTTTAAAATGCTCCCACAATTGAAGGGGAGGGAGGTCCTTGCAACCATGAGGCTGGTAACTAGGGCTTAAAGCCTGCTATTCTCCCGAATGGGTCAGCTGGGAAATCAGGGGAAATGAATCACTGAAAACAGCTGTGTGGATTGACCTGCTTTTTGGCAGTTGGCCATTGTTTGCCAGTAAAAACAGCAGCAGAAACCAACCTGTACTGATTGTTACTCACATTTGACTCATCTTATGGTGAATTTATTAAAAGCCAATTTAAAGATTCTTCTTGAATTTCACTATTAACAAGAATGCCTTTGGTACATACTTGGAATTCTATTTTTTAGTTGTCACTAATAAAAGTATGTGTTCCCCAATTAGAATTATGAATGGAATAAGGCATACATTACAATGATATATGCGATTCTTACCTCCTTGAAACTTACGGTTTAGTAGGAAAATCAGACAATTAAGCAACAAAACTAATAAAGGTTAATAAATATTGTGATAGACCATGTATAGATTTCCTTGAAAATAAATAACAGAAGCAAGCTATCCAACATAATGGCTACTTTTCTTTTTGTACTGAAGTTCTTGTATGCACACAGTTTAAGTGCCATAAGAGAGATACTGGGATGCCTATAAATTTGCAGTATTGATGTCAACTTTTCTGTCTTTCACCTTTGCAGCTTTAGCAATTAAGAAAATGAAGTAAAGCAAAATTCTCTTTTGCCTAATATTTTCTAAACCAAAGATATTGTCACCATGAAGTGACAATCACGAGCCTCCCTAGTGGGGAAATAACACAGTAAATTTGAAACCAGGACTGTTGAAAAAACTTCTGGACATAAAGTCACCACATTTTAGGCTAATGTGGGACTTAGTGAAACCAATTGTGCCACAAAATATTGAAGTAATTCCCTGACCTACACCTAATTTTGTTGGTTTCCACTGAGCTATTTTTTAACCTCCGTGAACAGAAAAAAATATCTCCACTGAATATTTGCAGAATTGGGCTTCCCTGGTGGCGTGGTGGTTGAGAGTCCGCCTGCCGATGCAGGGGACACGGGTTTGTGCCCCGGTCCAGGAGGATCCCGCATGCCACGGAGAGGCTGGGCCCGTGAGCCACGGCCGCTGAGCCTGTGCGTCCGGAGCCTGTGCTCCGCAACGGGAGAGGCCACAACAGTGAGAGGCCCGCGTACTGCAAAGAAAAAAAAAATTTGCAGAATTGAATTCCAAAGCCTCCCTTTAAGTTTGGTTCCTATAATCTAACATGGATTGGAATTGTGACTCTATCTCTATACTGTATGGAGAAACAGGAAGCCCAGAACTGCTAAGTTCAGGCATTGTACAGATATAATGTAATTGTGCTCAGATGTGATATGTGGTCTTCTGGGTCTTATTAGGGGCATTCTCATTAATTAAAGCATGAAAGATGTCATTGCTGAATTCTTTGTCCTTTACAGTTAAGGCTTCGTTTGGGGAGCATGGTACCATCTGAGTGAAAATGATCCATGCACACCATGTTAAACAGAGATAAATAATCCAAATCAAATTAAGCAGGAAGAACTGAGTCCAGCTATGATTCAGAGCAGAAACTAAGTCTGATCTAGATTGTGATGCAGAAGTTTCCCTGTGTGGGAGGCCCCCTCTGGGTGGGCACCCCAGCTTTCCCCTCCCAGGCACCCCCTCCCCAGCCCCCACTACTATCCTTGCTTTGTTATCAGCACTGGAGCCAACTTCCCTTTCTCTATCAATGATCTTTTAACAGTGGGAACCTTCCTCCAGTTCTGGTTCGAGTGGGCAATCTGTCTCCACTAGCTTTTCTGAGACACTGAATGCGCCAAAGATACTTTCAAAGACAGTCACAGAATCCCGGGAACTGGAGGAGACTGGAGAACAGGCTGATCCAGATCCTAGTTCTTTCCCTCAGAAAAGATGAGGCCACCCAGTGACAACATTTTTAATCAAGAATAACTTCAATATCTATTGAAATCTGAAAATGGAAAGATCTGCTCTGTATAGAACTACATATACTTCACGTGGGCTTTTCCCCCCTTCGGCTTGTTTTTGTTGATAAATGAGGTGGATTTATGAAGAAACAGATGAAGACTTTTTTAAAAGACTTTCTTCAAAACAATGGGAAAGGCTTTGGAGAAGCCACGTATTCATCATCGCTGGGGTTTTGTCACATGGCTCTGAAAGTGTTCTATTTTCCCTAGAGCTAGACCATGGTCTCTTTCCACTCTGAGGTCCCCTCCATCATACTGTCCCTTATAGCAAGTGGCCACATATATTTTGGGGCTTCAGCAGAAAGGTAGTTTAGTAAAGCATATTTATATAATTTGCTGACACTGCTGTGTGTTTATTGATAGTTGTCTCCTTGCAGGAATAGCTTCTAGAAATACTCCTACTTCAACTGTGCCAACTCCCCCAGAGCTAGGGCACACAGATGCCTGGGATCCAGAGGTTGTATTACAAAATAAAGGTATCTCACAGCACCTGACACAAGGAATATATAAGTAGTGGAGGAGAAACAGGCTCAAAATATCCAGAGACAGAAATTAGTCCTTATAAAGAAAAGTCTTCCAAATTTTACAGCTCATACAAGAAAGAACCTCCATGGACATTTTCTCAAATTTGATGTCCTAAAATTTTATGAGGTTCCCCCCAAAATTTTGTAAAGCAGGAAAAAACTTTTCTAAACTATATAAATATATACAATAGTATGAATTATATATGTCTCTATTTGATCATTCACTTAAATATGGCTAGCCCATCAACACAACACCCAGAAACACACTATAATAATTAAATTAGTAATGTTTGGTATTTTCTGTCATATAAAAGCCATAACTTTATACATAATTTTCAAGTTTGTAATTATGAAGATATATGTCAAGCTAAGAGAATAGAATGTATTCTAATTAACAGTATTTTTTATTTATAATTTTAGAATATTTAGTATGTGGACCCCACTGGTATTCTTGATCCAGGTCCTGCAAATATAAGGGGCAATTGTGCCTTTTCTGATAAGCCCATTTAAAGTTTCAACATCATTGTTTTGTCAGTGGTTTCCTTTGCTGTGCAGAAGCTTTAAACTGTCCCATTTGTTTATTTTTGTTTTTATTTCCTTTGCCTTAGGAGACAGATCCAAAAAAATATTGCTACCAGTACGTAAAAGAATGTTCTGCCTGTTTTCTTCTAAGAGTCTTATTGTTTCCATAGGCCATTTTACATTTAGGTCTTTATTCCATTTTGAGTTTATTTTTGTGTATGGTGAATAGAACATGTTCTAATTTCACTCTTTAACATGTCCAGTCTTCCCAAAACCACTTATTGAAGAGACTATCTTTTCTCCACTGTATATTCTTGTCTCTTTTGTCATATATTAATTAATCGTAAGTGTGTAGGTTTATTTCTGGGCTCTCCATTCTGTTCCATTGATCTATATGTCTTTTTTTGTGTGCCAGTACTACACTGTTTTGATTACTGTAGCTTTTTAGTATAGTCTGAAGTCAGGGAGCTTGATACGTCCAGCTTTATTCTTCTTTCTCAAAATTGTTTTAGCTATTTGGGGTCTTTCGTGTTTCCATACAAATTTTAAAATTATTTGTTCATGAAAAGACAACCTACTGAATGGGGGAAAATATTTGCAAATGATATGACTGATAAGGGGTTAATATCTAAAACAGCTCATACAACTCAACATCACAAAAACCAAACAACCCAATTAAAAAAGGGCAGAAAATCTGAATAGACATTTTTCCAAAGAAGACATACAGATGGTCAACAGGCACATGAAAAGATGCTCAACATTGTTAATCATCAGAGAAATGCCAGTTAAAACTACAATGAGATATCACCTCACACCTGTCAGAATAGTTATCATCAAAAAGACCACAAATAATAAATGTTGTCAAGGATGTGGAGAAAAGGGAACCTCCTACGCTTTTGGTGGGAATGTAAATTGGTGCAGCCACTGTGGAAAACAGTACGGAGGTTCCTCAAAAAACTAAAAATAGAACTACCAAATGATCCAGCATTTCCACTCTTGGGTATATATCCAAAGAAAACAAAAACATTAATTTGAAAAGATATATGTACCCCCAATATTCACAGCAGCATTATTTCCAGTAACCAAGGCGTGGAAGCAACCTAAGTTCCATCAGTAGATGAACGGATAAAGAAGATGCGGTATATAGGTACAATGGAATACTACTCAGCCATAAAAAGAATGAAATTTTGCCATTTGCAGCCACATGGATGGACTCGGGGGGGTATTATGCCTAGTGAAATAAGTCAGACAGAGAAAGACAAATACTGTATGATATCACTTATATCTGGAATCTAAAAAATACAAAAAAACTAGCAAATATAATAAAAAAGAAGAAGATTCACAGATATAGAGAACAAACTAGTGGTTACCAGTGAGGAGAGTAGAGGGGTAATATAGGGGTAGGGGATGTATAAACTACTATGTATAAAATGAATAATCCACAAGGATATATTGTATAGCACAGGGAATATGACAAATATTTTATGATAACTATAAATGGAGTATAACCTTTAAAAATTGTGAATCACTATGTTGTACACCTGAAACATATATAATATTGTAAATCAAGTATACCTCAATTAAAAGAAAAGATTAAATTAAAAAAATAAATAAATAAAATTTCAACTTCATCACCACCTTCCATACATATCTTCCCCTTCCCAGGCTTTTCTTTAAAGCCCTTATCCATATACATTTTGCTATACATTTTACTTTTTATTTATATATAGCCCTTTTTTCTTTACTAGGATGTCAGCTTACTAAGAGTAGGGATTGTTGTTTGTTCTTTTCACTGTTGTGTTCCCAGTGCCTAAGACAATGTCTGCAAACACTTGGTACTCAATAATTCACTTATTCATTCATTCTTCAATCATAGAAATATTTATTGAACATCTCTTATGTTCTAGACACTGCAGAATTCTATCAATTGGTACTTAAATAGTAAAGATTAAAAAAGGAAATGAGAAGATCAACCAGATTTTCAATTAGAGAAAGAAATTAATGAGCTCATGGCATCCTAGGTCCATGGAGTTTCCTGAAAGGGGAGTGACAGAATGCAAGCCACCAGCCCCTCCCACTTCCCTCCAGGGGAGTCCATTCAGCCACTGGCTTCAATTAAAAAATCACATTATTTCTTTGTCACCTACTTTAGGATACCTTTTTTATGACCCATAATTTCTTTAATCCCTCCTGGCAGCAAGGTTAACTCTGGGTTTACGTAGTGAGTTGTTGCCTCGGGAATAATTCCAGAATAAAGATATTTATAATTTAATTGCATATGTCATATATTTAAGACTTTATAATTCAATATATTTATAATTTATACTCAATATATTTATTTTACATAGATATTTCCTTTTGTTGGATTTTTATGTGGAGAAAGGTTAAGAGAGAATACATAAAGAAAGCAAAGTCTGCCTAAAAATGAGAATCGATTGTTTAATCCACATTGATTGATAGTAAATCAAATAGATGAGAGGAAAAAGGCAATCTAATTCTGAACTTAATTGGCCATTCGGTTTAGTCAAATACCATGTGATTGCACATGTGGACACGTAAAAGACATCTGCTCTGTCTGCTGGATTCCCTGATTGCCAGCAGCGCCAGGCAATAGCCTCTGTCTGAGGGCAGAAATACGTGCAAAGAAGAGCCCTGAAAGACTGATATTTAATCAAAGGCCCAGGTGGGTATGCAAGGGTTTTCAATCCAGAAAGGATTTGAAACAGGAAATAAACTAAATAACCTATTGAAAAGAATTAGTTAAATACAATGTGATAATAAGATCCATTCATATTAGGTGACTATTAAAATGATGTGGTAGAAATAAATGTATTTATGTGGAAAGATGCATATGACATATCAGATGAAAAATTAATGTTAACCAGTATAGCTGACATGATCCAGTCTTCATAGTAAAATAGATGATATATGAATACAAGCAGATGTATTTCCTTTCTCTCTTCTCTCTCTCTCTCCACCCATCCCCTTTGTGTGTACACATGGGCACACACACACACACACACATCTATACAGATACACCAAAATCTTTATAGCAGTTATCTTTGGGTGGTAGGATTATGGTGATTTTAATAATCTTCCTTATGCCTATGCTTATTTTAAGACTTTTATTTAATAAACATTATCATTTATGCACTAATATTTAAATAATAAACAATTAAATAATTAAAGGAGTCAATTGCTCTGCACTTAAGCTTTGAAACTTAAGAGATCTTTAGAGTTTTCTAAATCACAACTTGCACCCCTAACAGAGAATAGATGATTCTCCCTTTTTGCCAACAGGTTTGACTTAGGGAATCTCCTGGCAGTCTAGTTATTGGAGCCATTCCATACTGGCTTATATACTAATTATCTCTTAGCTTGATGTCTTGCTGAATAATTAAAAATACTCATGCATGCCTCATTCCCTGAACCAACCAACAAATATTATTAAACACCAAGCATATATTTTACTTACTATTAATAATTATAAATTATACATTAATAGTATGTTGTAATTATTATTCTATTATTATATATGAAACACCTAGCATTTATTAAACACAAGTGTGGCTCTGTGGTATGCAACAGGGTTACAGGGGGGAAGAAGAAGAAGAAGAAGAAGAAGGAGAAGAAGAAGAAGAAGAAGAAGGAGAAGGAGAAGGAGAAGGAGAAGGAAAAGGAGAAGAAGGAGGAGGAGGAGGAGGAGAAGAAGAAGGAGGGGGAGGAGGAGGAATAGAGAGACATGGTCCTTTCCTTTCTTCCATGGGAAGCTATAATAAAATAAAATGTCATTTCTCCATTTGAAAGATGATTAAACTCCAGCACAGAGAGTTTATATGACTTGCCCCTGAGTTGCTGAGCAGTGACTGGATTCCTCTTCCCAATCTTATGCCAGGGCATTTTCCCATACACCACACTTAACACAAACACAACCAAAATAAAACTCCAATGTTAATTTTCTCCCACTGTAAACTGGAATGAAATTAAGAAAATACAAAACAGAAGAATTCTCATGCAGATGTTCACTTCCTAAGATAACTACTGGTAACAAGGTAGCATTTCAGAGATATTCTGTACTTCTACATGGACAGTGGTCTTTTGTAAAAAACAATCAATATAAACGATAAATAAAATGTACACTCGTTCACCCTGTTCCCATTAATATGCTGTTTTTATCACAGACAATCCACTTAAGTTTAAAAATTTATAAATTATAAATAGTTTAATGAGCAATGATACTTAGTACTCAGACATAATGGGACTTCATATATAAGCTAGTAAATATGCAATCTCAGCACTCATATTTTTATAAGATGAAACAGATAAGTATTATCTGTAAGCAATACAGCATCTTCATGAAAATTGGCATCATACTGGCATCTAGGTTTCTCTCTAGACTCTTAATGTTGACAGGGTCATGGTGTCTTCATTCTTTATGGGAATAAGGAACCCACAACAGTTTAAAAAGTTAAAGCAGACCAGGGGCCATCTCCTCTCTTCCTCCTCTTATCCAGTGTTACCCCAGTGCTGTTGATTGACAAATGAGTTTGCCTCACATCAAATACTAAAAGCCAAAGGTAGATGCATGATAATTCAAGAAAAGAGACAAAAATACAACCTTGACTATACAGGAGTATATAAAATACATATGTATTTAAATGAAATCAATATATGGTATGAATTTTTGCAGAGGTTTCTTAAAGATAAAGGAAGACTGGCCATGATGTTCTAAGATGTCTAGTAAGCAGCACACACATATACAAACACACATGTCAGATTTCAGTTGAGGGTCACTTGGACCTTTAATTAGTAGGTGTGACTAGCTTAACCCCATCCCGCTGCCTTGGTTGAGAAGGTAGAGTCCTCATGGCATTGTTGCTGCAGGCTCCTAGGGTGGGCTTATGTTCTCAGAGCAACTAGAGCCTTCAGGTCCTTGGACCTCTTATGGAGTCTCTGCCCCCGCCACATGCATCTTGACTCAAATCCCAGTTCAGTTCATTTTTTTTCCGTCTTGAAAAAATTATACACATCAAATTATTCGTGAGAGTAATGGACTTTCCTAAACCGGGAAAGAAGAAGAAAGTGTAGAACAGAAGAGTAGGAATTTGCTTTTCAGCGACAAAAACAACTTTTCAAGGAACAAGTAGGCATTGCTCCACCATAGTGGAATTTTACTGGCCGCACCCAGTCCTGGCCTCTGTTCATCCCTTTGCTTTCTCTCTTCCTTTCTGCTCCTCTTGGCTTTGCTCCTCAGGCCCTCCTTTCTGCATTGCTAAGGAGATCACATTTCACCTGCCATTAAACACAGCATCCCCAGCCCCAGCCCACCGCTGTGGTCTTGGTATCTGGACATAATCCACACCCACACCCAGTCTCCTATTTCACTCAGGGTTATCAAAGCATTTCCCAGATGAAGATAATTCTCTCCCAAAAGACTTCTGTTGTGCACTATTAAAAAATTATTTATCTCTCTGCGTATCTTCCCCCCCCTTTTTATTCTAAGATGTACATCTCTCCTCGTATTTTAGCATTCCTGAAACCCAACTGAGTGTGTATATACAGTAATAGTGAACTATTTTGACAATCAAACAAATATGGGGCTGGGGCTGGAAGGTAGCTAGGCTAGTTTCCTCCTATACAGAAGGGTAGTTACCTCTGGTTTGGGAGGGTTCTTAATGGCCATCTTGTCAACTGCTGGGTTTGTAGTTCTGAGTCTTATGCGGCATTGCGTCTGCACATACACGCCCAGACACTACAGCTTGATGAAAATACGGCATCACTGGTGAAGCGTTCCAGCTGCCTGATAACACAGGTTTTGACACTCACCTCAATGTGGCAGTTTCAGAGAAGAAAAGTCAATCCATATGTGGATGAACTTTAGGGCCATGAAGCTTCTGTGAAACAACCAGAAATCAGTGTTGCAGAAACTCATGTAGAAAATGCCAAAGTGGGGCTTCCCTGGTGGCGCAGTGGTTGAGAGTCCGCCTGCCGATGCAGGGGAGGCGGGTTCGTGCCCCGGTCCGGGAAGATCCCACGTGCCGCGGAGCGGCTGGGCCCGTGAGCCATGGCCTCTGAGCCTGCGCATCCGGAGCCTGTGCTCCGCAACGGGAGAGGCCACAGCAGGGAGAGGCCCTCATACCGCAAATAAAAACAAAAACAAAAACAGGAAAATGCCAAAGTGGAACGTGCAATTCTGTTGGGGCAGGTCGTGGAGAGAACATGACCGCTGGTTGACCTGAGAGCTGACCCAGGGCACCTGGATGCTCCTTGCCACCTGCCCTGACCTTGGAATGTACATTTCATCCATTGTTCCCACCAAGGGAGCCAGTCTCAAGGGCGCAGCCTTGAGAGAGTAATGTGGTGTTGAGACCTTGTTAGACGGCTTATCTGACTGAACCCCATTAAGGCATCCACATAACTATTTGAGATTCTGGCAAGCAGGCGTGGGGATCCTCTCGGCTTGCGGCACTCCAGACCAGTCTGGTATGTGAGTTCCCGTGCTTGTGACGCCTGCCACCTACCCATCTGGAGTGGTCTGCCGCTTTCTCTGCTTTCTCCTTGCCCTTCGTGTATGGGGCCAGTTTGTAAACCAACAAATCCAAATCTGTCAGAGCTGCTACAAGGAGAATTTGAATCTTTATTTCCAGAAGTGGCTTCCAGGATACTGACTAGGGATACTGACTAGTGGTGATGTGACTGTTTGGAGTAAGGAGATGGAAGGCCTAGAGATGAAGGCTGTAAGAAATGTATACATTGTGACGAGAAACTTGACTATATTCTATGAGCTGAGGGTGAAGGAACTGACCTTATGGACCTGCCATAGGAAAGGCTCTCAGGGCTGCGGCCACATCCCTCAGACCGTTCAGTCTGCTCCTGCCATCAGCCATCAGCTGGTCTCTGCACACTGTGCCTCAAAACCACAGAAGACTGCGGCTCTCTCCAGAAGCCTGAGGAGCAAGCCTGAAATGCCAGGAAATTAACAAGGCCTGGGAGCAAGGGCTCAACCAGTAACTGAGTAAATGGACAAATACACAAGCTCCCTAACCCTCACCCATCAGATGGGCTCAGTCCAAGGTATGTGTTCTCTGCTCCTCAATATTTCCCCATGGACTTGAGCTCCACCCACCCACAGGAGAGGTGTCTCAATACGCACCCCTTCCTCTCTCACTGCCCCCCTCCCACTATCATTCCCTGCAACTCCCAGGTAATTGCTTGCCCCGAATCATTGTCTCAAGTCTGCTTCTGGGGAGCCAAACTAGGGCACCCACCACCAGACTTTGCAAATTTTCATCTCTGTGCATAAAATACTCTTTTTTAAAAAAAACAAACACACATGAACATTATCATTATTGAGATAATTTGTCGATGGTTTTGGCTGCTAAAAGTGATTTGTCATTAGTTTTTGCAATACCCATGTGCAATACCCAACAGCCACGTTTTGAAGAAGTACAGTGGAAAGTAGCTTAGCAGGTCATTTTTTAGTTGTTTCATTATTTGTACTCGACATTTGGTTTGGTTTGTAACATTGCTGAGAAACTTCAGTGCTTAAACCATACTCATTTTTTGGTTATTTATTTCAGTGTCTGTGAATTTACAACTTTGGCAAGGGATTTGTGTTTACTTTTAATGGCAGATGTCCATCTCAGTGTTAAAATTTTTAAATGTTGACACATCCAATGTCGTGTATAATATAAAGGGTAACCAAGGTGTGATCTCATATTATTACTTTTCCCTTTTATTGGAAAAAAAACTAAGTTTTTATTATTTCCCTCCATGAACAAGTCAGACATTTCATTGAGATAAAAAATAATGTATAGTAATAAGGTAATAGTGAATTTTTAAACTGAAAATCTGTTAATTCTATGGTACTCTTTTTTTTTTTTTTTTTTGCGGTATGTGGGCCTCTCACTGTTGTGGCCTCTCCCGTTGTGGAGCACAGGCTCCGGACGCGCAGGCTCAGCGGACATGGCTCACAGGCCCAGCCGCTCCGCGGCATGTGGGATCTTCCCGGACCGGGGCACGAACCCGTGTCCCCTGCATCGGCAGGCGGACTCTCAACCACTGCGCCACCAGGGAAGCCCTATGGTACTCTTATAATCGTCTTAAAATTAAGGAAATGCATGCATCATTGTACTAGCAAGATGTGCTTATTATAGTTTCCTTTTAAAAAAATCCGAAAAGTATAATGAAAAAAATCAACCATAATCCTAACATTCAAATACAAGTACTATTAATATTTTAACACATTTCCAAACATCTTTCTCTGTATACTCATATATATATATTGGCATAAATATGATCGTATAATACATTTAGTTTTATAAACTACTATTTTTACATGGTAATGCTTCATGAATATATTTTCCATATTACCTTCTCTTATTCAAAACACCAGCATCTTCCTTGACTAGAGCAGATGCTGTGCAGTGGTTGGGTAGATGTTCAGTGTATTATACTGATCAAAAGTACCTCCTGCTTTAAAGTATCATCTTCTGCCAACAGCATCTGAAATGTCCACTACAGTATTAATTATTTTTAATTGCTACCTTTTTGGAGAAGGAGGATATCCATGGATATTTATGCAAATAGTACCCCAAAAGGTGTATTAAATTAATTCTCTAATGCATCTACTCTGAAGAACAGAGGAGGATTGCAGAGAGATGAAACAAACTAGTTCTGAACTTTGAGGTTTGTCTTAGCAAGACAGGCTCAGGCAGGTCCCCCAGAGCGGAGGACCTAGAACAGTTACAGAGCATGAAAAATACAAACATGGGAGCATTCTTCCTCTAACTTACTGTGCAAACCTGGGCAAGTTTCTTAAGTTCTCTGCACATTAGTTTCATTCACTGCACCTAGAAGAGGCTGTGTCTCCTTCAGGATCATTTTGCTTGTCAAGATCTTATAGGTGGGCTTCCCTGGTGGCACAGTGGTTAAGAATCCGCCTGCCAATGCAGGCGACACGAGTTCGAGCCCTGGTCCAGGAAGATCCCACATGCTGCAGAGCAACTAAGCCCGTGCACCACAACTACTGAGCCTGCGTAGAGACCGCAAGTCACAACTAGTGAGCCTGCGTGCCTAGAGCCCATGCTCCGCAACAAGAGAAGCCACTGCAATGAGAAGCCCACGCATTGCTAGGAAGAGTAGCCCCGGCTCGCCCCAACTAGAGAAAGCCTGCGTGTAGCAACGAAGACCCAACACAGCCAAAAATAAATAAATAAAACAAATACATTTATTAAGGAAAAAAAAAAGATCTTATAGGTGACCCATCTATGAGTTCTGGCACCCTGCAGTGGGCATGCATGGTTTCTCTCTGCCCATACAGCCCATGCCTTCCTTTTGAGGAAACTACACCTTTCTCACTGTCCACCAGGCAGCGTGTGTGGGGCTGCCCCACTTCTGGTCCCAGGGCTGGGTGTGTCAACTAGGCCTGGCCAATCAGAACGCCAAATCCCTTTGATCATATTGATTGGTTCAGGGTTGACATGTGACTCAAGGCAGCCAATGAGAACCCTGCTTGGGAAAAAGTCTCTTTCCACTCAGGCTGCAAACTGGTAGAAAGTCAGTCTGGATTTGCTGAATGGCTCTCTTTGCCATCACTTAGGGAGAGTTAGTGGAGAATAAAGTAAACAATAAGGTAAACACACAGGAAAGCAGAGCCCCGTAGATTCAGATTCTTTCTATCTGTAGTTATTTATGGTAGTTTTTCAACAGAAAGAAATCGAGGGGCTCCAAGAGCAACAGTAGCTCATGAAGGCTGGCTGCAGGGGGCGAGACCCTGGGTGTGAAGTTTCCAGACTTAGCAGTGATTCCCTTGGCTCCAGCCTGTGGTGGAAGCAGAGATCCACCACTGTGGGCTTGGAGGATGAGATGGTCAGCGCACTTGAGAACCGTCCATTACAAGCCCTGCCTTGCTTTCCAGTCACTACCTGAACCTCCTGGATTCTGGTGTGAGCCTGAGAGGAGGGGACAGCTCTCAAGTGACTGTACTTACATTTCCTACCAACCGAATTCAGTAAAGGCCTGGCGTTAGACTTCAATTAACATGTAAAAAGCAGAAATGTGATATTTCCTGCACACCTGAATTATTCAACAGAGACCATGCCAACGGCAGAGCATAGTTCCCTATGCTATACAGTGGGCCCTTGTTGATTATCTATTTTATATGTAGTATAATGGTTCTTAAAGAGGGATCAGCCCAGACCAGCAGCATCAGCGTCACCTGGGAACACGTGTGAAATGCAGATTCCGGGGTTCCACCCAGACCTATGAAGTGAGAAGTGAGAAACACAGCGTCCGTGTAATCCACCCTCCAGGTGATTAAGATGATCACTCAGCGACTAGTGGGGGTGAAGGGAAGGGGGTTGTGCTCTTCCTATGAGTCACCTGATGAAGCCTGGATGTTTTATGGCCTTCAGATGTTTTAAGCCAAAGATCATGCAGCCTGCACTGTGTTAACAGGTTGCCCACCTTGTAAACAGAGAAAGCAGAATGTATTCCTTTGTGTAAGGAACATATTAAAACACTGCCTTTTTCCCTTCTTTGTTGAATTCCACATGATCGATACAAAACACACCCCAACCTCAACTATTTTCCAGAGAAATGAGCTAGAGGAAAGTGGCCAAGGGCTGAAATTAAGCCACAGGCTCCTCCCAACCCCCAGACTCTCCTGATTTCTAACTGGCAAAGGCTTTCATTCCAATAGCCCCTGTGCTGGAGGCAGGAAGAGACCTTCAGGAGAGAGTTTCTTCGTCACACTCAGAGATACGTCGACTTTACTTTCGATTTCTTCGGGGCTGGTTTCAAAACTATTTCTCAAACATTCTTGATTTAATACCCAAGCAATACTGGCCAGGAGTGAGGGTGGGATGTACAGGAATGTCGGGGTGGGCAGGGTTAGCAGGCAACCCTTCCTTTAGTCCTGCCAAGCCTTACACGTGCTCACAGGGGCACAGTGCTGCAGCTTTAGACCCAGGAGCCCAGAAACCCTCCCAGGACTAGGGGGCCCTAGGGGAACAGGCAACAGGGTGAGGGCAGGTCTGAGGGAGTGAGAGGCTCTATGGCCCCAGCAAGAGCCACCAACACTCTAGTCTCAGTAAGAAAATACTGCCGGTGACCACTGGTTTTCCAGCTCATGGACTGACTCACATTTTGTTCCAGAGACCTCTTCTGAGTGCAGTCAGATACCCCTGGGGTTTGGAGGGAACCCTCTAGGCTGCAAAGAGCTCCCCTCACTTTCTTCCCTGACAGATGCTCCTGGGGTCTCTTGAACATATCCAGAGATGGACCACACATCATTTTGAATCCTGTAAAGCATCAGAGTATGAACCTGTCAGATACATCCATGTTCCAAGCGTGGGGTTACACACCAAAGCAGAACTGCAACCAAGTTACCTCTGATCCAGTCTTGAGACAGAATCTCAAGACTCTCACCCTATAAACGGGATCAGTCATGGCAAGAATGAAGTTAGCATGATGGGAAACGTTTCTGTTTTTTTAAATAAATTTACTGGGGCTTCCCTGGTGGTGCAGTGGTTGAGAATCTGCCTGCCAATGCAGGGGACATGGGTTCGAGCCCTGGTCAGGGAAGATCCCACATGCCGCGGAGCAGCTAGCCCCGTGAGCCACAATTACTGAGCCTGCGCGTCTGGAGCCTGTGCTCCGCAACAAGAGAGGCTGCGATAATGAGAGGCCCGCGCACCGCGATGAGGAGGGGCCCCCACTTGCCGCAACTAGAGAAAGCCCTCGCACAGAAACGAAGACCCAACACAGCCATAAATAAATAAATAAAATAAAATAAAAATAAAAAAATAAATTTACTTATTTATTTGTTTGTTTGTTTTTGGCTGTATTGGTTCATCATTGCTGCATGTGGGTTTTCTCTAGTTGCAGTGGGCAGGGGCTACTCTTCATTGTGGTGCGTGGCCTTCTCATTGCAGTGGCTTCCCTTGTTGCAGAGCACGGGCTCTAGGCACATGGGCCCAGTAGTTGTGGTTCGTGGGCTCTAGAGCACAGGCTCAGTAATTGTGGCGTACGGGCTTAGTTGCTCCGTGGCATGTGGGATCTTCCCAGACCAGGGCTCGAACCCATGTCCCTGCATTGGCAGGTGGATTCTTAACCACTGCGCTACCAGGGAAGTGCTGGGGGAACATTTCTTTAGAGAGCAGTGGTGTGGCTATGCTGTAAGGCCCAGCTACTTCTGTGAAATAACATAAAACCCTGGTGTCATTTGTGGAGTCGATTCTATGATGTATCTAGACCTCAACATTAATGACATTTGGGCTGAATAATTCCTTGTTGTTTGGGTCTGTGGGTGCATTGTGGGATGTCTAGCATCATCCCTGACCTCTGCTCTAGAGGCCAATATCACCTGCCCTCCATTGTGATGGTGAAAAATATCTCTGGACATTGCCTTATTATATGTGAAACTTTTGTGTGTGTGTGTGTGTGTACTGGTATAAAATGCTTTTTTAAAATATGGGTCTGGAATAAAAGAAAAGAGCAGGAAAAGGGAGGCTGCCATTAGGGATTCGTGTAAAACCATGAGACGTGTGTGCTTTTTAATTCCAAGAAGAGTGATCTGGACAAACGTCTATACAATTACTCAGTCTTAAGGGCTCTTCATTCATGGAAAGGGCTCCCAGTAGGAAATCCTAGGGCTCCCCCAAACCTGAGAAATGGAGGGTCCAGGAAGGTGTGAGCACCCATGACCAGGCAGCGGCCCCCTGGACCCTGCCTGCCGTCTGTTACAGGCGTTGCTGGCTTTACTGTTCTCTCCCATTCTTGCTCTACATTGGAACACTCATGCCCTCATCCCTCCCTGCTCATTAAAATGAGTGTGGGGTCATAATCTACCACCTCACTTGAAGCAAAATTATACCAGCTGTTCAACTTAGAAACACGTCATTGAAATGTATTAGGCCCTTTGTTAATTATTTTTGGACTTGACTCAATGCAATGTTTCCTGGACTTCGGGGATTAGTTTTCTCTTTCTAAAATTCTCTCTATCCCTACTAACACACACACACACACACACACACACACACACACACACACACACACACACACACCCTTAATTACAATCCCAGGTGACGGGAGTCTGAGGTTAGGAGGCTGGTGACCTCAGACACCAGCACCAGCTGGGCAGCATCCCCTCATCCCAGGAATCTGGGTCTCATCTAAAATGTCCGCTCATGGACTAGCCATGTTTGCACAGGAAACTGAGAGGGAAATCCTTGATTAAGAACAAAAGGGCCTAGATCACTTTGAACACTGAAAATGAGCCATTCTTATGGAGGTTATTTTAAAAGAATATTCCTATTACATAAAGGAGTATTATCTACTTCTCAGGATCCAGGTTCTGCTGTTGTGTAATTTTTCACCAAAAATCTCCTCCCCTGGGCCACTTACTGTAGCTTTCCAGTATCTGGCCCTGTGATTATACTACAAATTCCTTGGAGTGCTTCAGCAACTCCTCGGCATTCAATCATGCAGACTTCATTTGAGGTCCAAGCTCTACATTGCTGAGATTTTAGAAGCTCTCTCCTGCTAGGGAGAAGAAAGGAAATGGTTGCCTTAAGTGTAATTAATGAAGGGCCAGGGAGATTCCATTCACGAAAGAATGCAGGAGGGGAAAGATATTATTTGGTTGTGAATTCATTTTGTTCTTCCAGACTCTATAAATCTTCGGTACCATTTAAAATTCCAAGTCTGTGCTTGGATGAGATGCATAGAGATTACTTGATCTAACATTGCAGGCAAGAAAAATAAGCACCAAGGAATTTAAATAACTCATCTGAGCTCCTTTAACTGGTTATCAGCAAAGCTATTGGACATAGCATTGATTTCCAATAGATAATTTGTCTTAGGAACATCAAATATAATCCATTATGAAGCAGCACAATTTATGGCAGGAGGACTACAATTTCACAAGCCTTTACTTGGCATTGATCTTTTAATTTAAAAGTGTGCATCAAGTAGAAAGCCCATAATGGAATATCTGGCTCAATCTTCATGTGGCTTACCCCCATATTATACCAGGCTAATGCCAAGGGGCGTTGTTACCCAAGCAGGGAGAGACACACAGCATCATTCCCTTGCTTACGTGGGTACAGAGGCAATTGTTGATACAGTTGTAGTTGTACCAAAAGTGGGATTTTCAAGAAGTGGAGATAAAATTGTAGACCTTAAGCCTGTATAATATCTTAAGAAATGGCATAATGTCAGCTTCCCTGTTGGTATTCAATACACATGATTTCAAATGCCATCACATGGTAATATATTGTTCAGTTGGAGACAGGACATGCTGTACTTGTGAGTCACTTGTAGGATGATTAGGCATTTGTACGATGATTAGACCTAACAAGGTCTCCAGTTGAAACTTAATGTCAACTGGAGACCTTGTTAGAAATTCAGGTTCAGATGCAGTAGGTCTGGATGGGCCCTGGGACTCTGCCTTTCTAACAAGTGCCCAGGTGATGGGGATGCTGCTGCTCCACAGACCACACTTTGAGTAGCAAAGGTCTAGTGGGTTTGTATATGGAGATGAGGAGTGGAAAGATGGAGGCAGAACAACAGGCACCCTGGTTCCCCCACTCACTAGATGACAAATCTTAGCAAAATCCTCGAACCATGTTGAGCAGTAGTTTTCTAATAAATAGAATGAGATAATAATGAGACTTGTTCCAAGCAAATGAAAAAATACATAGGCAAGTGATTTTGAAAAGCCACGCCATGTAAATAATTGTTAGCTATGGATATAAGATATATATATATACACACACATACGTAGGAGATATATACATACATAGGATATATACATAGGCTATATTATATATATACACACACACACACATACATAGGATTACTATGTACCCTAATCTGAACTCTTATGGGAAAATATTTTACAGTTACTAGTTAGGGAAAAGTTCCTCAATAAAGCTCAGAGAGTGAATTTCTCCCTATCTGCAGTTTATAATCAAATTTCCAGTAGGTTGGTGGAGAGGAAATATTTTGCAGGAAGTAGCTAAGGTGCCCACAGGTATGAGAACATATTTACCTATCATGCATGGTGTTTGGTCTTGAGATTTAGTTCAACCGGTGATATTCAGAGGCTGTGTAATACAACCAGAGCCTGACAGTAATGACTGTGCAAGCTGTTTGCTTTATTACAGACTCAGGACTTTGGAAGGCTCTCCAGACAACAATGGGTCTTGAGAAGATGCCACCGTGGGCTGAGCAAATACACGGTGTGCCCAGGCGAATTTTTGGGTGGTTAATGGAAATCTCACAGCTGAGCAAACCCAAGGGCTCTGTTTGTAAGGCCCTCCTTCTCTTCCATGGCAAACCGAGCAGGAAAGTGAATTCCTCTGGGATGACCACAAGATGCTTCTCTTAGGTAAACAGCAGAATTGTAAAAAGTCTTCTGTCCACTCCAAACCTAGTCCAACCTAGATGGCTTTCCTGCAGTGCTTCCAGCTGCCAGCGGTGCGAAAATAAGGGACAGATTTATCTGTTAGACTATGGCCCCCTTTCTCTCCCTCTTCCTTCCCTGCCCAATCCACACTAAACACTGGGATATTGTCTAAGTAGAGACAGTGGGATCACTCAAATTTACAGTCTGTCCTATTTAAATGGAGTGGGGATGATTTCATAATAACAGCTTCCAACAATCCATATAACTAATGGAAATAGGGCCATACTTCATTCTGAGTGTCCAGGTAATAGTTTCTCACTCACATGATAATATCTCAGTGATATGAGATAATACTCAGTGTTTATTTTATAGAACTACATTAAGACTAAAAGCAAGAATAATAATCTCTCTTGAATTAGTAATGAGAGATTACATCTAGCAAATGCTTTACAAGTGTTTGTTCTTATACTTCATTGGTGAAGAGGTCAGCCACAGAGTTAGACCTTTGTTCAGATCTGAGCTCCACCTCTTTCTAGTCCTGTGATCTTGGGCAATTTACTTAAATTATTATACCTCAGTCTCATTACCTGTGAAGTGGGATAACACTAGCACTCCTGGGGTCATTGGGAGGCACATGTGCAGCCACTATGGAGAACAATATGGAGCTTCCTTAAAAAAATTCAAAATAGAGTTACCAAATGATCCAGCAATCCCGCTCCTAGGCATATCTTCAGAAAAGATGAAAACTTTAATTTGAAAAGATACATGCACCCCAATGTTCAGAGCAGCACTGTATACAACAGCCAAGACATGGAAACAACCTAAATGTCCATTGACAGATGATTGGCTTAAGAAGATGTGATGTGTGTGTGTGTGTGTGTTGTGTGTATAATATATAAAATGGAATAATACTCAGCCATAAAAAAGAATGAAATATTGCCATTTTCAGCAACATGGATGGACTTAGAGATTATCATACTAAGTGAAGTAAGTCAGATAAAGAAAGACAAATATTAGATGATATCACTTATATGTGGAATGTAAAGAACAGTACAAATGAATCTATATACAGAACAGAAACAAACTCACTGACATAGATAACAAACATTGTTACCAAAGGGGAAGTGTTGGGGAGGGATAAATTAGGAGTTTGAGATTAACAAACTACTATACATAAAATAGATAAGCAACAAGTATTTACTGTACAGAACAGAGAACTATATTCAATATCCTGTAATAACCTACAATGGAAAATAATGTGAAAAAATGTGTGTATGTAACTGAATCCCTTTTCTGTACACCTGAAACTAACACAATGTCATCAATCAACTATACTTCAATGAAAAAAGATATTGCACATGTGTAATGTTTAGCACAGGACTTGGTACTTAGTAAATGCTCAAAAACCCCTAATATTCTTACTATTATTGTCTCCATGCTCACCTACTGACCTCACAGTATTACCTACCATCTAGTAGGACACATTTTCTGGTCCAGGAGTTTATAGAAGTGATTTCTAGGATCTTGTAGATGCCTGGGTTCAGTAGATATTGATATTCATAATCTTAGCAGCTACCATTAATTGGACAAGACAGAAACAAGTGTTTAACATGTGTGAATTCTCAGGGCCACCCTAAAATATATTATCTCTATATAAATGAGGCAACCACATAATGGTAGGTTGTAGAATTGGGATTTGAACCTGTGAATGGCTCATCCTTGTGCCCCATGATCTAACATGCTAATTAGCACACATGCTAAAGCCCAGGTAGTTCATATCTGCGTAGACTGACTCACACCCAACAGCTGTATACTGCTGGAGAATTTGGGGGCTTTCTGGGGGAGGCACAATTTTTTCTATAAAACAATAGAATTGGGGGAAGGTTACAACACTTAGATTTATGCAAACAATTCCTTCTTTCTTAAAGGGAGTTTTCTGGTAGTTTCTCAGGTACACTTTTGAAACGGAGCAGGACCCTATTGTCCTTGCCCCCCATGTCCTCAGCCTGCCTTTTTGCCTGTAGAAAAACTTTAGCCAAAGAATAAGTTTACAGAGAAGTGAGAAAATGGAGAAACAAAGTGGTCAAACAGGGCACAACAATAACGGTTTAGTCAGTAAGCAAAGTCAAGGACTTTTAGTTCCTCTTCATGGGCTATAGATAATATTCTGAGCCATATCCTGTGAGCTGTCTTGTAGATATTGAAACCCACACCAGGTGAAAGAAGTTAACTACATGATGACCAGACTGTAGCCATGACATAAGCTGCCACAATTCCAAGAACTGGCCTCAGAGAAATGGGAACAAACCAACCCTGGAACTGAAGATTAGCTGTACTTAAAACAATCAAGATGATGGTGTTCAGACCACTGCCTGACCAGTTTCAAGATGACTGTCAGAGCTGACTGTGCTGTTTCTGCATGTAGCCCCCTCCTTCCGTCTATAAAAGCTCTTGCCCACTGATTGTCAGTGTGTGTGTGTGAATCGGCCTTTGGACAGGAGTCTGCCTCCCCGCCAGGTTGCCAGCCTTTGAGATAAAGCAAGCTTTCCTTTCCACCAAACTTGCCTCTTTATTGGCTTTTGAGCGGCGAGCACCTGGACCCACTTTCGCTAACAAATTTTGGCTCCCAACGTGAGGCTGGGCTATCGCGATATCTGGCTCCCGGGGGGTTTTCCAAGCACAGCCGCTGCCCTGACGACACGCCGCCGGGATGGCGGCGAGGAGCCTGCTTCTCTGGCTTGCTGGCCCCGAGAGGGGGATTTAGGGGGCTGTTCCTAGGAGCTGCCGAAACCATTTGTCTCGGGGCTCTTCCCTGTTTCTCCCCGGCTCGACACTGGCTGCCAACGTATGCTTTCCTTGGTAGAACGGAAAGATGCCTCTGGAAGAGCCGATGAGCAACAAGACCAGGTAAGTCCGCCGGTGTGCACCCGGCAAACTTCTCTTTTGAGCATGAAGTTCTATTTGGACATTTTGCCAGTTGGTTCTGACATGTGTCTGACATTGAGGTTCTTTCGTTCGTTTGGGACTCCATATCAGTCATCCTCTGGAGGGTTTGTAACAGTTCTGTCTTCTGGTGTGTGTGTGTATTCCATTTGTGTGATTGGTATTCTTGTTGCCTTTTGTAAAATGGGAAATTCAGGTTCAATTCATTAGGAAAACTTTTAGCTTTAAAACTATGACTAGGGCTTCCCTGGTGGCGCAGTGGTTGAGAGTCTGCCTGCCGATGCAGGGGACACGGGTTCGTGCCCCGTCCGGGAAGATCCCACATGCCGCGGAGCGGCTAGGCCCGTGAGCCATGGCCACTGAGACTGCGCGTCCGGAGCCTGTGCTCCGCAACGGAAGAGGCCGCGACAGTGAGAGGCCCGCGTACCGCAAATTTAACTAAAGGAAAAGAAAGATTTAAAAAAAACAAAAACACTGTGTGGCCACCAATAATACTCTTCACACCCCAGAGAAAATTGGTTAAGATGAAACTCTTTTGAAACTCCAAAACTAGTTCTTTTTACACATGCAGTCAGAGAAAGCTAGATTGATAAAATACTGTTTTCAGAATTCTGACCCTGAGAGAACAAAAAAACACCTAGGAGAAAGCTTGAAGTTAACTTATCATGTCCTTGAAATACAAACACTTTGCCTGAGACTTCAGCCTTGGGTTAATTAGTAAAACTTCAAGCATGGGGGTGGGAAGGGGGAAGAGGGTTTGGGTTTATTAAACTTGTATCTTTTTCCACGTTAAAGAGAAATTGTGCTATGAGAAAAATGTATGTTTTTAGAGGTCATGGAATATGTTCTTAAGTTTGCCAATCAGAAAATGATGATGTAACAAGTAGTTCAATTACTTGTTTCTTGGTTTTGTTAAGGTTTTCAAGGGTTAAAAATTGTGATATGTAAAAATGATAAAGGAAGCATTTCAGTATGTAAAACAAGTAGGATATGTGTTGCCAGTGAGAGAAGTTATATAAAGACTGGAGATATTTTTGTTGAGGAAAAAAACAAGAATAATTTTGCTCTAGAGCTTGTGGCTTATGTATGGGGAAAGTAAGGGACAAATTAATAAGGATCCAGAAAGTGAAAAAAGGTTTGTGAAAAAGGAACTTTGAGAAAAGAATTTTGTACTTTGTCAGGATTAAGATTAGATTGAAGTTAATTAGATAAATGAATTTTGTTATAAACAGTAAACTGAGACAAGACTGAATTTGTTTTTTTCTCTCTGTTAAGAGAACAAAGTTCTCCTGGAATATTAAACTGTTCTTGATAACAGATTGTAAGTTTCTTTCTCTAGCTAACTTTGAGTTTTCCAGAGGGCCCCTGAGGTGTCTCAGAGAGAAATATTGATAAGAAAATTTAAAAATTCTAATGGAAAGAATGCTTTGCATTAGAAAAAGTTTTGCTTCTAATGATACTTTTGACTCTAATGTTCAGGATGGAAAAAATTGTTTAATGAAGTTGTTACAGAGTATAACTACTCATGATGTGTATCACTTCTGACTTTAAGTTTACTGCTTAAAGCACATGTACAATATTTATGTGACGATTGGGTATAATTGAAAAAATGTATAGCCTATAAAATGTTTGAATAGGTACTTCATCTACATAAACATATACAAATATATAAAAATATGCTCAATATCATTACTCATTAGGGAAATACAAATAATACCACATGAGATACCAAACATCTATTAAAATGTCTAAAATTTAAAGATGGATCATAGCAAGTGTCAGTGAGGATGTGGAATGACCGGAATTTTCATACACTGCAGGGAGGAAAGTAAAATGGTACAATGATTTTGGAAAACAGTTTGGAAGTTTCTTGAAAAGTAAAACATACACCCACCATATAACCCAATCACTTCTAGGTATTTATTCATGAGGAATGAAAGCCTACACTTGCACACAAATGTTCATAGTAGCGTTATTTGTAAAAGCCCCAAATTGGAAACTACCCAACAATCCATCAACAGGTGAACAGATAAACAAATTTTGGTATATCCATACAATTGACTAGTACTAATCAATAGGAAGGAATGAGGTATTGGTACTCAACAATGAGGATGAATCTCTAACTATACTGAGTGAAAATAGCCAGATGAACAGAGTACATTAGGAAATGCCAACTAATCTGTGGAAGTGGTTACTATAAATCGCTGAGTACTGTCCTTGTCCAGGGGGTGGATATCAAGTCACTGCTATGTTGGTGAAAAACCAAAGCAAGGAATTATCTTTTAGGGAAGTGATACAGGATATGCTCAAATCGCTTGAGAGGAAACTCACTCACATGACCACCTATTTCTGCCACTGTAGCCCCTGTCTGGGTGGCCATTAAGCCCATTTAAAACTTCATTATTGAGGAAGAAAAATGGAGAGATAATGGGTGGGCCCCTAGAAGTTTGCTCTACTACATAATGCTATTATAAAGATTTAGAATGAACATATGTGAAAACATTTAAAAGACTATCTGGCATATAGTGTGTACTCTATAAATATTATCTATTGATATTATTAATTTCATAGTCAAGGAAATTGAGATTCAGGGAGGTTAAACAACTGCCTGCAGGGCCCACACTGAGTAAGTGGCAGAATGAGAGTCTGAGCTCTGATCAGTCTGAGTGTAAAGATTTCCAGCCTTTCTACTGCCTAATATATGCTGCCCGCTCAATGGAGTGTGGAAAAGAGAAAACCAGTCTCATTTCTTACAGTATAATTGCATTCATTTCATTTCATGAATCTTCTGTGTTTATTATAGTTTATTAATATCACTGGGGCTCATGGAGATTCATGGTTCTACCCTACTGATTGTCCCAGAAAGTGCTTGGAAGATAGTCTGGATTTTGACAATAATCCCTAAATAAAATCATCAAAGAGGCTGGGTAAAGGATTATCCTCACTAAAAGAAAGTTAGGGGTTTTCTACCATGTTTATGTTCAGAGCATTTTATCTATTCTAAACAAAAGACGAGCTAGCAGAATTATCTTGGCTTTGAGGAATTCCAATCCACTTTTAAGTTCTTTGCCTTGTGGGTAGAATGATGGGTCCCAAAAGATATGTCCACATCCTAATCCCTGGAACCTGTGAATGTGATATTATTTGGAAAAAGGATCTTTGCAGATATAGTTAAGGGTTTTTGAGATGAGATCACCCTGGATTACTGAGTGGGCCCTAAATCTGATGACAATAAAAGCCCAAATTAAAAAAAGAAATACAGAGAGAAAAGACATGTGAAGACAGAGACAGAGCCTGCAGTGATGTGGCCACAAGCCAAGGAATGCCTAGAGCCACCAGAAGCTGTAAGAGGCAGAGGACAGATTCTCCCCTAGGGTCCTAGAGAGAGTGCAGCCTTATTGACACCTTAATTTTGGACTTCATAAATCTCTGTTGTTTGAAGCCACCCATCTGTGGTAATTTGCTATGGCAGTCCTAGAAACTGATATACCTAGTGTACAGATTTCACCTGGTAGCTTGTTAATGATCTGAAAGCAAAGAGGAAGAGGCAAGATAATGTAAGAATACCTTCTCTAAAGATCAGGAGAGGGTAAGAGTGGAAATGAGAGAAAGACACTCTTTCATCCTCAAAGCAATCCTGGCTTGAGGCATATCACCTCTGTATGTCTATGACCTATCTCTGCTCTGTACCACAGACCGTATTTGTGTATTATTATGGGTAATCCCTCCAGGAATAATTTTAGCTTTTAACTTTTAAACTAGAATAAAACATACACTGAAGGACTAACTCCACCATAAAGACCATCTGTATTATTTATCCCTAAAGAGTACAAATCATGGTGGAAGACATTGCATAAACATCATGCCTGTGAGGTGGCCCCAGTGAACGAGGACATCGCCTGCCAAGTCCCACAAGAATTTGTTTTTGTTAATAAGTATTAAAATTGTTAGTCCACCTGTCACTTCTATAGTGTTATGACTGCAATTGTGCTTTCACACCAGCTGTCTGATTTGGTCCTCACAACAGCCCTGTGTGGTGGTTAGGGTATTAGGATTCCTACTTTTTTTCCTTTTGATCCCTACTTTTTAAAGGAAGAATCTGGGCATTGAGTGACTTCCCCAGGTCATAAAGACAGTCATGGATGGAGGATTGCTGATGTTAATTCTATATTGATCATTCATCAACTGTACTTATTTATAAACTGACACTTATTGAGTATCTACTATAATTAATGCTATATTTAATGCATTGGGAAGAAGAGGCCAGGTAGAATCCCTGACCTCAGACGCTTCATAGTCTCAGAAAGACAGCACAAGGGCAACTTAACTTCTAAGGGAACATGATATATATATAGCAAAGTCCTGTGAGAATGCCCCATAATAACAAAATTTGTATACAATATAACTGATGATTGGCCTCTTTTCTCCAAGTAGCACCTATTCTCACACCTGGGGATGGGCAAAAGTGGACATAGAGAGGCAGGTAAGTCTGGGCAAGGAAATGGTCAGGCAGGTATGGAAGTGCTGGTTACCCCTGCATCCCAGGTATTCTTCCAGGTGATAACTGGGAGCTATTAATTGGAAATTTGTAGTACTGCTGTTAACTGTCCTGGATGTGCCAGTCAGCTGTATGACCCAGAATTTTCCCCATTGAGATTTAGGCCGGAACCTACAGCCACACTCGCACCCAGGCCCAGGGTGGATCTCAGCCTCACACTAGGACTCCTATTCCAACTCTGCCCACACCTAGGCAAATTCTGTCTTTTTTTTTTTTTTTTTTTACTACTTAAAGCAAAATCATTCTGTAGTCCAAATAAGATATATGACAGATGAAAGAAAATGAAATTAAAATGCAAACAAATGCTGTTAGATGATTGAATGTCCTTTATTAATATGGTTTTAAGATTGTTTTCAAGTTAATGAATTTTTTAGTTAAAATAATTCAAAATGAACTACACTTGAATTATTCATCTTGAAATTTGAGTTCAAGCCAAGTTTTCTTGTATCTGTGTACGAGAGGCAGATGTTTCTCAGAGATATAGTGGAATGTGATTGCTTTCTTCTCTCATGGGATTTGGATCTAGATGACAGGAAGCCAAAGTAGATCCCATCAATGAGACACATTAGGGACCATTTCCTCTATTTTATTCACTTTAAAGTTAACATCGTTATCCTGTTTTTCTTTTAACACATTGAACCTGTGTGCATTAATACTCTTTCTTTCTACTCTATAGTTATTACTGTTTACATGAAGGTCACACACAAAATACTTTTTAGGATTCAGAAAAGTAAAAGAAATGAGAGATAAACCAGGGTAAAAATTGTAGAAAACAGTAGACTTTTGGCTAATTGAAGATCAAATGTCCTTCCAAAAGCACTCAAATCTAAAATATTACAAAACAGTGTGTATGCCAAAAAAAAAAAAAAATAAGCAAAGACAAATAAGTCTGTTAATTCAGTTGCCAGCTTGCAACCCCTGCTTTACTTATCCTGACTACACCAAATGCCCTTAGATACACCAACTATGTGTTACTGGTAGTGGGATAGCCAGAAATTAGCCTTGAACCTGGGAAGAATTGGTCTTTAATAAATATCCAAGGAATGAGTGAATGAATGAATGAATAAATTGTCAAACTTTTAAGGCAGGAAAAGTGTTTTCAGGAAAGTATTTAGGGGAAAGTAAAATAAGTTGTACTGCATTCTTATCAATATTATGTAAAAATGAATATATTTTAATTTATTTATATTACTTAATTCTTACAATTCTTATGTGAATGTACATAAGCATTTCCATTTATCGACTGAGGAAACTGATCCTCAGAGATGCTAAATGATACAGCCAAGGTCATATCATTATCAGTGAGGGAAAACAGATTTCTTTTGGAGTCCAAAATCCTCCCATGCTCATTTTACGATATCAGTGTACCTTTTCTTGACTCAGCTAAAATGCCACATACAGCCTGACAGTTAAAAAATAGGAAATTTTGATTCTTTTGATAGCCTGTCAATATTTTATTTCATGGCTAGAGTGTTTATGGCACCACACACTAAATGGAAGCCTCATTCTCCTGGGTATTGGACTGTGCCAGGAAGCTCAGCCCTGGGATGCTAATAATCTTGGAAAGGTGGAGGTGTAGATACAGTGTTCTTAATTCAATGCCGACCAGATTTTGGAATATGCTTCATTGCTCTGTGATACACACCCTATCACCGGTGCCATATTTTCCATCTCTTTCTTTTTCAGCTCTTAGACATGTCTTGGCAAATTATCAGTGCTCAAGAGGAAAGAGGAGATTCAAGTACAATGATGAAGATTTAAGGAATCTAAAATGGCAACCACAAAGAACATTCTTGTTATAGTTTTTGAAGCTCTGTAGTTCTTCAGCAAAATGTCCTTCTTGTAGCCTTTGAGAGACTTAAAGAGGCTTCCTTGATTTTGATAGGCACTTATGTAGAATGTGTTTTTAGAATGGCAGTGATGGACTTTTCCATTGATTCCAAGGAAATGAGATTCCCATGTCACATGGGAAGCTGGGAAGACAAATTAGAGCAGGCAGCAAACTCACTCTCCGCCTTCTCTACAAGCCTGAGCAGTGCTGAGCTAGATGGGCAGGAAGTCATGGTAGAAACTCCAGAAGGCACCGGTCATACATTTTCTTCCTACCTGTTATCAACGAATAGGACACATTTTATCAATTCAGACTAAAGAGAACATTACTTTCCCCCCAAACTTCAGATAGTGTTTTCATCTTTTTTCTGCATAGTTCTCTGCAAATGATAGTAAACTCTAAAGACACGCTTGTTCACCACTCTTCATACAATGCTGAAAAGCCTCAGTGCCCTTAAATGACCAGGGAGGTGACCTAAATTCTTCTCATCTGATCTTTCGTGAAAACAGAGACTAGCTGGCCCACCACGCCCCTGTAATCTGGCACCCCCCTGGTCCCCACACCTCTCTGACCTGGCATTCCCTCTAGTCTCCATGCCTTTCTAACTGAGCAGCTCCTCTGGTCCCCATGCCTATCTGACCTGGCACCCCCTCTGGTACCCATGCCTCTCTGACCTGGCACCCCCTCTGGTCTCCATGCCTCTCTGACCTGGCACCCCCTCGGGTCCCCACACCTCTCTGACCTTGCATCCCCTCTAGTCCCCATGCCTCTCTAACATAACAGCCCATTTAAGTAAATGAAATATTATCTGTCAAGTCTCTGTTTTTCTTCAGTGTATTAATTCTAGATAAGTTACCTAATTTTCCCTCTACCATGGTTCTAAAATCCCAAGAAGTCTGTTTAGCTACTTTGAAAGGTCTTCCTGCTCTCCCATGCCTCCCGATCAGATAAAGGAACCGCAGTTGCTTTGATCTTTCTTTCTGCTTTCTGCTTTCTAACACTTTCCTGGTCACCATTGCCTCCCTCCTGAACCCACTCTAGTATTTCTGTTCTGAATATATAACCAATTGCTAAAATATGATGTTGGTCTCTCTCATGGAGGATCATTCAATGCCAATAAATTTAAATGTTACCTTCTTGAGGAGATAATTAAGTAATAATTTAATTACCACTCTTGTCCTCCAACCAGAAAATATTTCAACTCTGAGGAGAAACTGGGGGAGAAATATGCATGTAATCACCATCATTTAAAAAATATATTGAGTAACAAAACTAGCACAGTGTTCATAGAGGTTCAGACTCTTTAGGGCATTTGCAAAATCACCTACAGAGAAAACTCCTTAAGATAACTGACTTTATATCATGTTTCTCTTGTTTTATGGGTGGCTTTTTTTCCTGCCACACAGTAATTTGATTGTGACAGTTAAGTGACATACTTTACAGAGTTGGTTTGTGGAAATAAGTGAATAGGAGCGGAGAAGGAAAGAAATAGCAACACAGAAAGATCACAGAATGTTGTATGCATGGAAGTAGGTTTGGTGTGGGTCAAGTAACCATGTCATGTCTGCAGATTAGTCAACAGGATGGAGTACTCATATCACAACATGTGATTATAAAATTTCCGAGCTTTCTTACTGAGATGAAGATAAAATAGGAAGGGACACCCCTTACTCAATTTTCTTTTCTTCTTTCTGTGAACTCTGGGTTAACAAGAGTTAAACCAGGGGCTTCAAGTATGTAAATTCCGTGAACTGTCCCCACTAGGAGAGAAATTTGTGACAAACACAGGACACTGTAAATCCAAAATGGGTGCTTTAGTTTCTTTGTCTCAAGTAAGTTTGTCCCTCATCTATGGGACTCTTATCTATGACTACAGAGAAAAATAATAAGCAAAACCATCCAGGTAATAATAATCTGATCATGTTTTGGTCTCCAAAATTCTCCGTGCCTATCTACACATGGAGCCCAGCCATCTTTGGGGAAAATAAATCATGTTTTAGGGTCCAGCAAAATTGTTTTATCTAGCAATGTCAGAGAATGAAAAATCCCTGCTCAGATGTCCTTGTACAGGCAAATACTTTCACACATTTTCATTATGTTAATAATGATACAGATCTTTTTTCATGTAGCTTTGGGCATGCCAACATTGTCGCATTCTATTCTAAGCCATCTTTTTCAGTTAGTTAAAAAAGAGAGAGAGAAAATAAAATATCTATCAGCCACTTAAGGGACGTTGAGAGGTGCCTCATATGTTCCAGACACTGTGCTAGAATCTGGGAATGAGCTGAATAGAACCCAATCCAGGTGCTTCAGTGGCTCAGAGTTTAGAAGAGGGGTCCCATAGACAGGGAAAGCCCACGTAGCACTGTGACAAGAGTTACAGGGATGTTATGAACAAGACCTGAACATAAGGGAAAAAAAACCCCAATTTTCCTTTGCAAAAAGAACGAAGCCTTTTTACCAAGAATCTCATAACACAGAGATTTGAATTTTAAGCAGATGAGGAGGGTGGGTGACATTCCAGTCAAAGGGAAGAGTCTGGGTGAAGGTATAAATGATCATAAGAACACAGGGCACCTGGGGAAATGTGAGCAGTTTGAGCTGAGAGAGGAAGACATGATGAGAAAGGCCAGATTACCAGTGGTTTTAGATGCTCCATTAAGGGAGGGTCTTTAACTGCAGGCCATGGAGAACCATGAAAGATTTTAGCAGGGTTCTGCCCCAATTGGAGAATATAGTGTAGAGGACCTTGGGCCCACCTGCAGGGTGGCAGGACATTATGCTTGGATTGAGGCTGTGGTAAAAGAGATTTGAGTTACTAAGGATCTGGCCACTGGATGAGAGGAGAACGTATGGATGAATCATTTTAATTGTTGAAAACAGGTACCCTTACCCAGGCTCTCCTAAATTGATTATAGCCAAAAACTTCCCTAACATGTAAAAGGAAACAGTCACCCAAGTCCAGGAAGCACAGAGAGTCCCATATAGGATAAACCCATAGAGGAATGTGCAGAGACACACAGTAATCAAACTGACAAAAATTAAATACAAAGAAAAATATTAAAAACAACAAGGGGAAAGCAACAAGTAACATACAAGGGAATCCCCATAAGGTTATCAGCTGATTTTTCAGCAGAAACTCTGCAGGCCAGAAGGGAGTGGCACAATATATTCAAAGTGATAAAAGGGAAAAACCTACAACCAAGAATACTCTACCCAGCAAGACTCTCATTCAGATGACATAGAAATCAAAAGCTTTACAGAGAAGCAAAAGTTAAGAGAATTCAGCACCACCAAACCAGCTCTACAACAAATCCTAAAGGACTTCTCTAGGTGTTGGGGGTGGGGAAGAAGAGACCACAGCTAGAAACAAGAAAATCTCAAAAGGGAAATCTCACTGGGAAAGGCAAACGTACAGTAAAAGTAGGAAATAATCCACACACAAATATGATATCAAAACCAGCAATCATGAGGAGAGTACAAAAGCAGGAAATGGAAATTGCTTTTGAAATTAAGAGACCAGCAACTTTTTTTTAACACCTTTATTAGAGTATAGTTGCTTTACAATAGCGTGTTAGTTTCTGCTTTATAACAAAGTGAGTCAGCTATACATATATCCCCATTATCTTCTCCCTCTTGCATCTCCCTCTCACCCTCCCTATGCCACCCCTCTAGGTGGTCATAAAGCACTGAGCTGATCTAAGAGACCAGCAACTTAAAACAACCTTGTATATATAGAGACTGCTATATCAAAACCTCATGGGAACTACAAATCAAAAAACTACAATAGAAACACACACACAAAAGAAAAAGCAACCCAAACACAACACTAAAGATAGTCATCAAACCATAAGAGAAAAGAACAAAAGAGGAAGGGAAGAAAAAAGACCTATAGAAACAAATCTAAAACAATTAAGAAAATGGCAATAGAAACATACACATAGATAATTATGTTAAATGTAAATGGGTTAAGTGCTCCAACCAAAAGATGTAGACTGGCTGAATGGATACAAAAATAAGACCCATATATATGCTGTCTACAAGAGACTCACTCAGACCTAGGGACACATACAGACTGAAAGTAAGGGGATGGAAAAAGATATTCCATGCAAGTGGAAATCAAAAGAAAGCTGGAGTAACAATACTCATATCAGACAAAATAGACTTTAAAACAGACTGTTACAAGAGACAAGGAAGGACACTACATAATGATCAAGGCATTAATCCAAGAAGAAGATATAACAATTGTAAATATATATGCACCCAACATAGGAGCACCTCAATATATAAGGCAAATGCTAACAGCCATAAATGGGGAAATCAACAGTAACACAATAATAGTGGGGTATTTTAACACCCCATTTACACCAATGGACAGATCATACAGACAAAAAATCAATAAGGAGATGCAGGCCTTAAATGACATATTAGACCAGGTGGACTTAAGTGACATTTATTGGGCATTCCATCCAAAAGCAGCAGAATGCACTTTCTTCTAAGGTGCACACGGAACATTCTCCAGGATAGATCACATCTTGGGTCACAAATAAAGCCTCAATAAATTTAAGAAAATTTAAATCATATCAAGCATCTTTTCTGACCACAATGCTATGAGATTAGAAATAAATTACAGGAAAAAATAAACTGTAAAAAACCACAAACACATGGAGGCTAAACAATATGTTACTAAACAACCAATGGATGACTGAAGAAATCAAAGAGGAAATCAAAAAATACCTAGAGACAAATGACAATGAAAACAAGGGTCAAGGGTAAAGGCTAGACCTCTCTTTGGCTAGGGGAAATTCTTTCCTACACAGTCATGATATATTACACTTTTCATATTTTTCAATTTGATTTGCTAAATCGTTAACAATTTTTGTATTTATGGTAGCAAGTGCTATTTGTCTATATTTTTCTTTTCCTGTAATATCTTTGCCTAGTTTGGATATCAGAGTAATATTTTTATTCTCAGTAAAATGAGTTGGGAAGAATGCTCATCTCCCCAATTTTCTGGGAGGAATTTGTGCATGATTGATATCGTTTCTTCATTAAATATTTGAAAGAATTCCCAGGGAAGCCATCTGGGCCTGAAGTTTTCTTTGTGAGAAGTTTTTAATGTACAAATTCAATTCTTTATATAGTACATTCCAGGTATCTGTTTTTTATTAAGTGTGCTTGGTAGTTTTTGCCTTTTATGGAATTCACCCATTTCACCTAAGATGTTGAGTGTATTGGCATAAAGGTGCTCACAATATTTCTTTGTTATCCTTTTTAATAGTTGTAGAATCTATCTAGTAATTTTACCTTTCTCATTCCTGATGCTTATAAGTTGTGTTTGCTGTCTTTTTTCCTAATCAATTTGCCTAGAATCTTTTTAAAATAAATTTATTTATTTATTTATTTATTTATTTATGGCTGTGTTGGGTCTTCGTTGCTTTCTCTAGTTGTGGCTAGTGGAGGCTACTCTTTGTTGTGGTGTGCGGGCTTCTCATTGCGGTGGTTTTTCTTGTTGCAGAGCATGGGCTCTAGGCACGTGGGCTTCAGTAGCTGTGGTGCACAGGCCTAGTTGCTTTGTGGCATGTGGGATCCTCCCAGACCAGGGCTCGAACCTGTGTCCCCCGCTCTGGCAGGCACACTCTTTTTTTTTTTTTTTTTTTTTTTTTTAGTTTCTGCTTTATAAAAAAGTGAATCAGTCATACATATACATCTGTTCCCACATCCCTTCCCTCTTGCGTCTCCCTCCCTGCCATCCTCCCTATCCCACCCTCCCTATCCCACCCCTCCAGGCGGTCACAAAGCACCGAGCTGATCTCCCTGTGCTATGCGGCTGCTTCCCACTATCTATCTACCTTACGTTTGGTAATGTATATATGTCCATGCCTCTCTCTTGCTTTGTCACAGCTTACCCTTCCCCCTCCCCATATCCTCAAGTCCATTCTCAAGTAGGTCTGTGTCTTTATTCCTGTTTTACCCCTAGGTTCTTCATGACATTTTTAAAAAAATTCCATATATATGTGTTAGCATACGGTATTTGTCTTTCTCTTTCTGACTTACTTCACTCTGTATGACAGACTCTAGGTCTGTCCACCTCATTACAAATAGCTCAGTTTCGTTTCTTATTATGGCCGAGTAATATTCCATTGTATATATGTCCCACATCTTCTTTATCCATTCATCCGATGATGGATACTTAGGTTGTTTCCATCTCCGGGCTATTGTTTCCATCTCCGGGCTATTGTGAATAGAGCTGCAATGAACATTTTGGTACATGTCTCTTTTTGAATTATGGTTTTCTCAGGGTATATGCCTAGTAGTGGGATTGCTGGGTCATATGGTAGTTCTATTTGTAGTTTTTTAAGGAACCTCCATACTGTTCTCCATAGTGGCTGTACCAATTCACATTCCCACCAGCAGTACAAGAGTATTCCCTTTTCTCCACACTCTCTCCAGCATTTATTGTTTCTAGATTTTTTGATGATGGCCATTCTGACTGGTGTGAGATGATATCTCATTGTAGTTTTGATTTGCATTTCTCTAATGATTAATGATGTTGAGCATTCTTTCTTGTGTTTGTTGGCAGTCTGTATATCTTCTTTGGAGAAATGCCTATTTAAGTCTTCTGCCCATTTTTGGATTGGGTTGTTTGTTTTTTTGCTATTGAGCTGCATGAGCTGCTTATAAATTTTGGAGATTAATCCTTTGTCAGTTGCTTCATTTGCAACTATTTTCTCCCATTCTGAGGGTTGTCTTTTGGTCTTGTTTATGGTTTCCTTTGCTGTGCAAAAGCTTTGAAGTTTCATTAGGTCCCATTTGTTTATCTTTGTTTTTATTTCCATTTCTCTAGGAGGTGGGTCCAAAAGGATCTTGCTGTGATTTATGTCATAGAGTGTTCTGCCTATGTTTTCCTCTAAGAGTTTGATAGTTTCTGGCCTTACATTTAGGTCTTTAATCCATTTTGACCTTACTTTTGTGTATGGTGTTAGGGAATGATCTAATCTCATACTTTTACATGTCCCTGTCCAGTTTTCCCAGCACCACTTATTGAAGAGGCTGTCTTTTCTCCACTGTACATTCCTGCCTCCTTTATCAAAGATAAGGTGACCATATGTGCGTGGGTTTATCTCTGGGCTTTCTATCCTGTTCCATTGATCTATCTTTCTGTTTTTGTGCCAGTACCACACTGTCTTGATTACTGTAGCTTTGTAGTATAGTCTGAAGTCAGGGAGCCTGATTCCTCCAGCTCCGTTTTTCGTTCTCAGGATTGCTTTGGCTATTCGGGGTCTTTTGTTTTTCCAAACAAATTTTGAAATTTTTTGTTCTAGTTCTGTGAAAAATGCCAGTGGTAGTTTGATAGGGATTGCATTGAATCTGTAGATTGCTTTGGGTAGTAGAGTCATTTTCACAATATTGATTCTTCCAATCCAGGAGCATGGTATATCTCTCCATCTATTTGTATCATCTTTAATTTCTTTCATCAGTGTCTTATAATTTTCTGCATACAGGTCTTTTGTCTCCTTAGGTAGGTTTATTCCTAGATATTTTATTCTTTTTGTTGCAATGGTAAATGGGAGTGTTTTCTTGATTTCATTTTCAGATTTTTCATCATTAGTGTACAGGAATGCCAGAGATTTCTGTGCATTAATTTTGTATCCTGCTACTTTACCGAATTCATTGATTAGTTCTAGTAGTTTTCTGGTAGCATCTTTAGGATTCTCTATGTATAGTATCATGTCATCTGCAAACAGTGACAGCTTTACTTCTTCTTTTCCAAATTGGATTCCTTTTATTTCCTTTTCTTCTCTGATTGCTGTGGCTAAAACTTCCAAAACTAAGTTGAATAAGAGTGTTGAGAGTGGGCAGCCTTGTCTTGTTCCTGATCTTAGTGGAAATGGTTTCAGTTTTTCACCATTGAGGACAATGTTGGCTGTGGGTTTGTCATATATGGCCTTTATTATGTTGAGGAAAGTTCCCTCTATGCCTACTTTCTGCAGGGTTTTTATCATAAATGGGTGTTGAATTTTGTCAAAAGCTTTCTCTGCATCTGTTGAGATGATCATATGGTTTTTCTCCTTCAATTTGTTAATATGGTGTATCACATTGATTGATTTGCGTATATTGAAGAATCCTTGCATTCCTGGAATAAACCCCACTTGATCATGGTGTATGATCCTTTTAATGTGCTGTTGGATTCTGTTTGCTAGTATTTTGTTGAGGATCTTTGCATCTATGTTCATCAGTGATATTGGCCTGTAGTTTTCTTTCTTTGTGACATCCTTGCCTGGTTTTGGTATCAAGGTGATGGTGGCCTCGTAGAATGAATTTGGGAGTGCTCCTCCCTCTGCTATATTTTGGAAGAGTTTGAGAAGGATAGGTGTTAGCTCTTCTCTAAATGTTTGATAGAATTCGCCTGTGAAGCCATCTGGTCCTGGGCTTTTGTTTATTGGAAGATTTTTAATCACAGTTTCAATTTCAGTGCTTGTCATTGGTCTATTCATATTTTCTATTTCTTCCTGATTCAGTCTTGGCAGGTTGTGCATTTCTAAGAATTTGTCCATTTCTTCCAGGTTGTCCATTTTATTGGCATAGAGTTGCTTGTAGTAATCTCTGATGATCTTTTGTATTTCTGCAGTGTCAGTTGTTACTTCTCCTTTTTCATTTTTAATTCTATTGATTTGAGTCTTCTCCCTTTTTTTCTTGATGAGTCTGGCTAATGGTTTATGAATTTTGTTTATCTTCTCAAAGAAGCAGCTTTTAGTTTTATTGATCTTTGCTATCGTTTCCTTCATTTCTTTTTCATTTATTTCTGATCTGATCTTTATGATTTCTTTCCTTCTGCTAACTTTGGGGTTTTTTTGTTCTTCTTTCTCTAATTGCTTTAGGTGCAGGGTCAGGTTGTTTACTTGAGATGTTTCCTGTTTCTTAAGGTGGGATTGCATTGCTATAAACTTCCCCCTTAGGACTGCTTTTGCTACATCCCATAGGTTTTGGGTCGTCGTGTCTCCATTGTCATTTGTTTCTAGGTATTTTTTTATTTCCTCTTTGATTTCTTCAGTGATCACTTCGTTATTAAGTAGTGTATTGTTATCCTCTGTGTGTTTGTATTTTTTACAGATCTTTTCCTGTAATTGATGTCTAGTCTCATAGCATTGTGGTCGGAAAAGATACTTGATACAATTTCAATTTTCTTAAATTTACCAAGGCTTGATTTGTGACCCAAGATATGATCTATCCTGGAGAATGTTCCATGAGCAATTGAGAAAAATGTGTATTCTGTTGTTTTTGGATGGAATGTCCTATAAATATCAATTAAGTCCATCTTGTTTAATGTATCATTTAAAGCTTGTGTTTCCTTATTTATTTTCATTTTGGATGATCTGTTCATTGGTGAAAAGTGGGGTGTTAAAGTCCCCTACTATGAGTGTGTTACTGTCAATTTCCCCTTTTATGGCTGTTAGTATTTGCCTTATGTATTGAGGTGCTCCTATGTTGGGTGCATAAATATTTACAATTGTTCTATCTTCTTCTTGGATCGATCCCTTGATCATTATGTAGTGTCCTTCTTTGTCTCTTCTAATAGTCTTTATTTTCAAATCTATTTTGTCTGATATAAGAATTGCTACTCCAGCTTTCTTTTGATTTCCATTTGCATGGAATATCTTTTTCCATCCCCTTACTTTCAATCTGTATGTGTCTCTAGGTCTGAAGTGGGTCTCTTGTAGACAGCATATATATGGGTCTTGTTTTTGTATTCATTCAGCCAATCTGTGTCTTTTGGTGGGAGCATTTAGTCCATTTACATTTAAGGTAATTATCGATATGTATGTTCCTGTTCCCATTTCCTTAATTGTTTTGGGTTCGTTATTGTAGGTATTTTCCTTCTGTTGTGTTTCTTGCCTAGAGAAGTTCCTTTAGCATTTGTTGTAAAGCTGGTTTGGTGGTGCTGAACTCTCTCAGCTTTTGCTTGTCTGTAAAGGTTTTAATTTCTCCATCAAATCTGAATGAGATCCTTGCTGGGTAGAGTAATCTTGGTTGCAAGTGTTTCTCCTTCATCAGTTTAATTATGTCCTGCCACTCCCTTCTGGCTTGTAGAGTTTCTGCTGAGAGATGAGCTGTTAACCTGATGGGGATTCCCTTGTGTGTTATTTGTTGTTTTTCTCTTGCTGCTTTTAATATGATATCTTTGTGTTTAATTTTTGACAGTTTGATTAATATGTGTCTTGGCGTATTTCTCCTTGGATTTATTCTGTATGGGACTCTCTGTGCCTCCTGGACTTGATTAACTATTTCCTTTGCCATATCAGGGAAGTTTTCAACCATAATCTCTTCAAATATTTTCTCAGTCCCTTTCTTTTTCTCTTCTTCTTCTGGAACCCCTATAATTCGAATGTTGGTGCATTTAATGTTGTCCCAGAGGTCTCTGAGACTGTCCTCTGTTCTTCTCATTCTTTTTTCTTTATTTTGCTCTGCATCAGTTATTTCCACTATTTTATCTTCCACCTCACTTATCTGTTCTTCTGCCTCAGTTATTCTGCTATTGATCCCATCTAGAGTATTTTTCATTTCATTTATTGTGTTTTTAATCGATGCTTGATTCATCTTTAGTTCTTCTAGGTCCTTGTTAACTGTTTCTTGCATTTTGTCTATTCTATTTCCAAGATTTTGGATCTTGGAAATAGAATCTTGGATCATCTTTACCATCATTATTCTGAATTCTTTTTCAGGTAGACTGCCTATTACCTCTTCATTTGTTAGGTCTGGTAGGTTTTTATCTTGCTCCTTCACCTGCTGTGTGTTTTTCTGTCTTCTCATTTTGCTTATGTTACTGTGTTTGGGGTCTCCTTTTTGCAGGCTGCAGATTCGTAGTTCCCGTTGTTTTTGGTGTCTGTCCCCAGTGGCTAAGGTTGTTTCAGTAGGTTGTGTAGGCTTCCTGGTGGGGGGGACTAGTGCCTGTGTTCTGGTGGTTGAGGCTCGATCTTGTCTTTCTGGTGGACAGGTCCACGTCTGGTGGTGTGTTTTGGGGTGCCTGTGGCCTTATTATATTTTTAGGCAGCCTCTCTGCTAATGGGTGGGGTTGTGTTCCTGTCTTGCTAGTTGCTTGGCATAGGGTGACCAGCACTGTAGCTTGCTGGTCGTTGAGTGAAGCTGGGTGCTGGTGTTGAGATGGAGATCTCTGGGAGATTTTCGCTGCTTGATATTATGTGGAGCTGGGAGGTCTCTTGTGGACCCATGTCCTGAAGTTGGCTCTCCCACTTCAGAGGCACAGCACTGACTCCTGGCTGCAGCACCAAGAGCCTTTCATCTACCCGGCTCAGAATAAAAGGGAGAAAAAGTAGAAAGAAAGAATTAGTAGAAGAAAGAAAGAGAGAAAGAAAGAAAGAAAGAAGGAAAGAAAGGAAGGAAGGAAGAAAGAAAGAAACGAGGGAGGGAGGAAGGAAGGAAAGAAAGAAAGAAAGGGAGAGAGGAAGGTAAGAGAAAGAGAGAAAGAAAGAAGGAAAGGAAGGAAGGAAGAAAGAAAGGAGGGAGGGAGGAAGGAAGGAAAGAAAGAAAGAAAGGGAGAGAGGAAGGTAAGAGAAAGAGAGAAAGAAAGAAGGAAAGGAAGGAAGGAAGAAAGAAAGAAAGGAGGGAGGGAGGAAGGAAGGAAGTAAAGAAGGGAAGAAAGAAGGGAGGGAGGAAGGAAAGAAAGAAAGAAAGGAAGACAGGAGGGAGGGAGGAAGGAAAGAAAGAAAGAAAGGAAGACAGGAGGGAGGGAGGAAGGAAAGAAAGAAAGAAAGAAAGGAGGGGCGGAGGGAGGGAGGAAGGGAAGGTAGGAAAAAAGAAAGAGAGAAGATAAAGTAAAATAGAATAAAGTATGATAAAATATAGTAGCGTTATTAAAATTAAAAAGTAGTTAAAAAAAAAACGGACGGATAGAACCCTGGGACAAATGGTGGAAGCAAAGGTATACAGAGAAAATCTCACACAGAAGCATACACATACACATTCACAAAAAGAGAACAGGGGGGAAAAATCGAAAATCTTGCTCTCAAAGTCCACCTCCTGAATTTGGGATAATTCGTTGTAAAAAGAGGAAAAGGGGAAAAAGTCTTAAATCTTCCTCTCAAAGTTCACCTCCTCAATTTGGGATAATTTGTTGTAAAAAGAGAAAAAGGGGAAAAAATCTTAAATCTTGTCCTCAAAGTCCACCTCCTCAATTTGGGATGATTCGTTGTGTATTCATGTATTCCACAGATACAGGGTACATCAAGTTGATTGTGGAGCTTTAATCCGCTGCTTCTGAGGCTGCACAGAGAGATTTCCCTGTCTCTTCTTTGTTCTCACAGCTCCTGGGTCTCAGCTTTGGATTTGGCCCCGCCTCTGCATGTGGGTCGCCGGAGCGCGTCTGTTCTTTGCTCAGACAGGACGGGGTTAAAGGAGCCGCTGATTCGGGGGCTCTGGCTTACTGAGGCCGGGGGGGAGGGAGGGGCACGGAGTGCGGGGTGAGCCTGCGGCGGCAGCAGCCGGCGTGACGTTGCACCAGCCCGAGGCGCTCCGTGCGCTTTCCCGGGGAAGCCGTCCCTGGATCCCGGGACCCCGGCAGTGGCGGGCTGCACAGGCTCCCCGGAAGGGGGGCGTGGACCGTGACTTGCGCTCGCACACAGGCCTCGTGGCGGCGGCAGCAGCAGTCCCAGCATCCCACGGCCATCTCCGGGGTCCGCGCCTTTAGCCGCGGCTCGCGCGTGTCTCTGGAGCTCCTTTAAGCAGAGCTCTTAATCCCCTCTCCTCGCGCACCAGGAAACAAAGAGGGAAGAAAAAGTCTCTTGCCTCTTCGGCAGCTCCAGTCTTTTTCCCGGATTCCCTCCGGGCTAGCCGTGGTGCACTAACCCCTTCAGGCTCTCTTCCCGCCGCCAGCCCCAGTCCTCTCCCTGCGCTCCGACTGAAACCCAATACCCGAGCCTCAGCTCCCAGCCCCGCCCGCCCCAGCGGCCGAGCAGACAAGCCTCTTGGGCTGGTGAGTGCCTGAGGTCACCGATCCTCTCTGTGCGGCAATCTCTCCGCTTTGCCCTCCGCACCCCTGTTGCTCCGCTCTCCTCTGCTACTCCGAAGCTTTCCCCCTCCGCCACCCGCAGTCTCCGCCCGCGAAGGGGCTTCCTAGTGTGTGGAAACCTTTCCGCCTTCACGGCTCCCTCCCACTGGTGCAGGTCCCGTCCCTATCCTTTTGTCTCTGTTTATTCTTTTTTCTTTTGCCCTGCCCAGGTATGTGGGGAGTTTCTTGCCTTTTTGGGGGTCTGAGGTCTTCTGTCAGTGTTCAGTAGGTGTTCTGTAGGAGTTGTTCCACGTGTAGATGAATTTCTGATGTATCTGTGGGGAGGAAGGTGATCTCCGCATCTTACTCTTCCGCCATCTTCACCCACACCCCTCATCTTCACCCACACCCCTCCACTGTTCTTCTGCTTGAAGGACTTCCTTTAGCATTTTTTATAGTTTAGGTCTGCTGGAAATAAATTTTTTCAGCTTTTATATGTCTGAAAAAGTCCTTATTTCACTTTCATTTTTGAAACATATTTTTGGTGGGAAAAGATTTCAAAATTGGTGTTTTTTTCTTTCAGTACTTTAAAAATGTTACTAAAACAAAGTCTTCTATCTTGCATTGTCTTCAACAAGAAAGTTGCTGTCATTCTTATCTTTTTTTCCCCTCTGTATATAGTGTTTCTTTATTCTACATCAACTTTTTTTTTTTTTTTTTTTGCGGTACGCGGGCCTCTCACTGCTGTGGCCTCTCCTGTTGCGGAGCACAGGCTCCAGACGCGCAGGCTCAGCGGCCATGGCTCACGGGCCCAGCCGCTCCGCAACATGTGGGATCTTCCCGGACCGGGGCACGAACCCGTGTCCCCTGCATCGGCAGGCGGACTCTCAACCACTGCGCCACCAGGGAAGCCCCTACATCAACTTTTAAGAGTTTTCTCTTTAGCACTGGTCATAAGCAAATAAATCATGATATGCCTTGATGAAGTTTTCTTCAGAATTCTTGTCCTGGGGGGCTTCCCTGGTGGCGCTAGTGGTTGAGAGTCCGCCTGCCGATGCAGGGGACACGGGTTCGTGCCCCGGTCTGGGAGGATCCCACATGCCGCGGAGCGGTTGGGCCCGTGAGCCATGGCCGTTGAGCCTGCGCGTCCGGAGCCTGTGCTCCGCAATGGGAGAGGCCACAACAGTGAGAGGCCCACGTACAGCAAAAAAAAAAAAAAAAAAGAATTCTTGTCCTGGTAGTTCATTGAGCTTCTTGGATCTGTGGATTTATAATTTTTTTCAAATTTAGAAAATTTTCAGTCTCTATGTCATCAACTATTTTTTCTGTCCCTCCTCCCATTGTGAATACAAATTACATGTATGTTAGGCCACTGAGGTTTTCCCACAGCTCACTGATACTCTATTCATTCTTTTTTCAGTACTTTTTTCTTAGAGTTTCGTTGTGGATAGTTTCTGAGTCTAGGTTCTCATGTTCACTAATATTTTCTTTCGTAATTTCTAATCTGCCTTTAATGCAACTTTCATCTTTAGAAGTTTGATTTTGGGTCTTTTAAAAAATACATATTTTAATGTCTCTACTTATCATATTAAATTTTTCCTCTAGTTCTTGAACATATGGATTATAGTTATAATGACTGTTTTAATGTTCTTGTTGATTAACTATCATCTGTGTCACCTCTGTTAGTTTTAATTGATTTATTTTTCTCCTCATTACTGTTGTATTATTGTTTCTTTACATACATGGTAAGTTTTTATTGTATGCAGACATTGTGAATTTTACCTTTATAGGTGTTGGATATTTTTGTATTTGTATAAATATTTCAGGACTTGTTCTTAGATGCAGTTAAGTTACTTAAAAACAGTTTGATCTATTTAAGTCTTGCTTTCAAGCCTTGGTAGGCAAAATTAGATGCAAAACTTTTCTTGGTATTCTACCCAATGCTTCGTGAACTATGAATTCTATACTCCGGTTGGGGTAACAGGCGGGGAATTCAGAAGTTCAGGAATTTCAACAAAGCCACCCTCAATTACTCATTTGCCTATGGCACCAGTGGGTAATTTCTTGTAAGAAGTCTGAAAGCCACAGGCAAATCCCCTTCTGTTTTTGCATCTCATGTAAGTGCCTCTCACTGGTGGCATCTAACCAGACTCACGCTGGCAGGGGACATCCAAAAAATGTAGTTTCTAATAGAAAGATCCTGATAAATCTTTTTAGCAGTTCAAATTCCTATCAGGTACAGTTCCACAAATGTTCACTGAAGGTTAACCATGGATCTACCACTGCGCTAAATACTAGAGATGCAAAGATTAGCCATAAATGGTGTCCACTCTAATTTCACTGAAGGCCTGTCTCCTTTGCATCCTAAGTATACAAACAGTTGGAAAGCAGAGAAAAATTTTGCGTGCTCTACACTGGCTAAACTCCTCTGCAATGTGGTGATTCTCTGGTACACCAAAATCAGTGGTGAGACATATCACACGTAATATGTGCAACTTTAGCTCTTACCAGTGCTCTGGTCCCTGGATGGAACAGATGACATCATTGTTACCCCTGTGCCATATACTAGGGCTTGACAACCACTGAATTCTCATGACATGTTTGTGGTATGAGTAAAGATTGGTTGGGTGGATGCATGGACAGATGAGTTAACGGATGAGCTACTGGGATGATGGGCATATATATAAATTTGAGTTCCTGATCTTCCTCCCATGAGTATCCATCGCACTTGGCAATTAATACTGTGGACTTTCTTGTGGTTGCCAAGAGGAAGGGGGTTGGGGGAAGGATGGAGTGGGAGTATCTGTATGTATAACTGAATCACTTTGCTGTACAGCAGAAATTAACACAACATTGTAAATCAACTATACTTCAATTTAAAAAAACTGTTGACTTTAAGGTTATACTATTTCCTGATTCTTAAAACCATCACTGTTTTTCTGGGCTGCTCCCTGTTGTGTGTAGATCCCACATGCTGCAACTAGGAGTTCGCATGCTGCAACTAAAGATTCTGCATGCTGCAACTAAAGATCAAAGATCCTGCATGCCGCAACTAAGACCTGGCACAGCCAAATAAATACATAAATAAATAAATATTAAAAAAAAAAAGAAGCAGCTTGAATTTTGTCCCTGCTCAATGGCTTCAAGTAAGGAGAGACAAGGTTCAATTTGCATTTCAGATGGATTAGCTGGTGACAGTGTGGAAAATGGAGTTGAGGGGAAGGGGATTAGTTTGGAAGGAGCTGCAGGGCAATATGTCCCAGGTGCCAAGGAGTGATGGTCCGAATGGAGGGGGAGGGGCAGATTCAGATATTTTGGAAGTGATGCAAATGATAAAGGTTCAAGGGGAGGGAAGATTATTGACAACCCTCAGCCTTCTGGTTTGGGCAATGGACCGAATGGGGAATTAGCTTGGGGATCCATACGTGTTTCCAATATCAAGTCCTTAGGGCCACTTTGCAGGCCCTAAGGCAGCATTCAGCTGATCCAATTTGATGCAATCTGCTTTCCTCTCCTCCCTAAAGCCTCCCTCCTCATCACCATGTACCCTCAAAACCGACCAGAAAGCAAGACCTTGTCTCGCAAGGTCTCTTCCTCCCTGCTGCTCTCAGGAAGGGAGTGTAAGCATTATTTCTCTTTAAGGAATGTGCTGTTAATTACTAATTATTTTTTTTGAATAAGGAATAGAGATAAGTTTCTTTACATTTGGAAGACTACAAAGTCCTAAAAATTAGAGATCCTGGTAGATATTTCCTGACTTCTGTCCAAGATGGCACTTATGAGACCTTACTGGTCTTTGATCACTGAGGGTGGCATTCACTAACTTTTCTCCCTGATGCATCCTGTCTGTGCTTTGATGACCTATTTCCCAATTGAGTTTCCATCCCCTTTGGATGGACATGAAGGTGTGGTTGCGATAGGAGAGTGAGGAGAGAATTGTCTCGTTATTGGACTTGGTTGTCTCAAGTGAGTCATTAGCATCCCAGGGAACCACAACCTAGGAGTCATATGTCTCATGGGAAACACAACCCCTCATCAGGCACCATAAACTCAGTGGGAAGAAAATGAATGTATTGCTGAGAAGGATGAAGAAGAAGGAAAGAAGTTGTTCTGTGCTAAGTTTTGATTCTGTAATCACCACAACACATAGTGGATGTTTTTGACCAGGAGCTTGAAATAGGGGTTATTTTTTTTATTTTTTATTTTTTTTAATTTTTGGCTGCGTTGGGTCTTTGTTTCTGTGTGAGGGCTTCCTCCAGTTGCGGCGAGCGGGGGCCACTCTTCATCGCGGTGCGCGGACCTCTCACTATCGCGGCCTCTCTTGTTGCGGAGCACAGGCTCCAGACGCGCAGGCTCAGTAATTGTGGCTCACGGGCCTAGTTGCTCCACGGCATGTGGGATCTTCCCAGACCAGGGCTCGAACCCGTGTCCCCTGCCTTGGCAGGCAGATTCTCAACCACTGTGCCACCAGGGAAGCCCAGGGGTTATTTTTGAGATTGCTTCCTGAATGGTGTAAATTTAAGTAAGTAATATTGTGAGAACTGCCTCTGGTTCTCAATAGCATGCTATTAAAAATAGAGAATATAAAGATCTCAAAAAATGAATTTTCTTTTTTTAAAGGTAAAATTAAAACATTTTTCTTTAGTTGATATAAAAATAATAATTTGTCCACAATGTGTTTATGTATGCTTATGTGTAAGTGAAATAAATGACAGCAATGATAAAAGAGACTGGAGGGAGAAATTAGGATTATTTTGTTATTATAAAGTACTACCCATGAAGTAACATAGTGTTATTTGAAAGTGGACTTGGATTATGAAAATGAATTTTCTTAAAGAAAGTCAACCATAAAGAACTAAACATCTGAAGAGTGAGTTCTGGTCCTGGTACTCACACTCCTGAGCTCTGTGGCTCTGAAATATATAATGTCCTAGAAGCTTGGTTTTCTCATCTCCACAATGAATAGGTTACGCTATTATTTAAAGACTTATCCAGTTCTGAAATCCTATCATTCTATCTCTTCATTTTTCTCTAGTGCTTCATCAAAAATAAAGTGAATGAAAATCAGCAGTTACCACATGGCCATCTAGAATTAAGATGCGCCACCCATTTTCTAGGGACATGCTTTTTCTTTTCAACTGTAAGTGAGTTTAACTAGTATTTGACCTTCACATAACCTGCCCTCTTGTTTTGTATTTTGGAGATCAGCTCTGTTCCTCTTCTGAAAGTTTAGGACTCTGTGGTGATTTTAACACAGCAGCCAACAGGTGGGGCTGCAGGCCTGTGTAATTTAACTCTAGTCGCTGACTTTCCTGTTCTTTTTATGGTAATAGAATATCTGCACCTCTGCATATTTTCAATTCGAAATACAAAGTGCCCAGTGAAATAGCCTAATAGGCTCCAATCTTTATAAACCCTAAGGATCAATAATATGTGTTCGCTGCTTGCAAATGAATCTGACTCTGGTGGAGAAGACGTTTCCCACTACCCCACACCCACAAGAAGTTCTACAGCAAGTTTGACTTTTATGCATCATGTGTGTATTGAAAGGCAAAATCTGTGTACCTGAAAAGGCAGCATCCCAGCCCCAGAACATAGAGCATGATTCCATACATGGCATGATGGGGATCAGGAAAGGTGTTACAACTATTTAATCATCACCATTCACCTAACTTTGCAAAGCTACCATTAAAAAAAATTTTTTTTATTGCAATATAGTTGATTTACAATGTTGTGTTAATTTTTGCTGTACAGAAAAGTGATTCAGTTATACATATATATACAGTTTTTGTTTCTTTTTTTACAAACCAAACTTTTTATCGTTAGATTCTGCAGATATATAATTACCCTATCAAATTACTATGAAAGCTTCTTACCTCTTACTCTCAGTTTCTTATCTCATTGCAGACCAGTAACACACAGTTCAGGAACTAGCACTGGCTCATGAAACACACACATTACATTGAGTAATACACAGAAAAAATTTAAATCCATGTCAGATTCTTAGAATTAATAAGAGGATTTAGTATACACTCTTTTTAAAATATTCTTTTCCATTATGGTTTATCATAGAATATTGAATATAGTTCCTTGTGCTATATAGTCGGTAAAGCTACCAGTTTTAATCAAAGCTACCATTTGCATCTGGCAAATGGCATCCATTTTTGCATTTGGCAAAGCTACCATTTTTAATCAAAGAATCATGATATTTAGATCTGGTACTGTCCTTGGTGATATGTGAATCCAAATAAACTAATGTGACAGATGGGGTAGCAAAGACTTAGAAATGCAGTGGGACCTCCAAGGAACCATGACTATTTAATAGCAGATCCAAAATTATCATTGAGGTCTGGCCCAAGTCCATGTGATCTCTAGAGAACATTAGCTCATTCAAGGGTAAGTTCTGGACTCAGGCAAATCCCCAAACCTCAGTTTTCCCACTCATTGAAATAAATAAATAAATCTATCTGTCTTTCTGTCTATCTATCTGTGTCTGTCTATTTGTAATTTACCTGACTCTTGCATTTCATATTCACTGGGATAGGTTTCAAGCATTGGAAACTCTTATTCTATGGTTGTCAGAATAAGAAATCAGCTTGGTTTACAATTCAGTGAAACAATCTGGCAGACACCCTTTTATGGCATACCGTATACCTCTTGGACAAGTTGTACTGAATAAAGAACTTGTCTGGAATTCCTTTATTCAAGATCTATAAACTAACAAAGTGTGCGGCTGTGTAAGCCCTTAATCTACAGAGGAGCTAGCAGTGCAGGGAGAGGATGAATAAACATCTGCTTTTCCTCTCTGTGTCATTGCGAATAGGGCCTCTTTAGGGAACTCCTGGGCTTTTACTTACTCCAGTGGATCTGTAGTCCAGACTTCCAAACAGGACTGGTTCTGACCTCCCATCTACCTCTGACTTTCAGCCTTGCCAACAGTGAGGGCCTTGGAGAGAGGGTAACACAGACCATCTTCACTCAGATGAACCTGTCTGTTTATTAAGGTGAACTTGGTCCACGTGGCTTAAGCAGCTGCTCAGGAATGTTGCAGAGAATGAACTGAACATCTAAGTAGTGGGTCAGGTTATCAAAGCGACTCTGTGGGAAGTTCCTGCAGAGGGTTGTGCCGGGAGGGAGGATCTTTACCCGTCATGTGCTGGTTAATAATCATAATAGCTGATTACTGTAGGTCAGGTGCATTTCTTCACTTCTTCCCACAACCTGGGTGACAGGTAGTAATAATTTCTTTTCCAGGTGAGAACACTGAGATTCAGGTAGACTAAATGACGTGTCCGAAGTGATAATCTTAATAAGTAGACAGTGTACTAACTGCAGTTACCTCTACCACTATAGATGGTGGAACTAGGATTCAATTTCAAGTTCATTTGACTCCAGTGCTGGTGTTCTTTGCTTGTAAGCTGACTCAAATATATAACCACAGCCTTGAAGCGTAATTATCTAGAAGAATATGAAAATTTTTAATGCTAAGCCCAGCTGTCTTAGGCTAAGCCACAACTCCTTAAGATGTATTCTTTCATTAATGTATTTCTTTTTTGGTAAATTTCTTGTGTTCTTACTGAAGACATATATAACAATTTAAACACATTAAAGAAGTAGCATGCATAGCTCCATTGTTCCAACACAAAGCAGCTTTTCAAAATCAGGCATGTGGGCTTATGAAACCTGAGTGGGGAGTCCAGCTTCAGGCTTGGGGCACTGGGTACAGAGGAAAGTCGGCACTGGAAATTTGAATCCTGGCTTTTTCTTCTCTATGGAGAATCATTTTTCTGTATTTGTTCCCAAACACAAGTAAAAAACCAGAGCAACCTGACTTTCCATCTTCCCTGCCTTGTGCACCTGGGGAAAGTATCACGCAGATGTGGATTGTAAATGTTTATACTGCAAAAAGAAAAATGGTGATTATTTTTCAACTCAGATGTGAATTTCCATTTAGGTGATTTCGTTTCAAGATTTTTCTCTGCTTTCTTACCAGATACATTCTGTAACAGTCAAGGATGTTCATGGCCCCATGTGATTGAAAACTCCTATTAACTTAAGCTACAAGGGGTTTATTTTTCTCATGTGGCATGTAGGTTAGATGCAGGCAGTTGCTGGTATGGGTTCAGTGGCTTGAAGGTGCCAGTGCTGACTGTGGTCACTCTCTCAGCCTCGTCTTCAGATTTGCGCATTAGATGGCTGCCCGCATACTAGACGAATGTCTGCATTCAGGGCAGGAGGAAGTGGAGGGACTTATGTTTGTCCTTTTTATTAGTAGAGTAAAAGCTTTTCAGAATGATGGCAGCAGCCTTCTGCTTTCCCCTGTCTTTGTACTGGTGTTTGGAAAAGAAACAGATTTCCCATTAGTCAACTGAAGAATAGATTTAAAGAAATCTGGATCGTCCCCACCTTCACTAAAATTACCTTCCTTCTCTTAGAGTAAAGGAGAATATGAAGATGATTTAAAGAAATCAGCAGCCTACCTTACTAATCACCCCAAAGAGAAATGGACGAAGCCTCCTTTGACCTTTTGGGAGCTTTGAATTTTAGTTCAGTAGATCTTATAGACAGGGTCCTGACAAAAGGAGAAAGTCACCTCCCTTTAAGGCAGGCTTTCTCAACCTTAGGACTATTGGCAGTTCACGCTAGAAAGCTCTTTGTTGCAAGAGGCCGTTCTGTGCATTGGAGGCTGTGTAGCATCTTTGTCCTCTACCCACTCGATGCCAGCAGCACCCCCTTCCCCTTCTGTGACAACCAAAGATGTCTTTAGACGTTACCTAATGTCTGCAGCCAAAACACCCCTGGTGGAAAACCACTGCTTTACTATATCATGCTGGGATTTCGCAGATTTACTCTGCTTCTTCACCTCAATAGATAGTCCAGCATTTGAAAAGGCAGTGAGACCTGTGCATTGTGACCATTTACAACTGTAGAACAGTGGTTTTCAGTAGCTCTGGGCTCAGTCTTGAAGATTCTGACTTAACTGATCTATGATGTCACCTAGGCAGGATTTTATTGTTCTTATTGTTATTGTTGTCTGCTGTCTTGTTTTTAGCTGCCGAGGTGATTCTGATACTCCACCAGAGATAAGAAACCTTTCTTTAGAAAAAAGTGAGCCTCTTACTCTGAGCCCACCTAGGTTGGTGGGCATAGGACAGCCACCAAGGTCCTGAGCAAGGGCAGGATTTAACAGACTTCCAGTCTTTTCAGACCAGCAATAGTCACTCCCAGCCAGTTTTAGGAGTCATCTGGCCAATGTTCCCAACAGGGAAGGGTACAACTAGAAAGAATCTGTAGATTCAGAGATCAAACCCTAGATCTGGGGCAAAAAAATGGAAAGAGATCTTTATAATTAATCTGACAGAAAGAACTAATGAGTGGATTGAAATGCATGACAAGTAAATGACGAAGATAAATGCTCACGATGGTTGTTCTTTGTGTGAGAAGCTGCTGTTATTGACAGTGATGCTATTATCTATTGTTATGGGCAAAGTGAAGAAGGCAGATGCAGTGTGTGCTTAGTAGCAGGGATTACTTTCAGTGATGCTATTAATACCCTGGGCGTCTGTATGCCCATTATAAGCAGGTAAGACTAAGATGGATTTGATAAGAAATGGCCTGGGAAAACCTCACAGCTTTCCTAGTATTTAACTTTCAAAACAAGCACTGTATTGGTCGTAGATACTGGTAAGAAGTTTTCAAGTGCAAATCCACAAAAGGACATGGTTTTCACCATGATATATGCTGACTAGGCCAGTTCTCCCTGGAAATCTCTAAGAACTGGCTGGATTCCAGCTCCCAGGAGCCACGAGGAAGGGGACATTTTTGACATTTAGAATTCCAGAAATCCTTGGGTTGAGAAGTGGATTGTTTACCAAAGGTTATGGAGGGAAATGGATCACAGTGACAGGGACAGCAGCGTTTCAGAGGGAGAAAGGAGCCAGGGCTTTCTTTAAAATAAGTTGCTTCATATTGGCCTTAGGCTGTCTGAAGTTCAAGGGGATGGGTCTGTCCTAAGCAGCAATCCCATATTCTCCTCGACACTCTCCCCAGCCTCTTCCTGCATCCGTTCCCACACAGTGACAGCAACACCAGGTACATTTTTTTCAGAAAACCCTGAAATTCTTCCATTCCTCAAAGAAACAGAAATCTGTGTGGTAATGAAGCAGGTGGAAACATCTCACCTCTCCACACTTCCCTAAAGCAACACCCGACTCAGACCCCATCATCATCCCTGACCAGAACAAGTAAGTACCTTCATGTCTGTGTCATGGGGAAGACCAATAAGTCAGACAAAGGCTATCCCTGAAGTGAGGATTCTAAAAATCCCACTAGTTATTGTAAATGGTATACTTTAGTTACTATTAGGTAGACATCAAAATTAAATGGCATGAGAAAATGGAGACAGAAGTTGTATTGAGTTCAAGTTTGTCCTCCAAAAATGGCAGGGTCACAATTTTTGTACCAAACTCAAGGAATGCTCTACCTCTTGGTGAAGGAAATCACACAGACCTGAAGAGGAACTTCTCTGCCCTGTATCAACTTGATTTGTTCTGTGAACCGCCCTTCCCACTGCCCTGAGATGGAGAAAAGTGTGATCCTTCAACACTGTGGTCTGGAAAGCAGAAAACCCTTCCTCCTCATCCTGCCTGGCTCTGGTTGTCTGCGTGCCATCATCTAATTAGCTTCATCTCAACACCCTTCAGTTACTAAACTGGGATTGGCAAGACCCTCAGCGATGTGCTGTCTCTAAGGGTGTTGAGTTTCTAGGGCTGGAAGGAGTATTTTTAAATTCAAAAGGCTATACATCCAGGTTATAATGAGAGTTGAAAATCCTGATGGTAGTGAATCTGTTCCAAGGAATTTTTGCCACAGTAGGTGTGATTTCACTACTCTAATCAGATTGTAGTGTTAAATGATGCTCTGGATGGCAACTAGTTATCATTTCTGATTGGGCATTTTAATAATAGCTAATATGCAGTTGGTCACTTCTGTACACAAAGCACTTTTAGAGCTATCTGATTCTTGCAGTCACATATAAGAGGGCAAGAACAGACTTTATGGTAAATCACACCTGTGGTATTTGCCAGCTGGGGACCTCTACCTGAGAATAAGGCATCACAGGGGAAAATTAGAGCCAATAAATAAAGAGATTGATATCATTTGTTTACCCAAATCCAGCTGTACCTGAAGGTGTACTTATTTTGTTACTCTTTAAATTAGATGAGATTAAAAAGTCCCTTTCTGCTTAATCCAAAGTAAATCACATTTCTGTGCATTGCAACCCAAAGTATCGTGACTAATTCATTATTATTTTTATCTAAAATATAAAGAGGAAACTGGAGGTCAGAAAGGTGTAATAATTTAAACACCACCATGAAAACAGAGGATGAGACAAGACTTGAATATACTGACTTGTGTTCTTTTCACACTACCCACCTGAACTAATAATATCTGATAGTTCTTCCACCCTTTTGCTGTTGTAACAAATTAACACAAAAAGAATTACTTGAAACAACACTGTTATCTTACAGTTCAGGAGGTCAGGATTCTGAACTGTGTCAGCTGGGCTGCATTTTTTCTGGAGTTTCTGGGAACATTTCCTTGTCTTTTCTAGTGTCTAGAGGCTACCTGTATCCCTTGGCTCATGGCCCCAGCATCTTAAGTCTCTCCTCTGACCTCTGCTTCTCGCATTTCCCTCTCTGACTCTGGTCCCCCTGCTCCCCTTTCCCTTATAATGACCCTTGTATACATTGGACCCACGTGGATAATCTAGGATAATCTCCCCATCTCAAGATCCTTAATTTAATGACATCTGCTAAGTTCCTTTTGCCATATAGGTAACATATTCACCTGTTCTGAAGATTAGGATATGAACATCTTTGGGGAGGACATTGGTCTTTCTACCATGCCATTCAATTTTTTTTAAGTGCCTATTCTACTTATCCCAGTGAAGGGACCTAAAGTTTCATTTAAAAAAAAAGTCCATGTGATTAAAGAAAGTTTGTTGTGATACTGGGAGGGTCCTGCATTCTCATAAGCTGCTGGTTTGGGGTCACGACTCTGAGGCGAGAGTGGAGTTGGGGGGATGTCTAGAGGTATTGGTTCTGTTTTGCTGGGGTTTCCTAGATAAGAATGAAGGAGGGAAGAGACTCCTTTTTCTTCCTGCCTCCCTCCCATCTTGGAGGGGCCCCTGATAGTCCCCTTGCGTTTCTTCATCCCCATGCAATAAAGCTGAATTTTTAAAGTGATTTCTTTGGATAGTTTCAATCAGCTCTTAAAATTCACTAGGGGAGGAATCAGTTGGGTTTCTGCTTTTATGACTGAGAGTGTGTGCTGAATTTCTTAAGAGACACAAACTTGGCAGTGTCTAAGCCAGTATAATTCCACAGTGAAAGAAGGAAATGTATTAACCAACAGGAGTGGGAAAAAATGCTCACACCTCTGTGCAGCCATAGGAAACTGACTACTCCATGTTGGAAATTCAGAGCCTGGGTCAGCTGGTGGGCCTCTGCTGCCTCAGGTTCTGTACCGTCAGGAGGTCAATGCGGTGATCATTGTTTAATATTTCTTGCCTAAGGAACATTTAAAAAACACAGTCCTAGTGCTAAGAGGAGCTCAAATGCTTCGTCTACAGCTGTTGACCTTGAGCAAGATACTGCAATCGTGCATCTGCTTTCCTATCTGCAGAAAATGGCAATGCTCACTGCCAGTGCCTCTGGAACCCTCTGAAACTCTTACACTTAAATCACCAGCATTTTTGTTGCTCTCACAATAAATAGAATCATCTTAGAGTCCCAAAGTCCTGTGCTAGGTGTTACAACAACAAATATTAACAAACAATTGGTTTTTATATTTAGTTTTCACCTGCCTAGTATTGAGATAATTGCATAAAAAATGACAGAATGACTAAACCAACTCTAGAAAGAAAATATTGTGTAAAGGTGGAGAAACTAACTCAACACAAGGAAAATTGCTACCCCTGAATGTTCTCGATAAGATTAGGAACATAATAAATGAAAAAGTGAGGCATTCAAAGAACTGCCTTGAAAAGTGAGGAGAACTTGATTTGTAAATTGGGAAAAAGCAATTTGTTTTAGAAGAAAAACCAAATTCAGAGTGATTGACACTCAGACTCACCTAAGCTTTGAAAATTCATTGAAAAAAAGAAATTCTTCAGGCATTCAGACAGCAAGGAGGGAGATGTTATTCTGGCTGTAAACTTTTCAACATCAACATTCAAAGCTAGAATACAGGAGCGAAGTCTGAGAGGAAAAAAATGCAAGCCATGAATACTATACCCAATCACATTGTCATTGTACAGTAAAGGTCATATGAATACATTCTTAAACACGCAAGAACTATAGCCACACGGTACTCATGAATTCTTTATGGAATAAAAGTACTTTATGAGTTTCCAATCACTAAGAAAAAAATTTTAATGAACTTGGAAATACAGAAGATGAAGGAAAAAGACTGTTGGTGAATATTAAATTCACAGAGAAATGGAACTAAGAAACAGTGGGAATTATGGTCCCGGAATGGAATACATATGTAATTCTCACTGCGAGAACTCACGAATCTGTGTACGCCTATGCCCATAAGAAAAATTAAGTGTTGAGAACAGGAAGTAGGAGGAATTGTAAGAGCCTAATCTCATCATCATTTATAACAAGGAATCTAAAAGAGAAGCATGCATTGTAAAAATACAATAATGACACCAAAATTTTAATTGTTTTTATAATCTAAATTTTTTCTAAAGTTTAAGAAATATTTTAGGAAATAATATATGTTGAGTTTAAGCAATATCGATTCTAAGTTTTAAATGAGTTTATTGCATTTACATTTTTTTTTGCTACATTAAGTATAATATAATTGCATCATTTAATTTATGGATGACTATAAAACTTCACATATTTGTAAAATCCCATTCCATTAGACCAATGCCTTGGGGCATAAGAGAGACAGTTATTCAATAAGACTCCAATGCAAAATGCCAAATTGGGAAGACAGGTGGCCATTCTTCTCAGTGATTTTTCAAAAAACAATATACTTGTGGCTCTGATTAAGTAGAATTTAGATTTACTTTGACAAATATTTAGTGAGTATCCACTCTGAGTAGCTGTTATGGTTCTCTGCTAGGTGCTGTCATATATATTATTTGGTTTAATAATCTAAACAATAAACCAACTTATAAACTTGTAGAGACCATATTAAAACAGGCAGAAATGACCCTTGCAAGCAAGTAGGAGAGCTTCATAATATTTCACCCTTTCTTTTACATCTATTGAATGGCTTAAATGACTACACATACACAATTGGTTTTCCTTTTTTTTTCTTTCCTTTAGTCTAGCTTAAAGGATCTCAAGTATAATGTTCCTAGGAAGTAGCGAACAGCATGTATACACAAAAAGTATACTGTATAGGTGATTTAAAAATCTATAGGAAAAATAGTAACCTTACACACTAGTTTTAGAATCAACTGCAAGGTAAATATCGTACCACTAAAAATTCAAATTATTTAATTAAAATAAATTTATATGCTATGAATCCATTTACATAGATTGGAATCTATTCACCTCATTTTCAGTCTATCAAGCTAGTGATTCATCCAAATGGTTGGAGAGATGTGTGGACTAATGTTTACCTAAAGCTAAAGTTGTTATTTTTGAGTGATGTTTAAAAATTCACTCTCTTTTTCGTACTTTGATATTTGTTGGAGCACTCTATCATGATCAAGCATTGTTATGGACTGAACTGTGTTCTCCCAAAATTTATATGTTGAAGCCCTAACCCCCAATGTGGCTGTATTTGAAGATAGAGACTTTAAAGAAGTAATTAGGGATAAATGAGGTCATAAGAATGGGCCTTAATCCTATGAGAACAGGAAGAGACACCAGTGATGCATGTGCACAGGGCAAGGACCACATGAAGACATAGAAAGAAGGCAGCTGTCTCCAAGGAGAGGCCTCAGGAGAAACCAACCCTGCCGGCACCTTGATCATGGACTTCCAGACTCCAGAATTGTGCTAAAATAAATTCTTGTTGTTTAAGCCACACAGGCTGTGGTGTTTTGTTATGGCGGCCCTAATGGACTAATACATGTATTATGTTTACAAAAGCTCATTTTCTCTCTCTTTCTCTCATAATTGATAAAAATGCCTGAAGCCCTTTAAAAATGCTCTATAAATGTACAGATATAATCATGAGAAAACCCTAAAGGGTCTGAAAGGGACTTGACTTTATCCACACTTAGGAAGACTGCACAGTTCATCTTGAAGTTTCATAAGAACAGGCTCTCTCCCGAGTTCCAGCCACGTCAGAGAATCACCAGAATAGCTTCTCCTTCTACAGGAGGGCGGCACCTGGCTTTTGTCCTCTCAGGACCCAGAGTGTGCAGTGATCTCTTTCTTACTTTTCAAACTTAAAAATGTTTTGGGCTGTGTGAAGGTGGTGGTCCAGCTTTGTATGGAACTGGCTTTCCCCCAGACCTTGAGAAAACAACCCCCAGGCCAGGCTGCTTCTCCAGTCAGCTGTTCTATCATGGGGGTGACACCAATGAACAGAATTTGATTCTTCCATGAATCCCATCCTTTACAAAATGCGTTTCTACTGCATTTGCTCCGCAAATACATGGTTTTAAAGTCAAATGCATTTCGAGAATTCCCTGGCGGTCCAGTGGTTAGGACTTTCACTGCCAAGGGCGCTGGTTCAATCCCTGGTCGGGGAACTAACATCCCACAAGACATGCGGCACAGCCAAAAATAAAATAAGTAAAGTCAAATGCATTTGAAAAATATTGCCTATTGACTCTTTTCAAATGGATTCCTCAGCATCCTTGGACATAATCTCAGTGCTCTGGGAGTTCTCTATAAAACTTTTTAAACTTTCTGTTTCTGTATTTTTAGTTTAATAATCATCAAAAAATTCACATTTCCTGGATCATGTATATAACCTCCTTATAATGAAACTTTGTCACAGTATTTCAGTGTCGAAGTTTCCATTTGTGTTTATTAATTCAGGCCTCTGCTAAAATTACACAATACTCTGGAATCAAAACAAATTATATTTCAGCAGCATTTCCAAAACAGAAAAATGATCAGAGAATTGAGGCATGATGAGACACAGGGTAGATGTGCTAACCTCAGAAGCAGATGATGCTAACCTCAGAAGAACTGGCTTTGCAGCAAAGTGTCCAGTACTCACCCTGAGAGGAGATTTGGTTGGCTTCTCATTTTAGTGTACCACCCTTGAACAGTTTATTAGCTATATAAATACGGTTTGGTTCATATTAAATATGCTGCATAGTAATGATATTAAATACGCAATGAAGAATTTTCCGTTTCTGATTCCAGCAATAATTGGATTGGATACCCAGAATAGAAATAAGTAATTAAGGCCTTGCATTTTGAGAATTACCTTGTCAGTTTTCCCCTATAATATCATTTATCTTTTTAAGACATCTGCTATTTTTGCTGCTCACACATGCCCTCATTTGCTCTTGCAGTCTTCTTTTATTTATTTTTTTCTTGTCTGGGCATTATAAACTTTGAAAAAGAACTGCAGAAATATGACTTGCAGCCATCTTTGAAACCTAAGTCCTTTGTGCTTCAGAAGAGAAAAGGTGAATTTTTGGAGAGGATACTCTTTGGTGATTGCTTCATGCTTCTGCTTCTGGCCGTTGCTCAGTTCATTCATGCTACGAAACTCAGATGCTGATGTAATGAAGTTATAGGCAGGGACACCACTGGTGCCCATCCAGGGTTGGCTTGGTTCCTCTTCAACATCTCTTTCCATTGGTAATTTCTTTTTAATCAGAATCTAGGGAAAATACAATGAATATCTTCTGCTGGGACAAAAGGTTCTGCCTCATTCCTTTAAATTCCAAGATTCTTACTTGGATCAACCCAACGTGTTTTACCCACCTTTGTTGTTGTTCTGAAGATGTCCTAATATCTCTTTTCTCAAAACAGCTTCTCATCTTTGTGAAAGGCCTGATTTCTTTCCCTGAAAATACAGATTTCTTTCATTTATTTAGGCCAAGGGTTGGCAAAGTCTTTCTCTAAATAGGCAGATAGTAAATATTTTCAAGTCTGTGGGCCATAGGGCCTCAGTCACAGCTGTTTAACTCTGATGTAGCATAAAATCAGATAATCTGTAAATATTATAGACATAGATACATATAAATAATATAGACATTGAGAAAATGTAAGTGAATAGGCCTGGCTGTGATCCAAAAAAACTTTGTTTACAAAAATGGGTAGAGGGAGATTTGGCCCAAGGGTCATAGTTTTCAATCCCTGTTCTAAACTTAAGAAAGTAATGAAGAAAATGTTGGTAATGCAGACTATACTTAAAAGTGTGCTGTGTCTATAGCTGTTACATTATTAATAACACAAAAACTGAGTAAATATTTTTCTATTATTTGAAAATTATTATCTAGTTTGGCAAAGAAGTCACATTATTGATGAGTAAATAAGGTTCCATCACCTTTGTTGTTTTCCTGCCAACTCAGTGGTTAACAGAAATGAAAATATCAACTTGCATTCATGGCAGAGCTACTCGTTTGTCAGTTACAACTGGAGTCTGGCTATGAATATGTGAGTTTGGTAAAAATCAAAGGAAGTAATCAGTGGGAATCAATTGGCTGTGTAGAATTTACAGTAAAGAGAACTATATATTTATTATTTGACAATTATGTGCTACTCTTCCTTTTTATTAGTAAATTTTATTGTAAATATGTATATATAGATTAGATATAGTTATGTATGTATTCTCTTTTGTTTTTGAGGAGCCATATTAGTGACATGAGATCTACCTGTTCTAGAAATCTGTAGCAATCCAATGGTTGACCTCATGTGAATTTTATGCTCAAGATTTTGGTCTATGGGCTGGCAAAATCTTGGTAAAAATCATGCCTTATAGAGTGCTCTAGGGGGCAGTATTACAAGGCCATTAAACTCATGGTTCCAATCTGAGTTCAAATCCTAGCTCTACCTCGTAGCTATGTAATCTAGCAACATTAATTTTACCTATTTTTGCCTACATTTCCCCATATATCAAATACAGAATAATGATAATATATAACTTACATATTTTTGGAAGGATTACATGAGAAAATTTATAAGAAGGATTTGGCATGGTGCCTGATAAATAAAGGCAGCCCAACAATATTAGCTATGAATTTATAACAACTATACTTATCTAAATGTTTCAGAGGGTTCTAGTTGTCCCCCAATATCCATTCCTTATTTCTTCATTAGTAATAAGTTTCTCTATATTTAGCTGGGCATCTGACTTCCAGGAATTACAACTATGTTTTCCAGCCTCTCCTGTGTGTAGGTATGGTGACATAACAGCAGAAGTGAGGTATGCAACTTTGAGGAAGAGTCATTATGGGATAAGGATGCTCCCCTTTTCACCTCTTCTTCCTTTCTGTTGACTTTAATGTAGCTGTGATGGCTGGAGCTCAAGCAGCCACCTTGGTCCAGAAAGTTCTAGCAACATTTTGAGGATGGTAATACAATCGAGTAGAAGGAGTCTAGGTCCCTGATGATCAAGAGGCTGTCATACAAGTCCCGAACTACTTACCTCTCATTTTTTTTGCCTTTCTGTGTTTTCTGTCACTCACAGCTGAACTTAATCCTAACTGATAGACTGGGCATGTTACATATTTCATAAACCAAACTCACCCTGTGAACTTTGACCATGATGGTTCTTCAAATGTTCATACTTGATTTCATCTCCAAATGGGGCTTTATGTCTCTGTTCTCAAGTTTCTGACTTGCTTTTTCATGACTTTGCTCTGATCATTATGGTGATCAACTGTCCCAGTTTGCACAGGACTAAAGGATTTCCTGGATTATGGGATATTTAGTGCTAAAACCAAAAAAAATCTGGGCAAACCAGGATGATTGGGTCATGCTTGCTCATACTGAGTAGACCAGCAAAACCTCCTTTCTTCCTCTGTACTTTCACAAGTCTGGGATCTAGATTTTTCTCGCTAATAGTGCTAGCCAACCTAAAATAACTAAGAATATCTTCTTCTAGAGTAGGCTGGCAAAGTTTTTCTGCCAAGGGTTAGATAGTAAATATTTTAGACTTATAGACCATATGGTCTCTAAAGTAACTACTCACCTCTGCATTTAGAAAGATCCATCTTTCTAAAGTATAGCTGGAATTAGGTCACTATTCTATCAAAAAAAAATCTTTGATGAATCACCCACTATCTATAAAATAAAGCATGTGGCTCTCAGATACATCATATCTATCTTGCCACATAATCTCCCTCATCACTCTCACGGTCTCACACTGTACCAAATGGAACTTCCTGCATTTCTCAAACATACTGTGGGTTTCCATACCTCTGTGCACAGGGAGGTGAGCCTGTGCTGTAAGGAGGCAAGACTCAGAACAATGGTTCCACTACTTAGAAGTGGACGGAGTTTGGGAAGTTTGCTTAAGCGCTCTAGTGTCAGTTTCCTAACCTATAAACTGGTGATGATATCACACAGGGTGGTGGTAAGGATGAAATGCTGTCACTGATTGATTTATACATTCAGTCATACAGTTACTTATTAGTTAATTCAACAACTAAGGGATGGGCATCGCCTGTGTGACACAGTGCAAATTTCAGGGCTACAACGTCCAATTTACCAAGGTCCCTGGGACCAGGTTCAAGATATGTATTGTTTTCATGAAAATAGTTTAGCATAGAAAGAATGATATTCTCTGAATGTTGGTTGGATAAATCTACAACCCAGGTACAGACTGCATAGTACTCAAGAATGCTTACCCAGGGTTGTTCAGCTAGCAGGCTAATCTGAGAGCCTACCAGCAGAAGCCATTAGTTCACATGTTTCTGCTATCTTTACCTCAGCCAACACCAAAGGTTTTAAAATTTGCATGTAACTATGGCAAGTTAGTTTTTATTTATGAAACTAGTATCTTGATGCCATGACAAATGCTGGGAATAGGTTTGCATTGGTGAAATAAAAGGTATTCGGGATCAATGGATTGGCTGTTGAGAGCTGGTCCCTCCCCATCCTTATGTGAACAGGATATAGGAATACAGTGAGGTGTGTAGCCTTTACAGGAGGTATGATGCCATGAGTTAACCTCTAAATGGTTCTGTGAAATTGGAGGACTCAAGTTGCCAGACATCCTTGGAAAGGATAACACCCCCTTGTGTGAGACACGTTGGCAGAGCTGCCTCATTTGAATCTTACCACATCTTCTTTATCCATTCATCTGTTGATGGACAAAAAATAAAAATTCTTTAAAAAAATTTTTATTTTATGTTGGAGCATAGTTGACTAACAATGTTGTGTTAGTTTCAGTTGTATAGCAAAGTGATTTAGTTATACATATACATGTATCTATTCTTTTTCAAATTCTTTTCCCATTTAGGTTATTACAGAATACTAAGCAGCATTCCCTGTGCTATACAGTAGGTCCTTGTTGGTTATCTATTTTAAATATAGCAGTGCTTAATGATACCAAGTTAACTACTTTAAAAGTGAAGAGAGGGCCTCCCTGGTGGCGCAGTGGTTGAGAGTCCGCCTGCTGATGCAGGGGATACGGGTTCGTGCCCCGGTCTGGGAGGATCCCATATGCCGCGGAGCGGCTGGGCCCGTGAGCCATGGCCGCTGAGCCTGCGCGTCCGGAGCCTGTGCTCCGCAACGGGAGAGGCCACAGCGGTGAGAGGCCCGCGTACCGCAAAAAAAAAAAAAAAAAAAAAAAAAGTGAAGAGAAATGGGGCAGCGCTGCATGTTTATTCTGTGGTTTTGTGCACCTGAGAAGCAAGAACCTGGGTTCATGAAACATGACTTAGGATAGTCCCTGCTTAAATACCCTGGTTCTCATGGTACCATCTTTTAAAGTCAGGTGAGGCATCTGTTTAAAATTAAAGTTTCAGGCAGGGCCCCACCTTTGACATTCTAATTCAGGATGTCTGAAGGGGGCCCCTTAATTAGTACTTACAATACACAATTTAGGTGATTCTGGTATAGGTTTATGTTTTTACATGTGTCTTTCTGCAAAGGGAGACTCCCAGTCAATTAACACTCAAATTATCAGGCATAGATTGAATGATTTTTTCGTACCTGTTGGGCTCTTTGAGAAATAGACCCCAAGGTGTAATTTTGCCCCGAGCTTTAAGTAATTTTGCACAGACTCAAGTTTTCTCGGAAACACATGGGTCTTAAAACTTTGATGAAATCAAACATGTACTCTGAGCTCAGGTAGATTACAAATTTTATGGCTCAAATTTCTCTAAAAATTCTAAATAATTGTCCATTTAAGTCACTTTCTTCTCACTTTTATGATGAAAAAATGACTCCAAGAAGTTGTGACATTTGCCCAGTGAAACACTGTGCGTCAGGGTGAGAGTACAAATAGGTCAGAGAACTAATTATACTCTTTCCGGGAATCCCCTCACTGCCCTCTCACCAAAGGACTGTCATCTATACAGTTTCAATGACTCACTGACCTAGAAGCTGCCCCTCTGTGGCCAGTCAAGCTCCTTTAATCCCTGCACTTTATTCAACCTTGGTTCTGACACCGTAAATCCCATAGGATCTTACTGGGACTGTGGCAGGTTTTCTGCTTAAAATCACCCTGAGACCACTGGCTCATTTCAGCATTTGAAGAACTCTCATCCCTCTGTACATGCCTGAAACTGCCAGTGAACTGAATTTGTGCCTTCTCCTGCTATTACAAATCTCCTAAACCACTTGGCAGGCAAAGCCACTGCAAGAAATCAAGGGGAGGCTTTTGTTCCACTTATAGAACAATATGGGCTTCCTCTAGAGCCAAAGTCACACCTGTGTACTCGCTTGATGAAAATGGCTTATAACCAAAGAGTCAGTGGTGCCTAAAATTGCATCGTGATTTCACATGTTTTCTCCATTATGTTGAACAGTAAGTAGAGAGAGACATAATTGGCCTTATAAGATGATTAAAAACTCAAGGCCTAGAGAGATCAAGAGATTTGCAAAGCTCACACAGTAAGTGCCAGGGAAATGATTAGGGTATATTATTCTACCTCCTCATCCACTGTTCTTTGCATTATTTGTGATCCTTCTCCTTCCACCTATTTTCAGAAGATATTTGTGAATCTTGCAACAAAAAGCATGAAGATAATAAGGTGGATACATATAAAGATGTAAAAAAAGCTTGTAGTCCTGCAGAGGGAGGATAAACATGGAAGGAACCTGGAATAGCATGGTTGTCTCCACCGAGCAACCATTGGCATCGAGCTTCCTGGTTACCAAGGTGAAAAGACATCAAGGTGAATCACAGATTTCTGATGGTCTGATGAAATCAACTATACTTTTTTTTTCTTTTTCCCCCCAGAAAACAGAGTGTGAGTGTCTGGTCTAAATTCTAAGAATTTATAGTGAGGAACCTCATAATTGAAACACTAAATTAAAAAACAAATCTTCAACATAAATAATGCAGAAAAAGTAAAAATGATCTTCATATGACCGCTGCTTCTTACCACCCTTAAAGAAGCAAGAGGCATGCCATTCCATTGTAGCTCAGTAAAGAGCCTTCTGTAAGGTTGGGTTATTGTTCCAACACTTCATTTCTGCGTATTCCAGATAGTTTTTCCCACTAGAGGTGTTTTCTTCCCAACCCCTTGAATCTGGGCTGTCACATGACTTCCTTTTCCCAAAGGCATTTTAGCAGATGGAACACAGGCAAATACTTGGAACGTCCTTCTGTGTTTGGACTTGCTCTGTTGCGCCTCCGTTATCAGCATGAGAAGAACGTGGCCCAGTCGTGCTGCAGGCTCCAGGGAGATGAGAAGCTAGTAGGTCAGACCCGGACCTATAGGCCTCCAGAAAGCGGAGCTCTGCCAGAGCTGTGTCCAGCCAGGTCAACTGTCCACCCCCACAGGGCCTTGACCATGAATGGTATTTTTTTTTGCGGTATGCGGGCCTCTCACTGTTGTGGCCTCTCCCATTGCGGAGCACACGCTCTGGACGCGCAGGCTCAGTGGCCATGGCTCACAGGCCTAGCCGCTCCGCGGCATGTGGGATCTTCACGGACCAGGGCACAAACCCGTGTCCCCTGCATCGGCAGGCAGACTCTCAACCACTGTGCCACCAGGGAAGCCCCATGAATGGTATTTTTAAGCCACTGAGTTTTAGAGTGGTTTGCTGTATAGCACTTTAAGATGGACATTTATTGAGGTATAATTTCCACACAATGCCAGTCAACCTTTCTAGGTCTGCCATTCTATGAATTCTGAAAAACGCACACAGGCATGAAACCATGACCACAGTCAAGACATAAGACATTTTTATCTCCCGCAAAGTTCCTTCATTCCTCTTGGCAGTCATCCCCCTCCAACCCTCCCTGCCTCTGTTAATCACTGGTCTGTTCTGTCTCTGTAGTTTTGCTATTTCCAGATTGTCATATAAACAGAGTCACAGAGTACATAGTAGTTTGTGTCTGTCCCTGCTTAGCACAGAGCATTTGAGATCCATCCATGGTGTTGCCTATATCAGTAATTTGCCCTCAGACCTCCTGGACCCATGGCATGAAACCTGAGGTGGGGAGGAGAGGCATCTTCTCTGTTCCAGTATTAATTTCTCCTTCACCATTCCAGGGAAATAAGGTTTCAGAAATGTGTTCTTTCAGCTAAAACTGTCGTACAGGTAAGGTAGGTGGTGTTTCAGTAGCCTCTCTGCTGCATGTATTGTTTTAAATGAAAACTCTAAGTACCAACCACAGGATACCATTTAACATAGTGTCTGTTTTAATTATCATCAATTCTAAAGGAAATCAACCTAGGAAAAAATGAAATGAGAAGTATGTGCTACCAATGCTTTTCTGGTTTAGTAATTGCAGAAGTCAGGTTACGAGTCCTGGGAAGCACAACTGTGCTGTGAAGCTACACATCCTTCCTGCTGAAAGTCTGTCCCAGACACGTGATCTTTTCTTTTTCATTCACATGATAGACTCCAACAAGCCTTGCCACTTTTTAACACGGCACTAGTCTGACTTTAAGCAAACATTCTTTCTACCAACTCTGTTGACTCTCGAGTATCCTAAAGTTTCTCTCTCGGTACTATTTAATGGAATGTTTCTGGTAGACATGTCTGTCCCAAGAAAGAAAAGACTTACAAGGAAATAAAAACTGTTCAAATATTTTAATCCTCTCATGTGAATAGGAAGGAGACTAGTAGTTTTCCTGAGGGAAGGACTAGAAATGATGAGGGAACACTTTGCTGACTTTGCTAAGTCAGATTTGCTCAAATAACTGTCTTCATCAGTAGAGCTATTGCCCAACTCAGAAGAACTGGCTTCCCAGTGTTCAACAGGCAAAGTCTGAAACCATATCATCTGAATAAAATCTAGGAGGCAATTCTGAACTCTGGGACTCTGTGATTCTGTGATCTGCATGCTTGGGCTGTAGAAATAACCCTAGGTGTCTTTCTAAAATGACTCTTCAGGTGTCTTTTAAAAATGACTCTTTATCATCCCCATACCTCACGATCTCTCTCTCTCTCTCTCCAAATATATATATGGAGAGGGGAACTCCTTGGAGAGGGGAAGTGTAGAAGCACAGAGAATTGTATTTTCCGGTAAATGTTGGTCTTTATCCACTAAATTTTGGTTTGTTGTTGCTGTGACAGAAACCCAATTTGAAGTGATTATTCCCTTCCTCTTGTCCCAGAAAAGGGAACATCTTTATTCATGTAAGCAAACTGCAGGAAGGCATGTGTATGGCTGACTTAGAAACCAATGAACCTGGGACTGGAACACAGCTTAGGACTTTCCATCTCTTGTCTCTGCTTCCCTCTGTGCTGGATTCATCTCTCCTATTGCTAATCAGCTTTGTCAACAGAGTAGGTCACAAAGCCTCTGGAAGCATCTAGATTTATAACTCAGAGCCTTACCCTTAATAGAGAAACTGACCATCTTTCCTTTGTACCCATTTAAAAAATCCTCAGGAAGAACAGGGACTGGATACACATCCATTCCTGTGGCCTGAGAGGGAAGAAAGTTCCCATAATTGGCAACCCCAATGAACAACCCGGGAAGACAAGTCAATTCATGACAACTGCTGGCTTGAGTTTCTTTATATAAAAACTTATAGTACTTATTATACGGTAGGCACTGTCACAAATATTAATTCATTTAATGCTCATATCAATCCTAGGCCATCCTCTTATTATTTTTATTTTAGAGATGAGGAAACTGAGGCGTAGATCGTTTAAGGAATTGCCCAGGGAGGAACTGGACAGAATAGAAGTATGTTCACAGGGCATAGTCTCCTCCACACTCACAAATCTGAGATCACTGGACTCAGTGCTACTTTCTCAATCCCTTCCCCACCTCCCCCCTCTTTCCCTCATGTATGTTTATACTTTTACTGTGTATTTCCCATATAATGTGTAGCCTGGCAGTCTGTTGGCCTGTTTCCCTGTCCTCCCCCCAACTGACAGAGGAATACTCTCTATCTGGCTGAGATGTCAAGCACTGAAAAATATTGGCATTTCGTAAAGAAGCAATTTGTTTTCTCTTCTCAAACGTATCACATGCAGTTAAGTGGCACTGACTTGTGCCCCCACTGACCAAATCTCACAGAGATGGCCTGTCAAAGGCTAGAGAATCTTTTGAGGAATGGGTATCTTCTCTATTGAAATATCCCAATTACCATTTCTTGTGGGAAACACAGCGTCACCTTCAGAGATCGCAGCCATCAGGAAAAGTAACGAGGCTGAAGGGACATCCATCTCCATTCCCAGTGGGGACACCACCATCTTCTCTAACTTGCTCATCTCGAGCGGTAGAAAACTCTAACTAAATAAACGAAAAGGATGGCAGAAAATAATCCACGGTGACTTATGTATCTTTCTCCATCCATAAATAACTTTATACTTCACTTCTGGCAACAGAGCTGAGCCAGGAGGTAATGAGCCATTGCGAAAAACCCATCTGTTGCTCATAAGGGGAAAGGCCAGATTTATTGAGGAAGAATCTGTAGCGCAAGTCCTGTTATTGTTCATGGGAGTTGCACATCTAATTGGTCATGCTGAAAATATGCCCTATTATATTCTTTCACCGGCCAGATGGGTGTGCTCAGCTTCAATGCTGAGAAGAAAAATGTACCTAAAGAATCTGAGAGCGGCAGTGGACACCACGGCCAGCAGGAAACAGACAGTTCTAATGAGGATAGATGGTGCTTGTCTGCGGGCCTGATTTAAAGATGTTTTCAAAAGAACCCATAAGGCCCAATACAGGTATTTCTAAATGGTGGTCACACGGTCCAGTCCCCTGGAGTGAATGTTGTGGAATCACTTCAACTCAGCCCCACCAGCCCCATCATGTGAAACACCTCTGACTCTCATTCCTTTGTAACTTGGCCCATTGGTACTTAATCATTGCTTTGAGACTTCCTTACCATGGCACTGGGTGATGGCAATTGAAAGCCGTTCCTCCCAGGGTCCTCTGTACCACTGTGGTGGGAAGAAAGATGGAGAAATCAAAGGCAGGTTATGCTTTGTACGCTGAGTCCCCCACAATCACGTTTGAATTAGATTTGGGGCTGAGGCTCCTGACAGAGACAAGGAACTAGATCATAACACGATTTCTGGTACATCACAGGTGCTTAATAAATGCTGAATAAAGGAGAATAAAATAAACTAACAATGATCAGGAAAGTCTTAGCACATTGTGGCTGAAGGGGTCTGCGAGATTTTATTAGCCAGGGTAGGAAACTGCAGTAACTACCAATCCCCAGTTCTCAGTCACGTGATGAAGGTTCAGTGTGTTCATGTCCTTGTTGAGGTAGGGGATGTGAGGAGGGTGGAAGCGTAATGCCCTGCAGGGTCATTCTCCTTCTTATAAGCCCATCAACGTACTTGGGGGCCTCAAGGTCACCACAAAGTGGAAGAAGAGTGATGAGGGGGATCTTGACCAAGGCTTAGAGTGAGACACCCCACTTCCAACCCTTCCTGAACTCAGTCCTCCGTTCAAAATGATGGAGCAGTGGCCGGAAAATGTAGCCTTCCCCTATGCCCAGAAGGAAAACAAGCTGGATTTGGTGAACACGTGGGATTGTCACTGAGGCCCTTTAATCTGATCCTTCATTTCACAGATGGGCAAACAGAAGGCCTGGGACTGGGTGATTTTCAGCAAGTCACATGGTGGTTTGGTGACAGGACAAGAACTCTGATTTCCCACTTTCTGACACCATTGCTTGGGGGAGAGAAGGGGGCAGAGGGGAGAAGGCAGCGGGACACCCTACGAAGAGGCCTGGAGAGGGGACAGGATGCCCAGACTCCTGCTGCTGGCTCTGTCATCAGCTCAGCTAGTCACTCACATGCCTCAGTTTCCCCGTCTATAAAGTGAGAAATTGGAAGAGATGGTTGCTGAAATCCTTTGAAACTCTAACAATCTCTACTTCTATTGAGATGTTAGGAAGAAAAAGTAAAAATTACACAAGGAGAAAGTTTGTCCAAGACGAGGAAACCAGTGTGGATGAGGGGTGATGATAAAGCAGAAGAAAGACGGGGAGGTGCAGCCTCCTAGGTACCTCAGCTCCTGAGACTGCAGACAGGAGCGTCCTCTGCAGTGACCGGGAATCAGGAGCATCTTCCTGGAGTCCATTCCCCCTCCTGTTGCCCCCACCCAAGCTAAGCCAGTCTTCATCCCATCTGAGCCCCATGGTGCGGGCACTCACTGCCTGATTATCTCAGTCTGGAAAGCAGCCTGACCAAAGGTGGGGCAGAGGGGCTGACAGTGGGTAGCTGGGCAGGTGCCCCCTTTCCTCCTGCCCAGGAGCTCTTCTCTCACCCACCTTCAAGTGTGCCAGCTGCAGCAGCAAAGAGACTGAGGTGACTCTCCAGGGGCCTTCATTAACTGCTGGAGGCCAGCCAAGCCCGGAGACTGTCCCCACAAGGGGGTGATAACAGCCTCCACAGCAAAGCCACCAACAGCAGCCTGAAATCCCTTTTCAATTCTGCCCACTTCGGCTTGCTCAAAGGGTAAAGGGATCAATTTCTGAAATCATTCTTTCTCTTCAACATAACCAAGTGGCAGCCAAAACATAAACAGAAGTAATCCTTCAAGGAGCGGCACTTCAGGCTCACAGACTGCTTTCATCTCAGGATGCTCAAGTCCTTTTCAATCATGAAGCGCTTTCTCTAAGCCCCCTGCTCTCAGCACCGGGCAGGAGCAACGTGAGAGCTGTGCACAGAAGGGTGGGGGCTGGGCTCTAAAAGGCACCCGGGGGGCACCCTTGCATTTCTTTCTTCCACCTGGTTTCCATAAATATCACAAGCAGAAATAAAATCTTGCTTGAAATAATGGATATCATATTGAGACAGCATTCCTCAAACCTGAAGAGGGAGCAGTTAGGAGCTAGGAAATCGAGAATTATGGATTTCACTCACCTGGACCCATCTGGATCAATCACTTAATACTCTGAGGTTCCCTTGGTCCTCACCTTTGACTGGGTTAATGAGGCAGCACTTTCTAATCATGATGAGAGACCCAGACGCTATGACCTTAGATCGAAACTCTCAAATGGGTTTATTTTTGTGGAAGGTTAAACTTGCCCTACAAAATCAGATGTGGCAGAAATAATCACAATTTCTTCCTTTTTACGGATCAACCTAAATCCGACTCCAGACTCCCGAGGCTGATGGAAGATTTGCTCTCTGCCCTCCCCGCGCCCCCCCCACCTTAGTGTTCAGGAATTTCCAGGGAGGCAGGGCTGGAGGGACATCCACCATGGTCCTGGGTCACTGGCTCTCCCCAGTTCACAGTGAGATGCCCACTGCTTGGTTCCTCCAGGCCTGATGACTGCTGTATCTGCTCATGGTGATGTCGGCTGATTTAGGAAACCTCAGCTCCCCACGTTCTCTGCGTCCACCAGGCAGTACCCTCTGAGGTCTCACTGTCTCCCCAGGCTTGCTCCCAGCAGAGGGGCTGGTACGTCTTCCCTGCTCACAGGATGGAGGCCTTCGAACCCCTTCCTGGACTGAGACACATCGTTCTTCTTTCCTTTATTACCTCCAAAACCGTTCCATCAGGTGCCTCCCTCCTTCACGTTACCTTTGCTCAGCAAAAGTCTAAGGAAAGAAAAGGTAAAGGCCCTGGCTCCTGGTTTGAAAAGGAGAAAGGAAAGTTTTAGAATGAACAGAAGGTCCTAAAAGTTATTTTAATAAAGCATCATCCTCAACGCTGTCATGAAGAAAACCAACACAAACCACCACCACCTCAAACTGCAGAGGAAACAAGGCTTTGCAAGAAGCACACCAGTGAGCAGGTCCTGGGAGGCTCTGATGCATCTTCCCATCACTGTTGTTGGCCATAAACAAGCTTAATGGATCCTAAGATTTACTAAGAACTGTTTGTAGCATGAGTGTTCTCAAGGGAGTTTTCTGAAAGGCTGTGTGAATGTTTTCTTGGTTCCATAATAGTTGAAGGACTAAAGGTCAAATAGTTCACTAGCCCACCCCTCTTCTGAAATACTTAGCAACTTCCACTGGGAGCCAGCACTTTCTCTTGAGGAAGCCCATTTAGATAATGATTTTTGGACCACGTCTAAACTTCCTCTGATAGATCACAATTCCATCCTCTAGTCTTGAGTCACAGAGGTTGTTGAGAAGAAAATTAACCTCTGCAAGGTTTCCATTATGTGCCAGACATCTTTAGGGCACTTTTTACATGTCTTTCATAAGAATTCTGAAAGGTAGTAATTATTGTCTCCATCACTGACATGCAGAAAGAGATTCAGTGTGGTTAAGTGATTTGCCAAAAGTCAGTTATAAAAAGAAACAGAAGTGCCCTGGTTCTAAAGCAATGAATGCCCTTCCCAAGATGCCATGCTGTCTGCCATCTTACACATCACCACCCACAGGAAGTTACTTCTAAGACCACTGCCGTGTCCTCACTAAATTCTCCAGGTTAATCACTCTTTCACTACCATTCTGTTCATAGTAATAGTAGCCAACATTTATGGAGGGCTTTATTATGGTCAGGACCTCAGGTGAACCCTGTACATGGTCAATGGCTCAAGGACCCTATGAGGCAGGGGTGAACCTATCCCCTCTGCGTCTCATAGGGTCCTTTAGTGACAAGTCATGTGGTATGCTGCTCTGAGCACTGACCCTGGAGTCAGACCACTTAAGGTTCAAAGCCAGCTCTACAGCTCTGTGACTCTGACAGATCTCTCCAAGTCTTACTTTCCTGGGTGTGAAAATGCAGGCATAGTAATAGTGACCACCCTGGGGGCTCTCAGGAGGTTCAGATGCCATCGCATCCTTGGAGAAGGTCTGGCATGCTGAGTGCATAATAAATGCTAATGGCCATTATTGCGTGCCTCAAGGCCTCTCACTGTTGTGGTTGGTTACTCATAAAGCTACTCAGTTTAGCTGTCTTACAAAGGGCACCAACAATGAAACCCAGTGTACCAGGGGCAGTTTGACCGACACGAAAAAGAGCAGTTCAGTCTCCTCCTTGCCTTATAGCTCCCGCTGTTAAACTAGCCCCAGCGCGCTCTAGTTTTTCAGAACCTCATAGCAGACTCTAGATACATACAGAGGCTACAGTTGTCTGGGGTGTCCTTGCAAAAGCAATTTAGGAATGCAGGGACACAAGAAATGTGGCCCGAGCTGTTGGCCTGTGCTCTTACCCATTTGTTATTAAACTAAGGTCTTGCTCACACCTCATGGGTGACGGTTACCCACTTCCTGGAGGAATTGCTTTTGCAATTTCAATTGTCTGCGCATTTAAAATAGTTTATTTCCTCTTTGGAGGCATGTGCAACCCAGCATGCTGCTGCTTTCTGAGCAAGGAAAATGAAGGTTCTACAGTTTTACTGCAGTGTCATAGAACTTAGCAATAAAATCACTAGGTTAAGATTATCTTTATATATATATATATATATATATATATAATTTATACATATATACTTTTTTAGGCACTGACATGTTTCATACTAGAAAGGAACTTTCCCATACCCTTGGCCCCAAATTCCCAGCCCTAAAAGAGACAGTGAACCCAAACTATGATAATGCAAGCAAATAAACATCACTGGTGGCACTTTGAACTTAAAATGTAACTTTTACATTTGTAATATGGAGTCATGCACAGAGAGCGTGTAACAGCATTAATCCTACCTTACAATGGGAATTGTTCAACCTCCGAATCGGGACATCTGAGGACAAAATCCTCTGAATGACTAATATAGTCCGCTTCCCACGCCCTTGCCAAACTTTCAGAGGAAACACTAACTCATGCAGTGTGTTTCAGAAAGTTCTTTTTTCTTTTTTTTCCCTGCTAATAAAGGTTTTCCTCAGTTGGAAGCAGAATGTCAGGATGTCAGATGATAACCATGAACCTCCTGTTTTTTTTTTTCCAGTAACAAAAATGTAACAAATAGCAGTTAAAATCAAACAATCAAAATAAACAACTATACAAAAGATAGATGAATTTCACTAAAGTAATGCTGAGTCAAAAAGAAGGGCGACCCAGGCCAGTACACACAGTGTGATTCCTTCCATAAAGTGCGTAAAGCAGGGAAAGCTAGTCTGTGTCAGAAATTAGGGGAGTGATTAACTCTGGGGGCATTGTTTCTGGAGGTGCTGGGTTATGTTCTGTTTATTCTTACTCACCTGGGTGTTGGTTATATGAGTGTGTACATTTGTAAAAGTCATTGAGCTAAAATGATTTGTGTACTTCTCTGTATGTTAGACTCAAATGGAGAGTTCACTAAGAGTCAAGAAATCAAAAACACTAGGAAAGGGCTTCCCTGGTGGCACAGTGGTTGAGAGTCCACCTGCCGATGCAGGGGACGCGGGTTCGTGCCCCGGTCCGGGAAGATCCCACATGCCGCGGAGCGGCTGGGCCCGTGAGCCATGGCCGCTGAGCCTGCGCTTCCGGCGTCTGTGCTCCGCAATGGTGGAGGCCGCAGCAGTGAGAGGCCCGCGTGCCGCAAAAAAGAAAAAAAAAACAGAAAAAACCCACTAGGAAATGTATTCACACAGAGATGACACAGAGAAAGGTTTGTTCAGCATCATGGAAGTTGTCAGAAAAATTGGGTGAGTAGGGGGTCAGAATTTTAGTTTAAAAAAGCAGTGTTTAACAAAGCCATCATATTCAGATGGAAAGCCAAAGGATAATGATATTTTAAAATTTCCCCTTCTCTATCTTCATTTTGGAAAATGATATCTTCTTGAATTAAGTAGGAATTTACAGAATATCAATATGAAAGAGCATATTTTCTTCACTTAACCAAAACAGCAAAGGTATCCCTCCCTGTCTTAAGGATAGGCAGGTCATTAAATCAGTTTCACGCACGCTGAGACCTTATTCTCTTAGAAAGGGGAGCCAACAGTGATCATATATTTAATTGTAACCTACGAGGATTTCATTTTTTGGCCAAGATAATACTATCCCCAAAACAGATGTCTTTGTAAATGTTTTTCTCCAGAGAGTTTTGTCATATTGGAGAGGTTTCCAATTTTTAGCCTTGGAGGCTAAACTGCTCACTTAACTGTTCTTCTGGGAAACCTTCCTGGTCCTCAGTGTCCTGGAGTAGAGGGTCTCCTTGGAGCTTCAGAGCGTCCTGTGCTAACTCTGTCATTGGATTTAGCATATTCCACCCTTTCAGTTTAACTGTTCATCTTTCACCTGCTGTGTGAGCCATTTGACCAGAGGTGGTGTTGCTCAGCCCCTGAGCCCTGGGTCCACTCAGCACTCACCTGTAACTGCAGGGGCAGGGACAGTACAGCTAGCAGCTCCCACTTTGAGTGTCATTCTCTGCCTGTGGACTTTCCACAAGGCTGCAGGAACTTGCTTGGCCATGCAGGGCAGCCTGAGTGTGTTGGGGACCTAGCGCATCACAACTGACAAGGGCTGGATGTTGATGGATGAGTGCCCCAGTGTCTGGTTATCAACCGCCGCATAGCACACCACCCCAAACTCAGAGCCAAAGGACCACATGGATTTACCTGGGAGCTCACCAGTCTGGGCATGAGGGGTTGGAAAGAGCATAGAGCATCTGCTCTATGATGTTTGGGCCACATTTGGGAAGATGCAAAGGCTCAGAGTGACTTGACTGAAGTTGGGAACCATCAGAAGAACTGCCCACTCCCATTTCTGGCAGTAGGTGCTGGCTGTAGCTGGGTCCTCAGCTGGGTCTGATGGCTGGAACACCATATAATTTCTCTGTGAGGGCTCATTAGGGCTTCCTACAAGCATGAGCATCCCAAGAGAAACAGGAAGAAACTGTATCGCCCTTTAAGTCCAAGCTTCTGATGTCATACAGAACCACCTCCACCAAAGTCGCAAATCCACCCAAGCCCTTGAATAAAGGAACCTCAAGGTCACATTGCAAGAAGAGGTTATGGCCTGGGGGATATTGTTGTGGGCGTATTTGGAAGGGAAATATGCCACACCCCACTTCCTTGTCCCTCACTGGGACAATTTGAGGTGTGTTCTACATGATTCTTTTAAGTGTCCCCAGTAGGACTGAGTCCTGGCTACCCACAGCAAGGACCCATTCATAAATATGCACATACAAATTCCTCACCTCACTTCCCCCACCCCTCTGCTTGTGCTTCCTCGGATCACCTTCAAAATATTGCCTGCGTCCAAATCCTTTCCTCACGGACTGTTTCTGGGAAAATTCAAGTAAAAGGCATTGAGTGTTTTTACTCTGTATAGGTGGAGCCTAACACTGACTACGATTACATAGTTAGTGCTTAATAAAAGAGGATTGGATGAATGGATATCCTCAGTTCATGGATTGGGATAGTGATGCAGGGAAAACATTGAAAAAGGGAAGCTTCCATAAACAAAAGTCATGTGTGGACCCAGGTGCCTTTAAGAGTCAAGCACGATATGGAACATTGGAAGGGAGAACAGAGACAATCTTCTAAATGTGGTTTCTCTGCACTATAAACATACATTCTTGAGCAGCTTGAATGCAAAGGCTGAATAGAAAATCGTTTGGCCTAGGACCTGGCCAATTTGAATTTCCCCCAAATGCCTCATTCAGATATATGAAAGTAATAAATTTAAACATTACTTGAAAAAAATGTCTACTTATCCAATCCTCAGGTAGTTCTCAAGTTAAATGTTACTATTAACATCTTTTCGAAGCCTTTGACTGATTTCTCTTTATTTTCTCTATTAATGTGAGTCACATATAACCCGAAATGTGTGGCAAAGAGGACAGAAAAAAGAGAAAGAGAGGATAGAGATACAGGAAGTAAGAAAGAAACAAGAAACTGACTTGGGCCTAGGTGGTTGAGTCAAAGCATCACTAATTACATAGGAGGGTACATCTCAGAAATGGGCCAGACCAAGCATGAACTTCCCTCTTCCAAGGGGATGAAACATTTATCAGGTCATTAATGACCATGGTATTTGCATTTCATTGTTTATCCAGAAAAAAAAATACTGAAATAAAAAAAATTTTAAATGGATAGTTAAGACTCCCCTCAATCAGACTAAGAAAGGATTGTGCAAATTCTGAATTTGCTTTGTTCTTTATCACTAGATAATTTTCTAAGCATTGATTTGTGAATTCAACTTGCTTTTATGTTCTGGGATCAGGTAGTAAGTATTACAGGAAAAGAATAAACCACTTGAGGATGGCTTAGGTTAAGAAGTTTCCTGGAGGGCTCTTTGAGCATTTTAATGAATTCATAGATGCAGTAATTAGTCATCATGACCTTGGGATAACAGACTAAGCTTGAAGGTCACTCCAGAAAATTAGAATACTCCAAGTTTTGTTCCTTCCTCTTTTATTTCTCTCTTCAAGGACTTAGAGTTGCAACCTTCCAAGAAGTGATCTCCAAAAATTTCTGTTCATGTATTTCTGTCTATTAAAGAAAAAAGGTCTATAAATATAACCCCAATAATAATAGATATGTACTACTATAGTGACATAATAAATTATAAAATATATACATATTATTGAATTGGTAAGAGTATGAGATAAACAACAATAAATAAAAGTTCTATTATTTTAATTTTGTACTCCAGTTTGGAGGCCATTTCTCACACTTTAATGTGTATACAGATTATCTGGGGATATTATTAAAATGCATTTTTTTTTTTTTTTTTTTGTGGTACGCGGGCCTCTCACTGTTGTGGCCTCTCCCGTTGCGGAGCACAGGCTCCGGACATACAGGCTCAGCAGCCATGGCTCACGGGCCCAGCCGCTCCGTGGCATGTGGGATCTTCCCGGACCGGGGCACGAACCCGTGTCCCCTGCATCGGCAGGCGGACTCTCAACCACTGCGCCACCAGGGAAGCCCTAAAATGCATATTTTGATCCAGTGGGCCAGGGATGTGGCCTGAGAACTTGCATTTTTAACAAGAAAACAGGAGATGTTGATCCACAGACCACATTTTTAGTAGCAAGACTCAAAATCCAATATCACATTTTATAAACTATTAACACATTTCAGAAAATTTAAGAGCACATTTTTGGCCCAGGGAAACCTACTGAAAGCTTCATAGACATGCCGCTGTCATTAGGTGGGGCTTTGTTTGAAAGATGATGACCCAAAATAGGTCTGTGGTTCTTCTGACACTCTGCAAGTGAGTCTGGCTCCCCCAAATCTGGGCTTATAGGCTGATCATCAGATGGAGAAACTCTTTTTTTTCCCTCAATCTTCCTGCGCATAGTTTCCCTCCTGAATCCAATGCTCTGAGCTTGTATTTGGTAACAAACTCCTGTTGGCTTAGTACCATCTAAATGGGACTAAATTGAGGCATTATCCTTGGGCCAAAAAAAAAAAAAAAATTAAGAAGGTGACAAAAAACTCAGGAATCTAGATAGATAATGTTATAATTCAATATTAAAAAATTACTACATCTGCCCGTCTGTTTTTGTAAATAAAGTTTTATTGGCCCCAATATTCTTCCTTGCCTACCCTGTGGGCACTGCAGCACCTGTGGGCTCTATCTGTCACTTCCTACGTGCCCTCTTCCAGGTAATTGTTAAAAGCAGACTTCAATAAACTAACATTAAAAAATCTTTAAATCATAGTATATATTATTTTGAGAAAAATCAAATATTTATAACATTAATACTGTGAATTACTAAAAGCTGAAAAGTAATATTTAAACTTTGATTACTTTTAGTGGAATTAGCCTGAAGAATTGACTAAATGGCCCTGCTGATAAAAACATTACCCTAGTTCCAATCTTGAACGTTGCCTAAAGTCTGTTCACAATTTCTCTGCTATGAGCGGAATGCAAGAGGTATTAGATTTGTTGGTATTTCTTCCTAAGGGATAGAAAAACTACTTTAAAATATCTGCAAGGAAAGAATGCATTCAAACTCACTACTTTGAGCTGTCTCAACATATCAGTGAGTGACCTTAAAATCCACTCAGTCTTCCAAACTGGAAACATCTGTGCTGTTTTTCACTTTTCCTTTTTCTTCATTTGTCCACATTGAATTGGTTGCTAAGTTATTCCAATTATATTCCTCAGAGGCCTTTGCGATCTGCTTTTTATCCTTTCTAAAGCTTCTGTCAGTACCCCCTCACCTTCTGCTGCCTGCACTCCTTTTCTAGAATCTAGTTTTCTCCAATTCTGAGTCATTTCTCACATTGGTGACAGAGTAATCCTTCTAAAACAAAGATTTGGTCTTTTATTTTCCAGCTTTAAAACTTTAGCAAACTTCCGGTTGTAGGCTAAATGCAAGGCATTCAGTCTGGCTCCAATCAGAGTGCCTAGTCACAATTTCCTCCACATATACCATTTTGTACTAAGTTTGCTAAAATCACTGTGAAAGATATACTCTCCTCCACTGGGAAATCATGGATCCCAAGGAATATATATGTCTGGAGTCACTGGGACTTTGTTTTTATAGAAAGAGGACATAACTGAGAATAAAACCAAGGAAAAAAGTAGAATCAAGAGATAGAGGTAGGGAGAAAGAGAGAGAGAATATAGGAGAGGACTATTTGAGACTTGGATGCAGTCTTGCCTGAACCAGTGCATAGATAGATAGATAGATAGATAGACAGACAGATAGACAGATGGCTGGATTGATAGATAAATAGCCAAATGGATAGATGAATAGAGATGAATAGATGATAGATAGCTGGATGGATAGATAATAGGTAGATGAATAGATAGATAGATAGATACATACATACATACATAAGATGGATGGATGGACAGATAGATAGATAGATTAACATAAGACAATAAATTTCTTCTCTTTACATAGACTAGTTTGAGTTGGGTTTCTGAGGTTTGCAACTAAAAGACTTCTGGCCAATTAAATAAACCTGATAAAATAGAATTCTAATGCTGCTCATTATCGTAACACTGTTATATGTATGTGGTTTCCTGGTTTCTGGTTGAGTTTGGCCAAAATGAAGAACAGGAAACAAACATTCTTGGGGGGTAGGAGATGGGGGAAAGGAAGTCATTAAAGACAGGTAAATAGTATTTATTCCTATGAAGGTTTTTCATTTTTTTGGTTTGCCCACTTTCTAACTGTCTAAAACCAACCAGATTCCTATACTTACAAATATTTGGGTTCAGTATATATGCATTATATGGACACAATACAATTGGGAATGAAACAAAAGAATAAGCATTTTTCAGAACTGGTGGCTTTTCTTGCTCTACTGTTCCCGATATTATTCAGAGGGGGAAAAAAGGACAAGAAATAATTTATCTTCATTATCGTCTTCTACTAGGCATCTCTGCTGAGCGGCCCCGTGACCGTCCTCCCGCAGATGCTCACAAGCCCCCAGCCTCCCAACATCTGCTACTGTTGCCACTTGAAAGCTCAGAGACTCAACGTACAGCTGGACTTTCCATTTATTACGGTCACAAATGGAATCTCCAAAGCCAATGAGATTTATCATCTCAAATGATTCGGCTGAAAGAAGTATTAAATGCCCTTCGGCCATTTGCTCCATCCTGAGCTCTTAAGGAGTCTGGGATCATCTTTGAGATTTGACCCCCTCCAACTTACAGGCCACAGCAAAAGCACTTATAGAAATCAATGGTCACCATTTAAACAATACATTTGTCTTTATCCTAATTACTTTACTCTTTTATATGCATCATAGCCACTGCTTTAAAACCATACCTTGTCCTCTGAAAAACCCTTTCCAAATATAACCTGTAAATTAACCACAGCTTACTTACTAAGTCAGAGACCATGGTGTATTCTTTAATTCTCCAAACACTAAGCCTCGAAGGCTGTTTGATTTTATGCTATTGTTTAAGACTTCCATTGTGTTTATAAACTTTCTATCACTAGTAACATTTCATCAGGAAAGGAAATAAAGTATTTCATGTTGGACATCCCCAACTCAAAACAGAGATCCTTGAAAAGCAGTACATAGTTCCTTTCATGAATGGAACATTCTTCCCTCATCAGCAAATGGATAACGCATCATTGTGTAGGCTGTCCTTGTTCTGTTGAGGCATGGACTTTGGCAGCAGTTGTCAGCAAGCAAGCCTGCAGACTTGCTGTGGGTCACCCCCTACAGGTCTTCTCTTAATTTCATTCCTATATCTCTCACTAAGATGAGAAGTCTCACCTCCCCTACGCTTGGCTTTCTCAGCAGCTTGCTGGCCTGTTCGCTAGTTGGGTTGATTTATGATTTAATTTTATGCATGATATCACACAATTATCTCCAGATGGAATAATCAGGATGAAGAGCTGCCAACCAACATTAGGAATGAAGTGGGTTCATCCAGCACCAGCCATTTCTGCACTGTAATTATTTTTTGTTTTGACTTCATAAATTTGTTCAGAGACCCTGGGTGTTCCTTTCCAGCAGGGCCTCATTTGTCTAATTCAAATGAGATTATCACACCCTGGTTCCCATATTTCCCCATATTTCTCTTCTCACTCTGCATCCAACAGTGAGACTCATAAATGATGATTTGTGGAGCTAAAGATATATAAAATCTAATCTGCCCAATTTATCATGCACTCACAGTCATCTTGATGAATTGTGAATCTTAAATTTTTGATTTAGGCCAGCACTTGGATGAGGGGAAGAAGCAGGGAACAAGCAGAGGTGGTGATCTGCAGATTCTCTCATCACTGAAATCACCTAAATAACCATTACCATGTCAAAGCCAGACGTATGATACCAGCTGGAGTTACTGCGTCTCCTGAATTCACCGAGCCTTCCATTGTTATGTGATCCTGTGATCCCAAAAGACTTTAAAAAAAAAATCCTACACTGCAGAATTCTAAGGGGTCAGTAGAGCTAGATGTCCTTCATCTTCCCTATTTGTCCCCAAGCATAAGAACATTACATGTTTATTCTATCCAAAGAGCATCACAGTAGCCCATAAGAGCAAGAGGTCCAGCTTAATCTCGGGAGGAGTAGAACATCCTTGCGTTAATCCATCTTCTCAGGTTTGAACATCATTGCCTTTCTTGCTCTTTCTTGGTGACTAGATACGGATGAGGGTAAAGGAGAAAGAGAAAAAGAAAACAATGTCAGAGGATCTAAATGATAGAAGTTAAGCTTCAAGTGACTCATCGTCTTAAAAAAAAAAACATGTCCTAACTCAGTTTTAATATTCCTTATCACTAAATAAGGCATTTAAAAATTCACTTCAATAATTAGTTGGTTTAATAAATTCATGTCCAGTACATTTGTGGGCAAAAAGAATGGTCTTATTTGTCCTTCATCTTTAAAGGAAGAAACATTTGATCTGTGGAATTAGTTTCTGCCTTCTGCATTTTGTGAGAACAGAATAGCAGAAATGTTTCCATTCTGCTAATAGTAAAGTGGAAAGTTCCCAGGTCTAGTATGTTCATCACAGGTAGGGCCAACTGGCCTGATGGGGATCATTAGTGAAACATCCTCTAGCTAACTGTTCAGAGTGGCTAGTACAAGATAATTAGCTGTTGCAGAAATTACTTTGTAGGCCCAACCAGGAAAAAAAAAAAAGTTACATCTCCTCATTCCCAAATCACAAACCTGTGAGGCAAAGTCATGCCATTACAGTCAGTAGAATTTCTCAACCTCAGTTCTTGGGCTGGATCATTCTCTGTTCTGGAGGAGGGGGACCGTTCTGTGCACTGTAGGATGTCTCACAGTATCCATAGCCTCTATTCACTATATGTCAGTAGACCCTGCCCCCACCCCCCATGTGACAATCAAAATGTCCCCAGACATTGCCCAATGTCCCCTAGGGGGAGAAGAATTTCCTGTTTGAGAACAACTTTTCTATACCAAGAGGAGCATCAAACTTATTTGTTTAAATTATACATTTCACTTTTTTCTCCCTGTGTTAGTTTGCTTGGGCTGCCGTAACAAAATACCACAGAAGGGGTGGTTTAAACAACTACCTATTTATTTCTTATACTTCTGGAGGCCAAATCTAAGATCACAGTGTTGGCAGGCTTGGTTTCTCCTGAAAACTCTCTCCTTGGTTTGCAGATGGTGTCATTCCCACTGTGTTCTCACTTGGCCTTCTCTGTACATAAGCCTCCCTGGAGGCTGACTCTGCTCCCTAATCTCTTGTTATAAGGGCACCAGTCATATTGGATTAGGGCCCAGCCTAACCACCTCATTTAAACTTAATTACCTCTCTAAAGGCCCCATCTCCAAATATAGTCACATTCTAAGGTCCTGGGGTTTAGAATTTCAACATACAAATTTGGACGGTGTAGGGGCACAAGTTTCAGTCCCTAACACTCCCCTACCCTGAAAAATCAAGTATTGTTTGGGGATTCTGGTGACAAGCAGTTCCATTCCTGGAAAAAACAAAAAACAAAAAACACCTATCCTGAGAGAGTTTGAGAGAGCTGGTATCACAGGCTTGGCTTTCTCAGCCCACCCCACTGCCTCCACCCTACCCCTCTGCCCCTGTGGTACAGCCAGCTAATGAATGTTTCATTGTGTCAATGCATTTTAATTATAGATCAGAATTTTCTCATTGATTATGGCAGAATCACTGTGAGACTTGATTATCCAGAGGTATTACCTCATGCTAGGTTCTTTACAAATATTCTTTCTCTTGCAGTTCATACTGGTGAAATGGGAACATTTATTTGTTTTCACAAATATTTGCAGCAAGTTTGGAATATCAATCAAAAGTTTAGGAGGTTGGGTTTTGTTATGATGAAATTCTTGAATTCTACTTTTTACAATTTATTTTAATCATCTCTCCTTTAGGCAACAGACTTTTATTATTTTTTTAATACATCACACACTGTTCATTATATATGTTAATCAAAATATGCAATACTATATAGATCATTTAATATTTTTTCTGTATTTTGTAGCACTTTGCAAAGCAAATTTAAAGTGTTGGGTTATGAATCTAATCCATTGTGGAAATAAAAGTAGTTGATGACCATTTGGATATAGTTGCTCTGACTTACATCAGAGACTCCAGGTGAATTGAAAATTGAAGTTTTTTTTCTAAGTGACATTTTGAAATACAATGTGGATTGATTGGAGATAGGAACTAAAACCATTTTACTCTCTGTAACAGAAATCCCCAAAAGGCAAAGGCCTTAAAAACAACAAATAAATGTAAGAGCCTTTAATGACAAAGTTTTAGAAAAATTCTACATGGAAAAATATATATTAACATGTTCTCAGTATAAGTAGAAATTTATTTTTTCTTCTTTATTCTTTTCTCATTTTATCATTTTTAAATAAGACCATATTACTTTTGCAATCAGGAAAAAAATGTCCTCCATAAATGCTTGTGATGGCTATGGTGGATTAGCTTTCAACAAGAATCTTATCCTCCTAGAATGCCCCAGTGTACTACAGAGCCTGACTAGCCAATAATTACATTTCTCTGCTCCTTTATAGCTAGAGTTCCAAATCTTTAGTTTCAGTGAATCAGACTCACTTCCATGAGATTTGGAATACAAAAAGTGAGGCTGAGACATAGCTGGAATGAGGTACTTTTTCCTGTAACAGCATTGAAATTCACCATTGTTATGCATGCCAAGAGGCCAAGTATGGGGCATCCATTATTTTCCCAGTAGATATCTAGTAGGCATGACATGGCTCTAGGGACATGGCAGGGGGATTTGCTTTTGGAGCTCACACTCCCGTGAGTGCCTTCCTGGTAGAAGTTACAGCTTCCCTAATGAACTAATTCCACAATGTTTTTCTGAGAAATATTCATGGCACAGCCCAAGATCCAAGTCCTTCTACTAATTTCTGATTCAACGTAATTCTCTGTGTTAAATTTCTTTCTGCTTAACATAACTACAGAGGCTTGTGCTTTGTGTGATTGAAGCCTGACATAACCAAAGCTATAGGATACCACTTAAACTCAGCAGTTTATAACTTCTTGTTGGGCTTCTGATTCATAAGTAAACTATACTGAAGGGGAAAAAATACATATAAGTCCCTTTTTTTTTTTTTTGACCCACAGAGCTAATAATCTAGCTGTCTTCTAAGTAGCTAAAATGCAAGGAATGATGTATGTCCGCAGTTAGAACAAATCAAATTCTGACCACAGTTATCAAGAGGGCTGCACTGGTCTGAGTGGATATAAGGTCAACACTTAGCAATTTTCATAGTTGGAAGTGGGGATCGAGGGCATCAGAAGTTAGAAAAATAACAGTTTTACATACCATTTAATGTCAGAGGACATTCTCAACTGAGAGAATTCTTGTTTTTCTTTTTTTCTTTCCCTATTTAAGATTTACTCTCAGAATTTACTGCCCAGCATGCAGTTCAGTGAAAGGGTTAGTGGTTTCAATGCAACTTGCCCTGGCCATGGAGAAAATCAGTGTGGTTTCTTACTGTTGCTGTTTTTCCAACTGGATTAAAGTCATGCTGATGAAGAAAATACATGTAGATCCATAGAATAGTAGAGCTAAAATGGTTAATAGAGCTTCCATTTGGGGGATTTGGAAACAAAGTCAACGCAAAGGGATTTTGCCAAAGTTACTTAGTGCAAACACACAAAAAAGTATCATCGTAATTAAGATGTCCTCATAACAACCCTACTATGTACATACTATTATTCTATACTTTCTACAGACAGAGAGGTTAAGTAACTTAACAAAGACATACAATGAGTAAGTGCTTTAGGTGACATTTAAGCCTTGGCAGTCTGCTCTAAAGTTTCCAGACTTAACCATTATGCTCTTCCTGAGAGGCAGGTTCCAGAAAGGTTTCTTTTCACTATTTCCCCTGACTTTTCTGAACACTAAGTCAAAATAATAATCTATATTCACTTAGTGGAATCACCACTTTAGCTTAAGTTCTGCCCAAGGGTGGGACAGACATGTCTAACCACACAGTGCAACTGATGCAGATCCTCTGAGTACAGTCACCATGCATGGTAGCTACCAAGAGTAGAGGAATCGCATGGGGGGAGATCTGCTCAAGAGAGAGGGTTGAGAATACAGTGTTGGGTTTCCATACATGTTGAGCCCACAAAAGTGATGAACAGCAGACAGAAGTCAAAGTTGATATTATCATGAGTGACTCTAAGAAACACTGGACATAGGCAGGGTTTAGGAGTTGACGTTTGATGTTGAATTGGATGTTTGTGTTTAAGTTTGACCCTAAATGGGGGAACCGTGGCATTCTTCCACTTCTACCCAAATTGTAATTTAACTTGGGCGCTCCTCAGATTTTCAGGATGTCATTCTCAGCAGTTTAGAGCTATCTGGAGATGGTCAACTTTGCACTGGCATCATTGGGGTCCAGGGACATACTCATGGGCACTGGCAATCTTGGACATGATGGAGTAATCTTCAGAGAAGAGCAACATGGCAGGTGCCATGTGGCAGAGAATATTTTTCAGTGAATTCAGTTGGGATACTTGATGAGGACTTGTGGATATATTTGGGATACTATTTTCAAGGTGTTGAAAGTCTTTGTATCAGTTAGGGTTCAGTTAAGAAAACAGAATGACTCTATGTATTCCAGGCATAGCAGATTTAATACAGAATTAGGGATTTATGTGGCAGTTAGAAGAGTGACAGCAAAGCTACTATAGAAGGACAGGGGAGCTACTAACAGAAGTCAGAGGAATTGATGCTGAAGATTTCAGCATGAAACACCAAATTCGGTGATTTTTCAACATTTTCCTAGAGGCTGTTATAACTTTTGAGAATCACTGAGAAGCTCCCACCATTTGTTTTATCTGAAAAGTGGGTCATATTCTGGAGTCACCAGGAAGCTGCTGTAAACTCTCATCTCTCTGCACATCTGGCTGTACCAGCCTCCAGAGGCAGAGAAGGCAATGCCTTCTGCTTTGCCACCACCTTTCAAATCAGACATGAGTTCCTTTCATTGGCAAATGCCAGCCTGGAACCATATGTTGAAGAGGATTCCAGGAAATATATTTCCTACCCTTAGAGTGTAGTGGTGACAGTACCAAATTGACAATAGATAATCTAATTTAGTCTTGGAATTCTAATTGGAGCAAGAATCTACAAAATGGTTAATTGTTGTTAACATCATGCCAATTCTAAAATGTGTTCTTACCTAGCAATGATAGCAGTATAGATGAGTAGGATATAAAGTTTATAAGTTGGGAAAATTCACAGATAATTTTGAAATTGATCAGCATTTTAGAAAAAGAAATGCCATGTTAAAACCAAAAAGACCACCAAGGATTAGGCATGAGGTTCATTATGTAAAATACAAGTAGAAATTTACCTTTAATTTTCAAAATATACATGAAATCAGGGCATACATTTGAATGGATAGGTGCCAAAGAAGATATAAAATAAAATCTTTAAATTCATTGACTGAACCATGTGATGAGAATAAACTACATTTTTTCATAGTTTTTGATGGCTACTGAAAAGAACAGCTTATTTCAGGGAAACAAATCCCTAATTTAAAGACAAAACTTCTCAGAACCAGGAGGGAAATATTTAATTTGGGGGCTACATGTCTTGCATTATAAACTTTAGGAATTCCAATATGAGTGGGAAAATCCATATTTTGAGGAACCATTGTTGTTGGTATTGTTCTCATCCTAGCTCATAATAGTATCTGTATTTAATCTTTTACTCACTTTATATCTCCACTCTGGTTCTATTGCAAACCAATTCTACTCTTTGTACCAAGCTGAGATTTCAGATAGGTGTCTATTACGTCATTCTAATAAGCCAAAAATGGTATTTCATGGGCAAAATAGGATTGGAAACAAGCTTCCCTTGGAAAAAAATACAAAAAGCATCCAACTATTTTGCATCACTTCCCTGCGTATAAGAGTGATCGAAATTCCGGGTTCTGATTTCTCTTAATCGATAGGCCTTTAACATGTAGATTTGGGAAACACCTTCCTAATGATAATTGTAAGAGAATATTCAGAATTAAATATTAGAAAACCCCTAATACGTTTAGAGTTCTTACCAGGTATTAGGAACTGTTCCTCAGGCTCCCATGTTGATTGACTTAATCCTTCTAACTTCCGTTTGAATTGGGGGCTGTTATTATTATTCCCATTCAGACTCTGTCCTGCTTCTCAAAAGAAATGAAATCAAATAAACTGTTGTCAAGAGACAGGGAAGTGACGTATGTTACACAACATAAAATAGAAGAATAATTTTGCTTTTCCCAAGGACTGATATTTTTACATTTTGCCTTTAAGTTCATGATCTTTTTTTTTGCCTATGGATGTTTGATTGTTCCTGCATCATTTGTTGAAAAGGGTATTCTTTCTTCACTTAATTTCTCTTTCACTTTGGTATAAAATCAACTGGGCATTTTTGTTTGGGTCTATTTCTGGGTTCTCTATTTGGTTCTATAGGTCTATATGCCTGTTCCTCCACCAATACCACTCTTGGTACACTATTGTACAATTATACAATAACGTTGACTATCTCTAGAAAAAAATCTCACTAGGATGTTGAGAGGAATTGTACTTAATCTACAGATCACCTTGGAGAATTGACATCTTTAATATGTTGGGTCTTTCAATCCATGAACAGTTATGTTCTCTTCTTTGACTTAACAGCATTTTGTAATGTTCAACATACAAAACCTGGATGTTTCTTTAAGGTATACACTTTTTAAAGTGTATATCCAAGTATTGAAATAATTGTAATGATAATTGTGTTTTAATTTCAACTCCTGCATTTCATCGTTAGTATAGAGAATGATTATTTTTTGTGATATTAGCAATTATGCCTCATAAAATAATACACTGGGAAATGTTTCCTCCTCTTCTGTTTTCTGGAGGACATTGTGTAAAATTGTTTTTAGTACTTCTTTAAATGTTTTCTAGAATTCTCCAATGAAAACATCTGGCCTGGAGATTTATTTTTCAGGGGGTTATGAATTAATTTTTTCCAGCTTTATTGAGCTATAACTGACTATTGAATTTTAGTTTGGGGACTTGATGTAAATGTAGGCATGAACGTGGATTGTGGTATATGAGTAGCAATTTTTTGCTAATAGGTGGGCATAACAGGCAGATCAATCCTCCACCCCTTTCATTTTGGGTCTTCTTACCATTTCTGTGCTTGGCAGAAGAAATGGCCAGAACTTCCATCTTTGTTGGAGGGCTTCACATGCAAGGCTTATGGGAAGGGCTGAGAATTAAGATCTTCCCTCCTCTAGAAGTCTGTAACAAATGACTGACAGGTATAGGGATATCAATACCCCCTGTTCCTCACTCTTCACTCGATAATACTAAGGACTGTATTTCGCATCATTTCCAGAGTTTCCACACAGGACTAAGCTCCAGTCTATACGGGAGCCCACTTTATAATATACACTTCATTGTCTGCTTATCTTCACTGTATTTCTTTGCCTCTCACCTACCAATGTTACCTGTACTTCCCGAGAAGCTGCTTGCACTCAAATCTTTGTCTCAGAGTCTGTTTGGGGGAAAGCACCTTATAAGACATTTAATATATATGAATGTCTTATGCTTATGGAATGTAGTGATTGCAAATTGACACTATGAATTGAGAATCAGAAAATTTTATAAGGGAAAAGTATGGAATTTACACTTACATTTAGGCCCTAGATGCCTGTGTGTGTGTGTGTGTGTGTGTGTGTGTGTGTGTGTGTGTGTATTATGCAAAAATGATCACTCTGTGAGATGCATTTAAAGTAAATTTAGTGGAAATAAGTGTGCTATTTCAAACCACATTTAAATGGAATAGCATTTCAGGGATCCGGCTATGCTCTTGGATGCCTATAGAAACCTCAAGTCCTAGAGCGGAAATTTACTGAACATAAACTAAAATTTTTCCTAGTATTTTCCCTCCTTAAATAACATAGGAAAATAAAAACAACAACAAAAATGCCTGCAAGGAACACTAGTGGAAGGGCAAATGGGACTACTTTTTTAAAGTATGAGATAATTTTTTTTTTTACAATACAATTACATGAATTACAGGCTAAAAATTTGGTATGGAACTTGGTTATTTTCCATCACAGAAAGAATAAAATTTGCACTGTAAGTGAAAGTATGTGTAAAAATGAAAACTCTTTGGATGATTCTTGCCAGAATATCCTTATATACACAGAGATCATGAGGTACTTGTTGGAATAGTATGGGTTATTGAATGTTGGGTTAGGGATATAGGTGTAGCTGCAATTTTTGGAGCCGATGAGATAATTCTTAGGAAGATACCAATCAATAGCTTGGATTAACATTGCAAATAGTTGTTCATCTGAAGGGTCAGTGCTGGGAAGGTAAAAATAGGTATGAAAGCAAATGAAAAGAGACTTTGGAAACAAGGTGAGAAGGAGAGATGAGGAGTGTAAGGCAGGAAATATGGAGCTTGGAGTAATACCTGGCCTATGTGCAGGGCACCACAGTGCCTTCACCTAGAAAGGTAACCTCATCCCCTTGAAAACCTGATTCTTTCTCAAGAATCTTTTGGACTTCTCAACTTATTTATTTAAAGGCAGAAATTTATATCCTCAATATAAAAAGAACTTACTTGTAGAGAACTTAGAGTTCACACATGATTGCACATGTATTAACTAAATGATCCTCCCAACAGTTTTGTGAAATAAGTCCAATGGGTTCCCATTACTACTATATTAGACTGAAGAAAGGTAACGTATCAAGGGAGTTCATGTCAAAATGCAAATGTCCATGGGAATCAGTAGCTATATAATACCTCAGAAGGAAAAAAAAAGTACTGAGCAGGTACCTGCTTGAAATGCAAGTGAGAAGAGATTAAGGCATGGAGGATAAGAAGGTTCTGGAAAGCTGAATTGTGAACTTCATCATTTGCCTTGGACCATCCCTGGGTAAAATCTAGTGCCTCGAGGCAGGACCACACTCAAAACTCAAACATTTCTTTGTGAGCTGCTCAAGAATTCTCCAGACATCTCTCCAGATACCCTGTTCATGCTGTCTGAAGTTCTAAAGAAGAGGAAGGAAAAACAAAAACTTTCCCTTAAATGTCTGCAGTATTTTGGTCAGGATGATTTGGCCTTGTGTTTAATTCAAATACTGTAGAAAGCTTGCTTTCTCCACCTAGTGGCCAAGAAAAAAAGATTTTCACCTCTACAGAGACAGAAAATGGCAGGAAAGAAAGGGCAACAGAACACATGGAGTAACAACTATGAATTGTTGAGTGTGCAGATACTGTGCTAAGTGCTTCACATGCATTGCCAGTCCCCACACCTGGGAGGCAGGAATTATCATTCCCACCATCCCCATCTTACTGAAGCAAAGAGAAGTTAAGTCACGTATCTAAACTGTGTGACTTGACCAAGCTCACATAGTGAATGTGGCATAACCAGAATTTTAACCCAAGTGTGTGACTCCATAGCCAGCACTCTCCTCCCTTAATACATTTGCTTCTTGAACACATGGATGCCGGACATTCTGGGATCTTTTTTGAAATCAAGTCATATGATACATGGTCAGTCACCAAGCTTAACAATAAGACCAACTAAAGTGAAAAGAGGACCTGGGAGTCAGCACTGAGGAACTCTGATGTGTGTGTGTGTGTTTGTGTGTGTGCACACGCGCATGTGCATGCGCCTGTGTGCATGATGGTCTAAGGGGTGTCTAGCTCTTTATTTCAGAAAGACACTTTGTCGATTTTCATTATCAAGCAGGTATGGTATTGGTTCCTCCTTTTATTTGTCTCCCAAACAGAACACCTTAAAAGTGAGTTTATTTCAAGCCAGTAAACTACATGACACACACCTAGCAGATTCCACAGAAATCTCACCAAATAAAAGGGTTGGATGTGCAGAAAGGAATTATAAAATATGCAGCCTGTAGACTGCAGAGAATGAGAGAGACAGACAGAGAGGGAGAGCGAGAGAGCATTCATAGCCAAATGGGGTGGCCAGTATTCCCCACCTTGAAAGAAGCAAAGTTCCAAAAGTATATGTAATTAAAAATGACTTTGTTCCTAGACTGTTCAAGATTTCTCCAGCAGTTGCATATACAAAGCAAAATGAGATGACACATTTGATGGTGGTTGTTTCAGATTCGGGAAAGGGTAATGAGATGGATTTCATTTATTCAAATCATTGGAAAAACCTATATTTTTTCTTAATGCGATGGGACATGTGATCCATCCTGTGAGTAGGGAGATAGAGAGAAAAGCTTTGTTTCTCTCTTTCTCTATCCAGGTCACATTTTAATTTTTTGTTTGATAGCTTCTGAAACTAATATATAGCAAATGATTGAAAGAATGAAAGAATAAATGACAAGGTTTATTAAAGCTAAAATCCTGAAATGCACTTACCCCTCTCTCTGAAATCCTTCTGGAATCACCTTTCGCATTTGGTTGGTGTGTGATACAGAGCGATGGGGTTTCTTGTCGAGAAGGCTTTCCTAAGATAAGTTAGGCTCTCAGTAAAGTAGGCAGATCTGACTTTTTCATCTTAAGGTCAGTGGACATCAAAGTGTAGTCCAGAATCACCAGCATCAGCATCCTCTGGAAACTTATTAGAAAGGCAAGTCCTCAAGCCATGCAGATCTATTGAATCAGAAATTCTGGGGGTGGGCCCCAGGGATCTGTGTCTTAACAAGCTTCCAGGTGATTCTGATGCCCACTAAAGTTTAAGAATCACTGCATTTTAGGCAGTAAGGTCACTTTCCAAAAGTGAGATACAAGGTCTGTCAACCACAGATGACATAAAGGAACACAGTACTCTCCCAGTATTCTAAGATGAGAGAAGTAATACAGAAATTAGCTGCAATCCTGAATGGGAGGAAAGCACAAACTGACTGTGATTAACTTTCCACCATCACATGCAGGGTAGAATGAGGGCTCAAAATAAAAATTAAATTGAGTGCAAGAAAAAGAAAAGACTGCTTCTTGCACATCTAATTTTGTAGATTGAGATTAAACCTGCCACACTATATTGTTACTCCTATTTATTGGTCACTAAGGCTGCTGAGCCCTATAAATTGTTCTTAAATTGTTGCTTATCCCTTCTTCTACTTAACAAAAAACAAACAAAAAATAAAAGCAATGTATGAATGTGATGGCAAGTGATCTGATCATTAGGAATGAGTATCATTGTGACATGATGATATTCCATTGAAAACACATCCAATCTTCAATCACAAATCTTTGCTGAGCTCCCAAAACAAATGAAGTTACATGCCCCTATCTTTCCACTCCTACATGTTACTGACATTTTCCTTAGTATGGAGATTGTGATTTTACACGCCAATAAATTTATTTAGAAAAAAACACTTAAATACAATAAAATATTTTTTTACATCTTTATTGGAGTATAATTGCTTTACAATGGTGTGTTAGTTTCTGCTTTATAACAAAGTGAATCAGTTATACATATACATATGTTCCCATATCTCTTTCCTCTTGCATCTCCCTCCCTCCCACCCTCCCTATCCCACCCCTCTAGGTGGTCACAAAGCACCGAGCTGATCTCCCTGTGCTATGTGGCTGCTTCCCACTAGCTATCTATTTTATGTTTGGTAGTGTATATATGTCCGTGTCACTCTCTCACTTTGTCACAGCTTACCCTTCCCCCTCCCCATATGCTCAAATCCATTCTCTAGTAGGTCTGTGTCTTTATTCCTGTCTTACCCCTAGGTTCTTCATGACATTTTTTTTTCTTAAATTCCACATATGTGTGTTAGCGTATGGTATTTGTTTTTCTCTTTCTGACTTACTTCACTCTGTATGACAGACTCTAGGTCCATCCACCTCATTACAAATAGCTCAATTTCATTTCTTTTTATGGCTGAGTAATATTCCATTGTATATATGTGCCACATCTTCTTTATCCATTCATCTGATGATGGACACTTAGGTTGTTTCCATCTCCGGGCTATTGTAAATAGAGCTGCAATGAACATTTTGGTACATGACTCTTTTTGAATTATGGTTTTCTCAGGGTATATGCCCAGTAGTGGGATTGCTGGGTCAAATGGTAGTTCTATTTGTAGTTTTTTAAGGAACCTCCATGCTGTTCTCCATAGTGACTGTACCAATTCACATTCCCACCAGCAGTGCAAGAGTGTTCCCGTTTCTCCACACCCTCTCCAGCATTTATTGTTTCTAGATTTTTTGATGATGGCCATTCTGACTGGTGTGAGATGATATCTCATTGTAGTTTTGATTTGAATTTCTCTAATGAGTAAAGATGTTGAGCATTCATTCATGTGTTTGTTGGCAGTCTGTATATCTTCTGTGGAGAAATGTCTATTTAGGTCTTCTGCCCATTTTTGGATTGGGTTGTTTGTTTTTTTGTTATTGAGCTGCATGAGCTGCTTATAAATTTTGGAGATTAATCCTTTGTCAGTTGCTTCATTTGCAAATATTTTCTCCCATTCTGAGGGTTGTCTTTTGGTCTTGTTTATGGTTTCCTTTGCTGTGCAAAAGCTTTTAAGTTTCATTAGGTCCCATTTGTTTATTTTTGTTTTTATTTCCATTTTTCTAGGAGGTGGGTCCAAAAGGATCTTGCTGTGATTTATTTCATAGAGTGTTCTGCCTATGTTTTCCTCTAAGAGTTTGATAGTTTCTGGCCTTACATTTAGGTCTTTAATCCATTTTGAGCTTACTTTTGTGTGTGGTGTTAGGGAGTGATCTAATCTCATAGTTTTACATGTCCCTGTCCAGTTTTCCCAGCACCACTTATTGAAGAGGCTGTCTTTTCTCCATTGTATATTCTTGCCTCCTTTATCAAAGATAAGGTGACCATATGTGTGTGAGTTTATCTCTGGGCTTTCTATCCTGTTCCATACAATAAAATGTTAAGATATTAATTTGATTACATGGACAGAAGTATCCGCCGTTCCCCCAAACCTCAACTACCCAACAGAGATAGCTTCAGCCAAGTTTTTGAAAACCCCTCAGCAAACTCACTCATGGGAAATGCTGCTCATCATGAAAACTTCACTAACAACTCACAACTTTATGTTGTGTTTTGCAGTACCTAGAGTTCCCCCAGATTTTTTCTCACTTAACAGGATAGCCCTGCTTACAGGGTATCGTCATTCACGTTTTACAAATGGGAAATCTGTGATTTGAAGAATTTGTTAAAGTATCTTCCCTAAGATTGAGAAGCTAATGGGGGCAGAGCCAAGACCTCCTTACAGAGAACTGATTTCCATGGCTATGTCTTCACAGGTTGAGTACTTGGACCAACACTGTAAGTGTTCTAGTTACCTACTATTATGTAACAAACCACCCCCAACTTAGTGATGCAAAACAGCCTCAATTATTAGTATTATTTCTCAGGTTTCTGGAGGTTGATTTGGCTCAGATAGGAGGATCTACTTAAAATCTTGTGTTTGTCACACAGCTGCTGGTGCTGGAGTAATCTTGAAGGCTTCCTCACTTGGGTATCACCAGAGAGGTACACACATACATAGTGCCTGAGCTGAGAAGTCATAAAGAGATGGAGCCCCAGTAGCTGGGGCTCTTTCAGCATCTCTCTTTATCTCTATTTTGTCTTCCCTCGTGATCTGTCACACATGGCTTCTTCAGGGTAGGCAGACATCTTACAGGATAGTTCCACACTCCAAATGTGCATGTCCCAGAGAGAAAGTGAGCCAGGCAGACCTGGAATCACCTTTTATAACCCAGCCTCTGAAGTCACCATGTGTCATTCCTTCCATCTTACATTTGTTAGAAGCATGTCAGAAATGTCAATCTATATTCAAGGGGAGGAGAATTAGACACCACCTCTCAATGGGCTGAGTGTCAAAGACTTCACAAACAAATAAAACCACCATAACACAAAATTCATCAAAGTAAAGGACCACTATAAAGAGGTCTCTGACATCCCTGGTGGCGCAGTGGTTAAGAATCTGCCTGCCAATGCAGGGGACACGGGTTCGAGCCCTGGTGTGGGAAGATCCCACATGCCGCAGAGCAACTAAGCCTGTGCGCCAGAACTACTGAGCCTGCACTCTAGAGCCCTTGTGCCACAACTACTGAGCCCTTGCACAACAACTACTGAAGCCCGCATGCCTAGAACCCGTGCTCTGCAACAAGGGAAGCCACGACAATGAGAAGCCCGCGCACCACAATGAAGAGTAGCCCCTGCTCACCGCAACTAGAGAAAGCCCGCGTGCAGCGACGAAGACCCAACGTGGCCAAAATTAAATAAATAAATAAATTTATTTTTAAAAAAAGTTCTCTTTTCATGAAAAAACATAATAATAATGGATTTTGAGAGTGCATCTACTTAGATCCTGGCCTAAAGTAATAACACTCTCCAAATTTCTACACGTGTTTTTGAGCTAATCTCTAATTCTCTTTATTTTTCCATAGATGTTGGAAATCATGCTTCCTCTCACCTCCCCCATACCAAAATTATAAAAATTATGTGCAATTATGAGAATCTAGATCAGAATTTTCTTAAAATAGTAAATATGAGGACAATAATAATTATAGCATTTCCCATGTGTGAAAGCAAGCTAGTTGAATGCCTAAATCAAAATTGGACCAAATCATTAGCTAAGACTTTATATAAATTATTTATAAACTTGGGTACATTTCTGACCCCGGTTAACCAGGTTATCACTCTTCTTTTCCCCCGAAAGAGACCCCAAATTTGTTCTCTGGAGCAGATGCCCTGAAGTTGAGAAATATGGAAAAATGGAGGATGGACATGGAACATAAGATGAAAAACATGAGGATTAAGTCTCCTGAGCCCACATTACTAGCCCCCAGAATAAGATAAGCCCCCAGAATATCTGGTTTTGAACACCAGCATGGCTTGTGTACAGAAGAGCTGCAGAACTGTAGGACACGGAGTCTCTGTTCTTAAAGGGCTCACACAAAATCTCACACATTTCAAGTCCCAGCATAGCAGGCAGTACTTTGAAAGAACTCTGGGTCAGACCCACTTACTGATCTTGGAGAGACTCCCAGAGAGGCAGGAGGCAACTGGGACACAGACACTGGCAGTAGCCATTTGGGGAAGCTTTCTGCCACACGAACACTGGTGCAGGCAAACATTACTTTGCATTCCTTTTTCCAGCCTATTAGCAAGAGGGGCTTACCAGTCAACACAAACTCAGGCTCCCCTGGACTTACAGCCAGTTGCACGAGGACCTGGCCCTACCCACCAGCAGGCTGGCAGCTAACCAGGCCAGGGGCTGGTCCCTCCCACCAGAACACCCACAGAAGTTGGCCTCATCACAGCACAAAGGCCCACACAGACTACATGGAGGGCTCCCCTAAGGCATGTAGCTGTGGTGACCAGAGGAGAGCATGCTGCCGAATTTCACAGAACATCTCCTCCATAAGGCCCCTTCTCTGAGGTTTTCCAATACATAGAAATAAACAAGAGAATTAGGCACAAAGTAACAGAGGAATATTTTCCAAATGAAGGAACAAACAAAACCCCAGAAGAGCTAAGTGAAGTGGAGATAAGCCATCTATCCAATAAAGAGTTCAAATTCATAATCATAAATCAAAATCAAATCATAATCAATAGCGGAATGAACTCGGGAGAATAATGGATGAACACAGTCAGAAGTTTCACAAGGAGTTGGAAAATATAAAGAAAAACTAAACAGAGCTGAAACAAAAAATACACTAGAAGGAATCAACAGTAGATTAGATAATTCCGAGGAACAGATCAGCAAACTGGAGTAAAAATTAGTAGAAATTACCCAAGCAGAACAAAACACTTTTTAAATGAATTTTAAAAATGAGGCTAGTTTAAGAGGCTCTAGGACAATATTAAGAACATTAATATTCATATTATAGGGGTCCCAGAAGGAGAAGAGAGAAAAAGGTCGAGAACATATTTGAATACAATAGCTGAAAACATGTCTAACCTGGGAAAAGCAACAGACACCCAGATCCAGGAAGCACCTGTTTGCATAGTACTCCTATTTGCTTGAACTTCCTGATAAATTAGGGGAGAATATTTCAATAGAGAAAAGGAAGTTGTAATTCTACTTTACTGTAGTTCCTATAATTTCTGCTAGAAACAGGCTGTCCCTTTGCTGGAATGGATGACTCTACGGGGTTCCATAGTCTGCTTTGGGCACAGTCTCATGATTTCTGTTCCTGATCACAGAATGGGAAGTGCCAGCCCTGGGCTTTAGGTCACATAGAGAATTGAAGCGACCCCCTTGAAGCCAAATGCTGCAGGCAGAACAACTAATATATGGATATTGCTTTTCACTGCATTTAATAGGAAATAAAAGCCATGGGAAAGACTGCTCTCTGCTCTTCGTTTTCCCACAATTTCCATCTTATTAAGATTAAAGGAAACAAAGCACAGTCAAAAAGCATCCTATTTGGCAACTGCTAACTGCTAAATCTCTCATGAGAGCATGGCTAGTACTTTGCATAGGAGAAGCCATATCCTGTCTCTGAAGTTTACAAATCTCATTAGGATGTCAGCATTTAAAGTCTCTCCATATGGAGTCGACTCTTACTCATTTGTGTTCTGTTGGAGAAGCACCAACACGCCTTGTGTAGACAATAGGAATTATCCACAGCCCATTAGGGGCACTGGAGGTATCAACATTAGCTAGTGGAAACCTCTTGAGTTGCTTTTAAGTTTTCTTCTTCCCTCTCACTCTAGCACTGACATTTTCAGCTTCTCCTCACTTTATGTTGAACTTTCATGTTCTCTTCTCTCAAAGGGACTATAGCAGACTGAGAACTATTCATAGAAAGTGGGTTGAGAAAACAGAGTTGTACAGAGAGGGGCAGGCATATGAAATCAGAGCATGTCCCATCTCTAAAAGAAGGACATTTTCTTAAGATGAAGACTGTGAACACATCCAAAGTTGCTCCTCTCTGAGGACCTACTTTTAAAATTTGTAGTTAGCATTTCCTCATTGAGCATAAATAAACACGGCTGTATAGAAATCAACATAGGGTCACATACAAGCTCTATCAGATTTCTTGTAAAGTCTGGCTTATAGATTTACTCAATGCAAAGTCTTGCATCTTGATGAAATTTAGAATTGAGAGACTGGATTACAACTCAGAAAAATATTCTAATAAAAAAGCGTCTTGCCAGTTAATTTCAGATTTGACAAGTGTGAACTTGTCTAGAATTTCCCTGATTCCTGTCTATTTTTATTAACTCTTGATATGATATTGCCTGAGCCAGGATTTTAGAGAAAAAAGCATAGATGAAAGTATAAAATGATCTTTTCTGAAGGTTCCCAACTGTCCAATCTTCTCTGATATAAAGACTTCAGGAGTCGAGGGTCAAGATCAATTTTGTAAATTCACAACCTATATGATATGATTTATAGGAGACCAAAGCCCTCCCTCTTCCCAGGACCAAAGCTTTTTCCCCGACAATATTACCAAACTACTCCATTGGACATATCTTGTGGTCCAAGCATTACACCCAGGGAGTTCTTATATGCAAATAGTCACTTGGGAGACATGAGGGATTGTGGAAAAATTCTTTAAAAATTTTTGGAAGGAGAAGTAGAGAGAAATCTAAAATTTGGGAAGCAGTCAGGAAGCAGTGTGAGGTCAAAAGGGGACTTGGTCAGGGTTTAGGTGAAAGTGGAATGCAAAAATTGGTTAGAGATGTTGAAAACACACTCTATTCCAAATTTTGCTAAAGGTCCCTTCTTACTTGGGTTGTTAATTAGAACCAGCAAGGGAAGGATACCGCTGGGTCTCCTAGGTCTAAATTAACATTAAGGCAGTTCTAGTGTTCTGCCTAAGGGCATACCAATCTTGGAGATTCCCTATGGAATTGTTTCTCCAGTTCTTTCTGGGCAGGACTGAGCTGGGATACAGACGACTCCATACCAGATAACAGGCTTTTGTTGCCTCATTTAGTGGTGTCTTGTTTAGAGGCCGCCTGGTGACAAAGGCTCTCCTTGATCAAACTTCAGTCAGGTTCTGAGCCCTCGTTTCAACTTGGCCCGACCTCGCCTCTGTCCTGCCTTTGGCCTGTCCAGCACAGTCTTTGCAAAGAGTCTCCTAAGTCTTCCCCACCCTTCTCATTGGATCAAGTTCTTCTTCTATGGCAGTGATCCCAAACGTTTTTGGCACCAGGGACCGGCTTCATGGAAGACAATTTTTCCACGGACGGGGTGGGGGTGGGGGTGGGGGTTGGGGGGATGGGACTGTTCAGGCAGTAACACAAGCGATGGGGAGTGGCAGATGAAGCTTCAATCCCTCACCCACTCTCACATCCTGCTGTGCAGCCCGGTTCCTAACAGGCCAGGACCGGCACAGGTCCGCGGCCTGGGGTGTTGGGGACCTCTGTGCTATGGGATCTCCCTCATTAGATGTCTGTGTCCTTCACCTGTCAGGACAAGGTCAGAATCCTGTGAGGTCAGTTTAACAGGGACCCTCCCCCCAACACTTGACATCTCTTCTTAGTAATTTTCCATCCACTGATCCCCTCACCCTTCTTCTTGGCTATAAACACCCATCTGTCTTTGTTGAATTCAGAGTTGAACTCAGTTTCTCTCCTCTAATGCAGTACTCTTATCACAATAGTTTTGGACAAAGTTTTCCTTACTTACTGCTTTAACAAGAGTCTGTGATTTTTCTTTGACACTTGAATCAGGTATCCCAGCAAACAAACAGAAACCAACATGAAAGGTAAATTACAGAGTGAATTTTAGGGCCACAACCCAGGATGGACAGACTACCCTCCCTTCTCTATCACACTCTGTGCCCTCTGCTGTCCCTTGAAAATAACACCATTTCCTTGGGATCTATCCTTTGGAGGTTGCTCATCTATGCCGCAATTTTATACTACACTATTTTATTTTAATAGTCAGTCTAAAGTGACTGTTAAAACACAGTAGCACATTAAGATTATTGCTACACTGCTACAGGAAAAACAAAGAAAAAGAAAAGGGATAAAGAGAAACATCTCTGGCAGCTGGCACAAAAGTGGGTCAACCCAGTAACAGAAGCCATGACCTGGCACAAGTGAAATAATCTCTGCTTAAATTAAGGGCTAACAGGTAAAGAGTGGTCTTCTAAAGCATACACATCAAGAAACAGATGGTTCTGGTCCCACCAGAAAAATTTCGCCTAGATACTCACACTTAGAACTGAAATACCAAGGAATGTTTAGGGGGAAGCAATACATGAGAGAAAGATAAAAATAAAGCAAACTGATAACAAAATTCTCCCCTGCTCATTCTATTATTAGATCTGATTTCAGGAAAACCCCTCAATATTCAGCTTTGGTTCCTGTAGTCCTTCATTCCAGTTTGAATCCGTGCCCTGAAAGCGATGCCTGCTGTTAGGAACAAACCACTCATCTACACAGAAACGCCAACCCCTTTCACAAATCTCTAAGTTTTGATACCTTAGGATAACTAGGCCTTCTCTAGTCTACACCACAACCCCCGCTGGAACAGCACATACAAAGAAAGGAACTAGGGCAGGAGAGAACAGGTCTGTTCATGGCATTGAACAGGCAGGAGCCCAGAGAGTCAGCAAGTCCCAGAGATAAGATTGCAGCCTGCTTCCTCCTGCACTTGCTTCTCTGAATCCTTACAGGCCTCTTTAAGCCACGTTAAGGCTTTAGGTATTCCTCCTAATACAGTGAGAAGGTATTGAAGATTTTAAGTAGTGACAATGGCTTCATTCCATATGTCTTTAAAAGTCTGGAGTGAAGGACTGGACTTCAGAAGAGGAGAGAGGAGTTTAGGAAAACAATAATAGTGACTGTCTCGTACTTAACAACATTTCAGGCATTTTTCTGAGAGCTTTTCACATATTATTTTCTTCAGTCATTGTCAAGCTATGTGATCAGAACTATGACGCTTCTCTACATAGGGCAACTGAGAGGTACTGAGTTCTATTTAATATTTCAGGTCTAATTATGAGTGAAGACAGAGAGTAGCAACAAAGATAATTAAGCTTCACTGAGCATACTTCTGGTTGGATGTTATGACTCATGTAATTGGACATAAACTCTCTGAGTTAAGTACTAGTGCCACTGTGACACAGATGAGGAAACAGTAGTCCTGAGAACTTAAATGACTTCTGGATCACTTACCTCTTAACTGGCAGTGCCAACATTTTTGTCTTCTCTCTGAAACCAGGGTACATGTTTTGGGGGCAATCTTTTATCACCATGAAAACATATGGCTTGGGACTTCCCTGGTGGTCCAGTGGTAAAGAATCCGCCTTCCAATGCAGGGGACTCAGGTTCAATCCCTGGTCAGGGAACTAAGATCCCACATGCGGCGGGGCAACTAATCCATGTGCCACAACTACTGAGCTCGTGGACCTCAGCTAGAGAGTCTGTGTGTCACAACTACAGAGCCCATGCTCTCTGGAGCCCATGCGCCACAACTAGAGAAGAGAAAAACTACGTGCCACAACTAGAGAGAAGCCCATGCACCGCAACGAGGAGCCCACACACTGCAATGAAAGATCCCACATGCCTCAACAAAGATCCTGAGTACCACAACTAAGACCTGATGCAGCCATAAAAAAAAAAATTTAAATAAATAAATAAATATTTAAAAAAAACATGGTTTAAGTAAACAAGGAAAACTATTGACTCATATAACCGTACAGTCTGGGGGTTTTACTGGTTTTAGCTGTGGTTTAAGGGACACTGTCTTTCCTCTTGTTCAATGCTACTTTCACTATCAGAACTTTTGATCTCACCCCCTCCTATATTTTCTGGAAATTTAATCCACAAAATTTCCTTTTGTTATCTTAAACTGTATTGTAACTACTAGTTTTTTTTCCAGAAACTTAAAAATCCATGCAAATATATTTTAACTATGAATGATAAAAAAATAATAAAATAATAGATATTTCACAATTCCATGCTGTCTGCTTGTTTCTGCCTCTATCATGACAAAATTGCCATGTTCAACTTTGAACTTACCTCCGATTTCCCGTGCTTCCAAATGTTTTAACTCTTCTATTTCTAAATTCATTTTATGTCATCATCATCTAACAATCGCCCAACTTGAAAAACATCATTGGCTTTTTCTTCTAGCCAACCTACGTCTTCTGATCATGAAATCTGGCACATTTTACCGTCCAAATATATCTTTATCATATTTCCTACTCTCTTGCTCAGTTTCCACAACCCCCTTTCAAGCCTTAATCATCTCCCTCTGAGGCTATGGGAATATCTTTTGGGTAAGACCTTGTTGTATGGCTAATCCAACAGCCATTTCCAACCTTTTCTACTGTACCCAATGCCTATGACCTGTGTTTTAAAAAAAAGCCAGATATTCACTTTCTCACTTCTACTTGCAGTTATAGGGTGATATCAGGATGAGAGCTGAGCAGTGGTCATCATGGGGGCTTCTGAGAAATATGTTTGTCTCTCTGAATTCTTAGTATTTTTCTTACATAATTGGGAGAACTAATTTGGCGTAATGGATCTTTAAAAATACAACTTTATTAAGGTATATTTTACATACAGTAGAATGTGCCCATTTGAAGGTACCCATTCTAGAAAATTTTATATATGTGGAATCAAGGATATATATTCTTTCGAGTCTGTCTTCACTACCTTAAAAGAATCATATATACTTTGTTGCATTTTTCAGTGGTTTGTTCATCTTTATTACTGAGTAGTGCTCCGTGTATGGATATACTATCATTTGTTTATCCATCCACATGTGGTGGATATTTGAGTTGTTTTCATTTTTTCAAGCTATTATGAATAAACCTTCTATGAACATTCAGGCACAAGTCTTTGTATGGGTATATGTTTTCATTTCTTTTGGATAAATAACTAGAAGATGAATTTCTGGATCATAGGGTAAGTGTATGTTTAACTTTCAAAGAAATGGCTAGTTTTCCAAACACTGGCAGAGATGGTCTTGTAAGTTACTTTAGTTGCTTAGCTCCTATGACTCTTAGTTTGGGGCCCTTAGCTGATACTCTGAAACAACAGGAACATTCATATATTAAAAAAATTTTTTATTTTATTTATTTATTTTTTAATATCTTTATTGGAATATAATTGCTTTACAGTGGTGTGTTAGTTTCTGCTTTATAACAAAGTGAATCAGCTATACATATACATATATCCCCATATCTCCTTCCTCTTGCGTCTCCCTCCCACCCGCCCTATCCCACCCCTCTAGGTGGTCACAAAGCACCAAGCTGATCTCCCTGTGCTATGCGGCTGCTTCCCACTAGCTATCTATTTTACATTTGGTAGTGTATATATGGAACATTCATATTTAACTAACATATAAGATACTCAATTTAACATTCTTCCCTTAACTACCAGACTGAAATATTTGAGAGGGCAGGAACCATGTCTCATTTATTCTTCTTTCCTCCAGGTATAGTATTTGGCCATATGTTAGTACTCAAAAAAAAAAAAAAAAAAAGACCAATCTAATGAAAATTTAGTACCTTTAAAAGCACTGCCTATATACTAAAATGTAATTATTCTAGTTATTTCTTCAGTTGTCTAAAATTTAATCATTGAAACTTGAAGTAGCAAAATCCATAAACCCAAATAAAAAATGGTAACACTATATATTCACCATTTCCTCTGTGGTTAGTTGTAAGAAATCATTTCCTAAATAGAATAAAATAATAAGGCAAAAAGGAAAAAGAAGAACAGTCAACAAAAGTACTTTTTTTTCTTTCTATCTTCTGGCCCTCTGAGGCTGCACCTCGAGTCTCAACGTGTATTAGGATTGGTGAGAAGCCATTTTCCTCCCAGGCTATAATTTCAGAAAGCCTTGTGTAGGAAGGAATAACCTTTCAGCTACTTCAAGAGCACCCCCTCCCTCATACCCTGTGATGTCAGGGCTTACTGGGACTATGGCAGGGCTCTCAGTTAGAAAGATGACTTCCAAATGGTGTCTCATCAGGTCACCTCAGGCTTATGTGGGTGACCTCTGTGGCCAGAGGGAGAATTGTGGCCACACAAGAATCAAAAGTTAAGAGTCATAAGTCTGGACATGAACAGAAAAATGAAAATGAGAATTCCACCACTTTTTAGAGAACATTTTCTGAATAGCAAGGAGAGGCAGCTCTGAATATACCTGGAGTGGTCCACCTGGTCCCACACCAGTGGCAGCTGGTTTGTCTGGGCTTTGTTTCTGAAGTCTTGCCCTCCAGCTCTCTGATCCAGAGGGCGCTTAAGCTTCTCAAACATCAAAGGCATCCTTGGGAATATGTCTTAATTTTTCCCCTCAGCCTACCTTCCCTCAATCTTTCTTCCTTGATTATTTCCCATCCACCAATCTAATGCATCCCTTGAGCTTTAGAATGGAGGAAAGAAAGGTAGCTAATGGGGAGACGGGAAATCTTACCACAGTTTGATCTGTCCAAATAAGCCATCCATTATCTTGTTTTGACAGTTCTAGTCAAATGCAGCTAGTGTTCTATTTCATGTAACCTTGACAGATAAAAAAGCAAGGGATGTTTTTAATCTTACAAATGTGGAATGGAGGATCCTGACCAGTGATATACCTGCCTAAAGTCCCTTAGGAGAAACACTGGAAGGTTATATTACTCTACTTGGATTTCTGATTTCCACATGTATGGCCAATTTAACATATGTCCATACAAAGACATGTACAAAAAATATTTCATTCAGAAAATTGAGTAAGGACAGTTGGCTGATAAATTAATTTTCAAAATCTTAATTTTTACCTTGCACCATACTCTACATTCTAGAAGTATGAAAGGACTAGGGGTCAAAAATGAAACTGTTTTAAAAGGAATAAAATACATTTATGTATCTAACCTCAGGATGGGGAGGGGGAAGTAAAATTAAAAGCAATAGAAATAAGCACAAAAAAGCAGATATAATGTATATGTATGGCTGATTCACTTTGCTGTACAGCAGAAATTAACAGAACATTGTTAATCAACTATACTCCAATAAAAAATTAATTAAAAAAACAGATTAAATAAGATAAACAACTGTAAAACTTCTCTTCATGAAAAACTGTAAGGAATTCTAGGAAGCTATTAAGAAAGAATGTAGTAAATGTAAATGTACTAAATGACAGAGTATCCTATTTAATTTTAAAAAACAATGTACATATAGTATGATTGTACTTTAAAAATTACATACATGCCTAAGTGTGTGTGTTATCGATGATATATGCCACTTACAGCCTGGACTTTTGTATATTAATGCAAACACAGTAGTTGTAACTTTTTCTAATTTAATTATTTATATGTAAGATTCTAGAATAAATTTAAATTGATAAAATGATTCTGATTGATTTAACAGACCTCGATTTTTGGCAAATTTATCTTAAGATTTTCATTATTATAATAAAGACCTTCAGAACATTCTCTTCACACCTATCCTAAGTATTTTCATAGAATAAATTTCTAGAAGTGAAATTGTTTGTCAGAAACTTATGCAGATTATAAAAAGCTTCCATGTACTCCCCAAAACAATTTTCACCAACATTAAACCAAATTATACTCCCAACACAGGCACGGCTATAATTCTCCAAGACACACCCCAGCTATCAGTACATCAATACAGGCTATTTTCTCATTTTATTATAAATTTGAATTTGTCTTTATGAAGACAAATGTGTCTACTGATATACTTCACCCACTTTAGCTTAGTGTTTTAAATTTCTTTCTTTCTGATGTGTGTATATGTTAAGAATTGTATTTGGCTTCTTTTATTTTTATTTTTTTAGCATTACCAACACACACTTGATACTTTTTTAAATTTGGGGTGAAATTATACTTACAACATCTACAAGAATTCTTTCAAAAGTAGACATTATAGAGATATTAAGAAAGATTGGTTGAAAATGAATAACACAACATTCTGTAATAAGAACTAGGAATAATTTACTCAAAAATTTGTGTAAACATAACTATAGGAAATAACTTATAAAGGATAAATAGTGGGGTCCTAGTATGAACTTCTAGTTTAAGCTCCTTTAAGGACCAGAGAAACACCTTTAACAGTTATAACTTGGCTTCTTTTGAAAGACTATTTATCATACAGCGCCTTTAGTAATGAGAGGTTTTATTTTAATCACCTAAAAAGAAGTCCACATCTAGGGTCCTTCTGTCTTTCCACTCATTCATCCTTAACTCACAGCTTTTAGCCTCTTGCTTATTTCCTTACTGTCACAAATGGCTGTGCCATCTCCAGCATCATAGATATGCTCCAGGTAAGAGGAAGGGAAAGGACAAAAAGCAAAAAGCTTGTGTCTGCTGGAGTTTGTGCCATTCTCCTGAGGCCCCACCCCCAGTGACTTCCAGTCACTTCCTATTGGTCAGAACTATGTCACATGGCAACTTTTGCCTGAAAAAGAGTCTGGGAAATAAAACTAGATGTACACATTTCCCAGGACCCCCAAAGTAAACAAATAAAGAAAACCAAGTTTCTTATAAGGAAGAACAATTGATATAGGATGGCCATCAGTAATGGCCATAATTTCAAAATGTTTTTGCATACTGAAGATAATTAGCTTTTATCTTTTGTTATAAATGTTATTTATAGTTTTATTAAAATATATTTATTAATAATTAGACTTCTACTTTTTTAACTTTTACTATTGCTATCAAATTTATAAACCTTTTCATTTAGAGATTTATTTTCTTTTCCTCTGCATCCTTCTATCTCTGTGTAGGTATATTAGTATTTTTCACCTCCTTACTTGTTCTCCCCACTTTCAGGGGCGTAGTAGGATTGTACCTCCTGTTACTCCTGAGTGGGGCCTGTGACTAGGTTTGCTTAATAAATTGTGGGTGGAAGTGTGTTTTCAATGTTAATTATATGTCTGTCTATTTTCCCAACTGTATCCTTACTTATGTATTCAGTCATAATCTATCTGGTATGCTAGACTAGATTATGCTGCAGTAACAAATAATCCTCAGATTTTAGTGGTTTAAATCCACAAAAGTTTATTTCCTCCTCATACTAATTGTTTTAGGTGGGTTCATTGGGGTTTCTACTCTGTCAGATTGTTCACTGGCTCTTAGCACTTTCCCGCTGGAAGTGACTCAGATCCCTGCCACTGTCATTTTCTTAGCCAAAGCAGGCAGCATGGTCACACCCAGCTTCTTCAGTAGGTAGGGAAACACAATCCTATCATACCCCAAAGACAGAGTAGGGTTGCCAGAAATTAACAAATAAAACAACAGAATGCCCAGTTAAATATGAATTTCATATAAGTAGATAAATTTTAATATAAATATGCCCCCATGCAATATTTCAGACATATTTATATTTTAAAAAGTTCATAATTTAGCTGTAATTCAAGTTTAACTGGCTGTTCTTGATTTTATCTTGGAACCCGAGCACCATAGGAGCAAAGAATTAAAAATATTTAGAAAAGAGCACTAATGACTGCTATAGGCTCCCTTTCTCCTTATGACTTAGAGAAGAGGTGTTGTGCTTTTTTCTTCTTCACTGATTCAAATTTCTAAATATTCCAATATGTTTTCCATTGCCTCCATCATAGTTTTTAATTTATGAGTCATATTCTTGTAGCAGTTATCACCATGAACATTTTTAACTCTGTTTTTTTCCTTTTTGTGTTCAAATTTCATAGATATAATATCTATGAATACTTATTAGAGACTTTTCTCAAATTTGTCTCATTTTTCTTACAGGACTTTTAAAAAAATTTTATTGAACTATAGTTGATTTACAATGTTGTGTTTATTTCTGCTGTATAGCAAAGTAACTCAGTTATACATATATATCCTTTTACATATTCTTTTCCATTATGGTTTATTATAGGATATTGAATATACTTCCCTGTGCTATACAGTAGGACCTTGTTGTTTATCCATCCTATGTATAATAGTATGCATCTGCTAGTCCCAAACTCCCAACCCATCCCTCCCCCACCCCCTCCCCCTTGGCAACCACAAGTCTGTTCTCTATATCTTCTTACAGTACTTCTTAATGATAGTAATAAATTTGCTTTGATTCATTATCTTAATTAATTATCATTAATTAAAGTATTTATTAATTTAAACAGTTTTTAAATGTCTGACCTTTCCTTCTATTTGTTCATTTTTACTGATAGAGATTTTTTCAGCACTGGGATTAGAGATGGATTCTAGGAGAGGTGATAAATGATGGGGGCCATTTGTTCAATCATTGGCTAAATGTGGAGGTAGAAGGGAAAGTTTATTTTTACTCGACTTTTTGATTTGGTTCAGCAGCCAGAAGGTAGAGGAAAGGATAAGAGAGGTATTTTGGTTTTGTTTGTTTGAATTGTTTTGGTTTGGTCGTAGGAAATTTTTTGCGTCTGTAAAAGACTTTTCCATTGTGTGTTGGCAGCGTTGAGGTAGGTAGGCAGGGCAACCCCTTTCGCCTGCATGCTCTCCTTTCCTGGAGCCTGTCTAGATAGCTCCTGTGGTGCCATATGCAAATGCACAGTGTGTGACACACCAGGTCCCAACTTCCTCCAGCCCTAAGGCACCTGTAATATGTCCCCAGGACCTGGTGCGATTGAAATGTGCCTCACTGTCCTCCCCTTCATGCTCCACCTCACTTCCATGCTTGTTTGCTTCAAATTAGGGAAGACAATAGCTTTTAGATGAGTAATTTTCCAATTGCTTGCTGTTGGCAAGCAGCGAGATGGGGCACAGATTGTATTTTCTTTCAAATTAGTGTCATTTGGATCAGAGGTAGATTGAGGGAATCACCAAGCTCAGAAAAGAGCTGGGGGTCCATCATTGTGGAACAAAAATATTACTGGAAACCTGAAAAAGAAGAAAACTGTATTTACCCATGCTCCTCTGGGGAGACAGTACTGCTTACCAGAAATGTAGTAAACAGTACTAATCTAACTACTCAGAGATAGAAGGATACAGCAGGAAAGACCAACTCTATGTGGTGAGAAGGAATACTTGGCTTCAAGTGGGGTTAAACCCATGAGAAACCTGCTTGTGTAATAAGAGATTATCATTGAAGAGCTTTGGGGAGGGGAAGGCTTTGCGGGGAGGCTCCTATTAATTGCTGAGTGGGAAGCACAAGTTAGGGGACATTAAGACCCTGCATGGGCACTGATTAGCTCCCCCTGCCCCCATCTCAGGCAGTCCTTCATGTCATGTATGAATAAGTGCTTACCAGATACTAGAGAACATGCATTTGAAGCGGCACTAAATTACCAGCCTGTCCATGGTTATCATATGCCCAGGTCTGCCCTTGATCTGTGTTCTATGTTGTAGAAATTCCTCGAAGTTTCTATTCTGTGGCTGAGATCACTTTTCTAGATTCCAGGGCTGATTAAATACCTCTCCTCTTCCATGTTTATATTCACTTGGACTTTTCAGTGGCTATCTAAAGAATTAATCATATGATTTTTCAAGTTGCCACACTATTTGGATCTATCTATTTACAAGCTTGAAAAATCTTGGCTTTCAAAAAAAAAAAAAACCCTGGCTTTCATATATAAACCTTGACATACATTTCCGACCCCAAGATAAATTTGTTTCCCAAGTTGATCAAGCTATGTTGTTAAAGGTGTGATGCTATATCTGAAAACTTTCATGCAGGTTCTCAGCATCCCAGGAAGAAGTTCTAAGCGTGGCTTGACTTTGATGTTCCCAGGTGTTTTATGCTCACTACAAAGGTTAAAATCACCCAAACTTGTTTTTTTTAGAAATGTAAGAATCAGGAAGACAAATCAAAGAACAATTGTAGCCAGACAATAAGTCCCAGCTCCAGTATTTTTTTTTTTTTTTTTTTGCGGTACGCGGGGCTCTCACTGTTGTGGCCTCTCCCATTGCGGAGCACAGGCTCCGGACACACAGCCTCAGCGACCATGGCTCACAGGCCTAGCCGCTCCATGGCATGTGGGATCTTCCCGGACCGGGGCACGAATCTGTGTCCCCTGCATCGGCAGGAGGACTCTCAACCACTGCGCCACCAGGGAAGCCCTCCAGTATTTTATTATATGATAGAAACAGAACACTTGGACAACTTCCTCATCCTCTAGCAGCTCCATTTTCTAATTTTCAAAAGTGTTGTGACCATACATAACTTATAGTATTCTTATGTGAATTAATTAGAATCTGACATGTAATAACTCCCTGTAAGTGAAAACGATCATTCTCATCAGAATTTTCATGTAGTGGTAGATTTCCAAGTTGGTTTTATACCATCAGATGCACCCAAAGTCACCCAGAAAGAATAAATGCTATAAATAGCAACAATAACACAAAACTCCATTGGAATGGATCTGACAATTACATGATTAATACAAATGCTGGAGGTTTTCCATCCTTACAGCATTTAACCAATTTTCAAATCAAACAAACCAAACCATGTTCAAATTTTCCCAGATGTTACAGAAATCTAAGAGCTGCACCGCTTGAATTTTTGTCAGAGCTGCACTGAGAAGAGTTTCCTCTGTGGCTTCATTCCGTCACCCCTCTTTAAATTGCTGTCACTCTTCTGTCATGCTGACCCTATTACCTTTTTCCTCGACATCCTCTCTTCTTCTGGGGAGTGATGCTCTGCCTTGGGTACCAGGGGCCCAGCAGGCTCAGCCTCACCCCTGCTTCCCAGGCAGCCTGCTCCCCGTGATGCTGGATGGTGGCTTCACACTGCCTGCTCCTCTGCTTGAAAGAGGCTGCTGTTTCTTTCACATCTGAGCGCTTGCATAATGGGGGGCACTGATTCAACCCAGTGGGAAGACACAGAGAACAGCCTTGGGGAGAGGTCAATGAGATAGAACACAGGAGCCTTCTGGCTTCATTTAACCTTCTCTCAAAAGCCAGGGGCCAGTGTCTTCCTACTAGAAGCAAGGTGATTGAGGTGATACTTTTAGATCTGATAAGTTTGTCTTTTGAAGGATAATACATCAAATGGTCATGGTTGAAGGTTTCCTAAAACAGGAAAATGTGTGTGTGTGTGTGTGTGTGTGTGTGTGTGTGTGTGTGTGTGTGTGTGTGACAGGGATAATGAAAGAAACACATATTCTAGCCAAGTTAAAAGACAAATATGACTAATAGAGTCTTTAAGAAGTTATTTAACTGCTCTCATCAATATTTCTAGCATTAAAGACCTGAAATTATCAGATTATTAGCACCTCATGGGAATGAGTTATGCCTCAGGAAATTCAATTAATAAGCAAGCCCTCTGGATATACTTAGAATTTAATACAAATATACATACATATATTAGGTGTCAAGTACAAAATAAAATAGGTGCTCAGATCTAATATATTAGGGAAAATGTACACTGCTTTTGGAGAAAAGGAATTAAAACACACATGCACACATGCACACACACACACAGCTCATTTGGGAGCTTTCATTTGACATTAAGTCCTTGATGGATGTGCTTGTTTTCTTTACCATCTCCCCTAACCTGCTCCTTTTCCAGCATTCCTCATCTTGGAGGGAAACCATCCTGGAATGCAACCATTTTACCCAATCATACAACCCAGGAATGTGGGAATTGTTCTAGATCCAAGCTCTCACTTCCTTCTCTATGCAAGAGAAGATGTCACATCCATCATTTTAGTCCCTGAACTGCCCTCAGTTCCTCCCATCCTGCCCTCTTCCTTCTCTCTCACTTTGTCTGGTTCTGTCTCAGCCTTTGCCTGGATGATCAACAGAACCCTAACTGACCACCTTGCTTTCAGTGTTTTCATCCAAACTCAACATCATTTACACATGACATCTAGTCACCTTTCTAAAACAAAATGTGGTCAAGTCTTTTCCCTGCTTTAAGCCCTTAAATAGCATATTAATGACAAATTGAGGTAACAGACTGTCTAGGATGGTAGCATAAGATTTGGCACATAAGGGAGTAGGTATAAAGATTTTCTTTTTAGGATTATTGGTAGTCATGGAGAACTGGAAGCAATCTGAGCCTCCATCCTTGGGAGAAAGGAAACAAACCCAATGGTGGATACAAACCTCCAAGTACTATATAGCAATGAGAAGCAATGGATAATAGGTATGCACGGTAACATGAATGAGTGTAATTAGAGAATTAATGAGTGCAAAAATAAGGAATAAAATGAGATCTATAACACAGTACTACTTACATAATTTAAAAATACAATAGCACAAAACTATCAATACACACTTTGAAAGAACACATACAATCAGAAAGATACACGGTTGCCCCTCTGTATCCAGGGGTTCCACATCCAAGTATTCAACCAGCAATCAAAGGTATTCAGGAAAAAAAAAATTCAGAAAGCTCCAAAAAGCAAAACTTGAATTTGCCATTCACTGACAACTACTTACATAGCATTTACACTGTATTAGCTATTATAGGAAATCTAGAGATGATTTAAAGTATGCAGGAGGATGTGCATAGGTTATATAGAAATACTGTGCCATTTTATATAAGGGACTTGAGCATCCTCAGAATTTAGTATCTGAAGGGGGCTCCTGGAACCTGCAGATACCAAAGGACAACTACACATTTAAAGATTCAGAATCATTGCCAAAGGTACAGAAGGGGAACAGAAGGAGACTAGGTTATGAGGATTATAGAGAAAACATTTTTTAAAAAATACGAAAAAAGAGGACTTACATGGACTCATGATAAATATGTGGCCCAAACTGAGGATAATCATTAACTCAACTCTGAACCCAAGTTTTGAAAAAGGAAGAAAATGGGCCAAATCACATTCCAGCCATCTTAACCCCCCCTCCCCCCCCCCCCACAAAATTACAGTGGATACAATGAAGACACAGTAAAATCAGATGATCACTTGGTGTGATGCTTAATTTTAGGTGTTAGCTTGAGTGGGCTAAGGGATGCCCATATAGCTGGTAAAACATTGTGGGTGTGTCTGTGTTTTTGGAAGACATTAGCGTTTGATTTCATAGACTAAGGAAGATCACCCTCACTGATGCAGGTGGGCATCATCCAATCCACTGAGGGCCTGGATAGAACAAAAAGGCAAAGGAAGGGCAAATTTGCTCTCTGCTTGAGCTGGGACACCATCTTTTCCTGTCCTTGGACATTGGGGCTCCTGGTTCTTGGGCCTGTGGACTCTGACTAGGAGTTCTACCATTGGCTCTCCCAGGTCCTCAGGCCGTTTGGTTTGGACTGGATGTACACCACTTGGTTTCCTGGACCTCCAGCTTGTAGACAGCCAACTGTGGGCCTTCTCATCCTCCATAATTGTGTGAGCCAATCCCTTGTAATGAATCTCCTTCTATATATCTATATATGGTCTATTGGTTCTATCTCTGGAAAACCCTGACTTGTATACTTGGCTGACATGAAATTAATAATAGTAGATTGAGTAGAAGTTCAATATATAGAAAAGTTAACTTTAAGAAAGAAAGAAAACCATTGATTTCCTCTGGTGGCAAAAATATATACTCTCCACTCTTTTTTTTTTTTTTGACATAAAGATTTTTAATCCAGTTTAAACAAAAAAAAAACCTTAAAGCAAACTGCCTTTCAAATATGAGGTTAATTTAGGGTTTTTCTATGATTATAACAAATTAGGTATAATTGAATCTCAGAATTGTTAACTAAAAAAAAACAATGTACAAGTTTTTCTGTTAAAATTTGAAGTCTTGATTGTAACTGTCCTCTTTATCCCTCACATTGAAGTACCCACTGCCGTCCAGGATGTAGCGAATCTCGTCGTCGTCCAAGTGTAAATACTCCTCATAAAACATCTTAATCTTTTCTTTGTAATTTGGTAGTACGTCTTTGCATATGGTTATTATGTCCATCCAGGAGTAGTTTTTCTCTTTTCGGACCTTTTCTAATTCTGGATCATTCTCATATTTGTCAGCATCCAGCTTACAGTAAAGGACCCCGAGCCCGCGCAGCTGCTCCAGGGCGACCGGGCGCCCGGGCTCCCCGCGGTGGGGCCACTGCGGGTCATCGCCCGACTTGTGCGTGTACCAGGCCTGCACCATGGTCGGGCCCAGGGGCACCGCCGCCTCACCCCGGACCTGCTCCGGCCGGTCTGCTCACCACTCTTAAAAGTCAACACCTTCTCACAATATGTGGTGCTTCTCCTTTAGAATCACCTGGGAACGCACTTTTTTTTTTTTTTTTTGGCTGCCTTGGGTCTTCTTTGCTGTGTGCAGTCTTTCTCTAGTTGCGGCGAGCGGGGGCTACTCTTCGTTGCCGTGCATGGGCTTCTAATTGCAGTGGCTTCTCTTGTTGCGGAGCACTGGCTCTAGGCGCACGGGCTTCAGTAGTTGTGGCTGGCGGGCTCTCGAGTGCAGGCTCAGTAGTTGTGGTGCAGGGCTTAGTTGCTCTGTTGCACGTGGGATCTTCCTGGGCCAGGGATCAAACCCGTGTCCCCTGCATTGGCAGGTGGATTCTTAACCACTGTGCCACCAGGGAAGCCCTGGGAATGCACTTTTAAAATATACTTTTTAAAAATAAACTTTTAGCTCTGGACTCTATGGTGGATTGGATTATTGTCTAGAACTATTCACTCACTCCACCCCACACCATCTCCATGAGAGGGACATTCTTCTTCACACTTTGATTTTGAGCTTGGCCATTTTTCTGCCAATGGATGCCAGCAAACATGACACAATCAAAAGATTAAAACTTGCTTACATGATTGGGCATGTTCTCTCACATCTCCACCTGTGTCATGAGTAGAGGTTCCCTTCTGTGGCTGCTGTCCCCTCATCTTAGGCCCCAAGATGAATACACATAAAGCAGTCTGAGCCAAGTGGCAGTAAGAAGCCAAGCCCAGCTGCATCCTTTGCTTGAAATATCCCTATACGATCAAGGGCAGTGCAAATCAGCAAAACCCCACTAATCAGGATGCACATGCTGGTTTTTTTGGGTTTTTTTTTTGCGGTATGCGGGCCTCTCACTGTTGCGGCCTCTCCCGTTGCAGAGCACAGGCTCCGGACGCGCAGGCTCAGCGGCCATGGCTCACAGGCCAGCCGCTCCGCGACATGTGGGATCTTCCTGGACCGGGGCATGAACCTGTGTCCCCTGCATCGGCAGGCGGACTCTCAACCACTGCGCCACCAGGGAAGCCCACACATGCTGCTTTAAATCACTGAATTGATTTGTCACACAGCAGTAGCTAGCTGGTACAGTGAACTGACATTCGTTGGCCTTTAATGAACGTATTTCCTCTGAAATTAATTCAAGTTTCTCACACTTCATAGTATGAGTCCCAAAATTAGATGACTCCCAGAAAGAAAATCAAGAGCATGTACACACATTTAGGAACTGACTCTCAGAATCAACCAATTTCTGACTTAAATAACCTTAGAATCTTCCACAAGGAAAACTTCCATAAGTGCGTATCCCCATTCATTAAAACAAACACAACCCTCTATTACACAATTTTCTCATGGCCTCATCAGGTAGGTTTCCTTTTTGCACATTTAATGTTTTATAATTATTGGTTAATTAGTCATACCATTTCTTTTTTTCCTTTCTGTAATTCAAAAGCCTAACACAGCCCACATCTTAGAGAAGGAATGACTCACCGGCATTGCTCATAGGCTCCTTGAGGCAAATCCCAAAACTGAGAGCACAGAGAACCTCCCTGTGTCCCGCTCCCAAATCTTACAGATATCACAGTGTCATCTGACATACACCAACATACATATGCTGCCAACCAGTAGATTAAATCATATATATTAGAGAAGAGAAAGGGGTTGGGAGATAAAGTCCAGATTCAAGTCATAGTTCCTCCACTTAGGAGTTGCATGACCTTGAACAAATCACTGCCCTGCTCTAAATCTGTTTTATCACCTACACATTGCAAATGTTAAAGGATTCAATGAGATTTCACTGTGGACACCTCTTGGTTTGTCTGCTCCAAACCCTATTTCTTCTGAGAACAGCACTCATTCTCTGTACGGTAACTATCTGATTCTCATGGGAGTGCTGGGTTTTCTTACTCTTCTCATCTCCCTTTTCACCCTAACCATATCAAAGCCCCTCCTCTGGATCTATTAGGTATGTTTTTTTTTTTAAATTAGGAATTGGACATAAGTCAGCCGTGTAGCAGTGTGGCCTAAAAGGAGAGAAAATGAAATTGGAACTCAAAGAAAAGCTAAAATGCGAGGCAGAGTGAAAGACCTGTTGGCTTTCAAGTTCCTAGTTTCAGATGTTTCTGAGCTCAGTTACATCCTTTCCCTGCCTACAGCTTGATTTTAACCCAACTATCTCCCTCCCTTTGCACTTAAGCCATATAAAATTGACTTTCATTCATTGGAATCAAAATAACACAGGTCTCAAACAAGACTTCTTCAAATTTTCTGGATTTTCTACTCCTTAATGTTTTAAAAGATGAACCTAAGACTTGGAGAGCCCTAGATGGTTCTTAGCATACAGAAGCCACTTTGAAAAAAAAACAACCCACAAATATACCTTTATCTGGAAAAACTGCTGTAAAAAATGGGTCTTTGGTCTCTGACTTTGGAATCAGCAGAGTATGAAAACATTTCTAAGTGTAAAGGGTAAGCATTTTCTGGTTTACCTAGCAGCTGTAGTCAATCACTGAAATGCATTATTTTTTCTAGTGCTCTTATGTTGCTTCCTATAATTGGTAAGGTAGGCTGTAGTTAACTCATCTAGTCATAAGAAAGAGAAAAATGTCTCTAAAACAAAGTTCATAGTTTTCGGGGGGTGGGCGGTGGGTACCAGCATGATCAGGGTGAGAGCTCATGCATCTTGCTATGGAAGCTGCCTGTAGAGGAGGGCCCCAGGACTGTTGCCTCAGTGCCCTGGCACTGTCTACAGACTTTAGGTAATAGCTCTAAAAATGTTGGGGAGTGATGCTTTGAAATCTGGGTGCAGTGTTTCATTCTTTTCCAAGTCCTTAACCATTCTTTTCTTTACCAAAGGGCAGATTTTATACGTCTTCTCCTGAGTCACTAGAATATTTCTAGGGCAGACTAACTATGGTTCTGGAAATTGGCTTTTCTAGATACAAATTAGCTAATAAAGAAACTTATCATTCTCCTTAGTCACAACTCACATGACATCCTGGGGATCCATCCTGAAAGCTCAGATGTATCAATGTTTCTTTATGTTGGTTGTAGACAGTACCTGTTTCCAGTCCCACCAGTGAAATAGCTAAAAATCTGCTACAGTAATGACTTGAAGGTTTTATCATGCTGTTCATCGTGTGTACGGTTCACTGCCAACAATGATTATGCCTCACCATTCCTTCCCCAGAATTTCAAAACTCAGCAAAAACATTCATCATCTAGCACTTAATAAGTAGACAGCACCTAATTAGTTTTAGAATCTGGAATGCTTTGGAAGAAAGGTAACTTATTAGTGGAAATTTCTAAATGTCTATTAAGACTTACTCTACTTTTGTGAGTGCTGTAAATCTTTTAGCAGTTTAGTATGTAAAGCCAAGAGATTCGGGGTTACTTACCACAAGACAGTGAGTTAGTAAAACCTGGAGTGAATTCAAGGCCTCTAATTTCAGCGCGTTGCTTTCACTGCAGAACTGCATAGAATCCCTTTTAATGGTGGACAGAGTAACACACAGGACCCCCTAGCATTGTGATGAGATCTGGAGCTTGACATAACTCCTTTTAATCTTGTGTGCCTGTTGCCCTTCTTCTATCATCACAGTGGAAATATTGACAGTCCAAGGCAGAGATGTGTTCAATCCAAAATGAAACACATGCAGAAAAATCAGGACTGAATTAGAAATTATGTTAATAAACATCACTGGCAGAGTACGTTAGCCTAATTAGCAAGTCAAACTCCTACAACATTAAAGTGGGTGCAAATCTGGAAAAGCTTTCAACATTTCCATACAAGTCTGCAAGATTTGGTGTCACAGAAGGCTGAAATGTTCTGAAGGTATTTCCCAGTTATAATGACAGAATAACATATTCAAAGCTCATTTTTCTAGCCAGGTATTTAATTGCTGTTTCATGCACTTTTAGGCATAAAGTTTCCTTGAGTCAAAATGAAATTGCCCATTAGCCAGGAGACTCAGTCCCAAAATACCACTCAAACACAGCACCTCTAATCTGTAAGAGAAGTTCAGAAAGAAGGAAAAAAATCAAGCCCTTTCCTTTCTGTTCTGTCAAATAACATTATTTTTATGATCCTGTTTCTGGAAAACCATTCAATGGGGACCCTACAACTTATGAATTATCCAATTTCTACATACTCAAAAGTCAAAACAAATATGCTCTCTTACAATGTATTTGACTCCAGTTTTTTCATGTATTACGAAACATTTCAGATAAAGAGGAATAAATAGTATAAAGTAGTCACCATGCTAATTTCAGAAGAAAATGCTAATATGTTTATAGCCCTCTGTGTAGTCCTACCCCATCACTTCCCCAACACTCTCTCCCAGGAATAATTAGTATATTGAAATTGACGTTTTATCATTTCATGGCATCTGTTATATGAGATTCATCCATATAGATAAGCACTTTGATAATCTTACTGCAGTACTGCAGTCCACTGCGTGAATACATGATAATTCATGTATCCATTGTCCTCTTTTTTTTTTGCGGTACGCGGGCCTCTCACTGCTGTGGCCTCTCCCGTTGCGGAGCACAGGCTCCGGACCCGCAGGCTCAGTGGCCATGGCTCACGGGCCCAGCCGCTCCGCGGCATGTGGGATCTTCCCGGACTGGGGCACGAACCCGTGTCCCCTGCATTGGCAGGCGGACTCTCAACCACTGCGCCAACAGGGAAGCCCCATTGTCCTCTTGATGTACATCAGAACTATTGCCCTCAGGAGCTATTAAGAACAATGCTGCAAAATGCATAAGTGTACACATCCACTCATGTATGTGAGTAAAAGTTACTTTAGGGTACATGACTTCTAGTGAACTGCTGTGTTGTATGTCACGCATGTCTGCAACTTCATTAGATTATGACACACTTTCCCAAAAGGTACCACTTTAACTTTTTAATAAACTTAGAATCATCAAGCATTTTAATTTTGCCAGTACCCATGAAATGGAACCACTTTGCACATGTTTAATGGCCATTGTTTTCCTCACTTGTGAATAGCCTTTTTGCATCTCTTTTCCCCATTTTTTCTCATTTAAAAAAATTTTTTTGACTTTTAAGCATTATTTATACATTTTGGATACTAAAATATAGTCCAGATTGGAACATGAATGTGGAGAGCTTTCATGGGGAAAGTGCCCCAAAATGTATTTAACTGGATGTCTAATGTGTTTTTATGTAGGGAAAAGCATATTGGATTCTTTTGAGAATATGAATATATATTTGTGATAGAGAAAACTAAGAAGACAATAAATAAAGGCAATTACTAAACTCCAGAAAAAAGAAACTTGAACAGGAAAAGAAATATGAGGTTTAATTTTAAGTAATATTTGCAGAGTAATAATTATGTAAATACCATTATTGTTTAACCAAAAGGGTGGCATAATTTTATTATCAAGTAGAAAGTTTGTATGGATGTAAAACTTAATCTTCATTTTCGATAGTACCAAAGTCAGTTGATAACATATATAATTTAGAAATCAAGGAATAGCAGTTCAACAATGTCATTTAAAATTACGGAGAAAAACCCCTGAATAAATCACTAAACTATTTGAAAGCATTTTCTTCTGAGGGGTGGAGCTGGAAATTGAGAGGACTGAGACAGGGAGCTGCTGTTTTTCACTATATATGTATGTGCGGGAAGGAACATAATTTTCTCTTTACCCTTCTAGGCTCTTGACTGAGACCACCCTATAATAATTCCCCTTATAAATGTAAATGTCTTTTACAAAAGGGCAACTTCTCCTTGGTTCTCAGAGCGTCTCCTGTGTCTTCTGTTACATAAAAATAATTAGCCTAAAATAATTCTATGCCAAAGAGGTATATTTTGGGTCAGTATATTCTGCTCTGCTTCATGTAGTATTAGTAAGCAACCTTTAAAATGCATATATGTACTGCTTTGATAAAGATAAAAATTAAGTTTAAAATACTATGGATAATAATTATAAACACACGCATAAAAAATGACATAGGAAGCCTGTGAACCAAATGTTTAACAGTGTTTGTATTGAGGTAATGAAATTGTAATTGACATTTATTTTCTATTTAATACTTTTCTGAGTTTTCTAAAATTTCTAAAAATATATATATATTCATTTATGAGCAGAAAATTGGTGTCATTCATTTTTAAGATGAAAAAGAGATGAGGATGGAGAACAAGATCATCCTTCAAAGGGTGTGGGCAACCAGCTGGAAAGGATGGGAGGAGACAAACAGAGAACAATTAGGAGACAGTTGTAATTGTGTGTGCTGGGAGCCATGAGGGGCTGGACCAGAGTGTCTAGTCCATGGATATGTGAAAGAGGTCAAGTGAACATGGCCTGGGGAGAGACTGGATGTGGGATAAGGTTGGAGGATAAGTTCTGGGAGACTTAAAATTCCTGGTTTGTGTGAGATGGGGTCCCATTTACTGAGATGGGGAATTTGTTCTGTGGAACAAGCTGAGTTTCCTTTTGGAGGTACCAAGGAGTTACCGGTGTACCTTCATTACACCATAATAACCAGGGCAATCTAACTGCTGTAACTGACAACCCCACTTCTCAGGGGTCTAAGACAACAGTGTTCTTCATTTCAGCAAAATATGGATTGAATGTTCCTGGCTGGTGGACCTCATGCCCTACCATCCTCCAACATTGTCAGGGAAGAGAAAGAGCTTAGAGGACCATGCAGGGCATCACAGGGACCAGAAATGGAAGTGATGTGTGTCAAGTTCACCCATATTCCATTGGCCATATGCCTATCACATGGCCCCACATAAATGCAGAGAAGGCTGGCAACTATGTGGCTGGTAACATACAAAAAAAGAAAGCAACAGTTTGGGTGGCCACATAGTACTATCTCCATGCCAGTCACCCAGGTGGGGAAGCTCAGGAGACAGAAATGAGAGGCTGGATCTTAGAAGTCTAAACCAGAGAAAAGACTAAAAAATTATCATTGTGTAAATGGTAGTTGAATTCAGGATGAGGAGACTTAGGGGAAGTAGAGACCAAGAAAGAAGGAAGATGAATGAAAGCTGAGAGAGTGTGTAAGGGTAGACAGAGGAACAGAATAGAGGCAGAGAGGAAATGGCTAGAGATGGAGTTAAATCAGACAGGAGACCATGTGAGTAAAGAAGGAAGTCAGAAAGGGGAATCACTTAAGGCATTAAAGCTTCTGTTGACCTTGGCAAACAGAAAGACATCAATAAATTTAACACAAGCAATTTCAGTAAAGGTTTGAAGGCAGGAAACAATAATTGGGAGTTGTGGAGGAAATGGGAAATGAGAAGAATGAATAACAATATCTATTTGGATACCTTAAGTGCTTTGAAGGGAAGGAGAGAAGGAGGCAGTGATTGGAGCAGGGGTCCTGGGTGATGGAAAACTCCATGTCTTTATTCAGAAACCATTTTATTTCCTATTTTTATTAGTCAGAAATACCTAATTGCCAAATAAGTTCTGGTTCATGTAACCACACTGGGTTGGTGTAATTCCAGTGAAAAAGAATATACTGCTTTATTCAGACTGAATGTCCCTAGCAAGAGTTTTAAACTATTGATTACAATTTGTCCATTCTCCTTACTATTTATATTAAACTGTGTTAAAGTGGGGCCCCCAGTTTGAAAGTCCACATTTCCCAGTAAATTGCTCAAACCTGTGGCTGTAATGAATTATCCTAATTAAATTCTGTAGGGGGACGATTTACACTTTGCAGGGGACATAAAATAGTCTAGGATTAGAAAAAGGAAATCATGATATTAATGGGGTAGGGGAAGGAAGCTACAAGAAAAGTTACGTTTGCTAACAAAATAATTCATGCTATGTGAAATTATTTATTTAAAAAATTTTATTTTTTAAATGGTTTAGTAATGCCTTAATTCCTATATGAAAATAGAAACAATTATAATCACTATCCAGAGTCCTGGGAAGGTAGGCATGTCCTTTAGGCCTCAAATGCCCACGCAGCTGTCATGTTGTGCTCTCTCCATCAGGTACAATTGTCAGATACAAAGTGATTGTGGAAACTGTATTAAAATCAGGAAGTGGCTTAAGCTGTTCAGAAACATCTGCTTTTTCCCCATTTAGGAGTCATCATTCCATAAGCCTGAAAGCCATCCCTTGGTCAGTCTAAGTTTCTGGAAACCTGGTGCCTTTGTTACTCTGAATTGTGCCCCCCAAGCAATGCCGTGGCAGAAGTCCCTTGTCACAGGCTGGGAAACTCATTTAAAGCTTCTCAGCAGAGTAACCAGAGGAAACAGGGGTAGGGAAATCACATTTTCACATGAGAAATTATGATGGGCTGTGATCTCGGCTGGCCCATGAATTTCCAATGGTTCTCCATTTCCACATGCACTATTTTAGTCTTAATCAGCCAATAGAACGCAGCCATGGGGGTGATACTTCACAAGCACTTTGCCTTATTGAACACTCATAGGAGACTGCCACTCAGCTTTCAGCTCATAAAATTTGCCCCTCAAAGTACAAAAGGAGTACAAGTAAATCTGTCTTTACAGGCCCAGCATTTGAAGCAACTAGAGGGCAGCTTGCAAGCATGAGAGTGTCAGAGACTCAGGGCGAAGCTTGGGTTTTCAATAGATAGTAAATCAGAGCTGGAGCATCTTCTCTGTGGAGCAGGGTGGGGATTGCACTACTGGGCTGGAAGTGAATGGACGCACACAACTATAAGAACTAGAGAAACACCTGGAGGCCAGGGCCTTGCTTCCTTGTAGCTTTCTTGGAAATCAGAACGTAGGACAGTTCCACAGGATGCACAAATTCCAAATACTTGTCCCAGATGAATCCCAACAGGCAAAATGTAGGTGGACTTCGTCCTTAGGTTCCTGAAGCAAAAAGTTTTCCATCAGCCAATTTCTAAGTAAATAAACCTTTGGAAGTACATAAAAGATTAAGCCTCTGCTTTTTTTTTTTTCATTCTGGAGGGTAAAAATGTCAGAAGGGTATAGAGTCAAATCATAAATCCTACCTTATTGAAAATTAATAGTGATTATTTGATCTTAAAAAAAACTTTCTTTGATAATAAAATATGAAACCTAAAAAGAACTACTTTATTTTTTTCTCCAATTAAAAAAATTTTTTTTTCTTGTAGTATAGTAGATTTACGATGTTGTGTTAGTTTCAGGTGTATAGTTATACACACACACACAGAGCTATATATATATATATACACACATTCTTTTTCAGATTCTCTTCCCATATAGGTTATCACAGAATACTGAGTAGAGCATCCTGTGCTATACAGTAGGTCCTTATTAATTATCTATCTTGTATATAGTAGTGTGTATATGTTAATCCCAACCTCCTAATTGATCACTTCCCCCAACATTTCCCCTTTGGTAACCATAAGTTTGATTTCGAGATCTGTGAGACGTTTACTGTTTTGTAAACAAGTTGATTTTTATTATATTCCACATATAAGTGATATCATATGATATTTGTCTTTCTCCATCTGACTTACTTCACTTAGTATGATAATCTCTAGGTCCATCCATGTTGCTACAAATGGCATTATTTGGTACTTTTTATGGCTGAATAGTATTCTATTGTATATATGTACCACATCTTCTATATCCATTCATCTGTTGATGGACATTTAGGTTGCTCCCATGTCTTGGCAATTGTAAATAGTGCTGCAATCAACACTGGGGTGCATGTATTGTTAGAAATTATGGTTTCCTCTGAATATATGCCCAGGAGTGGGATTGCTGGATCATACAGTAGCTCTATTTTTTAAGGAGCCTCCATATGATTCTCCATAAAGGTTTACCAATTTACATTCCCACCAACGGTGTGGGAGGGTTCTCTTTTCTCCACACCCTCTCCAGCATTTATTGTTTGTAAATTTTTAGATGATGGCCATTCTGACTGATGTGAGGTGATACCTCATTGCAGTTTTGATTTGCATTTCTCTAATAATTAGTCATGTGGAGCATCTTTTCATGTGCTTTTTGGCCATCTGTATGTCTTCTTTGGAGGAATGTCTATTTAGATCTTGTGTCCTTTATTTGATTGGTTTGTTTGTGTTTTTGATATTGAGTTCAATGAGCTGTTTGTATATTTTGGAGATAAATCCCTGTCGCTTTATATGCAAATATTTTCTCCCATTTGTTTTGTTTATGGTTTTCTTTGCTTTGCAAAAGCTTTTAAGTTTAATTAGGTCCCATTTGTTTAATTTTGTTTTTGTTTTCATTACTTTAGGAGGTGGATCAAAAAATATATTGCTGCAATTTATGTCAGACAGTGTTTCATCTAAGAGTTTTATAGTATCTGTCCTTACATGTAGGTCTTTAATCCTTTTGAGTTAATTTTTGTGTATGATATTACGGAGTGTTCTAATTTCATTCTTTTACATGTAGCTGTTCAGTATTCACAGCACCACTAATTGAAAAAAACAGCCTTTTCTCCATTGTATATCCTTGCCTCCTTTGCCATAGATTAGTTGACCATAGGTTCATGGGTTTACCTCTGGACTTTCTATCCTGTTCCACTGATCTATACTTCTGTTTTTGTGCCAGTACCATACTGTTTTGATTATGGTAGCTTTGTAGTATAGTCTGAGGTCAGGGAGTCTGATTCCTCCAGCTTCATTTTTTTTTCTTCTCAAGATTACTTTGGCTATTCTGGGTCTTCTGTGTTTCAGTACAAATTGTTTTATTGAAAAATTTTGTGTTCCACTTCTAAATGCCATTGGTAATTTGATAGGGATTGCATTGAATCTTTAGATTGCTTTGGGTAGTATAGTCATTTTGACAATATTGATTTTTCCAATCCAAGAACATGGTATATCTTTCCATCTGTTTATGTCATTTTTGATTTCTTATCAGCATCTTATTGTTTTCTGAGTATAGATCTTTTGCCTCCTTAGGTAGGTTTATTCCTAGGTGTTTTTTTCTTTTTGATGAGATGGTAAATGGGATCGTTTCCTTAATTACTCTTTCTGATCTTTTATTGTTAGTGTATAAGGATGCAAGACATTTCTGTGTATTAATATGGTGTCCTGCAACTTTACCAAATTCATTGATGAACTCTAGTAATTTTCTGGTAGCATCTTTAGGATTTTCTATGTCTAGTATCATGTCAGCTGCAAACAGTAACAATTTTACTTCTTTTCCAATTTGGATTCCATTTGTTTCCTTTTCTTCTCTGATTGCCGTGGCTAGGACTTCCAAAACTATGTTGAATAGTAGTGGTGAGAGTGGACATCCTTGTCTTAAATCTGATGATAGAGGAAATGCTTTCAGTTTTTTACCATTGAGAATGATGTTTACTGTGGGTTCATCATATATGGCCTTTATTATGTTGAGGTAGGTTCCCTCTATGCCCACTTTTTGGAGAGTTTTTATCATAAATGGGTATTGAATTTTGTCAAAAGCTATTTCTGAATCTATTGAGATGATCATAGAGCTTTTATTCTTCAACTTGTTAATGTGGTGTATCATATTGATTGATTTGCATATATTGAAGAATCCTTGCATCCCTGGGTAAATCCCAGTTGATCATCATGTATGATCCTTTAATGTGTTTTTGGATTCAGTTTGCTAGTATTTTTTTGAGGATTTTTGCATCTATATTCATCAGTGATACTGGTCTGTAATTTCCCTTTTTTTGTGGTATCTTTGTCTGGTTTCAGTATCAGGGTGATGGTGGCCTTGTAGAATGAGCTTGGGAGTTTTCCTTCCTCTGCAATTTTTTGGCATAGTTTCAGAAGGTTTGGTGTTGACTCTTCTTAAATGTTTCATAGCATTTGCCTGTGAAGCCATCTGGTCCTGGACTTTTGTTTGATGGAAATTTTAAAATCACAGTTTCAATTTCAGTACTTGTGATTGGTCTGCTTATATTTTCTATTTGTTTTTGGTTCAGTCTTGGGAGATTGTACCTTTCTAAGAATTTGTCCATTTCTTCTAGGTTGTCCATTTTATTGGTGTATAGTTGGTTGTAGTAGTCTCTTATGATCCTTTGTATTTCTGTGGTGTCCATTGTAACTTCTCCTTTTTCATTTCTAATGTTACTGATTTTAGTCCTCTCCCTTTTTTTCTTGATGAGTCTGGCTAAAGGTTTATCAATTTTGTTTATCTTTTCAAAGAACCAGCTTTTAGTTTCATTGATCTTTGCTATTGTTTTCTTCATCTCTATTTCATTTATTACTGTTCTGATCTTTATAATTCCTTTCCTTCTACTACCTTTTTGGGTTTTTTGTTCTCCTTTCTCTAGTTGCTTTAAGTGTAAGGTTAATTTGTTTATTTGAGATTTTTTAGTCATCCATTGATTGTTTAGTAACATACTGTTTAGTCTCCAAGTGATTGGGTTTTTGCATTTTTTTCCCCAGTAAGTTATAATCTCATAGCATTCTGGTCAGAAAAGATGTTTGATATAATTTTAATTTTCTTAAATTTACTGAGGTGGGATTCCATGGTGGCGCTAGTGGTTAAGAATTCCCCTGCCAATGCAGGGGACATGGGTTCGAGCCCTGGTCTGGGAAGAACCCACATGCCGCAAAGCACCTAAGCCCGTGCACCACAACTACTGAGCCTGTGCTCTAGAGCCCACGAGCCACAGCTACTGAGCCTGTGTGCCACAACTACTGAAGCCGTGCACCTAGAGTCCACGCTCTGCAACAAGAGAAGCCACCACAATGAGAAGCCCACACACCACAACGAAGAGTAGCCCCTGCTCGCTGCAACTAGAGAAAGCCCACACGCAGCAACGAGGACCCCATGCAGCCAAAAAGAATAAATAAATTAATTAAAATAAATAAATTTAAAAATATTTACTGAGGCTTAATTTTTGGCACAGTATGTGACCTATCCTGGAGAATGTTCCATGTGTACTTGAGAAGAATGTGTATTCTGCTGCTTTTGAATGGAATGCTCTAAAAATATCAATTAAGTCCATCTGGTCTAATGTATAATTTAGGCCTGTGTTTCCTTACTGATTTTCTGGCTGGATGATCTGTCCATTGGTGTAAGTGGGGTGTTAAAGTCCCCCACTATTATTGTGTTACTGTTGATTTCCCCTTTTATAGCTGTTAACATTTGCCTTATATAGTGAGGCAACATATAGTGCCTTATATGTTTGGTGCATATATTTTTTACGATTGCTATATCTCCTTCTTGGATTGATCCCTTGATCATCACATAGTGTCATCCCTTGTCTCTTGCAACAGTCTTTATTTTAAAGTCTATTTTGGGGACTTCCCCGGTGGTCCACTGGTAAGGAATCCGTCTTCCAATGTAGGGGATGTGGGTTTGATCCCTGGTTGGGGAACTAAGATCTCACATGCTGCGGGGCCACTGAGCCCACGTGCCACAACTACTGAGCCCATGTGCCTCAACTGGAGAACCACGTGCCGCAACCTACAGAGTCCACACACTCTGGAGCCCATGTGCCACAACTAGAAAGAGAAATCCCACATGCCACAACTAGAAAGAAGTCTGCGCTCCACAACTAGAGAGAAGCCTGCACGCCACAACAAAAGATCCCGCATGCCACAATGAAGATCGCGTGTACCGCAACTACGACACAACGCAGCCAAAATATAGAAAAATAAATAAATAAAATAGATATTTTAAAAAAAATCTATTTTGTCTGATATGAGAATTGCTACTCCAGCTTTCTTTTGATTTCCATTTGCATGGAATAACTTTTTCCATCCCCTCCCTTTCAGTCTGTATGTGTCCCTATGTCTGAAATAGGTCTCTTGTAGACAGCATATATATAGGTCTTGTTTTTGTATCCATTCAGCCAGTCTATGTCTTTTGGTTGGAGCATTTAATCCATTTATTATTAAGGTAATTATTGATATGTGTATTCTTTTTTTTTTTTTTTTGCGGTACGCGGGCCTCTCACTGTTGTGGCCTCTCCTGTTGCGGAGCACAGGCTCCGGACGCGCAGGCTCAGTGGCCATGGCTCACGGGCCTAGCCGCTCTGCGGCATGTGGGATCTTCCCGGACCAGGGCACGAACCCGTGTCCCCTGCATCAGCAGGTGGACTCTCAACCACTGCGTCACCAGGGAAGCCTGATATGTATATTCTTATTGCCATTTTCTTAATTGTTTTGAATTTGTTTTTGTAGGTCTTTTTCTTCCCTTCCTCTTTTGTTCTCTTCTCTTATGATTTGATGACTCTACTTAGCATTGTGTTTGGGTTGCTTTTTCTTTTGTGTGTATTTCTATTGTACTTTTTGGCTTGCAGTTCCCATGAGGTTTTGATATAGCAGTCTATACACACATACACACACAAACACACACACACACAAGGTTGTTTTAAGTTGCTTGTCTCTTTCCCACCTAGAGAAGTTCCTTTAGTATTTGTTGTAAAGCTCATTTGGTGGTGCCAGATTCTCTTAGCTTTTGCTTGTCTGTAAAGCTTTTGATTTCTCTGTCAAATCTGAATGGGAGCCTTGCTGGTTAGAGTATTCTTGGTTGTAGGTTTTTCCCTTTCATTACTTTAAATATATCATGCCACTCCCTTCTGGCCTGCAGAGTTTCTGCTGAAAAATCAGCTGATAACCTTATGGGGATTCTCTTGTATGTTATTTATTGCTTTTCCCTTGTTGCTTTTAGTATTTTTTCTTTGTCTTTAATTTTTTATCAGTTTGATTACTATGTGTCTCTGAGTGTTCCTCCTTGGGTTTATCTTGTGTGGGACTTTCTGTGCTTCCTGGACTTGAGTGTTTCCTTCCACAAAACTTAGGAAAATTTTCGGCTATAATCTCTTCAAATATTTTCTCAGGCCCTTTCTCTTTCTTTTCTCCTTCTGGGACCCCTATAATGCAAATATTGGTGTATTTAATGATGTCCCAGAGATCTCTGAGACTGTCTTCATTTCTTTGCATTCTTTTTTCTCTATTCTGTTCTGTGGCAGTGATTTCCTTCACTCTGTCTTCCAGCTCACTTATTCATTCTTCTGCCTCAGTTATTCTGCTATTGATTTTTTGAGTGTCTTTTTCATTTCAGTTATTGTATTGTCCCTCTCTGGTTGTTTGTTCTCTAAATATTCTAGCTCCTTGTTAAACATTTCTTATATTTTCTCAGTCTGTGCCTCCATTCTTTTTCTGAGATTTTGAATCATCTTTACTTTTATTACTCTGAATTCTTTTCTGGGTAGATTGCCTAACTCCTCTTCATTTAGTTGTTCTCATCTTGTTCCTTCATTTGCAGCATATTACTCTGTCATCTCATTTGTCTAAATTTCTGTGTTTGTGGTCTCCTTTCCTCAGGCTGCAGGACTGTAGTCCCTCTTGCTTCTGGTGTCTGCCCCCTGGTGTGTGAGGTTGGTCCAGGGGCTTGTGTAAGGCTTCCTGGTGGAATGGACTGGTTCCTGCCCTCTGGTAGGTGGCATTGGGTCTGGTGGACAAGGCCATGTCAAAGGGTGTGTTTTGATGTGGCTATGAGCTCAGTATGACTTTAGGCAGCCTGTCTGCTGATGGGTGAGGCTGTGTTCCTCTCTGGCTCTTTGTTTGGCCTGAGGTATTCTAGCTCTGGAGCCTGTAAGCTGTTAGTTGGGGCCAGGTCTTGGTGCCCAAATGGGGACCTCCAGAAGGGGTCACGCTGATCAATATTCCCTAGGGCCTCTGCTACCAGTTTCTTTGCCCCCACAGTGAGCTACAGCTGACCCCTCACCTCCCCACAAGAACCTCCAAGACCCCTAGGTTGGTCTAGCCCAGATTTCTATAGAGGTACTGCTATGTTTTGGGTTACAGTGCATATGAGAACTTAGGTGCACCCTCCAAGAGTAAAGTCTCTGTTTCCCTCATCCTGTGGAGCTCCTGCCCTCAAGCCCCACTGACCTTCAAAGCTAGATGCTCTGGGGGTTCTTCCTTCCGATGCCAGACCCTCAGACTATCTTGGAGGGCTATTCTATGTGGGAATTTCCCTGTGTAGCCTGCATGGGCTTAATTTTCGTTTTTTATTGGTGCATGGGCTGTTTATAGACTGCCACCTCTTTCCTCAGTGTATGGTGGCCATTATCGCCTTGATAGGGGGTTTAACTGGTGTTGTGATGACCAGAGCCTGCCCTGGGTATTGAACGGGGGGCCCCCCTTTGCTCTATGGTTGTCACTGCCCTGTCAGGTATAGGGTCTGCTCCCTAGTTGTTGGAGTAGAGGCCCCCAGATCTGTTTCTTAGCTGTGTTTCTGATCTGTGGTGTGATGTAGACAGGATTGGAGCATTCCCACTGGGAGAGAAGCCACTGAGTATTCCTCCTCTGGAGCTGTTCACCTGGTAATGTGCTCAGTTGTGTCCCCTTTTACCCATTGTGCAGGCTCCCAAAGTGCACTGTTGTTGGAACTGCTCTCAGTCCTGCCTCAACTGTGGGTATACTGGCAGTTGGCCCTGGTGTCTCTCAGGCATTGTTTTCACCAGGTCACAGCACAGATCCTCTGAAGTCAGGTTCCAGGACTGCAGTAGTCACGCACCTGGACCCGCTGTGGGAGTTATGGAGGCAGCTCAGATTCTGGCCCAGCCCAGTCCCTGTGTGTACATGCCCACAAAGCCCACAGCTGCTGGAGCCAGACTCACTCCAGCTGTGGGGGCACTCATCCATTCAGATATTCCACAGACACTGAGTTTACAAAGCCAGCAGCGGGGAGTGTAAATCCGTGGTTCCCGCAGCCATGAGGAGAGATTTCAGCTCTTCTTCCTTAGTCCACGGTCCCTGGGGCTCAACTGTGGTTTCAGCCCCTTTTCCATGTGTGGGCCACTCACAGGCGTTTGCTCCTGAAGCTGCCCTGGAGCACACACACCAGCCCAAGTGGGAGGAGTGGAGGCAGTGGTGGGCGGGGTGCAGGAGCTTGCTCAGGTGGGAGCCCTCCTAGTGCCTGCGGATGCAGGAGCCAGAGTGTGAGGAGAGAGGCTGCGATGGCGGGCCCACCCCTCATGCGTCACTCAGCAATGGCACTTTGCTTCTATGGTGGCCCAGGCTTGTTCTACAAACATTCCCGGTGTGGAGCTCCTCACTCCCATCCCCTCAGGCTGATTGCTCATAGCCAACAGCAGTCCCTTCCCCAGATCTGCTCTTCAAACCCCACATTCCAGCACCCAGCCCCCGTCTGCACCAGCAGACACACATCTCAGGCTGGGGCGTGCAGGGCTGTGGCTCGGACCAGCTGTGTAGGTCTCACTCTGTCCGGCCTGCCACAGACCCGTTGCTGTGCTCTCCTCTGAGCCCCTGAAACTCCCCTTCCGTCCCACCGGTGACGGGGCTTCCCAGAGTGCGAGAACCTCTCATCTCCTTCAGCTCCCCACGAGGGGTGCACATCCCATTCCACTTCCTTTTTTCTTTTTCTTCTTTTTTTTCTTTCTTTCATCTACCCAGTTGCAAGGGGATTTTTCTTGTCCTTTAACTTGTCCAAGATCCTCTGCTAGAGTTCAGCAGGTGCTCTGTGAGAATTGTTCCACTTGTAGATGTATTCTTGATGGATTTGTGGAGAGAGGTGAACTCCACATCCTCCTACTCCTCCACCATCTTGATTTAAAAAGAGCTACTTTATAGATGATTGTGTTTGTGTGCCCAGAAGCACAGGCACGGTTGCTAACTCATAGTCTATGGCTCCCTCTGGTGGAAAGAAATCAATATCATGATCCCTAATTCTTAAAATCAAGTGTGTTCTCATGAAAGTTTAGATTCAGGTCACATGCCTGCCCCATGATTTGAAACACTGCCAGGAGGTAGAAAGCAAACAGTTTTTGGTTCCTTTCTTTTTTTCTCCAATGGCCAGAAAGTCCCTTACTTTTTTTTTTCAAATTGGGGTATAGTTGTTTTAGAATGTTGTGTTAGTTTCTACTGTACAGTGAAGTGGATTTCCCTGTGCTATACAGCGGGTTCTCATTAGTTATCTATTTTATATATATTAGTGTATATATGTAGAAAGTCCCTTACTTTTGAATACACTTTTCTTTTTCTATGTTGATTTGTGTAGAATTCAAGACAGATTGATTGTTCTGTCATAGAAAGATTGTTGAGATACTCCCCCCTTTTTTATTCCATTGAAAAGAATTCCCATAATCTCAAATATCATAGTTTGAAAAGTGATTTTTGGTAATTTAGCCTTATGATTTGTTTTGGTACATTAACCAACTATCTAAAATCACTACCAATAAAAGAAATGTTTAATTAAATGGAACCTTAGGAAATGATGGTGTACAAGGAAACAAAAAGAACAGTGACAACAAAAGCATGACCATGAGTGTTTGCAGCCTTGATTTGCAATGTGTTTTCCCATGTTCACAATAATTGTAGGTTTGGGGTCCATCAATAAATAATACTTTCTTTTTCTTTCTCCCTTTCCTTCCTTCTCCCTTTCCTTCCTTCCTTCCTTCCTTCCTTCTTTCTTTCTTTCCTTCCTTCTTTCTTTCTTTCTTTCTTTGTCTTTCTCTCTTACTCTCTTTCTAACTTTTATTTTCAGGAGCAAAGACATGCTTTAGAAAAACAGAATACTCATTTATTCACCCCAAACCAGCCATTTTTGTGTACAGAATGACACCTCTGAAACACTATTAAAGAAAACATACTCCATTATACTGCCTAGCTTAAGAGAAAATTGTCTACTTTCTAAAATCTTTCAATCTGATCAGAAAGGATTCAACAGAATATGACATCCTGAATGACCTCAGAAATGCAAAGTATGTCTTTGAGAGTTTATGAGAATAAGGAAGTTTGACCAAACACACTTGGAAATATTTGAAGTCAATAATACAAAAAACGGTCACCTCCTAAAACAAAAGTGTTAATAAGAAAATGTTGACAGAAAAATTCAAAGTTGTCTTAAAGGTCTGGACAAATAACTTGAGATTCAGAGAAGTTAAAGATCTTGGGGAAGGTCTCTCCACGGAGAGCCCACTGTGGGATACGGCACCCAGGGGTGATACTGATCTTTGAGTACTCCTCACTTTGCCAGTATTCCTCTCAGTAAGACACCAGGCTAACCATATTTGAATAGGCAGGTGCATAAGCCTCTCTCTGCAAGGGTGAATATATATCTCGGCAGACATGCGCTCCATCTCCATTGTTTATTTCCTGGTGTGTCTGCGTGAAAAGACAATCATACTTCTAACTAATATGAGTGTTTGAGATCGTATAACACAATGCAGAGAAGGCTGAGGACACTGGCTTACTCACTCAACAAGCTATAGTTTTACCTTGCTTACAAGCCCACCATGCCAGGCTGCCCTCATGCCAACCACAGGTCACAGAAGGAGGTCTTATGCCACTAAACTTTCCAGTTTTACAACTGATTCCACTTTTACGCATTCTTTTCTTACCCAAGAACACTTCAGTTATAACACCAGCCCCCATTTTCTCCAGAAACAAAATAGTCTGACAATATGGTCATGAAAATCCAGTCTCCATGATGGATGATCAGTGTCATTTCATTCAATAAATGAGCCCTCTGGTTTCATATCAATTTATTCATTCATTCTCACATTCAAAAATTATTTATTGGGAAACTCCTTGTTTCCTTTAGGATAATGCTGCCTGAATACAAATTGTTCTACTTTACCTCCAAAATCCACATAGATCATCTAGGAAGGAAAAAAAAAGCAAAATTATAATGCATCCCTACAGTATCATATAACTTCATAAGGAGATTAAAAGAAATTACAACTTTCAATTTACATATAAGTACTTCAGGAGCAGTTATTACAAAGAAAAGAGGAGGATGCAGTGGGAAAGCAATGGTTTTAGAACAAGGTAACATCCTCCTCTCCTTGTCTCTCTCTCTCTCTCTCTCTCTCTCTCAGATCACTCTGAGAAAGCCAGCTGCCATGCTGTGAAGATACTCAAGCAGCTCTGTAAAGAGGTGAGGCCTCCAGTCAATACCAGGAGAGGAACAGAAGCCTCCTGCCAATGGCCACAATAATGAGCTGCAATCAAGGCTTCAGGCCACTGCAGCCCTATCTGACACCACTGCCACCTTGTGAAAGGCCCTGCACAAGAATAACCCAAGTAAGCCACTCTTGAATGCCTGACACACTGGAACAGTAATATAATACATGTTTGTTGTTTTAAGCCATTAAGTTTTGAGCAATTTGTTATATAGAAATAAGCAACAAATATATGGTAGATCAATTGGAAAGGATTTAAGAGTGCATGTAATCAAAAGTATCAGTCTTGAGAAGTACTGCTTCTGGAAGGCAGAGCTGTGACAGGGAAAGCTTGATGGTGAAGGGAAACAAGGAAACACGTTTATAAATTTTCTTACAGAAACAAAGGAGAAGTACAGAATTTACTCTTTGGTTTACAAAACTTAAATAATGTGCTTTGGCTCCCACATGTTACCTATTAGCAATCAAGACATTTATTCAGGGGCTTCCCTGGTGGCGCAGTGGTTGAGAGTCCACCTGCCGATGCAGGGGACACGGGTTCGTGCCCCAGTCCGGGAAGATCCCACATGCCGCGGAGCGGCTAGGCCCGTGTGCCATGGCCGCTGAGCCTGCGCATCCGGAGCCTGTGCTCCACAACGGGAGAGGCCACAACAGTGAGAGGCCCGCATACCGTAAAAAAAAAAAAAAGACATTTATTCAAATTTTCCCTTCTTTCTTCTTTTAGTTTGTTTTTTCTATGTCATTATGACAAATAATGTTTATGCACTATTCTTTCATCCTGTCCCCAACCCTTTCTTTATTCTTTATAAATATTTTTTTAAGAGGGAATGGGGGAGGGGCAAGATAGAGCTGGGGGATTAAGAGGTACAAACTACTATGTATAAAATAAATTAGCTACAAGGATATATTGTACAGCACAGAGAATATAGCCAATATTTTATAATAACTATAAACAGAGTATAATCTTTCCAGATTGTGAACCACTGTGTTGTACATCTGAAACTTATATAATATCATAAATCAACCATATCTCAATAAAAATATTGTGGTAAAATACAGATAAGATTTACCCTCTTAACTATTTTAAGAATATAGTTCAGTGTTATTAAATACATTCATAGCATTGTGCAGCCATCATGTCACCATAATTCTTTTCATCATATAAAGCTAACCCCCCACCCCAGCCTGTCCCAGCCCTGGAAACCACCATTCCACTTTCTGTCTCTATGATTTTGGCTACTCATATAAGTGCCTCATATAAGTCGAATCATACAGTATTTGTCTTTCTGTGTCTGGCTTATTTCACTCCACATGAGTTTCTTTTATGTTACAGCAGAATTTCCTAACTCTTTGAGACTAAAAAACATTCCATTGTATTTTGGTTATCCATTTTTTCCATTCTGTGGGTTGCCTTTTTATTCTTTTATTTCTAGTGTCTTTTGATGCACATATTTTAAAATATTTCATGAAATCCAATTTCTCTATTTTTGTTGTTGCTTTCTGATGGCAAAAGAGAGTAACAAAATCATGATAAATCATTTTTTAAGCAAACAATTATAGATGATCTAACCCATTACTTAAAAAAGGAAAACATGCTAAAGTCTATACATCAGCCCAAATAACAGGTTAAATGGAACACTCACCAACCAGAGAAATATGTGATTTGCTTTGAGAGGAGGGTGATGATGTGTGCTGCAAACAAGTTGAATAAGTTTAAATAGTTCATTAAAAGGAATCTTGCTGCCGAATGTATCAGCTTCCTCTTGTATCCCTTCCACGCCCACTCTCAGCCTCTCTCTGATTCCAGCTGTGGCCTTTACCCCAGTTCCATATGAAATTCAACTAACCTTAGCTCTGCCGCTAGCTCAGCCCAAGTATGTAAACACATATTTCACTTTCTGCCCCAGGATTTCTCTGTTTCGCATGTCTGAAAGGAGGTAACATGCCCTAGGGCCAACTTCAACCCCTGGCATACAGGAGCTGAGAAATGCTTCTCCTTGTAGGTCATCTGGAGGGCATTTATGAAAGTTGTCTTAGGGGCTCCTCAGAATGTCTGGTTGGATGGAGTTGGCATGCTGGTTATCAACTCAACTGCACACTTTTTCTTTCCTTCCTTTTGTACTTTTCCCGGTCCATAGCTCCTGCTTCCTGGAATCAACTCCAAATAAACTACCTGCGCGAAAGGCTTTTCTACAGATTCTGTTTTAGGGGTGGGGGGCAGGCAACCTAGACTAGAACAGTCATCTATCAGAAAGTCCCATCCCTCCTTTTAAATGGTGGAGAAGAGTTTCCTTTGCTTTGCTCTGGTAGTATCTCTGCTGAAAACCCCTAGGGTTTTTTTTTTTTCTTAATTCTTTTTTTTTTTAAGATTATTATTAGTTTCTTTATTGAATAAGGTAAAAGCAATGGAAAATTCATTGTTTACTTAAAATTTTTATTTTATATTAGAGTATAGTTGATTAACAATGTTGTATTAGTTTCAGGTGTACAGTAGAGTGATTCAGTTATATATATACATGTATCTATTCTCTTTCAAATTCTTTTCCCATTTAGGATATTACAGAGTATTGAGGAGAGTTCCCTGTGCTATACAGTAGGTCCTTGTTGGTCATCTATTTTAAATATAGCAGTGTGTATAGTCTGTCCCTCCCCCCAAATCTTCTCCCCTGGTAACCATTTTGTTCTCTTAAGTCTGTGAGTCTGTTTCTATTTTGTAATTAAGTTCATTTCTATTTTTTCTTTAAAGATTTTGCATGTAAGTGATATCATATGATATTGTCTTTCTCTGTCTGATTTACTTCACTTAGTAAGATAATCTCCAGGTCCATCCATATTGCTGCAAATGACATTATTTCATTCTATTTAATGGCTGAATAATATTCCATTGTATAACATGTACCACATCTTTTTATCCATTCATCTGTCAATGGACATTTAGGTTGCTTCTGTATCTTGGCTATTGTAAACAGCATTGCAATGAACATTGGGGTGCATGTATCCTTTTAAACCATGATTTTCTCTGGATATATGCCCAGGAGTGGGATTGTTGGATCATATGGTAGCTCTATTTTTAGTTTCTTAAGGAACCTCTGTAGTGGCTGCACCAATTTACATTCCCACCAACAGTGTAGGATGGTTCCCTTTTCTCCACACCCTCTCCAGCATTTATTATTTGTAGTCTTTTTGATGATGGCCATTCTGACTGGTGTGAGGTGGTATCTCATTGTAGTTTTGATTTGCATTTCTCTAATGATTAGAGGTGTTGAGCATCTTTTCATGTGCTTTTTGGCCATCTGTATGTCTTTTTTGAAGAAATGTCTATTTAGGTCTTCTGCCCATTTTTTGATTGGATTGTTGGTTTTTTGATATTGAGCCACATGAGCTCTTTGTAAATTTTGGAGATTAATCCCTTCTTGGTTGCATTGTTTGCAAATATTTTCTCCCATTCTGTGGGTTGTCTTTTCATTTTGATTATGGTTTCCTTTGCTGTGCAAAAGCTTTTGAGTTTAATTAGGCCCATTTGTTTATTTTTATTTTTATTGCCATTACTCTAGGAGACAAATTGAAAAAGGTATTGCTGTGACTTATGTCAGAGAGTGTTCTGCCTACATTTTCCTCTAAGAGTTTTATAGTATATGGTCTTACATTTAGGTCTTTAAGCACTTTTTAGTTTATTTTTGTGTATGGTGTTAAAAAATGTTCAAATTCCTTTTTTTTTCACATGTAGCTGTCCAGTTTTCCCACCATCAATTATTTAAGAGACTGTCTTTTTTCCATTGTATACTCTTGCTTCCTTTGTTGTAGATTAATTGACCATAGATGTGTGGGTTTATTTCTGGGCTTTCTATCCTGTTCCATTGATCTATAGTTCTGTTTTGGGGCCAGTACCATACTGTTTTGATGACTGTAGCTTTATAGTATAGTCTGAAGTCAGGGAGCCTGATTTCTCCAGCTCCATTTTTCTTACTCAAGATTGGAAGTATTAGATTTGGTTTGCTGGTATTTTGTTGAGGATTTTTGCATCTATATGCATCAGTGTGTATTGGCCTGTAATTTTCTTTTTTGTGGTATCTTTGTCTGATTTTGGTATCAGGGTGATGGGGGCCTCATAGAATGAGTTTGATAGTATTCCTCCCTCTGTGATTTTTTGTCATAGTTTCAGAAGGATGGGTGTCGACTCTTCTTAAATGGTTGATAGCATTAGGCTCTGAAGCCAGCTAGTCCTGGACTTTTGTTTGATGGAAGTTTTTTTTTTTTTTTTTTTTCCCCCAGTACGTGGGCCTCTCACTGTTGTGGCCTCTCCCATTGCGGAGCACAGGCTCCGGACGTGCAGACTCAGCGGCCATGACTCCAGGCCCAGCCGCTCCACGGCATGTGGGATCTTCCTGGACCGGGGCACGAACCCGTGTCCCCTGCATCATCAGGTGGACTCTAAACCACCGTGCCACCAGGGAAGCCCTGATGGAAGTTTTGAAATCACAGTTTCAATTTCAGTACTTGTGATTGGTCTGTTCATATTTTCTATTTCTTCCTGGTTCAGTCTAGGGAGATTGTACCTTTCTAAGAATTTGTCAATTTTTTTCTAGGTTGTCCATTTTATTAGCATATAGTTTGCTTGCTGTGGTCTCTTATGATCCTTTGTATTTCTGTGGTGTCTGTTGTAACTTCTCTTTTTTCATTTCTAATCTTATTGATTTGAGTCCTCTCCCTTTTTTTCCCTGATGAGTCTGGCTAAAAGTTGATCAATTTTGTTTATCTTTTCAAAGAACCAGATTTTAGTTTCGTTGATCTTTTCTAATGTTTTCTTTGTGTCTAATTCATTTATTTCTGTTCTGATCTTTATGATTTCTTTCCTTCTACTGACTGGGTTGTTTGTTCTTCTTTCTTTAGTTGTGTTAGGTTTAAGGTTAGATTGTTTATTTGAGATTCTTCTTGTTTCCTGAGGTAAGATTGTATTACTATAGACTTCCCTCTTAGAACTGCTTTTGCTACATCCTGTAAGTCTTGGATTGTCGTGTTTTCATTGTCATTTTTCTCTAGGTATTTTTTGATTTCCTCTTTGATTTTTTTAGTGATCCATTGGTTGTTTAGTAGCATATTGTTAAGTCTCCATGTATTTGTGTTTTTTACAGGTTTTTTCTTATAGTCAATTTCTAATCTCATAGCATAGTGGTCAGAAAAGATGCTTCACCTGAGCTCAATTTTCTTAAACTTACTGAGGCTTGCTTTGTGGCCCAGAGTGTGATTGATCCTGGAGAATGTTCCATGTGCACTTCAGAAGAATGTGTATTCTGCTGCTTTTGGATGGAAAGCCCTATTAATATCAATTATGTCCATCTGGTCTAATGTGTCATTTTTTTTTTGTCTTTTTTTACTTTTTTTATTTTTTATTTTTTATTTTTTGCTTTATAACAAATTTAATCAGTTATACATATACATATGTTCCCATATCCCCTCCCTTTTGCATCTCCCTCCCACCCTCCCTATCCCACCCCTCCAGGCGGTCGCAAAGCACCGAGCTGATCTCCCTGTGCTATGCGGCTGCTTCCCACTAGCTATCTACCTTACGTTTGGCAGTGTATATATGTCCATGCCGCTCTTTCACTTTGTCACAGCTTACCCTTCCCCCTCCCCATATCCTCAAGTCCATTCTCCACTAGGTCTGTGTCTTTATTCCTGTCTTACCCCTATGTTCTTCATGACATTTTTTTTTTCTTAAATTCCATATATATGTGTCAGCATACAGTATTTGTCTTTTTCTTTCTGACTTACTTCACTCTGTATGACAGACTCTAGGTCCATCCCCCTCATTACAAATAGCTCAATTTCATTTCTTTTTATGGCTGAGTAATATTCCATTGTATATATGTGCCACATCTTCTTTACCCATTCATCCGATGATGGACACTTAGGTTGTTTCCATCTCTGGGCTATTGTAAATAGGGCTGCTATGAACATTTTGGTACATGTCTCTTTTTGAATTATGGTTTTCTCAGGGTATATGCCCAGTAGTGGGATTGCTGGGTCATATGGTAGTTCTATTTGTAGTTTTTTAAGGAACCTCCATACCGTTCTCCATAGTGGCTGTACCAATTCACATTCCCACCAGCAGTGCAAGAGTGTTCCCTTTTTTCCACACCCTCTCCAGCATTTATTGTTTCTAGATTTTTTGATGATGGCCATTCTGACTGGTGTGAGATGATATCTCATTGTAGTTTTGATTTGCATTTCTCTAATGAGTAAAGATGTTGAGCATTCATTCATGTGTTTGTTGGCAGTCTGTATATCTTCTGTGGAGAAATGTCTATTTAGGTCTTCTGCCCATTTTTGGATTGGGTTGTTTGTTTTTTTGTTATTGAGCTGCATGAGCTGCTTATAAATTTTGGAGATTAATCCTTTGTCAGTTGCTTCATTTGCAAATATTTTCTCCCATTCTGAGGGTTGTCTTTTGGTCTTGTTTATGGTTTCCTTTGCTGTGCAAAAGCTTTGAAGTTTCATTAGGTCCCATGTGTTTATTTTTGTCTTTATTTCCATTTCTCTAGGAGGTGGGTCAAAAAGGATCTTGCTGTGATTTATGTCATAGAGTGTTCTGCCTATGTTTTCCTCTAAGAGTTTGATAGTGTCTGGCCTTACATTTAGGTCTTTAATCCATTTTGAGCTTATTTTTGTGTATGGTGTTAGGGAGTGATCTAATCTCATACTTTTACATGTCCCTGTCCAGTTTTCCCAGCACCACTTATTGAAGAGACTGTCCTTTCTCCACTGTACATTCCTGCCTCCTTTATCAAAGATAAGGTGACCATATGTGTGTGGGTTTATCTCTGGGCTTTCTATCCTGTTCCATTGATCTATCTTTCTGTTTTTGTGCCAGTACCATACTGTCTTGATTACTGTAGCTTTGTAGTATAGTCTGAAGTCAGGGAGCCTGATTCCTCCAGCTCCATTTTTCGTTCTCAAGATTGCTTTGGCTATTCGGGGTCTTTTGTGTTTCCATACAAATTGTGAATTTTTTTGTTCTAGTTCTGTGAAAAATGCCAGTGGTAGTTTGATAGGGATTGCATTGAATCTGTAGATTGCTTTGGGTAGTAGAGTCATTTTCACAATGTTGATTCTTCCAATCCAAGAACATGGTACATCTCTCCATCTATCTGTATCATCTTTAATTTCTTTCATCAGTGTCTTATAATTTTCTGCATACAGGTCTTTTGTCTCCTTAGGTAGGTTTATTCCTAGATATTTTATTCTTTTTGTTGCAATGGTAAATGGGAGTGTTTCCTTGATTTCACTTTCAGATTTTTCATCATTAGTATATAGGAATGCCAGAGATTTCTGTGCATTAATTTTGTATCCTGCAACTTTACCAAATTCATTGATTAGCTCTAGTAGTTTTCTGGTAGCATCTTTAGGATTCTCTATGTATAGTATCATGTCATCTGCAAACAGTGACAGCTTTACTTCTTCTTTTCCGATTTGGATTCCTTTTATTTCCTTTTCTTCTCTGATTGCTGTGGCTAAAACTTCCAAAACTATGTTGAATAAGAGTGGTGAGAGTGGGCAACCTTGTCTTGTTCCTGATCTTAGTGGAAATGGTTTCAGTTTTTCACCATTGAGGATGATGCTGGCTGTGGGTTTGTCATATATGGCCTTTATTATGTTGAGGAAAGTTCCCTCTATGCCTACTTTCTGCAGGGTTTTTATCATAAATGGGTGTTGAATTTTGTCGAAAGCTTTCTCTGCATCTATTGAGATGATCATATGGTTTTTCTCCTTCAATTTGTTAATATGGTGTATCCCGTTGATTGATTTGCGTATATTGAAGAATCCTTGCATTCCTGGAATAAACCCCACTTGATCATGGTGTATGATCCTTTTAATGTGCTGTTGGATTCTGTTTGCTAGTATTTTGTTGAGGATTTTTGCATCTATGTTCATCAGTGATATTGGCCTGTAGTTTTCTTTCTTTGTGACATCCTTGTCTGGTTTTGGTATCAAGGTGATGGTGGCCTCGTAGAATGAGTTTGGGAGTGTTCCTCCCTCTGCTATATTTTGGAAGAGTTTGAGAAGGATAGGTGTTAGCTCTTCTCTAAATGCTTGATAGAATTCGCCTGTGAAGCCATCTGGTCCTGGGCTTTTGTTTGTTGGAAGATTTTTTTATCACAGTTTCAATTTCAGTGCTTGTGATTGGTCTATTCATATTTTCTATTTCTTCCTGATTCAGTCTTGGCAGGTTGTGCATTTCTAAGAATTTGTCCATTTCTTCCAGGTTGTCCATTTTATTGGCATAGAGTTGCTTGTAGTAATCTCTGATGATCTTTTGTATTTCTGCAGTGTCAGTTGTTACTTCTCCTTTTTCATTTCTAATTCTATTGATTTGAGTCTTCTCCCTTTTTTCCTTGATGAGTCTGGCTAATGGTTTATCAATTTTGTTTATCTTCTCAAAGAACCAACTTTTAGTTTTATTGATCTTTGCTATCGTTTCCTTCATTTCTTTTTCATTTATTTCTGATCTGATTTTTATGATTTCTTTCCTTCTGCTAACTTTGGGATGTTTTTGTTCTTCTTTCTCTAATTGCTTTAGGTGCAAGGTTAGGTTGTTTATTCGAGATGTTTCCTGTTTCTTAAGCTGGGATTGTATTGCTATAAACTTCCCTCTTAGAACTGCTTTTGCTGCATCCCATAGGTTTTGGGTCGTCGTGTCTCCATTGTCATTTGTTTCTAGGTATTTTTTAATTTCCTCTTTGATTTCTTCAGTGATCACTTCGTTATTAAGTAGTGTATTGTTTAGCCTCCATGTGTTTGTATTTTTTACAGATCTTTTCCTGTAATTGATATCTAGTCTCATAGCATTGTGGTCGGAAAAGATACTTGATACAATTTCAATTTTCTTAAATTTACCAAGGCTTGATTTGTGACCCAAGATATGATCTATCCTGGAGAATGTTCCATGAGCACTTGAGAAAAATGTGTATTCTGTTGTTTTTGGATGGAATGTCCTATAAATATCAATTAAGTCCATCTTGTTTAATGTATCATTTAAAGCTTGTGTTTCCTTATTTATTTTCATTTTGGATGATCTGTCCATTGGTGAAAGTGGGGTGTTAAAGTCCCCTACTATGATTGTGTTACTGTCGATTTCTTCTTTTATGGCTGTTAGTATTTGTCTTATGTATTGAGGTGCTCCTATGTTGGGTGCATAAATATTTACAATTGTTCTATCTTCTTCTTGGATCGATCCCTTGATCATTATGTAGTGTCCTTCTTTGTCTCTTCTAGTAGTCTTTATTTTAAAGTCTATTTTGTCTGATATGAGAATTGCTACTCCAGCTTTCTTTTGGTTTCCAGTTGCATGGAATATCTTTTTCCATCCCCTTACTTTCAGTCTGTATGTGTCTCTAGGTCTGAAGTGGGTCTCTTGTAGACAGCATATATATGGGTCTTGTTTTTGTATCCATTCAGCCAATCTGTGTCTTTTGGTGGGAGCATTTAGTCCATTTACATTTAAGGTAATTATCGATATGTATGTTCCTATTCCCATTTTCTTAATTGTTTTGGGTTCGTTATTGTAGGTATTTTCCTTCTGTTGTGTTTCTTGCCTAGAGAAGTTCCTTTAGCATTTGTTGTAAAGCTGGTTTGGTGGTGCTGAACTCTCTCAGCTTTTGCTTGTCTGTAAACGTTTTAATTTCTCCATCAAATCTGAATGAGATCCTTGCTGGGTAGAGTAATCTTGGTTGCAGGTTTTTCTCCTTCATCACTTTAAATGTGTCCTGTCACTCCCTTCTAGCTTGTAGAGTTTCTGCTGAGAGATCAGCTGTTATCCTGATGGGGATTCCCTTGTGTGTTATTTGTTGTTTTTGCCTTGCTGCTTTTAATATGATTTCTCTGTGTTTAATTTTTGACAGTTTGATTAATATGTGTCTTGGCGTATTTCTCCTTGGATTTATTCTGTATGGGACTCTCTGTGCCTCCTGGACTTGATTAACTATTTCCTTTCCCATATTAGGGAAGTTTTCAACTATAATCTCTTCAAATATTTTCTCAGTCCCTTTCTTTTTCTCTTCTTCTTCTGGAACCCCGAATGTTGGTGCATTTAATGTTGTCCCAGAGGTCTCTGAGACTGTCCTCTGTTCTTTTCATTCTTTTTCCTTTATTTTGCTCTGCATCAGTTATTTCCACTATTTTATCTTCCACCTCACTTATCCGTTCTTCTGCCTCAGTTATTATGCTATTGATCCCATCTAGAGTATTTTTTATTTCATTTATTGTGTTTTTAATCGATGCTTGATTCATCTTTAGTTCTTCTAGGTCCTTGTTAACTGTTTCTTGCATTTTGTCTATTCTATTTCCAAGATTTTGGATCATCTTTACTATCATTATTCTGAATTCTTTTTCAGGTAGACTGCCTATTTCCTCTTCATTTGTTAGGTCTGGTGGGTTTTTATCTTGCTCCTTCTCCTGCTGTGTGTTTTTCTGTCTTCTCATTTTGCTTATGTTACTGTGTTTGGGGTCTCCTTTTTGCAGGCTGCAGGTTCGTAGTTCCCGTTGTTTTTGGTGTCTGTCCCCAGTGGCTAAGGTTGGTTCAGTGGGTTGTGTAGGCTTCCTGGTGGAGGGGACTAGTGCCTGTGTTCTGGTGGATGAGGCTGGATCTTGTCTTTCTGGTGGGCAGGTCCATGTCTGGTGGTGTGTTTTGGGGTGTCTGTTGCCTTATTATGATTTTAGGCAGCCTCTCTGCTAATGGGTGGCGTTGTGTTCTTGTCTTGCTAGTTGTTTGGCATAGGGTGTCCAGCACTGTAGCTTGCTGGTCGTTGAGTGAAGCTGGGTGCTGGTGTTGAGATGGAGATCTCTGGAAGATTTTCGCCGTTTGATATTATGTGGAGCTGGGAGGTCTCTTGTGGACCAGTGTCCTGAAGTTGGCTCTCCCACCTCAGAGGCACAGCACTGACTCCTGGCTCCTCAATTTGGGATGATTTGTTGTCTATTCATGTATTCCACAGATGCAGGGTACATCAAGTTGATTGTGGAGCTTTAATCCGCTGCTTCTGTGGCTGCTGGGAGAGGTTTCCCTTTCTCTTCTTTGTTCTCACAGCTCCTGGGTCTCAGCTTTGGATTTGGCCCCGCCTCTGCGTCTAGGTCGCCGGAGGGCGTCTGTTCTTTGCTCAGACAGGAAAGGGTTAAAGGAGCAGCCTCTTCGGGGACTCTGGCTCACTCAGGCCGGGCGGGAGGGAGGGGCACGGAGTGCGGGGCGAGCCTGCAGCGGCAGAGGTCGGCGTGACGTTGCACCAGCCCGAGGCGCGCTGTGCGTTCTCCCAGGGAAGCCGCCCCTGGATCCCGGGACCCCGGCAGTGGCGGGCTGCACAGGCTCCCGGAAGGGCAGTGTGGACAGTGACCTGCGCTCGCACACAGGCTTCTTGGCGGCGGCAGCAGCAGCCCCAGCGTCCCACGCCCGTCACTGGGCTCCGCGCTTTCAATCGTGACTCGCGCCCGTCTGTGGAGCCCCTTTAAGCAGCGCTCTTAATCCCCTCTCCTCGCGCACCAGGAAACCAAGAGGGAAGAAAAAGTCTCTTGCCTCTTCGGCAGCTCCAGAGTTTTCCCGGACTCCCTCCCGGCTAGCTGTGGCACATTAGCCCCCTTCAGGCTGAGTTCTCGCCGCCAGCCCCAGTCCTCTCCCTGCGCTCTGACCGAAGCCCGAGCCTCAGCTTCCAGCGCCGCCCGCCCCGGCGGGCGAGCAGACAAGCCTCTCGGGCTGGTGAGTGCCGCTCGGCACCGATCCTCTGTGCGGGAATCTCTCCGCTTTGCCCTACCCAGGTATGTGGGGAGTTTCTTGCCTTTTGGGAGGTCTGGGGTCTTCTGCCAGCGTTCAGTAGGTGTTCTGTAGGAGTTGTTCCACGTGTAGCTGTATTTATGGTGTATCCGTGGGGAGGAAGGTGATCTCCGCCTAATGTGTCATTTAAGGCTTGTGTTTCCTTATTGATTTTCTGTCTCAATGATCTGTCCATTAGTGCAAGCAGGGTGTAGAAGTCCACCACTATTGTTGTGTTACTGTCGATTTCCCCTTTTATGGCTGTTAGTATTTGCCTTATATATTTAGGTGCTCCTATGTTGGGTGCATATATATTTACAATTGTTATACCTTCTTCTTGGATTGATCCCTTTATCATTATGTAGTGTCCTTCCTTGTCTCTTGTAACAGACTTTACTTTGAAGTCTATTTTGTCTGAGATGCGAATTGCTACTCCCACTTTTTTTGATTTCCATTTGCATGGAATACATTTTTCCATCCCCTCACTTTCAGTCTGTATGTGTCCCTAGGTCTGAAGTGGGTCTCTTGTAGACAGCATATATACCATTCTTCTTTTTGGTATCCATTCAGCCAGTTTGTGTCTTTTAGTTGGAGCATTTAATCCATTTATGCTTAAGGTAATTATCTATACGTATTTTCCTACTGCCATTTTCTTGATTGTTTTGGATTTGTTTTTGTAGGTCTTTTTTCTTCCCTTCCTTTTTTTGTTCTCTTCTCTTGCAATTTGTTGATTAACTTAGTGTTGTGTTTGGATTCCTTTTTCTTTTTTGTGTGTGTATCTATTGTAGATTTTTGGTTTGCACTTACCATGAGGTTTTGATATAGCAGTCTCTAAATAAACTAGATTGTTTTAAGTTGTTGGTCTCATAATTTCAGATGCATTTCCAATATCCTGCATTTGTGCTCTCCTCTTCTTACAGTTGCTGGTTTTGATATCATATTTGTGTGCAGATGATTTCCTACTTTTACTGTATGTTTGCCTTTCCTGGTGAGCCATTCCATTTGTAATTTTCTTGTTTCTAGTTATGGCCTTTTCTTTTCCACCTAGAGAAATTCCTTTAGCATTTGTTGCAAAGCTGGTCTGGTGGTGCTGAATTCTCTTAGCTTTTGCTTGTCTGTAAAGCTTTTGATTTCTCTGTCAAATCTGAATAAGAGCCTTGCTGGGTAAAATATCATTGGTTGTAGGTTCTTCCCTTTCATCACTTTAAATATATAGTGCTACTCCCTTCTGGCCTGCAGAGGTTCTGCTGAGAAATCAGCTGATAACTTTATGGGAGTTCCCTTGTACCTCATTTGTTGCTTTTCCCTTGTTGCTTTTAATAATTTTGTCTTTATCTTTAATATTTGTCAATTTGATTATTATGTGTTTTGGTGTGCTCCACCTTGGGTTTATCCTGCTTGGGACTCCCTGTGCTTCCTGGACTTGGGTGACTGTTTCCTTTCTCATGTTAGGGAAATTTCAGCTATAATCTCTTCAAATATTTTCTCAGGTCCTTCCTCTTTCTCTTCTGCTTCTGCAGCCCTGCAATGCAAACATTGGTGCCAACGTTGCCCCAGAGGTCTCTGAGACTGTCCTCATTTCTTTTCATTCTTTTTTCTTTATTCTGTTCCATGGCAGTGATTTCCACCATTCTGTCTTACAGCTCATTTATCCTTTCTTTTGCCTCACTTATTCTGCTATTGTTTCCTTCTAGTGTATTTTTCATTTCTGTTATTGTACTGTTCACTCTGTTTGTTTGTTCTTTATATCTTCTAGGTCTTTGTTAAACATTTCTTGTATCTTCTTGACCTGTGTGTCCATTCTTTTTCCAATATCATGGATCATTTTACTATCATGACTCTGAACTATTTTTCAGGCAGATTGCCTATCTCCACTTCTCTTAGTTGTTCTTCTGGGGTTTTATCTTGTTCCTTCATCTGGGACATATTCCTCTGCCATCTCATTTTGTCTACCTTTCTGTGATTGCAGTTTCCATTCTGCAGGCTACAGGGTTGTAGTTCTTCTTGCTTCTGCTGTCTGCCCCCTGGTCGATGAGACTGTCTAAGAGGCTTGTGCAGGCTTCCTGATGGGAGGGACTGGTGCCTGACCACTGCTGGGTGGAGCTGTATATTTTCCATCTGGTGAGCAGGGCCATGTCAAGGAGTGTATTTAGAAGTGGCTGTGTGCTCAGGCAGACTTTAAGCAGCCTGTTTGCTGATGGGTGGGGCATCAGCAAATGAGAGAGCAAACAAACAACAGGTATGTTCCCACACTGTTGTTTGTTTGTCCTGAGGCATCCCAGCACTGGAGCCTACAGGCTGTTGGGTGGGGCCAGTTCTTGGTGAGAAAATGGCAGCCTCCAAGAGGGCTCATGCCAATGAGCACTCCCCAGAACTACCACCACCAGTGTCCTTGTCCCCACAGTGAGCCACAGCTGCCCCCCACCTCCACAGGAGACCCTCCAACACCAGCAGGTAAGTCCGGCCCAATCCCTTATGAGGTCACCGCTTTTTTCTTTGGGTACTGGTACGCACGAGACCCTGTGTGTGCCCTCCAAGAGTGGAATTTCTGTTTACCCCAGGTCTGTGGAATTCCTGCAGTCAAACCCTGCTGACCTTCAAAGCCATACTCTCTGGGGGCTCCTCCTCAGGTTGCCAGACCCACAGGCTCTGGATCTTGATGTAAGGCTCAGAACTCTCACTCCTATGGGAGAACTTCTGTGGTACAATTGCTCTCCAGTTTGCAGCTTGCCCACCTGGTGGGTATGGGATTTGATTTTATTGCAGTTGCGCCCCTTCTATCATCTCATTGTGGCTTCTTCTTTGTCTTTCTATGTAGGGTTTCATTTTTGATACATTTCTGCTTTTTTTTTTTTTTTTTTTTTTGTCAGTGGTTGTTCAGCAGTTAGTTGTGATTTTGGTGTTTCTGTAAGAAGGGATGAGCTCACATCCTTCTACTCCGCCATCTTGGCTTCTCCTTACTTATGTCTTAATTATCTGCTGATAACAAGCCATCTTGTGTTACTGGGCCTCAACACATACAATCCCCCCTTTCAAACATGGATAACAGAATTGTTTGTGAAGATTTATAAAAATGTATTGTCCCTTACCCCATCCCCAAAGTATGGTCTCAGAAACTCCTGTGGTCATTGTTTTTTTTTTTTTCTCCACACTGTGCAGCATGTGGGATCTGAGTTCCCAGACCAGGGGTCAAACCCACGCCTCCTGCATTGGAAGCATGGAGTCTTGACCACTGGACCACCAGGGAAGTCCCTCCTATGGTCATTCTAATGTTCAACCATGATTGAAAACATTGTTCTCAAGAGTTCAATTTCCTCTCCTGTCCTTGCCCTCCACCTTCATTTATCCATTTATTCTAAAATTTATTAACTATGAACTACATACCAGGCAATGTGCTAGATACTGGGGATGTGACAATGAACAGGATGAGGTCCATTTGGAGGTCCTAAACTTATTTTGAATGCCCTGCCTCTAGACAGCCCTTCTTGACTACTTCTATTGCCATTAGCTTTAACATTGCATTCTCTTGCCCAGAATTAAGAGTCACCCTTGATTCTCCTCCAATAACTTGGACTTACCCTTGACACAGAACTTATCACATTGCACTGAAATGGTTTACAATTCTTTTTCTTCTTCTCCACTATGAGATCTTCAAGCCCAGGAATTATGTTCATTATTGTGATTTGCTCAATAATGTTGCAAGCAAGAGGGAAAGAGGTAGGGAGGGACCTAGCAAAGCAGATGGACCACCTTGAATGTCTCAGACATCATCCTTAACTGTGGCCTTCTGCAGCATGCTTATTTCAGGTAGAAAGAAAGAAAAACAAGTATTATATATTTATGAGGTGGGCATTCTCATATTTAATTCTCCCAACATCCTTCACTTATACATATTATCATTTCCATTTTAAAGGCCAGTAACAAGTGGTTCAAAGAAGTGAAGTATCTGGCCAAAGGTCACGCTTTTTTCTCCTAAGTAGAGCATCTGGAGTCAAAACTCAGAGGTCTTGATGAGAAAAAGGCCCAGAGGTTTTCTGAACTTGTATACACAACTGCTGGAGTGTGTGCTCATGTATGTGTAGACTTTCCATTCTATGGAAACTTCTCAAAGGCAGAAATAATCTTTGTTTCATCATTTCTAGTGAAAGAGTCAGTGTTTAACAAAGTTACCATCAGGAGAGGAATACATTCTTCAAGGGACTCTTCATCTGTTTCTTTTGATTTTGGGCATTAAAGGTCTCTGTAGTGCTGCTAGAAATTTCCATCAAGGTTATTCTACAAGTTCTTGTGGGTGACTTTGAAATTTAAAATTTTTCGTTATCTTCCAGAATGAAGGCTGAGGTTAAAAAGGCATATTTCACTTTTTTTCTCCTTTTCCCCATGGCCTCCAGTGTCTCCTTTTTCTCACCATTGTCTTTTCCCTTGCCTGTGATATATCTGAAAAATGTTTTCCTTGTATCTTCAGCTGACTATCTTCCTCTAATTTCTCAGTTCTTTATGTTTCTAAAGCTGCATCTTCCCCGTGGAACTTATGCCAAATATAATTGCCCTGTACCATTTGGGAAAGGCTTAGATTTGTTTCATACGTGGTTTCTTTAGCCTTAATAAGTACTGACACTTATTAGCTATCCACAATTTTATTCGCTCCTTTGTGGGTTGCATTGCCTTGTTTGTTAATGTGTAAATCACAGATTTCTCTAATTACATACTGTTGCCTTTTCCTTTCCCCTAAGAGGTTGAAAATTAGCAAAGCGCTGGGACTCTGATAGAAATGTCTGCAATGGTTTCTTCACACACGTTTGGGGATGCTGTTGGCTCAGAGTAAATTTACTTCAGTGTGTGTGTGTGTGTGTGTGTGTGTGTGTTTCTGTGTGGTTGGCTGCTCTGAATGTTCAGTTTGTCTCCGATTCTGAGGTTAAGAACATGCTGGCCGGTGTGTAAGGAGAAGACATAGATCAGGAAACTTATCCTTGCAAACTCGAAACTATGCATTCAAATGAAACAATCAAATATTGGTAAACACTATACTCAGTTTGCCACTTCTCATTAATTTCACTTACCCCCCGTCTCCTTGTAATCTCTCTCAATATTGTCAATCTTTGTGTTTCTAGTAAAAGACTGGAAGGTTTTAACTTGATCATAAATTGACTTTATTTGAATGGACTGATAGTAGTTATCTGAACAAATTTGTGTGTGGAAAAACATTATGTAAAGCCAATTATAATTAGTAATTTTTTTTTGAGATTCTTCCCAAGAATATATTGTATCTTCCTGTCCTGGCACCGCAAAGTGCACTCCTGGGACCAGCAGCATTGATGTCAGAGTCTCAGGCCACCCTCAACCCACACCCTAATCTGGACCCACTGAATAATGTACAGATAGTACATTTTATCAAGAGCTCCTGGGGTGGTTCCTGGTCTTCAAATCCTCTTGGCCCAGGTGCTTGACATCTTTGAGTTCCCAGAAAATGAGAGAGCAAGACAAACCATTCCTGCTGGGCTTGCTGAATTCCCAACCCACGTGACTGTGACCACGAGCAAAATAAAGTGGTTGCTCTAGGCCACTAATTTTAAGGTGGTTTGTTTTACAACAATAGTAACCCAAGCCCTCTCTCTTTTATGTTTCTACTCATTTTCCCATGGCCCAGCATTCTTCTATGATATATATTATGCTCCAAAACAATTGCTGAAAATATACAGAATGTTGACTGAGAATAAATTATATTGAAATTAAATTAAATTATATTGAATTCAGAGTTCTCCCAGATTGAGTGGTGTCCCTATAGGTATATTTGCAAAGCATCTATACAGTTATTAACTATTTTCTTTCAACTCTCTTTATTACATAGCCTTATCTTAAGTGATGCTAGTCATGATTTCAGAATTTTGATGCTTAGTTTGATTTTTCTAATATCATGAATATTCATACATATAAAAATAAAAACATACTTATCTAAGTATCACCAAATAACAGGTTGCTTACTATCAGTGTTACATGTACCCCAGTGTGGAAAACAATGATTAGGTGAAAACGTTTTATGAAATAGACAACTCTCTCTGGTCATAGACTGTGTTCTTGGCCCTTCTCATTTCTGAGCTCGAAGAATGGAAACCATTCTACTGTTTTGCCAGCTTCTCCTCCTTGTTTTGGCTGTCTCTCCAAAAGCACCCATTGATTTTGACACTTTTCCAAATTTCTGTATTTTACTTATTTTATTTCTACTAACTAAATCTCACACCTTGCCCACCTCCAATGTAATAGAGTCCATCTCCAATGATAACTACTCCCTTGACTCTGGTCTTTACAAAACTTGTCCCTGCCTAGATCCAATAAGAAGGAAATAAGGCAAAAGTGACAAGTGGAACAAATTTTGGTAACTATGAACAGTGGAATAAGGTATATAAAATGTCGTACATGATGTTGTAAAGTCAGGCTACTCAGAGTGTGGTCTAGGGATATGCTGATGAACTGTTTATTACTAGCTTATCATAAGTACAAAATGTGAGAATCAGATTTTAAAACTTTTGTAGTAATTTGAGGGTAATTTAGTATCAGTTGAATTAACAATTTAAAATTGGGATTGGCATTTTGTGTGTCCTTTTAATTTTATTTCTTCTCGTAATAAGTCTTTCTTGTGTTTTTTAAAGTATTGATTTTCAGTAGACTAAAAATTTTTAAAAAGCCGAAAATTTGGTTCTTTGCTGCAGATAATTTGAGAAGCACTTGTGTAAAAAAACTAAATAGAGTAGAAAATGTTCTTTTAAACGTAACTCAGAAAATATATTTTCTGTATTAAAATTTTTTATTATATATGAATATTCTAAAAAAAATGGAAAGGACATACACCAACATGTACCAATATTTTAGCATTAGTTGTCATAGAGTGGTGGGTCATGACCAGAAAATAATGTCATAGCCAGAAAGTTATTAGAAAAAGAAGTGAAAATATTCCTTTTCCTACTCTGAACTTTCCTACTCTTTTCTCTCCAAACTCTCTGTCAGAATTTCGGCACTTATAAATGTAAACACCACGGTCTCTCAACAACTTTTACAAATTGTTTTTGACTGGATTCATTTTATTAGAGAATTTTCAATTAAATCCAATGTTGCCAGAACATCACATTTTTAAACATTTAGGCAAAGCATAAGAAAGCTTCACACAGAGTTGGAAACACGTTTTGCCATGTGTCAATACTGAATTACCTAAACTTCAGCTTAACAGACGCCATAAAAGAAGTTACTGCCAAGAGTCTCTTATTTTCCTTCAATAACATCTGAAGTGATTCTCATAGATCAAATGGGCTCATTTGATACTGAGGCATGGAAACACATTCACACATAATTGATATTCTCCTTTGTAGCTGTTACCAATATGATGTAACGTAGCTAAAGGAATGATAAGATTTGATGCCAAATTTGAAGTCGGAGCTTGAATGCCATTTCATCTGCTGCTTCTATGTTCATGACTGTTTTAAGAATGAGATATTAGGTATGTAAGGGGATCTGAAGACAGACTTTATTTCATATATAGGGTGTTAAAGTAATCCATAAGATTTTGTTTAAAGAAAATTATAAATGACTCTAATAGAGGAAACGAATCTCCATTATATATGCTACTCCATTAATTAGGAAACTAATCTTCATTAAGTATACATTAAGTCCTGCATATTCCGTTAAGGTCTGCTTGTGGTTGAGATACATGAGTGTAATTATTAGCTTAAGGATAAATTTCCGACAAAAATAAGAGTTTCCTCTCAAATTCACCACTCAACTGGCTTGCAACCCAGCTTGGACACCACCCGCCCTCCCCCATTCCCCCCCACAGCAGTATCCCCTAGCATAGTTCTGTGTCTTCTTGAAACTCATTTCTCTCTTATGGTCTCAATACATGTTTCTCCATCTAGCCACAAGTAATTTCTTCTCTGCTTCCTTACTTGCTCCTTTCATTCTGTCCAGACTTTGTGTGAGTGACCACTGTTCTTTCTTTGCCCAAGTTTATGTTCATTACTCATCCTCTCCTGAGCCATCTCATCCACTCCCATGCTCTTAGCTGCCAATTGCCACCTCATGAGTTACCCTGTTCTACCTTCAGCTTTGATATCTTCTCAAGCTTTGAGCTGTGTACAAGTCGACCTTGTTTTATTGTGCCTCACATTTATTGCATTTTTACAAACTGAAGCTTTGTGGCAACCTTGATTAGAGCAAGTCTATCAGCTCCACTTTTCCAACAGTGTCTCTGTGTCACATTTTGGTAGTAATTTTTGCAAGATTTCTATTTTTTTCATTATTATTATATTTATTATGGTGATCTGTGATCCATGATCTTTGAAGTTCTATTGTAATTGTTTTGGGCATCACAGACCATGCCCATATAAGATGGCAAAACTTAAATGTTGTGTGTGCTCTGACTACTCCACCAGCCAGCTATTTGCCGTCTCTCAAACTCTCCTTGGGCCTCCCTGTTCCCTGAGACACAACAATAAAAGAATTAGGCTGATTAATAATCCCACAGGGCCTCTAAGTGTACAAGTGAAATGAAGAGTTGCATGCCTCTCATTTTAAATCAAAAGCTAGAAATGATTAAGCTTAGTGAGGAAACTAGGTCAAAAGCCATAACAGGCTGAAAGCTAGCTCTCTTGGGCCAAACAGTTTGCCAAGTTGTAAATGCAAAGGAAAAGTACTTGAAGAAAATTGAAAGTGCTAAGCCAGTGAACACAAGAATGATAAGAAAGCCAAACAGCCTTATTGCTGATATGATATGGAGAAAGTTTTAATGGTTTGGATAGAAGATCAAACCAGCCACAATAGTCCCTTAGCCAAACTGTAATCCAGAGCCAGTCCCTAACTCTCTTCAATTCTCTGAAAGCTGAGAGAGCTGAGGAACATGTAGAAGAAAAGTTTGAAACTAGCAGAGATTCGTTCATGAGATTTAAGGAAAGAAGCCCTCTCCATAACATCAAAGTGCAAGGTGAAGCAGCAAGTGCTGATGTAGAAGCTGCAGCAAGTTCTCCAGAAGGTCTAGCTAAGATAATTCATGAAGATGCCTACACTAAACAACAGATTTTTCAGTGTAGACGAAACAGCCTTCTGTTGGAAGAAGATGCCATCTGGGACTTTCATAGCTAGAGAGGAGAAGTCAATGCCTGGCTTCAAAGCTTCAAATGAAAGGCTCTCTTCTTAGGGACTAATGCAGCTGGTGACTTCAAGTTGAATCCAATGCTCATCTAACATCTGAAAATTCTAGGGCCCTTAAGAACTATGCTAAATGTACTCTGCCTGTGCTCTATAAATGGAACAACAAAGTCTAAATGACAGCACATCTGTTGACAACATGACTTACTGAATATTTTAAGCCCACTGTTGAGACCTACTGCTCAGGAACAACAACAACAAAAAAGATTCCTTTCAAAATACTACTGCTCATTGACAAGGCACCTCTTACCCAAGAGCTGTGATAGAGATGTACAAAAAAGGTGAATGATGTTTTCATGCCTGGTAATAGAAAATCCATTCTGCAGCCCATGGATCAAGGAGCCATTTTGACTTTCAAGTTTTATTATTTAAGAAATATATTTTTGTAAGGCTATAGCTGCCATAGATAGTGATTCCTCTGATGGATCTGGGCAAAGTCAATTGAAAGCCTTTTGGAAAGGATTTATCATTCTAGATATCATGAAGAAAATTTGTGATTCATGGGAAGAGGTCAAAATATCATCATTAACAGGAGTTGGGAAGAAACAGATTCCAACCCTCATGGATGACTTGGAGGGGTTCAATACTTCAGTGGAGGAAGTCACTGCAGATGTGGTGGAAACAGAACTAGAATTAGAAGTGGAGCCTGAAGATGTGAATGAATTGCTGCAATCTCATGATAAACTAACAGATAAGGAGTTGCTTCTTATGAGGTTTTAATATGGCAGTCAATATATAAAGATTTAAGTTGTTGATCTTTTATTTTCAAATGCCTTTCCAATATCCTGTATTTGTACTCTCTTCTCATGATTGCTGCTACCTTTACTGTATGTTTGCCTTTACTGGTGAGCTTTTCCATTCATAATTTTCTTGTTTCTAATTATGGCCTTTTCCTTTCCGCCTAGAGAAATTCCTTTAGCATTTGTTGCAAAGCTGGTCTGATGGTGCTGAATTCTCTTAGCTTTTGCTTGTATGTAAAGCTTTTGATTTCTCTGTTGAATCTGAATGAGAGCCTTGCTGGGTAGAAAGTTCTTGGTTGTAGGTTCTTCCCTTTCATCACTTTAAATATATTGTGCCACTCCCTTCTGGCCTGCAGAGTTTCTGCTGAGAAATCAGCTGACAACCTTATGGGAGTTCCCTTGTACCTCATTTGTTGCTTTTAATATTTTTTCTTTGTCTTTAATTTCTGTCAATTTAATTACTATGTGTCTCTGTGTGTTCCTCCTTGGGTTTATCCTGCCTGGGACTCTTTGTGTTTCCTGGATTTGGGTGACAGTTTCCTTTCCCATGTTAAGGAAGTTTTCAGCTATCTCTTCAAATATTTTCTCAGGTCCTTTCTCTCTCTCTTCTCCTTCTGGGACCCCTATAATGTGAATGTTGGTGCATTTAATGTTGCCCCAGAGGTCTCTGAGACTGTCCTCATTTCTTTTCATTCTTTTTTCTTTATTCTGTTCCATAGCAGTGATTTCCACCATTCTGTCTTCCAGCTCACTTATCTGTTCTTCTGCCTCACTTATTCTGCTATTGATTCCTTCTAACGTAGTTTTCATTTCAGTTATTGTATTGTTCATCTCTGTTCCTTTTTTCTTCTAGGTCTTTGTTAAACATTTCTTCTGTCTTCTTGATCTGTGCCTCTATCCTTTTTCTAAGATCGTGGATCATCTTTACTATCATTACTCTGAATTCTTTTTCAGGTAGATTGCCTATCTCCACTTCATTTAGTTGTTCTTCTAGGGTTTTATCTTGTTTCTTCTTCAGGGACATATTCCTCTGCTGTCTCATTTTGTCTACCTTTCTGTGATTGTGGTTTCCGTTCCACAGGGTGCAGGATTGTAGTTCTTCTTGCTTCTGCTGTCTTCCGCCTGGTTGATGAGACTGTCTAAGAGGCTTGTGCAGGCTTCCTGGTGGGAGGGACTGGTACCTGCCCACTGGTGGGTGGAGCTGGGTCTTGTCCCTCTGGTGGGTACGGCCATGTCAAGGGGTGTGTTTAGTGGGGAACTGTGTGCTCAGGAAGACTTTAAGCTGTCTGTTTGATGATGGGTGGGGCTGTGTTCCCACCCTATTGGTTGTTTGGCCTGAAGCATCCCAGCACTGGAGCCTACAGGCTGTTGGGAGGGGCCAGGTCTTGGTGAGAAAATGATGGCCTCCAAGAGGGCTCATGCCCCTGTGTACTCCCCAGAACTACTCCTGCCAGTGTCTTTGTCTCAGCAGTGCCCCAGCCATCCCCCGCCTCCACAGGAGATGCTCCAATACCAGCAGGTAGGTCTGGCCCAGGCTCTCATGAGGTCATTGATTTTTTGCCCTGGGTCCTGGTGCCACGAGAAGAGTGGAGTTACTGTTTACCCCAATCATATGGGGCTCCTGGGATCAAACCCCATGGGCCTTCAAAGCTAGATTCTCTGGGGGCTCCTCCTTTTGTTGCCAGGCCCCCAGGCTGGGGAGCCTGATGTGGGGCTCAGAACTGTCCCTCCTGTGGGAGAACCTCTGTGATATAATTATTTTCCAGTTTGTGGGTTGCCCACCTGGCAGGTATGGGATTTGATTTTATCATGATTACTCCCCTCCTACCATCTCATTGTGGCTTGTTTTTGGATGTGGAATATCTTTTTTGGTAGGTCCCAGTGGTGTGTTTTTTGTTTTTGTTTAGTCAATGTTTATTCAGCAGTTAGTTGTGACTTTGGTGTTTTTGTAAGAAGAGGTGAGGTCACGTCCTTCTACTCTGCCATCTCAGGAGTTGCTTCTTATGATGCATGAAGAAAGTGGTTTCTTGAAATGGAATCTATTCCTTGTGAAGATGCTGTGAAGATTGCTGAAATGGCAACACAGGATTTAGAATACTAACAGCTGCTACTAGAATTAGAACAATTTCAGAATGGCCCATCCCACCCTCCTTGCTGTCAATAGAGTTAAATGTCCCAGATGATTTGGGGAAAGGGTGACAGTGAAATATCTGGCTGCTCTGCTAAGGTTCTGAATTAGGAAAAGGCAGCATTGAAGGGTCTGAAGGTCCTCCCTGTGTGTGGATGAGAGAAGATATGATTGCATTCATACCAGGTAGTCTCTCCATCCACTTTGCATCAAGCCATGGGAGGGTTAAGTGTATTGCTCATAAAATCTCCTGATCTTATTTCATGCTAAAATGTTATCATAAACCAGTGCTTACTAGAATATGACATCCTTGTAAATGAGAAGCGTCTATCTTTTTATCATTAGAATGTTTACAGAGTGTCTGTGTGCTGGGCACTGTTAAATGAAATAGTCAATGAAAAGTTATGCTTATTTGGTAAATAGGTCCTTTCCTTCCAGAACAAATCACAGAGATGATGGAAACAGCAAGTTATTTCTGGGATGGAAAATGTGAATTGTGACCAAGTGATCAGAATGACTGTCCAATGCCCTCTTCTACAGAAACCACAAAATCTCAGGTCAAATGAACTTTTGGAAAAAAAAATATTGAAAAAAATGAAAAAAAAAAAGGTGCCTTCCACATTGGCATTTCTCAAAGCCCTCGCAGAAGAAAAAAACCTTAGAATCTAGGGGTTGAGATCTTGAATCTGTTTTGAGAAGCATACTGTAGCCCTTCTAAGATGTAGGTCCATGGGGGGTTGCCATACTTTCCAAGCCTCATCTGGAAAATGCGGGCAATGGCAGGACCCATCTGAGAGCATGTGTGTGGGGGTTGTGTGAACTCAAGTGTGGGGTCTGACACACTTTCTGGCAAAGGCTCAGCTCCGTTAGTTGTGACTCTTGCTATTACAGCCATCCCTCACACTACTGCTTCTGTTTAAGACCTGGAATTTGGGTTTGGAATCATCTGGAGACTAATACAGCAGTGCCACCTGGTGACCACTTTGTAACAGAAGTAACCTGCAACTTCCTAAGGGTAGGAGAAAGAACCTGGGAGAGAAGACTGCTCCGTTTCTAAGGACTTAAACGAAAAGACAGACTTTTTTTTTTTTTTTCGGTACACGGGCCTCTCACTGTTGTGGCCTCTCCCGTTGCAGAGCACAGGCTCCGGACACGCAGGCTCAGCGGCCATGGCTCACGGGCCCAGCCGCTCCGCGGCATGTGGGATCTTCCCGTACCGGGGCACGAACCCGTGTCCCCTGCATCAGCAGGCGGACTCTCAACCACTGCGCCACCAGGGAAGCCCCAAGACAGACTTTTTGATAGCTGAGAGACTTCTTCATCTTTATCGTAAATGACACTCCTTTATTAAAAAATCCAGAATAAAAACCCTCTGAGATTAAGTTTGAGCTATATTACTTTTCACTGTACTAATGTTGGACTGCAGCTAAAAGAGTTATCTTTGTCAGCACCCCTTTAAATACAGCGTTATTGGTAGATGTTGGGCGTGTTTGTTAGACAGGAGGTGGATGATCTCTGAATCCTTAAGTGTAAAAATTGGGAAGAGTGTGTGAGGTCCTAGGGACACCTAAGTGGTCCATACCCCCAAAGCTCCTAAACAATGGCTTTTCCAAGCTCCCTTGCATGAATACAGTGGTCCCTCTTCTCTCACGTTTTGTTACCAGGGATGGTTCTTTTTTTGAGAAATTTTATAGGAAGTCAATTAAATACAGACACTGTTCCTTCCACTATGCCCTCCCTCAATCCATTTCTGGGAGAGTGAAGAAAAACACAACGGCCCTACTTGGTTGATTTTATTTTCATTTTTTATTGAAAGCTTCATCAAAGAAAACAGAAGTTTAAACCTAACATCCACTGATCTACAGAAAGCCCAAGGAATGGGGAAAATGGTAGCTAATTTGACTGTGGTACAGATGAAAAAATTAAAAATAAAGCCAGAAACACTGTAGAATTACAGAATTTTCCATGACAGAGACAGCAGTACAAAATGCTCTTAAATAAAATTCAAAATTGAATGATGTTTTGGAAATTCTATGAAGTCATATATGGCCTGAAACAAGGGTTTTAAAAGAAGCTGTGTCCCTTTTTCTTTTTTATAAACTATTTCATAGCAAGTACACTTTTACATATATATTTTTAAAATTAAGATTCCAATTACATTTTTCTTTTTAAATAAATGGAAGCAATAATTCTCAGAATGGTGAAAACTTTTTCAAGTGTCTCTTTTGAAATAGTTTTTATAGTTCTTGAAAACTATGGAATAACTCCTTTTTATATATGAGGAAATAACATATTTTGGGGAGGAGGACAGAGCATCTTTCTTAATAATGTAAGACCAGAGAGTTTAAAATACACAGTATAATCCTAAAATTACACTTTGGATACTATTTAAACTTGAAATAATTATTTTTAAAAAATTCACCGGAGTGTCAAGGTCATTAAAGCCTTAATACTGTAATGCAAAGTCAAAAAATAAACACTGCAATTTTTTGGTCCAAGATTTAAGATAGGGATAAGAGTGCATATTTAACCAAGGGCTGTTACTATATTCCCATAACTCAATTTTGAGTTGACCTGTTCTACTGGTTCAAATTTCAATAGTGAACAAATCCAAAATAGCTTTCTTTTGAGGGAAGCCAAATTTTTTGCTACAGTTTTTTCCTTTATATTCTGCAAGAATACAGCCAACTCTCAATTGTTTGTGGTGGATGGGAAAGGGACATTATGGATATTAAAATCCCACAGAATATAATGCACTGACATTAATTTTACCAATGATTTCAAACTGCTTCAATAAATGAATACCTAAGGGACAAAACAGATTTGAATATTATTTCCAAATGTTTCTTTTTCCATCCTCAGGGTGAAATGCTAATAGGAGGAAATAGAGCCCAAGTCCTAATAGTTGAAAAGAGAAGACAAAACAGGTGCACAAAGTAGATGATTAGCCCTTCAAAATTTGGGAGTATTGTATTTCTGCAGGACTGGGGCTTCAGGGCAGTCACTAACTGGAGGGAATACAGTGGAAGAAAAGCATGACCCAGTGGCCTAGTGGTTCTTCCTGCAGACTCCAAGATCAATCTCACTCCTGCTTCAACTTTAGAGCTTCTGCGTAGAAGATGCTTTTCTAAAAAGTTTATTTTCCCTCCCAGAAATACAAAGAAATAAATATGGAGAAGCCATCCAGCCTTTTTTATGTGACAGCATAGGTAATGAGGTATAAAACCAGAGATAAAAGAAATCACCAATCGGGGCTGAGCTCCCCTGCCTTACATCAACATAGATCACTTGGGCCACTCAGGGATTTTGTTCTTAGCTTTTGTACTTTCCTGAACTCTATGTACTCCACAGAGGAGATCCACGAACAAGAGCACTTGGATTAAGGGACCAATTTCAAATTTCAGAATATTTTGTAAGAAATGTTCAATTTGAGTCAGACTCAGCTGTCTTCCAGTGCCACAGTAGGTGTCATTTGCAAAACAAATTGATTCACTAATGAAATCCCATTATTACTCTTTCACAGAAGGGGTATCATACACAGAATCAACGAGCCTGTTTCAAGCCCATCATTCCCTCAAACTGGAATGAGGGGATGTCAGTCCCAGCGAGCTCAGAAGTTTGAAGCATGCCAGTCACAATAACATGAAAAACAAAATCTCATCCTTACTCCCTACTGTGGACAAGAGAATATAGATCAAGGCTCTATGACATGTTTAAACTTGATTATGAAGTGTGATTCTTCCAATGTGCTGAATGTTGTTATATACCTACATAAATATTATATTTTCATTTGGTTTTATATCATATAAAAAACATTTATCACTGAAACCCGCTTAAAAATTTCTCTCGGCTGATCAGCTCATCTTGCAGTGGTTCCTGCACTCAGATTAAGAATGAGACTGAATTGTCAAATGTATTTTCAGTCTCCTACTAAGATTATCATCTGTCTAGACAGTCCATTGAAACTTTTTCTCAAGCTTGAAGAAGACTGCAAAGGTCGTAGTCACATCTCAACTTTCATTAATTGGAATTTTAGGCCACTGTGAAAGACTCATAGGTGGGCGTGGGTGTGTGTGGGTGTGTGTGTGTATATATATATATATAATAGACACCCCAATTATTCAAATAAAGTTAAAAACACTAAGTACTTTTAGTACTTTTATTTTCTCATAAGTGGACTGAAAATGATTATAAAACAGTTTTGCAAGGGGTTGATGGACTCTGTAGGTACAGCAAACTTCCTGCTCCACCTAGCCTTCTCCTGCCCTGGGCTTTCCATCTCTGATACAGACTCTTTTAACACCATGTAGTTTTTCATTAGGAGGGATGGAAGTGAGTCTTATATGCTGTCAAATGTGGCAGATGTTAAGGTCACAGGAGAATTGATTCAAGTGAAGCATGGCGACAACATCTGAATGATTGAAATCTACCAAGGAAACAAACTAACCCTGAACAAACTGCAGTCAGGTAGATTATTTTTAGAATAGCATGTGACTTGCAATATTCAAGACATGCCCGTGTTGAAGGACAAACAGGCACCCACCCTGCAAGTATTACCTTTAGTTCACCTAGGTTCTGTGATGTCTTCAGAAGACATGGCCATGCTCTGAGGATCTCCCAGTCACTATACAGACTTTCTTCCTGACAACACCTCCTCGTTATTAAAAGAATACCTACTCCTCCACTGACCATGGAACTAGAGTTTGGAGGAGATGATTTTTATCCCATTTGGATTGTGGTTTTAGTTTGTTTCCTGACATTTAGGCTAAGTCTTGGCAATTACAATTGAAAGGAAAAATGGAAACATCTGAATAAATGCTTGAAGTATTGTGAAACAGAATACTTTAAAAAATGATTGTAGTCCTAAATTGGGTTAAAGTCACCATAATCTATATTGCTGATTAAATTAGGACTCTGATGTCTGTATGTACTGAACACATGTTTTGGTTTGTTTTACTTTTCATACAATGTAAAGTATGAAAAGTAAAGTTTGTTTTACTTTTCATACAATGCTTACCTGTTGATGCTTTTATTTTTTCCCCAGACTTGATTCTTAAAAACAATTTTTAGGTGAGATGATGTGTAAATTTGAACATGTGCCACTTTTTCCTTCTTTTTTTTCCTTTTAGATTTAAAATATTTTATAGAATGGCCTAATATAAAAAATCCAAACACAAAGCACACATGGACACATAAAATGACACAGGCAAAATGATAAAATCTGCCTGAAGTGGTTTAAAAAAATTGAGATTATTGAAATTTTATAGTTGAAAAAAATGTTGCTGAATGTATAAATAAAGCAGTAGTTTTGAATAGAAACAGGAAGTTACCTAGGCACATTCATCAGCCACATGGTAGCTACCTCTTAGTCTCATTGTTGATTGTGTAAATGAGACTTTCTTTGTATCACATTAAGTTTTGTTTTGTTTTCTTTTTTTACAGAAGAAAAAGAAAGCATGTTGATTTCATATTCAAATGAATTATGCCCAGGATAATCCTTATTTATACAAAGAGTTCAGAGACTGAAAAAGAGAAACAAAAAGCACAGTTCCTATACAGGTTTGTTCATCCCCCAGTAACTTGGGGGCCCATTTCTCAAAGAGAAAACTTAAGTGCCACCCTTAAAATACATGAGAAGCGGAAAAATGGAACAGAAAAAAGCTGAAAAATGGAACAGAAGAAAGTATAAATTTAGGATTCTCTCTGAAGTATGGAAAACCGTAAGGATGGCTGTGACCAGTTGAAACTTTTTCGTAGCACATGCTACATTGCCTTAGCTATATTTTTGCCTCTAATTGGACCACAAAGATATGGAATCACTCTCTAGATAATGAGCTTTCAATTCATGGGTTTTTTCAAATAAGAGAATTGGATTTATTTCAACACTAGGCCTTTGTTTACAGGTCATAAATAGTAGAATATTGATTATTTTTTTATGAGTCAAACTCATTACTCATGTTGACCTAATGGGAATACGCTTTACTTTTTAATATTTTAGTTTTTAAACACCTACGCTGTTTTCTTTTACAGTGCACTGTATGCATTACCCTCTTCCTTCTGGACTAAGACAGGTTCCTGTGACTTTGTGAGAAGAATTTCACCTATTGATTCTAATGATACATTAGAAAGCCATTCTACCACATGGGTCAATTAACAAAGTTCCACTGTCCTTCATTTCAGGTAAAACTGTATAGGTTGAACATGGATTTCATGGCTCAAATATGCAGAGATGTTTGGTAAGTCAATTTAATTCATTTTAGACAATGTTTTGCATCATTCTCAATGCAAATATATCTCCTTTGGCTTTAATAATTGATCAAATCTAATTATTTGGGTTCTTATTCATATAAACCATACAATTTCTTGATTGTCAACTAGCATTAAAAGCTTACCTAAATTCCACTAATAGAATCCTCAATCTTATTGGTCCTATTTGCCTCAAGGAGCTAAACTGAAATTAAAAAGTCTATTTTCTCTTTCTTCTGACAACACCAGAATATGAAAATACAATGAAAAGAGGCAAAAAAGAAAAAAAAAAGATATCCCCTCCCCAACTGCGGAGTCAAGGTGGCTATTCACGGTAGATGATGACAAAGACTGAGGTGAGAAGACAAAAATCTAGAAGTGCGGGAATTTAGAAGGAAGACTATTGTTACAAATACAGTGAGACTTTTTCAGGAGACCACTCACCACTCAACAGAGCATCACTGAGCTTTTTTGACAAGTGATCTTTCAGACCAGTTCAGGGAGTATCTTGAGTTCAAAATTCATATAAAGAAGTTTCAACCTGTTAAACAAGTGTTGTAGCTCATTGGTGGCCATCAATACAGGCTTCACAATTCAAGAGAGCTAGGAAGGAACCAGAAAAGCGCATGGAATATAAAGCCATTTGGCTCTATTGGTTGGAATCCAGAACTCTTGATACTGAAACTGCTGACCACACAGGAACAAGCTTCTACTATCAACAAAAATACATTTAAAATAAAAACTTTTTTTTTTTTTGCAGTATGTAAAACACCAGTGGAAGGTAGTTTAAACAAACAACAAAGTAAGAACTGGTCCGGCCATGTAGGTCAAATAAAATTTTAAAAAAGAAAAGAGAAGAAAAGGAAAACAACCTCTATCTTCTGGACTGCAATAGGGTGCCACTTCATCTTTGGTATAAAATAGGCCATCCATAGGCTGAATTTGATCACAACTAGGAAAGACTACAGAAATTGTCAACAATTTCTCTATCTATTGCTTTTTTTGTTTTTTTGTGGGTTTTTTTTTCACTTTTTGACCATAAGCTCCTATCTACTTGTTTTTTTTTTTAAATGCTCTTAAGCTAGGTTTTGCAATGTGACAAGCAAAGCTGACTAAAAAGTTTGTAAAGCTCATAAAAAAGACTGCAGATAAAAAGCACTAAAGCTTTTGCTAGCCATCACGCTTCAGAAATAAAAAAATCTGCATTCTGCCCCCCAAACACGCATTATTTCTAATGCAGTTGTTTTGAAACCAACATTAATAACTTTACCGTAAAATGTTTTAGCCTTCTAGAATGATTCAACACTTAAGACAAAGTTCATGAGAAGTCCCAGCATTTTCCCAATTCTTGCAGTTGCCATGGTTTCTTTTATCAACAAATTTTCTTCAAATGAAGAAAAACATTTTCTTTTAAACTGTACAGTTTTTTTTCACCCTAAAAACTCATAGTCTTAAACTTCTGTACCAGTGAAAGCTGGCACAATATTTCAATTCTTTCTTTTTTTAAACAAGACGTTGAGAGCTTGCCTCGAGAGCCTTTGACGTCCTTAAAATTAAGGCAATTAAGATTCAAGATAAACCTTACCTAAATATTTCTAAGAAAAAAAAAATTAAAAAAACCAACCCACTAGATTTAAACAAGAAGGGAAAAAGAAAGAGTAGCTTAATTACTGAGGAAGACAATTTGTTTCCATTTCTGCTTGCCCACCTCTTGACATCAGATTTTCCATTAAAAAAAAAAATCTATCTACACCTTCAGATAAATTCTGAATTCAAATGTTCTTCCAGATAAATGTCAACCTTCCATGTTTTGCTTTGTTTGCTTGTTGTTGTCCTCTTCTGGGATTTTTTTTTCTTTAAAAAGAATGATGGCAAAAATAAACTGTCAGACCACATGAAGGAACCACTTGCACAGCACATAAAAACACGTTGTTTTCATTGGGTAAAGTAGAAAATTAAAAAAAAAAAAAAAAAGCATTCCATCGACGCCTGTGCAAAACTGGAAGCCAACTTCTTGTTCAATGAAGTTTCTTCATTCAAGGCAGAGTTTCAGACGGACATTCTTCGTTCGGTCTTGTTTATGGTCTGTGAAAACAATGGAATAAGAGGGGTCATTACACCAAAACAACTCTGAAATCACCTTCTGTGCTCTTTTCCAGTGAGCGCTCTTTAAAAGCTACCAAGCTCTTTCAATATAACAGTTAAAAAAGCACATTGGGCTTAGGAGAGTGTCAAATTCTGCCACTTTCACACAAATATCTATTTGAGCTGGAGTTTGTTTATATTAAATAGCATGGCTAATAGATCAAGAATATCTTTCTGTTGTAAAGTTGTAAATATACAAATATATCTAGACAAGCAATATTTCCTATGTTCATGGAATGTATTCTTCAATGCTTGGCTTATGTTTTAGCTCCTCCAGAAAGTCCTTGAGTAATTCTGTCCTTTCAGAACTCCCATGAGATTCATCACAAACTCAGTCAAACAATCTGTGATTCCCTACTATGTACCCAGGATATAGCAATGGGTTGTATTTTTTTTTAATTGAAGTATAGTTGATTTAGAATGTTGTGTTGATTTCTGCACAGCAGAAATCAGTGATTCAGATATACATATACACATACTTCTTTTTAATATTCTTTTCCATTGTGCTTTATCACAGGATATTGAATATACTTCCCTGTGCTATACAGTAGGACCCTGTTGTTTATCCATCCTGTATATAAGAGCTTACATCTGCAGCAATTGATTCTTTGTTACCTCATGGAGCCCATCAAGTGTATCCACATAAGCAGAAGGCTTATGTAAATAAGACAGGTAAGAGGGCAATGCAGTTTTGTTCACTTTCCAATTTCTTTTCTTCTTCCTTGCTTCTCTATCTCAACAAGGTTTTAAATTCTTGAGAGCAGGGACTATATTTTACTTCTACTTTTTACTCTCCAGGACTCTGGCAGACTGGTAGGCACATTGTAGGTGTTTAACAAGACAAATGCTATTTTTATTATATGTCACTTTGCCAGCCCAGCCCACATAATCTCTTCTGATTCTGCCCCATCTATATGGCAGGGCTGAGCTAATAGTGGGTTGATCTTTACTCTTATCTCTTCCACCCACAGATCAGAATTTAGCTCAAGAATTTCAGGGGTATCTTTTAAAATGAAGATGCTTCAAACTATCTGTAGGTCCTATTTAGATGAAGCCTTGTTCCCTCAGTGTTCTGTGGGTTCTTCTGGTGCCCAGTTGCTTAATTTAGTAAAGAAACCTCAGTGCTGCTCGGTAGAATTGTCCAGGTGTTTCACTGCACAGGATGCTTGGCCGAAGGAGTGCCTGGGGGCTGATTTTAGCCCATGGTCTGTTCCCCAAGCTGTGTACTCTGGTGCAGGGCTGCATTTGCCCTGAGCAAGTGGCCCTTATTCAAATTCACAAAAAGCCCTCAACAATGTTTTGAACTAGCCTGGGATGTTTTGAGTTAGCCTGAGGGTTTCCTTTTCCTAATTTGCAAAAAGCCCTCATATGTCTCAGCTATAGCTGTTAGAAACCTGGGTAATTTGTTCCTAGAATCATGTAAGGAAAGCAACTCATTGATAGAGTGAATATTTCCATTTTTAACCAAGAGTTTAAGTCTCTAGAAATACATATTATTTCTGTGTTATGCAAGAAAGTGGGGTTCCTTTTAAGAATAAAAGCAATCAAAATTTTCATAATAGCAACAGTAAGGGAAATTTTAGTAGTAGTAGTCATGGGAACCATGGTATATATTTGATCTCTCTGTACATCTTTGCAAAGTTTAGGTTTATGCCATTTACTTCTAAAAATCTATCTTGTTATGGGAACAACCTTTTGTGTGTGTTTTTATGTTTGTTTTTTGGTCTATTCTTTGCTCCCACTTCCATCTTCTACCCTAGTATTATTGTGCATTGAGCAGAAAATGCCTAATACAGCATGAATCTCCAATAGAGCTGCTCAGTGAATGCTGTCTTAGTTAATGGACTACATGACACAGAACCCCCTCACTGCTCAGGTGTGTCACATGGGCTGGTATCTAAGCATCCGTATTTATGAGTGAGGCTGGAGCTACTTTCAAGTTTTATAACCTTACACAAATGTTTCCAATAGCCTCCTACCATCACTTGCTTCATCCTTCAAGTGGTCTCGTTGCTACATGAAAACAAATGAGGAGAAATAAATGGTTGTGCTTTACATTTTCATGATGGCTAGCTGAAGTTTGAAGGGAAAAGGTGTTGCTATTTAATAGAACTGAATTCACTCCTGTGCACCTTCTCTGTCCTAATGAAGTGTGAAAGTGCACATTTACATAATGCTTATGACATGCACTGGCATTCATAAAAACAGTAGGCTTTCAAAGTGTCAAGGCTGTGATCAGGAGCAACAAGAACATTTTAAGTTGTGCAGTGAGACTATTTTAAAAATAAAATGAATTGCAATGTAAAAAGAGAAATTTGTGTGAATGAGAGCATGATTATGAAAATCATTTGCAAACTGTAAAGTACTGTGCAAATAGAAATATATTATTATTCACAAGCTTAAAGGACATGTAAGGATGGTAATCAAGGGCATATAATTTGCTCATTACCATACTGACGATTTATAGGCAATTGGTGTCATGATACTTCAGTTAGACAGAGAAGACCTGAAGAATTAAAAAGACCAACAATATTGGGGTTGAGATAAAGGCCTTCTAAGGTCACTGTGAAGGTTGGAAGACTGAGAGTTTGACCGAATTTAAGATCACAGAGTCATTCTGAACACTCTCATCCTCCATCCTCCCCGTGCCTACTCCCCCAAAAAGCAGAGTGAATATATTAAAAAGTAGCAAATCATCATCTTAGAATTCTAGACTTTTAGGCTAGAAGAATTCTTAAAGATGATCTAAGGATGCAGGATTCCCCAGAGTCATTTCTAACAGATTAGCTTCACAAATTTTCATGTGAAAAGAGGGATTCTGTGATCCAGAGTGTGGAAAACCTGCACACTATACTCCCACTACTGGATTACCCACTATAAACTAAACGTGCGTTTAGGGCACCAACAAAGAAAGGTATCAATAGAAAAAAAAATTGTTTCTGAAAAAATGTAATCTTTTAAATTAGTATCAAAATAATCATCATGCTGACAATAAAAATTTTGTTTAGTTCTTTAATAATTTGTTAATTTTTTGTTTGTTTCTTTAGCATTCCAAAGGAGGAGGGCAGCACACACTCAAATCTTTCAGGAAGTATCTATCTATCTGGCCCTCTAGGAGGTCACAGCCACTAGCATATTAACGGCTTTGAAGAGAGCTGCAATTAAGCAAGCATTTCACTTAGCTTAAAGCAGTGTTTCTTAAAACCACTTTTGACCACCCTCCCCACCCCACCTCCAGGGCAGGATGGTAAATCCTAGCTCAGCACTGGATACCTAATTTATACTTTTTGGAGAACACTGATCTAATCTCTCACTTTAAAGATGTGAAGGAGGCTTCTTGAGGAGACAACAAGTAAGTGGCAAAGATGGAATTTGAACCAAGGACTTCTGATTTTGCTTATTAGAATGTAACTTTGCTTGAAGACTCATACTTTTAAAGTCCTAGTTATTTTTAAGATTTCCTAAATAGCACAAAGAAAAACTGAGAATAACCTAAGCAGGAACAGGAATTTCCAAAGAACTTCCAAAATAAAACACAGGTATCATTTCCCCCGTTTGGGCTAAGAGTAATCAGAGTCTCTTGTATTAATAGCCTCTTTTAACAATAGGAGGAAAAAAAAGCATGAATACAAAATGGGAAGTAATATTTTTTTAGCTTGGAAAGTGTAATTTGGAATATTAAAATTATGCTGACCCATGATTCCAAATATAACCTTTTTGTTCACATGCACATTTTAAATATTTCTCTAAATTTTGTCCTATAACCTTCTGTTGTGTTGTCTGTAATTTATTGATTTATCTACTTTTTATTGGAGTATAGTTGATTTATATTGTTGTGTTAGTTTCAGGTGTACACTAAAGTGAATCAGTTTTATACGTATAAATATACACACTTCTTTTAGATTCTTTTCCCATATAGGCCATCACAGAGTAGAGAGTAGAGTTCCCTGTGCTACACAGTAGGTCCTTATTAGTTATCTATTTTATATATAGTAGTGTGTATGTATCAATCGTGTTCTCCCAATTTATCTCCTCCCTCTTTCCCCCCTGGTAACCATAAGTTTGTTTTCTGCATCTGTGACTTCATTTCTGTGTTGTAAATAAGTTCATTTGTACCATTTTTTTAGATTCCACACATAAGCGATATCATGATAGCTGTCTTTCTCAGTCTGAGTTACTTCACTCAGTATGACGATCTCTAGGTCCATCCATGTTGCTACAAATGGAATTATTTTGTTCTTTTTTATGGCTGAGTGATATTCCATTGTATATATATGTACCACTTCTCTATCCACTCCTTTGTTGATGGACATTTAGGTTGCTTTGATGTCTTGGCTATTGTAAATAGTGCAGCGGTGAACATTGGGGTGCATGTATCTTTTTGAATTATGCTTTTCACAAGATACGTGCCCAAGAGTGGGACTGCTGGATAATATGGCAACTCTACTTTTAGTCTTTTGAGGAACCTCCATACTGTTTTCCATAGTGGCTGTACCAATTTACATTCCAACCAACAGTGTAGGAGGGTTCCCTTTTCTTCACACCATCTCTAGCATTTATTGTTTGTAGATTTTTTGAGGTTGGCCATTCTGACTGGTGGGAGGTGATACCTCACTGCAGTTTAGATTTGCATTTGTCTGATCGTTAGTGATGTTGAGCATCTTTTCATGTGTGTTTTGTTCATGTGTATGTCTTTTCTGGAGAAATGTCTATTTAGATCTTCTGCCCATTTTCTGATTAGGTTGTTTGTTTTTTTGACATTAAGCTGTATGAGTTATTTGTATATTTTGGAGATTAATCCCTTGTCAGTTGCTTCATTTGCAAATATCTTCTCCCATTCTGTAGGCTGTCTTTTCATTTTGTTTATGGTTTCCTTTGCTGTGCAAAAGCTGTTAAGTTTAATTAGGTCCCATTTGTTTATTTTTGCTTTTATTTTCATTACCCTAGGAGGTGGATCAAAAAAGATATTGCTGCAATTTATGTCAGAGAGTGTTCTTCCTATGTTTTCCTCTAAGAGTTTTATACCATTCAGCTTTACATTTAGGTCTTTAATACATTTTATTTTTGTGTATGGTGTCAGTTAGTGTTCTAATTTCATTCTCTTACATGTTGCTGTCCAGTTTTCCCAGCACCAGTTACTGAAGGGACTGTCTTTTCTCCACGGTATATTCTTGCATCCTTTGTCATAGATTAGTTGACCATAGGTATGTGGGTTTAATCTCCGCACTCTTTATCCTGTTCCGTTGATGTATATTTCTGTTTTTGTGTTAGTATCATACTCTTTTGATGACTGTAGCTTTGTAGTATAGTCCAAAGTCAGGGAGCCTGTTCCTCTGGCTCCGTTTTTCTTTCTCAAGATTGCTTTGGCTATTCAGGGTCTTTTGTGTCTCATACAAACTTTAAGATTTTTTTTTCTTTTTTTTTTGCGGTATGTGGGCCTCTCACTGTTGTGGCCTCTTCCGTTGTGGAGCACAGGCTCCAGACGTGCAGGCTCAGCAGCCATGGCTCACGGTCCCAGCCACTCCGCGGCATGTGGGATCTTCCCGGACTGGGGCACGAACCCATGTCCCCTGCATCAGCAGGCGGACTCTCAACCACTGCACCACCAGGGAAGCCCCAAACTTTAAGATTTTTTTGTTCTAATTCTGTGAAAAATACCATTGGTAATTTGATAGGTATTGCATAGAATCTGTAGATTGCTTTGGGTAGTATAGTCATTTTGACAATATTGATTCTTCCAATCCAAAAACATGGTTTATCTTTCCATCTGTTTGTGTTATCTTAGATTTCTTTCATCAACATCTTATAGTTTTCTTTTTTATAAATTTATTTATCTATTTACTTATTTTTGGCTGTGTTGGGTCTTTGTTGCTGTGTGCAGGCTTTCTCTAGTTGCAGCGAGCAGGGACTACTCTTTGTTGCAGTGCACAGGCTTCTCATTGCGGTGGCTTCTCTTGTTGCAGAGCACGGGCTCGAGGCACGTGGGCTTCAGTAGTTGTGGCACGTGGGCTCAGTAGTTGTGGCTCACAGGCTCTAGAGCACAGGCTCAATAGTTGTGGTGCATGGGCATAGTTATCCATGGCACGTGGGATCGTCCCAGACCAGGGATTGAATCCATGTCCCCTGAATTGGCAGGAGGATTCTCAACCACTGTGCCACTGGGTAAGTCCCAACATCTTATAGTTTTCTGAGAAGAGGTCTTTTGCCTTCTTTGATGGGTTTATTCCTAGGTATTTTATTTTTTTCATGTGATGGTAAATGGAATTTTTTCCTTAATTTCTCTTTCTGATCTTTCATTGTTACTTTATAGGAATGCAACAGATTCCTGTGCATTTATTTTGTATCAAGCAACTTTACCAAATTCATTGATGAGCTAGTTTTCTGTTAACATGTTTAGGATTTTCTATGTATAGTATCATGTTATCTGCAAACAGTGACAGTTTTACTACTTCTTTCCCAATTTGGATTCCTTTTAATTCTTTTTCTTCTCTGATAGCCGTGGATAGAACTTCCAAACCTATGTTGGATAAAAGTGGCGAGAGTGGACATTCTTGTCTTGTTCCTGATCTTACAGGAAATGCTTTCAGTTTTTCACCATTGAGCATGATGTTAGCTATGGGTTTGTCATATATGGCCTTTATTTTGTTGAGGTAGGGTCCCTCTAGGCCCACTTTCTGGAGAGTTTTTATCATAAATGTGTGTTGAACTTTGTTAAAAGCTTTTTCTCTATCTATTGAGATGATCATATGGTTTTTATTCTTCAATTTGTTAATGTGGTGTATCACATTGATTGATTTGCATATGTTGAAGAATCCTTGCATCCCTAGGATAAATCCCACTTGATCAGGGTGTATGATCCTTTTACTGTGTTGTTGGATTTCATCTGCTAGTATTTTGTTGCGGATTTTTGCATGTATGTTCATCAGTGTTATTGGCCTGTAATTTTCTTTTTTGTGGTATTCTTGTCTGATTTTGGTATCAGGGTGATTGTGGCCTTGTAAAATGAGTGTGGGAGTGTTCCTTGCTCTGAAATTTTTGGAAGAGTTTCAGAAGGATAGTTGTTACCTCTTCTCTAAATTTCTGATAGAATCTGCCTGTGAAGCTGTCTGGTCCTGGACTTTTGTTTGTTGGGCGTTTTTAAATCATAGTTTCAATTTCAGTGCTTGTGATTGGTCTGTTTATATTTTCTATTTCTTCCTGTTTCAGTCTTGGAAGGTTGTACCTTTCTAAGAATTTGTCCATTTCTTCTAGGTTGTCCATTTTATTGGCATATAGTTGCTTGTAGTAGTCTCTTATGATCTCCACTGGTGGGTGGAGCTGGATCTTGTCCCTCTGGTGGGCAGGGCCTTGTCTGGGAGTGTGTTTAGCTGGCTGCTGTGTGCTCAGGAAGACTTTAAATAGCCTGTCTGCTGATGGGTGGGGCTGTGTTCCTGGCCTTTTGGTTGTTCTGCCTGAGGTGTCCCACAACTGGAACCTATGGGCTGTTGGGAGGGCCCAGGTCTTGGTGAGAAAAACGGCAGCCTCCTGGAGGGCTCACGCCAATGAGTACTCACCAGAACTGCCACCACCAGTGTCTTTATCCCCACAGTAAGCCACAGCCATCCCCCACCTCTGCAGGAGACCCTCCAATACCTGCAGGTAGGTCTGTCCCAGGTTCTTATGAAGCCATTGCATTTTTTCCCTGGGTCCTAATGAACATGAGATGTTGTGTGTGGCTTCCTAGAGGAGAGTTTCTTTTCCCCCCAGTCCTGTGGAATTCCTGCAAACCCCATTGGCCTTCAAAGCCAGATTCTCTGGGGGCTCCTCTTCCCATTTTCAGACTCCCAGGGTGGCGAGCCTGACGTGGGGCTCTGAACTTCCACTCCTGTGGGAGAACTTCTGTGGTATAATTATTTTCCAGTTTGTGGCTTGCCCACCTGGCTGTATGGGATTTGATTTTGTCATGACAGCACCCCTCCTACCATCTCACTGTGGCTTCTTCTTTGTCTTCTGATGTAGGATAACTTTTCTGGTAGGTTCCAGCATTTTTTTGTCGATGGTTGTTCAGCAGTTAGTTATGATTTTGGTGTCTTCGTAAGAAGTGAGCTCACGTCCTTCTATTTCGCCATCTTGTCTCCGCCTCCTCTGTTTTTTATTTTTTATTTATTTTTTATTTTTATTTTTTTTTGTGGTACATGGGCGTCTCACTGTTGTGGCCTCTCCCGTTGCGGAGCACAGGCTCCAGACACGCAGGCTCAGCAGCCATGGCTCACGGGCCCAGCCGCTCCGTGGCATGTGGGATCTTCCCAGACCGGGGCACGAACCCGTGTCCCCTGCATCAGCAGGTGGACTCTCAACCACTGCACCACCAGGGAAGCCCTGTTTTTTATTTTTTAAATTTAGCTAAAAGCCTGTGTGAATCCCATCAAATAATATGGTAGTCTCTGGCACTCTGTTCCAAGCAGAGTGGAAGTTTTTAAGTATGCTCAGTGAGTTAGTTAATATATGAGAAGGGAACAGAGATTAGCTATGTGGGAACACAGTGAGAGACACTGGTAGGAGATGAGAGATACTGCGTGGCCAGAAGCATCTGTCAAGGCTTTGTGAGTAGGTGAAACTGGCTTTGGTTGTTTCAAAGCATAATGAGGAAATAAGTGATTCAAGACCTTCCTTGTTAACAGTTTAATGATGTCTGGATAAATGAAAATGACACCTTTATTCATCCAATCATCAATTATTGACTTGAGTGCCTACTATGAGAAAGGCAGTATTCCAGATGCTAAGGAAAGACCAATGAACGAGGCAGATGCCTCCCGACTCTTTTGGATTTTACTTCCCACAAGGAGTAGATGTACAATCAATGGATCAATCAGCAAACAATCAAAAAGAAAAAGAATCTCAAAACAGAATAAGTATATTCTGTAATAGAAAGTGGCTGGATAAATACCTAAGATTTGGTATCAGGGAAGGTCTCTCATGTAGGTCTGGATGTGGAAGATAATTATAAGCTAATCTTGGAAAGACTTAGAGGAAAAGCATTCTAGGTAGAGAAAACAGGAAGTTCAAAAATCTGGAGGTGGGAACCTGAGGCTGGAGTCATCTAAGGTAAATCAAATCCCATCATTCCTTCTCTTCAAGCCCTCCAAAGGTTTTGCAGCTCCCCTAGAATAAAAGTGAGAATACTTAGTCTACACAAAGCTAAGAAGAATCCAAGGACCAAAGGCTCTATAAAGCTGGTCTCTTCTCCTACAACTTTCCCGCCTAGTTAACCACACTCCAGCCTCAGGTTCTCATATTAGACTGAAAATCCTTGAGGGCAGGGGTATGTGTCCTAGCATAGATTCTGGCATGATTCTGGATACTGCAAGTGAATCGGGGTCTAGGTGTAAAGGGGGATGGGGACACTCTTGCTAGAATTTATCAGAGGCAGAGATGCTCCCTGTGGGTCAGGCAGAGACCCCCCATCCCTGTCACATCATACAGTGACCATGAAAGGTGGGGACAACCCTGAGAAAGAAGAGAGCATCTCACTGTGGGCTTACAAGTGGAGGCAGCTAAAGCTGATTTAATCAGGCAGGGAGAAGAGGAGATTCTGGACAGTTGCAAGGAAGGGGGTTTGTATCTTGACCATTTTCTAGAGGTGGGACTACATTTTCCTTAGAGAGAAATCTACTTTACAACAGTCTTGTTTTGAGAATAAGCCACAAGCAACACCCCTAAAGTTATAGGCTACAAGTTTCCCTACAGTCTTATTCTATCTTTCCTGTGTAGAGTGGAGAGTATCTCTAAAATACTTTAGCCAATGCATGCTATCTTGAATACTCCAAATTTCACAAATGGGAGCTCATTTCCAGTTTCATTATGCTAATTAACATGGCACTGCTTTCATCAGGCAACTCATTTCTAACAATCATTATGCTAATTGAAATATGGATAGTTTAAAATACTTGTACAACCCTCTGGCCTTTCTCATTAAATGAGAGCTGACCTCCTGTGGGGTGTGAAATTCTGATTAGGGTCACTGAGTGCCCCTGAAAAATAGTTTAACCCATCACACATACATTTAATATCATAATGTCTATTTATATCTATACTAAAGGTATTTTAAATTAAATTACAGGGGGAGTCAAGATGGAGGAGTAAGAGGACGTAAAGTTCAACTCTCCCCACAAATGCATTAAGAATACATCTACAGGGCTTCCCTGGTGGCACAGTGGTTGAGAGTCCACCTGCCGATGCAGGGGACACGGGTTCGTGCCCTGGTCCGGGAAGATCCCATATGCTGCGGAGCGGCTGGGCCCGTGAGCCATGACCGCTGAGCCTGCACTGCTCCACGACGGGAGAGGCCAAAAGAGTGAGAGGCCCGTGTACCAAAAAAAAAAAAAAAAAGAATACATCTACAAATGGAACAGTTCTCACAGAGCACCTGCTGAACACTAGCAGAGGACCTCAGACAACTAGGAGGACCAGAAAGATCCCCACATAACAGAGTAGGATGAAAGAAAGAAGAAGGGAAAAGGAAGAGGAGAAGTGGGATGGGACCTGCACCCCTTGGGGAGAGCTGAAGGGGAGGAGAATTTCCCACGTCCAGGGAAGCCCCCTTAGTGGTGGGGAGATCAGCTGGGACAGAGGGGAGCTTTGGGGGCTTGAAAGAGAGTGCAGCAACTGGTCTGTGGCAGGCTGGACAGAGTGAAACCTACACAGATGGTCCATGCCACAGCCCTGCACGCCCAAACCTGAGAGGTGTGTCCACTGGTGTATACAGGGGCAGGGTGCTAGAATGTTGGGTTTGGAGAGCAGACGTGTGGAAAGGACTGCTGTTGGCTGTGAGAAGACAGTCTGAGGGGATGGGAGTGAGGAGCTCCACAATGGAGAATGCTCGGAGAGCAAGCCCAGATCGCCATAGAAGCGAAGTGCCGTTGTTGAGTGATGTGCAAAGGGCAGGCCACCTATGCAGCCTCTCTCCCCATGCACCAGCCCCTGCCTCCCCAGGCACTGGGAAGGGCTCCCACCGGGGCAGGCTCTTATGCCCCTGGCTGCCGCCTACTCCACCCCCTCCTGCCAGGGTAGGCTTGTGTGCTCCGGGGCAGCTTCAGGAGCAGATGCCTGTGGGTGGCCGACACACATAGGTGGGGCTGAAACCATAGCTGAGTCCCAGGGGCCATGAGAGATGGGAGAAGAACTGAAATCTCTCCTCACAGCTGCACAAACTGTGGATTTACACCCTGCAACTATCTTTGTAAACTCAGAACCTGCAGAATATCTGATCCGACAATGAGTGCTCCCACAGCCAAGATGGGTCAAGCTTTAGCAGCTGTGGACTTTGTGGGCAGGTACATGTGGGGGTTGGGCAAGGCCAGAGTCTGAGATGCTTCCATAGTGCCCATAGCCTGTCCAGATCCATGATTACTACAATCTTGGGACCTGACTTCAGTGGCTCTGTGCTGGTGGCTTGGTGAAAACAATGCCTGAGAGACACCAGGGCCAACTGCTGGCATACCTATGGTTAAGGTGGGGCTGACAGCAGTGCCAATAACAGTGTAATCTGAGTGCTCCCACAACGGGTGAAAGGTGACAAAACAGAGCACACTCACAGGTGAACAGTTCCAGAGGAGGAATACTCAGTGGCTTCTCTCTCAGTGGGAATGCTCCAATCCTGTCTACATCACACCACAGATCAGAAACACAGCTAAGAAACAGATCTGGGGGCCTCTATTCCAACAACTAGGGAGCAGACCCTGATCCAAACACGGCAGTGACAACCACAGAGCAAAGGGGAGTCCCCACTAAATATGCAGGGCAGGCTCTGGTCACCACAACACCAGTCACACCTACTGTATCAAGGGGTTAACTACCAGCATACACTGAGAAAAGAGGTGGCAGACATCTATAATAAAAACACCTCTTGCACCAAAAAATATTAAACCAATATAGGCTATGCAGGGACATTCCCACATAAAAATAGCCCTCCAAGACAGTCTGAGCATCTGGTATCTGGAGGAAGAACCCCCAGAGCATTCAGCCTTGACACCCAGTGGGGCTTGAGTGCAGGAGTTCTGCAAGGCAGGGGGAAACAGAAACTCCACTCCTGGAAGGCATACAAGATCCCACATGCACTGGGGCCCAGTACAAAGCAGTACCTCCATAGGAACCTGGGATAGACCTACCTAGGGGTCTTGGAGGGTCTTCTGGGGAGGCCAGGTCAGCTGTAGCTCACTGTGGGAGCACAAGTAGCAGAGGTCCCAGGTAATACTGATCAGCGTGAGCTCTCTGGGAAGTCCCCATTACGCCACAAAGACCTGACTTCACCCAATAGCCTGCAGGCTCCAGTGCTGTAAATCCTCAGGCCAAACAACCAACAAGATAGGAACACAGCCCCACCCATCAGAAGACAGGCTGACTAAAGACATATTGAGCTCACAGCCACCTCAAAACACAGCCCTTGACACGGCTCTGCCCACCAGAGGGACAAGTGCCAGCTCTACCCACCTGAGGGCAGGCACCAGTCCCCTCCCACCAGGATGCCTACACAAGCCCCTGGACCAGCCTCACCCACCAGGGGGCAGACACCAGAAGCACGAGGAACTATGATCCTGCAGCCTGCGGGAAGGAGACCACATACACAAACAGACAAATGAGATGACAGAGAAATATGTTGCAAATGAAGGAACAAGAGAAGAACCCATAAGAACAAGTAAATAAAGAGGAGATAGGCAATCTCCCTGAAAAAAGTATTCAGAGTAATGATAGTAAATGATCCAAACCCTCAGAAGAAGAATGGAGGTATAGACCAAGAAGATACAAAAAATTTTCAACAGAGATAGAAGATTTAAAGAACAAAGAAAAAACAAACAGAGATGAACAACATAATAACTGAAATGAAAAATATACTAGAAGGAATCAATAGCAGAATAACTGAGGCAGAAGAACAGATAAGTGAACTGGAAGACAGAGTGGTGGAAATCAATGCCACAGAACAGAATAAAGAAAAAAAAAAGGGGACTTCCCTCATGGTGTAGTGGTTAAGAATCCGCCTGCCAATGCAGGGAACATGGGTTCGAGCCCTGGTCTGGGAAGATCCCACATGCCACAGAGCAACTAAGCCCGTGCACCACAACTACTGAGCCTGTGCTCTACAGCCTGTGAGCCACAACTACTGAGCCTGAATGCCTAGAGCCCATGCTCTGGAACAAGAGAAGACACCACAATAAGAAGCCCATGCATTGCAATGAACAGTAGCTCCCACTCTCCGCAACTAGAGAAAGCCCACACACAGCAATGAAGACCCAATGCAGCCAAAAATAAATAAATAAATAAATAAATAAATAAATTTAAAAGAAGAAAAAAGAATGAAAAGCAATGATGAAAGTCTCAGAGACCTCTGGGACAATGTTAAATGCACCAACATTCACAGAAGAAGAAAAAGGGAAAGGGCCTGAGAAAATATTTGAAGATACTATAGCCGAAAATTTCCCCAACACAGGAAAGGAAACAGTCACCCAAGTCCAGGAAATGTAGAATACAGGATCCTGATACAGGATAAATCCAAGGAGGAACACACCGAGACACACCATAATCAAAGTAACAAAAATTAAATACAAAGAAAAATTATTAAAAGCAACAAGGGAAAACAACAAATAACGTAAAAGGGAATCCTCATAAGGCTATCAGCTGATTTTTCATCAGAAACTCTGCAGGCCAAAAGGGAGTGGCATTATATATTTACAATTATGAAAGGGAAGTACCTATAACCAAGAATATTATACCCAGCAAGGCTCTTGTTCAGAATCAATGGAGAAATCCAAAGCATTACAGACAAGCAAAAACTAAAAGAGTTCAGTGCCACCAAACCAGCCTTACAACAAATGCTAAAGGAACTTCTCTACGTGGGAGAAAAAAAAGATGTCACAGCTAGAAACAAGAAAATCACAAATGGGAAAGCTCACCGGTAAAGGAAAACATAAAGTAATAGTAGGAAATCATCCACAAACAAATATGATATCAAAACCAGCAACTGTGAGAAGAGTATAAACGTAGGAAATGGCAATTGCATTTGAAATGAAAAGACCAGCAACTTAAAATAATCTTGTTTATATACAGAATCCTATATCAAAACCTCCTGGGAGCTGCAAACCAAAAAACTACAATAGATACAAACACACAAAAGAAAAAGTAACCCAAACACAACACTAGAGTCATCAAACCACAAGAGAACAAAAGAGAAAGGGAAGAAGACTGACAAAAACAGATCCAAAACTATTAGGAAAATGGCAATAGGACTATAAATACTGATAATTACCTTAAATGTAAATGGATTAAATGCTCCAAACAAAAGACACAGACTGGCTGAATGAATACAGAAACAAGACACATATATATGCTGTCTACAGGAGACCCACTTTGGACTAGGGACACATACAGACTGAAAGTGAGGGGATGGAAAAAGATATTCCATGCAAATGGAAATCAAAAGAAACCTGGAGTAGAAATACTCATATCAGAAAAAATAGACTTTAATACAAAGACTGTTACAAGAGACAAAGAAGGACACCACATAATGATCAAGGGATCAATCCAAGAAGAAGATATAACAATTATAAATATATATGCACCCAACATAGGAGCACCTCATGTATAAGGCAAATGCTAACAGCCATAAAAGGGGAAGTCAACAGTAACACAATCATAGTGGGGGATTTTAACACCCCACTTACACCAATGGACACATCATCCAGACAGAAAATTAATAAGGACACACAAGCCTTAAATGACACATTAGACCAGATGGATTAAATTGATATTTACAAAGCATTCCATCCAAAAGAAGCAGAATACACTTTCTTCTCAACTCCACATAGGACATTCTCCAGGATAGATCACATCTTGGGCCACAGATCAAACCTCGGTAAATTTAAGAAAATTGAAATCATATCAGGCATCTTTTCCAACCACAATACTATGAGATTATAAATAAATTACAGTCAAAACTGTAAAAACCACAAACATGTAGAGGCTAAACAATGTGCTACTAAACAACCAATGGATCACTGAAGACATCAAAGAGACAATCAAAAAATACCTAGAGACAAATGACAATGAAAACATGATGATCCAAAAAACTATGGGACAGAGCAAAAGCAGTTCTAAGAGGGATGTTTATAGCAATACAATCTTACCTCAAGAAACAAGAAATATCGCAAATAAACAATGTAACCTTACACCTAAAGCAACTAGGGTAAAAGAACAATGAAACCCAAAGTTAGTAGAAGGAAAGAAATTATAAGAATAAGAGCAGAAATAAATGAAATAGAGATGAAGAAAACAATAGAAAAGATCAATGAAACTTAAAGCTAGTTCTTTGAAAAGATAAACAAAGTTGAAAACCTTTTGCCAGACTCATTAAGAAAAAATAGAAGAGGGGTCAAATCAATAATATTAGAAATGAAAAGGGAGAAATTAAAGTGGACACCACAGAAATACAAAGGATCATAAGAGACAACTATGAGCAACTATATGCCAATAAAATGAACGACCTAGAAGAAATGGACAAATTCTTAGAAAGGTAAAATCTCCCAAGATAGAATCAGGAAGAAATTGAAAATATGAACAGGTCAATTACAAGTACTGAAATTGAAACTGTGATTAAAAATCTTCCACAAAAGCCCAGGACCAGACAGCTTCACAGGTGAATTCTATTAAACATATATAGAAGACTTAATGCCTATCCTTCTGAAACTATTCCAAAAAATTACAGAGGAAGGAACACTCTCAAGTTCATTCTACAAGGCCACCATCACCCTGATACCAAAACCAAACAACGATATCACAAAAAAAGAAAATTACAGGCCAATATCACTGATGAACATAGGTGCAAAAAATCCTCAACAAAATACTAGCAAACCAAGTCTAACAACACATTAAAAGGTCATACACCATGATCAATGGGATTTATCTCAGGGATGCAAGGATTCTTCAGTATATGCAAATCAATCAATGTGATACAGCACATTATCAAACTGGAGAGTAAAAACCATATGATCATCTCAATAGATGCAGGAAAACTGACAAAATTCAACACACATTTATGATAAAAACTCCCCAGAAAGTGGGGCTAGAGGGAACATACATCATCATAATAAAGGCCATATATGACAAACCTATAGCTAACATCATACTCAGAGGAAATGCTTTCAGCTTTTCACCCTAAGATCAGGAACAAGACAAGAATGTCCACTCTTGCCACTTTTTTTCAACATAGTTTTGCAAGTTCTAGCCACAGTAATCATAGAAGAAAAAGAAATAAAAGGAATCCAAATTAGAAAAGAAGTAGTAAAACTATCACTGTTTGCAGATGACATGATCCAATACATAGAAAATCCCAATGATGTTAACAGGAAACCTCTAGCGCTCATCAATGAATTTGGTAAAGTTGCAGGCTACAAAATTAATACACAGAAATCTGTTGCATTCCTATACATTAACAATAAAAGATCAGAAAGAGAAATTAAGGAAACAATTCCATTTACCATCACACCCTAAAGAATAAAATACCTAGGAATAAACTTAACTAAGGAGGCAAAAGACCTGTACTCAATAAACTATAAGATGCTGATGAAAGAAATCAATGATGACACAAACAGATGGAAAGATATACCATGTTCTTGGACTGGAAGAATCAATATTGTCAAAATAACTATACTACCCAAGGCAGTCTACAGATTCAATGAAATCGTTATCAAACTACCAATGGCATTTTTACAGAAGTAGAATAAAAAAATCTTAAAATTTGTATGAGACACAAAAGACTCTGAATAGCCAAAGCAATCTTGAGAAAGAAAAATGGAGCTGGAGGAATCAGCCTCCCTGGCTTCAGGCTATGCTATCAATACAAAGCTACAAGTCATCAAAACAGTATGGTACTGGCTCAAAAAGAGAAATATAGAAACCCAGCAGCTATGGTCAATCTACAACAAAGGAGGCAAGACTATACAATGGAGAAAAGACAGTCTCTTCAGTAACTGGTGCTGGGGAAACTGGACAGCTACATGTAAAAGAATAAAATAGAACATTCTTTAACACCATATACAAAAATAAATTCAAAATTGATTAAAGACCCAAATATAAGACTGTATACTATAAAACTCTTAGAGGAAAACATAGGAAGAACACTCTCTGACATAAATTGCAGCAATATCTTTTTTGATCTGTCTCCTAGAGTAATGGAAATAAAAACAAATATAAGCAAATGGGACCCAATTAAACTCAAAAGCTTTTGCACAGCAAAGGAAACCATAAACAAAATGAAAAGACAATCCACACAATGGGAGAAAATATTTGCAAATGATACAACTGACAAAGGATTTATCTACAAAATATATAAACAGCTCATGCAACTCAATAAAAAAAAAACCCAATCAAAAAATGTGCAGAAGACCTAAATATACGTTTCTTCAAAGAAGAAAAGATGCTCAACATCACTAATTATTAGAGAAATGCAAATCAAAACTACAATGAGATATCACCTCACACCAGTCAGAATAGCCATCATCAAAAGTCTACTAACAATAAATGCTGGAGAGGGTGTGGAGAAAAAGGGAACCCTCCTACACTGTTGGTGGGAATCTAAATTGCTAAAGCCACTATGGAAAGCAATATGGAGGTTCCTTAAAAAACTAATAGTGCTACCATATGATCCAGCAGTCCCAGTCCTGAGCATATAACTGGAGAAAATGATGGTTCGAAATGATACATGCACCCCAGTGTTCATTGCAGCACTATTTCCAATAGCCAAGACATGGAAGCAACCTAAATGTCCATAAACAGATGAATGATTAAAGAAGATGATGTACATATATACAACAGAATATTACTCAGCCATTAAAGAGAATGAAATAATACCAGTTGCAGCAACATGGGTGGACCTGGAGATTATCATACTAAGTGAAGTAAGACCGAGAAAGACAAATATCATATGATACGGCTTATATGTGGAATCTAAAAAAATGATACAAATGAACTTATTTACAAAACAGAACCAGACTCACAGACTTAGAAAACAAACCTATGGTTACCAAAGGGGAAAAGTGGGGGGGGGCAGGGCTAAATTGGGGGTTTGGGATTGACATATACACATTATTATATTTAAAATAGGTAACAAACAAGGACCTACTGTATAGCACAGGGAACTCTGCTCAATACTCTGTAATAACCTAAACGGAAAAGAATTTGAAAAAAGAACAGATACGTGTATGTATAAGTGAATCATTTTGCTGTACACCTGAAACTAACACAACATTTTTAATCAACTACACTCCAATATAAAATAAAAATAAAAAAACTTACAAATAAAAAACAAAAATGCCTTATTCACTACAGATATTTCCTGAAAGTTATTGTGTAATAGTAATAATGATAGTAGTAGTAGTAGTAATGATAATAATAATAGTAATAATAATACCTTGTATTTGTAAGGTTAAGTCATGTTCTAGCATATTTAATTTGGAGGACTGACTTTAGAAGTTAAAGCACATACTGAAGACTCCACTACCATTATTAATCTTTCAACAACAAACAAATCTCTAAATGTGTATTGAGATGAAGGAAAACTGATGATCAAGAAATGGAACAGCACGCTGAAAACAGGAAGAGTCTTTTGGGAATTTTCTATTCACCAGGGCTTTGACTGTTACCTATAAAGTAAAATAGTTAGCATGACAAGACATCTGTATATAGACTGAACTTTTGTTAATTCCTTTGGTTTCAATCAAAACATTGCAAAATTTTATCTCCATAATTACTCAACACAAAGCTAACTGAACTTTGCTCTCTAAGTGATTTAAGGATTTTTCAGTAGTAATTCTGACTCCCTGATTTTTGCTTTGCCACTTAATTCCTGAATAAGACTGTACTCCATGTTGTTTTATATTTAACAATACTCTTTTTCATAAACTGTTTTACTGGGTGAGTTTGAAGCACCCTTGCCAGGGGAGTGTTACTGTCTTCATTTAAGAATGAAGTCACTGAGACCAAAATGCAGGCACACTATCCAGTTTCAAGTGTGAATATTGGAGTTTTTCAAAAAATATGTGTGGTAGAATTTTTTTTGGTAACAATGTCTATGATGCCCCTCTCTGTATCCAAGCCTTTTGGTAGTGAATTCCTACATTAACTCTGGGCTTGGTCACATGACTTGCGTTTGACCTATGGGACAACAGCAAATGAGTCATAAACAAAATTGAAAAAATGCTGGTCATTTGGGCATCCTCTCTTGCTGTTCTCTGAATTCTGAGACTTCCATGGGAATAAGCTTGCTAGAGGGTCAGCAATACATGGCTCACTGGTGTCCATCACTCAACCATCAGACAACTAACACCCAGAAGCAGAACTGTGAAGATGCCCAGGAGCTATGCCCAGATGCTCAAGCAAGTCCAGTCAATATCAGAAGAACCATTCACCTGAGGTCAGCCCAAATTCTAACCCACAGAATAATGAACTAAATATATGTTTGTCACTGAGTTAGGGATGGTCTGTACTGCAGCAAAAGATAGCAGATGCCACATAAGAGAGTAATGCCCAGATGGCTGACCTGGAGGGAAAGAGTTTAGTATGGCTTGAACTTACTTAGACTGTTGGTAAGAATATGCAGATGCATGCTCGTTGGATGTGTCCACTGCTATCTGCTGCTGCTGACCACTTGTGTCCTGGGATGAAGGTGCCACTGTCTGGGGAGAGGTATCAGCAACAACACCCTACGGAGGCAATAAGAACACAAAAGTCTTATTGGCTTTAGCAAAAGGGCTTCTTGCAGATGGACTGTAGGGCATACCCATCTTCCATATGGCTTGAGTAGAGCTGCACTCAGCTATATAAAGCCACAGTAAGAACCCGAAGAAAAAACACAGATCACGTTTGGATAAGGGCTGAGGAATTTACCTCAATGTGTCACCAAGAAACCTTGCCATCAGAAGACCCTGTAGCAGTCAAATGATGAAGAAAGCATTTTGCCCATAGTTAGAACTTTTAAATCATGGTTGCATACAGCCACACTAAATAATGATTCCTTAATCAAAAAATTCATGCAGAATTCATATAAAAACGTGTATATTTGAGCATTTTCCTGGGAGTAAAGTAGTCTACCCTGTCCCTATGATCTGGCAAAACAATGGACTTTGACCTTCATAAAAATCTACATCCAAGTTTGGAATTCTTTTAAAGGACACTGTTAAGCAGGGTCTCCCTTAAGCAATTTGATTTGTTTTATTTATTTATTTTCATTTTCTTTGACGTGAACTGGAATTCATTTAGAAGTTTCAGAAAAAGAAAGAAAGAAACAAGCATCCTTAATTTTGATTCGCTCCTCCCCTTACCATTTGAATGGCTTTGGCCAACAAGAATGGATTTCTTGAGTTGGTCATCAGATGCCAACAAGAATGGATTTCTTGAGTTGGTCATCATTCAGAATGTGTTTGGTTCTGAGAGAGGTTTGATAGTTAGTAGTCCTAGGGAGGGAATCTATCTGAATACATTCTCCTGGTTTTACTTATATTATAGCCTTGGGCTTCTGCAGGGGTATAGGTTTTTGGTCAACTCCCTATCCCTAACAAAATCTCCCTGAAATTGTTCCTCAGAATCTGAAAATTCTCCCTTTATGAATTCAATCTTTTTTTTCCTAGTATACTATTTGGTGTTATGCATTTTGATGAACCTCCCACCCACACTGATTTGTGTGGATACTGGTGAATTTTCAATGTGTGTTTTTACATAGAAAATGAATCAGTGCTTTCCTTTATAAGCACAAATTCAAGGTAATATATCAGCATATACTTATATAATTCTTAGATTTAACTATAATTACACTGTTCCCAATAAGCAACACTGTGAAATGTGTCTCCTTATTTTATAGTCCTCAAATAGCTCAGATTCTGTAGATAAGCACACACATTTGGTCCAGAGATAGAGAAATGTGGATGTGTGGCAGAGATTTATGCTTAAAGTCACCTACAATGTCTAGATTCATAATTTTCTTATGGCCTAGATGGGTTTTGATAGCTAAATATAGCAAAGAACGTACATTTTAATCACATATTCTTGAAATTCTGAAAAGCCAATTAAAACCTCTTTAATACTGAAACATTCCTTGGGGACCATAGGTCTGGAACACATAAAAGATTTAAAAATTGGACCTCCTTGGTTTCCTAAGTGACAGGACACTGTCCTCTTAAATGTCTGTGCTTCCCAAACCTTGGTATGAGCAAATATTTGTCACACACTAAAAACAAGCAAACAAACAAACAAACATTTCAAAAGACCTAATTTGGTCTGTAAAGATCTCACCCAATCTCTGTGGCTCCAGAGGTTGGAAGAGTCATGGTGGTCTCCCACAATGAGTGGTACCAACATGAGTTGGTTGGCCAACTCATGGAGTAGCAATGGCGTGAACTCCAGAGGAGTCCCAACTGATGGAAGAAATGCACTGTGACCATAATGGCAAATGCGCATCAGGAGAAGGGGAAGGGGGGGCGGGCAAGACACAATAATGGTTAGAACCAGAGAGAAGTATACACCCCTAAGTGTCTTACCACCATCCACATAGCCCTATGCCCCGCTCCTTTCCTATGTATCTTGCTGTCTCTGTCCAGTAAAATAATGTATAGAGGAAATGGATTCAGCCCAATGGAAAGAGAGAAGGGAGGGACAAAGCTTCCAGTAGGGAAAATATGACTTTATCTTTCACAGTATCCATAGCAATATGAGTAGTACAAGTTTTTCTCTCTTGTCTGTAGGATGCCACAGTCCTGTCAAGGGTCATTGGCGAGAGCAGTGGTTCTTCATCTTTGGTACACATTAGAATCACCTAGCATCTTTTAAAAATCCTGGTGTCCAGTCCACAACCTAGACCCCATCAGACTCTCTGGCAATAGAACCTAGGCATCACTATTTTTAAAGTATTAATTTTTAAAATAATTTTGATATGCAGAAAAGTTTGACAACCAGTTCTCTAATCCAGTCCCTCTCAACTTTTAATGTTCACCTCGATCCTTAAGGGATCTTGTTAAAATGCAAACTCTGATTCAGTAGATCCGGGTGGGGTCTGAAAATCTGCATTGCTGACAGGCTCTCAGGTGATACTGATAATGCAGGTCTAGGGACCACTACTGGAGAAACAAGGCGTCAGAGAACTAGCTCATTCAAATAGCTGCGCATGTTTTGCCTTCCTCTTTCTGAGTGTTTGTGGCTAACATTTCATGAGGTAGTTATTTGATCTCTGATCTTTTCTCTAAACATAAAGATGGCACTCCTCTCAGACCTGGATACCAAATTTTGCTTATGTCATATGCAAAGCAAAACATAGGTATGTTCAAGTAAAGTACATACTTTCACTGAGTGAGTTTGCAACTTCAAATTTTCAAGCAGCACAAAAATCACAAATAAGGATTTGGGGGGTTATGGTGGACCCCAGTGCAAGTGGCTGAGATTTATCTGCCCTAACCTTGTTCTGTAAGAAGAGACAGACTTACTTCAATGGAAACAGCTGTCGGAGGCACAGGCGTGTACTGGGGAATGTAGGTCCCTTGCATAGGAGCGGCGGCAGTCATATACTAGAGGGAATCAAAGAAAAATGCAGGTGAACTTGGGCGTGCAACCAGTGAGAAAAGTGATATCACATAAGACTGTTTTCGATGTGTGGCCCCCCACCAAAGCATGATGAAACGTAAACTTTATTTTGACCAAAAATAATGCAGTTCCTACCAGCATAGAATAGTCATCGCTTACTGATTCAGTACCAACAGCAGCCCACCTCCCCGATGTCAGTAAAAGTTCATTCACCCCATCCCCTCACTTTGTCCTTTTGAATATTCTACATCAGCTCCCGAAAATTTCACTTTCACATCTAAAACACAAATGCCTGGAGGGCAGGGATGACGTCTGTTTTTTTCTCCATTTTATTGCTAGCACATAGTAGGCTCTCAACAGATTATTTGTTGAATGAATGAATCATTATATTGTGAATAATAATTTCTTTTCTAACTAAAGTAAAAGAGAGGAATAATGTAAGAAATACTTATTGAGCAACAATGAGAAGAGGTAAATGTTATCATTTTTGTCATTTGATCACTTTTTTATATATAAAGGAAATAGAGTGTTCCAGATAATGTTGAAGTTGCTTTTCTTCCTTCCCCCCATTCCATGTTCATTTCACTGTATTTCCTTTTCCACTCCTTTAATTCTCCAAATTTTCTTCATCCAGATGAACAATACAACAGTCCAATCATTCTTCACTACATTGTAGTAGTCAGTAAAATATGTATTGTGGATAACATGTATTTTGGCAACGAAAAACGGAAGCCCCAGAAAAATTATATGCCCACTACCATAAGCAAAAAGCATGACCCATATTCCTATTTCTAATACACATACCCCCTGAAAAGTCAAAGTTCTACTCTTTGAGAATGGAATCTTCTATGAAATCAACTGTATTTCTGAGTTTCTAAACTTTAACATCACAAAATTTCAGAACCAGAGCCATCTAATGAAAACAAGGTTTCTCAATACACAAAGCTTTAGAGGAACACTTTTTACGGAAAACTACAAGCCCATGATTCTTTATTCTTCTAAATTCGCTGAGTTCATGTATTAAGGCCATGCATAAATATGCAAAACCTAAATTACAAAGTTGTGCATTGATCGGTACTTTCAGTATCCAAGAGGCATGATAATTCTGAATCGAGGGAAATATCTGAATGGAGATTGATTCATCAGATGTTGTTGTTGCTGTTTACTATTCACAGAGAAATATAGCAATAGAACAACTCTGGGATAAGTGCTTCTCCATCCTAAACTAAGCACTGTCTTACTACATCTATTTGCTAAAAACAGAGACAGCCTTAGTGAAACAACACTAAATCAAACAAACCAAACTGCTGCCTGTAATCCATGTGTTACTGCTGATAACAACTGTGTGCAATTCCTATGTGTACAAAAACAGCCTTGTAATGTGTACCAAGGGCAGTTGTTTGCAAGGATTGGGGATATTACTAACTTAGCTTCATAGTTGAAAATTAGCAGAGGTTTCTGTGCCCATCCTCTGTGTTCCCAGAGTGTCCATCACTCTTCTATTAAAATTGTCCAGACTCTCATCTCTCTAAAGGCATGGACCAAGTGTTACATGTCTCTGCATCTTCCAACACTCCACACAATGCCTGGTACCTAGTAAATAATTATTCAATGGCTGAATAAAAGGACACAAGAAGAAAGCCTTCCATTTCCAATTACAAATCTTGTATGCCTCTTAGCTGTCAATAATTCTGAGTTCTCTATAGATATCAATTTCCCCACCCCTATAAAGTGTTTGTATAACTTTTAAACAAATACTTTAGCCCCCTCTGCTCATCATTATCCTGTGTCCTTAAGCAGACAATGATTATTCAGGTATCCAACTGCTATCAATTTTTCAAATAAGTACAGAACTCTGGAGTCACATTTCAGCAAATATTATTTCATATCTAGTACCCATGGCAGGTGTCTGCTTTGCCAACAAAATTGCTCTAGAAAGTATGTTGGAGATAACAGTTTCTTGGCCATTTCAGACAGGTGGTTTGCTTATGTCATATAGGTTTTAAACATCCCTTAATTTAGTATTCCCTACAATGTATTTTTTTTAGAATGTTAGCTCAACTGAGAAAAAAAGCTTTCTGTGTTCCAGAGCAATGCTGCACAATGTATCCTCTTTGCTATAGAATTTTAAAACTCTGAGAAATCAGGTTTTACAGAAGCCTATTTAAAGGAGATTTTAAATCAGTGTTTCTAAAACTGTTTTTGGTAGCACCTACTGATTTTTCTTAAAACTAGTACTCTCAAGAATATACTTTGAAAAACGTTTCTTTAATTGAATATCAAAAATCCTAGTAGATCTGTAGCAAGTGGGAATGTGTTTTCACCAACAGAGTTAATGCTCTTGTGGCTCACGTTCTCCCCTTTGGTCATGGTTTTTCAAGATGTATAATACACCAGTAAAAGGATGCTCCCTCACTGATCTGAGTATTTTCTATTCCTGAGTTAGTAATTCCAAACTTTGCAATTGTCATCAGTGAGTGTGCGTGTCCTTGACATAAGACAATGTCACTGGACATGGCTCGACCCACCCCTGCTCCACGGTCTGCATTGCTAAGGAGACCTTTCTGTGAACTAGATTTAGGGACGTGAGCTGGGGCCACACGTAGCACCATTCACGACTTCTCATGAGAATCCACCTCAGTTTTAGACCTCCCTTGTCAAACTAGAGTTCTCAAGCAGTGTAGTTAATGAAAAGCATTTTGTGTTATTCTTAGCTAAGCTTCTTGAAATGACTCTGAGTTATTCAAAACCCATCTGTGTTCTGTTCAGTAAAATCAGTAAAACTTCATACCTTCTATGGCATTCAATGAAGTTGTGAAAGTGGCCCAAACTGAACTGCTTATAGCATAAATTCAGAGTTATCTCTTCAGAACAATGCTGTGAGTTAGGCAGGATGGCTCACCCATTTTACAGACTGAGAAACTGAGATATACTGGAATAACTCCAGTTCTGTTGACACAAGATTCAGCCCACTTTTCAGTCTACTTCAGTACTTTTGAAATAAAATAACTAAGGTCCTAAGAGCTTTTATGATCATTACCATGCAAAATAATATCAACTTTAAAAAAATAAGACTTTAATAATTGGAGTTCCAATTAAGAAATATTGATAATAATGCCTTGGTTTTAACATTTTATTGTCATTTCATTTCCATAGATTTTAAAATTTTCACTATATACACAGAATACCTCATTTTCATCTAGAAAGGCTACCCCTTGTGCTTAACTTATTTTATAATTTAATTTTATGCTACTCTTCAGAACTAATAGAGATTTTATAGTATAAATGAGATCAGCTCAGTTCAATGTGTTTTTTATGTATATTTTTTAATTAAAAAAAAATGCCCTTCTGGCTGCTCTTTTTTTTTTTTTTTTTGGTGTCACAGAAAATCTAATAGAGCTGGAGAATGTTGTTTTAAAATTAGGGATAGGCTTATTTTAAACAAGCCAGTGCTATGGAGTTTTATACCCCGTAAGGCTATTATCTCTCAATAAACGTTTACAATGAAACTTTTCTGTGGTAGACATATATTTTCTAGGGTAAAGCTTCAAGAAGTGACAGCCTTGTAAAATAAGGCACAAGAACTTACAGGAAATGGCTACAGCTATGTGTAAGATCAACTCTCAGCTTTAGGTAATTGGTGACAAATAACTCTGGACTTTCTCTAAGCATACAGTATGATTTCCTTAAGAGCAAAGATAAACTACAGTCAGACTTAATAATGCAGGCTGTACAAACATGGTTTAGATCTCAGTGCCTAAGATTGCTATCTTTTCATCCAGCTAATAAATGATAAAAACCTAAAGAAGGACCTGTGATATAAAAAAAACTGCCCTTTGAGTTGATAAATTTCTGTGAATTACTTATTAAAACCAAAACAAGAATGGATTTCTATCCTTTAAACTAATTTATTTTACTGGTTTTTCTCAAAAGCTAGAAAATGTCTTCCATAATTCTTTCATGAGTACACATTATTTTGCATTTTGAGGGGATATAATGGCTGATGGGACCCATATTACAACGAGATGATGTAGATAAAATGGATAAATCCATATAATATTTCCCCGTTGGTGGCAGCTTAAAGTTTTGACATTCATGGATAAGTTTTCTTTTTTGGTAAACAGTTCAATGATTTTTACATATTCTGAAAGCAATGGATTTTCACATAGAAGTATGTAGGAGATGCAAATAAGCCATTTTCAAACCCACAGAATAAATTCCAGACTCCATCACTTCTTCCAAGAAGTCTAGACACTGCATCACCAAGACAGTTACATGAAGAGAGGAAAAAAAATGGTGAAGTTGGAGAGGAATTGTGTTTTTGTCTATTTAATTTAGAACAAACTGTTTCTGTTACTGTGGACTCATTGATTATTTCTGAAGAAACAGAAAGTGAAAACTCCAAATTTTTAGTTCCTGATTTACTTTCTCTTCCCCCACCAAAGCAAAACAAATAAAAAACGTTTTATATATTTCCCTAGAGCAAACTTTTATTTATCTGTAGAGCAAAGGGGTGGCAAGGAAATCCCCACATTTCAATTTTTGGAATTTCATAAAATAAAATAATTGATCAAACTTGTTCATTTGGAGTTATTGTTATACTACATAGGTTTTAAGTTGGTGCGTCTAGTCCTTGCTATAACATTCAAAAATCGACTTAACAAATTTCAGCAAGAGTAGTTGTCCAGGTCCTATCAAACTCAGAAAGTCACTGAGAAGGATATAGGAAAGGAAGTTGAGCAGAGAAAGCAGAAATTGTGCTGGACGATGCTAACAGCATGCAGTGTGAATTACTATGAGTTCCATCTAATACAAAGTTGCCTTTCATAAAGGAAGCTTGTGGGTATAGGGAACAACCTGAATTATGATTCATCAGTATCTGGTGAGCGGCTCAGGAGGAGGCCACGGAGTTACCTTAGGTAGAGGTATTCTGGGGTTTTGAGGATTATATTTCTTGGATTTGTAAAATTCTGTCATCTCAGAGCTAGGGAGAGGTTGGTGTAGTTGGGGTGGCAAATTAGTATCATTTCACATGTTTACATTGGCTAAGTAGTAACAGCTGCCTGGAGTATAATTCTAAGAATGCCTTCTAAGTCTCCATGTCACTCAGTGGATGAGAGACCATCCATAGAGAAGAATAGAGCTGAAGAGGGTCTCCTTGAAAGGAAAGAGTGCCCCCACTAGGGCACTAGGGCTGAACTTCTACTTGGACCTCTACTGCTCAGTTCTTCCTATATTCTTCCACTTCTGCCAATGAAATGTTGGAGAGTAAGTGGATACCCCCATCATAGTAATAGTGTAGGCTTTCATAATGTTTTATGTTAGTGTTAATTTATAGCCTATTTACTTTTTAAGGTACTAATGCAGAAATAACAAAGTAGACATCTATGAGTGATGAAATAATTGTCCCTAAAGTGTAGGTAGATGTGAATATAGATAGCAGCATAGACTTCACCTACTAGAAGTAAAAGCACCTGAAAAGGGAAGAAGACCAGTTAGTAGGCTTGATAGAAAGGGGAGCCCAGAATTTTTAGGAGTATGTAGCCTATGTTATCCTATACAGTTCACCAGAATAGTGCTAAACATAGCCCAGAGAGGTGTGCATTAAACTATTAAACAAAAAATACAGACTGTCATCATTGTATTCTGGGGTGAGGCCTATTTGTTGCTGCCATACAGCAAAGAGAGGAACAAAGAAGAATCTTGGAGGTTTTTCTTAGATTGGAAATTTACAAAACCTCACCCACTGCAATATAGGGAGAAGTTATCATTCCCACGGGATCACAGTCTATGGAGGCCTTCAACTGTGCAGAAAAAGCAATTTTCACGAATGTATGGGAAAAAACCAAAGCCCATTAAGTTTGAGCATGTGCACAGATCACGTGGTAGCAATAAAAATAAAAGATAATACTATGGAAATTTAGCTGATTAAGAAACTATGTCAGGGCTTCCCTGGTGGTGCAGTGGTTAAGAATCTGCCTGCCAATGCAAGGGACACAGGTTCGTACCCTGGCCTGGGAAGATCCCACATGCCGCGGAGCAGCTAAGCCCGTGCGCCACAACTACTGAGCCTGAGCTCTAGAGCCCGCAAGCCACAGCTACTGAGCCCACGTGCCACAACTACTGAAGCCTACACGCCTAGAGCCCGTGCTCCGCAGCAAGAGAAGTCACGACAATGAGAAGCCCGCGCACTGCAACAAAGAGTAGCCCCCGCTCACCGCAACTAGAGAAAGCCCGCACACAGCAACAAAGACCCAACGCAGCCAATAAATAAACAATTAAAAAAAAAGAAACTATGTCTTAAAATTTGAACTTGAAACAACTCCATATAGATATCATGAATTCCTTCCTCCCTTCTCCTCAATTTTTCTGTGATGGGTAACATGAAATATAGAGAAAGATAAGGGAGATTCCATGAACCACAAAGACCACTCAGGAGATAAAGAAAAGTAAGTCAAATAAAACTAGGAACTAGAATGGAGGCAACTATGAAAGCATATTCACAGTGGAGTAGCATGAATGAAAGACTCCTTGGGCTTAGTAGAGAGGGGAGGTAAGTAGAAAAGATTGTAAAAGAATATTATGAGTAAAATTATGTCAATACATTTGACAACTTAGATAAAATACATTAATTTGCTGAACAGCAAAATTTAGTAAAATAGATGCAAAAAGAAATAAAAAATCTGCATAGGGCTTCCCTGGTGGCACAGTGGTTGAGAGTCCACCTGCCAATGCAGGGGACATGGGATCGTGCCCCGGTCTGGGAAGATCCCACATGCTGCGGAGGGGCTGGGCCCGTGAGCCATGGCCGTTGAGCATGCGCGTCCGGAGCCTGTGCTCCGCAACGGGAGAGGCCACAACAGTGAGAGGCCCGCGTACCACACACACAAAAAACAAAAAACAAAAAACTGCATAGTCTACATTTACTAAAAAAAAAGTAAATTCAGAATCCAAAACCTTCCCAAAGTAAAATTATCAGCTTCAACTGGCTTCTCTGGTGAATTTTCCAAACCTTTAAGGAGTAAATAATAGCAACCTTGTATAAATTCTTCCAGAGAGTACTAAAGAAGGAACACTTCTCAACTCATTTTATAAAGTAGCATATTCTTTATATCAAAATTTGAAAGGGACATTACGAGAAGAAAAAACTACAAAAACTACAGCCCAATGTTTCTCATGAATATTTATAAAAACTTCCTAAATAAAATTTATCAACTCAGTGAGATATATATATATAATATATATAATGTTCAAGTGATTTATTTCAGGATTGCAAGGTAGGTTTAACATTTGAAAGTCAATCAACATAATTCACCATATTGACAGAATAAAGAAAATTATATGATCACTGTAATGACTTAAAATATCTTTTATAAAATCTAATGTCTGCATATGAGGAAATGTCTTGGCACACTAGGAGTAGATGGAAACTAGGAATAGAAGTCTGTAAACAAAAATTTACAGCTAACCTCACAGTTAATGGTGACACACTGAATGCTTTCTATTTGAATTTTGGAATAAGATAAAGATGTTCAGTATCATCTCTTCTAACATTGTTTAGAGATTCTAGGCAGTGCATTAAGACAAGAAAAAGAAATGGAAGGCATAAAGAGAAAAGATCACCAGAAGTGAGAAATTAAGGAAACTGAGAGGTGATGGTGCTCTATTGTAAAATTCCAAAAATTAGCAACATTCAGTAAAATTGTATTGAGCCCCTAGTATGTGCCAAATACTAAGTAAGAATAAACTATAGTCTTAAAGCATGAGTTAGGCAATAGGACGTGATAGAGCCCAGAAAAAACAGATTTCATTACCAACCCATTGGATGTCCTGGATAGTTCCTTTCTCCTTTATCATCTGACATATATAAAGCTATTTAATTTTATATATTATTCATTATTGCCAATTTTACATTTACCACAGTATCCAGGAACAGATTAAGTTGGTTTACTGTATTATTACTTTCTTGTTAGTCTTCCCTTGTTGTATTTAAATTTCCTGTTTATACCATCCTTTTTGTTTCTTAACATTCTCTATTATTTTTGCTTATTATCATGGTTTATTAATTGAAAAAAATTAAGAGTCTCTGTAAAGTAATGACCTCTTCAAATGAGAGAGGCTGTTGATGTCAAATCAACATTTACTTAAATCTGCCTCTAAATCTGCAAGCTTCAAGAAGAAAAAATCACTTTAACAAATGACCTGACTGACCTATTACCTGGATAGCGCTTTCAGAAACTTACATGAACACACAGGCCAACAACTAACACCCTCAGCCTCTCAAGGCTCGCTTGGTCTTTCCTCTAGGAAATGGAGTTTGCTTCTCTGTTTTGGAAATGAAAGAATGGAGGGATTTTGTCAAGAAGATAGACAAGTCCTCAATGTGCCTCAAAGCTTTGTTGTTTTCTACTTAAGTCTGTGACTAAAGCTCAACCATCTCAGACCCACTCTTCATAAATTCTAGCCATTCCAGTGAACTAGAGTAGACAATGAAAGTCAACAAGAGGAAATGTTGAGGGTGCCCTTTAAATTGTCCTTTAAAACAAAGTTCAGTCTCTACAAGAGTCAACACACAAATACTTTTTGTGTGCGTTTGGTTTTGAGTCAAGAGACTTTCAGGTGTGGAACCTGACCTACTCGACTAGATAGAATATTCACATTAGAGATTGATCTAAGATGGGTGGGGAACAAGTAAGTGAAGGTAAGAAGGAAGTGGGGAGAAGCAGGGAAGATGGGGTAATGTTCTAAATAAGGAGGAAAAATATATAAAGCAACAAGTTGAAAACTGCAAAAGTAGAGCATAAAGTTATTTGAGAAAAGTAATTCTAGGAACTGTACATATTTAGGGGGAAAAAAAACCAGATTGGAACAATATTACCCTATCCATGTGAGCATATATAACTTTGGCAACACAAAAGCATAATAGAAGAGATTCTGCTGAGCTACAGATATTACCATTCTTGCCTCCAAGGATGTGTTCAAAGTAAAGAGTTAAGGGCAAGGGATAGGAGGACTAGCAGGAAAGAGACCTTCTGGTACCAGAGTCCAGATTCCACTTTTTGCCACAAAAATTGAAGAAAAACTTGTTTGATAACAGCTGTCAAACAATGGATAGACACATCATCTTGGGGTAAATTTCAACCCACTCCCATTGAGGTCTTAAGAATCATCGTGAACTGCACCATCTCACTTACGTTCAGCTTTACCCCAATCCACCTGCTCGCAGTTTACTTGAGTTGTTTAGCATGATGGTTAAGAAAAATCTCAATTTGTAGCTATAAATCTCTTAGTGTGTTGTAAAATGGAGTCAAATATTCATACTCAAAAGCTTTTTTTTTTGAGAAATATTAGTCAAATAATGCATACAAGGCTCTTAGCATAGAGCTGGGTATATACTAACAACCTAATAGATAGGAACAGTCATTACTATTGGATTGATTGATTGATTGATTGACTGATTGCGGTACACGGGCCTCTCACTGTTGTGGCCTCTCCTGTTGTGGAGCACAGGCTCTGGACGCGCAGGCTTAGCGGCCATGGCTCACGGGCCCAGCCTCTCTGCGGCAGGTGGGATCTTCCCAGACCGGGTCACGAACCCACATCCCCTGCATCGGCAGGCGGACTCTCAACCACTGCGCCACCAGGGAAGGCCCTGGTTTTATTTTTATTGATATTATTATTATGACAAGATGGAAATGTCATTATCTTCATAGTTTGGCAGGATCAGAAATCAGCTTAGGCAGGAAATGTTCATTTCTTTCTCTTGGAAATTACATTGATAAGACACTTGGTATCAACAGAGGCTCCTAAGGATTGGGTGACAGACACTTTAACGTACATGAAGAGAGAGTTATAAATGGAGGGAACTTGTGTTTCTGAGAAAGAGGGAGAGGGAGGAAGCCTGGAGGAGCTAGAGGAAAGTGGGAGGAGAGAGGTGGCCAGGAGCACGTGGAGGGGAAGGGCTGGCGGAATCCCATGGTTGGGCAGGGGGGCGCTGAAGGGCATTTTAAGCACAGGGATGAATCTTTATATTCAGTCTGAAATTGCTTACATGTCCATTACATGTCCATTACTGAATATGACTCAAGCCTTCCCTAATGTTATTCTGAGTAGGATTTTTGTGGGAAAACTGGAAAAAGGGTGAATTTCACATCTGAATCAGTGTGGAGTAGACAGAGCAGACACAGGTGACTATATGGTCTCAAAAACGTAAATACATAATTCAGAAAGCCTTGGACTTCTAAAGGGCATGGAATTGGGGGTTCCAGACAATCTTATCTGGTTTCATAGTATTTCAGGATCCAGTGACATCTGGGTTACATTCTTAAACAGAGAAAATAGACTTGGATACAGTTGACTCTAAAAGACTGAAAAGTTGCCCCAAATCTTAGTATTTTCTATCTACTGGAGAAATAAGTAAAGGGTTGGATCACTGAGAGAAGCATCTAAGAAGCAGTTCCAAAAAGAAATAAAAGCAATGGTTATTAAAAAATATAAACAGGAAGACCAGAAGTGCACTTTTTAGGGTGGTGGTATAGAAGAAGTTAGGTAGTAAAAGTCAAACAGAAAGAAAAATCAGTATGGATACAGACTATTCTTAATTTCATTTCCGTATTTTCCTTGGCCTGGTCCTACCATCTGACCTTGATTTCTAGATCCCAGGAGACGTTAGCTTCTGTTTAGGGCCTGGGAACACTCCTTCACAAACTCACAGGCTACTATGGACACTGTTTTCCTAGAATGTTAACTATAGGTTTTTCTAGAGTTTAGGTCCTGTTTTTCTTTCTCATGACCAAGGCACTGTGTTTCCCACATATCATTAAAAAATATTTATGAAAGCCAACTATGTTTAAGATGTTATGAGTCTTATTTCTCCAAAGAAGACATACAGATTAGGCACATGAAAAGATGCTCAACGTTGCTAATTGTTAGAGAAATGAACATCAAAACTACAGTGAGGTACCACCTCACGCCAGTCAGAATGGCCATAATTAAAAAGTGTGCAAAGAAGAAATGCTGGAGAGGGTGTGGAGAAAAGGGAACCCTCCTACACTGTTGGTGGGAATGTAAGTTGGTGCAGCCACTGTGGAAAACAGTGAGGAGGTTCCTCAGAAAACTAAAAATAGAATTACCATATGATCCAACAATCCCACTCCTGGGCATATATCTGCACAAAACTATAATTCAAAAAGATACATGCACACATGTTCGTAGCAGCACTATTTACAATAGCCAAGACATGGAAACAGCCTAACGTCCATCAACAGATGAATGGATAAAGAAGATGTGGTATGTATATACAATGGAAAGAAGGAAATAATGCCATTTGCAGCAACATGGATGCAACTAGAGATTAGCATACAAAGTGAAGTAAGTCAGAAAGAGAAAGACAAATACCATATGATATCACTTATATGTGGAATCTAAAATATGACACAAGTGAACCTATCTATCAAACAGAAACAGACACACAGACACAGAGAACAGACTTGTGGTTGCCAAGGGTGGGGGTGGGGGGCGTTGGGGGAGGAATGGAGTGGGAGGTTGGGGTTAGCAGAGTCCTACTGTATGGCACAGAGAACTATCAATATGTTCAATATCCTATGATAAACCGTAATGGGAAAGAATATTAAGAAAAAAGGAATGGGGTTTCCCTGGTAGCACAGTGGTTGGGAGTCCGCCTACACATGCAGGGGTATGCAGGTTTGGGCTCTGGTCCGGGGGCATCCCGCATGCCGCGGAGTGGCTGGGCCCGTGAGGCACAACTGCTGAGCCTGCATACTGCGACTGCTGAGTCCACCACACACCTGGAGCCCGTACTCCAGGGCAGGACAGGCCACTGCGATGAGAAGCCCGCGCACCACAACCGAGAGTGGCCCCCGCTCACCGCAACTAGAGGGGGCCTGTGCGCAGCAGCAAAGACCCAACACAGCCAAAAATAAATAAATAAATAAATACATTTATTAAAAAAAAATAGGGAATGTAAAAAAAAGGTGTTATGAGTCTTATAGTGGCAGATATAAACCAATCTCCTCCTTGATGAATTTCAGGCACTCTTATAGAAAATAAAAATACATGGGTTTTAATTTACTAACAAATATCCTTAATTCTTATCTAAAGAATATTTATAAAACAAGAAAAGAAACTTAAAAAGAGGGATCGATGACTAAACTGTGACCCTAGATCAAAAGTGAAAAATCAAAGTCTATAGTAGTGTAGATTCTAGACAGCAGGGCAGGAAGGATGATAAGAGGGCAGGTGCGGTGACCAGTTATTTTCAACCACTCAACATCCATTTTCCCTTCCCAATGTAACCTGTATTTCCTTTGGGAATTCTTATGCCCCCCGCTTCCCCAATCATATAATTAGAATGTGACTGACTCCACAGTTAGTATACCCTGATCTCCTGTCCAGAAGTGGATGAAAATAACCCTCGCAGAACCAATGAAACTAGAGAAGATGTTTATTAGAAATTCTGGGAGAGGAAAATATTCTTTTGTGTGTGTAGAAACTTCTAGAAATTACCTTTTCTCTTCCTTTGGCATGTAAGTGTGAGCATGTAAGGGCATCATTGCTACCTTGACAATGACGGGGAGGAACGGGTAGGCTGGGTTCATCAGACGTGAGGCTATGAAGATGATACACAGCTTAGTAGAAAGAAAACAGGTTTTAGAGATATTATTTAAGCCAGTTCTCTCTATGGCTTTTCAGGTACATGAATCAATACATTTATTTTTAAATTAAATCTTTTTGAGCTGAGTGTTTAATTATTCCTTGTGGTTGAGGAGGTCATATGAATTTGAAAGGGGAAATTAGGCAAATGAGAAAATGAGTTTAAAAAATACACAACATAGGGCTTCCCTGGTGGCGCAGTGGTTGAGAGTCTGCCTGCCGATGCAGGGGACACGGGTTTGTGCCCCAGTCCGGGAGGATCCCACGTGCCGTGGAGCGGCTGGGCCCGTGAGGCATGGCCGCTGAGCCTGCGCGTCCGGAGCCTGTGCTCCGCAACGGGAGAGGCCACAACAGTGAGAGGCCCACGTACCGCAAAAAAACAAAACAAACAAACAAACAAACAAATACACAACATCATCAGCTCTGATAGAACTGCCCAGAACAGCAGGTCAGGGGTAGCACAGGCCTCTGTTACCTTGCCTACTAGGCATTTGATCCTCTTATTCTGTCAATAAAACTCAACTGCTTACAGAGCCTTCTCTGACATTTGAGAGTTGGCTCTCCCTTTCAAATGTTTATCCGAATCCAGTTTGCCTAATTACTTTAAATATTTTTCATTACTATTTACAGCATCTCAAGAACTTTTCCTAATTAGGAGACACTAATTAGCAGAATTTTTTGAGATTTCTGAGGAAACTCATATGGAGAATGCCCACCATCATTCTGCAACGGCCCTGCAACTGAAATGGAAACAATTTACCACAGTGCCTAAAATTCCACCCTGGGATTAAATGTTAACTCAGTCAGAAACTGGTATTTTACCATATAACTGGCCCTCAAGAAGGAGCTGGGAGAATCCTGAGAAAGAGACTGAGGCTAGTTTTGATGAAGGGAAGAAGAAACTATAGGATTAGAGTTGATGGGACAGGCCCCAGGGGTATAAAGTTCTGAGGTTTTTAGAAAAGCCTAGGAGAAGAGAATATCAAATGGAGTGTGGGGATCTGGAATAGTCCCAAACTATCGCTTTATTTGTATTGACCCTGAATGGGCCACCAAGTACTAGATCTCAGGTATCCTGGCATATTTCTGCTATCCTATCACTCCATTTTCTTACCTGATTGGATTTCCCAAACTTTTCCAGTGTTTACTACATGTGGGATCTCTCCATGTACCATTCATCGAACTTGTTTGTTCTGTGGATTTCAGGGAGATTGACTTTCCTAAACTAAATCTTGTTTACTGCCTGTGACCCAAGTATCCTGTTTCTATCAGACACCTTGTGTAAATTCTGAACTTGTATGCTAACCTCAGTAAGTTACTTTAAATACAAATACTTCATGAGGGTAAAACAAATCTGGATATCTGTAGGTTTTTAGTGAGCATTGCAAGAAAAGACTTTGCCCTGGATTTCTTTTATTCAGTATCTTCCAAATAATATTCCACGGAAGGCTCTTCCAAAGAATTTTTTATAGCTGTTCCACAGTCTTGTTTACTCCGAGTCAAAAAATTTGAAAAATGATGGAATAAACCAAGCTAAGCAGGTATTTTCATTTTTCTTGCAGATGAGGTTTCCTTTCTCTCTTTTTCCTCCTTCCTTCCTCTCTTTTTCCTCCTTCCTTCTTTATATCCACTGTTTTTTCCCCTGCAGTACTTCTCCATCTTTAGTTTGCAAATATTTATTGTGACTCTACAAGCCTCTCTAAGAAGACAAGTGCAGTTTGTTATACTTCCCAAAAGTGCTGGACCTCAGCACTTTTAATTTTTTAAGTACAGTAACATCTCATGAGATGGAGGCGCAGTCTCTAGGACCCTGGGTCTCAACTTTGGCTTTACATTGGAATCACCTGAGCCATTTGAAGAAAATACTGATGCCTGGGGCTTACCTACAGAGAACCTGATTTAATTGGCCTGGAGTGTAGCCTGGGCATTAATATTTAATGCTCACCTGGTAATTCCAATATGCTACAAAATTTAAATCTGCTACCCTAGGGGCTGTTTGGAAAATTATGCTTAAATATGTTCCCCAAGGAAATCTATAATTCACATAAATGATCAAAAGATTAATTAAGTATAAATGATAGATTTATGTTGCATACTCTGAACTTCTATCATTCTTCCTTGGAAGATCTTGCATTAAGAAAAGGAAAATAAAACAGAAAAAAATATATATCCCCAAAGGAACTGAAAACAATTGTGAAAGGCGTGGGAGGTAAGTAAATATATGCCCAATAAAATTTCTTCCCAATTCTACCCAGAATTCTGCAGGCACTGGCAAAGGGTTGGGGGCAGGGTGAAGAGGAGGAGAGAAAAGTACAACTGTCCTCATTAGCCATAAGTCACAGTGAGTCTGTAGACAACCAAGGTCAACTTGGGTGTGAAAGTAGGGGCTCAGTTGAAAGCTTTGTTTCTAGTTTTATGTATTTTAGAAATACAAACAGTGAATAATCAGGATTAGGTGCTGCCAGTTACAAAAAGAGCTTTAATATCCAAGTATGGAGTAATCCTCTTAGCTGTATTTCATACCAGTGGAAAATAAAAAAGACCAATTTAGTTACTGTCCTAATTACTAGAGGCTCAAAGGAATGTGCTGGGGAAGAAGATGCTTGTTGACAATATATGAGTCCTTCCCTGGACTCATGGGCTGCCATGAGTTCTTTAAAAGGATCAAGACTCTTATTATAATATATATATGTCCTTGGTCCTTTTAAAAACGGAGTGAAAACTCTTGACATTAGTAAGACCTCCCTGAAGTATGAAGTATGAGTATGAATATAATAGAAAGGGGAAAAGAAGACCATAAGCACTTCACACCCAGGAATTACTGCTGTTATGTTTGTAAACAATGTTGGTTCCCTCCCCTCCACATTAAGAGAGAGGATTGAGCTCCCATTCTGGTTTGGGGTCTTAATAATCCTAAAAGTATCCCCTGGGAAATAACCGTGCCCTAGTGAATACATACACTACATCCATGTGCCAGTTCACACGGCTTCGTTGTCTGGGGAGTTCCTAAATATATCATTACGGGCCATGAGCCCTGATAGTTTTGAGTGTAGTGCGTAAATTCAATTAGGGATTCATCTCTTTCTCCCCAAGGACCCACTCTACTCAGATTCCAACCTAAGTCCAGTTCTGTTGGTCTTTAAAAACACATCATGCAGAAGGAAGGAAATCATACAAGACAACAACAATATATGACAGAATTCTGGAAGGAAGGAAAAAGTTGGAATAATAGAGGATAATAAGCATTTCTACTTTTATTCTATCATAAATTTAATCCTCCATTGTCTTAAGTGGTTTTTCCTTCCCCCATTCACATGCATGCCTGTGACTGGCTGCTTGGCTGGCAATTGTGGTTCTCAAACTTGACTGTGCCTCAGAACCACCTGGAGGGCTGTTAAAGACGATAGTGCTGGGTCCATGGCCAGTTTTGGATTCAGTATGTCTGGTGTGGGGCCTGGGAATTGTATTTCTAAGGTTCTCTCGTCTTCTCATTCTGTCCCTGGGAGTGGATTGTGGTGCAGAAGAGATGATGAAGGTCACCCACTGCCCTTCCCCAGGCTTCAATGCATCGGTTGTATCACATGCTTCAATACTCATCTTCGTAACACATAACCTAGTGATTGTAGTAAAAGGCCCGTGAGGCTGATGTCCTTTGCTCTGGCTCAGTGGTTGCATTCCACTCTTCATGAGATTCCTAAGGAAAGGTATTTTAGGAACTGGGCTGTATACACACATGTGCACTTTAGCATCGTGTGGAATTAGCCCTTCAAATAAACTTGAAGTCTAAGTGGCTTGGGTGATAAGTACGAATGCCAGAGGTGTAAGCTTTAAAGCAAGCAGACACCTTATAAAGTATCAGCAAAGGGCAAAATAATTCAATCGAGTTTAGGGGATTAAAAAAACCTCAAGTTTGGCCTGAACTAGCTGAGTTCAAGGCCATCAATCAAACAATTTTCTAAAGGAATGAAAATAACAGGGGGGGTTTACTACATGACTGCTAAAAGAATGATAATAATTTTAAAAAAACAGAATGGCTACATATTTTATATTTATATCCAGTTTTATAATGAAAAAAAAAATCAAGGGGAAAATATCTCTTTTAGAGTAAGAAATTCAAGAAGCTAAAATCCACAGACAGAAACAAACAGAAAGGTTTTCAAAAGAATTGATTTTTTTTCCTTCATGAAACTCTTAATCTGCAAGAATTTTCAATGTCATTTAGAAAACAGTTAAATTCCTTATGGACTGTCAGGACAAATTGGGACAAAACAAAATGAGAAGGAGAAAGGGGAAGGGAGCACTAACTTTCCTGCTAGATGAAAGGGTGCCTTGTTTGATCTTGGTTGAAAATCCTACTTAAGGGAAAACAGCCTTATGTCCACCGGCTGGCTGCCTTTTTTCAGTAAGCTCTCAATATAATAGTGCGTCACTAATGGATTGGGTATGGTGCTTTTCCATTTCATTAATGAAAAAAAGCTAAAGGCCATTACTTGTCCTGATTACCATTCACAATGATGGTGGGGCACTTGGATGCATGTCTTCCAGAGAATCTGCAAAAGGCATGACACACGCCACTGAAGAATTGATTTAAGAAATGAGGCAAAAATGCTACATCACTGAGACCAGTATGTTTGCAGTGGTGTCCATATGAGAGACCTGGACAATGAAAAGGGTATAAAAGTACTTTCAGAAGGTGACTGGGGAATCCATTATAATGATGTTGGTAAGATAAATAAATGTGATGACTATCTAGGGAAAACAACTAACAAAAATGAAACCTTCCAGATAAGTGGCAGTGATAAAGGGTAGTTATAGTTCTAACAGACACATTGTAGATTTCCCCCAATATTTTAAATTATTTCATATAAAGATCTTCTCAGTAATTCTGCTTTCTCCAAATCCTTTCACTTTTTCTCTTACTTTTTTGTTCATGAGATTTTTCTATCCCATTCAGAAAGCCCTCTACACTTATTCATTCAAATTTCCAAACTTCTTGGGAATTCAGAATCTGTTTTCCTCTTGCTATTTTCATCTTTTGAAGTTAAGGTTAGGATTATACACAATGTGTTTCTTGCCATTCAGCATTCTTACAAGTAGGTATTATTTATTCAATAAACAAATATTTGTTAAACACCTACCCTGATACTACTGGGTCATAGAGAAATAAGGTAAATAGAAGTAGTCCCTGATCTAAAGGAGTTTACAGTCTTGACTCTGGAGAGAAAGAAAGGTAATTTAGCAGAAAATGATGATTTAGTGCATTAAATTTTATGATGGAGATATTCCCAGGGATCTGAGGGAATAAGAAAAATGGGCAACTCTAGGACAAGATGGAAGGATGAGGGAGACTTCTAAGGAGAAGGAAACATCGAGACAAGCCCTGCAAAACCAGCTACAGATCCCTGCTGAGAAAGCATCAAGTTGAAGCATGGAGGAAACAGCATTCTAGCCAGAGGGACTGCTCATGGCTACCATACTCTCACTTATATGAAGACCCTGGCATCTTGGCCCATCCTGGGAGCTGAGAGGAGTGCCCTCTGCCTGGAGCACAGGAGGAGTAAGATGTGAGTCTGCAGCAGCAAGCGCCAGGATCAGGAAGGGCTGTGTACATGGGCTAAGGACTGAGGCTGATGTTTGGAAGGCTGTGGAAGGATGGGAGGCAGGTCATGTGCGTGGTAGAAAGATGGCTCTGGTGGCTATGGAGAGAATGGATTAGGGTGGGTGAAGACTTGGATCTGCAAAACCCATCAGATGGATGCTGTGCTAAGCCTGCAATGGATGACTGTTAATTACAGTGACTTTCTGGGGGAGAATGTCCAAACTTTTAGACCTTTTAGAGAAAATGCAGGCATCTGACGAGCTTAGTATTGTCTCCCCATTTTGTCTTCCACATTGATTTGGAGTGAGAGCCAATGCTGAATTCTTTAATTGAGGGTGAGTCTTTATTTAAGGACTGTTTTAGACTCACAGACATAGAGAACAGACTTGTGGTTGCCAAGGGGAAAGGGGAGTGGGGAAGGAAGGATTGGAAGTTTGGGGTTAGCAGATGCAAACTAATGTATAGAGAATGGATAAACAACAAGGTCCTACTGTATAGCACAGGGAACTACATTCAATACCCTGTGATAAACCATAATGGAAAAGAATATAAAGAATGTATATCTATGTATAACTGAATCACTTTGCTGTACAGCAGAGATTAATACAACATTGTAAATCAACTAGAATTCAAGAAAAAAACACTGTTTTATTTTCATCAAAAATTTGAGCTTTAGTGCCACCAGAAATAATAGGAATAGCACAGTCCTTGACCTCCAAACCTCCATGGACGTACAATCTAAAAATGGGGTAGAGAGTGGTGAGGAATGTACCAGTATCTATACAACAGGAGCCCACAGAGGGCTTTGAGGGTTTTCCAAATAAAGTGAGATCACATCTGGCCGTGCAAATCAGAAAGAGATTGGTGGAAGAGATACTCCATTACTGATAGGTAAGATTTGACCAACAGAAACTGTAGGTGTGACGGGGAAGAAATTCCAGCAAGAGCTGGAAGGTCAGCAAGAGCAAGGCAAGAAAGAAAGTTCTCACAGCCAAACACATACTACAAATAATTATGACCAGTGAAAGAATAGAGTTATGGAGGTAGACAGTAGGAATAACAGTTGGTTAAAGTAGCTTGAGGATTATACGGCGGCAGACTCAAACACAGGCTGATGAGTCTTTAATTTTTGCGGTCTTTGTGTTGTGGCTTTTGACTGGGAAAATAATATATTAGGAGTCTCCCTTCGCAGAATTTAAGTATAGCTCACCTTGCTCCCCAAAAGGATTTTAGGCAGCTTCCAAACTTGTATAAAGTGTTGTTGTACCAATAAGTGAGAAAAATGAGACAAAGGGAAAGAAAGTACAGCAAGGCTAATAAAATAAATGCCATTAAAATTTATCAGAGGGAAAAAAAATGGTTCTGAAGAACATAGGGGCAGGACAGGGATAAAGACGCAGACGTAGAGAATGGACTTGAGGACACGGGGAGGGGGAAGGGTAAGCTGGGATGAAGTGAGAGAGTGGCATGGACATATATACACTACCAAATGTAAAATAGATAGATAGTGGGAAGCAGCTGCATAGCACAGGGAGATCAGCTCAGTGCTTTGTGTCCACCTAGAGGGGTGGGATAGGGAGGGTGGGAAGGTTTCGCAAGATGGGGGAGATATGGGGATATATGTATATGTATAGCTGATTCACTTTGTTATAAAGCAGAAACTAACACACCATTGTAAAGCAATTATACTCCAATAAAGATGTTAAAAAATTATCAGAGTTATTTAGCAATAAATTACATGATTCCCTGTGTTCATTAGGTAAGAAAATAAACCAGATGCATGGAAAAATAATTCCCAATATGGAGGCAAGAGAGATATTTCTCCCATAAGTCTGAAAGGAGCAGATACTATGTAATCTTAATGAACAACAGCTTTAAAGTAAGAAAGCAAGTTTCCAAGGGCATTTATCATACATTCCTTCAAATGTAAGTGAGTGGCATTATGCCAATGCATATTTAAGGAAAAGCTATTTTTCAGGGGGTCAGTGGGACACAGTCATCCAAGTAAGACAGCTTTCGCAGGTTAATCCAGGGATATAATTTAGATGAACCAAAGAGAATGGATATACTGCACATTATCCAAATGCTCCTACCAAAATTTTATTTTCTCTTAGCCAAGGTTCTGAAAGGTAGGAATAGCAGTGACTTTGGAATTGTTATACTTCTTGACAAGGACTTGGAATGTAGCTTTCTTTGCTGCTGGTTACACATGGACTCCTATGTTTTAACCATCAGCCACATTTGGCATTGGATGGATAGTGTCAAATTAAGGAAGCTAAAAAGAATTTAAGAGAACCTACTCACTCCATATGAAATAAACCCCCTCTATTTGGAGGTTAAATTCTTCTCAGAAAAATTTTAGGTCTGTATACACACAGAGACATCATCACACTGTGGGTCTACAGTACGACATCTTTGTAGAACAATCTACGTAAGCCATCCACAGCTTTGAGTAGTGAAGTAGTTCTGGTATATCCTGGGCAGGCAAGTTTGAGTCTTGCTATTAAAAAAATGACTTCAGATTCAGAGATCTAATCTGTACCCTCTTTCTGGCAATAATCATATGGTAGGGACAGTTACCTACTAAGGTACTCCCAATTGTTATATTAAGACCATATCCTTGCAAATAAAGTTTAAACAATGTTAATCTCAAATTTTATTGAGGTATTTGGGGGAAGGCTAAATAAGAAAGAGAAGGGCCAGGTGTTGACACTAGGAAAACACTGCAATAATAAAATTAAAAGGTAACAAGGGTACAACCTGGATGGAGGTAAGGGAATGGAATGGGTAGGACAGAGTAGAAGTATATTGTAGAAGTAGAATTTACAAGAAAAAGGAAGCTTGTGTGTGGGGTAGACTGAGCCAAAACATCTCGGAGGTTCTGAGCACAACTGCCTGGAATAAAAATCACCTGTCAATGAATAAGAGATTTTCTATCCTTTCTACTCCAAGCTCAGTTGCATATTAAATCATATAGCTCTCACCCAGAAAGAAAGAGCTATACTCCAAACCACTGTCAAAGACCGTAATAATCCTAAACTCATAGCTACACTTTCCTTGCAAGATCTTGGCTTAGAGAAATAATATTTATAGAGGTTTGCTCAAACCCTAGGGAGGTCTGGAAAAGAAACTGGATCGGGAGGAAAGATTATGAGACAAATTGTGAATATGAAGTTTGAACTTCCATGGGGCTATCCAAGGGTGGGGACACCTACAAGGTGGCTGGAAACACAGGTGTGGAACTTAAAACAGAGGCAGGATGAGCAATATAGATAAGGAGGTCATCTCTATGACAGCTAGAGCTGAGGAAGTAGATGGCTTCACTGAGGGAGAAAACAGAGAAAAGTAAAGTTCTCTGAGACCAGCACCCTGAGAAACATGAAAACAAGATAGAAAGGATCTATGCTTCTTTTTAAAGCAGAGTCAAGTCACCAATGGATAAGTATATAATGAAGAAGACGCATGTGGGTTAGAGAATAGTCAATGCTGTAAACCAAAAGAAAAAAAAAAGAAATCAAGAATATAGGAGGAAGGGTTAACATTGACAAAGAGAGGGCCATGACCTGACAAACTATAGGAGGATAGGAAGAGAGGAGGAATGAAGAAGCAGACATTTGAAGTAAAGAGAACACCTTTGTGGGAGATCAGATCAACTATAGTTTCCATCTTCTCATCAAGGAAGATGTCGCCATTTTCTGAGAATAAAAAGCAGGGCTTGTGTTTGGCATTTGAGAAGAGCAAAAAGTTTTAAACAGCCAAAGGAGCATAAATGTAAGTGAGGGTCTAGCTAGGCTTATAAAGAATCAATTTGTAGAGGACATAGAAGCTTCCTTACTGGGTGTCTGTGACTACTGTATGTATCAAATGGACCCACTTGAAGCCCTCAGCTCAGTGCCCTGAACATAGCATGTTCTGTGAGTACATATATTCACCTTTGCATTCACAATACCTTCCATATACACTCAATGTATGTGATTAATAAATCACATTTGACCTATCCCACATCTGTGTTTACATTTGATCAAGGCCACTCAATGTTCAGTTATATTTTTGTCAGGTAAAATGATAATTGCTCTTTAGATAAAGAAATAATTTATGGAAATCTTCCAAATTATCTTTAATTAGCTGGTAGCTATTAGCCAGGTCATAGTATTCGCAATTAAACTATTTTAAGATTATCAACAATTATCAGACAAGAACACACCATGAGTAGGGTAGATAAAAGACAGAGGAAAGGACATTTTGCAAACCTAGAAACAATGAAACACCTCCCTTTTCAGTCTAACGTGACTGCTGCATCTTTACCAATGAAGCTCTGCTTCGTTCCTCTCACCTACTAGACGACGCTTAAGAAGACGCCCAATCTTTCAAGCCCCCCACCACTTCCTTTTTTTTTTGCGGTATGCGGGCCTCTCACTGTTGTGGCCTCTCCCGTTGTGGAGCACAGGCTCCGGACGTGCAGGCTCTGCGGCCATGGATCACAGGCCCAGCCGCTCCGCGGCATGTGGGATCTTCCCGGACCGGGGCACGAACCCACGTCCCCTGCATTGGCAGGTGGACTCTCAACCACTGCGCCACCAGGGAAGCCCCCCACCACTTCCTGATAGCACCCAATGCAGAAAAGACCATCACTTAAGCTTTTATCAAAGTCACACTGCATGCTCAAATCCTAAATAAGACCCTCCAAATTTCCTCTTCTTAGATGTTCCATTGTTCACCTGATGTAACTTCTCCCTCGTTTCTGCAGGCTAGTAAACCTAACTTTGCTTGACTATAGTTGGTTCTTGGTCTTTTCTGGCTACTAGGTTTTACCCTTCCAAAACAAGCATCTCAAAAATCTCAATAACTATTCTTTTAATTAACTCTGCATATTTAATTTGCTAAAGTAACTGCTCAGTTATGAATGCAATTTCTATTCTCTGAATCTGGAGTCCTATGCTTTCCCAGATTTGATCCTCTTGGGCAGACGGCTGGACTCAGAGCAGGCACATAAAGTAATTAAATTTATGTCTTATAGGGACCCACAGTCCATTACTCTGAATCCAACATAGTTTTGCTGCCAACAGAAATATGCCCATTGCATGTAAATTAAAGAGCATCATTGGTTTAAAGTCTTTTCACCTTTTTGTTTTCCATTTTTAAGGAAACTTGATTGGAAGTGATTCTAGTTTTTATATGTCGTATTCGGGCCAGGTAGCTGATGGCCTTTCAATCAATATTTTATCAAAGCTAAATCACAGTGATTACACCAGAGTGCATGGTTCAGACAAGTGGGGAAAAAAAAGACTGGCCTGATAAGAAATAATATACTGTTTGTAATGTAGTCTGCATTATCAAAATGAATAAAAGTTAGTGGTAGAAAAGAGAGAAGAATAAGCAATATCTTGGGTGGCAAATGGACTTTGAAATGATATAATTTTGGTAGGAATAAATATTTTGTGATCTACAGCTTGGGAAAATAAATTACCTCCAATATTAGGAGAGTTCATGTATACACACACACACATATGAATACACACAAATAATTATATATACATATAGATATAAAACTTGTGGAAGTTAGACTTAATATCATATGTAATTAAAGTATATTATATATGATCCCAATTTCAAATGTATGACATCAATCCCATTAAACACAAGAGACTGGAAGTCTCACTTTTAAAAAACTGGGAAGGGGACTTCCCTGGTGGCGCAGTGGTTAATAATCCGCCTTCCAATGCAGGGGACACGGGTTCGAGCCCTGGTCCGGGAAGATCCCACATGCCGCGGAGCAGCTAACCCTGTGCGCCACAACTACTGAGCCTGCGCTCTAAAGCCCACGAGCCACAACTACTGAGGCCGTGTGCTGCAATTACTGAAGCCTGTGCGCCTAGAGCCCATGCTCTGCAATAAGAGAAGCCACCACAACGAGAAATGAGAAGCCTGTGCACCGAAACGAAGAGTAGCCCCCGCTCACCACAACTAGAGAAAGTCCCGTGTGCAGCAATAAAGACCTGATGCAGCCAAATAAATAAATAAATAAATAAATTTATTAAAACCCCCCCCCCAAAACTGGGAAGATTTTAGGTTATTCCAAGTGCTATATGCAAGGAACAGAATATATATCACTTCAAATTTGATTTCAATATGAAAAATGTTAAAGGCGGCAGTCACTTGGTTGTGGAGATGCACCTTCTGATAGGTGGATAATTAATTCACATAAAAATAATAGTGTCTTAAAAATAAACTCAAAATGTATTAAAGACCTAAATGTAAGGCCAGACACCACCAAACTCTTAGAGGAAAACATAGGCAGAACACTCTATGACATAAATCACAGCAAGATCCTTTTTGACCAACCTCCTAGAGAAATGGAAATAAAAACAAAATAAACAAATGGGACCTAATGAAATGTAAAAGCTTTTGCACAGCAAAGGAAACCATACACAAGACTAAAAGACAACCCTCAGAATGGGAGAAAATATTTGCAAATGAAGCAACTGACAAAGGATTAATCTCCAAAATTTACAAGCAGCTCATGCAGCTCAATATCAAGAAAACAAACAACCCAATCCAAAAATGGGCAGAAGACCTAAATAGACATTTCTCCAAAGAAGATATACAGATTGCCTACAGACACATGAAAGAATGCTCAACATCATTAATCATTAGAGAAATGCAAATCAAAACTATAATGAGGTATCACCTCACACCAGTCAGAATGGCCATCATCAAAAAATCTACAAACAGTAAATGCTGGAGAGGGTGTGGAGAAAAGGGAACCCTTCTGCACTGTTGGTGGGAATGTAAATTGATACAACCACTATGGAGAATAGTATGGAGGTTCCTCAAAAAACTAAAAATAGAGCTACCATATGATCCAGCAATCCCACTACTGGGCGTATACCCTGAGAAAACCATAATTCAAAAAAAGTCATGTACCAAAATGTTCATTGCAGCTCTATTTACAATAGCCAGGACATGGAAGCAACCTAAGTGTCCATCAACAAATGAATGGATAAAGAAGATGTGGCACATATATACAATGGAATATTACTCAGCCATAAAAAGAAACGAAATTGAGTTATTTGTAGTGAGGTGGATGGACCTAGAGTCTGTCATACAGAGTGAAGTTAAGTCAGAAAGAGAAAAACAAATACCATATGCTAACCCATATATATGGAATCTAAAAAAAAAAAAGGGGGTCATGAAGAACCTAGGGGCAAGACAGGAATAAAGACTCAGTCCTACTAGAGAATGGACTTGAGCATATGGGGAGGGGGAAGGGTAGGCTGGGACAAAGTGAGAGAGTGGCGTGGACATATATACACTACCAAACGTAAAATAGATAGCTAGTGGGAAGCAGCCGCATAGTACAGGGAGATCAGCTCGGTGCTTTGTGACCACCTAGAAGGGTGGGATAGGGAGGGTGGGAGGGAGGGAGACACAAGAGGGAAGAGATATGGGGACATATGTATATGTATAACTGACTCACTTTGTTATAAAGCAGAAACTAACACATCATTGTAAAGCAATTATACTCCAATAAAGATGTTTAAAAAAAAATCCCCCCCCCAAAAATAAGTCTTTATTATTTTTTAAATTTTTTTATTGAAGTATAGTTGATTTAAACAGTGACTTTAGACAATAGAATTGCTCAAAAATTCTATGCCACCTCTATAGAAAGATATGTTTCTTGTAATTCTGCCTTAAATGCCATAGGGTTGAGATATAATGAATGGAAGTGGGGACATTTTTAGAGGTCACCACTGCTACCACTACCATCAATATACTCATCACAATCACCATAATCCTCATCTTCACAGCAATATATTCATGTTTCTCTGGTATATAAATTGTGCATTTTAACACAGTGCTTAATTTTTAAAAATTATTTATTTACTTATTTATTTATTTTTGCGGTACGTGGGCCTCTCACTCACTGCCGTGGCCTCTCCTGTTGCGGAGCACAAGCTCCGGACGTGCAGGCCCAGTGGCCATGGCTTACGGGCCCAGCCTCTCCGCGGCATGTGGGACCCTCCTGGACCGGGGCACAAACCCGTGTCCCCTGCATTGGCAGGTGGACTCCCAACCACTGCACCACCAGGGAAGCCCCTACTGTGCTTAATTTTATAAACCCCTCACAAATTCTACTTGGAAACACAAAAACTCTAATTCCTATGGTAAAAAATAAATGAAAGAAAATTATGTATATTTAAAGACTGTGCTGTTAAAATTAGGTATGTATACATACATACATAAAATTATGTATATTAAAATACTAAAATTATGTATATTCAAAGACTGTGCTGTTAAAATTCTAGTAAATTATACAAGCTGCAAAGCAACATGTCTAAAAGTTTAGAAAAAAATTAAAAGCACTTAAGATAATCATTTAATGCATTCTCTTCTAGCTTCTGTTCATATGTATGTTTTAGGACCCCAAATCCTAAAGATTATTTACTTTTGTTACCTTTTTTCACCTTCCATTAAGAAGATTATTTTTCATCTTGTTAAAAAAGCTTTATAATTTATTTATTATATTAATGCAGTTAATAATATTGTAATAGTTCAGCCAATAGAGAAGATACACATTTAAACCCTTTAATATTTCTTCTATTTTTAGATACTGAGTTTGGAAACTCTCTTTTAAAATACTATTTTGGGGCTTCCCTGGTGGTGCAGTGGTTGAGAGTCTGCCTGCCGATGCAGGGGACACGGGTTCGTGCCCTGGTCCGGGAAGATCCCACATGCCGCAGAGCAGCTGGGCCCGTGAGCCACGGCCGCTGAGCCTGCGCGTCCGGAGCCTGTGCTCCGCAACGGGAGAGGCCACAACAGTGAGAGGCCCGCGTACTGCAAAAAAAAAAAAAAAAAATACTATTTTGGTTCAGTCCATCTATCATGTAAATGTAAGATTAGTGACACTTCAAAATTCCTAACACACTTCCCTGAATGTGAGGAAAGGAAGAGGAAAAGAAGGCTCAATAATAATTTAATATCTATTATGAGTTAGGCACTTACTACGTACTTTAGCTGTGTCACCTCAATAAATCCTTCTATTAATACACATATAGAGATGCTAATGCATTATTATCTATACTTAAAGAGAGGAAAAGTTAGCTTCAGAAAACTTAAGTGGCTGCCATTGTTAAATAATTATTAACTAGTTGGACCAGGAATCACATACATACTCTTGACTCTAAAAGCCATTTCCAATTATTATATCATACTTATTCCTATTCAGAGTTGCATGTGTAATGAATAAAAACAGTGCCTGCTGGCAATTTTTTCTATCAGATCAATGCATAATCATGATCATCTTTCATTTTATCTTTCCACTGAGACTTTAGAGCACGCAAACTTCCCTGAGCCCATTACCATTTGTTTCATTTATTTTTTTACCATAGGAATTTGAGCTTTTGTGCTTCCAAGTGGAATTTGTGAGGGATTTATAAAATTAAGCACTGTATGAAAAAGCACAATGAAAAACACCAGCAAGTCAACAAACAGCTGAGAGCAAGAGAGAGAACATGATATACCAGGAAAGTTTGCAGTGTAGTACATCTGATTCCCACTGTCCTGACAACCAAGGCCAAAGGAGAAAGCAAGGAAGATAGAGACTAGAGGACTCAACCAGGCATATGAAGTGGTCAGAAGTACAATACTTAGATTTAGGAATGTGGATAATGAACTAATATTTCTCAGCAAAGTCAAGGTCATGGGAGCAGATGGCCAAAGTGGACTTGAGGTGAAGGTGACGGAGGTTAAGGAAGTTCATCAATATGAGCATAAGAAGGTGCTATTTCAGTGGGGTATTTTTGTATGTCTAGATTTTGTTTTGTTTTGTTGATTTGGTTTTTGACACTAATAAGATGTGGGCTAATCATCAGGAAGAATGTCCCCAGTAGAGGGGATCACTGATAGAACATATTTCTGGAACATGTGACAAAGACACTGAAGACTTGACCTCACAGAATGTTTAAGAATCAAGTTGTTTTCTGGAACGTTTGGAATATACATCTAATTAAAGGCTAAGTTATGTATTTTACATTGCCAGTTCAAAAGAAGTATATCCGCTCATATGGAGAGAGATACTTGCTGAGGCACTGAACTCAAGGAGCGATTCATCATTTGTTTCTTTATAAAGGATGCTGGGTAAAATAATGGATAATTACGTCCACTGTGGCATCTTAAAAAAGCTAGATGTTGCTTAAATGTGTGTGTCATTATCACCTGTCTAAGAAAGAAGAGGTTAAAATGTTAAAATTCACCCTGAGAAAGCATTTCTACAGGGATGTGCAATTATATGGTTCAGATATTTTGCTATCTGATAAACCAATTTAACATAGAGTCTAGAGAAATGTTAGCGCATCTGCGAGGCAGTCTCTCTCCAGTGTCAGGTGTCTCAAGCATGCCTTTGGCAAGGGCTGCATTGTAGTCAATTCATGGTTGGATTCTCCGACAGGAACCTCAAGTGCCCACTTGGTGCAGTTGATTAAAAAGGGAACAATGTGGTGTTACTGCCAGATGGGCTGATGCCTGCACATGCAGTTAGCTTCCTTTAAAATCTGTTGTTGTCTTGAAAATGCTGACTGAAGTACTCAGGACACGTGTGTGGCGGCCATGGCTGCCCTAAGCCCATTGCTGCCACCCGCTGAAGGATTCTACCATGGAGAAGACACTGTGGATACTGCCTTTCCATTGGATGTGTGCGCCAAGCAGAACACAATGCTCAGAGAAAGCAGCCACCCGGGAACACAGAATCACTAGCGCTGACAGGTCAGGGACAACTTCAGTGGACTCAAACCAACCACAACAGCAACAACAGTCCCAGCCCAGGTGGAAGGACAAAGATGTAAAATACATTTTTACTACAAATCTATTGAGATGATGTATCTTTTCCCTTTTCCCTAAATTGCTAAACGTACAGAATTCTAAAGGCTGCCAAGGGGATATTAACAGAATATATATTGATTTTCCTGGTTGATGATCCTCTGTTACTGGCACATACAGATACATCCCAGAAAACGAATATAGGCTGAGCACATGAAAAATATAAATATACTTGAAGTGTTTTCATACTTCGGAACTGCAATCAATCATGTGCAAAGTAAAACGCTAAGAAATGTCTCTCTCAGTCCTCATTTCCATCTCTCCACCTCTGCCTTTCTGACATTTCATCTGCCTTTCAAGAAATTAAACACACACACACAACTGCTAGCTTTAAAGGTAAAGAACTTCATGCTCTTATTGTAAGGAATGTCAGTAATAGTATTTAATTGGGAATACTTAGGAAAATACATTGATTAGAGCAGAGGTGGGCAAACTGTAGCCCACAGGCCAATCTTGGTTGCTGCCTTGTTTTATAAATAAAGTTTTATTGGGATGTGGCCATGCTCATCCATTTACACATGGTCTGTGGCTGCTTTCATCCTGAAAGGCAAAAGTAGTTGTGACATGAGCCAATGGCTGGCAAAGCCTAAAATATTTACTTCTAGACCTTTACAGAAAAAAAAAAAAAAACAACTCGCTGGATTAGAAGGTAAGGCATAGGATTTTGTATCCTCCTATCCCATGCTCTCCTCCCCCTCCACCCCGGAAAAAAGAAACTGGGCTAAATAACAGTGATGTTTAGATATCAGAAAAGACTATGTGCATAAGTTCTCTTTAGTTAACAGTTTCTTGAATAGAGCACTAAAAATTGTGGTCCCACAGTTAAAGTCTTCTAAAACTTCATTTCTGTAATGTAGTGAACAATACAAATGCACCAGCAGGATCACAGTAACAGCATGCACAGGCCTGTGTGTCAAATGCTTGTACAAAGTCTCGCTCTGTGTACTGCTCTTAGGATATCTGTCACATGCTGTGTTTTGTGACAGTTCTTTGTAACTCTGTCCTTTGCTGTTAGAATCTATGTTCTTTGAAGGCAAGGGATGTATCTCTATTTTATACCATCTAGCCTTGGTTCCTTGTAGCACTCTAGGAGCTCAATGAATATTAGTTGAATGAATGAAACAAAGAAAGTCTCCTTATTGAACTTATTAAAAAGAAAAAAATCAATTCATTAGTACATTTAAACAAATGCAGTTTGGTAATCAAAGTAGATGCACAGAATCTGAGCAAAGAAATGAAACTGATTTTCATGCATGTTTTGTGGGAGCACATATAACTGTGTCAGGTCTTTTACAGTAAATACAACTTAATGGCTAATTGTAGCTAATTGGAGGTACTAATGGACCTAATTTTTAATTAAGAGACGGAGATCATTTGTAATTAGCTCATGGTATCCATGAAAACCAATGTTTAGAGCTTAAAAAATGATTTGAAGTAGCTTAAACACCACCCCCATTTGAAAAATGGTTTTGCTCTTTGAAGTAGCTTAAACATCACCCCTCATCCCTGCCAAATTATGGAACAGTTTTATAAAGTAATATCCACTCAAGAAGAGTTAGTACAAAGATGGGTTTCAACCAAATCTTTGGTAGAGCATCACCGATTCCAAATTAGGGAGGCTTTCCAATGCAAACTGATATTATTGACTAGCAAAACAATGTGGAAAAACTGCATAAGTTTAACAGTGAATTTTGTCTGAATCAGGGCAAGTACCATGATGAAGACTTCATTCTTGACCTGAAGTTGTACTGATGATAAGACTGACTCTTTTCAACCTATTTTAGCCAGTACGTAGAAAGAATACGGCAGAGGATGAAAGTATGTTCAGAAGCTCTATGGGTTGCTGTCAATGCATTTTTGGTTCTTTGTTTCATTTTTTCCAAACACAGATTCAAATTCTGAATTCTAAGGTTTTCAGAAAAGGAGAATGAATTTTGGTTCTACTTCAGTTTGTTCTCTGTCCATTGTGGTCTTTTTCTTGATTTCATCATGATGACCATTGAGGAAATTAAGTTCAAAGCAACTGAGATAAACATTTGACAACATTTATCCGTAGTTTTCATATGTTTCTCATAAAATCCAACTATGAACAGAAAAAAAAATGATGTTTTACTTTTCATTTTCAAATAGGAGGATCTTCTAAGGAGTCATCATTGTATGGAAAAGAAACACTAAAGAGAGAATAGACTCGTGATTTTGCATGAAAATGTGGAGGGTAGTTCCAGACCTCCTGTTTTCTGTCCTTGAAATGAGCTGGATAAGGTGTAGCAGAGATTTGGAGAGGAGAGAGGAAGTAAATCAGAGACCCCATCTCCCAAACCTCAACCACTTTCTCTGGACATCACCACTCTGGCCTTAGCTCTATCCTTCCTGAATTATTGTTGTTGTTTTTTAAAATGTATTCACTGTTTAACTATTCACCTTAGACTTTTCCTAAGCAAAGAGATCTTCAGCCATGCAGTTGACGAACTTAATTCAAATTCACATTAAAGTAACTCTACAGCTGCTGAAGTCAAAATAAAAGGTTTTGGTTCCTATACTCCTAAAATCACTTCAAGTATCATGGTGATACCCAAATCACACTCTGAAAAATACTACGCTAATATACTTTCCTGCCTTTAATTAGATGTATATTCCAAACGTTCCAGGAAAAAACTTGATTCTTAAACATTCTGTGAGGTCAAGTCTTCAGTGTCTTTGTCACATGTTCCAGAAATATGTTCTATCAGTGATCCCCTCTACTGGGGACATTCTTCCTGATGATTAGCCCACATCTTATTAGTGTCAAAAATCAAATGAACAAAACAAAACAAAATCTAGACATACAAAAATACCCCACTGAAATAGCACCTTCTTATGCTCATATTGATGAACTTCCTTAACCTCCGTCACCTTCACCTCAAGTCCACTTTGGCCATCTGCTCCCATGACCTTGACTTTGCTGAGAAATATTAGTTCATTATCCACATTCCTAAATCTAAGTATTGTACTTCTGACCACTTCGTATGCCTCGTTGAGACCTCTAGTCTCTATCTTCCTTGCTTTCTCCTTTTCTCCCACACTCTACTGCATTCTTTTCTTTTTCTATCCATCCTGGAAACTAGTTTGTCACTCAGTAACTCTCTTGCCAATGTCAGCACACACTGCTCCTTTTCTCACTCTACTCAGTGAAACCTTAGCCCTGGATTAATCCACCTGTCTGCCTTCTTGGCTACTGATCACTACAGTGAAAAATCAAACATTCTTACAGACTGGTATAACAAAAATCTATAGTCTGTAGCTTCAAATGGCCTCCCAGGGCTGCCCCTCAAGCTTCCTGTGTATTGCTAGTTGGCTTTCTTTTTCCAAATCTCTGTTCTCCTTCAGTCCCTTACCATGCCATTCCCACTCACTCTCAGAAGATGGCACTTAATACTTCACACACACACACACAAAAACAAGTAGTATCACAGAGATGATCATACTAAGTGAAGTAAGTCAGACAGAGAAAGAAAAATATCGTATGATATCACATATGTGGAATCTAAAATACGACACAAATGAACTTATCTATGAAACAGAAACAGACTCACAGACATAGAGAACAGACTGGTGGTTGCCAAGGGGGAGGGGGTTGGGGGGAGGGAAGGACTGGGAGTTTGGGATGAGCAGGTGCAAACTAGTATATACAGGATGGATAAACAGAAAGGTCCTACTGTATAGCACAGGGAACTATATTCAATATCCTGTGATGTTTTATCACAGGATTCCCCTGGTCCCCATTTTCCAGTTCTGTCTCTCTCCAGTGCATTCTCCACCTATATCCAGAGTGATCATGTCACTCTCCAACTTAAACTTTTTTGTTTATGTCTACTGCCAGCAGGATGGAGTCCCAGCTACCATAGCTGGTGACATTGCTCCACCTTATTTGTCCAGGATCATTTTCTCGACTCTCATCACTCTTTATGCATCCCTGTCCTACTGAACCATCTGTAGTTCCCCGAATTTGCCATATCCTGCTACCCATGAGCTTTGTACATGCTGCCCTGTTAGTCTGAAACTCCCCCCTCCATCTTATTTTTCACTTGGCTAATTCCCATGTGTCCTTATGTCTCCATTCAGAGGTTTCTTCCACTTTCTCTGACTCCTACCATGGGTCAGTTTTCTCTTTGTGCCCCCATAGCGCCTTGTAACAAGGATGATTAGCATAGCTGCTGCTAATAACCTCTGAGCACTTATTTGATGCCAGAACCTGTGCTAAGCAGGCTACATATCTTAACTCATCTAATGCTCACAACAACCCTACGAGGTAATTAATATTTCCTCAGATAAATAATCCAAGCTACAGAGAAGTTACATCATTTTCCCAAGGTTCCACAGCTAATGAGTGACACAGTAGATTCTGAACTCAGGCATCTTACTGAAGATTTTACAAACGTGTAATCACTTGTTTGTGCCTAACTTCCTAATTGGACCCTAAGTTCTTAGAAGGAAGTTGTATCCCTAGCACCTGACACAGTGATTGTCACAAAGTGTGCTCCCAATAAATACTATTTGAATAACTAAAAGAACAAGGCGGCATGTGGCTCAAAGAGGAAAGAGTTCTTGCCTAAAATCAGATTTACCCTGATTACCCTGAGTTCACCTTCAGTGTCTGCCATCGTGATGTTTTGCCCCAAGAATACCAAATAACTTGCTGTCATCTAATCATCTAATTTCATTTCCTGTCCCATTCACCTCATGTACATTTCCCACTCTTGTCCAACTGGTAAACTCATATTCATCCTTCCACATCAAGCTCAGAATTCACTTTATTCCTGAGGGTTCCCAATCTTCATCGTAGATTCTAAATTTTAGTTCCTCCATACTTTATACATTTCAACATCATCATCATCAACAACAACAACAACATTAATTTAGACCATCATATTTTTTTTAACCAATGGTCCATTTTCTATTCATCTTTGTATCTCTAGTACTTCAGTGTTGTGCCCAGCACTCAGAGGGTGGTCAAAAAATGTTTGATATATTGATTGAACAGAATTAGGTTGGGTTTGGTTTCTGTAGATTACCACGGAGATATCTCAAACTCCGATACATCATGGCAGTTTAGTTGGCTCCTACAATGGCCAAGAATCGATTACTATTGGAGTTGTCCAACACTGGCATATTGGGAGACATGAGAAGAGGATATCACAATACCTTATGCCTGTTTCACTTTCCTGATCTGATCAAGGGTTTGGCAAAGGATATGTTATCTTTTCAAATGTCATTCAAGTTGTGCCCACCAGATAAGTCACAAACATTTTAGGAAGGCAAGTCTATTTTCATTTATAGATAGACTAAAGAGGCCAAAGAAGTCTGTGCAAATTTATAAGATGTTAAACCACCAACACAATCTTGTAAGGGGAAAACAACTGTAAAATCTCCCAAAGTGTTATTTTTCCTGTCACTTCTATTTTAGTCCCTTTGTATTTCACTGGGGTCTTAGCACTTATTTCAATTTAGTGATATCATATCTGAGCTTTCTAAATGTTCTACATAATTACTCTGTCTTATTCCTCAAGCACACACCAAACTGCCAGATTAAGTTTCTTAAAGCACTGCTTTGATCAAGTCATTTCTCTGCTCAAGGACTCTCAGTGGCGCCTGACTATGGAATTAGGTGGGAACTCTGAGTCCAGATTTGCTGCCAGATGTTCTGCCAAAATTGATTTGTGTAGAGCCTGACCCATGACACACATCTAGTAAGTGCTTTTGATGTTTTCATTGATTTTTCCATTGTGTTCTTGAAAGTGAAATCAGAAAACCTAGTTGAAGGAAAGTTCCATTTTGTGTCTTTCATTATTATCAATACTGGCAAATTATTCAGAGTATATGCCTCTTGTTAAACAAAGATGCCACACGGTAAACAAAGTAAAGGCTACATGCGTTAGAGAAGCATCTTTCCAGGGGTCCCATATCCTAAATAAAACAGGCACATGAAGATACAACAGGTAATACACTTTGGGGAAAGATAAGTGGTATTTTCATTAATGACAACTTATAGAGATTTCCAGGAGGACCAAAGTACTTCACAGCTGAAAGCTAACTCATTGCTTCTCAACTGAACTTCTAAGAGGAGTATTCAGCCATGAGCATAATTAAACAAGTCCACAAGACATGAGAAAAGGATTACCCTGAATATGCTGGGTCAGGCAAACCAGGTGGCCAAGAACACAATGTTCTCTGCTTGAAAACCACCATTCAGTTGCCAGACTCTGCTGCTCTCTGGGCTCTCCCATTCTGTTTCTGGCCTTTGTCTCTTACTCTCTCTCCAGTGCCCTTTCTTGGTTTAGATTTTATGTCCTCATCATCTGACACATCAAAGGATTAAAGAGTTCAAAGCCCTTCATGCTGCCAGTATTTTATTTAGTTTAAATCAACAAAAATGAAAACTTGTGCCCATTTTCCTCTTTGCAAGAAACCAAAATGCAAAATCAATATGAAAGCACAAGAAGATCTGTGCTGTTCAAAATTAAAACTCATGTCTTCACATATGTATACTCTGTGACAAACTGTACCACTGGATTTTATGAAACTACTTCAATATTGCTAATTAAAATGCTCGAGACACTAATGAATTCTCAAATCAACCTCTGCCACTTTGTTGTACAAATGGAACATTGGCAGATTTTCTTTCAATATCCAAAACACCATTTTTGGAACAAATTTGAAGTTTTGATTCATTCAACAATTATATCGAGTACCTACTATGTGTCAGACACTACGGTGGGTGCAGAGCAAGCAAAATGGGATGATTTTCTGATTTCAGAGGAATTCCGGTCTCTAAAGCAGTGCTTCTCAAACTACTTTTATTCATCTGTGCCCTCTTTTGACAAACACAAGTATCCTTCTCCAATTTCCCAGAAAGTCTAATGAATGCTTCCAACACTAAGAATTACTGATACACAGAACACAGACTCAGTTTTCTGTGTATCCTTCATAGACCAAAAGTCTTTGAGCTTTTACTTTTTATTTCAAAAGCAACACATTTATTTTCCATACACAAAACTGGATTGTAATATTAAATATCCTTTTTTGAACCACATATGCTAACCCCCCACCCCAGAACTGAAATTGAAATGGCCTGCTTAGAATCACTGTTTGAGAATCACTGCTTTAAAGAGTTTTGGAGAAAAACCAGGCAAGCTCCCTCTCTCCCATCCAATCAAGTCTTAAAGGAATTAGAATTTTCCTACCTGACACAACAGCTGGTGGAGTATCATAATCCTGTCTTGGGACTGAATCTTTGAATGAAAAGAGCATGAGAAAGAATGCAATGAAGTACAAAAGAAAATAAAATAGAATTTTAGCTCTAAAACTTGGAAGTGCCCACTGTATGTCACATGGTACCTAAGGCTCCTGCCTTCAAGCACTCAAGGAGGCACTCTGACCCCTTGACAGTTGACAGTTGACACAATGGTCCCCACAACCACCACTCTGGACGTGTCGTTAGGCCCCGTGTGACCTGCAAGGACAGCATCATCTGTGCCAGATATTGTCATCTTCCTCATCTTTCATAACTTTGGTCCCTCCCTTGGGTCATCAACTTGCAATATGTACCCTCTTTGGCTGACACAAAAGTTCTACAAAGTGGCCCATCAGGAAGGGGACCAAAGCGTAATATGAAACCCCAGTCCTGGAGAACAAAAGAAATAACTACAATTTCAAAAGAGATAAATGAAAAATTTGCACAGATCAATAGAACAAAATGTATTCAACAGATGGCTGCTGTCTTTTTCCAAAGTGTCATAAAATTGGAGGTGGCAAATTGTAGATCGAGGTTAATTAAACAACATGACATCCATTTCAAAAGTTGGGGTGATGTGGGACCAAATATAACTGCTTTTTTAAAGATGAAAAAGAGGCTTTGGCTTAATATCATTTCTTTAGCCAGGGATCTTAAAAAGGAAAGTGGGACATGGCCCCACTTCTAAAAATGGAAAGTTCTGATTTCTCCAGCTCCCCTTGCAGGGGTAAACTGTGTAAAAGGAACCGGGTATTGCTCATATTCAAATAAACTGCCCAAACATGGTTAAAAGGATGCTTTTGCATGACCCTCATTCCATTCATATGATCATTATTCCATTTTAAAAACTAAAACCTCAAACTTCACTCGTCCACCTACTTGGTAACTTAATTTGGACTATCACAAATTTATCCGTTTCATCTCCTGGCCACAAAAGGACAATGTTGATCACTCTCCCATGAGTGAATGGTGTGTGAAAAGACAGATTAGAACTTGAACAATGCAAGGCCAGCCAAGCAAGCATTGATCAAAGATTCAAATGCAAGTAAACCTTAGGCATGAGTTATTCTGTTTCTCACGACAGGTATGCAAACTAGTGACTTGATTATAATCCCCAAATCTATAATATATAAAATCATTTTCAAGGGGTCTCCAAATATTTTATTAATACTGGTAGTAATTCTGATTATCTTTTAAAAAACTAAGCACACATTATTACTACAAATAAACAAGACTGTGACACTAGTCATTTTCCAAGAATATATTTATAACATTTTAGAATTTATAAAAAATCATGCTCATTGTTGGAGAATATAGAAAAGTATCATGATTAATATATAAATTATCCCTAATCCCATCATCTAGAAACCATCACACTTGTTTGTACTTGTTATAGCCTTATTTCATAAGTATTTTTTCATAGTTGATACGAACTCCACATATGCAAATTTACATCCTGCTCTTTTGATTTAACATGATAGTTAATCCCTTCCTAATTATTTTATACACTTATAACTTCATGCTGCATTACATTCTAGTTTATGGATGGATTATGATTTATTTAATCTTCCTTATTAGATATTATAAAGAACACTGGGCTGAATATTTTTAAGATATATTTTCTGTTATTCTAGAATATTTCCAGAGAATAGGTCCTCAAAACTATAACTATTTGGTCGGGGAATAGAGCTATTTTTGAAATGTCTTTCAGGCCCACCCTGCTATCCAGTTGACACTTTCACAAATTTGGATTCCTACCATCACACTATCCATGCTTGAGAATGTATATCTCCCCACACCTTCGTCAGCAATGTGTATTATTTTAATAACTTTATTTAATGGGTTATATGTGTGTGTCTGTGTGTGTATTAGATTTACTCTTAAGTTGATCATTTTTCATATGTTTTTTGGCTTTCTATTTCCTCCTTTATCAACTATCTGTTCATAGTCTTTGGCATTTTATACATTGGTACTTTTGTATTTTTTGCTAATTTATTGGAATTCAGAATCTCTTTTTTAAACAGCAAAAGCTTACTATTTGCAAATAAACTTTCATAATACTAGACTTTCACTTAATGCCTACTTGTTTATTGTTTATATTGTACTAACTTCAAAAATTCACTTATCATACAACGAGACTAAATAAATTTTTAAAAACTATTCCCTTTCATCTATATTTTCTTTCTTGTATTTAACCATTTTTAATTGATTGATACTTTTTCCTGAAAAAACATTTCAGGAGATGTACTCATGACCACTTATGAATTTATGATACTGTTTCCTAATCATGAGTCCATTTAACATCATGTATTGGTTTTTATCACTCTGTCTTAATACTTATATTCCTGAATAATAGTTGAAAATAGACAATCTCTAAGCAAAATGAATAATTCAGGATTTTCACCTGATACCATCAGAATTTCAAAGCAATACAGGAGGGATGGTGCCATTGAAAACTGTGAGAGAACTATGTTGAACAAGTCAAGAACAATTACAAGATTATCTCTGTGAACGGCTATGGTTACACCACCAGAATCCAATGATGTCACAAATCACCAGTGGTCTGGAGACACAAACAGAACTGCAGATAAGGAGCCTGCAGAACAAAAACTTTTTATTTCTTTCAACAGATTCTGGTGACATTGTAAGCCACTGGTGACCACCAACTGAACAAATGAAAAGGAGATAAGAAACTTGTAAAACCAGATTGTCATGCAATTTGGAGGTTCTCATAACACAGTAAAATCCCCAGTGGTTTTTGCTAAAGCTTACAATAGACTGATAAGAAATTATGGATAATAGGGCTTTGGTCCTTGAGGGAATCCTGTGACAAAAAATAAACAAAAGCAGAAAAGCTAGATACTTCTTGAAGGTCAGCAGAGCCCTGGAATAAAACCGTTATACTGCTTGCATAAAATTCATTTCTTTTAAGCACTGCAAATCCTGTCCAGCTTAAAAATAGGTAAAGAATTGAACAATAAACATTTGAGGTGGCAAAGAATGGTTAATTAACCTACAAGGCATCCCTTTCAAAATGTGGGGTCATGGGGGACCAAATACATCTAATTTTATGAAGATGAAAAAGAGGCTTTGGCTCAGTACACTTTCTTTACTCAGGGATCTTAGAAAAGAAAGCAGGACATAGCATATGGCCTAAGGCACCCCTTCTGAAGATGGAAAATTCTAATCTAGCTCCAGGTCCCATTAGCCCTGAACCCTGCTTACTTTGGTTACTCCCTGGATCTCTCTGCTCTGCCGTTGGAAACTATTTCTGGACTTGAGGTTCCTGTCTTAATCTTGACTTGTCACTGTTCACACCTTGTTTTGCAGAATTTCAGTGAGCTCAGATGTCTGAAAGCCCTGGAAAATTACAGTAGGAGAGAGACGTGGTCGGAGAGTTTTAGATTGACTGGCTGTGGCAATATGGCGGGGAACAGACTGGAGTAAATTGAGGTGGGAAACAGGAGGAACAGTTAGGGGACTATTACAGTTAATCAAACAAGGCCCAGGGCAGAGACTCTAGAATATGAAGGAAGGGATGTATTTCACAGATGTCTATGGGACTTGAATAGTAATTGCATGTAGTGGGAATTGAGAAGGAAAGGGTCTACACTGGGTCCTAAGTGTAGTGTTGGACTCCCCGGGTGAGTGGTAGTGGGGTCAGCTTGAGAGGGAACAGGAGCAGGACCCTATAAGAGCAAGGGTCAGTGGGGAGAAAGCTTGGGAAGCTCATGAGATTAGTTTGGGTCACGTTGACTTCGAGATGTCAGAGGGAGAGTCACGTGGAAATATTTAGCAAGTGGTTGGACAAATGACTAAAATTCTAAAATGGTCTAAAATTCTAAGACAAGGTTAGCCCTGAGGACTCAGATATAAGAGTCTTTGTCATAGAAGGCAGAGTTCAAAACCATCGAAGTGGAGGAGCTTGTTAAGGAAATCATGTACGATTGAGAAGTAAGTTTAAAAACTTATTTAGCAGCCTAAGAAAGAAAAGAAGCAGTGGCCAGAGAGATCAGAGGAGGACCAGGAAAACCTTGGGGAGGAGTCACAAACAGACAGCTCTTAGGAAAATTGGGTGCAATATTCAAACATAGGGAGATTTCCCATTAAAATCCAAGTAGCTTATCTTGAAAAACTGCACGTTTTCCATATCTCATGCCATTAACACTCACAACACCCCTGGGATATAAACATTACTTTTCCCACTTTGCAAACGAGGAAATAAAAGTTCAGAGAGGTCAAGTAACCTGCCTAAACATGCACAGCTAATAAGGGGGCAGAACCAGGCTTTAAACTCAAATTCAATATCCACTGTTCTTTCCATGATACCAGGCCACCTTCCCAGCAATGGATAAAGTGTGTTGAAAAGATGTAATAAGGTGGTGGAATCTGATTAAAAGAATCAAAAGAATCAATAAGAGCCACTCCAAATGCCAATCAAAAATTCAGATAAAATGAATCTATGATATTATATCAAAGTGTAAGAGTGACAGTTTAAGAAAAAAGTATAACTTCCTGCTGGACACTCAACGTTGTCAGTGATATTTTGTTGAATAAATCTAAAAATTAATACTGTTTTCTCTCTGCCTTTTCAGAACCTTATGAAACTTTAAACCTTTGCAAAACATCAATTTACATAAAGCTTATAATGTTTTTAAGCATTAGTACAAATGTGAAGGAGGAAAATAATTTTTAAAAAAGCTAAAAGAAATTTGATGTTAAATATAAGCCACATGCTTAAAACTTTTGCTTTCTGAGAAAGAAAAGGGGATATATCATTATTGAATAATTTGGCTATTACCAGCTGGGCAAAAATTGTGGTCTTGTATAAACGCATCCTTTTTGAAAATACTCAAACACTAGTCATAACAGACATTATTGAATCAATAAGTATTGTACTTCTGACACTGTTCTATATAATTGAGCTTATTTTTCAATTTCTTAAAGGGTTCAGTCATATTCTCAATTAACTTAGGTCATATTTTTCCTAGTTTCCTCCAAATTTGAATTTCAGTAAGTCAGCTGGCTTTGCTTTTGATTCAAATGAGTAGAATTTATAAAGTGTTTCTCTTTATGCTTTGCCTTAGAACTCCCTCCTTTATCAGATTACAAATTGTCATTCAATACAGTAAAAGTGCATTACTTCATTTATTCATAATTTGTGATCATTTAAGTAGGGGAAAGCAGATATAAAGGGAAATCAGTAGTGGGACATGAGAAACTTCAAGCCTTCCAATATTGTCCTGGGATCTGCTTTATTAATAAATGAGAAAAGTGACTACAGATAATCTTCACACATTGCTAAAAGCTATAGAAATAGTATCTTCAAATTCTAATGAAAATTAGCTGTACCACACTGTAAAATTAAACATAGACTTAGACATGACTTTTAAAAGTCTAGTTCAGAGACCTAAAGAATCATTTGATCTAGTCTAAGCTTTCAGACACATAGGTATCATCAACTGCTTTTTATAGGTTCAGCAACTGAGGCCTTCCAGATGGGTACTTTGTTTATGTTCATAACACTAAATTTCTTTATTGAAACAATGGGACTCTCTCCATTAGGTATACAGACTTTCCTCCTGTTTAGAGCAGATTACTGAGACCTCAGTGGACATGTCAGAAACTCCTCAAATCCTCAAAAGCCTGTGAGTCAACACATCTATGCAGCAAGCAAGCCATTGCTTTAAGGTAAAATCTCCAATATATAGCTAATGTACCTAGTGTACTTAGATGTTTGGAGATGTTGCCAGCATAACTGAGAAGAATCACAGTAGTGGTGACTATGAGACATACAGGCATAAAGTCATAGAGGCATATGGTTGAAGGGGTCCCATAGATCTCCATGTTCATTACTTCAACTGGATGGAGAGGGGCATTGAGACCAGGAGGTGTTATCTTCCTAAGGACAGACAGAAGCAATAGGGCTCCATCAGGCTTTCTATAGTATTAAAGCTGTCTCACTCAGAAGAAGATACATGTTTTCCTCTCTCCATCTTTAAAAATGACAAAATTATCTACATTAACATTTATGAAAAATAAACACTGTTACATGGGATATTGGTTTTGACATTTTTCATTGTTCTCTATAATAAAGTTGCAGTATTCCATGTTGTATTAGACATTTGCCCTCCTGACCATTTGGGGAACTGTCTTTGAAAAGATTTTTTAAAAAACAAAGGTTTGCCAATGATTTCAACTGCCTTGTTGATATAAAAGCAAGGCTGCAGTGAGCATTTTTGAATATATTTTTGTGCCCTAAGGAAAAATAATGGCTAATCAAAAATATCCCTACCTATTAAAAAAATCAGGTACATTAGATTCCTTTCCTTTTTTGAACATCATCTATGTTGACATATTCAAAAGAAAGATTAGAATAAGTTGATTATGTGAGGTTCATTGCTTTAAACATTGAAAGTAAATAAAAAGCCTTGCATATTAGTCATAATCAAGGTTGGCCCCTCTCTTGTGAATAACCTGGGGATGCTCTGAGCTGAAGTGGTAAATATCTGGGAAAGAAAAACTAGGCTCAAGTGTATAAAGTTACAAGGTCTAAAATAGACACACCTGGTGCATTGCATCATAGGAACCAGAAGTAACACAAATTTAAATGCAACGCGGTAAACCTTCAGCCTTGTCAATGAGAGTAAATGTGCCCTGGAACTGTGCATGCAGAGGGCAGTTTATTCACAGTGGGACCTAAAAGGCATGTTAGTCAGTGGTGCAGAACCAGCTCTGCTGATGATGCCAGTAAGAACAGCGAGTATTGCACCTTATATTGATGAAGTCCAAGAAAACAAAAGGAAACAAACTCTTCAACTCACCGTTCCTGTTGTGCCCAACGAAAGGTGATTCATCTGTTGTGTTAGGGGGCCCATCATGTTTGCTGGCTGCATTGACATAGGATGGTCCATTGTTGGCGTAATCACAGCACCCTATAAGCACACACAATGTCCATCTGAAAACATGTTCCACAATGAGGGAAACTTTAAAAAAATAAACACAGTAAACTGTGTTAACACCATACATGCTTACTTCTCACTAAAAAGGCTAACTTGAGCCGTGAGTGATTTTTACATCCATTCATTTCATTTTGTGCCTGTCTAAATATGTAACATTAGTGACTTTATCTCTGATGTGATTTATCTGTCATTGTCATTTATACTTCCAATATTCAATGTACAATGTATTCTAAGACATCAGATATATCCTCTCTCACTGTTCTACATACAAACTTCTCTGACTGAAAAATATAAATACTATGGAAATTCTCTAATTGTTCTTGATATTGAGTAAAACTTTTGTTTTTGTCATTCACCCAGGATTTATACAGATAATTCTTTTTTTTTTTTGCTGTATGCGGGCCTCTCACTGTTGTGGCCTCTCCCGTTGCAGAGCACAGGCTCCGGACGCGCAGGCCCAGAGGCCATGGCTCACGGGCCCAGCCGCTCCGCGGCATGTGGGATCTTCCCGGACCGGGGCACGAACCTGTGTCTGCTGCATCGGCAGGCGGACTCTCAACCACTGCGCCACCAGGGAAGCCCTATACAGATAATTCTTGATCACCTCAATACAACCTTCCCCCAGGGGGATAATGCTGGTCCAGATGGGTTTCTTGACGGGATACCTTTAAAGGACATATTAAAATCTAACACAAATGTTATAAAAATCAAAGCTACTATTTCCCATATTTTTTCCTCCTAAGCTTTTGACCTACTTTCTTTCTATCTGTGCTTTTGACACAAGCCTAGAGGGTACTAAACTCTGCTAAACGCTGGTCAAATGAAACAGCACTGAAATTTTTTTAAATGCAAAAATATCAAGTGTTTCATCATGGAAAGGCCTACTTCTAGAATATGCTTTTTGATTTATCATAACTGTTGGAAATGCAAGAAATAATAGACATAAAAAAATTCTGTCCATATACAAAGTGTCACATGGCCCATGAAGCCTGGAGCCAGGCCATACTACCCTTCCCTTCCTTTTCCTTTCCACTATCCTACTATTCCACCTTAATTGACTAACTTAGAGAATGGAAAGATTTTTTTTTTATTAGTTGAAAAGCTAGGGTTGGATGGAATCTTTGAGACTGTATAATTTATAATTCCAGTGCTTTATTTTAAAGATAGTAATAAAGGCAGAAGCTCATTTAAATACCCAGTGGTAGAAAAATGATTATGAATCTGAATGCTATTTTTTCTGTAAACATTATTTTTCTATGTGACTTTTTTCATATAAATAAACATTTTGAAGAAAAAAAAATAAGTCGGATTCATGTGGATGGTAGGATCTCAGCACCCAAACTAATTACCCACAAGCAAATATGTCCTAAAATACCTTAGCTCAGGATAATCAGTTTCTCGTGCTATTATCCAAATCCAGCTCCCTGACTGTACCTGTTAAAAGATCAGGCTGTCACTCAGCCTTCCTTGTGAGCTCTTCCTCATCAATATGGAAGGAAAATAGAAACTGAACCACATATTTGTAAATGATTGATATACAGAGCTAGCTTTGTTCTCAAAGACATTTGGGCTTTTGAGCTAGAATCAATCAAAACGCATAGGTTATTTTATAATCTGTAGCTTGTAAATAGACATACTCATGCATTTGCATTGCTTGAATTTCTTGATGCTTCCATAAACTGTCAGTCATCAGAATGCTTCTCAAATGAGAGACATGATAAGCTTTTACTTAATTATAATTCAGAGACACAACACTTTTTCTTCCTGCTGCCTGAATTTAACAAAAGCATCTTTAATTTTTCCTTAAAAAAAAAAATTACCAGCCTTTATTTCAGGTATTTGTCATATCAAACTAGCAGTAAATACTTTGAGAAGAACTGAGACGCTTCTTAAATCACTTAGGGATAAACTATAGAATAATCTCAGAGTTAAGACAGAAGTTCTGAAGCATTCTTTTTTTAGCCCAAATGTGGCACTTACACAACATTCTAATCCTTAGCAGGTGCAAGACTTCAATACTCTTCTTGAACTTGAGATTTAGGCTATCTTCTTAGAATATTTGTCCCTAGAGGTTCTGACACACAGCTAACTTGTGACAGTCCCGGAAACCCCACAATTCTAATCAGATTGCCCTAGTCACATAAAGAATTGTTCATCATATATCAGAGATAAAGACCAAATTGTGTTTGGTCAGGATACTTTCTTCCCAATGCCCTAGGGGTGACCTCACTCCCCAGCAGTGTGAGAGGTAGTCTTAAGTCTTTTTTTTGGGTGGCAACATGTAAATGAGATAAGGTGAGCCTGTGACAGACAGATAAATCAAAATCCATGCATGATAAGTATAGATGGATTGAATGTCTGCATTTGGAATTAATTTCGGAAGGATCGTCTGGTCTCTTTAGAGAATCTTTTCATGGAAAGTGCTTGGGGACTCATTTGATTACAGATGCCACAGAGTGAGCACTGCTTCTGTGTATAAACCAGAAACCTGACAATCAAAGGGAAGAGCGTGTGTGTGTGTGTGTGTGTGTGTGTGTGTGTGTGTGGTGGGGGGAGGGATATGTCATCATTTAGAATTGGAAATAGCAGCGCTAGGCACAGAGTGGAAGACAATGTAAGAGAAACATTCCTAAACCAGGCCAGCTATTGCAAATAAAATGAACAACGAAATAAGGCTTCTTGGGGGAAGACACATCAGGTCATACATTCTTATTCAAGTTTAGTAAAAATGTTCAAGAAACACAGGATTCCAACAAATGATTAAGATCATACATTTCTTAAGAATCTCAAGGGATGGAAGAAACTTACAAGCAGTGAGTAAGTTGGGAACAGCAGACAGGAACCCCTTGGGGAAACACATTGTCTTGATGGCACTTTAGCAGGGACAGACAGCTTAGGGAGTTTGAAGTGCTGGTTATCTACAACAAAGATTGGGCTTTGCCAGTCACTGTGTTCATCAATTGCAATTCAGCTACAGAATCTCCTTTGTATTGTGTAAGACATGAAAAAGTGTGGGGGAGAGAAAAAAGAAAGAAAAAATAACAAAAAAGGAAGAGAAAAATCTATGTTGTTAAGGCAAAATTATAATCGTGCCTCATTAAATACACTGTCAAATCCCTTCCTATCTGATGCATTTAAGCCATAGACTGAAGAGTGTTTTGTGACAGATGTTGCCAACACATTAAGGGTAATTTCATGTACTCAAAAGGTATAGAATGTGCCGTCTGAAGGAGTTCGCTTGGCAAATGGCAAAGCAAGAGGAAACAGATTTTTCATTTTAGAATCTCCGGATGTCTGGGTTTGCTCAATGTTTAAGCTGCAAAGAAAAATACTGTTAACATGCTGTAATTCCACTAAAAAGCACAATGACCAGACAGCTGATGGGACTGTCTGGTCTGTTTTAGCCACAGCCTCTGCAAAACAAAGCTGTTCACACTCAAGTGTCATAGGGTGGAGCCGTTTGCCCTAATTCTGAAATAAACAATTTCAACAGGATTTTGGATAAAGTTTCCAAAGATCATTGATGTGGAATAAATATATCTGACCTAAGGCCACAAAAGCATCTGTGTTGTTAACCTCCTGCCAATATTTGAAAGAAATTTTAAGTCTAGGAGAGTTCATTGATATTTTAATTTTCTAACAGAAATATAGGATCATTGGCAAATTGGGGAAAACACCAGCAAGGCTCTCTCCCATCAAGAACACACATAGCTGGTTTAAAACCTACATTAATGCCATGATATGGACCACAATGAGAATTACCTGTATGAATATTCCTGTGAATGTCAATATTCTAGACCAGTGCCACTCCAAATATGATCAAGAATTTAAATTAGACTCTCTGGGCTTCGGTCATTGGAATCTGTGTTTTAATAAACTCTCCAAATGATTCTGATGCCCTCTAAATTTGAGACGTGTGCTCTGTCTATAAACGGCCATTGTATAAGTCAGTGTTACAAATACTTGGTCTTACTTTATTTATACTGTTTCTCAATTATTTGTTTTAAACCAATCTTGTGATAGGGTATGAGCCTTTGTGTAATAATTATATTACATTTTGTTTAAAAATGCAAAGAGGTCAAGCCTGCATTTTTGATGAGCTGAAATGGGGTGATTATCTGAGTAATTCAGGCCTCAGTCTGATGATCTGACACGTTTCTTTTTGACCAGTGTGCTTGTGTTGGAGCACACTTAAAATTCCTTCCTGTTTGGAATCTTAGGGAGCCTTGAATCTGAAATCACAGAAATGTAAAAGTATTAATAAAAGGTAGGAAAATTATAACATAAGTGAAAAAAAGGAAAAGAAATATCACCCTCTTTTTCCTCTTGTTCAATCTAGTTGCCTCAGGTCAAAATGTTTGCAGCCCAAACTGGTATATATAGGATGGATAAACAATAAGGTCCTACTGTATAGCACAGGGAACTGTATTCAATATCTTGTGACAAACTATAATGGAAAAGAATATGAAAAAGAATGTATATGTGTATAACAGTCTCTTTGCTGTACAGCAGTAATTAACAACATTGTAATTCAACTATACTTCAATAAAAAATAAGTTAAAAAGAAGAAAAAAACAAAAAGAAATGTTTCTTCCAAAAAGAAAAAAATGTTTGCAGCCCATATTGTGCTCTTTTCCTATGGTCACTTATGCAAAACCATAGGACTTGTTAGTAGTAATCATTCAACACGACTTAAAAAAATGTGGTTTAAGGTCATTTGTCTTCTTTCTCATCTGTGTGTTTTCTGCTTCTCAGTTTTTAATATTTCTAGAATAAATATCTAGTGGAGTTTGTGTACACCAGGCTATTTTTAGCACGTGATGTACAGAGAATGATATGCCCTTACAAGTAAACTAGTTAGTGTAACGGATTTTCCAGTAGCAATGATGTTTTCCTAATATAAATGGCATAAAGTTATTTCACTTAACTTGGGAAATAGCTAACCAAATGCGGTGCCCTGCTATATGAGTTTGTGACACTCCATGCTCTGTATGTAGAGATGTTTCACCTTTTCATTTGTTGATGTTGGCGTGGGTTTTGTTTTCTTTTGTTTTGTTTGCAGGGGTGCTTGGTGAGGTTTACATAGGGCTGCCTAGGGAGAGATAAAAAAGGATTGGGAAAGATTTCCCCATCCTCAGCAACACTCATTAATCCTCAACTACCTTGATCGATGTCCAACTTGCAGAAGACGGTCTGTCTTAAAAATATATATATATATTTGAAACCCAGAAAGCTGTGGCAAAGCTGGTAGATATGACTTCCACTCTGGAAGCATTTTGGAATGATCTCCAACAAACACTGGAGGCTTGGGAGAATCGTGAATAACCAGGTGTGGAAGCCCGGCTGCCTTGAGGACCCCATGTTAGCCCCTATCCTTCCTTCCCTTTATTATTCTCCACTTGCTTCTTTCAATATACCTTCCAAGAGGGCGAGGGTAATGTTTACACATATTTGTAATCCCTCTAATTATGAATTACATGCAGTAGATACTTGAAACAGTGTCTGTGAATTAATTTTATGCATCGGCACCACAAATTGTTCAGTAAAATTAAAAATGGCTAACATTTACCAACCTTTAAAATTTCGATTTTTCATTCTAAAAGGGCTGAAATCACGTTTGCTTGTTCAAACTGTCTATTTACAGTGTCATGGTGCTGTCTACAGTAGGAGGCATGTAATATATGTTTCATAAATATTGGTTGGAAAATGATGAAAGAGAAAAATTCAAATCAAAAGGTTCTTACAAATTGTATTTTGAGATTAATAGTCAAAAGGAAGCAATCCAAAGATTCTGAAAAATCTCATTCTCACAGAGGGCAGTACAGTTTCAAAACCAAGGTTGTGCTCACGTATGTGTGCATTTATTAACATATTCAATCACCATACCCTTAGCGATGAGATCTGAAATTCACCTGATGTAAAAAGTTCTACTAATGCCACCATCGCATATTTATGGAAATGATCAAAATAAAAAGTATTTGTGTATGTGCATACATCAGTGGTCCTCACCAAGGGGTGATTCTGCAGTGGCTAAAAGGGCCATTTGGCAATGTCTGGAGACATCTTTAGTTGTCAAACTGGGGAAGGGGTGCCACTGACACCTCGTGTGTAGAGGCTATGGTTGCTGAATATCCTACAACACACAGGACAATTCTCCACAACAAAGAATTATCCAGCCAAAACACTAGTGCTAGGGTTCAGAAATCCTGGTATACACAAATATATATTCATAAGCTCCAGTTACACAAAATGAGAAAGATTTGAAATTGCAGTAATTAGAAAATGGCACAAAGTAGCCATCCACTCTCTGCACCCTACATCTAACAGCAGACCTTAGATTCTATACTGAGATTATATTTATGCTATAAACCAGTTTCTTAAACACCTGATATCTAAATCAATTGCCCCAATCCTATAATTTATCAATGAAAGGAAGCAAGACTATTATTGACTTTATGTTATGTAACTTTATAGAGCCTATATGGTTAGTTTTGAGTTCAAATGTATATTGCTATTTATTTTGGAAACACAGCTAACTAGAGCTGGGTTTCTCTTTTCTAAGTTTAGACAAATTAGATTTGATTGGTATATTTGGACTGCTACCTAGAGGTGTGTACCTGTGGGTTTGGGGTATCATGTTTAGAAGCAGGGCATCTTCCATTGTTATGTGGTAAATTTAGAAGAGTTTTGTACATAGTTTATCTAATGAGAGAATATCTATTAACTGTAAAAACAGAGGGTTTTTTCTTACAGTCTTATAAACATTCTTAATTTCATGTTGCTTTTGGGTTCAGTTGCCATTAATTGGAAGTGTTTTATTAAAAATATGTAATATTAAAAGTCACTAAAGCCAAATTCGTTTTAACCATGAAGTCCCCTTTAAAAGAATCCTAATTATATACCATGCTTATTCAACTGTGAATAATGGTTTCAACCACTGGTTAAGTGCTTATTTATACAAGAGTGTCATTTTGAATGAGAATTTAAGTAAACATGTCACATGGAAGTATTTTTTACCAAAGCAGGTATATAGATAATAGTATTCTCAACAATGCTTTATTGAATCCTTTAGAGTTCTGTGCTTAAAATTAAGAAATTTGTGTAGCAGTGACTTTTGATGTTTTAACAAGCTTCTTTAGAATTCTAATCGAGTACAATGGCTTTTAAGTGTATTACAGAATTGAGGAAGAGTTGACATTTTGAAGACCTTGGGGCCCAAGGCTCAAATGGTTTTGTTGACTGAATGTGCAGTAGACCAATTAGTTCTTTTATCATTAAACTCCTATACCTGGTTAAAACTATAAAAGGAATTTCATCATGCAGGTGGGTTACTATATAATCTTTTCTTTTCATATTTCTACTTAAAGAAATTATCATTGCTGAGACAATGGAAATATTAAGTGTGCACAGAAGGATCCCAGGGCCTCCTCAGAGAGTCTTATGTCTTCAGCAACAAAGGGTGGATTTGTGTTCATCACCTCCCATTCCAACCATGTAATCAATGTGTGGCTCTCGGCCACGAGATCCACCACACACAAACCTATGTGCCATAAAAACCCATGCAGTGTGAGGTAGACGATGTGAAGGAATCACATTATTTGTGTGGGAAAACTAATGGTGTAACCTAAGTCCTCTGTCTCCATTTGCAGGGCCCCTGTGGTATATGGCTTCCTCACCCAGGTGCATTGCACAGTTCCAAAATCAGTTTAAAGAGATTTGTAAGCTATTATATATGGAATGGATAAACAACAAGGTCCTACTGTATGACACAGAGAACTATATTCAGTATCCTATGATAAACCATAATGGAAAATAATATGAAAAAAGAATGTATATATACATATAACTGAATCACTTTGCTGTACAGCAGAAATTAACACAACATTGTAAATCAACTATACTTTGATTTAAAAAAAAGAAGTTGCATGAACAGGGAAATGATGTAAAAGGCTCCATAATTTTTCTAATAAGAAAAAAATTTTTTAAAGAGATTTGAGAAAATAAAAATAAATAAATATTAAGGACCATTAAGCTGTGGCACTTATCAAATGAATCGGTTAGTCACATTATATTTCACCATCTTCCCTATTTTTTAAGAACAAAAAAAGCCTCTGATATCTACTCATCACATATATTACATAATAGAAAATTATACTATCAATATGGATAACAGCTCCCAACCATTTTCCTACCTTAAAAAAAATACACTTGTCACTTTAAAGATGAGCAAAACCGATTTTCTTTAATTTTTGTTCCAAGACAGGATATAAAGGAAACTGTGTTAAACTATCTTCTCTACCAAAGTACAGCCTAGATTGCATGCTTACAACTGAGTTAGCATCTTGAAAAATATTTTCTTATAGCGGAAATGTCACATGTTTAGGACACTGGCACTGATAAGCCAATGGCTACTGTAAGTTATATTTGAGTATAAGGGTAGATAGGATGATCAATTATAAGATCAAAATAGTTTCCATTCTTGCTTGTCCCATCTAGATCGAATGAGCAGTAGGGTCACCCATGAGGTTGTGCCTTCCTACTCATTTCTACATTTTATCTCCAAAAGAAGGTCCCTGCAGGTAGATCCAAGGTGGCCCCTTGAGCATGGTACACATGTTCCATTAAGATCCCATGGCTTACAATGTACCCTTCTAATCTAAATCCCATCCACATGAAGCCTCTCCTCCAGCACACTGAACTGCTCAACTGTCTCCGACCCATCTTGCTCTCCCATCCTTGGTGTCTTGGCCTGGGCATCTCCAGCAGATTTGCATGCGTGTGTTAAGATTCTTATCAAATGCTCCATTCTAGGGAACAGCTCCTGTGTCTGACCCAGGTTGTTGGTCATTTGCTCCTCTCGTCTCCTAGCTTTTGGCATATATCTGATCATGATTATACTTTATTTCTCCCCTGAATTCTAGTTCATTGTGCCATTCATGATACTTTATTTTTTAAGGGTTTCAGAGCCCAGCACAATGTCTTTCATGAAATGGGTCATAGTGGTGCTGAATTTCTAAATGAGTGAAGGGTACTTGCTCATCTGACAGGGTTGCCATGACTTTAAAAAGATGAAAAACATAACAGCAACTCTATGTTCTAACTGGACAAGGTGATTCAATTGAAATCACAAAAGCACTTTCTTGATTGGACAACAGCATGGTCTTAAAAATCCATTCATTCAGTTGCTCTGCTTTCCTTTAAAAGTGCCCATGTCTGACCACTGCCAGCTGGCCAGTCTTGCCATTTACCAAGAGAATTTCTGGGCTTCTAATTCTAAAGGCTGCACACCACCCAAGGAACTCTAAGGTTGGATCCACTGCACGATTTCCATTTTATGCAAGAATTAGATGGACCCAATCAAATGCTGCAAAATGTCCTTTATATATCACAGTATAAGCTTTTTTTATGAGGGCTTTCACATGCCACACACTGCTTTAATAGCCATATATCTGCCTAAGATTCTTGTCAAGCCTTGCCATGTGATGGAGAAGAAATGCTTTATTTACTTGTACTGCCATCACTTTGTATACCTCTAAGCAGATTTTCAACGTACAGAAAGTTTAAAATGCACATCAGAAGCAGGATTCCAGGCCAGTCTTCTTTCAAATGATAAGGCAAACAGGATTCCCAGCAGAGGTCTGAATATTTATGGGCAGCGTCTTTTGTCTGGTAAGATGTTTGTCTCGCTTTAACTAGCGCTCAGGATTGTGAGCTGTCATAAAACTTCTCATTAAAAACTTCTCCTTGCTGACAAATAAGCCAAAAAACCCTGCTGCAACTCATTTTCAAGGTCATGCAGCATCCTATTGGTGAAGGGGCCTGGGAGATAATTTCTTAAACCACAGGGGTGATCAAGAAGAAAGGATGTCTGTTACCCTACTTATGGCCATTGCTTATAGTGCAAATTACCGAAATATGTCACAGGCACCTTGATTCTGGATATTACTAGGAAAGCCGCTATTCCTCGTCCTGCAATTTGTTACAAAATGCACTTTATTTTGTGGTCCCTCAGAGGACACTTCTGAGCTATTTGTTTTCTCCTTTAAGACATTTTTAGGAATTTGCCTGGTTAAAGCTGCCAACTTGAACAGACCTAAGATACAGGTATGAAGCCATGACCCTATTCAAAAAGGGATTTACTCCCTTTAAAGTGCACTTTCTATCAGTACTATTGTCACTAACACACCTCAAACTTAGTATATACACTGTTGGTGAAATGTTTTGTAACCTAACGCTGATATAAAATACGTCCTGGTGGCATGGCCATATCCTAAGGTAAAAAAGTTACATATTAGCAGCATCCAACCAAGATATATTCTGAGGGATGCGAGATGTTAGTTAATGTACCTAAAGTTGTCCAGTAGATGAGATGAAAGCCAACTTTATGTTTCTACTCTTCAATATTCTATTTTTTGTATTATTTGTGCTAGAAATTTAGTTACACTTAGATTTTATTGCCATTTCTCCTAAACAGTATTACTACATCAGTGGGTGTGACTTTTTCTTTGTTTAATAGAATGGTCTTAAACTCTCTAGTACCTTGCTCTTCATAGTGTGGTCCAGGCACAGTTAGTGCCATCTGGGAGCCTAGTGTAGAATCTCTGGTCCAGCCCCAGCCCCAATGAATCAGAATCTGCAGTTCGATAAGATTTCCAGGTAAGTCATATTCAAGGTCAAGTATGAGAAACTTTGCTCTGTTTTTTATATGTCTGCCATGGCTCTAGCTGAGTAATTATTCTACTGCATTGCTTCTAAAGAAATTCTTCATGTATTTCTTACTCATTTTGTTAATTCCCTTTTCGGTTCCTATTTGAGGGCCACACAGCTTCAAATAGTCTTTGTAACATTAATATGCCTCCTGCAAATATGTTATAACCACGAACAGCCAGTCATATTTAGTTCATCTCCTCAATAGTCTCCATAGGGTTTCTGCCTTTATCCATACAATCTCCTCTCCAAAACAATTTCCTTTCTTTTCTCATGACATATTTGCATGGCAACCCTCAAACGGAAACCTCCATTTCTCTCCAGATAATGTCTTGTCCATTGATGAGTTTGAAATGGCTACTGTAGGCAAGTGTTGGAAGAGATGCTGAATGCCCTGTAAAGTAGTGAGTCAGCATCTATGTACATATCACAACTACATACAAGGGGTTAGGTGTCAGAAGTAAAATTCCAAAATATTACTACTTGCTAGGTCCTTATGGAATTAGTCTAAAGTGCTAAAGGTAGTTTAAAAATGAAAGTTTTTGAAAAGTTCTTTGTTGTCTTGGCCTTTTTTCTGAACTCTTAACCCAAATTTCCAGCTGCTCACTGAACCTAGAATCTCAGGCACCTCAAAACTACCCTGTCCCATTTTGAACATTCTCTCTCTCTCTTTCTATCCTCAGAGCATATTCTTTCTCCTCTGTTCCATTCTTGGAATAATACGTAAAATTCGAAGCCATCCTTGCCTTCTTTTCCCTCGTCATGCATAACAATACCACAGTCAAGTCTTGCCAATCCCACATCATAAATGTCTCCAGATCCTCTCTCTTCTGTTCAGGGCTACTAGCTAGGTTATCCCTCATTGGCTTAATCCAGCTACTTCCTGTGGTGCCTCCGTCAGTCATGGCTGGAGACATTTGTTTTTTAATACTCTCTTGGCATATTATTAGTTTCCCCCAAAGTGAATCCTGCCTTTTCAATATAGAATTGAAAAAAAAAAAAACCCTACATTTCCTAGACTCCCTCACTGTAAGATGTAGATATACGACTAGTGTTAGACAGAAGTACCTGTGAAGAACTTAGATTTTGAAGATGATGACGAATGAGAAGTGGCCAGGGCCTGTGGCATCCGTTTTGCAATCCAGGCGGGGGCAGAAGCAGCATGAATTCATGGTTTGCAGCAATGTGGTTTTGGGGGATAGTGGCAGTAGCACCTCTTTGGGTCAAGTTACAAGCGATCTAGAAATTTCTTATCTGCTAATCATCAGCATTTATTTGCTATCAGACTAATCTATTGTCAGAATTTTTCTTTCTATAGCAACTTTACTTAGGAAATAAAAACATGCTAATTTCATTGTATTTAATTTATTTTTGAAGGTAGAGGGGGTGAGAAAATAAACTAGTATTATTCTTTTAAAAATTGTTCACCAAGTTTTTTGTTTTATTATTTCCTACTGCTCCCTGAAGGAAAACAGACATGTCTTTATATATACTAACTGGTATTCAAATTTTGAAGTGTTTATCATCTTAGGGCCTTGATGATATACCATCTTTATATTACTTTTCAAAACTTCTGTGAAAGATAACATGGGGCTGCAAATACATTAAAATAAACTTATAGCAAAAAGGATCTTTCTGACTTTTTGACCACCAGCTAAAATTATACTATTGTTTTAAAGTTATTCAAGAGAAAATATTCATAACCAGTTTTTCCTCCTAGATTTACTCCCACCTTTCTTTTGGCATGCCTTCTCTTTCTCATAGATTGTGTGTGCGATAGGTGGGGAAATAAATGTTCGGCAAAATCAGGCAATTTGACTACTCAGGGGTTTTCAACACGTACGTTTGCTTTATTTCATGCAAGAGCAGGCCCGAAGCCATCTGCCTGCCAACAACTACATCCTTCATTTCCACTACGGAGGCAGAGCCCCCACCTCATCATTCAAAGGCAATCTTCAAAGGGACCTTGTTTTTGCTCATTCCCGTTGTGACAGATGTTTTCTATCATCTACCTCCACATGCTAACTCATCTGTGAGGGTCTGCCCACCCCCTCTCTGCAGCCAGCTGTGGAAACAGCCTCAGTGTCATCTGTGGCAACACTCATTCCGTTCTTCTGACCTCACCAAAGACCACATCCAAGAGCAGGAAAAACAAACATCCCTGATAACTTCCTTCAAAACATTTCCAGGGCAGGAGATAGGCCGGCTCCAGATAAGGGCCCTTTACAAAGTTTGTAACAAAAGAGAGGAAAGCTTATTGGAAACACTCAAATGTCACCAGGCTAGCCAATTGGGGTAATCCCCAGATTAAGGAATAATGAAGCAATAGCATCTGTGGGCATAGTTCAGCTGAAAACACCTGGTTGACTCAAAACCACTTCAATTAGCCTAGGTACATATCACTCATTCATTTCTTTTCTTTGATTGTATAAAGTTCCCATGAGGAAATGTTTACACCCCAACTCATCCAAGTCTTTGAAATACTGTGAAAAGACGATATCATTTCTTAAATGGACAGACAATTAACTTGAATTGCTCTGTGGCAGAGTTACACTCTGATATTAGAATATATTTTAGGAACAAAAATTATTATGCTTTTTAAGAAGTCTGTCTTGGCTTGTTTGAAACTGACAAAGCAAAACTTTTAGTATAGGAATCATATCACTTCCCGATATTGAGGGGACTGCTTAAATTACAGTATATATGCCAAAATGTCTGCAGTGTTAGGGCCTTAATAACTTTTTAAAAGATATTTTGGTGATATTTAGAGTTTAGGAACAAGAACATTAATTAATCGATTCTTTCACTAATACTTACTGAGGTACTCTTATGTCTTGCCCTGAAAAAACTCAGTGTTTAGTAGTTAAATAACTTTAATGAAATGTAAGAAAAACCAAGTTTCAAAAATGTAATGCGGACAAAGCGATCAAGGACATTACAATTTCTCAGAGAGGTAAGCATCATTGGCAATACCATGTCAATTTCTGTCTTCAGTTTGTCTACAGTGTTGGCTGACTGATTGCTAACACTCAAGTCCTGGGGTCACAGGTGAGGCCCAGGATGTGTGTCTCCCCTATAAATTAAGGCATTACCCAGGTTGAGAAAGCCTGGAGGTTTTGCTACAGCAGGAGGCCATGGGCCCTTAGGAAACAGCCTGAGATCACCAAGCACCAGACTGAATGTGAGAAGGAAACAGCTCTAAAAAATGAGAGAGAATTATAGATTAGACACACAGTAGAGTGTGTCTAAAAATAACTCAATGTTTATCTTAGTTATCAGGGTCAAAAATGCCCTTAAAGGCTGAGGTTTCTCGGGATGGATGGCTCATCCCTGAAGAAGAGTTGGTGGTAATTTCAGATGTGTTCATTTCTATTGTCAATCACAGCTCACTTAGCTCTTTCATTAATGACCATTGTTAACTGACTGGTAATATTGTATTGTGTTATTCCTCCTAAGAATTTTGCCTGCACCCCAGAAACAACCATTCAATTGATAGCTTTTAGTATTTGCATGGTAATGGAATAGCAAGCATGACTACCCCACACCTACCTATTCTGACTATGGTGGGCATTTAATAAAATTTTTTCAAAAACCCAAATCTAATTATAATTCAGTGGTTTTCTCATAGGATAGGGCTAACAAATATTAATATCCAGTGGTCTTGGTGTAGGCCTAACTTTTAAGAAATTATTTCTACACAATGTATAAAATTCAAACAAAAATCATTAAACATCATTGGTTCATAATAGTTTCTGTGGCTTTGAAAACAATTATTTCTCTGATAAAACATTCGTCTGGGGACTTTATGACTCAGGAAATCAATGATCAAAGCTAAAAATAAAAATTATATTCCAAGACTGTATCCAGATAAGAAGAGATTATTTCACCCCATACTACGTGCTATAGCTCTATTGTGGACTCAGATGGGTAAAATGACCTTTTAAAGGTATTTTTGGGATGAAGCTAGTCTGCAAGAAGGTAGCCTGCAAAAATTTCAGAAAAGGAGAGAGAACTGTTTTTGATTCATCATTCTTTTTGAAAACAACAGCAAAATGCAATGTTTAATTTGGCATTCTTTTAACACCTAAACTGTGAAGACCAGTAATCATATTTGTCAATTTACTCCCGTCATAAAATTTCAAAAGCCAAAGTATCAATGAGTCTGCTCAGACACAGAAAAGAATGTCCATTTCAAATGCCAAAACTTATCAGCAAAAAGCAAAGGACAGTCCAACTTTCCTTCCTTCCTTCTTCCTTCCTTCCTCCCTCCCTTCCTTCCTTCCTTTCTTTTTTGGTCTCATTTACCTTTGTGGATCTGATTTGATTTTTTTAACCTATGTGGCTAATTTTCAGCAGATCAATGAAAATCTTGCTTCTTGTTACTGTTATGCATGATCAAATTTCATGAATCAGACCCCCAGAGGTAGTGGGACATTTTCCATATAGGTATGCTAAAAAAATAAGTCAGTAATGGAAGAACCAAGCTTTCTGAGGAGTGCTAGGGCTAACACTCTAAGATCATGTCAAATCAACCAAATTAGTCCACAATCTTTTTCTTAGAATCAGCAGTGGGAAGAAGCAGGGAGGTCATTGGGTGGAAAATGTGAGAACAAAATTCCCAGATGTAGTGGCAGAAAAGTTGAAAATCCACAGAGTTTAAAAGAAGTCGGTACAGCTGTTTCAGGCAATGGCTTTGGCACTGTGCAGTGGGGCCTGCATGGAGCTTTCTAGAATACCTGAAGTTCTCTAGAATTGCTGGCCCCTGAATCTGGTTCTGGGAGGGATCCCCTAAGCCTGCTCCATGGAGGCATCCATGGTATTAAAATAAAATTGCATCCAAAACCTGAATATTGTGATAATAATTACGAAGAGACAGGGAATTACAATGAAAAGGAAGGTGGACAGTTGAAAAAGTTATTAAGTAGAATTAGCAACTGCAGAAATTATTGATGCCACAAACTTGCTTGCAGGCATCACACTCACTTGTGTAGGAGGGTGCTGTGATAGTTTGCATGAATTGAATTAGAGGTTCTACAGTTTTGAGAGCTGCATTCCCCACCCCTCCCCCTCTCCATGAAAGCTTCCTTCCTTTTTTTTCTTCTTTGAGAAATTCTGCCTTTCTCTGGTCCTTTACTTTAGCTGTCCCTGACTTCCTGGAAGAGAGTTTGCAATCCCCATGCAAATCCAATATTGACTTTCTCTCCCCAAAGGAGTGAGCTGGTCCCCATCTTTGTCTTTCATCTTTGGTGAGTCAGAAAAAGGTCAATGAAACTTGCTGAGTTTGTTTCTGTAGTTTTAAAACTTCTGTGTTTGGCAAATTATTCTCAATGACATTACATGAATGTAGGACTTTTAGCAAAACTTCCTAAGTCATTTTAAAAATGAATTAGGAAAAAACCTAAAAACTGTAGGAGATAGTCCATGTTTACTAATAATTATTTTTCTCATTTAAAAAAATGTGAGCTTATATGAAAAGACAAAAAAAGGAACTTCTTTCTTGGTTTTATTTTTAATGATTTATTGTTTTTACTTTATGAAATAGAACCTAATATAAGTAATTTAACAAAATATCAATACTTTAGAAGAAATTATTCGATTTGAGTTTAATTCAGAACTCCTTGATCTTTTTTAATTAATATGTGGGATTTTGAAAAAAGTAAGAGTCTGGTCTTCACAGCAAAATTATTATACAATTCTCAAATTACTTATGGCGCTTCAGTAATAAGCTATCTTCTGTGTGGAGAAATTATAAAGAATTTTAGCACATAGTTTCAGACAGTGCTCTAGTTAACACAGGCTTAAAGAAAATTCAATAACACATTTTTTGGTATTGTGCTTTCATGATATTTTCTCTATTTATTATGTGCTTTATCTAATCTACCTCTTTTAAAATGCAAAAAGTATCTTTAAATTGATAAGCTGAAATATCTACAATATTTATGTTAATATGAGCCATTTTCAATGATTATGCAGACTAAAATTAAGATAAATTTACCTCAGACATATCATCTAGCATTATATAGTTTTAAGACAAAAAGCATTACATGATGATGATATGTATTTGGATGAAGGTGCCTGTCAAAATAAAAACTTTTAACTAAATTATATGAACTCTTTTCCACTTAAAATGTAATGATGGGACAGCTAAAAGATTAAAAATTTCTTACTTCTTATGCTAATCTATTCAGCATTAATGGACATAATTACTAGTATTTCATGTTCTATGTAGAGAAGGACCCAATCACAATTTTTTTTTTATTAATCTGTCAACTTGATTTACTCTGGGTTAAATTATATAACCTGAAATATAAAAATTTAATGAAGAATCAAGCCAGATGTAATGAAATAGAATTGGTGTTAACTGGATTGAAATATACCTGTCCCAGCTCTGCCAGCAACTTGTGTGATATTAGAAAAGTCAATTAACCTCTCTGAGCCCCACTTTCTTCATGCATAAAAACATTATTCTATAATATTCAGGTTTATCTTTTGTGATAACATGTAATATCATAAAACACCTCATAAAAAGACAGAGCAAAGGACTTCTATGGAAACTGAACAGGGAGGGTATTATTTCAGAGATTGGAAATTCTAAATCCAAGGACCAATGCACCTGTATGCTGATGCCTGGAATTTTCTAGGGAGTTAAACTTTTCATTTATGTAGTGATAGAAAAAAATGCACATACCCAAGCCTACTGATAACCTCATCCACACTAAGATGCTAATAACCAAACTGAATTCTTCGGAAAAGCCTTTGAAAGAAGCATACACTCTATTAGTTTAGTTGGCTTGAAAGGCTGTTTTATGTTTCCCATCGTCCCTCTCTTGGCTTCCACCAGACAGACAGACAGACAGACAGACACACACACACACACACACACAGAGTCAGTGCCCACTGATAGATACAACCAGAATCTCATAAATCTTTCTTTAATAGGATTTATAACCAGCTTATTTTCATGTTCCTTAAGACACTCATTTGATTTCTCTTTCTTCCCAGGCACACTTTAAGTTTCATGGGGGCAGGGACCACACCTGTTCACCCTGCATTGTAGGCATGAACGTGGAACAGCAAACAGTTTCTGGCACATAGTCAGTTCTCTATAAATATTATTTAAATAAAAAAGCAAAAGAGATAAAGAACGAGCTTTTGGAATATCTAAGTGTCTTGAAGAAAGGGCATCATGGTGGGGTTGGGGGTGGAGTGGGTGTTGAAAATAAATGGCTGAGATTCCCAAAGACAAATCATACCTTCTTGATAATTTCATCAAAATCTGGCCTCGAATACTTAACATCGTTGCTTAGCATATTCTTTGTTATTTAATTATTTTTTTCCTGCTAGAATGTACGTTCCATTTGGGAAAAAATCTCTTTTAGGTTCACTTCTGCATTCCAAGTGCAAAGCAGACACCTGATAAATGTTTGTTGAATGAATGAATACATGGATGGAAAAATGATTCTGGTTTGATTTTTCCAATAAGTTTACTGCCTTAAAAGAAATCTAGCACCTTTAGTGTTACAAAAGGAAAGACTGGGTAAGGAGTATCTACTTTTTCATTGCTGTTATTCTTCCAAGATACAGGCAACAGAAGTTTTCTTGATTCTACTGGAACTGTTCCAGAAGTTAATTAATTACACAATAATTATAATCTGAAGCCCTTGAATGTTTCTTTGGAGGATTCTTACATATCAGGAGATTAATAAAATTTAAAACACATGTTCTTTCCCTAAGGAATCTCCTTAATTTTCAAATGCACAATATTTTCATGGAATTATAATCTACATGTTTTTGATTCATTTGCACTTGTAGTGTTCTATCACAATTTTAGTTAGACATGTGATAATGAAAAGCCTACTTTAAGACAAACATGTGTTTCTCCTGAACAATCAATAAACAAGTTTTCAAATGAAAGTAATAGAAGGGATATCTAACCACTTTCAGATAGGTTCAAAAATCATGATTTCTGAGGAAGTTTAATCATTCAAAATGAAAAAAAGTATATGATCTCTAATGGATACTCACTGGAGTTTATTAAACTTAGTAAAATCAAGAAGAGAAAATGTACCTTAAACAAAAGTGTGGTGAGATTTAGTAATTGTCTAATGAATTTAATCTGTATCAGATCAAAAGTAAATGAAGAGAGAAGGAAGGAGAGAAAAAGATCAGAGAGTAAAGGAATATAAGTAAAAGCAGGACTTTCCTTCTTACATAATTTTGCCTCTGCTAGGAAATCAATGCTGTAACAATTTATTTCATTTTCTAGGACAGTTGTAAGAAGAAACTGTGTCAGCCAGAACACTTCTCATCATATGCCTGGCCATGTGTAATAGAAATGGACAGGATCAAACGACTGGACCATTCTGATTTACGTGGTACTGTCTATAAAACTTCATAAGCGAGGGTGATTGCAACTAACAGGGCAGCCTTGTTGAACCAGGCAAACCAGAATCATGAAGTACTGGAGATATATTCTAATCTGTCTCAAGAGAAAAGGCTGAAGCTGCATGTTCTTGCATTAGATGTTTATTCCAGATGCAAAATTGAGAATCTCTTGTTTTACTGTTGTTCTTATTAGAATTACAAAAGGAAAAAAAATTGACAAAATCTTAGACACCAGTTCCGATGTTAGTAATTAGATGGTACAGAGACGAAAGGTTTATATGTGAAACATTTAATCCTGTTATATTTCACATAATATTCCACTAAAGGACCCTCCTGCTGATTGGCTGCCAATGAATCATCACTCTTGCCAATTTCAGACTGAACCTTATTTTGAGAAAAAGACATGAAGGAAAGTTAAATCTTTGAGCCACAATCCGATTTGTAAACACTGTCAAGCGATATGGACATATGCTAGGGATTCTTAAGAAATGTACTTTAAACTTTCTACTCTTTAAAATGTCAAATAGGGAGGAGAGAAAAGCCCAAGGAACAGCATGTATGAAATCCTCAGGGCATGGAAAAATCCCACAGGAGAATATTATGTTCTTCAATAACAGCTCTCACAACCCCCTTCTGTGTCCTTTCAAGTTGGCCATTTGGAACGCTGGAATTATTGAGTCACTCTGAGCTCATACTTTTATGATCAGCAAAAGTGGTTCTTATTACCAGCATCAAGCATAGTGTCAGAGAAAACTACAGTTGAAAACCCCCAGGGCTAAGGATAGGATAATCCAGAAAAGCCTGAATTAATCTAATCTTGTCAATAAAGCAAAAGAAATGAAACATTTTCAGGAACATAAAGAAAGACCATCCTATGCTAAAAGTGGTAAGACCCTCCAATCGTAGTAGTTTAGAGTTTAAAGATTTCCTACATTCACAATGACTAACAATGAGATAAATAAATCTAAATATACAGAGGCCCCTTTGGATGTTTGGCAAAGGGTTGACTGCTTCCTTGGCTTGTACCAGGCAGGGATTGCTTCTGTGCTTTTCAAATTTTGTCGATTTTCCTCATGCTGGATTGGTGGCTACAGAGGAAAGGTGATTTAATGAAAAATACCTTCCCAAACTGTTACATGGAATTGGAATAAAACAGTCTTGTATGATGATTTTTCAAACCATTATATCAACTCCTAAACTTCAGTGGGGGTTGGATTAAATAGCCTCTAAGATTTCTTCTAATTGAAAGTATCTATCTCTCTTTTCCAATTTATCACTGTAGTCAGTTCCCTAAGTGGAAACATCAGGTGCATATACTTTGGTTGACAAAAAGTCATATATGATATAATACATAATTAGTCTTAAAATTATAGCTGTAAGCAAAAGTATAAGTAAGTTGCTAAATAATCTTGCTTGCAAGGGGTATACGCAAGCATTTGATTTAGTGTACATTAGACTAGTACACTAGATATTATGTCATCATACATATATTATTTCATATTTCTACATCTAAGAGCTATTGCATAGATCAAGCAAGGTAATTATTAGTGAAAAGTAAATGGATTGCTAGAAATCCCACCTGTTCTCTCCAATGGGAGTGAACGACTCCCAAGTCTATCACTGCCACTTTTGTATGCCAAAAGCTACATATTGAAAACCTTTATCTGGTTCCACAAATTCAACATGCCCAAAAGGAACTCTGTGTCCCTGATCTTGAACTTAATCCTTTTCTTACACACACTAATTCAGTTTAAGGACATCACCTTCTACCTAGCCATCTAGGCTGAAATCAGCTAGAGTCATATTTGACCTGTGCATCCTCCATATCTATTCTCTTTCTCTTCTTCAATTTTTCTATTTCATCTCTTTCATACCTTTCATTCTTTCTCCTCTCATTCTAGTTTATACCATGAATTTCAACAGTGTTTAGTCTTTCTTTTGTATCATGCAAGTGTGACTTTGAACACGGTCATATAAACATCTACCTATTTGTATTATATGTATAGGTCAGTGTTTTGGAAATAATATTTACAGTGGAGATCAGCATATGTGGACAGAAATATGTTCGTGGTATTCATCCATCTATACACCAGTCCATGCCATGTATAATATAAACTATTCTTTGAAGTAAACTTTGTGTATGCATCTCAGGAAGTTACAGAAATAATTTTAGAGCGTGACAAGAATCTAAGGATTTCTGCATGTAGCATGTAACAGAAACTTAGCATTATAATGATTTTTTAGTATTGATTGAAAATATTCCAGACACAAGACTGAGAGATAGACGGCTTTATAGAAAAGTAAGGATTGATTTTTTAATATACACTATTGTTATGCAGAAGTGGTTCTAATGTGTATTGATCAAACACTTTCAGGATAACTCTTTGATAAAAAGTCTCTCTTCTGAATAGAAGTTTTAAGATTACTGTTCAGAGCTCAACTTCATAATTAATCTGATTTCCTTTGTGTTAAATGAGAATTAAGAAGCCAAGAACACACTATGCTTTATAACATGGATAAGGATGAATCCTCTTTCTTGAAATCTGCTTTCAGATTTCCCACCTTGTTCCTAGCTTCCATTATGTACAATGAAGTTATACTTACATTATGTGGTGTAAAAAGGAACAAGCGCCATAGTAATTTTTTTAAATGTCTTATATAAATAGTGTGTTGCCAACAGAACTATTTGTGTGTCTTCCTGTCAAAGTTAGAAGGAAGGTACATTTTGTCTTCTCTGCTGATAATCTGGTTTTGCTGTCATTTCTCAAGCGTAGTTTTCAGAGTCAGCTAAACTTGAGGAATAACTATAAGATACAATGGCTTGATTTGGCTGAAGCTAAATCATTAATCTATGCATATACTCTAAAAATCTCATAATCCATACCAAATAATTCAATTCTGTTGGTTCAGTTTGCTACATTTTACACCTCACTCATCCTGGCAACGCATCAGGACCTAGTACTACTAAAAATCATGAATACTTCATAAGTCACTGAGTGATGATGGCCAGTGGGTCTTACACCTACCATCAACATTTTAGGTGAAATTTGTCTCTCAAACACTCAAAGAAACAGAACCACAGGATCTTAATTGAGTATATGTCCAGGCTATTCTAAAAGATGTTCTTGAGAATTATGGCACAAACTACAGATAATCTTGCAGCCCCCTTTAATGAGGAAGAAAAACAGCTTTATCTGGATGATAGTCTGTCAGATGGCATAATTTTCATAAAATCCTGGCTGAGGTGAAGGAAATTTGAAAGTCTAAACAAGGCCAATTCTAACCAATTCGATTTCCTAAGTGGCACGGTTGTATCAAGTTAGGTCATGAGAAACTTATATATCTGAAAAATCTTAATTTAGCTGCTCTAGACATTTCATCACAAAATTGAAAGTTAACATTTGCTTGGTTTTTATTGAGAGTTAATAAACTAAATGGCCACATTTATTATCTCAGCATGTAAAACTGCTAAGACACTGAGTTGGGAAATAACATGATACCATTATAATTTTTTTTCTAGAATATAGCAGCAGAAAAAGAAAAAAAAAATTCTCTCCCTGGCCTTATGATATGTTTCCTTTTATCAGAGAAAGAAACAATATAACCAGTTTTTTTTTTCTTTTTAGCCATTTGGCCTTGGCTTCTAAAAACTCAAGACGAAATTTGAATACTCCATTATAGTAAATTACCCACAGACAGCCTAAAGTTTTAATAAATTTATTTCCTCTGCTATATGACATGTGTTCCTTTTTGTTTAACTGTCTTTTTGAGTGTGTCCTTAATTTTAAGTAACCTCAGCTCTTTTCTAAGAGTGGGCAAGGTAGAAATCCTTATTACTCATTCTTCTTGGTTACGGAAGGGGGTGGATATCTCATTTTTATTCAAATGAATCTCAATATCAAAAGAAAGAGATTTGCTGGTAGAAAATTAGGTCACACAGGAAGCAGAAAAACTAAACTTGCTCAGATATCAAACTGTACAAATTTTTCCAAATTCGTTCTTTTATTTGATCTGAGAAGAGTGTTTTCCTATATCATAGTGAAAATGAGGGTTGCTGTTTTTCCTAACAAGTAGATCTACTGATTTTTCAGGTTTTTAAGACGGAAAAGAAGATGGAGAAGAGATTGGCAAGAATCACCTTCACTATATACAGCCTTTGCCTATAATGATCACCCATGGCCAACAACTGCATAAATATATTGCAAACACTGCATTCTGGAGCTTCATAATGGACAAACGAAATTCTGCAAACCCTTTCCAAATTTCCCAGAAAGTGATGAGAGCAGAGATTAGGGAACAAATACACTTGGTGAATAACACAGTTTGCTTAAGCTCATATAAGCAAAACTATAACTGAAAAGCCATTAGACTTCTACATTAGGAACACAGAAGTGTTTTTCCTAAGTTGTTTTGAACAAACCTGTTGACTGTCAATGACAAGATTTAATAATCAAATATACAGAGACAAATTTGATAGCAGCATCAATTTCCCTTAAATGTTAGGCTTGGATTCAAAGAGGATGCACCCTTTTGCTTTTCCTCAGAAATGCTGTCAGCATCCCTGTCTAACAGAAGCTGGTTGCTTGTAATGTATCAATATTTGTCAATGCAGAAATAGCCTATGCAGTGTAGTCTATCAACAAATATTTAGTTAGTACCTAATCTGTGCCAGAAAATAAATGAAAAGGGAGAGATACTGTGAATTATATGTGATACGCTCTCAAATAGTAAAATTATACTCCAGTTGAGAAAGAACTAGTCAAATGCCTCTGGATAAAGTAACGATTACCTATCTATGTATCTTCCTATCTATCTATCTATCTATATCTATCTATCTATCTAATGTATCATCACTATCTATTGATCTATTTTGTGAATATTACCTGATTAACTTGTTTTTCTTGTGTGATTAATACATTACTCTGAAAATTATTCCCAAGAGGAAATTTAAAAAATTTTCTGTTCTAAGATGACATCATTAGAAAATGCCTCCCAAATTGATTCCACTGCAGAAACAATGAAATGAAAAACAAAACAAAAGGCAAACAAAAACCCCTCATGTAGACATGTAAGTCCTGCTATTTTTTCTTGGCGTATCAATCCTCTCACTTTATCATTTGAATAACTAAACAATGAAGCATTTGGGACAGTCAAGTGATGAGACACTATGCACTCTCCGGGCTCTGAGGAGGGTGGGTATCCCACTTCCAATTGGGGTGCTCAGAGACTGGACCTAAGACAGCCTAATGCAGAAAGTGCAGTGATTATTTTATGACACCCAAGTGATATTAAACACATGCCCTGCATATTTCACTCAACTCTGAGTGGAGAGCTTGTGAAAGGTCTGGTGTAAGGCTTTGTCCGGAGGTGTGGGCACATCTCTAGGAGAAGATGCCGTGTTGAATGGGATGATATGACAGCCCTAATTCATGATTAAGTGACACCTTCTGTGGCATCACTGTTGAAGGTCACATAGATGCCATGTTCATGGCAGATGCGGCATTAGAGGCACCTGGTAGCCTTTGGAAATTCCTTGCCATCTCAGATGCTCACCAGCTGTAACATGTGGTATATAAACCAAAGCCTTAGCTGTGAGCTGGTGTTTGCTTAGAATACCGTTCCTGCCTGACATCCACAACTCTGCCTGAAAAACTCCTTTATTTTTCAAAGCCAAGTTCAGAAGTTACTTCCTCTGTGAAGCCTGCTCTTACTCCTTTACTCCCTGGCACAATGAATAACCCCACCCTCTTTACCAGTTCTACACTTTGCACACATTTTCCCTGCTACCCATAGCTGAATATACTATAAGCATTTATTTTCTAACAGGGAGTTTGAACAAGAGAGAAGCAAACAATATTAAAACAGGGAGAAAATGTGAGTGCAAGTCCTACCTTTGGTAAATATTCCTCTTAGGCAGTAGAAGAGAAAAGTTTGAAGGCACTTTACTAGTATTTGCATTAGTATTTTGACAAATATTACTGTAAATTGTGTAACTTCTTACATTTGTTACTGAAGCTAAAATGATGTCTCTTTTTTCAAAGCATACTTGATTAGATCATATGTGACTCTGTATCTATTACATCCCCTCCCCCAACCTGGTGCATCTTAATTATTGGCTTAATAAAACATAAGCTAGTCAACACAATAAGCCCTGACCCTAAATTGTAAACATACCACCTAGGTAGAAATACCTGGGCTCTCCAGGGCTAACCCAGCAAAGGTTAATCTTTAAAGCAAAATAAGGTATCCCTATGACATTCTGAGGGGCAAGAAATAGTGAATAATATCTTTGAATATTTAGAAATACTCTCAATATTTGAACTCGTTCATTACCATTTGTTTAATGAATATCCACATACGTCACAAAACTGTTAAGGTCATATATAAAGATAAATAAAATAAACATTTTATTCCAGTGTGCTACAAAAGAACAAATAGTTCCATAGATTATCTGTACACTAATCCTCAATCCTCCACTGATTTCATAAGTAGTTTCTGTTGCCCTGGTAGCATTTATAAAATAAATTATTTACCCTATCTCAATATGATTGTGTTGCCCTGGTAACTGGCTGTTTTCTAGAAAGTCTGACATGGATTTTATTTTAGCTACATACTTGCTTTCTCTAGAGATAATCCATAGAAAATAGGGCTTTAAGAGATTTGATAAATTTATATCCTATGTTTATAACATATCTAATTATATTTCATATGTTAAGTAGCTCTTAAGGATGTAATGTTGTTAACACCTTTACAAAGGAACTCGCAAATTCTGGTTTACTGATGATGCCGTGACAAAGAAATTCTAAGTGCTATCTAAGGACACACTGGGGGTAATGTACCATTGGAACTTTATCTCTTAGTACCTTGTCAATCTTATGTTCAGAATGACGCACCTTCAGTTCTAAAAAGTAATACACTATTCCTTGACCTATTCTTTCTCTTTAAAGGTCCATATTAAAATAACATAAAACTGCATGGCAAAAGGCAAGTGATATGCACACATCTGGATTTATAAAGACTCCACATTCACTGCTTATTCTCACCATTCCTGTGCTTAGAAGGCAGGGATCTTAGACATCGGGAAATGTTCTCTCCAAGAAACTTTCAGAAGCTCTACTTGAAAAATGACTGTTACCTCCAAAAATAATTCCATGGATATAAAAAGAGGCTGTGCATGATGACATTTTCATAATGCAGCCAAATTGAAAAGTTTTGTCCATTCATGATTGATTCATCCATGATGCCCCTGGAAATTGTAACTTTTTCACACACATCAGTGACATAATTTAGCCTTTCTATTTTATATTTTCCTAAGTAAGCCTAAATTCTAGACAACAGCATTGGGACCACCAAGCTAATAAAAAATGTATAGGAAAGTGTGCCAGATTTGATGAATAAAAGTTGTATTTCAATAGACCACAATTTACCTTTCCAACCGAACCTTTCCCTAACACAAACAATTCACTTAATGCAGGCTACCTGCCTTGCTGCCCCCTGAAATAATCTGAGGACCCCCTCAGTACTTTTGGTGTGTTATTTTCACTGAAAATGCCCTCCTTCTTTTTCTTTATCCCCATCAACCCCACCCATCCTTTAAGTTCATGCTTTCATCTCGGTTCTTCCATGTCCTTAGCTGTTCACAGATACTTTGTCATTTTCAGTGTTATATAAATGCTAAGCATTTCACACCTTTTCTGCTGTAGATTTTTAATTGAATCATTCTACACATATAATAATTATCTCCACAGAGAGATTGTGTGCCTTGAGGACAGACTGATTCTTTCTTACTCTCTCTCATTTCCAACAATACCTAGAAGAATATTCTGTGCATATTTAATGCTCAAGAATATTTGTTTATTATTTGTTGATTTTTTTTTTTCATTGAACTCAATGTTCTCAGTTTCTTGAAATGAAGAGTCGATGTCTGGTATAACTAAGGGCCCAGTAAAAGACTTAATCAAGTGACCATTTCAAGGAGAAAAAGATACTTTCACTCTCATGTTCATTGCAGAATTATTCACAATAGCCAAGATATGGAACAATTTAAGTCTCCTTCAATGGATGAATGGAACAAGAAAGCGTGACGTATATATGTGTGTGTGTGTGTGTTATGTGTGTATGTGTGTGTGTGTGTATGTGTGTGTGTGTATGTGTGTGTGTGTGTGTATACTGGAATATTATTCAGCTGCAGAAAGAAGGAATCCTACCATTTGTGACAACATGGATGACCTTGAGAGCATTATGCAAAGTGAAATAATCCAGGTAGAGAAAGACAAATACTACATGGTACCACTTACATGTGGAATCTAGGGAAAGACAAAAATAGTCAGACTCATAGAAACAGAGAAGAAAGTGGTTGCTAAGGGCTGGGGGTGTGGTGGGGAGTACAAATTTTCAGCTATAAGATAAATAAGATTTGAGAAGCTAATGTAAATCATGGTGACTATAGTTGATAACACCATGTTGAATAATTGAAATTTGCTAAGAGAGTAGAACTTAAATGTTAAGGTATTGAAGAGACTATCTGTGGAAGTGGTCTTCTTTGTATTTACTTTACCCCAGGAGTATATTTATAGGGAGGTGACACCCAAATGAAGTTGTTCCTTCTAAACTTACTCTCACATATTTTTTTAAATTCTCTTCTGGTAGAAATAGTATAAATGGGCTAGAGTTACTATTTTGTATTTGCTGGTTACTTAAAAAAGATTTGGCCTGTAGATCTATATCCACCAGGTAAACTCCTTACATAGCAAACACACTTTGTCTTTGTTTGGTACTTTGACAATGATACTTACAAAGAATTTTTGCTCAGTTCAGCGGTCGGAATAAAATGATAGTATCTGAAAACTTTGCTTTCTGAACAGAATTCTAATGACTTAAATGTTCTTTCCAAATTCGGTGATGTGTTTTAGGAAAAACATGCCTGCAAATTTGGAGGATATGGCCCCTAAAATTAAGCCTTAGGTCTTACCTACCTGCAGGTAAAGAATGACCAAATCAAGTATTCTGGAGCTTTTTTGAACTTTTTCTTTTGTTGTAGAGGGAAAGTTTATATTGACTGTTTAGCTATAAATGTAAGGTTTATTCATCATAAGTCATAATTTAGCCATGCATAGCAACAAATCATCCAATGACTCCATAAGAGCATCTTGCATTTCTTAGAATCCTGTAGTTAGATAAGTTATTTGTAATTAAGTAAAAATGAAAGTTGACCTTTCTCCTTGAGAATAATTAACGCTAACCACATGAAGAACAGAAGATTTATGATGCACATGAGCCTAAATAAAATGTAAGAGAATTGAACTGTACTTCTTCTTGGGAACTATCATCTTTTCTCCCTGTCAGTACAGATGTAACAAAATACCTGACATATCATAACACAGGGATTTCAATTGTGCATTCATATGAGATTCCGGTGTGACAAGCTGCCACACAGAGTAGATATTTAGTGCAATCCATCCTCTATTAAAATCCTGTCAGTCCCACCTTACTCTTCCCCCTCCCCGTGTCCTCAAGTCCATTCTCAGATAGCTAGTGGGAAGCAGCCGCATAGCACAGGGAGATCAGCTCGGTGCTTTGTGACCACCTAGAGGGGTGGGATAGGGAGGGTGGGAGGGAGACACAAGAGGGAGGAGATATGGGGATATATGTCTGCATATAGCTGACTCACTTTGTTATACAGTAGAAACTAACACACTATTGTAAAGCAATTATACTCCAATAAAGATGTTTAAAAAAAAAATCCTGTCAGTGTCGTGGTGAGATTTCAGAGTTTAGGACAGAACTCTGCACTGGGAAACAGCAACACGTACCCAACTGCATTGGCAACATCAGCAAAGAGTGAATTCCTGATTTAGTCTCAGAGTGCTCTCTTTCAGTGAAAAAAAAATAAAGTGCAAATAGAAACGCTCTTGCTGTCCTCAGTGGGGTTTGGCCTGATAAAGTCCCAGAGTCAGACAACTGACAGAGAATGGTTTCCTCGCAGAAACACCAGTACGAGAGATATGACCAAGGCAGGGAGAATTTTATTCCCTCTTCCTTAAAAGTGAGAAGCCTCTCAGAGTTTTCTTCTAAGTTTACAAAAAAGTGCATTGCACACAACTCAGAAATTTCAATCTGCAAAGAAGCAAACCTAAACGGCCAACTTCAGCTTTACGCTTATGCTTTCTGTTTTCCTCGCGTCCTTTTACTACTCCCCTCCCTTCTTTCCATCAATTCATGTCTCTCTTATAGATCATTACCCCTCCCTAGTAGGGAAAGGTTAGAGGCACTGTGCTCTACTTTCAGATTTGAATGAAGCACTGTTTTCTCTTCAGATACAAGCCTGGTTGAGACCTTGGGGCCCTCGAGTCGAGCTTAAAAAGAACCTGAAGGGCTCTTGCTGCAGTGTAGGAGGCCATGTGATTCACAGTGATGGGGGAAGCATGCCTTTGCACTCTATACACAGAGAGCTTATCTGTATGATTTTCTTAAAATAGTGGAAGAGAAAACGTGAGAAAGGAGAAGAGTTGTAAGCAAATCATTATTATGGGCAATATATTGGAGATGTGTAGCTATGGACACCTTGAATTTATTTGTAAAGTAGGTTCCAGTTACTGACATACAAGAGGTACCCAATGGGCCTTTATTTTCATTATTTTTATTATAGGTGTTGAAGGATTTAGGAAGTAAATGAGATAAACACCAATCTAAGCAATTTATCTTATTTATAGCCATAGAGGCTATCTCCACCAAACTCATTAGGAAAGTATGCTAAATAAGCAGTATGAATGTGGTAGAAATGGGTGATTATTGCTTTTTCTCAACTTCTTCCTATACCAACACTCATTTTATATAATTGGGCTAATCTAAAGCACAATGTGCAGTCATCTACTCATATAACTGAATAATGATAACAGTAATTTACTGAGTGTTTGCTATTTGTCTGGCACTATTTTAAGAGCTTTAAAGCCTTGCTTCATTTCATGAACCGAAACCATAATAATTTAGTCATGATTATATCCATATTACAGATGAGAAAACTGTGGCTCAGAAAGTTTAATTGCCCGAAGTCCTATAACAGAAAGGTTTTCCTCTCTCAAAGAGCCTAACCAAGAATCCATGCTATTGGGACTTCCCTGGTGGTGCAGTGGTTAAGAATCCACCTGCCAATGCAGGGGACACGGGTTTGATCTCTAGTTTGGGAAGATCCCACATGCTGCAGAGCAACTAAGCCCATGCAGCACAACTACTGAGCCCACGTGCTACAACTACTGAAGCCCGTGCTCAGCAACAAAAGAAGCCACTGCAACGAAAAGCCCGTGCACTCCAACAACGAGTAGCCCCCACTCGTTGCAACTAGACAAAGCCCACGTGCAGCAATGAAGACCCAACGCAGCCAAAAAAAAAAGAGTCCATGCTATTAATCACCAAGTCATTCATTCCTTCCCTTCAGATCCAGGTATTTTATTTCTCCACCCTGGACTGCCTAATTATTTTTATGTTTTAGTATCACAGAGTGATTAATTTAACCAACCCCACTTTGATGATGAAACTAAGACCAGTTGGGTAAAGGTTCTTTATACAATAAAGACAACCAACAAAACTGTTACAGATTGATGCTACAAATTGTGTTTCCATGATGCGGTTTAGCCAATTTTTCCATGTTAAAGATAACAAGGTGGTGGGTGCCCCAGCCACTCCTTTCCCCAGGAATCTGTCCCAGCCACAAGCATTACATCTTAAGGGGGGTGACCTAAGCTCAAACATCATACAGAGTCTAGTCAGGGGAGGTGAAAAGATATTAGGGAGCAAAAGCCATCACAAGAAAGATCCTGGTGGGGGACAAATGAACACACACACACACACACACACACAACTATTGTTAGGGGAAGATATACAAGAAATAATACATCCAAAAAATGGGTGAAGCTGGTCTGGGGAGGAGGAGGAGCTAATAAAACACTTAGCTAAGGCCCTGAGTGGCAGTCGGAAAAAAACACATACAAATATCTTCCCATCTCCTCACAGCTCCAGAAATACTGTGGAATCTTCCATACTTTGGTATCTAGAAAAATATTCAGATTTTGCCAGATGTGCATTCCTTTAGGCCATGATGAGATGATGCTTGACCTCAGTGTGAGGACTAAGCTAGCCTCAATGCTCTTTAGACACACACAATATTTTTTTAGAAGGTAGTTGTTTCCATCTGTTGAATTCTACCTCACAACTTGGACAGAAAAGAACAGCCTCGATTTGTTATGTGTTGGTCTGATTTACACAACACAGATCAGATAAACTCAGGAAGCCCCCAAGGTATGTGAATAAGAGTAAATATGGGGATCTGCAGAATAGGGTCTAAAGTTCTGCTCTAGTAAGCTACATATATTTTATTCTTTAAATAAAAAGCAAACTATCAAAACACTAGGAGCAACATGGAGTGTTCCTTATTTTTTAAGAAAATGGACAAAGCTCAAATATGAAAGCCAGGTGTTGTGATCCTTTGAGTCCAGGAAATAGATGTCTGTGTATTTAACTCCCTGTTTTTTTAATATGTGCTACTTTATTTATATTTAGCTTTGAAAAGGGTTAAAATGTAGCACTGCTTCTTCTTTGAACAACTAATACATTCAATAATAAGGATTAATGATAATAATAAGGTATAGTATGTCATACTTCAAACACTGTTTTCACATATTCTCTCTGTTTTGATCCTCCCCAAAGCCATGTTAAGTATAGTGACAGAAAAGGAAACAAAGTTACAGATTTGAACATACCCAGGAGAGTACACCAGAGACCTTGTCACACAACTTTCTGTTGGGGATCTTTCCCCTATCTCACACTCCCATGAGTATATTGCTCTTGAAATCTCCCTGGCTAGTACTTCTATAGAGCTCAAAAACATGGAAGACCTCGACAAAGATACATGGAATCAATAGTCTTCAGCCTGGATTCTAATGGAATAGGTAATATTATTTCCCTTGGGACTAATGTAATATTGTACCACAAAATGGGAAAGCTAGCTAGTAGAAAATAGAGTTTGAATATTTTGGGAAGAAATTTTCCACTAAAAGAAGAAGAGAATGGCTCTAGTTAGTTAACATAAAAGTCATCTACCAACCTTGCTATCTATTATCTATCCACATCTATTAGTAGACAAATACCTTCCTATTTCAAATATATTGCTTTGAGTCAACACTTAGCCATGATACACAAAATCGTTCCCAATGCACACCCAACTGCATCCGAAGAAAACAAAGCATAACAGGAGGAGAAGGACAACAGAAAGGCTTTCCTCCTATAATGGATTTAACTGTCCAGAGTTCACAATTCTGCATGAAGTAGACACTCTCCTTTCATAACAAATGGTAGACAGTAACAGGAGAGTTTGATTGCTATTTCCTCCAATCAAGTTTGTTCTCTTTCTCCCTCTCTCTCTCTCTTCCTCTCTCAACTCTGTTTCTCTCCATCACTATCACGCTATCTACTATATACACTTTTATAGAATTTCAGGAACAGCTTTGTATCTGGAAAATAGGGCTGCCAGAAAGAGGCATGGAATAGAACAAAAGCTTTACCCCAAAGCTTCTATGCATTACAAAAGCTTGCACTCGGATAATAGAAACATCGAGCCTCAGGTGACTGAGAACACTTACTGTTGGTTGCATAACGTATGGCGGATGAGGCATCCATGAAGTACTCTGGACCTATGCATCAAACAGCATTTATTAGAAGAAAGCAATCACAGAGAGAACTCGGTTCTTGCGTTCAGTGGAGTCACACTAGGTCATAAGAAAGTGGAGTCCACCTGACTTACAGCGAATCAGTGCTCAAAACTAAGGGTACAAAGGAAATTCTTGGACCTGATTCATTTGGTCCCTGAAACATGGTACAATGTAAAGCAAATTCCTACTTCCCTGGAGCTGGCTGTAGTGCCCACATGGGCCAGGCTGAGCCATGGAGCACATTTGGAGGCTTCAGGAATCTCCTGTTTGTAGGTCAACTTCCGGGAAGACCCGGGCAAATAAGGAAGGAGGCATTGCTTAACATGACTTCTAAGACTTCCTCTTTTTCTGTCATTGGTTCTAACTTCATATTCTCAAGTGATCCCATCTTGGAAATAAATCCAAGTGGTAAAAGTTGGGGAAGAATTAGAGCGATAAACCAGAAATTTTGGGGTATGTTTTGGGTTAAACCCAAGTTAAGCAAGTCTGTGATTTTTCTCGCTCATGGTAACTGGTAATGCAAATAAAAATGAGTATATGAGCCAGCCAAGTGTTCTGAATGTTCGCCATCAGCCAAATGAGAAAGTCAGCTTCTAAGAGCTGATTGTGACATAGAGAGCCCCAAAGATTTTGTTTTCAATATACTCACATCAATGAAATTGCCAATGAACTTTAGATTAAAAAAAAAAAAAAAAAAGAAGTGGTGAAAAGCAAGAATCAACAACATAAGAAATTGCTCTAATTCCTTTTTTGAGAAAAGAGAGCCAGAGTTAAATTCCACTTATGAGCCCTCCCAAAAGAAATGACTGTTCTGTGGAGATTTTATTCATGTCACCAAAGTGCTCTACAGTGGAGCTCAATGGGTGGTCTTGGCTGAAACAGAGGCCAAGATGAGAAAAAAATGGGTAAAAAACCAAAAAACACACATTACAACCAGGCAGGCCTGTAGGAAGAGCAAAAACTGAACAGCATCTGCACTTAGCCTCATGGGTCCCAAGGAAAGGCAATTAAGAAATCAGCCATTCTGAGACCCTCTAATGCAATTCACACAAAAGTCTATTCCGCTCACCCGACAGGTATCAAGAATCTAAGTGCAGACACAGAATGAGAATGATCTGCTTTAGGGGGAATCAGTTAAGGAAAAAAGTGCATAGTCTCAAGCATGATGCTCTGACAGCTGGGACCTCCTGATATGACGTATGTAGTGGATGAATAATGTGAAACTTCACTGAATTCGTAGCAGTCAGCAACATTACAGTTTTCCCTGTTGTAAACCCCCCACCCACCCATCATCTGCACAATATAGGGAAACACACGCAGGCACACACTCGCACTCTTGCTCTTTCTTTCTCTCTCCAAAGCTTTAAACAGTGACACTCAACACTCTAGGTAGCATTCATAGGCATTTTTTTCTATTTGAATTAGAAGAATTGTCTGAAGAACTACATGAGGTAAAGAGAAGCAGGGAGAAATATCATATCTTTGATGACTCAAAGGAATAAGATAAGGAGCACTGTTTGAGGGAGAAGGATGGCTATTTCAATCCACCTGTGGACTTAGCATTACTAACTGGCTACAACATCTGGTTTAGGACACACACTGAGTCTCAGATTTTCTTGTGTTTCAACATGTAGAACCCCCGAGGTCTCTTTTGGCCTCTTTGGAACTGAGAATGAAGTAAGAAGAGGAAGTAGGAATTACTTTAACCCCTTTGATAATCTTCCCTATTTCTTGGAGCAAATGATTTTCATCTATCCATGTAGCTTTCCATGGATACACAGAACAATTGTGACGAAATGAGATGACAATGATACAATATCCTGGAGGGTGTGCAGGGAGTTGCCAGAAATGTGTTCTCAGAAAAGATACCCTAGGGAACAACAACCAAAATAACAGACAACACACAAAATAACCTCTCAGTGGTAAGAAAGCTGCACTAATGTTGGCTGGAAAGTAGCAAAATCATGAAAACTCAGCAGGAAGAATGGAAAGCTCGGTGGGTTTTTATCATTCAGTGAAACAGATGCAAACAAACCCTTGAAAGTGTAGGCTCAATGGATAGTTTGAGTATTATGACATTAAGATATGACTAAAGGGAAGACAACTTAAAACAAAAATCCTACTGTGTCCCTTTTGTCTTGATCTAGTCTGTTCCTGGCAAGAAAGGTTTCCCGGGAGGTGCAGGTAAACCGGACATACCTGGTATGTGGAGACAGGGGAAGCAGCAATGAATGGCGTGATGGGTGTCTGTGGAATCATGCGGTTGGTTGCAATACTGTACGGTGAAGAATAAAATCTGCAAACAGAAAAACAAAAAGAAGATTCATAGATTCATGAAGCTGATGCACGCCTGGCTGCTAACCAAACGCTACCACACACGTCTGGAGAAGACAGAGACCCACCCTCATGTTGCCCATCAACTGTTAACAGGACCATGCAGGAGACTGATGGTCTCTGATTCCACAAGAAATAAGTTGTTCTGAATAAAATGACAATTTTGAGTCCTCTTATAAAATTGGCTGCACAAAAATCTCTTAGGCCAGGTGAGTGTAATAGTATGTTTAACCAATAGCAGAGAAAAGCCATGGGCATTGTTTCTAAAGCTCCTTGAAAGAAAGGCAAAACCATAGCACCAAGCTTTATACAGGTGGCTGGTGTTACACAGACAGAAACTGCATCTATCCCTTCATTCAAGAAAGAGGATCAGCTTACAGAGAGTTCTGGATCATTTGTGCTAGGCATGAATCCATGCCCTCAGGCAGAAACTAAGCGAAGTACTTTCTTTCTCCATGAAAAGAGGACAATTTGTGGACAATTTAGGTCTAGGTGAGGAAAGGAATCTTTTCTGGATTCAGTCAGGGAACTGATGGAGATTCTGGACCTATGTGATATACCACTGTACATGCTGTAAAAAGCACTGAGTTTTCTGGTCTTCCAGGGTCCTTCATTGAACAATTATAGAATAATACTGGGCAAGATCAGACCTTCACAAATCAGAGGAGGGATGATCCTTCTGGAGATCTATTAAAGGACAGCTTTAATAGAGATCTATTAAAGGGTATCAAAAATACTTACAGGCCATCTCTGCTCAGACTATACCCTGGAGTCCACAAGTTACCTAATGCTCAAATTCCACAGCAGAATTTTAAATCATGTTTTTTTTCTTTATGTCTCACTGGTAAGGGAAAGGCTAGAGTGACCAGCCACACATCATGCAGACAAAACCAGGTGGGCTGTGATGGAGTATTTCACTGATATCAGGATAGATTGGGAAAATGCCTCTCAGGGATCGTGGAATCATTACTTCACTTTGCCATACTCTTAGCAAAAGTCAATTACTACTTTTAGTAATAAAAAGTATTACTTTTTAAAAGTAATAACTTTTAGTAATATTTCTTTCTTTCTTTCTTTCTTTTAAATAGTATGACTGAGGTTGGAGTTTTGGAGACAAAACCTTCATCACCTCTCAGGGGTCACTGATATTTTGAATAGAGGATCTCATGGGTCACCTTTCTAAAGAAGCATTCCATGAGAACCCCACTGAGTGTAGGGGGGCTGGATTTCAAGGTTGCCAGGTTTCAAAGAGTAAATTCTTTAAGCTTAGATCCTATACAAGTCTTCAAGCAAGGATTGGGGAACTAGAGTCTTAAATTGATCTAGCTCTCAACAAGGATTATAAGGTCATAGTCTTTTGGTTAAAAAAGATGTAGCTGAAAAAATTACACCATTACACATTGCATCCTCCTTACTATCCATACCTATACCTACAATACCTCTAAAATTTTAGAAAAAAAGGATATTGACTATATACTCATTAAAATGGCCAAATTAAAAAAAAAGACAATCAGAGCTGTCAAGGATTCAGAGAAAGTGGAACTCTTTCATTGTTGGTGGAGATACAGGATGATACAGCCCTTTTAGGAAACAGTTTGGCAGTTTCTTATAAAGTTAAACATATACATAGCATATAACCCAACTATCCCACCGGTACATAGTAACTGAAGATAAATGAAAACTTGAGTTCACACAAAAACCTTAATGCAAATATTTATAGCAGCTTTATTTAATACTTGCCCAAAACTGGAAACAAGCCAAATATCCTTCAATTGAATTAATAAACTGTGGTCCATCCATACACTGGGATGCAACTAAACAATTAAAAGGAAAGAACTACTGATATATTTAACATGGTGAATCTTAAGTAAATTATGCTAAATGAAAGAAGTCGAACTCAAAAGTCTATATTTTATATGCATTTATATAATACTATGGAAAATGCAAAACTTTAAAGACTGAAAATAAATAATGGATGCCAAAGGCTGGGATTGGGGGAAGAGTCTGAGTGCACAGACACCTGAGGGAATTTTGGAAAGTGATGTAACTGTTCTATATCTTCATTGCTTGGTGGTTCCACAACTGTGTGCTTGTCAGACCTCATAGAATTGTACACTCTTAAGAGTGAATATATACTCAATATAAATTACAGTTAATAAATCTGACTTTAAAGTCAATTACTATGTAAGAAAACATCCATCCTTCCACTTTAAAAAAATGTATTGAACATTTACTATGTATACCAAAGATGGGTAGGACATTCCTTTGAGTCTTTCTATTTAAGCATTTAAATTGAACCATATCTATACATTAACCAGCCTAAAGCTGGTCAATGGCTTTCCATTGCAATGAGAACAAAATCTGAATTCCTCATATTGACGAGCACAATCAGGCTATTGCCCACCTCTCTCCCCAGAGCCAACTAGGATCCAACCACACTGACCTTCTTCTGTCACATGAGCCTGTCATTCTCACTCTCATCTTGGGCCACTACGCTTACAATTCTCTCTATCTGGAATGGTTATTTCCCCAAATCACCCTAGAACTATTTCTTTCTCATTATTGGTCTCACTCAACTTTCCCATCTTTTCAGAAGTCTCTAGCTAAAGTAGCAACCACCATCTCTGCCCCAGCTGTTCTCTATTCCTTTATTTCTTTTTTTCATTGTTCTTATCACTATCTGAACTAATCATTTTTAAAAATGTCTTTATATATGCTATGGACTGAATGTTTGTGTCTCTTTAAAATTCATATATTGAAGTCCTAATTTCCAAAGTGGCTGTATGTGGAGATGGAGCCTCTAAGGAAGAAACTAAGGTTAAATGAGCTCATGAGGGTGGGGCCCTAACCTCAAAGGGTTAGTGTCCTTATAAGAAGAGGCATTAGAGTGCTGGCTCTCTCTCTATCCACATGCTCACATGGAGGAAAGGCCATGTGAGGACATAATGAGAAAGCAGCCTTGTAAAAGCCAGGAACTAAATCCCAAACTAAATCAGCCAGACCCTGATCTTGGACTTCCAGCCTCCAGAACTGTGAGAAAATATATTTCTGTTGTTTAAAGCCACACAATCAATGGCATTTTGTTACAGCAGTCAAGTTGACTAACGGAATGTATTTATTGATTATTTTTCCCTCTAGAATGTCAGCTTCAAGAGAGTTGAGGACACCTTGACTTTGTTGCCTAGAACAGAGCCTGGGACATAGTAAATACAGGCATACCTCATTTTATTGTGCTTTGCTGTATTACACTTCACAGATATTGCAACTTTTACAAATTGAAGGTTTGTGGCAACCCTGCATTGTCAGATGGTGCTTAGCATTTTTTAGCAATGAAATATTTTTAATTGATGTATGTACATTGTTTTTTTAGACATAATGCTTTGCACATTTAATAGACTACAGTCTAGTCCAAACATAACTTCTATAAGCACTGGGAAATTTTTAAAAATTGTGTGACTCATTTTATTGAGATATCTGCTTTATTGCAGTGGTCTGGAACTGAACCCACAATATCTCCAAGGTATGTCTTGCTTAATACCTGTAGGTTGAATGAATGAATAAATGAATGCAGAGCAGTTTAGAGAGATAAGTAGTGATTACAGTAGAGGCCGCCAATGTCAAATTGGTGGGGGCACAGAAGATGGCTTCTGTTCAAACAGGAAGCTGAGAGGTGAGAACCCAGAGAAAATTGGCTGGCATCACATATCTGTAAATGCTCAGTGGAAGCTTAAACTAATGCCTGTTTTCTAAGCATGCAAAGGTACTGACAACCAGGGAAAACAGACCTTTTCTACAAAAATCATGGTTTGTATTAAAAAAAAAAACGCTTTAGATCTTATCTTTGACAGATTTTATTTATGAGTCAGTGAACAGAAAGACTTATTTGGGGCTCATAATAACATAGCAGGTACTCATGACCACTCCACAAACGGCCCTTTTCATTCACCATGCAAGTTTCTTAGAAACCCAGTTTCAGCCTCTTGTACCAACAGAGCAAATCATGCATCACATTTTAGAGTGGCTGGTTTATTTTGCGAAATGTACCAATTGTCATATTAAAAATGAAAGCAGTAAGGATAGGATGGACTGGCAAAGTTTACAGGAAATTTTATGGGAAAAACAGCAGAAACATAAAGAAAACAGCCAAGTAAACGGATACTAACAAAGGGCACCCTTGGGGGAAATTTTCAGGCATTTTTGTTCTGTCTGCTCTAATCCTATCCATCAAACAAGAATATTTCATGCTTCCCAGCAAGATCCAGTACTGCCCCTCAAATCAGAGAGTCATTTAGAGCAGAAGATGTACTGAGAAGATCAGACTCAGCACACTGTCTTGATCCCCTAATTCTGGTATTCTGAAATAGGCTCTCCCCAAATCCAAACATAAACCAGATGAATTCACAGGAAACCTTTGCTTAAACCATGACAGGAGAGGATATTATTGAATCTGAGGCTTAAAGGCACCATATCTAAAGAAAATGCACCTAGCCAGACTCCAAAGAGAGAACTGCAGAATGAATTTCCCAATCTCTTCACTTTTTCTCAATCCCTGCCATGTATCCTTCATGGTTTAAAAACACTCTCACATGGCCATCACATTTAAAAAGAAGAAAGAAAGAAAGAAAGAACATCCAAATAAATACTTCAAGAATAGGTGTCTTGTTTTGGGGGAACAGGAAAGATGAAATTGACAGCACTTTTTGGCCATAATAACAAAGCTAAGGTCATTCTAAACATGTGACTTTATGTTTTTGTATCTGGTTATTTATGCATTATGCCTTGCAAATGCTATTATAGAAAACTGGGAATGAATTTTTAGCTAACCATTTTCCTGGGAAGAGTTTACTCCCCTAAGATATTTCTTTGCCAAAATGTACATAGTGAATCCACAAGTGTACGACAAGTATTCCTTTTCTACCTTGTTCTAAACTAAAAGGGATTTTGCTCCCCAGGGGACATTTGGCAGGATCTGGAGATATTTTTGGTTGTCACAACTGGGTCAGGGGGCTGCTACTGGCATCTGTTTGGTAGAGGTCTGGGATGCTGCTAAATACAGTACAGCTCCCACCCAAAAAATGATCTGGTCCAAAATGTCACTAGTGTCAAGGTTGAGAAACTTTTGCAGGAATGTGAACTGGTTATCTCTGGAGAGGTTTCCCATGAACAAAATTCCAAATGCCAAAGGGGCTAAACGGGTTAACTAAGCATGATCTATCTGTAGAACTCTAAGCCAGCTTCTGAAAAAAGTAATATTTTTAAGGAACGCAAAGGGTTGTTTGGTTTTCTGGCATGTAAAGCAAGTGGGCTCCAGAAGTCCAGAAAATGGAAGTCTAGGTCACTAATAGGACATTATTTTGCCTGCAGAAAAGTCATCTTCAGGGGATTTGGCAGTCAGTAGTAATATGGTGGAATCTTATTTCACTGACAATAAAAATAACATGTATATATCAATAATCCCAGGGTAGGATGTTTTTTAATGCAGAAAACCACACACAATCCTATTTGCCCACTGAAATAAACAGCCCTGCCTTGTCTTTCACGTCCATAGGCAATTTTGTTGGAGTCAGAACCACAAATACTATCCTCAGGGCAACACTATAGCACAAGATTAATAAGTTATTGGTTATTTTTATTGTAATGCCAACGTATGCTTCACACTAGATTCCTTTCCTAGTGTAATAAGATAAGGTTTCCGTATCACTTAATATCAAATGCCCATATAAAACAGCTGGCAAACCAAGGCTACAGAAAACATTTTTTTTTTCACATCTCTCCCAAGAATCCATTTTCTTCAAATAAAACAATCCAAAAGGCTCTTACACAGCAGCCCTTAGTGAAAAGATCACAGGAAAGTTGCAATTTTGACTATGGGGGAGGAATTATTTCCCACCTCCCATGCTCATAGTTGAAAGTGATGGAATTTTGTATTGGACTGTTAAAAAAGCAATAGGGCAATAGTAATAACACATTATAGAGTTATGCCAGATAGCTCCAAAAGAAGAATGGACATTTTTATTTTCCTAAGTTAGCCTATAGTAAAAAGTACCAAGCGTTTTACTTTTCCATTGTGACCCAGAAATTTCTTCACTGTAACCTTCAAAGCCTTAGATAAAAGTGACATTGAATTAATTATTATTATTATTATTATTATTATTTTTGCGGTACGCAGGCCTCTCACTGTTGTGGTCTCTCCCGTAGCGGCGCACAGGCTCTGGATGCGCAGGCTCAGCAGCCATGGCTCACGGGCCCAGCCGCTCCGCAGCATATGGGATCCTCCCGGACCGGGGCACGAACCCATATCCCCTGCATCGGCAGGCGGACTCTCAACCACTGCGCCACCAGGGAGGCCCGAATTAATTTTTTTAAAGTGATAATTTGGGCAGATTCAAGCAGATGACACAACCGACATTTTTTACTGCCTACATGCAAGCAGCTCAGATACACCATGGTCCATGTTTACAAGTGTTTGTTCTTCATTAGAGAAATATCAAGCTTAATTTGGGAGTACTTATTTCAGTTTTATGTTGCTGTATTCAGGTTGAGGTTATAGAATTCAGAACATTTAACTGTTGACACAATTGAGCTACCAGCTATCCCCGAGACACATATTTGGATTTGATACTCAGAAACGCCTATGGCTGAGTGCAGTTAAGGGATGCCACAGGATCATAACATATGTTCTTTTTTTTTTTAATTGAAGTATAGTTGATTTACAATGTTGTGTTAATATCTTCTGTACAGCAAAGTGATTCAGTTATATATATATATATATATATATATATATATATGTATATACACACACACACACACACACATTCTTTTTTATATTCTTTTCCATTATGGTTTATTGCAGGATATTGAATATAGTTCCCTGTGCTATACAGTAGGACCTTGTTGTTTATCCCTTCTATATATAATAGTTTGCATCTGCTCACCCCAAACTACATAGGGTTGCCATATGATCCAGCAATCCCACTTTTGGGTATATATCCAGACAAAACTATGATTCAGAAAGATAAAATATGACCTTTAGTGGTGACATAGCACATCTCCAAGAGGACAAGCTCATGTCACTGTTCCATCAAGAAGCCTTCAGAATCCCTCATTAGAATGTAACTGCCTTTTCTCTGTAGTCCTATGACATTAATTTTCTTTATTTTTCTTTGTGAAAAGAATAGAAAAATATAAACAGTGAAAAATAAGTCTCCCTCTCACCCCTACTTCTCGGTATTCTGTTGGCTCTCCCCAGAGAACCACTGTCACCATGTCTTGTGTATTCTTTCAGAAATATTTTATACATATGAAAGTTAATACATACATAAATCTCATAGCACTTTGTGCTTCTGTCACAATACTACTTGCATTGTGTCTAGAATTTGCATGCGTGCCCATTGTTCCTGACAGGATGGGAAATATTTTTCTTCAAATTTGCATCACCAGAATGATTTTAAATGGTACAACAGGTAAGTATTCAAATGATAAAATTTGTTGATCTGGGTCAGCATTAAGCGACCTTTAACAATATTAACTGTATTGGAGTCAGCTGCAACTGTATCTTTGGATACATTTCTACATAAAGTGGGACCAGTTTCTTCTCTACAGCAATAAATATTTATCTCTCTGTTAGGTTACTGCTCTCTGAGTTAGGTTTGCCTACTGGATCGAATACAGCAATGTAATTAGGAGTAAATACTTGACTCTGGACATTCACGTTCCATTCCTTCATATGCTCAGTGAATTTTCTAAATCAGCTTCCCCACTTCAAAGAGGTACATGCTGACAATAACTCAAGGAACAGTGTGTTGAGGAAACATTTGTGGTTATTTTGGCATCTTAACATCCATAGGAATGACTATTCTTCTACTCCCCATTATTTAAATGTTACCATATAAGGCAATAAAACCAAAGATGAACAAAACATTTTAAAAACCATCTACATGAAGAAATATCAAGTGAATAAGGTTAGTGAGCTACAATCTTCCGATCTCTTCCATTTCATGAAATAAAGTTTCTACCTTCTTGGCACCAACAACACAATGGATAGTCTAAGCCTTCCGAAATTCCATTTTTAACTCAGGACATGAGAAACTCATGTGCAGTTTGGCTCCTTTGGGTGAAACTGCAGGTTGCGTTTAAGTAGGATCAAAGCAGAAATAGAGATACAGACGTTGAGAACAAACGTATGGATACCAAGGTGGGGGGGTAGGGGGTGGGATGAATTGGGAGATGGGGATTGACATATGTACACTATTGATACTATGTATAAAATAGATAACTAATGAGAACCTACTGTATAGCACAGGGAACTCTACTCAATGCTCTGCAGTGACCCAAATGAGAAGGAAATACAAAAAAGAGGGGATATATGTATAGCTGATTCAATTTGCTGTACTGTGTAAACTAACACAATATTGTAAAGCAACTATACTCCAATTAAAAAAATAATAAAGCGGATCAGATTTGGGTGTTACATGGGGACAGAGTGGCTTGATGCCAGGAAGGGGAATGGTTTCCCTAATGCCACCTTGCTGGAGCCAAGCAGACGTCATCAGTCACATTTTCTGTATCTGATTTGGCATTCATAGTACTAAGTCAAACAGTCTGTAAAGATGAATAAGACACGGAACCTGACTTCAGAGTTAATAGTCCATCAAGGAAATAAATATGATGTCAACAGCTACATGATAAAAAGACTGTCTGTGTATCATGGTCACATGAAATGTAGTGTAACAATAGTGTCAATATTGACAATGAAGATCACATTGTGCCATGCAGGGGTCCTTTGATCCTTACAAAGTCTTATGAAAAGGTACTGTTACTATCATCTCCACAGAGGAGGAAACTAAAGCACAAACAACTTGCCCATGTCTGGTAAATGACAGAATTTGGATGTGCACCTGGGAAGGCTGGTTTTGGAGTCTGAACTCCTAACCACTGCTTAAACTGTGTCTCTTATGATTAATTGTTTAATTAGCTCTGCCTGGTATGATTTAATGGTGTTCTTTATTTTATTTATTTATTATTTTATTTGGCTACATTGGGTCTTCATTGTTGCACGTGGGCTTTCTCTAGTTGCATCGAGTGGGGGCTACTCTTCATTGTGGTGGGGGGCTACTCTTCATTGTGGTGGGCGGGCTTCTCATTGCGGTGGCTTCCCTTGTTGCAGAGCATGGGCTCCAGGTGCACGGGCTTCTATAGTTGTGGCATGCAGGCTCAGTAGTTGTGGCTTGTGAGCTCTAGAGCACAGGCTCAGTAGTTGTGGCATGTGGGCTTAGTTGCTCCACAGAATGTGGGATCTTCCCAGACCAGGGCTCAATTCTTAACCACTGCGTGACTAGGGAAGTCCCTAATGGTGTTCTTTAAATGAGAGCAGTGAAAGAAAGAAAGAAGGATGGAAGGAAGAAAGGGACGGAGGGAGGGAGGGAGGAAAGAAGGGAGGAAGGAAGGAATTAGGAAGGAAGGAAGGAAGAATATCACCATTCTCTCCAGGCAGAGAGAATTCCATGAGCAACAGACACATGGGTTAAAGTAGCTTGGGATGCTCTGAGAATCAAAGAAGGTCCAGTTCAGTTGCAGGAACCAAATCACGGAGTTCTTTTTGTGCCATTCTTGGAAGTTTGAGTTCTGTTCTGCAGTTAGTAAAGTCTACATAATACATTAAACCAGGCAGGTAGATGATTACTGATTGCTTTTTGCTTTAAAAAATTATTCAAAAAGCAATGTGAAAATGGTTTGGAGGTCAGTTATATTAGAAGCAAGTAAAAGCTTAGTACAGGTAGGGAATGGTGATTGAATAAACTCAACCAGTGGCAGGGAGGCAGAGCTGGGTTGAAGATACAATTCAAAGATAGATGGAGTAAGTTTTAAGGACCAATTTTATTATAAAGAATGTTTTAGGAGAGAATACCCAGAGAACTAGAATTTATGGCTTAAATGGCTTTAGAGTGTATTTTTAAAAAAGGAACAAGTAATTTGATCTTGCTTTTCATTTGATTTGGTTTGTATGATGAAAGATTGATTGAAGATAATGACCTCACTTTGGGACAAAGATATCCAGGAGCAGCACCTAATGCAGTTAGACACACAGGTGATTATTTTTGCATCTAGTTATGAAGTTGAAGTATGGACTTGGGAGTCTTCAGTTCCTAAAAGCAGGAGGAGTGGATGAGATCAACTGGATAGAACACAGAGTGAGAAAAGACTAAACCCTGAGAAAGATTAATAAAAGTGGGCAGAAGAGGAGGAATCCGCAGACACCAAGTGAGCAGTGCAAGGGGAGAGCAAGGAGGATCAGCAAAGGATGGAGTCGTGAAATCTAAGAAATAACAAATTTTCATGAAGCTGTAAATGGTAACAATAACAACAACAACAGAAAGTCAAATGATGCAAGATCTCAAACAGTATAAGGACTAAGAGTGTGTCAGTTACAACTGACAAATTTGGAGATCAATTTGGACAAAAAAATTTGGACAAATTTTTTTCTCAAATTTGGAGACACCAACAGGGAAAATTCCAGTCAAGTCTGAGACCAGAATTCACACTTCAATGGGCTTAATTAGAGACAATATGGGAAGACAGTGTGTATAGAAAACTGGGGTTGTTTACCAGTGAAAAGAAAGCTAAAAGAGTGTGGTCACTAGAAGTGATCTCATGGGCAGAAAAGGATTGTTTTGCTTCTACCTTCTTTATAGGTGGGAGAGACTCAAGTATTTTACAGGCTGAAAGGAATATTCAGTAGACAAGACAGTATTGAAAACAGGGACTGCTGGATGACACAAAGTTCTTTATCAGATGACAGGAGATAAAATAAAGAAGATGGTATTCTCAGCATCTTAACTACAATTTGTTTCCTGAGGAAAATATTCATTGTTGTAAATGTCTAAGTGGACAGTGAAGAGGATGAAACACTTTTGCAACTGTTGAAATAGTTCAAAGAATAGAATGTTATACTGTTACTATAAGGTTCAGACAAAGATGTCACAGAAGGCAGACGTATGTACTTGCAGTCGACCTCTATACGGTATAGATGGTGACCTGGGAAGGGAGACATGCTCCCTGTGTACTAGGCAGTCCTCACTGCCTCTAATATGGCACCACCCAAAGCTCACTTAGGGCTGCTCAGATTGCAGGCTGAAATCTCAATTTTTTTCTCTGTAGTTTTGTAATGGATCAGGATGAAAACTTGGAAAGTTAGGTCTTTGGGAAAACAAATTCAGATTTTAAATTGTGCACTGGAAAGATGACTGACTAAGGCAAGGCATTCACTCTCTCCAGTCCAGACCTAGGTCACTGGGGCATCTCCAATCCTTGACCTAAAAGCTTGGTCAAGAAGATCTCTATAATAAACAGATAGATATATAGTACAGTTAGGTAGATGATTCATATATTCATACACCCATATACATGTATCGAAACATGAACACTTGTTGAATCTAGTTAATTAACTTATAGGTATTCATTCAATTATTATTTCTACTTTCTAGTGTGCACATAAATTTCTAATTGTAATTACATGTATTTTTACATGTATTAGACTCTGAAACCATGTACCATTAAATTACAAATGTAAAATACTTGGTACTTAGTATGTGTTCAACAAATGTCATTCCCTTACATTATAATACCTGTTTTCTGTCACTGTTGCTGAGCATATAATGCCTTATTCTATGCCTTTTGAGTTAACTATTTTATGTTCTCAACTATACAGTACGATTCTAGAGGACTTTATTTCATGTCTTTACATCTTGTCTTTTGTTCTTCTGACCACCAAGTTTAAAGTGCCTTGTTGGAAATAAGAGAAGGCTTATTGGATAAATGAAAGTATATTCTTAAGTTTCACTCCTAGAGAAGTTTTAATCAACAAAGGACAAAGGACTAGACTCTTACCCTAGACTACCAACCGTGTTGACTCTTTCATGGAAGGATAGACCATGAGTTTCTTGAGGGCAAAGCCCTTGTCTCATACGTTGTTTTTTTAAACCTACAGAGCATAGTACTGCGCTTGGCAGACTCATTGGATGTTTATTGAATGAGTAAATAAATGACCCCCTGAATGAATAACTATAAAAATAAGAGGGTACTAAACATTTTCTACATCCCACAGGTGTTCATTAGATGCAGCTGACTAAATAGAAAAATGGAGTTTAATTCCTTCTATCCTCTAAGTTGATCTTAAATGAGACCTTCATTCTGATTGATTCTTTAATGAGACTGAAAGACAGAAAACTGAAAGCCATGGAGAAATCTAAGATAAAAGGTTGTGAAAATAAAAATAATATTTATTCTTTGGTTTGTTGGTCCATTGCAGGATGGCCAAAGTAAAGAAAATAAATTGAAAAGTAAGAAGAAAGTTTCAACCAAAGAATATTCAGAATGAGAGAGTTTTAGAGAGGCCAGATCATGTAGCTTAAGTCTGATTTTTCAGAGGAGAATTTTAGGCTATGTGACTTGTTCTAAGTAAGAGGCTTCAAGTTTCCAGGTGCTTATTACGATGAAGAATGAAAATGCAATCACCAAGCTACTAACTTGACTCTGTCCGTTACCCTTCCCCTGATAGCCAGAAGGCAAGAGTGGAAGCATTATTAATGTCAAAATGAACCTGGGCACATGCTAAAATTACTGAAATCTAAACTCTAGAGTTATTAGTATGAGCGACACTCTTACTGTAGAGATACACGGACACTTCTCCCAGACCAGTCTATCTACATACACCCCCCTTCAAATCCTACTCCTTACTCTTTCTCAGATGAGAAAGGGAGAGACAGAATGTGGGCAGAAGCATTGTAAGAATGGGTGACATGGGGGGTGCCATGAAATAAGAGTCACTCACAGGAAGAAAAAAATACAATGATGAGAAAGGTTTAAAACAAAAAGAAAGATTTGAATATTTTTCTTCAGTACTGATTTCAGAGTTCAAAGATACCTTAGCAATTAAAATAGAGAAAACGTAGTCTACTTACCCATTCTGTATGGCAGCTGTGGGGTCATAGGTCAGAGCCATGCCAGCCTGTATATGGGGGGAAGAGGGGAGAAAATGGATCTTAACATTTTTATGGTGGTGTCCGAAGCATTCAGTATGCACAATGCTTTTATCTTTACTTTCTATGATTTAAGTTTACTTTATCCTATATATTTCTCCTCCCTTACTACCAAGACTAGCATTTTTACTATCTGAACACCAGAATCCACCAGTGAGTTAGGAGTTTATATTATATATCCAGACAAACCAAAGAACAATGCAGTTTGGATGATTTGCATTTCTAATTCATAAGCCATGCACTGTCTAATCTGGTATCCTTATAATTTCTCACTATTTTCAAGAATACCTATTGTATATCTCATGGCATGAAAAAAAGGAAAGGATAGATGCTGGGGTCAGAGTAAAAATAAAAGCTACTTAAAACGCATTTGACCTTTTAGAAGAAAATGTTAAGAAACATTTATTTTAAAATATTGCAAGCCTCAGGGGTGTCTAGGCAATGAATCACAGAGTGCTGTCCAATATTTGCTGGTACCTGTCCCACTAAGAGTGTAGAAAGGGAAGGTCATTTACATGTGATGGAAATTCTAGGCCTTGTGGCTAATAAGGAGGTGGTTTAGTTTTTTTTCTAAGAATAAAACCACCACTGAAAAACTACATTTCTGTAACTGGCAGTTGTTGCAGAAAAGAATATCAACTTGATGATCGCTGACTGACACCCTACCTCCTTTCCTACACATCATCGTATTTCATTCTCACAAGGACCCTATGAAGTAGGCAGGAGAAATATTTCCTCCATTTGATAGATGAAGACACAGAAACTTGGAGGGATCAAGTGACTTGGTTAAGGTCACATGTGTGGAGGCAGAACCAGATTCCAACCCAGACTAGCCATGACATTGACTAGGATTTTGAATGAGCCTCGAAGATCATTTCTCTGTGGCCGCATGGGTCTACCACCCTTTGTTTTCCAGAACTGTCAGCCTGGTTATTGCTTGTGAGCAGAAACAGAAATAGAATGAAATAAAGCTGACTAGGTTGTCTTTAGGTCGGATTTTTTTCTTTTTTGAAACTTAAAAATAAATTAGTCCAATGTCAATCTCCTGGCTCGATAATGCACTATTATTATATAAGATGTAACCACTGGGAGAGACGGGGTGCAGGGTAAATAGGACCTCCCTGTAGATGTCTTTTGCAATTTCCTGTGAATATATAATTATTTCAAAATAATAAGAAAAAATAAATTAGCTTTAGTAAGAAAAAAATAAGAAAAAAATAAATTGACTTTTGTAGAGGATAAGAAAAAACATAAAAACTTTAGAGAAAATAAAAAAGAGCTTTCATGTTTCAGTTTTTTTCCAGTGTGATTGAAGGTGGTTTTTCTGATAAGCTCATTTAATTCCTCAGTTTTAACACATAACTGAAATGAAAATTCTCAGGCTTTCTAAGATAGGGCCTGAAGTCCAGGATGGCCTGCTACATTCAAGCTTACATGCATTGTTTTCCCTAAACAGTAATTTAAAAATTATTATTAGGATTGGTATGAGGAACAAAACTGAACTGTAGAGCCATCTATAAATGAAACTGGCATACAGGGAGCACACATAATTGAAACGAAGTTTGCAAACAAAGCTGAGATGGAGATGCACTGAGAATACAGGCTTAATGATAACTGCCCATCACTCATGTTGAAGAAATACGATATGATAATGTGACAAGCTGGGGTCTGGAAAATGAGAATAGAAGAGTGGAAATGAAGACAGATTACTTTCCCCCCATGGGAGAAGCAAAGGCAGTGATGTCAAAGCACGTAGATTCTAAGTCTAAGTTCTTCCCTGGATGGGGTCTCTGCCATGTGACAAACGGGAGGCTGGTCCGAGGCCAAAGACTCCCCAGGAGGGACCTGTCCAGGTGGGACTCCATGGTTCTGGGTCCTGGAGAGGGCAGCTGGAAAAGCTGTCCATCTGGGATGAGATTTCCCTCTTAGAAACCCTAAGCTTCTCTCCCCTAACTTATCCAAGATGTCACACCAAAAACAGGATGAAAAAAACAGGCTTTGTACTCAATAAAGATATTGTTATTTAATAAGAGATTTAAATGATCATTGTATCTTCAGACCCCTGTTCACCCCCAAATTGTTTAAATCCCAGGGGACTTGTAGGAAGCCACATTTAACTGTTTTCCTTGAACATATTTGCCAATAGTGCTCAGAGACCAATGCCTTTCTTGAATTATAGGTCTTCAATATTCTCTTTTTATGCCATGTGTATTTGTTCAGGCAATGTCAGGTAAATATTTTTTTTTCTTTCACATTTGACTTGAATTCCTCATGGATTATAGTTAACCAATCAGGTCTAGCCAGGAATACGGTAATTATCACAAAAATTCTCTCTCTTTCTTGAATAGTATTTGATAATCAGAAAGCCTAAGTTGGCCTCTTCCTCCATCTTAAACCTCCACTCATCTTTCAGAAAATGGAAAGAACTAAATAGACGATGATATGGTTTAGTGGAGAGAATATATGTTTTGGACCTGGGTCCAAGGCTTAGCTCTGTTGTTCTCTAGCACTGTGACCTCAGGCAAGTTATTTAATCTATTTGAGCCTCATTTTCCTTAACTGTCAAGTGGTATAGTAATACCTACCTCAGATGATTGTTGTGAAATTTAAAAGATATTACTTTTGTGCAATGCCCACCACAGTGCCTGGAGACAAGACACATACATAAACATTATAACACAAAGCAACACGTGGTAAGTGCCCTGTGAGGGTATGCATGAGGTGTAGGGGAGAGGCCAGGGTGGTCAGGGAAGGCACTTGGAGGAGGTACAGGTGAGAGATTTCCATAGATGGAGATGAGAGGCGGAGGCCAGCTTAGGCAGAAGGAATAATAGCATGGAAAAGGCGTGTGAATAAAAAGGGCAAGGCGGACGATCCACTTGCAGTAGAACATTGGAGGGAGCAGTTGACAATAAGATTTGGAAGGAAAGGAGGAAGGTCTTGATTGCTTGGCTCCTCTTGGGGAACCACTGATCATTTTTCAAGCAGGAATATGATACAGTCAAAGAGGGCTTTGGCAACAAGAAATAGCATGAGCCCCCTGGAAAACAGAGGGAAGAACCAGAGTGATGGGTGAGTAGGGTAGGCACTGGGGGACAGGTGGGTGGAGAGAAACTAAGGAGAGCATGAAGCCAAGTTTCATCTACTTCATGATTTGGCCTGGGGCCAGTCGTGCCTCTGAGGACCTCTGGCAAGAGAAGACAACCAGAGATCTGCATTTGGAACACTGTGGTTTACAAAGCAAGGCATGGGTTAAACAAAGGGGTGTTTGAACTTAAACCGCTGGCTGAATATCACAGCACAATAACTAACACTGGGATGCACCTGGTTTTCATTTCATGTGTAACAGATTGTTGAGTTATAATTCTAATATGGTCTTAATGCAGATTTTGCATTCCATTTCCTTTTGTTTCTTTCCACAAGGTAAAAAAGAAAATCGATTTTGCGGCTCTGTCTAGCCACCTTTATACTGAGCTAGAACCATGAAATCGTCATTATGTAATTAACAAATTTTATGGCATGTTTACAAACTTCAGAGTCACACAAAAAGTAAAGTAACTTGGAACAAAACGAAAATGTCACAGCACATAAATAGAGAAGTGATGTTTAATCCCGTCACTCTCTTTTGAAAGGGGTTTATTAAATTCACAAATATTTTCCATTTTTAAAATTCACATTATTTGTGGATTAAAGGCATTTATGATTTATTTAAAACAAAGAGGGGACATTTTTGTCATTTTCCAGCAGCAGCTGAGTTTTGGCTTAATATTTCAGCCATAATGGGGTATTTCTAGTCCTTTCAGATAGAATCTATAAGAGCTAAATAAAAACTTTAAAATATGGTTTATTGGAGTAATTAGGTGTCAATGAAAGAATGTTGCCTGCCATATCAGTAAATAAAGATTTGCAGCCATCAAGCCATCACACTACAGCTACTCTGGTGAGCCCTGAGGGAACTCAGGATAGAAACAGGATGCCCACCGTCAAATCATCAGACACTGCAGCCACCGCCCACCCCACAGTGCACCCTGAAGAGACTCAGGATGAGAAAGCACGGGATACTGGCCTCAGATAGCTGAGGTGCATATCAAAGCAATGATTTCAATGAGCCCCGACTTTTGCATCTTCCCATATATAGGAAGATGCATCCTTAACTTGAGATGTCTGGTTTTCCTTAATTAAGAGTAATCTTTTGATGTTCCGACTACCTGGTTTTTGTTGCAAAAACTCCTGTATCTCCTGGTTCCTCCCTTACCTCTTTGGAAGCAGTCTCTCAGAGTGATCTGAGATGCTGTGTCCCAGGCTTAAGTTCTCAGTTTTGTCCAACAAATAAAACATAATTCTCAACTTTTAGGTTGTGCATTTTTTTTTTCAGTCGACATAGGGACCCAAAATTATTTCCAATAAACATAGGGGATTCCATTGAGACACATCATTTTGACTTAGGGGCTAGATATTTGATAACCATAACTTTAAATGAAGAAGTAATAATTATGGAACTACTGCTTAAAATGTACTCGCTAGAGAAGCCATTACCACTTCAAGAAGACCTTCCGGACTGGAATGCTTGGTCTTATCTGAGGAGCAGAGTGTCATTGACTCTAACAAAGCCACTGAAAAGGTAGCTGATAGAATGGTTTCTGTCATTTTTGAAACTGTTTTTACAGTGTAATGTGAATGGGAATCAAAACATTTGATTACATGGACAAATACACACTGTAATTCCTGGAAAACTGAAACACTGATGTTGTAGCTTAACGTTTCTCCTTTTTCTAAATTCTGCCCTGACACACAATACATCATGATTGGATGAGTTACAAACGAATAATTACAAAACTTTCCAATCTTCTAAGATCAGATTTCAGGCAACACTTTAATAAATAGGTAGCAAATATTGTATATTTTAGAAAATATTGCGTACTGAATTAGCACAAGATGAGTTCAGGAAGCCAACGAAGAAAAGGATAACTTGGTTTTCTGGATATTATTTTTAAAGAGTTTAATTCTTGCAACTAATTAAACAATCTTTATAACTGTTAGCTGGTTATGGTTAAAAATTCAGTAAATGAAATAAGATGACTTAAAAAATGATATGTGAAAAGGGCTTAAAAGTATAATGCGTTATAAATGTTTAGGTACTGCTATTGTCATGAAACCTCATTTAACTTTGTTTATATTTATTTACCAGCCTTTCTCTTTAGAAAACACGCCTTTTAGTGAAGAAATCATGATACAAAATTACGTGTACAATATGTGTGAACAAATAAAAATTTTAAAAATTAAAAAAATTTTCAACTACTGAGGAAAAATTACTGTCAACAATGTTCAATATTGGGATAAGTAGTAACTATAAATGGCTTTTTTTTCTTTCATATTTTTTTCTGGCTCTTTTAAGTTGTATATGATGAGAAATATTTTATAATGGAGAAAAACCAAAGAAACATACTATATCTTCTATTATTTGTTTTAAAATTATAAATTCAGGAGGGTAGAAAAAGGCATACTATTTGTAAAAGTCATATAGATCAGAGGCCTGATTCAGAAGTAAGTTTGAAAATGTCAGGAGACATTTGGGTTTGCTGGGTCAGTAGAATACAGAAAGCTGGGAAGGATAGCTACAGCCAGAAGGGTCAAGGTGAGAATGAGCAGGGGGTCAAGAATGAAGACCGAAAATCCAGGGTTAATGATTCAGGGTTTCTAGTGATGGAAACTAGTAACAATTTATAAATCCAAAGGCCAAACTGGCTGATAAATTGAAGGTTTCATATGTGATCCCCGAAGTGTGGATATCCAAGACATTCAGAGGAATCAATAAAAATCACCAGAAAACCACAAAATGATCAATACCCCGTCAAGCTTTTGGCCAATAAAGGGCTTTTAACCTCTTTCCTGTTAAGAGAGTGTGCTTGCTGAAGAGGATATGAGAGCCTGAACTCCTGGCCTTCAGAAGAGGCAAGTGGTAGGGTTTTACCGGGAATGGCTCTGGCGTGGATACGTGACCACTGAGTGGTCTGTGTCTCCTGGGAGAGACAGTCAACCATGTAAGGCAGGTCTCTGCTCTCACCTGCTGGAGGGATGCTCCTTGGGCTTTGTGCAGCCAGTCCCTCCTCTAAAGAGAGGATGAGGGACAAATGAGACGGGAGACAAGGAAATGTCCAAAGCCTACAAAAGGGAGCCAATACTGCATGGTCCTAAGATAAGACAGAAATCCTAGCTCACTGTCCCAAAAGATGCCAACTGACCTGTGAACTGGCTTACAGTACACTCCCTGACTTTCATAATTTCTGAACCCCCAAATCACTGTTATTCCAAATCGTATTTGATTAGTTTGCATCATTTGACCAGGGATTTTTTTTTTCCCTTCTTCTTTCAAAACTCCTTTCCCTCTGCTTCTGTGAGGCTCTCCCCTAGTTTTCTTCTGACCTCTCAGAGGGCTTTTTCTTGCTCGATCTGCCTTTGAGGTGCCAGTGCTCAGGACCAGGGTTTCCCTCCTTCTCTCTCCTTCTACACAACGATGACATTCACTTTCTGATCCCAACTATTGTTTATGTCCAAGTGATGCCCAAATCTTGGTCTCAAACTCAAGTATCCATACTGAGTTCCAGATACTTATTGCCAAGTTAAATTAGTAAGTTCATGTATCATCAGTATCTTTTTTTAGGTTATCATTTCTTGTTTGGGTGTTTACTACTATCCTTTGGTAAAAATATCCTCTCCAGCCTTTGCTTGCACCTTCCTTTACATCCACCAACCATACCATCATGCTGTGAAATGTGTTCTTATGACAGGCAGATCTGAACACATTGGTGGCATCTTATCACCTTTGAGATAAAACATGGCTTACAGAGCCCTTCATGATCAAATGTGTATGTACCTCCTGACCTCCACAACTTTCCTGTGCAATCCCAGACCCCACCCTTCACCAAACTCAGACATACACTTACCCTGCACTCTAGTGTTAACCTCTGGGCCTTTCCTGCTATAGGTTTTGGCTGGAAATTTTCTGTATCATTGCCTGAAGGAATATTGCAATGCTCTTCTCCCAGCCTCAGGCTAAATGTCATAGCCTCTAAAAGCCATGTCTCTCTCCATGAAGCATTAACCTCTACCTTAGTTCTGCCCCCATGATGCAGGATGGGAGCTAACATGACCACAGTTTGCCATGTGTATGCCTCTCTTAACCAGGCTCCTGACCGTTTCCATCTTGGTATCTCTTCTTCCCGAACCAGTGCTTGGAATGTAACAGACTCAGTAAATGTTTGTTCAATGAATTAGTAAATGAATATATTTCCACTGTGGGGAATGGAAATTTTGTGCAGTGGAAATGTGGAGCCCCAACCGCTGGACTGTCAGGGAATTCCCAAATTTGTATTTGAAAATGGAATTGGAGTGTTTTAGATTTTCCTTATTAGCAAAATTTCCTTAAAAAAATTTCAAGTGAACTCACTCAAACGTCTAAAGACAAGGTCTCAGACCTTGATTGATTAGTAGAGATGGGGGGAAGCAAAATGATTGTTGGGGTCATTGGGAGACCTTCCCGATGTAACAGGGCAGCCCGTGCACATGAACCATATCATGAGTGGGAGCCCAGGAGGAACTCGAGGCCCCTCCTTACCCAGGCATCTGACCCCAAGTGCAGAGAAGAGGAGATCATTAAAAGTCGTCTTGAAATCTCCAGGAGTTTGTCAGGGATCAAGCAAATGAAATGCAGGGGATTTATCACTTTAAAAAGAAATAGTAAAAACAGGCAGAGAATAGAGATAATTTCCCTCCTTGTGTTTGGGGAAAGAACATCAAGGAGAGTTATGCTATTGTTTATGAACTCTGTCATCTTGATATTTCTCCCTTTTTGGCTTTCGCTACAGCATTCTTGTCAGACAGAGATGCTCTCCCTTATCTTACCATAGAGAAGGACAAGATAAAAAGATGCAGACCGAATTAAGACTGGAAGGCTGAGAAAGTCTATGGCGGCACACACAAAAAAGCATTGTTAAAAAGGAAGCAGGGCTTCCCTGGTGGCGCAGTGGTTAAAGATCTGCCTGTCAATGCAAGGGACATGGGTTCGAACCCTGGTCCGGGAAGATCCCACATGTCACGGAGCAACTAAGCCCGTGAGCCACAACTACTGAGCCTGTGCTCTAGAGTCTGCAAGCCACAACCACTGAAGCCTGTGAGCCTAGAGCCTGTGCTGCTCAATAGAAGCCACTGCAATGAGAAGCCCGGGCACCACAGCCAAGAGTAGACCCTGTTCTCTGCGAGTAGAGAGAGCCCACGCGCAGGAACGAAGACCCAACGCAGCCAAAAATAAAAATAAATAAATAAATAAAATTTTTTTTAAAAAAGAAGGAAGCAGAAGAAAAGGTATCATAGCATAGGTCTCAAAGTCTTGGGGAAAAAAAAGTGTTAGTCTGAGTTCGTCATTAAAACCAAAGTTAAATGAAGCCTTGATTGATAATCACAAAAGAGATAAGAGAACATTGCCATATTTAATGTAGGTACTTCTGTTTTTATCTCTGTCTAAATGACTGATCTTTGTAGATTCCAAGACATAGTTTTGTTTTTTGTTTTTTATTTTATATTGGAGTATAGCTGATTAACAATGTTGTGTTAGTTCCAGGCATACAGCAATCCAAGACATAGTTTTGTTTCACTTTTTAATATCCATGAAATTGGGGCTCACAGTATACTTGATGGCATTTGAGAGTCTGGCAAGTTTCTCCTCTTTTTTAGTGGTATTTAATATAATACTTTATCTTTAATTGATTGTGTCAGAGTCAATGATGTAGTGTATATACTATTAATCTCCACCATAACATGGGTAAATAGGGTAAAAAATATCAGATGCTGAGGTTGCATCCAGGGCGAGCCTGTGCAGCTAGACAGCTGAAAGTCCCAGGTATCTAGCTAATTGATCCGTATTCTGCCAGGTCCCAGCTATAGTTTGATGTTACCTTGAGGTCATAAGCTGCAGCTTAAATATTGATGGGGATGATTCTGCATCTTGTGACAGGTGGGTTGCCAAGACAGTGCCAACAACTCCAGAAATCCCCCAGGTTGTTGACGCCCCACTTAGCTGCCCTGATCCATGGAGACTGGGTCAAGGGCATAGAGGAGACATGGAGATCAACCATCAGCCTTTCTCCTTGTAAATGCTTGATGTAATCTTCCCAGCCTTCAGCCCCTCCTAATTCTCCCAGCACTATCCCCTCCCCAAGAATATAAGTAAGTTTTCCCATTCTCCTCCTTGGGAATGGAGAGGAGACAGAGGACTAGAGCTTGTCATCAATCACATTTTATCCAAACTTACACTATTACAGGAATTTACAAGATTTACCTTTAGTGAACATAGGTTAGTAAATATTAGACCCAGCATCTTTAAAATAAGAACACTTGGGCTTCCCTGGTGGCGCAGTGGTTGAGAGTCCGCCTGCTGATGCAGGGGACACGGGTTCGTGCCCCAGTCCGGGAGGATCCCACATGCCGCGGAGCGACTGGGCCTGTGAGCCATGGCCGCTGAGCCTGCGCGTCCGGAGCCTGCGCTCCACAACAGGAGAGGCCACAACAGTGAGAGGCCCGCGTACCGCAAAAAAAAAAAAAAAAAAAAAAAAAAAACTTAACTAAGAAAGCATTCATGCTGAGTTACTAAGAATTCAAGTTCTTTTGCCAATGGGAAGATTTCTTTTGAGATTAGAAGGGTCATTCACCTTGAGTCTGCTTTCGAAATTGCAGGCAAAGCACATGAAATGAAAATGCTACATCTGGTGGGCTGGCTAACACACTTAACTGCAAGTGCTGTCGTGTATCATAACAGCCAATTGCTCTTTTCAAGATCACATATGTAAAGATTCTCCTTCAGTTCAAAGTTAAAAGGACTATTTGAAGAACCTGGCCATGTTACTAGATAAATCTTAACTTTTTTCCCAAGGTCTCATTAAAGAAAAGAATTGGACAACTAACTGCCAAGCACTATGATATATCCAATGGAAACAGTAGCAAACTATACAGATGATGTTTCTACTTCCATGGAATATGGTTGAAGATAACCTCAATCTACATGCAACTATTACTAAGATTTTCAGACTTTAGCTATATTATTTCATAGGAAACTGTGCTTCAGTTTCTCCTCAAAGTATTACTTCTTTTTTTTTGCGGTACGCGGGCCTCTCACTGTTGTGGCCTCTCCCGTTGCGGAGCACAGGCTCCGGACGCGCAGGCTCAGCGGCCACGGCTCACGGGCCCAGCCACTCCACGGCATGTGGGATCTTCCCGGACTGGGGCACGAACCCGTGTCCCCTGCATCGGCAGGTGGACTCCCAACCACTGCGCCACCAGGGAAGTCCCAAAGTATTACTTCTAATGGCTCATTGGGGAAGGACGTCAATTCTGTATCTATGAAACAAATTTTCTAATGTTCAGTATTGTAAAATAAAATTGTAGTCAATATGGCTCCCAAGCTAACAGAAATGATGAATTCCTGGGCCTGTTGTCAGGTTCTTCTCATACTTAATAAGAAGGACATTGACTGGTGACTGATCAAATAGTTTGGAAGCAGGATGCACTAGTCAGAAAAGATCCAACTGAAGGACAGAGGGCCAAGTGTTTGAGTTGTGCCTTGTTTTCCTCACTGCTAAGAATGTCTCAAAGCATGTGCTTTACAGTAACATTGGTAACAACTACTGACAGCCAAATGTTTTCAAGAAACTCAACAAAATATTCTGTTGCTAGGGTTCCCTATGAACTGTGACTGGAGTGATAGCCTCTTCTCTCCAGATTTTATGGAGCATGTTTGCTGTTACTTCCACAGACATCTACATGCCCTTCAGCATCAATAATGTCCATATCAATGTGACCCAGTTTGGTTCCTAAAGAGCCAAAATGGCTTCTTCTCAGATTCAAAGAGGTGTGTAAATAAGAATGATATAAATGTAGTAGAAATAATTCAATGTATTAGGCTAATGACTTTTTCTTGCTAAGGAAGATACGTGAATCTTTACATTGGGTCAAATGTTTAAGGATTTTATGAAATAATTCCAGGTCTACTAGTCACTCATGGACTCATTAAATTAATGAAAACAGGATCAGAGCTTTTTCCAAATTCCTTAGAAAGTTTTACACATATTGGTTGAGTAGAGTAAGAACTAATGTCTTTAAATCCATAAAGACTGACAATAGACTGTAACACAGCTCTTCAAATTAAGACAGTTGGCTCATACGCTTGATACCCATGCACATTATTTTTTACATCAGTGGGAGAGACATAAACTTAACCAAGAGACTGGATCCCATTCAATGGCAGTGATCATAAAACAAGAGAGAATTGAATCTTGTTATTTGAAGTAATTCTATTCTATTAAGTCACCATGAACACTGAATTAGGGAATACTGAGTCACTGCTCTTAGAGGAAGTATATGGTTAGGTTCCTGTCTGGTCACAACATTTTCACCAACTGATCAATAGATAACCTTGTTTTATATCTATTTTTCTCTAAAGACACCATATTTAATATATATTATTGATTCATTAACATTGAACTCAAAACCAACAGTGCTCTAAGTCATGCCTGAACAAAGCTTATCTTTACTTTTCCATATTTTTTCCATAAGGCACATTATAGATTTCTTTCACATAGAAACACTAGACAACACTTCAGCACTACACTTGAGGGCCATTTTAAACAGTGAAAAGCACGAACAAACAAAACCTGTAACCCTAAATAAACCAAAGAAAGGACATTAGTTGATAGTATAAGAACTGAAACAAGAAGGCAAAGCATCATGCGCTCAACCTCATCTGGGGGATATGTGTTTGGTGACTCAAACTTTTTGCTGCTCTGCACATCTTCAAATGACCATAAAAACACCATTGAGTATTGATCCTGGGTATCAAATAAATTTTAGCAAGTGGGATAAATTTACAAATCTGGTTCCCACAAATAATGAAGATCAACTGTACCTTTTTTCAAACTGATTATTTCGTGAGTCTGAGGCTTTCATTAAACAATAGGAAATTTTATAAATTAATAGCACTATTTATAAGGATTCTAAAAATTCCTTACACAGAAGAATTTGGTAACCTCACCCTTGAAATAGACTAGGATGCAGAAGCTTAAACCGTAGAATATGTAAGAAAATTCATTTGCTAATTCTTTGTTAAATCCAGAAAGTCACCAGTCGTGGCATCAGAATGCTTCTTCTGTCAAAGATAATAGTTTTGAAAGATACTGGAAAGTACTTGACCATGAGGAGTACTTTTCATAGCCACGGGAGGTTGTATAAGCACTTTTGTAAACGTCATGATTTGCCAGAATAGGTAGGTTAATAATTCATCTTCTTTCCCTTTAAAAACACCAACCATGTAATTCATCAGTAGCTCAATCTTTTCCTTGATATCTACAAGAGTTCATGTTTTTCTTTTACTTTTTTTCTTTTTCTTTCATCTTCTCCATCCAAGTCCCCCTCTCCTTGCCAGCTCTTGGCTTTTTTGATTACATGACCTTCAAGGGAAAATTGGCTAGAAATTTGAAAATCACGTAATGTTCAGTGCCAAATAATGCTTGGAATGCAAATAACGATTGTGGATATGATCTTATAAAAACATTAACAAAACGTGGGTCAAAGTTTGTCATTCAGCTTGAAAGCTGTGGATTTGTGACTTAAACTCCAGTGTTTGACCCCATTAGCCACTCAAGTAGAGTGCCTGGTAAATTACAACCAAAAGCAAACAATTTTGAGCATATCACTGACGTTGACACACATGATTCCTTAAAGTTCAGAAAGAATTATTATTCTCAATTGGGCACATTAGAGGACTCAAGATTTATTAAATAACAACTCAAAGCTCAAGTTACTTCTCTTAACTTTATTCTCTCAGAGCCACTCAGCACCCATGAGCATGGATGCCTCTACGGGATGGGTGACAAAGCAGAGCTTTCCAACCTTCAGGAGAATTGGGGGTGGGGTGGGGTTTAAATGTAGACAAATCAGCTACCTACCCTGAAAAACAACCAACCAATCAATCAAATGAACATTTAATGGTTAGTAACATGACAAATGTGAGCTGATATTCCTGCGGCTGCTGTTTTTGTTGTTATTTTTGCTGTTATTTTGGCTTTGGCTTTCTTTAACTGTTGTGTAGGTACGAAGTCAGTTACAGTCAGTGATTTTATTTCTACAACCTAAATTGTATTCAATTCTACTTTTAATCTCCTACTTTAGGTTCCAAGGGGGTAGGGAGTCTGTCTATATGTTTCCATCATGTCTATAGTATCCAGTCTTGGATACTTTGGCTTCAATTTCATGTCACCAGCTGCATTAGCCCCTAACAAAAGTCAGCGTGTCCTTTGAAACTTTGAAGCTGGGCACTGACTTCTCCCCTCCAGCTAGGAAAGTCCTAGATAGCATATTCCTCCCCAAAGAGGCTGTTTCATCTACACTGAAAATCTGTTATTTAGTGTAGCCACTTTTATTATCTTATCTAGACCTTCTGGAGAACTTGCTGCAACTTCTACATCAGCACTTGCTGCTTCACTTTGCACTTTGATGTTACGGAGATGGAGTCTTTCCTTAAACCTCCTTAAACCTCTGCTAGCTTCAGACTCTTCTTCTGCAGCTTCCTCACCTCTTTCACCGTTCCTAGCATTGAAGAGAGTTAGGGCCTGGCTATGGATCAGGCTTTGGCCTAAGGGAATGTTGTGGCTGGTATGGTCTTCTATCCAGACAACTAAAACTGTCTCTGTGTCAGCAATAAGGCTATTCTGCTTTTTTATCATTCATGTGTTCACTGAAGTAGTGCTTTTAATTTCCTTCAAGAACTTTTCCGTTGTAGTGACTACTTGGCCAACTTTCAGCCTATCTGGGCTTTCGACATACCTTCCTCACTAAGCTTAATTATTTCTAGCTTTTGATTTAAAGTGAGGGATGTGGGACTCTTCCTTTCACTTGAACACTTAGAGACCATTAATTAGCCTAATTTCAGCATTGCCTCAGAAAACAGGGAGGCCCGAGAAGAGGGAGAGAGATGGGGGAATGGCCAGTGAGTGGAGCAGTCAGAACACACACACCATCCTATATGGACATGGTTCATGATGCCCCAAAACAATCACAATAATCACATCAAAGATCACTGATGACAGATCACTATAACAAATATAATAATAATGAAAAATTTTGAAATAGTGCGAGAATTATGAAAATGTGACACAAAGACAGGAAGTAAGGAAATGCTGCTAGAAAAATGGCACCAATAGACTTGCTCAATGCAGGGTTGCCACAAACGTCAATTTGTAAAAGACACAATATCTGTCAAGTGCAAAAAAGGGAAGTGCAGTAAAACGAGGTCTGCCTGAATGCAAGTCTAGTCATCTTCTACTCAGCCAGACATTTAAGTGATGGGCAAAAATGTAAAACAGTGCCTTTCTTCAAAAAAAAAAAAAAAAAGTCTTTGCTTTGAAAAATACAGTACTTTCCATAAAAAAGTATGATTTTTGTTAACAGGTGATGGGTTTATTTTTTTAATGAACTAATAACTAATAATTTTTAAGAGTATAAAGGGAAACAAAGGCCAAAGAATTTGAGGAAGGCTGCATTAAGAAACAAAATGATAAGACTGTTATATAGTCCTTGGAAAGAGAGGGCTCACAGCCCCAATCCCTGGCCCTTCTGCTCATAGCTTTTGGTGTCACTTGAGAGAGTAGTTAATAACTTTAAAATATTCCAGTATTCTTCACTTATGCAAAAATACGTCTGCCAGCATATACTTATATTTCAAAACCTGGCTAATTTACACTAATTTATGTGTATAACGTGTTCAGTAATAGCATTTCACCAAACTATGTTAGAAGAACTGTTATCAAAATGCCACCCAGAATAAAACAGCTTTACGTAATAAATTAAAATTTTAATTAGCCTATCAATTTTTATGTTTAAGGTACTTCAAAGTTGCTTGCAAGCCACTGGTTTTGTATCTGAAGCATTACCTCAGAAATCTTTTTCACACTATCATTTTTCACCTGACTCAAGAGAGAGGACAAGTAAACATTAGCCTCATTCTGGGCTATGATCTCAGGCTGTGAAGCAGCAGAATCTAAATTATCATTTTTTATTTTATCTAAGGCAACGATGATTGAAAGGTTTACCATTATTTTATATAACAAAACAAATAAGCAAAAACAAGCAGCCCAAATGATCGCCTTATAAAGCTGGAATGCCAAAGGGCTACAAGGTGAATAAAACACAAAACCACCCACCAGAAATGGACTTCAAGGGAAGATGCATGTCTCAATCTGGGTGAGGGAAGGAAGCAAAAACTTCTCTCTAAGAATCTGACCCACAGTCCTTGCTTTAGTTAGAGTTTCAATTGATAAGATCTATGCGGTCAAAGACCTAAAGCAGAGAATGTAGATAGTACCCCCAGGTGACTTAACAGGAGAAAATACAAACTGTCTTGCCATTGATTATAAGAGGAGAGTCAATTTCAGCAGTGTCAAAATGTGGAAAAACAACAACAAAAATGTGTGTCTTAGAAACAATGAAGTACAGTAACTAGAACTGACTGGTTTATAAGAAATGATTAAATATTGCTTACATAGGATTAATTTGTATGATGTCATACCTTATACACCATACTAATATACATACTTTTATTTAGTCTAGCAAGTACTATGCAAGGGGAAATAGAAGAAAAAATATATGTAATAATGGGCAAAGTTATCCAATATTCTTGGTGTGTCTACTTCTAAGACCATAATCACATAATCACAGAGCAAAAGTTAACATGCTCATCTCAAAACCAAGATATCTGATAAATGTATTTTCAGTTCATGCCATTTCTTTTTCTGATTTCTTTCCTCTGAAATGTATCTGCATACTTGGAATATGTTTTTATTGGTCACAGATAAATTTATGATGGTCCCTTGATTTTCATATTCAACAAGAAAACCTATAGCTCTTAAAAAGCAACTTTTGAAAACAAAGATTAAGAATATAGTTTAAAACCTACATTTAAATTACAAGGTGCCTGGGTCCTAAATTTGACTCCACATGCTTCCATGGCAATAGTACATGCTTTATCATGCTCTAAACCCAGAGCCCTGAATTCTGTATACAGTAGCAGGGTGGCCGCTCTAAGTTTACATTTCTTTTATGTTTATTGGTTTGGTTTCTAAGAAGTGTAGACTCAAGTGAGGTGTCTTGCTGCAGTTGGTATCTATTCAGTGAATGTAATAATAATAGGAACTGAAATTTCAGTCATCATTGCTAAGTTACCTAGTTAAATATTGAGGCTTTGCAGTTATGGTCTGTGATCCAGAAATCTCTAATCAGCGGGCATTTGACTCAAGTAAATTTTGAAAGATCAAATGAGTCTTTCTAGACCATGGATGACTGGCATTGGACCACTGTGAAAATGAGTGCTATAACAAATCACCTTTCTTCTGGGGGCAGTGGGCTACCTGCTAATCACAAACTGCCCACTAAAAACACATGGTCACACCCTGCCCTCTTCTGTTTTGACTACTTTTCTAAAATTGAAATATTGAAACTCTTGGTTTTTTTTAATTAGCTTCAAGTGTTCAGTGGTGATTCCCTTTTTCCTTAAGGTAATGAGTTATAGATTATACAGTACTTAAACATAGCTATCCACTTTACAAGGGGTTTTGAGATCTGCATGGAAATATTCAAAACAGACTACAGTCTTAGAAACTGAAAAATGGCTAAAGGTTTTGCTGAGTAAAAAATCCCACCCTCTTTTCTTTCCTTACAACTGTAATCTCAGTGTTGAAAGTATAAAATGCTGCATCAAGTAGGATGCCTCTTAAATGATAAATGGATGAAGTAGATGCTTTGAATAGAAATACTAAATAAAGCTCTTCTGTTGAAATGATGGCCTTGGTACAAAATGGCATTTATTCAAGGCATTCAAACAAATCCATTCTATTTCACAAAGAATAAAAAGACCTCTTGGAAGCCCAGACACCTTTTCCTTGTCTTCTCACAACAAAAATAACCAACAGGAATCCATTCCCAAGTGGCACTGGAGCCATAAGCTTGCTTTTCTACTGTTTTGTGTTAGGAGAGTAAAGGGATAATTAACTGTTAAATGCTTTTCTCCTTGTTGGGAAAAGCAAAACCTTGTGTGTGCCTGCTTTTCTTTCTCCTTGACCAACAGAAAATGTCATATTTTATATTGATATATACATATATAAGACACATATCAACATGTTTATGAGCACATGGGCATTTCGTAACTACACATGTATGTGCAAGTGGAACATCTCAACAGTAGAATGAAAGAAATCTAAATTTTTGTTTTTTTCAAACACAAACATTTAACTCTCACTATTGTTTTCACTGAAAATATTTTCTTAAGTAATCATACCCTCATTTTATAACTATGACACAATTATGGATCAATTCTTTGTGGCTAAGTCTTTCAGTGAGTATTATAGGGTTCAAGTTTGGTTAAAGACAGAAGACTTACTGTAGTGCAGAACTGAGGTCAATTTGGAAGTCCTATACTCCTCCTGAACTAATTTTATTCTGATTAAATCAATATAGGCCTGCTCATTTGCCATCTGGTTTTCTACAGGGCCTGGTTTTCTCACAGCCCTGTGTGTCTGTCTTGCCACCCTCCTGAGGGATGTCTGCGGCCACATTTCTGAGCACAGGTCAGTCAGGACTCACCTCTCCTTCCCTGGGCCAAGGCCTTCCATTCTGGGTGTATTTACTTTGATTCTGTCGCTTCTTTTGTCCTCCATCAGCGAATTTGCACAGTAAAGGCTCACTAGGGGCTGGGAAGATAAGAAACCAATTTTACATTAGCAAATCCCCTTTAAATATAAGTGATTATGTGAGTCACAGTAGTGCTTTGTAATGCATATCTTTTGAAGTCCTCTTGCTTGCCTTTGGCCCCCTTTTAGTTTCAACTCTGTTGGCGGCTGTTCTAACTAACTGGGCTTCAAAAAAGTACTGGCAGACCATAAAAGAATATAACAAATATTGTTGAAAAAATAATCAGTTGAAGCAGAATGTGAACTTGCCTTAGAAGTAAAGAGACAAGAATCAACCCCTTCCGATTATGTTGGTGTTAAAAACAAGACAATAAGTCTTAAATGGAGTCACTTATGCTAAGCCCCATGTCACCCAACAGAGACTTATAGTTTCAGCATCTCTGAGAAATGGAATCTGAAACCAGTCCCTCAGGAATCCCTTGGTCAGCACTAGAGAGGTAACCTAACAGACCCCTGCATCCCTTAAAGGAAAGGGACCTTGTCACAACCAATCCACTTTTTGCTAGTATGCCTTTCTTGTCCCACTCTTTTCTGCCTATAAAAGTCTTTTATTTTGTACAGCTCCTGGGAGCTCCATTCTCTCTGCTGGCTGGGATGCTGCCCAATTCATGATCTCCCACATGTGGGCCTAATTCTTTACCCTTCCCTGTATCCTTGTCTTTTGCCATGAATGACTGCTGACTGAGGGGCTCAGTTTTTCTGAGTGCCTGCCATGTATATAGGAAGTATACATGTTATTAAACTCCTGTTTGTTTTTCTCTTGTTAATCTGTCATTTATTACAGGGGGCGTCTCAGTCAAGACCTAGAAGAGTAGAGAGAAAATTATTTTTCCTCTCCTATTATACATATGTGTATGTGTGTATATATACATTTAAAAGTCTTTTTTTGGTGAAACCTTGGAAGCTATAGAATTGGGGAGCAGCACTGGCAGGAAAAGAAAAGATTGAATGAACGATTAACCTTAAGATTTCTTTTACCCACTAGCATAAAAAATTGTGCAGAAGCATCCTTGAAACAAATATTACCAGATAACAATGGTCTAGCTTGCCAAGGATCAAATATAGATAGACTAGGAGATTCTGGATTTTAAACCTATCTTGAAGTTCACCATTATTGAAAAGAGAACTTTCAAAAAATTATTTTTAACACTAGGGGAAATTTAAAAAGTCATGGGGTGAGACTTTCTTAGCTTTTAACTGAGATATCTTTGCAAATTGTGTTTTGCAGTGTCTTAGAGGCTTCAAATATTAGCCACCCTGATATTCAAGGATCTTCATAAACTAGTAGGCTATGGAGGTTGACAATGACCTATTTGTATTTATTGACATTGCTAAGTTGAAACATCTGTTACTTTCTTAATTTGAAGATGATTATGATGGGAAAGAAGATAGGGCCACAATGTTTCACTAAATGAATTAAAAAAAAAAAACCCAGAAACAAATGCTCAAATGTGTCATTAGAATAAGATGGAGTATCCATAATATTACCCTTGAATTGCAAGCATGTCATTCTGATTGTTAGTTTCCCAGGGGACTATTTTATTCAGAGTGGAAGAGAAAACATTAGTAAATTATATTAATTAGATTTATATAATCTTCTAGTCCTCATGTAATTTCTAAACACCTGTAAGATAAAATCTCAACTCCTCAATTAGAAGATAAGAATTTGTGCCCTTAATCTTACCTTTCATCAGTCTCCTCCTCTCCCCCAGTGGTTTACAGTCCCCTCACCTCTAAATGCCTTTCCTCCTGCCTGAAATTTCCTTTTGCATCTCCCTCCTACCCCGCCCCCTGGACCCATACCCTCCATCTGGCAAACTACTAATCAACCTTCAGAATGTAGCTCAAATGTCACATTCTTCTGGAAGCTGTCTCTTATTACCCCATGTCACTTCAGAGTGAAATTCCCTAATGCTTACTTGGCAGATTTTTTTCACAGGTTCAATGATGTTTTGAAACCGAGAAGGACCCTGTGGGGCCCTCCTGGGTACAAATCCTTTCCGTGCCCTCCGTTTCTTCTTTGTAGGAAATAGGCTTCATTCAGCCTCCTTGACCTTCCCTGAGTTCCAAAGGGTAGATTCAAAGAGTTGCTAATCAGAGAGAGGAGAGAATGCAGAAACAAAGGAGGAGCAAGAACCTTTGTTCTTGGCAAGAACCAGTAGTGCAGCCGCCCTGGGGCAGGGTCCTGGTTCCTCCTCAAGGAATATACGGAACAATATATCTCTGAGTTCTTCTGCAGGAACTAAGGCCCCCACCCAGGTGGAGGATGATAACTTCAGGCCAAGCACAAAATTCCTGGATACCACCCTGCTACCTTACCACCAACCAATCAGAAGAAGGTCTATACACAGCGGAAGATAACAAAGACTCTGACCCCCTCCCCAAATGATTCTTCCTTTAAAAACTTTCATGGTTGAGCAGAAACTTGGGAGTTGGTTCTTGGACACAAGTCCACCTTCCCCCCAGGTTACTGGTCTCCTGAATAAAGCAATCTTTTCTTTTCAACCAACACTTGTCTCTTGAGTACTGGCTTTTTTTTTTTTTCCGGTACGCGGGCCTCTCACTGTTGTGGCCTCTCCCGTTGCGGAACACAGGCTCCGGACTTGCAGGCTCAGCGGCCATGGCTCACGGGCCCAGCTGCTCCGCGGCATGTGGGATCTTCCCAGGCCGGGGCATGGACTCGTGTCCCCTGCATCGGCAGGCGGACTCTCAACCACTGCGCCAGCAGGGAAGCCCGAGTATTGGCTTTTGAGTGGTGAACAGCGGAAGCTGATTTTGGTAACAGTTTCTGTTAAGTCTTCTAACAGTAATAAGTAATTTCCAGGCTTGAAGGTGGAAAGTGATTATAACAGAGTTCTGGGTGAAGTTTGTGTGTGTGTGTGTGAAAATTGTTAACAGCATTTTGCACATAGATATACATAATACTTGACAGTGTTGCTATTCAGTGTGGCCCAAGGACCAGCAGCAGTGGTATCAGCACATGGGAGCCTGTTAGAAATGCAGAGTTGAGGGCCCTTTCCCAGATATACTGAATTAAAATCTGTATTTGCACCAGATCCCAAGGTGATTCCTGTACGCACTTAAGTTTGAGAAGCACTGATGTGATTATGACTGAATCCTTAAGGAAGGAGGAATATACCTTAGATGTTAAACATGAATCCTCTGAATAATGAGATGATTTCAGTAGCACAGAAATATTATATTGTCTACAATTTCCTTATTGCAGTATTATGATGCCAATTGATTTTGTTTAGTCTCTTTTAACAGTAGTTGAAATAGAGGCTAAATGAAGAAAAGGCCTTTGTGGAAGTGAGATGCAGTTATAAGCCACCGTTTGTAATGTGCTAGAAGACATTATGGTCTCTCATGTAAATGGGGAATATTTAAAATATAATTATAACAATGCATGGCAATAAAGTTGCATGGTAATTATGAAGAAGTAATTACAATTTGCTTGTTTAGTGGAGTATTTCTAGTCTTCCAAACTCTGCATTAAACATAAAACATCGGATGCATAAACTGATGAAATAATCTAATGGTTTACAGGATTTGCTATTTTAAGCAAAAGAACAGATGACAAGTATTTTGCTTAGAAAAATTAATGTAAAACACTATATATTGATTTTTATTTAAAACTTAACACAACGTCAGCTTTATGATTCACTAAAAATGTTTCTAACATTGTATCTTATAAGTAGATGTTGACATACATTTCAGTTAATATGTATGAATAGCAGAATTCCTGCTGTCCCTTAGAGAAATTGAACATTTTTCATTTTTAGCATTCAGTTTATTTAAATTCTTCTAGTATTTATATTGGATTTGTGGTGATGTTTTTAAAAAAATATCTCTTTATTATCATAACTTACAAGTCTGATGTTTTATTTTTTTTTTATTTTTATTTTTTTCAAATTGGCAAAAATTTTTATTTTTTTTATTTTTTGCTTTATAACAAATTTAATCAGTTATACATATACATATGTTCCCATATCCCCTCCCTTTTGCGTCTCCCTCCCACCCTCCCTATCCCACCCCTCCAGGCAGTCACAAAGCACCAAGCTGATCTCCCTGTGCTATGCGGCTGCTTCCCACTAGCTATCTACCTTACGTTTGGTAGTGTATATATGTCCATGCCGCTCTTTCACTTTGTCACAGCTTACCCTTCCCCCTCCCCATATCCTCAAGTCCATTCTCTAGTAGGTCTGTGTCTTTATTCCTGTTTTACCCCTATGTTCTTCATGACATTTTTTTTTCTTAAATTCCATATATATGTGTCAGCATACAGTATTTGTCTTTCTCTTTCTGACTTACTTCACTCTGTATGACAGACTCTAGGTCCATCCACCTCATTACAAATAGCTCAATTTCATTTCTTTTTATGGCTGAGTAATATTCCATTGTATATATGTGCCACATCTTCTTTACCCATTCATCCGATGATGGACACTTAGGTTGTTTCCATCTCCGGGTTACTGTAAATAGGGCTGGTATGAACATTTTGGTACATGTCTCTTTTTGAATTATGGTTTTCTCAGGGTATATGCCCAGTAGTGGGATTGCTGGGTCATATGGTAGTTCTATTTGTAGTTTTTTAAGGAACCTCCATACTGTTCTCCATAGTGGCTGTACCAATTCACATTCCCACCAGCAGTGCAAGAGTGTTCCTTTTTTCCACACCCTCTCCAGCATTTATTGTTTCTAGATTTTTTGATGATGGCCATTCTGACTGGTGTGAGATGATATCTCATTGTAGTTTTGATTTGCATTTCTCTAATGATTAATGATGTTGAGCATCCTTTCATGTGTTTGTTGGCAGTCTGTATATCTTCTGTGGAGAAATGTCTATTTAGGTCTTCTGCCCATTTTTGGATTGGGTTGTTTGTTTTTTTGTTATTGAGCTGCATGAGCTGCTTATAAATTTTGGAGATTAATCCTTTGTCAGTTGCTTCATTTGCAAATATTTTCTCCCATTCTGAGGGTTGTCTTTTGGTCTTCTTTATGGTTTCCTTTGCTGTGCAAAAGCTTTGAAGTTTCATTAGGTCCCATGTGTTTATTTTTGTCTTTATTTCCATTTCTCTAGGAGGTGGGTCAAAAAGGATCTTGCTGTGATTTATGTCATAGAGTGTTCTGCCTATGTTTTCCTCTAAGAGTTTGATAGTGTCTGGCCTTACATTTAGGTCTTTAATCCATTTTGAGCTTATTTTTGTGTATGGTGTTAGGGAGTGATCTAATCTCATACTTTTACATGTCCCTGTCCAGTTTTCCCAGCACCACTTATTGAAGAGACTGTCCTTTCTCCACTGTACATTCCTGCCTCCTTTATCAAAGATAAGGTGACCATATGTGTGTGGGTTTATCTCTGGGCTTTCTATCCTGTTCCATTGATCTATCTTTCTGTTTTTGTGCCAGTACCATACTGTCTTGATTACTGTAGCTTTGTAGTATAGTCTGAAATCAGGGAGCCTGATTCCTCCAGCTCCATTTTTCGTTCTCCAGATTGCTTTGGCTATTCGGGGTCTTTTGTGTTTCCATACAAATTGTGAAATTTTTTGTTCTAGTTCTGTGAAAAATGCCAGTGGTAGTTTGATAGGGATTGCACTGAATCTGTAGATTGCTTTGGGTAGTAGAGTCATTTTCACAATGTTGATTCTTCCAATCCAAGAACATGGTACATCTCTCCATCTATTTGTATCATCTTTAATTGCTTTCATCAGTGTCTTATAAAATTTTCTGCATACAGGTCTTTTGTCTCCTTAGGTAGGTTTATTCCTAGATATTTTATTCTTTTTGTTGCAATGGTAAATGGGAGTGTTTCCTTGATTTCACTTTCAGATTTTTCATCATTAGTATATAGGAATGCCAGAGATTTCTGTGCATTAATTTTGTATCCTGCTACTTTACCAAATGCATTGATTAGCTCTAGTAGTTTTCTGGTAGCATCTTTAGGATTCTCTATGTATAGTATCATGTCATCTGCAAACAGTGACAGCTTTACTTCTTCTTTTCCGATTTGGATTCCTTTTATTTCCTTTTCTTCTCTGATTGCTGTGGTTAAAACTTCCAAAACTATGTTGAATAAGAGTGGTGAGAGTGGGCAACCTTGTCTTGTTCCTGATCTTAGTGGAAATGGTTTCAGTTTTTCACCATTGAGGATGATGCTGGCTGTGGGTTTGTCAGATATGGCCTTTATTATGTTGAGGAAAGTTCCCTCTATGCCTACTTTCTGCAGGGTTTTTATCATAAATGGGTGTTGAATTTTGTCAAAACCTTTCTCTGCATCGATTGAGATGATCATATGGTTTTTCTCCTTCAATTTGTTAATATGGTGTATCACGTTGATTGATTTGCGTATATTGAAGAATCCTTGCATTCCTGGAATAAACCCCACTTGATCATGGTGTATGATCCTTTTAATGTGCTGTTGGATTCTGTTTGCTAGTATTTTGTTGAGGATTTTTGCATCTATGTTCATCAGTGATATTGGCCTGTAGTTTTCTTTCTTTCTGACATCCTTGTCTGGTTTTGGTATCAAGGTGATGGTGGCCTCGTAGAATGAGTTTGGGAGTGTTCCTCCCTCTGCTATATTTTGGAAGAGTTTGAGAAGGATAGGTGTTAGCTCTTCTCTAAATGCTTGATAGAATTCGCCTGTGAAGCCATCTGGTCCTGGGCTTTTGTTTATTGGAAGATTTTTTATCACAGTTTCAATTTCAGTGCTTGTGATTGGTCTGTTCATATTTTCTATTTCTTCCTGATTCAGTCTTGGCAGGTTGTGCATTTCTAAGAATTTGTCCATTTCTTCCAGGTTGTCCATTTTATTGGCATAGAGTTGCTTGTAGTAATCTCTGATGATCTTTTGTATTTCTGCAGTGTCAGTTGTTACTTCTCCTTTTTCATTTCTAATTCTATTGATTTGAGTCTTCTCCCTTTTTTTCTTGATGAGTCTGGCTAATGGTTTATCAATTTTGTTTATCTTCTCAACGAACCAGCTTTTAGTTTTATTGATCTTTGCTATCGTTTCCTTCATTTCTTTTTCATTTATTTCTGATCTGATTTTTATGATTTCTTTCCTTCTGCTAACTTTGGGATGTTTTTGTTCTTCTTTCTCTAATTGCTTTAGGTGCAAGGTTAGGTTGTTTATTCGAGATGTTTCCTGTTTCTTAAGGTGGGATTGTATTGCTATAAACTTCCCTCTTAGAACTGCTTTTGCTGCATCCCATAGGTTTTGGGTCGTCGTGTCTCCATTGTCATTTGTTTCTAGGTATTTTTTAATTTCCTCTTTGATTTCTTCAGTGATCACTTCGTTATTAAATAGCGTATTCTTTAGCCTCCATGTGTTTGTATTTTTTACAGCTCTTTTCCTGTAATTGATATCTAGTCTCATAGCATTGTGGTCGGAAAAGATACTTGATACAATTTCAATTTCCTTAAATTTACCAAGGCTTGATTTGTGACCCAAGATATGATCTATCCTGGAGAATGTTCCATGAGCACTTGAGAAAAATGTGTATTCTGTTGTTTTTGGATGGAATGTCCTATAAATATCAATTAAGTCCATCTTGTTTAATGTATCATTTAAAGCTTGTGTTTCCTTATTTATTTTCATTTTGGATGATCTGTCCATTGGTGAAAGTGGGGTGTTAAAGTCCCCTACTATGATTGTGTTACTGTCGATTTCTCTTTTTATGGCTGTTAGTATTTGCCTTATGTATTGAGGTGCTCCTATGTTGGGTGCATAAATATTTACAATTGTTCTATCTTCTTCTTGGATCGATCCCTTGATCATTATGTAGTGTCCTTCTTTGTCTCTTCTAGTAGTCTTTATTTTAAAGTCTATTTTGTCTGATATGAGAATTGCTACTCCAGCTTTCTTTTGGTTTCCATTTGCATGGAGTATCTTTTTCCATCCCCTTACTTTCAGTCTGTATGTGTCTCTAGGTCTGAAGTGGGTCTCTTGTAGACAGCATATATATGGGTCTTGTTTTTGTATCCATTCAGCCAATCTGTGTCTTTTGGTGGGAGCATTTAGTCCATTTACATTTAAGGTAATTATCGATATGTATGTTCCTATTCCCATTTTCTTAATTGTTTTGGCTTCGTTATTGTAGGTCTTTTCCTTCTGTTGTGTTTCTTGCCTAGAGAAGTTCCTTTAGCATTTGTTGTAAAGCTGGTTTGGTGGTGCTGAACTCTCTCAGCTTTTGCTTGTCTGTAAACGTTTTAATTTCTCCATCAAATCTGAATGAGATCCTTGCTGGGTAGAGTAATCTTGGTTGCAGGTTTTTCTCCTTCATCACTTTAATTATGTCCTGCCACTCCCTTCTGGCTTGTAGAGTTTCTGCTGAGAGATCAGCTGTTATCCTGATGGGGATTCCCTTGTGTGTTATTTGTTGTTTTTGCCTTGCTGCTTTTAATATGATTTCTTTGTGTTTAATTTTTGACAGTTTGATTAATATGTGTCTTGGCGTATTTCTCCTTGGATTTATTCTGTATGGGACTCTCTGTGCCTCTTGGAGTTGATTAACTATTTCCTTTCCCATATTAGGGAAGTTTTCAACTATAATCTCTTCAAATATTTTCTCAGTCCTTTTCTTTTTCTCTTCTTCTTCTGGAACCCCTATAATTCGAATGTTGGTGTGTTTAATGTTGTCCCAGAGGTCTCTGAGACTGTCCTCTCTTCTTTTCATTCTTTTTTCTTTATTTTGCTCTGCAGCAGTTATTTCCACTATTTTATCTTCCACCTCACTTATCCGTTCTTTTGCCTCAGTTATTCTGCTATTGATTCCATCTAGAGTATTTTTTATTTCATTTATTGTGTTTTTAATCGATGCTTGATTCATCTTTAGTTCTTCTAGGTCCTTGTTAACTGTTTCTTGCATTTTGTCTATTCTATTTCCAAGGTTTTGGATCTGGGAAATAGAATCTTGGATCATCTTTACCATCATTATTCTGAATTCTTTTTCAGGTAGACTGCCTATTACCTCTTCATTTGTTAGGTCTGGTGGGTTTTTATCTTGCTCCTTCTCCTGCTGTGTGTTTTTCTGTCTTCTCATTTTGCTTATGTTACTGTGTTTGGGGTCTCCTTTTTGCAGGCTGCAGGTTCGTAGTTCCCGTTGTTTTTGGTGTCTGTCCCCAGTGGCTACGGTTGGTTCAGTGGGTTGTGTAGGCTTCCTGGTGGAGGGGACTAGTGCCTGTGTTCTGGTGGATGAGGCTGGATCTTGTCTTTCTGGTGGGCAGGTCCATGTCTGGTGGTGTGTTTTGGGGTGTCTGTGGACTTTTTATGATTTTAGGCAGCCTCTCTGCTAATGGGTGGCGTTGTGTTCCTGTCTTGCTAGTTGTTTGGCATAGGGTGTCCAGCACTGTAGCTTGCTGATCGTTGCGTGAAGCTGGGTGCTGGTGTTGAGATGGAGATCTCTGGAAGATTTTCGCCGTTTGATATTATGTGGAGCTGGGAGGTCTCTTGTGGACCAGTGTCCTGAAGTTGGCTCTCCCACCTCAGAGGCACAGCACTGACTCCTGGCTCCTCAATTTGGGATGATTTGTTGTCTATTCATGTATTCCACAGATGCAGGGTACATCAAGTTGATTGTGGAGCTTTAATCTGCGGCTTCTGAGGCTGCTGGGAGAGGTTTCCCTTTCTCTTCTTTTTTCTCACAGCTCCTGGGTCTCACCTTTGGATTTGGCTCCGCCTCTGCGTGTAGGTCGCCGGAGGGCGTCTGTTCTTCGCTCAGACAGGACAGGGTTAAAGGAGCAGCCTCTTCGGGGACTCTGGCTCACTCAGGCCAGGCGGGAGGGAGGGGCACGGAGTGCAGGGCGAGCCTGCAGCGGCAGAGGTCGGCGTGACGTTGCACCAGCCCGAGGCGCGCCGTGCGTTCTCCCAGGGAAGCCGCCCCTGGATCCCGGGACCCCGGCAGTGGCGGGCTGCACCAGCTCTCGGAAGGGCGGTGTGGACAGTGACCTGCGCTCGCACACAGGTTTCTTGGCGGCGGCAGCAGCAGCCCCAGCGTCCCACGCCCGTCACTGGGCTCCGCGCTTTCAGTCGCGACTCGCGCCCGTCTGTGGAGCCCCTTTAAGCAGCGCTCTTAATCCCCTCTCCTGATGTTTTAAATATTAAATTTAAAAATTTCTTACGTTGGATAGATTATAAATCTTACTTCAGAAAAAAAAAAGTAGAGTGGGAGGAGCTGGTAGAGAGAGTAAGCTAATGACAACAGAAGCAGTTTATTGGGGGCGAGCTTAAAAAAATCTTTGTGTGAGAGTAGAGGGATGAGATGAAAACAAATTAAAAAAACATTTCAAGAACTAAGATAAAATATGATAAAATTTTAATCTAGAAACTATCTTTTTTTTCAGGTATGGATATGAATTAGTTTTTAATTGAACTATCCCTGTGATATTCAGGGTGACTTGTACATTAAAAAGCTCTTCAGGGCTTCCCTGGTGGCGCAGTGGTTGAGAATCCGCCTGCCGATGCAGGGGACGCAGGTTCGTGCCCCGGTCCAGGAAGATCCCACATGCCTCGGAGCGGCTGGACCCGTGAGCCATGGCCGCTGAGCCTGCGCGTGTGGAGCCTGTGCTCCGTAACGGGAGAGGCCACAACAGTGAGAGGCCCATGTATCGCCAAAAAAAAAAAAAAAAAAAAAAAAAAAGCTGTTCATACTAATGAATTCAAAAACGATACTAATCAAAGGATGTTAAACTTAGAAACATTTTTAACACATTCATTCATTATTAAAAGGAAACTGAAAGCTATTCAGTATACATATATGTTTCACTACCCTGGACTCTGTACCTGAAAAAGTGGTCAGTCTAGAGGGAAAAAGACAAGTAAAAGGAATACTCTAATGGATGGCAATGGCTGTCATAATAGAAATATGGATCAGTATTTGGGGAACAGAGAATGGATGTCTGCCTCTAGCCTGATAGCCATAGAACATCCTCTAGCTTAGAAATCACGTCCAATACCACAGAGTTTGGAAACGTCACAGTTCACATGCATGGTTCTCTCATGCCGAGTGCCAGATTATGACCTGAGCACAGGAAGGACTAATACCAAGTCTGGCTAAAAGCAGGCTTCTATCAAATGTTTGCTAAATGAAAATATTAATAAATGAGATGGATACAATGATAGGATATAGTTGAAACACTTTTAGAATTCCAGATGAAAACTGCCAGCACTAGAACTGAGAACAAAGAACAAAGAGCCTGGCTCAGCCCCCAGCCCTAGGTCCTTAGCCACTGCTGTCACCAACAGGGTACTGTCAGGGGAATTTGGGATGAAAAACAGGATGCGGCACTCTGTGCTTTGGACAAACAGGCCCCTTAGACAGTTAGATGTAGAGGTCAGGGAGAATTTTAATGAGCCCCGATTCTTGCTTCTTCCCATTGATAGAAAAGCACTAAAATCATTAACTTAAGATATTTGTTCTTTGTGACTAGCAGTAATTTTGTATCAAGGTGTATGGTTGACTGCACATATTCCCAGGCCAAAAATCATATGTAAGCTAGTTTCTCCACTACCTTTTTGGAATAATTCCCTCAGGGCTTCTGAGAGGCTGTCTCCCAGGCCACAGTCCTCAGTAAGGTCCCTGAATAAAACTTTAACGACTCCTACGTTGTGTGTTTTTCTTTAAGTTGACACAACAATGTATTTGGACTTTCAGCCCTTACTATAATTCTCCATAGTCCTTAAGCTTCCTGCTGTCTTCTGTCTGATCAGTATCTCTAATTCCTTCACATGCAGACAGAAGTAGCCTGTACTGATATGGGATAAATAATAATGATGTACAAGTTATGGATATAAGTCTGGTTCTAAATCTATGTTAGAACCCATGTCCTTATTTTTTTAATACTACCTTTAAAATACTTGCAGTTAGATGCAGAAAAGAAACTTATGGTTAGCAAGGGGGAAAGGGGGGACAGGGATAAATTGGAGATTGGGATTCACAGATACACACCACTATATATAAAACAGACAACTAATAAGGACCTACTGTATAGCACAGGGAACTCTACTCAATACTCTGTAATGGCCTGTATGGGAAAAGAATCTTAAAAAGAGTGGATATATGTATATGTATAACTGATTCACTTTGCTGTATAGCAGAAACTAATACAACATTGTAAATCAACTATACTCCAATAAAAATTAATTAAAAAAAATAAAGTGCTTTACAGTAGAAAAATAAAATAAAATAAAATACTTGCTGTTATATCCAGGAAAGTTTGCAGATGAATTCCTCTGATTTGTATGCAAATGATTTGCTATTTTCTATCCCACATATGCTTTATAATAATAAAGTTCATATGCATATATGTACATGTATATCTATAGCTACATATCTTCCTAGATGTAGAAACAGCAAGTCCCAACTCTAGACCACAATTGACATGACAAACATTACTTGAAGGTTACAACACTGGATTATTATATTTTGGAGTTAGAAAGCCTTTTGCATATGGCAAAGTGGGCTATTTGGTTCCATTTCCTTTCAACTTCTATAGCCTGTTTACCATTTAACTATGTTTTTTATACTAAATGAGGTATAGTTATTTGGACAGTTCTTAGTTGTACTAAACTGCCATCCTGGAAGGCCTATAGTCCCTGTCTATCGTTTGATCTTAAAATGTATTTAATTTAAACTCTTTATTTTGCCAATAAGGAAAATAAAAGTTCAATGAATTGCTGGCTAAATTGTGGTAGCTGATGGAAACATCATACCCAGAACCGTGTATTCTGGATTTCTAATCAAACACTCTCTCCAACTGCTTACCTTCCACCTTCCCCATCAGAGGTAAGAAGAAATGAGTTTTGGGCAGTTCTTGTGCTTGAGTCATAACTTTGGGGTGGAGCAAAAAGACTGAATATTCACTAAGATATGATTACTGTGGTTCTCTGAGCACAGGTTAGAATTAGAAGTGAAAACCAAGCATTCAATGAGACCTGCTAAGATGATTTGTACTGCCATTCTAATAAGTTTATTTTAACAGAATAAACAAATTACATGGGTAATATATATATATATTTCACATTTTATTTTATTTTATTATTTTTAAAAAACATCTTTATTGGAGTATAATTGCTTTACAATGGTGTGTTAGTTGCTGCTTTATAACAAACTGAATCAGTTATACATATACGTATGTTCCCATATCTCTTCCCTCTTGTGACTCCCTCCCTCCCACCCTCCCTATCCCACCCCTCTAGGTGGTCACAAAGCACCGAGCAGATCTCTCTGTGCTATGCGGCTACTTCCCACTAGCTATCTACCTTACGTTTGGTAGTGTATATATGTCCATGCCACTCTCTCATTTTGCCACAGCTTACCCTTCCCCCTCCCCATATCCTCAAGTCCATTCTCTAGTAGGTCTGTGTCTTTTTTTTTTTTTTTTTTTGCGGTACGCGGGCCTCTCACCGCTGCGGCCTCTCCCGCCGCGGAGCACAGGCTCCGGACGCGCAGGCTCAGCGGCCATGGCCCACGGGCCCAGCCGCTCCGCGGCATGTGGGATCCTCCCGGACCGGGGCACGAACCCGCGTCCCCTGCATCGGCAGGCGGACTCCCAACCACTGCGCCACCAGGGAAGCCCAGGTCTGTGTCTTTATTCCTGTCTTGCCCTTAGGTTCTTCATGACCTTTTTTTTTTTTTCCTTAGATTCCATATATATGTGTTAGCATACAGTATTTGTTTTTCTCTGAGTTTTTTTTGTGGTACGTGGGCCTCTCACTGTTGTGGCCTCTCCCGTTGCGGGGCACAGGCTCCGGACGCACAGGCTCAGCGGCCATGGCTCACGGGCCTAGCCACTCCATGGCATGTGGGATCTTCCCGGACTGGGGCATGAACCCATGTCCCCTGCATCGGCAGGCAGACTCTCAACCACTGCGCCACCAGGGAAGCCCCTGTTTTTCTCTTTCTGACTTACCATGGGTAATATTTACAAATGTCAGACACATATGTACTCCTATCATTTAGGCCAAAGAAATGTAAAATGGTGGAAACAAATAAAAAGTTAATAACACTTAAAGAAAGTGTAACTTGCATGTACACTCCCAATTTTATCTTTCTGAAATGGATTAGTGCTTATATTTAGTTGCAAATAAAATTCTTTATTATGGGAAGCAGGCTGACAGAAAAAGAAAATGCTCCAGAGTGACAACAAAAGCGGAACAGCTGTTTGACTAGAAAAAAATAGAGAAAAAACATAGTATGGTTTTTTTTTTGATAAATAATATTATGGCTAAGTAATTATCTCAAACTCACCTCTCTGTTTCAAGTATTAAAACAAACAGACTGGTGGTTGCCAAGGGGGAGGGCGTTGGAGAAGGGATGGAGTGGCAGGTTGGGGTTAGCAGATGTAAGCTTTTATATATAGAATGGGTAAACAACAAGGTCCTCCTGTATAGTACAGTGAACTATATTCAATATCCTATGATAAACCATCATGGAAAAGAATATGGAAAAATATATATATATGCATAACCGAATCACTTTGCTGTACAGCAGAAATTAACAACATTGTAAATCAACTGTACTTCAATTAAAAATTTTTTAAAAAATTAAAAAAAAGGAAACAAACAAGCAAGGCACCATCTTTTTCTTACTTGTAACAATTCTCTGATAATTCTTTTTATATAGAAAAATTTATTCTTAGAAGAAAAACCAAACCTTGTTTAGGGGAATAACATAAGAGAGAAAGTTAATGATTCACGTAGATGAGACGCAATGTACATGTTGGAGGTACAATTGGTTCCTTCTGACTGAAACCTCATCTGTGCTGAGTGAAGACACCAAGAAAGTGCAAAGCACAGGTACTTCCAAGAAGCACCAACTGACTAATCTACAACTGGCTGACTTACCTGTCCAAAAACAGAGAGGGGAAGCTTGTGTAGTTGGAAGGCAAAACATCAAAGGAAAATGTTTCTAAGATAAAGAGTCTTTAAAACAAGGAGAATCTTATTTACTGACCAAGATGGACCATATCTGGTCTTGTCTTCCTCCTCCCCTCCCTCATATTTCCATGGTGCTGTACTTGCCCCTGATAGACCTCTTTGCATACTATGTGTAATCTTTATAGATTACTACACACTCTATGTGACATGGCACTTTTTATTAGAAAGAGGCACAAAGAAGAAAAAATATACAGCAATAATCTTATAGTACAGATATCCCTTTGATATTAAAAATCAATAAACACATAAACAAAAGAAGGACATTCTTGGTAGTAAATTCAAATTATACAAAGGTGAAAAACAAAAAGTATAAGACCCCTCTCAACTCCCCCCATTTTCTTATAATTCCTTCCAGGAAAATGTATAAATATATACCTACTAATCCATCTTCCAGTTATCTGGTTCTTTTTTTTTAAATTCCAAAGGGGACACTCAGAATGTGGGTTTTATTGTTTGTTTAATTATATATGAAGAGTCAGCACATATCATCCTTTTGAAATGCTGCTCAGTATTGTAGCATAATTATCATGTACCATAATTTATCAATGTCCATCAATAGGGGACCAGCTAAATCTCATTAAATTTCCATAATGCGTGTCCATGTTCTTCTCCACTATTAGGAGAATTTGATTTGATTGGAGTCGGGAGCTGGGTCATATTCACCTTTGCCCAGCATCCACCCCAGTGGCCTAGCAAATTGTCTGACAGAAGCACACAATTCACTATCTGCTGATCAAATTATTAAATACATGCAGACAGATAGACAAGAAAACTTAAGATTCCTTACATTAATGAAATTCTTAAGGATTTAAGAGTGAGAGCACAACCTTTTCCTCTTTTAAGAGAGAATAGGGTCCCATAATTTCCATATTTAAATATACCTAGCCAGCCTGCTTGAAAAATCAAAAAACAAGAGAGAATTTCAAGTCCTACTCCCAGGTATAACTCTAATTTCACATGGAGCTCATGTTACCTGCCCTAAAAACAAATGGAGGGGGAACCAGAGTGAGGAATCTTATAATGAAAAACATCAGGATTTTTCCCAGTATTCACTTACAATCCTCCACCAAGGAAGCAAACACATATGCACCCCCAAACTGAACCCAAACTCAGGCCAAGAAAACATAGGTCAATTTCCTGTATGCTGTTTCTAAGCATATATTACCTGGGCTAGAGACTGAAAGAATTCCCAAAATGCAGTGAACTGAGTTAGTAGAAATAAATATGTCCCAGTTTCAAAGGGAAAGCTGTATATAACTGGGTAGGTATCTGTTTACAGGGCTCCAGCCATCAGCTGGGAGGAGAACGTCCCTTCCGTGGATGAAGGATTTACGGGGGCAATGGCTTGAGACCGAGCTTTTTCTAACTCAGGATTCAAGGAACTAAAATTGTGACAATTTGAAGACTGCTTTCATGGAGCCTGAATCACTTACTAATCGATACTAAGTAAATTTAACCAAGACACTAGAAACTGCGTTCTTCAAAGATGTGTCAGGGCTTCCCTGGTGGCACGGTGGTTGAGAGTCCGCCTGCCGATGAAGGGGACACGGGTTCGTGCCCCTGTCCGGGAAGATCCCACATGCCACGGAGCGGCTGGGCCTGTGAGCCATGGCCGCTGAGCCTGCACGGTCCGGAGCCTGTGCTCCGCAACGGGAGAGGCCATGACAGTGAGAGGCCCGCGTACCACAAAAAAAAAAAAAAAAAAAAAAAGATGTGTCAAAGACCATATGTGCCGTAAATGTCTACAGATAAATCTATCTAAGGAGTCATACAAGGAATCAGTCCTCGCTATGGAGGAGTTGAGTGTAAAAACAATGCATATGAATGGCTCTAAAATAGAATATCCGTTTGTTCCTGCTACAGAAGCAAAGGGATAAAACAGTTTAGGGCTAGACTACCCCAGAGGAAGACTGAGTAACTATCCTAAATTCATTTTTCTTAAATAGGTATCAATTCTTCCATTGGGATTGGACATTAAAGGTATTTTATATGGATTTCTATTGCCTATAGATCTTCATATAATGCAAACTTTTTCATGCTAATCTTCCATATGTCCACCTATAGGATAAAGTCCAAACTCCTTAGCACAAAATGCTACCCAAAATCATGACCTAAATATACACATCTCTATTTCCACTTACAGGACTACTCAGAAAGGGTTGAGACCTTTCACACCTTCCTAGATTTGCTTATACTGATCCTTCTGTCCTGACTGGCTTCCCATTTTTCCCACTTAATCATTTTCATAGAATCTTTCCTGACCTCTTTATCCACATCCCCTGCCCCAAGTTCCCATAGAGAGACCTTAGCATTAATTAATGTTTTAATACATTCATTCAATTAATTCATCCAACCTTTCCTGAAATACTTTCAAAATTAATTTGAAACATAAGTGCTATCTACCAGGTATTGTGCTATCCATGAAAGATTTAAACAGGGAATAAAATGGACACATTTATTCCCACACAGTTCTAGCCCTTAAAGAATTTTCTTTCTGATAGCAAAATAGACATTAAACAAGTGATAAAAAAATCGCAAGTCAATTCCAATCTCTTCCTGTGTGCATCTACCATATAGACATCTAATTTGGCATGTGTAAAACACTGCTGCTCACTCAGGTTTATATGTCTTTCTCTACCAAATCAAAAACCTCTTGAGGGTAGGCTCCCTGCATTATTCATCTTTGTTTTCCCCAAGCATAATGTAGCTTCTGGAACATAGTCAATTACACACACACACACACACACACACACACACACACACACACACACAATTTTAGTAAGCATGCCTATTTTTCATTTTTAGGGCAGAAGACACCCAGAAAACTGTCCCATGACTTGACAACAGAAAGCACGGAGGATCATTCCTTCTGCAGCTACTCAGCTAAATAAGCCAAGACTGTTCTTCAGTCCAGTTGGGCAGTGGATAATATCTGTCAAGTTTTAAAAATATTTTTGCCTGAAGAGTCTCTAAATTTCTTAATAATACAGTTGGTGTTTAATAAGTCTGCAAGGAAGGCTTTTTTATCTAAATTAGGCATGGAAAACTTTTCCTGGTTTCCTAAAGATTATTTCAAATTTGGCTACTGTAAGCAACTGTGGTTTGATAATATGTTCTTTTTTAACTTAAAAATAATCATAATCAAAGAAGTAAACACTTTGTATCGAACACAGCATGTATTTCCTGGACATGGTGATTAGATATAAAACCTGTAGCAGCAGTCACCAACCAGGGATATATAAAAGCTTTCCTGGGGGCTTCCCTGGTGGCGCAGTGGTTGAGAGTCCGCCTGCCGATGCAGGGGACACGGGTTCGTGACCCGGTCGGGGAAGATCCCACATGCCGCAGAGCGGCTGGGCCCGTGAGCCATGGCTGCTGAACCTGTGCGTCCGGAGCCTGTGCTCCGCAACGGGAGAGGCCACAACAGTGAGAGGCCTGCGTACCATAAAAAAAAACAAAAAACAAAAAACTAGAGTGGTCCAGATTATCCCCTTTACTGGACTTAATAGAATCACTAATCTGCTTCATGAGAAAAAGAATTTTAAATGAGTCACTGATACTTCACTTTACTGGTTCAAGACTTAACATAGAAAATTACAGATCTTGGCCCAGGGAAATTTTCATCTCTGCCCATAATAACAGGCCTTCAGCTGCCAAAGGTAAGGGCTTTGTGTGCTGAAATTGGAACTCTGACCCTGAGATAAAAAGTCATAACCAGTAAGCTCAAAGAGAGATTTCAGTACTTGCAGGACTTAACATGGAAACAAACGTGGGTCAGATTATTTATCCACACAATGTGTATCTTGTACAACAGTATATCTTAGATCAGGGGGGTAGAACCTCCTGCTCAATATAAACTATTTTATTGGACATGATTGAAAAGATAAAAGGCAGGTTTAATTCATCATTCTAAATGGTTTCTCCATTTATCTCTCCAAAGCAGGCTTTCCCAAGATTATGTCAGGTAAGAGCTTCCCTGAAATGACAAATATATTTACTCTATACTCCTTGTTATCATGTATGTCATACTATAAACCTCTTGTATCTCTCATTTCTTCCTGGATACAACATCAAATGGGCATGGCAGTAGATTACAGCAACCCATACTTAATTAACTCAATATTTCAGCCTAATATTTTATTTCATTAGAAAAAAACCTGACCTAGTTATTTTTAAAATAAGGGAGCTATATAAGCCTGTTATGAGTAAAAACTACTCTTCCTGGCTTTTGGGCCATGGATGAATCCTCAAAAGAAAATGAATTTTCCCCGTTTCTGACCCTGAAGTAAAATGTATTTGCCTCCATCAGTAAGTCATCTTTGTAAATTCTATCAGATGTTTCCTTGGAGGGCATTTATGAACTTCTAACTTCATAAATCTAAGAGGTTTCCTTTCTTTACCTCCACATCTTTACCAACCTTTAGCTCTACTTTCAAAATGCATCCCAAATCTTTCCACTTTTGTCCATCTCCCCACCCATCTAATTTGTTCAAAAGTACCAGGGATTAGCAGATGTATGCTATTATATATAGGATGGATAAACAACAAGGTCCTAGCAGAGAGAGCTATATTCAATATCCTATGATAAACCATAATGGAAAAGAATATAAAAAAAAGAACACGTATATATGTATAACTGAATCACTTTGCTGTACAGCAGAAATTAACACAACAATGTAAATCAACTATACTTCAATTAAAGAAAAAGTACCACTATCTCTTTCTGGGATTCTGCAATAGCCTCTATTACTGGTTTTTTTGTGAAGTAGTCAGTGAAATAAAGCAAAAATCAGGTTGAGTCCTTCTCTTGCTTGAAAACCTCTGATAGTTTTTCATCAAATTTAGAAAAATAAAAATCAAACTATTTTCATAGCAAAGGTCCCTCCTTATCTCTATGACCTCATTTCTAACCACTCTGCCCATCGCTCACTCTGCTCTAATGACATTTAATGAGTCAAGGTGCTTTGTACTTGGAATTCTGCCAGGCAGCCTCTTCTACCAAATACCTCGGTGTCATTCGAATCTCAGCTGAAATGTTGCTTCTTCAGAGCCATCTCTGATCTTACAAAATGAAATATTCACCAGTCTTTACCAGATCTTTCTGTTTTTGTACATTCATAGGAATTATCATGATCTGAAATTACACAGTTCATTTACCATTGCTTGTTTATTCCCTGTTTCCCTCGTCACTGTTCCAGAATCCAAATTCCATGAAGGTAAAGACCTTGCCTATCTTGTTTATTGCTCATCCCTAGCCTCTAGAATTCGGTGGACACTTAATAAACACCTGCTGAGTGTATAATTAATAATTGTATATATCTGTCACAAATGGAAAAATCAATATTAGCATATAAATGCTAAAATGAATCAAGGTATCTTAACACCATTGCATTAAAAACACACACAAATAGGCATTTAAATGGTTTGAATCAACTGGTAGATCCAACGAAGGGTAAAAATGTGTAGTGATAACAAAACCCCCATCTTTTTGGAGGGAGAGCTACATGGCAGCACTTTATTTCAGTTAGTCTCTATAACAATCTGATGAGGTGAACCAAGTTTACAATGGAAGAAATGGAGGTTCAGAGAGTTTTAAAAGTTTGCCCGAAGTCATAGAGTTGGTGGTGGATTCTTAATTATAAACGTACTGCCTCTAAAGTAATCGTGATGATGATGATGATGATGGCAGCAAAGACAATCACTAACATTTATTGAGCTATTCTGATTATGTGCCAGGCATCTTGCTAAGCATTTCAGATGCTGTGGGAAAGACCATGCCTGTAAATATCCATATTCCCAGTCTTCCTTATGTTTCCAAGTCTCTCTGGCCTATGTACCAACAAATGACACCTGTGTGCCTTCTGAGACAGCCTCCAGGGCTGGTGTGCCCCTCCCATCTCTGATCCCCTGTCATCATGACCTTGGAGGCCAGGGGTTCTATTGGTGGTGCAGTGTCCTCTCACGATGCTTTCTGAGTCACTTTGCAGCAGAGTCCCCAACAACTGACTTTATAATGTGAATAAGGAATAACACTTTTTAGGAGTTAAGCCACTGATATTTGAGAACTTATTCATTACCACTTTATGCTATATCTGACTTGGACCAATTCAGATACACTATCTCACTTAATTTCTAAAACAATTCAATGAACTACATGACTCCCTCCATTTTATGGATTATATAAGTAAGTCTTAGTGACAAATCAATCCATCAAAACCATATAATCAGTAAGTGGATGGAAATGCCAGGCTATCTGAACCTGAAGTCTGAACCTTACACTGTGTTTGGTCCTACAGTGGGATTCTTCTCTTTAGAGGAAGTAACTTTAAATTATTCAATGGTGATATTAATCATATTGGCTTACATTGCATAACCTCCTAGAGAAAGTTCGGTTTAAAGGACAACTAAAATCTTATTTTCTTACCAAGAAATGCGACCAAATCACACATTAGTTAATGGTGACATTTCTGGACTCGTGTTTCCTAACAAACCTTAGACACAACGCTCTAATAACAGATTGTGAGATTGTATTGGCTAGCCCAGTCATAACTACATTATAATTTATAACTCCCCCACAGCTTTCAACTTTATCAGAAATTGTGGATTTTGCAGGTCCCCATGGGGACCAATTATAAGCAAAGCAATTCAAAGAGACTTCTTAGCCCATCAGTATAGATGGTCAGTTATTTTACAGTTAGAACAATATTTATATAACCAGGGAATTTGTACCACATCTATTTGCATTCTTCCTGATGTAGACAGAATGACTACGAAGAGCAGAAAATGTAAAATGACATATTTTAAATATGAACCAAAGGAAGAACGTTTCCAATTGTTTTGGTCGCTAGTTTTCCCACGCCTCAGAGGTATCAATTATACTTTCTGTGAGCGGACTAACTGAGACCAATTGTTAACATTTGGCTCTTTATAGTCCAAGATGCATAAGATAAATAAAAGCAGATACAATTCATTTTCCATTAATGAAGAAATAAAACAAAACCCTAGTTAATGTCCATGGGTTTGATAAATTATGTTTACGCTATAGCAAAAGGATTTTGGTTATAGATTGTGAACAATGAAATATACCTCAGTGGCTATTGGAATAGACACACATAAACTAAATATATAGCTATGAACATCGTTTCAATAATTTCAGTGTTTTAAGATCACACCTATGCTGATAACATAAAAATCACTGGAGTCCTGCATTGCTTATCTTCATGACCCTGTATCTTTAAATAATTTAATGTTATTTTCCAATAAAGATATGAGGTTAAGTTCTGCAGGTGCAAAGTTAAAGGACAATTTGTTCTTCTAAAAGTGGGCAGTATACTTTGATTTGAATGTGTTTACATTCATGTGACAAAGACACGAAAGGCCTTTAAGCTGACAGAAGGCATAGTTCACTCGTACAAACAGAGAATATCTGCTATGGCAAAAGGGTTGAACTAAAATGTGAACTCCACATATCACCAATCTAAGTGCTAAGCACTGCCACAGATGTTTGGTTCTGGAGGCAACATCTAATGGCATGAAATATAGAAAGAAATGGAAGCAAAAGGGGTGTATGAGATGGCCACTGCTGCTACAACAAATTTCTCCAAACTCAGTGGCTTAAACAATACAAATTTATTCTCTTACAGTTCTGAAGGTCAAAACTCTAAAATTAGCAGAACTAGGTTCCTTCTGGAGGCTTCTGGGGAACATCTGTTTTCTTGTCTTTTCAGCTTCTAGAAGCCATCTGTATTCCTTGGCTTGTGGTCCCTCCCTCACATTTCCTAATCCTCAGATCCTCCTGCCTCTCTCTTATAAGGACACTTGCAGTTACATGGGACCCATCAGAACAATCTAGGATAATCTCCCTATCCCAAGATACTAACTTAATCACATCTGCAAAGTCCCTTTTACCAGGTAAGGTAATATGTTTATAAGTTTTTGAGATTGGGACATGGATATATCTGAAGTGCTATTACTCAGCCTACTTCAGAGGAAAGTAAATGAAAGAAAAAGCAAAAGAGGTAGAGAATTTTCAAGTATTGGTATAAAAATAATATCACTAGTAGTAGTAATAGTAGTAGTAGTAGTAGTAATTATTATTCATTCATTCAGCAAATATCTATTTGAGCCATTAAATCACATCAAATAAGATCTGGTAGATGGCAGACACACTCTAAAATAGTTAGCCCCCATTAACAACACTGGTCAACTATTCAAATGCTTATGGCCTCTGAATGTCCAGAGTATTGAGAAATAAGTCATATTGTGAACAAAGCTTCAAAGACAAGTCTTAAAAGAAGTTTCATAACTTCTGAAAGAAGTTTCATAACTGAATAAGAACTTGCTTATTCAGTTTCTTCAAAATGTGATAAAAATAGTTTTTTAACTAGATTTGGTCCCAGGATGCTTTCAATAATGACATAACATGGGTAGTGCTCAGAAAAAACAGCAAATTCAAAATAATATGTTTTAAAAAGTTTTAACTGAGGAACATTCTTTTACTGTGAAAAGATGTGTAATATTGCAAAGAATGAGTTGAAGGTAAAGTACAACTGAAGGTCTAAGAACAGCCATTCGAGAAGAACATTTTTTTATGGGGAATCTTCTTTTTTTGCATTCATTGGCAAAAACAAGAAAAGAAGACACTAAGTGGTCAGATGAAAAAGACAAGTAATTACTAAGGTCTTCTCTTTTACGTCTTGGAGAAAATTAGAGCTGGATTTCAGATTGTGACTCTTCTTCTTAACAAGAAAATGGAAACACTTATGAAAGTAGAACAGATTTTGCCTCAGGACAATTTCAGGAATTATTAAAATATTGGAATTCATCTATTTTGATACATTATTCCAATTATGGAAACTATCATTTTCTTATGAGTTTATCAAAACCACAGCAGTCTTAAAAGATTTCTATATCTAAATGCATTATATTGGGAATTTCCAGTAGATGGAAATGGAGAAAAAGAGTGTTTGATTAACATCGCTGTAGAAGCTCCCAAAATATTAAAAACCATGGACGAGGGACATAGTCTATAAAATTTAGACAGTATTGAAATTCCAAATCATCAGATTGAGGAAAGTCTATTAAAAATTGTGAATGTATTGATTGGGAAAAATATTTATGGGACATACATCTACAACATTTATTTTTTCTTAGTATTTCAAAGAGCTAGGAAACAAGAGTGTATATTGTTTTGCTTGAATTAAATATTTATAAAACCTTTTCCTTAGAGGGTCAACACATCATACTTTAAAATATGCATAACTTTTAAAAAATTGAAGTGTAGTTGGTTTACAATGTTGTGTTAGTTTCAATATACAGAAAAGTGATTCAGAGATATCTATATCTATCTATCTATCTATATATATATAGATATATGCTTGTTCAGATTCAGATATATGTATATATATGCTTTTTCAGATTCTTTTCCCTTATAGATTATTATAAGATATTGCACATAGTTCCCTGTGCTATACAGTAGGACCTTGTTGGTTATCTATTTTATATTTGGTAATGTGCATATATTAATCCCAAACTCTAAATTTATCCTTCTCCTCACCCCTTTCCCCTTTGGAAACCAAAAGTTTGTTTTTTCTGTCTGTGGGTCTATTTCTGTTTTGTAAATAAGTTCATTTGTATCATTTTTTCAGTTTCCACATGTAAGCAATATCATATGATATTTGCCTTTCTCTGTCTGGCTTATGTGCACCCCAATGTTCATAGCAGCACTATTCACAATAGCAAAGACATGGAAACAACCTAAATGCCATCGACAGATGAATGGATAAAGAAGAGGTGGTACATATATACAATGGAATACTACTCAGCCATAAAAAAGAATGAAATAATGCCATTTGCAGCAACATGGATGGACCTAGAGATGATCATACTAAGTGAAGTAAGTATGCATAACTTTTAACACAGTAATTCATTTTTAAATATCCATCCTTTACATATACCCATGCATGTGGACAAATATATCTTTATAAAGATATTCATTGCTGCATTGTTTGTAAGGAAAATAAAACCTCAAAGAGATACAAATACTCATCTGCAGAGCAACTTTATAAATACGGTACATTCATTAAAATGGAACACTGTACAGCTACAAAAATAAAATATGTCTATCCTAGGCTAGCAATTTTCAAATTTTGTCTGTTTCAGAGACCTGTCAAGGAGCTTACAAGGTCAAAACTATTTCATAATACTAAGATGCTATTGGTATTTTTTCACTCTTTTTTTAGGCCTCATTCTCAACAGGTACAGTGTAGTTTTTTTTTACAGGTTACATGACGTGTAATATAGCAACTGCAGAAGCAGATATGAAAATTCAGCCATGTTCTAATAGATAAAACATTAAAGATAGTTTCAAAGATATAGAACAATTCCACCCTTCTTACTAGTTGTTTGCTTGTTTGGAAAATATGATTATTTTCATAAATATCATTTAGATTAATATTTCAATAGTTTTATTATTATTCTAAACAAATTAAATAATTTCCAATATGGTAAATTATGATAAGTATAACCAACATACAATTTTTGGAATTCTTGATAGTTTTGAAGAGTGTAAAGGAGTCCTGAAACCAAAAGGCTTGAAAACCATTAAACTCTGTCAATTTGCTATTTCCCAGTAGAATTCTCCACTCTATTCATTCTCTTACAGCTTCATATTAAAATACAGATATATAGGAGGAAGAGGAAGGGAGATGGATATAAATAAGAAGCACACACACATACAGAAGAATTGAAGTCATGAAGAAGTAAAAAGTATTCCTATATAATTTTCAAAGTATATTGAATAGTAATAGGTAGGTGGTGTAAATGTCATAGAGAAAATTAGTATTACACTAACATTATATGGTAAAAATCTTTGAAAGATATTCTTTTTTGTAATAGTTTTCATTATGTTTATTATTCATGGATATAATCATTATTTTAGTATTTTAAAGATTCTTTTCCCAAAAATAATTGTTTTATAATATTTGCAAAATGCAGAACACAAAGAAGAAATCTGTAACTCCACTGCTAAGACCAATCATTGCCACCATGTTGGTGTATTCCATCTGACTGTTTTCCTACTATGATTGAATTATTTATGAAATAAAAATGAGTTCTTTTTTTACTTTTTGGGTAACATTTTATAAACTTTTTCATTCCAATTATATCTTAAAATGCTTCCTCATTAATAATTTTGAGAATTGTGCCCTTATGAAATTTCATAAGAGTCTGACATTATTTCCAGGAAAATGACCCAGCAGGGGGCCCTAAGAATGAAGGGGATCCTATTTTTTAAGAGAAGTTGGGACACTTCAAGCAAAATACTGTTAGCAGATGTGGACAGCAGTGGCTCTGAAGACAACAGAAGCTTTCCAGACTCTGAGAGCCACTGCAGGGAGGCCTTATAACAGAGAATAAATGATTAGGCCAAATGTCACTGCTGACAGGAAATTCTTTGGGTGGTGACAGAAACCTCTCAGAAATTTAGAGTATTCCCTGCACCACACAGGAAGAAAGCCATCTGTGCGTTTCAGCATCAGGGGCCACTTAAAATAATTATTGGCTGTCACCAAATTAATGGCTTCAGATGAAGGACTTGGGCTACCTGGAAGAAAGTATTTACAAATCTACTCACTACTGTTGACACTGTAGTTCTGGAATAAGGGACAATCGTTCACTTTAGTAAAACCTTAGCCATTAATCAGGAGGACTCACAAAATATATTTCCAATAGTAGCTGGCAGCCTTATAAGGATGTTCATGAACATAAACTAGTCAGTTTCAAATACTCTCCTCCTCTTTGATTACCCTATATTTGGAGAGCTACTTCATGAAACCCAATCTCACAGAATTTATGAACCCGTGTTTTAGAGTTTTTTATGTAACAAAAACATTCTAGTTGACAACAGAAATATAAACTTGAATCAAACCTAAGAGTTTTCTCAACACAAATAATTTTTTTCTTTTTGTGCTTTCTCTTTTTATTGTATTTATTTGAGATGATGGATGCTCACTAAACTTACCGCAGTAATCATTTCACAATATATGTCAAACCACTATGTTGTATACCTTAAACTTATACAGTGATGCATGTCAATTATATCTCAATAAAATTGGGAAAAAAAAGCTCCAAGTAACCCCAAATATTTCACTTGAGAACATATTAAAATGGTGAAATATCTGAAGCAATCTCATGTGTTACTGTATATTAGTTACCATTTTCTATTGAAAAATTTCCTGTGCTAATATTGATAACTATTTTATCACATTTTTAAATGTTTAAAAAAGGAATATAAACTTGACACTAATGGGTACCTTTATTTGTATTAAATCTTTCTGGTTAGTTGATTTAATTAATGCATAAAACCAGGACTAATAAATTGCCAATTTGAACTAAAAAATAATTGGCTATACTGGATTCTGCAAATACCCAGCATTTAAAACCCTCCAATGATAAACTACATCAAAGTGACTGAGATAAAAATATGAGTACATGGCACAAAATAAATCAAAACACACTTTGAAAAAGTAAGTGGGAAATTCACAATGTAATATGCTTCTTACTATTATTAGTTAGCCTTCTTTTATGGTTTTCCGCTTTAATATTTGTGTTTGAAATACCCTATTTAGGTGGGGCCAAAATCAATAAAACATTGAAGAATATACTGTTACTTAAGGGTCAAATGGTCTCACCATAATCAAAGTGTTAATCATAAATATTAGATAAATTTATAGTAGAAAGTGTTAGTTTTATTTCTACAAAGTGGCCTGTTTCAATATTCAAGTATTCAGAAGGAAGGAAGAGATTATCCAACACCTACTCTGTGACATAAACTTAGAAAAAGACAGTTTGGCATCTGTCACACCTCACAGGGAAGCCTGTGGAGGATGCCTTCATCAGAGCACGATCATATAGTCCTGTGTCTATGACTTGGAAGACCTCTGGCAGGGTGAAGGAATGACAGAGGACGTCATTCAGTGGAATATGCCTCACCAGATAGACCCAGAAGCATATATGACCACAGAGCCACAAAATGAAGGAATCACAAAAATGCTAATTTAATCTTTGGCGTCTCAGTCACTATCATCATGGATTTAGATTTCACACTTCCTTGAAATTAAATGTCCACTGCTTTGTTGACAAAAGGTCCACGGACAATTTTGACGACCAGGGAATGAAATAACTCTTCTATTTTGATTTCATAAAATATGGAAGCAGAAATCTCCATTGCAACAATTTTACTTACTTTCTTGGAACAAAAATACCATTCATTAGTGGCATTAATTAAATGCATGAGTAGCTCATACCAGGCCAGGGCAAGTGGTACAGCACTGCATCCAACCTTGATTCAGATGTGTATGTAAGAAGGACACAGGCCTAAAATCCTTGGAAAGTTCGACAGGTTTAAGTGAACAAAATAGCAATCAGAGTTTAATGTTCCAAATGTACACCAGGTGTACATTTATAATTTATAATTAAATTTTAATTAAAGTATAAAGAAGAAAAGCAAGGATATTAAATCTGAACACCAAGGACATAAAAAGTACACAACCCACCATAAGGATTTAAGAAATATCAATAAGCAACAACAGAAAAACAGTAAAAAAAAAAAAAATTACTCTATGCTCACTAGGATACAGCTTCTATTCAATAGATTCGTAATCACTATGATTAAGGAGAAGAATCACCTGTGCTGAAACTATCATTATAGCAGTGTTGGGATGAAAAATTGCTGAAGTGTCTGCGCTAATGATGATTGGCCCAATCTTCCAATGTAATGAAAACCATCATTTGAGGACAGCACTATTCAAGGATTAGATACCAAGGCAAAGGCAAGATTTGAAAGGTCATTTCTCTTGGTTCTACACCCACTCAAGGGCAAGGTCACAATTATCTGGGGATATTAGGAGGACAAAGATGAGGCCATTTGTTGAGATCAGAAAGGATAGGCTAGATCTTCATCTTATATGTAAGTTCATCATTAGAGTTTAATAAATTTATCACCTGGCCATCTACTTGGTGTAAAAGAAAGAACTCACATTAGGCAAAAATATATCACAAGTCATATTTCTCTCTGTCTCAACTTACTGATAGCATTTCTTGAAGGCTTCTATATGCCAAGCACAGTGTTTAATGCATTATTAGCATTATTGCATTTAGTCTTTACCAGCACCTTATGAGGAATATTTTACCATTACCTCTATTGTTCAGCTGAGGAAATACTTTTAGAAACTGAGGTTACACGGGGTCTTGTGTTTAGTAGGACCAATGTCATGGTTTATAACCCAGGTCTGTCTGTCTGTCTCCAGAGCCTGAACTTGTCATCAATCTGTTAGATTCCTTTGCAGTGAAGTATATCAAAAGATTTCATATCTAAGCCAAAGAGATAGTACTTTAACTGTAGTCACCAGTTTCAATTTTAATATTATTTCAAGATGTGTAAAGATAAAAATTTCTCATTATATTCCTCTATTTTTCAATTAGTCCCTGTTCCACAATTTTGAAGGAATATATTCATTAAATTACTTTCAAGTGAGCTCTCAAGGATTATGAGTATGAATATTAATAAAGGAAAAGAAAGTAGTGGATGAGTGGTGGGGATGGAAGACATCTGAGTACAATCAGTTAATTAATCTCACTGGTGTTCATGCCATTCCACGGATGTAAAAGCTGAGATGGGAGAGATTAAGTAACCCACTTAAACTTATGGGTAAATACAAAAGTCAGGATTCTAAACTGGGTTAAAATCTAGTAATGCTTGTTCTACTTCACAAAACAAAGATCATACAGTCAGCCTATGAGTCTATAAGAAAAAAAAGACATATTCATTTTAAGTATTTAACATGGCACTGAATAGAGAGACAACATAATTCCTTCAAATCTATCTATCTTCCTTGGTAAATATTTCTAAGAGATCAGGGTATTAATTTCCATGGCATTGTGCCTGGTGTAGAAAGTGATAGAAAAACACAAAGGAATATTATAGAAAACAAAAGGTGGATCATATAACAATTAAGTAAGTCATTTAAGTCTTATTAAGTTTGTGATCACACACTAAAGTTTTAAATTAAAAATGGATTTTTTTTTCCCATCAAGAAATTTTGCACTTCAGTGAAAGGGTACTAAAAAGTTACGTGTTAATAAAGTCTAGAGATTTCGGTTAGGTACAAAAGCACTCATGCCATTAAAAATATATTTGCTGAATATCCATTAGGAACAAATAAAACTCTGCTAAGTGTTAGGAATACAAAGGTGACCAAGGCAGGCATGGTCCTTTGTCTAGTAGAGATTACATTCTAATAGGTAAGAAAGACATGGAATAATTCATTACATAAATTATCATTTTGTTGAAATTGTGATATGTCAAAAATGCCAATGAAACAGTCTGATCTGGTCATGGAAAGGCCAAGAAAGGCTTTCAGGAGGATGGGAGTTTCAGCTGAACTCAAATTTCTGCTGAAGTTTGAGCAGAAATTAAAAGGATGAAAGAAGGGAAAGAGGATTCTAAGCAAATGGTTCAGCACATGAAAAGCTATGATGAAGGAAGAAACATAGACTGTTCAAAGGGAGGGAAAATGATCCACCTGATTAAATGATGGGAAGTGAGGGAGTAAGTTAAGACAGCAAAGTAGGGGCAACTAGATTTTATAGGGACTTTTAGACTCTGGTAAATAAAGTTGGTCCTAAAACTAAATATTTGGAAAGTCTTTAAGGATTTTTAAGTATTTGACTAAGAATCATATTTGTTTTTGTTTGTTTGTTTTTAAAGATTAGGCTGGTTCCAGTGTGGAAAATAAAGTAAGGACAACTTGAGAGAAAGTTGGGGAGGGAGGAGGATAATTATTTCCATTTTAATTCAAGCTTCGAGGTACTTCTGAAATGTCTAAAAGGAGATATTAAATAAGTAGTTGCTCATACACATTTGGAGCTCAAAGCTGGACTGGAGCTGAAAAATGGGAGAGTCATATAAATCAACACTGAAGCCTGACCATGGATTCAGGTGTTTAGAAACACAGTATATGGTAAGAAAAAAAAGAGTTTTGAGGGTTAACCTGGAGGGATGCCATGATTTATATGAAGAAGTAGAGAAGCCAGTAAAAGAGTATGGAGTTACAGAAACCTAGAAAAGAAGGAGGAAATGGATAATGTGATTGGATGCTAGTGAGAGGTTAAGTAAAATAAAAAACAAAAACTGAGCAATGAATTCAGTGCATGAGACCATTGATGATATTGACAAGAGATATCACAGCAAACTGGTGGGGGTGGAAGGCAGGTGGCTGAGATGTGCATAGGAGTTTCTTAACAACTTTCAAGAAGTTATGCTATAAAAGAGCTGTAATAGAGGAAAAAGAGATGGAGGGAGATGTCTGTTTTGCTTTGCCTGATTTTTAACTGGAGACAATTGTTCCTGTATAGATATGGATGCTATTGAGAAAGATCCAATAGAGAGAGAAGAGCCAAGTAACAGGTGATCAAAGGGATAATCATTAATGAGAATTATAGAGAACAGGGAAGGGTGGATTCCAAGGTGTGAAGAAAAAGAAAACAGCCTCTGAGAGGAAGAGAGACACCTCTTTTATTGCAATAGGAAGGAAGGATACAGCTGTGTTCTGATGATAGATTTGTAAGTTTGATGGTGGCAGGTTAAGGGAGTTCCCATCACATAACTGCTACCTTCTAAATTAAGTGAAAAGGGATGTCATTTGCTGAATGTCTGGAGAGGCATGGCAGCAGCAATTTCAGAAGGGTGAAGACTGTTTGCAATGGCCATTGTGAATTGGAGACTAAGTTAAACAGTGAAAGTAGGTGGATTTTAGAGGAATTCCAGAGATGCAGTTGAGGTTGGCGATCATAGTGCAGCAATCTGTTTTTCTCTTCTGATTTATTTTATTTATGGTTTATCTGGAGACACAAAAAAAGCAGCCAGTTGAGTGCATCTAAGTTTGGGATTTAATCAGATAAGAACCACAAAGGATGACAAGTCCAAGTTAGGGGACAGGATAAAGAAAGAGGGGCCAGTGGACCAGACATTCCCAAGAGGCTGGAGAAAGATCGTTAACTGAACAACCACCCTGGAAAATAGAAGGTTACAAGATGAGAGTAGGAAGTTGACGTCATGATTTTGGAGAGAGCAGTTTCCCGAGGTTGTGTGATCTTGAGTTTGAGAGTGAGTGGCTGAGAAGAAATTGAAGAGGGAGTCATGGCAGATGATGAGGTAAAAACATCAAGAGGCCAGGTATTTAGGCAGGATGGTTCAATATAACAAATGACTGTTGACAACGCTCATAGAGTATTGGCAGGAACTTTGTTAGAAATGGAAACTTATCCAGATGCCAAAACTTCAGTGACAGAGCACATTATCTGAAGGCCAGTGGATGATGGGTGAAGAGGGTGGTCTTGTGTGAGACTCAAACAAAGCAGAGTGTTTACAAATAGGAAGAGGAACCATCATCCAGAAGCCACCAAAGAGCGTGAAAGCCACTACCCCAGTGAGAATAAGCAGAGCTCAGAAAGGTTGGAATGAAGTAGTTTCTTTGGGGAAGAGCCTGGATTTGATGCTGGCAGGGTGGTAGCAGAAACTCTAAGTGAATGCTGAGGGTATACTGTCTTTGCTGATGGTGAAACAGTGGATCCAGGGATAGATCAAAAAGGGAGAACACAATTTTATGGAATGGTAGATAACAGAGGACAAACAACATGGAGAATGAATATTATACCTCAAGTACTGATGACTTCAAGACGAGACCTCAGGGAAGACCTCTAGGATAAAGGCAACACTAGGTCTAAAATATGGAATTTCTGACCTATTGGGCTTTAAGCAGCACCAGTATATTCAGTCCTCGAATTCTAGAACAACAGAACCTTAACTGCTGAACTAGTGGTTTACCATCCCCACTACAGCTGATTCAGGATAACCTTTATCATCTATGAAAGACTACATCCTATGGTGTCAATTCTCCCACCTTAATTTATTAATTAAGGTGAAGGTTTACTCTCAAGGTGAATCGAAAAAGCATTCTTCTAAATACTCTTCTAAAAATCTAAAAAAATGATACAAATGAACTTATTTACAAAACTCACAGACATAGAAAACAAACTTATAACCATAAGTTATAACCAAAGGGGAAAGGGGGTAGGGATAAATTGGAATTTGGAATTAACAGGTACAGACTACTATATATAAAGTAGATAAACAACAAGGATATAGCACAGGGAACTATATTCAACAATTTGCAATAACATATAATGGAAAAGAATCAGAAAATGAGCATATATAAATGTATGTATATATTTGTAAATATAACTGAATCACTTTTCTGTACACCTGAAACACTGTAAATCAACTATACTTCAATTAAAAAAATTAAAAACAAAACTCAATATCAATTTACTCCCTAGAGAAACAAGAGGAAAAAACAAAATCAGTCAAGCGGGCTTTGGAAAATCTGAATCTTATATAGATTTTTTAAAATAAATTAATTTAATTTATTTATTATTTTTGGCTGTGTTGGGTCTTCATTGCTACACGTAGGCTTTCTCTAGTTGCAGCAAGCAGGGTTTACTGTTTGTTGCGGTGCACAGGCTTTTCATTGCGGTGGCTTCTCTTGTTGCGGAGCACGGGCTCTAGGTGCGTGGGCTTCAGTAGTTGTGGCACGTAGGCTCAGTAGTTGTGGCTCGCAGGCTCTAGAGCACAGGCTCAGTAGTTGTAGCACACAGGCTTAGTTACTCCACAACATGTGGGATCTTCCCGGACCAGGGCTCGAACCCGTGTCCCCTCCATTGGCAGGCGGATTCTTAACCACTGCACTACCAGGGAAGCCTGAGGATCTTATACAGAATTTTGAAGAGAATAATACTCTAACAGATTTACTACACATTTCTGTTTTTTCTTAGTCAAAGTATTTGAAGGATTTTGAAATATTTATTTTACCTTCTATATCAGCAAGTTTTGAGTGAATTATAATAATTACAGTAACTATGCAAAAGTCAGATTATTCATCTATTTAATTTATATTCCTTTTCTATAGTTTTTGTTTGTTTGTTTGTTTTTGGCTATGTTGGGTCTTCGTTGCTGCGCTCAGGCTTTCTCTAGTTGTGGCAAGCAGGGGGCTACTCTTCGTTGTGGTAAGCAGGCTTCTCATTGTGGTGGCTTCTCTTGTTGCAGAGCACGGGCTCTAGGCGCGTGGACTTCAGTAGTTGTGGCACATGGGCTCAGTAGTTGTGGCTTGCGAGCTCTAGAGCACAGGCTCAGAGTTGTGGCACATAGGCTTAGTTGCTCCACGGCATGTGGGATCTTCCTGGACCAGGGCTCGAACCCATGTCCCCTGCATTGGAAGGTGGATTTGTAACCACTGTGCCACCAGGGAAGTCCGCTTTTCTATAGTTTTAAATTGCCTGTATTAAAGATCTTATTGTACATGTATCTTGAATTATGTATCATTTAAAAATCCTTTTTGAGATATAAATCCAGAACTTTCAAAGCTTAAAAAGACCTTGCACATCATTTTGTCCTCAACTTTTATTTTGTAGCCAAGAAAACCAGGTACAGAGAAGTCCCACCAGGAGGGGCAGGGTCCAAGGTAACTTTAGAAGAAAAGTGGGATGGGAACCCATGCCCTTAACACCTATCCAGCCCTCATAAGAGGTGAAAATTATGAGCAAAGAAACATATCTTGCTCTCAAGTGTTTCTTTTTTTCATTCATCTTTGCACCATTTCAGCCTGTAAATAAAGTAAAAGCACGTAGCAGCCATGTTTTAGTTTCTTCATGTAGGAAGGCTGTTTAAAACACACTCTTGAGTCAATCTTTTGGCAGTCAAAAGCTTTCACAGAAGATCTGTGTTATTTTAAGAATGGTATTTTTTCACTGATCCCTGAAGAACTAGATACTTAAACATTTATTGGTACAAGGTCATTGCTTTACTGAAATGGTTTTAACTTAACATAAATCAACTTAGCACCTCTGTATATCCCTACTTTAAGGAAGGACAGAGAAATGTGAAGTTGAAGGTCAATTTAATTCTTTCTGGTCCAAACTTATTGAGCTAATTTCTACCTCCCTGTACCTCTATTTTCTGTTGGGTGTTTAAGCACTAAGGCTATTGCAAACATTATTGGAAATGAATACACAAGTGGCAGAGTCTGAACTGCAGTGTGTTAGCTAAACAAGTTGCTTTCTATTTGATGTGTTCACCAGAAATAAAAAATGAAAGAGTCCAAAAGCTATAATTTTAAGTTAAATACTAAAATTCTCAACAAGGGAAACTTTCCAGGGGGCTCTTGTGACCTGTGCATATATTACATACACAACCACTCTATGTATTATATTTTGTCAAAGCTTTATGAACAAAGTGATCTATTGACCACAATCAAAAGTACTCATGTTTTGAAATTTCTTTCTTTTGTTTTTCAGTGCTACAGCCTGCCCTGAATCTTCACTATCATCTCTTGCACTCTTGACTTTATCTGTGAGATAAGTGTTAAAAAGCATAGCATGTGGTCAAAGAAGGGCTGAAGATGGATTAAGTGGGTTGTTTGCTTGATATCTGCTCCAGAACAAAGTTTTTCTATGTAAAAACTAAAACGCTCTCTTCTTGAAAGAAATCTTTGATTTTAGCTTCATACGCACAACTTCATTGAGTCAAACTGTTTAAACAAGTTTTAATACAGAAAAATGATCCTTTTCAAGTTGCTCCCAGCAAAACTTTCTCAAAAATGCCCCAAGACAGAAGTGACAAGTGGAGCAAAAGATTGTCAACTGCTAAAAATATCTGCACTATGTCATTAGTGGATACGCGTATATAAATGTAGCCCAAAGAAATAGCACAGCTTGCTAACAAAATCGACTTCTATTTAACTGAAATAAGGAGACTTTCACAAGCTGCTCAAAAATAAAGCAACTTTTAAAAATTAATTCCCTTGACTAAAGTATTGAAGAGAGACCGAGAGGCAGGAAGCCCTCTATTAATTCTGCAAGTTCTAATCAGACATGCTAGAGATCTGAGCATGAGAAATGGGACCAGAATTCATGTAAACAGAAAATCCCTCTGAGCAGAGGCAGTCTCCTCTTACTCTTCCTTTCCAGTTTCCTTTGGAAACCAATCTTGGATGCATATTCCATCTTAATGTCTGATACTGGAATAGGGGTTGCTATAGGAATTTGTATGAAATCTGTTGTAAATGGCTTTAAACCCAACCGCTTTGTCAAACTACAAGGTTTTGTCAGCATCAACTCTAAGCAGATGATAAAAATTAACAAAAAAAGGTACCATGCTCAATGCTTGGTTTAAACAATTTCTTTTTATTCCCCACCATCTCCACTCTCACTCTGCCTTGGCTATCTTCACAATACTCCAAAATACAATGAAGATGGAAAGAAGACTGTTGTGTCAGCAGCTCTGGAGAACTGAGATGGCAGATTGGAGTCAGTGGCTGAGGGAGAGGAAATTCCACCAGCGAGATGGGAAACATATCTATTTTATCTTAGCAGGATAGTCAGCAAGTCTGTATCACGAAATGAGAAAAGAAACTCCAATTAGCACTGTAGCCTAAGAAACGTGTTCGCTAACAGCGGGCTGATGCCACAGGCACAGCATCTCTTGATTCTGCTCCCTACTACGTGGATTATTACTGAATAGACAATTATGTTTAGGACGGGAAGAAAAACAAATGCTTAAGCATGTAAACTGATTGCAGAGAATGCAAATATTTCCATTTTGCTTTGCTAAGGCCATTAAAAATACACACAAGAAAAAAAAAGCTACTTTTTCACAAATTAATTTTCCTCCTCTAGACTATGCAGGTTTCAATCCAACATGTTAACTTTGTTAGTCTGTGATCTGCCAGAGATTGTTCTTTTTAAGGACTGTCTAGCACTACGTAAAATTCATAACTTTAATTCTTTGAATGTTATATAATTTTTAAACATGTATCTTATTTAGGGAACGAGGTTATGTGGAAGACAATGTTGAGGGAAAGATACATATCCTGTGCTCTCGTATTACTTAGGGCTTGGGAAAAAATGATAATATACTATGTACTCAATGCACTATTTTCTATGTTCCAAGTCATTTTAGTGCTAAGCAACTTTCAGAAGAGTATGTGTGTTGGGGGCAGCTTCAAGATGGCGGAAGAGTAAGACGCGGAGATCACCTTCCTCCCTACAGATACATCAGAAATACATCTACATGTGGAACTGCTCCTACAGAACGCCTACTGAACGCTAGCAGAAGACCTCAGACCTCCCAAAAGGCAAGAAACTCCCCACGTACCTGGGTTGGGCAAAATAAAAAAGAAAAAACAGAGACAAAGAATAGGGACGGGACCTGCACCAGTGGGAGGGAGCTCTGAAGGAGGAAAGGTTTCCACACACTAGGAAGCCCCTTCGCGGGCGGAGACTGCGGGTGGTGGAGGTGGGGAGCTTTGGAGCCACGGAGGAGAACGCAGCAACAGGGGTGCGGAGGGTAGAGCGGGGAGATTCCCGCACAGAGGATCGGTGCCGACCGGCACTCACTAGCCCGAGAGGCTTGTCTGCTCACCCGCCGGGGCGGGCGGGGCTGGCAGCTGAGGCTCGGGCTTCGGTCAGATCGCAGGGAGAGGACTGGTGGCGTGAACACAGCCTGAAGGGGCTAGTGCGCCACAGCTAGCCGGGAGGGAGTCCGGGAAAAAGTCTGGAGCTGCCGAAGAGGCAAGAGACTTTTTCTTCCCTCTTTGTTTCCTGGTGCGCGAGGAGAGGGGATTCAGAGCGCCGCTTAAAGGCTATCAGCGCGGACCCCAGAGATGGGCATGAGACACTAAGGCTGCTGCTACAGCCACCAAGAAGCCTGTGTGCGAGAGCAGGTCACTATCCACACCCCCCTTCTGGGGAGCCTGTGCAGCCCGCCACTGCCAGGGTCCCGTGATTCAGGGACAACTTCCCCGAGAGAATGCACGGCGCGCCTCAGGCTGGTGCAACGTCACGCCGGCCTCTGCCGCCGCAGGCTCGCCCCGCATCCGTACCCCTCCCTCTCCCCGGCCTGAGTGAGCCAGAGCCCCCAAAGCAGCGGCTCCTTTAACCCCGTCCTGTCTGAGCAAAGAACATACGCCCTCAGGCGACCTACACACCGAGGCGGAGCCAAATCCAAAGCTGAACCCCGGGAGCTGTGCGAACGAAGAAGAGAAAAGGAAATCTCTCCCAGCGCCTCAGAAGCAGCGGATTAAAGCTCCACAATCAACTTGATGTACCCTGCACCTGTGGAATACCTGATAGACAATGAATCATCCCATATTGAGGAGGTGGACTTTCGGAGCAAGATATATTATGTTTTCCCCTTTTCCTCTTTTTGTGAGTGTGTATGTGTATGCTTCTGTGTGTGATTTTGTCTGTATAGCTTTGCTTTCACCATCTGTCCTAGGGTTCTGTCCGTCTGTGGGTTTTTTTTTTTAACTTCAAAAATTTTTTTTCTTAATAATTATTTTTTATTTTAATAACTTTATTTTAATTTATTTTATTTTATCCTCTTTCTTTCTATTTTTTCACCCTTTTATTCTGAGCCATGTGGATGACAGGCTCTTGGTGCTCCAGCCAGGAGTCAGTGCTGTGCCTCTGAGGTGCGAGAGCCAACTTCAGGACACTGGTCCACAAGAGACCTCCCAGCTCCATGTAATATCAAACGGTGAAAATCTCCCAGAGATCTCCATCTCAACACCAAGACCCAGCTTCACTCAACAACCAGCAAGCTACAGTGCTGGACACCCTATGCCAAACAACTTTCAAGACAGGAACACAGCCCCATCCATTAGCAGGGAGGCTGCCTAAAATCATAATAAGGCAACAGATACCCTAAAACACACCACCAGACATGGACCTGCCCACTAGAAAGACAAGATCCAGCCTCATCCACCAGAACACAGGCACTAGTCCCCTCTACCAGGAAGCCTACACAACCCACTGAACCAATCTTAGCCACTGGGGACAGACACCAAAAACAACGGGAACTACAAACCCTGTCAAAAGGAGACCCCAAACACAGTAAGTTAAGCAAAATGAGAAGACAGAAAAACACATAGCAGATGAAGGAGCAAGGTAAAAACCCACCAGACCTAATAAATGAAGAGGAAATAGGCATTCTACCTGAAAAAGAATTCAGAATAATGACAATAAAGATGATCCAAAATCTTGGAAATAGAATAGAGAAAATACAAGAAACGTTTAACAAGGATCTAGAAGAACTAAAGAGCAAACAGTGATGAACAACACAATAAATGAAATTAAAAATTCTCTAGAAGGGATCAATAGCAGAATTACTGAGGCACAAGAACAGATAAGTGACCTGGAAGATAAAATAGTGGAAATAACTACTGCAGAGCAGAATAAAGAAAAAAGAATGAAAAGAACTGAGGACAGTCTCAGAGACCTCTGGGACAACATTAAACTCACCAACATTCGAATTATAGCTGTCCAGGAAGAACAAGAGAAAAAGAAAGGGACTGAGAAAATATTTAAAGAGATTATAGTTGAAAACTTCCCAAATATGGGAAAGGAAATAGTTAATCAAGTCCAGAAAGCACAGAGAGTCCCATACAGGATAAATCCAAGGAGAAACACACCAAGACACATATTAATCAAACTATCAAAAATTAAATACAAAGAAAACATATTAAAAGCAGCAAGGGAAAAGCAACAAATAAAACACAAGGGAATCCCCATAAGGTTAACAGCTGATCTTTCAGCAGAAACTGCAAGCCAGAAGGGAGTGGCAGGACCTATTTAAAGTGATGAAGGAGAAAAACCTGCAACCAAGATTACTCTACCTAGCAAGGATCTCATTCAGATTTGATGGAGAAATTAAAACCTTTAAGGACAAGCAAAAGCTGAGAGAGTTCAGCACCACCAAACCAGGTTTACAACAAATGCTAAAGGAACTTCTCTAGGCAGGAAACACAAGAGAAGGAAAAGATCTACAATAACAAACCCAAAACAATTAAGAAAATGGGAATAGGAACATACATATCGATAATTACCTTAAATGTAAATGGATTAAATGCTCCCACCAAAAGACACAGACTCGCTGAATGGATACAAAAACAAGACCCGCACATGTGCTGTCTATAAGAGACCCACTTCAGACCTAGGGACACATACAGACTGAAAGTGAGGGGATGGAAAAAGATATTCCATGCAAATGGAAACCAAAAGAAAGCTGGAGTAGCAATTCTCAAATCAGACAAAATAGACTTTAAAATAAATAGTATTATAAGAGACAAAAAAGGACACTACGTAATGATCAAGGGATCGATCAAAGAAGAAGATATAACAATTGTAAATATTTATGCACCCAACATAGGAGCACACCAATACATAAGGCAAATGCTAACAGCCATAAAAGGGGAAATCAACAGTAACACAATCATACTAGGGGACATTAACACCCCACTTTCACCAATGGACAGATCATCCAAACTGAAAATAAATAAGGAAACACAAGCTTTAAATGATACATTAAACAAGATGGACTTAATTGATATTTATAGGACATTCCATCCAAAAACAACAGAATACACATTCTTCTCAAGTGCTCATGGAAACTTCTCCAGGATAGATCATATCTTGGGTCACAAATCAAGCCTTGGTAAATTTAAGAAAATTGAAATCATATCAAGTATCTTTTCTGATCACAATGCTATGAGACTAGATATCAATTACAGGAAAAGATCTGTAAAAAATACAAACACATGGAGGCTAAAAAATGCACTACTTAATAACGAAGTGATCACTGAAGAAATCAAAAAATACTTAGAAACAAATGACAGTAGAGACACGACGAACCAAAACCTATGGGATGCAGCAAAAGCAGTTGTAAGAGGGAAGTTTATAGCAATACAATCCTACCTTAAGAAACAGGAAGGGGCTTCCCTGGTGGCGCAGTGGTTGAGAATCTGCCTGCTAATGCAGGGGACACGGGTTCGAGCCCTGGTCTGGGAGGATACCACATGCCGCGGAGCGACTAGGCCCGTGAGCCACAACTACTGAGCCTGCGGGTCTGGAGCCTGTGCTCTGCAACAAGAGAGGCTGCGATAGTGAGAGGCCCGCGCACTGTGATGAAGAGTGGCCCCCACTTGCCACAACTAGAGAAAGCCCTCACACAGAAACGAAGACCCAACACAGCAAAAATAAATAAGTAAATTAATAAACTCCTACCCCCAACATCTAAAAAAAAAATTAAAAAAAAAAAAAAAAAAGAAACAGGAAACATCTCAAATAAACAACCTAACCTTGCACCTAAAGCAATTAGAGAAAGAAGAACAAAAAACCCCCAAAGTTAGCAGAAGGAAAAAAACCATAAAGATCAGATCAGAAATAAATGAAAAAGAAATGAAGGAAACAATAGCAAAGATCAATAAAACTAAAAGCTGGGTCTTTGAGAAGATAAACAAAATTGATAAACAATTATCCAGACTCATCAAGAAAAAGAGGGAGAGGACTCAAATCAATAGAATTAGAAATAAAAAAGGGGAAGTAACAACTGACACTGCAGAAATACAAAGGATCATGAGAGATTACTACAAGCAACTCTATGCCAATAAAATGGACAACCTGGAAGAAATGGACAAATTCTTAGAAATGCACAACCTGCCAAGACTGAATCAGGAAGAAATAGAAAATATGAACAGACCAATCATAAGCACTGAAATTGACACTGTGATTAAAAATCCTTCAACAAACAAAAGCCCAGAACCAGACGGCTTCACAGGTGAATTCTATCAAACATTTAGAGAAGAGCTAACACCTATCCTTCTCAAACTCTTCCAAAATATAGCAGAGGGAGGAACACTCCCAAACTCATTCTATGAGGCCACCATCACCCTGATACCAAAACCAGACAAAGATGTCACAAAGAAAGCAACTACAGGCCAATACCACTGATGAACATAGATGCAAAAATCCTCAACAAAATACTAGCAAACAGAATCCAACAGCACATTAAAAAGATCATACACCATGATCAAGTGGGGTTTGTTCCAGGAATGCAAGGATTCTTCAATATACGCAAATCAATCAATGTGATACACCATATTAACAAATTGAAGGAGAAAAACCATATGATCATCTCAATCGATGCAGAGAAAGCTTTCGACAAAATTCAACACCCATTTACAATAAAAACCCTGCAGAAAGTAGGCATAGAGGGAACTTTCCTCAACATAATAAAGGCCATATATATGACAAACCCACAGCCAACATCGTCCTCAATGGTGAAAAACTGAAACCATTTCCACTAAGATCAGGAACAAGACAAGGTTGCCCACTCTCACCACTCTTATTCAACATAGTTTTGGAAGTTTTAGCCACAGCAATCAGAGAAGAAAAAGAAATAAAAGGAATCCAAATCGCAAAAGAAGAAGTAAGGCTGTCACTGTTTGCAGATGACATGATACTATACATAGAGAATCCTAAAGATGCTACCAGAAAACTACAAGAGCTAATCAATGAATTTGGTAAAGTAGCAGGAGACAAAATTAATGCACAGAAATCTCTGGCATTCCTGTACACTAATGATGAAAAATCTGAAAGTGAAATCAAGAAAACACTCCCATTTACCACTGCAACAAAAAGAATAAAATATCTAGGAATAAACCTACCTAAGGAGACAAAAGAACTGTATGCAGAAAATTATAAGACACTGAAGAAAGAAATTAAAGATGTACAAATAGATGGAGAGATATACCATTTTCTTGGATTGGAGGAACCAACATTGTGAAAATGACTCTACTACCCAATGCAATCTACAGATTTAATGCAATCCCTATCAAACTACCACTGGCATTTTTCACAGAACTAGAACAAAAAATTTCACAATTTGTATGGAAACACAAAAGACCCCGAATAGCCAAAGTAATCTTGAGAACGAAAAATGGAGCTAGAGGAATCAGGCTCCCTGACTTCAGACTATACTACAAAGCTACAGTAATCAAGACAGTATGGTACTGGCACAAAAACAGAAATATAGATCAATGGAACAGGATAGAAAGCCCAGAGATAAACCCATGCACATATGGTCACCTTATCTTTGATAAAGGAGGCAAGAATATACAGTGGAGAAAAGACAGCCTCTTCAAAAGGTGGTGCTGGGAAAACTGGACAGCTACATGTAAAAGAATGAAATTAGAACAGTCCCTAACACCATACACAAAAATAAACTCAAAATGGATTAAAGACCTAAATGTAAGGCCAGACACTATCAAACTCTTAGAGGAAAGCATAGGCAGAATGCTCTATGACATACATCACAGCAAGATCCTTATTGACCCACCTCCTAGAGAAATGGAAATAAAAACAAAAATAAACACATGGGACCTAATGAAACTTAAAAGCTTTTGCACAGCAAAGGAAACAATAAACAAGACCAAAAGAGAACCCTCAGAATGGGAGAAAATATTTGCAAATGAATAACTAACAAAGAATCAATCTCCAAAATTTACAAGCAGCTCATACAGCTCAATATCAAGAAAACAAACAACCCAATCCAAAAATGGGCAGAAGACCTAAATAGACATTTCTCCAAAGAAGATATACAGATTGCCAACAAACACATGAAAGAATGCTCAACATCATTAATCATTAGAGAAATGAAAATCAAAACTACAATGAGATAACATCTCACACCGGTCAGAATGGCCATCATCAAAAAATCTAGAAACAAAGTGAAAGAGTGTCATGGACATATATACACTACCAAACGTAAAATAGGTAGCTAGTGGGAAGCAGCCACATAGCACAGGGAGATCAGCTCAGTGCTTTGTGACCAACTAAAGGGGTGGGATAGGGAGGGTGGGAGGGAGGGAGATGCAAGAGGGAAGAGATATGGGAACATATGTATAACTGATTCACTTTGTTATAAAGCAGAAACTAACACACCATTGTAAAGCAATTATACTCCAATAAAGATGTTAAAAAAAAAAAGAAGTACAGCAGAGGGGATCTAAACAGCTAAAGTTGATTCTTTGAAAAGTTGATAAATAAAAACTACTTAAAATAGAAAAAAAAGTATGTGTGCATATCAATCTAGCAGCATATATAAAAGGTCTCACTGAATATAGTCAAATAATCTGTTTATATTAAAACAAAATAAACAACAGTAATAATAATAGTAAGCAGTTTGAGTTGAAGGCACGCAACTGGAAAGGGACAGGGAAAGAGGGGTCTACAGAATAGTGGCAAGTCGGAGCTTCTCGGGGTATGAGGACAGCGGAATTTCATGTGGCTGGAAAGTGATTTCTAGGAGAGTATGGCTAATAGATTTAGGTTGGCAGCTGAACTGTTGAGAACTCTTCAGACCTGAGCTACTCCTGAAAAGCAAGGGGAAAGGAGATAAATGACTCATAGTTTCTCGATGCTCTGAGGTTACCAGCAGGCAAAGTATTCACCAAAAGATTTAACAGAGACACAATCTAATTATGCCATTTCCATAGGCCTTTCCCTGTCATCTTTTTGGTCTGTATCTTTCAGCCTGCCAACTTGCTGACTAAGCTGTGGGTTACCCAGTGAACAGGCTGAGTTGGGATCCATTCATTGTTTTTCTTAGGTAATACACTTTGTTCCAACTGTGCCCAAGATGCAATGCGATATTCAAATAATGTATCACCAATGGTTCTGGTTCTAAGAATCCTACTCCAGTAAGTTAACACAGTATTCAGTAACACAGTACGGCATTGAGAGAAAGCCTCTTAATGTAAGTCAGAATTGAGAGTTCCAGCCCTGACCTAGCCACAAACACAGGAGACATGTGAAATGGAGAATCTGTTAGCCTTCTTGGGTATCAGCATGCATATTTATACAATGAAGGGGAAAGATGGGATAAAACATCAGAACCCTGCAGCTCCCCCCAAAAAGTCTATGATTCCAGGATATTTATTCAAATAATATATTTGCAAGAGAAAGCAAGACAATAATTATCCCAAGAAAACTACTGACCACAGACTCAGAAAACAACCTGACAGTCACATGGCCTTGAAAGAACCACTGAATCCACAGATCCCATTAACTCTATGATTTTCACTACAAATTGTTCCTGCTGTACCTGACTGATGGTACTTCCAGTGAGAGTGCATCTGTAAGAATCTTTAGAGGGAAATACAAGAGACCTCTGAGACTCAAGACTTTAAGGAAGATTCTCTAGCAATCATAAAAGGAGAACTAGGTTCTAATCCTCAACTTGGTAAAGATGTTAGGTAAGCCAGTTTGGTACTCCAGAAGAACAACACGTGGTTTCACCAGACTTCCTCATTTACCACTTTTCCCCAAGAAACCTCTCATCCTTGTGACTGTCTCTATCACACTGCAGAAGAAGAAAATCTCAAAGAAGAGAAGTCACTGCACACTCAGGTAAGTATCAAAGTAAGTAAGTTGCCCAAATGGGAAACACAGAAGTCTTCCAAGGAGAAATATGCCAACCCATTCCTTTCTTTATCATGGTAACTTCACACCAATTTCAGCATCAGATAATCTATCCCTGGTTGAAGTTGCTACCAGTATATCTACGGTTAGTGTAGGCTGTATGTGGGCAAACTTGGAAAAGTTTGCAAATTATAAACGTTTGCAATTATAACCCTATATAACAAATTCTGAAGAAATTCAGCTCAGAAGCCAAACAGGATAAAAACATCGTAGTTTACAGAAGAGGATGCTATATGTGTTTGTACAGATATATCTACTGATTCCCGATGAACAAAGAAACCAAAAATTCACATCAAAAACTGTGTGATTAAATAGACAAAGAACATTTTAAATTTTCACTTAGTCTTTTCTGAAATTCAATTATGGTAGTGCAGCAAACACACTTGCATTATTCTCCATTTCCTTACTCTGTTCATTCTCAAATCAATACATTTCCACAGCACATGCTATTCTTATAACATGGATTCTGAGAATAAGGTTATGAGTCCAGTATCTTTAAACATTCTTGTTTTGAATGGCTGTCCATTCTGATCCTTTTTTTTTTATTGTTTGTCAGTGATGTAATTGGTAGAACATCTTAAAGTAGTGATTCAAATTAGAGGTAAATGGAAAGGTCAGAGTAAGACAGTTTATTCATTTATAGTATCATTTGCCAACGAAGTAGGCCATTAAAATCTGGGTGTCTCATTCTAATGACAATGAACAAAATGAAAGCATAAATGAATTGAGGACCCCATGAGGACTCATACTAGAAGGTCTGGCTGTGTTTCCTCAGACCTTGCTTGCCTTTTAAAACTCATGAGAACTCTACCATTGTGTGTAACAATGCTATGAACTTACCCTGTCATTTTTGTTCTGACTCCCATTGTGTGTAACAATGCTATGAACTTACCCTGTCATTTTTGTTCTGATGTGCGTGTGTGTGTATATATATATATACGCACATATAAATATAAATATATATAGAGAGAGGGAGTGTTTTATATAGAAGTGCCATAATACACATATCTTTTAATTGAAGTCATTTCTTGTATGTTCTAAAATTTTATCTAAATATTTTACTTTCTTTTTAAGTCATTTTACCTTAGTGATATATCAGAGTCATTTGGTCCTAACACTCACTTTTTCCCTGAGCTCTTGAAGTCAGTAATTTAAAAATTATAGAGTAAGACCTATGGCATCTCAGAGGCAATATGATAAAGCACAAGAAAGTTTTAAGAATTAAACAACTGTGAAGTAGCTCTGTCTTCCAAGTATAGTGGTAGCAACAGTTCTATAAAACCCAAGGCTACCTTGGCTTCAACATGAATTTCCTCTATGCATATATTTTTACTTAGTTTAATCTTTCATTCATTTCATAATACTTCACTCAAAAGTAATAAATTGTTTTAACTTACCATTAGTTTCTTAGGTATGCTAATCAGTGATTTCAAATATAATGTTAAAACCTCATATATAAATATATTTTCATCATTCTGGCTATAAGCAAACATATATAAGTTATACCACTTTTTAAATAAAATATACCTCTCCAATTGCTTGGAAGCTACAAAAGTTTCCTTCTCAAACTTGCTAACTTTTCAAAACAATGTGTTTCTCAAGGAACAGAAATCTTGTCTCTGAAGAAACTGGTGTGAATCACTTCCTTAGATCTCGGTCATCATCTTGAGAAGAGAATAAGTCCCAGCATAACATTTTCCTTAATGAATATCCCCAAATAATTCACACATTCTGTTATCATAAGAGGGTAAGAAAGAAAAGAGAGAGTGAAGAGAAAGAAAAAAGATACTAGTTTGCCTTTCTCCTCTGTGTTTTGAGTTAGGTTTTTAGTAACACCTTTTTATCACTGAAGAACAGACAAAAGCAAAGAACTTACTCCTCAAGGACACTGCGGCAAGAATATTCAATCACTCATCCTTCCACTGATTCATCTGTTTATCCATCCAGCCAGCCAGCCAGCCTTCCAGCCATGCAGTCACTCATTTATTCATGTGTCCATTCTTTCAAGAGAGGAGGCTGTATCTTTTCTCTTTTACTCTGGCCAATGCACCTCCTTGAAGAAAAAATCACGTTGCTGCAGCATAATTTTAATTGTGAAGATTCCAGTCTCTGATTAGGGCCAGTGTTTCATGGGCAGATTTTTCTGTTTCCTGTAACTTTGTTCCATAAGCCTGGGAACAGTTTGGCAATAATCTTTCTTACCACGTAAACCATTTTACTCAGAACTACTCAGTGAATCACACTAAATCCTAATAACAAGGTATAAAGAGGCAGCCAGTAAGCTGAGGGAAAAGGTCTGGACCAAGGGTCAGGAGACCATTGATCCAGCTCCTCTCCATGAATTTCCAAAGTCCTCAGGTATCCAGATGCCACAGTGCCTTCCATAATGGTTTTTCCTAGAACTCCTCTGGTTTTATCTCTTTCCCAAAGTATTGTCTTCTTCTGAAGTGTGCTATGTCTAGTGAAGAGTGACATTAGAACATAGCAATACACTTTCTCTAGAACAAGTGAAAGAAACGAGGTCCTTCTCAAAAAAAGTTTTATCTGGAAGTCATATGGGAAAACTATAGATATGTGACATTTCCTAGGAGCAGAGCAAGTGAATGCCTCCAAGTGAAACCCGTACAGAAATGAGGTCGCAGGGCAGAGCAGGGGAGAAGCTAAGCAAGGATGTTATCTCAGGCTTGAGTCTAGCCTCAACCTGGTCCCTGGGGGAGCTGGAGAGCAGGAATGGCACCATCAAGGTGTCCTTCCTTGCAGCAAGACGGCTGGTCTTTTATATCCTATGTAGGTCAGTCACTGGCTGTTGACTTTTCCTAGGAGAAGAAAATAATCTCCAAGGAATTTCTGGTCAACGTAGGTGCCTGCTGCCAAAGGTAATTCTTAAGAGAAGGGCACAGGTACAAGCTGTCAGCCCCCACAGAGGCTGGGCGGGGGGTTGGGGGGGATGATACAGCCTGATAACAGGGTCTGGGTTGGGGTACCAATGGGCTTCAGTCAGGATGTTTTTAGGTTCTCTTACAGTTTGTCATAGGGGTAATAAATGAATCGTATAGGGGAAAATTGTTTCTACTTGATATCTGCGTTATATTTCTCTAGCTTGTTCTGAAAAGGATGTCCTCTCAGGATCAACCACAGTATAAGGATCTTGAAGACAGGCCTGTGCACAGTGACCCCTGGCATTTAGCACAGCGTGATGATAAGTGGGCATCCTGGGAAATCTTTTCACTCCTCCAGATACCATTTCTTCTTCTGCAAAATGTAAAACTCTTACTAAGCTGCTTCTAATTTATCCCTTAAAGCAACTTGTCTTGAGATCTTAAATTGGCCTCTGAGGATGTAAATTTGGATCAAGTTTGAAAACATGAAATGAACTTACAGGATTCTAGATCCAATGTAAAATTTGGATCTGGGAGAGGCTCCTTTGGCAAGATGGTGTGAAAGTACTGAGAGCACAAAACAGTTTCTCTGTTTCATCTTTTATTCTGAGTTGGCCCTTTCTGTTACTAGGCTTTCTTTAAAAACAATCCAAAGAAATATGAACTAAACACACTTTAACAATTTTTAGTCAATTGGAAGATAGTGAACTAAGGCACTCTCTGTTGCCCTGGAGTCTTCAAACTGTTGTTGAAATTGAGATAAATTGTATCATCATTCATTTCTAATTTGTTGCACATGAAAGATATTAACTGGTTAAGAATTTGCCTTCCAAGATCATAAAACATCAGTTCAAATCCCAGTTCTGTCACCTACCACCTGCAAGACCTTAGGCCGTTTACTTAACTGTTCTAATATTCAGTACTATTATTAGTTTATAGATGGGATTAAGAATAGTATCTGTTGCGAGGCATTCTGAAGATTAGATAACAGAGTGCTTAGAAGACACTGTCTCTTACACACAGCAAACATCAAACACTTCTTCTTCTTTTCTTTTGCATGGTCTTACTCTTATACTTGTTCGTATAATGCTTTGGGAAAATTTTGAAAGCTAAGGGCTTTTCTTCCATCTTGGTATCAGTCAATGGGTCATAAAGACCCCAACTGGCTTGTCCATGGTATATATTGATGGTGTCAACCTCAGTGATTAGATGGCTAGCATGATGACTTTTAGTTTTAGCTAGATACTTTAATTTGAAGTAATAACATTAGTTTAAGATGCTGGTTGCAACTTTAACTGTCACAAGTCATGAGTCTACTACAGCTGTTGTTCACCTTAATGTTTCATGGGTCCTTCTGTCTAATTACTGCACACACTCTATTTCTGGCTTAAACGGTTCTTGCTATGCTCTCTGTAAGAGCAAATACAGCTCATCTCTCATGACCCATAAAATAGGCCTCTTTCCTGAAAACTTCTCTGTTCAGCCCATCTGTTAGGCTCTCTCCCTCATTGCCTTTTAACTTTACATATTCTAGTTAGGCGTTTGTATTCGTTTTCTGTTGGTGTAACAAGTCCATAAACGTGGTGGCTTAAACCAATACAAATTTACTACCTTATACTGCTGTGGGTTAGAATTCTGACATGGGTCTCACTGGGCTAAAATTAAGGTGTCACCAGGGCTGCATTCTCTTCTGGAGGCTCTAGGAGAGAATCCACTCCCTTGCCTTGTTTGCTTTCTAGAGTCATGCACATTCCTCGGCTCTGGTCCCCAGTCCTCCATGTTCAAAGCCAGTGTCATTGGGTCAAGTCCTTCTCATAACATCACTTTGACCTTCTCTTTTTCCTTCCTCTTCTACTTTTTGGAACCCTTATGATTATACTGGGCCAAAACAGGTAACCCAGGATAATTTCACTCAGGTCGGCTGATTAGCACCCTTAATTCTGTCTGCAACCTTTATTCCCCTTTGCCACATAGCATAACATCTTCACAGGTTCTGGGGATTAGGATTTGGACATCTTTGGGGGGCGTGGGGGAGCATTATTCTGCCTGTCACAGTCATTAGCAGAGGAGGCGTGTCCTTACCATTACAGAATTATAATCTAGTGGGGTGAGGGTGAGATACAAGTAAGAAAAGTAAACAAATAACCCAATGAATGACAATAAGTAGCGATAATATTTGGGAAAGAAATAAACCAGATGAACTGTTAGAACCTGTGAGAGGAGGACCTGTATAGATAGACAGTCAGGGCACGCATCACTAAAAAGGTGACACTGAAGCTGAGATTTGAAGGAGGAGATTGGTGCTCATGTGAATGGCAGACAAAGTAGAGTCAGGAAAGGCTGGGAGGGGAATGAAGAATAGCTTTCCAGGCAGGAGGGACCACAGTACAAAATTTAAAAGGCAAAAGAGAGATATTTGTTCATTTAATGAACCACAGAGAGTCCATGGAGCTAGAGTATAATAGGCTTAGGGGAGGGTAGGAGGCTTTAATCCTACGAAAATAACCAGGACCACATCACTTTGGTAAGAACCTGGCTTTTATTGGAAATACAATGGGAAATGGGTAACGAACCTAAAGCAAGGAGTTACTGTAAACTGATTTGTATTTTTAAAAAGCAAAGAGTTACTGTAAACTGATTTGTATTTTTAAAAGGATCTGACTCTTTTGTGAAGACTAGATTGGAAGGAGCCAAGAATGGAAGTGGGAAGACTATGAGGGCAGCTACAAAAGTCAATCTATTAATGGCTAATTTTATGTAATAAAAAATATCAAGTACTATCAAGGATGTGGAGAAAGTAGAAGTATCATACATTTCTGGGAAGGCAAATTGGCTCATCTGAACACTATTGGTGGAGAAATACTAAAGCTGAACATTTGCATACCCTATGACTAAGCAATTCTACTCCTAGATATAATAGAAATAATTCCCAATAGAAATAAGTACATGCATTTACCTAAAGGCATGTTCTAGAACTGAGCTATCCAATATGGTAGCCACTAGCCAAATGTGACTCTTTAAATTAATTAAAATTAGCTAAAATTAAAAGTTTATTTCCTCCTAGCCACATTTCAAGAGTTCAATAGCCACATGTGGCTAGTGGCTGCCATATTGGACAGTGTAGACATAAGATGCTTCTATCATTGTAGGAAGTTCTATTGGACTGTGGAATCCTAGAAGGTTCATAGTGACACTGTTAGTAATGGACAAAAGTTTGAAGCTACCTAAAAGTCTGTCCACATTAGAATGGATAAATAAATTATGACATATTCACACAAACGGATACTATGCAACAAATATAATAAATAATCTACTCCTATAGGGAACAGGATGGGTGAATCTCACAAACATATTTGAGTAAAATGTCAGACACAAAAGAATATGGACTGTAAGATCCACCATAATGTACAAAAACAGGTAAAACTCATGCATTGTATTAAAGGTCAGGACAGTGGTTATCCTTAGTAGGTGGAGGGGTAGTGAGTGGGAGAGAATATGAGGAGTCCCTTGTAGAACTGGTAACATTTTGCTCAGTGATGTGGCTGTTTAGTTTGTGAAAATTTATCAAGCTATTTATAATACATATATATATATATATTATACTTTAATAAAAAGAATTTTTTCAAGTTAAGCTGTAACAAATTTTAGTGTGAATTAAAAAATATAGATAATCAACGGGGACCTGCTGTATAGCACAGGGAACTTTACTCAACACTCTGTAATAACCTATATGGGAAAAGAATCTGGAAAATAATGGATATATGTATAACTGAATCACTTTGCTGTACACCTGAAACTAACACATTATAAATCAACTATACTCCAATATAAAATAAAAAATTCAATTAAAAAATGTAAATATTCACCCTCTCTTCATTGCCAGAAAAAGTGAGGTGTTTAATTTCTTGAATTTATCAACAAAACACAATGGGTTCCTCCAGGTACCACACTTGACTAATCTGTCCTTCTTAATGTTTTCAAATGGGGCATGCAAGGTGCCTCTGAGACAGTGGAGGATTTTAGAGTATTTCTTACCAGCAAACCCACCACTTTGCACCAGAAAATATCTCAGATGTAATATGGCAGCCATGACACCTTCGCAGATAGGCAGGAATGGTGACACAAATGAAGGCCCACGGAGGTTACACAGTTTGTCCAATGTCACAGAGCAAATCAGTCATGGAAAATCAAATCAAATCCATATCTCCTTCATGTACTCTCTCTAGTATACTGCTTTACCTTTCTACTCTGAGTTTTGGGCACCAAAGCCAATAATTTATGGCATACATTGTCACTGGATACACTGAAAAATGTAGACACATCACATAGAGAGTGGAGTGTTGGAGAGAAACTCAATCTAAAGCCAAAATTAATTGAAGTGTCTCAGAATCTGACATTGCTAGAAGAAACATTGTTGCGACTCTCAATTTATTCCACCAAAAAAGTGCAACGTAATATGTTTTAATGCACTTTCTGTAGGTCTGCAATGCAAGTTTGATTTGTTTTCCCCAGAAGCAATTTACTTTTAAATTCCAAAGCCTCAGATGTCATTGAAGAATGTTTTGGATGACTTAATCATGGCAACAGGGATTAAACTGGGAAACTGGCAGAAATAGTTTGTCTAAAATTAGGCATTCACTAGTCTGAAAGAAGGGAGGAAGAACACTCTCAAATACTTGCTGTCACACACTCAGACTGAGGAAGTGGCAAAGGGCACCGAATGCCCTGACAGATGAAGTATGTCGGAGCAAATGTGAAAAAGAGAAAAGCACCTACCAACCTGACACAATGCACACAAGAAAGCTTAAGGAGTATCACCCAGTGCAGTTGGTAAAAGGCCAATCATATATATGAGTTTGAATTACTGACTCATGAAGGAACATCTAATGGGGCAAAAATGTTCACTAGGAGTCAAGTGACAGTTGAGTTTGGAGAAAATCAGTCAGACATCGTCTATTCCTGATCACTTGTTTTCAGGTTTCTATTTCCTGATGACAATTACAAAGGATCCACTTTCATCAAAATCTGATGTGGCCAGAAGCAACAAGAAAGAAAAAAAAATAAAGGCAAGAACTTAATGGTAACTGCAAACATCCCTGGTGGTTCAGTACTATATTGACTCTTCCCAGAGTACTGAAGTAGACCGTTGCGTCTACAACGACTCTATTTTTTTTAGTATTCGGTTTACTTTAAAAAAAACTTTCAAATGGTTTATTCTTGTTCCCCACTGGCCCACACAGACTTAGTTCTCACTAGGATATCATCTTCCAAAATGGAAGATGACATTGCATTCATAAATCTACTTTCCTATACTAAGTATGTTATCCAAAAACATTTCTTGTTCCTGATGTTTTCTTTCCCAAATGCATGCTGACTTCTATTTTTAGATTCAATCAGAAATAAGGAAAACTTGACAGAACACACAATTACTAAACTCAATTTGTGTCTTTCAAAATGTATCTCTTAAAAATTTTAAATGCAACACATTTTAATTCAAAAAATTAAGAGTAATAAAAAAGATGGCTAATAGGAGATATGTGATATATGCTTCATTTTCCACTTATACAAAATATATATATATATCTATTTAGACGTCAATTGAAACCAAACATGACTTATGTACTCTGTGCCAATTTTAATGGCTCACAACAGTTTTGGAGGTGTAGAAATGACTGTTTTCAAAGGTTCATTTTTTTGTTAAAAATGAAAAAACCTGTAAATCATGAAGATTTATAATAATATCTTTGTATGAAATTGTTTCCAATCACTGCAAAAAAACTTTGATTTCTGGGCTGGGCTGGGTTAAATTCAACGAAGCAAGTCACCATCGGAGGAATGCTTAGAGGCTGTGCCAATTCACAGAAATATGTTGATTTTATCCCCAAATGATAATCGTAGCAGAGGTTAGCTGAAATGTTCACCAGCATCTGTATTCTCTTTCTCCTGGGCATACAAACAGACTACATCTCCCTGCTCTTCTGCATTTAGGGGGCCAAGTAACAGGACGGGGCTCTGTCCAGTGAAACATGGGGAGGAATGTACATGACTTTGGGGTTTGCTACTCAGGCAATCTCCTGTGCTTTCTCCCTTCCCTTGCCTGCTTCTGAATAGAAGAGCACGCAGTGGAGGACTCCGAGGCCCTAAAAATGGTCAAGCCATATGATGACAGAGGCCTGAATGCCTGAATGTGGGCGTGGGTTAGAATCCACATACCCTACACTCTGACCACACTGCACCATGACATAATGAAAAATTAACTTCTACTGAGTTATGACAGGGAACCAATAGTAGCTACAATAATAGCTAACACACTTATTTAATCCTCAAAACGCCCTGTTTTTCATTTTAATGTTAACCCTCTTGTAGCAAAGAACAAACTGAGACTTAGAGCGGTTAAATAATTGCCTTCAACTTCTAACCACATGTCAGTGTAAAGCCTGTATTGTTCAATATTGCCGTGTATTGTTCCCTAAGAAGAAATGTGGATGTGAGGAAGAGAAAGGAGATATAACCATGGTTTCAGTGTTTAAATTTGTGAAAGAGGAGACTATAATTAACAGCTGTGCAGGGCAGTTGAGGCAGGTGGTCTCAGGGTTGGGACATATAAGGGAAACAGTGCAGGGAGGCTCAGGAACCTGGGAATTATCTTACATGAACAGGGGTGATGCTTCCCTGCATCTAAAGTAAAGTGACAATTAAATCTATTAGCTTGTGCTGCAGTTGGAGATGAGACCCCAGGGCCCCAGAGAAGTGCCTGGAAGATGGGAAATGGGGATGAGTGGATGTCTACTCAATCCTGCCTGGAACATCTCATTTGCCATTACGAGAGCTATTGTTACACTACTTCTCACCATGTCTTTTTCTCAACATCAATTCTCACAAAAAGATTCAACCAATGCTTTTAAAATCTTTTAAACAAGATATTCTCTGGCAACACGTGGATAGTAAGTGCAATGAAGAGAGATAAAGAGCTTTTAGGGTTATGACTAATATCTGACCAAACCCTCAATGGCAAATATTCCCAGGAAGTCGTTTTATTCTGCTTTATTGGGTAAGCATCAAAGCTAAAGGGTTCTTTTGGAAGGAATTTCTAATGATGGAAAAGACCCTGAAAAAATCATCTCTATGTTCATCTGTAAAAGGAAAAAAATTTCTCTGAAACGAAATATTCTAGTTTTAAATTTTCTATAAATTGGAGGCATAAATCAGCATATCTATCTACATGTTAGATGCACTTACCTTGAGATCCCAGTGCCCCAAATAGAAAATATATATCATCATATGTATGTAAAGAAATCCTTTGAAGTATTGCTTCCTCCTCCTAGGGTTTAAATGAGATCATACAGTGGACCCTTGAACAATGCAGGGGTTGGAAGCATGGAATATCTGCCCGTATAACTTTACAGTCAGCCCTCAGTATATGTGGGTACGCATCTACAGATTCCACTAACCTCAGATTGTGTAGGACACCAGCATGTATTTAGTGGAAAAAATCCGCATATAAATGGAACTGCACAGTTCAAACCAGTGTTCTTCAAGGGTCAACTGTACATATAAAGAACATAAGCCCTCAATAAATTAACGTTTTTAAAATACAAATTATTTTCATTATAGTAAAAATAGGGAGATGGTCAAGTAAATTATGGTATATGCATGCAACTGAATACTATGAAACTATTTTAAAAAACGAATCGGATCTGTATTACACAACACCAATCAAAAATCAAGCTGCCAAAAATATTTATAATGTCTTTCCATTTATAACTCAAATCTATGTGCTTCATTTGGCATAGAAAAAATTTGGGTATATATTTTATATATGACCTAATGTTTTAATTTCTTACAGTGAGAATTATGTAAATAAAAGAGAATTCTTTAAAATTATAATATTAGGGCCTTATTTCCAAGCTCATCTTACTTTAATTTTATTTACTTTTTTATAAATGTATTTATTTATTTATCTTTGGTTGCGTTGGGTCTTCGTTGCTGCGGGTGGGCTTTCTCTAGTTGTGGCGAGCGGGGGCTACTCTTCCTTGCAGTGCGCAGGCTTCTCATTGTGGTGGCTTCTCTTGTTGCAGAGCACGGGCTCTAGGTGTACGGGCCTCAGTAGTTGTGGCGCACGGGCTCAGTAGTTGTGGCTCGCAGGCTCTAGAGCGCAGGCTCAGTAGCTGTGGCGCATGGCATATGGGATCTTCCTGGACCAGAGCTCGAACCGCGTCCCCTGCATCGGCAGGCGGATTCTTAACCACTGCGCCACCAGGGAAGTCCCCTTGCTTTAATTTTAAACTGGCAACCAGGCAGACCTACTTTCCAAATAGCCACTTGAATTTTTCAAGGAAACACTCATTCTGAAACTCTCTCTTCTACAGGGAGGAGCACATAAAAGAGGGCTTTCTAAACTAACATGAGAGATTTCTAAGCTCTTTTGGTTTATGGGAAACTGTTTCACAAAAGACAGAAAATGAGATATCAATTTTGAATTTCTGTAGAGCACAACATGATCTCCTGAGGGAACTTTCTAGGAAGATTTCCTAACTCATGCCATTTTGGGGCTGTTATGCCAAGAATCTTATGGAAATATTATGTTTTAACAACATAAATAAAGCTTTCCAGAGTTGGTTGTAAAAGATGTACCATATTTTGAACTAGGTATCTACGATGACCCATAAAACATATTAAACTCAAAGGGTGACTTTGATAAAATTTCCCCAAGCAAATAATTGAGGATCTGTAGAAAGGGAGAACCATAAGTATGCTTATTGCAGCATTATTCATAATAATAAAAGCTGGAAACGGCATTCAGGTCCAATAACAGGGTAATTAGTTAAATGTTATGGCACATGAAACTATTAAGAGACATATTTATATGTAAAGGAGTTCATGATAAACTACCTCAAGAAGACAGCAGATAGTACAACAATATATAGTATATGAAACTATTTATACCTATGCATATGCGTGGATATATGAAAAAATATTCACGATCAAATAAATGAGTTCAGGAAAATATACATGCACTAGGAAATAAGTAATGCGTTTTTATGGGGAGAATTTGTTTTACTACTTAGGGATATTTTTTATTGGTATCTAAAATAAATAATTAAGATGTTATAAAAATCAAAAGGAACCAAAAATAAGGCTCAATACACCATGACTGTTATTTGGGGGGAAAAAAACTTCCAAGAGTGAGACGAGAATTATGAATTTGCTTACTTTAATCCTTATTACTGTCTTCTCTGAGAATAAAAAGTGATATATATATATATATATACATATACACACACACATACATATGTGTGTGTATGTGTGTGTGTATGTGTGTATAGACACCTACCTGTGTGTATGTATATTTGAAATGTTACCTGAAGGAGACGTGTGAAATGCAAAAGAGCTCCAAGATTGTTTTTATATTTCAACCATTCACTTAAACAGAAATAACCTACTATGACACATAAATATCTAATGCTTCCTGGATAGCACAAAGGAAGTCCAGAAAGTTTTAATTTTGTTAGAAATAAAAGAATTATAACTGGAGATCCAGAGAATATTAGCGCTAAAGGGATCACCTGTCTTTAATTAGACATTACTCATCAAATCTCTTGTTCTTATCCACCCAAATGACCTTGTCAAGATGACTATCTTTATAAGGAAACATTGTGCTAATTATCACCAGGATGAAAATAATTACTTCTATTAACTAAGTGTACACTACAATCTAGGGACTATGCTGTTTCTTTACATTTCTAACATAATGGCTTATTTGATACTGATAAAGAAATTGAAAATGATGTTTCCTGGATTAAAAAAAAGCAGATTCCTTAAACACTATGTCAATACTATGGTAAAATGAAATAAAACAAAATTTGAACATGTCTAACCAATGGAAGAAAAGAACCAAGATGGGGGTGAGAGCAGTGATGGAATCTTGATTTTAAACAGATGTTACTGATGTACTTTTTTCTTCCTCCAAAACTCCTGAGGTTAAAGTTCTTTTCTTCATTTACTAGAAAGCATTTCAGCCTAACATTGCTGTCTTCACAGGAAATAGCAGTCCACTATATTAATCATCACAGTAAACAAACCTTAAAGAGGAATCTCCAGAAAGAGAGCACTCTCCCAATCCCTCAAAAATCTGTGAGAGACGGGAACACTCAGGGAAAAACAGAAAATGTGAGCTCTGAAATGAGGTGCTTCCCTGCTACCTTTTATTAAAAAAAAAAAAAATCCACAAAACTTTAATCAATCAAATGAGATAAACTTTTAACTTTAGTAGTGAAAATTGGCCAGAACTACTGACATAGTCAAAGACCTATATTCCTAGTAATAAACTGATAATTTATTGTCTTATCCCAGAATAAAAAGCTATGCACACATGTGCATATACAAATGTAAGCTGGTATAACACACACACACACACTCACACATACACACACACACACACAGTGTGTCCATGTGGATAAATGAAACAAATTTAACACCTAGGTATTTTTAAAAGATGTTCTTATTACTGATACAATAAGAAGGATAACAAGAATGACATTCTCTAAAGTTAAAGAACCAAACCCTTTTTTTTTTTTTTTTTTTGGTATGCAGGCCTGTCACTGTTGTGGCCTCCCCCGTTGCGGAGCACAGGCTCCGGACGCACAGGCTCAGCGGCCATGGCTCACTGGCCCAGCCGCTCCGCGGCATGTGGGATCTTCCCGGACCGGGGCACGAACCCGTGTGCCCTGCATCGGCAGGTGGACTCTCAACCACTGCACCACCAGGGAAGCCCCATACCCATATTTAAAAAAAACAAAAGAATTGAAGTATGTATTGTCTTTAATACTTTAAAATATATACATTTAATATTATTTTACATATCTTTTAAACACTAATTCCTCTATTTCCAACTCAGGAGAAATAAGAGGAAAAATCATCAAAGTTAGGGTGTAGAAATGGAAATTTAAATACTTCTGTTACATCAGGACCATCATCATATACGTTTTTTTTTTTTTGAGAGAAAACAAGAAAATCAATTATGTGAAAAAAGATAAGTTTATTTTATACCTCCTATGACTCAAAAATATTATGAAAAAATAAAGCTAGTCAATTTCTGAACATTAACTGAAAATTTAAAAAGGATTTTTAGATAAATTCCTCATTTCTTTCATTGGTCCACAACAAAGACTTGGTTGATTCTTTCTTTCTTTCAATATTATTTTATTCAACTTTTGAAGTCTGAGATATTGGCAAATAACTATTTTCTGACCTTTAAGTTTTATTTTATCTTCTTCATTGACTGTTAGGAAATGAAAGTAAATCAGAGGACAAATAAGAAGAATCTACATTTCGGTTCTTTTCTGTCACTGTAACAAATCACATTAAAAATCAGTATTTCCTCACTGATCATTTAATTAATGTTCTTTATTCAGGAGAATTCAGTAGGAAATTTAAAAAAATATTTAATTAAAGTATAGCTTATTTACAGTGTTGTATTAATTTCTACTGTACAGCAAAGTGATTCAGTATTACATACATGTGTGTGTATATATATATATATACACACACATATATTCTTTTTCATTTTCTTTTCTATTATGCTTTATCACAGGATATTGAATATAGTTCCCTGTGCTATATAGTAGGACCTTGTTTATTCATTCTCTATACAATAGTTTGCATCTACTAATCCCAACTTCCACTCCATCCCTTCCCCATCCCCGCTCCCCCTTGGCAACCACAAGTCTGTTCTTCATGTCTGTGAGTCTGTTTCTGTTTCATAGATAAGTTCATTTGTGTCATATTTTAGATTCCACATATAAGTCATATCATATGGTATTTAAAATACCTTTTAAAATATCCTTCACTTCATGAAAATATCAGAATTGCTATTGTCATCATCATAATGCTTTTAAAGCACGTTATCCAATGTACTAATCCTTCCCATTTCTCACACTTTTCTTCCTTTATAATTGAATTCTTTTCAAAATGAGTCGAACAGGTCTAAGTGATAGTCGAACAGGTAGAATAAGCCCCACTGTGCTTTTTTTTTTTTGGCCGTGCCACACAGCATGCGAGATCTTAGTTCCCCGACCAGGGATCAAACCCATGCCCGCTGAAGTGGAAGCACAAAGTCTTAACCACTGGACCGCCAGGGAAGTCCCTGTGATGTCTTATTATAAGGTATGGGGTCAAGCAGACATTAACTTATTTAACCCATCCTTATAGTGACGTGGGATTACAGGATCATTCGTACACTTGGCTGCTTTACTGAACAGCTGATCAGAAGATCTGCTCTAGGTATTGTATAAAATTCTTTCCTGGGAGGAAGTGATGTGTTACACTGTAACTTCAGCAATGCATTCTTATTTTACCCTCTGTGTTTCAAATTGCAAGCTCCTTTGGAATTTTCCTTTTCATTTGTCACTGGGGTTTAGAAGGCGAGAGATTTCCTGGAGCATATTTCATTGCATGGTTAACAATATCAATTCTACATTCGATACATTAGCAGGCAGAAGGAAAGAGAAGAAGCCAAATTGAGTATAAATAATTAAACTTGTAAAAGGTCAGTGAGCAATGGCAGGAAGGAGAAACCCTGGAGAAGTTGTGGGGCTTTGCTGCTTCACCACAGAGGTATTAAAATATGAGTATTATCTGCTGACATAGCCAACAAAAGGGATGAACAACAACAATGCTCCCAACTAGCAAGAGATCCTGAACTGTGCTGAAAACAGAGTGGTGACCTGTTAATTGTGCTTTAAAGGAAAGTGACACAAACCACGGACTTTTTTACTATAAACTATGTGAGAGCAACTTATCCACTTATATTTAAAAATAAAATCAATGTGATATGTATTATGATTTGAGTCAAAACTTGTTGACCCTAATTTGGAAAAAAAACTGCATTTGCTTTGGCTTAAACAAAAACTGAAATTTGGAATTAAGCTGTAGGGGAGAGGAAGAAAAGGATTCAAATTTGAAAATGGGAAAATATTATTTTTCCCATTGCCCAAAGCGATATATTTAGATATTACACACACACACACACACACACACACACACCTTCACATGGTATTTTATTTTTACAGTGGGATTGAGCTACACCTAGTGATCTTGAAACCTGCTTATTTCATGTAAAAATGTACTGTGGAACATCTTTACAAGTCATCACGTCATCATCTTTTTTTTAATGTCTGCATAGTATTCCATTGTACATTGTAAGGTTTTCTAAATAATTTTTAAAAATCATTTTCTTGTTGAGAGACGTTTGAATTATAATACCAGTTTTTTAAAAAAAATATTACTAGCAATGCGGCAATGAATTTCTTTGTACAAATATCTGTATGCATATATGCTCCATATAGGATTATGCATGCTTTTTATTTTAATGCACAGTAGAAGATCACCCTCCAGTAAGGTTTTATGTCTAACAGAGATCATAGAAAATATTTTATTTCATTTAATTTTGTTTATTAATGTATTAGGCTCCCTGCTTCACTCTGAAAAGGATTTGGGGAAGCTGAGAGGCTAGATGTATGCAGAGCAGAAAAAGGCAGTGGCTTAGTGAGGCAGTGGCATTTTTGTCATGGTTTGATATGAAAAAGCAATCTTGATGCTGACAGTTTTATGTTCTTACTATTTCATTACAGGTGATTGTAGGTACCCCCTCCTTCAGACACTCTTTAACACTGTCCCTTAAGGAAGTAAGACATCATTTATTTCTCTGCTTCTAAAGGTTTTCCTGCTTAATTGTCCATTAACAAATTAAAGCATATTTTTCACACACACCCAACTTATAGCTTAATAATGCCGATAGTCAAAATTGATTCATTGTGACATCTGAAAGTGAATACAGATGTTCATGACTCAGATATTTATAAAATTCAAAAAACAAATCCACTTCAATTGCACTGCAAAAGAATCCAAATCCTTTTGGAAAAAGCAACTGCAGATACTTAATTTGTGAAAAGCAATAAGCTTAAAAAGCATGTAGATCCTTCAGGACTCAACATAGAATAATCAGTAGGTGCTGAAAGAAATAGAATTCATGATGTACCTGAATCAAGTGAGAGATAATACACAGACGTCCAGAAATCTGACATTACCTTGTAATAATTATTAAAGATCCATGCCATTCTAGGCTGGATTCTACAAACTCATGTGGTAAAGGACTAAAGCAACCATGATTTCACTACTCTCTCTTTCTCCGTGACATTTCACATTTACTTGTAAACTCTGTGTTAAGTCTTCCACCTGATGTGAGAATTACCCATGTAGGTTTGAAAACTGGGCTGGCTTCCTTCATTACCCACCAAAACTCTGCCAGCTGGTATGGTCAATAGAAAGTATAAAATGATTCTAGATTTCCAGGATAACCCTTCCACAAAACATCATACATTATACAGCACACTTCCTGGGTGACTTCTGGACGGTCTGTCCCAACAGACTCTCTGTGCCTATCTTCTTCCTCACTGACTTAGATTATCAGGAGGAGAGCACGTGGATGAAACACTGTCATTTGCCTGGTTTGAGACACTTGCATGGTGACAAGGTGATATCAAAGTGACAGGAAATAAACCAGTGGTGGAAAAAATAAATTCTGCTTTTTGAAAATATGGTGCTATTTCTTTCCCTAGGTTCTTTTTTGTGTGTCTGTAGGTTTCAATTCTCTGTTTGAAAAGAGAAATATGGCTCATGGATCAAAGCTTTAGTTTTTAAAAATCTATTATGCTGCAGAATGAAAAAGAACAGGCTATGTCTCAGAGTCATTCTTACTCCTCATACATTTTGAAGACAAATTTGTGCTAATACCAGATATTAGAAGGCAGTTAAAGTGAGAGGGGGAGGACTTTTAGCCAAGTTTGAATATACGAGGGAACAAAAATCTCTATTTGTCCATTTTTAATGTACTTAGAAATCCAACAATCCAGTCACAGACCAGATAATAAACAAAAGGATTTAACACTACTAGTGGTTTTAGAATAGAGAATTAAATGGATTCAGGAGGTATTCCTGGAAATTTCAAAATTTCAACAGGATTTTGCCACAAACATCACACACACACACACACACACACAAATACACTTGTCTTTGCCAAGAAAGCCTGATACACTGTAGTAAGGTATGTTATTAATTAGAATAGTTAAAGCAACTGGCATCTTCATTCATATATGAGGAGAAAAACATCACAGATTCATCTTGTCCTTTCTTTAAGGTATAATGTAAATTGAGGTTTCATTACAGGCTCTGTAAGTGAACAAACTGGCTTTTGACAAGGAAGAAATCAGAAATAAGAGACTTTCTATGAAAAACATGGATTATCTCTAGTTTCTAGAAATAAACAGTAAGAAAAAAGAAGCATTTAAAAAAATATATAAAGCTCAGAGTGTTAGAAGAGCAGCCTTTGTATCACAAGTTTTACTATTTCTTAAAAGTAATACAATAGTAGACTTGCTTCTTAATTATTGGCATATGGTTTATCTAATTTGGAGAGTTTCTGTGATGGATCTTAAAACATAGGTTTCTTTACTAAGCTCTGGGCTGTCTTTGAATTACTTGGCATGTATTCAAAAAACATTAACCCAAATAGAATATTTGTCTATGTATTGTGAAGCTAATTATAAATTATTCAGGTCTGTTTTGTGATCCTGTTTTATTCCTGTGTTAATTTCTCAAATCAAGTCAAAAGCAGATCTGAAACAAATGGCTTCCAGACTGATATCTATGTATGTATCTTTTCTGTCAGAGTTTTCTTCTCAATAGTTTTGTATCAAACATGAATATAACCAAACTTCTCTGAATAGAAAGGTCATATAAAGCATTTCAGTCTTGCATTTTTTTTTTTTTTTGAGAGCAGTGGTGAAAAGACCAGGTTTTCTCAAATCCATCATAAAGAAATTTATGTGCAACCTGGTGGTCCAGGGCAAATGAATTAACTGGATAGGGATTTCCTTATCTGTGATGATGGATTTGAGTTAGATGTTCCTTAAGGATTCTTATATGCTTTTATAAGAAATCAGAAGTAGTTTAGAAGAAAAACACACATGATTGAAGTTGGATTTTTTTTAAGGGAGAAAATGGTTCTGTTCTAGGTCACAACATTTATCTTTGAGACTATTTCCTAATAAAAAGAGCTAAAATAAAAAAAAAAAGAACTTAACGTCCACTCTATGTATACAAATACTGCCACATTAAATGTTATTCTACTCAATAATAATTACTCATTTGATAATAAATACAATAATTACCATTTATAGAGAATGTACCACGACAACAACTTATGCTTAGTTTAAAAATATATTCTTTGCTCTTTATTTGCAATTTCTCTGTAGCTTGGGATTGTTATATGTATATACGTATATATATCTGTATGTATATTTATATATGAAATTGTCTCAACATGTTGATAAAATTCACTTTCTGGCTGTATGCTAAGACACTACAGCCAATCACTTTGCAAACTATAAAGACCACATTAAGGTGGATGGATGCTCCTATCAACTGCAGCTTTCATCTTCAGCACTCCTTTGTCCTTAACTTCCACTCCATAGATATCATTCATATAACCCTATGGTGAGGGATGGGTGGAGGTACTCTATGCTGCCATTGAAGATAATGTTTTACATTTATTCAGTAGTTTTTAGGTTTTTGTGAAGCATCTTTACAGTCAGCATCAAATTTCAGTCTAAAGAAAAGAATACAAGAAATTGAGATTAAGAGCAAAGGTCCTGTGGTACCTGTAACACAGATGAACCACAGCAGGGTCTCCAAATGATCTGTGCACTGATCTACATTACCACTTAATGTAAGATACACTAAAGCTTCAGTTTTTAATTTGCCTTTAAATAAATAATGTAAAACTGGCTTCTATTATCTTTCGTTACCCACCTATTAGTTTACACTATTTTTCAACAGCAAGACTATAACAGCCTATTAATTTCTTTATTCTGGTTAGGTAAGGGGAGGAAGAGATTGGACAGGTAAGCAAGTGAACAGGGAGATGTTAGGTAGGTAGTTCTAGGACACTTTTCTCTTAACAAAAGGGTCCCAGGGACTGGGAATGTTTGACAAACCCTGTAAAAGATCAAAATTTTGTGATGTGGAAGAATCTGTATGTTCTTCATGTAATTTTCACAAAGTAAGTGTCAACTCGTCACTGTTTAAACAATTTTTTACTCTACTTTAACTTTACCATTATTTAAAAAATGGGCAGTATTGAATGTATACAAATTTTTCTGGTTCCTCAGAAATTATATTAGAGAATATTTAAATTGTATTATTATGATTAATTACTAATATAAAAATATCTTTTGTAGTGTAGTTCTGATATATAACGCTTGGGATCTGATGATCTGATGCTATAGAGACTCTTTTCAAATAAGCAGGAATAGTGATGATTGCCAAATATTGTGATAAAGTCTTATGTAGAAAACATCTCATAGATTATTTTATTCTTTGTATTCTATATCATTGAAATTTTACCTGCTACACTTATAGGAGATAGTTTTGTGTTTTTTTTTAAATAAAAATTATAGAAAGCAAGTCCCTTGAAAGAGAAGACCCAACATTGGGTCTTTAACTGCTAGACTGTCTTTTTTCCTCCCCTTTCTTTTTTTATCTAATTTTTCTAGGCTTAACACATAACCAGATGAATGGGGGAGGGACAAAATGCTATAATGGTGAAAAATATTATCCCCTCCTCCAAAACCATTCAGAGCATCAGTTAACAGAGTTCAAAAGGATGGGGAGTGAATACAACTGAAGATTTTTTTCCTGCACTGCATGAGATGAGTTCCCATTGATTAATTTTCCAGAAGTTAAAGCTGATTAGTGTTCTCTGTGTTGGCTTCGATTCCTAGATGTCATTCAGTGTACCTGGACCATCTATCATGTGATGTGAGCAGAGAGAGCTAAAAGGGACAAACAGTGACTACAAATCTTGTTAAAGGTATTCACAAGGAAAGCAGGCTACGGGGAAAAGGTATCAAAATATCCTGGCTAGCAACTTCCATATATTTGCTGATATAAATAAAGCTCTCAAGGGGCCCAGGGGTGTGGAGATGCTGCTACACCCTCCTTGTAGAGGCAAATGGAATCACAGAATTCCAGGGTCAGCTTTCTACCAGCTTTTACTTTTTTTTGCAGTACGCGGGCCTCTCACTGTTGTGGCCTCTCCCGTTGCGGAGCACAGGCTCCGGACCCGCAGGCTCAGTGGCCATGGCTCACGGGCCCAGCCGCTCCGCGGCATGTGGGATCTTCCCGGACCAGGGCACGAACCCATGTCCCCTGCATTGGCAGAAGGACTCCCAACCACTGCACCACCAGGGAAGCCCCCAGCTTTTACTTTTGTTTGCTCATTTGAATGAAGTATATACTTTAAATGTATTAATATGAATTATTCAAGGACACAGCAGGAAAGCAACAGATGTACCCAGCTGAGGGGGGTCATGCTTAGTTTCACTTGATGAATGTTTGTTTTGCTGCTTTGAAAAATTAATGCAATAAAATATTTTACATGAATAAGGAGGTTTCAAATTGACTGGGAGAAAAAAGTCTTTCCTTCCAGGATTGTTTTTTGATGTGCCATTGGCATTAAGTAGGATAGTATTAACATAGTTTGTTGTGATGTGTTAAGAAAGTTGAAGAGAATATTTATTAAGTGCAGGTGTGTGAGCATCCATCATGCATTTAAGACAAATTTTGAAATGTGAGGAACTCAAGTATATCATGTCACTCAGATAAGTCAGAAAAAAAAGTAAAAGGCTTAACAATTTGGAAACTGGTTATTTGGTGGAGGAAGACAGAGGATTATATAAAATTTGAATCATTTAATCACCTGTGTTCAAAGTTTCTTCAGTGGTTTTCTAATCTTGGAACATAGTTTAGCATTAAGTCAACTCCATTTATGAATAGTTGACAGGAACTCATCATTATTTCCTTAATGAGAATTGGCTGCTGTATCGGTAAATCAATGGCATTTCTTAAGAAAAACCTGTCTGAAACATTTGTTAAATAGATTAAAAAGTTAAAGAAAAATATAACAGCAGATAATAACTTTAAGGATCATACAATCCAATGTGTGCTTGGGGTAGTGTTACTGCTTTCTAGAGAGTTGCTCCTCACATGGCACTTTACCATCATCCCTGGAGGTGACAATAAATGACTGAGATGCCTGTGTTTTCCCCTTGCATCACCCTTCACGCAACCAAAATAATTTATGTTTTAAACCTCTCATATATTCCCTCATCATTTATAGGAGAAAATATTTTCTCCAAGTATTTATTTTTCATTTTTTAAAAAGAGCATCCTTGGGCTTCCCTGGTGGCGCAGGGGTGGAGAGTCCGCCTGCTGATGCAGGGGGCGCGGGTTCGTGCCCCGGTCCAGGAGGATCCCGCATGCCGCGGAGCGGCTGGGCCAGTGAGCCGTGGCCGCTGAGCCTGTGCGTCCGGAGCCTGTGCTCCGCGGCGGGAGAGGCCACAGAGGTGAGAGGCCCGCGTACCGCAAAAAAAAAAAAAAAAAGAGAGCATCCTTAAGGGATGTAAAGGCTAATTTCCCTTCCATGTGGAAAGAGAAGCTTTTCTCAGAGAAAACTTTGCATATATCGTGAAATTCCTTTGGATACTGTCAGAGAGACGGTTCAAATGAGTACTGGGCAACAGCATCCCAGGCTTAGCGCCTGGTACAGACAGGGGCTTGGAGGAGCAGCTGCTGGACCTATGAGAGAAGTACTTGCCTGCATGTGTCTAGAGAAGGGAAAGGCAAGAGTCAGTCCTCAAACATGAACTTGCAGGCTACTGTTTCCCTCACTCTTCCCGATCTACATGTATTGTAAATCAACAGAGACATGTGACTAGCTGTGAAATACAGTGGCTTGTATTAGCTGTGCTCCCAACAAATGAGGCAAATTTACCTCTGCCATCGCAGTAAAGGGCCCCATTAAACCTCAAAACAAACAAAAACAGTGGACCGGAGAGTCTCAGATGCTAACAGGCCCTTCTATGTACCATGTCAAATATGCAAGCTCCCAGCCTAAATCTTATAGGTAAATAGTTAAGTTTTTACTGAGCACTTGCTATATGCAGGTATTTTACTGTTTTTTATATGAATTATTATTATTATATTATTATTATTATTTTTTTTTTTTTGCGGTACGCGGGCCTCTCACTGTTGTGGCCTCTCCCGTTGCGGAGCACAGGCTCCGGACGTGCAGGCTCAGCGGCCGTGGCTCACAGGCCCAGCTGCTCCGTGGCATTGGGATCTTCCCGGACCAGGGCACGAACCCGTGTCCCCTGCATCGGCAGGCAGACTCTCAACCACTGAACCACCAGGGAAGCCCTATATGAATTATTTTATTTAATCTTTAGCAGGCATCTATACTGACTCCTGATCAGAAATGAACACAAGACTCTTCAGCCACTTTGAAAGCATTCTTCATCTTTTCTACCTTCATCGATGATGACGCCACCTATTTACATCTGTAATGTGAAGTAATGTTACTCACATCATTAATCTAAGAGTCATCTGGGATTCATCCTGGAAACCATCCTTTCCCCCCAAACTAACACACAATCTCTCACCCAGGTCCTGCCTCTTCTACCTCCAAAATGTAACTGTAAATGTAATTAAAAATAAGTAAATGCAATTTGGGATAAGACCGTATCCACCGCCCACCCCCAGGCCATCTTTAGCTCTTTCCTGTGCATAGCAATAGCTTCTAATGGTCACCTGGTTTCCACTCAGTTTTTTCTATAGTCCAATTTCTACACATGAACCAGTGCAATCTTTTAAAGATACAAATTGGACTATGTCACCCCGCCCTGCTTAAAAACTTCCCAGTGTACTTAGAATCCAGTCCTGACCTTTAAGGAGGTCTCTGAAGCCCTGAGGGATCAGACCAGCCCCCCATCCTGGCCTATGACTGAGCCCTGCTCTCTCCTTCCTGGGCTCCACAGGCATCAGTTGTCCTGCAACTGCTCAGACCCCTCACTCCTGCCTCAGGGTTTTTGCACATGGGTTCCTTCTGCCTGTAACCCCCCACCCCAAATCTTTACCTTCCTATGTCCATTTCAGGTCTCAAATTAAACAGTCAACTCCAGAAAGCTTTTTTTGATAACTAAAATAGGTCATATCTTATTCTTTTCATTGCATCCTGTTCTTTAATTTATAGGCATTACACATTTGGGGGTTATCTGATTATCAACTGTCTCCCACCCAGACATTAAGTTTCATGAGTTCAGGGCCCATAACTATTTTGGTTGCCACCATATTTCCAGGGCCTTGCACTCTGCCTGATTAATGGTAGAGATTCAATAAGTACTTGCTGAGTAAAGAATAAATGCCAGGACAGACAGTTTCCCTCAAGCAATTTCCCTAGATACTCTCTTCTTGTTCTTTGTTGTTGTTCTTGTTGAATTGTGCTGCTACTCTAGAATATAATTAGGGCTGCTAACAAGAATAGCTGTCTCCCACTCCAAAACTCCTGATGGCAGAGTTTAGGATGTGCTAAAGCAAGGTGAAAGTGAATAAATAATATTGACCTCTATTTGTGTTGGTGATGATGATAAATATTATTACTGAGTACTTATTGGGAGGTGACTCTACATTAAGGGCTTTACATCTAAAAGTTCATTTAACTTAAAAATCCTGAGGTAGATGCTATTATTGTTCTCATTATATAGGTGAAGAAACTGAGTCACAGAGGGGTTAAGTCACTTGCCCCTGGTCACACAACCAGTAGGTGGTGGAGCTGGGATTCTGATCTCTGGTTCAATTTCAGTTCATGCAGCCCTGTTTTTCTGAGCAGCCATGGTGGTAGAGGACAAGGCTAGGAACCTTGGTAAGTGTCAGAGTGTGGAGCCAAAGCATAAGGGGCCCTACATTTGAAAGGAAGGTATTCAGCTGGAATATGAAAAACAATAAGACATATGGGAATTCCTGTCCTAGAAACTGAAGTGGAATTTGGATTGAACACCTATTTTTTGATAACTGGAATTGAGACTGTGAAAAATGAATGATAATTATGGATGAAGCAGGGAACCAAGGTTTGGATATTGCTCTAAATCCATTTTCTCTCCTCTTTTTAACGCTCTGTTACTTTTAGACTGAGAATAGCAGAGGCCCAAAAGAGAAATCATAGCACTATATGGTTAACAGACAGCTATGATGATACAACACTGAATTCTGGTTAGTACACTAAAATTTACTTTAATAAGTCATCAGACTTTAGATCACTCAAGAAAGAGCTCAGTGATGTTTCTAGTTAACTGAGTACATTCAATAAACTACGATAGGATTTAAAACCAATTGGAAACTAAGGTGTGTCATTATCTTTAAATTAAAAAGTAGAAACTGGTCATTTCAGGGAAAAAATGAATTGGCGATGATTAAGTACAGGAATAACCATTACACGCTAGTGCCAATTCAAGTTTCCTATTTATGTGTCCAAGATATTGTCATATAAATGCAAAATGCACTGACATACCTGTCAGTGCTTTATTAATGGGAGTCTTTTCTGGGACATCCACTAACAAGTTGTTAGTGGGTCCCACCATGGTATCTTAGAAGAGGAGGAAGTTCTGTATTGGTTCTCCTAGCTGAGTAGATGGAGTTTCAGACTAGAGGGCAGTTCTAGCCATTTAATGATGAGCTCAACTGTGGTATCTCTAAGGTAAGAAAATCCTCCACCTTTAATGATAAACAGTAAGATCTAGTCCTTATAGATTGGGCCTAGTTCAAAGCCATCTTCCAAAAATGGATTTTCTAGAAGGAAAGAAAAAAGAGAAAAAAGAAACCACTGAGAAGCTATTTGAATAATGATGTCAGCTAAAGTACACAACCATTTGTTCCTTTTATCATTTATTTGTTTGGACTTTTTTTTTTAAATGACATTCTGAAACTCCAAAGATGACAGTTAAGAGGCTTTTAAGCATGATTTCAACATCTCTGGTCAGTCACTTTCATTTTGCAACATGGAATTTCTCTGAAAACAGCAATACACACAAAAAATAGGGTTGACTTCAAGACTTTAAGATGAGATAAATGTAGGAAATGAAAATGCAATTCTACCAGGTGGCATTTACATAACACCCCTCTCGAAAGAAATCAATGTTATTCACCTACTCACCCCACTTAGGTGTGAGAGGCTTTAAAAAATAAATAAAAGGCCTTCTGAAAGCAGGATTTCTTACATAATTTCACAAACACACAATTTCCTCTGTAAATGTCCTTACAGAGGAATAAGGTGCATATTCTACCAGGGGCTGGTGTGAGGGTTCCCTCTGATTTCCTTGACTGTCTCCCACCAAGTCTAACAATCACTTGGAAAGGAGGAGACAAAGTTAAACAAACAGAAGGTCTGCAGAGCTCAGTGTCAGGGGATGTTCACCAAAAAAGAATTAAAAGCTTTGAAAAGTAAATGTAAATCAAATTTGTATTTCAAAGATCATGCAATTGGGGAAATTTCACTCCATATCAAAGTATAAATATTTTACTGTGGAGGCTATAAAATAGCTCAGTATTTTCAACTTCAAAATCCCTAAAACTGACTCAAAAAGCAAGAAAATGGGGCAGGCACACAAAAAAAGCAGTTCTTTTGAAAATTAAGCAATTCTCCAGAAGGCTTAATCCCTTCCTGTAAAACACTTGGTAAATCACAATACCAGAGAGACAAAAGCGGGGGTAACACCTGGGTCATTCTGGAGAAGCTCCTCCATCTGTGTAGGGTCATTCCCAGAGGCATACTTCTGAGAGCTTTGATATTCAATGAAAAATCATCAAGGCAGGCTTTTCTAATGATTATACAAGAAGTATGGGTTACAGATTACTCAGGAATGAATCATGCTCTTTGGAAAGTCACAGAGCCAAAATCCACAGAATACATTTGTAAGTCCCATCTACACTAAGGTAAACTATGTAATGGAGTCCTCCTAGTGGCCTGCTGTACTTTACAAAAGATGCTTCAGAAACAAGTGGTATAATGCAAGCATTTTCATTCTTTAAATATGAGATCTAGCCTGTACAGCACAATTATATTTTGTTTTGATACAATGTTTTAACTTTCATATATTGCTTTTCTTCTACCACTGTTTCCAGAGTGGGTTTTTTAACTGTATTTGAAATATTGGGCAAGAAATATTTTTCTCAATATCAGTGTAGAAGAGAGCTATTCATTTCAGTAAAAATGTGTTCACAGTCAAAGAAAATGGAAAAGGATCTCATCATGGTTGGTGTTTCTTAGCTGAATCACTTGTAAATATGCAGAATTATAAGATATTGTGATACCTTCTGCCTTTAAAATTGTGAGTTTTAAGAGGCAGAAAATGGTTAGCATTGCCTATGGAGTGGAAGTGATTTATGTCACACCGTCTAGCACAGCAAGAAACCATTCTGGAACACATGGCTATAATTTGGAATGGCTGCCAGGTGATGTCATAGTTTTCCTTTGGTAACTAGCCCTCAAAGTTGAAAGTCTCCTCTTGAAAACAATAGGTTTGTCTCACAAATGAACAAGTCATAAAATGACCATATATTTTGGGGGGGAACAGGTATAAAATGAATTCTAAAGTTAGTGTCAAAAAAAATCAGAAATATTATTAAAAATTAGAAAATTGTCAAGGTGGTGATGGGCATAGCCCTTCCAGGTATTAAAACATCATAGAAATTACTCGCTATTAAAGTTGTAAGTTAACACCTGATTTGACAGAACAATAAAAATAGAAATTTCAAGGAAATTAAAAAATGTACATGGGGCTTCCCTGGTGGCGCAGTGGTTGAGAGTCCGCCTGCTAATGCAGGGGCCACGGGTTCGTGCCCTGGTCCGGGAGGATCCCGCATGCCGCGGAGTGGCTGGGCCTGTGCGCCATGGCCGCTGATCGTGCGCGTCCGGAGCCTGTGCTCCGCAACGGGAGAGGCCACAGCAGTGAGAGGCCCGCATACCACACACACAAAAAAAAAAAAAAAAAAAAGAAAAAGAAAAGAAAAAAAAATGTACATGGTAATTGAATAGATGAAAAATGTAGCATTTGAATTCAGTGGGAAGGAATGTATCATTCAATAAGTGGTGTTGGAATAATTGACTATCAGGAAATAAAGAAAAATAAAGCTCGTTTCTCCCTTTTTGCAACTTATGCTAAAATCAATTCTAGATGATTTCACAATTAGATTTTAAAAGATGAAATGATACCATTAGTAGAGAAAACAATGATATTTTAATATTTTTAGAGCAGGCATTGTATGTGTGTGTGCGTGTATAATCTTAAAAGAATCTGAAATGGAAAAAAAAAACCCACCCTTAATGAAGGCAAAAGATAAGTGACTGACAAACACCAGTTTTCTTTACTGTAATAAAGTACCTACAAATGAATAAGAAGAAGGCCAGCTGAAAACTGGACAAACAATATGAACAGAGAGCTCAAAAAGAGGAAAGATCGAAGCTCTAAACACATGCAAAGATGCTCAACCTTCATTTACATTTCTTTTATTACTCTTAAGACTACAATATGGTAAAACATCACCTGTTATATTAGCTAAGAAAAAGATTCATAACCATTATACTGGCCGAGGTGTCAGGAGAAAGAACTTCTTATACTGACCGGTGTGAGTGGGGCTCAGGATAACCTATGAGAGGAGAAATTTGGCAAAATTTATCAAAATCTAATAAGCAAGAAAGTATTACTTTATCTACCAAGTCCACTTTACATATTTTTCCTGTAGATATGTTGCATTTATGTGAAAAAGGTACAAATATCAATGTTCATTTCTGTGCTATTTGTAATAGAAAAGGATTAAAAAAACAACCTAGATATTCATAAGTAAGGAACTTCGAACATTTTTATAAAAAGCACTGTGTATCAATAAAACGGGATACTATACAACCATCAAAAATAGTGAAACAGCTTCCCTTGCACTGTGAAGAATAAACCTGAAGGTACCTTGTTCAGTGAAAAATATCAAGGTTTAGAAGAGAGTGTCTACTTGCTACCACTGGAGTGAAAATCTAAATGTTTGGTATTCATGAACAGCCTCTGGAAACACAAGAAATGTTGACCCCGGTTCTTCTAGGGAGAAAACTAGGGTGACCACTGCAGGAAAGGGAGAGAAACTATTTTTCACTGTGAAGTTCTTTTGAATGTTGTAACTATTTGTACATATTACCAACTCAAAATATAACATAAACCAAATGTACATTGAAAAAAGAATCCATCATAGTCAAGTTTTAAATTTTCCAGGAAAATAAACGGCTTAGTATTTTAAAATTTAGCTACGTAAGAGACAACAAGTCAAGGATTAGATAGTGATTACTCCACGTGTTACATAAAATCCAGGATACACTCCCAATTAATAGTACCCCCTCCCCCCCCAAAAAAGACACTGTTTTGGCATCAAAAATGGGTACTTTGTCATACCTAGTTTCAAAAAACTTATCTGCCTTTCAACTGAAGAATAAACAAAATGAGGCACAACAATTCAAAGAAATACTACACAGCAATAACAAGACGTGAACTAATGATCATTCAACAGCATGCATGGACTTTAAATCCTTAGGCTAAGAGAAGGAAGGCAGATTTAGGAGACTTCACACTGTATGATTGCATTTATATAACATTCTCCAAAAGGCAAAACTACAGGGATGGAAAACAAAGTCGTGGTTTCCAATGACTAAAGGTGAAAGGGAGGGTTTGACTACAAAGGGGCAGCGTAAGGGAGTTTTCAGGAACTATGTATGTCATTTTCATTTTGGAGACAGTGTAACAAAACTGATTTTAAAGTAGGTCTGGAAGCAAAATAGCTAAAACTAAAAAATAAAAATCTGATCTCCCTGTGCTATGCGGCTACTTCCCACTAGCTATCTATTTTACATTTGGTAGTGTATATACATCCATGACAGTCTCTCACTTCGTCCCAGCTTACCCTTCCCCTTCCCCGTGTCCTCAAGTATGTGACCACCTAGAGGGGTGGGATAGGGAGGGTGGGAGGGAGATGCAAAAGAGAGGAGATATGGGGATATATGTATATATGTATAACTGATTCACTTTGTTATAAAACAGAAACTAACACACCATTGTAAAGCAATTATACTCCAAAAAAGATGTTTAAAAAAATGAATAAATAAAAATAAATAAAAAATAAAAATCTGAAAGTAAGGTCTAGAGGAGGGTATAGCTCTGTGAGATACAGTATAATGTCAGATACGTGTACCGTTGTGACTCTTGTGCAAAGTAAGCACACATATCACAGGTAATTAACCTAGTACAGGGAAAGGTAATATCAAATATGTGCAAGGGATGCATTAATTTCTAAGTACTGATGAGATACCTTGTTAAATAATCAATTTAGATACTTAGTTGATACCAAATACATTAACAAGTTAAATGTAGAGGAAAAGTAAAAGCTACAGAAGTGAATGCTAATGAAATCTCTTACATTCAAAGTTTTTTTTTAAAAGGTATAATGGAGAAGATTACTTTATTTCACATAAAAATTAAACTATTTTTTTAAAAAATGGAAGTTAAACCGTAAACTAGGTAAAAACACTTGTAGGAAATGTGATAGACAAATGCTTAATATCTTTAATATAGAAGCACTTAGTTAAAAATAAAATTGATCAACTTCAGGTTTCTAAAAAATCTAACTGTATGGAACTTAACCCAAGTACCTAGTTTAAGCCCAACCAGACCAAACCAGCCCCAACTAGTTCTATTCAATTCAAAGGATTCATCAAGATCTGATCTGGGCATCTCTCCTCCATGTGCAATTGCTCATTCCCTCCTTTTACCCCCATTCTCTGGCTGCCTCATTACTCTTCTTCCACTGTATGTTTATTCCTCACCCTGGAAACGTATTCCTAGGTCTACTTTACACTCAAATTAAAAATATTTGCTTAATAAATAAAGAAAAAATATTAAATGTCTACTAGTGTGAAGGACATTGAATTACCATCCGATAAACCAGGCTTTAAAGTACCATCTTTTTGTGCCTCCAGTCATTAAACTATACAGATTTTCTAACATGTCATTGAGATTTTGATTTTTTGGCCTTAATCTAGGATTGCTAGAAATTTTTTCAATCCAGTAGATATTCTTTATGACTTTGAGATTCATAGCCCCTTTGTAACCACAAAAGGAATTCTAGTCAGTTCTTTGAATTAGGTACCTGTAGTAATTGCTTTTCTAAGTGGTACTTTTCAGCCTGGAAACGGTACTGAAAGCAAGATACTTTCTCCAGTATCTTTGGAATACAGGGAATAAAAAGCATTATCAGGTCTCATTCAGTTTCCATTGCTTCTTTGGTCCATCCAATGAGAGGATACCATAGAGAAGGAGAAAAACACAAGTCTGTAATTCCTCTAATTGAGGCTTTTTAGCAATCTGCCTTTTCTTCTGGACCCAGCTCTCAAACTTTACATACAACTCAAAACAGCAAAAATAAAAGAAAAAAATCATTCTACAGCTTAGTTTTTGAAGAAAGACAGTTTCTCCAAAGGAAGTTTCTATAAATAGGTTACCTCTCCTTTATAACAAGAGAACCACTTATTAAACACTAGTATAAAAATAAAGTACATGGTTTGCTGAAAGTGATGGCCAAATATTTCTACTCCTCTAAAAGCTAGAATAAGTATTGAAGTGAGCAACTGAATCTCAAAGAGGAAGGCTTCAAATGTACTAAAGGAATGAAACACTTAACCCAATACAGAATATTAATATTCATCTTATTTAGCAAATAAAGAAGAAACGTGGTCCTCCAAGTTTGCGAATGGAGGGAAAACATACGTAGAGGAAGAGCTATGGGATTTCCTCTCCTATAGTACTTCCCCTTTCCATCCAAGAAAAAAACATTGTGACAGTATAACTAAGTGCTACTTACACCTAAAAAGCACTTAGTATTTACCAGGAACATTCCAAGAGTTCAATATTTAGGTGTTAACTTATTTAACCCACAGCCACCTCACGATGATAGTACAGAAAGGAACTATGATTATCTCCATTTTGCTGATGAGAAAATTGAGGCACAGAGAGGTTAAGTAACTTGTCCAAGTCACGTATCCAGTAGTGGCAGAAATTAATCCTGGGATCAATCAGCCCACTTACTGATTATGTGTGAGTCTGAGCAATTTACATAAATTCTGTAAGTCTCAGCCACCTCATCTGCAAAATGGAACAGTGCCTTTTTCCGAAGGGCACTTTGAGAATAAAATAGAATAATCCATAATGCACTAAGCACAATGTTTGGCATATAGTAACCCCCCATTTATTCTCCTCATAAAAGAAGTGTTCATTGATAGAACATGGGGACAGGGAAACAGAGGCATTTCTTGGCTCTATCTTTTCTTCCCCCAGCTTTATTGAGATTTAATTGACATGTAACATGTAAATTTAGCTTAGGTGTTCAAAGTGTCTGTTTGATACACGCATATATTGGTTTGATTACCTCCATAGTGTTAGCTAACACCTCCTCTAACTGTACCTTGTAGGAGATATTGTTATCAAAAAGTGAAATTGAAGTAATCACATACAAAGAATATCAAGAGAAATACTCCACAGGCAGACAAGAAACAGAAAGACAAATATTCAGAAATTGGAAATGTTTATATCCTAAAGTTAAAACAGGAAACCCAAAGACAGAAATTATTTTCTTTGCAGAAACCAAAAGAGTGTAAAATAATTCCACTAAATCCAGAATGAATATGTTTCTGGGCCAAACCTAAGGCAGCAAGGGATTAACAATGTAAACAAAACAGCTTGATAAAAATTTTCTGAACGAACAGGTGACAAAGGTCAAGGGGAGAAGCTCTTCGTGCTATTGATAAAGGACTTCATTAAGCCATCGGGGAAAAGGGTATAAATATTTATTCAAACGACAGTTCAAATCAACGGAAAGGTTAATGAGTCCATTCTGCTGATATGGGGCACTGTGACCCCTATGCACGACAAGGACAGAACCTGCAGGAACTTCAGGAAGAGAGAAACCTTTGAAAGGGCTAGAGCTGTGTTCTCAAAGGATTGTAAGTAAAAGACAGTAGGTCAGTTATTAGTTGTAGAATTAATTGTAAAAACCAACAGGATGTTTGGTGTTCTAACTCATTTATTTTATATTCTTTTTGCCTCTTTTATATTTCATAGCCCATTACTTTTTTGTTTTTTTAATCGGGAGATGGGAGCAATGGAAAATAGGGTGTAGAATGGAGAGATAATTTAACCTTTATGAGAAAGAAAAGGATATTTGTATTTTTGAACACTGACTTCCATCCAGTGAAAGCTTTTGAAATTTAAATGTTTTAAAATTTACAAAAAGGAACATATTATGCAAAATACTTCTATATGGAATTGTCGTAGTTGATAGCTTCTATATTCACTTTATAAGTATTTACTGATCAAATGTATTATTAAGACAGTATTAAGAAATCACACTGGAATAATGGGCTCAATGATTTAAAATTCAATTCAGTGTATCTATATTAAGCATCTCCTATGTTTAAATGCTAGACATTGGAGGAGATATAAGGATTAAAAAAGGCATAATTCTGCCATCCAGTGGGATAAGGCAAGTAGACAGCAATTGTCACACGAGGCTTTATATCACAAAGGGATACCCAATATAGGAGAAAACAATTCAATGGGATGCAGTGAAATTTAAGAGCAGAGAAGTTGGAAATCAGGAAAATCTACATGAAAAATGTTATATTTACTTTTGAGCAGGATTTCTTTGGGAAATTAGGGTAGAGGGGGATCCTAGGACCTGTGAACTGGAGGTGCAAAGATATGCTGAGAAATGATTACAAGAGGTTTGAGATCATTCGTGTTTTTACCGTTGTTTTACCTAAAATAATGACCCTCTGCATTAACACGACTGTCTTGGTTCTATCAGAAGTGTGACCAGTATTTATGAATTGGGGGTCACCACAGCAAATTTCAGGTAAATATATATCTGGTGCGCTACTCTTTCTAACCCTCCTAGAGAACTGTTGAGCTCCCGCTGAGACACTTAATTAATTGGACAGTATTCTAGAATGAGATATGTGTGAAAAAGTTTGGAAACTGAAGGGTGGTCTTAACCTAGCTCTAAGAGAGGTATACCTTATACAGTCCATGTACTAGATAACGTCCATCAATGATTATAGTTCACAGATTTCAAAAGTGAAATTATATTTCCAGCCTAGAGAGTGGATGTTGATGAAATGATTCTTATGATGCAAACAGATGCTACCTATAATGGGAATATCTACCATTTCCTGCCAGAACTTTTGTGGAGCTGCACAAAATCTCTCAGTTAATTCTAGCACCACTTCGGTAAAGAAGGCATTATAAACACCTAATGGAAACATTAGGTTCTTTGACGAGCCTGGCAAGAGACTAAATAACTTTCCCATATTCAAAAGTAACAAGAGACAGAACCAAAAGTTAAACCGAGATCCATTAGTCTCCAAGGGAGAAGATGGTTTTCTCTATAGAATATGTTCTCCCGCCAATTAAATTCACAGAGGAAAAAGAGCATGCCAGCCAGGAGGCTCTCAAGCGAGTGGACGTTGCACTTTTCTTTACCATCATACATGCAGCAAAAAGGAAAAACACTTGTCCTTGGGATGAGAAAAGTGTTGTGGCTGTCAAAGGATGTAAACAAATATTAAGTTGTGTCTTTTCAAAATAAATTACAGGAGAAATTGTATCTTACATTCTTTTATCTCTTATATGAATTCATTGGGTTAAAATGATAACCAGTTACTAAAGATGACTCGGTAACTACTTTCCTTAGAGATCTTTCATATTAGGTTAAGAGGCAATAAGTTTAAAAGAATCATTATTTTGGGACTCTGGAACAGGAGACTACCATTTCTGAAAATTAAAAAAAAATTATGTGAAAACTAAAAGTATACAGTGTTCAATTAGTTATGTGTTATTGTTTATTATTATTATACTACTGTTATTATTTACTTCAACTAGCAAACCTGGAAGTCTGTAAGATGCATCCCACATGGTGGGTAGAACTCCAAAGTACAGTCCAGCTGGAAGACAAGCACTATGTGAAATTAGCAGTTCTTATGATGATAACAGAACTCCTATGTCATATCTGTGGTTAGCCTTCTGGCTCTTAAATATTATCCTTAAACTCTCCCTAAGTTCTGACAGACTCATGTGCCACTCACATATCACACAGTTCCATTACCACAACTGTGCACACCACACATGCTGTGTATGCACATTGTTCCAACAAAACATTCATGTACTCGGTCAAACAATATACTATTTGCTAATAAAATGATGAAGCATATGTTTAGAAGCATAACCATTGCCTCTGCATTTGAAAAACAAAAGAACTCACTATAAATTAAGGAATCTGTATGCTTGCTTCCAAAAAGTAATAGTGTAACTCATTTAATAGAAGGGTATTTCTTAATCATTCCACTTAAAATAGCATTCCAGAACACATCCAGTTTTTCCACATAGGATTAGAAAGATGAGAGGATATTTTAAACTTCATCTTTATCATGGCTATCTTCCTTAGTCTTTTCTAATTCTGAGAAGATGAAAGGACTTGAATCTTGAGTTTCACTCTATATCAGGGACATTCAAAGTTAAGTTTTGTTTGTTGATTGTTTATATGTTTGCTTCAGGACCTCTTTACACTCTTAACAATTATTAAAGACTCCAAAGAGCTTTTGCTTACATAGGTTAAATCTATTTATATTTACCATTAAAAAACCCAGAACTTTAGATGTTTCCTTATTAATTTATTTTAAACTACAGATGTAGAAAACAAACTTATGGTTACCAGGGGGTAAGGGGGGGCAGGGATAAATTGGGAGACTGGGACTGACATATACACACGACTATATGAAACAGACAACTAATAAGGACCTACTGTATAGCACAGGGAGCTCTACTCAATGCTCTGTAATGGCCTGTATGGGAAAAGAATCTACAAAAAGAGTGGCTATAGGTATATGTATAACTGATTCACTTTGCTGTACACCTGAAACTGATACAACATTGTAAATCAACTATACTCCAATAAAAATTTTTTAAAAATCACATCATACCACAAGTGATATACTTTTATTAAAAAAATTCATAAACAAAATAAATAAACACAAGAGTGGCCTTGTTTTATATTTGTGCAAATCTCTGTAATTTGGGGCTTAATAGAAGACAGCTGGATTCTAATATCTGCTTCTACATTCAATCTGTTGCCATATCATACATCACGTAGCCTCTGGGAAACTCAACTCTATGCTCATGACAGAACCAGAGTGAAAAAGGTAAACAATATGCCAGTATTATGAAAATATGTTGACCTTGAAGACCACCAGAAAGGGAAAGGATCTCAGGGACCCCACAGGTCTCTGGACCACCATTTGGTTCAAATACACCACACCATCTTAAAGTCATTGCTCATAAAAAATAGTTTTAATATTTGAGTTCTATGCTTTTGTGCTTTGTTAGGAATGTTTGTATTAAAACCCCATTATCTTTTATATTGGTATAATTTTGATTCTTTTGGATGTACCTTCATCGAGACACAGTGGGATCAGCTAAATCGTGCTACCCACCAGTAACCTACTCACTCACATTACACAGGATTGCAATTCTATCCACCACTACAAAGGTCTTATCAATAGTCAAACTGTCTTTGCTTTTTGCAGAGAAGCCTGATAACTATCAACAATTGCTACCTTACTTAGAGTGTGTCTAGCATGTGTATGTCCAGGTAAGTCAGGGAAACTGTGGAGACAGTATAGAGTACATCAGGGTGTGCTCATCAGGAGCAAAAGAACTGGGATGCAGAGAGCTCAACTCCTGTCAATCACTGTTTAAGGGCTGCCCCCATCAGGGGGATGGGACTTCCTAGATACTTCTAACTCTCACTGTGCATCAGCAAACCAGGCTCCCCCAGCCTGAGGGCAGCCCACCTAGAGAGAGAGATGTAGGTGCTGGCTGATGGAAGTCAGAAAAGCACCCTGGGAGGGCTAACATCTGCTCTAACACCAAACAGCTAGAAATCAACTTAAATTGTTGAGTCTTTTACTTTAGGACATTTCAGTGACAGTACACTATTTGATCAACTTCCGGTCCGAAATAAGTCCCACTCTCAGTTCAAGAGAAAATGACCCTATTTACAGCCCCCTAATCTTGCTACAGAACTGTAATACATCTTTGGCTGAGAAATATATTTTTGTAAATTCCCTGAAAGTATTTTAATCCTGTGAATAATAAGAAGCACTTAAATCAATACGAATTTAAGCACTTGAATAATAAGAATATACAGTTGATCCTTGAATAACACAGGTTTGAACTGGGCAGGTCCACTTATACTTGGAATTTTTTCAATAGTAAATTGAAATACTGTAGTACTACACAATCCGAGGTCGATTGAATCCATGGATGTAGGACTGCAGATATGGAGGAACTACATATGCAGAGAACAAACTATAAGTTATACAAGGATTTTCAACTGCGAGAAGGGTTAGTGCCCCAACCCCGGGGGGTTGCTCAAGGGCCAACTGTATATCGTGTTAACACTTAATAAATATTGATAATTATCTCCCTGAACTTCTACTTAGGTCTCAAAACTAAGCTTTCCTATGGGACTCACCTATTCAGAGCTTTAGGGCACTCTTTATTTCATGGGACAGTGAGGCAGAATGGGGCATCATATATGCTTTAGATATAATCACCTAAAACACAAGGCTGATATCAGCTTTATAACCTCTTTGAGCTCTTCTAAACCTAATGATTTTTTTTTAATAACAGCAATTACTGAAAGCAAACATTAGGGTTGAGAGTTAAGAGGTACACATTTGCATGAATTTAGATTACAGTGGTGTACCTTTCCTGGCACATTTTATGGAAACAGATGGTCTGAAATGATATTTGATTTCTTTAGGTCAAAAATAATGTTCTCTGTACCTGCACCCCTATATTCACAGTAGCACCATTCACAATGGCCAAGACATGGAAACAACCTTAATGTCCATTGACAGATGAATGGACAAAGAAGATGTGGTACATATATATGATGGAATACTACTCAGCCATGAAAAAGAACAAAATAATGCCATTTTCAGCAACACGGATGTAACTAGAGATTATCATACTAAGTGAAGTAAGTCAGAAAGATAAAGACAAATACCATATGGTACCACTTATATGTGGAATCTAAAATATGACACAAATGAACCTATCTACAAAATGGAAACAGACTCGTGGATATAGAGGACAGACTTGTGGCTGCCAAGGGGGAGAGGGTGAGGGGAGGGATGGAGTGGGAGTTTGGGGTGAGCAGATGCAAATTATTATACATAGGATGGGTAAACAACAAGGTCCTACTGTATAGCACAGGGAACTATATCCCATCTCCTGGGATAAGCCATAATGGAAAAGAATATAAAAAAGAATGTATATATGTGTATAACTCAGTTGTTTTCCAGTACAGCAGAAATTAGCACAACATTGCAAATCAACTATACTTCAATAAAAAACGAAAATGTTCTCTGATACCTTATCACCCATCTCTAAAGACTCTCTTTTCAGATGTTTAACAGTCTTCCATTCTAATATATCTTTATGAGAAGGTATAAAGAAACTCTAAAGTCAAAATAATTAACAAGATAGTTTTTCCTGTTTAACATACAAGCCACCAAATAATACAAAGAAAGTTAAAAGTATGAGAAACTAAGAAATTTCTCCAGAGGCTGTTTATAATGTAATTTAGAAACAGTTTGGATGATATTCAGTTGAAATGAGTTCTATACTATTCTATTAGTTTTATGTTACTGCTATAACAAATTAACAAAAAACATGGGGGTATATAATAATACAAATTCACTACTTTATACTACTGTAGGTCAGAAGTTTGGCACACATTCCACTGGGATAAAATCATGGTGTCAATAGGGCTGAGTTCCTTCCTGGAGGTTTTAGGGGAGAATCCAATTTCTTGCTTTTTTCATATTCCAGAGGCTAGCTGCCCACATTGCTTCATCTTTAAGGCCAGCAGTGGTAGCTCAAATCCTTCTACTGCATCCCTCTGAGCTCCTGTCCTGCCCCTCCTCCACTTTTAAGGACCCCTGTGATTACACTGGGCCCACTCAAATTACACTGGGTCCACTCAGAATAATTTCCCTACCTTCAGGTCAGTTTATTAGTAACCTTAATTCCATCTGCAACCTTAAGTCCTTTGCCATATTCACAGGGAATGGGGATTAGGACTTAGAGTTCTTTGGCAGAAGAGGGGCATGATTCTGCCTATCACAAGTAGATATTGACTCATTTAACAAATAATTACTGGTATTCTTCTGTGATAGGCATTGGGTTAGATGCTTGAAACATGAACACCAAGGTGCAGTCTTTACATTCAAATAGTTTATGAGTTGTTTGAGGAAAAGGGAAAGATAAACATTAAAGTTTTTTCTTAGAAAAATATACAGTCTAATTGGATAAATATGTCTTTGAAATATATGAATTCTAAAAAAAATATCAAAAACATGCCAATATCCTTTGAAAGATTTCTTCTTTTGTAATGAAAAATGACTAAAATAATAAATAAACTAATTGATTCATCATTCATAGGCTTAAAGAGGTAAGAAATCAGAGGAAATAGTTATAAGAAAAATGATGGCTGGTTCGGAGCTCTCTTAATGAGCATTTTTTTTTTTTTTTTTTTTTTTTTTTTTTTTTTTTTTTTTTTTTTTCTGTATGCGGGCCTCTCACTGTTGTGGCCTCTGCATTGTGGCCTCTCCCACTACAGAGCGCAGGCTCCAGGCGTGCAGGCTCAGCAGCCATGGCTCACGGGCCCAGACGCTCCGCGGCATGTGGGATCTTCCCAGACCGGGGCACGAACCCGTGTCCCCTGCATCGGCAGGCGGACTCTCAACCACTGCGCCACCAGGGAAGCCCTCTTAATGAGCATTTTCATTTATATTCCTCTTAAAATATTTTCTTAAACTTTGCAGACTTTACATTCTAAAAAATTAGATCATAAATACTGAGCTGTGTACATGGCAGGCTTCTTGATAGTTACGAGAGGAGAGAGTGGCGAGAATTTAATTCAGGCTACTATCCATTTATCCCAAAATTGGTTAGAATGTATTTTTAAATCAATCCTATTAAATGAAACTCTAGATGTGGAAATGCACTAAGCACTTAATTATTCAGAGCTTGGTTTCTATGGTTTGTGTCTTAATTGGTCTTAAGCTACTCAAACCTCTTTGCTTGCTAATAGGACTCATTCGGACAGACACTCATGGTTTAACTACTCATTAGTAATGCTGAGAGAAGGCAAAGCCCAACATCATCTTAGGAATAAAATTAAGGCTTTGTAATTTATTTTGTAAGGTTTTTATTTTGGCTGCACTGTGTGGCATGTGATATTCTAGTTCCCCAACCAGGGATGGAACCTGGGTGCCCTGCAGTCGAAGTGCAAAGTCCTAACCACTGGACTGCCAGGGAATTCCCTTGTAAGTCTTTACTGTGAAATCTTCAGTGCAGAAATTTTTGAAGACCTGAATGGAGTTATTATTTTACATAAAAATAGATGAAGATGGTTCGTGATTCTGGAGATGTATAGAAAACCTCTTCATTCCTCTTCTCAGTTCCATGAAATTTTGATTGCTTAAAAAAAATCAGATTCTGGAGCCAAGTGCAGACTCTAGACAAATTCTGCTACTATTCATTGGTGCTTATACATAATTATAGAAAATATATGGCCAGCAAAATATATTGTCCATATCATATTGATTAAACACTACATATTGTATTATATATCATTATAATAGGAATAATAAGCCAATGCAGTACTTCCTATAGGCAGAGAGAAGTGACTTTATGCCAAAAGGAATAAAAGCATAGACCAAGAAACTCTCTTTTTTGTTTATTCTCAAGATAGTCACATTTTTATGGGAAAAAAGAAAAAAAAAAAAAGAAGTACAGCATAGTAATAGTGCCTAACTAGATCCAGTGGCAAGAAGTTAAGATCTAGACATTACTTCAATACAACTTAGGCAATATTATCTTCTGTGTCGGAAAGCAGAATTCATCATTGTCCCATTCAAGAATGAGTTCTTTAGAGAAATAACAATTTGATTACCAGCATAACACCTTGGAAAGCAGTCCTGGAAAATGAGGCTTTTTAAAAAGCAACTAGAATCTTTCTCAATCAAATTAAGTTTCTTTTTCTTGTGAATATGTAGCGCTCTCTCTCTCTCTCTCTCTGTATATTTAGATAACAAATGTGTTGTAGAGAATTTTTGTCAGAAATTAAGAAAAGATTTAAAGATTTCTCTCAATGTTTTCCTCCAAGTTTGTTGATGACACAGAAGGTGGGCATCTCCCATACATCCTCAGGAATTCCATTAAAAGCAAATATAAGTATGAGGGTTATTCAATTCATGGAATTGTGCATCAACTTCAAAGAACATTTACTGAGAATCTACACTGAGCTAAACAATAGCACTTGAAGCAACAACAATAATAAAAACAAATAAAACAACTAAACAAAACCCTGGTTCAGAAAACTCAGAATCAAATACATAAACAAAAAATCACTCTTCACTCTCCCTAACCTTCTCCTATGAAGATTAGAACTTTAGGGAAGATCAAGGGAAGAGTGAAGGTTAGTGAGGAAATCTACAACCTTGTTGAAAACCCTCCCAACATACTAATCAGAAGGCCCAGTTGTTCAACTAAAGATCATTTCACTTCCATCAACTCCAGATGTTCCCACACTGGACCCATTATCATTGGCCACCACTCTACCTTTATCCAAGACCAAAATCTCACAAATTCTTTTCTCTGTGTCACGATTTTCTATGCCTGCCCCTCACCTTCACTTTGCTGGCATTATGACTATTTCCTGGGCCCTCATTCTCTCCCCATTTTCATCAACGACCCACCTCTTCATGTCTGCAGTTTTTCTAAGTTCAGCCACGTCACAGTGGCACTTCATCCTCATTGTCTTACACATCTCTCTTGCTAAATTTAAACTCTGACTACCATCTGTCTAGGATCACTAATATTCACCTTTATCATCCCTAATACATGCTTCATAAATGCTACTATAAATTTTTAAAATAAAGTAATGAAAACAATATATTTGGTCAATGATATTCACTTCACTACTTTAGCTGTATCTCCTTTCTTCTTCTATGGCCAGAAGTTTTAAATCAAAACATAATTCTCTACCACAATTGCTGGATCACCCCCCTTAATTTGAGTTCCCCCAAATCAGAGCCTGGAACAAGATAGTTTAATTGGGAGCCGATGTCAGGAAGCAGAAACATAATAGGAAAGGAAAAGAAAGTCAGGGAAGAAAGAAAAGCCAATAAAAGGTGCCTCACTGAGCTTGTCACCACTGTGGGAAACTCCTAGAATCTGCTGACTCTCATTTCCCATTGATTGAGAGTTGTACTAGGAAGTGATAACTCCCCCAAACTTTGCGGAAAACCCATATCAGTTTGAGTGAGGTTTTATAGATTTTTAGATTTTATACATTTTCCCTGAATTACAAAAGCAGAGAGATTTGCTGGATGCTTGATGTGGGATGCTTCCTGGATGCACCCCTCTTCCTCAGCTGTGATCACAGGCAGAGGGTTATAGCACAGGACTCAAAACCCATTCCAATCATTTTTAATCTCCTGAAGACGATCCCCTGTACCTTCTCTATCAGGCCTCTCACTATCCAGATTTCAAAATGTAATAATCTCTGTCTCCTTTCTTCCCTATCTAATTAGTTACCAACTCACAAACTACCTTCACCATAACAGGTATGGCTCCATAGAAAGGCTGAGAAATGATTGGCCAAGAACATAGACTTCACAGCCTCTAAGACTATTGGCTATGAAGTGGTCAGTTTGCTCTGTGAAGTTCACTAATAATACTCCAGCAGTATTTCATCATGAAGCAACCAACTATGTGTTTGGTAGATAGAAATAATCTAGAAAGCATCACTAACTTTAAAGATGAAGAGCTCAACAGAAAGTACCTCCTAAGTGTTGCAAAAATCCTCTTATTAACGAGAAATCTAAGGCAACGCCCAGTTGGGTATCAAGGTGTTCACAAAGTTTATTATGCAAATGATGCTTTAGTTTCACAAAGAGGAAAAACTCAGAGTTAGGCCGTGCTTCTCATGAGTAGAATCAGAGATATATTTTTACTAAACTGTACACAATAATACTTTTCTATTTGCTGCCTTTTACTCAACTATAGTTGCATTTGTGACTTATCAGACTGGTACCACTGAGGAAACACTGCTTGTGAGAGTTGGCAACATTTTCCCTGATAAAAATGTGTCTGTTGCTCAAATATTCAGAATTGTAATCTAAATTTCATTTTAGTACATTGTTGATACTTTACTCTGAGGGAAGTTTGAAATTTATGCAAACAACATTAATTTTTTCCATTTTCTTTAAAAAATTATCAGACTGTAAATATTTTTCCTTGAATGCTCCCCTAAATACACATACACATCCAAAATCCTACACATTTTTTATTTACATAAACATACAATCATAAAATTATATATCAAAGGATCAGGGACTTCCCTGGTGGCACAGTGGTTAAGAATCCGCCTGTCAGTGCAGGGGACACGGGTTTGAGCCCTGGTCCGGGAAGATCCCACATGCTGCATAGCAACTAAGCCCGTGTGGCACAACTACTGAGCCTGCGCTCTACAGCCCGTGAGCCACAACTACTGAAGCCCATGCACCTAGAGCCCACGCGCAGCAACAAAGACCCAATGCAGCCAAAAATGAATTAAAAAAAAAAAAAAGGATCAAGAAGACAGTTTTACTTTACTGATTAGGAAAACATGATTCCTCTGTCACGTAAGTATCTGTCCAAATTTCTGCTGATCAGAAGATTTGCTAAAATTGAAAAGATCCCCAAATAGGGTGAGGTCTCTCTCAACCCTTCCCTACTTCTTGGAGTTCAACTGGTATTAGATATAATTATCCAAAGAATAATAAAATCATACTAAAAGTGGGTTATTCCATTGTCTTCTGAAAAGACTGCTCCACTGATAGGAACATGTGCTTACAGGCAAAAGCCTAGTTTAAGAGCAAAACGTGATTTCTTTTTCCTCAAACCAGTCTGAATGTTCTGCTCGTCAATACATGTTCTTAGATGCCGAAGCCTTTCCACGTGGTGCTCCCAGGCTCTTTGAACGTGAGCTTTTCTAGTTCACGCCCTACAGATCCCTGAAGTGCCCGGGAACTTACCCTTTCTGCTAGAGGTTTTAAAATGGAACGCTTTGGGGCGGCACAAGTTGCTGTGCAATTTGTTTTGGAACAAAGAAATGTCTGGGGTCAGGCAAGCAAGCAACTAATGATGCTTCATTTTGTCCAGAAAACATCAAGATCAATATGTACGACATGCGACATTTATGGAACGTGTTTTCTTTTCCCTCTAGGGGAGGGAGAAAATACCGGATGATCCCTTTCTGCAGAGCAATGACATGACTGACGCTATTTAACATGTCTTTGGTCGCTGCTTCCCACCTGCTGGTAGCAACACGGCCACATGGTCTTAGTTAATTTCCTGTATCTCACATACCAGAATTCAAATAATTAGATGTTCTTTGATGTATGTCTAGCTTCAGTGATCCAGGTAGCCAAAATCTGGGGACAACGTTATAATTCAAAGTGAACAGAGCTAGTTCTGGGAGGCTGTAATAGGCATTAATGATCCATGATGTATTCATTAAAATAAAATCTGTTATGAACAAATATGAGGAACTCAGAGAGAGAAAGCCTGATCAATGTCAAAGTTTTGGGTTGATGTAGATTTTTATCTTGTTCTTCTATAGAAATGACACAGGATGGGATTTGGAAACTAGATCATCATCTCAGGAAAATAGTGAACTTTGCATTTACTTTAAGAGGAATCACTGTCAAGAGTGACAGAACAAAAATGGCACATTTCCCCAAGTCATCTCTAATGAAGAAGGAAGGGATGTGAATATGGTACCGATTTCTCTCTGCTTGCTTAGAGGGAGGTTAGAAGCAAGGCTCACTCTTTTCCACAGCTGTCTTAGGGTCTGAAAGATCTTAGGTCATTTTTGGATCCTTGTGGGCCTCTCGTTCACACAACCTTAAAGCACTGCATTGAAACCATCCATGTGCTGTTCTAAAAACCCACAAATTTCTGAGTTCAAAATGCCAAATCGTGATAAAGTGAAACACTGAGGTTTTTACAATTTTTAAAGTTCTATTTTAATTGCAAGTGGTCAAATCAATTATAGATGATTTTAATTAGTACCCACAAGCAAGGACCATCTCTCTAAAGCTATATTAGTATCTAAAAAGTGAGGAATTCATCACTTCTTTTGAAAATATCAAAGGAATCACTAGGTATCAGGGCTCATTGTGACATCTCACTCACATGCCTCAAGATGGAACAGAAAATAGGATTAAGATATGAGTTTCTGAAAATAAGACTTCAACCATCTACAAGAAATAAGCAATGAGGACCAAGAAAGGCAAACAGCATGCACGCAAATTTAATTATCCCTGTCATGACGGAGTAAATGAACCCAGCAGTCATTTTACTGCAGTGATTTCCAAAATACCAGCCTCTTGCATTATGTCATTTTACTCCACATCAAACTTAAATATCAAAAATTATGTATCTTTAGGTTGCTTCCATGTCCTGGCTATTGTAAACAGTGCTGCAATGAATGTTGGGGTGCATGTGTCTTTTCGAATTATGGTTTTCTCCAGATACAACCTAAATATCCATTGAAAGATGAATGGATAAAGAAGAATGTGGTACGTATATACAATGGAATACTACTCAGCCATAAAAAGGGATGAAATAATGCCCTTTGAAGCAACATGGATGGACCTAGAGATGATCATACTAAGTGAAGTAAGCCAGAGAGAGAAAGACAAATATAATATGATATCATTTATATGCAGAATCTAAAAAAAATGATGCAAATGAACTTATTTACAAAACAGAAACAGACTCACAGACATAGAAAACAAACTTATGGTTACCAAAGGGGAAGGGGGAGGGATAAATTAGGAGTTAAGATTAACATATACACACTATATGCTATATTTATATGTTTTTATCTATATATATAAAATAGATAACCAACAAGGACCTGCTGTATAACACAGGGAACAATACTCAATATTTTGTAATAACCTATAAGGAAAAAGAATCTGAAAAAGAATATAAATATGTATGAATATATATATATGTAAAAGAATATATATAACTGAATCACTTTGCTGTATACCTGAACTAATATAACACTGTAAACCCACTATACTTCACTAAAAAATTATATGTCTTCTGTTAGCATTTGAAGCCTTTATTAAACTCTATTTGACTTCCAAAGTAAGCATATATAAGCAAATTCAAGTACTGATGATGATCGATATTGTATATTTAATTCTATTATGTTGAAGGCTAATCTCAGAAGCATAAAGTTGTATCTCTTAAGAGTTTTTAACTGAGCATAATTATTCTGCCTCTCATGGTCCCACATGATAAAAGTGAGAGAGAAACTCATAACTAAGTTCTTGCTATTCACAATGTTTTCATTGGGTTGTAGCTATGATATTAGATAGGTTAATATCACAGCCTGCTTATTCAAGGAAGGATGCACAGATCTTTGGGGGACTTGTAGTGACTTTGTCTTTAGCATTAAATTCTATTAGTCAGCTGTATGTTCTATGGGTTAACCTAAAACAATTTCAAATCAATCAGGTCAAGAAGGATTTCACTGTCTTTTTCCAAAAAGGAAGAATCATAAAAAACTGAGACCTGTATTAAAACTTCAATCAACAATAATTTCCACCTATTTTGTTCATTCTTGAATTTTTTCTATAACCATGTAATTCACATCTAGTTTGAATGTCTTCTATATAAGTAGCCATCTGTTGGATTAAAATAAGATGAATAAGCGGAAAATCCTTTAACAATGCAATTCCTTTACTCAGTGATGGGTCTGAGCAGAGTGTCTTAAAATGTCCTTTATGCTAAAAGAAAAAAAAAAGTATTTCTCTTAAAATGCAAGGGCAGCTGACATGCTGAGATGAAAACTGCTAACTCGTTTCTCAACAACACCATATGTCTCCAATTGGATCATAATGCAGCCGGTTCTCAAGGGAATGTCACACATGGAAACTAACCAAATTGAGGTACAACTTCACTGCCGGCTCGTGATTAACCAGGGGCCCTACTTTGGGATTTTCCAGATCATCCAAGTGTCAGTCTGACGGGCCTTTCTCCTTTCCCAACATCCTCCCAAAACTGAGTGAGTCATAAAAGGAACCTGATCCCGCTACAAAAATACTTCTTTTTGTTCAGACTTCCTTTTCTATATAACCTCAATATATTTTAAGGAACCAAAATGCTCAACCCCTGAACTCTCTAGCCATGGGTTTTAAATAGTAGATACTTCATGTAGCAAACACTACAGAGAGGCAGCTTAAAATCATCAAAAGGAAAAATATTGTAAGACTGAAGAATTTCACATTTTTTCTCCTGAGAATCACAGAAAATCGAAAAGCAACAAATAAACCAACATGTATAGTCAGATATTTCCTTATCTATTTGTTATAATTTTTTTTAGAACTTCACTCAACCTTTAATATTTTTATGCATGAGTAAGATATATTTTTTCTTCCAGTTTTATTGACATATGAGTAAGATATATTTTTTAATTTACTCACTTAATATTCAATACTTTTCATATATACTACTTCCAAATTAATATCATGTTGATGTCTTTCTAGCTCACATCCTGATACATGTGATATAGTCAATTCTTTTACATTGACTGTAATTCTTAATAGCATAAAGTTGTATCATCTTATAACATGTGTCAAATCTTAAGAATTTTGCCTTTGGAAATGTGAAATGCCCTGAGGTAGCCTAGATTGGTGCTTCCTAGACTACCTCTGATGCATGGACAGCTTAAAATAAATTCAATGTGCATTTGATATTTTTGTAAAATATGAAGTTATGCACTAAGATTTCATGATAATGTCATATTGCTATAAAAGTTTCTAAATGCTTACTCTCCTTTTCTGTACTCTTCTTGTCATGGACTGGTAAGAAATGTTTGTCAACTGGCCTCAATCTATGGATGCCACTGTCATTTTATTTATAATATATCACTGTTTAGATATGTTACAAATTAGAAATCAGGATACCAATATTAATGATAGGAGTCACAAACTTTCTTCACTTCGAGTGCATTTTAACCTATTCTTTGCTATCTTTTTCTTCTAATTCACTTTAGGGAATTAGCAGCAGAGATTCAAAAGACAGGCCAAAGAACAATCACCAAGAAGCTTTTGGTAGTTTTGAGAAAGATGCGTTGTTACATAGTATTAAAAAATACATATTTTTAAAGGCAAAAATTTCCCTCCCAGTGGCCAACCATGGGCTTTACTATATACTCATTCTGATAACAGCAATGAGCCTGGATATTATTTAATGATTACTTTATGGTATTTCTTACCTGGGATGCCTGGTGGTGTTTTCAGATATTTTCCATTAAAATGTTGAATTACCACTTCACATTTTTCAGTAGACTCCATTCTGGGAAAAGAAGTAAACAGGGGATCATATGCTTTCATGAAGTTGTACATATCCAGGAAAAATAAATTAAAAAGAAAAGGAAATTAAGAAAACCATAGAAAAGCTTGATTTCAGAATTTTACCAGAACCGCCAACTGTTGCCATGACCACCATGACCAGGTAGATAGAACATCACAAACTCATCACTACTGAGAGCATCACTTACTCTACTGAATGTTGCCACCGTGGACGGCACTGTGCAGAGTCATCACCCAGACGTAATCCTGAGGCATTATCTTACTTATTCCACACAGCAATGCTTGACACTTGAAAGTGCTCAATAAATGTGTGTTGAATGTCTGAGTTAGCAAACCGGAGAGGCAGGTCTCGTTATTGCCCTTCACACTAGTGAGGGCAGCGAGGCTTAGCGAAATGAACCACCTTGGCAGTTAAGTGGTAGAGGCGGGCTTTTAGCTGAGGCCTGGGTGACACCAACCTGCACAGGAACTACTAAGCTGTACCTCAAGGGTCTCCACAAAACAAGGGGAGGGGATGCACTGCGTTTAAACAACTGGCGGCCTACAGGAGAGATTCACGCAGTGGTGTTGTCATCAGCATCATGACGGCTTTATTGAAAATTCACTGGGTGAGAGATAGAAGGGAGTTATTTGGGGTCCCAAATGTGTGAGGAGAACATATATACACAAACCTCAGGTCCTGAACTTTCTTAATTTTCAATTTCAGACAATCTTCTATTTTTTCAAACTGGGTATCAATATTCCTAGACTGGGTTTCTTGTGCCAAATTTTGGCATCTCATATACAAGCTAATGAATAACATTCGGGGCCATAGCATCATACTGCCAACATTAGCAGTGTTGCTGTCTCCTAAGTAGAATAGTATCAGCAACATTTTCTAAATAGTAACTATATCTGGACTTTATTATTTTGTAAAACAGGGTGTGGAAGATAAAAATTAAAGGGTCAACTGTGATCAGAAGAAATTAATTCCCACAAACGGTACACTAGAGGAAAAACGGACTTAAGAAATGGCACACATACATATAAAAGAATGTGTATGAAATGTGTGAAATTTTTTGTCTAAAAGGCAAAGTGTATAATTTTGGATTTTCTGCTCTGTTATTAATATGAACTTTCTTGGAATGGAGCCCTTTGACACAATTTGTAAAACTTTCCTACATCCAAATTTTATGTGTGTTTTCATATTCATATTACATGCAGAGAAAAAAAGAAAAAGAAAAAAAATATATATATAAGCAAATGCCAAATAAGTTATATATTTATTACACCGAGAGGAATTCAAATGTGAGAGGAATTGCAGAAGCCAGGAAAACTCTGAGAAGTGGGCCCAGGAGGACAGAAAGGCCTTTGCAGAAGTAACTAGGGTAGGGGCCAGGCTGGGAGGGGGCAGGCTGTGTCCTTGTAGACGGGGTAGAGTGAGTAGAGCACTGTGGCCCAGGGGAAGGTTCACTCAGGGAAACTCTTGGAGGTAAGCTGAGGGGTGCAGGAAAGAGCATCTGAGTTACAGGTTAAGAAAAAAAATTTTTTATTGAAGTATAGTGATTTACGACGTTGTGTTAGTTTCAGGCGTACAGCAAAGTGATCCAGTTATACATACATATATATCTATTTTTTTTCAGATTCTTTTCCCTTATAGGTTATTACAAAATATTGAGTAGAGTTCCCTGTGCTATACACTAGGTCCTTGTTGGTTACCTATTTGATATATAATAGTGTGTGTATGCCAATCCCAAGCTCCTGATTTATCCCTACCCCCATGTGTCTCCTTTGGTAACCATAAGTCTGTTTTCTAAGTCTGTGAGTCTTTCTGTCTTGTAAATAAGTTCATTTGTATCATTTTTTTTTTAGATTCCACATATAAGTGATATCATATATTTGTCTTTCTCTGTCTGATTTACTTCAGTTAGCATAATAATATCTAGGTCCATCTGTGTTGCTGCAAATGGCATTATTTCATTCCTTTTTATGGCTGAGTAATATTCCATTGTGTATGCATATACCACATCTTCTTTATCCATTCATCTGTTGATCGACATTTAGGTTGCTTCGATGTCTTGGCTACTGTAAATAGTGCTATGAACACTGGGATATATGTATCTTTTCAAATTACGGTTTGCTCCAGATATATGCCCAGGAGTGGGATTGCAGAATCATATGGTAGCTCTATTTGAAGATGGTTTCAAAAGCACGTTCCATCTGGGGAGCTATAATTATTTTATGACTCAAATTAAAAAAACAAAACAAAACATTTTCCAATGTGTATTCCTAGGAAGCATGGGAAAGATGTACATTTTTTCTGCATTGGTAAGATGGTGAAGCAGAGCAGGACCAATGTCGGGGGTACACATGCAGTACCAGAGCCCTGTGCTTAGAAAAACCTTGCCCTTGATTTAAAGTTCTGTTATCACCATCTTGACACTCTTAATACGTTTTAAACAAGGGGTCTTGTATTTTTAATTTTCACTAGATCCCACAAATTACATAGCTGGTGCTAATATGACAAGAAAGCGCAGGAAACTAATCTGACATTAATAGGTTAATGTTCATTTATTAGATGCTCATTGGATCCACATAGTGTTATCTTGAAGAACATCTGAAGAGTGACTCACTTTTGTGTCGAAATGCAAAACTAAAACTCTTTAAGCTTAATAATACCCACTTTTAATAAATAAAAATAAAAACAAAAATAGCATTTTATTCACTGCTTAATCATAAATTCCCCCCAATCAGAGGATATTTGGATTAGAAAGATAAGATGAATCATTTCCCATTCCAAATATTGAGGAGCAGCTAAGTATAATTTTGCTAACTCCTTCACATTTTCTTTCCAGAGGAACTTTTTACATCTTCCAACTTGTTAGTTTTAATTTTTTTTAAAAACTAAATTTATTTATTTACTTCTGGCTGCATTGGGTCTTCGTTGTGGTGTGCGGGCTTCTCATTGCGGTGGCTTCTCTTGTTGTGGAGAATGGACTCTAGGCACGTGGGCTTCAGTAGTTGTGGCATGTGGGCTCCAGTAGTTGTGGCACGCGGGCTCAGTAGTTGTGGTTCGCGGGTTCTAAAGCACAGGCTCAGTAGTTGTGGCGCATGGGCTTCGTTGCTCCGCGGCTTGTGGAAATCTTCCTGGACCAGGGCGTGAACCCATGTCCCCTGCATTGGCAGGTGGATTCTTAACCACTGTGCCACCAGGGAAATCCCTTAATTTTTTTTTAACTAGGAAACTTCCATTTCTAGGAACAAAAGAATTCAAATTCTGCTCTTTCTCTTTTCCCACAGGACCCACTATCCATTGTCTCTTCGGGAAGATAACCTTCCCTCCTAGCAGAGACATGAATGAGAGAGGAAACGTGCGCCCTTAATTACTACAGATGTTGCTTTATGGAATTTTGATTCCAGGAGAGCTATGGAATGAAAAGCTTATGCCCCAGGGCCCCCTCCCAGTTCAGTCGCTCTCTGGGTACTCGTCTAGATAAAAGGCAGTTAAGAATCTAAAGCTTGCTTGCCAGAGTCCTACAAATCAAATCCTTCCCCTTTTGTCTTTAAAACGACATGGAGTTCTAAACACACACTGAAACTGGATGGGGGATAGTGTGTGTGTGCTTGGTGGCTTCATCTCGTCCATCCACCCAAAACATTTTTGTCCTGGTTTGAAAGCCTCATATCTTCCCTTTTGGATTCTAGTACGATCATCTTTTGTTAAGACTGGTTTACAGCCCCACCAAGCCCAGTGGAGGCCATTTCTGTGAACACCAGACAGCAGCGTAGAGTGTTCACTCTGGCTTCATTCAGATTTAACTAAGTATATGTCTGCAGGAGCCTTTAGAGACTCTCATCTCTGAAAGAATAAATGCAATAAAAGTCTGTTTTCTGTAGCTGCCAGTGCTTAGTGTCAAACCATGTTATGTGGCACTACCCAGCAGTGACAATTTCATTTTAATACACAGGGCACATTTTAACAAGGCCAAGCCATCCCAGCAAAGAGGGCAATTGAGGAGCTGCGAAGGGGAAAGGCTCAGAGTGAGACCCATGGAACTCTGGGGGAGAGACTGCATTGAATGGCCACCTTAGCAAGAACGTGACCATTTTCTTCTCCAGTTTCACAATTAGCCTATTTGAAATGCCAGCCCAAGCTATCTGCAATCTGGCATGCGCTCCACTTGAAACTGACACTAATATTATCAAGTGGGTCTGAAAAGGCAGCGTGCCAGACAAAGCTGCCTTTCCATGGCCCCTTCAGATGGGCCACTGAATCCCTACAATGGCACTCATTCTTTCTAGGCGGTACGTGAACCCTCTCACATCCCTCAGAAGAGCTCGTGTGCCTGGCCAACCATTCACCCGACAATGCGATGCATTAATTAGGTTCCTACAACGCTCCAACCATTGTATAAAGTCTCAGGGTTTTCTGTTAGGTCTGATGTTTAAATACAAACGTGCATTAAAGGTCCTGCTTGACATTCTTTCTTGTCTCCGTGCCTAGGAACCTGGCTTCAGTCATTCGAAACGCACCACTGAATTGTGATTTAGAGAAAATTTCTTTTTTACAACAGCTACTAATAGGTGCTAGTTTCATAGCCAGTACAATCCCCACGGGCAAATTACACCAGATGAGAGCCTGATCCAATACCGGGAGAATGTTCTGGGTCAGACTTAACACACAGAGGTGGCAAAGTATTGTGTAAAACGATTTGCAGCCTACCTGTCTCACCTCCATGGAGAATCTCTCAGTTTATGATCTTAAAGCAATAAGCATGATTACGCACATAGTTAAAACAAATCCACCCTGTCATTTATGTTGCTTAATGAAAGGTTTCCACTATTGTGAAATTTTTGTGGTTTTGCAATCACAGGCTCCATACAAATTATTGGCGACTTAGAACAGACAGCTTTGCAAGCCATTCATCCTCGCTTCCGGTAAGATTTGTGGAAAGTGTCAACATGAAAAGATTTTGTAAAAAACAAATTATGTCATTGACTTCGTAATCCATGGTAACAGAAGAAATAATAGTGAATTTCAGCAAGAAAGAGGAGTGAAGGAGTTGAATTTTCTCAGTTTTTGCAATTTGTTTTCTTCCTTCGAGGGGCTTGACATCTTTAGGAGACAAGTGTCATAAATGCCAAGTAGGGCAGTAGACTGGACTTCCTACCACCTCCCTTTGCAGAAACTCTGACATTTTGGTGGCCCCTTGCTTAGCACGGAAGCACATTCCTCTTATGAAATGGAGCTATGGATAATATTTGGTTCATGAAAACCCACTCCAAAACTTTAGAATCACATATATTCAGGACTGGAAATACCAACTTCTACATGGTACAGAGGAAGAAAATAACACCAGAAAGCAGTGGCTTCTCTAAAGTTGAGTTGGTGGAGGAGCCTGCAATGGAACCTTTTGTCTGTTGACACTGAGTTCGTTGGCTTGTTTGGAAGGGATGGGGCTCCACTGCTGGCCTCCTGTCATCACTCCTGATTTCCTGCCCTGATTTGCTTTCATCTGTGTTGAAGCTGGATGGGGCCGGCCATCTCCATTTCATTCAGCCATGATTAACTAGAGTAGGTGTTCTCAGAAATAGAGATTATACGCTGATATGATATCACAAGAAGGGCACTTCACCTGTGTGGTATTCTTTCCAAAACTTAGACATAACATGGATTCCATCATGAAATAAACATTGAAAAATGGAGACCTGGAGACATTTTCCAGGATACCTGGCTGGGACTACTCGTGGAAAACAAGGAAAGTCTGAGATACTGTCAGAGACCAGAGCAGACTGATGAGAAAAACAACCAAATGCAAAATGGTACCAGGGATTGGATTCTGGAACAAAAAGAGGATAACAGTAGAAAAATTGGTGAAATTCCAATAAAGCCTGGAGTTTGGTTAATAATAATGTACTGATGTCAATTTCTTAATTCTGACAAATATGTCATGGTAATGCAAAGGGTTAAGAATGGGGAAAATTGGATGTAGGGTGTACAAAACCTGTGTATTACCTTTGTAACTTTTCTGTAAAACTAAACTTATTCCAAAATAAAAAAGCTTATTTTAAAAATGATGGTATATTAAAATTATCAGGGAACTATTTTTTAAAAATACCAGTGTCTGGGCCCCAGCTCAGGAGATTCTGACCTAATTGCTTTGGCATGAAGTCTAGGCACATTTTTTTTTTTTTTTTTTTTTTTTTTGCGGTACGCAGGCCTCTCACTGTTGTGGCCTCTCCCGTTGCGGAGCACATGCTCCGGACGCGCAGGCTCAGCGGCCATGACTCACGGGCCCAGCTGCTCCGCATCATGTGGGATCTTCCCGGACCGGGGCACAAACCCGTGTCCCCTGCATCGGCAGGCGGACGCTCAACCACTGCGCCACCAGGGAAGCCCTAGGCACATATTTTTGAAAGCTGCCCAGGTGATGCCAGTGTGCCGTCAGGGTTGAAAACCACTGTTCTGGAGTTCTCTGTTAGGTGCCCCAAACTGGAAACCATGGGCCACATCCAGCCTTCACGAATGTTTTGCTTGGGCTGCAAAGAGTTTTTGAAAAATTTGAAATGGTTGTCAACATTTAGAGATTGGGAGACTTCACATGAAAATGTGAATTTCTGATTCCTCTTGAAAGATGAGATGAAAGACGAGATAAGGTATTTTCTGCATGGCGACTATGGTATAACAAAAATAAATTTGGTCTCTGTCCTTGGTTCCTAGCGTGGAACTCCTAAAACTCTGCGGACTTCCCGAGTGAAAGGAATGTCTTCTGTTATTTGTCATGGATCAATTTTGACTATACCTGGAGTTTATGTTAATGAGGTGATTCAAGGTGAGACCCCTAGATAGCTTCAGAATAGGGCTGGTCACCAGAAAGACCAAAGAATTAGAGGGCTGGAGCTGTCAGGCCCACTCTTCAGTGTCTGGGGATGTGTGAGGGGCTGGAGATTTGAGTGCAACCACCAAGTGCCAATGATTTAATCAATGGCGCCTATGTGATGAGACCTCCATTCAAACCACTGAACAACAGGGTTTGGAGAGCTGATGGGTAGGTGGGCACACTGATGTGCTGGGAGGGTGGGACACCTAGAGAGGGCAGAGAAGCTCTGAGCCATTCTCCCAACCCCTTCCTTGCCCTATGCATCTCTTTCATTTGGCTGTTCCTGAGCTGTATCCTTTATGACATACAGGTAAATATTTAAGTGTTTTCCTGAGTCTGTGGATAGTTCTAGTGAATTTTCAAGCCTGAGGGGTGTCAAGGGAACCCCTGAATTTGTAGTGGGTGGGGCAGAATTGTGGGTAGCCTGGTACCCCATTTGTGGTGGTGTCTGAAGTGGGGATAGTCTTGTGGGACTGAGCCCTTGAACCTGTGCAGCCTGATGACAACTTTGAGTAGTGTTAAAACTGAAATGAATTGTTGGACACCCAGCTGGAGTCAGAGAATTGGATAATTAGTATGGAAAAATGACACATATTCAATGTCACAAAAATCCACATATTTGGTGTCAGAAATGATGTCAGAAAAAAGACATCACAGCAAAGTTACTCTAGATTTGAGCAGTTGTTTTCTGTAAACAGAGCCAGTTTGCCATCATTCCAACCTACCTGTATCCATTGACAGTCTGAAGGAGAAGTAGCAGGTGGTATTTATTGCTGATTTTGCACTGCTTTCTATTTCTACTTTTTAATAGTGGAGTCAAGAGGAAAGAAAATTAGTTTACTCATCTACGTGTGCTGATGTTTTCTGCTTAGCCCTCCCCCATATGCCTTCTCTGCTCTGCTCTATGCCCCAAAGAAGTGACCCTTCCATGGACTGTATCACCTTTGCTCTGTTACTTGGTGGTTTTTATTGGTGTCACCACTGGAGGCCTGGTGGAAACAGAGAGAGATCTGGCTGGTCCTCCTCATCCTCTCTGCTTTGGCACCACGTCTGTCTGGCAAGGGTTACATCCCTCCCTGTCTACAGCACCTCTAGGGGGCACCTCCTCCAAGGCTCTGGGTCTCACTGGGCTCTGGGCACATGGCTTCACCTGCTGTCTGCTCTCAGGGGTAAAGGCTTCCTTCTGCTGCTCATCTCTGGGTATCTCAGCATCCCTTCATCAGTTCCCTTAACTCTGCCCACACTTCTGTAAATACTCCTCCTCCATGCTAGCCTCTTCAGTTGGATCATTTGTGGTGAAACTATGTTTCTAGCCAGCACTTTGACGGCTTCATCATAAAACTATCAATACCCAAGGAACAAAATGATCTCTGAGGCTGTGTATTTCAAGAAAAATGTAAGAAAAAATAAGTTTACTTACACTTACTTAGTCTGGGAACTGCTTCTTTCAGACTACCTACCTACCCCCAGCTGACATCCTTGTCTGGATGCATCATAATCTAAATCTATCTTTTAACCATAGATTAATTGTGTTCAAAGGGAATTTGGTAAAGAAATGGAAAAACATTCAATTCAAAAATTAAAACTGAGATAAAGAAGGAATCAATAAGTATAATATGTTCAGGTCTAGAAAAATCTCACCATTCAATGCAACTGGAACTCATTTGATCAGTTTTAATCAATCTCTTTGAGCTGCAGCCATATTTCATTCATTACTAGATATTACTATCTATTACATCTCTCTTCTTTTTTCTATAATATATCAACCTTGCCTTTTTTCTGTTTCCCAAGTATGAGGAACTGGCCCCAGCTTAGCTCTCCTTCTCTCTTTTCCTCTGCTGGGACAGCTCTCTTCCCTCTCCAGGCCCACCAGGGAGTCTCATGCTGGTTTCTTCTTATCATGTGCACCTTAGTTTAAATGCTCTCTCCTCAGAGGGCTTTCCTGTCCTTTACCTCAAACCTCTCATTTTGTCACATTCTCTATAGCACCCCTATGCTTTATTTTGTTTTCATAGCACTTTAGTTATTTGATATTGTTGATACTCATTATTTACTATTTTATGTTTGATGACATACTTATTGTGTCCCCAATCCAGTAGAATGCCAGTCAATGAAAGCAGATACTTGTGTGTGTGTGTGTGTGTGTGTGTGTGTATGCACATCTCTAATTATCACATGTAGAATAATTACTGGCATATTAGTAGTGCCCACATATTTACTGAGTGAACTGAATGAATGCACGGATGAATAATTTTACGGGACTTCCCTGGGGCGCAGTGGTTAAGAATCTGCCTATCAGTGCAGAGGACACGGGTTCGAGCCCTGGTCTGGGAAGATCCCACATGCCGCGGAGCAACTAAGCCCGCGAGCCACAACTACTGAAGCCCGTGCGCCTAGAGGCCGTGCTCCGCAACAAGAGAAGCCACCACAACGAGAAGCCCGCGCACCGCAAGGAAGAGTAGCCCCCACTTGGCGTAACTAGAGAAAGCCCACGCGCAGCAACAAAGACCCAAGGCAGCCAAAAATAAATAAATAAACAAATAAATAAATAAATAAAATCAAGATGTCAATACTCTGTAATGACCTATATGGGAAAAGAATCTAAAAAGGAATAGATATATGTATATGTATAACTGATTCACTTTGCTGTACATCTGAAACTAACACAACATTGTAAATCAACTATACTCCAATAAAAATTTTTCAAAAATACATTTTACATATCAGGAAGGGAGGCTAAAAGAGTTTAAGTAACTAGTCCAAGAACACAGATAGGAAGAACAGAACTAAGATGAAAGCTAAGTTATTTCTGACCATAAAGCCATATTTATAACCACATGGGTATAGATGGATGTTAGGTTGGTCCAATTCATAGAAAGCAGAGCATGTATGAAAGATATTAAATAAAAGAGGCTCACATGTGCCCTCCAAATGATATTTCAAAGTCTTTCTCTTTATTGGCTGGAAGCCAACAACCTACCTGAAATCCCCACAGCCTTCAGGGCTCAAGAGTCCCTGTCATGGTTTGTACTTAGGGCAAGCACAGGGTAAAGAGATCTTACAGACCCCGAGCACAGGGAATGGCCTCTATTTCCAATTGCAAGGTAACAAAGTTCTCCAATTTCAGTTTCACAAGGATAAATAATATTCAGAACTCTCCTCCCATCCCACAGAGGGCTGACTTTGGAATAATGCCATTCCAATTTCAAAATAATAGAACAATAAACTGTATGTTTTTTCTCCTTTTCTAAGTTTTTATGAAAGCATGTATACAGAAAGATTGAAGACCAGGGGATTTCAGAATAATAGATTATTCAATGCAATTTAATTCATTTGTTTGTTTGGTTGACAGGTTGGTTGGTTGGTTTGGGTTTTGAAAACCAGGGCTCCTAATACATGGAAAAGAAAGTAGAGTGTTCTGCCTTTTCTAGCCAGGACCATGACTTTCTGATGTTAAAAGACAGAAAGACAAAGAGGCAACATAAAGAAACGATGAAGATAAACACATAAAACAAGAATAAAGAAGCTACAGGGTGGACCAGGGGTTTTCTCTTTAGTGGATCACATCTGCTGGCAGTTGAGAGAGGAATTAAAATTACTAAAAGGAGTAACAGTCCACCTTCTTTTCAATCTCAGCAAACACAGTTGTAACCTGTTTCTGTGCAAACACAGCTGTAGTTTGGTGGTTACTAATCACTAAGTTTACATTTTAGAGATTTTCTTTGCTCACATTTGATTTCCTAGTCCCATGCATTTGAGACAGTAATGGCAAATGAACTGCCAAAACATCAAGGGAGAAATATTAACACAACATTTCTTAAAGATGGATTTAAGGTAGATAGGAATCGAAACACATTCCAAACAATAAAATCACATTTAGATAGGCTTGATGGTCATTTTAAAGCATCATATAGTTGCCTACAAAGAAAGTATTGGCATTTGCCTTATAATTTTAAAAATTTCTATATTTTCTTTATGCTTATTCTGAATCCGAGTTCTCTTTCCATTTTGGGAGGCGGGAGAAGATATAGGCAGCAAGAAATGTCAGGCAGTGGAAAGTTAAAGAATAAAATTGTAACGATACTTAAAGTAATTAAAAGAAAATACAAAAATAATATTTTAATTAATTTTTAATAATCAGGCTGATATTTGTCTTCCTGTAACTGTGATTAATTTTTTTACTTAGTGAAAAGAAAGAAGAACTGAAATGGTTTATTTGGAAAACTTGCCCATTTGGTAGGGAGTGGTAGAACACTGCCCAGATGTTAAAAGTCATTCAAACAAAACTCCATGAGAATCAAATTAAGAGTACTGAAGAGAGGTGAAAAAAACCACAGAATACAAAGGTCTCTGGGCTCAGCGGTCTCTCACGCCCTTTAGCTCACCAGGGGACAGTAAATGCATTGCTTAAAGAGGTTCTATGTTCCCAGATGTTGAAGCTGGAGTAATTGTGAACGCTTACCCTCATCCCTTCTCCACTTTGGGTCATTCTTTACCGGCCTCTCATAACACTCGTCAATGTGATTTTTGTTAGACAAACGGTCTTATGTTTCTGGGAATGGGAAATGGATAACGTGAACATGCAGTCCTGTCCCTCCAGACTCAGGCTGATTTATGTTCTGATCCTCACGCTGGAAGGCAAGGTATTCTGTTGGCACCCGCGAGCTTTGCAGTAGTGGGTCTGACTGTCTGAATGTCAGCATTCCCACCATAAACTTTTGTTTTTCAGGGTTTATGACTTGGCTATAAAATGCTGCCTGCAGGGGGGTGGATCTTACAAAATTGTTTTATGTTACAAGAGAGGAAAAAAATAATAATAAAATAAAATGAAAGTCTGTAATTTCAGACACTATCTACTGCCTCTGGAACGTTAAAAAGCCTGTAATTGTGCTGTCTATAAATAATATAAATATTATTTAATATAAATATAAAACGAAGATACCACCTTTACTTTGAAGAGGTGATTATCAAAGAAGATGAATATAGCTTACAAGTAAAATAATAATGGGGGTTTTCTTTTGAGTCAAAGGAATTTCAGGATCTCTTGCACATGAACCAAGAGCCACACCTGGGATTTTGTCTCAAGATGGCAGTGCAGAAAGACCCTGAGCTCACCTCCTCTCACGAGCACACCAAAATTACAACTATTTACAGAACTATCAATGGAAAAGACTAACTTACCAGAAAAGATCTTCCACAACTAAAGATATATCGTTATTTGTTTGGCTATAACCTTTGTGATCTTGAGAACATGGGTTTATGTTCACCTATACCCGAACCTATAAGTGGGTTCTCCTGCTTATCTTCTGTGAGATATTGTACAGGATTTTAAACTTCTCTTGCCTTCATTTTTTCTATAACTGTAAAATGTGAATATAATAATATGACAAAACAATAATAATTAACTCAAAAAGCCAAAAAGAAAAAAAAGGAGGAACCACAATGAGACAGGTAGGAGGGGTAGAGTCATGGTATAGTCAAGATCCGTGCCCCCCGACCCCCCGCCAACCCCAGTGGGTGAATCACAAAGGGGAGGATAATTACAACTGTAGAGGTTCTCCTCAAGGAGCAAGGGGTCAGAAACCCACATCAGACTCCCCAGGCTGGAGGTCCTGCACTGGGAAGACGAGCCCCCAGAACGTTTGGCTTTGAAGGCCAGTGGGGCTCACTTTCAGGAGACCCAGAGGGCTGTGGGAAACAGAGACTCTACTCTTAAAGGAGGCACACAAAATTTCACATGCTCCGTGAATGAGGGCAGAAGCAGTAATTTGAAAGGAGCCTGAGTCAGACCCACCTGCTAATCTTGGAGAGTCTCCTGGAGAGACAGGAGGCAACTGGGACTCCCCCTGGGGACAGAGATGCTGGCAGCAGTCATTTCTGGGAGCTCGTTCTGCCATAATAACACTGGTGCTAGAAAGTGCCATCGTGGAATCCTCCCTCTAGCTTATTAGCCTCAGGACCCAGCTCCATCCCCACCCACCAGTCTGTTGGCACCAGTACTGGGACAGGCAAGAATGTGGAGAAAAGGGAACTCTTGTACACTATTGTGGGCATATGAATTAGTGCAGCCACTGTGGAAAAGAGAATGGAGAGTCCTCAAAAAACTAAAAAGAGAAATACCATGTGATTTAGCAATTCCACTAGTGTATATATCAGAAGAAAACGAAAACATTAATTCAGAAAGATACATGCACCCCAATGTTCATAGCAGCATTGTTTACAATAGCCAAGACATGGAAACAACCTATGTGTCTATCAACAAATGAATGAATAAAGAAATTGTGTATATATATATTTTTTATATTACATTCATTAATTTTTTTATTGAAGTATAGTTGATTTACAAAGTTGTACCAATCTCTGCTGTACAGCAAAGTGACTCAGTTTTACATATATATATTGATTTTTTTTTTTTTTTTTTTTCGGTACGCGGGCCTCTCACTGTTGTGGCCTCTCCCGTTGCGGAGCACAAGCTCCGGACGCGCAGGCTCGGCGGCCATGGCTCACGGGCCTAGCCACTCCGCGGCATGTGGGATCTTCCCCGACCGGTGCACAAACCCGTGTCCCCTGCATCGGCAGGCAGACTCTCAACCACTGCGCCACCAGGGAAGCCCTGATACGTTCTTTTTTTAATATTCTTTTCCACTATGGTTTATCCCAGGAGATTGGATTATAAATTGTGTGTATATATAATGGGTGGATCCTAATCAAATCTGACTGATGCCCTTTTAAGAAGAGATTAGGAGCAAACACAAAGGACAGATCATGTGAAGATATGGGAAAAGAAGGCCATCTACAAGACACAGAGAGGAAACCAAACCTACTGCCACCTTGATCTTGGACTTCTAGCCTCTAGAGTTGGGAGAAAATAAAAATAAATGTCTGTTGTTTAAAGCCACCCAGTCTGTTGAATTCTGTTATGGCAGCCTGAGCAAACTAATATATCGATACTTTGTACCAAAAATCTTTTGTTTAAAAAACAAAACATAGATCCTCTTAGAAAATGTGTTCTCTTGATGAATTTGAAACATGTTCCTTTCTCAGCAGGAGCATAAATGAAGGAGAAACTAATTTGTTAGAGAGAGGTTTTGCGGGGCAGGAGGTGGGTGCTGAGCCAAAGGCGTGTACACGCAGTGTGAAGTGGAGCATGGCAGGCATTTAGTGCCTCCTGCACTGGCTAGGCCTCCAATAGCAGGCTGTACAGTCTCCAAGAATGAGTAAGTTGGCAAATTTCAGAGACCCAGGTGTTGCAATTAGCTCTGCCTTGACCATGACAATCAACAGTTAACAATGTTCTGAAAACTTGAATGCCTCATGCATACATTCAAGTCTGGGAGATGTTTTTCATTCTGCTGACTTCTCTTCAAATCTTCAGACCTATATCCTGCATACATCTCCTGGTCTAGTATGTGTAGAACATTGTGGGGAAGAAGAATTTTAAGACATGGTCCATGACCTCACGGAAGTCAAGTTAGAGGTCAGTTAATCAATGCATTTTCATATCTCTCCAAGTGGGTTCACAGAGGTTGGTTTGGGATGGTTTTTCCAATGATGGCAGGGTTCCCCATAGGGGGAAACACCTGCCTGCAAGGGGCTGCCTTCCAGATGACATTAACATCCATCCATTTCATTCATGTTGAGTCGGCTCAAGACCTCAAGACGCATAAACACACCCAACCGTGGAGACATAGCTTTTCCTTTTCTTCTTTGTTATTGAGCAGTTTCATTTTCCCTGTAGTTTCCTTAACTTTGTTTCTTCATGAAAGCACAGCAGGTACCACCATTTTAACTCCATTCCTGGCTGAGATCCTCTTTCGTAAACATTCTCTCAAAGTTAAAAAGAAAACTACTCATCTTTTTCCAACAATGAGAAAAGTGCAATTTGTTCTTTTCTGTTTTGTTTAAAACATCAAAAACACACAGCCAGGGCCTCTTAAATGCAAATGCCCTCTTCACCTCCCCTTAGATTTCTGAGTTCCTTGCGACTACCCAACAGTTCCTGTTTCTCGAAATCTTTCCTCTCTTCTCTCTTCCCCTGACTGAGAAATTCTGCCATCTTGCTCTTTAGAAATCCATGGTGAAACATGTGGATGCTTTGTTCACCCCATGGGGTCTTTAGCTCTGGGGTGCTGGGCATTTATTATCCCTAGTAGAAACTGATGGCATCTGATTTTGTTGATCTACAGGCATAGAGAGGACTGGGAAGGGGTTATGCATACCATTACAACTTGAGACAGATATAAACATTCTATGTACAGATTTTAGCAAGAACAACATATTTCTAGTTACACTGGAATTCTCTGACTCAAAGCAAAGATACAGTCAGTTTGATAAGCTACTTTTCTTTGAATATTCTATATTCCAGCACTATTGTAGTGCTAGAAAGGGATGGAATTAAAGGGAATACAAGGAAAGAGCAGGTGTTTTACCTGGCAAAGCCAACGCCTCTGCTGACTCCATTAGCATCTCTTAGTATCCTTGTGGAAATGACATGTCCAAATGGTTTCAGCATAGTCTCAAGCTCCTGTTCATCCATAGAAATGGGGAGATTTGAGATATATAGGTTTGTTGGGTCTTGCTCTTGTTGCTAAGGGAAAAAAGAAACACATGCAGTAAGTTCTGAATATTGAGAAACATTGCACAAATTTATACATTTTGCTTACACTGCCATCTAGGTTCCAATCTCTAGCATGCTCTTGGAAGTTCTTTCAGTAAGGGTGGTATTTCTTTTCACTGAATTCCTTCTTGCCAGAATGCTTCTCATAGAAGCAATGTCATCAGTGAAAACCAAACTTTCTGTCTAGCCTTCCTTAGAATAGTCTAATAAACTTTTATTGCAGTTGAACTAAGGTAAGTATGTATATTCTATGACCATAACTAGTGGTTCTATTACCACTCTAACTACTGTCACCACTAGTTACTAATGTTGCATTTAGTGAGTGTTCATAACATGCTAGGCATTGCTTTAAACACTTGATATACATTATTTCATTCAATATTTCCAGTACATATAATTGTTACTACTTTACAGTGGACAGAATTGATCCCTAACTTGGTCTGAGTTATACAGCTCTTAAGTGTCAAAGCCAGGGCTGAAACCTGGGGGTATCACCAAAGTCCATGGGCTTCCCTGTCTTGCTATAGTGCCTTCCACTGCACCAATGGGAGAAAAGAAGTGTGGTCCTAGGACAGCATTTATCATCAGCCTCAGCATCAATGGGGAACTTTCTAGAAATGCAAATTCTTAGGCCCCACCTTGGAATCAGAAACTTGAGGGTGGGCCAAGTGATCTGTGTTTTGACAAGCCCTCCAGGTGAGTCTGATGACTGCTCAAGTTTGGCAATCACTCCCATAGACCACAGTTAAATATTTATATATGAATGAGATTATGAAGCAGTAGTGCTTAAATAAGCTTTGCTTAATAGAATGGGAAATCAAACAACTGCTAGCATTATTTGTAAGTGCATGAATATCTTCTATTTCACACAATGAATTAATAAGTTGGAACTTAGTTGTATGCATGTCTCAAAATAAAGCACAGACAAAAGCCTGACATGACTGATCATTAATATCAAAATAGATCCCATATTTAAATGAACTATTATATTTTAACCAACACAACAACTTTAACTTCAAGAACAAACATGATTAAATTGGAAAAAGCAATTCTGAAGTCTATAGGAAATGACATTATGTAATAGTAAAATATCTTTTGTGAAGAGATGATATATTCCATAGCAAATTTGAGGTTTTAAGCAAAATGAAAAATACAATAAACAAAATTCCAAATATTATTACAGATCAAGAAATAGTTTTGGCATGAAACTAAGCTCCATTACTTTTAACAGCTCTAAATATTCAGACAGGCCATAATATTTTTATTAAGCTTTGAGATGAATAAGATCTATTATTAGGTTCTTTTTGAAACATAGTTTAGTTTTCAAACTTTGTGATCACCACGAAAAACAGTGCAAATAAACAGGTAATCAATCAGGAAAAGACAACACAGCTTTAGTATTTGGGAATAGTGTATATGTAGAAACTGTACAACTGTAGTCTCTCTCTCTCACTCACACACACAGACATACACACACACAGACATACACACACACACATACATACACACGCACACACACACACACCACTAATTAATGGCATGATCCTAGAGAGAAAACAGAGATGATATTATTTTTTTCCTAAGTGGACATGATCCCCCACCCAACCGCTGGGGTGATGAAAAAAGAAAAAAAAACCTAAAAGAAAAGAAAAAGTGGTGTTTCAGATACATAATAACAAACCTATGTACATATGACTTTTGACTTTATATTACTACCCATCCTTTAATTTTAATCTTCACATCATCATTCCAAAGGTAGCTAGGCAAATATCATCATACTTATTGGATAATGAGGAAATGGAGGCATGAAAAATTCATCATCTCACCTGAGGACAATCCAATAATTAGTGACAGGGTTCAAATTAAATTTAGTCAGATTTTCTATCTTCCATCTCAGTGTATTTTTCCAGTAGCCCAATGTTTCCCAAGCTTCAATCATTCACATATCATCTTAGAAAATTTGCCAGCCATGTACTATAAGTTTATTTACTTAAAAGTTTTCTTTTTTATTAATTAATTTTTATTTATTTATTTATTTTGGCTATGTTGGGTCTTTGTTGCTGCGTGCGGGTTTTCTATAGTTGCAGTGAGTGGGGGCTACTCTTCATTGTGGTATATGGGCTTCTCAATGTGGTGGCTTCTCTTGTTGCGGAGCATGGGCTCTAGGTGGGTGGGCTTCAGTGTGGGCTCTAGAGCACAGGATCAGTAGTTCTGCTGAGTACATGGGCTTAGTTGCTCCATGGCATGTGGTATCTTCCCAGACCAGGGATCTAACTGTGTCTCCTGCACTGGCAGGCAGATTTTTAACCACTGTGCCACCAGGGAAGTCCTTAAAAGTTTTCTTTAAATCAAAATATCTTTGGGCTTAAGAAAATCCATTGAAAAAGATAACATTATATTGTTACCATAGCTAAAAAGCCAGTATCACTTGGCATAAGTAGGTTACTATCAAAATTGGCAACAAATTCACGTGATTAAATTATATTAGCTACTGTTTGTTCGCAGAAGATTGTGACCCTGGTGGTTGACTCTCTCTTAGTTACAAATGAGATTCATAATTAAGAGAGGTATTAAGCACACTAGGACCAGACAGAGTATTTTTCCTGTGAAGAATCAGAATTGAGAAAGAGTTGAGAGAAGAAAAACTTTCCTATGATGTGATTTCTGGAGCTTATACCCTAGATCAACTCAAGTTCCAGTGGGAGCTCCTGCTTAACCCAGAGAGTGGGCTGCAGAACATGGCAGTCCCATGAATGGGTTGGCATTTGCCCAACATTCTGTATACCGTCATCCTTAATGAGGCTAAACAACCATAAGCAACCAATCCCACTAGTGAAGCATAGTGTACAGATCTAAGTAGCAGTACACCAGTGTATACTGATTCAAATCCATTTCCAAATTCTGCAAGTATAGAATGCACTGCAACTTCTCAAAATGGTGTGTAATTAACACACAGAGCTTAATACACAAGAGATTGCCCAGTAGCTATTTTCTGAATCCAAATTCAAACAGCAAGGCCAACTCCTTAATCTGTATTCATGGAGACAGTACAGAATTGGAGAGTGTCATTCCTTAATTTGTATTTACAGGAAGAATACAGCATTTGGGCAGTGTTATTCAGTAAGTAATTCTCTCCTTTGAAATACAATATAAGTCTTGAACATATTTGTTGATGACAGTAGAATTTAATTTCTGTATAGAATGAACTTTAAAGTAATATATGCATTTATATTTTTATTTTCAGTTTTATATTTATGTACCACATTTATGTTAATAGATGGGCTCTTTCAAAAGGTTCTTTGGCACCATGAACCTAAAAGAATGTGCCTTTTAAATCTGCAGAAAAATAACTCATGTGATACCTGCAATCTAGAATCTTTTAAAAATCTTTTTGTTTTTTAACTTAAATTTTCATGATCATTTAGTTCCAGAATGGACCTAAAGGAGCATCTTGTCCAATCTGATATTTAACAGATGGGAAAAACAAAAACGAAAACAAGCTAAAATAGTGCTTATGACTTACTCAAGGCCACTCAGCTAAATAGTAACAGGTTAGAGATAGAACCCATATCCTTTCATACCTGGTCCAATGTTCTTCCCAGTTCTTAACACTGCCTTTCCTCCTAAACATCAATGAATAACAGATGGCAAATTGTGGTCAAAGGAATATTTGCACATACAAGAATAAATATCTCTGAATCCCTTATTTTATTCACTTTTGCTTATTCATGAAGTATCTTTAGTTACAGAGGTAAGGCTACAAAAAAAAGAGGATTCCTAGCCTTAGTCAGCATTTCACACATCATCAACTGAGTGAACACTCTGCAGTGTATGCTAGTCTGTAAAAGTATATGACTACAATTCATACATCTATTACATTTAATTGACCATCTCACCATTTTGCTCTGTTTCTGTATCTTTTCATCTGTATGGGGATTTCTTGATTTATTATTTAGTTTTGTCAAAAGATTGTGAAAAAGTTAGAACAGTAACCTCTCCATTGTTAATGGGAGCAGAGACCTTGTCATTTTACATAAGAATATAAAAATTTTTTTCCTGAAATGACTTCATTTTTCTCAGATTTTTAGTGTTAGGTTTATTGGTACTCATTTGCTTTACTACAGTTGAAGACAATGTCAGAACATTTCAAGGAAGCTTAGCAAATGAATATGAACGGAGGGCAAAATTATTGCTCATATATGGATCAAAGGTTATGTCTGGGGCTGTGTTTTTTGGATACACATTATGACTGTTATATATACATGATTCTGGAAAAGGTAACTACGTTTGAAGAAGATTTCAACACTCAATCTGACAACACTCATGCTTGATGAAATTATATTTAAATATTCAGGAAGTAGTTATTGGCATTAGGAATTTTAGAGCGATGTTTCTCAAGCCACCTGTGGTGGGGACCATTTTTATTTCCAATCTGTCACAAACCAGTATTTGCAAAATATTTACATTTTTCAAAGTTAAGAGAAAAAATTAAGAGACATACAAAATGCAAATTGCAATTTTTTATTACTACATTAAACAAACCAAAATTCCATTTGGATTAAATGTCATGCTAATGTGAACTTGTTATAAAAGGTTTTAAATGCTTATTCTCTATTTCTGTATGTATTTCCTTGTGAACAAGTACCATTTGGTGGACCAAATTTTAACAGTTTTAGGGGACTAGTTCCTATTTTTTTCCACGATAATATATTATACTATGGGTCTTTCTAAGTTAATAGTTTTTGCTTACTTTACATACTATCAAGTTTTTATTAAATCACAAAATTATGTGTAATCAATTTATAGTCACTTTTAACTGTTAGGTGGACAAAGCTGTCTCAAGATGAATTGTCCTGAGCAGTGGTGACAAAATATCCTGAAATATCCTGAAGATGTTTGAAACAACTCTAAAGCAACCTCGTGACTATAATACTTTAAAAACAAATTGAAGGGGATGTTCATACAGACTGAAGATAATAATATTTCCTTACAGGCAGCAGAGTTTTACAGTACTTAAGGTGTTTCATGGATGTTTATTTTATTTTGTATGGCCCTTTATAATAACTCTAGGCAGTAGATAGGGCTATTAACCCCCCTCTACCAATGAGAAGATTGGTTCTAAGATCTTAAGAGGAATACAAAAATCCCATGGCGAGTAAGTGAATAAATGACAACAGAAGTGATATTTTTTGACTCTTGACCTAATACCCTTTCTACTATAGTACACCAACTCTGGGGATTGCCTATAAATACTGCTAGTCCATGGATAGCACCAGTAGAAAGAAAAATCAATGGGGAGACAAAGGCACAATTGTTTTTTAATGGGATATCCTATTTTAAGTGCTGTAGCAATTTAAAAATTAATAATAATAAAAATGAAATGTTTTACTTTCTCCCCCAAAACAGAAGCAGGGAGTTAGAGCCTCCTGCATTAATAAGCTGCCCTAAAGGCATCAGAGGTTTTAGAATTAGTTGAACACTAACTTTGTACACAGATGCTCTTACTCTTCTAGTAACATCATCAGCATGCTTGTTGCATGGCTCTAGGAGTTACAGCTCCTCTAGGTGAGATCTGGAGGAAGCCAGCCATTCTGGACATACTTGCTTTAGTACCATACATATGTGTGGTGATTAATTTTATTTGCCACCTGGACTGAGCCACAGGATGCTCAGGATGCTGGTCAATCATTATACTGGATCTACCTGTGAGGGTGTTTCCTGGATGACTTTAACATTTAAACTCATCCATTGACTGAGTAAAATAGACTGCCCTCTCTAATGTGAGTGAGCCTAATCCAGTCAGTTGAAGATATGAAAAAGGCTGATCCTCCCCTGAGTTAAACTTGACGGCCTTCAAGCTGGGGCATTGTTTCTTTCCTGCCTTTGGACTCAAACTGAAACACTGGTTCTTCTTTGGTCTCTAGTTTGCTGACCTCAGATCTTGGGAGTTGTCAGCCTGCATAATCTGGCAGATTCCAGGAAATAAAGCTCTTCATACACACACACACACACACACATACACACATGCACACACACCCCTTACTGGTTGTTTCTCTGGAGATTCAAATCTGTTTTGCCATAAATATATAAGGGCATATGCTCAACTCTGTCCTTCACAGTTGGACCTCTGTGTTCCCTAGCTACAAAGTCATGGCCTTGGACCCGGTAAAAAGAGAGAGCCAGAGCCTTCCCTTACAGTGGGGGCTCTAGAAGCATTCATTTGAGGTAATGCATTAAAGACCATTAGAGGGAAAATAAAGAAAGACTGCCAAGAAGTAGTCTTTCACCCCTAAATGGTGCCCAATAAGTGTGTCCTCTGTCTTATTTGCTAAGCAATGAAGGGGGTTGCCCTCTGTTTTCAACTGTCTTCTCCCTCCACTAAAAGCGAGAAGGTGATTTCTCTTCCCCTGATTTCACATATTGATGGAGTCAGAGGAGAGCCTCTACCAGTTTTTCCTCCCACGGCACCAATAAGAACAATTTCCCTAAAATAAGAACCAATAAGAACAACTTCCCTAAGGAACACATGTTTTAAAAGAAGGATTTCATTGTTTCAGATTCCATGTAAGCACAGCATTGGCAACTGGCATTCTCATCCTCAAGTTTAATCTGGGAGGGGGGGTTAATTCTGTATAACACACTCAGCAAAGAAAGAGAAACTGTTTCTAGTGCTCAGGACAACCTGAACACTGGGTTGTGTATGTTATTCTTTAAGGCAGGGCAGGCTTAAAGCAGCCCTTGGGTTGAGATGAGCAGTGAAGTGTTATGAGCCCCTTGAGCCTCCATGACTGAATTAGAGTTACCTGTGGTCCTGGGCCAGGTGGCCAGGTGGGATCCTGGCTCTCCTTGACTTCTCCCTCCATATGACCTCATGAGCTCAGCCCAGTATCACCTGATGGGATGGTTTCTCCTGTGAGAAAATGCTAAATTAACATTTTACAATATTGAGATCTCTCTATAGTTTTATTGTAATGTACTGCTATATCACAAAGACATATGGTTTTGTACTCAGGGTCCTGATGGTCAAAAGTGCGAACAGGAAACAAAACTATAGAGAAACAAACTCAATATTGTAAACAAATCTCATCCCCTTTCCTCAGTCTCATTCACCTCTCCGAAGGGGGTCTCCCTGCCATGAGCTCTGGGATACAAAGTTGTCACTTGATTCGTTGACAGTGACCACAATTCTCCCTCAGACAACTGGAATTCTGGAAACGGCATGAACATGGCCATACATTTGCTATGGCACCCTATTAACTTCTTCTGGAATAATCATCACAACACATACAAAGACAGAACAGATGCAAACCATTTCCGTGTCTTCTGCCCAGAATATGACAGCATAGACTTGCTGAGGCTCACAGGCATATTGGGAACACACACAAATGTGGTCGCTGAGCGAGGTATAAAGAAATTAGGGACAAAGAATTCCACTCAAGGGCAACCATTCCCACTGTGTTCTATGTCAACGATACCCCAGAGCCCAGCACCAATGGTAACTCCTGGAGTTGTGCAACAGAACTTGGGCGGCAAACACTATGTCCCTTGAGAGTAGGGCAGCCTGATAAAATACAGGACATCCTGTTAAATTTGAATTTCTGTGTGAAACCACAAGAAATTTTTTAGTATAAGTGTAATAGCGAAGAACAAATCAGACTCCATATTGGATCTGTTTCTTTTACTTTGACCTTTGTATGCTATTGCTTCTGCTACAAGTTAAAAATGTTACCTGTAGCCTGATATATACAGGATAGTGCATTCTTAAGGTTCTGACCTTTAAAGTTGTAACACTTTCCATTCATACAGAGATAAAAAGTTGCAGAACAGAGAATTACCTTTGTTTTATTGGAGGTTTACAGGAATATCATGACCAGATCAACTGGAACAGCAGCAAGAGCAAAAGATTCCGGCACCAAGAAGTTTACGACAACCAACCACACCCACTCCCCTTTCAGTATAAAAGAAACTGAACTCTAACTCAGGGATGGTTCTTTGGGACACAAGTGCACCATCTTCTCAGTCCTCTGACTTTCCAAATAAAGTCACTATTCTTTGCTCAACAACTCATCTCGATTTATTGGCCTGTCCTGAGGTGAGCAGTATGAGCTTGGACTTGGTAACATAAGTATGTCCCAAATATTGCACAGGACATAGTTATACTAAAATATTCATTGCTACATAGGATTAATATTATTATCAAGTCATATAACTTACTTGTTGTTATATAGGATTTGTTATTAGCACTGTATGGCACAATATTATCTAATATTTATTTTAAGCTTACTGTGTGCCACACACAAGGCTTTAAAATTATTTAAATTCATTATGGTTCTATTCCTTAAAACAGTCCTTGAGATAGATATGGTTAATGTCCTTATTTTACATGTGAGAAAGCTGAGGTCTTAAGAAGATACGCAATCGTCCAAGGTCACACAGCTGTTAAATCCAATGAGAATTCAAATCCTGATCTATTTGATTCAGAGACCTGAGATTTCAACATAACACAGTGTGTTTAATGGCTGGCTCACAACTTTTTCTGATAGATCAAGGGGAAGAAGCCAACAGTGGCTGGATTCCTACAGGTGTTCAGCGTGTAAAACCTACTTGGAAGCACAATTCACCTTGTGAAGAATGGAAATCCCTTCATCCTACTGAGGGAATGAGTTCACAAAAGACCCAAAGTTAAGTTTTGTTTTCAAGGCTGGCACAATAAAAATTTCTCAAGTTGCTAAGAAAAACACACCTGGCTAGTTTTCCTCTAACCTCTATTACATATGGATACATTTACAACATATATGCTGCATATATAGAAAGTGAAAAATTACAGCTTTATATATGAAGTTGCATTGCTGTTTTGCTTAAACCCACTTTTATTCCTAAATTGTCCGATGTCAACTTAACAGGAAACTGGCTTTGTAAAGCCATGCATATTTCACATGGAATAGAGAAAGAGGACACAGTCAGCTCTACACCAGCACCTTTTTTTAGAAAACAAATTCAGCTATAAATTTAAATCCTGTCAGTCTAAGTGAAGGATGGCATATCCTAGGTTTATTTAATCCTAGCCTTTCTGAAAAGAGCTGGAAAAGGTTGCAGAACATGTGGTGGCCTACGATCCTTAACATTAGCTTGGAGAAAATGTGTGTGTGTGTGTGTGTGTGTTTGATTACCACCATGAAAACTGATCTATCAATGCAGGAATGAAGCAGGTGGGAGAAGGAAGCCAACTGGGTGCTAGAAGCTTCACTTCTTGCATTTCTGGTATTAACATCATGACCTTGGTAGAGAAATAGGAAACAAGAGGTGCATAGTAGGTTGTAGATGTTCAAATGAGATAAACCACTTTATCTTTGAAAAGCATAACTTCCATCATCAATGCCAGCTTTTATTTGGCATATATATTAATTGCAATTTTCTTAAAACTCACCAGTAGGAAAGAGATAAGTCTTATTCTTAATGTGACTCAACATCGAGTTAAATGATGTCACCAGGACTTCCTGGAAGATCGATGAGAAAAGCATGCATGCATCTCCATTTTCCCCCAGTTCTGTTTACAGGAGTCCTGAGCTCTTTGCCAGCACACCTGAGCAACTGGGGGCCCACGGGGTCACAATACTGATCCCAGTCAAAGCCACTTGTGGATTTACATATCTTGACTCAAGCTACTTTACTAAATGGATCATCCTCTTATTTTTTATACTATTGACCATTCATTCACTCACTCATCAAACATTTAATCCTCTAGTCTATACCAGCCACTGAGCTAAATCCTGACAACAGAGACATGATGGGCCATGATTCTCACCTGCCACAGAGAGTTCAGCCTCGTGGCTAGTTTACAGCTAAATTTCACCAATAAAAGCTATTTCTCATTAGCAAACACATTAGTGCAGGCAAGGATGTAGACATCTGCCTCCTATGCTCTTACTGTCCATAACTTGAAGTTCTATTTTCTTCAATATGGTGATTACACAGTCTAAATTATTTCTAAATGGTGTCTCAGCTATGTTATGAACACAAAAATTAATTCTTGAAATATATAACCCCCTAGGATATATTAAGCCTTAAGACAACCAAAATTTTCAATGTGGGTTCAACTATTTATATATTTCAATTTTAACAAAAAGAAAAACAAATTTATTTATAAACCTCCAGAAAATGTTGGGCAGGAATAATCTGTAAAAGACAGTGCCATGGTGACTCTGGCATTTACCAGTTCTATGACATTAACTAGTTATCATTGCTCAGCAAATTTCCTGAACTGTAAAGGGGAAACAATACTAATTACTTCAGAGAGTTATTATGAGGATTGAATGACACAATATACTAAATATTTAGGGGAGTTCCAGACACACAGGAGAAGCTCAGTAACTCATTATCCTTTCTATAATTATTAGTAATTATAGAAATAAAGAAATTTAGGACATTGCAGAAGGACAGTTACTAATTAAATGTAAGTCATGTTCATAAAAGAGCAATTATTGCTATTTATTTATTTTAGATGTTTTAATGTGGACCATTTTTAAAGTCTTTATTGAATTTGTTACAATATTGCTTCTGTTTTATGTTTTTGTGTTTTTTTGGCCCCAAGGCATATGGGATCTTAGCTCCCTGACCAGGGATCAAACCTGCACCTCCTACATTGTATGTCCAAGTCTTAACCACTGGACTGCCAGGGAAGTCCCGATTATTGCTATTTAGAATCTGTCCCATTGCATTCCTCATGGGTGCAAACTTACTAGATATTATATTAAATTACATGGAGGTGGTCATATTAAACTGATGATAAGATTCTTAAAATGTGGACATTGGATCAGCAAGGAGAATCTAGAAATATATTGCAGAGCACTGTTCCTATCATTTATGAGCTAAAAAGATTAATGATTTATTACTAGGCTCATTAATCAAAACTGTGGCTTTTTTTTTTGTAAGGAGCAATCCCATGGTTGAAGTCAATTAGCCCACCAAAGCTATTATGCCAAAGAAGCTGCAGTGTTATTCAGACTTCCCCAGGAGTATTTAGAGTATAAAATAAATGCTATTATTCAGAAGATACCAAATTGCTAAGCTCCTTAAACTCATACAATTGGGAACCTGCAGTACATTAACATGCTGAAACTCATTAAGCGTCTTTTTCCCCCAGCTTTAGAGTCACTGGCACTCTCAGCACAGTTAAGAACAATAACGTGCTCCAGGCTTCCAAGGAGAAAGTGACTTGTGCTCCTGCAGCCCCACTTCAATGAATCACTGAGGCAGAACTGTCACCCACCCTTTGAGGCAGTGGCTGCTTCTGCTGGATGACCCTAACACCTGAATAGGACTGCAAAGTTAGCTCATACGGTGCGTGCAAGAGGAGAGAAAAGAGTAGCGAGTTTATGGCCACCATTTATCTTTACCTTGTCAGAACTCTCTTTAAAACATTCGGGAATAAATATTCAAAATGTTAGGATTTAACCCATAAAATAAGAATCTATGAGACTCTTTTTTTAATTGAAGTATAGTTGATTTACAATGTTGTGCTAGTTTCAGGTGTAGAACAAAGTGATTCAGATATATATAACAGTTAGGGTTAGGGATAGAGACACACACACACACACACACACACACACACATAAATATTCTTTTTCAGATTCTTTTCCCATGTAGGTTATTACAGAGTATTGAGTAGAGTCCCCTGTGCTATACAGTAGGTCCTTGTTGGTTATCTATTTTATGTATAATAATGTGTATCTGTTAATCCCAGACTCCCAATTTATCCCTCCCCCTTTCCCCTTTGTTAATCATAAGTTTGTTTTCTGTGTCTGTGGGTCTATTTCTGTTTTGGATATAAGTTCATTTGTACCTTTTTTTTTTAGATTCCACATATAAGCAGTATCATATGATACTTGTCTTTCTCTGACTGGCTTAGTTCACTTAGTATGATCATCTCTAGGCCCATCCATGTTGCTGCAAATGGCATTATTTCATTCTTTTCTATGGCTGAGTAATACTCCATTGATCTATTGCATATATGTACCACATCTTCCTTATCCATTCATCCGTTGATGGACATTTTGGTTGCTTCCATGAGACTCTTCTTATGTAAGTGATTAACTAAATAAATGAGGCATCTTTAAAGTAGGATGCAAACTAAAACTGTGGAAGGAATGTTGGAATTACAAAATCACTACTTGGTAACAATAATAGTAATAATTGACTTACGCAAGAACGATCAGTGTATGTCAAAACAAGTGAGTGAAAATTTGATGAGAACTAGGAACTGTACATAGTCTCAAAGAATTTTTCCCCAAAGGTTACTAATTACAAGAGGACAATAGTAACTTTTCCATGGAGATACCTTGCTGACAACATCTTTTGATCAGTCACATCACCAGCATGAAGCAGGTGGACATCAGGTCCTGCCCACCCCGCCCCCTGTGTGATCCACCAGAAGGACAGGACTGCTCTGTAGCCTTCCTTCCAACAGTGAAAAGTTGAACCCACTCATTGGAAAACATCAGATGGCCCCAAGCTGAGGGACATTCAATGTACAATAATTGGCCTTTAATCTTCAAAAATGAAGAAATGATGAAGAAATACTGAAGAAGTATGATAGGTTGAAGGACACTAAAGAGGCGTGACAAGTCCATGTAGGGACTGAGCTGGATTGAATCCTAGCTCCTGCCCTGATAAAATGCTTGCTTATTATAAAGGACATTAGTGGGACGTTAGATGTTTTTAGTGTATTGAGGTTAATTTTCTGATTTTGATCATTTTACTGTGCATGAATGTTCTTGTTATTAGGAAGTACAACTGAAGTATTTAAGGATAACAGGGCATCAAATCTAACTTTGTCTCAAATATTTTAGAATAATAATATTATTATGTATATATTTATAGAGAAAATGATAGAGCAAATGTGGAAAATGTTTAATATGTGGAAAATCTGGGTGGAAGGTGTTATGCGACTTTTGCAAATTTTTTTTTTGGTAACTTTGAAATTATCTGAAAATGAAAGTTAAGCAGCTGTAAAAATAAAATAAACAAGCTATTAATCTTGATAGCTAAAATTCAAAAAAATAAATATCTATCATAAGTACTTCACCTTACAAAAGAAATATAAGACAGTATACATTCTTTGTCTTGCATCCAAACTACACTCCCTGAAGACAGAACAAAAAACGTGGAATTCAGCATTTGTTTCCCCTAATACAATGTGATCCTTATAATTAACAACACCCTGTACAGTGCCCATCTGTTTGGCTCACATGTATACTCCTAGCTCCTGGTCTCCAAGAAAAGGATTTTGTAAAATGTTTGCCTAGGTGATTGAACAGAGAGAATGAAGATGGAGATTCAAACTGGATCTCAAGAATCTAGAAACAATACAGCATAAAAGAAGAGCTAGATAAAATCTCTTTCAAGGCAGACATAATTCTTTGCCAACACTGCCATCTCTCCATGACGCTGGTAGGTTTCCTCCCCATAGTGTAGCCCACATATGCACCATCAGGACCCTTCCCTCATTTGCAGACACAAAGTCGATGCTGTTGAGAGTTTGTAACCTCAAACACAGCATGGGACAAGGCAGTGGTCACCGTAGATGAGTAATGCATGCATGGATCACTGATTCTGAAACGAGGCAATGTTGCCCGTCAGGAGACATCTGGCAATATCTGGAAAAACATTTTTATCTGCCACAACTGCAGTGAGGAAGCTGATATTGGTATCCCATCACACAGAGGAAAGCCCTCCGCAAAGAATGGTCTGTGAAAGACAGTATCTGTCATGCCAAACTTGAGATACCCTGGTATCAACCTCTTTAAAGTGGAAAAAACAATTATATGTGTGTGTGTGTGTGTGTGTGTGTGGTGTAAAAATACTGTCATTACATATCTATCACTATGTATCATTATATAGTTTATATAAATATACCTAATAGACTCCCAGTGTTGATTTGATTATATTTATTAAGGAGAACTTAAATATGTGCAAACATTTAATCAATGAGGTATATTGATATACCTCTGTTTATAGCTCCAATACAACTAGTAAACCAAGTGCACTTTAAAATTGCATAAAAGCAAAGTTATATAACCACTACAATTAAAACATTAATGTGATATCATGGAGGATGTCATTTTGCCAAATCTAACTTGCCACTTGCCACTTGCCACATGAACATGCTACTGACTGCAGCAGGTATTTTTGAAGTTCACGGGCTATGTTATTTTTGCCAGGCGACATTCTGATTCTCCCATCAATTTCTCTATTTGAATTGCTATGAAACCTTCATCTGAGCACAGCTTGCCAGGCTAACTGCTTTCATTTGGCCTAAAAGCATCATTTACTTGTTACGTCTGCCTTGTTTTCTCCTCATTAGCCCCAGACAGTGACAGTAGGTCTCCTTGGCACCATGCGATTATAGATACAAACACAGACACAGGCAGTGACATCAGCTGGTCAACCAGATGACCTCAAATATGCTTTCATAATCATTTCAAAGATTATCATGGAATGGAAAGTCCCAAATTTATAAATTCTCATAGGAAAGTCATGAAGACCTAAAAATATTTCCACAAACTCCAGTGAGAAAGATGCCAATATAATGAAACACCACCAGGGATTTCCAAGGCTGATCTAGTTTCAAATCCAGAAGCAGTTACATATTATATTACGTATAAGTTTATGTGTATACACACACACACATGCACATGCAAACACACACACTATAATTCTAGACTAGTGAGTTCACTTCTTTGACTGTCTCCTCGCTATTTAGAAGAAGGATACTGCTATCACAGGCTCTCACAGTAAGGATTAAATGACACTCCACAGAGGTTAATATCTGTATCTTTTCCCCATCTAAGCTGCTGTACACATTCACTTGGTGCCTGCCTCTGTTTTCTTCTTAAGTAAATGAGAAACAAAATAAAATGAAGCACTGAGGGAACAGGTAACTGGATCAATTTCGGAAGCTTACATTAAAGAATACACTAAATCAAAATGTACCTATTTACAGGTAATGGCATTTCACTTATTAGCTATTCAGTGAAAACTGCATGCTTTAGCATAGAGGAAATCAGAAATCAAAGAAGACAGGCAGGAAGAGCAGCAAGGACAGAAATCAAGGCTTTCTTTGATTTTTTTTTTCTTTCCCTCACTGTTTCCTTATGAACCTTCAAAAGAGTGGCAGATTAAGACCTACAACAGTAAAATAGATTAAGATTTACATAGAGAAAGGATTGGTGCATATCAGATTAACTGAAAAAAAATTACAAAATTCATAGAATTCAAAACATTTTCCAGGCAGGCAGAAAGGCCAAGTTCCTCAGCAGGAAAGCACTTCCTGTGCACAAGGAAAAGGGCTAGTGTGGCTGGGACACAGTGAGCCAGGAGACAGGGGCAGGAAATCACGCTGGAAAGGTAGGCAGGGCCCAGACCTCTGAGGGCACTGTAGCCCTGCTGGGTCTATGCACTGGGAACCAGGATTTTGTTCTTTTTTAAAAAGTTACTTTATATTAGAGTATAGTTGATTTACAATGTTGTGTTAGTTTCTGCTGTGCAGCAAAGTGATTCAGTTAAACGTATACATATATCCACGCTTTTGTAGATTTTATTCCCATGTAGATTATTACAGAATATTGAGTAGAATTAGGATTTTGTTCTTAATATGCAATGGGAAGGAACTGAAGTGTTCAAGTGGGGAAAAACATGATCTGCTTTGTTGAGAAAATCGATTTGTTTCTAAGGGAATGGGGAGCTAAGACATAGGGGAGGGTTCCCATAGGCTGGGAAGCTTGTGCAGTCAAGTCGATCATGAGAGTGATGGAGATGACAGTGGAGGTGGTGGAGAAAAGTGGGCTTTAAAAAACCCATTTTTCAGGTACATTCTACACACTTCCTCATGGCTGGAGATGAGGAATTTGAGAAGGGATTCAAGGATTATGTCAGGGTTTTGATTTGCATCTTCACCCACACAGTTACTAGTTATTGTAACAGAAGACATGGAGGACCAAATTTGAAGGGAAAAATCTAAAACTCTCTTTTGGATCCTTTAAGTTGATTTATCCATAAGACATTCAGGTTTGTGATCTGATAAGAGTAGCGATGATGTGTAAATGTAAACACTCAGGAACCCTGGAATATTCCAAATCCAGTTTTATAGCCCATCTTGGCCAAACACATTTATAGAGCTGAGCAGATGAGAAGCCTGTTCTCTTTGCAAGCAAAGGAATGCACACAGTGGACCATAAATTCTACACCAGAACCAAGCACCTGCATGATAACCGTGTCCAAAGCAAGTTCACAGCGGGAAATTAGAGTCTCTCTTCTCCTAGTTCAATACGTTATCCTTATGCAAATTCTCCAGACTCTTATAAGAAGTACTTTTACAACGTACAAGTCCCCTTCAAGTTATCTGGTTGTAAAACCTTGAACTCAAAGCATGGTTTGTGGATCAGCATCGCTCAGGAACTTATTATAAATGGAGCATCTCAAGCCCCACCCCAAACCTGCTAAATCAGATGTGTATTTGAACAAGTTCCCCAGGTAATTCATGTGTACAGAAGAATTTGAGATGCACTGTTTTAGAAGTGAAATCACTCTTGGTTTTAGGGAGGATTGTTTGGCACACCTCTAGGTTCACAAGGTAAAATGAGGACAAAAACTGGCATTGTTCTCACTCAAGTGATTAGCTGGCCCGCATTCAGGGAGAAATGCTGCCATTAAAAACAAAAGGTATGAACTACACTCCGTATCTCATAATAACTTATAATGGAAAAGAATCTGAAAAAAATATATATGAATAACTGAATCACTTTGCTGCACACTTGAAACTAACACAACACTGTAAATGAACTATACTTCAACATAAATAAATAACAATAAAACACAAAAGGGTATGTAAATATGTATGCATGTGCTGACTTGGGGATGTATCCAAGATCCATTTCTGAATTTTTTAAAAGCTAGTTGAAGAACAACATGCAGGACAGGATTGGAGATGATGCTCGGTGCTGGCAGTGCACACAGCATCCTTGGCCCATCTAATTAGCACACGACCGTGGTAGACACTCACAGGCACCATGGCCACTCCCAGGTAAGGTACGTGCAGGGTTTCTCTGCTCTGTCTTTTCCAGATCTGCAGAAGGATGCTAGTCCGGGCACAGGCACAAGTCAAGCTGCAGGGGAGTTTACAGCCTGGGGGCAAACGTCAGACAATGGGGTATGGACATTGACAATAAATGCTATAGCCCCCTCATCTGATGTGTACTATGCTTGGTTCCTGGGAGGCATCCTAGCAAACAGGAGCTCCGACCGCCCACAGCCCAAATCTGCCTGTTAGAACATCCCTGTTGGACTTTCCTCCTGTCTCTATCTCATTTTCCCCACTCCTTAACTGCTGTTTTCCAGGATCACTTCCCAAATAAACTAAATACACTCAAATTCTTGCCTCAGGGTCTGCTTTGGGGGGGGGGGAAGAAAACTAATGCTATTTTTTTAAAGTGTATGTAATACAGATAAGTGAAATACACAAGGATGTAGACTTGAATGCGTGTATGTGCATGGACAAAGATAAGAAGGTTTATATACAAAAATGATAATGTGTGTCTCTGGGGCAGATGTTCATGAGAATTTTATCCCAGATATTTCTCTATTATTAGTTTACATTGAATGTTATTTTTTTAACTACAGGAAAAATTTTTTTTAAATCAGAAAAGGAGATCTTTTTTTAAAAAATTGAAGTATAGTTATTAACAATGTTGTATTAGTTTCTGGTGTACAGCCAAGTGAACATATATATATATATTTGTTATATATAAGTTTGTTTCCTATGTCTGTGAGTCTATTTCTGTTTTGTAAATAAGCTCTTTTGTATCATTTTTTCAGATTCCACATATAAGTGATATCATGCGATAGTTGTCTTTCTCTGAGAGAGGATATCTTTTCCTCTGTATACTAAAGACAGGGCAGAAAACATCGGTGTACACAAAACTACATAATAAGAACTGTCACTGATGATTGTCCTCCCTGGCTTCCATTTCCCACAAGAATCTAACTGAGTATGACAATGGGTCCCTTCCAAGAGGGTGACTCTTCATGATTTTTATGATTTTTTTTCCCCTGAGACATACAAAATGCTTATGGCAATATCCCAAGTCAAGGATCCAGAAAAGTCACAGGGCATAATGAAGAGATGTGAACAGGATATCATCAACTGGCCCTGCCACTAAATCATTTTTCTGCTTCTCCTCCTTCATTCTGAAGCCTGCACTAAATTCCCCGAGTGTCATGTCTTGTGTTCATGAGGTGAGTGAGAGGATTATAAGAGTTCAAGCCCCACATTTCTCTGCAGTCCTAATAGGTCAACAGCCCCATTCCTGTACACAAATTGTGTTCGTTGTACAAAAATGTTAAAAGATTTTTAAAAATCAGCAATTTAGTAGTTCCGATTTAAAAGCTACCAACCCATAGAGATACCCAAAAAACTGGAGCTCGTGATTTTATCATCAGTTTCATTTTCATGCTAGTAATTGACAATTCATATTTTAGCAATACTTGGTGTGAGGAGAGGGGCAGAGGAGACAGGAAAAGAGGAAATGTGATTATTACAGAGATGAACACCTAAGCCTAATGCAACGCAGAGCTGAGGAAAAGATCCCCGACTGGAAGTGAAGAGAAAGTGTGTGGCAAAAGCTGAACAAAAACTACAATAATATCAAAAGAACAGAGCGAAGGACGAGCAGCAGGTACCAGGGGTGATGATGGCTGCCTTTCATCAAGCATGCGCTGTGTGTTAAGCCCTGCCCTGCATTGTCTCCAACACTTATATTTAGCCTTCAAGGTGGATCTTACTGTCACCACTGTTTTGCAGATGAATAAACAGTGGATAAAGGACTGGTCTAAAACTACACAGCCACCAGAGTCAAGGTTTAAACCCAGGCTGGTGACTCCAGAGCCCAGGCTCTTTAAAAACACCAGACAGCCACCAATGACATAACTGTACCACCCCAAATCCAAAAATATGAGTGCGTTAAAATCAAATGCTGCGGCTGAAATTAAAAGAATAATGTGTTATAGATGTGAGATATAGATATATATACACACACATATATACATATATTATATACATATAGTAACTTCTTGAGTTATTATACCAACCATAAAAGTGATTTACCAAGAGAGAAACAAATTAGAATATACATACTGACCCAGACTCTGTCAACAAAGCTTCAGCAAAACCAGAACCAATGAGGATAACATGGGGCAAATAAATCAAATAATAAAAAAGGAACGTGTAGGTACTTTTTGACCTGCTACTATCAGAGTACTTCAAAGCAAAACTGGAAACAACTAAATTTCCTGCACAATGGGAAAGTTTAATTTACAATGTTTCCATAAAATGGGGAATCTTGTGGTTATTAAAATGGATTTTTGTAGAAAGTTCTGATAAAAGAAAGTATCAATGTTATCAAGCTATATGGGGAAAGTAGGAAAAAAGCCATGTTGGCACATAACATATTTGCACAAAAAAGAACTAGAAGGAAATACACTCACTTTCTAATGATGGTTACCTGGTGACACCCTGAATATAATTTCCTTCTTCTTTTTTCTTACTTATCCGTGATTTCAAAATTTTTATATAGAAAGGATAAGATTTGTTACATTACCAAAATAATAAACTTAATATAGATTCAGAGTTAAATTTGTTTTGGTTTTTAGAAAGCCATCGACAAGTCTTTGCTTTTCAAGAATAGTGCAATAAGCAAATATTTTGGTCCAGTTATCTCTGCCCAGGTATCTTAACTCCAGCAGCTGTGTGACTATATCTAGAGGATACATTTCCAGAAGTAGAATTTCTATATCAAAATAAATACTAATTTATTTTGTTCTAGGTACTCCATAAAATTTGTACCAATTTTTACAACTGCCAAGAGTGTATATAAGTTCCATTTTCCTTATACATCTACTATAGTAGTGTGGCCCATCTGTTTCATCTTTGCCAATTTATTTGCTAAATTTAGGGGCCACTTATGCTTTCTGTCCTTACAGTCATTGAAATTCAAACTTTATATTTTGGGATCTTTTTTTTTTTACTTCCTAGGAATAATAAGGCAGAACAAAAGATGAAAAAGCATCAAAGGGTAAAAGACTGGTTTGGGATTTGTGCAGGACAAATGAGCATGCATGGAAGCAATGTGCACAAATGTGATAAGGCAATTTGATGCACCAAGTTAAACAGCCCCTTCATCAAACACATACAACGCCCCAGCAGGTAGTCTACCCCCAAACGAAATGATTTGCTACTAGAAAACTGGACCTGTGGTTTCACCTCTGACCTTAAGATTGGTTATTCATCTCTCAGTTACCAAGACTATGAATAAAGCTAATAATAGAAACAGCCATTTGATGTGCAGTGAGGATTAGGGCAGTTGCACATTGAACATCCAGGGGAATTCTCTAAGGGAAGATGCTGTCAACACAGATCACTTGTGAATGTGCTTAGTCACATGATTAGAAGAGAATAAGCACTGACTCCAGGGAAGTAATAGCAGGTACACTTTCAACTTTAGAAAGATCTGCTTGGTTTGGGCTTAGGTGGAAATTTTGGTAGAGTTGTAAAAAGATGCAGTATGATATACAGAGAAAAGAGCACAGGATTTGAGTTACAACACTCATTTTACTACTTGCCCAGTTGCTTAGTTTCTCTGAATCTCACTTTTCTTGGACACAGATGGAGCTCACTATACCATTATCACAGGGCTGCTAGGCAAATAAGGTGAGAACATTTATGAAACATCCAGCACATGGTTAGGCATAGATAGGCACTCTCAACCAGCCCCTGGATTTCACACAAGTTCATCAAAGGAAAATTTCACTTGACTGCAGGACATCATTTTACAATTCACAAAGGACAGTGAAATCACTTTCCAGAAAATATTCTTCAAACCAAAGTTTCAAAACAAAACAATAATTGAGCAGAAGTTGGGTGGGGGGAGATAACACAGAGGAATGAAATTATCTTCAAAAAGTACTACTCTTATATTTTCCCGAAAAATTAAAACAGTTCTCAATTATCTAGCTGATAAAATGACACTAGTTCCCTTTGTGCTCTGTAACTTGGAAAACAGACAGCACACTCCCCAAATAATCAGACTTAGGCCCAGGAAGGAAGATTTGCCTCAAGGCCTGTAACTGCTGTTATCTTTATCTTCATCATGGGCCAAGTTTCAAAAAGAGCCCGTTCAACATTACCCCCATTTCTTCTGAGCTATCATCTGAGTGCACGTATGCATGCCTGCATGCATGTGCATGCCTAAATGTCTAAACTTACTTACTTACTAACCCTAATCCTAACTTTCAACAACCTAATTCTACCTTGCATGTTAAGAAAATAATTAATTCTACTTTCCATGTGAAATGAAAATAAAATAATTAAAGTTACTTACTATATATACCTGATCTTTGTGCTTCTAGGGAGAAGAGAGCTGAATATTCACTCTCACTTAAATCTTGTGTTCCCTCCCCTACATGTAATCCCCACCAGGCTATCTTATCAAGTCTCATGAGTTTAAATTCCACCTCTAAGCCATCTCTCCAATTCTGTCCTTTCCTTTCATCTCCAGACTTGTGTGCACAACTGCCTGTACTCAGCATTTCCACCTGCACATCCCACAGCCACTGCCCCCACCACAAATCACCCCTTCCCAGTCTTCTCCATCTTGTAAATGGTAACTTTTCACTGGCTCAGGTCATAAAACTTGAAGTCATCCTGGACTCCTTTCTTTTTCCTTCTGCATTCAGTCATTAAATCCTATTAATCCTGCCTTCAAAATCATTCAGAATTCATAGATTTCTTTTCATCTCTGTGTGTGAAGCCCAGTGTCCAGCCCAGGGGCATCTCTCTCCGGGTTATTGTAACAGCCTCCTCATTGGTCTCCCTGCTTCCACACTTGCCCAAATACAGAACCTTCTCAACTCAGACCATCGGCAGATTGAGATATCCTTGCAAAGCTGTAAATATGGTCAGGTCGTGGTCCTGCTCAAAATTGAAATGGTTTCCCATCTCACCCAGAATAAAAGCAAATCTCCATAGAATGACCTACAACTCCTCCCCACTCTGTTTCCTCTTCCTTGCTCTCTCTCTGCTCTGCTCACTCAGATTCCTTGCTGTTCCTCAAATACCACAGGCGTGATTCTGACTCAGGGCTTCTGCACTTGCCGTTCCTTCTGCTTAGAATCGTCTTTTCCCAGAAAATCACATAGATTTCTTCCTCTACCCCTTCACATCTCTGTACAATATCACCTTCTCAGAGAGGCCACCCCTTACAACACTGTTTAGAATTGCACACACCTGCCTTTACTTCCCTCCCTTTCCATGCCTTGCCTTTCTCCAGAACAACATGGTTCCCTCTCCCCCATGAAACTGCAGGTTTTGTGGAGCAGGATATTGTTTACCTTGTTCATTCACATGGTTCCAGCTCCTAGAAGACATCCTAGCATACAGTAGGTGCTCAGTAAATGTTTGTTGAAAGAAAGAGTAGATTTTTAGCAAAGTTTTGGAGCATTGGCTGGTTGCACTGCTCTCAAGACGGCGTACATACTTGGAGGAAGCAAGGATCCTGTATACGAACATGCATTAAGGTGGGGAGCATTTTCTTACTCATGCTGTGGCTAGCAGGGTTAAAGAGAATGTGAGGTGCAATAGCCAAGATATGGAAACAGCCTAAATGCCCACTGACAGATGAGTGGATAAAGAAGATGTGGCAGAAGACAATTTGAGAAGGCATAAACGAAACACCTCTCGAGACTTCCGGGGAAGATGGCGGAAGAGTAAGGCGCAGAGATCACCTTCCTCCCCACAGATACACCAGAAATACAGCTACACGTGGAACAACTCCTACAGAACACCTACTGAACGCTGGCAGAAGACCTCAGACCTCCCAAAAGGCAAGAAACTCCCCACGTACCTGGGTAGGGCAAAGCGGATAGATTCCACCGGCACTCACCAGCCCGAGAGGCTTGTCTGCTCACCCGCTGCGGCGGGCGGGGCTGCGAGCTGAGGCTCGGGCTTCAGTCGGAGCGCAGGGAGAGGACTGGTGTTGGCTGCGTGAACACAGCCTGAAGGGGCTAATGCGCCACAGCTAGCCGGGAGGGAGTCCAGGAAAAAGTCTGGACCTGCCGAAGAGGCAAGAGACTTTTTCTTCCCCCTTTGTTTCCTGGTGCGCGAGGAAAGGGGATTAAGAGCGCTGCTTAAAGGAGCTCCAGAGACGGGCGCGAGCCACGGCTAAAAGCGCGGACCCCAGAGACGGGCGGGGGACGCTGGGGCTGCTGCCGCCGCCAAGACGCCTGTGTGCGAGCGCAGGTCACTGTCCACGCCCTCCTTCCGGGGAGCCTGTGCAGCGCGTCACTGCCGGGGTCCCGGGATCCAGGAACGGCTTCCCTGGGAGAACGCACGGCGTGCCTCGGGCTGGTGCAACGTCACGCCGGCCTCTGCCGCCACAGGCTCGCCCCGCACTCCGTGCCCCTCCCTGCCCCCCGGCCTGAGTGAGCCAGAGTCCCCGAAGCGGCTGCTCCTTTAACCCTGTCCTGTCTGAGTGAAGAACAGACGCCCTCTGGCGACCTACACGGAGAGGCGGGGCCAAATCCAAAGCTGAGTCCCGGGAGCTGTGAGAAAAAAGAAGAGAAAGGGAAATCTCTCCTAGCAGCCTCAGAAGCAGCGGATTAAAGCTCCACAATCAACTTGATGTACCCTGCATCTGTGGAATACATGAATAGACAACGAATCATCCCAAACTGAGGAGCCAGGAGTCAGTGCTGTGCCTCTGAGGTGGGAGAGCCAACTTCAGGACACTGGTCCACAAGAGACCTCCCAGCTCCACATAATATCAAACGGCGAAAATCTTCCAGAGATCTCCATCTCAACACCAGCACCCAGCTTCACTCGACGACCAGCAAGCTACAGTGCTGGACACCCTATGCCAAACAACTAGCAAGACAGGAACACAACGCCACCCATTAGCAGAGAGGCTGCCTAAAATCATAAAAAGTCCACAGACACCCCAAAACACACCACCAGATGTGGACCTGTCCACCGGAAAGACAAGATCCAGCCTCATCCACCAGAACACAGGCACTAGTCCCCTCCACCAGGAAGCCTACACAACCCACTGAACCAACCGTAGCCACTGGGGACAGACACCAAAAACAACGGGAACTACGAACCTGCAGCCTGCAAAAAGGAGACCCCAAACACAGTAACATAAGCAAAATGAGAAGACAGAAAAACACACAGCAGGAGAAGGAGAAAGATAAAAACCCACCAGACCTAACAAATGAAGAGGAAATAGGCAGTCTACCTGAAAAAGAATTCAGAATAATGATAGTAAAGATGATCCAAAATCTTGGAAATAGAATAGACAAAATGCAAGAAACAGTTAACAAGGACCTAGAAGAACTAAAGATGAATCAAGCAACGATTAAAAACACAATAAATGAAATGAAAAATATTCTAGAAGGGATCAATAGCAGAATAACTGAGGCAGAAGAATGGATAAGTGACGTGGAAGATAAAATAGTGGAAATAACTACTGCAGAGCAGAATAAAGAAAAAAGAATGAAAAGAACTGAGGACAGTCTCAGAGACCTCTGGGACAACATTAAACGCACCAATATTCGAATTATAGGGGTTCCAGAAGAAGAGAAAAAGAAAGGGACTGAGAAAATATTTGAAGAGATTATAGTTGAAAACTTCCCTAATGTGGGAAAGGAAATAGTCAAGTCCAGGAGGCACAGAGAGTCCCATACAGGATAAATCCAAGGAGAAATACACCAAGACACATATTAATCAAACTGTCAAAAAGTAAATACAAAGAAATCATATTAAAAGCAGCAAGGGAAAAACAACAAATAACACACAAGGGAATCCCCATAAGGTTAACAGCTGATCTTCCAGCAGAAACTCTGCAAGCCAGAAGGGACTGGCAGGACATATTTAAAGTGATGAAGGAGAAAAACCTGCAACCAAGATTACTCTACCCAGCAAGGATCTCATTCAGATTTGATGGAGAAATTAAAACGTTTACAGACAAGCAAAAGCTGAGAGAGTTGAGCACCACCAAACCAGCTTTACAACAAATGCTAAAGGAACTTCTCTAGGCAAGAAACACAACAGAAGGAAAAGACCTACAATAATGAACCCAAAACAATTAAGAAAATGGGAATAGGAACATACATATCGATAATTACCTTAAATGTAAATGGACTAAATGCTCCCACCAAAAGACACAGATTGGCTGAATGCATACAAAAACAAGACCCATATATATGCTGTCTACAAGAGACCCACTTCAGACCTAGAGACACATACAGACTGAAAGTAAGTGGATGGAAAAAGATATTCCATGCAAATGGAAATCAAAAGAAAGCTGGAGTAGCAATTCTCATATCAGACAAAACAGACTTTAAAATAAAGACTACTAGAAGAGACAAAGAAGGACACTACATAATGATCAAGGGATCGATCCAAGAAGAAGATATAACAATTGTAAATATTTATGCACCCAACATAAGAGCACCTCAATACATAAGGCAAATACTAACAGCCATAAAAGGAGAAATCAACAGTAACACATTCATACGAACAGACCAATCACAAGCACTGAAATTGAAACTGTGATTAAAAATCTTTCAATAAACAATAGCCCAGGACCAGATGGCTTCACAAGCGAATTCTATCAAATATTTAGAGAAGAGCTAACACCTATCCTTCTCAAACTCTTCCAAAATATAGCAGAGGGAGGAAAACACTAACAAACTCATTCCATGAGGCCACCATCACCCTGATACCAAAACCAGACAAAGATGTCACAAAGAAAGAAAACTACAGGCCAATATCACTGATGAGCTTAGATGCAAAAATCATCAACAAAATACTAGCAAACAGAATCCAACAGTACATTAATAGGATCATGCACCATGATCAAGTGGGCTTTATTCCAGGAATGCAAGGATTCTTAATTATATGCAAATCAATCAACGTGATACACCATATTAACAAATTGAAGGAGAAAAACCATATGATCATCTCAATAGATGCAGAGAAAGCTTTCGACAAAATTCAACACCCATTTATGATAAAAACCCTGCAGAAAGTAGGCATAAAGGGAACTTTCCTCAACATAATAAAGGCCATATATGACAAACCCACAGCCAACATCGTCCTCAATGGTGAAAAACTGAAACCATTTCCACTAAGATCAGGAACAAGACAAGGTTGCCCACTCTCACCACTCTTATTCAACATAGTTTTGGAAGTTTTAGCCACAGCAATCAGAGAAAAAAAGGAAATAAAAGGAATCCAAATTGGAAAAGAAGAAGTAAAGCTCTCACTGTTTGCAGATGACATGATACTATACATAGAGAATCCTAAAGATGCTACCAGAAAACTACTAGAGCTAATCAATGAATTTGGTAAAGTAGCAGGATACAAAATTAATGCACAGAAATCTCTGGCATTCCTATACACTAATGATGAAAAATCTGAAAGTGAAATGAAGAAAACACTCCCATTTACCATTGCAACAAAAAGAATAAAATATCTAGGAATAAACCTACCTAAGGAGACAAAAGACCTCTATGCAGAAAATTATAAGACACTGATGAACGAAATTAAAGATGATACAAATAGATGGAGAGATGTACCATGTTCTTGGATTGGAAGAATCAACATTGTGAAAATGACTCTACTACCCAAAGCAATCTACAGATTCAATGCAATCCCTATCAAACTACCACTGGCATTTTTCACAGAACTAGAACAAAAAATTTCACAATTTGTATGGAAACACAAAAGACCCCGAATAGCCAAAGCAATCTTGAGAACGAAAAATGGAGCTGGAGGAATCAGGCTCCCTGACTTCAGACTATACTACAAAGCTACAGTAATCAAGACAGTATGGTACTGGCACAAAAACAGAAAGATAGATCAATGGAACAGGATAGAAAGCCCAGGGATAAGCCCTCACACATATGGTCACCTTATCTTTGATAAAGGAGGCAGGAATGTACAGTGGAGAAAGGACAGTCTCTTCAATAAGTGGTGCTGGGAAAACTGGACAGGGACATGTAAAAGTATGAGATTAGATCACTCCCTAACACCATACACAAAAATAAGCTCAAAATGGATTAAAGACCTAAATGTAAGGCCAGACACTATCAAACTCTTAGAGGAAAACATAGGCAGAACACTCTATGACATAAATCACAGCAAGATCCTTTTTGACCCACCTCCTAGAGTAATGGAAATAAAGACAAAAATAAACACATGGGACCTAATGAAACTTCAAAGCTTTTGCACAGCAAAGGAAACCATAAAGAAGACCAAAAGACAACCCTCAGAATGGGAGAAAATATTTGCAAATGAAGCAACTGACAAAGGATTAATCTCCAAAATTTATAAGCAGCTCATGCAGCTCAATAACAAAAAAACAAACAACCCAATCCAAAAATGGGCAGAAGACCTAAATAGACATTTCTCCAAAGAAGATATACAGACTGCCAACAAACACATGAAAGGATGCTCAACATCTTTAATCATTAGAGAAATGCAAATCAAAACTACAATGAGATATCATCTCACACCAGTCAGAATGGCCATCGTCAAAAAATCTAGAAACAATAAATGCTGGAGAGGGTGTGGAAAAAAGGGAACACTCTTGCACTCTTGGTGGGAATGTGAATTGGTACAGCCACTATGGAGAACAGTATGGAGGTTCCTTAAAAAACTACAAATAGACCTACCATATGACCCAGCAATCCCAGTACTGGGCATATACCCTGAGAAAACCATAATTCAAAAAGAGACATGTACCAAAATGTTCATAGCAGCCCTATTTACAATAGCCCGGAGATGGAAACAACCTAAGTGTCCATCATCAGATGAATGGATAAAGAAGATGTGGCACATACATACAATGGAATATTACTCAGCCACTAAAAGAAACGAAATTGAGCTATTTGTAATGAGGGGGATGGACCTAGAGTCTGTCATACAGAGTGAAGTAAGTCAGAAAGAGAAAGACAAATACTGTATGCTGACACATATATATGGAATTTAAGGGGAAAAAATGTCATGAAGAACATAGGGGTAAGACAGGAATAAAGACACAGACCTAATAGAGAATGGACTTGAGGATATGGGGAGGGGGAAGGGTAAGCTGTGACAAAGTGAAAGAGAGGCATGGACATATATACACTACCAAACGTAAGGTAGATCGCTAGTGGGAAGCAGCCGCATAGCACAGGGAGATCAGCTCAGTGCTTTGTGACCGCCTGGAGGGGTGGGATAGGGAGGGTGGGAGGGAGACACAAGAGGGAGGGGATATGGGAACATATGTATATGTATAACTGATTCATTTTGTTATAAAGCAGAAACTAACACACCATTGTTAAGCAATTATACTCCAATAAAGATGTTAAAAAAAAAAGATGTTGTGGCACATGTATACAATGGAATATTACTCAGCCATAAAGAAGAATGAAATAATGCCATTTGTAGCAACGTGGATGGACCTAGAGATGATCATACCGAGTGAAGTCAGAAAGAGAAAGACAAGTATCATATAACTTATATGTGATCTAAAATATGACACAAACGAACTTATCTGTGAAACAGACTCACAGACACAGAGAACAGACTTGTGGTTGCCAAGGTGGGGGAGTGGGGGTGGGGGAGGGATGGATTGGGAGGTTGGGATTAGCAGATACAAACTATTATATATAGAATGGATAAACAACAAGGTCCTACTGTATAGCACTGGGAACTGTATTCAATATCCTGTGATAAACCATAAGGAAAAGAATATGAAAAAAAAAACATAAAACTGAATCACTTTGCTGTACACCAGAAACTAAGACAACATTGTAAATCAACTATGCATCAATAATAATAGAAAAAGAACACAGTGACTCTTATTTACAAACCACCCAAAGATATATAAATTTTTAACTCCTTTAATAGTTTTGCTACTGTTCACTTTTACATTGTAAATAACGTAGTTGCTTTGCTTTATTATTTTCCTTTTCTTCAGTCCCTAACTTGAGCCAGATATTTGTTCAGTCACAAAAGACAATAGCTAATCCTTATTTTAAACCCATCCAAACTTTACAAATGGTCCATCCTATTCATTAGATTAAGACCAAGGCAAGCCAAAAATTAGAGCCTGTGTACGGAGCCATGGGAAGAGGGTGATCTTTGGGGGAGAGAACTGGATTCTTGTCTGGCTTTTGCTACGAGTTCATTCTGAGACCCTGGGTTAGTCACTTGACCCCTCTTGGCTCTAGAGTTTCTGTGCCTGTTTGAGATAGTTGGAGTAGGTGGTCTCTAAGGCCTCTTTCAGTTGCAAATTCCATGACTGTATTCATCAGGCAACCTCACAGGCCAGGCTCCAAGTTCCTTTGAGGCCAGGAACATGACCCAGTTATTCACACTCAGGCTAGATCCACAGACCCAAAACAGAAACTCTCTTCCCAAACGTATTCAGGACAGCCCAGAGATCCAGCAAATGTAGAGAAAATCATTTCCAGGAACAGTCTCAGGGGTGTATTCAACAAGGGGCCAAAATTACATGTCAAGATGGTAGGGGTAGCGGTCATGAATCCAATCCAACTCCAATAAATAGGAAGGATGACACTGAGATTTGGACAAGGTTCTAATGAGAATTTGTTCTTTGCAGACCTGGCAGGAATCCGAGCTAATATGCTGAGGAGGATGACCCAATATTTGGGAACAGTTATGCAAAAGCTTAGGGCTTAAGGTTTCTAGGTCTTTGTGGATCTTATATCAATGGGGTTAAACACATGGAGGTCCAATGTTTGGGGGAAAAAAAGGGTGGACTATAAAAGGGAATATAATCACTTGTGTATCTCAGAATACAATCATTTGTGTACACAGCATCATTTGTGTATCTTAGAACTTTATATAAAATATATGCAATAATCACTGCTATTTACAACAATTAAAAGTTTTAGGCCATGAGGCTTCCCTGGTGGCACAGTGGTTGAGAGTCCGCCTGCTGATGTAGGAGACGCGGGTTCGTGCCCCGGTCCGGGAGGATCCCACATGCCACGGAGCGGCTGGGCCCGTGAGCCATGACCGCTGAGCCTGTGCGTCCGGAGCCTGTGCTCCGCAATGGGAGAGGCCACAACAGTGAGAGGCCCGCGTACCGCAAAAAAAAAAAAAAAAGTTTTAGGCCATGTTAATAGGCAAATACATGCCTCAAATCCTATTATTTGCATAGTACTTTATACTGCCTCATGCATTTTTTAAAAAATACACATTTCATTGTTTTCAAAGCAGAGATGGGGAAAATATTTTCCTTAGAAGTAAATCCCTTCTATTTCAAAATGTGCTCAGGTTAAGAATGTTAACAGCTCATGGATGAATTCATTAGACCAAATTATAATCAACTGGCTTCTAGAACTCATATTGCTTGCCTCTTTTCCGATAAGGAAGTAACATCATGAAAGTGGGCACAATATCTATGTTTTTTACTGTTCTATATTCAGTGCCTGGCACAGAGTCTAACACACAGTAGGTGTTCCAATGTTTTTGGGTGATGAACTAGTGTTCCTTCGCATATATTAGAATGGTTACATAAGTAATTGTTTATACTGAAATAGAGAAATTAAGGCATTCCCATAAAGCATAGCATTAACTCATGCCAAGAAATAAAAACCAAGCAACAGGCAGGCTGATACTTCTTAGAAGCCTCCAAAGAGAACAGTAACTCCTTAAACTCAGACTCAGAGGTTCTAGAAACAAAAGTGGTGACTTGCATGGTCTGACAGTTAAACTGGATGAAGAGAATTCACTGAAATGAGACAGGTGACGGTTTTCCATCTTTGAGCTAACACACTGTGTTTTTACTTGAAGCGGATCCTATTTCTTTTGAGAACACAGAGCTGACATCCACCGCTGTTCAGTATTTTGGAAAAAGTATGGATGATAGAGTCAGGCTGTCTGACCCTGAACACTAAGTCTATTCCTTTCTAGCTCTGTGACCTTTGGTGACTTATTCAACTTTCTGAGCCTTAGCATTTCATGGGGTTAATGTGAGCTTCCCGAGATTTCTGGAGAAACAAAGAGAAAATACATGTACATGCATGAGTATAGTGCCTGAACAGCAACATATGCAATGAAACTTAGCTCTTATTATCACAGAGATATCATTATTTACTGCTGACAGAGCAAAGAAAGAGAATATTTAGCTTCCCTTCAACTAAAAAAAAAGCCCATATAAATTTATATGGCCTGAGTCCTTTTTATTCACAAGTCTTAAAAGGCAAATAAATAAAAATTCCAACAGAAGATAGGTGAACTTTTAAAATCAAAATGGCTTAAAGGATTGCTTTGTTAAAATTTTTCATACATGTAACAACCAAGTAAGGTCAGTTTCTCACACAAATCATCTCCTTCCATTCTGTTTGCAATTGCTAAGGAAATTCTGAAAAGGGGTCGGAATGCAATCTGAAAAATGGCAACCTGCTTTCCCCCGCAAGTATCTTTCCACTAACCATTCACTCAACTGACCCCATTACCCTTCTACTGCCTTTTAGTATCCTTTGTGACTGATAAAATACTAAGAATGACTTTTATGCAAGGTAATGCTTCATCTTTATTACTATATTTGATTATAACTTTCTTAGAGAAAGAATCAAATATAAATATAGGTTTTTTTTTCAATTGTCCACAGGCAGATTATTTAAAACTTCATTCTATAAGGTATTTGTATTCAAATGTAAGAAAAAGTAGTTAGGGAAAAACATAAATGATTCTGGATAATGCATTGTTTTCGTTTATCTTGGCCACCGCTGCCCTCCACTATAGATAATTGAATTGGCAGCATCACTGAGTCCTGATAATGAAGGCAATAATTCTTCAAAATCTTAAATCAAAAGGGTGGAAGTTTTTTAAAAGCGAAAAATTCATAGGGCCATGCACATAACTCAAAAACTGTAAAAACTTCTTCATAGACTAAAACCAATATACTTCTCACGAAACGGAATAGAATCTTTTGATTTTCTCCAATTCCATCAGGAGCTGATGCTTGATCCTAGATGTAAAGATAAAGGCTTGAGACCTTCTTTCCATAAATTCACATCACATTTCTATCCTCTTAGTGTTAGCTGTGAAGTTGCTTGTATTGCTAACAAGACCCATCACACATAAAACAGGGTTACAATCCTACAAAGTCACTTATAATTGTAATTGCAGACCATGCAGTAAAGAATCTGCAGTGTGTCTGGTTGTCTGTTGACTGCAGCTTGGGCTCCCTGGGAAGCTGACCCTGAGATGGAGTTTTAGAGCATCCTGTGTATTAAGGACAGACTTTGGAATGGTCTCCTCTGCAAAGGAGTGGACAGAGGGGGAAGTTGAGCCATGATGCAGGCTTGCCCTTGGCTGGTCCCAGAGCTAGAATGGCCCTTAGTTGTTCTGATTTGGGCCTAGATGGCCAGGCACTCATACTAGCACATGGGTCAGTCCTTGGATGTGGCCTTCCCAAGAAAGGCAAAACCTTGGACCCAGTGGTCCTGTGCAGCTGCAACCATTCCTGTCAACCCTGTTGTCAGGAATGTCAGGGCTGTTGTCCACAGCCCTCCCAGTAGTTGGGGCAACAAGTTCTTCATTGACGGGGCATTCGGGTGGCATGTCACAATGTCACCACACCCTTCAGTGTTTCCAAGGTTAGTTAGTTCCCTAATTATGATTCCTGATAGATCTAGAAAAAATGGGGTGGGGATGCCACCCACAGTCTCTGCTTCCCATCAGAGATGACTGGCTTGGATCCATCCATCCCACCACTGACAGAACACTGGCCACTGCTAGAATCATCCCCATCTCCTGAGACTTCTCTTGACAGCCCAGTGGGAGTATCAAATCCAGATAATGACAATGAAGAAGAAATTAAATTTGCACAGCTTTTAATATGTAAACAAGGAAAATTATTCCTTTCCCACAAGATCTAATTTCAACTCTGTAGGGATTACACTGTTTATGATTCCATTTTTTCTCTGAAAGAACACCTACTGCAGTCAAAACTGGGATTAAATTCTTAATATTTTTGTATACATTTAGAGCCAGAAATAGCCATGCCTCTAAAGTGGTGGCTACTTTATCTCTTGAGGCTTAGGTCAGTGACTATTTAGTAACGTAATCAGCAGGCTTCAAAACTTTCCATCTGCAACAAAATAATGCCATCTGCAGCAACATGGATAGACCTAGAGATGATCTTACTAAGCAAAGTAAGTCAGACACAGAAAGACAAACACCATGTGATATTAGTTATATGTGGAATCTAAAATATGATACAAATGAACTTATCTAGGAAACAGAAACAGACTCACAGACATAGAGAACAGACTTGTGGTTGCCAAGAGGGAGGGGGCTGAGGGGGGTAAGGACTGGGAGGCTGGGGTTAGCAGATGCAAACTAGTATATAGAGAACGGATAAACAACAAGGTCCTACAGGGAACTATATCCGATACCCTGTGACTAAACCATCATGGAAAAGAATATGAAAAAGAATAGATATATTTATAACTGAGTCACTTTGCTGTACAGCAGAAATTAACACAACGTTGTAAATCAGCTATACTTAAATAAAAACAAAGCCAAACAAAAAAACCTTTCCATCTGCTATTAAAATGGAGAGTAGTGATAATCAGTAAGTTCATCTTCAGTCGAGCCTCTTGCCTCTTGACTTCTAAAGGAAGGTTGCTTTGGAATCTGACTTCCTTGGATAAACTACCCTCTAAGGGTGTCGAGTGTTAAAGAATGCAAAACAAAAGCAGCTCACAGGGCCGCCAGTCAGTAGGGGCTTTGCTCTGCTCTTTATTGCGAAAGGCTGATGCTCTCTCAATGGAAGGAGCCATCAGCCCCCGTCAAGCCTGCCACCAGGAGCACTTGACACTGTCATACTTGAGGGCCATCCCACAGACTGGGCCCATCAGTGGAACTTAATAAAATAGATCACAATAAAAGTGTCAGCTGGAAGCATCCCAGCACATATCTGTAAGCTGTTCTGTATTTTGTAGGCTTTCTAAAATGAAAAACCTTGACCTATCTTTTCTCAAATGGGCTTACTGGCTCCTGACAGCCTTTCCATTCCTACCCTCATTTGGCAAGAAATCCAGTAAGAAATCGTCCCATGGAGGAGAGAAATGGCAGGGAACCAAAAAAAAAAACCCAAAACTGTCTGATTTCTGTAAACATGAATTGTGTCTAGTGTAGCCTTATTTGAGTTTGAAGGAATAGACAACAAAAAACCAAGGCGTACTGTTTTTGTGTGGGAAAAATAGAAAAATACAGTCCTCTTTTTCTTGGTGGGGGGCAGGGTAGGGGAAGACTGGTTTAGCAGCTTTTCTTGTTGGATGTTTCTTTTAGTTTTAGTGAAGACGGTGATTATTAACTCATTGCTATACTTATGAAAAAGCATTTTCACACTGAACTGAAAAAAACATTTAACACTGTTTTCCAAAATAAACAGGTCCAGAAAAGATGGCTCTTTGATTAAGACGTTATAGAAATGTCATTCATCCCTGATATTCCATCCAAATGCTCTAGCTCTAAGGATGAAAGTGTTTATTAGCTCAACTGGCACAACCTACCCAGGCACAAAAGCAGACTCTTACTTCCTACAACTTATTTCACTGCAATAATAATAATAATCTTGCAATAATAATCTTTAAAAGAGACTCTAAATAGGCATTTCCATAATTTGTTTAAAATATGCATGATAAAACTTTATGGTGATTTGGAGACAGAAACATTAATATAGAGAAATATTTTCCAGATGTAAAAAAACTAACCTTTTGAAAGACATTAACTTTAAGGCAGAGACAGCTCATGTAACATCCCCACCTTGGATTTTACAAGTACACAATGTTCCCTTCACTATTCATTTGCCATGGTAAAGAGATGCATCAGTGAACTCTCTGAGGCCTCAGGTTTATGTCAAGAACAGATAAATAGCAAACCATCTCTGAAAAAGTCTGCATTTTCTTCCCTTCCTATCCAAGAAACTGGATATAACTCTGGGGACTTCAGCTCTCCTAATGCGACCTTCTGTTCTAAGGGTGATTTGGAAAAGCAGTCCTGGAAATGTCTTGCATGCAGAAGTTTCTGGGAGCTATACATGAGCCACTGCGGTTTTCCTAAGACATCCCTCTCTTAGATCCAGAGCATCTAAATGATGGTGATTGAGGGTGTGATCGTCCTTTCTGTTCATGGCTCCATCCCTGAAGATCTGTAAATGCTTCAAGATGTCACTGGTTGTTCTGCTTGGAGAATCTCTTGTGGGAGAGTGGTGGAGTGGGGTACATGTCTTCACACTGGATGAGTTCTGCCAAATCCTGAGTCTCAACTTCACTCAAAGGCATCCTTGGAGATGCTTTTGTAGACAGCTCCTCCATCACCCCCATCCCACTGCTGCCTGTGCCATAAACAATAAAGCAGAACAATGGAGCCTATTCAGACCTGAACGTCTTCATTACATGTCACTCTTGCTAGATGTCGTGACAATATCACAGCACCCTTGGCAGAACAGAGCAAATCAGGGTTATAGATGCTTCAATATTTTTAGAGATTTTACTAGAGGCGGGGGAACCACAAGTATCAATGCAGGAAAATACAACGCTGGGATTTTGCTACAGAAGGCAAGTAATTATAAATGTTAGGACTAGAATGGTTCATGGAGAGGGATCTTCATGGCAATTTTAGGCACACAGTGGATTCACCACTGTTGATGACTTCGCTTCCTGACATCAAGCAGCAGAGTTCTCACAATCAACAGCATATGCTTCTTTTGTACCAGGGACCAGTTATTCTGTCACAACAGACTGGAAGCCTTCAGCAGGTGACATCATGTCCTTGGAGCATCAGTGGCTCACAATTGCTAGAACCAGCCTGATGGGAAGGACAGCCACGAAGCGAAGGCAGAGCCCTTGATGGCACACCTGCTGCTTTGTTGAAGGATCAGTGAAAACTCAACCAGGAGCCCTCCCTCTCCTGTCTTCCAGTAGTAAACAAACCTGGAATGACCACCATTCCTCATGCTAATAGCAACATCAACTGTGCAGTGTTACCATCACCCTTGTTCTCAAATCTAAATAACAACACTAATTCCTGAATCTCAGTCCATCCTTCCCACAACCTTGTGACATAATTGGGCTATGATAATGCTTCTCTGTGAGTTAAGGTTTGCATAGGGATTATAAGTAAAAGGAAATGAATGGGAGGATGTGGAGTGATTCAACGTAGGAGATGGCTAAAGAAAACGCAAAGGGTAAAACAAACTATAATTATTCACAAGAAAAATAAACTCTGCTAAATTTTTACATTAATGAAATTCCTTTTTTTTTTTTTTTTTTTTTTTGCGGTACGCAGGCCCCTCACTGTTGTGGCCTCTCCTTTTGCGGGGCACAGGCTCCAGACGCGCAGGCTCAGCGGCCATGGCTCACAGGCCTAGCCGCTCCGCGGCATGTGGGATCTTCCCGAACCGGGGCACGATCCCGTGTCCCCTGCATTGGCAGGCAAACTCTCAACCACTGCGCCACCAGGGAAGCCCTGCTTTCACTCTTTGTGCTTAAGTGCTACACTCTCTTATCCTCTGGAGGAACTTCTCTGATTCTGGCTTCAAAGCAAATGTAGTGCTCCTACAACATGTGACTGCTTGTTACAAGAGTCAAGAAACAGGAGAAAGTGAACTATATTTGTATAATGGGCTACTCTTAAAAACCATGCCCTGGTGGGATTAACATATACACACTACTATATATGAAACAGATAACTTACAAGGACCTACTATATAGCACAGGGAACTATACTTAATATTTTGGAATAACCAATAAGGGAAAAGAATCCAAAAAAAGAATACATACGTGTGTAACTTTGCTGTACACCTGAAACTAAAACAACACTGTAAATCAACTACACTTCATTAAAATAAATAAATTTTAAAAATTCTAAAAAATGCCCTGATCCAAAGGAAAAATGGGGGGATTTATCCCATATAGTTTTTTGTCCTCATGAAAATTATTTTTTAAGCTTTATACAAGATACTAGATTTAAATAACCCACTGTGATTTAAATGATCACATCTGCTAGGAAATCTCTCACTTCCTTACCCTTCAACTGACTCAAAGGCAACAGGACTGCCATTCACTCCAGATATGACTGAGAAAGCTGTATCTTTATTTGCTGAGTGGAATAGCCCCTAGTCGCAACCTACTGTCTAGTAGCAAACACATGAGACTTGACACCAGGAAACATGTCTCCTTGGAAAACTGTGGGGTCACATTTTAATTAAACCAACAGTCATGTGACAAGAGTCTTGCTCACTTTTTTTTTTAACATCTTTATTGGTGTATAATTGCTTTATAATGGTGTGTTAGTTTCTGCTGTATAACAGAGTGAATCAGCTATACATATACACACATCCCCATATCTCCTCCCTCATGTGTATCTCTCCCTATCCCACCCCTCTAGGTGGTCACAAAGCACCGAGCTGATCTCCTTGTGCTATGCGGCTGCTTCCCACTAGCTAGCTATTTTACATATGGTAGTGTATATATGTCTATACCACTCTCTCACTTCGTCCCAGCTTACTCATCCCCCTCCCCGTGTCCTCAAGTCCATTCTCTATGTCTGCATCTTTATTCCTGTCCTGCCCCTATGTTCTCCAGAACCTCTTTTTTTTTTTAGATTCCATATATATGTGTTAGCATACAGTATTTGTTTTTCTCTTTCTGCCTTACTTCACTCTGTATGACAGTCTCTAGGTCCATCCACCTCACTACAAATAACTCAATTTTGTTTCTTTTTATGGCTGAGTAATATTCCATTGTATAAATGTGCCACATCTTCTTTATCCATTCATCTGTCGATGGACACTTAGGTTGCTTCCATGTCCTGGCTATTGTAAATAGAGCTGCAATGAACACTGTGGTATACGAAGAGTCTTGTTAATTTTCTAAATTTAGAATTAGGACCTGGCCTTGCCAAGCAATGGTCAAAGCTAATAAATGCCAAGTTGGCCTCTTTTATGAAAAAGATATATTTCATCTTAACAGGTAAACTCTGCTAACTCTTGAGTAGAGACAAAGTATAGTGGCATATTTGCTTATTCCTCTCAAAAATCTAAATTCTTCACTGAGATCTGTTTTTTAGTAATTATTTCTTTCAGAAAGCTTGTAATCAGCACAGCAATTTGAAAAGTAATCTCAGCATTTTAAAATAATGACAATGCAACTCTACTGCCAAGGAAGAAAAAAAAAGTACCAATCTTAAATTGGTTGGATAGCCACTAGGTGCCAGCCACTTTACATGTATTTTCTCACAATATTCCTGCAAAATAGGCATAATTATCGCCATTTTACAGATGAGGAAATGGGGACTTCAAGAGGATAAGTCACTTGCCCAAGCTGGCAGAAATAGGTTGCTTCTGTTGCTCTTGGCGACCTGTTTTTACCTTTTGAAAAATGGTGAGGCATTTAAAAGAAAATGTGGTAAGTGCCAAAATGCATCTGTATTTCTATACCGGGAACACTTAGTCAATAAATAGCTCTATATATGCCAATTCTTTCCTGGAGCATACACACGTATTTTATTTTATTTTAATGTTTAAAGGTTATACAGGTCTTTCGGGCTCTGACTGGGAATCTGGAATCTTGACTCTCAATCTTCTAAATGTATCGTAATGAGGTGAGTTTCTACCTACTTTAATATTGATTAACTTGCTAGACATGGAATGATGAAAAATAATACCTTGCTATAACATGGCATTACCTGGGTAGAACTTTAAGCCAACCACGTGTACACATATTCTGGGCATGGTGGAAATGTTAGCATACATGTACCTACCTACATGAACGAAGACAGAAAGTTCCTACTCATAAGACTTCCCAGGTGACAACCAGATGCCACTCTTAAATAGCATTCATTAAGTATCTGATCTCTTCAGAATATTTGCTATAGTCAATGTTTTTTATAATTTCACCAGCCTTTGTGTCAAGTCCCTTCTCCCCCACTGAATTAGAATAATATGTACACATATTAACCAACTTCAAGCAATAGAGCTATGCCTGCTTACTTCATCTTAGTCTCCATGGAGGTGCGTACAACCCAGTAGTGAAGTGAGTGAACCTTGGGACCAAACCACCTGAGTTCAGGTCATGCTTCTACAACTGTGTAGTTCAACGGCTGCAGAAGTGTAATTCAACCACATTTTGATGCAGCATACTGAACTGTAAGTGGGGATGATGATAGTAAACATATACACCTCAACAGGTTGTTTGGATTGTTAAATAATACATTTAAAATGTCTCAAAATAGCGCTTGTGTCTAGTGCTGGCCTCTAGCACTGACATAAACACTCATAAATGTTAGTCATTATTAAACTCTCCAGGGCTCTGAATCAGTCTTTTCATCCTTCACATGTGCTCATCAGGAATTCATTCTTCAAGTTGCAGTGAGTGGCTTTTGTTTAAGGTTCTTGTGTCTTTTGGTGAGGAGGGGGGGCAGGTTGACATTCCCTACCTAAAACTTTTTAACAGTTCTCCATAGTCTTAAGAATTAAGTTCAAAGGTTTTAGCTGGCCCTGACTTACCTCTACAACTTCTTCATCCTCCTCAACAAAATGATGCCTCCATTCCCAGCACGTGAGTGCACACAGACACACAGAGACACACACATTCATAATCTCCCGTGGTATCCTCAAGACCAGATTACTCGGAGTTCCCAATTTGCCTTTTCCCCCTTCTTTCTCTTTTGAACCTTTAAACCTTCTTACAAGATATTCCCTCCTTCCAGGACCCCCTCTCTTTTTTCCCCCTTGGCTAATTATACCTTGTCTTTACTTTTCCTGGAAAAAAATCTACAATAGTGAATTATGATTCCCTCCTCTGTGCCTACTTATAACTTACTATGACATTTACCATCCATAAAGCTCTATAATTACCAAGTATCTCACCTGTCTGACCTCCTAAACTCTAAGATCCTTTAGAACAGGTATATTTGCTATTCACAGTTGTATTCCTAGAACCAGGCAGCCAAATATTAGGATAATAAAAATCTGGGAACATGGGCCTTGCAAGAGATGTAGAAAACATGTATTCTGGGGAAATTCTGAAGTCTCATCAGAGCTTGTCCCGCCACCTGCCTCACTGGAAGGGCCTCAAACACAACATTGGGGTTAACTCAACAACACATGAACAGAATGAGAAAGCAGTCCTTACTATTCCTGCCTTCACAGGGAGAGGTTACCCCCTAGCTTATCACAGTAAAGAACCTCCATATTTTTATGTTGAACTATAACACATCTAAAATAGGCCTAAGGGCAGAAAAGGCAGACAAAAGTGTCCCTGGGGTTAAAGGTCTCAGAAGGAAGAAAGAACATCCAGAGGTCACACTGTCCAGTAGTATGACTTCATTTAGGATTTGGCTAAAATACCCTAAAATGAGTTTTTACTGTGAAGGTATCTTAGAAACTCAGTAAATATAAGTACTAGGGTATCTATTCATCTGCTCTAATTACACCTGCTAAGTTCAGCCCCCTTGTTCAGTCTTAGAGGAAGTAAAATAAATAAATTACTGGGCCATCATCATCCTTTATACAAGTGCTGTTTGAAATACTATTCAAGGGCCAGGAGCATTGGTTCACCTGGGTATTTGTTAGGAATGTAGAATCTCAGGTTCTGTCCCAGATCTACTGAATTACAATCAGAGTTACAGTCTCCTGGACAGGTAGCATAGGTATCATGCACTGATGTTTAGAGTACAAATCAGAATGTCTTTCCTTAATTGTAACAGAGCAATATGTATCAGAAGGTGTCATGTGTCTACATATTATGGAAAAGTTGTTAAGGTAATTACAATATGACACTATGCAGACATTAAGATAATGTTTATGGAGAATTGGTTTTGACATAGGTAATACCTAAACCACAATGTTGACTGAAAAAAAGGCTATAGGAATCTATATATATCTTAGTCTCCTGTGCTCTTAGGGTTGTGGGTCTTTGAAAACAGAACAAAAGCTGGAAAGACAAGGTTAATAGTAATTATCTCTGGGTGTTTTTAATACACAGTAATTTGGCTATAAATCTCCATTGGGGTATATACCTTAGGGAAAATAAAAAAGAACTGCAAACATATTTTAAACTTTCAATATCATAGCAAGACTTTATTGGTGTTTTAAAGCTCATTTTACAAATGAGTAATAAGCTAATGGTCACCTTAAAAACAAAGATTTTTGATATAAAGAAAAGGAATACAGATATAAAATCAACGAGGCTAAAAAAAAGCCAATAATCCTGAATTTGAGTTGGAAGTGTATTTATAAAATCATAATATATTTTATCTTGGAAAAAAAATCCTGTTTCTGTCCATTGAAAATGCCTAGAAATAAGGACCAAAAACAAAAGCAATGAGCACTCTTAGTGCCTAGATTTTGGTTTTTAATTACCATTTCCCACTAAAAGGAGCCAGAGCTCCTTGAAAAATTAGCTGACTCCAGTGCTGGGATAGGAAAAGTGTAAAATGAGCTTGGATTATCTTGTCCTACCTGAAAGCAAAGAAACCGAGACTCCTAAGATTGTGTCAAAATGACTGCTATGCACTAAACTGTGCCCTAACCCCCATGTGATGGAATTTGGAAAAGAGGCCTTTGGGAGGTAACTAGGTTCAGATGAGGTCACAAGGGTGGAGCTCTTGTGTTTTTCTCTCCCCCTACCACATGAGGACATAGCGTGAAAAGTGGTCATCAACAAGCCAGGAAGAGGGCTCTCACCAGAACCCAAGCATGCTGGCACCCAGATCTCAGACTTCAAGCCTCCAGAACTGTGAGAAGCAAATGTTGTGTAAGTCACCTAGGCTATACTATTTTGTTATGTCAGCCTGAGCCGACTAAGATGAAGACTCAGAAGCCAATTTGCAGAGGTTCCCGCTGATCTCTCAAGTGGGACAATTTAAGCATCATTAAGAAAATATAACTAGAATGGATAGAAACATAGTAAATTTAGTTATTTCTGTGAGTTCATAATGATCTTTAAAACAAAATAAAACAACACATAACCAAAAGAACCTTTACTAGTCACCATTACAAAATGTTAGGGAAGGAAATTGTTACATTTGATTACAAAGAAAAAGAATTAAGCCTTTATCTTGCCTTTCCTATACAAACGATCTTGACCTTACAGAGTCACTGAATAGTGGAAACACAGCCTTTATACAAGCATCCCAGCTAATAAACAAGACAGGAATAACAGAACTGGAATATCACCATTTTGCCATTCCTAATGGATTAATGGAATTTGACAATAATCATCAGACTGTCACTTCACAAGAAATTCGGATAACCAGACATCACATCCCTCCTGACACCACTTATGAAGGAATCTTTCCAAACCACAAAGTCTACTTAACAATCCACAGGAAACACAGGGTCGGAGGAGCATATTAAATGTCACCACATGAATACTATAGCAAAATCCAGCTTATAGTAAACTCTACAGGACAAATAACTTGGTTTCTTCTAAAAAAAAATTCAGGGGGGAAAAATAGAGATGAGATGACTTACAAGTAAAACAAGATTTAAGAAATATTTCATCTAATCACATGTAGAGACATTCTTTGGAAGCTGATTCAAACAAATTGAAACTTTTAAGAGATGATCTGAATATTGAACATTTAATTGTTATTAATGGACTATTAATTTACGCTTTAATTTTGGCATTGGGGTTTTATATTTTAGAAATGCATGCAGAAATATTTACAGATGTTACAATAAATTTCTAATTTGCTTCAAAATAACTTGGAAGGAACAGGAATGATTGGAATTATAAATGAAACTTGTTGGGTGATGGAGACCAAAGTCTTCATTATACTACACTCACTGCCTTTGAATGTTTGACATTTTTATAATAAAAGTGGAAGACACATGAAAAACCAATAGAAAAGTGAAATGAGCAGACAACTCACAGAATCAAAATGGCTAATTCACATATTTTAGAAGATTAATACCAGTATACAGAAAAGTATAAATTAAAACCAGAACTTATTTTTCACCTATAAGATTAATATAAACAAAAAAGGAGAAAGGTTTCAAAGCTAGGTTCTGTGTTACTTAATCTACTAGCCTAAGATATGAAAACAAAACCACACCTCAGTTTTTTCTATGATACACGTGCTGTAGCAAGCTGCTTCTGAATGAAGACCTAAAGGCCACATTGGGATGGAAATAACCAGTATCATGAACATGGTTCTGAGTGACTGTCCACTCCACCACAAATATGAGTCCTGAAATAGCCACAAAATCCCTCTCCAGGGTCCCCCTTTTTTTTTTTTTTTTTTTGCGGTATGCGGGCCTCTCACTGCTGTGGCTTCTCCCGTTGTGGAGCACAGGCTCCGGATGCGCAGGCTCAGCGGCCATGGCTCACGGGCCCAGCCGCTCCGCGGCATATGGGATCCTCCCGGACCGGGGCACGAACCCGTATCCCCTGCATCGGCAGGCGGACTCTCAACCACTGTGCCACCAGGGAGGCCCCAGGGTCCCCTTTTTAAGTGTTGCTTTACATAATTTGCCAGCTTTAACTCAAACTTGCTGAAAATGGGATATTTTTCTTTTTGTTGCTTCATGATGAATGACTTGATTCTGAAGGCTTCTAAGATGATGTAATGAACAGAAATATGAACTAGCCATACTACGATATTGGAGAGAGAGAGAGTGAGAGGCAAAGAGAAATTTAAATAATGTTGAACCCTTAATCTTTCTCAAAGAGCTACCAGAGCACAGACAGCCCAGCCACAGATCCATGGACCAATGGGATTCAAAGAATCAATCACAATCATTCTTGTGAACGATGGAGTTTTTTCATTGGTTGGTTGCATTTATAGGTATGTCAGGGTCATTTCATTATATTCTATCAGGCTTTATCCCATTGTATGGTGTATCTTGAAAGTTCAACTCTTATTATCCCTAAGCCAAATACAGTAGCAACTGAAGACAGAAGTTTCATAATATTCTTTAATATGGTTATGTAATTCTATAAATTTTTCCTACAACAAAGATATGTAATTACATTTAAATGGTCAAAACAATAATTAAGAGTAGGTTCTATATATTAAGCAAAATATCCCCTCCTTAATAAGTCTTAAGAACAGCATAGTCCATATGGAGTACTTCTAAAGTTCTTAATATGGTGAAAAAAATGAATGGGAAGACAGTAAATGTTTGTACTCATTTTTCCTTAATGTTTCGGTAGACATACACAAATTCTCTTCCCACTCACATGAAATACTGTTCCATTTAAGCCCACATCTTGACCAACCATCCATAAAAACAGGCGTATTTCAATGAGTAAACAAAGAAGGAAAGAGTGTTGAGAAGAAGTCAAGTTTTCTCCAAAAAACTGTAATTCTCCATTTGCCAATTTCATGACAATGCCCATTATATCCTGGCTATGCAATTTACATGAAAAAAAATCTAGTTTACAGCACTTTAAGACACAAACTGCTCCAGTTTTATTATTCCAATAAAAGCAACGGATTGTTGATTCTCTGTTTTTCTCTCTCACCAGGGATTACATTTTGCCAAGGTTGCATTTGCTGTGTATGTAGAATTCGTGCATTACTCAGAACTTTCTGGACACTTATAAAACTGAAGCCCTGTGACTATAAATAGAATAAGAGGTGTCTGAAGAAGGAACATTAATTTCACAGGAATGTGGACACAGCCACAAGCTTGTCACTTCAGGTAGCCCACATAAAATGAAGCACCAGGTACGATGATTTCTGTGTTGCCTTTCTTACGTAGTTTTTAGGACTGAGGTGCACATGCTACATTTCAGAGGAATAACAATTATCAGCAATATAATAAAAGGACAGAAACTGGCAGAATCTGCAAGTGAATGCACTACCAGGTGGATCAGGTAGCAGAGTAGTTATCTAAGTTTCTGTGTTAATAATTAATTATTATTAATTCCTCCTTTGTGAAGCAGAATAATAGATGAAATAAACTGTACCCTGCCAGTTCATGGATAACATATTGATATGCAAAGTAGTTAAGAAGGGTAGAAAAGAGAATGAAAAGAAAGGGAAATTGTATGAAGCTCTGGTCATGTTCCCCCAAAGTTTCAGAGAGATCAAGCATGTGAAGTAAAACTGATAAAGATGATGGTGCAGTGGGTCCACTGAGGAGCAAGTGCTCAAGGATTTACGGTTTGGAAGAAATTGTCTAAAATTCCGTAGGCATGTTATAGCTTTTCTTTATGCAAACTACATGTGTTTCTAAATCAAACTTCAATATAAACCTACTGTATCCTCAAAAATATATATTCAGGAAGGTTCTCATTAAAACCGTATACAAATAAGTAATTGAAACAGATGCTTTTGGTGCCCATTTATATGCCCTTGTTTTTCCCACCACAGGGCACACAGACCCTGCATATCTTTATGTAAGGACTTCCCTGGCTGGCCAGAGCTACATTGTCCCCCTCTGTAGCAACCTAGAAGAGCTGGAGAACTAACAAACCACTAGGTGTGAACCTTAATTGGTGACTCTCACGGGTTGGTGTATAAATACCCCAGCTCCCTCGCCCCTAAATGTGATGACAATGAGACGTGTCATGGAGTTGCCCTAGTGGGATTAAGCTCACATCACGTACAGTGGTGGCTAGCTTGATGAGGCATTCTTCCTTGTCACAGTCCCCCACTCCATCTCTGATGTTTCCTTTACTTCCCAGATGAATACTTGTTTTTGAATCTTTATTTCAGGGTCTGCTTCTTGGGGAGCCCAAGCTAACAAAATAAAACCATCAACTCTCAAGTATTATTAATGAAGTTGTTTTGTGAACACCTAACTTTCCATCTTCTCCCGGCTTCTGTTCAGAAAGGAGGAGCTGGCAGTCACCTGTGATGCAGTGTGGCTGATATAACAAAAGATCCCTCCTTCCATGTTCTGATACCATGTGTAACATGCTTCGTAAGGGTCTGTCCACAATGAAAGCTTAATTGCTGAATAGTTTCAATGAGTGCCATAAATTAGCTCACAATAGCAGGTATCATCTATCTAGTACTTACTATGCTCCATTCTGTATACTAAGATAGTTTATTTTACTTATAAGACAGGAACTATTATAGTCCTATTTTAAAGATGAAAAAAAGGGAGAGCCTAACTCACGGGAAGCCACACAGCCAGTAAGGGGCAGAGCTGTGCCTAGAGGCAGGACTGCTTGAGTTGGATGCCTACAAGCTTCCATAATCAAGGATCACCATCAGTCACTATTGGGTCAAGATTCTAAGGGACTTGTTTAATGGAGAACAAGGAGAATTCTAAAAACACCAGTGCCTAGGGGATTTTTATCTAAGGCAAATAGGAGGAAAGAAACACTGAAATCCTAGAGACTGGTCTTGGTTTAGGGGAAACACCACAGCGAGTGACCCCTGGGCCCTACTGTTCATCCCATGACCATCCTGCTGCTCAATCTGATGAGCTCAATCAACAGAGAAATGGACAATAAATAAAAATCAAACTGGAAATGGGTAAAATTTTTGCTATGGGAACTGGCTTATATTTTGGGGTAAAATTAAGTTTGGGTTTGTTTGGGAAACCAAGTTAAGCAAGAGCTGGCAATGTATACAAGCAGAGTTTGTTCTCTACTGTTGCCTACAAACAACTTCCTAATAATAAAAAGAAAATTAATCATCTGTCAGTAACAGCGAAGTTTCATAACTTCCTGGCATTACTCTGATATGACATTATTAATTTTTCACATGAAATTGTTACCTGAAGACTGAGGGTTTGCTTAAAATTTTGCACTGGGGAAAAAAAGGAGAAGGGAAGAAAGGGAATCCAGTAGAATAAAAACTCTGGAAGAGAAGGACTAACATTCAAGAGTCAAAATAATAATAAAGAGTAAGCTCTACACATGGAGTAAAATGCTCCCTACTTAATGGACATTAGGAATAGCATAGTCGACACAGGGTTCTCAGAAGTTAGATAAGAACATGCATTTATAGAATGCCTTCTATGTGTCCAGCCAATTGCTCACATTATTTTACTGAACCATTGTGGGAATCCACTAAAGTCGGTAGGACTAACCATCTTTTATAATAAAGAAAAGGTCACATATCTAAGTGCTAGAGCTGTGTTATTTTTGACTTCTACAAGTTTGTTTTATTTATTCTTCTTTACACTAAACTTTTGCACAGCTGGAGTAAGAATTCATTCCTCCTATACCATCCAGGGTCCCAATATGAACAAATTCTACTTTGGTACTAGTCATAGTAAAACTCAAAAAAGGAATTTTCTGTTTCCTTTGAGCAAAGGTACTATTTCAAACAAACTGCCAAACTTGCTCTCGAAGTGAAGGGGTAAGTGAGCAGGTGGAAAAAATCACCGTGGGCACAGAGAGGCTCCCAACCACTGAAAGGGCAGGGATAAACACCAGGAAGTGCTACCCATATACAAGAATATAAAGTCATCTGCTATGTTTTCTTTTTTTGTTTGTTTTTTGTATGCATCTTTTTCACTTTACTAGATATTTTTAATTCAGGGGTTTGGGGTGGGCAGAAATTTTTATTTTTTTTAATACTTCCTCTTTTGTAGCCACAGCATCTGGGACAGTGACTTGCATAGAGAATTAGTTTGAAAGACAACTGAACTGTAACATCATGAAAATCCTGCATTGCCTAGAAATTCAGAAACCACCCATATTCATTAGAATTTTAAAAACTCAAGCAGGAAAATACTTTGGCCACTTGCATTTATACACAGATTTCCAGCCTTTGCTAACAATGCGCCCCAATTAACCCAGAACAGAGTACCTCTCTCTAACTAGTTCTACAGTCATAACTTCTTAATAAGATTAACTAAGTCAGCCCTATAAAATATTTCTAAGGTAGTTTTTTTTTTTTCTCATGGATTAACAGTGGTAAGAGAGTTGCCTACTTATGGTATGAAGCTGTCTCTCCCAATCTGTAGAAGTTTGTTATAAAGACGAAGGCTTTTGTGAATGATTTTGGGGGATGGGAGTTAGAAATGAAAGACAAACATAGTTTTACATTTGAGTTAAAATGTATGTGACAAACAGGTGAAAAAATTAATCAAAATTTATTGAAAACTGGATATCAGAAGCAGAGGTTACCCGGACAGCTAGGACAACCCAAGGACCTCTTCTCTACTCTCCAAAGGCTGTCTTGGCTTACTAAGTCATTGATTTCACCTTTTTCTCCACCAAGAAGGGAAGATTTATAAAGCGAAGTGAATATACAAGTGAAGTATGTTAGGCTTCCATATATGTCAATATCAGTTAATCCTTGCACTAATCTTGTGAAGTAACACAGTCTATTCTATACATAAGGAAACATAGATCCAAGAAAACAAAGTCATTTGTATAAGATCACAGTCAATAAATGACTCAACAGAAAAAAATCTGTGTCTTTTTCTTGTCCCCCACCCTTATTATTGGACACTTATTTGCTCATGACTTGGGCTATCCGTTAGATTTAGGACTGCAAATGGTGGTTATATACAACCTGATCACAGTTGAAGGACCAAGGATTCAACCATTTGAAGCACGTGAATGAATTGACTAAAAATTCTTTTTTGACCTAAATACTCCTCGATATACTTTTGAAACAAAAGTAATTAGACTCTTCTGTGTAGACCATCTCTAATAGTTTCAACATCTCATGTCAAAGAGCTAACATTTGTACTCATTTATATAGAGCTGCACATAGATAAGCATCCCCACAGAGGCACTCACGTGTGTATATGTGAACATGCAATCAATAAATGCCATTATTCCTCAGGCATTAAGCCATCTTAAAATATCTAACTATCCAGAGAAAATTATATTCATGAATCTGAGATCCATGTATTAGTCTGAATTTGCCATCAAACATTACCATCATGCATTCTTAATAAACGTTTTCTGGTGAATAGATGTTGTTAATTCATTCTAAATTTGGGGAAAATGGAAAAGAAGGGCCTTGTGTTTTTATCAGATAACAGAATGCTGATTTGTCATGGAGGAAAGTGTCTCAACAGAAGATCACTTTAGTCTCAAGATGATTATAGGGAAGTGTTTTAGCCATTAAACAGAATGAGTTATGGTATATGCTTATGAAAATATACAGGTAAATCATGATCTCTAGTCAGTGATTTTAAAAATATTGAATGAAGTGATCTTCTAAAGCATCCTTCCATGCCAAAAAAAAATAAATGAGCACAATGCACTTTTTATAAAGCAAATATTAAGTATTGAATCTGAACATTCATCACTTACCCTAAAGAAAAGAGAGCATAATCACTCTCAGTGTTATATTATGTTGTCTGCTTTGCAAAAGATCCACCTTAACATTTGTCCCCTTTGGAGTTACTAGTATATTAGTTTCTATTATGCAGAAGCAATATAGCTATTTGCATTTGCATGTGCTTCACAACAGTATTACTAGGTGGTCTGTGTAGAGGATCAGAGAAATTATATTATTATATACTGTTTTCTCTCCTCCTGTCTCCCCCGAGGGAAGGATTGAAAAGGAGGCTAAGGATCACATTGATTAATGTCTAAGAAATGACAGGAGGGGATCACAAATAGCCAGTTCTTTAATTAGGCTACCAAACAAGTTCTCTTAGTGTAGAGGTTCCATGAATACTTGAGATGGTTCTGGTATAATTCCTCTGTTCTGTTGTTCCATTTTTAGTGCCAGCAAGTCAGGACATTCAAACAAATTCATATTTGATTCATTAAAGCTTTTAATGCTTATTGCTATACCTCATTGCAAATGAGACCCAGACAATAAATACTGGCAAGAGGTACCAGAGAGTAAAAATTATACCTTTTTAAGTTTTAGTAAAGTTAAAATAGAAACATGGCATTTTAAAGAGTATAACTAAGGGTCACACATAAATAAGACTTTTTTTTTAACTTGTTTGATCACTACCAGTATGTGATGGCTATCCACAGAAACTCCTAGGTGAAAATCCACACTGACTTGTGTTGGAGAGAAGACAGTTTCTAGAGATAAAAACAAGCCATTTACTTTCTCTTTTTAAAAATTTATTTGTTTATTTATTTATGGCTGCTTTGGGTCTTGGTTGCTGCACGCAGTCTTTCTCTAGTTGTGGTGAGCGGGGGCTACTCTTCATTGCAGTGCATGTGCTTCTCATTGCCGTGGCTTCTCTTGTGGAGCATGGGCTCTAGGCACGCGGGCTTCAGTAGTTGTGGCTCACAGGCTCTACAGCGCAGGCTCAGTAGTTGTGGTGCACGGGCTTAGTTGCTCTGTAGCACATGGGATCTTCCCGGACCAGGGCTCAAACCCGTGTTCCCTGCATTGGCAGGCAGATTCTTAACCACTGAACCACCAGGGAAGTCCCAAGCCATTTACTTTCAATAGGTGTCTTTTCCATTAGATTTAACTCTAGGGCAGAAGTATGAGTCTCTGTCAGAGAAACCAGACCAGAAATAAAAATTTAACCTGGCACTTATCCTTCTTACATGACAGATGAAAGGAGACTCTCCTTTCATCACAAGTGACACAAATTCTTGATACTTAAATCACAAGTGTCAAGAATTCAGCCATTTTGTTTGGTTTTGTTTTTCTCCTTTTGGGTATTTCTGCAGGACTTCTAGACTTTTCTTCCCTAGATGAGTAGAAATAAAGAACCCACTAAATAAATGGTTGGCTATTATAAAGAACTGCTTGATTGGTGTTGCCAGAAACCCACAAACAAGTCATGAGAAGTAACAAGGGCAGGTGTGATTATTTCTTAATAGGAGAGCAGATAGAGAGGTCACCTTCGAGCTGTATTTTGGGCTGATCTTACAAGGCGAGAAAGTCATTCCTCAGGTCAAGGGCAGGTGTTTTGGGAGGAGGTACAGAACCCCTAACCATCTGGTCCATTTTCTTCTTGGTGCTTTTGTGACCTAGAAGACTCAGTCTAAATACAAGAGAAAACTTTTGCTCTGCACAACACTTACAAGAACTTATGTGTCAAGATTAATGTTTTATTGTCTCATGTTTTGATGGAAGTGTCAACACAAGACTTTGATGTCAAAATATGATTGGCTTATTTGTGTAATGTCTCTTCCTGCCTGCAATTCTGTAGAGTTAAACTTGCCTTTCAAACCACAAGATAACAGAATGCCCTCTGGTAGACAGTATTTTCTGCTACCCAATCCTCTACACATATACAAACCTTGCTAAACATTGCACATGAAGAACACAGAAACCCTTTAAAGTAGATGCAAATTCTGAAACTTAAAAAACTATATATTCCCATTCTTTTGGATTGAGAAATGAGAGAGATGTTTAGTTTAATGAGTTACAGTGACATAAAAATACCTAAAAGAACATCATTTTCTAGTCAATGTGCATGTGTTAAAATTAGCCCAGATAATCAAACTGTAGCAAAGAGGCAGAAAAATATACACAGAAGTTTAATGACAGGGCACAAAAGTCAAAGTTCTTAGATGAAACAAAAACACAAAATTCAAATACTGGTATGAAAAGTACAGAAATTGAAAGAGGATTCTGGGCTTCTAACATTTCTGATCAGGATAGCACTAACTGGTAGCAATGACTTTCAAAACTTTTTGGCGATGTGAATAGAGATGATTTGGTACTTGAATATTGTAAAAAATGAGCCATAAATATATATAATCAATTTCAAAGACAGAGCAAACAAACAAAAAAATCAATTCATTAAAGATTCCTAGGAGGTGAAAGGCAATTTGAATCAAAATTTATAAAAACAAAATGAACAAAATAAAAAAAATCATGTTATTTTACTTTCCCTTAAATATCTCTACTAATATCTTATAAATATATCACTTATATTGTTCTCTATATAGTGAGAGACATGAAAAATAAAATTTACACTCCCAAAATGCACCATAAAGTCAACATCCTAAGCAATGTGTCATTTCTTTTGGGTAGCTAGCAGCTAGATTGTCAAAGAAGCAGTCATCTTGTACCACTTCCCTTTAAAGAGATTCTTATAAACATGTAAAATGTGCATGCAAAGATTGCTCTGTAATAAAAGTGATTTTCTGTCTCTTTCTTGGTTTAATAACCCAGAAAATAAAATCATTTGCATAGTGTTTCCTGACAAGGTAGGCAATCAAGTTAATCAGGATGTGTAAACAAACTCTATTGAGGGCTCCATTTTGCCAGTGTAGGATAAACCTTGTATATATTCCACCCTGCTTCCCTGGTAAAACTTCCCTAATGAAATGTTGTAAAACTCATAAACCATCAATTCTCACCATATGAGTAAAATTAAACCCCTGAGGATATCTACTGCTTTTTTTTATTAGCCCGATTTTGAATACTCAAAATGTATGGGTCATAAAATTAAGCTTAAGGCTATGTTTTCACATAAGTTAATTTGTGTATTTTAAAACCATTAAAAAAAGAATCCTAAATAATTTCCACCTAAATTCTTCTCTGTAGTCACAGAGAGCACAGAAGCAATGACAGAAACAAGATGTTGGTTCTCCTTCAAAATTATGCATTTTGCTGTAAGACAAGAAGAATATCCAAGGGGGATTCTAATATATAAGTTTAAATAACTAAAGCAATTCATCCTTTAGAAAAATATTCCTTTAACAAACTCACAAACTCTAAGAGAGACAGGAAACCAATATAAATAAAAACAAAAAGATCAGCTCTAGGAATTTTGGTATAGGGTTCATAGACCACAGAGCTGTGAGTCTGTCCCATGTAAAGACTGAACCATAATCTCCTCTTCACAAATGCTCAGTTCTCTGAGTTCCCTTTAAAGAGCAGATCTTCCTATAAATCTTCATTGAGAAACATCTTGTGACTTCCTGTGCCTGACTTGACTATCTCCATTAATCCATATGGAAAAATGTAAATATATCAAACTAAAGATTAAGTTTAAAATGTGGAAACATGTACTCTTCCAGAGTGTAAGCAGCCTTTTAAAGCATTACAATTTGAAGACAGGAAGATGTCTCCTCTGTCCTCTTCCAAACTGACAAAAGAACTCTTATCAACAGGAATGCATTATGTCCTTCACTGCAGTAAGAATTTTAGGAAACTACCAAAGAAGTAAATGATTTCTCCATCCTCAAGAAAATGGGGAAATGAAATGAATTCATATGAAATCATTGGAAGACTATTCATTGTTTGAGAATGTGGTACTGCCTAAGTATAATGGGAGATGGGAGAAGAAAAGAAAAAAAACGAAAAGAAAAACAAAAGCAAAAAAACCAAAAAACAAGTGAAGCCTGAAGAAACCATCTTATTAAATGGAAAGATGGTCCTTGTTCTGGGAAAAGCACTGCATAGCAACGGTGGAGCTGAGTGAAAACCAAATCCATTTGGATGTTCCATGAAACTGACTGTACTTATTTTTTCTACTCCATGCAGTTTTCTCAAGTACCATTAAATAGTAATGTGACTGTTGTCTTTTCTGGCAAGAAAATATTAAAACACCTTTAATTTGGAAATGTTCTAATATGTGTAATTACTAATCAACATTCTACAGACTTGACTTCAGTTCATGGAGCTAATAATCCCTTCAAGGCTAGTTGTCACCACAATTAAAAAGGTAGCATATCATTTTATCATCTTTCACAACTTATTTCTAGCAAATCACAGTTGTGAAAAATTGGTATTTTTTTCCTGCAGCCCAAAAAATGGGAATGCAAAGTTTGATAGCCTCATTTTTTTCCCCTCAAATCCCTTATAATGTTTTACATTTAAAAAGAAGAAACATTTTCCCACATATGCCAACACAGTCTTCTTCCAAAGCATTTGTGTCTAATTGTCAGTTGTTATTTATCATTTATTTCTCAAAAAATAATTAGCTCAGTGCCTTCATAATGAAGTAAAATGGGGATTAAATTGAGACACTTCATGTCACATAGGAAACAGACATTCTTTGCTCTACAAATCTGAACTAAATGTCTCTATGTTGAAAGAAAAAGAATTCCTGTAGATAATAATGTTCAAATGCCTAGATGACTTTGTCAAATCTCACTAAATAACATAATACATATTGTCTATGGACTGGATTCCTTAAAGATTCTACCCTTTTGATTACTTGCAGATGATTGTATGGCTTTACATATCAGGGAAATGAGATACATTCTGAAGGGACTGAATTAAACAGAAAGCCAGCTGTTCTGGGGACTTAGAAAAATCCCTTTATGTTTGGTGGCTTTTAAAATCACTTATATTATCTGTAACCATGTCCTCAATTGATGCAATGTATAAGATTCTGCATAAAGGTATAAGTGAGACCTACAAAGGAAAAGAAAAAAATCAGACTCAAGAAGAAGCCATGCATAAAGAAAATCCACAAAATATGCTGCACTTTCAAAACGTATGACCTCATTCTTTCCTAGTACTACACGGAATGCAAAACAAAACCGATGACATATATTAGTAGAGGGGAACACCTAGGCAGAGCCTGCCATTTTGTCTCAGAGAAGGAAATATAATAGCCAGGTTTACTAAGGACAGCAGGCCCCAACTCCTTAAACAAAAGAATGAGTCAATTTCTCCTAAACCCTAGAATTTTGTTGCACCCAGAAATTGAAGAAAAAATAAAGAAATGGAAGAAAAAAGTAAATAATAAACATTATAAATTAAGCTGCTTAAAGTTACACCCTATTATTTTGGAGTCTGTATGTACCAAGAAGGCTGTGTAAAATAAAAGGAAGGTATATGTACTAATGTAAGCAATCATGTTTTTATATTTAATTTGTTATCTATTCTTTTTCATATTTTTACTTAAAATATTAGAATTGTCCATAATATTCTATCCAAGAATAGGTATGTATACCAGCCCACTCACAGACACAAGGAACTTGCAAAGATGGAATGAAATATTTCTTGATATGGAGGGACTCAAGGAAATATTTTCATTGGGAGACATGCAAACAACTGGATTAAAACGTGCTCTTTAGGGGCTTCCCTGGTGGTGCAGTGGTTGAGAGTCCGCCTGCTGATGCAGGGGACGCAGGTTCTGCCCCGGTCCAGGAGGATCCCACATGCTGTGGAGCGGCTGGGCCCGTGAGCCATGGCCGCTGAGCCTGCGCGTCCGGAGCCTGTGCTCCGTGGCGGGAGAGGCCACAGCAGTGAGGGGTCTGCGTACCGCAAAAAAAAAAGTGCTCTTTAAAGTAACAGAAATATAGTCAAGATGGGCAAATGAGAGCTCAAAGGAAAAATCTCTTTTGTCTGCCTAAGTACCCAGAGAAAGGCTTGGGATGAGAGCCCTCCTGAATATGTACTAAGTCCCAGTTGGTGATCACCTTTCAGATCTGCCTATCTGAGGGCAAGAGTGCTTGCCATGGCATAGTGCCTGCCTCCACCTCCAAATGAAGCTCCAAGCAGGGACAGCAATGCCACCCAGTTCAAAGTTGGGACCACTAAACCCCTTTGGAAGGACTGTCAGTAAAGTACATCGGACGGAAAACCCACATTAGAAGTCTTCCTGAGTCACCCAGCTGCAGAAGTGGGGTGATGGTGCTAGTGGTGCAGGTGGGGGTGAAGTGGGGGTAACCGTGCCCACTGAAGACTGCCAGGAAAGGTCACTGGAGTCCTTATCAAAATGGAGATGCAGGCAAGACTTAGGTAAGTCTTAAAATAATGCATAAAACCTCTTAAAGAAACCTCACTTAAGGAACCTAAATTTTTCCTGGTCATTATGCCTGCTTGTTCAAGATCCAGTCCTGTGGTTCATGCCTGTTTTTGTGAACTATTTCTTTCTAAATATATGTATATACCTCTTGCTCTGTCTCCTTATCTATTTCCATGACTGAGATGGCTAAAATAATGGCTAAAGAATGGTTGCAGCTAATGCTTTTTCCTTTTTTAGAGAATAGAATAAAAAAAAAACCTGGGTTTTGTTTGTGTGAACTCCCATGGGGGTGGGGAAAGTAAACTTGGAATAGAGTTTAAGTAGTTGAGTATTTTACCAAATGTATAGAAGAAAAACAACAGAAAAACTCATATCAAACATATTAAAACTTCCTTTACAAAAAAATGCCAGAAGTTGTTTTAACCACTGAAAGATATAAACAGTTAGATGAACACATATACACACACGCAATAAAAGAAAAACCAAAGTCTAAGAAAATAAAACTTGCAAAATAAATGAAAGAGAATTGTATTTGGTTTTATCAGGAAACAGTAAGAAAAAGAACTGTTATTCCTCAAAGTACATAAAAACCAGCCTACTTACCTCATTGGGGGTGTGCGTGTGTGTGTGTGTGTGTGTGTGTGTGTGTGTGTGTGTGTGTGTAATGAACCTTGAATTTTAGCTGTTCGAATTTTGGTCCACAGCTGTACCTCTCTAAATTTTTCTGATATCCTCTAATATCAGAAGCCATGTAGGATAATGACATTCAAATTCTGTATAACAAGCAATATTTTAAAAAATGTTACCCTATGATAATAAAAATAGAAGGGAGAAATCATATGTGAAAAGAATCTAATATCCCAGAATTTATGAGAAAAACTTTTGTTCAAAGTGCCTTTATCTAATAATAGAAAACAGAAAGCTAACAATGCATTCCAGGAAAAATGGCCATCCTACAACTCTCTAATGTAATTTTATACATAGTTAAAGAAATCTACTAGAAGTGACCTTTTACCAGGCACAGTTAGTTTTATTTGATTCTATAATGCTTTAACCATGTGATGAAACTTATCATACAGCTACTCACAAAAATACACTGATATACCTCACTTCACAGAGCTGTATGTTTTTGAAAACCTCTCCTATTTTAAAACATTAAAGTGCATTCAAATATGGCACTTGAAATTCTTCAAGGTGTCAAGAAAACAGAATATCAAAAGTCAAAATTTAAACACTGGGACTCATCTTCCAGGAATGAGGATTGCATTTATTTTATTTTATTTTTGAGTTTTACTTTGCAGACTACCCAGCAGAGCACCCTACTATTAGAATGTTTGCCTGCCATGTTACTAAGTGTATCTTTGAACACATTGAGAAAATTCTATGTCGTGCACTATTCAAAACAGAAAATGAACCATACTTTGACCATGTTGATATGGATAATTAACTGGCTTCTCATAAGAATATACTATGTGGCTCCTTTTGTTTATTACACTATTCACACCTTTCCTGGAGCAAAGAGTCCTCGCTTACAGAGCCACTTATATCTAGAGAGGAACAAATAGCCTCCATCTGTGATAGACAAGGAAACTGTCAAGCCAGCAGCTCTGGGGATAGTCATTTTCCAGAACTGCTTAGTCATCCCTGTCTAGCCCTGGGATGCCCACGTATCAGCTGCTGAGAAGCCATATCATGAAATGTTAATTTGGCTCTTAAAGATAACATGCTTTTAAGAAGTGATAAGAAAGAAAAGTTGAGCTGGGTTCAGACAGACTGTCTCTGTTCCCAAGTTCTGAAAATGCACTCCCAGAAATATTTTCTGTAGCCTTATCATCAGCAGCATTCCTCAGCAATCCTGATGAAATAAGAATGTTCTCCCTTCAAGGAGGTGGGGTGTCTGTGTGTTTCCCCGCCTGTGTATTTCTGGTCAGGCGTTCACAGGAGACTTGGTAAGAAAACCTACCCTCCAGGCATGCCCCTTAAACTTCACACCTTGCTAAAATGGTTCTTTTAACTTTGCTCTCATCTGAGCCCTCCCTCCCCAGCCCCGCATCCCTTCCCCTCTGCTGTTGTTCAGTTTGGTAGTGCACTATGGATGTAATCTTTATGAGACCTGCCATTCAACATAAACTCACATTCTGTCTCAGCATCCTCCCTTCTCTCATCTATCCCCCTTGGAAAAATGTGATAACCTTTGTTTTCGAAAGTACTACTGACTTATGTGGGTGTATTTGCTTTGAAAATTGAGTCTTCAAAAAATGCTTCTGAGCCAAGCAACTCACATGTGGGGAACACTGCAGTGAAGGGGGAGAGCACGGAGGCTACGAGCAACAAAACACATTGTCTTGACATCTGCTGAGGTGTTATAAATAAAGCTGGCGAGTAAAAAGATGAAAGCAAAGCTGGATTCCTCACCTTACTTTCCTGACCCCCATGCACAAAGAATAATCTTGACTGGCCCCATATCTATTTGCTTCTTAGAGAAAAGCAGAAAAGTTGAACTGGGCATTATGATCCCACAGTAGCAGTGATTCAAATAGTTCACTACTTAGAATTTTATACTTTGCATAAGAAGGGTGACTCCTGGAGTATATCAGCCTTAAGGCAAATAGTGACACATTTTCATGCTTAGAATGATAGAACACATCGGTCCCTGCCTTTTGCTCTCGCTTTTTCCCCTGCCTTGTTTGTTTTTTTGGCTGCACCCCAGGGCTTATGGGATCTTAATTCCCCAACCAGGGATCAAACCCAGCAGTGAGAACTCAGAGTCTTAACCCCTAGACCGCCAGGGAATTCCCCCTGCCTTGTATTTTTAAACCCGATTTAGACATCCTGTTTGTGGGTAGAACTGTTTCAAAGCAACACTGATTATTTTAATAAGATACAAATATGAACTAGGACAGATGTTTTAGACTGGCATTCAGTGTCCTTCTGCCCTTTTCAGTTGCCTGGTTCAATCTAGACATGTTTTCGGATGGTTACACGGAATAGACCAGGAGCTCACACAAGTCTAGTATGTAAAAGGGATAACACACCTGCTGTTGCTTCCCAGCCCCAGCTTCTACCTGTGGCAGGCAGCACTAAGCAATTGTGGTACTTTCTCACTAAGTATAGACAGAGCCTCAGGATCCTTCCTAACATAGCACTCCCAGCAACCAGCAGTCATTAACAATGAACCAGAACTGGTTTAAAAAATAACATCAGATTGCCTACCTGCATCTGGCCATCCTTCCTGAGGAGCAATGAGCATGGAGAAAGTTGTGGAGCAATTAGCATGAGTCTATTTACTTTTACTGGAGGTGGCTGGTGAGGGGAGGAAGCTGAATAAAGTTAACTCATGTATCTTGGCATTCTTCTATTAATTCAGATGAACATTAGAAAATTAAACCATGAGCTAAGTGTAGGATATGTAGGATGGCAATTAGACTGAGTAGCATGTTATTTTCATTAAGTAAGAGAGTAGAGAAAGATAGCAGAGAAGATAAACACGTCAGCCCCCAGAGTTTCCATGTGAAGCCCTACGGGAGCCTCATTAAATTAAGAAAAGTGTCAGAGGTCTAGCAATATGTATACATCAATTCAGAACACATACATTAATTAATTTTTAGGGTAGTGAGCCATATTCTATATGTGGATAGGGTTTGGATTACACAGATGGATACGTTTGGCAAAACACTTTGAATGACATACTTAAGGTCAGTGTATTTCATTTTATGAAAGTTTCACCCCAAAACCAATAAAACAAGGATTGAACTCTAGTTAATGACATGCATGCTGAGCATTTAGAATTAAAGTGTACTGCTGTCTGCAACTGATGTCTTATTGAAAAACATAAGATAGATTGATGACTGAATAGAGGGATGAGTAAAGCAAGTTCAGTAAAAGATACATTGTAGAATCTAGAATAGGGAGTTCACTATAAGCTGATTTCCATTTTTCCATGTTTGAACATTTTCATAATAAAATGTTGGTGAAAAACTACAACATATACCTTATCTTATTCTGAATAGTGTGCAATCTAGCTGTCCTTTCTCCTGTTTCTTTCTGATTAGAAGCAAGAAACAGCCCAGTTGCACAAGATGCAATTACATGGAATGATGTGTTACTGAAATGTCTTGACTGTCTACATAAAGAAGAATTCGGATGTACCCACGTAACTCTAGCCAGGGGAGAAGAAGACACACAATTTTACTTAGACTCTGCTATCCTCATCACACCTAGAGCAATGGAAGTGGTCCACTACACTGCATCCTAATCCAGCATTTTTGATAGGCAAAGCATCACTGAAATGCAAATTTCCCACCTTGATTAGAATATCCCCAACCTTTTCTGTTCATCTTTTTCTCAGAGTGAGCATTGATGGTGACTTGGCAAACCATGGTTGATAAACTGCTGCTCTGTCAAACCTAGCCTGGAGATTTCAGGGTCTAAAAGATGGACATCGTGGGGCACAAAGTATTCAGAGTTCGGGATTGTGTAAAACAAGTGCAAAGAGCTCAGTGAAAACCTATCACCACTGGTAGAATGGAGGGGGCAACAAAAATGGTCCTTCACCAGCAGTGGCCATCATCAAATTTACTTGAAATGTCTTCCAATTCTCAATCACACTTCTCCCCAGTTTAGTGGTTTGAGGGCAGCTGGACATGGCATGCTAAAACAGGGCATTTTTTAACAAACAGAATCAAGAACAGGATGTTTAACCTATTCTATTAATTCTCATAGCAATGTGTACGCTAATATGCCTGGCAATAATTTATAACCCTTGACCGAAAAAAGATATTGCTATCTTTTTTTCCCCCACTTGTTCTAGTCTAGTTTTGGGAACTACAAGTCCCAAGGAACAGGATGATACTGAGATAATACAGCTAATGAGAATAAGTGGGCACACTGCAATATGTTTCAAAGGGTCACTGCTCAGTCTATGATTCCATACTTTTTAATTTCTTTGTACAAGCAGGGAACTGAAAAATAGGAAAATCCATTTGGCTGGTCTGAGCTACAAATTAAATCCTTGATTAAACTTAGGCAATTATATCTCCAGGTTATTTCCACTTAAACATTTTAAATACATTTGAATAAGCTTCTTAATCATGATCTTGGCAATCTATCATATGGAAAAATGGACTCTAAGAAATACTATTAAAAGGTTAGCTGACAAATAAAACAATGTTAAGGATCCTGCAAAGAAATAGTTTACCCTGCTTTTAACTTGTTTGCATGTGGGCATGTGTTGCCAAGAGGTGGAAAATAAACACAAGAAGCTCATGTGGGTTCTTAACCAGTAAAGAGCAATCAAATTCAGTCATTCTCAAATTTTATCATGTATAAAAATCACCCAAAGGGCTTGTGAAAACATTGAATCCTGGGACTCCAACCCTAGAGACACTGATTGAGCAGGTCTGGGCGGTGCCCGTGATTCTCACCAGCTCCCAAGCAATGCTGATGCTGTGACCACAGGACCACTTGGAGCAGAGCTTAATGTGTGCAAGCACAGTGTCAGAAAGTTCAGGAAATACTGTAAGGTAACCATAAATCATTTGTCCAGCTTTTAAAGATATCCAGAAAGGTGACTTCATCATCCCACCCAAAAGTCATTGGCTAAGAGCTCCTGTGGAGGGTCGGGTCGCAATAAAATGCAGAGGCAGGTAGGCCCCCAGACTCCCCTAGGAGGTAATGTAAATTTCTTCCCACTTGAAGAACCCAGTACCTTATTGCCTCTCCAGTAGCCATTCCCAGTTTCCCCATATCCCAAGGGGGTGGTCCCTCCCTACCACCAAGGTTAGTGAAAGCCTAATCTTGCTTTCACTGTCTGGAGATTATCGTCATGCAATTAAAATCAATTTTCATCTGCCCCATTATCACTGGACACAAAGAATCTCAGTTGGCTATTAATCTCACCTGTATCACAAGTGGTAGAGTATGAAATCTCCCCGCTGACTTTCTTCTCCAAGGAAAATCCTATTAGCTTCTTTAGTGTTTGGTAAAAGAATGGCTTCCTAACCCCTAGTGGTATTTATAACTCGCCTTTGAATCCTCTCAAAATTGATTGCATCCAAGTACTTGAAAGTCAAGTTTCAATGTGATATATTTTTAAAAACCTTTCTCTCTACCTCTCTCCCACCATCCCCAATCCAACAGAATACTTTCTACCAACCAGAGCTGCAATGCATATTTTGTCAGGGGATGAAGAACAGGAAAAGAGAACTTCCAAATAGTCCTAAAAAGAGCTGAGCACACTGGAAGGATTGCTGTCTGGTCCTGCATGGATGGATCTTACTTTCTATAGCCTGATGGCTGCTTTTCAATAAATACGATAATAGTAGCTTGCACTTCTATTTATAGTGGGTATACAGGTAACTTCCTCATAACTTCAAGTAGGTTGCTTATTTAATCCGCAAGACAACCTTGTAAGGAAGCAGAGATTTAGAGAGTTTTGGTTGTCTAATGGGGGCCACAGAGCTGGTGTGTGACAGACAGAGCCCTGGTTCAACCTGGGCCTGACTCCCACTATGGGGCTGGGTTATTCCCCATACTAACCCAAAAGTATGACAACTCTTACAGGATTACCCTTCATTAGATCTAATTTTCAGGAAAACCATCCCAGACGGCCTGTAGAAAAATAAGCATCTTTTCCAGAAAACCCAATGAAATGAAAATAATAAGAAAAATCTGAGAAGCTGAGGCTATACAACAAGACTGGGAAAATACTAAAACTCCAGACAGCAGATGTTGAGGTATATCTGCCAAATACAGAGAAATTTGGAATGAGAAGTGGAGTAGGTATTTCCGAAAACCAAGTCACAGATCTGTTGGAAAGGCTTTGGGGAAATCCACCTAACAAAAACATTCAAGGTTGAACTAAATGTTTCTAAAAAACTAATAAAGACTTTCATAAACCTACATCAAAATGGAATATCACATTTTAGGAAAAATTTGTTACAAAACAAGCAATAACAAATGAATTTCAGGGGTAGAAAGAATCCTTGAGGCATCTATACTGAAAAAGAAATTTAGCTATCAGGTAGCAAATCAGGATTACTTTAGCCAACACCAATATTGGAAAAAAAACAAACAACAAAGCAAACGAAAACAAAACAAAGAATTGCAGTGCAATGAGTTTTGAAGGGGGAAAGTGACATGAATTTTATACCCTATGTATCGGTGTCATTTACATATGAATGTAAAATATAGACATGCTGATATATGCACAGATATTGTACTATAACACTCACAATGGCTTCTCTAAAAACTACCAGTTTATGAAATTCAGAAAATTGTGATATAAATAAAAATGAAAATTCAAGAATTGCATAGCCATATTATAAAATGATTGAAAATGAATACTGATTTTGTTTAAATGCAGACCTAAAGTTGAATAATTTTAATTATGTTATGTAACAAAATGTAAATATTATGAAGCTGGATATAAAAACAGTAATATGAATAAACAAATTTGGAAACTGGAGAAGAGAGGTAACAGCTAGAAAAGTAAGTTTGCTAATTTTTCAACTCTCTAAATAACAAATGTCTCTTTATTATTTAATTTTAAAAAGCAATGTATAGAAGAGTTAAAAAAAAACTTACAAATGATCAGAATAAGCAAGAATAACAACAAAAATTTTTAAAAATACATAATACAAAGTACAAAATATATCAAACAAAGGCTTTTAAAAACAGGAAACATACGCATGAAGACATGCATAAAAATTGAGATGTTCTGTTGAAAAACAACATCCTGGAGTAGAACTTTACTAAATAAAATGAGTTTCATATATGATGTAGGTAGGAGGAGAGATGAATTCAGGCCTCTTTTTTTTTTTAACATCTTTATTGGAGTATAATTGCTTTACAATGGTGTGTTAGTTTCTGCTGTATAACAAAGTGAATCAGCTATACATAAACATATATACCCATATCTTCCCCATCTTGCGAATCCCTCCCACCCCTCTAGGTGGACACAAAGCACTGAGCTGATCTCCAGGTGCTATGTGGCTGCTTCCCACTAGCTATCTATTTTACATTTGGTAGTGTGTGTACGTGTATATGTTCCTACCACTCTCTCACTTTGTCCCATTTGACCCTTCCCCCTCCCCGTGTCGTCAAGTCCATTCTCTAAGTCTGCGACTTTATTCCTGTCCTGCCCCTAGGTTCTTCAGAACCTTTTTTTTTTTTTTTTTTAGATTCCATATATATGTGTTATCATATGGTTTTTGTTTTTCTCTTCCTGACTTCACTCTGTATGACACAGCCTATTTGTAGTGAGGTGTATGAGGTCCATCCATCTCACTATAAATAACTCACTTTTGTTTCTTTTTATGGCTGAGTAATATTCCATTGTATATATGTGCCACATCTTCTTTATCCATTCTTCTGTCGATGGACACTTAGGTTGCTTCCATGTCCTGGCTATTGTAAATAGACTGCAATGAACACTGTGGTACATGACTTTTGTTGAATTATGGTTTTCTCAGGGTTTATGCCCAGTAATGGGATTGCTGGGTCATATGGTACTTCTACTTTCAGTTTTTTAAGGAGCCTCCATACTGTTCTCTATAGTGGTTGTATCAATTTACATTCCTACCAACAGTGCAAGAGGGTTCCCTTTTCTCCACACCCTCTCCAGCATTTACTGTTTGTAGATTTTTTCATGATGGCCATTGTGACTGGTGTGAGGTGATACCTCACTGTAGTTTTGGTTTGCATTTATCTAATGATTAGTGATGTTGAGCATTCTTTCATGTGTTTGTTGGCAATCTGTATATCTTCGTTGGAGAAATGTCTATTTAGATCTTCTGCCCATTATTGGATTGGGCTGTTTCTTTTTTTGATATTGAGCTGCATGAGATGCTTGTATATTTCAGAGATTAATCATGTGTCACTTGCTTTGTTTGCAAATATTTTCTCCCATTCTGAGGGTTGTCTTATCGTCTTGTTTATAGATCCCTTTGCTGTGCAAAAGCTTTTAAGTTTCATTAAGTCCCATTTGTTTATTTTTGTTTTTATTTCCATTTCTCTAGGAGGTGGGTCAAAAAGGATCTTGCTTTGATGTATGCCATAGAGTGTTCTGCCTATATTTTCCTCAAAGAGTTTTATAGTGTCTGGCCTTACATTTAAGTCTTTAATCCATTTTGAGTTTATTTTTGTGCATGGTGTTCAGGAGTGTTCTCATTTCATTCTTTTACATGTAACTGCCCAGTATTCCCAGAACCACTTACTGAAGAGGCTGTCTTTTCTCCATTGTATATTCTTGCCTCCTTTATCAAAAATAAGGTGACCATATGTGCGTGGGTTTACCTCTGGGCTTTCTATCCTGTTCCAGGGATCTATATTTCTGTTTTTGTGCCAGTACCACACTGTCTTGATTACTATAGCTCTGTAGTACAGTCTGAAGTCTGGGAGCCTGATTCCTCCAGCTCCATTTTTCTTTCTCAAGATTGCTTTGGCTATTCGGGGTCTTTTGTGTTTCCATACAAATTGTGAAATTTTTTGTCCTAGTTCTGTGAAAAATGCCAGTGGTAGTTTGTTAGGGATTGAAATAAACCTGTGGATTGCTTGGGTAGTTCAGTCTTTTTCACAATGTTGATTCTTCCAGTCCAAGAACATGGTATATCTCTCCATCTGTTTGTATCATCTTTAATTTCTTTCATCAGTGTCATATGGTTTTCTGCATACAGTTCTTTTGTCTCCGTAGGTAGGTTTATTCCCAGGTATTTTATTCTTTTTGTTGCAATGGTAAATGGGAGTGTTTCCTTATTTTCTCTTTCAGATTTTTCATCATTAGTATATAGGAATGCCAGAGATTTCTGTGCATTAATTTTGTATCCTGCTACTTTACCGAATTCATTGATTAGCTCTAGTAGTTTTCTGGTAGCATCTTTAGGATTCTCTATGTATAGTATCATGTCATCTACAAACACTGACAGCTTTACTTCTTCTTTTCCAATTTGGATTCCTTTTATTTCTTTTTCTCCTCTGATTGCTGTGCTAAAACTTCCAAAACTATGTTGAATAATTCTGGTGTAAGTGGACAACCTTATCTTGTTCATGATCGTAGAGGAAACAGTTTCAGTTTTTAACCATTGAGAATGCTGTTGGCTGTAGGTTTGTCATATATAGCCTTTATTATGTTCAGGTAAGTTCCCTCTATGCCTACTTTCTGGAGGGTTTTTATAATAAAAGGGTGTTGAATTCTGTCAAAAGCTTTTTCTGCATCTATTGACATTATCATATGGTTTTTCTCCTTCAGTTTGTTAACACGTTTTATCACATTGATTGATTTTCGTATATTGTAGAATCCTTGCATTTCTGGGGTAAACCCCACTTGATCATGGTGTATGATCCTTTTAATGTGCTGTTGGATTCTGTTTGCTAGTATTTTGTTAAGGATTTTTGCATCTATGTTCATCAGCGATATTGCCCTGTAGTTTTCTTTCGTTGTGACATCTTTGTCTGGTTTTGGTGTCAGGGTGATGGTGGCCTCATAGAATGAGTTTGTTAGTGTTTTCCTTCCTCTGCTGTATTTTGGAAGAGTTTGAGAAGGATAGATGTTAACTGTTCTCTAAATGTTTGATAGAATTCGCCTGTGAAGCCATCTGGTCCTGGGCTTTTATTTGCTGGAAGGTTTTAAATCACAGTTTCAATTTCAGTGCTTCTGATTGGTCTTTTTATATTTTGTATTACTTCCTGGTTCAGTCTCAGAAGGTTGTGCTTTTCTAAGAATTTGTCCATTTCTTCCAGGTTGTCCAATTTATTGGCATATAGTTGCTTGTAGTAATCTCTCATGATCCTTTGTATTTCTGCAGTGTCAGTTGTTACTTCTCCTTTTTCATTTCTAATTCTATTGATTTGAGTCTTCTCCCTTTTTTTCCTGATCAGTCTGGCTAATGGTTTATCAATTTTGTTTATCTTGTCAAACAAGATAAAGAATCAGCTTTTACTTTTAGTGATCTTTGCTATTGTTTCCTTCATTTCTTTTTCATTTATTTCTGATCTGATCTTTATGATTTCTTTCCTTCTGCTAACTTTGGGGTTTTTTTAATCTTCTTTCTCTAATTGCTTTAGGTGTAAGGTTAGGTTGTTTATTTGAGATGTTTCTTATTTCTTGAGATACGACTGTATTGCTAAAAACTTCCCTCTTAGAACTGCTTTTGCTGCATCCCATAGGTTTTGGGTCATCATGTTTTCATTGTCATTTGTTTCTAGGTATTTTTTGATTTCCTCTTTGATTTCTTCAGTGATCTCCTGGTTATTTAGTAGTGAATTGTTTAGCCTCCATGTGTTTGTATTTTTTACAGATATTTTCCTGTAATAGATATCTAGTCTCATAGCCTTGTGGTTGGAAAAGGTACTTGATAGGATTTCAATTCTCATAAATTTACCAAGGCTTGATTTGTGACCCAAGATATGATCTATCATGGAGAATGTTCTATGAGCACTTGAGAAGAAAGTGTATTCTGTTATTTTTGGATGGAACATCCTATAAATATCAATTAAGTCCATCTTGTTTAATGTATCATTTAAAGCTTGTGTTTCCTTATTTATTTTCATTTTTGCTGATATATCCATTGGTGAAAGTGGGTTGTTAAAGTCCCCTAGTATGATTGTGTTACTGTCGATTTCCCCTTTTATGGCTGTTAGCATTTGCCTTATGTATTGAGGTGCTCCTATGGTGGATGCATAAATATTTACAATTATTTTATCTTCTTCTTGGATTGATCCCTGATCATTATGTAGTGTCCTTCTTTGTCTCTTGTAATAGTCTTTATTTTAAAGTCTATTTTTTCTGATATGAGAATTGCTACTGCAGCTTTCGTTTGATTTCCATTTGCATGGAATATCTTTTTCCATCCCCTCACTTTCAGTTTGTATGTGTCCCTAAGTCTGAAGTAGGTCTCTTTCAGACAGCATATATACGGGTCTTGTTTTTGTATCCATTCAGCCAGTCTATGTCTTTTGGTTGGAGCATTTAATCCATCTACATTTAAGGTAGTTATCCACATGTGTGTTCCTATTAACAAACCCAAAACAATTAAGAAAATGGTACTGTAAGTGTTTTTCTTCTCTTGTGTTCCCTGCCTAGAGAAGTTCTTTTAGCATTTGTTGTAAAGTTGGTTTGGTGGTGCTGAATTCTCTTAGCTTTTGCTTGTTGCAATGGTTTTAATTACTCTATTGAATTTGAATGAGATCCTTGCTGAGTAGAGTAATCTTGGTTGTAGGTTTTTCTCTTTCATCACTTTAAATATGTCCTGTCACTCCCTTTTGGCTTGCAGAGTTGCTGCTGAAAGGTCAGCTGTTAACCTTATGGGGATTCCCTTATATGTTATTTGTTGCTTTTCCCTTGCTGCTTTTAATGTTTTTCCTTTGTAGTTAATTTTTGATAGTTTGATTAGTAAGTGTCTTGGCGTGTTTCTGCTTGGATTTATCCTGTATGGGACTCTCTGTGCTTCCTGGACTTGACTATTTCCATTCTTGTATTAGGGAAGTTTTCAACTATAATCTCTTCAAATGTTTTCTCAGTCCATTTCTTTTTCTCTTCTTCCGGGACCCCTATAATTTTAATGTTTGTGCGTTTAATGTTGTCCCAGAGGTCTCTGAGACTGTCCTCAATTCTCTTCATTCTTTTTCTTTATTCTGCTCTGCAGTGCTTATTTCCAGTATTTTATCTTCCAGGTCACTTATCCGTTCTTCTGCCTCCATTATTCTGCTATTGATTTCTTCTAGAGAATTTTTAATTTCATTTATTGTGTTGTTCATCATTGTTTGTTTGCTCTTTAGTTCTTCTAGGTCCTTTTTAAACATTTCTTGTATTTTCTCCATTCTATTTTCAAGATTTTGGATCAACTTTACCATCATTACTCTGAATTCTTTTTCAGGTAGACTGCCTATTTCCTCTTCATTTGTTTGGTCTGGTGGGTTTTTACCTTGCTCCTTCATCTGCTGTGTGTTTCCCTGTCTTCTCATTTTGCTTAACTTACTGTGTTTGGGGTCTCCTTTTCACAGGCTGCAGGTTCGTAGTTCCTGTTGTTTTTGGTGACTTCCCCCAGTGGGTAGGTTGGTTCAGTGGGTTGTATAGGCTTCCTGGTGGAGGGAACTGGTGACTCTGTCCTGGTGGATGAGGCTGGATCTTGTCTTTCTGGTGGGCAGGACCACGTCTGGTGGTGTGTTTTGCGGTGTCTGTGAGCTTCTTATGATTTCAGGCAGTATCTCTGCTAAATGGGTGGGGTTGTCTTCCTGTCTTGCTAGTTGTTTGGCATAGAGTGTCCTGCACTGTAGCTTGCTGGTCGTTGAGTGGAGCTGGGTCTTGGTGTTGAGATGGCAATCTCTGAGAGCTTTGGGTGTTTGATATTACAAGGGGCAGGGAGGTCTCTGGTGGACCAATGTCCTGAACTCGGCTCTCCCACCTCAGAGACTCAGGTCTGCCACACAGCAGGAGCACCAAGACCCTGTCAGCCACATGGCTCACAAGAAAATGGAAAAGAAAGAAAGAAAGGAAGGAAGGAAGGAAGGAAGGAAGAAAGGAAGAAAGAAAGAAAGAAAGAAAGAGAAAGAAAGGGAGAGAGAGAGAGAGAGAGAGAGAGAGAGAGAGAGGGAGGGAGGGAGGGAGGGAGAGGGAGAAAGAAGGAAAGAAAGAAAGAAAAGAAAGAAAGAAAAACTAAAGTTATTAAAATAAAAAATATATTATTAAAAATAAAAAAACATGCAACAAAAAAAAGAAAGAAGAGAGCAACCAAACCAAAAAACAAATCCACCAATGAAAACGAACACCAAAAACTATACTAAAACAAACAAACAAAAAATACAGACAGCACCCTAGGACAAATGGTAAAATCAAAGCTTTTGGGAAGTCTGAGGTCTTCTGCCAGCATTTAGTAGGTGTTCTGTAGGAGTTGTTCCACATATAGATGTATTTTTGATGTATTTGTGTGGAGGACAGTGATCTCCATGTCTTACTCCTCTACCATCTTGAAGTTCTAGTCCCAGCCCTGTTTTCTAGGGCTATCATAATGAGGTATCACAAATTGTATGGCTTAAACAACAGGAATGTATTGTTATGGAGGCTAGAAGTTAAAGATCAAGGTGTCAGCAGGGTTGGCTATTCCTGAGTGTTCTGAGGGAAAATCTGTTCCCTGCCTCTGCTCTTGGGTGCTCCTGGCAATCTTTGCCACTTCTTGGGTTTGTAGAACTATCACCCAAATCTCTGCCTTCATTTTCACATGGTGTTTTCCCGGTGCGCATGGCTGTTTCCAAATGCCCCCCTTTTATAAAAACATCAGTCATATTGGATTAAGGGCCTGCCCAATTCCAGCGCAACCTCACACTAACTTAACTAATTATGTCTGTAACAACCCTATTCACAAGTAAGGTCACATTCTGAGATACTGGGAAGTCAGAATTTCAACATGCAAATTTTAAGGTGACACAATTCACCCATAATAAGGTCCCTTTCAGTCTTTTATGCAGTTGGAAACATATTAAATACTATTTACTGTGAATGAAAGATTTTGGCCAACACCAGAGACCAAGGAGCAGTTGCCAGCAATGACTGTATGGTTCTTCTATGGTAGAAAAGGTCAGAAGCTGACAAAACAAAACAAAAAACCCCTGACAAATGGCAGGTTAAAAGGCCTTTTATAAGACCCTGTAATTTGAAGCTTGGCAAGGAAAACCCTTGCAGAATGTCTTCAGAAAGACAGTGAGACATGATACTATGAAGGAGCCCTCACCATCTGACTCCATGTGAAAGTGCTGGACGAAAGGAGATTGATATGTCCAGTCAGCTTCAGGAAAAGGCCTGCTCTCTATTCTTTGGCACAGGTGGTTTTAAAAAGAAAAAGAAAAAACTAACACTGAGTGTGGGAAGAAAATAAAAAGGAGGAAGAAAGTGGAATGATGGGAGAAACTAGAATCATGTCAAGGCTTAACAACTCACCCACAGAACCCTGGAAATGGTCTGGGAGTCACTAATATCCTAGTGAGATCTCTGTTCTTAAATTGTTAGTTTTTATCTACCAGCTGCTCTGGACTCCCACTTTGGTGGGGCCTAAGGGAAATTGCAAAAATAGTCAAAGTGATTGTGAATTGTTTAATTTTTCTGAAAGCAGTAACAGGGACTACTGCATCAGGCACTACCAGGTCAGTGACCCCAGGATCAGAACATCAGGTTTATTCCCACTCAGATAGATGGCTTCCTGGGACTCACTCTGCCAACACAAGTGCAGCTCAAAGATGAGAGTGAAGAGAAGAGTATTGGCAATGTCTTAGGGTAGGGTTAGGGTTAGGGTTAGGTTGTGTCCCTAGACGCAGTCCTGAGGCAGGAATCCAGATGCCCATGATTTACTGAGGGGCCGATGCAAGGAAAGTGAAACAGGAGAGGAGATAAGGAGGAGCCAGGCACAGCTGTGGGCTCAGGCAAAGTCCGGCCCTGGTCTCTTCCATGGAGGGCTCTGGAGCATCTTCCACACCACTGGGCTTGTCCTGCCTTGATACGATTGGATGGCTTCTTATACACCTTATCAACTGGTCACAGTAGTAGGCTCCCCTAGTAGTAGGCGGGAGGCCACACTCTGGTCCAGGGCAATGCTCCAGAGAACAGGGCAGTCCAGAGCCAGTAGCAAGCAGCACTGCCAGCCACGAGAGGAGGGTGTCCTAGCCTGGCAGAGAGATGGAGAACAACCCATTGCAGGTAGGGAGCTCATCTTCCAACACCATCTTTTGCCATAGCATTGCCTTTACTTTGTAATGAACAAGTCCACAGATTTTGAAAAAAAACACATGCAGAATAATGCCAAGTGTCCCTGAAGCTCTGAAACTCTGTGATTCCATGAGTTCCAAGTGATTGTTTTAAGATGCATCCTTATGTCTGGGCAGGTCATTTGCCCCCTTTCTTTAAGCTTCATGCCCCCCTTTTGTGTATTATTCAGTATCCCAGATGCTAGGACCTTGAAAACTACATTTCCTGGATTTTCCAGCTGACTTCTGGTTAGGTCGGCCCATAGGAGGGGCTGGTGGGAGACTGGAGGAGAGGAGAAAGGGAAAGTGCACTTTCTCTTGGCTTTAGGAGGTGTCACCAGTGTTGGCAGGCAGCTACATGTTCCAGCAACTTCAGAAGTTCTGGTTCAGCTGCTGGCTCCAGCACTATTGCAGGAAATGGCATGGCCAGCCAGGCTAGCAGTAGTGTCTGGCAGCTCTTGCAGTGGGATTGGTGGCCCTTTCAACAGAAGTAGAGTCTTCTAGCAGTGTTAGTGACCAGTGTGCCCTGTCATCTGGTGACACCACTCCTCGGTTTTGTTTGGCCAACCTGAGGGGTATCAGCAGTTTCTTGTTATCATTAATCTCTGTGTTACTGTATCCTCCTCCTCTAGTTTCTTCTTCAGTTCTTCTAACATTTTGTAAACAATTCCTGTATTAAAGGCCCTCAGTCGGAAATACTTAGAGTGGTTTCTGTTTTTCTTGTCTGGATAAACAGGATAGGGTTCCCTATCCACAAAGAAGCTAATATGGTTTGCAATAAGAATGACATCAAAGACACTGAGTAGGTGGTTAGTTGCAGAGCTCAGAAACAATAAAGGGAGTGTCTTGGGAGGGGTGGTATCTGCTATCCTTATTCTAATAGGTTACTCCTTGCCCCACTTCCTGAGTCAAAACTTATATAGATGTCATTAAAAACGAATACTGCTTTTGTTTTGAGTTATAATTTTCCATGAATATAATTTGCTATCCATAGAAGATTACTTAAACTTTTCTATTTAATTCAACACTCTTTCACTTTACAAATTAAAAATTACAAATGTGGACTTAATTTCTGCAGATAAAAATGAAACCAAATATCAGAGAAAGACTATGTCAAGCTGTGGATCTCCACCAAGACTTTCCATGTGTGCCAGTCCAGACACTTCAGAAGACTTTCGTCAGAGGCTTGCCAGTTAGTGCCTTCAGCATAATTTCCTCTGTGGGAGAATGTACGTGTTGCATCTTTATTGCCCCACCACACACAGGGTATTATTTTTTTCTTTTCCATAATGGTTTTTACAGGATATTGAATCAGTGTTTTCTATATAATAAAGGCTCTATACATATTAACCAAATAGGATCAATCAGCATTCCTCAAACTAGCTGCATCAGAATCACCTCAAAGAAAAAACTGATTTTGAGTGATTGGAGCCCACACTCAGAGGTCTGGGATGGGGCCTGAGAATTGACACTTCAAAGAAGTTCACAGGAATACTGATGTTGTTGGTCCACGCTTCACTTTGGGAACCACTGGGACAGATTATAGAACCCTCTGAGAGTTAAACATATGCAAGTGATGAGTTCTTACCCAAGACAAATGGATATTTCCAGCCTATGTCAGCGCCAACCTGATAATAGGCAGAAGCTCTATTATTTCAAAACTATATTCCATCATATACAGGTTGCCAGACCTCAGCCATTTATCACTGATGTTTTCTACTTGTTTTACCTTCTCAATTCCTTTGAGAGTGGGGAGGGACAAGCACATTATTTCCCTGAGTTTTTGAGGCAAGGGAAATGTTTGGTTAAATATTAAACATTAATTTACATGTTCAGATAATTTCAAAAACTGACTTACTGAGTGCAAGATGGGGCATTAAAATCTTATTTGTTCTTATCTGTTCTGTTCAGTGCAAGCAGGATAATCCTTGATCTTAGTACATTATTAAATTGGACAGGTCAGTAGAGTTTAGGTGAAATATTGAACTTCAAAGCTAAAGAATGTTTTGAGAGCTAATAATTAATAATTATAATGGATTAATTTCTACTTATACAAGAATGCTAAATATTAAAAGTATTTTTATACAAAGTAACTAACTTGAAAAAATATTCTCTTGGCAGATTTATATAGCTATTAATAAAAAGTTATGAAATTAATGCCAGTGAGGTAAATAACACCGTATTCAATTATATTAATATTCAACAAATAGAGAATGATTAAAAGATAGTATTGGCTTTACAGAATCATATACTTGCTTCTGTGACATTCCTCTCCATTCAAGTTATAAAAAGAAGTTGACTTTTTTCTCTAGTCCACCTATTTGCCATGTAAGATTCTAGAACTAAAAAATACACATTTCTACTGACATGCTGAATAAGTTCAAGAGCCCTGTGCAAATATAAAATGCAGTAAATATAAATTTATTCATTCATTGAAGAAATATCTAAACAAATACTGGATACCCACTGGATTCCAGGCACTGTTCTGTCCCCTGGGCATACAGTAGTGATAATCACAAATGCCCTCAGCAAGGTTTCATTCTAGTAGGTGGAAATAAACAAGTAAAAAGTAAATTAGTTAATATATTACAAATGCTTTGAAGAAAAATAAAGTGGAGGTAAGGATGGGGAGTAGGGAATTATAATTTCCAAAGGGCATTCAGGGAACACCTTATTAAGAAGGTGACATGTGAACTTGATAGAGAAAAGGAAGGCACTTGATAGAGAAACACTTGATAGAGAAAAGGAAGGCAAATGAATATTTGGGAGAATATGGGTCCAGGAAGAGGAAGTGCTGTATATTCAGGCCCTGATGCCAGCATATATTTATGGAGCAACCCAAACAGCAGAGAACCCAGAGTGACTGTATCAGAGTAAGTGAGGGAAGACAGTGGGAGAGATGAGGAGAGGGTTAGCTATGGACCAGCGATACTCCAAGGTCATGTAGATTATTCTAAAGATTGGCTTTTACTCTGAGCGAGATGGAGAGCCATTGATGGGAATTTTATTAACCATGAGATATAGCTGGTAGTTTCAGATAATGGCATTGGTATTTAATTAAGATTAGAAACTTTATCTGTGCCATACAGTTGGAAAGTTTCATATAGAATCCCTACCACAGTACCAGATGTGAATGATAATTAATTAATAATTTTTTTTCTTCTTTGAGCATACAAAACATACAAAATGAAAAAGATCAGACTGTTTATAATTGGTTACCAAGAAGTTGTACTCAAAATGAAATATGTTCTAAGATATAAAACCTAAAAAGAAATGCTGATGAACTTCAAGGCTTACTTATTTAGAGCAACTGTTTACATTGCCATCAGTTCTGTTTGTGAAGAAGAGGGTTATTATCAGAAAGTTTATGTTCACAATATCATTCCTGAAAAACTGACTAATTTAGGCTGGGAGGGGAAGAAAGGGACAGAGGATGGAAAGGGGAGGAGGAAAAGGAATCCTAAGATACTGAAATATTTCTTTGGCATTAAAATAATAGAATCATCAAATCTAGCTAAGGCTAAAATATGCAAACTATTTAACTTTCAAAATATATTAATGTTTTACAAAGAACAAATGGGAGAATTCAGTTATTACATGAGTCACTGATATATAATGTGTTGTGTTTTTCTTGGGGGCAATATAGAATTTATTTATTCTTCTGTGGCCTCATGTTTAAAAAACACCAGTAAAAATAGTAAAGAAGAGGTCCAATCTACCTAGATTCTCACACATGAAATAATATCACTAAATATTTATCTTTCAGAAATCTGGTAACAACTGTTTCCAAAAGTCTGGATATGCCTAATTTCAGCCACCAGCATCTTCATCATTTATTCTATGCATTTCCTTAGCTAGTACAACCTGGAGAACTGGAATGTTATTTTCACTAAGCATTATTCCTCAAAATTATTTTCACTCTTCCTACTTAAACTGGGGCTTTGAATATTATTCCCTTCTTTTTCCTCTAGCCATCTCAAATAGCAATTTCTTTTCTTTTTTCTTTCTTATTCTTCCTACCTGGTTAGTTCTTACATTGTACAGAAATCTGGAATGGTTGTCAATGCAGCCTCTATGAACTCTTTCTTATTTGGTGCTCAGAAATGAACCCCATTAACCTGGAAGTGTTCTAAAGGATGCTTCAATCCACATATACAGCTCGGCTTCAATTAGCAAGATTATTGTTCAAAATGTTTAAGTATCTTCTAAAGATGCTTTTAGCTTAAAGTCTGGCTCCAAAGGAACATAAAATATTTTCTTCTCATCTGAGCCTATTATTTGTTGATATTTGGTAAGAGACTCTTTCCTGGCTGGATTCTATTTCTCTGGATAATGCTGTATCATCCCAATTCCATTGGGATGGATACATATTTATAAAGAATCATTGCCTCAACTTCAGAAAAAAACGACAAGTTATAATAAACATATAGGCTAAGAATAACCTTGATGAACAAATGCAGCTGGCATCCAGTCCCCTTAAATATCAAATTTCTGAATCCGAATTAGAGACATTATCCTCTTTCTGTCTTAAAAGTGGTGAAATTCATGGTCAAAGAGAGTTCTAGATAATTTCATCATTTTCAAGGGGATTTATGTTTACTTATAGATCAATTCAATTGCAGTATTTAGTAGAAAACAGTTTTAACAGATTTTAAAAGTTTATCAAAATTAGATGAAGCCACAGAAATTATCCAATTGAGTAATTAATTCATTAATTCATCCAAAATATGTATTGAGCTCCTACTTTTCCGAGTACACTCTAGGCACTGGGAACACAGCCTTAAACCAATTAAGACTTTCCTCCCAAGGAACTAACCAAAACCTTAATATTCTCTTTATCTGAAATACCAGTTTTTAAAAAGAAATAACCTATGACTATCACTGACCATAAACTATTGTGAGGAGCTCTCCATGGTGTTGTCAGACTAATCACAAGAGGTCTTAGGTAGTATTGAACTCTTGAGGCCACTGGACCCCTTACATCTCCCAAGATTGCCACTGGACCCCTTACATCTCCCAAGATTGCCTCTGGTGACTACCCAACCTTTAGTCCATCAATTGACTGCTCAGGGCTGTTGCATTATTCCAGGCCCCAAGAGAGAGGGAATTTTTGTTGTTGTTGTTCCCTTTTGGAAAAATGCCATAACATTATTAGGAGAATCAGAAAAAAAGGTTTCATTAAAGGCAGCAAAAATATCATAGCCACTCTACTAACCAAAACTATAGAAAAATTGCTTTTCTTCATATACCCCCAAAAATGGCACTACAGATAATCCAGAGTAGAAATCTTCAATGTGCAAAAAATTAATTACAGTTTTTGGAATATGTTATCTTTGGCTACTAAGGAATTTTTAAAGTCATCAGCCATTTGTGTACTTCATAGGGATGATAGGCATTAAATCTATCTCCCTCTTTCTCTTTCTCTCTCTCTCTCTCATGAAATGTCCATGGACACGATTCAAAACTAGAGACTATTTTTTATTTATTACATTATAAATCACAGGGAAAAGTGTGGTGAGACAACATTAATTCAATCCACATTTTTTTGAGTTCCTACTTTATGAGAGGCATTGTATGACGAAGGCTGTTAAAATAAGGCACAGCTTTTGTCTCCAAAGAACTATCCATCCGGCAGGAACCGATGCTCAGAAAGACCCCACTGTCTTCCATCTTGGTAGATAGCAAACTTATACCAACAAAAACCCCAGACATTTATTAAAACTAGGTCAGATTTATAGTCACAGCTAAAGATATTCTTGGAAGGATCAGATGTTTTATATCATTTATACTAATAAATAAAGTATAAAGCTGGTGTCTTAGCAGCACAAGCTTTGTATGGCCAACCCATTGGTGGATTACCCCTTTTCTTGAAATATCTTATCATTGCCATGTCTTTCATTCCTGGCTTCCCAAGGAGAGGAAACCTCAAGATGCACAGTTTGAGAAGTGAGAAGAATCATATGGGTAGAAGTCAGAGATAACAATCATTTAGAGATGGGCAGGGCCATCAAACAAACTAGTGTGGTCAGAGAACTGTGGGGGATGAAAAATTTACTTACAACCCCAGTTTTCTCCTGGTGTTGGACTTCAGCCTGTTCGCAGTTTATGTTGACAGCTTGGACCCATCATCAACTTTTGGTCACTTGGGGAATGCCTGCTTGTTTTTCATTGTCAAATTTTGTACCCCAAGAATGTGGGTTTCCTTTACTATATACATTTGAAATGGACTAAGTTAATATATATAAGGCATTGCCTGTTACTCCAGAAAAAATAAAACATTTATTTATTGTCAGTTAATCTTAATGTTCTCTGTTTCTTTCTAATACTTAGACATAGGTAATATAAATTGGTACTATTGTTGAAAACACAAGAACATGTCAAAGTATATAATTAGGCTCTCTTTCAATGCTTTCAATTTTAAAAAAGTCATGACTCATAAATCTATACATACATGGCTAATTCTAATCACATTTATCACATGCCTTTTCTTTTTTTCCATATGTTGTATTTTTAACAGAACAATCCCACATAATAAACCCTTAAGTATAGAAGGATGCAAATGTTGTTGCAAGATGTGTAGACCACTCAGTTGATAATTATGTAAAGTAATAAATACAACAGTTGGCTGTAAAGAGAGAAAATATGTACATTGAGGGTGCACAGTGGCCACAGGGCCTTGTGACAGGCAGTAGGGACTGAGATTTTTATTAGATGAGTGCTCTGGGTTCCTAGCTCCTGGGAGCTTCCTTGTTCATCTCTGAGTTATAGGCTTGTACCATTTGACATGGAAATATGGCAGAAGGACAGATGCAAGGAGAGCAAAGGGAAAAGTGGAAATTCAACCCCCTGTATAGGGTCTTCAAAGTCCAGCAGCAGGTCATTGCCAATATCACCAAAAACCTTGACTCAGCTGTACAATTCAATTAAAATAACGATAAAGGAAGAGAGGAAAAATGGAATATCTAGAAAGATGACCAACAGATATGAAAAAGTTCAGAATCTGAATAAAGGAGAACCCTTAACAATGACATATATGAAGCAGGATAATGCATTACTAAGTGGACAATTAAGGGAAAAAGATGATATTAATGGAAAGAGTAGTGATCTAAATTAAGTAATCTAGCAGGAATCCCAAGACACTGCTCTGAAAAAGAATGTAACAAACTGTACCAGAAACAAGAGCCAAAAAACACTAGACAAACTTAGAAGTCAATTACTGTCTTCCATTTAAATTTTTAGTCTTTTCTTTAGCATACTGAAGAAATGATAATGCCAGATCAGCCAATGGCAGACAATAGCCCAAGGGAATCATGTTTAAAAAACCCAACAAATCAGAAGAGCAAAAAGTCTCATCAACGTTGAAGTCCATCAACCCTGTATCACTGACTCTTAAGACAACATTTCTGGGCCATAAAAATTCCTGCCACAAAATGTGACATATATGAAATTTGGGGTTACTTCTTTTGCTCCTCAGGCATCTCATTCAACAGCATCTCTTGCGCATTTATGGACGCTTTTCAGATACTTTACACCATGAAGGGCAATTTTTCTTTCTTATCATATACCAGGAATCAATTTATCACATTCCTAGATAAGCAACAGACAACTCAAAATTTAAATAAGGATATAACTATAAAGTTTAATTCTTTATATTTAAAGCATAGTCCATGGACGAGCAAGGTCAATGTGATTTAGAAACTCGTAAAAAATACATCATCTCAGGCTCCTTGACAGACCTAATGAACCAGAATCTCCATAGTAACTTCATATTTAGGTACTGGTATGCTCATGACATTTTGAAAAGTATTGTTTTAAACCATTTTTCTCTTTAAGAAGATGCTTTTTTTTCTCTGTGTGCTTATAACAACTAACCTTAACAAGTGCTTCCTACTTGCCATAATCTCTTCACAAACGTCCTCTTACTGATCCTTGCTAAGACATCATGAGTTCCATTTTTGTTATCTTCATTTTACAGAAGAAGAAACAGAGTTTTTTGCAGAGAAATTCAAATAGGATCTGGTATGCCTAGGATTGAAACCTGGGGAGTCTGTTCCTAGAGCTCTTAACTCCTATACTCAACTGCCTACAGATATATAATTACTAGAGGATTTTTTTTTTTTTTTTGCGCTATGCGGGCCTCTCACTGTTGTGGCCTCTCCCGTTGTGGAGCACAGGCTCCGGACACGCAGGCTCAGCGGCCGTGGCTCACGGGCCCAGCCGCTCCGTGGCATGTGGGATCTTCCCGGACCGGGGCACGAACTGTGTCCCCTGCATCAGCAGGCGGACTCTCAACCACTGTGCCACCAGGGAATCCCTAGAGGATATTTTTTGTCACTTATTTACCTTTCAGTATCTTGAAGCTTTCCATTTTCATGAATTTTGAAGAGAAGCTCTGTCAAAGGTTAATTAAACCTATGTTTTTCATAGATACTTAGATTCTCAATCCTCATAACATTCACCAGCTTGGATGAATATGTGTCTATCTTCTTTTCCCTTATCATTTGTCAACCACTAACAGCTGCATTGTGCTAAAAGAGCAAGACCATTTGTATTGTTTTGTGTGCATTGATTAGTATTGACTGCTTACACTAATCAAAGTCACTGTATAATTCCACAATATTCAATCATTTTATTTTTACATGACACATCACTCAAAATAGAACCCTGCCTCCCATGACAGTCTCAGAATCAAACACTAAAAATAACAAACATGTATTTTTATTTCTACCCAAGAATCAACAACTTCCACCAGGAGCCACAGCTAGGGACAGAGCAGACAGTAGCAGGCTATGTGAGTGGCTGCCAACGCCTCCTGACAGCACAGGTATTCATTCAGATGTGGCTCATAATCATCATCCACATGTAACACATTGCACTCTGACCCCATTTGCCAGCTAGTGGGGAAGCCCAGAGGATGGAGAGCCATAGGATGGAAGGGCGTTGGTTTTCTGAATCATTATGTGAAATGCCACCCACCAACTGGGAGTATCTCAGAGAAACATCTGCTATCATTGGGTTAATACAGTGATATGCTGGGGCTTGTTTCAGTAGTTAGTCTACCCTAGCTACGTAGGAGGGAGGGAGGGAGCCATAAAAAGACAATTTGATTAGAACATAAAAAAAGATTTTGAGCCAGAGCCTTAGGTAGACAGTTCATCCGCATTTGCTCACACTTTTCCAACAGATAACAAAGTCACAAACTCACATAGTGAGAGTTTTGCTCTCTTCAGCTTACACTGCATTGTCTACAGTACCATGCGGACAAAGTCTCAGCATCCCCAATGCCATTTCGTAGTTCACCCCAGGAGGTAGTCATGAAGAAGTGTTTCCAGCCTCTTCCTCCCTGGTTTCCTCTCTTATAACTCCCTGCAGAGGGGGAGCTAAATGGTCCAACTCTCTTTCCATGAAAGCTCACATAATTCAAATGCTGTTAGTATTCATAAGCCATCCTTCTTCCACCCAGCAAGGAGCGCTTAACCAAATGACCTCATTCATCTTCCCAGGTGCTGTGGTCCTTGATTTTCTGGAGGCAGAAAAACAAATGCTCTTACCCCTATTTCACAGATCCAGACACTGAGGAAGAAGGAGTGTGAGGCAAAGCCTCAGAATAAAACAAAAGGGTTGCAGTTTAGTGGCTACATGAAGTAAAGCAGGTAGAGCTAGAGGCAAAATTCCAATCTTCTGAGTCCACAGTCAATGAGGTCAGGTCTGGGGGGACTAGTACTGCCTTAACAAAATGGTCGTTAATGTTTAGAAATCACTCACACACACACACACACACACACACACACACACACACACACCAGTTTATGTATTTTGACTTCTCTTAGAAAATCAGAAGATGGGGTCACACCCAACCCATATTCCTACATCTCAGGGCCCCTTACAGTAGAGGTGTTCCCCTGTCCTCCAGGTTTACTCTCTTTGATTTGCTGCAGTGTCCACATGACAACCTGTGGCCCATAAATTACTGGTGACCCTGAAGACATATGAGTCTGTGCCCCTATATTTACTACATGTCATTAAAAAGGTAAGAAATCTCGATTCTTCCATCACTATTTCCCTCCCTTACTACATGCAAGTTTTATCATTTGAAAAATGGGCTTAAAATGATCAGAAGTGGGGTTATGTGCAATGTCTCTTTTGTCAATCTTTCCCCCCCTTCTCTTTTTCTTTTTAAAAAATTTTTTTTGGAGTATAGTTGACTTACAATGTTGTGTTAGTTTCAGGTATACAGCAAAATGATTCAGTTATACATATACATATATCCACTCTTTTTTAGATTCCTTTCTCATGTAGGTCCTTACAGAGTATTGAGTAGAGTTTCCCGTGCTATACAGTAGGTTCTTATCATTTGTCTATTTTAGATATATTATAGTAGTGTGTATGTGTCAATGCCAATCTTACACTTTATCCCTTTCCCCCTACCCGCTGGTAACCATAAGTTTGTTTTCTACATCTGTAATTCTATTTCTGTTTTGTAGATAAGTTCATGTGTACCCTTTTTTAAGATTCCACATATAAGCGATATATGATATTTGTCTTTCTCTGTCTGACTTAGTGTCTACACCTAGCAGAGATAGCAGCTAAGTGGCACCTACAAATGGACTCAATGCCAATCTTTGTTTCTTGCAGAGAAGGAGCAGGGAGGAAGGCCACTCACAAGGAATACAAAACACTACAGGAATTCTTGAGCACAGAACAGTAAACATGCACCAAATAAGTGAACACATAACAAGGTTGATGAAGACATTGAAAATGGGGCCAAGCATACCTTGCAGTTGAAGACTGAACAACTTCTGTTTTATGGAAAACATTAGACCTTCCCAAGCATGGTATTGTGGTCAAGAAATTTGACTCATTGCCAAGTCACAACAGGTAGAATTATAACAGGATGATTACCAGAGATACATAATGGCGTTTGATATTGGTGGTTTGGAGAAGTAGCTACCAGGCTTCTTAGGTGAAAAAATATACTCCCAAATGATATGTGAAAATACCACAATGAAAGTGTTATCACTATGAAAGGATGATTATGTTAATTAAGATTTAGGCACAAAGACTGTTATCACCTAGAAGCCCATAAACACATCCTCATCCTGGTCCATGGCTTAGAATCCTTTAGCTACAGGGAAACAAGACTAGTCCTGAAATTACTGCATCTCTGGCCTTGAGTAGTAAAACATGCTTCAGAGATGTCTGCCTTCAGCTCTGTAACATCTTTTAGATTTTAAACAGAATTATGCCTCTCCAGTGATGATGAAGAGGAGGATAAGTTATAACTTAGTCTTTTCCAGGTTTTACATTAAAGTTTGCTATTCGATATCAGTAGTCTTCAGAACAACCATGAAATGTAAGTATACTTATCCCAATTTTACAGATGGGGACATGTCACTTCAGAGAGTTTAAGTAGCTTACCTGAGATCTCATAGCTAATAAGCAACAGATCTGGAATTAAACATCAGGTCTGTACGGATCTAAAGATTTGCCACGATGTTGCTATCACAAAGATTTCTAAGCAAATCTGAACAAGTAATTTTTATGAGAGCTTTTATTTTTCTTTTTCCAATTAATGACTCTTATCTAACCAATATCTCCAAATATCTGTCCTCTTCTTAATCCACTCCTTCCTACAGAATTTGACTATAGAGGCTGTTTCTAGCCCACCTGCCCACATACATGAATCCTTCTGCTGTCCACTTCCTTGCTTCCTACAAATTCACTCTTCTAACCTTCACATATGTTCAGACCAAAGGGAATAAAATAGCCTTTGGGATTTAGAGGTCAGCCTCTAGGAGCAGAAAATATGATGAAGTTTGCATTTCCATTGAGTTCAGAAATTCACAAGAGAGCACTTGACTTGGTAAAGAGGTTCCCTTGACACCTCTGAGATAAGAGGGCACCATCACAGGACAAACATTGGAAATATCTGAGAAACAAATTCCAAATATTTTGCTTGTTAAACACCATTAATCCCCTTTTTGTTCACCTGTATTAATCTAGACACTTCCCAAAAGACCTTCCTTTGAGAAATTTTAGTTTTGTCTCTTGTTCCATGTATGTGAGCAATAAAATTCTGCCACATCTTCTTAGTGAATTCCTCCTCAAATGCACGTCAGGCATGTAATTATAAGATCATTAACAGGAGAGCCAAAAACCACTGATTTGTGATTAAATATTAAATGGCTGAAGGAAGTCATAGACATTTAAAATACTTTTTGATTTCTTACTTAATCTCCAGTGTTTATCTGGGCTCCATATACTTTGACAAGCACCCTAGGTGATATTTTAGGTAATTGCCATTTATATGTGTTTTTGGCTTTCTCTTTACATCATCTCCCAACTCCGTACAAGGATACAAAATTGAGGGAAAACCTACAGGTTTGGGTAAAAAAAAAAATTTAGAATGAGAATTTATATTTATAAAAACTAAACAGGATAGAATTACAGCAAGGAAATTATGGCCAGGTCCATCCCTATGTGTGTCACATGTTTAGGAAGATGGGAATTTGCCAATACACTGAAATTTCTATATTTCTCGATTGTTTGGAATCAATGATGTCCTAGTTAGCTAAAGTAAAACAAGAACGTGCTTATATGAGTTAAAAATGCCATGTGTTAGAATTTGGTGACATAGTTTGATTTGTTAACATGGCCTTTGTGTAACTCCAAATGGAGATAAGCCATATAACAAGATTCCCTGGACTTCAGGAGGGAAATTATCTTAATGATGGTTGGGATGAGAAGGAGATACTTCTTTATATTTACTGCCATGTGAACATATTACCTATTCAAAAAGTAAATAAAATATCAATTCAAAATTAATTAAAAGTAAAGAAAAAATAACGTGGCAACAGAAGGGAGGAAGGAAAGGAGAGAATGAGGGAGGAACAGACTTTGAGAACCTTGGACCAAAGAAGTTATGCTTATTTAAAATCACAATTAGTTCTGAAGTTGGAAATGAGGATAAGTTACCATGTTAGTTGTGCCCAAAGGCCTCAGGGCACCTTTTAATACTCTCAAAACAAGTGGTGAAGTTCCATGGTTCCTAGGGGATTTTCCTAAAGCTGAGAAGAATGAGACTGTTCTTCTGTACTGGGTGTTTCAGTGACATGAATTAACTCATATGCAATTGAAAACTAAGAGACTGATGTAAGGACAAAATGGAAGTGTGTTGGTTCCTCTGAGATTCTTCCAAGCATGCTAATGTTTTGAAGTGAGCAGAGGTAAGCTTTCTTACAAGTAAAAAAATAAAAGAAAAGAAAACAAAGCAAAACAAACAACCAAAAATATATAGTAGACATTTCCAGATGTTTAGGGAAAAGCTTCAGAATTCTGCAAAATTGCCTTCCTTTCATGCAGGATGGTTTAGAAGCTTCAAGAACCTCTCTGCTTTCTACTCCGCTAATATATCTGACAAAGCTGTGAATGCAGGTCAAGAAGCTGCAAACACATTTCTCTCATGTTAAAACAACTGATTAATAAAAATGCAGCTGAATTTAGTTTTTAAAATTCTATCATAAAGAGTCTCTAGGAGAACTGAATGCCCTCCCACACCTACATCCAGAAGGAGCAAGTACTTACCTCAGGGTGTAAACTTGCATTGCTAGTATTTTTTGTAAGTGTTGGGATTATGAATTTTCATAGGTTTTGTGGAGTCTGCACTATCTCTATTTTTTCCACAAGTTTCATTATTTTTAGTGCATGATTTTGCAGAGCATGAAATCCTTAAGAAACTCATATGTGCTGTTAGAGTAGAAAACCCTCTGTATGACTTTCCATTCAGTAGATCCAGTGGATTTCAGCCATCCTTATATAAATCCTCACAGTGGAGACTGACTCATTCATTCAGTCTTCAACTAGTATTCACATCCCTCTCCCCATGTAGCCACTGCACCAAAGATATGAAAACCAGTAAGACATGGAAACTGGTCATTGGAACTGAATGGGGAAGTGCAGGCATAGGTAGTATCAGGACTCAATGCTTAGTGCGTCTGGGATTGGCTGGGCCAGGGGTGTGTCTGGTAAGGAGCTTCTGACATGACTGCCAAAGGCCCCTCCCTCTCGGTCTTTGTGTAATGCCCTCCCTGTGAGTGTGGGCTAGAACTAGTGACTTGTTTCTAATGAACAGAATGCAGCAGAGATAGGATGTCCTTGTCAAGATCAGGTTATAAAAGGCTGTGATCCTGTCTTCTTTACATTTTGTTTGGCTCCGCACACTTGCAGTGCTGTAAGCTGCCCTATGGACAAGCCCATGAGCCAAGAATCTGAGGCCTCGGTAAAACAGCCCATGAGGAACTGAGTCCTTCCAACAACTGGGTGTGTGATTTTGGATGCAGCTCTTCCCCTGAGTGCAGTCCTGGACAACACTCTGAGTACTGCCTTGTGAGACACCCTAAGCCAGAGGGCCTAGCCAAGCCACCCGAGGATTCCTGACCCAGTGAGACTGTGAGATCAAAAATGTTGTTGTAAGCCCCTAAGTGTTGGGGTCATTTGTCATGGAGCTATGGACAGCTAATCCAGGGGTGGTGGCACTTCACTAAAGATGGAGCATCTGAGCAAAGGTAAGTGATGAGTCCAAGTTCTCCAGGTAACTGATGGGTAGGAGTGCATTCTACTGGTATTTATAGTGAAAGCAGGTACCCAGCTTGCTCCGGGAGCTGCAGTAGGCTAAATATCACTAAAAGATGAGGTGCTTATGGAGAGAGGTAGCAGATAAGACAGTAAAGGTAAGCAGTAGGACATTCACAAAAGACTTGAGGATTTAAAAAACGTATGTAATAACCTTTATATTTTCAGAGAAATGGGTGTGATCAGTTAAAAAACTATGGCAAGAATTCAGTTTAAAAACTCATATATCTATATCAGAGAGCTATGAATTCCCCAAATCTTACCCTTTTAGGATTGTCAAAGCATGTTTCTGGAAGAGGTTACCTCCAGCAATGAATACACAGTCTGGTCCAAATATAATATACTCCTAATCATCTCAAGTTCTTCAAAATCCTAAGCTTTTGAAGACACTAGGGAGTAACATAACTTCTTTTATTTTGTGCATTTGTTTCACACTGAATTACTATTATGAATTTCCCCTTCTACTTAGAAACCTGAGAATGGAACATTTAGTCTTCTTTCTTGTGATCGTTTCATGGGAAAACTTTGACCAGTTTTTTGGAGTTTGATGAGTCCCAGCATTCAAGGAGAACAAGTGTCCACAGACAGTGAGGACATTTCGGGGCAGGGGCCGCCACAACCCCACAGGCATTCAGGCATTCACTTGATAGAAGAGAAGAAGGCTATTTCAGAAGCCTGATGTTTGCTCCCAGATAATCCTACCTATGTACACACACATTCAGAAAGAGGATGGGAGCGCAAAAGATAGTTGACTTGCCTCAAAGCCTTTTCCACTTAAACCAAGTGGGAGATTCCAAAAACAGAATATCTACTTTAAAAAACACACTTAAGTCTCCTCCCTTTCTTCCCTCTGATAACTAAACATCATCAAGCAGAATTGCAGGAACAGGGCAAGACCAGGGAAAGGGAAGAAGAGGAAAAATGAGCCCTTGGCTGGTGTGAGATACAGGTGACTTTGAATGAACAGAAAACAAAAGCATCTCTAAGAAGCCTTAACCAGTATTTGAAAGTGGACATATTTGTAAGAGTCCTTAGGTGACAGGCTAACAGTAGTGAAATAAAAAGACAAAGCTGTCAAGTGGCTGTTGGCCCTGTTCCTTTTAAAGAATGAATAAAACCAACATTTGAATGATTTCATATAACTGCAATGAGAACTCATGATGGGGTGTAATTACACGTGTGTTCCTTTGAGAGTCTCAGCTACTTGTATTGACTATGCTGCTTCTGGTATTGAACCTGGAATTGTCTGGTCACACTGGCTCTCTGCCTCTGAGTCAATGTAGGCTTCTCCTCTGGAAGTCTGTCAACCACAATGATGGAAATATTCTATATCTGCCTGTCCAGTTGGGAAGCCACTACTTACACAGAGTTCTTGAGCACTTGAAATATGACTAGTGCAACTGAGAAATTGAATTTTTAATTTTCTAAAATTGAAATTAATTTAATTTCAATTTAAAGAGGCACATGTGGCAAACTGTTACTCTATTGGACAGCACAGATATAAGGGAACGTCACGAAGACAGCAGAATTGTGTGTTACCAACGTGAAGTATGAGGCACACCCAGCAAATTGTACCCAGCATACTCAACAGATGAAAAGTAATGTGGGGCTTTGCGAGAATCCCCAAATGTAAGCCATGGCAAGGTGCACAAAAGTAGACAATATAAATTTAAAAAACTATATTTTGGGGAGGAGGTGAAGGGCTTGGATAACAGCCAGCAATAATTCACCCAAACTGCAGATTTTAAAAATCTCATCAAAGTCATTGAACGATTCCTATACGGGTAAGGGTAGTATGCCTTTCATGTTGCAAAACACCAAATATCACCTTGCAAATTTCTAATTGTGTAGGGAAGTACAACAATCACCAGCTTGAAGGAGATTTTGACTCAAAGCTAAAACATGTTAAATGAATTGACTTCTAAAAAAAGAAACCGAAACAAATGTGATGGGGAATAAACAGTAGTAAAAATGATACAGTGAAATGTAAGATCCCTGTACATGGGATCAAAACTTGAAATAATTGCCTCATCTTGATTTAACTAAAGTTCAAAATCTAACTTGATTGAGGGCAGGCTGATAATTCATATACGGTAATAAAGGAATTTATTATTGTTCCTTATATAAAGACCCTTCTGTCCTGGGACATTCCTTAGACAGCATCAGACACCCTAGCAAGGAATGAATAAAACACAAAGCTGAACTTTTCCAAAGCCAAACTCATTCAGCAGATATTAATTTGAACAGAGGAATCAACAATGTATACTGATTTTCAGATAACAATCACTTGTGTAATTCAAGATCTAGTGTTTAAAGCAGAGAAAAGAGTGCCACATTAGCAAATACCTAGAGGTTCCATTGCTCAGATAAGCTCTTAATATTGCAGTCTCCTTTGTGAGTCTCCTGCATTCCCGAGTCATTTTAACTTGTACAGAGAAATAGCCTTAAGAAAAAGAACCACTGTTTTTTTATTTGTGCCAATTATACACTGAGATGGGGGATCATTACAAGTCATCGCTATAACATTTTTTTTTCTCATTTTGATTCTGTAAGAAGTAAGCAACATTTTTGTAAGGATTAACCACCATGGCATTAATTTCTCATGAATGCTTTCACATTCTCAGATGAAAGTTGTTATACAAAGTAATACAGAATTGACATGTTTAAATTATTGCGTAAACATTTCAATTAGTGACCTAGAGAATACATTTCATCTGGATGGAAGCACACATTCTGACTCATGGAAGTATTGATATAAATGCCTGGCATGAACTACTCTTCAGATGTAGTAGCCCTACTTTCATCTGTACTTTGGAGTCAAACAATTATAGTACTTGCAATCAGAGACTAAAATGTGCATATTATATTAGATAAGAGTCCCAAACTAGGGTTTATTTATAGTTTGAGTGAACTCTTTAGATAAACTCACAGTGACAGATTTTGTGGAATCTACACCCAAAACTAAAGAAGAGAGGACATCCTTAGGAGCAGAATGATGGGTACTGAGATCAGTCTGCATGCTCCATCCCAGACACACCAGCCTCCAGGCCCACACGCTTCAGACTCTAGGCCCAAATACACCTGTGATTCAGCAACAGTTTCTGTGTGTACATAGAGGCACATCCAAACAACCGACCCCTAGGGGCCTATACCACCTACAATTACAGGAATAAAAACACTTTTAAGTGCATAAAAAATTGAAAGCGAGAAAGTACAAACTGTGGTTGAAACCTGTTCAAAATTACAACCAACAATTGAACACAGCATTTTACATTTCCTCTTTTTCGTGTCCGCATAATATGTTGTGTTATGACTGCTAGAGGCTTTTTGGGAAGCCCATTTATCATGGATAACTTGGGGGAAATTACTACATTATAAACCTATTAGTGCCTGGAATTCCCCTCTATTAGACTCATATGTTTGGATTCAGAATGACCAAGCAGTGATTATGCAAAGTTGGAGAAATGTTCAAAACACAGGAGTAGAAGAAAAGAGGTCTGGTGCTGGTATAATGATTTTTCAGAGACACCTCAGTTTTTAGAGTGTCAGAAGGCCATGCACTGGAAAAACATTCTGATTTACAGGAATAATATGAAATTATCCTAACTGAGGGTTTTCAGAGAAAGAAAATGGCAGGGTATTAATTACTGTGGCGACACAAGTTCCCCTGCTCAGTGGATGTGTTTTCTTCTCTCCCTTTTTTTCAATCTTCACATTCTGTATTAAAATTGTGATGATGGAAATGATTCACGATCGATATTGCCTAGAGCTTGACATTCAGAGTCACTGACATACTAAATATCTGCTCACTGTCTCTTTTCTCCATAAAACCTCTCTCCAAAATTGCCCACATCAATAGAGAAATGACATGCAGAAGAGTTCACAAGCCACAGTGCTTTCCTTGTAGAAAAAGAACTTTTTCATCTTTCTTCTTCTCCTCTGAAAATTGCATAGCATCCTTCATTTATCCCTGCACAAGGAAAGAAGTAAGTGGACCTGAGAGTCAGCCCCCTTCCCTATGACATTCAGAAAGGAAGGTCTTGTCCAACTTAGAACTTGAGGCTGAACTGAGACCATCTTAGCCATGAAGGGGAGGAGTAAGGAGGAGAAAAACAGCAACAACAACACAATAGCAACCAACCTGAAGAACCCAGTTTGGGGGAGGCTGACAAAGAAATCTCACCACAGGGAAGCCCATGCAGGCCCCAAACCTTGTTCCTGAAAGCTCCCCATGAGTGGCTGCCAACGCCTGGGCAATGTGATTAGCTGCCTGAGAAAGGCCTAGAATTACTCCCGTCCTGACTAGATTACTGAGTAATTAGATTGGGAGCACACTTCCCTGACTGGAGCTGTCAGATTAAATCTGGCTGGTTCTCTTCAGATAACTGTCATGTCCCGCAAAAACAAACAGAGGCTGACACAGTGAGGATCTTTTTAAAAAATGTTCAAAGAATCTAAGTGTCTCTATTTTCTCCATAATAAGTTATGAGAAATGTTCCCTGGACATAAGGGTTTATTCAAATTGTCATTATATTTGATGAAGAAAATGCTACGATACAAAGCCTGGCCAGACAGGCTTAACCTGTGCTGGTAACTGCAAGTCACCATGCTGGACCAGCCACGTCTGGGATCTACGGATGGAAAGAAGCCTGAATTACCCAGAGAACGAAGCCACTGGTTCTGTTTCGATGCTCTGAGTCTCTAGGCCTTTGTTCAAAGGAAGTTAAACAGGGTGTGTTGAGCACCTTCTCTGAGCAGGAGCAGAACCTCTGGGGCCCTTCTTTCTTCTCCTCTGAGACAAGCACACTCACCCTTCACACTGTAAAGATGTCTCCCCAGCTCCTCCCGGACCACACGGAATAGAACAAGAACAAAGAAACCAGTAGGAGAAAGGCAAGGTCCCTGGTCTTATCCTGCCATCTATAGAGATTGCGTTTTTTCTGTTAGGGAAGCAGGGCATGGAGTGGTGTCCCCAGATGTGATCACCTCTGGTCTCCGGCAGGAGGTATGAGGAGGGGATGGAGGGGTAAGATGATTTTAGGTAGTACACATGAAAGCATATATATATATATATATATATATATATATATATATATTTTTTTTTTTTTTTTTTTTTTTTTTTTTTTTTGCGGTACGCAGGTCTCTCACTGTTATGGCCTCTCCTGTTGAGGAACCCAGGCTCCGGACGCGCAAGCTCAGTGGTCATGGCTCATGGGCCTAGCCACTCCACGGCATATGGGATCCTCCCGGACCGGGGCACAAACCCGTGTCTCCTGCATTGGCAGGCGGACTCTCAACCACTGCGCCACCAGGGAAGCCCCGAAAGCGTATATTTTTATTTATCTTACTTATATGCAGTAAAAATTATTAATATTCCCTTTATGATAGAAATAGAAAGTTTCCTTTAAAAACACTTTCAAAAATAAATATGAGATCAACTTAAGGAAGAGAAGCATACAGCTACAGCAAAACTCACAATTGTACCAAAGACTGAAGGTTGAGAACCCAGGTGTAAATAAGAGTGGAGAGCTGGGAGTCACAGCTGATGGTGAACCCAGCACATTCACTTGACATTGCAAACTCTTGGGCAAGTTAACTCACTTCACTGGCAGCTCCCAGGCATTATCCCCCGCGCATTATATCCCCATTCTGATTACAGGTGGTAGTAAAACATCAGCAGTATGCCTGTCAAAGTACGCAGGTTCAACAGATGAAAGCAGTTATGGTTTTTAGTAAGGGAAACTGGATGTTTTCTCTCTATGAAAAATGCTCTAGAAATGTCAGTTCCCTTTGACCCCCTACACTGTTGGCGGCAATTTAAACTGTTTCAGCCACTATGGAAAACAGTACGGAGGTTCCTCAAAGAACTAAAAATAGAGCTACCATATGATCCTACAATCCCACTCCTGGACATATATCCAGAGAAAACTCTAATTAGAAAAGATACATGCACCCCAATGTTCACAGAAGCACTATTGACAATAGCCAAAACATGGAAGCAACCTAAATGTCCATCAACAGACGAATGTATAAAGAAGATGTGGTACATATATATACAATGGACTATTACTCAGCCATGAAAGAGAATGAAATCGTCATTTGCAGAAACATGGATGGACCTAGAGATTATCATACTAAGTGAAGGAAGTCAGACAGATAAAGACAAATATCATATAATATCACTTATATGTGGAAACTAAAAAACTGATACAAATGAATTTATTTACAAAACAGAAACAGACTCACAGACATAGAAAACAATCTTATGGTTACCAAAGGGGAAGGGGGAGGGATAAATCAGGAGCTTGGGATGAACATACACACTCTACTATATACACGATAGATAACCAACAAAGACCTACTGTATAGCACAGGGAACTCTACTCAATATTCTGGGATAACCTGTATGAGAAAAGAATCTGAAGAAGAATGAATGTATGTATATGTATAACTGAATCACTTTGCTGTACACCTAAAACTAACATTACATAGTAAATCAACTCTACTTCAATTAAAAAAAAAAAAAAAGTCAGTTCCCTTTGGGTGGGACTTGTCAAACTTCCCTCTTCTAGATTCTCCAAGAGGCTTTGCTTCTAAAGGCTGATACGCATCTCCAAGGCCGTAGAGGTCCCAGGCATGGTGCAGTGGGCCCTCACTCCCCTTAGATACCATGACTCAGCACTAGCATCCTGGTGTGTCTGCTGCCCACCCCGCAGAGTGCCCACTTTCAGTGGATGCTCAACTAGTGTCTCCTTGGTGAGTGTGACAACTTAGGAAGTAAAACATTTTAAAAGGCTCAAATATTTGTGTATATTCGTGAAAGTCTGGCACAGACTTTCTGGAAGGCATGTTAGCAATATATAATAAACATGTATTAAACACATATTAAAAATATACCATTTTGTTCAGTAATTCTAATTCTAGAAATTGATTCTAAGGTAACAATCATGGATATGCACAAGTATTTAGTTTTGAGGAAAGTCAGTGCAGCTTTCTTAAAATATCAATGAAACAGCCATTATGTCCAACAATATGATATTTAAATAAAGTATAATGCTTCCTTACAAATGGAAAATAATGCTTTGGAAGCATATTTAATAAGACAGAAAATGAGTTCATTTATATAATGTTAGAAATCAGATTATATTATAATATATATGAGGGTCCATTTTTGTATTTTTTGTTTAAACAAAGGAGGAAGATAAAAAGTCACTAAAATGATGGTACCTCTTGCCTTGGATTTAAGAATTTAGATCATATTTATTTCCTTCTTAATGTTTTTCCTCCTAAAGTTTCTATTATGAGCAAATACCAATTCTAATTAATTTATTTTGCACAATTGGCTGCAGAGTATGGTCAGCACTTTCCATGCATTAACTCATGTGATCCTCACAAATGTCCTACGAAGCAAGAGGCATCATTATTTCTATTCACAGGTAAACACAGCTGCAGAGAGAGGAAACAACTCACCCAAGGTCACACAGGAGTAGGGGTAGAGGTAGCTTTCAAACTCAGTTTAACTGACAGCACAAACTACATGCTTACGGGCTATATACAATATTGTTTCATAAGTATTATTTTCTAAATAGAGAAAAAGTTATCTTTAAAAGAAGGAAAAGGAGCCATGCATCACTGTATGATTGACAGCAAAAAGAACTGTACAGATGAATATAAAATCATTAAAATGTTTTCCCCACTTTGAACCAGTGGAATCCATGCATGATGCAATAGTTCAGTGTAAATTATTTTGTGTAGCACATCATATTTTGAGAACTCAGGAGTTTGATTTTATTTATGACAGACAGACCAATGTAGGTCATTCTAAAATGTTAGCTAGTGTAGCATAGCTCTTGGTACTGCAGGATTTTAAATTAGGTACTAGATTTGGCTGATTTTCTATCACATTTAGAACTTTTTTGTTGAAAGACTTCTAAAAATTATCGGTATTTACCACAGTTTAACCACTTTTTCCTTTGTTATATAGATCATAGATCATATATGTCCAGTGCAGGACAGCAACAAAACAAGATATGAAGCAATTTTAATCTCAACATGCAGATAACACTTCTACCTTTTGCTGTCTGTTGTTTAGTTCTTTCTTGTTTGTGTGTGTGTGTGTGTACATGTGTGTGTGTGTGTGTGTGTGTAACCAATATGTCAACTTCATGGGACTACCCAGGTCTTCCAGATTTCTGGTGTCACTCTTATATTTGGGAAAATCATTGAGATGCCTAACATTTCTGCATCTATCCCTGTGTCATCCTGATTTGTCAGTGTTCTCTTCCTCCTGCCTTGCATCCACATGTCTGTGGGTCACAGCAGTGCCTTTTCTCTTAAATCTCCCCAGTGCATGCTTCCCAAAGGTCAGGGTATAGGAGGGGATTCCATGAAGGTTCAGGACAGTGCTGTACAGCAAAGAGTTTAAACTGCAGTAATGGGCATCCCTGGCGCTATGTCTTGGTTATCCTCAAAATCTGGAATAACTCATTGACTCATTAACTCATCTGTCTCTTCAGTCTTTAATCTCTTGTTCAGCCTCCCTTTCTTTTCCTTTTAGACATATCTTTTCTTGCCCCAAGGTGAAACCCAAGGAACTAAAAATCCCTGCCCCTTTTCTGCAACCTTTTTGGTTGTGCTCTATCTCATGCTGGTCCTTCTCTCAAGCACATTCACATCTGGGTATCTTCCTGAATGAAAAGCGGACACCTGAGGCCAGCTTTTACAATGACACTTTTTATTTACTCTGGGCTGCATTCTGATCATAATCTCTATATAGTTTTATATATAGACTAGTTTATTTTTTGTCATTATGTATTTTATTGTGAATATTTCCTCATCTTCTTACAAATTCTTTGGAAGCAGAATCTAGTGGTCAAATAATATTCTACCTTACAAACGTAATAGTGTGATGTTTCCAAAGTTTGCATAAATGTAAGAATAACCAGGGGTATTTATAAAAATGACAATTTCCAGAAACTTCCCTTGGGATACTTTTATTTGGTAGTCTGAAATAGAATCTAGGAGTTTGTACTTTTCAATAAGTGCCTCCAAATTATCTTTCCTGTGTATGACCATTTCCTTTCTTTTAGACATGAAGATCATTTCCAAATTTTTGCAAAAGTAGATAAATATAGCCTTTCATGCAGAGATTAAGTTAAATCACTTTGGAATTCAGCTGTGGTAGACCATCTAAACATGTCCCAAGTCTCACCCAGGCCTCTTTTCCCAAATTGGACTCTTCCTTACAATGGCACTTTTGCATCTTTATAAATCAACTGGAGTAAATAACTTGAAAGGAAATCTATAAGACTTCAGAATAAAAGACAATAAAATAAAATTTTAACTCTTGGGCCAGAGGTTGTTCTGATCATACAGAAATCTGAAGTGTTTTCCAATTTCTGAAATTAAAAAAATGTGGTCTTATTTTACACTGATATACATTAAGAAAATTTCCAAGTTTGAAGCAACAAACTTGGGGTTAATTTGTAACAAGAGACATGAACAACCAAATAGTCTAGCCTTATTTGGCTCAAAATTGACCTAATTTAGAAATGTCTAAAAAATGACACAGTTTTCAACTTTTCTTACTATATTTCAAGTCAAGAAATGTCAAGAAATTTTAGAGTAGGAGAAACTATGGAATGTGTTGGCCTGTCTCTTCCTTGCAGATTTTTGCAGATTGAAATGCTTCACAAATCATTCACTTGAAAGGCGATTGAATATTTAAGGATTGATGCTATCTTTTGGTAGTTCCAGGGTGAGGAATAAATTGGGAATTATAGTCCAGTAGTGACTATGAGACACCCATCAACAACTTCTGAGATGTGTGAGGTAACAGAGTATGATGACAGATAAACTAACAAGTAATTTTGCAGCTGTGTGGGAAAATCTTATAAGCCACATGATCCAGAGAGATTACATGAAATTCTCAGGATAATATCAGAGTACAAAAATTATGAGTTACAGCCTTTGTGGATTAGTGATTTTAAATAGGTATCCATCATGTACTATAAGACAGGCTCATAGTCTATTGTTAACTTGGATTTAATTTTAATACATGGTTTTACTCCAGGAGAACCACATGCTTCACAATACTGTCCTGGCAAGTTTTCCAAGAAGTTACAACATGCAGGAAATTGACTACTGTGAAACTTAGCAGCATACTGTTTGTAGTCATATTAAAACTGTGATTAGGCTCTGGTATCTTTTTGTTTGGTAGGAGTGGAAGGTGGCTACTCTATCTCCCTGTGCTTTCCAGGAACACAATCCCAAGCTGCTTACATACCCATATGCACCTTTCCCTATGGGTCCTAATAAAATAAACCCAGCTCTCTAAGAAAAGCTATCCTTCCGAAACTCACAATTCCTCTGAATGGTATGAATGTTTCAAATAGTTGGTTTTTTCCTAGTGGCAAAGAACAAAGAAGGTGGCATCTAACTATCACCAGTGGTTTCTTAGGGGCCTTTAAATACTTGCAGAGTTTGGCATTGTTAAGAAAGTTTCTGTATTGCTCTTAAAGCTATTCCTTTTTTTTTTTTTTTGTGGTACATGGGCCTCTCACTGTTGTGGCCTCTCGCGTTGCGGAGCACAGGCTCAGCGGCCATGGCTCACGGGCCCAGCCACTCCGCGGCATGTGGGATCTTCCCAGATCGGGGCACGAACCCGTGTCCCCTGTATCGGCAGGCAGACTCTCAACCACTGTGCCACCAGGGAAGCCCAAAGCTATTCCATTTTTTGAAGAGAGAAATGGTCCACTCCAGTGCCCATGTTGTTAAGAGTACTAAATGCTTTATAAATGTATTCCAGTAATAAATACTGCATAATGAGGAAACGAGGGACTTTTAAAGATAATCCTAAACTTAGTGTTTTAAGTCTAAGTTGCATCATATTCATTCATACAAGAGGAGCCTTCTTCAACTTGCCTTGATGGTAAGAACAACCAGAAATACTTGTTAGAAGTGTACCACCCAGGCCTTAATGAACAGAATTTCCAAGGGAAGAATTTTTTTTAAAGTATTTACACATCCATTTCACATTTATTTATCATAACAACTCTGTAAGAAAGTATTATTATGCACTTTTTACAGTGAGGAAACTGAGGCTCATAAAAGAGGTATCATGGCTCATCATGTTATATCTTCCATTTGGAATCCCATTTCTTTAATTTTGTTTTTGTCCCATTTCCTCAAGATCTAGCTGAAATACCACCTGCCCCAGAAGCTTCTCCCTTTCTCCCCAAGTCCTAATAGTATCATTTTCTTCTTCATCTCTAATCCACAGCACATTTTATATACCTCCCTAATGGTTTTTATTTATTTATTTATTTTTATTTTTTAACATCTTTATTGGAGTATAAGTGCTTTACAATGGTGTGTTAGCTTCTGCTGTATAACAAAGTGAATCAGCTATACATATACATTTATCCCCATTTCTCCTCCTTCTTGCGTCTCCCTCTCACCCTTCCTATCCCACTCCTCTAGGTGGACACAAAGCATTGAGCTGATCTCCCTGTGCCATGCAGCTGCTTCCCACTAGCTATCTACTTTACATTTGGTAGTGTATATATGTCCATGTCACTCTCTCACTTCGTCCCAGCTTACCCTTCCCCCTCCCCGTGTCCTCAAGTCCATTCTCTACATCTGCCTCTTTATTCCTGTCCTGCCCCTAGGTTCTTCAGAACGATTTTTTTTTTTTAGATTCCAAGGGAAGAATCTTAAATGTACATTTTTTTACCAAGCATGTATGTCTTATAATCAGGCAACTTTAGAAGCACTGAGTTATAGAAAAAATTGAGGTCCTGAAAACATTGTATTTGAGAAAGGCACAGTAAAAAAAAAATCCTTTAATATCTTCTAACCAACCTTAATGAAATTAACTTGACTGCTTTGTCTTTTGGGGGGGGGTGGTGAGCAGAAGGTACCAACCAAGGTTTCAGGAGGGTTTTTAAATTTCTGCCTCCAGAAACCTGAAGTTACCAAGAATTCCAGCACACACAGAGCTCCTGCTTGCTGCCTTCATCTGCCAGGCACCAATAGGAAACTGTAGTCCCCAGGGATGTCAATCTGGCATCTCTTTGGATCAGCAAATTAAGTAGGAATAAACCCACAAATGAGCAACAAGAAGAAAAAATGCTACTTCCTGCTGAAACAAACTTTGATTTGTAAATGAAAGGCAGGAATGCACCAATGAGAGAAAGCTTCCCCATCCTCGCTGTAACCTCCTCACTACTTTAAGTTGGGACTGAAATGAGTTACATTTTACACATATACACTATGTTGCTTGATACTTCCTTGAAATGACCTGTTTGCTACTTTACATAAGTTGGACAAGAGGTGCCTGCTATTTTTGCACAGATGACTCGTTCATGCTTGGTTTGGCCAGTAACTTTATTCATTAAAGAAAATAAAAGTTAATTAAAATGAGGATCCATATACCAATTCAGAAAATAGCCTGCCAGGGCAGAAAGACTGAAGTAAGAAACTGTGTTTATTTACCTGGTGAGGCCTTGCTGTACTGATACATGGGAGGTGACAATCACATTTTAAGTATTTCCAACACAATGTTCACACAAAATATCTTTGCTTCTAATATTCCACCTGACAACCAGAAGAAATCCATTAAATGCTTTACATTTTATTTCCAAGGTGAAAACTTGTTAGACACTCTATAACTCAAAAGCCAAAACAAAACCAGACCAAAAAACAACGAAATTCTAAACACGCCCCAATCCCTTGCACCCACCCGTTCACATACACATTAGTAGTTCTAGTGACAGAGTATTCATTTACGAGTCTTAGTGAGTTTGATTTCCTTTAGGAAAATTTTTATTTGCACTTTACAACTATCATTAACTTCAAAGGATACTGACAGTTCTCAAGTTATTAAGTTAAAAGGCAGCCAACTTTCCGCTGGAGTCACTGAAAAGTAATTCTGTCTTACAAGGCCACATTGGGTCATTTCCTGAGCCGATGGTAATAAATAGCCCTTATTCTAATATAAAAACAAGTGAGTGTAGTAATGCTTTTCTGATTAAAATGTTCAGAAGTGGGCAGAACCTAGACCCAGTGTAAACCACAGGTAATTTTATACCAGCTATGGTAGAAAGCACTTAGTTATCTACACAGTATACATTCTCCCTTTCTTCTTCTTTTTTTTTCCCCCACTCCCTTTCTTCTTAACTGACAAAAAAAGAAAAAAAACCCCAAAACACCTGATTTTCTTCATGGCAGCAACATACCTTTCTAAACACTTGCATTTCCCAGCATCCTTTACAGCTAGGGTGGCCAAATGACAATGTTTAGCCAATGAGGAGCAAGCCAAAAGGTTATGGAATTCTTCCAAGAGTTGGTCTCTCTAGCTTTGGGAATGACTTTTCTTTGCTTTTCCTTTTTTTCCCCCAGCCTGAACCACAGATAGGAGGTTTGATACACAGGATAGTAGAGAAAAAAGCTGAGATATATAATTAATTAGGATAATACCGTAAAAACACTACACTTTAAAAGCTACTAGAACCTAAGTTTCAAGAGGATAGGAACCATACGTTTCTTGTTCAATATTCATCCCCAAGGCCTAGAACATTGCAGACACAGACCAAATGCTTAGAAATATCTGTTGAGTGAATACGATGATTGATTAATTAATTCATGTGACAGTAGTGACGTTAAAGATGGGAAAAGTAGTAAAGATGAGGGTCAGGGAGATATGAGTGACTCCTCAAGTCAGCCCTTATGGCCCCTGTAAGGATGCTGGCTTTTATCCTGAGTGAGAGGGGGATCCCTTGATTGGCTTTTTGCAGATGGGGGCCATGATCTGACCCAACAGTTTTAAAGGAACTCTGTCTCCTGTATTGAGAAAACAGAGAAGAAGGAAGAGCAAGAAGCAAGGGGAACAACCAGGAGGCATAGCAATCTGGGTCAACATAAGGTTGGCTCATGCCAGAATTTTACCTGTAGAGAGGGTGAGAAGTGGTCAAATTTGGAATATATTTTGAAGTTAGGGACATGAGGATTTCCTAATGGGCTAGAGGTGAAAAATTGATAAATCAAGGATATTTCCGAAGTTTTGGGTCTATGAAATAAAAAGAATGGAGCTGCCATCACTGAAATGGGAAAGGCTGCAGAATGAGCAGGTTTGTAGGGAGAGACCAGGGGTTCAGCTCTGACATTTTGAACTTGAAATGTCTGACAGACATCCAAGTGCAGATGTCAAGTAAGCAGTGGTGCCCAAAAGACTGGCATTTGAGACAGGTTCCATATGGAGATATAATTGTTGGGTGTCAGTGGCATACAGATATTGAAAGCCATAAACCTGGATCATATCACTATAGTAGTGAGTGTAGGAACCTCTGAAGATTCTCAAATGCTGGGACCATGCAGCTAATAGATGATCAGTAAAACCTGTCTGGCAGTGGTTTTCAAGACTATCTGAAGGTATAAAAGCTGGAAGTAAAAACTCCGGTTAGAATACTGCTGCAGTAATCCAGACATACATGGAAGAAGACCATAACTGGTGTACTGTGGCAAGGTGAACTCACCATGAAAATATTAGGGATGAGCTGAATAGGGAGCACGAGGAAGGAAGGAAATGGTGAGGTCTTGGAAGAACTCTCATTCTTTCACCTAAATGAACAGGTTGTATTAGAAAAGGCTATTATCTTGTTTAGGGCTCCCCCAGAAACAGAGTCTGAGACAAGGATGTAAGTACAAGTAGATGAATTGGGAGGTGAAACCAGGAAACACCTATCAGAGGTAGGGGATGAAAATCAGGCAAGGAAAGGAAGTCAATAAAAAGTACATTATCAGGCGAGTCACCACTCTGAGAAACTGGGGAGCTCTGGGACTTGGTACAGAACACACGTCTGAGAATAGTCCCAAAGTAGGTCTGAGTCTTTACTTACCTGTTCCCCATTTGTTAGTGACTGAGGGTTACTGATTCCAGGGGAAAAGTCTGCAGGTGGAGAGGTATGTGCAGAAAGCTGCCTATGGTGTACAGAGAAAAAAGACAAGGTATAGATAAAGCACCAGCAGTGCCTGCTAGGTTGCTAAACTGCAGGAAAAGAAGGGAAATTTGGTTGATGAAGGTACCCCATGATCTCTCTTCTAGGTGAGAAAAGTGTCTGCATTAACAAGGGCAATTACACATAATATGCTTCTGCATATTAAAGCAATTCCATTAGTGGGACAAACTATATACCCAAATGTCAGCTAGTAAAAAGCCACCTCAAAAAGAGCAGCATCAAAGAAAGAATGCATCTCTCTCCCTCTTTTGTACCCCGACAATGACTAAGACAATGCTAAAACACTGTTGGTGATTACCTATTAGATCATTTGATATTAGTTATTCTGGTGATATAGACATCTTCCTTTGTCAGAGACAATTAATATGGTAGGTATTAAAACACTGCTATGAAATTTACTTATGAGATATTAGCAAGTTAGTTGTCTCCATTTTGCCAATGCTCTTGTAGGAAAAACAAATGAGATTATTGAGTGGGAAAATTTATATCTTTGGATCCTGAGAGTTATTAATATTCAGCAGATAAAATGTGGATTGGGAGTCAGAAACTATTGTGCCCAATCTCCATTCAGCCAGGAAATCAGCCAAAAGTACAAGCTGGATTTTTCGTCTGATTATAGGAATGTGGCAGGGACTTGGGGTACTCATCTGTGGATTCATCTTTCTCCCTCTGCTCCAGGGAACTCGAGAAGAGAAAGAATTCTCCCTCAACTGGCACTCTGAGTAGGAGATCTATGGCTCAAGGCACTTTTCGGGTCAGAATCAAGTTTCTTCATTGGCCAATCCAGCAACTGCTCAAGAAAAAACAATTTGGAAACCCAAAATATATCCTTTGGTGGTTTACAGCACTGAGCTAAAATAGCAAAATGGTATCAAGATGCCCAAGATAGTAGTAAACTTGTATTTAGCACTAATTTTGTTTCTGGATTTCAAAATACAAGACACTGGAAAGGAAACAGTAATATTATATTATGTAAAAATAATTTAGTATGCTATAATCCTACCATCCAAACTCTACGACTGTTATCTAGAGGAGATATGAAGTATAATGCCTTCTGCCTACTCTATTTATTTTCCTGCTATTGTCCAACTGCATTTTTTCCTGTAGAACAGATAACTCCCTTGAGAAGGTTATCTGTAGGTTAAGTAGAAAACTGGAATAAAGGCGTATTTCTAAATCTGACCACGAGTTTCATGGAGAAAACTGATTTTTATTTCTTCCATCTTGAACCTTCAAATTTTTAGACAGCCACACAGAAATTTCACTTTTTGGTGATTTGACAAAAGGGGGTGAAAGTAGCTGCTATTGTCTGAATGTCTGTGACCTCCCCGCCCTCAAATTCATATGTTGAAATACTAATGCCCCATGTGATGGTATTAGGAGGAGTGGCCTTTGGAAAGTACTTTGGTCATGAGGGTGAAGCCCTCCTGAATAGGATTAGTGCCCTTATAAAAGAGACCCCACGGCGCTCTCTAGCCTCCTCTGCACAGGCTATGAACAAGGAAGAGAGCCCGCACTGGAATGAGACCATGCTGGTGCCTTGATCTCGGAACTCCAAGCCTCCAGAACTGTGAGACATTAATTTCTATTTTTTATCAGCTACCCAGTCTGTGGTGTTTTGTTATAGCAGCTCAAATGGACTGAAACAATAGCTATGGATAAGTGGATATCATGAATATGGATAAGAAGCAGAGGCAGAGATCATGCTTTAGCAAGATGAGTACAGTGAAAAACTGTAACATTTCCCTGGAATGTCTTCAAGTATGATTTATAGAAACACAGTATAAGATTTGCTTGGAGATCTTTATAACATTGCTTTTAGCACACTGTAAATCTCATTGGAGTAAAAATAAAAACAGTTACATCAGTTATTCATAAGAAAATAAAAAGTGTCATTAGCAACTACATAAGGTATTGGGGAATCAGCAAAGAGAAAAATCCACAGCTTTGTTCTTATATTGTCCAGAGAAAACCTCTTAAATTCAATGTTGGGAAGAATGCACATAAAGATCCATTCTTTGCTTATTAAGCTTTATACATTCATAAATTTCATTTTAGAGAAGTTACCTTGCAATGTCTTGAAAATGAGCAAAGACCCACTTAATCATTTCCCCTGGCTTTTGGATAGCAAAATGCTATTTACAGCACTGAGTATTTTCAAAGCCATGACAAAATCCTCTTAACAATTATCATTAAAAATCCTAGCCACACTCCATAAGGGAAGAATAGAATTCTGAAATTCCAAGATACTCAAGTGCCCAAGTGTCTAGCAGTTCTCAGTTTTGAAATGAAAGACAGAATTCGAAGACTCTATATTATGTCAGTTAAAAAAGATAACTTGTCATCATCAACCAATAAATCTTAAAAAACTATAAGCATATTCCGTTGCAAACATTAAGACCTTCTCTATTTTTCTTAGTCTCTTCTCTCACTAAGACTATTAAGGAAATTTACTAACACGAAAACAAGAAGCAATGCAGAACAAAGGTAATTCCATGAAAGATCAAAATTTGTATTTCTCATACTGGGTGAATTCTCATACTATTAAATGATCAATAGTCTTGGAAAAGCTGCTAACTCCTTGGATCCTCAGTGCCTCCCTCTATGCAAAATTTGGCTAATGTGGAATTTTAATCTACTGGAATTATTTTGGGAAAAATCTCATCAAAGCACATGCTCAGGGTCTGAACTGAAGCAACTCCAGAGAGAAACAGAACAGACACCAGGCTGTACAGGATCAAGAAAGCATCTTATCTAATTGCTAGTCTTTTCCAAGAAGGTATTGTGAACAGACTTTCCTTCTCACCCACTTGCTCTTCTGGGTGGCATATGCATGCGTGTGTCTGTATCTGTTGTTCTTCTCTGTGGCTCAGAAGTTTTCTTGGGGGTTGGGGAGTGGGAATGTTGTTGGTGGGGACGGAGGAGCGTCATAGGATGATTGCTTCTTGCTTACCATTCACCCAGTGTAAAGAAGTTTTGAAAAGCTAACCTTGCCTCTCCTCTCCTTTACTGTTTAATTTGCACAGATCATTAGCAAGTAAAAGGTGCTCGCCAAACAGAAAAAAATAGGTTTTCAGACAGACAAATAGTGATTTACAAGGACTAGAAAAATGACGTTCAAACTGGGCTATTCATTGCAGAAAGTCTCATTATAAATGAATCAATGAGCCACTCATGATACACGACACGTGTGATTATTTTGGTTATGATCAATTTTTGTTCTAGTGGGATTCTGGTGTTTGACCTATGGTGGATCAGCATGCCTTACTGAGAGAAAGTAGTAATATTCCAAAACTACTGGAAAAGATCTCTACTTATATTTATACAAATGTTAATCAAAATCTTACATGGGAATTTGAACCTCTTATTTCCTCTGTAATTGAGCAATCAGCTCACTCAATAATGTTTATAATACTATTTATAGTAGTATTTATAATGCTATTTATAATAGTATTTATAATGCTTTATCTGATACAGACCCTAATAATAACAGAGAGAAGCAGTTAGAGATGAAATGGTGGTACCAAAGTTGTATGTGTCTGGAGACAGAAACATACACAAATAGAGCTTGGCAAGGTGACTATGCCTGTCTATCACACTGCAATGAAGAGCTATTACCAAGTAGAGCCTTAAGGAATGTTCTCATTTTTATGTGATCATATCTATTTATGTTATTTTAAAATAATTTCTTATTATTTATTATCTGTACAGTAATAGGTATAATATAATTAGCATATAGAAAAGGTTTTTGACTTTCTGAATCACTTCTCTGAATCAATAACCATTTAACTCCTTTTCAAAATACTCAGGTTCCTGAGCACTGGAGAATATTAGGTCCTCAGATAAGGATAAAATTGAGTGTTTTTCTGCTGCCCAAAGAGAGAGAATAGACAACTCAGGAAGAAGAGTAAAATGATGGTTTGGGAACCAAACTTAAAACAAGGGAACTCCCTCCCCAATCATTTTGCTGCCCAGTACCACATTCCCATGCCCCTAGTTCTACACTGGTCTGAAATGAATCATAATTTATTTTATCAACTTAAGCAAATTTAAAAAAATATGATCATCCTTCAGTATTTAAAAAAATTGCCTCAGCATTAAGAGTGATGATTATAAGTTATAGATTTCCAAGGCTTGATCTTGAGGATTTGGATTCAGTGGGCCTGGGGTGGGGCTCAAGAATCATTTCTAACCATAAATTCAGGTGATGGTACATATGATTAAGCAGTTGCTTTGCCCTATTGGTGAGATTCAGAAAGAATTCAAGAATTTCTCTGAATAGCTAATTTCCTCTCTCTTCCATTTCCCATCCTATTCTTACTAATTTTCTTGACAGGGAATAAGAATTACTGAACGCCTGATGCATGGCAGGCCTGAACTAGGTGCTGGGGGAAGCTGACAGTGAATCTGTATCCAACCCTTGCTTCTAGATTGCTCATTGCCTATTCTAGGAATGATAAAAACTGATAGCACAATAAAATGCATGTGAATCAATGATGCTAAAGTCCATTTCTCCAAAATTCTCTCAACTTGAACAGTAGCTGTTAGTGACTATAAGGACGTTCACCAGCTTGTCTATCCCAGGAGACAGAAGACAAACAAAACGAAGATGGTGCTCAACATAAGTCCGACTTTATATTTTATGAAGGAAACTAGAAGCTGTGTCTTGCTCTATGGAAAAATGAGATGCTTTTTCCAGATTCTTCAGGTGTTGGCAAGATGAAGAAGCAACAGAAATCAGGAAGAAAAATAAAAACGCCAAGGTTAGCCAGTGGCTCCCAAGTTTTAGTCACCTCCTGGGAGAAGCCATATACTGCTTTTAGTTTCTGCCTTCCTATCCTTTTCTGTTTCATAAAATGAGAAAGATGACTTCCTGCAACCTACTATGAATTTAATACAGAATTATCACCAGGAATGAGAATACTAATTCTTCGATTTGAATTTTCAAGCTGTGTACTGGAGGTCACATGTATCTCCTAGCATTGCACTAGGAGATACATGTTAGTGTCAAATAAATAACAACCTTAGCAGGTCAACTGGATACTAAACCATGTCTCTGAGTTAACATTTAACAGCTGGACTGAAAATGGGTAGAGGAGAATGCATAAAATCAAGTCTTTCATCTATTGCTGATTCAACATTTGACCTCAGCCAAAATTCAAATTCTTGATAGGAGGAATTTTAAAAATTGACAACACAACCATGGATGGGTTCTCTGTTAAGTGAAATATGTTACAAACCAAGCTATCGGAATATGCCCTTCATCTTCAAAAAGTAACCAATTCATTATTTCTTTTTTTTTTAATTTTTAACTTTTAAAATTAATTAATTTATTGATTGATTTTTGGCTGCATTGGGTCTTCGTTGCTGCACACAGGCTTTCTCTAGTTGTGGTGAGCAGGGGCTACTCTTCGTTGCGGTGCGCAGGCTTCTTATTGCGGTGGCTTCTCTTGTTGCAGAGCATGGGCTCTAGGCATGCGGGCTTCAGTAGTTGTGATGTGTAGGCTCAGTAGTTGTGACTCACGGGCTGTAGAGCACAGGCTTGTAGCTGTGGCACATGGGCTTAGTCGCTCCATGGCAGGTGGGATCTTCCCACACCAGGTATCGAACCCGTGTCCCCTGCATTGGCAGGCGGATTCTTAACCACTGCACCACCAGGGAAGTCCCCCAATTCATTATTAAGACATAACTACTTTACCCATTTTAGCAATTTCAATCTGGAAACATCACACACAAAAGGTTCAAATGCAGTGAAAACACCAGTTTAAGTTCTTGTTTCACGGAAGGAAGAGAATATATTTTTGTATAACTACTTAGGGCAAGGAGGTCTATTTATATTTATTATCTCCAATAAATATAATCCTTTAAGACAAGGTTACAGATGAGGAGACAGACTTGGAGGAGTTAAATAATTTGCCCTCATTACAATAGCCAGTAGACAGAGGAATATGAACCCAGCCCTGCCTGGCTCTAACACCTAGGTACTTTCCACTCTGAACTTTGTCACGTTTTTAAAGTAGAAAGAAGACAGTTCTCATCATTAAGGTGTGAATTACTTATTTCATCAATTCTAAAATGCACATTTTTTCATATTTTAATGGCTCTGAAATTCGGATCCTTCTTAAAGTAGTTGTCAGCCATGTACAATCAGGATGCAACCATTTTTGCCCACGTGTGAACTTTGAAAGGTGCAGGATTGGCGACTTAGAAGAGAGGACATCAGTGGAGCATCCTTCTAAGCAATGCTATGTCACCAATGCTCTTGATGGCAGACAGGAGCATGCTGTGTGGGGCAAAACAAGGGATATGACAATTCTCAGCCATAAAGTCATTCAGAGTTAGATGAGGATTGTGAACAACTGTTTAAAATAAACAGTTTAATTTACTTATATTTTCCTTTTTATGAATGCACAAGAATGATTTTTTTAAAAAATCTACATTTAAATAAGTCTGAAGAGTTATATGAAAATAATCTATATTATAAGATAGTGTTGTCACCTTAAAAGGTATGCTTTTTCTTTCCTTGTGGTATATGAAATAATGATCTCTATTAAACTAGAGGAAATACATTAATCAGACTCTTTAAGTCCTTAAATACAGAGGGTTTAGGGAGAGATGCTAGTGCATTTAAGTTCTCGGTACCCTTTGATGGCTGGGATGTGAAAGCACCATCTCCCTAGAGAGACCACAGGCCCCTCTCAAGTTCATCCCCACTGAGGTCCGTTCTGAAAGGTGGGTGGAGACACTAGTCTGAGGAGAGAATCACTAACATACCCAGCTCTGTGTGAGAAGAACCTCAGTCCTTCCCTTTCTCTGGGAACAAATGTTCCAATTGCATCGACATGGACTGTGGACTTCAGCACATTTTTTTAAAAAATTGTTGTTTTGATAGAAACATGGACTCATGGAATAGCTGAGGCAGCCCCTGCATTTCATCTTGCTGGTGAGCATTAATCCAGCAACGACGGTTGAGCTATGCTGGGAGTTCCCTCATAAAACATGTGCTACTCTCTGAACATCCCTCCAAAACAAGGGCTGCTTCCAGGTTCTGCTCTGTCCTATCCAGGGATGGGACGTGTCTCAGAGGACTGATGCTCATGTAACAACAATGGGCCAGGTTTCTTGCAGAAGTTGGGCCTCTCCTGGGAGTAAATGGAGGGCTTGGCTCTGCACCTTAACTCCTCAGGAACCTAGTTACCCCTGCACCTCTGGCACAGCAGTGGGCCCGGAAAGTTATGCAGTGGATATTAGACAATGTCAGGGCCAACATCCCATTTTCCAGATGAAAAAACAGAGACCAGATAGAGTAAGTGACTCCTTCAGGAATCCTAATTAGTGCCATGGCCCGATCATATACCTGTCATCCATCCTTCCTCCCCTCCTCTCCTTTCCCCTCCCTTCCCCTCCCCCTCCCCCTCCCTCCCTCCCTTTCTGACTTCCTTCAACAAATATGCGATAGCACCTACTATGTAGAACCAATGGTGAGAAAGACACAATTCCTGGCCAAAATAAACTTCCAGTCCATAGGGGGATATGGATAAGTAAATGGGTAATTATGATACAAAGTCAACAGTTATCTGGGGATGGACATTCATGAGCACAACAGGAGAGACCATAATGGATGCCCAGGAATGCTTTCTGGAGGCAGTGGCATCTGAACAATGCTTGAGAGCAGTGATTCTCAGTTGGGGGTGATTTTGCCTCACAGGGGATACTCAGGAAAGCCCAGACACATTTTTACAGGTGAGATGTGCATACGTGGGGAGGGGTGGCTAACACACTGCAGGGAGCACTTTACTAAAAGTTACTGCAGTAAATGTTAAAAAAAAAAATTAAAATTAAAAAACAACAACAACTCCTGACACGTGATTAGTTCCTGAAAACTATAATGCAATTGAGGGTACATTATCCCATTCAATTTTTCAGAAAGAGAGAGGTAAATCTTCTTACTACCATTCTTTTCCGATAAAGAGGTTGAGACTCAGAGAAAGAAGTGGCAGCACTAGGGTAGCAGCCCAGGCTTTTTAATTCTCTACAATAGCAATGAGACAGCCAACTCTTTCCTGTGTGTTAGGAACTGTTCCGGGCACTTGGCATGTATTAACTTACAAAGTTCCATTAGTGTTCCCATTTATACACATAAAGACACTGATAAGCAGCATGATCCCTGGTTCAGTTAGTGGTGAAGCTGGTGTATCAGATGCTCTGGCTCCAGGGTTTACGCCCTTCATCTCAACACCACACCCTTGCTCTGGTCACTGTATTCCTCTTGGTGACATTTATTAAACATTGGCACTGACATCCAGATCTACTGATACTGCAAGTGCTTTGTGTCTTATACTCCTCATACTGATGTTACTATTAGGATGTTTGTATATTTACATCTTACTGCTCAGTGATTACCAAACAAGAATGGTCAAAATACCATTCATAACTAACAGTAAATCTGCTTGACCACTACTTTGGGTAAAGAATTACTTTCTAATGTTTTAGATGTAGGTCACCTGCACGACTCACACTTCAAATTGTATCTCCCGTGGGCTAACACAGGTTTCCCTTTCTATCTCAAGGTAGAGCATTCCTATGAAACCATTCATAAGCCAAAATGACATGAAGTGAAGAAGCAATTACCTTAGGACACATCTTGCTAAGGGTGCACAATATCGATTGAGATCAAGCACAGATGCTTAGAGACACAGTTCAAAGCTATGGTAGTTTGATGCTGAGACGCTGAGTGTAGTTCCCAGGAAGGAGCTTAGTGGGGCCATTCTCACTGCTAGGGGAGTGGGTGGGTGGCTGCCTCTGTAAAAGATCCCTGCAAAACAAATGCTGAAGGATATTTTCGCTTTTTGCCCTTTTCCATAAAAGCAAAAATCCTCTTTGGATTTCTTTTGGTTAGCAAAAAGTAGGTATTAATGTAGGTCTTTTGTAAAAGCGAAGCGGCATAAAGAGAATTTTCGAAAAGTGGGGGAGACCTGTATTGATGTCTAGGCTTAAGAGAGCTTGATCACTTTTTGTCAGAATCCAAAGGTTTTTACTTTCAAGCAGAAGTTACTGACTTTTATGTCTTCTGTGATTTTTACCCTCACGTTCTTTCTTCTTGGAACTACACACAAATTTTTGAGAGGGGAGTAGGCCGAATATTAGTCTTTTCATTTTACCAATACCCTGAAACTCAGAGTTCGACTTATCCAAGAGCAAATAGCTAGCTGATGGAAGGGCTGCTCAGCCTGGTTTACATTGCACCACACCAAGATATACATGCAAAGTGCCCGAAACAGTTCCTAACGCACAGGAAAGAGTTGGCTGTCTCATTGCTATTGTAGAGAATAAATCATCACGTGATTTAAGCACAGGCGTATGAAGGCACCCAATACACGTACACTATTATATTTTTAAGGGCTTTCTGTTGCTGCTTATCACTAAAATCTGTAATTAAACAATTCTCTCCCCAATGACTTGGGGTGGGGGAACATATCCCAGGATGGCTGTCTTCTTGTATCTCAGCAAATGAACTGGTTTGGTGACCTTCTTAACACCTGGGTAGCATATTTGCAGTTCTGGAAGAGTTTACACTCTATAGATTAGGAAGAGATTATTGGCCATAGATCACCGAACGCTGTCAAAGCTGATGAATGGTGGGTCTACGGAGGTGTCACCAAGAAAACGTCTTGCATCAAATTGTCTTCCCCAAGGATCAAAGGTTTTGCTTACACTTGTTTTAAGTTGGTTCCACGGGGTCCGTTACACAAATACCACAAAAATTTTGAAAAAAAAGAAAACCAAAAACCACTGTGTTCAGTAGTGCCACAGTTTGCCTTAAGTGCTGAGAAATTTACATAATCTGTAGTCAATATTCTAAGCCAAGGGAATTCCTGATAGGACCAGAAAATATATTTTTTTCCATCAAAAGATATCATCATACACTGAACATTTTTGGGGAATCAAGAGAATATGTTCCTATTTATTTATGCTCATATATGTGCTCCTTTTATTTTTCTAAGTTTTTCTATTTATCTTTACGTTTTTAAATGGAGATAAGAGATATGAAACCATCAGAAACAAAAATGGATGGTAGCCCGTTGGGTCTCTCGGCTTCTTATATTGTCCCTTTCTCTCACCTCCCTCCTCTTCCCAGTAGTCAGAGTAAGAATTTAAAACATAATACTAAAACCTAGTAAGAGGAAGAGAAAGGGAATCTGGCCAGTCAAGGTTAATGGATGTTTACAGGCTCTATTTTCAGAATATTCAAAAGCAAATTTTCAGTAACTACCCTCCACAAAATTAATTTACCAGGCATATCACATAAAAGCACCGATTTGTTCCAGCAGTAACATCCTTCATTCTCACTGTACAGCCCACTCTCCTCCATCCATCCGTCTGTCACACCACTGGCACCCACCACCAAGCAAGCATTCCATTTTCCAATAAGGTGATGAAGGGCATTTGGGTTATTTTTCCTCTAGGTGGAGTTTTCATTGTTTTCTCCAGCATAACTCATTTGCTTTGAACACAGCCTTTCAAAAAATGACTTGTGTTAACGTACAAGGTCACTGTGGAAGGAGGGAAAAAGAGAACTGACTTCTATAATGTTTATTCATTGTCTAGTATTCAGTGCATAATTAAGGGTAGTGATTTTATTACATTAGGACCAGCTTAAAATTAAATATATTAAAATAGGATAATAATAATAAAAGATTCCCTAAAATAGTAGATTACCCTATTAATCCCCATAGCAACTTTATAGACTAGGGGCTACTCTTTAACTCCGTTTTACACATGAGGATACTGAAACACAGGAAAATGATATAATTTGCCTAAGTTTCCACAGTAAATGGTAGAGCTGGAATGTGAACTTGGGTGTCTGGCTCCATAATCGGTGCTCTACGTCATGATCCATGGATTCTCTGTGGTCAGTGATGCTTTGATGGTACATATTATTTATTTAAGCTTTAGGTTCCATCCTAGGCACTTGCTAATTTTTTACACTTTGGATGTTTCTATGATTTGGGACAGAGAGGTTAACAGGTCAATTTCACTGCAAACTGCAGCTGATAGAAGATTGTTCTACTGGATAATATTTGTGAGCCCAATATTTAAAGCTGTCTCCCAATATGTCTTGGTGCGGTTATTGTATGAACAGTATTTAGATTCATATTATGAAACTAACTGCATATGCACACTCTCAACATCACTTTGCCTTCTGAGCTCTGTTCTAATAATACACATAGCTCTCCCAGGCACTACCATGTCATTCTGTGTGCTTCTGTTACTTCACTGAGTTATTACTCCCTGGAATTATACTTTATTATTTGTTTACTTTTTTCAGGTTCTGTCTCCTTCCTCAGATGTAAGCCATTCTCTGTCTTGTTCACCCCATCACCAGTACCTACAGCACAACTGCTAAATCATAATAAACATTTGTAGAAAGAATAATGAATATTTTCATTGATTTTTACATAGAACATCAGAGCTGGAAGCGTGTAGAGATCATCAGGTTCTTTCATTTTATGAATGAAGGAAATACGTTCTGGTAAATAAAGAACATGAAAGGTGTATCTTAGTTTTTACTTTATCTCTAGGATCGTGTACAGTGTCTGGCACAAGATAGGTGTTCTATAAATGTATTTACATTTGACTATGGCAAAGCCAAAGCTAAATCAAGGGTCCCAACTTCAAGACTGGAACTAATTCCATAAAGTACATTTTCTATTTTTCACAAGTATGTGATGTTTTTTCAGTCAGGATTTCCTCTGTTATCTGACAGATTTTCTTTCTTTCTTTTAAAAATGGCACAGGGCATACTTTTTACTGCCACAACAAAGTAAAATGCTTGAATCAGGCAACCTTAATCTTGGCCAAAACACATATTATTCTCACTCCAGAACTAGACGGTAAGTTGTCAGAAGACTTTTCTGATAGGTTAAAATTTGTCCTTCCTAATGAATGGAGGTAAAACTCTAGTCAAATTTACTAAAGAGTTTAACACAAAATACTGTAGGCTCTCTATAGATACAACCCCTACCTTTCTGTTTATTATTTTACTAATGACATAAAGACCATCAAAATGAATCTACAGCCTTCATGACAATCAGTAGCCTCCATCTTTCCCACTGATGCCTGAGCATCCTTTTGAAATGGAGACTATTTAAATTTTCTAAAGTTCAGCATTTATAACTACATGAGTACCTACAGATTTATGTTTCCATTCCAGCCTCTGCAATGAGTTTGGAGTATGCAAGGGTTTAAAATTCCACTCCACTATGTGTTACATCAGTTACATTTTAAAGAGACAGAATTAACGTGCTCTCTTTCACCCAATAGGAGCATAAAGAAGCAGGCATTTGGAGCAAGGTGACATGAATAAATAACCACAGGAGGCTTACCAGGACAAGGACCAGAGTTTCAGGGACATGATACTGGACTCTCATGTGGGCCAGCATTTTCCAGCAGCCCATAACAGCTGTGGGTCCCTGGGTATATTTGTGGGGTATCGGAGGGAGCACTTCATTTAAAAATAAGTACTATTAGGGCTTCCCTGGTGGCGCAGTGGTTGAGAGTCCGCCTGCTGATGCAGGGGACGCGGGTTCGTGCCCTGGTCCAGGAGTATCCCACATGCCGCAGAGCGGCTGGGCCCGTGGGCCATGCCTGCTGAGCTTGAGCGTCCAGAGCCTGTGCTCCACAGTGGGAGCAGCTACAGCGGTGAGAGGCCCGCGTACCAAAAAAAAAAAAAAAAAAAAAAAGTACTATTAGATTTCTTAGACTTAATAGACACATTCAGATATTTTAGAAAATTGATATGTGTTTTACCACAATTAAAAAAATAATAATAATACTGAAATAATTGGTTCGTTGCACTATTTCAATTATCAGTAAAGCCACCCAATTTAATTCCCTAAAATAGCAGTCCCCAACTTTTTTGGCACCAGGGACCGGTTTCATGGAAGACAACTTTTCCACAGACCAGGGGTGGGGTGATGGTTTCGGGATGATTCAAGTGCGTTATATTTATTGTGTACTTTATTTCTATTATTAGTACATCACCTCCACCTCAGATCATCAGGCATTAGATCCTGGAGGCTGGGGACCCCTGGCCTAAAGCAATGACCTTTTTAAAAAGGGTAAACTGGTGGCTTTACATTACTGAGAAAAAGCACTTCAAAATAGCCAGGGACTGGCTCCTAGGATGACCTGTGAACAAACATCTCTAGGAAAAAGGTTAATTAAGGACCTTTATTCCTCCTAGATGAAAGTCCTTTTAAGAATGTTAAAGTTGGAGAGACCTTCAGCATGGTGGAGTAGTAAGATGTGGAGATCACCTTCCTCCCCACAAATACAGCAGAAATACATCTACATGTGGAACAACTCCTACAGAACACCTACTGAACACTGACAGAAGACCTTAGACTTCCCCAAAGGCAACAAACTCCCCACGCACCTGGGTAGGGTAAAAGAAAAAAGAAAAAACAGAGACAAAAGAATAGGGATGGGGCCAGCACCTCTGGGATGGAGCTGAGAAGGAGGAAAAGTTTCCATACACTAGGAAGCCCCTTCACTGGCAGAAACGGGGGCGTGGCGGAGGGGAAGCTTTGGAGCCACGGAGGAGAGTGCAGCAATAGGGGTGCAGAGGGCAAAACGGAGAGATTCCCGCACAGAGAATTGGTGCCGACCAGCACTCACCAGCCTGAGAGCCTTGTCTGCTCATCCGCTGGGGCGGGTGAGGGCTGGAAGCTGAGGCTCAGGCTTCGGAGGTCAGATCCCAGTGAGAGGACTGGGGTTAGCTGCGTGAACACAGCCTGAAGGGGGCTAGTGCACCACAGTTAGCAGGGAGGGAGTCTGAAAAGGCTGGACCTGCCTAAGAGGCAAGAGACCATTGTTTCCGGGAGAACGAGGAGAGGGGATTCAGAGCACTGCCTAAACCAGCTCCAGAGACGGGCATGAGCCGCGGCTATCAGCGCAGACACCAGAGACGGGCATGAGACGCTAAGGCCGCTGCTGCTGCCACCAAGAAGCCTGTGTGCAAGCACAGGTCACTCTCCACACCTCTCCTCCCGGGAGCCTATGCAGCCAGCCACTGCCAGAGTCCCGCGATACAGGGACAACTTCCCCAGGAGAACAGACGGCGCGCCTCAGGCTGGTGCAACGTCATGTCAGCCTCTGCCGCCGCAGGCTCGCCCCGCATCCGTACCCCTTCCTCCCCCCGGCCTGAGTGAGTCAGAGCCCCCAAATCAGCTGCTACTTTAACCCTGTCCTGTCTGAGCGAAGAACAGACACCAGAGGGCGGCCTACACGCAGAGGTGGGGAAAATCCAAAGCAGAACCCCAGGAGCTGTGCGAACAAAGAAGAGAAAAGGAAATCTCTCCCAGCAGCCTCAGGAGCAGTGGATTAAATCTCCACAATTAACTTGATGTACCCTGCATCTGTGGAATACCCGAATAGACAATGAATCATTCCAAAATTGAGGTGGTGAACTTTGGGACCAACTGTAGACTTGGGGTTTGATCTCTGAATCTAATTTGTTTCTAGTCTTATGTTTATCTTGGTTTAGTATTTAGAGTTTATCATCATTGGTAGATTTGTTTATTGATTGGTTGTTCTCTTCCTTTTTTTAAATATATATATATATTTTTTTCCTCTTTTGGTGAGTGTGTATGTGTATGCTTCTTTGTGTGATTTTGTCTGTATAGCTTTGCTTTCACCATTTGTCTGAGGGTTCTGTCTGTCCATTTTGTTTGTTTGTTTTTGGTTTTGTTTAGTATAGTTTTTAGTGCTTGTTAGCAATGGTGGATTTGCTTTTTGGTTTGGTTGTTCTCTTCTTTCTTTTCTTAAATTACTTACAAATTTTTTAATTTAATTTTTTTTATGCTTTAACTTTTTTATTAGGTTTGTTTCTAATTACATAGTACAGAAAACTTGGAAAATATTTTGAAGAAAGGGGAATTTGTATAATTCCATCACCAAATATACATTTAACTCCAATTGTCTTCCAGTTTTTTTAAATACATAAATATTTTGTTTATTAAAGTTTAGCACACTGTTTTGTAGCATAATTTTTAACTACAAACATATTTTTTAAAATAACTTTCTTTTCTTTTCTTTCTTTCTTTCTTTTTTCTTCTGGGCTGTGTGGCTGACAGGGTCTTCGTGCTCCGGTCGGGTGTCAGGACTCTCTGAGGTGGGAGAGCCGAGTTCAGGACATTGGTCCACCAGAGACCTCCCAGCCCCACATAATATCAAATGGCAGAAGCTCTCTCAGAGATCTCTATCTCAACGTTAAGATGCAGCTCCACTCAATGACCAGCAAGCTGCAATGCTGGACACCCTATGACAAACAACTAGCAAGACAGGAACACAACCACACCCATTAGCAGAGAGGCTGCTGAAAGTTATAAGTTCACAGACACCCCAAAACACACTGCCGGACGTGATCCTGCCCAACAGAAAGACAAGGTCCAGCCTCATCCAACAGAACACAGGCACTAGTCCCCTCTACCAGGAAGCCTACAGAACCCGCTGAACCAACCTTACCCACTGGGGGCAGACAACAAAAACAACAGGAACTACAAACCTGCAGCGGGCGAAAAGGAGACCCCAAACACAGTAAGTTAAGCAAAATGAGAAGACAGAGAAAAACACAGTAGATGAAGGAGCAAGGTAAAAACCCACCAGACCTAACGAAGAGGAAATAGGCAGTCTACCTGAAAAAGAATTCAGAATAATGACAGTAAAGATAACCCAAAATCTTGGAAATAGAATGGAGAAAATACAAGAAATGTTTAACAAGGACCTAGAAGAACTAATACAGAGCAAACAAACAATGATGAACAACACAATAGATGAAGCTAAATATTCTCTAGAAGGAATCAATAGCAGAATGAACTAAGAAGAAATAGAATATATAAACAGACCAATCAGAAGCACTGAAATTGAAACTGTGATTAAAAATCTTCCAACAAACAAAAGCCCAGGACCAGATGGCTTCACAGGCGAATTCTATCAAACATTTAGAGAACAGCTAACACCTATCCTTCTCAAACTCTTCCAAAATACAGCAGAGGGAGGAAAACACTAACAAACTCATTCTATGAGGCCACCATCACCCTGACACCAAAACCAGACAAAGATGTCACAACGAAAGAAAACTACAGGCCAATATCACTGATGAACATAAATGCAAAAATCCTTAACAAAATACTAGCAAACAGAATCCAACAGCACATTAAAAGGATCATACACCATGATCAAGTGGGGTTTACTCCAGAAATGCAAGGATTCTACAATATACGAAAATCAATCAATGTGATAAAACGTGTTAACAAACTGAAGGAGAAAAACCATATGATAATGTCAATAGATGCAGAAAAAGCTTTCGACAAAATTCAACATCCATTTATGACATAAACCCTCCAGAAGTAGGCACCGAGGGAACTTACCTCAACATAATAAAGGGCATATATGACAAACTCACAGCCAACATCATTCTCAATGGTGAAAAACTGAAATCATTTCCTCTAATACCAGGAAAAAGACAAAGTTGCCCACTCTCACCACTATTATTCAACATAGTTTTGGAAGTCTTAGCAACAGCAAACAGAGAAGAAAACGAAATAAAAGGAATCCAAATCGGAAAAGAAGAAGTAAAGCTGTCACTGTTTGTAGATGACATGATACTATATATAGAGAATCCTAAAGATGCTACCAGAAAACTACTAGAGCTAATCAATGAATTTGGTAAAGTAGCAGGATACAAAATTAACACAGAAATCTCTTGCATTCCTATACACTAATGATGAAAAATCTGAAAGAGAAATTAAGGAAACACTCCCATTTACCACTGCAACAAAAATAATAAAATACCTAGGAATAAACCTACTTAAGGAGACAGAAGACCTGTATGCAGAAAACCATAAGACACTAATGAAAGAAATTAAAGATGATACAAACAGATGGAGAGATATACCATGTTCTTGGATTGGAAGAATCAACATTGTGAAAACAACTATACTTCCCAAAGCAATCTACAGATTCAATGCAATACCTGTCAAACTACCAATGGCATTTTTCACAGAACTAGAACAAAAAATTTCACAATTTGTATGGAAACACAAAAGGCCCCAAATAGCCAAATCAATCTTGACAAAGAAAAACAGAGCTGGAGGAATCAGGCCCCCGGACATCAGACTATACTACAAAGCTACAGTAATCAAGACAGTATGGTACTGGCACAGAAACAGAAATATACATCCCTGAAACAGGATAGAAAGCCCAGAGATAAACCCACGCACATATGGTCACCTTATTTTTGATAAAGGAGGCAAGATTATATAATGGAGAAAAGACAGCCTCTTCAATAAGTGGTGCTGGGAAGAGTGGACAGCTACATTTAAAAGAATGAAATTAGAACACTCCCTAACACCATACACAAAAATAAACTCAAAATGGATTAAAGACCTAAATGTAGGACCAGACACTATAAAACTCTTAGAGGAAAACATAGGCAGAACACTCTATGACACACATCACAGCAAGATCCTTTTTGACCCACCTCCTAGGAAAATGGAAATAAAAACAAAAATAAACAAATGGGACCTAATGAAACTTAAAAGCTTTTGCACAGGAAAGGAAACCATAAACAAGATGAAAACACAACCCCCAGAATGGGAGAAAATATTTGCAAATGAAGCAACTGACAAAGGATTAATCTCTTAAATATACAGGCAGCTCATGCAGCTCAGTATCCAAAAAACAAACAACCCAATCCGAAAATGGGCCGAAGATCTAAATAGACATTTCTCCAAAGAAGATATACAGATTGCCAACAAACACATGAAAGGATGCTCAACATCACTAATCATTAGAGAAATGCAAATCAAAACTACAATGAGGTATCACCTCACACCGGTCAGAATGGCCATCATCAAAAAATCTACAAACAATAAACGCTGGAGAGGATGTGGAGAAAAGGGAACCCTCTTGCACTGGTGGTGGAATATAAATTGATACAACCACTATGGGGAACAGTATGGAGGTTCCTTAAAAAACTAAAAATAAAACTACCATATGACCCAGAAATCCCACTACTGGGCATATACCCTGAGAAAACCATAATTCAAAAAGAGTCATGTACCACAGTGTTCATTGCAGCTCTATTTACAATAGCCAGGACATGGAAGCAACCTAAGTGTCCATCGACAGATGAATGGATAAAGATGATGTGGCATATATATACAATGGAATATTACTCAGCCATAAAAAGAAACAAAATTGAGTTATTTGTAGTGAGGTGGATGGACCTAGAGACTGTCATACAGAGTGAAATAAGCCAGAAAGAGAAAAACAAATACCATATGTTAACACATATATATGGAATCTAAAAAAAAAAATGGTTTTGAACAACATAGGGGCAGGATAGGAATAAAGATGCAGACATGGAGAATGGACTTGAGGATACGGGGAGGGGGAAGGGTAAGCTGGGACGAAGTGAGAGAGTGGTATGGACATGTATACACTACCAAATGTAAAATAGATAGCTAGTGGGAAGCAGCTGCATAGCACAGCGAGATCAGCTCTGTGCTCTGTGACCACCTAGGGGTACGGGGTATGGTGGATGGGAGGGAGACGCAAGAGGGAGGAGATATGGGGATATATGTATATGTATAGCTAATTCACTTTGTTATAAAGCAGAAACTAACACACCATTGTAAAGCAATTATACTCCAATTAAGATGTTAAAAAAAATAGAATGCTAAAGTTTACTTACACATTTGTCAAAAAAATTTTTAAGTCACACTGTGTTTTAAATGCAGATATGGAAATCAAGTACACAAAGATAATATACTTACAATTTTTTTCTGTTAATTGACTTTTTACAGCATTTATACTGTAGGCGGGCCACCACAGTTAAAGAACAAAGGCCTATGTCACATGAACTTTATCCTAATGATAGCCTATAAAACTGTTTTTTTACTATGACTCAGGGTAGCTGGTGACCCCCACTTGGCTTCAGTGGAAAGTGAGATGTAAGCTGTAAACTTGAATATATGAATGAGAAATCATTCGTAGCAAAAGTAAAAACTTTTTCAAAAATAGTACATAGAAGTCACTAGAAGATAGCTGATCACATGAAATAGGAGATTCAGAATGTATGAATACATTTGCTTTACACCCTACAATTCTTAATAAGGGGCATGCATATGAATATCAATAAAAATAAGAATGATGACCTGCAAATCTTACTACTAAAGGGTCCAATTCAGGAGATAAAATTTCATGGTGTTGAAAAAAGTTATAAAATTCACTCTTGCCATTGGCATACTCAGCATTTTCATTTTTTTTTGGAATCATTAAATCTCTCTTCACCATTATTCAGCCTTATTTTAACTTACAGCAAAATTTTCTCAGAGTTCCAAGCATTTGTAAGTTTATTTTCCTATGTTCAGTTTTCATTTTCTAAGATCCAGTGTTCACAGGCTTTTAATAAATACAACTCAGTATACCACAGTTTCTAGGGAGTTTAAAACATTCAACAGATGATACTCAGGAAGGCAATCAAGAAGGCAAGAATAGTCTCAAGTGCAAAAACACTTCACTGTGCCAGAACATACTACATTTAGCAATTTAACCTTAAATTGGATACATAATCCAAAGGGGTCTGTGAAAGGTGGTATCAAACATTAAACTTTGCCTTATTAATAATATCATCCAGGAGCAAAATTCCCTTTTACCAAATCTTCCAGCATGGAAATTTTGGAGTATTCAACTGAATCAAGTGAGTTGTATTTTATAACTGGCAGAGGTTAATTAGAGCAATGTGCCCATTATATGGATGGGTAAACCGAGGCCTGATGAGATGAGAAACTGGCCCAGGTCAGCACAGAGAGGTTCCTTCTTCACCCCCTGCTTTCTTCTTTGTCACACAGCCCATCTGGTCTTCATAGGGATCTCCCTACTACATGCCTCTGTCTGTACTAGCAGGGACACAAAAGAAATAAAAAACATGGTCTTCACCATCACAAAGTGAGAATATCATGTCTGTCATTGTGATTGTAAGCAATTGACAACTATCCCCCATCTTACTAAGTATGTCACAATTTTTTGAAGGAATTTTTTTCCCTGAAAACTATGTTTGTGTTTTCAGACTCTTGCTTCCCTATCCTTTTCAAAGTATAATGTAAAAAAAGTATTTACATGTGCATTTTCCTTCTCACATACTTTCCTACACACTTTACAATAAGATCGTGAAAATTGTTTTCTCCTCATAATTCTTTCCCTATCTAATTTTGTTTGGGCTTGGAAGGAATCACCACTCCTCTAGCAGACACTACTCTGAGTTAATTGTTGTCATGTTCTTGCTGGGAAAGGAGGGAAAGAAAGCAACTTCAAGCAGCATCCAGCTGCTGGCTATAGACTGCAATGGTAGGTAATCGCTAAAATTATTGTGGTATTTAAAAATGCTTGGTAAGTTAACTGACGTGAATAGAAATTCCTAGAAATCAACATATTTCTGGTAATAGTATGGATCACAGGAAAATAAGCCTTTATTTTATGGCTAAAAGTTGACTTTTTGGACTAGAGAATCTTAGATGTCTCATCATCATGCTATCACCCAATCCCTTATCACCAAGGACCTATAGAGAAATGACAAGGTGGGGAAACTTGGGCTTAAATCTGTGATATTTTAAAAAATGTATTTAATTTCCTAAATAGCTAACACATTTATACACTTTAAAAATTAATAATAGGAGATACTGTACAGCAGAAATTAATGTAACATTGTAAATCAGCTATACTCTAATAAAAATTTTTAAAAAATAAGTAATAGGAGATATTCTGTGTAAAGCCCTCCACCCTCATCTTCCATCTCCCCACCCCAAACAGTAACCAGTACATTTTTAAAAAAAACATTTCTGAGGCAGTTTTACAGCATCCTACAAGAAAATGTGAATATCTCCTTCCTGCCCTTACTAACATAAAAGAGTGGCTTGTATCATTTAAGTAATGAATCCACACACACACACACATACACACACACACAAACACTCACACACGACTACCCCCCAGATAAAAAACAGGACATGATCAGTGACCCAGAAGCCTCTGTGTTCCTTCCTAGTTATCACGCTCCACCCAAAGGTGGCACCTATTCTGACTGTCATCATCATAGCTCAGTGTTAGCTGTTTTTCAGCTTAATATATACAGAAATCATAATGTATATTCTTTTTTGTGTCTGACTTATTGTAACTTCTTAAAGTGTATGATCCCGTTTAATTCTTAAACCAACTCCACAACATAGATAATATCATTCCCATTTTAAAAATCACAGAAATTAAGTTCAACAAGGTTGAAAAAAGGGACCATGTCATGATACACCAGTGCTAGAGCTGGCACTAAAATCTGGGTTTTCCCAGCTCTAAACCTATGTCATTACCAGGCAGCGTAGTCATACAAGAACATTCTCCAGCCCCTCTGTTTTTGAAATTACTACCTGTGGGTGACCTTGATGTGGTCTCCCCTGACCGTCTACCTTCCTTCTTTCCGCCATCTACCCATATTTCCTTCCATTTAGTGATCCACGCGCCCCCCACCCCTCCCTCCACCCTTGGACATGCACTACAGGGAAAATGAAAATGACTTTTACTCCTGACAGACCTGCAGGAATCCGAGAGCTATCGTTTAAATATTGGTCTTCCTGGGACTTCTCCATCTGTATATTTTCCCCATATATCAGCTTGGATTTTGCAGAGTAAACCTAGCTTTTTGGCTTTACTACTGCACATTCAAAATTTTGAATATTGGGGCTTCCCTGGTGGCGCAGTGGTTGAGAGTCCGCCTGCCGATGCAGGGGACACGGGTTCGTGCCCCGGTCTGGGAAGATCCCACATGCTGCGGAGCGGCTAGGCCCGTGAGCCATGGCTGCTGGGCCTGCGCGTCCAGAGCCTGTGCTCCGCAACGGGAGAGGCCACAGCAGTGAGAAGCCCACGTAATGCAAAAAAAAAAAAAAAAAAAATTTTGAATATTGTTTCTTGTACATAATTGTTTTTAATTATTAAATAAAGTTGGCTAATTAACTATAAAATATATTCTATCTATTTTTCCAGGAATATAGAGCGCAAATACAGTTATTTAAGCTAACACACCATTGTAAAACAATTATACTCCAATAAAGATGTTAAAAAAAAAAGCAAACATATTAAAAAATAAAATAAACCATGATAAATGTCAAAAAAAAAGTCTCTAGGGAAACATAGCAGATAAGCTTATTTGGGGATATAGGAAGAGGTATGATCAGGCTGCAAGGCTCCAGTCCTGGTGGGTAGCTGTGGCCCCTCAGTGAGGGGGATGGGCTGCAGAAGCCCATCTGTGAGAGAAGGCCCTGAGCCCTGCATGACTGTGGGGCTGCCTCACCGTTGTACACACCTATCAAAACACATGGCTTTGTACATTTCCAATGGATGTAGTTTGTTGTACATAAATTATACTTCACAAAAGTTGACTTTAAGAAAGAAAATTGGAAGAGCAGAGAACAAGCTCAATTTTCCTACACTTCCCTCCTTTAAAGGCCTCTCATTTTCTCCTTGCATGGTCAACTCATCCCGAACACTGAAAAGAACCAGGGCTCCTACAGCTGCTCCATCTCTCTTTCCTCAGCCAAAGCTGCTTTAGTTCCCTAAACCCTCACTTTGAAAATCCCCAAAGCAAGTACTTCTATTGCTCATTTTGAACATTATTGTTCTCTCCCATCATTCTATTGCTCTTAAAATTCTAACAAGCCAAAAGTAAAGACACAAGACAGACTTCTCATTTATATGAGGAAGTGGTAAAAGAAAATAAGAATTGATTTTGGTTCTCATGAGTTTTCCTGTTGCCCATCGCTGGGTCAAGTAGGATGGAATTCAGAAAGACAGAACTCTGTGTTTATTGCTAAATATGACAATGAACTCAATGTAGTCCAAATACCTACTTTACAACAATGCCATGGTTTTTGAATAAAAATTCTCATAACCTTCATGGGTGAGCCAATATTCAATACTTGAACAATCACTCTGGGACTCAGTTTTCTCACTTATAAATGAAGATTCTGGTATAAATAATCTATACTGTCTTTTACTGTAATAAAAATGCATCCTAAAGAAAATGCTGTGACCCCCTAAGCATAGGTTCTTTGTCCAGCAGCTCAATGTCATGTGAGTCGACTGATATTCTGTTCATCCAACATAATATTGGTGTAGGGAAGTTAATATATTATACATATTCTAAAATGTCAATCAAACATGGTAATTTAAAGCTAATTCAGTTGTGTATTTTTATAGTATCTTAACATTATTAATCCAAATGCATCCACTATTATACACTGTGATAAAACCAGAAATTTATAATTCAGTGCATCTTTTCATTTGTTTACCCCAGACTTATCAGATATATTATTAAAACCATAAAATTTTATTTAAAATACATCTGTCCTACTGTATTATACCAATAAAATGTATGTAAATCCATTTATATGAAACATCATTTTTTTGGCTTCTTTATTATTATTATTATTTTGCTCTGACCATGGTTCAGGTTCTTCACAGATAATCTCATTTAGTCTTAAAAATGTTCTATAACATAGGTTTTATTATCATCTTACCATCAAGAAAGTCCAACTCAGAGATGCTCTCAAGGGCTAAAGGTCACAGGGTTCAGGCTTTGAAGCCAAGTAGTCTAATTCCAGGATTTGAGCAGGTCTCCTCTTCCACAGCTATTTAGAAAATCCATTTTTAATTGGTTTTGATTTCTCTGTCAGGTGGAGAACCCAATCATGGAATATTATCATGGCAATTGCCTGCAATTAGAACCATTTATCAAAATGTGGAAGAAAATTCTGGACTGGGAAAGGAGGAGCAGGTGGGAACACCACCTCAACAGTTCAAGTTCAGGATCGGTTAGTGAGGTCAGTGTCATTGAACACAAGTATTAATCTTGCCTGAGCTTCACTTTTGTTGTTAAATTGGGATTATCAGGCAATTAGATCTCTAAAGTATACATCATCAGCACAAAATAAGCAACTTCCCATTTGACCTAACACTTCGCGTGGGAAAATACTTCTGTCTGTGTTTAGTGAAATTCTACCACAGCCTTACAGGATATGCATTTATATAAATGCAAGGCATTTTTATTGTTCAGAAAATAAGATCCCTTTGAATTAGACCTGTATCAAAGTCTCATTCATAATTATTTTCTCAGAGCTCTATATCAGACATTTGGCTGACATCCTGTTAGACACTGCATCTTCTCAGAAATAAGGCATGAGCACAACTGTGAGGCATTTCCCAACAGACAAACAAATATACTGTGTTTCAACTCAGCCAGCCTAATTAACAGAGAATTTAATTATTGCTCACCAAGACCAGCTATATAATTTGTGGGGCCCAGTGCAAAATGAACATAAGTGGTCCCTTGTTCAAAAACTGTGAAGAATTTCAAGATGGAGACAATAGAGTGTCAACCTTGCATGGGGACCTACTGAGCATAGGGTCCTGTGTGTTTCTACAAGTCTACACAGCCATGGAGGGGGCTTTGGTGCTAATAGGGTTAATAAGAGGAGGAGATGAAATTGACTTGGCTCAAATTTCATATTAATTACAATAATTACATTGTGAAACTAATCTGATCATTTACTATATAATTTCAAAATAAGACTATAAAAATTGTTTGCAATATTTCTTTTAGAATTCAATAAAGTTGTATTTTTGGACTGTAATTCTTTACTTCATCTTTGGTTTATGATATGTGACTACTGTTCAAAAAAGCAAAAGCTACCTGCTACCAATTAAACCATTTTTGTCAACTCCAGTGTAGTGCCTTTTATCTTGGTGTCCCGTTCATGAGCTTTTTTTCTTTCTTTTTTTTTTTTTTTTTTTAAAGATTCGGCCCTAAATAGAGAGTCTTCAAAACATCTCCCTTACAATGACAACTTCCTTATCTTGCTAGTAGAAGAAAAGCTCGGCAAAAATTTTGCAGTATATTTGTCATTGACTACCAATATTTTAAATGTAAATGTTCTCAGGCCAACCTTCATCCATTTATCCTATAGATAATGTTTTGTAAGAACACAATCATATACAAACAAATCTGCTATGACAACATTGTTCATAGCACAGGATTGGAATAAATTGGAATCTCTATCAATAGAGGACTCATAAATTAATTACAGTATATCCATGAAATAGAATTCTGTACAGTGATTAGAAACAAACCTTTATATATATATTAACATGACAATGTGTCCAAGATATATGCCAAACAGTGTGTACAGGAAGACATTGTATAGATACAAAAAAATATATGCAAGTATCTATTTACATACATATATGTCATGCTCATTCTTTTGATTTAAATAGATATTAAATTTTTATTCACAATAATAACAAACATAATCAACAGTTAAATTTGAAAGCTTCTTCAATAAGACAGATGCTCTTCTAAGCTTAAAATACCAGTTAATCCTCAAGTGTATGACACAGGTACTATAATCATCCTAAAATTACAAGGGAGGAAATGAAGAAATTGAGGGGAAGAAAGCTACACTGCCTCTCAGGTGTATACACAGCAGAGGGTAGAGGGTACACCTGCGCTTGAATACACACAGGAAATGTCTGGATGTATATATGGGACCTCTTAAGAGTGATCACCTCTTGGGATGGATGAGGAATCAGAGCTTACTTTATATTTCACACTTTATGGAACTTCAATTTTTTTATGTTGAAAACGCACTCCCTTAAAATATACTTTAATGTACAATATGTGTAACATTTCCAGTTTTCGACCCTGAAACCTCAATTGCAGGAATTTAAAAGTTGCCCAAGAGTGTAGAGCTTTCTAGTGCCAGCCTGGAAAGATGAACGTCAAGATTCTTTGATTTACTCAATCCTTAGATTCTTCTAGTGCATAAGATTGACTTTTTACTGCTTGGTAGAGTGTGTAATTTCATAAAATACACATCAAACTCATCCAAATAGCCAGTCATTTAGCTGTCTACGTGGTGTACTTATGCATTCTGTCATACTGTGAACAAAATACAGCCGAATTTGATCAGCCTGTTTATAGTTTAAGACAGGGACCTCTAAATGACTCCTCTTTGGTATGTTTCTGGAAAGGTCAGGCACCAGTGTATTTTACCAAATAAAACTCAGGTTTGAAGAATATGCCTTCTAAACTGATTTTTACTACCTGAACTATAAGTTTTACAGGGCTTCTTTGTTAAACTGCCCTGACAATTTCCATTTCCAGTTGCTTCAATCATATTAACAGAAGGTAAAGTTCACAAATAGTAAAATACGTCATTGCACTGCACTTGGTTTTCGGAAATAGATCACAACTGACAAACACACAAGACACCGTATTTGGTGTTCCAATTCATGTTTGGGTTGGCATATCTCACGCGGGGCAGGAAAAGATGTCCTACCACAAATGGAAGCATCTCATTACTCAGGAAATAAAACATGTCTGCACCCAAGACTTGACAAATCCCATTAAATATACAAAAAGAATAATGGATTTTTTTTACCTGAAAGATAGACAGAAAGGTCAGAGAGGTAGGGTAGAAAATATCTGCATAAGAACATTAGCTCTTAAAAAGGTTTAAAAATATATGTGTAGAATTCCACCAGAATGCAGGAATTCTTTACAGAATCATTTCTCCTTCCAAAATACGATGCCATGCTCTATCGCAGGGAGTGTTTTCTAGGAAATTTAAATAAGACTGCTTGGTTTCTGAATGTTCATTAAGAGATCAACAATCTATTGTTTATTTTATGAGTCAGCATCTATTTCTTGAGCCCCTACATGCCAGACATGAGGCTAATACTATGGGAGAGATCAGAAGTAAAGAGCCAGTGTCCAATGTTTTAGTCATTTGACAGGATAATTATAGGAGGCTGGAAAGACTCAAGGAAGGGACATATAACTAAAGATGGGTGGAGGCACTGTCCATCAAAGTGGTTCTGAAAGAAGTGTCATCTACCCTGGGATCTGAAAAACGGTTTTGTATTACTTCACCAAGGAGGGGTGGGTGGTAAGAATGGATGGTGAGAGCAAATCTCATGCATAACCCAGGACTTGAGAAAGAACATGACAAATTGTGGTGACTGCTGTATAAAATCTAATTCTTGTGGGCATTTAGCCTTATATTGCTTTGTCCCTGTTCTCTAGCTGATGTGTATGCATTAATCTGTCATTTCCATTCTAGAATGTACATGTGTTAATGATTGAGTCCTCACATATTTTGTACCCACCTTCATCAGTTAACATTCCATACCCACCTCGGTGGTTGTTCTCAAATAAATAAAATACATCATCAAGAAAATACTTCAAGTTTTAAAAATAACTTCTTTTAGAATAGCTCGAGTCAAAGTCAATGTGATTTTTTACAATGAAAATTTCTACTTATGAGAAGAAAGCCAAATTGTTACAGCTGCAAACATGCAACTAGGATGAGGTCATGTAAAGAGACAAGCTCCATGTGAGCTCAAACCAAAAGTGCTCTAAGGATTCTTTGACTTGGACATGGGTTCCCAAATGATCCATGCCCCTTTTTTGTGTGTGTGCTTAGGCCCTGATACATCTAATTAGAAAGAAATTAGATGTCCCTGCATGCCCTGAAATTGACATACACACATCTTATCTTGGTGTCTGAATTACTATTAATACAAACTTTAAAGGAGAAGTGTTCCTTCTACAAACCTCGTTCAATCAGTCACCCATTCACTCAACACATGTGTACCATAATCTACTACGTGATGATAGGACCAACAGGTACTGGCAAGGTTTGCGTTCGGTTACACTGGTTGTTAAAGTATTGGAATACTGCCATGACTCCTGGAAAACAGTTTCTTACTGAACCCCCCCCACCCCAGCCTTGACAAGTTTTACCCAGACATCCTGGTTACCCTGACTCTTCTTCCAGGATCCTTAGAATAATCTCGCAATCCAGTTAAAACCTGGCACAGATAAGGGGGCATCCAGGACCCCTCTCCAGGCCTTTGGCTGGAGTCTGGGCTTGCTGGTCGGTGACAGTGCCATACTGGCAGGTCAATACTGTGACTGTCACAATCCAGTCCAGTCTGCAGACTAGGGCCACAACACAAAATATTTGCTACTTGTCTGAGAAGAAGTAAGGAACAAAAATGTAGACTTACAGCAATTTATCCCACTCCTGGGCATATACCTGGACAAAACTATAATTCAAAAAGATACATGCACCCCAGCATTCATAGCAGCACTATTCACAATAGCCAAAACATGGAAACAACCTAAATGTCCACTGACAGATGAATGGATAAAGAAGAGGTGGTACATATATACAATGGAATACTACTCAGCCATAAAAAAGAACAAAATAATGCCATTTGCAGCAACATGGATGCAACTAGAAATTATCAGACTAAGTGAAGTAAGTCAGAAAGAGAAAGACAAATATCATATGGTATCACTTATATATGGAATCTAAAATCTGACATAAATGAACCTATCTACAAAACAGAAACAGACTCACAGACATAGAGAACAAACTTGTGGTTGTCAAGGGTGAGGGGGAAAAGTGAGAGGGACCGACTGGGAATTTGGGGTTGGTAGATGCAAACTATTACATTTAGAAAGGATAAACACCATGGTCCTACTGTATAACACAGGGAACTATATCCAGGCTCCTGGGACAAACCATAATGGAAAATAATATTTTAAAAAGAATATATATATATATGTAAAACTGAGTCACTTTGCTGTACAGCAGAGATTGTCACAACACTGTAAATCAACTATACGTCAATAAAATTTTTTTAAAAAAGAGAAAAAACTTATAGCAATTTGACAAACTACCTTTATATATGTTAAAACTAATTAATAATAAAATGGGGTTTGTATTTTGTCTCTGCTTTCTTTTATTTCATTTTTCTGAATTCATTTTTATTATATTTTACAAAAGCATCAATCCACAGCAGGTTTGAAATAAAAACCATGGGTCCTGAAATATACAGAGTACTTTTGAGAAGCAAGTACTCTGCTAATACCAACTCTGCAGTGAATGTTACATGTAAAGAATATGAATGAGGGCCTCCCTGGTGGCGCAGTGGTTGAGAGTCCGCCTGCCGATGCAGGGGATACGGGTTCGTGCCCCGGTCTGGGAGGATCCCATATGCCGCGGAGCGGCTGGGCCCGTGAGCCATGGCTGCTGAGCCTGCGCATCCGGAGCCTGTGCTCCGCAACGGGAGAGGCCACAACAGTGAGAGGCCCGCATACCACAAAAAAAAAAAAAAAAAAAAAAAAAAAAAAAAAAAAAAAAAAAAAAAGAATATGAATGAAACATATAAAAACACAAAGCCCAAGCATTCTATTAGCATACGAGAAGAATCCTGGCTGCTCTCTAAGGTTCTCCCCAAGCCAAGCAAGGAAGACCGAAGAGAGACATGTACACACTGAATCTCTACATTGGTTCAGGAAACATTTGGACCTTCTGCCTCTCAGCTGTTCTGGTTAAAGTGTAATTAAGCAGTACTCTCCCTAAACAGTTTTGGTGAATATATTCAACCATTCTTGCCTTGACCACATTCTTCTAGTCTTAGCAGTTTATATATATATAAAAACATGTATACAACTTAGGTGAGTGATACATGTAAGTGACAGAGAACATCCTCTCATCTAAACAATAGCACAGAAGAACTAAAACACCCACCCCAAGGGGATTAGCCTGAGAAGTTTTCTGCAAAACTATGACTCAGAAACAATGAAGCCAAGAATTCAAGATGAAATATATCCTGCCTTATCCTTTAATATTCCATTAGCATTATTACACTTAGTTTTAAGTCATTTCTTTCCAGATAATTCTCAATTATTTTGTTGGAAAGATTTAAATTTGATTTTAACTGAGAGCACCCTATCAAACATATTAAAATATTTCCACAAAAATTAAAACAGCTTTTAAAAAATAGCTCACTCAGGAGTAGTTTCATGGGTATATACAAATCCTCAGCTGGTAGAGGTAAATGGTGAAATATTTAGAGATAACCTGATATGATGTCTGGGACGTGATCTAGTGGTGTGAGGAAACTGAGAAAGCTTGGATGGAATAGGACTGACAGTAGGAGAAATGTTGTAGCTAGGGGATGAACATGTTAAAGCTCCTTATACCAAATTATTATACTATTTTCTCTGCATTTGTGTATCTTCTGAGGAATTCTAAAATAAAGGTGAAAAATACATAAAATATTTGTAGGCATATTTTTTCAACAAAGTTTATTTTTCCTATGAAACCAGCAGCAAGGAATTAATATCATAAATAAATGATAAACTAAAATTTATGAGTACAATATTTAAACCATTAATGAATTTTTATAAATTTCAGTTTTAATATAATGGGATTGGTAACCTCAGGCACAGAAACATGTGAAAAATACAAGAGTAAGATATGAATTCTCTGAAAGTGGAGTAAAAATGTAAAGTGCTTAAATTTTCTTTATTTCTTTACAAAAAGGTGTTTGGGAAAAACTTCAAAATCCAGAAAACTAAAAATAGGCAATTTTTTTGCCAATTATATAGCAAATAAAAGGGGACCTTGAAATTAAATTTAAATTTAATGAAAATTTTAATGGTTTACCATTTATATCTTCTACTCATAAATATCTCATGAATCTAAAACTTGTAATAAATTGACAAGTTAAATTTACAGTATCTTGAAAATGTATCAAACACAGCAATTCTGGAATCCCAAATAGGATGGTTGCTGTTTTCCAAAACAACTTACCACACAGACTTTAACAGAATACTTAATGTTGAGTCAAGCTGTGAAAAAGAATGTTCTTTTTCTCTTTCAGATTTTTAAAAATTATTGTATCTTGTATTATTTGTCATTCCTTGGATTGAATATTATGGAAAAGTTGTGTTTCATGTGAAAGAATTCTGCTCTCCATTGATATAGTGAAGATTATTTGCCCAATTTAAAGAACGTAGTACAATTTAAAGAAAAAATGGATAGAATGTTTCTGCCCATGTATTTTTCTTAAACATTGGCATTAACAACATTTGTCTGTAAGTGAGCTCTAGAAGATGAAAGAATAAATAAACAAGTAGAAACGGAATAGTAAAGAAAAAGTCAGAAACAGATGTGAACGTTTAATCTGGCTGCTGGTTTTTCTCACATCCACTTATGCCGAGTTGTGATTTTAGATCGCATACATACAACATAGTCATATGTTCTGCTTATAAAATCAAACTGAGTTATAAGAAATTACACATGGCAGCTTCTCATAGATGCTTTGTACTTTGAGAGTCTGAGGAAAGATTCTTATGATATGAGCAAACCATCCCCTGCTCTAGCTCTGATGCAAGAGTCTATGGGTTACTGAATACTCTGGGTACTCTGGGCTCCAGGAAGATTTACGTTGATGATCTAAGGAAGTTAAACACACTTAAACACCCCTGAGAAGAAAACTCTTTGGTGTGAAAAATGACCTGGCCAGAATGTCTATCAATTTGTAAGCCAAGTCCTTATACATTTTGGTTTTTCTGCCTTTTTTTTTTGATGTGGACAATATATTTTAAAGTCTTTATTGAATGTTACAATATTGTTTCTTTTCTATGTTTTGGTTTTTTGGCCACGAGGCACATGGGATCTTAGCTCTCCGACCAGGGATCGAACCCGCACCCCCTGCATTGGAAGGCAAAGTCTTAACAACTAGACTGCCAGGGAAGTCCCTGGAAATGTTTTGTATCTTGAATTTTTTTTTTATATATCTGGGTGGTGGTCACACCGGTTTCCTTTTCACTGTGGGTTCGTCCCTGACTTTGGACTTTGGCATGATTTTTTTTTTTAATTTATTTGTTTATTTATTTTTGGCTGCATTGCGTCTTCATTGCTGTGCATGGGCTCTCTCTAGTTGCGGCGAGCAGGAAATAGTCTTCGTTGAGGTGCATAGGCTTCTCACTGTGGTGGTTTCTCTTGTTGCGGAGCATGGGCTTTAGGTGCGCGGGCTTCAGTAGTTGTGGCATACAGGCTTCAGTAGTTGTGGCTCGCAGGGTCTAGAGTGCGGGCTCAGTAGCTGTGGCACACGGGCTTAGTTGCTCTGTGGCATGTGGGATCTTCCCAGACCAGGGCTTGAACCTGTGTCCCCTGCATTGGCAGGCAGATTCTTAACCACTGCACCACCAGGGGAGTCCCTGATCCATTTATATTTGCACACACCTTGTTGTCAGCCAGATCCCAACAATACAGTCTTTAACCATCAATTACACAGCCACCCAAAAGGAGTGTTATAAGACCACTGAGTTTGTGTTGAACAAAAACTAGTAGTGAGAAAAGACAGTCATCTGTGATCTAATTTATCATTGTACAACTCAAAGATAGTAGAGACAGGTAATTCACAACTTCATAGTATTGATGCACGAATCAACAAAATTCCTACTTAGCAATAGCTTTAGTAAGTCAGAAACTGAAAATTGTGAGTTTCACCAAAGCTAGTATCTTAACTCCTAAGATACCTACAAGCAGCAAAAAGGAAACCTGCCTTGTTTCACACCTTAACAAAACCAAGAAGAGGGGCAAACAGCAAGAAGACCATATAACACACCTAACTTGCTATAGCAGACCAGCTCCTAACTAGTTATTACAAAATCTTTGGAAGTGCAGTGAACATGTTAGCTGTATTAGTGTGAAAGGACATAAGTCACTGGAGTCTGCAGGAGACACACACACACTATGTCCACCCATTAAAATCAAATTAGGGAGAATATGGAAAAGGAATCAGAAAGCTGCACTGTTTTTTCCCCTTGCAGAATTTGAACTGCCAAGACCAAGGCTAAGAGACATCCATGATTTATTTTTGTTAGTTCATCAACTTGTGAAGCAATGTTATATCTTATCTCATTTCTATTTTCTCTATATTCTTCTTGGATAACCCTTGTTATCTGCATCCCATCTCAACCCCACTTCCTCTTCTACGAGGGTCTGCCATGAAGTACATGAGGTACAATGATGATTCCCCAATCCATGCTATAATTAGGAATCATCAGTGTTAAGAGGAACTCAGAGCTTTTATGAATTCATTTAGAATTCTGGAAAATGCAAAGGAATCCCTATAAAATTACACATTATTATCCTGTCAATTGAAATGTACAACAGTCTAGAGGTGGGGACTTGCCTATATTGAAAACTCTGCATCCTGGGCTTCCCTGGTGGCGCAGTGGTTGAGAGTCCACCTGCCGATGCAGGGGACACAGGTTCGTGCCCCAGTCCGGGAAGATCCCACATGCCACGGAGCGGCTGGGCCCGTGAGCCACGGCCGCTGAGCCTGCGCATTCAGAGCCTGTGCTCCACAACGGGACAGACCACAACAGTGAGAGGCCCGCGTACCACAAAAAAACCCACAAAAAACCAAAAGAAACTCTGCATCCTTATGCTGGTGCATTGACCTTTTTACCACCACATCAATGTCATCAACAATAAACATTTGTAGTGCTTTTTTTTTCCTTCAGCTTAAATATTTATATCCTGTATAGCTGCCCCACTTAATCCACAACGTGTTTTTCAGGTTGTATTTTAAAGAAGAAAAAGTAAATGAGGATAAACAATTTACAAAAATATAAGCAGAATGTAAATATTACACTAAAAATATTTAGAGAAGAAACAGAATCATCATCTTCAATGCAAGTTATAAAAACCAGCTATGGGAAAGTTGTAGTGCCTGCACAGAGGGGGAAAAAATCTCAAAATCAAGTTATCAACGTGAAAGTAAAAAGGAAATAAAATCATTATATGGTTTATCTTTGCTTTATTTTGGGAGAGTATGTCAGCATAGCCGATATGCCAAAATACATCTGAAAGCACCTGAATTTTAATTAATCATCATTTTCTATCCATTTTAAAAGGACATGCTGACAGGCAAATGCCAATCAAATTTCAACTCTTCTAGTGGTCTACCCCTGAAGGAAAATGAATGATCTCCAACAACTAAGATGGATCTTAAAAAAATAAAGAAACAGAGGTATTTCCTGAAAAAAATTCTAACATTCAGAGCAAATTATCCAGAAGGAGCTTAATCATATGTGACTTCAGAACCCTAACTGAAAGAATTTTTAGTGATCAAAAATTTATTATGTGGGCCCATTTGCAGGTACTACAGTATAATAAGTATTTTAATCCATTGATCTCTACTTTTTAGTAGACTTAATTGTTCAACCTCTCCAAGAGAATTAACTTGCGTGCAGTTTTCCAATAAAAAATCTGAAAGCCCACCATGAGGGAAATATGAAGATTGAATCAAACACGGACTCTGGCCTCAAGAAAGAGTGTGGTCATAGAACTAGACTAAAAATGGAAGTGCCATAGAGGATTAAGATTGGACTGTGATAGAAATTAAAAAGGAAGGGGGTATGATAAATTATTAAGTATGATATATCATTAAAGATATTAAAATTTATTTCCATTAAGTAATCACATAGTTTCCCATCACTTATAAGATGAAAAGTCATAGATGATGAATAGATAGATAGATAGATAGATACTATTTTACTGCCAACTGCAACTTAGAAAAATATTAATTGAGGACAACAAAATTAGTTGGATTTTAAAAATGTAGTGATGACATCACAATGACCTGGCATTATCATTCTAAAAGAGGATTTCTCAACCTCAACCCTATTGATATCTTGGACCAAATAATTCCTTGTTGTGTGTATGTACTGGTGGGGGTGGTGGTGAGGTAATGTTCCACGCACTGTAGCATGTTTAGCAGCAACCCTGGCCTATACCTACCCTTTAGATACTATAGCAACCCCTCACCACAATTGTGACACCCAAAAATTTTCTAGAAATTGCCATTGAGAACCATTTCTCTAAATCATCCTTTAGACATTAGCTTAGATGTTACTTTTTCCAGGAGAGCAATGTTGTCTCCACTATGTGCCACTGTATGCACCTCTACATAACTGTTTACCACATACGATAATTACCTATTCACTTATCTGCAATTCTCTATAGACTGTTAAGTTTACTTTCATCTGGAACTGTGTTTTATTCACCATTGGTTCTCCGCATACCAATAAGCCTAGGCAAATATGTTGAGTAAATCAATGAAGAAGGAAGAAAGGAAGAAGGTAGGTAGCTGAAGAGGCCAATGCAGAGGGGAGGGGCCCTTTCCTGCACCATAGGACACCAGTAGATCCTGGCAGCACCCTTGCCCTGAGTTGTGACAACTGGCAACATCTTCAGACATCACCAGATGGTCCCTGTGGGTGAAAAGTTGTCTCTAGCTGAGAATCAGTGCTCTAGAAGACTATACAAAGAAGTGGTAAATATTTAATAAAGTTCAGTTTTGATATAAAAAGCAAATAGATTTTGCAGTGCTTTCAGTGTCCTACTCAATCAAAAACACTCTGATGCACTAATGGCTGTATGACTTTGGTTAAATTAAAATTTTGAGCTTTAATTTCTTCACCTGTAAAACCCAAATAATGATAACTCCACACAGTTCTTTCATTCAACAAATGTTTACTATTCTGTGCTATCTGCTGGACAGATGCTGTGCAACGGTGGCACTGTTATGGTCTTTGCCCCCATGAATTTTATACTCTGGGTGGTAGAGGGACTGTATCCAACTATCTCCCATATAAGATTTAAATTACAAATTGTGAACATAGAGTCTATGAAGCTGAACACGGTTCTATGAAAACATATAAAAAGACTAGGGTGTCATTAGGATTTCCCGAGGAACTAGCCCTTGAACTGTGGCTTGAGGGAAATGTGAATGCTGACTATGAAAGGGGGGCAGGAGGAGAAGGGTAGGAAGATTAAATGAGATAATATGAACATGAAAACATAGGTCATGAGGCTGGCCTGATGCTCTGTGGAAAATCAATGAATGCAAACAACGGGTCATAAATAATCAGCACCATCACTGACAAAACGAACAGACAGTAACAGGACATTAAGCAAAGTCATCTGATTTAATACCTTTCTCACAACTAAAAAATATTCATGATTCATTTTACAGAATTTTACACTAATTAAGAAAACCATGTTACAAGAAAACTATGATAATAGTAGGGTTAAAATAAAAAGGTCCTTTTTGAATATAGAATGTTGGTGCCTTTAACACCTTGACTGGGTATACAGTTTCCCATTGTGTTGGATATGATGGTAAAATTCTTCAGTCAGGGAAAAACAAGGATTAGCACATAGTCTGGTTAATAAAGCCCTACTATTCCAATTTGCTAACAGTTCCTATGAGAACTCCAGCCATCAGTTAAACAAATCATTTGTCTGGGAACAGAGCGTTTACCATATGCACGAGTTACTAATTTCCTGGACATTATCAGCCATTAGCTGGTTTCCTGTGTCCCAGCAAAGGCTGAGGTGAACCCTGATTGCCAAAATTGCACATTACAGACATTAATCCATGGACCATTTCCTCCACGTAAGATATAATAACACTCTCTATCTGTAGTTCTTTTGTCAAATATATATGAGAAAGGGCCAGAAAGTTCAAGTGAAGGGAAATGTGTAAAAAAGGAAAGCTAACAGTGTACTAGTGTAATTATGCTGGTGAAACTATTAAAATTTTGGGAACTTAGAGCAGTATGGAACAGAACAAATCACCAAAGAGCTTTTACACAGCATTTTGGGATTTCTTTAGAACTCAGAGTGTGTTTCTCTTAAGATTAAATATGCTTCAAAAATACCATTTTAGTAGATGAATTGCAGGTTTGCTATAACCTATCAAACCACTATTCTACAAAGACTATGTCTACCACAATTATTCTTGGCTATTTGATCTCATCCAAATTTTTCACACTTAAAATTATTTCTACAATAGGTCTTGGTCTGCATGTTGTATTATTTTAAAGCTAGATTTCTAGAAGGAAATGAATAGGTCAAACTCAGCAAAGTAATTTCTGGAAAAGTCAGACCAATTTGCATTTCAACAATTAGTAACTTTGCCAAAATATGATACTTCTATTTGCTTTAATCATTGCAAATTTGATAATAAAAATATCTTATTTTTGTTTATATTTCTTTTATTACTAGTAATATTTATGATTATTTTTAATGTTATTGGCCATGTATATTTCATCTGTGAATTGTCAGCTCATGTCTTTTCTTATTTACTAAATTTGAATTTAAGAATATTTACGAAGTGAGGTAATCACTATGTATATTAAGAAGATCAGCTTTACACTTCAACTAGATAGTGTTTCTGTGGCTTCATTTAGAAGACTGAACATATAATTTTGTGGTCTTACCTCCAACAATAAGTAATCATTACTCCATTGTCTCCTAATTTTTAGCCTCATAGTAAATATGTAAAGAGCTAATTTTTTAAAAAATTTACTTATTTATTTTTTAATTTTTGGCTGCATTGGGTCTTCGTTGCTGTGCGTGGGCTTTCTCTAGTTGCAGCGAGTGGGGGCTACTCTTGGTCGTGGTGCACGGACTTCTCATTGCGGTGGCTTCTCTTGTTGCGGAGCATGGGCTCTAGGCATGCGGGCTTCAGTAGTTGTGGCACACGGGCTCTAGAGCGCAGGCTCAGTAGTTGTGGCGCATGGGCTTAGTTGCTCCGCAGCATGTGGGATCTTCCCAGACCAGGGCTCAAACCCATGTCCCCTGCATTGGCAGGCGGATTCTTAACCACTGTGCCACCAAGAAAGCCCAAAAGCAGCTAATTTTTGTGCCCTTTTTAGGTAACCAACTTTTTCCCCCTGCATGGATGTATGTACATTTACAATTTTTTTATTTAACTGTTTAAATGATCCCAAAATATCTATAGCTATTATGTCTTTTCATTTTGCTTGGAATTTTTTCAATTCTTTCAATCTCCATGAAAGGATGCATCAGCTCTGGAAAGATGGCTTCAATTGACATATTGGGTTATTGGTTCTGTTTCAGCTTATTTCTCCTTCTGGGTGATATGCTCGTTGTTACACTGGATCTCCACCCTCCACCCTCCATGTATATCATATTCTCTCTCATTTTACCCAAAATTTGACAATTTTGTTTTTCTGCATACTGGGAGAGCTTCTTTAATCAAATCTTCAAGACAGATTTAATTTTCTATGGTGTCAACTCTGTCCCTAAGTACCACCAGTTTGGAATCTAGTTCTGTTAATGCACTCTTTTCTTTGTAATATTTCTTCAGTTCACTAAGTTCCTTTTTCTCCTTAGCTTAATGTTTCTGGATTTTATCCTATTGAATTTGGACTCAGCCTTTTCCCATCCTTGTAGATTTTTGTTCCTTTTACTGCACATTTGGCATCTTCTAGAGAAGTTGATCACAAATATGGTTAACCTTCAGAATCACTGAAGAAACTTTTAAAAAATACACATTCCCAGATTCTGCTTTTAGATACTCTTTATTGAAAACATAAAAAGAATGAAAAAAATCTCCTCAGATGAATATGATGCTCAGCAAGCACAATCAAAATAGAAGATGCCGGTATTTGACAACATACTGTGTGTGATGTGGGCTTGTTTGTGTGTTTGCATGTAATATCTTCTTCTAGAAGCTAAGCAAGGAGAGAACCAAGGAAAACTAGACTTAGTTGTATAAACTAATTAATAATAAGGTAGTGGGGTGTTAAGAATCTCAATTCTGCTCCAAGGTGTCAGTATTGAATATGGTATTCTTGAGTGTTTCTAGAAATTTGTTTTCTGTTAATCTTGGTTTTTCAAAGTTATGTATTGGTTATTTTTTCCTCTATCTTGTATATTTCATGGGGGAATTTGGAGTAGCTACTTCAGGGATTATGAAACCAGAACTGGGTAGATACTTTGAATGACTTCCACATTAGTAAATCAAAATTTTTATTTTCTGGGAGTTTAGAATACAGACTTCTGTGTGTTGTATTCAACACCAAAGTATTCTCCAACAAGAATACTCTTATTTTGTTTGATATTGTATCTTTAAAAATTGGTGTAATTTCTTACACAAATAACTGACCAGGGTTCCTTCTAAAGCCAGATCCCTAAGAATATAAATGTGAATGTCAGTACCCCTACAATATGCCATTATTCTTACAGAATATGAACTATATTTTTGAATAACAATAATTTCAGCGAAGTCTATCACCTCTCGAGCAATTTACCTTTGAATTAGTAAATATCTTTATGTAAAATTTCTTTTGCACTGGGCTTATCAAGCAGTTCTTTTCAATTATCTTAAATGTAAATAACAGGGAAGACAGTCTATGTCTGACATAAAAATATTATTACCAAATCGATCCTAAAAGCCTAAAGTCTTTCAGCAGTATGAGAAAAAAAAAGGATAAAAGTTATTTATCAGTATGAGAAAATAAGCTCTTAGTATCGCTTCGCCTAAAAGTTTCTTTTATTGAAAGGCACAAGAAGTTGCGTAAGTCACTTTTCCAGAGATATTAAGAGAAAAAAAAAATTTCAGTAGGGAAAGAAAGTTTGTATTTGTTTTGAATTTCACCATTTTCCTGAAGTTGGACATTTCCTTTTTGTTTGGAATATTTCTTAGATATATATGGAGCATGAGCAGATGTGCTCACGTAGTTGGAATGTCAACCCCAACTGATTTGGCCAGGAGACCCTGAGTTTCATGGTGTGGTTGTCAAGTAGTGGGTAAAATGTGTGTCCTGGAGTTGGGGGGGAAGGAGTCCAGCTGGATATGATGCTAGCTCATTCACAACACTCAAATTTCTATCTCTCCCCTCTGTAATGCATTCATGAATAGTTCCCATAAATATTGAAGTGATTCAAATCATGTGATGCACAGAAAATCAGAGATTGCAGAGGCCTATTATTTAATTTTGTTATTACTTTAAGCTCCACTTTCAAGCAAAGGGTAGACAGGCTGTGAAGCTGTCAAATATTTTTGTATTTATTGAGTAATTGCATGGGAAAATGATGTTAATAAAATACCTTTAAGATCAGCTCGGTGCTTTGTGACCACCTAGAGGGGTGGGATAGGGAGGGTAGGAGGGAGACGCAAGATGGAGGAGATATGGGGATATATGTATATGTATAGCTGATTCACTTTGTTATAAAGCAGAAACTAACACACCATTGTAAAGCAATTATACTCCAATAAAGATGTTAAAAGAATAAAAATAAATAAGTATTTTGTAGATGTATGTATGTGCACGCATGTATGCATATGCAATTGCATACCCAATTTCCTTAAGGTTTTTAAAATGTAAGAGCTATTCATCTTCATTTTCAAATCCCTGGCATATGTCTTCTTAAGAAACAAAGATGTCCATCGTATCCAATAAACACCATCACCCCCAATCCATAGTTGGAATGATTAGCTCAAACCATTTTTGGTGAACTCAGGAATTACGTCCTCCCAGATATCTGGTTGGGAAATGAATTAAAGGAATATTCCAGAGCAAAAGTTAGTTCAAGGTCACAAGGATTTATCAGAGTTGAAAATTATTATAATAAACAACACTGGTTATTCATTTGTTCATTCAATCATTCTTTCATTCAAAAAAATTCATTAAGTTACTACTATGTAAGTCAGAAACTCTAAAAGACTCAGAAGTCCACTGCATTAATGATTTTTCTCCAGTCTGCTTCTTCACTTTAGAAATTAAATAGCCAGAGAGTGACGTCACAACATGACCAAGTAAGATATCCTTCACCCGTATCACCCTCTCAACAACAATTTGGCATCCATCCACAGACAAAAGTGCCTTTGCAGGAGCTGTGGGATCCAGCAAAGGACCTGAAAGGAGTCTCACACAGCTCTGCATCAGGTAATAGGAATACAGAGCCTAATCCCAGCTGTAGATGCTGCAAGGGCTCATGAACTGGCACCAGTCCCTCTCAGCTATAGTCCTGGAGCCCTGGAGAACAATGTCTTAGACAATCACTCACGAATGAGAGAGCCTTTATTGAAGTCCAGGTTTCCAGTCGAAAAGTTATAGCACACAGTTGGAGCCAAAGAATACAAGTTTGGATGTACTGGAGAGGGTGAGAGAAAAAGTTTGACTTTACTCATGCCAGCCTTCCCCTAAGGTGGCACAGTTTAGTGCCAAGAGAGACCATCTTGCCCTGCGATTTCACCCAAGAAGGAGATGAGCATGCGTGTGAATGCCCAGCTTCCCCAGCTGTGGGGGACACTACATTTCTCCCTTGTCACATCCAGATTATTGAGCTGCATGACTGGGGTGTGAAAGAGGCTGGGAGAGTGGCAGATAGGAATTTCAAAGGGTGTTAAAAGGGATGAGGATCCTACTAATGGCACTGTGAACTCCATCAAAAGTCCACTTGCAAGGCACTAGGGACACCCTGCTTGGCCCATAACTCTGAGTATCTCATCCACACCCACCCCCACACTGTGCACTCCTGGTGGTGGTAAAAATGAGTTTTGGAAAATGGCTAGTGAGCACAGATGGAAAGTAAACCTGAACCTGCAGGCCAGGAAGACACCACAGACTTGAACTTTAGCCTCACACTGGAGAAAGCAAAAGAGAGTATGTCAGCACCCAGGTAGTGTGCTGTAGGATCAAAAGAAGGCAACAAGCTTGAGAGCTCTGCCAAAAGAGGGAGCAAGAAGTGTGGGCAGGTATATCCACAGAAAGTCCAAAAAAGCCTCAGAATCCCTAACAGGGCTGAGGGAATGTACTTCTTTCCCATGATCAGATAGTAAAGACTAGAGGGGGTGACTGCCACTTCAAATGCAAAGACAGCAAAAGACAACATCAAGGAACATGAGAAATCCAGGAAACATGACGTCACTAAAGGGTCACAATAATCTTCAATCCCAACAATATGTACATCTGCAATTTACCCAATAAAAAATCAAAATAGCTCTTTTAAAGATCAATGATCCAAAAGAAAACACAGAAAGACAATTAAGTGAAATCTGGAAAATAATACATGAACAGAATGAGAAAACAAAGATATAGAAACCACTTAAAAAGAACCAAACAGAAATTCTGGAGTTGAAGAATACAATAAATGAAATGAAATGCAGTAGAGACTACCAGCAGCAGAATGTGTCAAGCAGAAGAAAGAATCTGTGAAATTCAACTGTGAATTATGCAAGACTTGTGAAATTATCCAGGAGAAGAAAGAAAAAAGACTAAAAAGTAAAGATGGAATAAGTGAACAATGGATTACCATCAAGAAAAACAATCTGCAAGTTATTGAAGTTCCAGAAGGAGAAGAGAGGGAGAAGGAGGCAGAAAGCTTATTCAAAGAAATAATGATGGACAGATTGGTTCAAGATGGCGGAGCAGAAGGACATGCTCTCACTCCCTACTGTGAGAGCACCGGAATCACAACTAACTGCTGAACAATCATTAATAGGAAGACACTGGAAGTCACCAAAAAAAGATACCCCACATCCAAAGACGAAGGAGAAGCCACAATGAGATGGTAGGAGGGGTGCAATGACAATAAAATCAAATCCAATAACTGCTGGGTGGATGACTCACAAACTGGAGAACACTTATACCACAGAAGCCCACCCACTGGAGTGAAGGTTCTGAGCCCCACATCAGGCTTGCCAACCTGGGGGTCCAACCACAGGAGGAGGAATTCCTAGAGAATCAGACTTAGAAGGTTGGTGGGATTTGATTGCAGGACGTAGACAGGACTGGGGGAAACAGAGACTCCACTCTTGGAGGGCACACACAAAGTACTGTGTGCATCGGGACCCAGAGGAAGGAGCAGTGACCCCATAAGAGATTGAACCAGACCTACCTGCTAGTGTTGCAGGGTTTCCTGCAGAGGCGGGGGGTGGCTGTGTCTCACCATGAAGACAAGGACACTGGCAGCAGAAGCTCTGGGAAGTACTCCTTGGCGTGAGCCCTCCCAGAGTCCACCATTAGCACCACCAAAGAGCCCAGGTAGGCTCCAATGTTGGGTAGCCTCAGGCCAAACAACCAACAGGGAGGAAACCCAGCCCCACACATCAGCAGACAAGCAGATTAAAGTTTTACTGAGCTCTCCCCACCAGAGCAACAGCCAGCTCTACCCACCACCAGTCCCTCCCATCAGGAAACTTTCACAAGCCTCTTAGAAAACCTCATCCACCAGAGGGCAGACAGCAAAAGCAAGAAGAACTACAATCCTGCAGCCTGTGGCAAAAAAACCACATTCACAGAAAGACAGACAAGATGAAAAGGCAGAGGTCAACGTAACAGATGAAGGAACAAGATAAAACCCCAGAAAAACAACTAAATGAAGTGGAGATAGGTAACCTTCCAGAAAAAGAATTCAGAATAATGATAGTGAAGATGATCCAGGACCTCAGAAATACAATGGAGGCAAAGATTGAGAAGATGCAAAGAATGTTTAACAAAGACCTAGAAGAATTAAAGAACAAGTAAACAGAGATGAACAATAAAATAACTGAAATGAAAAATACACTAGAAGGAATCAATAGCAGAATCACTGAGGCAGAAGAACGGGTAAGTGACCTGGAAGACAGAATGATGGAATTCATTGCCATGAAACAGAATAAAGGAAAAAGAATGAAAAGAAAGGAAGACAGCCTAAGACACCTCTGGGACAACATTAAACACAACAACATTTGCATTACAGGGGTCCCAAAAGGAGAAGAGGGAGAGAAAGGACCTGAGAAAATATCTGACAAGATTATAGTCGAAAACTTCCCTAACATGATAAAGGAAATAGCCACCCAAGTCCAGGAAGCGCTGAGAGTCCCATACAAGATAAGCCAAAGGAGAAACACACCGAGACACATAGTAATCAAATTGGCAAAAATTAAAGAAGAAGAAAAATTACTGTGGTATGATATATTTAAAGTGATGAAAGGCAAGAACCTACAACCAAGATTACTCTACCCAGCAAGGATCTCATTCAGATTCGATGCAGAAATCAAAAGCTTTACAGACAAGCAAGGGCTAAGGGAATTCAGCACCCACAAACCAGCTCTACAACAAATGCTAAAGGAACTTCTCTAAGTGGAAAACACAAGAGAAGAAAAGGACCTACAAAAACAAACCCAAAACAATTAAGAAAATGGTCATAGGAACATACATATCGATAAGTACCTTAAACGTTAATGGATTAAATGCTCCAACCAAAAGACACAGGCTTGCTGAATGGATACAAAACCAAGACCCATACATACACTGTCTACAAGAGACCCAATTCAGACCTACGGACACATACAGACTGAAAGTGAGGAGATAGAAAAAGATATTCCATGCAAATGGAAATCAAAAGAAAGCTGGAGTAGCAATACTCATATCAGATAAAATAGACTTTAAAATAAAGAATGTCACAAGAGACAAGGAAGGACACTAAATAATGATCAAGGGATCAATCCGAGAAGAAGATATAACAAGTGTAAATATTTATGCACCCAACATAGGAGCACCTCAATTCATAAGGCAACTGCTAACAGCTATAAAAGAGGAAATCGACAGTAACACAATAATAGTGGGGGACTTTAACACCTCACTTACACCAGTGGACAGATCACCCAGACAGAAAATTAATAAGGAAACACAAGCTTTAAATGACACAATAGGCCAGATAGATTTAATTGATAGTTATAGAACATTCCATCCAAAAACAGCATATTACACTTTCTTCTCAAATGCACACGGAACATTCTCCAGGATAGATCACATCTTGGGTCACAAATGAAATCATATCAAGCATCTTTTCTGACCACGATGCTATGAGATTAGAAATCAATTACAGGGGAAAAAAAGTAAAAAAAAACAAACACATGGAGGCTAAACAATACGTTACAAAATAACCAAGAAATCACTGAAGAAATCAAAGAGGAAATCAAAAAATACCTAGACACAAGTGACAATGAAAACACGATGATCCAAAACCTATTGGATGCAGCAAAAGCAGTTCTAAGAGGGAAGTTTATAGCAATACAATCCTACCTCAAGAAACAACAAACACCTCAATAAACCATCTAACCTTACACCTAAAGGAACTAGAGAAATAAGAACAAACAAAACACAAAGTTAGTAGAAGGAAGGAAATAATAAAGATCAGAGCAGAAATAAATGAAATAGAAACAAAGAAGACAATAGCAAAGATCAATAAAACTAAAAGCTGGTTCTTTGAGAAGATAAACAAAATTGATAAATAATTAGCCAGACTAATCAAGAAAAAGAGGGAGAGGACTTAAATCAATAAAATTAGAAATGAAAAAGGAGAAGTTACAACAGACACCACAGAAATACAAAGCATCCTAAGACACTACTACAAGCAACTCTATTCCAATAAAATGGATGACCTGGAAGAAATGGACAAATTCTTATAAAGGTATAACCTTCCAAGACTGAACCAGGAAGAAACAGAAAATATGAACAGACCAATCACAAGTAATGAAATTGAAACTGTGATTAAAAATCTTTCAACAAACAGAAGTCCAGGACCAGATGGCTTCACAGGTGAATTCTATCAAACATTTAGAGAAGAATTAACACCATCTTTCTCAAACTCTTCCCAAAAATTGCAGAGGAAGGACCACTACCAAACTCCTTCAATGAGGCTACCATCACCCTGATACCAAAACCAGACAAAGATACTACAAAAACAGAAATTTACAGACCAATATCACTCATGAATATAAATGTAAAAATCCTCAACAAAATACTAGCAAACAGAATTTAACAACACATTAAAAGGATCATACACCATGATCAAGTGGGATTTATCCCAAGGATGGAAGGATTCTTCAATATACCCAAATCCATCAATGTGATACACCATATTAACAAATTGAAGAAGAAAAAACATATGATCATCTCAATAGATGCAGAAAAAGCTTTTGACAAAATTCAACACCCATTTATTTTAAAAACTCTCCAGAAAGTGGGCATAGAGGGAACCTACCTCAAAAAAATAAATGCCATATATGACAAATGCACAGCAAACATCATTCTCAATGGTGAAAAACTGAAAGCATTTCCTCTAAGATCAGGAACAAGACAAGGACGTCCACTCTCACCACTATTACTCAATATAGTTTTGGAAGTCCTAGCCATGGCAATCAGAGAAGAAAAAGAAATAAAAGGAATTCAAAATGGAAAAGAAGAAGTAAAACCGTCACTGTTTGCAGATGACATGATACTATACATAGAGAATTGTAAAGATGCCACCAGAAAACTACTAGAACTAATCAATGAATTTGGTAAAGTTGCAGGATACAAAATGAATGCACAGAAATCTCTTGCATTCCTATACAGTAATGATGAAAAATCTGAAAGAGAAATTAAGGAAACGCTCCCATTTACCATTGCAACAAAAAGAATAAAATACCTAGGAAAAAAAGTACCTAGGGAGACAAAAGGCCTGTAGGCAGGTAACTATAAGACACTGAAGAAAGAATTTAAAGATGATACAAACAGATGGAGAGATATACCATGTTCCTGGTTTTGAAGAATCAACATTGTGAAAATGACTCTACTACCCAAAGCAATCTACAGAGTCAATGCAATCCCTATCAAACTACCAATGGCATTTTTTACAGAACTAGAACAAAAACCCTTAAAATTGGTATGGAGACACAAAAGACCCTGAATAGCCAAAGCAATCTTGAGAGAAAAAAATGGAGCTGGAGGAATCAGACTCTGACTTCAGACTATACTACAAAGCTACAGTAATCAAGATGATATGGTACTGGCACAAAAACAGAAATACAGATAAATGGAACAGGATAGAAAGCCCAGAGATAAACCCGCACACCTATGGTCAACTAATCTATAACAAAGAAGGCAAGGATACACAATGGAGAAAAGACAGTTTCTTCAGTAAGTGGTGCTAGGAAAACTGGACAGCTACATGTAAAAGAATGAAATTAGAACACTAACATTCCCTAACACCATATACAAAAATAAACTCAAAATGGATTAGAGACCTGAATGTAAGACCAGACACTATAAAACTCTTAGAGGAAAACATAGGAAGAACACTCTTTCACATAAATCACAGCAAGATCTTTTTTGATCCACCTCCTAGAGTAAAGGAAATAAAAACAAAAATAAACAAATGGGACCTAATGGAACTTCAACGCTTTTGCACAGCAAAGGAAACTACAAACTAGATGAAAAGACAACCCTGAGAATGGGAGAAAATATTTGCAAACAAATCAACGGTCAAAGGGTTAATCCCCAAATATATAAACAGCTCACGCAGCTCAATAATAAAAAAACAAACAACCCAAAAATGGGCAGAAGACCTAAACAGACATTTCTCCAAAGAAGACATACAGATGGCCAAGAAGCACATGAAAAGCTGCTCAACATCACTAATTATTAGAGAAATGCAAATCAAAACTACAATGAGGTACCACCTCACACCAGTTAGAATGGGCATCATCAAAAAAATCTACAAACAACAAATGCTGGAGAGGGTGTGGAGAAAAGGGAACCTTCTTGCACTGTTGGTAGGAATGTAAATTGATACAGCTGCTATGGAGAACAGTATAGAGGTTCCTTAAAAAACTAAAAATAGAATTACCATATGACCCAGCAATCCCACTACTGGGCATATACCCTGAGAAAACCATAATTCAAAAAGACACATGCACCCCAATGTTCATTGCAGCACTATTTACAATAGCCAGGACATGGAAGCAACCTAAATGTCCACTGACAGATGAATGGTTAAAGATATGGTACATATATATAATGGAATATTACTCAGCCATAAAAAGGAACGAAACTGATTCATTTGTAGAGACGTGGATGAATCTAGAGACCAACATACAGAGTGAAGTAAGTCAGAAAGAGAAAAACAAATATCATATATTAACACATATATGTGGAACATAGAAAAATGGTACAGATGAAATGGTTTGCAGGGCAGAAAGTGAGACACAGATGAAGAGAACAAACGTATGGACCCCAAAGGGGGAAAGTGGCAGGGGTGGTGGTGGTGTGATGAATTGGGAGTTTGGGATTGACATATATACACTAATATGTATAAAATGGTTAACTAATAAGAACCTGCTGTACAAAAAAATAAATAAAATAAAATTCATAAAAAAAGAAAGAATGATGGAGACCTCCCCAAATCTGAGGACAGATTTGGATACTCAAGTTCATGAAGCTCATAGGTCACCAAACGAACTTAACTTAAAAGATCTTCTCTAAGACCATTATAATGAAACAGTCAAAAATCAAAGACAAAGAGAACCTTAAAAGCAGAAAGAAAAAAGAATCTTGTAATTTACAGGGTAACCTTGATAAGGCTATCGGCAAATTTCTCAGTAGGAATCTCACAGGCCAGGAGAGAGAAGGAAAATATATTCAAAGTAGTAAAATAAATAAAAACCTGCCAGTCAAGAATACTCTATACTGGCAAAGTTGTCTTTTGGAAATGAAAGAGAGATAAAGATTTCCTCGCAAAATAAAGCTGAGGGAGTTCATCACTACTATACTTGTCTTTCAATAAATGCACAAAGGGGTTCTTCAAGCTGAAATGAAAGTAGCATGAAAACATATGAATATATACACTACACTGGTAAAAGTAAGCATATAGTCAAATTTAGAATAATACTATAATATGGTGGTGTGTTAACCACTTCACTCTAGTATAAAAGTTAAAGAACAAAGGTATTAAAAACATCTATATCTATAGTAATTTGTTAACGAATACACCATATAAAAAGAGGTAAATTGTGACATCAAAAATATAAAAGGAAGGGAGAAAAAGGTTTTGTGTGCGAGTGAGGTTAAGTTGTTATCAGGATAAAGTAGACTATTATAAGATAGTTTATGTAAGCTTCAAAGCAAAGCAAAACCTAGCAGATATACAAAAGATAAAGAAAAGGGAATCAAAACACACCACTAGAGGTAATCATCAATTCATCAACAAGAGAAGAAGAAAGGAACAAGGGCACTACAAAACAGCTAGAACAATTAATAAGATGACAGTAAGTCCTTACCTATCAATAATTACTGTAAATGTACATGGTTTAAATTCTCTAATCAAAGGACATAGAGTGGCTGGATGGATTAAAAGACCTAGCTAACTGCTGCCTACAAGAGATTCATTTCAATTTTAAGGACACACATACTCTCAAAGTGCAGGGATGGAAAAATATATCTGATGCAAGTGAAATCAAAAGAGAATAGGAATATCTATACTTATGCCAGACAAAGTAAACTTTAAGTCAAAAATAGTAAGAGGAGACAAAGAAGGTCATTGTACAATGATAAATAGGGGTCAATTCATCAAGGATATGTAACAATCATGAATATATATGCATTGACATCAAAGCACCAGCATTATATTAAGCAAATCCTAATTTCTGAAGGGAGAAATAGGTACAATACCATAATAGTAGGGGACTGTATTATCCCACTTTCAAAACAAATAGATCATCCAGACAGAAAATCAATACGGAAACAGTGACTTAAAGTATACCTTAGTCCAAATGAACCTAACAGACAAATATAGAACAAATATATTCCATCTGACAGTAGCAGAATACACATTCTTCTCAAGCACACAAGAAACATTCTCTACGATACGTCAGATAAATAAATAAATCTAAGCAAATTTAAGAAAACTGAAATCATACCAAGTATATTTTTCAACTACAGTGTTATGAAACTAGAATTTAGTAATGGAAGGAAAACTGAAAAATTCACAAATATGTGGAAATTAAACAACATACTCCTGAAAACTCAATGGGTCAAAGAAGAAATCAAAAGTAGAATAAAAAAATATATCTTGAAAAAAACCGGAAGAGAAACACAGTAGGCCAAAACTCAATGGATGCAAAAAAGCAGTTCTAAGAGAAGTTTATAGCAATAATAACAAAACACACATCCTTTCATGGCAAACTCTAAACAAATTAGGTATAGGAGGACCATACTTCAACATAATAAAGGTCATATATGACAAGCCCACTGCTAACATCATACTCAATGATAAAGGTTCAAAGTTTTTCCTTTAAGATCAGGAAGAAGACACAGGTGGGCACACTCACCATTATTCTTGAACACAGTGCTAGAAGTTCTAGACAGAGCAATTAGGCAAGAAAAAGAAAAGGCATCCAAACTGGAAAGGAACGAGTAAAATTGTCTTTGTTTACAGATGATACGATGTTATATACAGAAATCCCTAAGACTCCACTAAAAAACTGTTTGAACTAATAAATGACTTCAGTAAAGTTGCAGAATACAAAATGAACATACAGAAATCAGTTGTTTTTCTATACACTAACAACAAAATAGCTGAAAAAGAAATAAGGAAAACAATCCCATTCACATTAGCATCAAAAAGAATGCAATACTTAGGAATAAATAAAATGTATTGATTGACTTTTCCACCCAGTCACAGGAAGCAACATCTTCCATGGTTACTAAAATTTCCCTTGAACAATGCTTCTCTCCTTCGTATGTGAAAGCCTTTGAGAAATTTCCTTGTTTGGCTGGTTTACCAGCAGGCCCCACCAATGTAGTGACCCCTGGACACCAAATAGCCTTCTTACTCTCATTTACCTGGAAATGATAAAAGCCAAGCAATAAAACCAGAGTAAAAGCAATATTAATATTGTCATAGGCCGAAAGAATCTGGCTGAGGAAGCCTAGTATGTGCCTCTACATTCAGAAGAGTAGCTTTGATAGACATCATCATGAGGCTAGTGGTTGAACTTCAGAAAAAAAGTCTAGAATATTCTATGGAATAGGTCCTTCCTTCATTAGCTAAAATTCTCCTACTGGAATATAACTGTTAGGACTCCACAGAGGTGATGCATTTTAAAAAATTAATTGTATGCATACACATATTTGAACTTACAGAATTTATTTTCCTATGTTCATTGATTTTTTAATGATCTCTTCTGATCTCAAAATAAATGATTTTTTTCCCCCAAAAGAACTATTATTAAGGTCATTGATTTATAAAAAAGAATTCCTTTCCTCTGGTACCAATCTGGTTCGCTACAATGGTTGACATGGTATTATTTTATTATCCTAATGGTTGACACAATATCTTTATATTATTCCCGATGGTCTGAAATCCTCTTGGATACTTGGTCCCTTTGGTGATCATTTAACTTTGATTTCTTCTACATATACCACAGTGGAGTAAACCACCGTTAGTGACTGGAATGGCGGTCTTTGTTGTAGACGTGATAAAGCCTTATCTAAAGGCCCTGAGGAGGGGGTGACTCCTTCCCTGCGGGGGGCGGGGGGGAAGAGATGTATTCTGTTTTCTCATGCTTGGAATTGACAGAAAGCAAATAAGAAAGAGGCCTGCTAAGCCCGAGGTTACTCAAGGCTTGGCTGGTGATAATTGGTGACCGTAGAGCCATTCCAGAGCCTCCAAATTTACATCCAGAAAAACTCAGTTTCTAAAACTACGCAGCCCTTCAGGGAGGCCACCATGAGACCCTGGGGAATAGTGGGCAAGGAAGACCCATCTGGATGGCAGACATGGGTGATGCAACTGGTTAACCAAGGAACATCCTACACTGACAAACCAAGAATTCTACTCCTGCCCAGCAGAATTTGATATGTATTAGCATCAGCGATTTCTGTTTGTTTTCCATTCTCTCTATTCCCAAGTGGTAGTTTTCCCTTGGATTCATGCTTCCTGTTGTTCCTCTGTCGTTCTATATCGTGGGAGTACAGACAGATAACTTGTTTTTTAAAGCTATGAGTTGCTAAGCCAAGAGGAGCAGCTGAGTCTGGGTCTGTTGGAGATGATGTCATCCCCAGATGTGATTACAGGGTGAGGCTTTGAGGTGGGCTCCCTTCAGGAAAGAATGAATGCATGTCACCCAAAATGTATAAATGGGAAGAACGGGTTTGTGTATGTTGGAGAGCCAGGGAGATAAATGACTCTTAATTTTCTCTACTATAGGCCAAGAAGCTAAAATGCTCATCATCCTAGAATCTCTTGCAGCTAAGGGGGAAACCATATGACTCAGTTTTGGCCATTGAGATGTAAACATAAGTTCCTGAGCTAGGATTCTGGAAAAGCTTTTAAAACTTCAGAATCAGCCTTATGATTCTTCAGCCTTTTGCCCTTTTCTTTTTCCTGGCTTAAATGTGGATATAATAAGTGGCACTTTAGAAAAGAACATGTAAATGTATGGATGAAAGCCACATATAAAGAATCACAGAGCAGCCTTGACCCTTGATGGCACCCAAAACATTTGCCCTTCATTGCTTATCTACAGCTTTCTTATTAATGAGTAAAATAAACACCTATGAGGTAAGCTATCGCTAGTTGGTTTTTCTCAGCTCTTTTCTCTTTATGCTTGAGACATATTCCTTGGCAAATGACTATCTTTTAAATCCCTTAAAATTGGCAAGAGTAGCAACAACCAATATTTTTAATCCAGAGCTGTAGCAATCCCAGGAGATAAATCATATGCTGAAAATCCAGAATAAGAAAGAAGTTTTATTCAATGTTGATCTCCAATACCTAGCACAGTGCCTGGCACTTAGCAAGCAATAAAAATGTTTGTTGATTGATCCTATTGATTGTATTTTTCAGAAAACTTTTAAAATAAAGTAACACTTAAAGCATACATCAGGATTTACAGAAAGTTCAGTAACAAATTTGAATTTAATGCATAACAATATTTATTGAATTACTAAATTCTTTGTGTTTATTTTTAGTTAATTTTCACAGCAGTCCTATAAACTAAGTATTATTATTGGAGAATTTCAGAGGTATTTAAATAAGCTAGACAAGGTCACACAGCCAGGTGGTATGAGAGCCAGGATTCAAGGCCAAGTATATCTCCCTCCAAATCTACGCTCTTAATCTCTATGTATTAATAAAATATTTTAAATCTGCTCTCCTAAAAGAAACACGCTTTGATCCCTAAAAACCCTTTCTGGCAGAACAGCAAGTACACAGAAAATGTCAGTCTGTGTTAATGGTTATACATTATTAATCAATTACCACTTACTGGATGATTTATTAATTCCTCCTGGTTGACAAATCAGTTGAATTTTTCATATGCACACATTGGAGTAAGTTAGCTAAATAAAGTGATTCACTTGGAGCGTTTCATGTTTGCTCCAGGTTGCTATTGGGAACCTCGGTTATTTGTGGCATTTTTGCTCGAAAATCCTGGACTCATTAAAATCTGGCTCCACAGACTGCATAGTAGGATATTGATAAGGAAAAGGATGCAGGCGGCAATTCAGTAGATACTTAAACGGCAAAAAATACAGTGCAAGTTTCCCACATCTTGCAGACTGCAGGTTTATATGATAATAAACAATTATCACCAGGACAAAGGGAAAAAGGCCATGAAATCCAATAGCGCAGTGAGAAATCTACTAATACAGGTGGTCAAGCTTGTTCCATTTCATTGTCAAAGGGAGGCTATTTACTTGCTTCCGTAGTTCAATTACAGAGTCATTTACTGCTGAAAGTTTTCCAGTAGGCAGATGTAGATCTACAGCTCTGGGCTTTACATTCAAAATCAGTGAGGAAAAAAAGGGAATAAGAATCTCCTCCACAGACAGCATAATTGATAAGGTAGAGATCTGTAAGCAACTCCAGAAATAAACTAAGTGCCTTTAAGCATCGCAGTTGGAATCTCCTTACTGTGTATAGTGGGCATGTGGGCAAGGGTCAAGATGCTGACTATAACTAATGATGTCTTAGAAGCTCTTTAAAATATTTTCCCTTTGATATTTTTCTGTCTAGATGAGATGTCAGTGGTTGGTGTGTGTGTGTATGTGAAAAATAAAAAGAGAGAGAGAGAGAGAGAGATTCCTTATGTACCAAAATGCTCAGAAACGAGGGAAAATATTCACAATGGATCCTCAGTAGTTATAAAATCAAACACAACTTTCTTTTCCTCTTGAGCAAGATAAAAATGGTTTTTATCCAACAAATAACACTGTGTGTGTGTGTGTGTGTGTGTTCTGAGGACATTTGAAACAGTGGAGATTATACAGACCTTAATCATTATTTTTAAACTGCCACAATCTAGCAATTTCTAAAATTTGGCAGTGTATCCATAGACTAGATCAAAGATATGTCAATAACAAGGGTTTTTCTTGAGCATGTTTTTCATCATTTTCTTGTCAATAGGTTCTGCCTTTCAGTTGAAATTCAATTTATATTTTGCATACACCTAACCAGTGTAATTTTATCACTTGTTTGCTGGGAGTAAGAAGCCACTACTTAAGTGGCCAAGTAACTTGACTCTTGTCAAGTAACCTTTAAACCAAGACATGTATGTAATTCCCTTATTAATTACAAAGATTAACTTCATCAATCTTAGTTCATGACCAAATTCAAAACTTCCAGGCACAATCATGATGAGAAATACACAGCTGAAAGATTTCAAATTCTAATTTATCCCACCTTGAAAAACAATTAAGGTGTCATAAAGGGCAATGAGTCCTCCAAAGTAATCTCTATGGGAAGTGACCCACAACAGAAGGTTAACAGATAGGGGAGGTTTCAGCTTGCTAGAAGACAAGTGAAGATGAAGAAAACCAAATATACCACCTCTAGTTATTGGATGCTGAAATTGGAAAATGTCATCAGAGAATTTTAGCCATGATAATAAAATCCAAATGACCAAAAATTTGGCAACTTAGTCAATATAACTCAGCTCTCTGTGGGAATAGTTAAGAGTTAAGTGTATACATAAATATGGCATAAAAGCATTAGATCAGGATTTCAAGGTCTATTGGTTTTTCTACCTAACTTTTGAGAATCCAAAGATCAACACATTCACTGGTAGTAATCAGAAAACTTAAGTTGCATGTGAATAATTAATGGTCCAAAATGACCATTATTTTAAAACAAATATGTACCAAGCATCCCTATGCTATAACTAATTTTTTAAACTTTTTATTTGGAAATAATCATAGATTTACAGGACAACAGTATAGAGACATCCCCTGTACCCTCCACCCAGTTTCCTCAAAGGTTATATCTTACATAATTTTAGTACAATATCAAAACCAGGAAGTTGACATTGTGAACACAATATGCGTGCATGTCACTTTCATCATATGTGTAGATTCTTGTAATTACCACTGCAATCAGGATACAAAACTATTATAAATGATTTTATTTGTTTTCTTGAATATAAAAATGCATTATAATTTCAGGTAGAAAGTTCTAGACTACTTGTTTTACAAAACAATCACAGCATATTGAAAATTATTAATATTTAGGAAATTATTATCTAAGAAAACCTATTTATAAAGGCCAAAGTGAAATTCTAGCAATACAGACAACATACATTTGTGTTAAACTTATTTCCCTGCACAGATTAGACCACCCCATCATTCAGCGATTGGCTCTCCGCAGCATGAGAGTGAGTGAGTTTTCAACACGTAGTTTATCAAAGACATCTTACTGAGAACGGTACTCCTCCAAAACCGTTTACTGGTGAAAGCCCCAGATACACACATGCGCATACACACACCGCTCTGGTCTGGGGTAAACAGAGCACTTCACAAGTGCCTTTAAATCACTAATGAGGTTACCATAATAAAGGAGAACAGTAATAAATATACACAAAGAATTAATGAAATAAACTAGCCAGGTTCTTCCAAGCCAAGTCTATCATGGGGTTTCTTATTTTCCCTAACAAGTAAACATAATCTAAATTGTTGCAAACTCCAATTCGATTCAGCTCAGGGCAGTGGAAAAATATATGATCACAAAAGAAAAAAAAAATCAGAATTGAAACACCATTCTTACCTTGGCCATTTGTGCCTGCACGCCATTTGCCTTGAGAGACGCTACCGCTTTCTGTGCAGCTGCCGGACTGTCAAAATCTACAAAACCATACCCTGTGAAAACACAAAGACCCTGGTTAGTACTCACAAATAGCTGCATCTCTGTCACAAAAATAGAATGTGTGTTTGTGGTCACACTTGCACTCATGACCCTGCTTGAACCATAGACCTCAATCTACGGCCCTTAACATGTCAGGAAAGATACCACAATATCATTCAACATAAAATAGTAACTCGCTTATTTTCTAGAGGTTGCTTTTGAGATTGGCTATGTAATCAGCAAGCTGATTTAGACTAATTTGGTGAGTAAGGTAATATATTATTTAACCATGTTCTTCTTTCTTCAGTGGATTTGCTGCAAGAATGAGGAATACAAAATGGTGAAAAATACAGAAAAGTTTATCTCGAAAGTTAATTTTCTAATCCTCAAAAAAACTGTGGTAATAAAAGCCATGATAGAACCAGCATGAAGTTAGTACAAGCAACCTCAACAGTTTCTGGTATTCCGTAGGCATTCAATAAATGTATGTTGACTACATGAATGAATGAAGGTTGTGAATGAGTCCAGGGAGGTTTGAAACTAGTTGCAGTTGATTTCCAAGCTTGTGTAAAGTCATTACAGACCTCGTCTCTCTCAAACATAACATCCTAAATAAACGATTTGACTGTTAAGGAACCTGTGATAAAGGGTGAGTAAATAGAGAAATATTCAAGCGTCTTTTAAAAATAAGAAACAAAGACCCATGTCACTTATTTGTTACTTAAGTATAATCTGAAAAGGGTACAAGAGTTGCCTATACTGTTCTCTGATTGTGTGCGTGTGTGTGTGTGTGTGTGCGTGTGTGTACAGAGTGAGACCAAAGGAACAGCCAGTAAAACAGAATAAATGAAAAGGGGATTTTGCATACCCATAAAATAGCTGATATTAGTTCAGGGCTTAGCCTAACAGTAATTTCAGCTGCCAAGAATATTTCAAAATAAAAATGCTCAAGAATGAGTGTTTGGCACTCAATGCCCACCATACGTATCCTGCTCCTCTCCTCAGCTGTCAGGCAGGGATTTGCTCTGTATTCCAGTATTTTTCTCATTTAGAAGTTTTGAGGGGAACTGCTAAGGCAAACCTACTAACCATGCACTGTGACCATGCCCCACCCCTACTAAAATAACGAAAAAGTGAAAGGGAATTCAATTACCAAGTTGTTTCTTGTAATTAACTTTTTAATTTTCTCCCCTTGAATCTCTTCTTCTTTTTCTCCCTCCCAGCATGTTAACCTAAAATGAACTTGTTACACATCAGTGTACCATCAAATGCTCTTGAAAAGCTGGGCAGAGAAGCTGGGAAGTTTGTATTTCGAATCCAAAAGGAAGCCTGCTCTGTCAGTATTGCTAATTCCTTTCTTCCCACAAAATTCAAACTATGTGACTAATATGAGTATTAGCACCCACTAAGATGAGTAAGATGAGGGAAAAAGCAGAAAGAAAACAAGGAAAAAGAACAAAATAAGTCAAGAAGTAGAGTTAGAGGGAGAGGAAGATAAAACTAAAATGCAGACTTTATCTCCTATGTTCCAGCAACTGCCCTGAGTGGGTGATGTGTTGACACCTGATGAAATGATAATAATACATGTACTACTGTCCTCATGCCTGTTCACGTATACACACAGAGAAACTGAAGCTTAAGCCAGGTGACAAGACTGCTCCCAAATCACGAGCTGCTTAATCAGTAGAGCCAGGATGTGAAGCAAAGTCCACACAGGCCCTTTCCAAATATACTGTACTATGAACTGCTTTATAATCTTACTTTGCAAACTATTTCTAGAAGCCCCTGAAACCCACCAGAGAGAGGACACAATTCTTGAAAATTCCTTAGACTCGGAGGTTAGCACATGAAATAAAACAATCCCATAAAAGAATTCAACCTAGCTCATTCAGTCAGTACCCTTATTCATGGAGTGGTTGAGTTCTCAGCAGAACGGGCTACATGAGGTTTGACAAGGCACCCCTCCCACCTCATGCTTTGGTCAGTCTTCCTCATGTGTTTGCAGGCTCATTCTTTCATTCAGTAAGGAAATTCTATGTCAGGCATTTTGCCAGGTACAGGGTATAGAGTAGTGAAAACAACAACAAAAAAACCCCCGTTCCCACCCTTATGCAGCTTATAGTTGAGTTGGGAGATGGACATAAAGCAAATAACCATACAAATAAATCTGTAATTACAAATTGGTATGCCTTCCCTGAGAGTAAATGAGATCATATACCACAGAATCTGATGATTGATTGTTCATTACTGAAGGTTTTAAGGAAGCAGTGGCATGGGATGACCTGCATTTCTTAAAATATCACTCTAGCTGGCTTGTCTTAAAGATGGTATTGGTTTTGGGGGAGGCAGGTAGCAAGAGTGGAATCAGGGAGATAACTTAGGGGCTATTACAGCAATCTGGACAAATGACAGCTGGCCATGAAATGGACAGGATGCAATGGATGGTCTGAGTTACATTCTGGAGGCAGAATTAACAGGACCCAGTGATGGATGGACTGGGTGGGAGTAGGGGAGATACAGGCGACAAGGATTACTACTGCTTTTTTTTTTTTTTTTTGCGGTACGCAGGCCTCTCACTATTGTGGCCTCTCCCGTTGCGGAGCACAGGCTCCAGACGCATAGGCTCAGCGGCCATGGCCCACGGGCGCAGCCTCTCCGTGGCATGTGGGATCTTCCCGGACCAGGGCACGAACCCGTGTCCCCTGCATCAGCAGGCGGACTCTCAACCACTGCGCTACCAGGGAAGCCCCTACTACTGCTTTTTCAGCATAAGCCAATGGGGTGGGTGGAGATGTGATCTACAGAAATGGGGAGCTGGGAGGAGGAACAAACAGGGGAGAGGGAAAATTAAAATATTGGTTTGAGGCCTGGTGAGCCACAAATGCCTGTGAGACATCTAAGTAAAAATGTCAAATAGCAGCTGGATATATTAGGCCGGTGCTCAGAAAAGGGAATAAGATTGGAAATGTAAACTAGGAGATCAACAGCATGATTTACAGAAACAGAAAAAGACAAAAGTGCCTGGTGTAAGTAGAAGCAAAGAGTCCAGGGTTGGAGCCTGAACTTCACCACTGAAGTGTCAGATAGGAAAATGAGATTGCAAAGGAGGCTGAAGGAGAATCCGAGGGAAAGAAGGAAATACAAAGGGAATAAGATGTCTCATAGCCAAGGTAAGAAAGCTTCCCAAGCAGGAGAGAGAGACTGACGGTGTCCAATGCCATTGAGTGAGAGCAAGATGGGAGCTTGAGAGACCCAATGTTTTAGGAGCGTGGACTTCTTTATTTAACTAGAGTTGATTTATAATATTGTGTTAGTTTCAGGTGTACAGCTTCAGATTCTTTTCCATTATAGGCCATTACAAGACACTGTAATGTATATTTCCCTGTGCTAGAGATAGGTCTTTGCTGTTTATTTTATATACAGTAGTGTATATCATGGACTTCTTTTTAAGCTTGGCTACAGGCCAGCGGAGGCGACTGAAGTCTGCTTGAGTAGTTGAAGAGCAAGACTAAGGGAGGTAAAGAGAGTGTTTACAGTCTTCTTTGCCATTATGCTGCTGGGAAGGAGAATTAATAGCCAGCTTTAGCTCAAGGGGGATATGAGGTCAAAGGAGCTATTTGTGTTTGTTGGTTGTAAGATAGGAGATGCTATGGTTTTCAATGTTAGCTGCATGCTAGATGCACTTTGGGAGCTAAAAAAATGACCAATGTTCATTTCTCACCCCCAGGAAAATGAAATCAGTGTCTTTGGGAATGTGGCCAAGGTGTTTGCACACACACGTGTGTGTCTATTCCCCGGCTGGTTTCAGTGTGAAGCCAGGGTACAGTACTGCTGAATATTCTTTCAAGTTATTCAACAAATATTTATTTGTTGCCCCTACTATGAGATAGATGCTGTTCTTGGCACTTTTGAATGTTGATAAGAAAGATCAAGCAGAAGTCAAGAGATTAAAGCTTCAGGCAGATAAGGGGATAATTTATAGGGCAATGTTCCTGAGAAAGTGGAAGTGTGAGGGGTTCTAGAACATGAATGAAGTGCTGTCCTTTGCTAAAAGAGGGACTTTGCCCTTTGCCCATTGTAACTGGAAGGAAGAAAAAAAGAGCAGTCTCGATTACCAGGTGTTATTTCTTTGTATATCTTTGTTTCTGGGACATAGCCTGAGCTTAATAAACATTTGTCGAAATTAATTGAAACCATGTTTAAAAGATGCTAAGTTACTTCATGGGACTACAGTGGAGATTAACTAATAAAAATGTCTGTTAATACATTTTGACTCTAAAGAACAATATAAATGCCAAGCAACCACGGTTCTGGCTTAGCCACGTTGCCACCCAGTGACGCCACCAAGGATTTCATGACTCTCGGCCTCTATCACAGTGTGGCTTCCTCCATTTTTTCCACTACACACATCACACAGGATATTACAAAATCAAGATGCTGTTCTCCAGGGCTGAACTCCAATCCAAACAGAAGAAATCCTTGTGAGGGCAGGAGACACCCTGAGCCTTGCCTGAATTGGGGAAGTTATGGGTGAACTTCAAGAAGAGTGTCTTTCCAAAGAGCCATCATGCCAGCAAGGAGAGTATACAAAATATCTAAGTACAAAATACCTAAGTACAAAATATCTCCTCTCCTGAAGGCTCCTGGGAAGCAAAGTTATAAATAAAGAATCAACGTTTCACTGGGTTCTGTGTTTTTCATACAAACTTTCACCAATTAAAATGAACAAGCAGAGGTAAAATGTCTCAAGCACCGCCCCCCCCCACAAAACACCACAATTCTGGATAAACATTGTATTCTTGACTTTTATGTGACAGCATATACTACATCGCAATCAGAAAGGAACAAAATTAAATACGAAGCTGCCCCGAGAGAATAATGATGCCTTTACGAAGGAATAAAGCAACTCCAATTTGGTTTCAATTTGCTTTCCTTAACTACAAATCATCAAGCCTGGGAAGAGAAACCTCTGTACCTACAGCTGGTGAGAGGCAGGGTAGGGAGATTAGTTCAGCTCCAGCTAATAATCCTTTATGGTAACTGCTAAAATCCTCCATAAAATGGGACCCATTGGAAACACCAGCCCGAGTGACTGAAAGGCCATTGGTCTGCCTCAATTACATAATTAAGTTTGGCAGCAGGTTCAAATGAATGAAAACTGAATGTCACTGTTTTCTCCACACACCCCAGTCCTTGTTTTCCTTCCTTGTCAGGGGGATAAGGCCAGCAGTTCTGCAATTAGCGGGAAGCAGAGAGCAGCAAGAAAGAGCCATCTCCATGCTAATTAGGTCATTCGCCAAACGCACTCACTCCATTCGCAGAGCTAATCAATACTTTCCTGAAATGCTTTAAACTTGGTGTGTTAATTTAAAGTTTTGTTATTTTTATTGCACTACAAGCCTGGTGACTTTATAAAAAGAAGAAAAAATGTATATATTAAGAAATTATGACAGAGTTCTACCAACAATGGTACTGCCAGAGCGTTTTGTTTTTGTTTTCTTCAGTGTTATCTGTAGGCAGCTTCTCTGTGACCTTTGCCATTCAGCTGGACCCCTGTGTGACAATTCATTTGGATTTTGCTAAAAGTCTCTTTATCATCTTTTTTTACATTTAATTTTTATTTTACATTGGAGTATAGTTGATTTACAATGTTGTGTTAGTTTCAGGTGTATAGCAAAGTGATTCAGTTATACATATACGTATACCCATTTTCTTTCAGATTCTTTTCCCATATAGGTTATTACAGAATATTGAGTAGAGTTCCCCGTGCTATACAGTAGGTCCTTGTTGGTTATCTACTTTATATATATTAGTGTGTGTAGGTTAATCCCAAATGCCTAATTTATCCCTCCCCCACATTTCCCCTTTGGCATCATCTTTAACAGTTAATTTTATACTTCTGTGTTGCAGCTGGATCCTTAAATTCTCTATGTAAACTGCTTACATATTTACCAACTTTGGATGGTTCTTTATGTGGGGGAAATGATACAAACCAGAATTCCTGGTTCAGATGTGTGGTGGCATGAGCCGAGTGAGATTAGCTCTCAGAGTGTAATCTCACACGACATTTCATATTTCTGCAGAATGACTGTCATAAAAGCCCACTTGAAACACAGATGGCTTGATGTTAACACCCAACTTCTTTCAAAGACAATCCAGATGTGAGTCAAATACGATTTTTAAACAGAAGTGAACACTTTGTCTAGGAATCACAGGTTCCACTGAAGTTCCACTCCAATTTAACAGCTGAAGATGTTTAAGAATCGCCCTTCCATAAATCCCCCCTCTTTCTACTTAGGCTTAAGAATATTCTGCGGCTGTCATCTGAGCTCAGAGCACGGACAGAAGGTGGCCTGCAGGAAGGAAAGAGTGATTTGCAGGCTTCCTGGAAGTCTGCTGGACTCAAGGCTGCCTCCAGGCATCTGTATTTCGATTTTTTTGTACATCCCTAAACTGCTGAATGACTGCCAAATGTCTGCGCTTATTATTGGATTTCCTAGTTCTCTGCATTATGTTGATCAAAGGAGGTAGTTGAAGGACAGCACTGATAAATTCTTTGCTACATGTATGCTTGTAAAACCAAACTAACAAGGAAACCCAATCATTTCTTCAGTATTCCCTTTCGCACTGATGTCCTGTGACTGACCATTACAATGAAGCAAGGATGCTACAATGCAATAGCCCTACAGCCTAACTTACATGGGTGGAAAAAAAAAACAACAAAAAAGGCAAAAGACAAATCCTGCTAGAATGCAGAGGCCAAAGACAAGAGTGCTCATTTTGAGGAAAAGAATCCAAACCATTAAAATCTGAAATGACCTCCACTTTGAAGCATCTTTGGAAAAAGGATGGAACCGTTTTATACAGAAAAGAACAGTGTCTGTACTTATGCAAAGGGCTGAAGCCTTCAGACACTTAGCAAACGGAGGCAAATAAGGTGGGTAACAGGGTCCACCATACAGGAAACAGATTGCTTCATTCCCTTCCCCTGACTTCTGAGCTTAATTACTTAAACATTCTGATATTCTAGTGCCAGGAACACTAAAATAAGACATCAGTCTTGGGAATAGAATTGACCTGTTATATGGGACACTTTTGAACCATGATGTGACTTTCCTAATATTATTATTTAATCTTAATTTTATTTTTTATTTTTAAATTTTTATTATTTTTAAATTGAAATATAGTTGATTTACAATGTTATGTTAGTCTCAGGTGTACAACAAAGTAATTAAGAATACATATATTCTGAATATATATATATACCTTTATAATTTATTACAGAATACTGAATATAGTTCCCTGTGCTATACAGTAGGTCCTTGTTGTTTACCTATTTTATATATAGTAGTTTGTATCTGTTAATCCCAAACTCCTAATTTATCCCTCTTCCATCCCTTTCTCCTTTGGTAACTATAAGTTTGTTTTCTATGTCTGTGAGTCTGTTTCTCTTTTGTAAATAAGTTCATTTGTATCATTTTTTTAGATTCCACATATAAGTGATATCATATGACATTTGTCTTTCTCTTTCTTCACTTAGTATGATCATCTCTAGGTCCATCCATGTTGCTGCCAATGGCATTATTTCATTCTTTTTTTATGGCTGAGTAATAGTCCATTGTATAAAGATGATGTGGTATATATTACTATTACTTAATTTACTAAACATCTACTATGTGCAGAGAAGATAGTGTGTTCAATGCTGCAGGGAAAACCAAGATACTCTGACATGGCCCTTCCTGTCAGGGAGTTCATGGTCTAGTAGGATAGATAAAGACATTTAAATATAGTGGAAGGTCCTCTTATGCATGGGGTTACATCAGTGAGCATATGCAAAATGGCATGTTTTCACTGAGTATAATATGCATGGCTTTGTGTGCACAGCTCTGCTCATCAGAGCTGAGTACCTGAGTCAGGTCCCTTCTCATTGAGCAGCATGATGGTAAAACTATCCACATTCTACATTTATGTGTGCATTAGTCAATGTTTCTGTTTTCCTGTTTTTGTGCATAATAGAAACACATTAAGTTAAATACAAAATATAGGGAGGAATTAGTATCACATGAAAGATGAAAAGAAAGTGCTAGTGTTCTAAGATAGCAAATATTTCTTCCAGGTGGGGGCAAACTCAGTACACTTTGAGAGCAAATGACAAAAGTGAGGACTAGGGAAAAGAAATTAGGTCCCAAGTGGCATTTCCCTACAGAATAAGACAATTACAAAAGACACGACGAATTTAGGGAGCAACATACTTAGTGGCATGCCGCTTGAAAATGGGACACTTCTTATTCCAGTTATGGTACACAGAGAGTCTTATTAAACCAAACACAAATTCAAAACCCAAAACTCACTTCCCTTGTCACCCCATTCAAATGATTTTTAAATGAGAGAAATTGCTTCTTTCTACAGAATAAAGTCAAAATTAGGATCAGGATCATTATTTAATGGGCTTAGAGAGATCATTATGCTTTACTGAGATTAAAGAAACTCACTGATTTGTCAAGGTTTTCGACTAAACCAGCCATGATTTTATTATAATATTGTAGAGATTAAGGGAGCAGTCTGCTTGGCTGTAAATGGATAGATTAACCTCTGTGAATCATCTTGCAAAGTTTTCCTTTCCTTTGTTCAAGGACACATATAAAATATATGTCTCATGTGAACCTTTGGTCCTAAGTGTCTCTGCCATCAACAGCAGTGGGATGTGTAAGTGTATAATGCATTGTGGCCGCAGGAGCAGGCCAGGGTATTGATAAAACAATTCCACTGAGTCTGTAAGTATGATGGAAGCAAGCTGTAACTGAATACTCTAATTACAGCTCTGCAATCCTAGCCCACAGTAGGCAAAACTATGGTTTTATTCCTGGGTGCCCATCTTTCCCCCCCTCTCTTTGCTCTGGCCTTACAGGCAGGTAGAACTGTAAACTATTCCTCCATCAGAAGAGCAGAGTTGATGGCCTCAGTGTGTGAGGATCAATGGAAGAACAATCTCCCCTTCCCCCCCACCCCAAGTACTTTAATCCACACTCACTCAATGCCTCCAGCCAACGGCCTGGAAAGCTTGTTTGTAGTCTTACACATCCTTCTACAGCAGAGACATCTCCTGCCCTATGGCACATTCACCTTTAGAGGATGGACACTGTAGTGCAACTAGGTAACCACCCAGAAGGATGCATTAAGCAGCTCACTGCAAGAAGGAAGGAAGAGAAAGTGAATCCTACATACAGGTAACCCTATGAAGAGGCATGCACCTGTGTGCCTTCGTTTTTGTTACAGTCTACAATCTAGCTAGTCCCTCCACAGACTTGTCAATCCATCTCTTATTTCTGTACCAAGCCCTGGGTCCCTTAGAACACCATTATTTTCCTGGGAAAGGGTTCCATCCATGATTTCCTACTTCCAAATCTTTGACAAAACTCACTTTGAAACCCTCGGGGAGCTTCTGTCTAATAAGTCATGCATTTCCTAACATATACCCATGTTTTACTGGAAACAGTCTTCAGTCATGTATTTATATGCCAAATTCCAAATATTTAAAATAAATGTCCACAAGTACTGTCTATGTCACTATAAGTGGTGGCTTTGACATCCTCTTGGACCCTAAATTACTGCTCTCCAACCCACCTGATATACCAAATACAATTCTAGTTTTGTATTAGAATCTAGAAAACAAAGAAACTTAAGTGTACACGTAGGCAATTGAAAATAACACATGCATGTGATTAAAAAGATTAAAAATAAAGTATAAAAATCATGCCAAACAAAACATTATTCAATGAAATGAAATTTCTTTTCTACCTAGACCTTAATGCTCTGGTCCAACTTCCCAAGAAATTGTCCAATGAATCCGTCTGTGTTCTAACTTGAAAAAACAACTAGAACTAATTCTTGAGCTCTTACTTTTGTATGTATTAGAAGCACTTAGGGATTTATAGAGAAATAAAATAATTTCTGCTATTAAAAATCATGAAATGAAAAACATTTGTAAGATTTTGTAAATGGCTCCACAATTGTCCATTTTCCCCTAAAAATAAATAGGAGTGTTGTTTTTTTTTAGTTTTAAAAGTCATACAATTTTATTGGAAATTTCAGTTGATATAGAGAAAAATTAGCCATGGTGCCACCTCCTAAAGCTAAGTAAATTGTTACCTTATTTTTTCCTTTATTTTTAACCAAAATGGTGCCACTTTATGCACACATTATTATGTGTTTTTTTTCTCTTAATAACACATGTGGCTACATTTCCTGGTCGATAAATGTGGATCTCTAAAATACCATTAATATCTTATTTTCAGCATCCCAACTGACCAACTCTTTCTTAAAGATTTCTGAGCTCTACATTATGCCTTAGCCAAATGTTTCCTACTTTGCAAAACTGATTTTATTCCAATATTTTGAAAGATTTTTTAAATTAATAAAATAGTAATAGGCAATACTTTCAAAGCCTCCTAGACTTTAGAGAGTGGTTTTTCTTAAGTTTTTTGATTCTTTCAAAGATGTTTCAAAGAAAGACCCTTAGACATTACAAACCAAAGATATCAGAAACCAGTCAAATCAAATTCAAACGATACCCTCCTGAAATATAGGGACTGGAAGCACGTTTTCTTTCTCATTGCAATTAAGTTGGATCTATCTCAAAGGAATTTTGGAAATATATCAGGATCTTACGAGGCAAAATTACAGCTCTGTGGTTCAGAAAGGATGCCAAGAGTTTGAATAGTCATGCCATTATACTCATGACTGCACATTCATTTATAAGTTGAACGTGTAATCTTTTTCAACAATCAAAGACATGTTTTTCCCAAGGTAATTTGACCGTAATTTGTAAATTGGTACAGTAGCTGATTGCACCAACTCTTTTGAGTCCCTCTGATAGCTGGTGATCCATGACTTACAGCTGAGGTCTTTCCTCTTACAGGCAGAGCCTGCTTGAAGAATCCTGGTTGTCTAGAGAAACTAGGATTTCATGATCCTAGAAGATGTGGGTTGAGATGCAATTTAGGGGACAGTGACTAGGATATAAAATGGTCCTAAGTAGGATCAGGACCTGGATCACTAGGGAAGTGGCTCTACAAGCGGAACCCAGAGTGGCCTCCCATGAGAGGTTTCCTTTATTTATTTATTTATTTATTTTATATAGCAGGTTCTTATTAGTTACCTATATTATACATATTACTGTATATATGTCAATCCCAATCTCCTAATTCATCCCACCACCACCACCCCCTTTCCCCCCTTTGGGTCCATACATTTGTTCTCTTCATCTATGTCTCTATTTCTGCCTTGCAAACCAGTTCATCTGTACCATTTTTCTAGATTCCACATATATGCTAATATATGATATTTGTTTGTCACTTTCTGACATACATCACTTTGTATGACAGTCTCTAGGTACATGCAGGTCTCTACAAATGACCCAGTTTCGTTCCTTTTTATGGCTGAGTAATATTCCATTATATATATGTACCACTTCTTCTTTATCCATTCACCAATGGACATTTAGGTTGCTTCCATTACCTGGCTATTGTAAATAGTGCTGCAATGAATGTTCGGGTGCATGTGTCTTTTTGAGTTATGCTTTTCTCTGGATATATGCCCAGTAGTGGGATTGATGGGTCATATGCTAATTCTATTTTTAGTTTTTAAAGGAACCTCCATACTGTTCTCCATAGTGGCTGTATCAATTTACATTGCCACCAACAGTGCAAGAGGGTTCCCTTTTCTCCACACCCTCTCCAGCTTTGTTGTTTATAGATTTTCTGATGATGCCCATTCTAACTGGTGTGAGGTGATACATCATTGTAGTTTTCACTTGGATTTCTCTAATAATTAGTGATGTTGAGCAGCTTTTCATGTGCCTCTTGGCCATCTGTATGTCTTCTTTGGAGAAATGTCTATTTAGGTCTTCTGCCCTTTTTTTTTTTTTTTTTTCAAAGAAGGTCATTTTTTTTAATGTTGGGGGTAGGAGTTTATTAATTTATTTTTTTGCTGCGTTGGGTCTTCGTTTCTGTGTGAGGGCTTTCTCTAGTTGTGGCAAGCAGGGGCCACTCTTCATCGTGGTGTGCGGGCCTCTATCGCGGCCTTTCTTGTCGCGGAGCACGGGCTCCAGACACGCAGGCTCAGTAGTTGTGGCTCACGGGCCCAGCCGCTCTGCGGCATGTGGGATCCTCCCAGACCAGGGCTCGAACCCGTGTCCCCTGCATCAGCAGGCAGGCTCTCAACCACTGTGCCACCAGGGAAGCCCCTTCTGCCCTTTTTTGATTAGGTTGTTTTTTAATATTGAGCTGCATGAGCTGTTTACATATTTTGGAGATTAATCCTTTGTCCGTTGATTTGCCTGCAAATATTTTCTCCCATTCTGAGTGTTGTCTTTTCATCTTGTTTAGAGTTTCCTTTGCTGTGCAAAAGCTATTAAGTTTCATTAGGTCCCATTTGTTTATTTTTGTTTTTACTTCCATTACTCTAGGAGGTGGGTCAAAAGATTTTGATGTGTTGTATGTCAAAGAGTGTTCTTCCTATGTTTTCCCTTAAGAGTTTTATAGTGTCCAGTCTTACATTTAGGTCTTTAATCCATTTTGAGTTTATTTTTGTGTATGGTGTTAGGGATTTCATTCTAATTTCATTCTTTTACATGTAGCTGTCCAGTTTTCCCAGCACCACTTATTGAAGAGACTGTCTTTTCTCCATTGTATATCCTTGCCTCCTTTGTCCTAGATTAGTTGACCATAGGTGCGTAGGTTTATCTCTTGGCTTTCTACCCTGTTCCATTGATCTATATTTCTGTTTTTGTGCCAGTATCATATTGTCTTGATTACTGTAGCTTTGTAGTATAGTCTAAAGTCAGGGAGTCTGATTCCTCCAGCTCCATTTTTTCCCCTCAAGATTGCTTTGGTTATTCAGGGTCTTTTCTGTCTCCATACAAATTTTAAGATGTTTTGTTCTACTTCTGTGAAAAAATGCCATTGGTAATTTGATAGGGATTGCACTGAATCTATAGATTGCTTTGCGTAGAATAGTAATTTTCACGGTACTGATTCTTCCAACCCAAGAACATGGTATATCTCTCCATGTGTTTGTGTCATCTTTGGTTTCTTTCATCAGTGTCTTATACTTTTCTGAGTACAGGCCTTTTACCTACTTAGGTAGGTTTATTCCTAAGTATTTTATTCTTTTTGTTGCAATGATGAATGGGATTGTTTCCTTAACTTCTCTTTCTGATATTTTGTTGTTAGTGCATAGGAATGCAAGAGATTTCTGTGCATTAATTTTGTATCCTGCAACTTTACCAAATTCATTGATTAGTTCTAGTAGTTTTCTGGGGGCATCTTTAGGACTCTCTATGTATAGTATCATGTCATCTGCAAACAGTGACACTTTAACTTTTTCTTTTACAATTTGGATTCCTCTTATTTCTTTTTCTTCTTTGATTGCCGTGGCTAGGACTTCCAAAACTATGTTGAATAATAGTGGGGAGAGTGGACATCCTTGTCTCGTTCCTGATCTTAGAGGAAATGCTTTCAGTTTTTCACCATTGTGAATGATGGTGCTGTGGGTTTGTCATATATGGCCTTTATTATGTTGAGGTAGGTTCCCTCTATGTCCACTTTCTACAGAGTCGTTATCATAAATGGGTGTTGAATTTTGTCAAAAGCTTTTTCTGCATCAATTGACATGATCATATGGTTTTTCTTCTTCAGTTTGTTAATATGGTGTATCACATTGATTGATTTGGGTATACTGAAGAATCCTTGCATCCCTGGGATAAATCCCACTTGATCACAGTGTATGATCCTTTTACTGTGTTGTTGGATTCTCTTGTTAGTATTTTGTTGAGGATTTTTGCATCTATATTCATCAGTGATATTGGTCTGTAATTTTCTTTTTTTGTAGTATCTTTGTCTGGTTTTGGTATCAGGGTGATGGTGGCCTCACAGAATGAGTTTGGGAGTGTTCCTTTCTCTGCAATTTTTTGGAAGAGTTTGAGAAGGATTGGTGTTAGCTCTTCTCTAAATGTTTGATAGAATTCACCCGTGAAGCCATCTGGCCTTGGACTTTTGTTTGTTCGAAGATTTTAAATCATAGTTTCAACTTCATTACTTGTGATTGGTCTGTTCATATTTTCTATTTCTTCCTGGTTCAGTCTTGGAAGGTTATACCTTTCTAAGAATTTGTCCATTTCTTCCAGGTTGTCCATTTTATTGGCATATAGTTGCTTGTAGTAGTCTCTTAGGATGCTTTGTATTTCTGCGGTGTGTGTTGCAACTTCTCCTTTTTCATTTCTAATTTTATTGACTTGAGTCCTTTCCCTCTTTTTCTTGATGAGTCTGGCTACAGGTTTATCAATTTCGCTTATCTACTCAAATAACCATCTTTTAGTTTTATTGATCTTTGCTATTGTTTTCTTTGTTTCTATTTCATTTATTTCTGCTCTGATCTTTATGATTTCTTTCCCTCTACTAACTTTGGGTTTTGTTTGTTCTTCTTTCTCTAGTTCTTCTAGGTGTAAGGTTAGATTGTTTCCTTGAGATTTTTCTTGTTTCTTGAGGTAGGACTGTATTGCTATAAACTTCCCTCTTAGAACTGCTTTTGCTGCCTCCCATAGGTTTTGGATTGTCATGTTTTCATTGGCATTTCTCTCTAGGTATATTTTGATTTCCTCTTTGATTTCTTCAGTGATCTCTTGGTTATTTAATAATGCATTGTTTAGCCTCCATGTGTTTCTGTTTTTTACATTTTTTTCCCTGTAACTTATTTCTAATCTCATAGCATTGTAGTTGGAAAAGATGATTGATATGATTTCAATTTTCTTGAATTTACCGAGTCTTGATTTGTGATCCAAGATGTGATCTATCCTGGAGAATGTTCCATGTGCACTTGAGAAGAAAGTGTAATATGCTGTTTTTGGATGGAATGTCCTATAACTATCAATTAAATCTATGTGGTCTATTGTGTCATTTAAAGCTTGTGTTTCCTTATTAATTTTCTATCTGGATGATCTGTCCATCGGTGTAAGTGAGGTGTTGAAGTCTCTCACTATTATTGTGTTATTATCGATTTCCTCTTTTATAGCAGTTAACATTTGCTTTATGTATTGAGGTGCTCCTATGTTGGGTGCATATATATTTATAATTGCTATATCTTTCCTTGGATTGATCCCTTGATCATTATGTAGTGTCCTTCCTTGTCTCTTGGAACATTTTTATTTTAACGTGTATTTTATCTGATATGAGTATTGCTACTCCAGCTTTCTTGTGATTTCCATTTGCATGGAATATGTTTTTCCATCCTGTCACTTTCAGTCTGTATGTGTCCATAGGTCCGAAGTGGGTCTCTTGTAGACAGCATATATATAGGTCTTGTTTTTGTACCTATTCAGCGAGCCTGTGTCTTTTGGTTGGAGCATTTAATCCATCCACATTTAAAGTAATTATTGATATGTGTGTTCCTATTACCATTTTCTTAATTGTTTTGGGCTTGTTTTTGTAGGTCCTTTTCTTCTCTTGTGTTTCCCACTTAGAGAAGTTCCTTTAGCATTTGTTGTAGAGCTGGTTTAGTGGTGCTGAATTCTCTTATCTTTTGCTTGTCTGTAAAGCTTTTGATTTCTCCATCAAATGTGAATGAGATCCTTGCCGGGTGGAGTAATTTTGGTTGTAGTTTCTTCCCTTTCATCACTTTAAATATATCGTGACACTCCCTTCTGGCTTGTACAGTTTCTGCTGAGAAATCACCTGTTAATCTTGTGGGAGCTCCCTTGTATGTTATTTGTTGTTTTTCCCTTGTTGCTTTTAATAATTTTTGTCTTTAATTTTTGTCAATTTGATTACTATGTGTCTAGGTGTGTTTCTCCTTGGGTTTATCATGCCTGGGACTCTCTGTGCTTCCTGAACTTGGGTGGCTATTTCCTTTCCCATTTTAGGGAAGTTTCGACTATAATCTCTTCATATATTTCTCAGGTCCTTCCTCTCTTTCTTCTCCTTCTGGGACCCCTATAATGCAAATGTTGGTGTGTTTAATGTTGTCCCAGAGTTCTCTTAGGCTGTCTTCCTTTCATTCTTTTTTCTTTATTCTTTTCTGCAGCAGTGAATTCCACCATTCTGTCTTCCAGGTCACTTATCCGTTCTTCTCCCTCTGTGATTCTGCTATTGATTCCTTCTAGTGTATTTTTCATTTCAGTTATTGTATTGTTCATGTCTATTTGTTTGTTCTTTAATTCTTCTAAGTGTTGGTCTTTAATTCTTCTAGGTCTTTGTTAAACATTTCTTGCATCTGCTCGATATTTGCCTCCGTTCTTTTTCCGAAGTCCTGGATCATCTTCACTATCATTATTCTGAATTCTTTTTCTGGAAGGTTGCCTATTTCCACTTCATTTAGTTGTTTTTCTGGGGTTTTATCTTGTTCCTTCATCTGGTATATAGTCCCCTGCCTTTTCATTTTGTCTGTCTTTCTGTGAATGTGGTTTTTGTTCCACAGGCTGCAGAATTGTAGTTCTTTCTGCTTCTGCTGTCTGCCCTCTGGTGGATGAGGCTGTCTAAGAGCTTGATAGAGGCTATCTATCAAGCTCTCTGATAGGAAGGACTGATGGTGGGTAGATCTGTGTGTTTCTCTGGTGGGCAGAGCTCAGTAAAACTTTAATTCAATTGTCTGTTGATGGGTGGGGCTGAGTTCCCTCCTTGTTGGCTGTTTGGCCTGAGGCGACCCAGCACTGGAGCCTACAGGCCCTTTGGTGGGGCTAATGGCAGACCCCAGGAGGGCTCACACCAAGGAGTACTTCCTAGACCTTCTGTTGCCAGTGTCCTTGTCCCTGCGGTGAGCCACAGCCACCCCCCGCCTCTGCAGGAGACCCCCTAACACTAGCAGGTAGGTCTTGTTCTGTCTTCTATGGCATCACTGCTCCTTCCCCCTGGGCCCTGATGCGCACATTACTTTGTGTGTGCCCTCCAAGCGTGGAGTCTGTGTTTCCCCCCTCCCTGTCGAAGTCCTGCAATCAAATCCTACTAGCCTTTAAAATCCGATTCTCTGGGAATTCCTCCTCCTGTTGCTGAAGCCCCAAGTTGGGAAGCTTGACATGGGGCTCAGAACTTTCACTCCAGTGGGTGGACTTCTGTTGTGTAATTGTTCTCCAGTTTGTGAGTCACCCACCCAGTGGTTATGGGATTTGATTTTATTGTGATTGCGCCCCTCTTACCATCTCACTGTGGCTTCCCTTTGTCTTTGGATGTGGGGTATCTTTTTTGGTGATTTCCAATGTCTTCCTGTCAATGACTGTTCAGCAGTTGGCTGTGATTATGCTGCTCTCGCAAGAGGGAGTGAGTGCACGTCCTTCTACTCCACCATCTTCAACCTGCCCCCTGAGAGGTTTTCTACTTTACTACTCTACTTGGGATCTGAGGACCAGCAGCAACAACATCACTTAGGAGTTTGTCAGAAATCAGAATGTCAGGCCCATCATGGAGCTACTAAATCAGGCTTTACATGTTGACAAGATCTCCAGGTACCTGAATGCACATTAAAGACTGAGATACCCAGGACTTCCCTGGTGGTCCAGTAGTTAAGACTCCGTGTTTCCAATGCCAGGGGCACGGTTTCGATCCCTGGTTGGGGAACTAAGATTCCATGTGCTGTGTGGTACAGCAAAAAAAAAAAAAAAGACAAAGAAAAAACAACCGAGACACCCTGGTCTGCAACCAGCCACTGGTCAAGTCAGGACTGCACACACCATTCTCATAAAATGGAAGAAAATGGGGATCATCTCATCCAACTTCTACCTAATCTTCAAATATGCTATGTGATAGCATTGAGTCCAAAGGCACAGAACACACAACAAAAATTAAGGTTAATAATAATATTACCTTAATTAAATGTTGGCTCTGGGAACTGAATAAATTTAAATGCCTTTAAAGCATCTGGCCTACTGCCTAAGCATCCTCTCTCTCCAACACCCTCACCTTCTCAGACTGTGCTGAAATCTGCACACTGATTTAATCCACTCGCCTTAAATACATTCTAAGACACAAGCCTGGCAGGTGTATTACATTTTCCACATAACATTTTTTAATATTTTTAAAGACAGCGATGCTGCCCCTGCTTATATTTGCAAAATGAATGTTTGAAAATATAGGATTGGGGTTATTTTTATATAATAACCATGTTCAGCACAACTGCATGCCCTCCCTCTCTCTCCCATATATTTATACTTCAGAGATATACTTAATTCTGTTCAGTTACAAAGTTCAAATTGGCCCTACATTAATATATTCCCTTAAAAAGTACTGTTCATTTAAAGAAGCAGGTAACCAATGTGAAGAGTGATTATACAATAAATGTATTATGCAAATTCCAGTGAACATTTTATGCACACTGGATAAAGAATCAAATTAAAGTCTCATAACCCTTGGAAAATTAGAGTTAGCAAGCACAGAGGTTGATTTGCCCTTGAACACAAAAACTGCTAAGACCAGACATTCCTCCATCATTTCCACAAAACTGAACCATTTTGGAAGGTTTCAGATTAAAATAAGAAATCCCCCAGGAGTCATAAAGATCAGCTATTTTTACAGGAATAATTTGGAGTCACAATTTTAAAGTGTTATGAGTTGGAAGGAATGGGTGAACTTCTGTGTCGCATTTTGAAAAGCTAATATTCCAGGTTATCAGCCAGTTTGGAACACCAAAAATTGCATAGGGAGAGGGGAAGTGGGAAGGGGAAAAGATTTCTGAAGAATAAGCACAGGAGGGCTGATTTAAGAGCCTTCCCCATAACAACCCAAGTGGCAGCTCTGTGACAGACCACATGCTCCTTCAATTACCCTTCACTCGATGTAATAATGGGACATAATAGCTCTCTTCCTATTATACTGTCGTGTCCACTCTGTGCCGGTTGCCAACACTGATTCTACCACTGGACTCTCCGAAGAGGAATAATGGACCATTAAGAAGCATAATGCAGACAGTCAACACAGCATTTACCTACTGGAGGACAGAGAAGCCGTCACAAGCATCTCACTAAATCAATAAGTACGGGTGTGAAGAAGGTGAGTCGAATACCCATTATGCCCCCAATTTTTATACATGGAGCCAGGATGTGGGCTCCAGCCCATCCATTCATCAAACCCTGGAAATCAGTTTTGTTTTCTGTTCATCCTTTTTAGGAACCAGGCAGGACTTAAATATGAAAATTTTGCTATTGATTGACCAAGTGTTCAGTGAGGTCCTCTTCTGAGCTCCGAGGAAGGTGATATGAGGAGAAAAAGACAAACAAGATGCAGATTCTCTCCTAAGGGGACAAGCAAGCCCAATGGAGAACCAGCCTGTGTGACACCCCCATACTCCTTAAGGGCTGTACGTGGTGTGTGTATCAAAGCACAAAAACCTATGGCATACAGCACGATGCTGGAGGAAAAGGAAAGCTTATTTCTGAGGGGAGAGACAAGGGAGATGGAATTGGAGCTTTTTAATACCTTCCTTTTTCTTATTTTATAACTTTTTACTCAACTTTATTGAAGTATAATTTACATATGATAAATGCCCATTTCAGTGTACAGTTTGATGAGTTTTGACAAATACTTTCACCTGTATAGCCACCGTAACAATCAAGATTCAGCACTTGCCTCATCCCCCAAAGTTCCCCTTTCCCCCTTATAGTCACCCCTCACCAGGTGCCAGCCTCCCAAACACGGATCTGCTTCCTGTCAGTAGAGATGAATGGTGACTGTCCCAGCATCTCATATAAACAGAGTCACAAGTGTGCACCCTTTTTCTGTTTTTGTTTTTTGCTCAGCATAATGAAAACATTTAGAGATGAGAAGGAAAGGGCATTCTAGTTTGAGCAAAGATTTGGAGCCAGGTAAGTGAAGGGTGAGTTCAAAAATTTTTCTGGGACTGCTAACAAAGACCAAAGAGGAGGGGCTGGGGAAGGAGCTGCATGAACAATTGATCTGACCTTGCACAGCCTGGAACCTCTGAACAATTTTACACCAACTTCATGCCCTCTCATGATAGTCGGGCCATGCTGCCTCAGGGCCTTTGAACCTGCTGTTCCCACTGGCTGGAATGCTCCTCTCCTAGACTGTACATACCTGGATTCTCCCTTTCCTCCATGAGCCTCTATCACCACATGCTGTTAAAGTCCTTCGCTGTGCTGGACACAATCTGTGGATTACTTTATTTGTGTATTTTATCCTAACAGACTGTTAGGGACAAGATAATAGAGAACAGGATGGTTCTGCTCATAACTGGACAAATCATCAAGACTTGGGACACTTTCTGGCTCAGATTAGCCACTGAAAAAATGAGGAAATGAGTGAGTGAAAGAATGAATGGTAAATTCATACAAACTAAATACCTCTGCTTTCACCAGTCACCACAATGAGAAGCCCACGCACTGCAATGCAGGGTAGCCCCTGCTCGCCACAACTAGAGAAGGCCCGCGCAGCAACAAAGACCCAACACAGCCAAAACTAAATAATAAATAAATAAATTTATTAAAAATAAATAAATAAAATGCCCTTTCATCATTATATAATTTAAAAGCAACAGAGTCTTGTAAATTTGCCACACCAACCCCCAAATAGCAGCACTGGCCTGATCTGTGATTATGCATTTTGGGGCAACAAGACAAAATATTTAACTTCCAGAAAGACCTGGAAGATGCTGGATGTCAAAGTCACCATGACTAAAAAGAGTTATTATTGTTATCATAATAAGGTAGGGTTCTCTTTTCTAATTATGTCCAAAGTGCCCTGAGAACAGGACTGAAGTGTTTTGGTGTTAATGATTTGCCTGTTTTTGAGGAACTGAAGTTTTGTGCTCTAGGATTTTAAGGTGAGGTGAGACAAGTGCTGTTTTCAAATCAATAAACGACTTAGTGTCACGGGCCTGCTAGTTGCTCACCTCGTTTACTGTGACTTAACAAAAGGGCCCAGGAAAAATACTGCTCAGCAGAAGGAAAAAAAGTGAACCGATGGCTCATCTGAAGGGACCAAGAAACACCAAGACCAGTGATGTCCACAAAGAAGTGCAGCTGAGAGGCTGTCAGAACCCGCACTGAAGCAGGACCATGGTGAAGGCAGTGAAATAACCGTTTTCAAGTCCTGCTCTTAGAAACTTGACCTTGAAAATGTTCTCAAAAATTCACAAACTCTGGCACAAGCCAGAAACATTTTTATTTGTTCTTTCTGACACAGTAATACTACAATAAGAACTCATTTTCTATAAGCTTCTAAAAGCTTTCCTTTCCCTGTACCCTAAGGTCCTCTAGCCATTCAACAAATACCACATACGAGGTAAATAAATGTTTGGGGACATAATTTAAGTTTCCTTTTCCAAACCGCTGGTGAGGGGAGAATATATTTCCCTCTTCTTCATTTTGTATCAATTTCTTCTGCAAATGAACAGGAAGCTTTGAATTCCTTCTGGGCTTCAAATACACATGGAAAAAACACACAAAGATTGACCTAAGAGAGCTTGATTTCTATCTGTATGAAGAAGGAAAGGATGGAAAAAAAAACTACAGGAAATTCCTGTTGCCCAAAGCACCCTCTTCTAGGAAGTGAAGCAGCGACAGTTTCAGTAACATCAGATATTTTAAGATTGATTTTTGAAAGATATTCTTTTCTGGGAAATGATAGAGTTGACTTGTATCTAGATCCAAGCTGATAGCATTGTCTTTCTAGAAGCTGACTTGCCCAGCTGACAATACATTACAGAGGGTGACTTCTACCCTAGAATATAAAAAGTGGGGCTGGAGAGTAGTAGTGAGGCAGGTGATAGCTGGGCCCCAGGCTGAGCAGCTGCAGTCTCCTGTTGACACTCAAGACAAAGATAACGACAGGAGCAGAGCTCTGCTTGAATAAAAGATAAGGAGACCACATTTTTCTCATTCTTGTGGTCAAGGACACCTCCCAGACCACACATGTACAAAAGAGATCCTGGGGGTTCCACACCAGCCCTTAATATGTCCTGCCAACCTCCCAGAAACCCTCATGCTGGAATCCATCTTGGCTGAAAGATGCACCTGCACATGGGAGAGGGCCCTGTGCCAGACCAAATGGGGGCACAAGCAGGATGACTGGCCAGAGGGCACCCAGAAAACTGCCACCATATAAGCAACTTTAGCCACCCCTATTGGAGCGACTCACTCTGAGTCTGCCCGTGTGTTCTTCCATGAGGACCTTGTCTCTAATAAATGCTTTATTTGTTTCATACTCTCTGTCTCTTTGCTGAATTCTTTCTTGAAAGAAGACAAGGACTAAGGTCCTGTTTCAAGCTGCCACATCCCACAGACCTCCGAGATCAGTGGTCCACCTCTTTCCTCTGGCAAGTTCTGCAGGGTGGTTTAAACCTCCTGAATTAAAGAAACACTACAATGTCCAAAATATACATATCAAAATTTACATAATAATAAAAATAAAAACTGCATACTCTGTGCTGGGCACAGCATTAAGTTTTTTTCACAGTTTACCTCAGGAAAATCTCCCAACACTTTCTAAGTTCAGTATTACTGCTCCTATTTTGCACACGAGGTGACCTAGTCTCAGTGAGCAGAAATGTTCTCATTGTCACATAAATGAGTTGCATAAGAATCCTGAAGTTGTGCAGCAGGGCTTCTGTGTAACAGGTATATATATTTTTAAGTAACAACCATAAAGTCAGAAACATTTTATAGGAAATGTGCTTCAGTTATAATACTTATACATGACATATTCAAGGATTTTTTTAAAAATTCATCCATTGGTCAACAATGTCTAGTTTGGGATTAACATATACACAATACTATATGTAAAATAAATAACCAACAAGGACCTACTACTGTACAGCACAGGGAACTATACTCAATATTTTGTAATAACCTATAAGGGAAAATAATCTGAAAAAGAATAGATATGCACATATGTATAACTGAATCACTTTGCTATACACCTGAAACTAACACAACATTGTAAACCAACTATACTTCGATAATATATATATAAATTGAAAAAATGAGTGAAAATATGACATTAAAATATTTTTTTTCTTGTGTAATTGTGCCAGAGGCTCCCCCTGTAGTAATGAAGATTAAAGATGTGAGAATTTCCTACTGATATATCCTGGCTGAGGGTTCAACTAGGTGTGGGTTTCCTACAATATCCTCACCCCTGCAGGGATGTGACAGTCACTCGAGAAACATTGATTGCATAAATGAACTAATAAATGACCCTCGAAAGGGTAAAAGAGACAGACACAGGGCTTCCCTGGTGGCGCAGTGGTTGAGAATCCGCCTGCCGATGCAGGGGACGCGGGTTCGTGCCCCGCTTCGGGAAGATCCCACATGCCGTGGAGTGGCTGGGCCCGTGAGCCATGGCCGCTGAGCCTGCGCGTCCGGAGCCTGTGCTCCGCAACGGGAGAGGCCGCAGCAGTGAGAGGCCCACGTACCGAAAAAAAAAAAAAAAAAAAAAAAAGAGACAGACACAGGATGGTCACCAGGCATTCTGGATAATTGGCAGTAGGTTAAAGCATGGAATCCCTGAGAGTTTTAAGAGGGCGTTTTATCATTTGATATGTCTCTTTCCTCCTCTATATCTTTCAAAGTAACAGGCATAGTCCTGGCTCAGATGTACAAATCGACAGCATTCCTTCCTGTAGACCTGTAGGTTCCTTTCCAAGAAGCCTCTCAGGAATGGGAAAGAGGAGAGATTATTAATGGAAAAAGGGGTCCTCTACAAGGATTTGCCCTTCTAGAGGTTTATCTGATCACCTCCTATAGAAGACCTGGTGCTGTACTGTCTCTCTTGGATCAAACTGTAAAATCAACAACCTTATGAACCCCTTGATTTGTTTCTTCTGGCTCTTTTTTCTCCCTCTCTTCTAGGTTTTTCTTCAAGAAATGTCTCCGTCCTCCAGTTCTTTAAGTCACATCTTTAAGCCCAAATCACAAATGAAACTATCTAGGTAAGTTGTAGAAATCTCAAGAGTGGCTTCCCTGAAGGAACGCTATTTGTAACATGGGATGATTTTCCCTAGAAAATGATTTGGTGTTTTATTCAAAGGTGGCCCATGCTCATGATGGGGGAGCATGGGTTAGCAGAGGACAGAGCTGAGCTGGAATATTTTTACAAAGTAAAATCTATGGAGAAAGAGGGATGGAGAAAGGGGGATGGAGAAAGACCCTCCTTGCATTGAAAGTTCTAACATTATATGTGAAATTCTGTACCCAAAGCAACCTTACACCAAGTAGTGTAAGGTAGACTGAAGGGAGAAAATAGTTCCTTGGTTGTGTGGAGAGGGATAGAGAAGTGGTTCAGGCAAGCTTCTGGAACATCCCCGCAGGGAACAAGTCGTCACTTCACACACTTGGCTCCACAATCAACATCACAACTTCCTCCGTACAGACTAGTGCCAGTCCAGGGAAGTGATTTCTTTGAGTTGCTCTGTTTCTAATGTTTTTTTTTTTTTAATTCATTTAGTTCATTGCAGTATGTTTTCCAATTTGAGTTATTTCAGATAAGAATCCGATTTTTCAGCTTCTCTTTAATAATCAGAAGATTGGGCAGCACTGGATTTGTGTGAAAACAGTTAACTGTCAGCTTCTTTAGTTTGGTCACGATTGCGTCCATTTTCCACAGTGCCCATCTAGTCACACTTCCTTCCACTTACTGTACTTCCATGTCTTGCCTGGAATACTCCTGGCTGATGCCAACAAACAAAAATTAGTCCAAAAGTTGGATTTCTGATATTCAAATGCCTCCAGCTCATAAAATTAAGAATAATTGAATCATGTTCAAGAAGAAAAGGAACTTTACACAGACTTCTCTTTATTATCAGTTGATAATACACCATCCTCCCCATGCACTGAGTCAATCTATTTTATAGGAATAGTATTCGTGGATTTCAATTTCTTGCCCAAATACATATATATCACTGTTTGAGAAACAACCAGCAGAGCAGCCCAGTTAAGCACTGGCACTCAGTCCAGAAGGTGTGGCGTCAAATCCTCATTATCGATCTCTGAATCTCCATTTCCTCATCAGAAAATGAAGATAATCACAGTACCTATCTACAATTCACTACACTGTTGTGAAGATTAAATGAATTAATATATGTAAGTCACCTAAAATAGTGCCTGACATCTTGTTAAAATAAGCAATCAATTATTATTTTTGTCAGTAAAGACCTCAAATGTTGTTGATTAAAAGCCATATTTTTAATGACTTTCTCAACTACAAAGAGGTGTGGCCCAAGGATAAGTCACAGTGAAGCTTGTGTTGACATATCAACATATCAAGACCAGTATTTATGCACATGAGCAGACAGTCAGCTCAACTGTACTCTCTTCTCTTCTAATTCACTGAGTGATCTTGATCTTCACTCTAAACCTACTGGGGCTATGTTTTATTTTTTACATTTATTAAAGGAAGATAGTCATGTTTTAAAAGTGTCTGATTATTTTAAGCATGGCATTCCATATTAAAATATTTGGTTTTCCTCATCTCATTATAGGGGAAGTGTTTGTACTCACTAAGACATTTTAAATAGAGTTGGCCAAAAAAGTTCATTTGGGTTTTCCCATAAGATGTTATGCAATAGATACATTAAAATATATATATATATATATATATATATAATATATATATAATAAAATGCCATCTTTAACTCCAGTCACCCCCCCCCGCCAGATTCTCCTTCCCTTTCAAAATCACAACATCTTTTAATTCTGAGCATGAACAATCTATTCTGGGACACTTGCCATATATGCAGCTTTGAGGGAAAGCATTCTGCAATCCTCACATGAAAATAACAAATTTAAATTTTATGGTTGATTTTTCCCTTCTTTCAGATATTTTTGTTTCCACTTTTTGTTTTTGGTGATATGTGTATGTGTGCTGGGAAGCTTACTGTTTATACGTGAGTACATTTCATACTACTTTCATTGCTAAGTTACCAAGTATTTCCAAACATTTTTGCATATTTTTATATAACATATAATTGCAAAACATAAAGAGCTATAAAAAATCCCATAATCTAAGGTACTAATAGGATGGAATGTAGCCATTGCAGAAGAAAAAAAATTCTTAGGCACAGAAAATAATTAATTATAAAATACAGATGGGTTCTTCTTTTTGGCATACGATATTTGTTTGGAAAGACAGTGTCATCCACTTTCAAAAAGCAGGAAACTCCATCTGGTATTTGTACTTTTCTTTGAGAGGATGCTTGGATTCTCCCATTGTCGATTTAACTCATATTGAATGAAATTCTCACTGTTGGTTAAATTTAAATAATAATCATGTAGATATACAATCAACTATGAAAAGTGATTTAAATATTTTTGAAGGCTGGGATATGTGAAGAAATAGTGAATTAATACTGGGCTGAGACCTGACCATGCAAAATATACCTTTGCATGTCACAGGGTGCCTTGCACCCATTAGGCAATTTATAAAGTTTGTTGAGTTAAGTACCTAGAGAATTCGAAGTTTAAGTACATATAAATTAAAATGCTAATGGCCTTTGAAAGAACACTCTGAGTTTAGGTTCACCCCTTGGAAAAATATTAATAAGTAACATATTAGCCAATAATTCATTGATTCATTGATTTCACCCATTTATTCAATAAATGTCAAAGAGTTGCTAATGCCACTGTGTGGGCCATTTATTCTTGAGAACAGTAATAGATGTTCTGCACTGCTCTATGGACAAATATGTTTGGAAAATCCTGAAGTAAATGATATTAAGGTTTTTTTTAAACATTGAGACATTTCAGAGGCTTTAAAAATGCTAATGTGCATAGCCAGTTTTTAATGAATGATATAAAAGGTGATGAATGCTTTCAGGAGGTGCTGACAGAAGAATTCACAGATGGCATTCAGATGAGGGCTGGCGGGAGCTTTACCAAGAAGACAACATTTGAACTAGGACTTTGGGGGGAGTTATTTTCCTTTTTCTCAACATAAAATTAACGTATATTCATTTAGAAAATACAGAAAGCTATAAAGATGAAAATAAAAATTAACTATTGAGGACATGGCCTAGAGAGAATCTCTATTTACTAGTTTTGAAATTCCTGACAATCTGTTTGACACCTACCTCTTCCATTTTAACTGTATCCTTTATATAAAGAACATGGTATTGCATTTTTTATGCTGACTTTATGCAAAACTGTAATGTTGGGATTTTTCTACGGCATTGAATAATCTTCAAAAACTATTTCAGCAACTACAACTATGTAATCATTCCAAGGCAGCTGAACATTTTTGTTATTTTCCTTCCCAAATTCCAGTTAATATAAATCAGTGGTTCTTGATGTGTGGTTCCTGGACCAGCTACATCAGCATCTAGTAGGAACTCCATAGAAATGCAAATTATTGGGACTTACCTGTGACCTACTGAATCAGAAACTCCAGGGGGAGAGCCCAGTGTATAAATCATTTTGAAGATTATAGCTTTACATAAGCCTTTGAATGTAATTGTGATGATCAATTATTTTTAATTCCATACAAGGATCATCATTTCAGGTTATAAACATAAATTGTATTTTCAGTATCTAACACAATGCTAGACACATAGTAGGAGCATACTATTTTCTAAATAAGTGAATTAAAGGACAGCTTCCCTAAATTTGCTTCATCATCCTTTGAAATTCTGTGATGCAAATAACTCTATGGGGCCAAACTAATATTAATTCCTTTAGAGATAACCTGCATTTTTCTTCTGGTTGTTTGTCAGTTTTTCTCTTTGTAATTTAAAAATATATTAGAAGGGGGAGGAGGGTGGGGGAGGGAAAGAGTAGGAGTTTGGGATTAGCAGAGGCAAACTATTGTACACAGGATGGATAAACAACAAGGTCCTACTGTATAGCACAAGGAACTATATTCAATATCCTGTAATAAACCATAATGGAAAATAAAAAAATAAAAAATAAAATATATCAGGATATGTGTCTAATTATTTAAATTTTGCCTGGATTATGGCAAACTTCTGTCATCTGCATCTCTAGCCAACCCCCTTTCCTCCCAACCCCCCAGCTTTGAGGAGGGTCCTTTAATTGTGACTTTTCCAAATAATCTAGTTTGCTTCCAGAACACTTATTCTGAGTTTGTATCTTCTCCTTTATCCTGTATAACTTTCACTTCATCTAATATCATTTTCTTCCGTTCTTCTCTATGCTGTGATGGGCTCCGTGTGTGTGGAGCGCCGACTCCAGCGTGGTTTTAATTTTGAAGATCTTGTTCTGGCCTCCACGTGCTCCTCCTTCATCTCACCGGGCTCCCATCCCATCCCGGCTTGTTTCTTTGCCCTCACATCCTGTCCTCTCTTCATCTCATCCTGTTGTCTCTTCATCTCAGCTTATTCTATTTTGTGGCTTTCTTTTCCTGTTTACCAAAGGCGATGTCTTCTGAAATCAGATTAAGTAAGACAAATAGTCTTCTAAAGTTTTTCTGGTTCCTGTTATAAACGGTGCTCAGAGGTCTGCTCTTCCTCTGGTTTTCAGGGTCATTTCTGCCACAGGATCATTTTTGTAGATTACATTTTTGCTACTGACCCAAAAGAAGGAGACAATTACCCATATTTTGTGTTTATAAATAGAGTTAGTGGACTTCCCTTGCTTCATGGTTATTTTTTAAATATCTGGGTTAAAATCCCAATCAGATCTGTAGTTGGACTCCAGCTGGACAACCCTGGTGTCTAACAGTCAGTCTGTGTAGGTGTCCTGGGCAGAGGTGGGCTCATCCACCCTCTGCTGTTCATCAGGGTCTCTGAACTCATCAAACACACTAAAATCTTCAGTTCCCAGGATGCCCTGTACGACTGCTCCCTTTCTTCTTCCTACCTACAGCATCCTACTTATGGGAACTGGCTTCCAGCCAGAGCTTGGTCTCAGCAGCTCTTTCTGCATTTTGCAATTACAACCATTGTTTGGATGTAGAAAGAACAAGGTTGGTAGAAATAGTCACAGTGCGTTGGGTACCACAAAAAGCAAATTCCACATAGGCAACTGTTTTTTTTTTTTAATTTCTGTAAATCCTGGTTACTGAATCTATACACCATTTCAGATATTAGGGAATGCTCTGTTTCATTATACTTAACTTTGTCAGGGTTATATGTACAACTGAGAGGATGTATTAACCCAGAATACATCTCTAAAAGGTGGACTATAGGAAAGAGATGCTTTATACAGAAGCACTGTCTTCAACTTCCCTAGAAGTATACTCTAGGACAAGTCTTTATAGGAAAGCTGTTTATTAAGGAAGCACTCCCAGGCAATCCCGTTTTGGAGTGATAGAAGCAGACAAAGGAGAAGAAACCGAGCAAGTATACGATTTCAGACGAAGTTTTATGAAAGGTAACATCAGCCTAACCCTGCAGGGGAGTTCTGGAGCGTAAGTTACACCTCGGACTTGTCCTAACCCAAGCAAGGGAGCTGGGCTTTCATATTCAGACAGCAGATAGGCATTGGGTATGAGCCCCTGGTGGGGAAGGGGGCCCCTCAGATGTCCAGGCACTTGGCTTGTACACCTGCAGGCAAAGCAGCTCAAGTAGCCTCAGGGCCACACCAGCGAGGAGAGTCAGAGACACTAGCAGTTGGAAATAAGCACACCCAAGTCTGGGGAGAGGTGTGAGAACAGAGAAAAGGGAGCCAGGGGGATGGGCCAAGCACTGACAGTGTCCTGTCTAAACACCTTGCCAATTTCAATTTGCTCCTTACCTACACCCACCCCGCCCCACCAGGGATATAGGAAGCTAACCAAACCCACCCAAAGGTTGCTAACTCCTGCCTCAAACCATCAAGTAACAGTTCATTGATTAAAGGATGGTACCTGAGATATAATTTTGTCCTCTGAAAGCAGAAGATGTTTTACATGGTGATAAGCTTTTTCTTGATTTAAGTTTATATTAGCTGACAGACAACTTCTGATTGTGGAAGAATCATAAAATGCCTATTTGGAAATCTTTAATGTAAGTAATGACTTTCAACATGTCTTCAATTTAAAACATGTTTTCACAAATGATACATTTCAAGTGTAATCTGGTTTTATCTTTCTTATATTTTATCAAGCGCTCGATGGAGCCGTAATAGGTAATGTATAAATAAGACTTAATACTATGATTACATTAGTTCTGAAAAAGGTTTTGGAAAATATGTCTTGTCCTTTTAAACAAAGCATTTTTCTTTAGAGCAGTGGCTCATCTGTGAGTATGAAATCTAAGTGATGCAGTAACCACAGCCTGGTATCATGGTGTGTGCCTGATTGAGAGCAAGGTTAAGGGCAACCCGCAGAGGGGAGGGGCGGGGAAGGACCAAATCCTTCATGCTATGTGCAACAGCAGTGTTAAAATGCAGGGTGGTGGGCTTCCCTGGTGGTGCAGTGGTTGAGAGTCCGCCTGCCGATGCAGGGGACACGGGTTCGTGTCCCGGTCTGGAAAGATCCCACGTGCCATGGAGCGGCTGGGCCCATGAGCCATGGCCGCTGAGCCTGTGCGTCTGGAGCCTGTGCTCCGCAACGGGAGAGGCCACAACAGTGAGAGGCCCGCGCGTACCACAAAAAAAAAAAAAAAAAAAAAAAATGCAGGGTGGCATCTCAAAGCCCTGTATTTTTCACAGAAGTGAGAATGTCCCCAAAACTCAGGAAACTAACATAAAATATTTCAAGGTATTCTAATTCCTCCTGACCCCCAAAGAGCCAGATGACTTGGCCTGTGTATTGTTTTATTTGAGTCTGGATTTTGCTTCTCTGTGTGTAGACTGAGGAGAAAATATGGGAGAACAGAGTGATCCATTGTCTCTTCAAGAGTCAGGATGAAGCATCATTTAGAGAGTCCATCTCATCTCCTCTGTGGAATGGTACTTGGTGAGAACTTCAGTGTTCTCTTCATATTGCTAATATGACAGCCTATAATCACCAAATGTGATGCCTTATTCACAACCCGGCTGAGAACTCAAGTTTAAGGTTTGAGATGAATTCAGCTCTGACTACCCCTTTTCCACAAAGTAGGCTCTCAAGTCATATTTATTGGGTGAATGTATAATTTTAAATAGATCTTGATCTTTATTCTAACAGTCCCAGCCCTAACAGCCTGGAAGATGATTATATATTCATAAATTATGAATGAATGAAGGAAAGAAAAAAAATGCAAGAAGAAGTTAGTAAACTTTCCTTGAATTAGTGCAGTATCGTCCCACCTGGGATGTGAGTCTCCTGTTAACATCTCCTACTAGTTCTTACTTCCTGTTAGCGCCATGTACCTGGAATACATGACTCTAAATGATCTTTTCCATCACATTTTCATCTTTTTTTTTTTTTTTTTGCGGTACACGGGCCTCTCACTGTTGTGGCCTCTCCCGTTGCGGAGCACAGGCTCCGGACGCGCAGGCTCAGCAGCCATGGTTCACGGGCCCAGCCGCTCCGCGGCATGTGGGATCCTCCCGGACCGGGGCATGAACCCGTGTCCCCTGCATCGGCAGGCGGACTCTCAACCACTGTGCCACCAGGGAAGCCCCACATTTTCATCTTTTAAAAGTCACCATCCCAGATGACTCACAGTTCTTTATATTCATAAATTACTTTCACATCTTTCCTTCGCTGTTACTTTTAACTTAAAACATCCTAATCATTTTTTCCCCTTGTCTAAATTTTACTTTTCCTGCAAAGCCTAGCTTAAAATCCTCCTCTTCTATGAATCTTTCCCTCCTACACAGTTAGAAATCATCACTCCTGTCTCTTCTCCACTGCGTCACTGACTACGTTTTATTCTGTGCCTACTCCTTTATATGACTGGACCACACTTTCATCCCTAAACTGTTTCCAGGTGCAGATTGAGTATCGTCACTGTTATATCTGCCCTTTAACGCAAGCCAGCATCGACCATGACTGTTTACTTAATTGAAATGATTTGCTAAGTTCAGAATTTTATAATTTATAGAATGATTTGAAAGGGAAAACGTGGAATAAAGCTGAAAGCCAAACATTTTACAATACAGCGACTTACAGTATAGCGTTTCTCATTACTATGTACTTCTCATTACTAAACCTACAGTATGGTTTCTCATTAGAAACCTGTGTTTCTATTACATTATAATTGTGAAAGTGAGTAGCTACATGAAGATATTTATAATGCAATGTTAAGTTAAAGAAAAAAAGATAATGAAAAATATAGACCTACCATAAATAGGCTGATGTAAAATACATTTGCATATTAGGAAGGCAATTCGAAAAAAATAAATACAGCTGATATTCTTAGTATGGAATAATGATGGGCACATTTAAAATCTCCTTCATTTTTCTTATAATGCGATTAATGCCATGGAAATGAAAACAAAAAGCGCATAGGGAACTAGGCTTGCAAGAAGATTATAATAATTCTAAAATGTTCAAACATTACTTACAAACTCAACTGTATCTATACTCTAACAAGATGACAAGTTGAAACATCGAAATTCACAGGGTGAATTTTCAGGTTATAAAGAAACAAGTGCCCGGGGGGAAATGTTATTTTTCATTAAATTAGTCAGTTATTTGGTATTCTTAGAAAATTACTTTCCATTATTCTCAATCTGAGCATGCAAGATCTATATTCAAGCAAATTAAGACACTGGTGACATGAAAATATGAATATTACAGTGCACACATGGCTGTAGTGGTGTCACTTGGTGGCGCTTCAAGACTGTGGGGACCCCCCTCTTTTGGTGACTGTCAGCTACCAGGTGAGTCACTCTAAGCCCAAAAGAGCCACCTGGCTCGAGATGAGGTCATGTCCCCTTCCCCGCAGAGCAGCAGTCTGCATTCAAGGACTCCTCAGTGTGAAGGGGTGTACAAGGGCCTGGTCCCCTCTCTGCAAACTGGGACAACCTGAAGGACCATTCCAGCTCTAGAACTTCCCTGAGACCCAGGTGCTGGCCAGGTCCTGTGACCTGCTCTTCTGCCTGTTTCTGCTTCCTTCACTCCCCACTCTCATTGATCCCCAGGCCACCCCCTAACAACCTTGTGCCTGCAAATCTCCACCTCATAACCTCTTTCCCAGGAAACTTGGCCTGCCTTTGTAATTAAATCAGCCTAAAACCTAGAACACTGGAAATAGTCAGATATAAACAAAATATATTCTGTAAGATGTTCTTTAGTCTTTTGTAAATAAAAGCAATATTCTTTCATATTTTCTAAGAACTTACAAGCAAGGCACAGTGAGTGCCACACATTTCACAGATATTAACATATTAAATGCCCACAATAACCCTATGAGGCTGATCCTATTCCCTATCAGGCCTATTTGCAGATGAGAAAGTGAGTCCTAGAATAACTTGCCTAAGAGCTAGTTAGTGGAAGAACTCGGGCATGTAAGCTTGAGCTTCTACCCTGTGCTATGCATTGAGCGTGGTGCCCTAAGAAACTGAACACACAAAAGAAATCATAGATTTCCCATTCCCATTTAGTGTCACGACCACCTAGAAATAAACAAGATCCTTCAGCTCTGAGATGTTGAGCAGTGGGATTTTTTATTCTTTTCTTCGGAAAATATAGAATAAAAATTGTAAGGGAGGAAAGATTCAAAGCAAAACCATTAGAACAACACTACTGTTATTTACTTTTTGCTTAGAGATGACTATTGTTGCATTTTATTACCAGCTGACTTTATTCTTGGTATGCTTTAAAAAGAAATAAAACAGTTCCTCTGCTGGCTTCAGGGATTGCAAAAATCAGGTAAAAAGAAGACCAGGTCATTTTCAGAGTCATGCTGCAAGGAAGATTCTAGAGTACAAATCTTTTCATTAACATATGTCTTTTTTTTTTTTTTTTTTAATGTATGCCCTGACTATGGATGCCTAGTTAGGAAGGGTAAGTAGAGCAATTTAGAGTTTACAGCAAACCTCTTGAGACTTTGGAATAATAACTCTAGCTTCCAGAAAGGACAGGAATGTGAAACATTGAGATAACATGGTCCTGAGTAGAGAAGTATGTTTTCTCATGATGTTCTGACCAGACTTGTCCACTAACCTTAGCAAGAGTAAACATTCCTTTCCTTCCCTAAAGCCATGGTGTGCTGTGTCAAGAGTTTGATTTTCAGTTCTGATATTCAGAATCTCAAAAATTTACCCCTGAAATGTACTCACCATTACAATTTGGCTCCCAAAGCTAGAAGCAAATCTGTCAAACAGTGTTTCATTTTTTTTTTCTTTATGGACTTGAACAATTTTTTATTTGAGGATATTGCAAATATATCTCATGAAAGCAAACTAACAGTTTTAAGTACTGAGTCTGCAATAGTGAATGGGAATCAAAATCTTTCTCTCTTTTCCAGAAGCAAAGAGCTTATTTTTTATCATAAAGATAAAAACCTTTATGATTTTTAAAGCATCTATCCAAAACTTCCAGAAGCTTTAGATTTCTTAATCTGACAAGATCTTCTCTTGTTCTTATAGACAGAACTATAAGCTAATCATGTAATTTGAGGATTTACCATCTAATTTTATTTGTTATATAGGACCACTCATTAAGCAAATGTGCCCATAATCCACATCCCTCTTTCTGCCCAGTTTTTCTGATCATCTTCATAGTATATCATATATCAATTTAAAATTAAATCCTCTTTTTAATAAGGTAAGAATAGGGATGATGGACAAACTTGAGAGATCTATATGCTAATCAAAGTGTGACCAGTAGAACGATGTCAACTTCATCTACTTTACGCTCTGGCTTTCTTACCTCCATGGTAATGTTTATGCTGTTTTGCCCATAAAATGCCCTTTTACTTCTCTCTATGTGCCCATCAAGACTCAGGTTAGATTCCATCTCCAACATGGCACTCCCAGGTAAAAGAGATCATTCATTCCATTAACTGCCCACAGTACTTCCAGAGCTCTCTACTGCTATGTAATCATCCTTTTGGCTTCACTGATGCACAAGTATCATTGGGTGAATACAACAGAGCACTTAGTGGTCATCAATTATCCATGAGCCATCCCTGACTCCCAGTCTCCACTGCAGTCAAATTGACACCATGTGATGGGTTCTGGCCAACAGACTGTGAGCAGAAATGATGTGTGTTACTTCCAGGCCAAGAAGATAAAGCTCCAGGGATGCCCTCCATTTATTTCTTCTCCTGGCTGCTATCACCTTGGATGGCATTTGCTGAAATGTGTAGGGTTGCCAGGTAATATACAGGACTCTCATTTAAACTTAAATTTCAGAAAAATTGTTAACAATTTTTCATGTAAGTGTGTCCCAAATATTGCATGGGACATACTTATACTAAAATTATTATACAAAATTATTATTCTATTGAATATTATACTGTAAATTATCTACTCTATACATCCATAGTACTATAATACTATACAAAAGATGTTATACACTATATAACTAAATTATTATACTATTGCGCTATTTCTGTTTGGATACTGAAAACATATACTATTATTATACTAATTTTTTCTAAAATATTGAACTTCAGATAAAAAGAAAATACTTTTTAGTATAACTATGTGCCAAGTATTGCATGGGACATACTTATACAAAAGGAAGGAAGGAAGGAAGGAAGGAAGGAAGGGAGGGAGGGGAGAATGAAAGAAAGAACACGTCTGAAGTAATGCACAGCAGCATCTCCTGTGACAAGGCAGAAGTTTAACTAAGTGTTTTGGGGTCCTTTTACTTCTTTGATAAATATAAATTGTCATATCATATGTGATTTTTTTTCCAAAAGACATTCTAAACTGTTTAAGGAGTGTGGATTTTGTTAGACCTTTTATATTGCTTCATAGTTTTCTTTTCTGTTTTTACTTCAAACTGAGTTCAGAAAATGTCAACTTTTGCCTAGTATGTGCAGCAGGACTTTGGTTTATCTTTTGATAGTAACACTCAGGTCTAATCCAGAGCCTGACTGACACGCCTCTCAGAGATCCAGGAAAAACATGGTTTTAAACCTGTTTGTTCCCCTCCTGCCACGTGGTTGTTTATCTCAGAAAGTCTCCAACACCCAGAGGGGGGACACTGCCCAGAGGAGCCTTTCTCACCATGACCATACTGAAGCTTTATCATTTTTCTTAAACTTGAATCATTTAAAAATATTTTTATTGCTCCTGAAAATTCTTATTGACTATTAAATTTTACCTTTACCAAAGATGGTGAATGGTATTTTATAGGTGACTTAAGAGATTCTCTGATCTTTTTATAAAAGGCAAGAAAAGAAGCTAGTCTTTGACATAAATACCCCTCAGGAATGGTAAAATAAGAGGAAGAGAGAGTTATTCAAACATTACAACTAACTGTCAGCCAACCTAGAAATGGCTCAACACTTATTAGAAGGAACAGAGTGGTTACCAAGGAGAAAACTGTCACCTCTCTTGCCATGTAAAAATCGGGTATGTTAATTCCTGATTTTGGGCAAAGAATACCACCTACGTATTAGAGTAAGTGACAGGCAGTTGGCTAGGTGAGGCTGCACTTTTAGGGATCTGAGCTGAGAATACATTTTTGCAAGTTTTTCACATTTGGGTGGTACTTAAAGCCACATTTTATATTCATTTGGTGCTTAGCAGTATGAAATTTAAGCCCACCCACTTAAAGCAAGTACAGGTAAACTTGGGGGTAAACATGGGGTAAACTTGGTCAGGCAATGTTCATGTCCCTGTGAGCACAAAACTATGTAGTTTTCTATCTGTTTCCCAGCTCATTTCCCTGAGATCATGGGCAAGAGCAGGCAACTGAGGGAAGATCAGTTGCTGGAATTTGCATGAGAGTAATAATGCAATTTGGCATAGTAGGGAAACACTTCCAAGAAGCTTCACAGATTGTGAAGAAATTGATCTCTATGGCAAATGGAGATGAGCCCAAGTCTGCATCTCTACTGCTTCTGAAAGAAATATCATGGGTGTGGATAGAAGTTTTCTGCTCCCAGGCATCAACCCAGACCATGGCCCTGTGTAAGTGTACTGCCATGAAGAGTGCTGTTGGTGGGAATGTAAACTGGTGCAGCCATTATGGAGAACAGCACATGGAGGTTCCTCAAAAAAATAAAAATAGAGCTACCATATGATCCAGCAATCCCACTCCTGGGCATACCTGAAGAAAATCATAACTCAGAAGGATACATGGCCCCCAGTGTTCACAGCAGCACTATTTACAATAGCCAAGACATGGAAGGAACCTAAATATCCATCAACAGAGGAATGGATAAAGAAGATGTGGTGTATATATACACAGTGGAATATTACTCAGCCATCAAAAAGAATGAAATAATGACATTTGTGGCAACATAGATAGACCTAGAGATTATCATACTAAGTGAATTAGGCCAAAGACAGATATCATATGATATTGCTTATATGTGGAATCTAAAAATAAAAAATGATACAAATGGACTTATATACAAAACAGAAATAGACCCACAGACATAGAAAATAAACTTATGTTTACCAAAAGGGAAAGGGGGGAGGAGAAGGGATAAATTAGGAGTTTGGGATTAACATATACACACCACTGTATATAAAATAGATAACCAACAAGGACCTACGGTATAGCACAGGGAACTCTAGTCAATATTTTGTAATAACGTATAAGGGAAAAGAATCTGAAAAAAAACAGATATATAGGTATGTATATCTGAATCACTTTGCTGTACACCTGCAACTAACACAACACTGTAAGTCAACTACACTTCAAATAAAAAAAAGTCCACCCTGCCTGCGTACAATTCTGGTTCACAGGTCTACCAGCTCAGCAGTCTCCAACCTTTTTGGCACCAGGGACCGGTTTCATGGAAGACAATTTTTCCACGGACCAGGGTGAGGAGATGGTTTTGGGATGATTCAAGCGCATTACATTTACTGTGCACTTTATTTCTATTATTATTACATTGTAATGTATAATGAAATAATTATACAGCTCACCATAATGCAGAATCAGTGGGAGCCCTGAGCTTGTTTTCACTTGCCACTCACTGATAGGGGTTTGATATGTCTGCAAACAATTGACTGATTACGGTCTCTGTGCAAATAAACCTCTCTGGTAATGATAATCTCTATTTGCAGCCGCTCCCCAGCGCTAGCATCACCTCCTCAGCTCCACCTCAGATCATCAGGCATTAGATTCTCATAAGGAGCACGCAACCTAGATCCCTCACATGTGCAGTTCACAGTAGGGTTCGTGCTCCTATGAGAGTAACGCCGCTGCTGATCTGACAGGAGCCGGAGCTCAGGTGGTAATTTGAGTGATGGGGAGCAGCTGTAAATACAGATGAAACTTTGCTCGCTAGCTTGCGCTCACCTCCTGCTGTGCGGCCCGGTTCCTAACAGGGGGTTGGGGACCCCTGTACTAGCTGACTGAGGCAGGTAACTTAACTTCCGCAGCCTCGGTTTTCTCATCTGTAAAGTGGGGATTATAACTTTATGTGTCAAAGAGTTATGATGGAGCTATACGAGATCATGTGTGTGAAGTCTTGATCCTAGAAGTCAGGGCAGATTAGGAGCACAATAAATGTCACCTAGTAGATCTGATAGAAGCATTCTAGATACTACTCAACGTGTTACAAACACAACAGAAAGATTAGGTGGAACTATTGATTGTTAACAAACAAATGTGGTGCAGAATACAGAATCAAATAGTGGAGTCAAAGGAAAAGAAGTAAATTAACTGCCTAATGGGAACTTCAATAAAGGTGGTACATTACCAAATTAAAGAAAGAGAAAATTCCGTAGTCATATATATAAGAGAAAGTATAAAGCAAAGCTCTCCTTCCAGTTTGTCATGTGGGAAGCACTTATTCCTGTTTCTAGTCACTTTATCTTTAAGGAATAATGGAAATAAAAATATCCCCTTTGCAATGTACTAGGAACTATGGCCTATGGACACGGAAATATTTAAACGTAATTTAGCTGAAATGAAGACTCAGACTTTAAGGTACTTAAAAGTTAATTTAAAATACTTGAGTAGTTGTTTTAGAATGTTTTTTCTTTTCACTATGAATGAAACCCAAAGAAAAAAGACAGAGGCATGCAGGTGAGTGAGACAAAGGGAGGCTGCTTGAAGGATAAGTGTGGCTAAACCTTGGACCACACCTACGGAGAAGAAGATGAAGTTTCCCTCTCTCAAACTCTTTAAGGAATAAACAATTACCTCTTGTGAATAATTCCAAAGGAAACCTGAGAAAAGGTCTGTGATTCTCCATTAGCAAATATAACTGAACATTCAAGTGTTCAAGAATTTTAATGACTTTGAACTTTGGGCATGTGCGGCATTCCCAAGGTCTTGTCATTTTTGATAACACTTGGAGAAAACAGAGTAACATTTCACTTTCCAGAACACAGTGTAAACCATCAATTAAATCAAAAGGAGCTCCAAGGAACTAAAAGACAAGGCACAGAGTTCATGTATAAAAACCCAGGTACTTGATACCTAGATGACCAGATTCTATTTATTCTTATTCTACTCAAAGTTAAAACGAGCTTTGATTATCTGATTTTTAAATCTGAGCAGATTAGATGTCATGAATTAGAAGGAGATCAAGGGGCCACAAGGCTGGTAAAAGGAACAGATTCCAAATGCCCAGGAGGCTGGAGCTCCTTGTGTAGGACAAACATTCCAATGACCACAAAGCCCCCCAGTTAGCACTGTATTAAAGCAGAATAAAGTCTAATAATCCTAAATCGCTCTGAGAGTTTATTTTTATTTGGCATATTCACCTTTAAAAAGCAATCCAATTTTTTGAGAAAGATTTTCATTATGAATAGTTAACTTTATTGTTTGAAACAATAGTATGTTTTGTTCCCAAAGGGGTAGACCCATAGCTTTGGAAGCCCACGTATCCATAATAATTCACTTCCTGCAAGTCCCAAGTAACTATAGCATTGACTGCCAAATAGAACTACCCGAGTCAGTTATAATTTCTGTGACTATACTCATTTTTCTGTGTAACATATTCCTCAATTATGGAAGTGAAAATTATTGACCAGTTGGAAAGCACAAAAAATGAGGAAAATATATACTTTTATCTTTAGCATCAATGTTTGAGACAGTACTATGGCAATCTTAGATTTTTTAGATCTATTTTCTCATGAATCTCAATAACCATGCAATTTAACATTTTTATTTTATAGATGGAAAAAAACCCGGAAGGTAACAGAGGTCACAGAACTTGACCGAGGATACAAAGCTGGGTACAAATCCAGGTCGGTGGGAACTGCTCTGCCTCCCGGTCAGCCTGCGCCTCTACTGACCACAGGGACAAAGTCGACCAGAGTGAACCACCTGCTACTTATTTTCCTCTTTCTAATATGACATTTATCAAAGTAATACTGAAAAAAACCAAAGCTTGTAATTTGGAAATATAAATCTACCCAGAGTACTGTTTTTAACCACCAAATTCAAACTTGCTGGCTTCTAAGCAATTCTTAAGTAAATTAAGAACACTTCTTTTAGAATTTTCTGCCAGAAAAAACTCTGGCCTCTCCCAAGGAGCTTCCTCAGTTGGAATAAGGATAAGGATGACCCTTATTTGCATCCCTTTCTGTTTGGGTTACCAGGAGGCTTAGCATTCAATAGTAGTCTACACTTCTTTCCACTTCCTGTCAATGCTCTTGGTTTTCTATTTCTAGTTCAAGTTTATTCTATTCATTGTAAAGCTTTTTTTTTTTTTTACAAGTCACCTCAAATCTTTTATGGGAAAATCCTGGGTACATCATTGTACAGAGGTTGAGACAGTTTATGTGTCCGTGTACTTGACTGAACATAAATGCTCCAGTACCTGGTTGACTATCTATGAATTCACATTTATCTGTATTCACCTTCCTCAAGTAACACCCAAGCATTTATAAGGGGTTAACATCATAGGTACAGCCTATTTTCCTAAGTATCATAGATCTTAAGTATCACAGATCCTAAGTATCCTAAGGATCACAGATATCATAATTATCTGCCCCCTGATTTTCAAATGTTGTAAAACTTTGATGCATACACACACCAAACGGAAGACTTGAAACACTTGCCAATGCGATGTGTTCACAGCCAGTCATGACTCGTGATATGAAGACGAAATAGAAAAAGATTCAAACTCATAGTGTGAGAGGCACAATTTGTTTTTATGAGGGCTCCTGAGTGTTCCTGAGAAGATGGTACAAGACTTTCTGGAAACAACTTTCAACCAAGAAATTTAGTTTAAGATATCTTGGTAACTTCTTAGGATTTCATTGTATTCACTAGCATACACTGACTTGAAATTGCTGTTGCCAAGGGGTCAGATTTGGAAGCCAGAGTGTTCTTCTATTGAAATACTTATTCTTTCCAAGTACAATAAAATAGTATTTCACCTAGTAAACAGCCTTTGGGGCCAAAGTTAAGGTCTCGATAAACCATTTCAAATTCCACTTGAAATGAAAACATGCCAGTGGTCCATTCTGCCAACTTAAATATATTTTCAAATTGGGAAAAAGAGAAATTATTTGCAAATGTTACAGGGATAGTGATTTAGTGACGAATAATCTAGACACTTCATCTTTTTACTAGAAAAGCTGTCACTTTCCGCCTGTGTTAGTTTTGTCTTTCTTACCTCTTATCCTGTTCTCCCCTCAGCAAAAGATCTAGAAACACCTTTTTATTTATTTATTTTTATTTTTATTTTTTTACGTGGGCCTCTCACTGTTGTGGCCTCTCCCCTTGCAGAGCACAGGCTCCGGATGCACAGGCTCAGCGGCCATGGCTCACGGGCCCAGCTGCTCCGCAGCATGCGGGATCTTCCCAGACCGGGGCACGAACTCGTGTCCCCTGCATCGGCAGGCGGACTCTCAACCACTGCGCCACCAGGGAAGCCCAAAACACCTTTTTAAATTAATGCAATACCTAATCCAAATCTATTTGGAAAAATAAATTTGAAAAATTTAGGAAAGCTGTCATTCCTTGTGTTTCCAAGAAAGGAAGTACATATTATAACAAGTATGAAATAAGAATTATTTTCCGTTTCCCTGCCTTTTAGTGTTATGGACTGCATGTTTGTATCCCCCCAAAATTCCTATGTGATAGCCCTAAGCCCCAATGGGATGGTATTAGGAGATAGTGTCTTTGGGGGTATAATTAGATCACGATGAGGTCATGAGGGTGGAGCCCCCGTAATGGGAATTAGCATCCTTTTAAGAAGAGAAAGAGGCTAGAGCCAGCTGTCTCTGCCACATGAGGACACACCAGAAGACAGCCACCTGCAAGCCAGGAAGAGTTCTCTCACCAGACACCAAATCTGCCAGTTCCCTGACCTTGGGCTTTATAGCGTCTAGAAATGTGAGAAATAAATGTTTGTTGTTTAAGCCACCCAGTCTATGGTATTTTTGTTATAGTAGCCCAATCTGACAAAGACAAATACTCTTTCAGGAACCTACAGGTTGTGAAAGTGTTGGTACAATACTTTTAAAGTCATTTCACACTGAATCTCTGAGATACACTGACCAATACCTTTGAGTCCAGCCCAATCCTCATATTTCTGATGAGCACCTGGACTCAGGGGAGAAACTGCTTTTTTCATTCTAAGTGGTAAGAGAGACAGGTGCAGAACATGACGATTCATTTTCTCTCTCTTTCTATGGCAATTCAGGGTGGCATCACAGTGAGGTTAACAAATTGACCTGGCCAGAGAGCACAACACTCACACACTCTGGGCTGCTTGGAGTGTGCAGCTCACTTCTGCGGCACAGCTGGGCGGCCCCTAATGTATGAGGCTGGGAAGCTCTTCTGACACAGCTCCAAGGCTTCCTAAGCCCTTGCAAGGTCACAGTGGTGAAATATGACAGAGATCGTGGCACAGTTAAACCAGCATATGTTCCAAATCAGTGACTATTAGAACAGAACATGTAACTACAACAAAACTGACACAACATGTGGTGCAAATGCTGAGAAAAGTAAAGAGAAGCAATATTAATGATCAGTCAGTAATCCTGGAAGAGATTCTTTTTTTGGTGGCTAGTCTGAAAAAATTAAATATGCCAATCTAGTATATTGTAAATGTTAGTGTCACTCGGTTATTGAAACACACACACTACTTCTTTCCCTTAAATGCCATACTTCCTATTAATGAGATTACCATAATGACTGCCTAGATCCTACTCTGTGTGTGTGCATGCCTACCAAGAGATTTGTGGCATTGCCAGTTGCAGATATTCTCTATTTGGGAAAGTAATACAAATCAGAAAGAAATTTGGGACTACCAATGATGTTAACTGTTCAGGTCTTTTGTTCCCACTTGTTAAGAGGTTCGGAGGTCATTCCTTGGCAGGACTATTTATGTCTAGCTAATTCTGTAGTAATTCCAAACTTCAGATGAGAATTAAAAAGGAATAAGATTAGTACACTTTGGAAACTATTAGAGCAACTATTTGTTGCTTATTGTCAAAGGTTTATAATCAAACGTTGCTGATACATCAAACCAATAGACTACGAATAAACCAGAAGTAGATCACTTTGCTAATCCAAGAGAAATAACTCAGTAGAATCCTTCTTTGGATTTTAAATCAGCTCATCAGATGAGTCATGCAATCCAAACCCACCACACTGGATACCTCTTGATCAGTTGCAATTCAACTGCTATTTACTAGCAATAAAAAAAAAAAGAGCAATGACATCGACCATTAATCTTATACCTAAATGCCTTATTAGATATGCATCTGTTTTATGGGGTCACAAATGCTTCTGCCTAGAGCATCAAGGGAAAACTTATGGAAGGAACAAGGATACAGACTAGGTTTGTCAAAGTTCAGCTCTGAGGACTTCAGATCTGAAGAAATGCCATTATCCTGAATCTTCAGAGATCTCCAGAGGATAGAAAAAGCTAACCAGAAGAACTGCATATTCAAAGGGCAAAATGAACTTACTGGAGATGGCATTTAGTTCCTCTTTAATCATTGCCAAAGAATTTTAACAGTGTCATGCAATGAAATGCTTTTAATGGAAGTGATCTTAAGATTCAGCAAATGAGATTACAGAGTGATACATTTACAGTCATGAGAACAAATTGTCAAGATGAAAACAATCATTCAGTGACACTTGTAAAATCAGGATATTCTCATCGTCATCTAGAAAACAAATATCTTTGCTATATAAAGAGGGTGTATTTTATTGCTTAAATTCAAAATTGCTCTGAAAACCCCTAAGGAAAGTTAGGAAAATGTATGAACCCCTTTGTCTGACAATGAAATGTCCTTTATAGGGAATCGCTAGGTAAATGATCTTGTATGTTGTGTGCTAAATTACTTCATTATTTGCAGTTGGTTTCATTCATAGGAATAAAATACACCTTTGATATTTAGTTTGGCAGTTTCCATAAAATCAGCTGCCAACATACATCATCATGTTGACTGGATTTTTATTTTCTCGATTTGTGCTGGGCTTTCTTTTCTTCAAATATTTCCACTGAATCAATAATCCCTCTCATCAAAAAACTTTTAACTAATTAAAGTATTACAGTTATAGTTCTTCACCAAGTTTGCCTGATGACATATAATATGAATGAATAATATGTCAACTGTACTGCTAAAAGCCCTGGAACCATACTCAAAGGGTGATGGATAATCAAGTCTTGTTTAAAGTATAATTAATTTGTCACCACCTAGAAGATTTGAAATAAATTCTTCTAAATTCCCAGTGCTAAATATCTTCATGGTCCAAGAGGTTAAACTCATTCCAGCAAAATCTATAAAACTGAAATTAGTCATCTAAAAATCTCTTAATGCTAATTCAAGGTGCAGAGAATCTTTAGAAAACATGTTCTCACATTGAACAGATGTGGGTCATCTCTAACCTATGACATGTCTATAAGAAAGAAAACATTTACATTGTTTTTTCCCTATTACAGAGTATGAACTTATATGTAATTACAAAATGAGATATTTCGTAAAAGGAGGTGAACTCGTGGCCTTGTTTCACTCCAGCCACTTCTTAGTTGCCCACTTTGTGAGACACAGGGATCCAGCCAGACTTTCCTTTCTGTCTGCAGAAACTTCAGATTTCTTGTTTAAAGATAATCAGTTGGGTTCAAAAGTAGAATGTGCTGCTATTTACAATAGCCAAGACATGGAAGCAACCTAAATGCCCATCAACAGATGAATGGATAAAGAAGATATGGTACACATATACAATGGAATATTAATCAGCCATAAAAAAGAATGAAATAATGCCATTGGCAGCAACATGGACAAACCTAGAGATTATCATACTAAGTGAAGTAAGTCAGACAGAAAAAGACAAATATCACGTATCACTTATATGTGGAATCTAAAAATTGATACAAATGAACTTATTTACAAAACAGAAACATACTTACAGACTTAGAAAACACACTTATGGTTACCAAAGGGGAAAGGTGGGTGAGAAGGATAAATTAGGAGTTTGGGATTAACAGATACACACTACTATATGTAAAATAGATAATCAACAAGGACCTACTGTGTAGTACAGGGAACTCTACTCAATATTCTGTAATAAACCTAACTGGGAAAAGAATTTGAAAAAAGAATAGATATACATACATGTATAACTGAATCACTTTGCTGTACACCTGAAACTAACACAAAATTGTAAATCAACTATACTTCAATGTGCTGGCGGGTAAAAGCTTGCTCAGGGTGTGGATGGACCATGACCTTTGTCCCCAGACAGGGCAACATGTGCTGCGTCTACAGTTGACAGGTGACATTATGTGAAGATGGATCATATCATGGTAAGATAGGAAACAAAACTCCAAGGTCCAAGGACAGTGGCCCGGTCTCTTCTTAATTTAAGACCTGGAGTTAACTGCTCTTCCATTTACATCCTCACAAATAAAAAATAAAAAACATGAAAGTATAGCACATATGAGAGACCTAAAGAATGACCCATAATGTTTATCAAGAAACCCTTGGTAAATACTTGCTTGGCTTTTTAATCACAGGACATAGAATGCTCGACAGAACAAACAGATCAGAAACAGATTTTTTTAATCTCCATAGTGAGAACTGAGCAAAAGTAGAAGCTCCAAAAGGGGTATTTAATAGATGATAGTAGTTTTTTAAAAAACTGCATAAAATGATACTGGCATGAGGATACCTCATCCAACCACATGGGCCTAAATGTTTCCAGCACAGGGTGACTTCATGATTGACTGGCATAAAATACAACCATTTAAAAACTCAAAATCAGACAAAGGCACCTGAGAGAAAAGTAATCATCAGAAGCCTTCAAGGTAGTAACTTTTAAAATAAAATCTAAATAGAAGTCCCCAAATCTGGAGAGTAAACTTGTATAGGTGGCCAGTGACTTAATTCACACAAAATGTTTTTAGGAGCCATGCTTCTCTGGTTTTTGTCACGGCACAATGTGAAAACTAGAAGGTCATAGACAAAATGCACTTTATTACTTCCCATTAGAGTGACATTGATGTGTTGCACACTATCAATTATTTTTATTTCTTACAGGATCACACTCATGTTTTAAGAGCTTCGGAATTTTTCTCAATAAAAATTTTACGAAGAAATATAGTACATAGAGTAGGTACGGGGGACCCAGTGCCAAAAACAGGGAGCCTGGACCCCCTACCCTCAGCTTCCCTGGATGAAGAATGGCACTAAGGCACCTCCATCAAAGCCAGAGCCCAAGCGATACTTCTCTCAGGATGGATCAGCCTGAACTTTCTGTATAGAGATGGTCTTTCAGTCTAAATCTTATTTTGTAGATGAGGAAAATGCAAGCTGAAAGAGCTAAGTAGTACCTCAAAGTCCTATATCTAACTATTAATAATAAGAGAAAGAGGGAAATGATCTAACATTTATTGAAAGCCTGCAATATTAGCAGGCACAGTACCGGCAGGCCTACTGAGACTCAGAATGGTACTCTTTCTGCTATTCCAAGGAATATAGTAAACAGATTGGAGACCAAAATAGTCTGTGGACCAGGCTTCTACAAAAATGGACAAGCAATAGAAAAAGAGGAAAAATAGTAGGGGATTGCTACGTGACCAGAGACAGTTTACAATGATCCCCCAATGAGCTCACCGGGCTGAGTTCAGACTCTAGTGGTCCAAGTTCTATTTTTGTTCCTAAAATTTGTGTCCAAATTTGATAAATGCTGAGAGGCACAGAGACTTAACATCATATGCATTACCAGGACGACATCCTACACAAGCACAGAACTGCGTTTCCCTTGCTGCCTCAGCAAGAACACTTGAAATGCTCAAACACCAAGGGAAGGGCACTTATTAACAACAAAAACATCAGAAGGTGAAACAGAGCATGCGTGGAACACTGGCATCCCTTATTCTATAAATATCCTGGTAAAGAAAATTCAACTCCAAGAGACATCACAGGTTTTCTTTTCAAATTACATTATGTCCTAAATGAAGTGGAAAAGAGAATAAATGAGGAAAAAAAGACGTATCCCTTTGTACAAGCATAAAGGTGAGTGGTGTCACCATGCAGTCTGTAGTTTTAAACAAACAAACGAAAACAATCCAGGTAGAGCCCATAGTTGAAGCCTGTCTGATGAAGCATTAGAACAGACTAGTGCTTCTCAAATTTTAACGTGCATGTGCATCATACAGGGACCTGCTTAAAATGCAGATTCTGATTCTGGAGCTTTAGTTTGGTACTAAGATTTTGCATTTCTGGCAAGCCCCCGGATGATGCCGTGGCTGCTGGTTTTTAGACCACACTTTGAGTAGCAAGAGAATGGAACACATTCCCCAGATAATGGCCACAAAATACTCAGCGTTCATCTCTTAGTGGGATGGTGATTAAGGTTAAATTTTCATTTTGTTAAATTCTTAAAATTTAAACTTTGAGTTCCACAAAAATAGTAGGCCAATAAAATGGAAAACCTAGAAGAAATGGATAAATTCTTAGGAATGTACAATCTCTCAAGACTGAATCAGGTAGAAACAGAAAATATGAACAGACCAATTACTACAAATGAAATTGAATCAGTAATCAAAAACTCCCAACACACAAAAAAGTCCAGGACTGGCCAGCTTCACAGGTGGATTCCACCAAATATGTAAACAGTTAACACCTATACTACTCAAACTATTCCAAAAAATTGAATAGGAAGGAATGCTTCCAAACTCATTCTACAAAGTCAGCATTATTTTGATACCAAAACCAGGCAAAGACACCACACCCACCCACACCCACCCCACACCCTCAACACACACACAAATTACAGGCCAATATCACTGAGGATCATAGATGCAAAAATTCTCAATGAAATATTAGCAAACCAAATTCAACAATACATTAAAAGGATCATACACCATGATCAACTGGGATTTATCCCAGGGATGCATGGATGTTTCAATATCTGTAAATCAATCAATGTAATATATTACATTAACAAACTGAAGAATGGAAATCACATTATCATCTCAATAGATACAGGAAAAGCTTTTGACAAAAGTCAACATCCATCTATGATTAAAAACTCTTTACAAAATGGGTACATAGGAATATACCTCAACATAATAAAGCCCATACACAAAAAGCCCACAGGTAACACCACACTCAACAGTGAAAAGCTGAAATAATTTCTTCTGAGATCAGGAACAAGACAAGGATGACTACCCTTGCCACCTTTATTGAACATAGTACTGGAAGTCCTAGCCACAGCAATCAGACAAGAAAAAGAAATAAAAGAAATCCAAATTGAAAAGGAAGAAGTTACTGTTTGCAGATGACATGATACTGTATATAGAAAATCCTAAAGACAAAACCAAAAACTATTAGAAATAGTAAATAATTTCAGTAAATTGCAGGATGAAAAATTAACACATATATAAATCTGTTGTGTTTCTGTACACTAACAATGAACTATCAGAAAGAGAAATGAAGAAAACAGTCCCATTTACAACTGCATCAAGAAGAATTGAACACCTAGGAATAAATCTAACCAAAGAGGTAAAAGACTTGTACTCTGAAAACTATAAGAAATTGTTGACAGAAACTGGAAGTGACACAAACAAATGGAAATATCTATCATGCTCATGTATTATCATGGAATTATATATCAAGATCATGGAAGAATTAATATTGTTAAAATGACCATACTACCCAAGGCAATCCACAGATTCAATGCAATCCTCATTAAAATACCAAAGACATTTTTCACAGAACTAGAACAAATAATTCTAAAGCTTGTATGGAAACACAAAGACCCTGTATAGCCAAAGCAACCTTGAGAAAGAAGAACAAATCTGGAGGTATGATGTGCCCTGATTTCAAACTATATAACAAAGTTACAGTAATAACAACAGTATGGTACTGGCACAAAAATAGACATATAGATCAATAGAACAGAATAGAGAGCCTAGAAATAAACCCATGCACCTATGGTCAATTAGTTTAGGACAAAGGAGGCAAGAGTATACAGTGGGGAAAAGACAGCTTCTTCAATAAATGGTGTTGGGAAAACTGGACAGCTATATGCAAAAGAATCAAACTGGAGAACTTTCTCACACCATATACAAAAATAAACTCAAAATGCATTAAAGACTTAAATGTAATCCTGAAACCATACATCAAACATAGATAGTATGTGCTTTGACATTGGTCTCAGCAATATTTTTTTAGATCTGTCTTCTCAGGTAAAGGAAACAGAAGCAAAAATAATCAAATGGGACTACATCAGACTAAAAAGATTTTGCACTGTGAACAAAACTAGCAGCAATACATAAAGGCCACCTACTGAATGGGAGAAGATATTTTCAAATGATATATCTGATAAGGGGATAATATCCAAAATATACAAAGAATTCATAAAACTCAACACTGAAAAAACAAACAACTTGATTAAAAAAATGGGGAGAGGGCCTGAATAGACATTTTTCCAAAACAGACATACAGATGGCTACCAGGCACCTAAAAAGATGCTCAACATCACTAATCATCAGGGTAATATAAATTAAATCCACAAAGAGCTACAACCTCACACCTGTCAGAATGGCTATTATCAAAACAATAACAAATAACATGTGGGTGAGGATTCAGAGAAAAGGGAACCCTCCTGAATTGCTTGTGCGATTGTAAATTGGTGCATCTACTATGGAAAACAGTATGGAGCTTCCTTAAAAAATTAAAAATTGAACTACCATAGGATCCAACAAAATAACTTCCGATATGTACCTGAATAAAATAAAAACACAAATTAGAAAAGATATATGCAGACTGATGTTCATTGTAACGTTATTCACAACAGCCAAGATCTGGAAGCAATCTAAGTGTCCACTGATAGATGAATGGATAAAGAAGATGTGCTATATACACACAAAGGAATATTACTCAGCCATAAAAATGAGCTATTGACATTTGCAACAACATGAACGGTCCTTGAGGATATTATGCTAAGTGAAGTAAGTCAGAAAGAGAAAGACAAATACTGTAAGATCTCACTTACATTTGGAATCTAACAAAACAAAGAAACAAACAAAACAAAATGAAAGCAGACTCATAGACACAGAGAATGCTGATACTCCTCACACCCACTGAGCCCCCTTTTTTTTACTCCACCTACTGATGACTGTGTGGAACAATAATGCCACTCTCTGGATCCTCCTGGACGTGGTGGCCAGGTAGCCTCCAGGAGGGTGCTGGGAACAGTTCAGAGTCAGCAGTTGCATCTTTGTCTTTGTTCCACAGTCCCCCCCAAAAAAATCCCCTGTACTTCTCTATAAACACATACAATAAATATACTTACTGATACATCTCATGGAATGTTATATATATTATATCCCATTTTACACAGCACATTTTCAGAGAAACTGGACATCCAGAGACCATTAGTGAGACAGTAATAATTATTGTTGACAAATGTGGAAAGCAGGCAAGGTAAGGAACAGTAGAAAATCTACTTAGCATGAAAAGAGATAAGAGGGGAGGGATATAGAGCAAGTGGGTAGAAGCCAATAAAAGAGAGAGGATGAGAGACAGAGAGAGAGAGACAAAGAAAAGGGATGAGAAACAGGTTAGTTATCTTCAACTATTTGAAAGGTCAGATTAGACCTATTCTGTTTGCTCTAAAGAGAAGAAATAAGGTCTAAGTGTGGAAATCACAAGGAGGCAGAGTTCAGCTCTCCAATAATTCTTGCAAAAGTGACATCCCTATTATTGGAAGTGATCAAAAGAGATTGGAAAACCCCTCACAGGACTGCTTACAAGATGTGTTTGTAGTGTGGATCTGGGCCAAACTTTAAAGATTTTCAAACTTTAATTTGCATAGGAAGCATTGGGGGGTCTTGAGAAAATGCAGATTCTGAGCAGCAGATCTGGGGTGATGCTAAGATTGAATATTTCTACCAAGCCCCGGGAGATGCTCACGCTGCTTCTGGGTGGACACACACTAAGTCACTAGAGAACAGATGATCCTTAAAGTGGCTTCTCACTGAAACTACTGTGTTTCCCTGGTCAGGTAGTGACATAAAAGAAATCAAGAAAATCACAAGTCAAGTGTTAGCGACACTACATGCTCAAATTTCACTGATAAAATAGCTAAACGACCCTGTCTTTTTAGAGGCAGAAAATAGCTGAAAAACAACACTTCCAGAGATAATAACATAAGCACTGAGATGATACTAAAATGCCCTCAAAGAAAACTGGCAGCAGCGTCAGATTCATACGCAAGCGTAGACAACTGTGAGGACCTTGAAACTGAATGGAACTGCTAATATTGAAATTGGACCATGCCAGCTAATAGCATGTTCACACAAGCCGGTGTTTAGGGGATGAAGATGGGAGATTGAAGGACTCCTTGAGGAGATGGGCATGGGAACGGATTGCATTATTGAGCCCTCATAAGCGTGGAATTACCAACTAACACACTGCACTGCTCTGTCTTCCTTTTGACCTTTGGACTCAAGCAAACCCAGAAAGGAAAGAGAATTGGCATTTTGGTTGCATCTCATGCTCCTTTTTATCAGCTGGATGATCTTGCTGCCCTGGAGAACACTGCTCCCTATTCTGTGTGGACAGCTTGACCACGGGCCAGCGGAAGGGCTGTCACGGGGTCAATAGGAAGTGAGCCTGGACAAAAGGTCCAAGTTTAGGAATGCCTCTCTGGATTTTCTTTGGATTCAGAACCTAGTCAAACTCAGTTCCTGCAGCTAGAGTCAGAATAAAAATGTGCTCACAGGCTAACTGTGGGCTTTTTAAAATATATTTTTAAAGTCACAGTTCCCCATAATGGTCATACACAGAAATCCAACTGGAAGAAAGGCCAGAAGAAAGACAAGGATGCGAATGCCTCAATTAAAGGACTTGCCAATTATTAAAACAGATGCTTATTTAGGTTTTGCTCACTAAAAGAAATCCATTCTTCAGGTACTTTCTTCTGTGGCTGGTGGTCACAAGAGGTCATTCTTAAGAAGTAAAGGCTGGGACTTCCCTGGTGGTCCAGTGGTTAAGACTCTGCGCTTCCACCACAGGGGTCACGGGTTCAATCCCTGGTTGGGGAACTAAGATCCCGCATGCCATGCTGCACGGCCAAAAAAACCTTTTTTTTAAGTTAAAATTGTTTATTAAAAGTGAAAAAGAAATTCCCTTAAAAAAAAAAAAAAGTAAAAGGCCATCTTTTCCAGGCCTAAATGTTTTATGAAATCAGTGTACAGCATGTGCTTTCTAAAGGTACATCCACATTCCTCAGGCACCAGAAGGAGCATCTGCACTTCCTTTAACCCCTTCATCTCTGTGTGCTTTCATTTTGTATGGGATTGTGTGTCATCACTGAAACCTTTGTAAGTTCTGTACTGGACGGATACAGTTCAAATCCCCTTTCTGCTGCTAACTGGGCGTGACCCATGAGTCTGAGTTTCCTCTTCTTGAAATGTCCTCATATTGAAACTGGACATGATTATAGTGGAAAAAGAATAGGTAACAAATAAGGATGCAAAATAAAGGCACTGGAAAATTTTATCAGAATGCTCACAGGGTTGCCGTGTGCATTAAAGACGATCATGTATGTGAAGCTTCTTAAGTACAGTAAGCCAGCAATGGCAGACTGATAAATAGAAAGCAGCTGTTGTAAGAATTTTGCCTCATCAGAGTTCACTTTCCAGGAATCAAACTGATTATGTTCCCAAGAATGTGGTTTATAACACTGGAGAACTCTAAAGAAGATATATCTGGATATCTGACCCCAGGAATTTGCTTTCCAGAAAATAACATGCAGTTGTGGAGATGAAAAAGCACAGGACAGTTAGACTATGGGAGATGAGATTACTGAAATGTAAGAAACAAAGGAAATAACAATTTGAAAAACAAACCAACCCATGTGATTATAAAAGTTAAGAATCTAAGTGATTACTATGTAGTAGTAAAATCAGGAAATTATTTTTCAAATGAGTATTTAATGAGTCCCTGCTTCATGCAGAGCCCTGCACTAGATGCTCAGGAACTAGAACAGCAGGAACCTTGAGCGGCAGAGGAGTGCGGTGTTAAGAGAATGCACGTTGAAGCTGGACAGCCTGGAGTGGAATCCAGGTTCTGTCACTTACTATGCAATGCTGGGGAGTTACTGTGCCTCAGTTTCCCCATCTGGAAAATGGGGATACTAGTTTGCTTACTCTATAGGGCTCTTTTGAGGGTAGAGTGGAGTTGCTGTGTGAACAGCACTTAACAACAGTGCTGTACATAATAATACATAATAGATAGTACAACAGTGTACAACAGTGCTGTACTAAGCTAACATCTATTATGCCTCTACCACAAAAGAGGAAAGGTTTATTACCTTATTACCTTATTGGGCCGTGGGAGCTCTGACGTCAGAGGACACCTAATGTGTCCGGGTCAATTGCCTGTCGGCCGGCAGATTATCCTTCTGCTCTGTATCCTTGGAAACTACACTTCCCAGGCTCCTTTGCCAACTACGTTCCAGTAGGCTTGGCCAATGGGAGGCCCTGGCAGAAGAATAGGCAGCAAAGGAGAATGCAATGTATTTCTGCTACGGTGTCTCCTCCTGGCTCAGCTCCCACCAGGTAGCCCTTCTGTGGGCCTGGTTTTCACTGGATGGCCCGATTTCTGGTTATGGTAACACCAGCTTCCCCCCCTCTCCCTCCAGACCTGGATGTGCTGGCAGTTCCCTGCTGTCCTCACCTCTGGGTTCCCCTGTAGGCTGTGTTCAGCTTCTTGGCTCTTCCATCTCTATGGAAACAATCCCTCTTTCTGAACAGCCTAGAGGCATGGCTGTTTTCCTGACTGGCCCAGATTTTACAGTATGCTTAGTCTTGTAAAATGGGTAAGACTGGGTTACGCTAAGATGGAGATGAAGAGCATTCCAAACTAACATCATGCCCAAACCAGAAGAAACAACTTGGGATCTTAAACTTCACGGAAGAGGTCAACAGTAGTTTTATTTTGGTTAGCCTCATCGACCTTAGGTATCGAGTTGTTAAAATATCCTGGAGCCAGCCTGTCTCACTGATTGTGTGCCTTTCCTTGTCTCAGTGTCCTCATCTGAAAAAATGAGGGTAATAATAGCACTGGTGTTACAGTGAGGATAACTGAGCTCATCCACATGAAGAGCTGAGAACTGGCCACCCCCGTGCAAAGTAAGTGACCCATATTTTGTTGATTCCATTGAAACTTAGCAAACAAATTTGTCAGCATAGATCGATACATCATGAACTCAATTTTCTGGCACTTCAGTTCAAAAAGGAAGCTTAAAACCATAGAGATTGAGATTGTTCCTAGGAAGCAAGCTTGCTGAGGGGTGGAGCTCTGGCTCCACGAATTCTACTGTATTCTTGGCAGCTATTATGTGCCTGACTCAGTGTAGGAGCCCCATAGGAGGAAGTGAGGGAGCAGAGGTCCAGGAGCTGTTTTGCTGACTTCCAAAGTGCGGAAGACCAATTCAAACTTGGTTTTTGACATATCAACAAGTTATTAAATAACAAGGAACAAGAAGAAATAGACATACTAGGAAATATCAGAAAGCCACAGGATCACAGCCCCCCTACTTATGACCCAGGCACTATTCTAGGTTCTGCAGATACTGCAGTAAACAATTTTGCCATCATGAAGCTTTATGCTAGTTGGGAAGACAGAAAGTAATATATACTACTTAAAACAATTTAAAATCTTCAGTACTATGAGGGATGGGATGAAATAAAATAGAATGCCAGTGTTACAAACAAAATAAAGTGTGTAAGCATGAGAAAGTTAAAGGGTACATCTCCATCTCAGGTAATACTGTCATGGGAGGCCTTCTTGAACAGATGACATTTGAGCAGAGACCTAACACAGTAAGGACTGACCCAGGGGCTCTCTGCAAAGTACGTTACAGGCAGATGGAATAGTTAATATTAGTTTTGACATGAACCTTGACCTCAGTAGGTAACACCTTGTGATTCCTTCCAAATTTTGATGTCTGCGTTATGAGTCTCTAACTTCACTGGATAGAATTAAACACCAATGAGTTATAGTGAACTCCCTGGGGAAAGACTGTATTGTATCATTGAAGTAACAGAGAAATCAGCACTTTCAGTGTTTTGCTGAGAAACAGCAATAAAGGATAACACCCTTTCTATTAATGTGCAGAGTACATATGCATCCACTGATATGGAGTGTTTATCAAATCCAACTACTTTCACCAACATGAAGATATATTCTCATTTTTCTCACTTGACTTTGGTTAGGTGTGTTTTGCATAAATCTTGTACTACTTTCATTCAGCCTACTCTGCTGATAGTATTTATTTGGCTTCTTGGAAATATCTTCTGCAAAACAGCTAAAAACCAGAATTTCCTCCAGGCCTAGAAAATCAGTACTGCCCAACTGAAATCTAATGTATGTCACAAGTGTAATTGTAAACTTTCTAGTAGCCACATTAATAAAAGTAAAAGAAACAGGTGAAATTAATTTTAATATATTTTATTGAACCCAACCTATCCAAAATGGTATCATCTCCACATTTAATCAATATTGAAATTAATGGAAGTATTTTCATTCTTTTTTAACGCTAGGTCTTCACAACCTAGTGTGTATTTTACACTCACCACAGCATATCTCAATGTGGACGAGCCACATTTCAAGTGCTCAGGTGTCACATCTGGCCAGTGGCTGTTGCCACTAAGTCTCCACATTAGAATGAAAGTACCTTCTTAATATTGAGACTAAGCTGCCAGATTTAGCAAAGAAAACACTACGACGTCCAATTCAATTTGAATTTCAGATAAAGAGTGAAAAATTATATGGGACATTTACTAAAAATGCATATACTAAAAAAATGCATATACTAAACATATTTTATTAAAATGTATTTGTTGGTTATTTGAAATTCAAATTTAGCTGGAGCTGCTATATTTTATCTGGCAACTCTGATTAGAACAGAAGGGTCAAACAAATGAACCCATCTATGAAACAGGAACGGACCCACAACCAGAGAACTGACTTGTTGTTGCCAAGGGTGAGGGGTGGGGAAGGAGGGATGAATTGGGAGTTTGGGATGAGCAGATACAAACTATTATGTATAGAATGGATAACTAGAAAGGTCCCACCACTGTACAGCACAGGGGACTATATTCTATATCCTGTGATAAACCGTAAGAGAAAAGAATATAAAAAATAATGTACATATGTATAACTGAATCACTCTGCTGTACAGCAGAAATTAACACAACATTGTAAATCAACTACACTTCAATTAAAAAAAAAAGAACAGAAGGGTCAAACTTTTGGCCATTCACTCAATAAATCACAGAAAAAGTTATCATCAAATACACACAAAAAAACAAGAACAACAACAACAAAAAAAACATACCTTAGAATGCATTGTAAAGCTTCCATTGTAATAACAATACAGCAGTTTGATAGCATTTGAGGGGATAAATCAGGTCCAAGTTTGGGACTGCAGCAGTAAAATCTACCCCATAAACCCATCCTAACTGATCTAGCTGACAGAAAGTGTGAAGGCAAAGGAGGAAATTTTCAGATAGAAACCAAAGGGCCCAAAACTGCCAGCCTCGCAGTTCAACTGATTTGATTTGAGTTCTGTTGGTTGACCTCTGAGTTTCATACTGTCATCTGAGGAGAAAAGCATAGACTGAGTGGTTTTCCAACTGTGGTCCTCACCTAAGAGATAAGGGAAGTACTTGGGACGGGGTGGGGGTGGGGGGGACGGGAAGCTGGGAAGAAAAAGGCGTATAGATTCTCCGCAAAGCTTCAAGTAATGGCGTTCCATTTCTATTTGTTTCAGATATGCTCTGTCTGTCCATCTAAACTTTTACTTTATTAAATACAAAGATTTAAAAAATTTAAAAATCACTAGCTTCTAAGAACATTCCTCAACTTCATAACTCTACAGCAACGTGCAGGTTAAATGTGTGAATGCTTTCAAGTGACTCTTGTTGCACAAATATAGTAAAAATAGTATTAACAGCAAATGAAAGAAAGCATTTTCATCATCCTACCACACAAATTACAATATTTTCATTTTTTATCTCCATCTAGTCCTTGTCCTTATGCATATAAACTATAATCATGGCAGTGATGTATTTCATTCTCATTTTTTACTTAATGTTATGAGAATTTTCCCAAGATGCAACACAGTCCTCACAATGATTACTATGTATTAGTATTCTACTCTAAATATATTTTTACTTCTTTGTTGGGTTGCTTCCCAATGACCACTTATGACTTCCAAATCTATGTCTCTAGCCTGGATATCTTCTAATCCCAGACCTGGTTTTTTTTTTTGTTTGTTTGTTTGTTTATGTCTACTCAGCATCTTTGTCACACAGACCTTTCAAATGCAACAGTACTCAATGCAAACCCTGGGTAACCCTTCTAGTATGTTTTTCTGCTTGTGTATTTTGCTTCTAAAAGAGTGAGCTAAGACAGCTGACCGAGTCTGAAACCTCCAAGGTCATTCTAGGCTCTCTCTTCTTCTTCACCTTCCTACCCTCCATTCATCCCCTCCATCACCCGGCTAGGTCAAACTGACCTTCTAACACTTCCTGAATCTCTTACATCTTCTCCATTTGCAAAGCCCTTGCCTTATTCAGCCTTCATAATTTCTCATTTTTAGTTTTCAGGTGAATTTCTTCTTCTCTTGGATTAATTTCTGTCCCAAGATTAGTTCCCAGTAGTAAATAAGGGCCTGAAACTTATGGACAAATTGCTTTCTAGAAGAGTTGTACCGATGTACTTTGCAACTATCGATAAAAGCTATGGCAACTTCCCTACAACACTGCCAGTTTAGGCTATTATTTAGGGAACACAGAAATATAGGTAAGGCGTATGTAAGGCAACCACTCCATTCCCACCTCTCTACCCCAGTCCCCCATCAACCTTGCTCACATAGGTTAGGTACCCCTAACATTCTGTTTGATTTGTGTGTTTGTAAATATCATAATAAATTCCTTAAGGAAGAACTGAATACTTTATTAGTTGAGACACCAAATTAAAATGTCATCTTTTCCACATTGTAACACACAGTGTATAAGTGGACCCCTGCCTTCAGCGAATTACAAACAGTGAATGAGCTTACAAACTCTTACTGATTTTGAAAGATGAACAAACCAAGTGGTATGAAGTGTGTTGATGAGATGAAAATGGTCACTTAAACTTTAGACATTTCCTGCTAAGGTGAAAAGAGAGTTGCCCCTGAAAACTATAAATGTTTTCATACTCATCTCTGTTAAAGGATACATCTTTAATCATGGCCCTCTCTTGCGATGGAAGAGGTCATACACATTATTAACATAGAATCTTCCTGTATTTTTCCTGAGGTATTTTCATTACTTGCATGTGTCCATGCATGGAGGTGGCTACTTTATAGCCTAAAACAAGAAATGGATACAGCAGTTTGATAGCCAGGAGATGCATGAGATTGTGCCCAATACCATGATATGATAACTCATAAGACAATGGCTGTTCTGTCTTTAAAATTCAAAGAAGAACTCATTTCTAAGTGGCTGTGGGTCCACGTAAGAAAAGTAGACATTTCTCAGAAATGATCTACAATGAGTCTGACTGAGTCATCCATAATGTTGGTGCAGGCAGACACAGGATGGTCACTCAGCATACACTGTGGACGCATGGATGAAAAGCCCTGCATTCAGAAAGAGATAAGAGGCAAGCACTATTTAAAACTGTAAGCATTGTAAGTTACTTTGACTTATGCACAACAGGCTTGCTTTCTGCCCTTTTAGTTACCCCAAATGTTCTAGAAGTCACAGTTTTCAAAAGCTGCAAAAATGGGTGTTTAGCAGCTCATTCAACTCAACAACAACAACAAAAAAAACTCAGTCAAAAGAATGGGCAGAAGACCTAAAAAGACATTTCTCCAAAGGAGAAATACAGATGACCAACAGGCACATGAAAAGATGCTCAACACTGCTAATAATCAGAGAAATACAAATCAAAACTACAGTGAGGTTCCACCTCATGCCAATCAGAATGCCCATCATTAAAAAGTCCATAAATAACAAATGCTGGAGAGGGTGTGGAGAAAAGGGAACCCTCCTACACTGTTGGTGGGAATGTAAGTTGGTGCAGCCACTGTGGAAAACAGTATGGAGCTTCCTCAGAAAACTAAAAATACAATTACCATATGACCCAGCAATCCCACTTCTGGACAAAACTCTAAGTAAAAAAGATACATGCACCCCAATGCTCATAGCAGTGTTATTCACAACAGCCCAAACATGGGAACAACCTAAATGTCCATTGACAGATGAAGGAATAAAGAAGATGTGGTACATATATACAATGGAGTATTACTCAGCCATAAAAAGAATGAAATAATGCCATTTGCAGAAACATGGATGGACCTAGAGATTATCACACTAAGTGAAGTAAGTCAGAAAGAGAAAGACAAATACCATATGATATCATTTATATGTGGAATCTAAAATATGACACAAATGAACCTATCGATAAAACAGAAACATAATCAGGGACATAGAGAATAGACTGGTGGTTGCTAAGGAAGCGGGGGTGGGAGAGGGATGGATTGAGAGTTTCGGATTAGCAGATACAAAATGGTATACATAGAATGGATAACAACAGGGTCCTACTGTATAGCACAGGGAACTATATTCAATACCCTGTGAAAAACCATAATGGAAAAGAATATGAAAAAGAAAGTATATATATGTATGTATGTATATATATATATATGACTGTACAGCAGTAATTAACACATTGTAAATCAACTATACTTCAATAAAAAATAAATTTTAAAAAAATGGGTGTTTAGAAAAAAACTGGGGCATGTAGGATTCTAAGAAAGAAATAAAGTATAAAATTAAATGTTTTCACTTGAACTTGACTTGTGGAAGGTGCCCATATTTCCTTGATGTTTCTTATCCCCTAACACCATTTTGGATCTGCCTTGACTTCTGTGTGGTTTCTTCTCTAAACACAGCTAGTCCCTGAAAGAATATGAAATCAACCTACATACAAAGTTAAGAAGTGTATGTATTAATGTACTTATTTTTTCAACATCTGTTGAACACTAATAATGACCTAATTGCCAACCCAATATCTTCTTTGCAGTCTGGCATCTTCAAGGTACTCAACACTGCTGAGCATCTCTTTTTAGAAATGTTGTTCTTCACTTTTATGTCATTACACCCTGTCTGTTTCCCTGACTTTTTCTGCTTGCCCTTAAAGAGTTCCTGTCCTTGGTCTTGTGCTATCTGCCATCCCATTCAGTCTGCTTAGGTGATTTAATCAGCTGCTGTGGTTTAGATGATCTGACACCCATCTCATCATCTCCTGAACTTTAGGTCTGTTTACAGCAACTTACCAAATTTCTCACGAGATGTCCCAGTGCTATATCCAACTCAATATATCTGAATCACATGTATTACTTTGTCCATAAAACTAATCTTTCTTTATTCTCCCCATCTCGGTTAAAACTATTATTACTGACCCAGTTGCCAAAGTCAGAAATTACAGCATCTTCCTTGATGCCTTCCGGTCCCCAGCCTGCCTCATCTTATTAGTACCTGGGTCTTCTGGATTCTCACCCATAAAATTTGTCTCCACTTAACCTTTTCTATTCCCAAAGCTCCTCACCCATCCTTCTCAAATTATTTCAAAAATTGAAGAGGAATGAATGCTTCTGAACTTATTCTATGAGGCCAGCAACAACCCTAACTAGACAAAGGGGACTTCCTTGGAGGTCCAGTGGCTAAGACTTCACCTTCCAATGCAGGGGGTTGCAGGTTCAATCGCTGATCAGGGAGCTAAGATCCCACATGCCTCGGGGCCAAAAAATCGAAACATAAAGCAGAAGCAATATTGTAACAAATTCAATAAAGACTTTAAAAATGGTCCACATCAAAAAAAGAAATCTTAAAAAAAAAAACAACTAGACAAAGACATCACAGAAAAAGAAAAATAAAGGTCAATATCACTGATGAATATGATGCAAAATTCCTCAACAAAATATTGAGATTAGAAACCAAATTCAACAATACATTAAAATAACCATACACAATGGTCAAATCTGCAAATCAATCTATGTGATACACTACATTAACAAATTGAAAAATAAAAATCATATGACCATCTCAATAAATGCAGAAAAAGCTTTTGACAAAATTCAACATCTGCTTATGATAAAAAAAAAAGGGGGAGCTTCCCTGGTGGTGCAGTGGTTGAGAGTCTGCCTGCCAATGCAGGGGACATGGGTTCGAGCCCTGGTCTGGGAAGATCCCGCATGCCGCGGAGAGGCTAGCCCCGTGAGCCACAATTACTGAGCCTGCGCGTCTGGAGCCTGTGCTCCGCAACGGGAGAGGCCGCGATAATGAGAGGCCCGCGCACCGCGATGAGGAGTGGCCCCCACTTGCCGCAACTGGAGAAAGCCCTCGTGCAGAAACGAAGACCCAACACAGCCATAAATAAATAAATAAAATTAAAAAAAAAAAGCAAAAGAAATCTGAATGAAGTATGGTCTTAAAAAAAAAAGAATAAATAGCCTTTAAAAAAAAAAAGGTCTGAACAAAGTGGGTATAAAGAGAACATATTAAAAAAAAAAAAAACCCTCACAGAGACAACTGTAATATCCACTCTGAAAGAATTCTCTTCCTACCAGCACTCTATTTATCAATGGCTGGCAATATGCCTAGCTATAGAACTACAGTTTCCAGCCTCACCTGAGTATCCTGCACCCATGACTGTGTTACAGTCTGGGGCCAATGACACATAGGGGAAAGCTCTTGAACAAAGACACACTCAGCTGTCACTTATCCTTTGCTCTTTAGCCCTGTCATTCTTCCTATCTGAAATGCAAATATACTGATAAAGTGGAAGGGGGGGAGGTCTGCAACCACAGGCGAAAGTCTTGAAGATAAGAGTCACAAGCCAAGGACAGGTTCCTAATGATGGAGTCTCCGTATTGTCTCTGGGTTCCCATCTTCCTTCAGCCTTCGCCTTATGCTGTGGAGAAACACAGCTTACATCCCTGTTCAGCCATGTTTTCTGTTGCTAGGAGATGAATGCAAGGGAAAGGATCCATCCTCCTGTGCTCCTGCATCTAGCTGTCCTCATCTTCTCTCATCCCCAATTCTTTTGCTAGAACTGACTTTCCAAAAGATAGCTCTGACCACATTATTTTCCTCTACCTATAAATCTCTTTGGTCCCCACTGCCTTTGTAATAGTTTCTTTACTCAAGCTTTTACAAAAAAACCTTCCAAATAAGACTTGAGCTTGCATTTCAGGTTATATAGCTTCCTGCTTTCATACATGCAAGCACTGAACTTCTAAGCCATCAGAATACACCATGCTCTTCTACAGCTTTTGGCCTTTGCCAGGTCTTTCCTGTTCCAGGTAAATCTCTCTCTGCCATTTCTGCTGCATAAACTCCCAATCACTCTTTGGAGTCAAGCTCAACTATCATGTCCTCCCTGAAGCTTTCCTGTTTCCTGTGTGCCTTTTCTAACCTGAGGGGAAATGTAACCATTTCCTCATTTTTGCCTAAGAGCACTCTAGTTGTAGCACTATTGTGTGGCAGGTGAGAGCATATATTTTGGAACTATCTGGACTCAGGCTCTGTGGGTAGGAGGTTGAGTGATCTTGAGAAGAGTGCCTGGCTATCCTCACCTGTGAAATGCTAATGACCCTTACACCTACCTTATGGAGTCACTGGGAGGATTAAATGAACTCAGATAAGTGGATTTATTAGAAGATCTGACATGTATAAAGCACTCACTGGCCATTACATATTATAATCAGCTATTGTGTTCATCTTATCTTTTAGTTTTATATATATATGTATATAGCATCTGTCTTTCCTACCCTCTGAGTACTTGACTATAGGCAATACACCTTCCCTATTTCTTACCCCAGTGCCAAGCACAGTATCTATCAAAATTACGTATTTGAAGTATAGTCAGCCACAAAAAGAATGAAATAATGCCACTGGCAGCAACATGGATGGACCTAGAGATGATCATACTAAGTGAAGTAAGCCAGACAGAGAAAGGCAAATATATGATATTGCTTATATGTGGAATCTAAATACATGATATGAATGAACTTATTTACAAAGCAGAAATAGGCCCACAGACAAATTAGGAGACAAATTTATATTTATTAAAGGGGAAAGGAGGGAGGGATAAATTAGGAGTTTGAAATTAACATATACACACTACTATATATAAAACAGATAAACAACAAGGGCCTACTGTATAGCACAGGGAACCATATTCAGTATTATGTAATAACTTATAAGGGAAAATAATCTGAAAAAGAATATATATATATATAGCTGAATCACTGTGCTGTACACCTGAAACTAACACAACATTGTAAATCAACTATACTTCAAGGAAAAATGCAAAAGAAAACCATATTTGACAAATTTTGGTTCACATCAAATTAGACTGAGTAACTAGCATTTATAAACCCCATTTAATACTAAATGTCAGTCTACTAAAGTTCATTTTAATAAAGTATCATGTATGTTAAATAAGAACTACCACTAGTCCCCATCAAATCCGAAGACTTCTTAGGAAAAGAACTACTGCAATGAGGAACAACTACCTCCATGAAGGTCTGAGTGGCTTTAAGTTGGTACAAAATTGTCTATGCAGGCAAGGGAGTGTCTGCCATATAGCTTCCCATGGAGTAGATAAGATACAGGGAAGAACTAAGCATTTTTAGAAGAACAGTTAATTGTAACCACTGCTATTCCCTCAGCACAGTTTTTAATTCAGAGAACAGTTCCTGACTTTGTAAAGTATGTCATAAATCCCTCTTTAACCTGCTCTATGTATCCTGATGCCATGACACACTGCCCACTCGAGCCCACTTTGTAAATATGTCTGAACGCTTAGAACATGTCAACACTATGCTGGTCACCAGAAGTGCAAAGATGAGTCAGATCCCAGGACCGGGTAGGGAGGCTGAGGGTACAGCATATTTTATAGAGTGATGAATACCTTTCTCTTTCCCCGGGGTAGGATCGTGTCAAAGGAAGTTATGGGTGTTGATTTTTGAAGCCTCATCCAGCATTGCCTTATTTTCAGATATGGAAAAGCAAAGCAAGAAGAAAAGTGTAGAATGACATCAGGGAAGGAAGAAAGCACATTTTTATAAGCTTGACTGTGGCCTGGCAATATTTTATTTCAAATGGAAGGCAAGGGAAATGAGCAAAACGTGTGGTGTCTCACAAAGAGAAATTTTACAGACACCCTACACTTCTCTCACAAAGTCTGCTTCCTCCTCCCAAAAGAAATGGAAAAAAAAAAATGATAGAGGTTACTAAAAGAACTGCAGAGGGCTTCCCTGGTGGCGCAGAGGTTGAGAGTCCGCCTGCCGATGCAGGGGACGCGGGTTCGTGCCCCGGTCTGGGAGGATCCCACGTGCCGCGGAGCGGCTGGGCCCGTGAGCTATGGCCGCTGAGCCTGCGCGTCCGGAGCCTGTGCTCCGCAACGGGAAAGGCCACAACAGTGAGAGGCCCACATACCACAAAAAAAAAAAAAAAAAAAAAAAAAAAAAAAAAAAGAACTGCAGAAATCCTGGCAAGGTAATTAACGAATGACAGGTCAGTTACCCATGTGAAAAAATAAAATGTGGCAAGAAATCATGGCTTTGTCAAGAACTTTGAGGTTTTGTAGACTGGAGGCAATTTGTTCAAGGACTATTTTGACCATACCACTTCCTAATCTCAGTACCCATAAAGTCTGGGTGGGGGCCAACTGGAAAGGTTTGTCTCAGCTGCACAGATATCGTCCACAGAGGAAATAAAAGGATTTTCAACACTGGAGTCATTTCCTTTGGTTCTCAGCTCTTTGAGAAAAAAAAAAAATTCCTTTTGGTTAGTGATACCTTCAGCTCAACTCCTACAGCCTGGCTTAGAAAAATAACAAAATCTGTTCCCCGAAACACTTTCTAATCAGACAAGGACAGGTTTCAACTTAAAGCATGAAGTCCAATAAAAGACCTTCCTGGTCCAGAACGTTCTAGGAAGATGCACACCTTTTTAAGGTTCAGACTGCTTCCTAACGAGTTCCATAAAAATGTGCAACCAGTGTAAATGTCAGATGTGAAAGATGTGTTCAGGAGAGGGACCTGGATAATCAAATCTCGAGCCCGCTCCTTTGGAACTGCTGCTAAGGGGGTCTTGTGGAAAATAATAGGGTCCATTTATGAATCACAGCACACATGGTAATGTTACCAAAAGTGGGGTCTGGCTGCTCGCCACTCTGAAGCCAATAAAGAAGCAAGGCTGGTGGAAAGGAAAATTTGCTTTATGTCAGAGGCCAGCAACTGGGGGGAGGGGGAGATGCTATGTTTTTATTTCAAAGCCCTGATAAGAGTTAACTTCAAGCTTTCTCCTAGAAATATTTTTCTTCTCTCAGGGTCAGAATTCTGAAAAAAGCATTTTATCAAGCTAGCTTTCTCTAACTGCATATGCAAAAAGAACCAGTTTTGGTGTTTTAAAAGAGTTTCATCTTAATCAATATTTTCAGAGTTTGAAGAAGAATTGAACCTGAATTTCTCATTTTACAAAAGGCAACAAGAATACCAATCACACAAATGGAATACACACTCACACACCAGAAGACAGAACTGTCACAAACCCTCTGAGAGGATGACCTATACGGAGTCCCAAACAAACACTCCCCAACACAAACGGGCCTCGATGTCAGACACAGGCCAGAACCAGCTGGCAAAATACCCAAATGACACTCAGTGCTCATAAAGGGTGCTCAACGTCAGAAACACATCAGAAACAATTGGCAAAATGCTCAAATAGGACTTTGTACTCAAAAGAGACGTTTTCCGGGTGCACACTGGTGGACTTACTTGGTCTTGGAGCTCACCACCTCTTCCAGAGGCATCTTTCCGTTCCACCAAGGAAAAGCGTACGTTGGCAGCCAGTGCCTTGCAGGGGAGAAACAGGGAGAACCCCCGAAACAAATGTTTTGGGCAGCTGTTAGGAATGTCCCCGCCAAATCCCCTCCCGGGGCCAGTGAGCCATGAGCAGCAGTTTCCTTGCAGCCATCCCAGCGTGTCATCAAGGCGGCGGCTCTGCTCCGGAAAACCCACCCCCGGGAGCCAGATATCGCGAGAGCCCAGCCTCACGTTGGGAGCCAAAATCTGTTTGCGAAAGTGGGTCCAGGTGCTCACTGCTCAAGAGGCAAGGTTGGTGGAAAGGACAGTTTAATTTATTTTGGAGGCCAGCAACTGGGGGCGGGGGGAGGGGCAGATTCCTGTCCAAAGGCCAACTCCCCCCCAGTGACAACCAGTGGGCAAAAGCTTTTATAGGCAGAGGAAGGGAGCTACATGCAGAAACAGCAGTCAGCTCTGACGCTCATCTTGAAACTGGTCATGTGGTGGTCTGACTAGCGTCATCTTGATTTTTATAAGTGCTGTTAATCTTCAGTTCCAGGGTCGGTTTGTTCCCATTTCATTCAGGCCAATTCTTGGAACATTGGCAGTTTACGTCATGGCTACAGTCGGGTCATCGTGTAGTTAAACTTCCTCCACCTGGTGGGAGTTTTAGTCTCTATAAGACAGCTCACAGGATATGGGTCATAGTGTTATCTATAGCCCATGAAGAGGAACTAAAGGCCCTTGACTTTGCTTAATGACTAAACTATTATTATTTAGTCTTGTTGAAATGTTTTCATTTATTTCTGCATTTTCTCACATCTCTGATTAAACTTATTCTTTGGCTAAAGCTTTTCTACAGACAAAAGGCAGGCGGAGTACATTGTGGGGACAGACCACAGGGTCCTACTCCATTTCAGTAATAGCAGGTTGCCTCTGAAGTGGTACCTTGGCAGCTTTGGAATGGTTACCCGAATGTGTTGAGAGCAGAAAAGCAGCACTTTCCAAATCTATCCTCCAGCTGAGGACTTTTGGAACTGCTGCAGAGATTATAAAGAAAAGATAGATTGTCAGAATACCCTTCTGTTCATATACATGCATTCTAAATGCTAAAGTTGAAGGCCCACGCATGCAGCATGGTTCACATGCCACACCATTTGAGATATTAGACAGCCTTTGTCCAAGATGGATATGCAAGGGAGTATTACAGCTCTCCTCACCACCGCTTGTTGTTTTGTTTAGTGTGTTCTCTTTTTTATTTCCCCTGCAAGGTCCTTGGTGTTAATTCTCAAGTCTTTGGGTCAGTTTCTTGGTGAAACCATAAAGCAGTTGGATCAAATATCAAATGGAAAATGTAGAGAAATGCAATTACTTTTATATCTTGACATCAAATCTTAAAGTTTTAAGACTATTTAAGTTCCTTATTCTAGGAATTCTCATGGAAGTCTTATAAATTTTAATTATCAACTTTAAGAAGGAATCATGCAATATTTATAGTCTCTAGATAATAATTTAATTCTAACTGTAATGTCAGGTGAATCAAAATCCCCTTTCCGCACTCATCACCATGCTGCAGCTAAAGAATAAATTATTTTTCTTACTTTTTTTCAAATGCTCATATCCCAAACTTAGAAATATGTGAGGTATTTATTTACTATCCAGCATAATGTAAAGTGACAGGGCAATCCTCCACTTGCTGAAAAATTCTAATGACTATCTCTTGAGAGGTAGGGAAGGTGTAGACTTTTCCATTTTTTCTTTCTCTTGCCTTTTATTTTTAATTATCTTAATGAATTGTTAGAAATTATCACAAAAGGGAGGCTTTTGCTACATGTATCTAAAACAGCTAATGTTTCTGAAACCAGAAATAGAAAAATATTAGTACCATAACATAAGAATTTTAATTGCAGGTAAATTTAAACCAAATGTTACTGGAAAAGCTCGCCATTTCCTTTTCAACTTCTGTTCTCCAAGGAATTCCAAACTCAGGAGGCACAGTGTCAGTGAAGTGACTGAACATGACCAGATATGAAATTTCTGTTTTCAGTTAGTCTTATGACACATGTGTTTTCATTCTTTCCTAAGACACAGTGGGACCCCTCAACTTTTAAGTCATAATATGAAAATCCCATTTTGTTATTACTCTTATAAACAGTGAAATGATGGAGGCATATTCCCCAAATAAAGGCAAAAGGGTGTTATTCTTTATATATGATGGTCTTATGAGGAGGGCCCATGCTTTCTTTCATTATTTGCCTACCCATTCAAACTCATTTCCCAGGTTTCCCTTTATAACCAACAGTAGACATTGGCCAAATGTTGGGCTAAATATAGGGTTGAGGTCTTTTGACATGGGGTGGTCAGTAGACCAAACATAGCAACTCACAGAGGCACCAACAGCTATCAGAGGACAGTAAAAACTGTTCTCCACATATGTTACATACCAAATATTAAGGTCACACAAGACACCCAAGCACAAAACTAGTTTCATGATCTCATCTGTTCACATACAACAGTGTATCATTAGAATCCCTCTCAAATCACAAATTTGAGAGTCAAACTTATTTTTAGAACCCAACTTTTGACTTTAATCAATTCCCTCTGTCTATTGAAAGATTTTCTCCTTTGTCATTAACCAAAGGGAAACTCAAATCTTTTCCTAATAAAATGTTCATAAAGCATGCAAAATAGATTCTAGCCCATAGTGGAAACTAAATATCTTGTAGTTTGAAACAACAGAACAGATACGTGGTATCTGTTAATAATTTTGCAGGGACAACAATGCTGGCATAACTAAAGCATTGCTGAAAATAGTCAGTGATATTATTAAGTGGTAAATTATCTGACAGAAGCAAAGAGAATTCGTAGAAAAGAGACTTTACCAAGAGCTAAAGTAGATAGGAAAGCTTCCATCTAGTAAGTAGAATTTTAATTTACCAATAATCTAAGTCTGGTTTAGAATTGAAGAAGATTCCAGAAAGATGTACTCTGGAGAGGGGCGATGAGTTAAGTAAAGACCCCAAGGTAGTACAAACATGATGTGTTGGGAGAGTAAAGTGACTGGCCTGCTTAGCCTGACAGGTATATGTTGAAACAGAATGAAAAATACTGTGAGTTGATTCATATTACGAGGCCCTTTAAAGCCATCCTGAGGAATTCAGACTTGATAGGAAACTAAATAACAAGTCATGGACAGGTTTTAACCAGGCAAGGGGCATGATTAAAGCACTGTTTAAAGAACGCAATGAATCTGCAAAAGTACTCTGAGTCCAAATGTTCTTAACAAGACCCTGAGCTTAGTGCAGCTGGGTGATAAATGGCTACAATTTTATCCCGGTTTCTAATCACAACCAAAACACATGCATGATGATTTCTTGGTGCTATATCCAGGTATTAAGAACCTAAGATGTGGTTCAGCCATTCATTATCTTATTCTTCCAGCCATTCTTGGGATAACTACTTCATGTTTCAAGCAGGTGCTAAGTACAAGTGAACAAGAAATGAACAAGATACAGTTAGGTGTTTTTTTTTTTTTTTTCCTGAATAAGTGTAAAATACTTGCCCATGATAAGCCCATCATGTAAGAGGTACAAAAAAAAAATCACTGATTATATCCAGTTTTCTAAGTGCTGGGGAGACTTTTGGGAAAACAAAGAGCTTTATTAACGGAGACAGAGGAAGGGTGTCTAGGTTGGCTCGGGCATGGGTGGAGGGAGAAAGAAAGCTTTGAAGACTTGGTTCTTATCAGCTGAGTCACCCAAGTCAAGGAAGAGCACAGGCAGCACAGGAGAGGGATGTGAGAGATTAAATGGTTGGGCTTTAGAACAAAGCAGCCCTGAATTTACATCCCACATCTGCTATTTCGTGGTTGTGGAGACGTGGGCAAGTTCCTTGTCTCTCACACCTATAAGATAGAGGTAATAATTATAACAATTTGAAAAACACTGCCATCATGTATATAAAGCTCTCAGTATAATTTCTGTACATAGTAAGTGTTCAATAAATACAAGACTTTATTATTAAATAAGAGGTATAATGATTGTTCCAAGCAAAGGGAATAGGCACCAAAGTGCCTTTACATATGGCGTGTTAGTAGTTGGGGATGATTAGATACATGGTAAGAGATAAGAACTGATCAGGGTCATCAGTATGGCCGCCTAAGTTGCTCATTACACCAGTAGGGCTGTTCATGGGAATTACCATGTGAGTGCTCCCCAGTCCCAGAGCTTGGCAGGACTCACATTTTACAAAAAGTGCAGTAGCCCTAATGTTAGAGAGTACAGTCCAGACCATGAAAGGCTGTGTATTCTACGATAAGTAGTTAGAAGTTTTTCATTTATGACATCTCATTCAAATGACAGAGATTCAAAAATGTACACATATAACTGAATTTTAATGAAGATGCATATCTTTAAACTCTCATTATCGAATAAATGAACGTTTTCTTCTTGTGGCATTTCAATACTGTTAAGTTATGCTGACACTAGTCGACTCATTGTTTTTTTTCTAGATAGCACATTAAAAAATATATATATATATATACATACATATAAAATGGAGATTTGAAAATCAATATGTCACTATACAGAGAATCCTTGTAATCACTGCTCCATGATATCTTCAAGTTCTTAGCCTTTTGAAGTATTATTTTTACAGAATTATATTCAGATTTTAGATACAATTTTATAATTTGCTTTCCCTGGCTATCCTTTAATGGATTAACTGAGAAATACTGATTAGCCCTTATTATATGCTAGGTCTTGGTTTTGCAGATATAGGAAAATGTGATCCCTCCCTCAAAGAATTCACAATTCAGAGAAGACATAAATGTCAACCAATACTTACACCTACCAAGCAAAACTATCTTCAATAATCACCATGCATCATCTTTTGACCTAGTTATTAGCAGAGCATACAGAGACTTTTCTATTTTTCTTTTTCCCACTTTACGTCATACTACAGCTAGTTTCCCATGCGGCCTCAAAGTCTTAAAAATTATCTTTTTAAATGGTTGTAAAATACTCCATTGCTTTAACCAGAGTTTAGTCATTCTCCATTTTTGCATATTTAGATTATTTCCAAATTTTCAGTAATACAATGCAAAGATTACATCTTTAGGAAAAAATGACAAGACTGAGTTTATTTTGCTGAAAGGGTTGGAAAGTTTAGTGACTCTTGAAATGTAGCCATCAAAGAATAAAACAAACAACTTCTGCTTTTAAACAAGGCTGATAAAAATAAGACATCTCTATGGCCCCTTTAAATTAATTTTTTTTCTTGGTTAACTTTTCACAGATAAATTATCAATAATTTCACCAATTATCAGTCATTTCCACTTTGTTTGGGTCCATGTTTTATGACTTAAAAGAGTCCTACAGGTCTACGCGCTTTAAGTGAGCTACCGTCCACTGGATCAAGGACATGGTCAAGTCGTAATGACGCACATATTACCCGGGAGGTCATTTTTTTCCCTGCTGGCTGGGACAGCTCAGACGTCTATGTGACCTGGGCAGAGCATCAGTCCCAGTTCCTGGCTAGAGAGAGGGAAGCATTTCCTCTCTAAACTTAGAGGCCACGTTTGTATTTCCGGAGTGGATCTGAAGGTCACAGCCTCTGTGTTTCCACATGTGTGCAGTTAGCTAATGAGGGCTGGGAATTCAGAACACAACCATCTATCTACAAATTGTTCAGAGAACAAAGCCTGAATAAAACCACTGGCAGCACAGAGCTTCAGGCAATGCTTTAATTCTTGAGTTAAATCCAAATGAGAAAGCTTTTCCATTTTCTCCCATCATCCAAAAAATTCAAGGAGCTCTGGCGATGTCCAAGCTGACTGGTTATTATGGAAGAACACAGATGCCACGCTAAGGTAGGATGTTATAGTTTCCAGTGCATGAGGACTTCCTGTTTGCCTATTATAACAATCTTCAGCTTGACAAGAAACCCCACAAAACACATTCATGCCCTGCCTCAGAATGATTTAATTTTGGTTACAAATAGGAAAGGGCTACCCTTCCTGCAAAAAATCCCAGCAGCAAAAACAGACTAAGTACAGATGATGGTGTTAGAGAAGTGAAATAATTCTCTCAACAGTTCCAGTAAGCAGGATCTAGTTATAAAGTCAGCAACTGGAAGGAGAATGTCAGGCCTGAGACATGTAACCCTCAAGGACTAGACCAGAAAGAAACAGAGTTACAATCCAAACATAAAAATTCAGACTCAAATTTGGGCAGGGGATTCTAAAGTGAGGTTAAAAGCACGTATCAGAAGAGTTGTCAAAGCTGGGCGATGCTCAAGACGAGGCAGCTTCTGGGTAGAGGTGGAGACTTGAAGGCAACTTAAGACAATAGGAAACTATGTGGATGGGGGAAGAATCTTTGGAGAAAAACCAGCTTGAAAAAGGAAAGACTGACGTGAGCAGGCATTTGGGTATTTTGCTGCAAGAGTTGATTCATGGATACATTCAAAATATTAATAGTCTTTTTGATTAAACTTGATCGTACCTTTAGAATCCAAATAGAAAATAGTTGTTTATCCCTGGGTTCATCCATCAAAGAGATAATGACACCAAAACACTCTCTACAACTAAGTGAAAGCTATTTAAAGAAAAGAAGGAAGGCTGAGTAAGTAATTGGGATGGAGTGGCCTCTTCAGAGGTCTTAACCTTATCCCCGCGAGCAAACATGGAAGGCCAGCCAAACAGAACTTAAACAAGATGAAAGAGAATGTTTGCTGTGAAACTCTACCACATGGGCCCTTTAAGGAAGCACATGCCTCATTCTGAATCCTGAGAGTAAAAGAAATTATCAACAGCACTGTGCCTGCCTACCACCATCCATAATTCTGTGATATTTCCCCACTTAAAATTGATTAAACTGCTACTCGCATTGAAGTCAACACAGATGAAAGGCTAGACGTTGGTCAATATCACTTAAGTGCAAAATTGAAGTGAACAGAAAATGGTTCCCAAAATATATTTAAAAAAAGAAAATAGCTCTAAATGAAACAAAATGATCAAAATATTTTCAAAAGGTACTATGCTTTCAAGGCACAACCTGCAGGTTCTTTTACATCTATATTAGGTGACATAACAGAGCTATAATCCCCATCAATACTGTTGTAATGGGATGCAAGGGGGCGGGTGAGAACCACGGCGTGTTTCTTTCAAACTGTTCGCCTCACGCAAACTTAAAACACTGTGCTTGCATCTGCTTGTCATTACTACCATCCAGGATCTGTCCTGCTAGTCTTACTTATGGGGATTATTTTGAGGGAGGAATTGCAAATAATGGGGAGCAAAGATTTGACAGACTATGACCGGATGCTGGCAATAGTGGTCGACAAGTTGTCCACCATCTCCAGGTTCATTTCCTCTGCAGTAAAACGGAGATAATAATAATTCTGAGTTACTTGATATCCACTCAACAAGCTATTAAAAATTGAAGCCATGCGTGCCTTCTGGGGCCAAGCAGGTACACAAGTGAGTGAAGTGGGCTGCTTTTATGAAAACAGCAGAGTGGTTTAGGCACCACTAAAAAGTATTCACATCTAAATACTTTTAAGCAGTATTGGAGCTAAACAACAATCCTTCACTAGACAGATTTGCCCTGTTGATGACTTACAGGAATGTTCTAAGAGATTTGTAGACTCCAGGATGCTGAACAACTATTTGACCAAGGCTGAGTTGCACAGCGTATTAGTACAAATACATCTCCTGCCCCATAGCCACTGTTTACCGTACTTCTGAGGATCCCACAGGGCATCATCAACTCATGCGCCAGCTCACTCTGTAAAGCAGGGTTTCCTTCCTGGACAAACAAATCAAAGATGCCATTCCTGACCCTTGTCACTGGGATTCACTTTTCACTTCCTCTTTTTTTTCTGTCTTAGTCCTTTAGTCTGTTTTATTTGGTTTACTCATTGATTGGTTGGTGGGAAATAGGTTGAAGACTTTACTTCCTACCCTTAACGGAATTCAGATGGGATACACAAGATAAAAATGTTGGTGAATGCTGATAGGTCTGATAGCCCTTGACACTACAAGAGACCGTGGGTTCATAGAGAAACCATCTGTCTTCCTCACCACACAGACCAACTACCCTTCAGTTTGCCATCATGGCTGATGTTTTCACCCATGCATGGACAATACGGGCTTTTGATTTTCCACAGAAGGTCACTTATAAATTGGAACTGTCTTATCTGGAAAGTTATACTTCATATAATTTAAAAAAGTAATTTCCCTAACAAGAAGCAGAGCCAAAGGACTGGCTCCAGACTAGTAACTTTAAAAAGACATAGAGAGAGGAAAGATAGGCTGACTTGGACAACATAATAGGATGTGTTATTTGCATTAACAGTTTATGTTAATAGGACATAATAGGTGGAAATACAATGATGCAAGTAGAAATGTTAAATTTTTACACAGATTTCACCCTAACCGTAACATATACACATTGTATCAATGCTTGATCAAGCTTTTTGATCATTGTATAAGCAATGTTAATACCTTATAACTTGTCATATTATCTTCTCACAATAGAAGAAAATCGCAAAGCACCTGATCACTATCTAAGGCATAACAACTTCCCCTGGACTTGTTTGGTTTATGTAACACAGCAGATGCTTAGTTACAAAGAATGGTGAGGATTTCGCTTCAAGCTTCTTTTCAGAAAATTATGTTCTACTAAACTACAACAAACTTTGATGTAAATCTTTATAGAATGATTTTTAAAACTCTCTTAGGATACAAGTGTCTCATAAATATTTTTCCCTGTCTTACACACACACACACACACACACACACACACACACACACTCTAACATACATATATCATAATATGTATAATAAATATATTAATAAATATATTAATACATATAAAAGTTATATGTGTACATACATATTTCACTTGGAGTTATTCTCATTTGTTTAAAACAATGGTTAAAATTGAGTAACACTAAGGAAATTCCGCTTTTCATATAGGAATCTTTGGTTTGTTAAGTTTTCCTTTAGTTGGCAGAAAGTATTTGCAAACCATATGTCTGATAAAGTTGGTTAATATCCCAATTATATAAGGTACTCATACAACTCAATAGCAAACAAACAAAAACAACCCTAATAACAAATGGGTGAAGGACCAAAGGATATGAATAATATTTTCCCAAAGAAGATACACAAATGGCCAAAGATAATGAAAAGATGCTCAACAACACTAATCATCAGGAAAATGCAAACCAAAACCACAATGAGGTATCACCTCATACCTGTTAGGACAACTATTATCAAAAAGATATGAAATGTTGGCAAGGATGTAGAAAAAAGGGATCCCTAGTGCACTGCTGGTGGGAATGCAAATTGGTGCAGCCACTGTGGGAAAACAGTATGAAGGTTTCTCAAAAACCTAAAAATATAACTACCATATGATTCAGCAGTACCTCTTTTGGGTATTCATCTGAAGGAAAAAAAATCAGTACCTCAAAGAGTTACCTGCAACCCCTTGTTCACTGCAGTATTATTCACAATAGCCAAGACATGTAAACAACCTAAGTGTCTGTCAACAAATGAATAAGGAAAATGTGGTGTATATATATGTACATATATATACAATGGAATAATATTCAGCCTTAAAAAAGGAGATCCTGCCATTTGCAACAACATAGATGAATATGGAGAACATTATGCTAAAGGAAATGTCAGACACAGAAAGACAAATACATATAAGCTCACTTATATGTGGAACTTAAAAAATCAAATATACAAGAGCAGAGAGTAGAAAGGTGGGGGGAAATGGGGAGATGCTGGTCTAAGGGTACAAAATTGCTGCTACGTAGGTTGACCATGTCTAGCGATCTAATGGGCAGCATGGTGAGTATAGTTTATACTGCAGAACTGAATCCAGGAAATGTGCTAAAAGAGTGGATTTCAGGCACCCTCATCACACACACACACAAACACACACACACACACACACAAATGGTAACTCTGTGAGGTAACATGTTAATTAGCTTGACTACAGTAATCATTTCGCTGCCTACATGTGTATCAAATCACCATGCTGTCCACCTTAAACACATGCAATTTTTATTTAAAAAGCAAAATTTTAAGTTTTCCCCTACTCAAATTATTCTGTTTCATCACCTGCTTCTCTATGAAAAATGTAGTATTAGCCCTAATTTATTTATATTGTATATATGAAATCAGAGATTTTCTGATTTTTAACCCCTTGTTACTCAAAAATATCTCATGAGAACCTTTGAGAAACTCTTTAATCACAGTTTTTTAACAGTATTTTTTAATGAGCTTCTAAATTCTACCTCACATAATTCTCTTTTTTAAGAAAAAAATTTCTTTTCTTTCACTCTTCAATAAAAAGCTACAATTTTCACTTTAATTATCTATTATAATAAAAGTACTCCAAAGACATAAACTCCAATGCCTTGTAGTCCATGTCTCATGGAATTTTGCCACTTGGTTTCATTTAGTACAATCTCAAACATGGTTATTTTTCACATCACCTTTAAGCCCAAAGCCTAGTGTGTTTTTGAGCATTTGCTTCCCTAAAATCTTTTGTTTCAGCTCCTGCTTTTCCCAGAGTGGACAAGCCCCAAGGATGTGAAAAGCTGTTATATCTGCAGCTTAAGCGGTTTATTATCTCTTCTTGAGAGAAACTATATCTTTAAAAGCGGCACAGAGAAGGTGTCCCAAAGATGCTCCATGAATACAGGTTTCTTCCAACTCAGGGCTGATGTCAGCTTAATGACCAATAGGTCTATTCAGATGCCTAGTAATTAAAATAAACTGACCTTTTAAGAGAAGTAGTACAAATTAAATGTGAACCTTGCTATTTTCTCTTATTTCACAACACAATGGGGAAACCAAGCTGGTTTTTAAAATGATCATATGAAATAGAGACCTTATATCACTAATATTTTATGGATAAATAGACATGTGAGCCCACTTACAGCCACTTACAATTATAACAAATGATACATTCATCCTTCAAATTCAATTTTGGTTTTTATAGTTTGGGTTTTTTTTTTTTCAGTCATGTGCATGAGTTTTTCTCTTTCATAGTCCAGAGTTCTCATTTCTTAACTAAAGGAAAGGAAAAATAGCTATTTTAAGAGCAGCATGAATAACCAATAAGTCAATAAGAACAAGCATCAAATCATATGACTTTTCACCATCCCTTAAACAAAATATGCTTTTACTATGGTTTCAAAGCTAAGGAAGCAAGAATCTTTAGGCTTTTTTCCCTTTTACCTTTGAACTTGTAAAACAATGTTATGGAGTGAACATCACGACAAAGGGTGAACAAAGGAGCACTTTTTTTTTCTTTCAGAACCTACCCAACTCAGAATGAATTCCACCACCTGCCACTGTGATGGAATGCACTTTTCTTCAAAGACATCAAGTTTATAGGCCTTGAAAAATCCTGAGGGCTATCGTATAGCCAACACAAAAACGTATGAAAAAAAGTCCTTTAAATACTTTTTGCTATTAACAAAGCCAGTCTCATGAATAAACAACAAGGTCCTACTGTATAGCATAGGAAACTAAATTCAATATCCTAGGATAAACCATAATGGAAAAGAATATAAAAAAGAATGTATATATGTTTATAACTGAGTCATTTTGCTGTACAGCAGAAATTAATACAATATTGTAAATCAACTATACTTCAATAAAATAAGTAAATAAATTAAATTAAATAAAAAACAAAGCCAGTCTCAATAAACACATGTCAATTCATGAAATACACATTCCTTGAACACTTCAAAAGTACTCATAACTGCATTAAATTGTGTAAGATATAATGGTGCTCTAGACAAGATGGTTCCTACAAGAAGAAATCCAAGTGCAAGACCACAGAAAAATTTACCTGACAGATGTGCCAGACACATTACAAACAGGGTTCCGTGTAATTTTGAAAATACTTTTTTCATTGTAGGTATAAATAACCTCATTTGACAGTTAAGGAAACAGATGTTTAGAGACATTATGTAACTTGTCCAAGAAAACTAAGATTATTACTTAGAAATTGTCTCAGTGTAGACTTCATCTGAAAACTCCTTGAAGGACTAAGAGGGTTATTTGGGGTGGGGGGGAATCTATATGTTTTTGAAGTCCTATATTTGAAAGGACTTTACATGGTATTGCAAGTTTACATGAATTTTAGTAAATTGGACACACACAGATATAATATTTATCCATTCTATGTCATTACAGTTCATATATTATTTAAAAGAAATATTGCTATATATATTGGATTTCCCACATATTTATGAAAGCATTGATGAATGAAGATAGATAACTTCAAACACGTCAAAGGGATAATTACACACTAATAAATATTCTCTAACACTAATAAAGTTATAAGTGCTTACCTTTAAAGAATAACTGGGAAATGTATGTATGCTATGTCTCTGGTATCCTCGGTGATTTTACAGGCCTTTGGAACATATACCCAGCCATGTTTGATCTTTCTCCTGATGTGACATCAAAGGCTCCCAGAGAGAAAGATAAAGCCCGTGGAATCTAAGACCCCTCTGAACCGTCCTGTTTCCTCAACACTTTGGCAGTAGAAAATAAGGTCCATGAGAAGCCTGAGGAGTTTATAATCTAGATGAAGACACACACTAATCACAAAAGCCCAAGAGATAAGGGGGTGTAAGATCTTTGCTCCCAGATGACACTCAGAGGAGGTGGTGTTGTAAAGTGTGTAAATAGGATGAGGAGAGTCTACTGAGGACTTCTTGGGAAGGTGAATTCTGGAAGAAATCATTAACAGACTAGCAGAGGTAAGAAGAGTGAGCATTTTTTATATATTTTAACAAACTCTAAACATAGGGAGTTGAAGGACAGGAGCAGGAGAACAAACAGGATATCTGGACAAAAGGATTTCTGTGAAGTTAGAAGACATGCGTTAGCAAAAGTCACATTCAGATTATGGCTGACAGCAATATAACTCTACCATTTTATTTTTTAATTTTTATTTTATATTGGAGTATAGTTGATTAACAATGCTGTGTTAGTTTCAGGTGTACAGCAAAGTGACTCAGTTATACATATACATGTATCTATTCTTTTTCAAATTCTTTTTCTTTAGATTTTTTGGGATGTGGACCATTTTTAAAGTCTTTATTGAATTTGTTACAACATTTCTTCTGTTCTATGTTTTGGTTTTTTTGGCCATGAGGCATGTGGGATCTTAGTTCCCTGACCAGGGATTAAACCCGCACCCCCTGCATTGGAAGGCAAAGTCTTAACCACTGGACTGCCAGGGAAGTCCCCTATTTTTCAAATTCTTTTCACATTTAGGCTACCATTTTATTTTTAAATGATTTTAAACTCCACACAAATTATTTATATTTTTTTCCAATAAAATAATCTCTTCACATGCAAAAGAGCTAGGGAGATTGGTTATAGTATTAAATGATGTCAAATATACATTTATGCTTTAAAACAGCAATGTTGGGACTTCCCTGGTGGTCCAGTGGTTAAGACTTCACCTTCCAATGCAGGGGGTGCAGGTTCAATCCCTGGTCGGGGAGCTAAGAGCCAACATGCATCGCAGCCAAAAAACTAAAACATAAAACAAAAGCAATATTGTAACAAATTCAATAAAGACTTTAAAAATGGTCCACATCAAAAAAAAAAAAAAACTTAAAAAAAAAAGTACTGTTACCTATTAAATTTAGTGTTGGTGGAGAGTTTTACTTTCACCTAATGTGTATATTCACAGTGATTACAAGCAAATACTGAGCAAATATAGAGCTATAAGACACTCTTGAGGAAAAATGTGCAGTTGTATGACTCCCAAAACATGAGTAGATATTTTGTTTTACATTTATCTCAAAGCCTTCTCAAAGTTAACTCAGCACCATCGCATCATCATCATCATCTTCATAAAAGAACCCTCTAAAATACTGAATATACTGAACTGAGAAAAACAGTTTCGAAAGGATTATCCTTGACAGGAGAAGTGTCTTTAGCTGCAGTTGTATGGCTGAGTTGGAGACAACACATGGCGACCATTTACCTTCAAAGTAAGTGTTCTTTCCTAACTCTGGCTATAAGACTATAAACACTGGAGTTTTCTCAAAAGAGGCCCAGGATGAAAATTTCTTGTAAAAGGTACCTACAGGACAATTCTGACTGAAGTTACCAAAGTTCCTACACAAACTAACTGTTTCTGAAATGAAAACAAAACTCAGTATCAGTACCAAAGGAAGTGAATATATGTTTATATATTGATCACCTGTGCCTAGGTGCAAAATTAATACTGTACCAGATTAGAGAAAAATTCACAAAAGTTCAGGGAAAAATCACACACTTCATACCGCAAAGGGAAATGGGAAATTTAGTTGTCTAAACAGAACTGTTTTCATCTTTTTTTTTTGGTAACCTAATTCCAGTATTTGAAAATTAAATAAATGTGTTTTTCAAGTCTCGTTGCATCTTGGGCTCCTTGCTCTAGAGGCTGTGAGCCCAGCTGGAGGAGGAGCCTATTCCTCTCAAAATGTAATTCCTCAGACTCATAAATTTCACAGAATATTTATTTTAGTTTTCACTGTTTTGGGGAAATAACAGGTATTGAAAAGAGGCTTTTCATGGTGTTTAGTTTCTTCCTTTACTTGCTTAGTTTCCTTGTGGACTAGGCCCGGGTAGGTATGCTATTTTCTGGAAACCAAATGGTTCTACTTACACACACGTTCTGCCCGGGTGCATGTCAGTGTCACTTACTAGGATCGGTCTGTAGGTAGGGGCTACTGCATACCCTGCAAAGACTACAGAAAAATATGACAAACTAGAGTATCCATCCCTCCCTCCAGGTTCATGGAATTTAATACAGAAATCTGCACTTTCCTCACTTGCTATTTAAATACGCCCGGTTAGTGACTAAAGGAGAAAATTAAAAAATAAATAAAATGGATTAATTCCAAATTTGTCTAAGTATACTGCCTCCTACTTAGTTATCCAGAAATACTTTTAAAAAGCATATAACAGGGCCATGAATCTAGAACTGCTAAATGGATTCATTCACACCCCTCCGTGAAACAATCTAGGTGGGTTCTATCCCTCTCTATAGAAATGAATCTAGTATGCAGAATTATTTCTCTTAGAGAAGAATAACAATTTATGGTTTCATTTAATAAAGAATTAATGATACCCTTCATGGATGATCTCAGAACTTTTGGATCCTTGTCTTCAACTTTGGTTTTAGGGGTCCAATGAAATGGTAAGGGCAACATAATCTTCCATAAATATAATTCAAGCAGCCTGTGACAACAAAGGCAAGAAGGGAGTATTTCAAGATCTTAGAAGTCGGTATGCTTGGCACACTCTAATGGCTCTTATATCCTTTGGCTGTTAAGCATGGAAACTTTCTATGGAATATCCATTACTCATTCCCTCTGCTCTAAACTCATAGCCTGTCAGAAAAAAAATGGCTGGCGGGGGTGGGAGGTGGTACAGAGGAAGCCAAACTTAAAAAGCAGGAAAAGGCAGAGACAAGTCAGTTCAACGAAGATTTACACCTTGTTTTCAATGGCTTCTTTCATTTCATTTCCCCTGACTTTTTAAAATTAGCAAATACACTGGACCCAGGAGGAAAACACATGGGGAAAAACAAAACAACAAAAACAAAGCAGTGCAAATCTCTGTGACTTGTACAATAGCTCTTACTGGGTCCTGGTGTTTGAGTGGCTGAATGAACTGCGATCTGTTTTTCATTACCCTCCATCTGGAGCTGCGGCCTGCTTTGTTCAGCAATTTCTGGTCATTTGGGCCTGCTGGTGACTGTTTTGTTTTATGTTGCCGTATTATACAGAATGAAAGCTGCCGCAGCCACCACCCAAGAAAGAACAATCCTGAAAACGAGAGGTTATGTTGAAAGAGCTCCCCACGACCCCTTCCGGAATAGAGAGTGAGTGTGTTTATGCGGGCCTGCCTACCATACAGACTTAGAGGCCTGGGGGTGGGGTGGGGTGCAGGAGGGAACAAAAGCCTTTCCTTCAGATGCTAAGACCCAGGAAGTGTCCAGGGTTGGGTTAATTCTGATGCCGTTTCTTTTCACCTCTAAGGAGACTAGTGCATGTACTTTCTCATACCTCACTTGCAACAGCTCATGAAAAACTGAACTCATATCATGTCTCTAAAAACAAAATCAATAAATCCCGTCTCCATAATATTTGGTTTCAGTTGCATAGCCTTAGTCCAGAGGCCACACTGCAAATGATTGAAAAGCAAGTGTCTCCAAGAAGACCGAATCCAATTTTCATTCTTTAATGACAGGCTCAATGCCCTTAGTGATTTTGTTTAAAAAAGCCATCTCAGACACCATTTCCATTTCCATTTCCCTCCTTAAGAAAGCAATGGTCAAGAAGAACTCTCTTCTACCTTTTCGTTAAAGAAGCAAAGGGTAACATTCTCTCTTAATTCATTGCTATTTTCAGCTAACATTAATTTACAAAAACAAAGAAACATAGGCAGGTGCTACTAAGGTTTAACAGAAAGAACAACCAAAATATAAATATAATTGAAACCACTTTAGTTTTTCCAAGAGCTGTTTTTGCCTTTTTTTTTCCTAGAAAAGACAATATCACATGTTTGGAGAAATGTGAAGTTAATAATAATCTATCACCTTAACACAAAGATTTTCCTTGCTTAGTACTGCCATTTTATACAGTCAGCACAAGGTATTGTTGAGCATTACCTATGTATTAACTCATTTAATTATCAAGTCAGGCCCTATTATTATTATCATTTTATAGATGGGGAAACTGAGGCACCCAGCAAAGTTAAGGGATTGACCACAGGTCACACATCTATGAAGTGGAAAGGCAGTGTTTGCACCAAGCATCCTGGCCACCCACAGACATAACCATGAGCACTACTGACTGTCAAATATTTCCATAGCTCCATGTTTATGGTACACATGATTTTATATTCTTCCATACTCACTGAACTTCCTCTAATAAACAATTCCATGGTTTGTCGTAGTTTAGTCCTCTCGACTATCATGGTAATGGCTGTATAACGGTGGTACCCATATAGAGAATAAAGTGGTGCTAAGCGTGAGCATATAAAACACTTTAAAAATATGTCTGAATAAAATCTCTCAGTAGAATTAGTAGCATCATAGTACATTCCCGATTGCTCTTTTCATATTGACTTTTTCTTTCTTTTACATTTTGATATTTATTAACAAAAATGGTCCAGAAAAGTCCTGGGTCAACATTACAGTGATAAGCGTTAAAATAAAAGCTGTTCTCAGTTGTACTGTTTCTAGGGGACAGAAAGCTGTTTTATCTCCTAAAATGGGACTTAAATCACACCATTCAAGCGTTAGATTTCAAAAGAAATTCTTCCTCTTCTCTTCTGTCAAAGCAAAATATACCTGAGGTCTTTGTTTTTACCTGCAAGGCTGCCTTCCCGAGAAGCTCATGCATGTGTGGATGGATGAAGCGGGGTCGGGTGGAGGGAGATGGCAGGCAAAAAAGAAAAAGATAAAATCATAAAGTAGGAAATAAAAGCCAGTGAGGAAGACGGGCTACCAACTGCCCAGGGATTGTTCACTCCTCTAGTCCCTCCAGATCCATTTCCAGAGAGGAGATGAGTGAGGCCAGAGCAGATGACACATCCTTGCTTCTCTGGACACTCGGTTTGGGTTGGGGCGTTTCTGGTTGGATGGATTCCTTCTTGATGTCTTTACCTCCACTGAGGATCTGCTGGCTCTCAAAAAAGAACTGTTTGGATGACTCAAAGAAAAGACACAATCATCTACATTATGTGTCATCTTGAAGAACTTCTGACAGGCTACCTGATAATGTGTCCCTTTTACTAAATCCAAAATCTGGTTGATCCCTGAGGGAGGGATCTTGTACGCTTGCATCTTCTGCCTCAGCAGTTCCGGATCGCTGTGCCAGAAAGGGCACCCATGATAATCCCCTTGGCTTCGTGGATTGGTTAGGATAATCTTCAGGCAACTGTAAAGTGTGTAGTCTGTCCTCTTGCCTTCCTTTCCAAAGCTATGACGGATATTGTAAGAGTAGCCTTTATCAAATTTATCTGGATCCATCTTTCCTCTGATAAATGACTGCTTCCAGAATTGCCATGCCTGTTCCAAGGTTAGGCCAATGTCCTTCAGGAAGAGGCCGTACTGCATGAGGCCCCCATGACGAAGATGGTGATTTTCCCGCAGGGCTTTATGTAGCTGATCTATGCAAGGTGGGAAGGATTTGGTAGAAAGCGAATCGATCTGATCTAAAGAAACCTTCCCAACATTTGCCTGTGTACTGTAGTCTCGACCAGTGTACAAATGACTGAGGTGGCTGAGCAGAGGCTGGAGTCTCTCACCTGACTGCACAGCAGGCAAGGACCTGGCTGTTAAAGCCAAAACCTTGGACAGTTTGGTTCTAAATTCATTCAGGATGATCGCCACAATGTCCTTGAGTTGTACATAAGCAAAGCCATTTTCCCAATAGACTTTCCTTCCTCGGAACAAATCCAGAGCATCAGCAAAAGGGCTCTTATAAACTGACTCCAACTGAACCCCACCTAAACTGTGTGATGAAGCCACAATATCCTGTTCTCAGAGAGTCTTCTCTTCATCACTTATAGCCTCAAACTGCAAATGGCTCTCCTTTAAGAAACTCTGAATTGTGTCCTTGGGTAAAATACTGAATTGAAATAGAAGGAGATTCATTTCTTGTTGAATGAACCAGTGCCTAAGCTCTTCAGACTGGCAGTAAGCAAGGTGTAAAATAAAGTGAGAAACGTGATCTCTTCTTCGGGGTTCATATTCATCTTCCAAGTTTTCTCTGTAGGAAAACTTAAGCTTCCGAAGCTCAGCCTCCAGCTTACTCTGGTACTGCTCGGTTCCTTTCACATAGCTCACACCAAGATTCTTAACTGCTTTTAGCAATTTAACTCTATCGATAGCCAAGTTTTCAAATTCTATCAAAGATATGTTTCCAGAAGGCGGCTGCAAGTAAAACAGAAGGCTATGTGGGTAGCAAGCATTCCTCTGGTCATCTGCCAACCTCAGTTTCCTCCGATTTCCTCCAAGAAACTGCATCTTGTTACCTCCAGCCACACCAGGCGTGAAAACAGACAAACCCCGGCAAGCGTTTTCCCCGGGGCGGGGGGGCGGGAGGAGAGTTCGTACAGGACCCCATATTGACTTTTAAAAGGCTCTACCGGGCTTCCCTGGTGGCGCAGTGGTTGAGAGTCCGCCTGCCGATGCAGGGCACATGGGTTCGTGCCCCGGTCTGGGAAGATCCCACATGCCGCGGAACGGCTGGGCCCGTGAGCCATGGCCGCTGAGCCTGCGCATCCGGAGCCTGTGCTCCGCAACGGGAGAGGCCACAACAGTGAGAGGCCCGCGTACCGGGGGAAGAAAAAAAAAAAAAAAAAGGCTCTACCAAATTAGCATAGTCCTAATGAAGAAGGGGTGCATTAGTTTCACAGTAACCAGCCTTGGAAGGCCCACATGTTACGTTTGCATCCTGAGTGGATATAAACTATCACTGCAAGTTGCTTCCATTTGCATGTTTCCAATCATTAACTGATTTATTCTGGGGACACTGGGCCTTTGTAGCCCTCCCAAGTGTGTTTTTCCCCCTACCATCCCTTCTCCCACTGGACGTGTAAGTGGGGAGTCCCCCTTGCTCCTAACTCCATATGGCTTCCCTCCTACCTAAAATCTCCAATGTAAATCTCACCTCACAACATTTTATAACCAATGCACCTTCATCTTCACCATGGTCTATAGTATCCTGGTATCATTCCTCCTATTTCCCCACAAATACCTTCTGCATCAGTCCATTTTTCCAGTACTACTCCTGCTCCAATTCTTGGCTATTTAAATCAATGCTTCAATGCTGCTCTGGTGCCTGGTCCCATCAGCTCCTTGAATTCACAGTGACCCTCTTTCCAGCCTCAGCAACATGCTCACACACTCATCAATGACTATAAACAACTTTCCATAAATGGAATTGCTCTCTCTTCCCAATTGTATGGAGTTTCTACCTGTAACTATTTCAGGGGCCGTTTTTCTGAAGAAAATAATAATAATACTCTAAATAGGACTTAAAGTATCATTAAAGTAGTATTTTCCCCCAGACATGGAAGTGGCAGTAGTACCTCTCTGACCACAGGGGCTTACTTTTAGGGTACCCGCCCCACGTGCTTGGTGAAAGGTGCGATTCAGTCACCACTGCCATCCACAGACTCCAAATGCTGAGGCCAGAAAATTCCACTGGAGGCTTTTATTAGTGTGAAATGACTGTGTGATCACCTGCCTCTTTGACATAAGCCTCAAGGCAAAAAGTCTAACAGCCCTCTGCCTCACATAAAATCATCCTTAACTGCCTTTCCTTCAATGATGCCCCGAGGGGGTTCTGTGGTCCCTCCCTCTGTTTATTTCTCCTTATCTTTCTTCCCTCCTTCCCTCCCTCCACTTTCTCCTTCCAAATTTATCAGTGCTTATTACGTTTGAGACCAGTAGTCTCCAAACTACTTTTTACATCCATAGTATTATAAATAAAAATATCTTAGAGCAGCAAACTCAATATTTATATATTTATGTGTTTAAAACATGAGCATTTATAAAACTATACCAACAGGTACCTTATAAAACACACAGAAACTTGACATCAAAACAGAGATATGTTCTAATATTTTCTTCCAGTATTTCCAATAGACAGTCAAGCATTCCCCTGCAACTCCCTTCTCTGAAGATACATTTTCTAGATTACACAGGTCCTGTCTTCACTGAGTCTAAAGGTTTCTTTGGAGAGAGAGAGGAAATTAAATAAGCAGTTACAAGAAGATGTGGACAGGAGTGTTAGGGGTTGAGGTAAGTATACCCACCACATCTGTCCAGATCAGCACCCCACTGTAAGAGATAATTGCTTATGGAAACTCTGACAATCCGCTTCAGCTACATCCCCTTCCTCTTCAAACCTTATGATTATAGTCTAAGATACAGCTTTTCCAGGTTAGCAATGGACCCTTTTGGTTTCACCAGTGCTGTACAGTGACAAGAGATACTTGCATTCCCGAGCAAACCTTTTTCTAATGGAGGGTCCCTCCATATGGACCACTCCAAGGATCAGGCAAGTCATGGGATCCACTGAGGTTCAAAGGGCTTGCTTGTCTGTGAAGCATCTGCCTTCATGACTGGGGCTCAATCAATATTACTGACTGCCTGAGTTGGGTGCCTCAATTGTCTCTGGTTGCTCCTGTAGATATTTTTAGCCCAAACTTTGGGAATCGGTCAGGCATGTCTGGAAGTGACAGAATTAATAGTCTAAGGCTTCTCACACACCACATGCTTCCCACGGGCTGAGAGTGAAGAATATCTCACAGCCATGGCCCAATGTTGTTCATATATGTCCTCCAAGGTGCAGTTTTCAGCTGCCTACCCTGATGGACCCCACTCCACCACCTCCCCTACAAGTTACCCTTAGTGTTATTATCTGCTCCCTTGGTTATGGTCATCATTGTAGCTCTGAGCTTTCTTGTAGCTCCGCCTTGCCCTTGCCCACAGGGATGCTACACCAGGGCCTCTAGCTCAGGATGTCCGATACATAACTCACCACCTCTCCCGAAAACCCACTACTACTACTTCTGGACTTCCTACTTCAGTCAGTGACACAGCCCTCTTCCCCAACAATGACAGCTCAACATGTGGGTTTCATTGCTAGCGTCCTTTCACCTTTACAGAAAATATCTAATTCTACCTTTGAAAACTCACGTGACCCCCTTTCCATTTTTCTAACAGTGCCTGAGGGACTTTCCTCATTTTCCTTGTGATCTATGGATTTCAACTGTGCATTGCTTTTTTTCTGCCTCCAGTTTCTTCCCCCTTGTAACTCAGTTTCACCCACTTTGGCAAAATAACTTTTCTAAAACACAGGTAGAATCATATCGTTTCTGCTCAAAAAAACATATGAGGGTGGTGTACAGAATTAAGTTCAAAATGTCCAGGATAACTTTATAAATGCCTCCAAACTCTTGGCCCCTTCCTTTTTTCTACCGATATCCTTACCTGGGCATTTTTTCTATTCTAGTTACATGGGTCTGCTCAATTACATTCTGAAATTCTTTCTCCTGAACACCAACCTTTCCCAAGGCCATCCATTCTGCCTTGCCTTTACAAACTTCATTCCCAAAAGGGAATCTCCATATTCTCCTCCCAGAGTATTTTGTGGATCCCTGTATTATAGACATCACTGTTACACTCTCACATATATTAGGCTGATATACTGATCCTAACACATATATTAAGATTAGTTTCTTGGTTTTCTTGGTGGTTTCCTTTTCAACTAGAAATTGAAATATTAGATGATAGAAATGATGTCTTATTAATTTTTGTCTTGTAGTAGCTAAATACCTGGGGCATTTGTGAGTTTACAGGACACAAGGAATGTTGTTTTTTTCTTTAATTGCTGATTTGAATCTGACCATTACCCAATTAAGCCAGGATATACTCTCAGTGTATAAGTGTTCCAAAAACGTGCACACATTATATTTGTACATGAAATAGGGGCAGTGTTTAGAATGATCTTGGCTCTACCATATTTCTTGATGTTGGTATTATAAAAATGACTGGATTAGAGAAACAACAAACGACACATGTTACAAAAAGGATTTCAATTTTCCAGCATGAACTCAGTCATGCAAGAGAGCCCATATAGATTTCACAAATAAATGGATGCAGCCCTTAAAAGAGTACTGGATTCCCAGACATGAAAAAAACATGAGCCACAGATATAGTCAAATAACTTCAGAAACATTTCCAGGAAAAAAAAAGAAGCCTTGATAAGATACAAATTCTGAGATCCCGTGAGATGCTTACAGCTGAAACTGAGACACAATGGGCCCATCAGTAAATTCATTCCTAATCAACCAATGTAGCTAAAGCTTTAAACAACAGATAAATGAGAACGTGTTTTGCATGGGAAAGTTTTCCCCAGAGTTCCTCATTTTTATATAGGAAATCAATTTGCATCACTGATGATATCATTCAAATCAGACAACCCAAAGTTGTTAGGAGGTAATTTAGTTTTATGCTGAAGCAATTTGATACTTGTTCTGATTTGTGATTTTCATTTTGTTTGTTAATGAAAAAAAATTAATGAGCAATGTTACTAGAAATACAACTCATCAAAGCCTCGGCGTGCTTAAAAAGGTTGCCATATACTGTACATTGGGATCGTTGTGCAGCTGGTGCCTGGGCCTCGCCTAGGAGGAGCCATCAGTGGAACACACAGGCGCAAGCTCAGGTATCAAGGCCCTGACACATACCTTTGCATTGATTTGTGTTTTTGTCAAGGATTGCCTTTGTGGATACGATTTTTCCATACCTGAAAGAGAGAGAGAGAGAGGAAAAAAAGAAAAAAATCCACGTTATTGTAGCCCAATGAAGACACTTAAAACACCGTAATAAACATCAGTGCACACACAATTGAGCAGGAATAAACCAAGAAAACAAGCTCTGAATCCCCATTTCACAGCTGGATGACCTCTTTTCACCAGCTCCTCTTTATAACTAGAGAATGGGCTTCCTTCCCTACATAATCACTGGGTTGAGCCTTTGAAAATAAACCCGTCAGGCTGTCATAGGTGGCTAAGAGGGGATTGTGTGTGATTGTGATCAAAGTAAATCACACTCTGTGGATTCATGGAAAAATGCACAGGCCTTGGAGTCAGGCTGATCAGGGCCTGCGTCTAGCTCGGGCACTTACCTAGTGCTGTAACCCTGAGCAGTCAGCACGACTTATCCAAGCCCATTTTCTCATTTGTAAAAATGAGAATTGGAGCAATCACTTTTCATGACTTGGGAGAGGGTTAAGTTGAAATGTTGCGAGCAGGTTGTAGGATAAATAGGACTTTTTTTTTTGCTACTAAAAAGGCATTAGTTATACTGTAAGTTAATTGAGGATAAGGACTGAGTTTTGTATTCTCCATGCCTAACACCATGGAGAAGCTAAATAAAGGTTTGCTGTAAAGAATCAATGATATAGGTTATCCATGGTGCTTCCTCTACAATAAAATTTCTACCATAATATATCTATATATTTACATCATAAATGTTTTAATTATTTTATCATCTCTTGCAGAAGACCTAGTCTAGGTTTTTTTTTTTTCAAAGATGGGTAATATGGGGAATGAGATAATTTTGTTGAGCCTATTTATGAGGTATAAATGATAGGACTGAAGAAGATAAGTCCTAAGACCCTGTCCTTTTTTAGGATTCCATGAAAGATGCTTCTAGATCAACATAAGAACATGGAGAAGTTATAATGCAAATTTAAATACCAAGTTTATTAACAACTCATCTTATGTTCAAGATTTCAGCTATGGTCACAAAATATTTGGCAAGTTTTCCTTTAATTCTATGTTCCTAAGGAAGTATAAGAACATAGGATAAATATTAAACATTCTGTGTATTAATGAACTAGGTTCCCTACCACCAATGTTTCTTTTCCATTTGTAATCACCTTGTACTATACCATTAATTCTTTGGAGCATTAAATTCTTGGAGTGGTCATTTATTAAAATTCTAGTGTTGAAAATAGCATAGTGCTAGAAATGCCTTTGCCTCTTTTTTTTTTCCCCAATGGAACAGCTATCATTATACTAATATCACCTACAGCCTTGGAAATCATTCCAGTAGGAGCTGAGCTATTGGTAGGCCACAATAGAAACAGGAATAATTGTATGAGATCAGTGGAAGGAGTCTGAGATGATTCCCACCTATAAGCTCCACCCTTCTTAAGTCAGCTGAACTGGGCTGGAGCTGTCCAAAGCTGAACTGGGAAGATTTCAGGAGCATAAACCTGACGCTTCAGCTACTTGCATCTTTAGTACCCCTGCCCTTCCTGCACCATTACAATGATAACCGTACAGTAAACGAAATCGAAGAGAGCTAGGGTTGAAAGTGTCTCTTACTATTTTGCAGATGAAGAAAGTATGTTCTAAAAGATCATTAACTTGATCAAAATCACATAATTTGTGAAACTTCCAGTAGGGACTTGAATATGGGATTTTTGAGTTTGGTGCAGTGCTTAACTAATATAGCATGCAGCCTCTAAAGTAGAAAAGCTACATATATCAAGTCGTCTTGCTCAATCAACCTTCACATCTTTGGGGATCCACGTATTTGATCTCCAGGGCAACGCAATGTAGTCATTAAAAGAATATACTGTGGCAATAAACTTCCATGGCTCGAATCTCAGTTCAGCCAGGGTATATTTGATTAACTAAGTCTTATGTGCTCTTTGTGTCATTTCACCATCTATAATGATATCAATCTATTTTTATATTGATTTAGATGATATTTATTTAAAATTGTGTACATCTACTTGTAAACCTATAAAATGATGATAACAGTCTCTACCTCATAAGGTTGTGGGGTTCACCTAGAGTGCTGATAACACTGGCTGGCATAGAGAAAGTGCTCATTTAATATTAGCTTTTCTTACAATCACTTTTTTGCTGTTATCTGCTACATAAAACTGTCTCCAGTCCTTGGCATTCTCTGAGGTAGATAAGAAGTGGAAGGGGGTTAAGGTTCTGTCCCAAATCTCAGCTTAAAACACTACTACTTAGACTGTCAAAATCTTCCACTAAGAAACTTGGAAGGTAACGTTATTTGCTAAAAGAATAATTTGCGGGCTTCCCTGGTGGCGCAGTGGTTGAGAGTCCGCCTGCCGATGCAGGGGACACGGGTTCGTGCCCCGGTCTGGGGGGATCCCACGTGCCGCGGAGCGGCTGGGCCCGTGAGCCATGGCCGCTGGGCCTGCGCGTCCGGAGCCTGTGCTCCGCGACGGGAGAGGCCGCAGCGGTGAGAGGCCCGCGTACCGCAAAAACAAAACAAAACAAAAAGAATAATTTGCATTTATATTGTTATTTTTAATGTTTGGGATTTTATTAACTATATTCTCACTGTACTTAATCATACAATTACCCATAGGTTCAAATCTTTTCATGGTTTATTTAGTATGACAAACTGTTTGTTGACTCATTCTTTTTTAACTTGTAGATTTTTATTGAGCAGAGATGCAAATAATTTCTGTCCAGTGGAAAAGATAACCCTAAAGTTCCAGCTTATTGCCATGTTCAACAATAATTAGTTTTGTATCTAAACCGACATTCTTATCCTAATGTTCCTTTATAAGTTGCCTACAGATATCTAGCTTTTCAAATGCTCTTTGAACTGGTTTTAACACCTTGTATATACAAGCCCACTCTCCCCAAAATTCTTCCTCCTTCCACCTTCCCCAACCCCCAGGACATACATACAGCCTCTCTTTAGAGCTCTATTTCATCCCAAGAGTTTCTCTTTTAGGAAAATAACCAGTACAATAATATATTTGAACAGTGTGTTCAGTAGACAATGTTTAAAGGTACCTATAAACGTACCCATTAACTACAGTGATGTTTGCTAGGTTTGGACTATTCAGACAAGTAAACATTTGCAAAATTATATGGAACTTAGAGAAGAAAACAAAAAGGGAGAAAAAAGGGAACATTTGCTGAAACCTTTTTTCCCACACAAAGCACCCATCAATACAATATGGAAGAAGTAAAAACCAGAGGAAGAAAAAGAATTTAGAACATTTATAACCATCTCACATTAGGCGCATAAACCCTTAAGACAAAACTCCTTCTTCTTTTGTTTCTAAAGCCACTCCTGAAATTTTTCCATAAGTACCTTCTAAATTAAAATTTAGCTCTGTCTCTTAAAGAGGAAATTGAAAATTACTGTATGTCATAGTGAATTCTGTCTCACAATGGGACTCTTAACCTATGGTGTCCATGTTGTCCTACTGTATCACTGTTACAAGGATTTCTTCTTCATAAAATGCAGTATATGGAAAAGATGACTATCAGTCTTTTACAGCCACAAAAGTGAAATGTTTTCTTGTAGAAAACATTTGTGACTATTTTAGCAAGCAACATTTTTCCTAAAAAAATAATTTTATTATTTAGAAAGTATTACAATACTACTATACATGGAAAAATCACACACACACACACACACACACACACACACATGCCAAAAAGCAAAGTATGCTGTTTCTTGACTTCCCTATATCTAATTACTCTCTAGGCGAGACTTTCCAATGGTCCAGAATCACAAAACCATAGAACACAACTTGTTAATTCAGCCTCTACTCTGGCTGGAGTTAGAGGAATTTCAGTCCTTGGCTCAGTTACAAGATTCTGCATTAACAATTATTTCACAAAGCTAGAATATGCTTTAAACAACAAGAGAAGGTATTTAATGGGCCATTGGTTCTAGTTCATGTCTGAACTCTCATGATGACAAACAGGGACTTTCTGCATGACTGGTGCTGTATCCTCCCTGCCCTGCAAAGTCAGCCACTGATGTAGGTAAATCAAGTTTAGACTTCTTTTTTGAAAAGACCTAAAACCACCATAAAGACAAAAACCACCCATATAATGTACCTGTGAAGAATTGTATTAAATTTCTCTTATGTCTTGTCAAAGTAGAGTAAAAACTACTGACTAAAGATATATTTTTTTTATATTCTAAAGAAAAAAAATATTTCTCAGGTAAAATTATTCCTAAACTTACATTATATTATTTATTTACTCTTCCCCTTTTTGGAGTTTAGATCAAGACCTTAAGTGTTCAGAAAGCTTTTTTTCTTTTTTTTTATGCCACCCACAAGTGGAAAGCAAAATCTGATATTAGAGGAAAATATGTGACCCAATTACTGAACAATGCCTGGAAGTAGACACCTCAGCAGGGTCCCCAATTCTCTCTTCTATGTTTTCACTTCCTGAAGCTAGAAGAGATAAAATATCACCCACAGTCAACTTCCTGGGGGGGTTTCAACTTCTTGGGGGAAACAAATAAATGAACACATTTTTTTTTAACCATAATTCTTTCCATCTGGGCTCAGTGCCTTCTCTAGCCAGTATGAGAAGCACCTAAGACAGCACTGCTAGGGCACTTTTCTATATAAAAATAAACAATTCCATGTCATATCTACAAAGTCACCAACTATCCTGAGTGCCCATAAATTCTCCAAACACAGCCCGGTTCCAAATAACATTGTCTTTATAGTCTAAGAGGACTTTGTGATCACAAACAGAAGCCAATGCACAATAACCACCCACTTACTACATTTTGAGTTTTCACAACTGAGTTTTATAATTCATGTGTTGCCTATCAACTCTAAAAAATACGCTTACCTGAGCTTGTCAATAAAATATTTACATTTAATTTTTTAAAGAAATAATCAATTCTTTCTGACATTTATTCTTATTCTTAAATAGCATCTGAGTCATTTGCGGATACCCTTGATTATTCCACATAGAAGCCTCATTTAAACTAATGGAATCTTTTATTTTCCAAAAGTGAGGAGAAAATAGAGCAATTATGGGTCTACTCTTCATCAATTATGAAGACATCAATTCGGTGGGATTTTTCTATAAAGAATTTCTTTTTAAAGCCTTTTACTGAATCACCCACTGTGTATATTAATTCAAGTAATATAGGCAGAGACTGAAAATAGTTTCCACAGTCAATCAACTCCCAGCTAACTCATTTTTCACAAGCCTTCTATACTGATACCAAGACAAGAACAAAGGTATTACATTTATTTAATGGATGGAATATTATCCTTTTAGCCAATGTGATTGTTTGCCTACTTCTAGAAGCCTCATTCATTCTTTGGCACTTGGGGATGCTAATGGGGTACATCTATGGCTTTTGAGATCCAGTAGGAATGTGGTGGGACTATCTCTTTGAGGGACCACATCATCCAGGTTCCATCTACAAGAGAACAAGTCTACAGTCCATTAACATTCTGAGTCATTAAAAAATTCATTCTACAAACAAGTGGTCAAAGCCAGGAGTAACTATTGTGGGCAGAACTATGTCCCCTCAAATTTCATATGTTGAGGCTTAACACCAACACCTCAAAATGTAACCATATTTGGGCAGGTAGCCTTTAAAGAAGTAAGGTATACTTTATAGTAGCACAGGGAACTCTGCTCAATATTATATAACAATCTAAGTAGGAAAAGAATTTGATCAAGAATGGATATATGAAAAAAAAATAAAGAGGTAAGGTAAAACCAAGTCCTATGCATGGGCCCTAATCCAATACGACTGACATCCTTATAAATTAGGACAAAGGCAGAGAGGAAAGACCACAAGGCACAGAGGGAAGAGATGACCATTTACAAGCCAGGAGAGAGGCCTCAGAAGAAATCACACTTCTGACACCTTCATCTCATATTTCTAGCTTCCAGAACTGTGAGAAAATAAATTTCTGTTGCTTAAGTGGTACTTGGTTATGGCAGCCCTAGCAAACTAACACAATAACCTCTTATCCAAGGTCTGGTGAGCTTTGATAAAGGGAATGAAGATGAGACTTCCTTAAATTCTTGACACAGTGATTTGGCAGTGGGTCCCACCAAGCCCTCACCTAACACCTCCAAGTTCTCTGTCACCCACATGTGTGTGTGACAACAGAGGCCAATAAGTATCACCCAGAACAGACAACTAATACTCTAGAACCTGGTTCTTGGCCTTGTAGTTTGGGCATTCATTTTATCCCCCCAGAGATAATCATACTCTTGAATCCACACCAAATAAATGTCACAAGTTTATTGCACAAACTGAAATATCCTTTTGTTTTTTTGCAGTACGCGGGCCTCTCACTGTCATGGCCTCTCCCGTTGCGGAGCACAGGCTCTGGACGCGCAGGCTCAGTGGCCATGGCTCACGGGCCCAGCCGCTCTATGGCATGTGGGATCTTCCCGGACCGGGGCACGAACCCGTGTCCCCTGCATCGGCAGGTGGACTCTTAACCACTGCGCCACCAGGGAAGCCCGAAATGTCCTTTTTAATTTACAACTTCGGACTAGCACACTCCAAAGAAAACAAAATAAGAGTTTCTAGCTCGGAGAATTGAAGAAAATTTCAAGGAGGAGGAAGTGTTTAAAGAAGGGGTAACATTTTGACAATCAGAAATGTTTTTTATACTCCTTAGGGATAAGAAAAACAATTCTAAAAAAAAATTTCTTTTTTAGACAGATGTATTACTATTTAGTAAATTACTGTTTTCACGCTACAAATAGGTTCACCATGATCCTAGGGCTGTCATGCTGCATTTACAATCTGACCAACTCTAAGACAATGGTTCTCAGACTTTGATGTGCCCCAGAATCTCTTGGAGGGCTTATTAACACACGGATTGCTGGGCCCAACTCCCAGAAATACAGACTCTGCAGGTAAGAGGTGGGCCTGAAGGATTTGCAGCTCTAATAAGATCCCAGGTGATGCTAATGTTGCTGATAGTGTTATGAGAACCACCACTTCAAGAAAGAGAATGACATACAAACACCAAAGCATGTGTGGTTTGTTATCTGCAAAATTCACAGTCTGAGGGAACTTTCTACAGCCACGGAGAACTACTTTCAAAACTGCAAATAGCATTTGCTTTTGATCAAATGATATTCTATGTTGAAAAAGATGGACTACAAATGTTTTCAGAGTTTTTGCTTAATAATATTTTTTCATCTACCTCATATAATGACAACTTACAACTCAAAGACAGCTGCTTTGAAATTTTTGTCAGGAACTTTTTAGAAAGTCCAAAGAAAACACATGGGCAATGTCTATGTAACTCTCTTCCTTCATCTGAAATAACTAGTTGCTAGTTCCTAGTTTGATTGAATTAGAGTACTAATATGAAAAAAATAACTGGCAGGCAAATAATGATTAGTAACTGGCTAGTGTCTTTGCTGGTTCTTTAATGAGAAATGGATGTAAAGCTGGAATGAATATACTAGACTGAAAATAAATACTTTCAAATTCTGAAACAAAACAAAACAAAAATCACTAACTTGCTAACTCTTGGTTACATTTTAGGTTTTGTATTTATGTTATGTAGTTAGGGTATATAGCCTGTCATCTTAGAGAAAGCTTGCGAGAAAGAGATTTCCATGCAAACAAATGGGATGGCAAACCACATCCTTTTGGGTACTTTCTACAACCAATCATAGCACATTTCAGCATGCTTAACATCCTTTAATATTTGTTGTGCTAATGAGGAAAGAGAATAGGCTTTGGAACCAATTAATATGGACTTGAGAATTTGAAAAAGAATAGATACATGTATATGTATGACTGAATCACTTTGCTGTACACCTGAAACTAACACAACCTTGTTAATCAACTACAGTCCAATATAAAATAAGAAGTTAAAAAAATATGGACTTGAATCTGACCTGTACCACCCATAGGATGTGAAACAAACAAACTACTCAAAACCTTGGTACCTCAGTTTGCTGATCTGTATAGTGTAATCACTAGGCCTGCTTTTTTTCGTGCCTGTAAAGATGAAATAAAATAGTGTGTGCTAAACTTCCTAGTACAATGGGTGACCCGTTGAAATTTCTTCCATTGTCTTACTAAAGCCTGCCTTATGCTTTATTACCTATACATTTACCGTGTAGCATACAAATGTCCATGCATAACTTGGACAACAATATCTCTTGACTATTTGATACAGCCAGTCTCTGTGCTGGCAGAGGCCCCTTAGGAAGCACATGCTTTGACACTCATATGACCTCTCATTTATACTCCAAGTCAATTCACAGTTTCTCCTCCACTCACCCAGTCTCCTCCTGGCAACACCTAACTCCTTGCTCAGTCTGATCTCAAAGTTCAGCCCCTTCCATGCAGCCCCCACTGCCTTTCCATATGCATCTGCCTTCTAACCTCCCACCAGTACCCACTGCTCCAGTTACTACCACAGGCCCACTCATTCTCAAGTTCCCCCTTTCCCAGCCAGCAGCCAACAAGTCATGGTACTTGGTGGACCACGTCTTGACCCTGGCCCTCCTTGGTTCTCACTGCTGTCCACTCCTAGTTCATCCACGCGTGGTTGACTGTCAATAGTATCCCACCCCAAGGCCGTTTGGTCTTCAAGGGCCCAATCCTGGTCTTCTGTAAGTGGATTTTAGATTTCAGAGATTTTAAATACTTCTCTTACCGGAAGCAAAGGATCCTACCAGGATTCATGGGTCCTCCCTTCAAAACCCCTCTAATGTCCATCCCTATTTGTTTTATTTAGTTGACACTTTTACAACACTTTCTATGGGCCAGCCCCTCTTCTAGGCTCTCTATGTATATCCGCTGTTGTTAGTCATCACAACAAGCCCTGAATGTGGTCACTAGCTGTGTTATGGACAAGAACACTGAGACAGAAACACCTGAAGTAACTTTCTCAAGGTCACATGACTAGGAAGTAGCAAAAGCAGAATCCTGGGCTGTCTGGCTTCAGAGCATGGGGCCTGCCTCTCAGCTCTAGTGCCTCCTGCCAACCTCCTGTCTCAAAAAGGAAGCCATTGCTTCTCCTTTTCTCTCTTCCAACTCCCATTCATCCCTGCCACGTCTGTGCCCTTGTTTCCCTATATGTCATCTATGTTTTCTGAAACTTAATCTTTTTTCCCCAGCACCAGGGCTCTTTCCCCTCTGCCTGCCCTTGAACATTTGTAGATCATTTCTTCCTATACATTGGCTATCATCAAGTTTCTCTCTTTTCATTCCTTGACAGAGTGTTCTTGAATGATTGCTCTGCTCATTCTACTTCTTTCTTCTTAATTTCTAATTACATTCTAAATACTGACTTCTATTATTGGAACATAACTGAAAATTAACTAGTAACTTCTTAATAAGTAAAAAAATCAGTTATCATCATCTTTGACTTCTCACTACCATTTAACCTCCTGGAAAACTTTCATTTTGAAACATTCTTCCCTTGGGTTCCACGCAGAACACTAACCTGGTCCTTATCTTCCTTTCTTGCAGACAAGTTATCCCTTTATCTCTTTCACTTGGCTTTTCTCCTCCTCTAGATTCCTAAAAGTGGGTGCACCTCAAGTGTAATCCTTAGCCCACTTTTGTTTTAGTGATACAATATCCATGAGACTGTTAATTCTCAGAAAGAACATGTATCAGAATCAGCTGGATGGCTTCTTACAACTCTGGGCTCCAACCTCAGAGTTTTGATTGTTTGGGATAAGGTACAAGAAAGTGAATGTCTAACAAGCTCACAAGTTAGAACCAAGAACCACACTGTGAGAACCATTGATTAGAAATCTCCTTCATTATCACATTTTGAATTTCCATTTCTTTGTGTTTCCATCTCATATTTCTTTCTCTAGATCTGCCTTCACCCTCAAACCTCAGTCTGGAATCTCCAATTAGAGTTATTGGATATTTAGAGTTATTAATTATTTCCCTTTGGAAAAATTAGAATTATCGGATATTTCCCTTTGGATGGAATGGTCATCTCAAAATGCAAAATGCAACATCTCAAAAATGCAACAAAATTGAACTCGCTGTTTTCCCTTTTCTCCCTTCTCTGAAAACATCTCTGGGGCAGAAGCTAGTTGGGTAGTAATGTGTGTACAGGGTGGAGACTCTGACGACCTGGACAACTCAAGCCCCAGCTGGAGGGGCCCTGCATCCTGTCTCTGGCCATTGTTACCACAAAGGAATGGAATCCAAATGTTTCAAGGCCTTCTGATTGTTTCTGAAAGAAATCTGGATTTTCAGGCAATATTTCTCAGTTTTTCAAGATTGTCTTAGAGTTTTTATAAAACAATGTGAAAACACTCTTCTAGGCAGACTGAGCTTGATGGCTGCCAGTTTGTGACATTGCCCTGATGTCCTCCAGCTGCCCCTTCTCATTCTAAATAATATAGATCCTTCCAGGGCAAATTGCATGTTCTGACACATTGTCTGCCAGCTCTTTCTCCCAAATCTGCATAGCTTTTGTGCTCATGGCCTGCATAAAATCATCTAGCATTATTATTTTTTTTCCTGTTTTATGGTATTATTTGTTTGTTCTCCATGAGATTGTCTCTTCAACCAGACCTTGATTTTTCAGGGGTCCGTATAATGCTTTATGCTTCTGTGGACATCCCTGAAATATCCAGGACAGAGTTGGATGAATAATAAATGTCTATGAAAATCTTCTGATTTTTAAGTAAATTTTATGAACCTGACAACTTTTTCCACATCAGAAACACCTAGTAATGACTGAACTACACTTATACACAAATAAATTCGTATATAACATTAATTGAGCACTTGCTATATGCTGGTCACTACACAGAGTGCATTAGGTATTTTATTCCAAATTCTCACAACTACCTAATAAGCTGATATTATTATTCTCATTTTTTTTTTTTTTTTTTTTTTTTTTTTTTTTTTTTTTTTTTTTTGTGGTATGCGGGCCTCTCACTGTTGTGGCCTCTCCCGTTGCGGAGCACAGGCTCCGGATGCGCAGGCTCAGCAGCCATGGCTCACGGGCCCAGCCGCTCCGCGGCATATGGGATCCTCCCAGACCGGGGCACGAACCCGTATCCCCTGCATCGGCAGGCGGACTCTCAACCACTGCGCCACCAGGGAGGCCCTATTCTCATTTTTTAAGGATGAAGAATTAAACTTAGATACCTTAAGTGACTTGCCCAAGTTGACAAAGCTATGGAGTTACATTGCTTATATGTGAACTCAGGTGCGTTTGGCTACAAAATCCCTACTCTTTCCTTGATAATCACACTGTCCTTAAAGCATAATGAATAAACTTGGGTAAAAGTCAGTCCCCTGGCCAGTCCTGGGGTCACAAAAACATTTGTAAGTCTTCTGTACATGTTGGAGATGACTTCAGCTCCAAAAGGCACAAAAATGACCAAAAGTCACTGGACATAGTATAGCTGGACATTCATCATAGATTGTTAGAACTCACTTCTAGAGAAACTTCTTTCTTAAAGAAGCTTCTGATTTCACAACATGTAGCCCATTCTAGTACATCTGTGACTCTAATGTGAACTGTATGCATAATGTAAAACATGGCTTCACAGCAGAATTGACATTTGCTATTTGGGGAAGACATCAAACCTCAGATTCTGAAAATCCTGACATCATCTATTGACTCAACACTATTAAAAAAACAAACTGCATCAAATATGTAGCATATGTGACCATTTTGAGAGCCTTGTTTTAGTAGCAGTGGAATCAGCTGTTCAGAGCACATGCTCAGTTTCCATGATATCCCTCAGTACCAAAGCACAAAATCAGGTTCTCAGGAAAGTTTTGTGATGGAGTTGTTACTAATAAAGTAGTAGCTCCCAATCCTCGCTTAGGCTACTTAGCTTCTTTCTAATTCCCATCCAGATTTTCTTTGTCACGACCCTTCCTCCTCCAGCTCATCTGGCATCTTCTCTCTGATGACTTTTCTCTCTTCCCCAAGTAGCTCATTTCAGTTCTGGTTATGATCCAACATGGCATTGAGCATATCTCTATTAGAAAGAGCATTGTATCATCAATTGTGTCAATGACAAAAATGCAATACTTTATCAATACTGCATCGTACTGTGCTGTACTATACCTTTGACCATCCTAATACTGAAGATGAGTTCTTCAAGGGTAGGGCATAGGTGTTATTTATTTTATACCCCTAGACTTACATGCAGGGCTCACTCAATAATTGTTTGTTGGATGAATGAATAAATGAGTGAATACCGTATATCACATCCCCAACATCAGAATGTAAATTCTGATGCAAAGTTATTTTTGCATTATGAATATGGTTCACACTAGAGTCACAGTTGTACAAGAATGGGCTAAAGGTTGTGAAATCAGAGAAGACAATCAGAGTGTCAATAAGAGTAAGTATATCTAGGCACAGATATATCTTCCACTTTGCAATGTGACAAAGTGCATGTCCTACTGACAGTGATATATCACGTTTTAGATCTTATATTGAGCACATTCACTTCATTTCATTCAAAAAGAGAGTGAGTTATAACACCATTCAAGAGCCAAAATATGAAATAGTTGTAAAGTCTTTGTTGTAAAATGTTTTATGGCATTATGTTATTTTAAATTGACAAAGACACTCAAGAAAAAGAACTGACATAATATATTCAATGAGGAATTTCGTATAGTAGAGCAGCTACTCTAAGCTTTTTTTACTACAAGAATGCCACTGCTTCATTTAAAAGAATCAGAACTTGCAGTGAGAAAAATAGACAAAATGATATCATGTAGAGAGAAGTGGTCCCATGAAGCTCACACATACCAGAAGCAGAAAAGATGAAAATCAAGCCCAACTTTTAAATCTCATATCCTTAATTTCAAAACTTATAAAACAAGGTACCCAAGTGGATGAGAACACAGCCATTTTTGTCAACACATCACTCTCTTCACATAAAATTTTGAGAAAGTTATAAACTTTCCAATATAAATATAAAATATTGGACAAAGCTCTTCTGTATCACTCCAAAAGATTCAGTCCTTGTGTTACCATAGCAGAAAGCTCACCGTCCAATGGATATTCAAATAATTCATGATAACATAAATCAATGATGCAGTACATTTACCTCTGTGAAGATTATTTGTTTTATAGATTGTCTGTATTAGTCATAGTATTTTAAAAATTATATGTAAAAATATATAACTATCACACCAGGTAAGTGAGAAGACAATAAAAGAATGCATGTTAAGCATTCCAGCTTAGTAATAAGCTTATAGCAGTTGATTCTCCAAAACAGTAGTTGCTGGAGTGATGTTCAATCTTTCAATTACTTAATAGTCAGACAATTTAAGCTGATATTATAAATACATTCTGAAAAACATAATTAAGAAAGTGAGTAGACTGCAAAATGTGTGCAGTGCTGTCTCCATTCAGTTATCAGTGGCTGCTTGTTCATTTGTCTTAACCCTTCCCACCATCACTGCAGGTGTACACACACCTCTGAGTGCTTTCCTTTCTTTCCACTGGAAAAATGTTTTGCATGACAAGGTACATGTCTCTGAGACTTTTTTAGTCCATTCCACTTAGGGAGGTCCAGGGCTAAAGGGAAAATGCAAGGAAAATTCAGCTGCTCCCCATGTCAGGAAGACTATCATGTCTTCTTATAGATTCTTTTTACCTGATCAACTCTTATTTAATAAAGCTTGAATATATGGTCTCTAGTGTCCACTATAAGGTCCCTTAAGATGCTCTCAGTGTAACATAATATCTATACTATCACAACCAAAGTCTTGTTTGCATACTTTCTTGAAAAACCTATGACTATGAATTTTGTGTGTAAGCACAGATCATGTCCCATAATACTGAAGGGGAGACTCCATGCTTTATACATACTCATGGTGCAGACCATCTACACCTAGTAGTAACACAGTAAACATCTGATGATGTGATAATGTTCCTCCAGGAATGATAAAAGCAGCTGTTCTAAACTGTGGTGCAAATTAAAATAGGAAAAACTTATCAAAGTTAATCACTTACTGGCAGATGCATTGTGCTCGATTAACTATTCTCATTACTCCCTGTGTTTACTTGTGCCTTAATAATCCATTACAGACACTACTCACACCAAAATAAACTCTTCACTTCCATTTTATTATATGTATAATGTTACTCAACTGGGTTGCGGTATCACCTCAGTAAAAAAATCCAAGAATAATTTTGCGCTCAACAGTTCTTTGCCCCACAGTGTTTTGCATATCTCATTTCTACTACATCCGTCAGGGAAGACAGCCAGCTCAGTTTCTCTTTCTGGTCTCCAATCTCATCATCTCCCAGTGTGAGCCCCCAAATCCAACTAAAGTTGACTCCTGGAAGGTTCCAGAATGTTCACTGCTAAAATGCAATTCCGCCAGCCAAGAATTGTCTTCCTCTCCCCCTGCCTCTCTACTCCCAACTTCCTTTGCCTCCTATCGGTATGTCTCCTCCAGAAAGATTTCCATAATCATCTGTTCTTTTAGCTGAATTAGGAGCATCCCCTCTCCCAGGGTGGCTGGTGCTTTCTCCTTGTAGCTCTGTTCCCACTGCACGTAAGCACAGGCTTATTACTGAGAGTTACTTGAGAACAGAAACCATCTTCCTTGTTTGTATCACCCAGCCATCATACGGAAGACAGCAGAGAATAGATGCTCAGGAAAAGTGGTTGAATAGACAATGATGAGGATATTAATTCCTATGTAAAAAATCAGCTTACAAGAAAACAAACTTGAAACTTTTTTTTGTTAGACCCACAACATATGAAATTACTACTAAAGAAGCTGTGTTTCTTCTTCCTTGTATTAAAAATGGTTTATAACAACGTTCATCAGCAGCCCCAAACTGGAGACAATGCAAATGGCCAATGATAATATAATGGATAAATACATTGGATTTATTCAGACAATAAAATACTACACCGTGATGCGAATGACAAACAATGGCCATAAGCAACAATGTGGAGGAATCTCCAACGATGAGCAAAATGAAGCAGACAGCGAAAAGCACATATTAAAAGATTCTATTTATATAAGTTTATGTATTAGAAATCAGGATGGGGGTTATCCTTGGAAGGAGTTAGTAACTAGAAGGGGCGTGTGGGTTTACAGTGCTGGTCACATCCTGCTCTGTGAGTTGGCTGCTGGTGACATGAAAACACACCAAGAAGCTGTACACTGACAATTAGTGCACTTTTCTACTAGAGAGCGTTTTTCAATAAAACATTCAGAAAATAATAGCATGGTGGCAGAAGTTAATGATATTTCTAATAAAAAGGAGCCACACAGACATGGAGCAGCAAAAAATACTTCTCATCCATCCATTTTCTGAGGGAATTGTACTGTTTTCTTTCGAGTCTCTAAGAGCCTTAGTTTAGAACCATTTGGCACAGGCTGAATAAAGAAGAAATATACAAACAGAATATAAATAGAGGTGCTAATAAATTATCAGCAACATATTGGTTCTTATTGTGTAAAGAGACTTTTACCTATATCATAGCATAGTAATTTGGAAAAAAACAAAACAAAACACAAACTAAGGCCCCTGACATAAAATTCATTATAGCAATAAAAATAGTAGTTTTGAGAAGAAAATATTATAACATATGCTCTGTATCCCCACATACATATATTTATGTCTTGCAAATAAGCCTGATTCTATTGCCAGGTGGATTCCTTTTGAAGCTACATGATTTTTCCCAATTGGATTAGTGTGGGTTTCATTGTACCCTGCTTACAGATGTGTGTTACACAATAGAAATTCACCCACAAAGAGGAAGTAATATATTCTGCTCAGGAGGTGGCCTCTTGTCCCCTTTGTCTTAAAGTTAACCACTTGTAAACCAAAGTAAAAGTTGATGTGTTTAGATGGTATGAACTTTCATGTGCCATGGGAACATAATTGGTTCCAATTTCCTTAACATTAAATGTAATGAAAAGCCACATTTCACGCCCATAAGATTGAAATTCTACTAACAGTCTTCAGCCCACTCCTCACTTGAGCACTGACATTTTAATAAGTGATTATTTTTTCCATTATAGAGGGGCTATATCTCATAAAATCAGATTTGGAAAATGAAGAAAAAAATAGAAAGACAGAAATTATTCATAATCTCACCACACAAACTCTTGCTAGGTAGGTTAATTTCCTTTCCTACATATAGGTTTTCTTGTTTATGGGTTTCACATATCACACCACTTACATAATTCCTTATCCAGCACTAACACTTTCAAAGACTTTCTATATGACTATTAAGTATAAGCAATGCCAAAATCAATGTAGTATATAACATAAAAATTATTTCAGTACTGTTAGAACAGTGTAAGCCACACACACAAACAAGCAAGTATGTAAAAGTAGTGATCTTCATTAGGTCGTTTACAATGTACACACTTACAAAGGCATCTTTATTATTACTATTATTATTATTATTGTTATTACTATTAAATTAATTAAGTAATTATCTAATTTTTAGTGAATGTTACCAAGTACCAAAGGATGTCCTCAGGAATGTAAGGGTCACAGTTCATTTACTGCATTTCTACTGCCTTTTTTATTTCAAGTATATCATCATTTCAGGGTATGTCATCATATTAAGGAACTTCAAAAGAATAAAGGTGTGGATGGCTGACAGCTGCCGATATATGTGTCTCCTGGCTATTTTATTTTATTTATTTTTCATTTTTTTATTTTTTGGCTGTGCCACGGGGCATGTGCGATCTTAGTTCCCTGACCAAGGATCAAACATGTGCCCCCTGCGTTGGATCTCCTGCCTATTTTAGAACTGATTTTCCTACACGTATCTTTTGAGCTAACATTCACTGCTTCCTCCTGGAAATTACATGCTTCTCAAAAAAATAGCAACATTAGAAAGCATACAGATCTGTGTGTGTTTGTATGTGTGTCATTGTGTACATGCACTTATAGAGAGGTCTCTTCCTACAGCCCCTACAGCGGAGTCCCTAAGAGAAAAGATTTAATCTTGTTTGAGCAATAGCTAATATTTCTACTTCAAGTTGTCGCTATGCTGAGAAAATTCATTCACTGCACATAAAGGACAGGCCTTCCAAACACTCAAAGGAATCTTTGAAACCATGAAGCTTCAATTTCCTATTCTATGGTAGCTGAGTATTTTAAAGTATTTACTATCAAACTGCAGTTTAAAGACAAACAGACATTTTTAACACTTAAAATATGCATTGCTTTTTGACATTTTCTATATTGTACTCAAAAGGTAAAAGTTTGGGGATAGTCACGGATTTTTTTTTTAATATTAGCTTATTTATAACCCTGTCTTGCTTTGCTTGTGTTAGAATTCAGCATACTGAATTTTTAATAATTCAGAATGAAAATAATAAATGTGTTTATTTAAATTATACATTGAATTATGTAATATTATATATATACTGTTATTATATTAAATTATATATTACTTTATATAAATAAATATATTAATTATATATTAATTTATATAAATAAATTAATAAGTATTTATATATAAATGGGTATTGAATATGTGAAAGATTATTTATAACATATGGAAAAGATGTAAAAACTTTTTAGATGAACATATATCACAGAGCTGAAGAAATAAATTATCGCTTATAATTGTCAAATACTTTGTTTCCCTCTTTCTAACCCCATTTCCTGCACTTACTTCTATAGATAACCACTCCCCTGAATTCTCTAATAAAGTACCCCTTGTTTTTCTCTACTGTTTTATCATATTATATGATATATATTGGTTGTTTTACTCATGTTAGAACTTTACTTCAATGAATCATAGTTTACATGTTTTACTGCACCTCATTTATTTCACATTTTAAGTCATCAATTCAACCAAGCTGGTGCAAGGGACTGGGATTCTTTTATTTTCACTGGGGTAGAGTGTTCCTTTGAACAGGTAATTCACAATCGTTTATCACAGTTCCTATCTATTTTCACTTAGGTTTATCCATACACATCCCTTCAGTTTTGACACTATGAACACAGCTATCATGAATATTTTCATATTCACTGGTGCAGATGTTCGGGAGGGGAACAGCTGAGGCATGTAGAACACATGTTGTTTCCCAAAGTGGTGTATCGCCCACAGAATAGTGGTTTCTCCACAACCTTACCAATGTTTCATGTTGCAGGCTTCTCTAATATTTCTCAAACTATTGATTTTAAAATATTATCATTCTTTATGAATAAAATGTCTAAGTTTTACAGATTAGTAAGCAGTGCCTTAATGAAACATGATGGACTAAATTAGGCCAGGTTTCCAGGCATGCCTTCCCGCTATTTATGAGAAGTCAATATACTGTAACTTTATTGCGTCATGAACTACGTCCAACTCACAGTCTGATTTTTAGAAGAGGTAAATATTTGTAATGTTCTGTCTCACTATGTCTCTATAATTCACCACAATTTGAAGTAGGATCTTGAATCTGTGTGTATGTATGTGTATGTGTTTGTGTGTGTGTGTGTCTTTGAATATAAAACAGGCAATGTCAGCAACTCAAAATGACATTATCTAGAGAGCATCCATGTTTCCAAATACTGCATAGAAGGTTCTGTCTCCACAAGACTTTGGTCAATTTGAGGCAGTTTACATTAGGTCTAGAGAAGACTCTTGTAGCTTAGAAAACTGATGCCCTACAAAATAAACTACTTAAGAGGGTTTTCAAATAATCCCAGTAGTAAGTAGTTGACAGTCAAAATAAAACTAAGTCTTCTGGTGTTACCACAGAGACAAAACTAAGAGCTGAAGTAAATGTTTCTCTTATTTCCAGTCATCTTTCAAATATTACATAAGCTCTTAGAGTACTTTCTATACTGAAAAGCCCAAAACCCAAGTCCTACAAAGTTACTGTATTTCACCAAGTACTCAGATCAGCCATTTAGGTTATTCCAGATTAGGTTAATGCCACATGATGTTTTCCAAGTGTAATGCCGTATAAAAAGCCAAGGCTTTCGGCAGGTAACACATGGGTCTTGTGTGTGGTTATCTAACCAAGCTTACGTTTTATCAAGCTACAAGCCTTCTGGGGGGTCTGGCACCACAGAAGCCAAAGAACATGCAGATTTCTGGTCCACCCCTCCTTTCTGAAGGATGGAAAATTTCAAGAACATCAACAATGTAGCATGCAGACTGCTGGCCGACTCAAATTCATTTTAAAATAAAAACTCAGCAAAAGCAACCCAATTTATGGGATCTTTTATGACCCTCAAGTCACTTCCACTGTCATACCTATTTCTGTATTATACAGGTACGAAGCCACATTAATGTAGAGAAACAAAATAGCTGAAGGTATGCATAGCATTCCTTGAAAGGTTAAACTTTAGCTAAAAGGCAAAGAGGTAAAACAATATTTATTCCTCTCCCTTGATAAAAGCCCTACTAGACTCTCAGTTCCTTAAGTTAATAGTCTCACACCTGTACATATTTTTGAAGCCTAATTCTTCACCTACAAAAGATGTCACATGCTTAATTCTCCTGATTTGTGACCTTGTTGTTCAAAGTACAGTCTATGGAACACAGCACAGACATCACCTTGAGCTTCTTAAAAATGCAGAACATGAGGCCCAGCTCCAGACCTACTGAATCAGAATCTGCATTTTAACTAGATCCCCAAGGATTTCTTATACACATCACTGTCGTAAACACACAGTTTAATGACATCCACACACAAAAGTCATGAAATTCCATGCATTTTTGTTGAACCTAGGAGCTACAAGAAATTAACTTTCTATTAAGAGCCAAGGTAACTTTTCCAGTTACCAAAACTCTGCCTTTGCCAAAGCTGACTAGTTGAAAAAGGTAGATTTGAACTTTATTTGAGGCTCTGGTTTTCTTCTCCTTTTGCAAGATTTTGTACACTGTCATCTGCCATGTACTCATAGTCTATAGCTAATACATGCAGACAACTCATGTCAAAATTGCAGCAAAAGGCACTTTGGTCTCATCTGGGGAAATTTGTAAAACTTGTAAAGAAAAGAAAATCCCGGCTTAGAGAATGTGAAAACTCTTCAGAAATTTAATTATATTTCACTTGGCCTAAAATGTCCCCATAGCCTTTGGTCAAACAATTTGAGAGTAATCTAGTAGCAATGGGATCTGTGTTATCAAGTCTAAATCAATGCCAGCCTTATGTAAATAAAGACTTAGGGACACAGAGCCAAATTCTGCTGGCACCCTGCATTAGTATCACTAAATACAATGGTAATAAAACAATTAAGCAACATTCAAACTGCACAGAGAGTTAAAATTACAGTGCCATTATTACCTAAATCACAGATTACGAAAAAAATAAGGCCAACACTGTCTGTGTATAAACAGTAATTAATCTGTCATTGTGTGTGTGTGTGTGTGTGTGTGTGTGTGTGTGTCTGACAAGCTGTTCAGCCTCCTGCTTTCCTAAGTAGGTTTTACTGTTAAATTATGGCTAGAATTAACCAACATGCCAGTACACCATGATATTAATCTCCCAAGTATTCAATCACCTAACAATAGCACCATTATTCTGGAGAACTCTGCTTGTTCACTGTTCATGTTTTCAGATGTTTCATTAAGAGTAATTTTATTTCCAAAGAATTCAAAAGTTGTGCAAATGCATGATCTAAAAAAAAAAAATAGTCTTAAATATTTCATCCTCCAAAAGGAAGCCAAAAAAAAGAAAAAAAAGATAATCAAACAATCACTAGGTTGGTGAATTCAAAATAATGATTGAAAATAAAAGCATCTGGAGAGTTCATGGAAAGGACACTTGAAAAGGGTGTTGTGGAGCACGGGAGGCTGCACTCTGCTTTTCACAGAGAAAACACCCACTTCCAGGTGTGTTTTCTGTCAGTCGCTATAATTCAGCTGTGGTTGCAACAGCTGTGTCCCCTTCTTGTCATATACCTATGACCTGTAATTGGCATCAGTGTGAGGAAACGTGTGTCATTGCTGTATCAGAACCGGCCTTCTCTTCAGACGACTGACTTGTATAGTTCATTAAAAGCATTTCTCAAGTGGCCTTCCTATTGAATTTTGACTTCCAGAGTGCCCACAGAGGAACAGTTAACAGGCAGTGAGTGAGATCCTGCCATGGAGTCACACTGCTTCTTGAATGACATCCAAAATTCAGTGAGCCCAGTGCTTCCAGGACCTGCTCCTGACACAGCTGTTCAGATGGCCCAGGGCAAACCAGAATGACCAAATCTTTCTCTCCTAGTCAACTCCACCAAAATATGCCCAGACCTGAATTAGGACGGAATTCAAGAAGTAAAATCACAAAGCATATATGTACAGCACTCTTCCTGTGATTTCAGAATCTGCAGGGCTGAACAAACACTTAGGGAATCTTCACTTTAAAAAGTCAATAATATGAATGAGTCGCTTTGGAAAAGTCAATCCTCTGAATAGCAAGGCTTTCTGTCTTTGAACACACCTTTTTGAGGACTTTACATAAAGTATTCCAATTAAAGAAAATTTTCACCATATAGATACCTGAACCTATAAATACAAAGTGTGTGTTTCTGAAAGGCCTCCAGGCTCGGGGTCTCACTAGATATGCAGGAAAAAAAAAATGTTTCAAAGGAAATGCACATTTCCCTCTATGCTGGTCCCAAATCATAAAGCCTTTGTTTTTGCTTTTTTATAAATTTATTTGTTTGTTTGTTTGTTTTTTGGCTGCATTGGGTCTTCACTGCTGGGCGCAGGCTTTCTCTCGCGGTGAGCAGGGGCTGCTCTTCATTGTGGTGCGTGTGCTTCTCATTGCAGTGGCTTCTCTTGCTGCGGAGCACAGGCTCTAGGTGTGTGAGCTCAGTAGTTGTGGCACACAGGCTCAGGAGTTGAGCGCAGGCTCAGCAGTTGTGGTGCACTGGCTTAGTTGCTCTGCGGCATGTGGGATCTTCCCAGACCAGAGCTCAAACCCGTGTCCCCTGCATTGGCAGGTGGATTCTTAAGTCCCATAAAGCCTTTTGAAAAGATAAATGGAGTCCACCAATACGGCAGAAATAATAGAAGCAATCTCTCTGGAATAATATGTTAATTATTTATTATTAATTATTTAAGTGCTATTGTGTTCTCATCTCTAAATATACACTTGTATGCTAGAAGCAGTCATTGAAATATATTGCCCAACTACTAATGCTGGCGCATTGCACTGAGAAGCTGGAATGCTTACCACCAATAAATCCATTCGTTGACATTTATGTCTTTTATTCGCGTGACTTGTGCTGTGGCTTTTCAGAAAGCAGGAAAAGAAGAAGCCAAACTTTCATTTTCCATTTCCTGTCTTGAAAACCCTTCATTGCTGTCTGCCTTGTTTTGTGGACCTGGCACACCCTTTTAGAGAAATGAGATTGAGCTAGACAGGTAAATGAAGGTGATTATCACTGTCATATTTATTATTTACTATTCAGGTATGGATTTTATAACTATATATCTGGCTGCTTCTGTGTTCCAATCACTGTCCTGGGACTAGAGAGATGGATCAGGTGTAAGCTCTGTCTCCAAAGTGCTCACTGACTAATGCGGCATCAGAGACATGAAAATAAATCCATCCAATACAGTGTCAGTGGTACCAAGTGGCTGTGATTCAAGCATCCACACTAAGACATCACGAGGAATGTGGATGAGAAAGGACACACCTCTGCTGTGAGCCAGGGATGGGTGGGGTGAGCAGTGGAAGACGAGTCTCACAGGCTTCCTTCCCAGAGGAAGTAAACTTGAGCTGAACCTCAGAGCCGTGTTTGTTTTTGTTTGTTCATTTGTTTTTCTGACAAACAACATTCAACCCGTGATATTCACTGAAAGCCTTGTGGACTCCGGCAGTCACAGAGAGCTCAATCCATCAGCCAGACATTTACTTGGTGCCTGTTAAGTACAACAAGTGCCATAGAAGACATTCGGGGAAAAAAATATTTTTAAGGTTCAAGGTCCTGGCTTTAACTTGCTTCTAGTTCAGCTGAGAGTTAACCATGGCTTGAACAACTCACTTGAAAGCCTAGGCAGGCTGATAAAGACCAAATTTGATCATTTAAAGGAGGGGTTGGGGGTGTGGCAAAGCAGAGAAGGAGAGCGACCCTCAGTCTAAACTCAGCTGTCTTGAGCAAATGGCCCTTGTGACAATCTTGAACCAGACAAACGCCCTGCACGTGGCCACTCACCCTGATAGATGGGGCCTCCCCTTCTGTCCGCCATCCTCACTGGCTGTAACCACAGATGTACTTGGCTTCCTTCATCTTAAGAGTTCTTTATATCTGAGAAACCCTTAGAGCCCCATGTAGTGGCCAGGCTGACTTTCCACTGAGCTGTGGTCCATTTTCACATTAAATTGTTTCAGGACTGCAGGTTTCGAAGGAAAAACAAGATCACGACAGATGCGGAAGGTCTCGAAGACAATTATGCATTATGTCGGAAATGCGTCACAGTCAGTGAGGGGACCTGGCTGGCTGCACTTTGTACTTTGATGGGTGGAATGTAGGTGTGGCTGCATCTAGTCTCCTAAGAATACAAAAGCCAACAGGATATACGCTATCTTCTTATTTTACTCATCTAAGTTCCACAAGATAGTTTAATGTAATATGTGAATAAAAGAACACTTGGGAGCTGGGTTAGGGAGCAAAGGAGGCAAATGTACAGAGTCCTCGCCACAGAGGATTTCTAGGTAATGAGGTGTCCACTCCACATGCTTTTCCCTGGAATAAGTCTCGGTGTTCTGGCTGCAATGGCCAAGACTAGTGCCCAGAGGCCCCTCTGTGAACCAAGAGCACTTCTTCTTTCAGGCTGTTCTTTTACTAACTACAAACACAGAATCCTGGAATTTTGGTATTTTGACAAGTGGGCCTGTAATCTTTCTGTGACCAAAGGTCCCTGAGAGAACTGTGCTCGTAGGACCCAGCACTATTTCCAAGGGAGGAATGGTGAGATTCCAGGCCTTGGAAGAAACTGGTCTATGAAGAACGATTCTAGAATTCCAACATGTTAACCCCGACCACATCAAAGCTACATTCCTACACATTTAAGCTCCATGTTGGAAAGGCATTTCCCAGGCAGGCAGGGCTATGGAAAAGTGGCACATTCACCATTTGACTTTGCTAATGTTAAGTGATACGGATTAAGTACATGTGTTCCTTGGTTCTTGATCAAAATACCAAAGATGCCCAAACATTTACCTAAAAGCCACGCTGTGATTTACCACATAGGAGCTCTGGAAACACAAATCACCCAAATGTCTCCTTGTTCTGAAAGCCTTTCCTCGAGGTTCCTATCCTCTGCAGCTTAAATCAAGTCCCTTTAACATCAACTCTCACAATACCCTGTACTTTTCTTCTACAGCTTTTGGTGGTTTCAAGTTCACTCCCTTCATTACACTTACAGATTCATAAGGACATCATAATATCTATTCTGCTGCCCTTTGATACCCCAATACCTAGCATAGCACCAGCCACATAATGAGCACTTACTAAGATTTTGTTGAATCGGTGACTGAGCTCTGTATCTAAAACACTGTAGCTATCTGAAAAAACAAAAAATAGGTTGAATTTTGCAATTCCACTCTTAGTTTTCTTAAGCCATTTTGTGTTTCTAAGAAAAAGCCATAAGTAATAGCCCTGATGGGCACAATCCATCCTCTTAGCTTACAGATTTATCATTCCCAACAGCCTAGCCATGGCTGCAATCTATGAATACACATTTGGCACAGCATCAAAAAATAGCTTCACTGAAACTGCTAAAATAGGAGAAGCTGGGGTAAAGTAACTGCTACATTCACTGTAAGGGCTGAGTATATTCGGGAAAGCAGAGCCAGTGGCTTTGTCCCAGAACTGACATTTAAGAATCAAGGAGGGACTTCCCTGGTGGCACAGTGGTTAAGAATCCGCTTGCCAATGTAGGGGACATGGGTTTGAGCCCTGGTCCGGGAAGATCCCACATGCCGTGGAGCAACTAAGCCCGTGAGCCACAACTACTGAGCCTGCGCTCTAGAGCCTGTGAGCCACAACTACTGAGCCCATGTGCCACAACTACCAAAGCATGCATGTCTAGAGCCCATGGTCCACAACAAGAGAAGCCCAAACACCACAACGAACAGTAGCCCCCACTCGGCACAACTAGAGAAAGCCCGCATGCAGCAACAAAGACCCAACACAGCCAAAAATGAATAAAATTAAATCTCTAAAAAAACAAACAAACAAAAAAGAACCAAGGAAAGTGAGGTGCAGCTCTGAGGCTGAAGACAGGTAACTGCCAACAATGTGGCCCCGACTGCCCAGAAAGCTGAATAAATGGACAATAGAAGTAAATGAGAATATGTAATGCCATCCAATTAGGAGGTGATATATAATAGTATACATGCAAGAAAGTAACCAGTGATTTATCATTAAATATCTGGAAAAGACAAAAACTATAATTCAAAAAGATATATGCACCCCAATGTTCACTGCAGCACTGTTAACAATAACCAAAACATGGAGGTAACCAAAATGTCCATCGACAGATGAATGGATAAAGAAGATGTGGTACATATATATAATGGAATATTACTCAGCCATAAATGAATGAAATAATGCCATTTGCACAAACATGGATACCACTAGAGATGATCATACTAAGTGAAGTAAGTCAGACAGAGAAAGACATGTCATATTATATCACTTATATGTGGAATCTAAAAAATAATACAAATGTACAAAACAGGAACAGACTCACAGACAGAGAAAACAAACTTGTGGTTACCAAAGGCGAAAGGAGGGGGGATAAATTAGGAGTTTGGGATTAACAGATACAAACTACTATACATAAAATAGGTGAACACAAAGGATCTACTGTATAGCACAGAGAACTATACTCGATATTTTGTAACAACCTGTAGTGAAAAAGAATCTGAATATATATAAAACTGAATCACTTTTCTGTATACCTGAAACTAACACAGCATTGTAAATCAACTATATTTTAATTAAAAAAATATTTGAATTGACAAACAATAAGAAATGAAGAAATGTCATAGCCTCAAGACAGCCTCTCCTAAAAGGAGGCCCAACCTGACATTGATGTCAGCACCCTTGAGAAAGGGTCTGTAGAGAAATGGGACTTAACAAATGAAGCTGTAACTCAGGAATCAGATTAACAGTGGTAATTAGGACAGAATCTTCCATGAGGGTAATTCTTTGTTTTTGATCATGCATTTAAATCGCTCTACTTCATGATGTATTATCACCCACACTAAAGAGAAAGAAATAGAGACTCAGAAAATGAAGTAACTTGCCCCAAATTAACAAAGCTAAAAAGGGGCAGATTTAAACTCAAAATGTTAGACTCCCTTTTTATATTTAGACTTCTTGTTGTTAATGCAAAATATTAAAGACTCATGAGTATCTCACACAGAGAAGATCACTTCCCACTCCTACCTCCACATTTCAAGAGGTCCTCACACACAATGTTGCAATATCACCAAGATGTACACTCTTCCGATCTGTGTGTATCAAAGCTTCTTTTTGCAATTGTTAGACTTTTTCAACACTTTTTTGGAATTGTGTGAAACTAGGGGTGCCATTTTGTTGTTGTTGTTGCCGTTATTGTCTGCATGATAGGAGAGGCTTGGAGAGAGGGGCCACAGGAACGGGTAAAGCCAAGTGAGGCTCTGGGTTTCAGGAAGGGAGACAAGAAGACAGTAAGAAGAAAGGCATGGGCATGATGCTGAAGCATGGGTCTCTGAAGACAGAGACAGCCGTAGAGTGTGGGGAAATCCCTCAAGACTGAAACACTATACGATGAGTGTTCTCAAAGGGAGTCTTCAGATAATTCTAAGATAAAACAAGAAATGCAAGAAAGGAAGAAAAGAAAACTGCATGCTCAGGTGAAACAGCAACAAAATGAGAAAATCAAGACAGGACATCCACTTGAAACTTCGTGTCCAGTTGGAAATGACAAATAAGAAGCACAATTTCTGGCTACTTTGCACTGGGGATTTCTATTAAGGAAAATCGCTTTTGGACTGGAAAAGTTGAACCAATGTTGAGATCATAAAAGAAGGCTGAGCCCACTGAACCCATCTTTCTCCCCAGACGATGTAAGGACAGTTCAGGGAAGATGTGTTAAGGGAACTAAGATGGGTCTGACCCTTGCTGAGCTCAGCCAGTGTAAATGAGTTGACTGCTCGGAATCAGACGCGCTTCTCTCTAAGTCCTTCTTGAGTTTATGTCTCTAACCCTGGTCTCCCCTGCAAGCACTATTCCCAATTCTCCAACTATCTCCAAAGTGGGCTGTGAGAAGAAACTATTAATAATTTCTATTTAGTTTGATTTTAAAATATAAAAGAAATTAAGTGGTACTGCACATTGACTCTATAGATTGACACACTCGGACCTTCACTTAGTTCTCCTGTAAGTTAGTTAAGTGCCACTAAGGGCAGTGGGACTGAGGGTGGTCTCCATAGATCAGCAGTGGCAGAACCCAGGAGCTTATAAAAATGGAATTCATATTAAAATTGAAATGCAACTCATCCCACCCCAAGACACTTCAAATCAGAATCTGGAGAAGAGGGAGGAGGGGAATGGAACATAATCTGTTTTTAACGAACGTTCCAGGTGAGTCTTATGCACATTGACTTCCAGAAATCCTTATTTAAAGTATGTGAAGCTAGTGGGAAGCAGCTGCATAGCACAGGGAGATCAGCTCAGTGCTTTGTGACCACCTAGAGGGGTGGGACAGGGAGGGTGGGAGGGAGACGCAAGAGGGAGGGGATATATGTATATGTATAGCTGATTCACTTTGTTATACAGCAGAAACTAACACAACATTGTAAAGCAATTATACTCCAATAAAGATGTTAAAAAATAAATAAATAAAGTATGTGAAGTCTCCTGAGGTGTGAAGTATCAATGGTTTTATTTTAATTTAATTCAATTTATTTATTGTGATTCACATTAAGAAATAATTTTACTACCATATGATATCACTTATATGTGGAATCTAAAATACAACACAAATGAACTTATCTACAAAACAGAAACAGACTCACAGACATAGAAAACAGACTGGTGGTTGAAAAGGGGGAGGGGGAGGGGGAGGGAAGGATTGGGAGTTTGGGATTAGCAGATGCAAACTAGTATATACAGGATGAATAAATAACAAGGTCCTACTGTATAGCACAGGAAACTATATTCAATATCCTGTAATAAACCATAATGGAAAAGAATATGAAAAAGAATGTACATATATATATGTATAACTGAATCCATTTGCTGTACAGCAGAAATTAATACAACACTGTAAATCAACTGTACTTCAATTAAAAAAAGAAATAATTTTAATCTGGGATTCAGTATATATACAAACACTGGCATACAGAAACACAGACATGCACACACACCTGAAATAAACATTTCATGAAACAATACTTAGGCTTACTATGTGTAAAACACTCTGACGTTTTGTATTTTATTCTATTCTACTCTAATTCTTTCCTGCCAGACTGATCTCAACAGCCACGAATTGTAACTGGCGCACTGAAAAATACTATTCTACCTTTTATATTCAGAAAAGACTTTGGGATGGCTAACAGACTTCTACCAATAGTGTATTGATTTTTATTTAGCCTGGAGAAAAGACACAAGGGCACTGACAGTTACCTTGCTATATTTTCAAGGCTGTTACCCTGAATAGAATTAGCTTTGCTCTGTATGGCAAGATGTATTTTTAGTTGTTACAAAAAAATACCTCATAAACAATGAGAGCTGATCAACAGTGACATGAAATACATCAAAAGGTGGGGAGTCCATCTCATTATAAATATTCAAGGTAAGCTAGTGAACCTCTTGGCACTTGGGTTTTAGATGGAACTCAAGCCTTAGAAAATAGTTTGGACTTGTGTTTTAGCGCCCACTCTAACCCTATGATTCTATGGTTCTCTTAATTCTGGATCCTTGCTTCACACTAGCACATTTATGGTCTAATTTTTCTATTTGCACTTTCTCAAAGGGCCTGCATAACAGAAATGCACCGAAAGCTGAAATGTTTTAAGTTAGAAGTCATGCACTTAGCACACTGCTGTAATCATTTCCTCTCCTGGTCCCCCCACTCACCTGTAAGGTCCTCATGGACTGAGTCTTTGCTCTAAAGGCTTTTTATTCTCAGCACCTATCACAAGCAGCTTAAATATAGCTGGAGATTAGTCAGAGTTTGCTAAATGAGTTAAAGACTGAAGGAATGAATATCTTTCATGATAATAAGCACCGATTCCTAAGAAGCAAGAAGACGGTTTAAAAGAAGAATATAATTTGTCTTTATGACATATTAAGCAGGTAGATGACAAATAACGCCATCATTATTGTAGACGAATGTTATATGCTTATGTGATTGTTCAGCTGGCAGTAGGACAAAAAGACAGTACAAATCAAGTCTTCAAATTCTAGACATGCTCTGCCTGATGACACTGCTGATGAGAAGTACTCCTCCTGCTAATAGTATCTCATGATACTATCATGTGCTTTGAGGCTGGAAAACCAAGGTGGGGAGGGACAGTAGTGAAGTTTTCAGCCAAGCAAACTAACCCTGTCAATTTTACTTCCTCAAGAAAAGATGATGTGTGTTTATCACTGGACCTTGGAAAGTGCCCTGCACATAAAAGAGTGTTAATAACTCACTTGTCTGTGGGAATAAATGACTTGCAAGTTCTGATCAACTCATTCCAGCAGCTCTTTTCCCCCAGAGAGTCAAAATAACTTATCCAAGGCAACAGGCTCAGAAACACAATCTCCTGATTGTGTCGCTCTGTTCACTTCACCAGGATCCCTCACATCATGATGTAATAGGGAAATTAATTAATTACAGAGAAACATTTTAAGGAAGTTGAATAAGAGAAGACACAGCCCTATTTGAGATGTTATAAAATATGCTATGCTTAGCTTAGAGTATGGTGCTAATATTCATCCCACCTAACCCCTTTCCACCCAAGGACTCAAAAAAGACAGTCAATACTCAATGTATATATTTGGAAAAACCATTTAAACGAAAGCTCTTCTGCCTTTGTCCTGTCAAGATTTTTAATCCGTTTTCCATTATTTCTATATATTTTTTCTATATAATTGAAAGACTTAACCATGAGTAACCATGAACCATGAGTGTATAAATATACATTACACAGATAAATATGTTTATCTCTGGCTATGTAGCTGTTTTTCCTCCAAAAATCTTCCCTAGCCTGTGTATCTATTACTGTACTCATTCAATTTACACTGGAAAATATAGAATGGTAAATAAGATGTAGTCCTTATCTATGAGGAGCTTACAGTCTAGTTGGAGGGTAGGCCAAAGATTTTTAAATGTCATTATAATACACTGTGTGTTCATTCTATGTAAGCACAGGGTGCTCTGTGAGAAATTCAGAAGGCCATCTGGTCTAATCTGAGAGGTGTTGGGAAGGTCTTCCTAGAAGAACTGGCATAGACTGACGCCTGAACAGGTGCCTAGGAGTTACCCAGGCAGCAGGAAGGGAGAGTGCTCCAGGCAGAGGTAACAGCAGGTATAAAAGCCTGGAGGGCAGTCTTAGTGACTTGAGGTGAGTTCATTAATGTTGACATAGAGAGTGAAGGTGCCAAGTGGTCAGAAGCGAGGCTGAGACAGGAAATGGGGGCTCCTTGACCTTGAGAAGACTTGATGGCAGGCAAGGGTGGTGGGAATGCTTGAGGGCTCTGGGCTGAGACAGGACCTTATCTGGGTCACCTAATGTGAAGCTGATTCTAGTTGCAATGCAGAGGACAGGCCAAAGGGCCTTTGTTAGGGCCCTTCAGGAAGGCCTTTCCATAAGAGACAGCAGGACCTGGATGAGAGCAGTGGTAGGAAGGATGCAGGAGCAAAGGATGAACAAACTCAGAAGAAATCCAGGAGGCAGACGTGGCAGGACCTGGCAACTGACTGCATGTGGAGGTAGAGAAAGACAGAGTCAAGGATGGCTCCCAGATTCTGGGGTTGAGTGACTTAAATTTACCTCTGTGGGAACTCATGCCCTGTGCTCCCCACGCATGGGTCAGCCTGGATGGAGGTGTGACTCCATGTGTGCTCTGTGCTGTCCCATTCACAACACTGTCCATGCAAGGTCCGTCTCAAAAGAGACTTTCTAGATCCTCTCATGTGGTGGCGTCTTTATCACACCCAAAAACTGATTACCCTCATATGAAAGTTATTTCTATACTTGTCTTTGGTGTGTGTGTGTGTGTGTGTGTGTGTGTGTGTGTGATAAAAACTTTAAAGATTTACTCTCTGAGCAACTTTCAAACATATAATACAGTGTTATTACCTAAAGTTAAATGCTGTGCACCTTCAGGACATTTATTTTTGGTGGGTGCATACATTTTATTTTTATTTATTTATTTATTTATTTATTTATTTATTTATTTATTTATTTATTTAACATCTTTATAAGAGAATAATTGCTTTACAATGGTGTGCCAGTTTCTGCTTCATGACAAAGTGAATCAGTTATATATATACATATGTCCCCATATCTCTTCACTCTTGCATCTCTCTCCCTCCCACCCCTCTAGGTGGTCGCAAAGCAACGAGCTCATCTCCCTGTGCTACGTGGCTGCTTCCCAATAGCTATATATTTTGGTAGTGTATGTATGTCCCTGCTACTCTCTCACTTTCTCTCAGCTTACCCTTCCCCCTCCCCGTATCCTCAAGTCCGTTCTCTAGTACGTCTGCATCTTTATTCCCGTCTTACCCCTAGGTTCTTCATGACATTTTTTTTCTTAGATTCCATATATATATGTTAGCATATGGTATTTGTTTTTCTCCTTCTGATTTACTTCACTCTGTATGACAGACTCTAGGTCTATCCACCTCACTACAAATAACTCAATTTCGTTTCTTTTTATGGCTGAGTAATATTCCATTGTATATGTGTGCCACATCTTTACCCATTCATCTGTTGATGGATACTTAGGTTGCTTCCATGTCCTGGCTATAGTAAATAGAGATGCAATGAACATTTTGGTACATGACACTTTTTTTTTTTTTTTTTTGCGGTATGCAGGCCTCTCACTGTTGTGGCCTCTCCCGCTGCGGAGCACAGGCTCCGGACACGCAGGCCCAGCGGCCATGGCTCACGGGCCTAGCCGCTCCACAGCATGTGGGATCTTCCCGGACCAGGGCACGAATCCGTGTCCCCTGCATCAGCAGGCGGACTCTCAACCACTACGCCACCAGGGAAACCCAACATGACTCTGTTTGAATTATGGTTTTCTCAGGGTATATGCCCAGTAGTGGGATTGCTGGGTCGTATGGTAGTTCTATTTGTAGTTTTTTAAGGAACCTCCATACTGTTCTCCATAGTGGCTATTTCAATTTACATTGTCTGTGGTTTTCTCAGGGTATATGCCCAGTAGTGGGATTGCTGGGCCGTATGGTAGTTCTATTTGTAGTTTTTTAAGGAACTGCCATACTGTTCCCCATAGTGGCTATTTCAATTTACATTCCCACCAACAGTACAAGAGGGTTCCCTTTTCTCCACACCCTCTCCAGCATTTATTGTTTTTAGATTTTTTGATGATGGCCATTCTGACCGGTGTGAGATAATATCTCATTGTAGTTTTGATTTTCATTTCTCTAATGATTAATGATGTTGAGCATTCTTTCATGTGTTTGTTGGCAATCTGTATATCTTCTTTGGAGAAATGTCTATTTAGGTCTTCTGCCCATTTTTGGATTGGGTTGTTTATTTTTTTGTTATTGAGCTGCATGAGCTGCTTGTAAATTTTGGAGACTAATCCTTTGCAAGTTGCTTCATTTGCAAATATTTTCTCCCATTCTGAGGGTTGTCTTTTGGTCTTATTTATGGTTTCCTTTGCTGTGCAAAAGCTTTTAAGTTGCATTAGGTCCCACTTGTTTATTTTTGTTTTTATTTCCATTTCTCTAGGAGGTGGGTCAAAAAGGATCTTGCTGTGATGTTTATCATAGAGCGTTCTGCCTATGTTTTCCTCTAAGAATTTGATAGTGTTCTGGCCTTACATTTAGGTCTTTAATCCATTTTGAGGTTTTTTTTGTGTATGGTGTTAGGGACTATTCTAATTTCATTCTTTTACATGTAGCTGTCCAGTTTTCCCAGCACCACCTATTGAAGAGGCTGTCTTTCCTCCACTGTATATTCTCGCCTCCTTTATCAAAGATAAGGTGACCATATACGCATGGGTTTATCTCTGGGCTTTCTATCCTGTTCCATTGATCTATATTTCTGTTTTTGTGCCAGTACCATACTGTCTTGATTACTGTAGCTTTGTAATATAGTCTGAAGTCAGGGAGCATGATTTCCTCCAGCTCCGTTTTTCTTTCTCAAGATTGCTTTGGCTATTTGGGGTCTTTTGTGTTTCAATACAAATTGTGAAATTTTTTTTCTAGTTCTGTGAAAAAAGCCAGTGGTAGTTTGTCTGGGATTGCATTGAATCTGTAGATTGCTTTGGGTAGTAGAGTCATTTTCACAGTGTTGATTCTTCCAATCCAAGAACATGGTATTTCTTTCCATCTGTTTGTATCATCTTTAATTTCTTTCATCAGTGTCTTATAATTTTCTGCACACAGGTCTTTTGTCTCCTTAGGTAGGTTTATTCCTAGATATTTTATTCTTTTTGTTGCAATGGAAAATGGGAGTGTTTTCTTGATTTCACTTTCAGATTTTTCATCATTAGTGTATAGGAATGCAAGAGATTTCTGTGCATTAATTTTGTATCCTGCTACTTTACCAAATTCATTGATTAGCTCTAGTAGTTTTCTGGTAGCATCTTTAGGATTCTCTATGTATAGTATCATGTCATCTGCAAACAGTGACAGCTCTACTTCTTCTTTTCCAACTTGGATTCCTTTTATTTCTTTTTCTTCTCTGTTTGCTATGGCTAAAACTTCCAAAACTATGTTGAATAATAGTGGTGAGAGTGGGCAACCTTGTCTTTTTCCTGATCTTAGTGGAAATGGTTTCAGTTTTTCACCACTGAGGACGATGTTGGCTGTGGGTTTGTCATATATGGCCTTTACTATGTTGAGGAAAGTTCCCTCTATGCCTACTTTCTGGAGCATTTTTATCATAAATGGGTGTTGAAAGCTTTCTTTGCATGTATTGAGATGATCATGTGGTTTTTCTTCTTCAATTTGTTAATATGGTGTATCACGTTGATTGATTTGCATATATTGAAGAATCCTTGCATTCCCTGGATAAATCCCACTTGATCATAATGTATGATCCTTTTAATGTGCTGTTGGATTCTGTTTGCTAGTATTTTGTTGAGGATTTTTGCATCTATGTTCATCAGTGATATTGGCCTGTAGTTTTCCTTCTTTGTGACATCTCTCTCTGGTTTGGTATCAGAGTGATGGTGGCCTCGTAGAATGAGTTTGTGAGTGTTCCTCCCTCTGCTATATTTTGGAAGAGTTTGAGAAGGATAGGTGTTAGCTCTTCTCTAAATGTTTTACAGAATTTGCCTGTGAAGCCATCTGGTCCTGGGCTTTTGTTTCTTGGAAGATTTTTAACCACAGTTTCAATTTCAATGCTTATGATTGGTCCCTTCAGGACTTATTTATTTTATAACAAGGAGTCTTTTGATGCCCTTCACACATTGTACCCATATATACTTGTTTAATTCCTGTGCTCACAGAGCAGGCAGATGTCTTTTCATGTATTTCTTATACCACCTTCCATACACAAACACTTGGTTCTTTAAGTGAAGGTATTTATTTAAAGATGTCAAAGTTTAAATTTTTTGAGTTTCTTCAAATACTTACACATGCACACATATTTGAATAATGCCTTGGAAGTATAATATCCATTTTTTTCTATTAGAAAAAGATCTTTTACTATGAAAATGGTCATTACTTTCCTATCCTATGAGTCTTAATGAACACATCCTTCCAGTGCTGTTCATAATCCCACACAAGATGAATAAAAAGATCCATGTACTGTAGCGAGTGGTACATAGTGGATCAGATACATTGCAGATGGAAGTTCCCCAGAGTGAATTATCATCAATAATACATGCATATCTATATTCTATTTTGAGTTAAACTCATTGCTGCTACTGAAAATCCAGTGTGCAGATATTTGTGCTTGGGATGGGTCCTTATGCATTCAATACTTTATTTTTAGTTAATATTGCATTCACTTCTAGATTAGAGCAAATTATAGGGGGTATGGAGTGTCTTCTGGAAAACACATGTTTTTACATATTCTCAGTTTTCTTTTGGAATTAAACACTCCGATAAAAATGAGTGCCTTATTTAAAAATAAAATCTGGGAATTCCCTGGCAGACCAGTAGTTAGGACTCCACACTTCCACTGCAGAGGACACGGGTTCAGGGAACTAAGATCCCGCAAGCCACATGGCACAGCCAAAAATAAATAAATTAATAAATATTAATTATAAAATTAAAAAAAATTTTTAAATCTACTTCACAGAAACAGACTTACAGCCATAGAGAATAGACTTGTGGTTGCCAAGGGGGAGAGGGTGTGTGGGAGGGAAGGATTGGGAGTTTGGGATTAGCAGATTCAAACCATTATATATATATATGTGTGTGTGTGTGTGTGTGTGTGTGTGTGTGTACGTATAACTGAATCACTTTGTTGTATAGCAGAAATTAACAACATTGTAAATCAACTATACTTCAATAAACTTTTTTTTTTTTTTTTAAAATAAAGTTTCATGGAGGAGAACTGCTATCATACTGAACACTCAGAAGAAGGAAAGGGTTCTTTCACAGACTTACAGGCCAGGGACTGGTACTGGTCTTCAGCCTGGGGCTTGGGGACCCCTAAATAGAGAACAGATAAACTACAAGGTACTACTGTATAGCATAGGGAACTATATTCAATATCCTGACATAAACCATAATGGAAAAGAATATGAAAAAGAATATATATATAGGTATAACTGAAACACTCTGCTGTACCTGAGAAATTAACACAACATTGTAAATCAACTAGACTTCAATAAAAGATAAATAAATAAAAAATAAAACCTACTTAGAATGAAAATTTCCTAATCAGGACTTATAAAACACTCCCAGTTTTCTAATTCTACACTCTACCACACACCCAATTTGGATTAAACAAAATGGTGACTATCAGATTAAACAGTAGTGTTATATAATACAGTCCATCCTCACTCTTCACAGATTCAGTATTTGTGAATTTACTTATTCACTAAGATGTATTGGTAACTCCTATACAGTGGTTTCCTGGTCGTTTGTGGAAATGTGCAATGAGGTGAGAAAATGGAGTTTCCTGACCCACATGTTCTCAGCTGAAGCTGAACAGGGCCACACTCTGCCTTCTTGCTTCAGCTTATCCTGGAAACAGGTGTCCTTTTGGCTGTCTGTTTAGTGCACATTTTTCACACGTTTGTGTCTCTTTTTTCTTCTACTTAAAATGGCCCCCAAGCCTAGTGCTGAAGTGGTCTCTAGTGTTCCTGAGTGCAAGAAGGCTACTACGTGCTATTAAAATAAAGTGGAGCCAGGGACTGAAAATCTTCCAAGCAGATAAAACCATTTAAGCCATGGACACAAGCTAAATCTAGCTTATTTCATAAACATGAGTGAAACATCACTAAGGTGATTTCTTGGAAATGCCTCTGATAATCATAAAAGACACTTAAGTCATTTTCCTAGAAGTGGTATAAGATCATCACTGTTAACTAACCCCTGCCTCTGGAAACGATCCTTCAAAATAACCCATCACTGTAAAGGTTACACAACATCCTCATTGTGACTTTATAAGCCATCTTGTCATGTCAGGCCTCAGAGCTTCCTACCAGTTTTAAATTTGAAAGTTCCCAATTCATAAACTGTTCTTACTTGCACAATCAACTCTTCCTAAATACTGTTTCACTGATTGGGTAGTTTAAATTTTGCTATTTCTGGATTTTGACAGTGCCTCAGGGAGAAAATATGTGTTAGGTGAATTTGTTCATGCCTGAGTTATAGTGCTTTAGCCACCAGTTTAACGCTAATGAATTAACAATATATATTAAACAGGTGTCCTGAAACACACAAAACAAGGTTATGTATTGATTGGTTGATAAAAATGCTGTAGTCAGAGTTTTGCAGAAACCTAACTCTCTATTAGGAGCAATGGTTCACTATTTGCTAATTCAGCATTTAAAGTAACTTTATAGAATAACTACTGCAAATAACAAGAATCAACTGTACTTCTGTATCTGGAGAATAAAGAAGGTCTTGCTGTAAATGGCAGTCATTTCACTTCTCCATATAATTCAGTGTCACTGAAATTAAAATGCATACAAATATGGATAAGGGACAGTTCACCCCTCAGCGTGCTCACCATCTAGTGGGAGAGATGATAGGAAGGAATGAATTACAACACAGGGCACTAAATGTGACAATCAACATATAAATAAGGTGAAATAGAGTTACCATATGATCCAACAATCCCATTCCTGGGCATATATCCAGACAAAACTCTAATTCAAAAAGATACATGCACCCCTGCGTTCACAACAGCACGATTCACAGTAGCCAAGACATGGAAACAACCTAAATGTCCATCAACAGAGGAATGGATAAAGAAGATGTGGTACATATATACAATAGAATATTACTCAGCCGTAAAAAAGACTGAAATAATACCATTTGCAGAAACAAGGATGCAACTATAGATTATCATACCAAGTGAAATAAGTCGGACAGAGAAAGACAAATACCATATGATCTCACTTATATACGGAATCTAAAAAATGACACAAATGAATTTATCTATGAAACAAATAGACTCACAGACATAGAGAACAGACTTGTGGTTGCCAAGGGGGTGGGGGGTGATGGAGGGATGGATTGGGAGACTGGGATTAGCAGATACAAACTATTATATATAGGATGGATGAACAACAAGTTCCTATTGTATAGGACAGGGAACTTTATTCAATATCCTGTGATAAACCATAAGAGAAAAGAATATGAGGCGGAGGAGCTTCAAGATGGTGGAGGAGTAAGACGTGGAGATCACTTTCTTCCCCACAAATACATCAGAAATACATCTACACGTGGAACAACTCCTACAGAACACCTACTGAACACTGGCAGAAGGCCTCAGACCTCCCAAAAGGCAAGAAACTCCCCCACGTACCTGGGTAGGACAAAAGAAAAAAGAATAAACAGAGACAAAAGAATAGGGACGGGACCTGCACCAGTGGGAGGGAGCTGAGAAGGAGGAAAGGTTTCCACACACTAGGAAGCCCCTTCGCGGGCGGAGACTGCGGGTGGCGGAGGGGGAAAGCTTCGGAGCCACGGAGGACAGCACAGCAACAGGGGTGCAGAGGGCAAAGTGGAGAGATTCCCGCACAGAGGATCAGTGCCAACCAGCACTCACCAGCCAGAGAGGCTTGTCTGCTCACCTGCCGGGGTGGGGCGGGCGGGGGCTGGGAGCTGAGGCTCCAGCTTAGGTTGGATTGCAGGGAGAGGAATGGCAGTGTGAACACAGCCTGAAGGGGTTAGTGCACCATGGCTAGCCGGGAGGGAGTCCAAGGAAAAAGTATGGACCTGCCAAAGAGACAAGAGACTTTTTCTTGCCTCTTTGTTTCCTGGTGGGCAAGGACATGGGATTAACAGCGCTGCTTAAAGGAGCTCCAGAGACGGGCATGAGCCGCAGCTATCAGCGCGGACCCCAGAGACGGGCATGAGATGCTAAGGCTGCTGCTGCCACCACCAAGAAGCCTGTGTGCAAGCACAGGACACCACCCAGACCTCCCCTCCCGGGAGCCTGTACAGCCCGCCACTGCCAGAGTCCCGTGATCCAGGGACAACTACCCCGGGAGAATGCACGGCATGCCTCAAGCTGGTGCAACGTCATGCTGGCCTCTGCCGCCGCAGGCTTGCCCCACATCCATACCCCTCCCTCCCCCCGGCCTGAGTGAGCCAGAGCCCCCGAGTCAGTTGCTCCTTTAACCCCGTCCTGTCTGAGCGAAGAACAGACACCCTCAGGCGACCTACACGCAGAGGCGGGGCCAGGTCCAAAGCAGAACCCCGGGAGCTGTGCGAACAAAGAAGAGAAAGGGAAATCTCTCCCAGCAGCCTCAGGAGCAGCGGATTAAATCTCCACAATCAACTTTATGTACCCTGCATCTGTGGAATACCTGAATAGACAACGAATCATCCCAAATTGAGGAGGTGGACTTTGGGAGCAAAGATATATAATTTTTCCCCCCTTTTTCTCTTTGTGAGTGTGTATGTGTATGCTTCTGTGTGTGATTTTGTATGTATAGCTTTGCTTTTACCATTTGTCCTTGGATTCTGTCTGTCCGTTTTTTGTTTGTTTGTTTGTTTGTTTTTAGTATAATTTTTAGCGCTTGTTATCATTGGTGGATTTGTTTTTTGGTTTGGTTGCTCTCTTTTTTATTACTTAAAAATTTTTTTTTAATAATTATTTTTTTAATAAATTTAATTTATTTTATCGTCTTCTTTCTTTCTTTCTATTTTTTCTCCCTTTTATACTGAGCCGTGTGGATGAAAGGCTCTTGGTGCTCCAGCCAGGAGTCAGTGCTGTGCCTCTGAGGTAGGACAGCCAACTTCAGGACACTGGTCGACAAGAGACCTCCCACCTCCACATAATATCAAATGGCTAAAATCTCCCAGAGATCTCCATCTCAACGCCAAAACCCAGCTCTGCTAAACAACAAGCAAGCTCCAGTGCTGGGCACCCTATGCCAAACAACTAGCAAGAAAAGAACACAACCCCACCCATTAGCAGAGAGGCTGCCTAAAATCAAAATAAGGCCACAGACACCCAAAAACACACCAACAGACATGGACCTGCCCACCAGAAAGACAAGACCAGCCTCATACACCAGAACACAGACACTAGTCACCAGCACCACGAAGCCTACACAGCCCCCTGAACCAACCTTACCCACTGGGGGCAGACAACAAAAACAACAGTAACTACAAACCTGCAGCCCGTGAAAAGGAGACCACAAACACAGTAAGTTAAGCAAAATCAGAAGACAGAGAAACACACAGTAGGTGAAGGAGCAAGGTAAAAACCCACCAGACCTAACAAATGAAGAGGTAATAGGCAGTCTACCAGAAAAATAATTCAGAATAATGATAGTAAAGATGATCCAAAATCTTGGAAAAAGAATGGAGAAAATACAAGAAACGTTTAACAAGGACCTAGAAGAACTAAAGAGCAAACAAACAGTGATGAACAACACAATAAATGAAATTAAAAATTCTCTACAAGGGATCAAGAGCAGAATAGAAGCAGAAGAACGGATAAGTGACCTGCAAGATAAAATATTGGAAATAACTACTGCAGAGCAGAATAAAGAAAAAAAAAAAAAGAAAAGAATTGAGGACAGTCTCAGAGATCTCTGCAACAGCATTAAATGCACCAACATTCAAATTATAGGGGTCCCAGAAGAAGAAGAGAAAAAGAAAGGGACTGAGAAAATATTTGAAGAGATTATAGTTGAAAATTTCCTAATATGGGAAACGGAATAGTTAATCAGGTCCAGGAAGCACACAGAGTCCCATACAGTATAAATCCAAGCAGAAACACACCAAGACACATAGTAATCAAACTATCAAAAATTAAGTACAAAGAAAAAATATTAAAAGCAACAAGGGAAAAGCAACAAATAACATACAAGGGAATCCCCATAAGGTTAACAGCTGATCTTTCAGCAGAAACTCTTCAAGCCAGAAGGGTGTGGCAGGACATATTTAAAGTGGTGAAGGGGAAAAACCTACAACCAAGACTACTCTACCCAGCAAGGATCTCATTCAGATTTGACAGAGAAATTAAAACCTGTACAGACAAGCAAAAGCTAAGAGAATTTAGCTTTACAACAAATGCTAAAGAAACTTCTCTAAGCAGCAAACACAAAAGAAGGAAAAGACCTACAATAACAAACCCAAAACAATTAACAAAATGAAATGTAAATGGATTAAATGGATTACTTGAAATGTAAATGGATTACCTGAAATGTAAATTACCTGAAATGTAAATGGATTAAAGGCTCCAACCAAAAGACATAGACTGGCTGAATGCATACTAAAACAAGACCCATATATATGCTGTCTACAAGAGACCAACTTCAGACCTAGGGACACATACAGACTGAAAGTGAGGGGATGGAAAAAGATATTCCATGAAAATGGAAATCAAAAGAAAGCTGAAGTAGCAATTCTCATGTCAGAAAAAATAGACTTTAAAATAAAGACTATTACAAGAGACAAAGAAGGACACAACATAATGACCAAGGGATCAAATCAAGAAGAAAATATAACAATTGTAAATATTTATGCACCCAACATAGGAGCACCTCCATACATAAGGCAAATACTAACAGCCATAAAAGGGGAAATCGACAGTAACACAATCATAAGGGGGCTTTAACACCCCACTTTCACCAACGGACAGATCATCCAAAAGGAAAAGCAATAAGGAAACACAAGCTTTAAATGATACATTAAACAAGATGGACTTAATTGATATTTATAGGACATTCCATCCATAAACAACAGAATACACTTTCTTCTCAAGTGCTCATGGAACTTTCTCCAGGATAGAGCATATCATGGGTCATAAATCAAACCCTGGTAAATTTAAGAAAATTGAAATCATATCAAGTATCTTTTCCGACCACAATGCTAGGAGACTAGATATCAATTACAGGAAAAAATCTGTAAAAAGTACAAACATATGGAGGCTAAACAATACATTACTTAATAACCAAGAGATCACTGCAAAAATCAAAGAGGAAATCAAAAAACACCTAGAAACAAATAACAATGAAACACGATGATCCAAAACCTATGGGATGCAGCAAAAGAGTTCTAAGAGGGAAGTTTATAGCAATACAATCCTGCCTTAAGAAACAAGAAACATCTCAAATAAACAACCTAACCTTACACATAAAGCAATTAGAGAAAGAAGAACAAAAACCCCCCAAAGTTAGCAGAAGGAAAGAAATCATAAAGATCAGATCAGAAATTAATGAAAAATGAAGGAAACCATGGCAAAGATCAATAAAACTAAAAGCTGGTTCTTTGAGAAGATAAACAAAATTGATAAATCATTAGCCAGACTCATCAAGAAAAAAAGGGAGAAGACTCAAATCAATAGAATTACAAAATGAAAAAGGAGAAGTAACAACTGACACTGCAGAAATACAGTGGATCATGAGAGATTACAACAAGCAACTCTATGCCAATAAAATGGACAACCTGGAAGAAATGGACAAATTCTTAGAAATGCACAAACTTCCAAGACTGAACCAGGAGGAAATAGAAAATATGAACAAACGAATCACAAGTACTGAAATTGAAACTAATTAAATCAGAAAAGAAATTAAAAAATCTTCCAACAGACAAAAGCCCAGGACCAGATGGCTTCACAGGCAAATTCTGTCAAACATTTAGAGAAGAGCTAACACCTATCCCTCTCAAACTCTTCCAAAATATAGCAGAGGGAGGAACACTCGCAAACTCATTCAGCAAGGCCACCATCATTCTGATACCAAACCAGAGAGAGATGTCACAAAGAAGGAAAACTACAGGCCAATATCACTGATGAACATAGATGCAAAAATCCTCAACAAAATACTAGCAAACAGAATCCAACAGCACATTAAAAGGATCATACATTATGATCAAGTGGGGTTTATCCCGGGAGTGCAAGAATTCTTCAATATATGCAAATCAATCAACACATTATGGTGATACACCATATTAACAAATTGAAGGAGAAAAACCATATGGTCATCTCAAGATGCAGAGAAAGCTTTCGACAAAATTCAACACCCATTTATGATAAAAACCCTGCAGAAAGTAGGCATAGAGGGAACTTACCTCAACATAATATAGGCCATATATGACAAACCCACAGCCAACATCGTCCTCAATGGTGAAAAACAGAAACCATTTCCACTAAGATCAGGAACTAGACAAGGTTGCCCACTCTCACCACTATTATTCAACTTAGTTTTGGAAGTTTTAGCCACAGCAATCAGAGGAGAAAAAGAAATAAAAGGAATCCAAGTTGGAAAAGAAGAAGTAGAGCTGTCACTGTTTGCAGATGACATGATACTATACATAGAGAATCCTAAAGATGCTACCAGAAAACTACTAGAGCTAATCAATGAATTTGGTAAAGTAGCAGGATACAAAATTAATGCACAGAAATCTCTTGCATTCCTATACACTAATGATGAAAAATCTGAAGGTGAAATTAAGAAAACACTCCCATTTTCCATTGCAACAACAACAAAAATACCTAGAAATAAACCTACCTAAGGAGACAAGAGACCATATGCAGAAAACTATGACACGGATGAAAGAAATTAAAGATAATACAAACAGATGGAGAGATATACCATGTTCTTGGATTGGAAGAATCAACACTGTGAAAATGACTCTACTACCCAAAGCAACCTACAGATTCAATGCAGTCCTGAACAAACTACCACTGGCTTTTTTCACAGAACTAGATCAAAAAATTTCACAATTTGTATTGAAACACAAAAGACTCTGAATAGCCAAAACAATCTTGAGAAAGAAAAATGGAGCTGGAGGAAATCAGGCTCCCTGACTTCAGACTATAGTACAAAGCTACAGTAATCAAGACAGTATGGTACTGGCACAAAAACAGAAAGGTAGATCAATGGAACAGGATAGAAAGCCCAGAGATAAACCCACGTATATATGGTCACCTTATCTTTGATAAAGGAGGCAAGAATATACAGTGGAGGAAAGACAGCCTCTTCAATAGGTGGTGCTGGGAAAACTGGACAGCTACATAAAAGAATGAAATTAGAATAGTCCCTAACACCATACACAAAAATAAACTCAAAATGGATTAAAGACCTAAATGTAAGGCCAGACGCTATTAAACTCTTAGAGGAAAACATAGGCAGAACACTCCATGACATAATTCACAGCAAGATCCTTTTGGACCCACCTCCTAGAGAAATGGAAATAAAACCAAAAATAAACAAGTGGGACCTAATGCAACTTAAAAGCTTTTGCATAGCAATGGAAACCATAAACACGACCAAAAGACAACCCTCAGAATGGGAGAAAATATTTGCAAATGAAGCAACTGACAAAGGATTAATCTCCATAATTTACAAGCAGCTCATGCAGCTCAATATCAAAAAGCAAACAACCCAATCCAAAAATGGGCAGAAGACTTAAATAGACATTTCTCCAAAGAAGATATACAGATTGCCACCAAACACATGAAAGAATGCTCAACATCATTAATCATTAGAGAAATGAAAATCAAAACTACAATGAGATATTATCTCACACTGGTCAGAATGGCCATCATCAAAAAATCTAGAAACAATAAATGCTGGAGAGTGTCTGGAGAAAAGGGAACCCTCTTGCACTGTTGGTGGGAATGTAATTGATACAGCCACTATGGAGAACAGTATGGCGGTTCCTTAAAAAACTAAAAATTGAACTACCTTATGGCCCAGCAATCCCACTACTGGGCACATAACCTGAGAAAACCATAGTTCAATAAGAGTCATGTATCACTATGTTCATTGCAGCTCTATTTACAATAGCCAGGACATGAAAGCAACCTAAGTGTCCATCGATAGATAAATGGGTAAAGAAGATGTGGCGCATATATACAATGGAATATTACTCTGCCATAAAAGGAAATGAAATTGAGTTATTTGTAGTGAGGTGGATGGACCTAGAGTCTGTCATACAGAGGGCAGTCCGTCAGAAAGAGAAAAACAAGTACTATTTTCTAACATATATATATGGAATCTGAGAAAAAAATGGTAATGAAGAACCTAGGGGCAAGACGGGAATAAAGACACAGGCCTACTAGAGAACGGACTTGAGGATATGGGGAGGGGGAATGGTAACCTGGGACAAAGTGAGAGAGTGGCACGGGTATATATACACTACCAAATGTAAAATAGATAGCTAGTGGGAAGCAGCCACATAGCACAGGGAGATCAGCTTGGTGCTTTTTGACCACCTACAGGGGTGGAATAGGAAAGTTGGGAGGGAGGGAGATGCAAGAGGGAAGAGATATGGGGACATATGTATATGTATAACTGATTCACTGTGTTATAAAGCAGAAAGTAACACACCATTGTAAAGCAATTATACTCCAATAAAAATGTTTAAAAAAAAGAATATGAAAAATAATGTGTATATATATATATGTGTGTGTGTATATATGTATATATATGTATATATATGTATATATATATACATGTATATACCTGAATCACTTTGCTGTATAGCAGAAATTAACACATTTAAAATCATCTATACTTCAATTAAAAAAGTAAATAAATGAGATTTTGATTGAATATATACACTAATATGTATAAAATGGATAACTAATAAGAACCTGCTGTATAAAAAATATAAATAAAATTCAAAAATCCAAAAAAAAAGTAAACAAATGCAATAAAGTGATAGCCTGGCTCCAGAAAGTGACCAAATATTACGAATAAAAGACAAGTTTCATAGAAGTTATCCCGTGGGTACTTGTCCTATGTGGTGGGGCGGGAATCCCAGAAATTAAACACATGGAGTCTTTGGTCCTCTGTGCCGACATTTTTACTAATTCCAGCCATTGTAGTATACTTCAACTTTCCCTAGGAGAAATCACAGTCGTCCTTTGAAAGATACTGAGAATTACCCAATATCTATGTTCCAATTGTCAGGCTTCATCCTGAACCATTCTGAATAGTTCTCTGAGTTCCAGGGAATCACCATGGAGGGCACAGTGCTCCAAACTGTATAATGGTGTTGGTTAGAGAACAATCGGAAAAGCATCTTACCAGAGTCCTTTCTCTGCACTCTCACCCCAACAATAAAAAAGAGGGATGAGTGCTTTCCAGGTATGCTGAGCCCAGCTCAATCAGTTTGAATTCATCAGCAGCTGCAGCAAACTTACAGATGGTGCCAGACCCCAGGAGAGGAACACCTACCGGAAGCCGGAGCATCCTGAAAAGCTGTCCTTTCTCCCTTCCAAAAGCCTAAGATCAAACTAGTCTCAAGGTCCGGAAGTTCTGGCAGAAACAGGGAGTTCAAAAGCCCAAGTAAGGGATTTTTTTTCCACTTTAGTAACTCAGAGAAAATTTAGTAAGATCCTGCTCACCCATGGCTAATGTCACTCTATGCCTTGATCATGGCTGTGTCTCCTGGGCCAATTTCTCTTCCCTTTCCTCCTCCTGGAAATTTCCTCTTGACAAGTTTGCTCACTAGGCCCCTTAGTGTTAGCGCTTTTCACAAAAATCAGTGCAAAATAGATGCCAGCAGGGCCAAAGGCAGATGCCAGCAGGCTGTCACCTCTTTGCCCCTGGCTAGAGTGGAATGCCAGCAGCTCACATTGACTCTGCCCTCTCCCTGCCAGCCTCTAGTGAAATCATGCTCTGGCCAGTCCCGCCCGCAGAGCCAGCCCTGGCTGCCCAGTGTTCCCTCAGCCTTCGGGAGTCTGTAAGCATCTTCTCCAGCCAGACGCCCCAGCTCAGGACCAGGCAGGGGCAAACTGCTGGAGACCCCCCTTGCCAGGGCAAAGCCCATCCCAAGATGAGATGGGAAGGGAGTCAGAAAACGCCTCCAGGGTTCAGTTGTTAACTGGGTTGGAGGGTATGGCACCAGAGTCAGGGCCCCATGCATGCTGCTCAGATTCACTGCAATAACCAGCTGCTTGTCCGGTCGCTTGTTGCCAAATAGCAATCTTGGCGTCTAGCCATCCATCGAGCTGGCACCATGATGGAAATGCTGCAGTTCAACGATTTTCGCCAGGCCGTGCCAACCCAGAGATATAGAGACCTGCCCTGTCTGCAAGCCAGCCCAGTGCTTATGTACTTCCTGGGGAAGCTTTAAGTCTGAGTGTTCCCTAACTAAGTGGAGTAAAAGTATTTCAGAGAAAATGGCTGAAAAGCCAGTGCTACCTACTAAAACTTCACTTCCAAATGGGTTGAAAGTAAAACATGTGAGACGAGCTAAATTTGGTGTACCTGCAAGAGTTGCCATAGTCCCAAGGCTTCTGTTTTAGCAAGCAAGAGAAGCAGGAGGAATTCAAAGAGCTTTCAGTGGAACCCACATGAATATGTAGATTTCTTCCCATCTATAAACATATTAACAGCAAGATTACACGTATGGGGTTGCTATATATCCAAGAACCTATTAAACTGCCTAACAATTTTTAAACATTTTCAGGCTATGTAAATTTCACCCAGAATAATGTACACTCAAGCCTATTTTCAAAATTTTGCATGCATTTTATTTTTTATTTATTTATTTTTTTGCGGTATGCGGGCCTCTCACTGTTGTGGCCTCTCCCGTTGCGGAGCACAGGCTCCGGACACGCAGGCCCAGCGGCCATGGCTCACGGGCCCAGCCGCTCCACGGCATGTGGGATCCTCCCGGACCGGGGCACGAACCCGTGTCCCCTGCATCGGCAGGCGGACTCTCAACCACTGCGCCACCAGGGAAGCCCTTGCATGCATTTTAGTGGCTTCTTAGAACCCTAATTAAGAACCCAGCTTTATTTCTTCTGTTCAATATTAAGTCCTTGGTTTGAACTTCTTGAAAAGGAGAGTGCCAGTGTACGTTTCTCTCTTTTTCATCCCATATTTACTACCTGTTTTTGTAAACTGTAACCTAGATCCCCTCCAGAAAATCAAGCAAAGGTCAGATAATTTGGTGGGACATCAACGATGATTTTGGCTCAACAGCTGGAACTGTTCCTTCTCTCTGGCTCTCCTAGACTGCTTTCAATTCTCTGCACAACACTTGAAGTTTACTCATCCATTGTGTTACTGACACTGGCTTAAGGGCATTCTAGGTGTCAGAAAAACTTAATCGTTCATCATGCTGATACTTGGAACCATAGAGTTCCCTTTTTCCAGTTGCTTCAAGAAATCTGAACTTTGATGTCAATTTTACAGAAATGGTTGATTCTAGATCACGGAGTAAACTCTAGGAGGCCGTCCATCATAAAGGCATGTCCAGGACTCTAAAAACAGGAGGCAGCTGATAAGCCACTGGCCTGTCTCATCTGAGTTTGTTTCCATTGGTACAGATTGCAAGAAAGAAGATCTATGCTTTGCCTGTTTAGGACTAACACACACACCCCTGAGGGTTACAGTAAATGAGAGATGCAACAGAGAGGGAAATAAGTTAAGATTCAACTAAGAGGTACGCTTCCTCTTAGGGAGCTAAATACTCTACACATCGCAGTTAAAGGCTATTAGCTCCTTACAAAGGAAAATCCCCGCATTGGTCTGAGGTCTCGCCTACACGTATAACTTGACATCCTGTAAACATAATGAACACATCTGGATCCAGAAAACATCTCCTCTGAAAAACTCATGGCCCAATTTGTCCTTGTTTGCCCAAAATATCCTTAACACTCATTATGCAATTAATTTTTTTCTTTTTTCAGGGTAAACAAAGGGGATTAGCACATGATGTTCTTGCACTTGAGTTACACCGTGATTTGTTCACACCATTGTCATATCCTGTGTGACAGCCTGACTGTGGTATGCTTGCAGACTCTCTAGGAGAAACTTTCTGAAAAACAGTTGTGTATGGGACTTCCCTGGTGGCACAGTGGTTAAGAATCTGCCTGTCAGTACAGGAGACACGGGTTCGACCCCAGGTTTGGGAAGATCCCACGTGCCGTGGAGCAACTAAGCCCATGCGCCACAACTACTGAAGCCCGCACACCCTAAGGCCCATGTCCCACAACTACTGAGCCTATGTGCTCCAACTACTGAAGCCTGCATGCCTAGAGCCCATGCTCCGCAACAAGAGAAGCCACTGCAATGAGAAGCCCGCACACCGCAACGAAGAGTAGCCCCTGCTCGCCGCAACTAGAGAAAGCCTGTGTGCAGCAGTGAAGACCCAACACAGCCAAAACAAAAAACAAAAAACAGTTGTGCATTTCCTGTCTAAGCTGCCTAGAAAAGAACAGCCAGGTACCTATCTAGTAGTGCATCTCAAATGAGGCTGTAGATTGGCACGCTGTCAATCACTTTCCATCCAAGGAGGAAAAAGCATGGAAATACCAGCAACCTTCCTCTTAGAGAATTTTTGTGCAAAACCTGCTGTGTCTGCCTTCTCAAAAAGTGAGGAATCCTGATGTCCTTGACAATCTGGAGAAAACAAAACAAAACCCCTCATAAGCTGGGGGCTGAGGCCATTGTGGGTAATATTGAATGTTGTTTCAATATTCAATATGGAGAGAGACTAAAAAGTTGGTGGAGGTGTCCTTTGTCTATTTATTCTCTTCTGACGTCATGAAATGCTTGTCTTTACTGCCTTTTTATTTTAAAGAGCCCAGAGAGGGGAGCTGGCACTGATTTTTGAAAGTATCTATGACAACATCCTATAAGAATATTGCTCAGCCATAAAAATGAATGAAATAATGCCATTTGCAGCAACATGTATGGACCTAGAGATTATCATATTAAGTGAAGTAAGACAGAGAAAGACAAATATCATATGATATCACTTATATGTGAAATCTAATAAAAAATGATACAAATCAACTTATTTACAAAACAGAAACAGACCCACAGATCTTGAAATCAAATTTATGGTTACCAAAGGAGAAATGTTGGGGGAAGTGATAATTTAGGAGATTGGGATTAACATACACACACTACTATACATAAAATAGATAGCTAAAAAGGACTGTATAGCACAGGGAACTCTACTCAATATTCTGTAATAATCTATATGGGAAAAGAATCTGAAAAAGAATGGATACATATACATATATAATAACTGATTCACTTTGCTGTACACCTAAAACTAACACACCATTGTAAATCAACTATACTCCAACAAAAATTAAAAATAAAAATAAAAAGAATTTCTTTCTTGTTTTACCCTCACCTACACCCTTCCAACTACCTACTCAGTATTTTGCAGGTATAAAAATGTTGGTCCTATAGTTTTAATATCCATAGGGATATATTAACAAATATTATTCTGTGAAGTCTGGTTCTGGAGAAAGCCATTTTTTCCCACTCTGCCCTAAGGAGTGAAAATAAGAATTTAAGATGTAAAAGTATTCACAGGACCTGGAAATTAGTCCCCAACAGATAACAACATTTCATGCCACAAATTGTGACTAGGCCCTGGGAATGTGGCAGTCACTGAGCTAAATGTTGGGGATTGGAAAAAGAAACCATTCCTGCTCTCAAGGAAATTATCTCTAAATATAGAAGTGCTCATAAGCATACAGACACCATGTGTGTGTGTGTGTATGTCTGTGTGTGTGTGTGTTATGTGCTGATACGTCCTGGCCATAGTACTTGCTTTGGAAAACCAGCCACAAGTTTCCAATCTGCCCCACTGTTTTTTGGCATACAGTATTTAGTACATGCTTTCCTTATTCGTTCGACATTTGATTTGCTTGTTTGTTTTCTATTTATCACCATGGTTTTAGGCTTAGGGCATCTGTGTTCCATCGGGTTGCAAAATGACCTCTATGAGCAAGGCTGATTAATGCTTTAGGACGTATTGTCCATTAGCAGAAAACGGGGATCCCGGAGAATTGGAAATTAAACAGCTGTGTGTTTTATAACAGAAGGATTCTGGAAGGTCATACAATTATAGGGGCACCTGAGGCTTAGTGGGTAAAGGGAGTTGCCAGGGCCATGGAGCTCTTTGGCTGCAGAGCTAGGAAGTGACTCGGGTCTCCCAATTCCCAGTCACCACACTAGTGGACAATCCTCGACAACGTTTTCCAGACCCAACCTATGCCTTTCACATCCATCCCCAACTGCTCCTTCCTGGTGAGTTGGGAGCTCTGGGTAGTGGGTAAGCATCCTGAGCTGAGACCACCCCCGCCTGGGGTGTGCTATGCTAGCCTGTCGCAGCTTCTTCCATTCTTGGTGTTGGCTTGGGGGCTGTGGTTCCTCAGCATCTCTGTTTGCCCAGAAAACTCTCAATTGAGTGAAACAGCATGAAATACGCTGCTCCCATTTCTGTCAACACAGGGATGTGAAACTGGTATTCTACAATGACTGTGGTACAAAAGGGAACTCTTTTGTTGGAGCAGTTGGTGTCATGTTGCACTGAACAGAGTTGCACTGAACGCTGACACACTGGTACCCAAAAGAAGTGCCTGGGATGCTACAGCGCAGACAAGTTGTTTTTCCAACATAACACCTATTTTTGTAATATGTTGAGATAAACTTTCTTGTCTTAAACTAAGATGATGGCCCGTCTGGTATTAAAATGAAATTTTGAAAAACAAATGTGCTAGTGATAGACAATTTGTGCCACTAGATCTATATGCTTGTAACCATCATTTACCAGTAGTAGGTATTTTATTTAGTATCATTGTTTAATAAATTTAAAAGTTGGTAATACCACATTGCCCATCTCCCCCTTTTTTTTTTTTTTTTTTTTTGCGGTACACGGGCCTCTCACTGTTGTGGCCTCTCCCGTTGCGGAGCACAGGCTCCGGACGCTCAGGCTCAGCGGCCATGGCTCACGGGCCTAGCCGCTCCGCGGCATGTGGGATCCTCCCAGACCGGGGCACGAACCCGTGTCCCCTGCATCGGCAGGCAGACTCTCAACCACTGCGCCACCAGGGAAGCCCTCCCCTTTTTTATTATTTGATCACTTTTTTAAACTTGAAAATCTGGGAGCTATTATACTACTCTCCTCAGAACATTTAGCAATTCATATAGGTAGTGAATGATAGAAGAAATAAAACTCTATCAAAGAGCATTTATATCACAGTAATATCCAGGAAATAGTAACTTCCATTCAAAACACAGTTTGATGTTTTCAGATATTTTATCATAATTTGTCTAAAGAGTTCTTCATGCTTTTATAAGAAGGGGAAAAGGACCTTAATGTAAACAAAACACATTTTGCTGAAGTGCTTTTTTCCCCAAACTAGACACTCAAAACTGTTCCTTAAGTAGTTACTATGCAAGGCACTACAGGACTGTACAGTACAGGTGTGTTGTTTTGGCAGAATTTTGCAAGTCATTAACCAATTTTCTATGGTGGCTCAGAAAGTCCTTACTTCATGCCCATTGACAGGCATTTCTGAGACTGAGTCTGCAATATGGTTTGGTGTCACCAAAGAATGGCATAGAAATAATTGTCTTCCTCTCCCTACACCCACAGGCATTGAAGTACCCAAGTTCTAGGCCAAGTTTTGGTGAAAAGGGTCTGTTTCAGCAACTTATGCACTTATTCCAATACCTAAACCTAGGTGAAGAATGAGAGTCGGCTCTACTGTCTGGGTTTGAATTCCCACTCAGCCACTGGTAGGATGTGTCAATGGTTCTAGAACCTTCAAAAAATGACTTTACCTCTCTGGATCTCAGTTCCCCTAGTGGCAAAAGAGAGTAACAGTTGCTCATTGGTAATGGAAGAGGTTGGTAATTAAGTGAAATAATACCTGTTAAGTAGAGTCCACTTTGCCTGGAATCGGGGGGTTCCCAGGATGTGTGTCCTTCATGCTGAAACCTGGAAAGTCTTGACAAGCCAGAAAGAGCTGACCATTCTGATAACGACCAGGGTTCTTGGCCTTCCCCAATCAATAGAAATTGACTAGAGACCAGACAAGAAATTCAGGCAAGGCTTTATTGGGGTCCCTGCTGCAGCAGGGGGGAGCGAGAACAAACAACAGGTTCCCTTACTTGCTCGCTCCCTGGGGGGCTGGCAAGCTTGCTCCTTACATGGGGTGAGGGTAGGGGTGTGTCCAGGGGTTGGGCCAGAGGGGTAGCTTAGGTCGTCTGCCCACCCCTCTGGTGGTGTTAAGTGCAGGGGGTATGCGCAGTACCCTGCTTTTGCTCCCAACACCCTGTTTTTGCTCCTGGCTCTTCAGAAGTGGCAGTTGAGTTTTTTGGTCTTTTGTATCTTTTTGTCCATAATTTGCCCCAACTGCATATGCAAGCAATTATTTTTAGTCTCATATAGTTTCTTTGTATTTTGTTGCTGGAGGAGAGGTTTGTCCAGGTGCAGGCATTGCAGCACTACAGCAAAGGGTCCCAGGTCCCAGCCTGTCTCAACTCTACCTGAAAAGTGCTTGCAGCAGTACCTGGTACACAGCACTCACTGAGATGTCAGTTTCGCTGTCATTTTTCTTCATTTCACTGGAATTCTAACATGAAATGAACGTGAACAAATTCACGGTCCACAGGATTAGCCTGAAGTTGTAACCTCATAAATACTACCCTTTTGCTTTAGATTAAAGCAAACCGAGTCACATACAGAGGCAGAGACCCAGGAACTATTTATGTAAAGGCCCACAGCAAATCACTTTCCACTCAGACAAAATGATCCTGACATGAAAGCATTCCCTGGAAATATGCCCCCTTCCCTCTCTCAGAGGTGTCATTCATTATTAGTGCCAGATGACTCTTAAAATTTGAAACTGGGGGGAGCCTTTTACAGTTCTCTGATAACCTCATTTCTAGTTCTTACTTGAACTGCTCATGGCCTTTTTCTGGTCTGTGGTCATGAAAGTATCCTAAAGACCCTTTATCCAATAAAGCATGCAGGTAATTGTAGTGCTCAGGGAGTTCTCTGTGTGATCATGCCCTGGTTCTGTGTTGAGACACGCCGATCACCCAGAGATTATGTCTCTGCCTTGCCCTGGGATGTTGAAGCATGAATCAGTGAAACAGTTCAGCTTTTTGTCTTAAACTTGGTTGCTTTCCCAAGATTCCTGTGCAAGAATCAGCAAGGCTCAATCCTGCAGGTAACAAATCAATGTTAGGCTCAGTGCCTTTGAAAACTCTGGTATGGAGGGCAATAATTACCAACAACCGAGGCCTGTGTCCTGAATAATGAAGGCAATTGTGTTCACAGAGATAAAGCCTGCAAGTGAAGAATCACAGGGCTCCAGAGCTGAAAGGACTTGGGGTAGTATGTTGTCATATGCAGTTTCAACACAGAGCTAGAAATCATGACCACTCACTTCACAAGGAATGTTTAGATTAGGAGAAAACTTATTTCAGTTTATATTGGTAAGTTCTTGTAAGCGTAATACCCATACCAGGCCCTATTTTAGTGCTTCTCATGTATTAACTCATTTAATTCTCTTAACAACCCCAAAAGGGAGGTATCATTACTGTGCCCATTTTATAGAAAGAGAAACCAAGGAACAGAGAGGTAGTGTAACTTGTCCAAGAACACAGAGCTGATAAAGTTAGATTGAGACTCGTACCCAGAGTGGTCCTCATAATGATGTACAGAAAAAAGGTGACCTGTCACAGGTTCTGGATTTTCTGAGAAAGAACTCAACCTAAACCATATTTGAAATGCATCTGAATTTATATGGTTACAATGAATATTTCAATAATTGATATTATTTAATATCTGTCTCCCTAATTCTAAATTTAGTGTAATTGTTTCAATAAATAGAAGTTTCTAGTAAACACAAAAGAGCTTTCTATAACATTGTTTAATAGAAGCAGAGGAAACACTTTTTAAATATATACTTTGGAAGAAAATTTAGTTGGTAAGAACTAATTCAAGCTAAAACCAACTCAACCTATTGATTCAGCAATAAACCCTGAGATCATAATATCATCAATATACACACATTGACTAAGACTATCAAATATGTTTTAAACCACTTAATTATATTGAAGAGCTAAGATGCTTGGCATCAATTTGATTCAAAAACTTCTATTTTATTTGTTAAAGCATATCATTATGCCATACTGAAGCATTATGGTGTTTTAAAATTTATTTTGCACTGTTTTAATCTTTTAGATCAAGCCTAAATTGTATGTATTTATCCTGATACTGTGACTGTTTATAGCATGACTGTACCACTGAACAACGGATAGAAACAATCATACAAAATATTACAAGTTAATACAAGAAGTTATGATTACATAGAGATAAGTAAGACAGGAATAATGCAAAAACCAAAATATGTGCTCTGTTTGAACACAGAACCCTTAAAATTACAGGTGAGCTCTACTTAATTTAGTACTGCATAAATGACAAAAAAGATTTTTCCATTGCGTAAGTGAATAACAATAACTAGAATTTATTTAGGGTTTAATATGTATCAGTCACTAATATACTCAGATGGGCTACATGACTTTATCAAGCTTACACCACTTCTAAGTGATTAATAAGAACACACAACTGATTAAAAATTCTCTGATACTCTCATGGTCTGATGTCACCCCTTGCTTTCTTAAGTAGGATGGCTTTATACTGCGAACTTCTTAGCACACTGACTATATTGTTAAGAAGCCTTAGGGATGATGGACATTTTTTATATCTTGATTATTGTGGTGCCTACATAGGTGCATATATTTGTCAAAACTCATCAAACACTACACTTAAAATGAGTGCATTTAATTTTACTCCTAAATAATGTTGATTTAAAACGAAAACAACAAACATATGTACACAATTTTCAGAGGCATATTTAAACCGTAGAATGAAGTCCTCATTTGTCAAGAGATACCACATTGTTAGAGATATAACGAATATGATAACAGATAAACACTAAAGCAAATTTTTTTTTTCAATTTTCTTTTTAAGAATAAACTGTAACCTATCCCCTCTATAACAATCAACAAGTATTAACACATTAACAAAATGAAGGACAAAAATCACATAAACATCTCAATAGGCACAGAAAAAGCCTTTGACAAAATTCAACATCCATTCATGATGAAAATTCTCATCAAAGTTGGTAAAGAGGGACTATATCTCTATATAACACAGGCAGTTTATGACAAACTCACTGCTAACATCATACTCAATGATGAAAAGCTAAAAGCTTTTCCTCTAAAATCAGGAACAAGACAAGACTCAATATCAAAAAACAAACAACTTGATTAAAAAATGGGCAGAAAGGGGCTTCCTTGGTGGAGCAGTGGTTGAGCGTCCGCCTGCCGATGCAGGGGGCGCGGGTTCGTGCCCCGGTCTGGGAGGATCCCACGTGCCGTGGAGTGGCTGGGCCCGTGAGCCATGGCCGCCGGGCCTGCACGTCTGGATCCTGTGCTCCGCAGTGGGAGAGGCCGCAGCAGTGAGAGGGCCGCGTATCGCAAAAAAAAAAAAAAAAAAAAGGGGCAGAAGACCTGAATAGACATTTTCCAAAGAAGACATACAGATGGCCCACCGGCACATGAGAAGATGCTCAACATCGATAATCATCATGAAAATGTAAATCAAAACCACAATCAGATATCACCTCACACCTGTAAGAATGGCTATTGTAGAAAACACCACAAATAACAAATGCTGGAGAGGGTGTGGAGAAAAGGGAACCCTAGTACACTTCTGGCAGGAATGTAAATTGGTGCAGCCACTGTGGAAAACAGTTTGGAGGTTCCTCAGAAAATTAAATGTAGAACTACCAATTAACCAGCAATTTCACTCCTGGGTATATATCAAAAGAAAACAAAAACACTAATTTGGAAAGACACATGCACCCCAATGTTCATAAGAGCATTATTTGCAATAGCCAAGATATGGAAGCAACTAAGTGTCCATCGACAGATGAATGGATAAGGAAGATGTAATATATACACAATGGAATATTACTCAGCCATAAAAAAGAATGAAATTTTGCCATTTTTAACAACAGGAATGGACTGGGAGAATATTAGGCTGAGTGAGATAAGACAGAGAAAGGAAGACAAATACTCTGTGTTTTCACTTACATGTGAAACCTAAAAAACAAAACAAATGAATATAACAAGACAGAAACAGACTTACAAGTATAGAGAACAATCTAGTGGTTAGCAGTGGAGAGAGGGATGGAGGGAGGGGCAAAGGGTTAAGATGTACAAACCACTATGTATAAAATAAGTAATATACAAGGATATATTGTACAGCATAGGGAATATAGCCAATATTTTATAATAACTTTAAATTTAGTATACTCTTTAAAAATAATGAATCAATATGTTGTATGCTTGAAATTAATATATTGTAAATCAACTATAATTTAATAAAAAAGAATAAATTTTAACTATAACATTCACAATCGTGATTAAATAATGTATACAAATCATACTTTTGCCAATTTTCAGATTAAAAGCTGTGATATTTAATATGGCAAATACACAGATTTGCTTCGTGTGTTTTTCTCATCAATAGTCTGTAATATGGTAGCCTCAGAAGTCACTGGTTGCAAAGATCAATCTGTAGAAAACTTTCAGAACCAAAAATTTTCAGCAAACACCATTCTATGAGCCCAAATTACTTTGCATTAGCTATGGAATTAGCAGTCAGTTGGCAGACTGTGACCTGTCTGACAGCTGAGACCTGATAGTTCAGGCCAGAATAAATGGTTATTTCCTGTCTCAGTAGCAATACTGAGTGAGTAATCAAAGTATCAATCCTGATTTGATTACTTCCACACATGTGTCTCAGGTTATCCTGAGGCTTCCTTCTAGAAATCTCCTTGGGATCTACAGTGTGAAAAAACTTCATATCCTGTGAGGAGGATGGACCTACAGTCTGTCATACAGAGTGAAGTAAGTCAAAAAGAGAAAAACAAATACCGCATGCTAACACATATATATGGAATCTAAGGGGAAAAAAAAAAGGTCATGAAGTACCTAGGGGTAAGATGGGAATAAAGACACAGACCTACTAGAGCATGGACTTGAGGATATGGGGAGGGGGAAGGGTAAGCTGTGACAAAGTGAAAGAGTGGCATGGACATATATACACTACCAAACGTAAAATAGATAGCTAGTTGGAAGCAGCCGCACAGCACAGGGAGATCAGCTAGGTGGTTTGTGACCACCTAGAGGGGTGGGATAGGGAGGGTGGGAGGGAGGGAGATGCAAGAGGGAAGAGATATGGGAACATATGTATATGTATAACTGAGTCATTTTGTTATAAAGCAGAAAGTAACACACCATTGTAAAGCAATTATACTCCAATAAAGATGTTAAAAAAAAACAAAAACAAAAAAACACTTCATATCCAAAACGTTTCTTCTTTCATTCCAGTAGTACAAATTATTTTTTTAACATCTTTATTGGAGTATAATTGCTTAAAAATGTTCTGTTAGTTGCTGTTGTATAATAAAGCAAATCAGCTATATGTATACATATATCCTCATATCTCCTCCCTCTTGTCTCTCCCTCACACCCTCCCTATCCCACCTCACTAGGTGGACACAGAGCACTGGCCTGATCTCCACGTGCCATGCAGCTGCTTCCCACTAGCTAGCTATTTTACATTTGGTAGTGTATATATGTCCATGCCACTTTCTCACTTTGTCTCAGCTTACCCTTCCCCCTCCCCGTGTCCTCAGTTCCATTCTCTATGTCTGCATCTTTATTCCTGTCCTGCCTCTACGTTCTACAGAACCATTGGATTTTTTTTTTTTAGATTCCATACATATGTGTTAGCATATGGTATATGTTTTTCTCATTCTGACTTACTTTGCTCTGTATGATAGTCTCTAGGTCCATCCACCTCACTACAAATAACTCAATTTCGTTTCTTTTAATGGCTGAGTAATATTCCATTGCATATATGTGCCACATTTTCTTTATCCATTCAACTGTCGATGGATACTTAGGTTGCTTCCATATCCTGGCTATTGTAAATAGTACTGCAATGAACATTGTGGTATGTGACTCTTTTTGAATTATGGTTTTCTCAGGTTATATGCTCAGTAGTGGGATTGCTGGGTCATATGGTAATTCTATTTTTAGGTTTTTTTTGTGGTTTTTTTTTTGCGGTATGCAGGCCTCTCACTGTTTTAGCCTCTCCCATTGAGAAGCACAGGCTCCGGACGCGCAGGCTCAGCGGCCATGGCTCACGGGACTAGCCGCTCCGTGGCATGTGGGATCTTCCCAGACCATGGCACGAACCCGTGTCCCCTGCATCAGCAGGTGGACTCTCAACTACTGTGCCACCAGGGAAGCCCTATTTTTAGTTTTTTGAGGAGCCTCCATACTGTTCTCCATAGTAGCTGTATCAATTTACATTCCCACCAACAGTGCAAGAGGGATCCCTTTTCTCCACACCCTCTCCAGCATTTATTGTTTGTAGATTTTTTGATGATGGCCATTCTGACCGGTGTGAGGTGATACCTCATTGTAGTTTTGATTTGCATTTCTCTAATGATTAGTGATGTTGAGCATTCTTTCATGTGTTTGGTGGCAATCTGTATATCTTCTTTGGAGAAATGTCTATTTAGGTCTTCTGCCCATTTTTGGATTGGGTTGTTTGTTTTTTTGATATTGAGCTGCATGAGCTGCTTGTAAATTTTGGAGATTAATCTTTGTCAGTTGCTTCATTTGCAAATAGTTCCTCCCATTCTGAGGGTTGTCTTTTGGTCTTATTTATGGTTTCCTTTGCTGTGCAAAAGCTTTTAAGTTTAATTAGGTCCAATTTGTTTATTTTTATTTCCATTTCTCTAGGAGGTGGGTCAAAAAGGTTCTTGGTGTGATGTATGTCATACAGTGCTCTGCCTATGTTTTCCTCTCAGAGTTTTAGAGTGTCTGGCCTCACATTTAGGTCTTTACTCCATTTTGAGTTTATTTTTGTGTATGGTGTTAGGGAGTGTTCTAATTTCATTCTTTTACATGTAGCTGTCCAATTTTCCCAACACCACTTATTGAAGAGGCTGTCTTCTCCATTGTATGTTCTTGCCTTCTTTATCAAAGTTAAGGTGACCATATGTGTGTGGGTTTATCTCTGGGCTTTCTATCCTGTTCCATTGACCTATATTTCTGTTTTTGTGCCAGTACCATACTGTCTTGATTACTGTAGCTTTGTAGTATAGTCTGAAGTCACAGAGCCTGATCCCTCCAGGTCAGCTTTTTCCCCTCAAGATTGCTATGGCTATTCAGGGTCTTTTCTGTCTCCATAAAAATTTTTAAGATTCTTGGTTCTACAGAAAGATAGATCAGTGGATCAGGATAGAAAGCCCAGAGATAAACCCACGCACATATGGCCAACTTATCTTTGATAAAGGAGGCAGGAATGTACAGTGGAGAAAGGACAGCCTCTTCAATAAGTGGTGCTGGGAAAACTGGACAGGGACATGTAAAAGTATGAGATTAGATCATTCCCTAACACCATACACAAAAATAAGCTCAAAATGGATTAAAGACCTAAATGTAAGGCCAGAAACTATCAAACTCTTAGAGGAAAACATAGGTAGAACACTCTATGACATAAATCACAGCAAGATCCTTTTGGACCCACCTCCTAGAGAAATGGAAATAAAAACAAAGATAAACAAATGGGACCTAATGAAACTTCAAAGCTTTTGCACAGCAAAGGAAACCATAAACAAGACCAAAAGACAACCCTCAGAATGGGAGAAAATATTTGCAAATGAAGCAACTGACAAAGGATTAATCTCCAAAATTTATAAACAGCTCATGCAGCTCAATAGCAAAAAAACAAACAACCCAATCCAAAAATGGGCAGAAGACTTAAATAGGCATTTCTCCAAAGAAGATATACAGACTGCCAACAAACACATGAAAGAATGCTCAACATCATTAATCATTAGAGAAATGCAAATCAAAACTACAATGAGATATCATCTCACACCAGTCAGAATGGCCATCATCAAGAAATCTAGAAACAATAAATGCTGGAGAGGGTGTGGAGAAAAGGGAACACTCTTGCACTGCTGGTGGGAATGTGAATTGGTACAGCCACTATGGAGAACAGTATGGAGGTTCCTTAAAAAACTAAAAATAGAACTACCATATGACCCAGCAATCCCACTACTAGGCATATACCCTGAGAAAACCATAATTCAAAAAGAGACATGTACCAAAATGTTCATTGCAGCTCTATTCACAATAGCCCGGAGCTGGAAACAACCTAAGTGTCCATCATCGGATGAATGGATAAAGAAGATGTGGCACATATATACAATGGAATATTACTCAGCCATAAAAAGAAATGAAACTGAGCTATTTGTAATGAGGTGGATAGACCTAGAGTCTGTCATACAGAGTGAAGTAAGTCAGAAAGAGAAAGACAAATACCGTATGCTAACACATATATATGGGATTTAAAAAAAAAAAAATGTCATGAAGAACCTAGGGGTAAAACGGGAATAAAGACACAGACCTACTTGAGAATGGACTTGAGGCTATGGGGAGGGGGAAGTGTAAGCTGTGACAAAGGGAAAGAGAGGCATGGACATATATACACTACCAAACGTAAGGTAGATAGATAGTGGGAAGCAGCCGCAGAGCACAGGGAGATCAGCTTGGTGCTTTGGGACCGCCTGGAGGGGTGGGATGGGGAGGGTGGGAGGGAGGGAGATGCATGAGGGAGGGGATGTGGGAACAGATGTATATGTATGACTGATTCACTTTGTTATAAAGCAGAAACTAAAAAAAAAAAAAAAAAAAAAAAGATTCTTGGTTCTAGTTCTGTAAAAAATGCCACTGGTAATTTGATAGGGATTGCACTGAATCTGTAGGTTGCTTTTGGTAGAATAGTAATTTTCACAATACTGATCCTTCCAATGCAAGAATATGGTATATCTCTCCATCTGTTAGTGTCATCTTTGATTTCTTTCATCAGTGTCTTACAGTTTTCTGAGTACAGGTCTTTAACCTCCTGAGGTAGGTTTATTCCTAGGTATTTTAATCTTTTTGTGGCAACGGTGAATGGGATTGTTTCCTTAACTTCTATTTCTGATCTTTCATCGTTAGTGTATAGGAATGTAAGAGACTTCTGTGCATTAATTGTGTATCCTGCAACTTTACCAGATTCATTGATTAGCTCTAGTAGTTTTCTGGTGGCATCTTTAGGATACTCTATGTACAGTATCATGTCATCTGCAAACAGTGACAGCTTTACTTCTTCTTTTCCGATTTGGATTCCTTTTATTTTTTTTTTCTTCTCTGATTGCTGTGGCTAAAACTTCCAAAACTATGTTGAATAATAATGGTGAGAGTGGGCAACCTTGTCTTCTTACTTATCTTAGTGGAAAAGTTTTCAGATTTTCACCATTGAGAATGATGTTCACTGTGGATTTGTCATGTATGGCCTTTATTGTGTTGAGGTAGGTTCCCGCTATGCCTACTTTCTGGAGACTTTTTATCAGAAATGGCTGTTGAATTTTGTCAAAAGCTTTTTCTGCATCTACTGAGACTATCATATGGTTTTTATCCTTCAGTTTGTTAATATGGTGTATCACATTGATTGATTTGCATATATAGAAGAATCCTTGCATTCCTGGGATAAACCCCACTTGATCATGGTGTATGATCCTTTTAATGTGCTGTTGCATTCTGTTTGCTAGTACTTTGTTGAGGATTTTTGCTTCTATGTTCATCAGTGATATTAGCCTGTAGTTTTTTTGGTGATATCTTTGTCTGGTTTTCGTATAAGGGTGATGTTTGCCTTGTAGAATGAGTTTGGGAGTGTTCCTCCCTCTGCTATATATTGGAAGAGTTTGGAAAGGAAGCATGTTAACTCTTCTCTAAATTTTTGATAGAATTCGCCTGTGAAGGCATCTGGTCCTGGGCTTTTGTTTGTTGGAAGATTTTTAATCACAGTTTCAATTTCAGTGCTTGTCATTGGTCTGTTTATATTTTCTATTTCTTCCTGGTTCAGTCTCGGAAGGTTGTGCATTTGTAAGAATTTGTCCATTTCTTCCAGGTTGTCCATTTTATTGGCATAGAGTTGCTTGTAGTAATCTCTCATGATCTTTTGCATTTCTGCAGTGTCAGTTGTTATCTCTCCTTTTTCATTTCTAATTCTATTGATTTGAGTCTTCTCCCTTTTTTTCTTGATCAGTCCGGCTAATGGTTTATCAATTTTGCTTATCTTCTCAAAGAACCAGCTTTTACTTTTATTGATCTTTGCTATTATTTCCTTCATTTCCTTTTCTTTTATTTGTGATCTGATCTTTATGATTTCTTTCCTTCTGCTAACTTTGAGGGTTTTTTTGTTCTTCTTTCTCTAATTGCTTTATGTGTAAGGTTAGGTTGTTTATTTGAGATGTTTCTTGTTTCTTACGGTAGGATTGTATTGCTATAAACTTCCCTCTTAGAACTGCTTTTGCTGCATCCCATAGGTTTTGGGTCGTCGTGTTTTCATTGTCATTTGTTTCTAGGTATTTTTTGATTTCCTCTTTGATTTCTTCAGTGATCTCTTTGTTATTTAGTAGTGCATTGTTTAGCCTCCATATGTTTGTATATTTTACAGATTTTTTTCCTGTAATTGGTATCCAGTCTCTTGCATTGTGGTCAGAAAAGATACCTGATATGATTTCAATTTTCTTAAATTTACCAAGGCTTGATTTGTGATCCATCATATGATCTATCCTGGAGAATGTTCCATAAGCACTTGAGAAGAAAGTGTATTCTGTTGTTTTAGGATGGAAAGTCCTATAAATTTCAATTAAGTCTATCTTGTTTAATGTATCATTTAAAGCTTGTGTTTCCTTATTTATTTTCAGTTTGGATGATCTGTCCATTGGTGAAAGTGGGGTGTTAAAATCCCCTACTATTATTGTGTTACTGTTGATTTCCCCTTTTATGGCTCTTAGCATTTGCCTTATGTATTGAGATGCTCCTATGTTGGGTACATAAATATTTACAATTTTATATCTTCTTCTTGGATTGATCCCTTGATCATTATGTAGTGTCCTTCTTTGTCTCTTGTAATACTCTTTATGTTAAAGTTTATTTTGTCTGATATGAGAATTGCTACACCAGCTTTATTTTGATTTCCTTTTGCATGGAATATCTTTTTCCATCCCCTCACTTTCAGTCTATGTGTGTCCCTAGGTCTTATGTGGGTCTCTTGTACACAGCGTATATACAGGTCTTGTTTTTGTATCCATTCAGCCAGTCTATGTCTTTTGGTTGGAGCATTTAATCCATTTACATTTAAGGTAATTATTGATATGTATGTTCCTATTACCATTTTCTTAATTGTTTTGGGTTTGTTATTGTACGTGTTTTCTTTCTCTTGTGTTTGCTGCTTAGAGAAGTTTCTTTAGCATTTGTTTTAAAGCTGGTTTGGTGGTGCTGAATTTTCTTAGCTTTTGCTTGTCTGTACAGGTTTCAATTTCTCTGTCAAATCTGAATGAGATTCTTGCTGGGTAGAGTCATCTTGGTTGAAGGTTCTTCCCTTTCATCACTTTAAATATGTCCAGCCACTCCCTTTTGGCTTGCAGAGTTTCTGTTGAAAGATCAGCTGTTTACCTTATGGGGATTCCCTTTTTGTTATTTGTTGCTTTTCCCTTGCTGGTTTTAATATTTTTTCTTTGTATTTAATTTTTGATAGTTTGATTAATATGTGTCTTGGTGTGTTTCTCCTTGGATTTATCCTGTATGGGACTTTCTGTGCTTCCTGGACTTGATTGACTATTCCCTTTCCCATATTAGGGAAGTTTTCAACTATAATTTCTTCAAATATTTTCTCAGTCCCTTTCTTTTTCTCTTCTTTTTCTGGGACCCCTATAATTTGAATGTTGGTGCATTTAATGTTGTCCCAGAGGTCTCTGAGATGTCCCCAGTTCTTTTCATTCTTTTATTTAGAATTCTGCTCTGCAGTAGTTATTTCCACTATGTTATCTTCCAGGTCACTTATCCGTTCTTCTTCCTCAGTTATTCTGCTATTGATTCCTTCTAGAGAATTTATAATTTCATTTATTGTGTTGTTCATCATTTTTTGTTTGCTCTTTCGTTCTTCTAGGTCCTTGTTAAACCTTTCTTGTATTTTCTCCATTCTATTTCCAAGATTTTGGATCATCTTTACTATCATTACTCTGAATTCTTTTTCAGGTAGATTGCCTATTTCCTCTTCATTTGTTTGGTCTGGTGGGTTTTTACCTTGCTCCTTCATCCGCTGTGTATTTCTGTGTCTTCTCATTTTTCTTAACTTACAGTGTTTGAGGTCTCCTTTACGCAGGCTACAGGTTTGTAGTTTTTGGTGTCTGCCCCCAGTGGGTAAGGTTGGTTCAGTGGGTTGTGTAGGTTTCCTGGTGGAAGGGACTGGTGCCTGTGTTCTGGTGGATGAGACTGGATCTTGTCTTTCTGGTGGGCAGGACCACGTCCGGTGGTGTGTTTTGGGGTGTCTGTGAACTTATGATTTTAGGCAGCTTCTCTGCTAATGGGTGGGGGTGTGTTCCTGTCTTGCTAGTTGTTTGGCATAGGGTGTGCAGCACTGTAGCTTGCTGGTTGTTGAGTGGAGCTGAGTCTTAGTGTTGAGATGGAGATCTTTGGTAGAGTTTTTGCCATTTGATATTATGTGGGCCAGGAGTTCTCTGGTGGACCAATGTCCAGAACTCACCTCTCCCACCTCAGAGGCTCAGGCCTGACACGTGGCCGGAGCACGAAGACCCTGTCAGCCAAATAGCTTTTCTTGTTCCTTGATCTATTCAAATACAGTCAGATATGAAGCCCCAATCAATTAACTGAAGCCAGGTACTTCCTTGTTTCCTGCTTCCAGTAGTTCAAGTTTAAACGCAGTGTCTAAGAAAAACTCCTCTTCCTGTATCTCGCATTATAAACTCAAAGTCTACCCTGAAACAAGTTTTATGATTAAATCCAATAAAATCATTTTTATATCACTGATGCATTCAGCCTTTATTCAATCAATAAATATTTATTAGTTACCACTTAAATATTGGAAACTGTATTAAGCACCAGGAGTGAAAAAATGAGCAAGATAAATCTACTGACATCAAAAGCTTATAGTGAAAGAAGGTAAGGGGAAAATGAGAAAGAGTTAAAGAGACAGAAATAGAGATAGAGGTAAAGAAAGATAAAGAGAGAATAACCAGAAGATCAGTGGAGAAAATGACTATTTAGGCATAGTTCAAGCACAAAGGAGAGAGAGGCATTTTCACTTGGAAGCACTGTCAAGTGATGACCCTAAAGAAAGGCCCACCAAATGGCTTTTAGCTTTTACCCCATACAAAGACAGCCCTGGTCAAGCTCGCCAATGACCTTGGCAATGCCAAAACCAAATGTAACTTCTCTATTTCTCTTTCTTCTACATTTCTTAACTTTTCAACAGTATTCCACACCCTCGATCATTCTGACTTCTTGAGGTACTGTCTTTTCCCAGCTTCTATAATATCACTCTCTTGCTTTCCTGATTTCCTCTATCTCATTGCTTCCTTTATAAACTCCTTTCTTGGCTTCTCCTCCTCTCAGAATGTTGAGTTTATGACCACTTTTCTTTTCCTGCTTTGTGCACACCCTATGTATGAATCATGGTTAAGAGAGGGCATTCAAGCCACACTCTTTATTTTAAATCCTGGACTTGCCAATTACCACCTATGTAACCTTGGGAAAGTCACTTAACTTCTTTGTGTCATTTTTTTTACCTCTAAAATAGGGGTTATCATGAAGTATAAATGAATTAACACAGGTGATATGAAGTACTTAACATGTAAAATACTTAGAATAATATCTAACACATATTAGGCATGATAGTATTATCAGTACAATGTGTTTAAATGCTATTTATAATGCTTAGGACTTGCATTCTGTGTCTTTTACTCTAACCTCTGCTTTGAAAACTAGTCATATATTAAGCTATGAACTTGTATCTCATTTTAGATGTCTAATAGCATCTCAAAAATAATAAAACTAGAAGAACACTTGATTTCTCTCCACTCAAAACTGTTCCTTCCACAATCCTCCCCATTGTATTAAGTGACTCTATAGCTGGATGCTAAAGCCAAAACCTAAGAATTATCCCTAATTTCTCTTTCCCTTAACCCTCCTGCCAGATCCAATTCATCAGTAACTTCTATCAAAACTCTCAAAATATACTGTGAAGCCATCCATCTAACCTCCTCCACCACTATGATCCTAATCCAAGCCATCACCATTTCCTTCCTGGAATCCACAATGGCATCTTTGCTCATTTACTTGCTTCTTCTCTCACATTCCCTAAAATTCATTCTTTACAGTAGTCAAAATAACTTTTCTAAAAAAAGTAAATTTGGATAAAATCCAATCTCCATGCTCTGACTTAGAAAACTCTATTGATTTGGCCCTGGTATACTTTCTTTTACTTCATCTTTTACTGCCCCCACCTCCCCTATTCACTATTCTTTTGTAATTCCAACCTTCTTTATGTTACTTGAAAACACCGAGCTCATTTCCACCTTTGGGATTTTGTACAAGCTCCCACATTCATCTGTAATGCCACTCTTCCTGAATATCATATGCCTGGTTGCTTCTTGAAATTGACATCTCACCTCAAAGAGGTTCCTCAGTTCATTAGTAACCTGCCCGTCATTATGTACAACCTTCTTTTCATGGTTTTTCAACCTCCTTTCCACGGCATATTCTGATGTTTTCTTCTTTATTCATTCATTCTTATATTATCTCTCTCTATTACAATGCAAGTTCTATGCAGAGACCAGGTCTTCAGGTATCTGCAATGCTTGGCACATAGATGACATTCCATAAATACTTTGGAATTAATAAGTAAATAAACTATGACAGTAGTGAAACAAAAGAGACCAGCAGTTGAAATCTATTTGCCTTGGAAACCATTTCTAGGTTGGGGAAAGGAGTGATCCTAAGATTATTTATTTGCATGACCAGATGGGTGATGCTGTCATTCAGAGAGAAAGAGAACACTGAAGAAGGGACAAGTCTAGGAATAATCCTTTTTGGACAATGACTTTGATAGCTCTTGGGATACAAATTTGGAATTGTACAAGGAATAATGAGATATGGATCTAGGACTAAAAAAAAGTATACCTCTATGGGCTGGACATATAAATTTAATAATCATCAGAATAGCTGACATTTAAGTAGAGGAGAGCAGAGAGTTTATGGAGTGAGAAGAGAGGAGGTCTAAACTTTTAAAACACCAAAATATTCAAGAGGCAGATAGTGGAGAAGCTGGAAGACAAAATCCTAGGAGGAGACCCAGGATGGAGGAGTATGCCAGCCAAGGAGAAAGTAATTTCTAGAATAAAGGTGAAGTCAACATGATCAAGTAACAGAGAGATCAAATAAAATAAGTACTAAAAACAGTCAGCTGCATTTAGCAATTAGAAGATCATTGAGAAAATTGAAAACCAAGATGCCATCTGAACTTGCCAGATTCCTGCCCTTGAATTCCAAGTCCCTCAAATTTTCAAGCACTATCAAAATATCTGTCTGGAATTCCACCTCTCCCAGACCTCTAAGCCTTGATTTGGCACCTCCAACATTTTTGTGCTGCCACCAACATAGTAACCTAAGTTAACTGGTGCTTTCAATGGTTTAATCATTGTTTTTTCTCTTCTCTATCTGTAGAATAAATAAGAAGAAAGTATTATCAGCTATCTGCAATTTAAATAAATATATTTTCAAATAAATCTCAAAAATTCAGCAGAATCGTCTTCATCCAAAGTAATTAAAACAATAATGAATGGATAGTCAATGAATCAGTGGGACAATAATTTCCAGGATGCCCCCAAAATGCTGGAAAGTGCTGATTTCTTTTTAAGATTCAGTAGACTTACATTTAGCAGACTATGGGGCAGCAAGAAAAAGTAAATATATATAGAAGATTAATAACACGAGTCAAAAATAGGAAGAATTTATTGCTTAATTATCAATTAAGTGCAAACATTATTAAAAACTGAAATGTTGAAGAAATATTTGACTTATGAAAATTATGTGAAGGATAGTATATTCTTTAAAGCACTTTTAGGTACCTATTCCAGACCTTGATTTTTCATGTGCCTAATTTAAAATTCCCATTTTGTGATCAAAATACAACTCATTTTCCAATTACCTTAATAGAATTTTTATATAAATTTATTTATATTTTATTTACTTATTTTTGGCTGCATTGGGTCTTCATTGCTATGCATGGGCTTTCTCTAGTTGCTGCAAGCAGAGGCTACTCTTTGTTGCGGCACGTGTGTTTCTCATCACAATGACTTCTCTCATTGCAGAGCACGGGCTCTAGGCACGCGGGCTTCTGTAGTTGTGGCACACGGGCTCAGTAGTTGTGGCTTTTGGGCTCTAGAGTGCAGGCTCAGTAGTTGTGGCGCACAGCCTTAGTTGCTCCACGGCATGTGGGATCTTCCTCGACCAGGGATCAAACCCGTGTCCCCTGCATTGGCAGGCAGATTCTTAACCACTGCGCCACCAGGGAAGTCCCTAGAATTTATTTTTAAGTCTCTTGGTTAACTGAAAGTAAATTGGTAGGTCCTATGAAATTTCTAGATTCTCCAAAAGTCAGAGTAAGGAAGTTAAAACAGAGGATTCACTTATGTTTTGTGGTTAGTGTGGCATTATTTACTCCAATGATTCTCAAGCTTTGCTACATACAGAATTGCCTAAGCAGGCTTTTAAAAATCTTAGTGTCTAAGCTGGCCCCATACTAGATAAATCAGAATCCCTGGGGGGTGAGACCCAGGCATCAGTATTTTTTAAACCTCTTCAAGGATTCTCCTGGACAGCCATGGATTTGAGAACTCAGGACTTATGCTACCCTTCTCATTAAATGAATGTTTTAGTGGTTATGAATAAGGGCTTTGAAGCCAGAGCTGGATTTGGAATCCTTGTGGCTGTATAGACTTGGACAACCCCCTTAATATGCTTGAGACTCAGTTTACTCAATTATTACTCAGTAATTTTTGTTCCCACTCTGTAGGGTCGTTTTGAGAGTTAAATAAGGTAATATAAAAACTCAGCAGAGCACATGGTATATAATGCACAATAAATGCTAATAATCTATATAAATATAACTGTGTTATTACTGATAATTATTTATGAATTACAAACCAAATACTCTGTGTGGTTTCTAATACATACTTCACAAACATAACTGTACTTAAACCTGAATTATTATATGTAACAAAGTATCACATCTATGCTGACTCACTGAATTCAGGCAACCAATTTGGGCCTTAGGAGCACTCTTTCATTTAAATGAAACAAAGGCAGAGTTCAAAGAGCCTCAAATTCACCTCCTCCTCATACCTGCCACCAAACGGATACAGGACACCTCCAAAGCAGCTGCATCATTTGAGCCTGACTTGCAGGCTCATAAATTTCCTCAGGTTTTATTAGAAGGAATTTTAAAATCTTCATTGACATGGGAAGAAAGAACTCAAAAAAAATTCCAGTCACATTTTTTTCTTATTTACTCGGTTCCTCTGGAGTGTGTGACGACTTGTTTTCCTTTAGTTGTATCTGAACAGTTTGACATATTACTGTGACAAGGTTACTTTTTAAATTGATAAAAGGTTTGATTGTGTCAGTGCATTTGTCAAAACTGTCTGACACCATGTATAATGGACTCTGCACTCAGAGCCCAGATGGCACTTGAGTCTCCTTTTACTATTCTGCGTTCAGTCCACACCTAACCAGACATCCAGCAGGGTTGGGTCAAAGTCTGGGAGATGAGCGTGGGTACAAACACTCCTACTTTGTTCCCCTGGCTTTTCACTGTGGGAGCTTCTCCTCTCTCGTTAAATGTTAAAGTGATATTTACAGCTTCCTTTTAAAGGGAGCAATCCTAGGATGCCAGAGCCTGAGCGAGGAAAACATTTACCCAGAAAAATGAAGGCTGGGGCATCTGACTTCCTGATCTTCAGGTGATGATTGGAAGTATGTGTGCACCTACCCTAGAGTTCCCTGGTTTTTCCTTTATTCTGCTTAAAGCGGCCTTGTCAGCAGCGCATTCACTTTATAAAAGAACAATTCACTCTGTACCTGCATGGTGCTGGCCTTAATTCCAGATCAATCACTTGGAAGTGAGGGCAATCTGGCCGGGGCTTTCTGAAAGCATTATATTAATTAAAGTTTATAAGTTATGAGAATGGTTAGATAAAAGGTAGATTGTAGAAAACATAAACACATTAATGATTTTACTTTCCATTAAAAATTCTGTCCATTATGTTAAATATGTGCCTTTACTTTTCAAGACTAATCTCAGTGTGTTTCAAGGGGATGTTTAGAATCACACAATAGAGGTTATCAATTTCTCTGAGGTAGGAAACAGAGCTTAATATGTGAAAAATCATTACACCACCAAACTTTTATTTGGTCCAAAGAAGTTGCAATGCTCTCTCTCTCTCTCTCTCTCTTTATTAAGCCAAATTTATCTTCCCTCACTTCCATATCCCCCTTTTGAGATATGCAAAAATGGTGCATAACTCAAGTATTCCACCCAGAGTCTCCAACTGATAACCCATTTTATGAATATAATTGTATAATCAATTGGATATTCAGTTTTCACTATATCAGCCTTGCATGTTTTAAATACTGCAGCCACTAAATATTTAATAGTATATTGATGACCCATTCATGACAGGGTAAGAAAAAAATTAAAAATCAACTAATTTGGGTCCTCTTTTGTGCTACTTTGTTGTTTCTTTTGGAGTTCGTTTGGTTAATTGTCTCTAACGTCCTTGTTTTTTAATAGAAAAACAAATGCATATGAAAAAAGACATCTTTCACCACACGTAATTGTTCCCCCACCACAAATATTAATTCTCACACCCTCTTCTCTGACCATTAGTTATTCTGCTTCCAGCTCGCTCTTCAACTGTCCTGCTCTGTTCCTTGATCTCGTAAGGTCTTTTCTACTTGGCAGTCGGAATTATCTTTTTGAAACAAAAATCTGACTCTGTCACCTTCCCGTTTGTTACAATTCAATGATTTCCTTCATTGAAACAAAGCTCCTAACGTGACATACAAAGGGATCACCATACCCCCTCCATGTTTCCAGGTCATGTTGCCCCAGGCTCCACCCCCTCTCTCTGCTATAACAACTTGACCCTTGCTCAGCCCCTTGTCTTTGCCATGTTCCCTCCAGCCATTGGTTCTGCACACATGGAGTTCCTTCTGCCTAGAATGCTCTTCCCTTCCTTCCTCATTTAGTTAAACCTATTCCTACTCCTTCTGATCTTAGCTCAGAGATTCCTTTGCCCATTGCCTTAACAAGGTCTCATCCCATGTTACAAACCCTCTTATTTCCACGCTCCTCTATTTTTTTTTGCATTTGTAGTTGCAATTTTATATCAAATCACATGATCATTTCATTGATTTCCACTTTCCCTATCAAAATATAATCTCTGCTAAAGCAAGACCTTTATCTAAATGTACTCACCACTGAATATTTAGCACACTATCTGGCATGCAACATAGGTGCTCTGTGAAAATTTCTTGATTGAGAACACAATAAAGTTCCTTGAAATTTTTCAAGGTAAAGACATTACAAGGTATTGTTTGCAGGGCAGAAATAGAGACACAGAGGTAGGGAACAAATGTATGGACACCAAGGGGGGAAAGTGGCAGGGGGAGGTGGTGGTGGTGGGATGAATTGGGAGATTGGGATTGACATATATACACTAATATGTATAAAATGGATAACTAATAAGAACCTGCTGTATAAAAAAATAAATAAAATTAAATTTAAAAAAAGACATTACAAGGTCTTTAACACTAGTATTTCCTACAAGACACACAATTCCATGTATTCATCCAAAACATAGGTATAACTAGAGAGATTTTCCATAGAGTAAAATCATTCTTCATGTCTATTCTTTAGTCTTGCCTTCTTTCCTTGACTTTACATGTGATCCAACCATAGGAGCTTTGATGATAAATGTGAATGGAATCTCTTAATAAGAATTTGCTTTCAGATAATACATTGAGAAGTAATGCAATTTCTTTCCTTTAATATCATTTCCTTGCTGTTCATTAGTATTCATATGGATATTGTATTCTAATGCCAGATAATTTGCTATGTCTCTGCCTTTTTAATATATCTCTGTTTTCTATTATTTTATTACTATGGATATTAGCAAATATTGCATTTCTTATAATATAAGGGAATAGTAACTCTGAAAGTTCTTATAATTTCATAGGAATAACCATGGAAAATTTATCCCGATGGCAAGATAATTGAAACCTACAAATATTATCTGTTTTGTAGGTAACATTATTTTAAAGTGTTGGATGAGTCATAGGAATGCAAGATGATTTGAATCTTTAGAAGAATGCTAATTTAAAAGAGCAAGGAGCCCTCTAAGACATCACCACTACAAGAGAGGAAACCAGGATTTTACAAAGGACTTACAATGGTCCCTAACAAAGGCGTCCCCAGCTCTCAGGTCATATTCATGCAGCTGAATCAGCTCAGGTAGTGGCCCTGCCAACACTGTAAAAGGCGATTGGTGAAAGGTGACTAGAGTAGGTTTTACTGCTAACTAGTGAGGGCCTCAATGAACTATCAGACTTTTAAAGTAAAAAATATTTAAAAGATTATCATGTATAAACAAATTATTTTATACATGGGGAAAACCAAAATTAAGAGGGGACAAGTCACTTGTCTAGGGCCACATACCCAGGTGATGGCACAGCCAGGAATGAAACCCCAAACTCTCAGCGCATGGCTATTTCCTCTACATTATGCTGCCCGGTCACATTAGTCCTCTCAGTCTCCCGGAAAGCAAATCTCAGCAATAAACCTCAGGTCCAGACCACTTCAATAACTGAAGAACCCACAAACATTTTTACAATAACAATAACATGGGCCAGATCTTATTAGCCAGCAAAAATTAATATGAACAAGTAACCACTACCCTCTGTGCCCTTGGCATTCTTTAAATTTCTCAAATAAACAGAAGAAACACAAACAAAACATTTTTTTCCCTCAAACATAATGTTCTTGTGCCACTAAATCTCTTTCCTGAGTTAAAAATGCTAATGCAGACTTTAGGTAACCCTTTCCATTTATAAATTTCTGGCTATATCTTGGCAGAAATGGACACTGATACAGAAATTCATAGTATAATGCTACATCAGTGGTATGTTCATAAACCAGTTCTCAAAAAACAAAACTACATAGAATTTTAAAAGCCCTCATTTATAGGTCTTGCTGATTCCTGTGATATAAATACTCTCACCATGGCCGATTTCAAGATACTGAGTCTGTAACAAATCACTCAGGAATTCCTGAATATTTAACCACTGGCTCTGGTGCCTCAGTCAGAGGCAGCTGCAGTACACCACTGGTACTACAGTAAACCTAGAAATAATCAAACCCAGACCACTCTTTTATATGAGGAGACGGAGGCTCAAAGACAGTAAATGATTTGCCACAAGATCACACGGTGGCCAAGCAGGTTATAATACACCACCTCAAATACCTTCACATATTTAATGAGATTTTCTGCGTTAGGAATAGTCAGTGGGCTTTATATTAATGTAGAGATATGTGGATGAAAAAGGTCACCTGCTACATCAGTAAACAAAAGAGGTTGTGGACACCAAGCCATCAGCCATTGAAGCCACCCTGTGCATCCTGAGGAGATTCAGGATGAAGAAAAGCAGGATACTGGCCTTAGATAGTTAAGGTACATCTCCAAGGGATGATTTCAATGAGCTCAGACTCTTGAATCTGCCATACACAGGAAAACACTAAATTCATTAACTTGAGATGCCTGGTTTTCCTTAATTAACAGTAATCTTTTGATGTTCCGACTACCTGGTCTGTGTTGCAAAAACTCCTGTATCTCCTGGTTCCTCCTTTACCTCTTCAGAGCTGTCCCTCAGAGCTGTCTGAGAAGCTGCCTCCCAGGCTTAAGCCCTCAGCAAGTCTGCCCAATAAAACATAATTCTCAACCTTTAAGTTGTGCCTTTTTTTAAAAAAAAGAAGTATTTCTCAAAACACCAGCAGCATCATGACAACACCAGGGAACCTGCCGAAATTTACATTCTCTGGCTCCAGCCCAGACCTAGTGAAATCGCAATCTCAGGGGCCCTGAAATCTGTGTTTCAACAAGCTCAACAAGTGGGAAAGAATCTTTCCTTAAAACCCACCAATATTTTTTATGAGTAAGATTCACACACAAAGATAATAGCTGGCCTTCTTTTTCACATCAGTACCCATTACAGGAGATTATTCATCTGAAGCTTCTAACATAAAGTCCGTCATCTTTCACATTTTCAAAGCCCTTGTTTATCAAAATAGTTTAGAATTTTCTAACACTAGCAAAAAAATTAAAAAACGTTGAGTGATTTACCTTCCAATTCTCAACCTCAACATTTTATAGACCAAAACCTAACATACTTGTATATCTTAGCCCTGGAACATTTCTTTTTTTTTAACTGCTTTCAAATAAATATTTCTTTTTCAATATTCTGTCTTAAATCTTTCACAAATCAAGGCAGTTGATACGAGCAGGTTGCCCCTACTCTAGTCTACATACTGCCTTGTCAACTGATTATATAGTTATGTATTTGTATTTTGTTTAATCTGCCACTTCCTGTTGTTTTGATATTTGTTCCCAATCTTCAAAACCAGAACAAAAGCAAATAAATACTATCTGCCTTGTTTTCCTCTTCCAATATTTTAGAGGTTGGAAAATTTACAAAGTAAATATCCTCTCAACCTTCTCATAAAAGCATTGCAAAACAGCAAAAGAAAAACTGAGTAATAGTTTCCCCCAACTTAAAAATACCCAGCTAATGCACAGTCAAGTGACAAATAGCTGCACTGATATTACTTTGAAAATAATCAGACAGCAATCTAAAAATCCAGGCCTATGGTTCTTAATTTGTTATCCACTATTCATTTAATTTGGAGGGTAAACTTTTAATTGATTTGCACAGAAATAAAAGAGTTAATAACATAAGTGTTGGTAGATAGTAGATGAATGAAAACATTTTGGAAGGGCATTTAATCACTACCGTATTTCCTGGAAAATATAAAACTAGGTGAGTGTGGTTCTTGGCTTTGGTGGGAATAGCTTCACTGGACTTGGAAATAGATGTTTTCAAGGAAACAAAAGGATTAGGCTTCTAATTTTCCAATTACCTGGTCCTGGCTGAACTTACATTTACCAAGCAAGAACTGACCAGAAGAGCTTTGCAAAACAGCAGGTGGCCATCCTGAAATCTACCACTTCTGAGTTTTTGTGATCCCCATCACTAATACCTTTCCAAAAAAAGAGCAGTTTCTTTCATGAGATTCATCATTGATTCCACCAACCACAGGTGTGAGAACCTACCGGCCACAAGGTGTGGGAACCCACCAACCACAAGGTGTGAGAACCCACCGGCCACAAGGTGTGAGAACCCACCGGCCACAAGGTGTGAGAACCCACCGGCCACAAGGTGTGAGAACCCACCAACCACAAGGTGTGAGAACCCACCGGCCACAAGGTGTGAGAACCCACCAACCACAAGGTGTGAGAACCCACCGGCCACAAGGTGTGAGAACCCACCGGCCACAAGGTGTGAGAACCCACCAACCACAAGGTGTGAGAACCCACCGGCCACAAGGTGTGAGAACCCACCGGCCACAAGGTGTGAGAACCCACCAACCACAAGGTGTGAGAACCCACCGGCCACAAGGTGTGAGAACCCACCAACCACAAGGTGTGAGAACCCACCAACCACAAGGTGTGAGAACCCACCGGCCACAAGGTGTGAGAACCCACCGGCCACAAGGTGTGAGAACCCACCGGCCACAAGGTGTGAGAACCCACCAACCACAAGGTGTGAGAACCCACCAACCACAAGGTGTGAGAACCCACCGGCCACAAGGTGTGAGAACCCACCAACCACAAGGTGTGAGAACCCACCGGCCACAAGGTGTGAGGACCCAACTCCATGACTGCTCCTCATCTTCTTGGTCAATACATGCACATCAGCCAGCATCCCTATGTCTCTCTGTTCAAGAACCTTCTCTTTCAAAGCAAAAGGCAAACAAACTCCATTCCCAAAATAAGCTGGACTCAGATCTTAAATTTAAGTCCCATTTCTACAGCAGAGTCTTCCTCACTGGGTACATTGGGTGCAAAACCCAACCCCATATGGACGAGCCCACATGGGCAAGGATGAGGTTGGAAATGGTGCAGAGGGTGGGGGGCACTTACGGTTGGCACAGCTTGATTAGGTCCTGGTCAGTGGTGCCTGGCGGGAGGCCTCGAATGTACAGGTTGGTTTTACTCAACTGTTCCCCGCTGCTGTTGCTGCTGCTGTGGTTGCTGCTGCTGTTTGTGCTGGGGCTGGGAGGAGCCATGGGGTGGGGAGCTGGTGCATAGGACTGCTGGAAACAGAAAAGGCTGTTACTGGAAAAACAAAGCCAGCAACCTATTCCCAGGCCAGCAGAGCAACTCGAAAGCAATGCAAGCTTCTCAGCCTCTCCAATCCACACATGCACACTCGTGTTCATGTCCCTACTCTGGGGTACTTCTGAGAACATCAGTTGCTCTCCCCCCATCTGGCCCTGCATTTGGATCAGCCTAGCACAGTTCTCTCCTGGGTGCACCGAAGCTCTGGCCCAGCTCACCTGTGACAGCCAAGCATCTCTGCCTTGCCTCTACTCCATCTTCCCTCCTTTTCTCCAGAGAAACTTCCTCATATTGCTTTCCTCACCATTACTCTCCAGCGTGATCACTCTATAAATAGCGATGCTATGAGTGAACCAATGAGTGAACGACTCCATCTTATCTCGTTCTCCCATTCCCAAATCTGCTCCTTCATGGTGAATGCCCTTTATTTGCAAACTAAGCTACTATTCTCTCCTCTTGGAATCACTCTGATTGAAAGTCTCAGCTGAGGTACTACTGACATACCGGACAGGATAATTCTTTGTCGCCGGGGCTGTTCTGTTCATTGTAGGCTGGTGGCAGCATCCTTGGCCTATACCCACCAGATTCTAGTAGCACCCATCCCCCAGTTGTGGGACCAAAAATGTGTCCACATGCTGCCAAGTGTCCCCTAGGGTGGGGAACTCTCTCCCAGTAAAGAACCATTGGTCTAACCTGTCACACTGTGTTATTACAAAATGTAAATGATAAGATGACCCCCAGTGACTTGGAGTATGCAATGTGAGGATCTTTATAATTATACATGCCAGAATTAGGAGATATATTACACTTTATCCTTTATTTCCTTTTCATACAGGCATATCTTCAAAAGTTCTAAAATTACACTGACTGTCTGGGTTTGAGTCCGTGATGTGTTTATTATTGGCTGTGTGATCTTTGGGGTGCCTGAACCTCTCTGAGATGCAGCATTCTCATTAATATGAGGAGGATAAAATTAGTACTCCCCTACATCATAGGGTCTTTACAAAAACTCAATGAGTTAATGCAAACAAAATTGTTCCTGGGCATAGTAAGTGCACAATAAGCGTCAGCAATAACAAAAACACAAGAAATAATGATGATCATGGGAATTCCCTGGCGGTCCAGTGGTTAAGGCTCTGCACTTCCACTGCAGGGGGGGTGGGTTCAATCCCTGGTTGGGGATCTAGGATCCTGCATACCATGCGGCACGGCCAAGAAATAATAATAATAATGATAATATTTGTGATTCATATGTGTCTTGCAAGTGATATCAGCATTTAAATCTATCCCAGGTTTTCTCAACTATAATCTAGAATGTTACGTAAATACACAATGAATGCATCAAGCATGATTCCAGTGGGGACACTTTGGCCGAGTTCTAACCTGAAGATTCATTAGCTGTTTTATCAGGGGTAGGAGGTGAGTACTTATCCAATAGCAAGTGGAAGCTTCGTAAACACTCAAGCTACATCCCACACAATAAAAACTGACTGATCACAGCAGTTAGCTCATAAAGACAGGAGGCTGTGTCCAGTTTTGTTTCTTGCTATAATAATCCATTTTATACCATCCAGGATTTCAGATTTGCCCCAGTCCATATTCCCAACTGGCTACAATACAACGCCTCTTGGATGCAATATGTGAAAATGTAACTCATTCCCTCTGGTCTCTTCTCGCCCACTCCCCACACAGCCACCCACCCCTCACAAAGACCCACTGCTTTCCGTCTTTCTGTCATTCTTGCAGCCTCCATGCTAGAAACCTTGGTGTTAGCTGCATTCAACCACTTAATCAGTATTACTTAATCTATGACCAACATTTTTAACATACAATTTGAAATGAATTACATGGGAGAATACCTTCCGTTCTCAATACTTGAATAAAATAACGGGTATTCATTGCCTTTTGGAATGTCATATCTGCATAAAGCTGAATAAAGTTTCTTGGCTGAGATTAAAAAAATATTCTTTCTTGACCTACGAATTCTGCTTCTCTCCTCCGACACCCCAGAACACTTAAGCTCTACCTCTTTACAAGTCCTGCACTTAGTAGGTGTTCAATACGGCCTTGCTGAAGCAGTGTCCTGGTCTGTGTATCTCACAACAGAACAGATGGGATTTATCTTTGACTTCCCTCCTGTGCGTTATTCTTTTAAATTTCCCAGGGCTTTTTTCAAGCTGTTTCTTACCACTTTCACCTCCCCTCTCCCCAAATTCTTTGAATTCCAGTCTGTACTCAGGCTTCTTTTAAAATGAGGCTTTGTTTAAAGCAGTTTTTCCCACTGCATAGCCTTTAAAACCACCAGGGAACCAGAGAAATGCATCTAGCTTTATGTGTCACAGATCAGATGGACCAGTTCAGACCGAGTGAGCCCTTGACAGATCAAATAAGAAAACACCAACTACAGGATGATCAATCTGTGTTGACTTAATTCTTTTTTTGCCCCAGGGGTCTTTGCAAGCATTTCCATAACCAGACACCATTTAGTAAATTGCATGGTGCCTAAAACAATAAATGTGCCCTCCAAAGGGCCCAGTGGGAAAAATTAAAACAAAACGGGCAGAGCGAATCGAAGCTAGGATGAGTATAGGGAACTTGTATGCATGGAAAGGAGGTATATAATTTAAAAATAGTAGTGGAATCACCAGATTCTTGTAGAGAAGGATGTATTTCAAAAGCCCTTTGAAAAATACATACAGTGAAAAGTGGTTTTCTATGCCCTATTCTTGTTTGTGAGTTCTAGAAATTCTACTGAAAGATGTAGACTTTCTCAGTCTTATTGAACCAATCACTTCACAGGTTTTAAGAGTCAGTGCCAACACTCTTGCTAATCCTTAATATTTTCATTTATCTGTTGATGATATGCTGAACAATTCAGGTAGCAGTCTACATTGTAAATCATTCTTTTGTTTTAAGAATTATAAATTGCTTCCTTTCTACTCATTTTCAAAATACACATTCCGTAATCAACAAAACGTTGGCAGAAGGTTCCTAGAATGTCTGACAAATGCATAGGCTTGAATTAATACGTGAAAAGCAAAAGCAGTTTTGCATACTCTGGCTGCCAAAGACAAATGACCGAACTATGGCATCTCTTAAAAAAAAAAAAAAAAAAGAAAAAAAGGAGTGACGATAACCTTTAGGGGTCAATGGGTCACAGCAGCCACTTTCCTGATTAAAAGTGGCTGTGATTTCTCAATTCTTTGTTTTTAGATGGATTTGTGATTTTATCATTGATTAACGTTTAAATCATTTTGAGGTACTAAGAAAGACATTTTAAAATGTTAGTTAAAACTATTATTCCCCTCACATAACATTGGCTTTGCTATATTGATCAAAGTCACACTTTATAAATCCTATTTAGGAAAGGTGAGGACTTAAAGAGTCTGGGGATACAGAACATTGTAATGCTGAATTGTACCAGCGCAGGGCATTGCCATGAATTTGCAGCGTCAGCTTGTTAAAACCAGTAGGAACAGCAGACTTTCAGAAGAGGGTCTTCAGATGGTACTGGATTGAGGAGGGGGATAGAGGGCTTGTCTTGAAGCTGCATATGCTTGGCAAGTATGCAGATTTTTCTTAGATGTTTATTCATGGTGGCAATGCTTGGAGGGTTTGTTAGGGATTCTTACATGGGGGCTAAAGCCCTCTTAGCCACATGTCGGGGCTGCTAAAATCAGCCAATCCATACCAGCGACCTCTTTAGGAAATTAAATAAAATGACTTAGCATCCATTTTGGAAGATGCTATATTTAAAATAACTATTCAAATAATTAGAGGTAACATTTGCCATCTGCTTGCTAAGCATGTTATATGTTATCTCCACAAGAGCCCGATGAGGCAAATCATTTTCTTCTGGGTTTACAAATGAGAAAACTGAGGCACAGAAAGGGCAAATGACCTTCTCAAGGTCACACAGCTGGAGCTCCAGTTTGAACCTAGGGAATCTGACCCCAGAAGCCACACAGCCCCGCACAACACTACATACATAACCTCTCCTCTTCATGATATGGGCACCAATAAACACAAAAGTCTTCCTTGCAATGAACTCTGCAGGATGACACCCTGCCTGGAGCTCTGGCCCATCCAAGTATAAAGGGGGAGGAAAAGAATGAAGATGATAAACAGCATACAGTCACAAGGAAGGTTAACAAGGCCTTTCCCTCTATCAGAATTTAAATGAAGTCCATCTTAAATTTAATTTCAAAGGGGAAGTCACCATCAGAAGAGAGTGTGTTATGAGTTTTTCAAATAATGTCAAACAAGGGGGTTCATTTGTCAAGATTCATGGTTTGTTATTTAATAACAGAAAAATGAAGTGGCTTGTAGATCATCCTAAGCAGCTGATTCATTTAGTGTGCTTTGTTAATATGCCTCATTTTTCAAGTTTGAAAAGTGAATCAACCAGGTCCTCCTACATTCTTGGAAAATGTGTGGTTTGGAGGGCGGCCCATTTGTGTTTTTAACCCTTAGGTAATTTGGAGATAAACTGGAGAGGGATGTGAGTTGTGTTTTTGTTTGTTTGTTTGTTTTCCTGTTTATTTTTTTAAACAGAAAGCATTTGGTACATCAAATAAATGTTCACACATCAATAAAATAAATCATTAAAAATCGTCTTTTATACAATGCCAGGCTACCTTGGATGAACACCTGTCTGAAGGCCGTGTTGTTATGCACAGACATTAACCAGGTCCTTTTAAACCAGCGTCCCCCCTCCTTGGCCCTACTGACATTTTGGACAGGATAGTTCTTTGTTGTGGAGGGCTGTCTTGTGTAGGATATTTAAAAGTACCCCTGTCTTCTACCACTAGATGCCAGTTGTGCTACGCTCCCCTCAAGCTGTGACAACCCAAAATGTCCCAGATATTGTCAAATGTGCCCTGGGGTTATGACATCGTCTCTGGTTGGGAGGCACTGCTTTATAGAGATCCATCCCCTCGCCTTGAAAGGCCAATACAGTCCCCGTTGTGGAATAATGACAATAACTCAACGGCCTAAAACTATTCATTGAAACACCCCTCACCTAACCAAAGTTCAACTTCTTTCCCCAGTACCTTCACCCTTTGTAACTAACCCTCTGCCACATTTCCTTTGCAGCAGACTAGGTCTGAAACATACTTCTCCCTGTGATTGAAAACATAACTCTTTTACAAAGAGAATTTTAAATATTTTCTGCATGCAATTCCTCGTCTGGGAATCACAAGGCCTTGATGCCAAACTGCAGTCAATCCTCTTCCCAGCGTCTGGTTGCTGGCAGGATCCTGGAGCAGTTGGTCTGGTGGTTTTGGGTAGCCTTGGACTCCATCATGCAGCAGTCTGCTCTGCTGATGGTCTCCCCAATTTGTTTTTATTCATCTCCAGTGCAAGAGAATTTGTACTCTTTTATCCACTCAAGGGTAAAGCCCTGGATAAAGTCTCCCGTGAGACTGACATGGCAACTCTTTTACTCTCCAAAAATGAATACAGACCACATTCCTGTCTTGAATCATACATTATTTAGCCTGCACGTACGCATGCAATCTTTTGCTTGGTGGATGCTGCTGTGGATGTGACAGGAATCATGGCAATCACTGTAGTGTCTGTAATAGTCTCCAATGAGGGTGAAGAAGAATATTGTCCATGGAAGCAATAAGAATGTGGCTAAATTAATATCTAAGGCAAGCCATGCGACTGTAGCCAGCGTTTCATGAACCACATACAGGATGGCTTTGCAATTTTATGCTAGGCAATTGCCTCTCCATTCTGGAGACTACAACTGTAGAAAACAATTGCTTCAGTTATACCTTTTATAACAGAGTTTGGCGAAAACCTGCCCCACTTCACTTTGCCTATCCAGAGCTCAGATACAGAAATGAGTACTAAAGGACAAAATTCCCCACAAAAGGCATTCATTTGCACATTCTGGCCACTGGCCTACGTAATAGCTGCTGTCAACAGTGGTAACAGAATGCTTAAGAGCTCCAGATCGCCCGCCGAGAATCCACGCCACCACTAACTAGTCATGAGTAAAAGACGGATGATGATGATCTTACCTCAGAGGTCAGTTGTGAGGCCTTACTTTATAAATTGCACATAAAATATTTAACACAGTGCCTGGCACAGAGTCAATACTAAATAAATTATTTTTTGTTCTTAACATTTGCATCATCATCATGAGGCAGATCCTTAAAATGAACACGGATTTCTCAGTCCCAGTTGGAGTAATTTACCTTTAAGCGGGAGCTACAAGAGTCAATCTTTTTTTTTTTAGGTATGGCAGCCACTATTCTTGAGATGAAACTATGTCATTAGAACTGGGGTTTGCCGTTTTTATCAAGAACCAAAAAGCACTAAGCACTGATGAAACAATCATTGTGGATGGAATGGATGATTAATTTCAAGGTATTTACACATCACTACTACTACCGAGGTTTGATTAAAAACCTGTTAGGATGAGATTCACTTTTGCACTATATATTAGTATTTGAAAACCCCAGTAGTTGCATCATCACACACTGCTCTGTGCTATTTACAAATAGGCTTAATCTGAAGTCACTGAACTCCATTCAGAGGTTTCAATATTAAATGACATTTTAAAATTCACGGTACTTGGAAACACAAGTAAAATAATTATTGTTCATTTCAAGCAGCTATAACCCAGTTTCATTAATAAATTTACAAGCTTGAGAAGAGTGACTACTATAAATGATGGAATGACTTTTTATAAAGATTGCTCAATTCTCCAAATGTCAATGACATCTGGTCTCTGCTCCAACCCTTCTTTTAACGTGGCCAACTCTTGACCTTTTTAAGGAAAAATAAACAAAATTCAGACAGACTGAAATTTGAGGTGCTTACTTAGTTTAAAAAGTCAAGTCTACACTTTGCAAATAACCGAAACAGCTCATGATTCCTATATTGATAATGATTGGTTCCTCCTGCAAAAATTGAGCCATGACTGGTTCCCCAGGTGGAGATTACAAAGTCCACTACAGTATAACAATAATTTTTAGAATTCCCCAGAAATCCTGAGAGCAACTAATCCCTGTATGGTACCTCTGTTCTGTCTGGGGAATACTTCAGAGATAAACTCTAATGTCTGCTTTCATGATGGGCTAGAATCACTGGGAGAAGAGTGAAAATCCAAAACAGGTCCCCATCAGCTATCGATGGAGACCTCCAGGAGAGCCAATGGTCAGCACCTTGATTCAGAATGCCATCAGAGATGAAGAGTAAGGGAGGGACTTGGGGAGAGTCAAACAATTACAGTTGAGTCACATTCTTGTACCTTATACGTTTACTTAAATTTTTAGTTTAGTTCTCCCCCCATAATCTCTAATTTTGAAGGTTTTCCTCATTTTTTTACAATATTCTATGTTTCACAGTTTAATACACTGTTTCCCTAAAATCACAATTAGCAATATTGCCAACAATTAACTCTCTAGCTTTCTAATATATGCCTAAATAGAATAGAGACCAATAGACGTAGCTTAAAGAACACCCACCGTAAGTTATGTCAACCTGGTACTTTATTGCAACCCAGTAAACACTTTCAAAGTTTTCAGTCATGAAAACAGATAGAATGAGGCAGCTAATCAGTGATAAAAAGAAAGCAGTTTGTTTCAAACTTTGGTTTTGTGTAACAAAAATTGCTATCGATGACAGAAGGCCAATCAGAACATCAAATAATGTAAGGCTTTTCTGACACACCAAATCATTTTGTCCAATTAAATAAGAATTTAGTTTTTCTGAAAGTAGATCTATGATGACTTGGGAGCAATGTAATAACAGCATAAATACCACATAAAATAACATCTACTTTCCTTGTCCAAGCTCCCATCCCACCTTTATAATGTCCCTCCAGACCACACCTTCATAGTCACATGTGCATGCATCTTTTTCCCTCCACTTGGAATAACTGGGCTGCATGCCTATGTCTTCCTCCAGGGTGACTCTAAAAATGTACCTTACAACACCTTTGGGATACTTTTGAGAACAAAAGAGTAGATATTAATAATTAAACCAGGACACAAGGTATAAATTGAAACCATCCAAAGCAAATTGGAATATATAGTCACCTTATAATTACTTTCTCTATATGTCCATCTCACATATTCCTCCAGTATAACCTAAAATTCTATCCCATGTCATGGACTTTTTTGTTTATTACTTTAGACCTATTTCACTTCTATCTCTTTTTCAGTTTCTACATTCTTAAAATCTACAAAAGGTCACAAAATAATGAAAAAGAATAACACAGGCTAATGTTTGTTGAGCATATATTTTATGCCAGGCACAGTTCAAAGAGCTTTATACTCACTGCTTTATTTCATGATATCAGAACTTTTAGAGGTAGATCCTATTATTATGCCCACCTTGGAGCTGGGAATACTGAGGCTTGGGCAGGTTACAGGGTTTTCCAAGGCTGTTTAGCTACCCTGCAGCACATCCAGGACCTGAAGCTGGGCGGTCTTCATTCCAGTTAATCCCAGATTTAACCTTAGATATGTGCAGTCCAAGACAGTAGCCACTAGTCACATGTAGCTATTTAAATGTAAAGATAATTAATTCAAATAAAGTGAAAGAAAGAATTCAATCCCTCAGTCACAGTAGTCACATTTCCAATGTTCAAGACCACTGGCTACTAAGTGCTATGTCGAACAGGCGGGCACAGAACATGGTGATGGCAGGAAGTTCTACTGCACGTGCTGATGGAGATCATTCTGGCAATTCCAAGGCCCTGCCTCCCACAATACCCTACACATATATAGCACCTCAACGCACTGAGCAGAAAAATTGTCGCAATGTCTATGCTGCTCCTCATACATTTTTAAGTGCAGTTGATCTCCTTTCAGTAGAGACCACATTTCAGTTTTTTCTCCCTCCTGAGTGGGTCCAGATTTTGGTATCTAAAATCTCTCTCTCAACTGATACCTCCCCTGACCCAAAGTAGTCATCATTAAAAGAGATTTACAGGAGGTCAAATATAATCTGTGGGAAGGACAAGATGTATTTTATCTGTTTTTAACTAATAATCAAAGTTTCATCTGTATTGCAAAATTGCTAAATACCAAGAAAAGAAAGCAACTGAGGTAAACTGCTGGTACAGAATAAATGTCTCTGTTTTTGGCAGACAAGCTTCATGTCTGAGAAGGAAGCTTTGCATTTTCAATATGACATCATCTACTTCACCTGCACATCCCCCAAAAAGAACACCCCGACCCCATGTTGTCTGCTATTCTACCAACCTTATTTCTCTCTAAACTAGACCAAGGTGAAAAACAAGAATGCTTTCATATAGTGAACTACTGGGGCAATTCAGCAAATTCATAAACAATAACCCATATTCCATGACATAAAATAACTGTTACTTTATTAGCCAATTCATTCATATTTTATTGCTGCAGCAAAGTTAAATGGGAACAGAACCAACACTTTGAAAGTCCTAAATCTAAGAAATTTAGACTATAAAACACAACAATTTCCTCAAGAAGACAAAGAGCACAGATCAATTAACTGTGACAGCAATTAATACCGACAAAGTAATTGCTTCATTATAAAAACTGGAAGGAACACTTGTGGATAATTTTCTATGAATATATTTTCAACATTTATGGTATTTTGGGCTGAGATGGTAACTATAAGAATAAACTAATGCTCAAGTTCAAGAAAAAAAATGATCTGAAAATAAAATGAATATTACACATTTATATGGTTATCAAATTTATGATAATTTTTAAATCAGAAACATATGAGATATTTACATATTCAAACTTCTATTTCTCATGATCATAAACCTCTATAAGCACTCCTTTTCCCAGTATATTTTCAGTCAATCCACTTTGTGCTTTAGAGAGTTTCTGAAACCAAATCCAATTTTTTTTTTTTTTTTTTTGCGGTACGCGGGCCTCTCACTGTTGTGGCCTCTCCCGTTGCGGAGCACAGGCTCCGGACGCGCAGGCTCAGCGGCCATGGCTCACGGGCCCAGCCGCTCCGCGGCATGTGGGATCTTCCCAGACCGGGGCACGAACCCATATACCCTGCATCGGCAGGGGGACTCTCAACCACTGCGCCACCAGGGAAGCCCCCCAAATCCAATTTTTGATGCATGTTCTTTTTTGTATGATTATTGGAGATTTTTTTTGCACAGGGATATTCTCCATAATGAACAGAATGAACTATCCCCAATGATAAGACAGTCCTGCTTTTCCTTCTGCAAATTACTCTTGGCCTTTTAAAATAAGTGATTAAGGCTTCAGAGACTGGCAAAAAAAGGGTATTTGCCCTTAATTGGGAGACTCTCCAAAGACTCAAGATGAAGAAGGAAGTGTTATTGTCACTGTACAGCCACTAAGACCCTAGATCCTGAAGCCACACCACCCAGGTTTCAATCCTGCTGTACCACTCATTGTCTGTATGACCTTGGACAAATTACCTAACTGCTTTTGCCTCAGTCTCCTCATCTGAAAATGGGATAATAACTACCTTAGAAGACTATAAACATTTCAAATGAGTAATTATGTGGAAAGTACTGAGAATAAAACCTGGAACACAGTAAGCCTTCTTCAGGGGCTAGCTACTATTGTTACATCAATCTTAAAGCATTTTTACAATATTCATTGTTATTATAAACAATCATGATCTATTGAGTAAGATGTGTACTGGTTGGTCTCTTGAATGGTTTAGTGAACTTGGGTTTGCCTGGTTTGAAATCTTCCAATGCAAAGTAAACAATCCATTGATGCTTGCCCAACTGAAATTCTCTCCATTAGAAACCAAGAAATGTCATTCTTCAATGAGAAATTAGGTTCAGTTAGTACTATTTCAGCTACTGATACTAATTGCCTTCAGATAAACTGATGACAAGACCCTCAAAAGAATTTTTAAGATAAACATAAACTTTCACAAGGGAAGTCATTTTCAGAATATACAAATTTTGAGAAAATATCTACAAATTGTGAAAGTGCTCATTAAAATAAGATCTATCTTATCTCCTGTGGAAAAACGCTTATGGGTTAAATAACACACTAACTACTAAATGTCTACCCTCTTACAAGGAATTTTATATACACAAAATAAACTGTACCAATTTCATAGCTTCCAACTCTAAATATAATTAGGTTTCTTAAAATTGTTGCCCTACAAGAAGACTTTGTGGGTAAACAATTGCTTAAACTGCTTATTTCTGTTTAATTATCTCCTTCATTTCTAACAAGTATGATATGTGCCTTAGGGTAACTCTAGCAAATAGTTTATTGTACACAAATGGGATAGTCATACATATTTACGTTCCGAAGTACTTACTACACATCCCCAGTATTCCAGAGAATGATTTTATTTTGTTTAGTTTTGCTTTGGTTTGGAGAATCCTATGTGTTACTTGGCAAACAGAGATACGAGCCTTTTCTAAAGGATAATCACTAAAAGAGTTTTTGAAGAGTGACCATTGCTTTGCTTCTCCAAAAGACGCCACAGTTCTTGCTCTGTTCCATAGAAGGCAAGTTGGCCAGAGTGAGGATCAAAACAGAAAACTAACTCAGAATTAGTACTCTGCTGGTATTCCAGGTCTCTAAGGAAAAAAACAAAAACAAAAACAAAAACCGAAAAAGCCCTGATGTATAGGTTTGCTGATTTTTGTCATATACGCAATTTTATTTGGCTGATTTTAACCTACTAACAGTTCAACAACTGGCTGACACAATTTCTGAAAACTTAGCCATCAGCTTTCACAAATGGTACCAGCCAATGCCAGGGCCCCACTGCATCACAAACAGATGTGACCACAGATGAAACGCCCAACATCCTAGAAGACATAAACAAAGGAAAGGGTTTATATGCATATAACGAAGGAGCTAGAGTATCCTGGGAAGACAGAGTAACGATTTCTTGGTGGTTTTGTCTCAGCTTCTAGGACTAGAGGGCACCCTGAGAGGGTGCGAGGGCAGGATGTGCAGACAGATTTAGTGAATCTCCATGATCTAATGATGTAACAGTACAGGAAACATAAGAATCCCTTGAAGAATGATGGACTCAAAGAAAACCTGCCTCTCATTAGCCAACAGAGAACTCCTTGAAAAGAAAATATTTTTATGTCATCACCCCTTGATGTACAAACACTTGAGACCCACTTAAACTCTTTAAGGGCAGACCGTTAACTCCATGAATCTGATCACATCTTAAGCAGAATCAAAACAGAGACAATCAAATGTAAGAAGCTAAACTATGACAACATCTATCACCAAAGCAAAAAGTATAGTACTAACTATAGTACTAACTATTGCAGTAGTGATAAAAGCTGCCTCCTTGAAATCATAATATCTGTAATTTTATAAGGATTCTGTAATTCAGTAAATGGGTCTAATGAACAGTGTGTGGAGTTAAACATTTTAATAAGCCAGCTTTACATATTAAGTTATGTATGTAACATAAAACACAGATGTATCTCAGCACCCCTTCTGCTTATAACCAACTTCATACAGAACCCAACACTATGGCAGATAATGGGTAAGCAACTTGTTCAAGTTTAGAAGACATGGACAGGAAAGCAGCCTAGAATTACACTTCCTTATAGTTTTGCAAATAAACTATTTCTTTCCTATATGTAGAATTCCTGAAGTTGCTAGCTTTAAAATTTCTGTCCAGAATTTTGACTTGAAGAAGGGGTCTATTTAGAGAAAGTTTGTATTATACCAAAGAAAGACCAAAGAGTTCTGATTCTCAGATAACCAGTACAAATTTAATCTGCACTACATATGTAAAACAGAATATATGAGAATTCATTGTGTAAGTGCAACAATAATATATAAAAGTAAATATTATTATGAGAAGATATTTTAAAAGATAAAATATAACCAGTGACAATTACTCTTTAAGTGTTAAAGAGACAAAAATAGAGAAACAGTTCAGGCAGGTAAAGTTAGCACAGAGTTCTGAGCACATATAATTGCAGGATAGAAAGTAAATAAAAGATAGGAAAATTGATATACACCAAAATGTGGTCAATATTTACATCTATTAAAGGATAAGAGAAACAGTACCAATGATAATTCTTATGAGAACATCTATTTCTTTTATTGTAAGTTACACTTCTCATAATAAATTTTTAAAAAGCATATTTTACTACTCAGGTTATTGTTTTAAGTATGGGAATGAATTGAACTGTGAAATGGTTAACTTTTATAACCAGAGTTCTCAAAGACAATAAATGCAATTAATTTGATTGTTTTTCTAGTGGTTTACAGAAATCAGAGAAAATTACTTTCATAAAAATAGAGATAAAATAAAATGAGAGAAGGTACTTAACGACATGGAATTTTCTCTACCACTGTGGTGACTTTTACTCAAATGAGTTATGGCCATATTTAAGACATTTCTTGGCAAAGGAATATTTTTTAACCAGTAGAATCCAGCATCCTCTGGTGTTGGTTTCTGATTTCAACAGAGGAAAGTAAAGATGCCCAAAGTGCAGACTACACCACAGTGGCAGAACTCCTTCTTAATGCCTAAAGTCCTTCAGTTTAGGCAAACAGAAGAATGAGACCCTAATACACCCACCACTAGCCGAGAAGCACTGTTTGGGGTACAGTCTGCTTTCCATGTCCAAGGCTGCCGTACTCTCAGACACGGAGGCAGACTGTACCACCCCATTTCCATTTCATACAAAGGATTTGAGCATCTGTGGATTCTAGTATCTGAGGGAGGCCCTGGAACCAATCCTGGCAGGTAACAAGGGACGACTGTACTACAATATTCTACATTGTTGACTTTATTCACCTCAAAGCTGGCTGTGCTATGTGCAAAGACAGGTTTCCTTTTATTTACTTAGATTCCACTAGTCATTAATTTCAATCAGTACTAAGGTGTCTGGCAAGGCCAGTTAGTGTCATATGTTAGCAGTTTGAGAATGACAGACAGACACACCTCTAATCTTGGCCACCAGTTCCTGTTGTGGACACACTCTACCATCTTGTGTGAGCACAGAGATAACGACAAAAAGACGCATGTTTTACATTTGCTTCCTCATGATGAGAAGACTGAAAATGGGGTGACCCGATGTGTTCCATCTACTTTGAGCTACTTATCATACCCTGGCTGGTCAAGTAAAGATAAGACTTGTTTATGCATGGAAGAAAATGAAAATTAGGTCTGTAGCTGATACATTACTTCTAGTGACCAAGCAATATCCTCATGTCTTATCTCTACCGAATCTTACAGATTCTTTTTCATAAAAGACACAGAGGGATTGGGAAAATTCAGAAAAATGATCACTGACATTCCAAATTTGTTCATTATATAAACTTCAATTTCAGTGGGTGGTCTTCCTGTGGGCTAGAATACATCCTATATATTCTGTTACAAAATGACTCCATTATTATTTAGCATTTAATATTTAATTATATAACATTTGTTTTAACGGAGTAATGATAGGTGGTAGATAATCTCTTTCCATTCAAGATCATTTGTGTACTTCTGACAATACTTTACTAAATAAACTAGTTATAATTCCTGAAATCCTCTACATGGAATAATGTTACAGGTCGAGATCTTCTTAACTTTGGTTTATATTCTGCAGTTTTGATTTGAACCACTTATCTATGATTTGAACGAGTATTAAAGTTCTGGTTAAATATATTTCTCAAATACTATGTTATTCAGAGAGTGGAATTATTTTTAAACTGCATTGGGATATAGAGTTTTAGGGAATAGTAATGTGTTCCACTAATATATAAACCACTAAGACATTCTGTAATTATAAGAATTAGAGGATGAGGATATTATAGAGTAGAGCTAGATGACAGGACGTAAAAAGGGTGAACACACAAAAGCTGAAAGCAATGGATGCTGCTAGTCCCTTCCTGCTGCTATAACAAATTACCATAGGCTGGGTGGCTTATAAACAACAGAATTTTATATTTCTCACAGTTTTGAAGGCTGGAGGTTCAAGATCTGAGGCCAGCATGGTTGGGTGAAGACCCTCTCCCAGGTCCCAGATTATCCTGTATCCTCACAGGGCAAAGGGGCAAAGGGTGTTCTGTGGGGTCTTTATAAGAGCACTAATCCCATCACCAGGGCTCCACACTCATGATCTAAGCATCTCCCTAATGCTCCCCCATCTTAATACTGTCACACTGGGCATTAGGATTTTAACATATGAATTTGGTGGGGGGAGGGGACACAAACATTCAGATCACAGCAGGTGTTTAATTCCAAAATGGTCTGCATGGTTGGGCCAGACATTAAGATTATATACTTCATTATGAAACATTATGTACTTCATTATGATCAACCCCCCAATGCAGGGAGAGATCCAGGTTTTGTAGTACCTAAAACTACAAACTGGGGGCAGGAGGATTCATTAAAAAAAGAATAAAATTTATAAAATTGGTTACAAAAATGAATATTCATTTAGAATGAAGAACTGTTGCAACAAATCACCAATTTTAAAAAGCTGATAAATTTTTTAAAAAACATAAGCATTGGGCTTCCCTGGTGGTGCAGTGGTTGGGAGTCCGCCTACTGATGCAGGGGATACGGGTTCATGCCCCGGTCCGGGAGGATCCCACATGCCGTGGAGCGGCTGGGCCCATGAGCCACGGCCGCTGAGCCTGCACGTCCGGAGCCTGTGCTCCACAATGGGAGAGGCCACAACGGTGCGAGGCCCGCATACCACACACACACAAAAAAAGCATTGAAGGTGTTGAAATAACAGTGTTAACTCCCTGACACACTTCAAAAATAATTCTTTTTTTTGTCTGCATACTCTTTCTCTCATCATATGACAGTAATTTCATAATATTTTCTGTAGAGAGAATGAAAAAGTAATTCTGTCTGTCCTCTAGTGGCTGATAGAGAGGCTTTTTTTAGGAATAGATTTTATTTTTATTTTATTTTATTTTATGTTTTATTTTTTATTGGAGTGTAGTTGATGTACAATGTTGTATTAGTTTCACGTGTACAGCAAAGTGAATGAGTTATACATATTTTTAGTCGATAGTTTAGAATATTTTTTTTCTTCAGCCTCACAACTCATTAATGGTAATGGCTTATAAATGGTTGGGATAACAAATTTGGGGACAAAAAATTGGGAAGAATTTTGCATAGACTTATCTTTTGGCTTCAGATCTTTTTCTCCTCCTTCCCATATACTTGCAGTGTTAAGGGCCAGAGGCAACACACCAAACACACTAGGATCTTGTGGCCGTGTATGACTGCCACAATGCCCAGAAGATCACACGGTGGGCAGTTTGAGATTCTTGGAAACCATTCGTACCACAGGACAGCTAGTGTTAACACAAACATGCATGTATCCAGACTAAGCTCATCTCTACCAGCCTCCCCTCAGCGGAATTCCAAAATACCACCACCACTTGGGAAAAGTGAGGATGGGGCAGCTGACATGGAAAAGGACAGGGTCTTAACCAGCTGTTATCAAAATATCTTTTGCAAATTTTCCAAGCCCATATGACCATGTGAACACACTTCTAGGCAATGGAAGAATGTGGCTTTTGTGGGGCTAAAGTTTTTGTGTCCAATTTGGATGGTCATTGGACTTTTTAAGAAGAAGAATACAGAATGAAGATATAAGATTAGATATAGGACTATTGAAAAGGGTGGAGAAGAGGAGGGACCCTAAAGCTTAAATTTCATCAGCTTCTAAGCAAACCTGCTGCCATCTCTTCTCCACCAGCCTCCCCAGCCTCCCCTCCACCCCTCCCCATACCAATCAGGGATTTCCACTTTCAGATGTGAGTCCTTTGTGGTCATTTGCACCCATGCTTTCCCACATGCTGTTTTTTCCGCCCACAGCCTGCTTTCAGCCTGCAACCCCTGGTGCCCTTTTCCGGATGCCTGCTGTACTTCCGGGCATCTCCACGTGTTGCCCCAAATCACGGCAGCAATGTTTCATACCACATTATGTCTTGAATGTTCAACTTTAACTTAGCAGCCATTTTTCACAGATCAACTGTGCTCTGGTGACTTAACATCTGGATACATCTGTTTTTGATCTTCATGGCTCTGTCTCATCCGGGCAACCAAGTCCTGCTTATGGTTCCTTCATTGTGCCTCTCACATCTGTCTTTTTCCATTCACTCCCTTGCCTCTGCTCTTGCCTGGGAGCAGTTCACTTCACATATGGATCAATGTTCCTGTCTCCAAATTGTGTTTCCTGTTCCCAAGCTCCAAGTATTGATACTGTAATCTGTCCTGCAAACAACCTTAAGCTTTATCTTCCTAAAACAAAACTTAATTTTCACACTTTATCCAAATGTTAAAAAAAAAAGAAAGAAAATCATGAAATGCTAAAGAGTATCTTCCTTCAACTGATATTCAAGGGCTCTGGACCTTTTTTTTTTTTTAGAGCTCAGCTTTTTATTGAACATGTTACTAAAGAGGTTTAGTCAAAAAGACCAAAGCCCATGCCACCATCAGACTCTTCAGATTCTTGTTTCTTTGCTTCTACTTTCTTATTCTCAGCTGGGGCATCAGTGGCGGAGGGGGCAGGACCTCCTGCCGGGCAGGTCCACCAGCCCCCACATTGCAGATGAGGCTCCTGATGTTGACATTGGCCAAAGCCTTTGCAAACAAGCGTGGCCTGAAAGGTTCAACATTTACACCGGCTGCTTTAACGGGGGCATTGATTTTACCTTCAGTGCCCATCACCTCATCACGGTGGAGGATGAGGGCTGAGTAGATGCAGGCGAGCTCCAAGACGGAGGCCATGGTGCAGGCGAGTGCTAGGCGGGGGCTGCCGGACTCAGTGCTAGTCGCGGGATGAAGCGAGGGCCTCACCCCAAGGACCAAGCACCTTAGCGGCAGCTGAGGAAAGCTGGACCATCTTCACACAGTCTCCATGATCATTAGCATACAAAAAAATTCTTATTTCCAACTGTTCATAAATTTTACTCTCTTCTGTCTGCAAGTGATTCTCATTTTTTTTCAAATTTAGAATAATGCAATGCCTTTGCTAAAAAAAAGAAATGATTGCTTTTTGATTCACATCTGAGTACCTATGACTCAATAAAGGATGTCATTTCCAGACTGCCAGTTTCTATGGCTTGCTGGTTTTCCACCAAAAAATCCAACACAACCAGGCACTTATGAGAGCTCCACTGAGTGATATCATCTCAAAGGGCAGAAGCGTATTTGCATATTGCACATTTACAAAGATATGAGTCATACAGATCTTCTTTAAGCAGGGAGACTGCTCCGTTGTGATGGCTCCCATAGAAATGACCTGGGATTGTCCTGCACAGCATTCATCAGGCATGTCCTCATTTTATTCTATTAGGAGAGAAGAGAGAGCAATGCCAGGCTGATCGATGTGCCGGTGAGTCTTACGGCTGTATTTTAGCATGACCTATATTACAGGAGTTAGGCAAACGTAAGAGAATTTACTACTCACAGGGTAATGGCTCACTGTGGTGTAAGGGTGTCCCAAACACGGCCTGCTCTTGCTTTACTTGCTTCCCAGTGCTTGACTGATAGTCTTTTTCCTATTTTGCCTTACTTTTGAAAGCATAGATTCTCTTGCCTTACTGATCTCTTTATACCCTTATCATTTTCCCCTGAGTTATTTGGCGCGATGGCAGCAGTGCGACGCCGAGGCTGATTTAACATCATCCCCCAAGTATGCAGCCCTGAGCTCAGAGTCGAATATTTTAAGACTGAAACATGTAACACATCTGTCAGGCAATGATACAAATACAGTCCCCTGTCAGAATGAATGAATGAGGTAATCCAGAGTATGGATAAATTGCAGGGACATGGAAGATGCTAGAAACTGCTTTTTGCCAAAAAGCATTTCTGTGTAATTAAGTTATTTGAGGAGGAATGATATTCCTTTGTTTGGGGTTCGAACTCATTTTTTTTTAACCAAGAGACCCTGGTGGTAATTCCTAAAGAATGAAAGTGAGGTGAGAAACAGATTCAGCTATACACACATAATGGAAAAAGTGTGTGGTCCTTTTCTGGGCTATCTCATGAGAAGGATATATTTTTTTCTGTAATATTTTGTAAAATTTGCTTAACCAGGTAGTTCCTCTTTACATGACTACAGTCCCATTTTGTATGTATTTATTACAAAAACCAGACACGAGGATAAACCCAGAAACCACTAAAAATGCTTCAACATTGATAGAAATGGACCTCATCCTAAAACCTGAAAAAATTCTCAACAAAGAGAAAATAATATCCCCAAGTCGGTTGTTTATACTGAAGGTATATAAGCTCCTTCCCACAGAGGAAGGGTGTGAAAGGATAGATATGTCAGATACATGATTAGAAACAAGAGGACAAGTAAGTCAGGCAGAGAAAGACAAACACCATATGACATCGCTTACATGTGGAATCTAAAAAAATGGTACAAGTGAACTTAATTTCAAAACAGAAGTAGAGTCACAGATGTAGAAAACAAACATGGTTACTGGGGGAAAGGCAGGGTGGATAAATTGGTAGATTGTGATTGACATATACACAGTACAATATATAAAACAGATAACTAATAAGGACCTACTGTATAGCACAGGGAACTCTACTCAATACTCTGTAATGGCCTATATGGGAAAAGAATCTAAAAAAGAGTGGATATATGTATATGTATAACTGATTCACTTTGCTGTACACCTGAAACTAATACAACAGTGTGAATCAACTATACTCCAGTAAAAATTAATTTAAAAAAGAAAGAAATGAGAGGACAGAGTGCAGCCTGTATGGGGAAGGTTAAGTGAAAGGAAGGAGGAGACCAGGAGGACTACGTCCCTGGTTCCTCATTGATCATTCAACTGGGAAGGAAGTTCCCAACTTTACACACAATTGGCTCAGTTATTTATAACTTGGGATGTGCCATTTGAAGCAGCAATTCAGTTCTGTGAATGGTCCACGCACACTCAATTCTCTTCATCTGGAAACAGAGGTGAAAATCTCACATTGAAGATCTAAGATAACAATGACCTGGCAGTGTCATGTGAGTAGAAGTTATCACTAATCTCATTTAACCCTGCACACACCTAGAATCCTAGTGTCCTGATACCACCTTCAATAATATCTCAACGTGACTCTTACATACAACTAGAACTATATTTATAAGTATGTGAGTTATTAGATCTTTATTAGCATAGGACTGTACATCATAGTCTAGAATCTTCTCGAGACTATACTGGATTGTTCCTTATTTTTCAGCTGCAACTTCGAAGAGGAGAGAAATGATGTCGATGTTCAAACAGGCCACTTATCCTTTTCTGTGCCATCTCACCTAATCGTGGTGTTTGAGAGTTTGGCAAAGTGGAATCTACTGACTCCAAATCAGTGCTCTTGTTCTATGTGGGATGCCCTCCTCCTGGCTCCCACTGGTAGGAGAAAACCTACATATCCTGACTCAAATTCCACCTCCTCTGAGAAACCTGTATCACAGGCAGATTTATCTCCTCCCTGCTTAAGGCTCTATATAGGGGCCCTTTTCCTCCTGCCTCTGCTGGTGATAAATATTCTGTGCAGTATTTCATCCTTTACTAGCTATCCCTGACTTGGCACACTGGAGAGTTGAGGACAGGGCATGGGGCACTGACCCTTAACACTTATGTATGCACAGTAAGTCCCCTACATACGAACCTTCAATTTGTGACCTTTCAAAGAGGCGAATGTGTAGTTGGTTCCAGCAAGGAACCAGAACCTGTGCCATCAACGTCAGGCGTGAGTGAAATTGCAGCTTGCCCTCCATTTCCTATAGCTGATGATCCTTCAGCTCTACCATCTCCCACCTCTTCTCCCTCCTCCAGTCAGTAGCTCTTCTTGCCTGTTCACTCAGTGCCAGGCTCTGTATGCCAGCTGTTGTACTATACTACTGTGCTTTTCAAGGTACTATACTATAAGATTAAAAATGTTTTATTTTTTGTGTGCTTTTAATGTATTATTTGTGTGAACTTAAACAGCTGATTGTGTTAGCTGGGTACATAGGCTAACTTTCTTGGACTTACAAACCAATTGGACTTAATGTGCTCTCTGAACAGAACTCGTTCGTATGCAGGAGATTTACTGTACTGAGGACCAGTCTTTCAGTTGGTACTTAATCATTTGCTAGATGTTGAATTTTACCATAAAAATCTTGTCAATAGTGATTGTTCTTGGTAGATCCAGGGATAATCCAGAAACCTAGCCCCCAATTATATTCTTAGTTTTATGAGATAAATGTATGCTGTGCTATATGGTTGTGAAAACATGGCATCTTGAGGAGAGGCTGTGCTTGCCTTTCTACTGATGGGGGCCTGTGTGAAGAACAGAAAAAAGGAGATATGGAAAATAGATCTCCTCCTTTCTTCTCCTACTGCAGCTCTCTGCCAAACACCTGCTAGCCTGCTGCTTATAGATAGAGTTATAGCAGCTGGGCTAAGCCAAGAGAAGTTATGGAAATATATTTACTCATCACTGGCCAAGAATACGCTCATCTTTTCAAACATAGGACAGTCACACATGTCTGTCAAAACTGTGAGGGAAGTGAACTTCATATTCTAGGTCTCACTATATATGTATCAACTAAATTTTGCCTGTTACAAAAATACAGAGATAGAGAGAGCTCATAAGATCTTTGTAAATATCAATACATGTAAATAAAGGTCTATTCCATTATAAACTGAACTTGTGTATACTTGAATTAAAAATTCATTTGTCTATCAACATTGAGACGTGATTTTTAAATTTTGATTTTATTAAGGATATTGAAATAATTGTTACAATGTATTTTTCCAACTAGTTTGGTAAATAACTTCTTTCTTCATATAACATTCTCTGATGGCTACGGGACATGAACATAAATTTCTTTCTGCTTCATATCAGATTTGCGTGTGTGTTTAAAATAATAAAAACTCCATTCAGTGGCTATTTGTGAGTGATGATGGAAAAGATCCATTCTTTGCTGGAAAAGAAATATATTTGTCACAAATAGCCACCAACTTCAGTGGAGAAAATTATTTGCACACTGAACAGGGAAACTGCCAAAGCGAAGAACAGAGCATCTGCTGTGGACAAGGGTATAATTATCTTGCTCATCCAAACACTGTTGGGCGTAAAAGTTTTACTCTCTCTCTGGCAAGATGCTCTGCTCAGACTTTTTTTTTTTTTCTGCTTAGACTTTTAACACAACATTATTAGCAAATAATAACTAGTTTGGTAGTCCTGTCAATAACAACAGTCCGTTTTTTGGACCATTTCCTGAAAAATAGAAAGCAGACTCTAAATCTGATGAAATTAACCATTTAGGTGCCAAAATGATCAAAAGCATCAGTCCTGTCCCATCGTAAACCTTTCATATACCTGCCTACATCGTTTGACATAGAATTGTGAATTTTTCAAAAAGAGGAAATATTTTATTTTTCTGTTTCTAGATTATAATTTACTGTACATTTCTATGAACTATTTTCTGATCCTTAATATTTTCTTTCCCAGCTTGGTGAGGCCAACATTACTTTTATGCCACTCTACCTCCATTTAGAAAGAAAAATGAGTGGACCATTCTGGTAGACCAGATGGATAAAAGTTTGTTTATAATGAACAGATACCAATGATCATAGTTATAGGTGCTTTTCTGAATCTGCTGTTGCCAATTCTAACTTTTCTCTTGGAATTTCAACTTGAGATGGGCAAGAGACTTGAGTATGCTCATAAAACCATTGGAACAAGGGGGTTAGACTTTCTTTTCCAATTGCTTACATGTAATTGTTGTCTTTTAAAAAAAAAAAAAAAGAAAGAGAGGAGAGGAATCATGAGGCCATTTTCAATCAATGACTTTAATAGGCAGGCCTGTTGAAATAATGTCATGCCACTGTTTTTCCCCAAAACTTCCAACCTCTATCAGCAACAGCTGACAAGTTCCAGCTAATTTGAAATTGTGTGTTCTCTCCTGTGAAGATCAGACCACACACACAGCATTGGAAAACACCCAGTAATACCATGATTTCCCAAACAGAGGGCTCATCATGTTCCTTCCTCTGTGCATAAAATAATAATGTGTCCTTTTTATTTAGAATAGAAAACTTTCCCATCCATTTAAATTTTATTCTTCAGTAACAGGGGGAAGAGGAGATCAAATATTAAAGTCTATAAAAAAAAAGTAGAAGTGACAATTTCCTCCAAGGTTGGTGATTCCAGACACTGGCACAAATTCATCCAACTGGGTGTCTCAAGAACATATTCCCACATGAGGATCCAAAAGGGAAAGTGTCACAGAACTGACAGATGGGCTTCCCTTGCCTAGATCAACCTAATGGAGCTTTTAGGCAATTTACACACTAGCTGTCAGTGACAAGGTGTGTGTCAAGGACTTGAGAGTGGCCAAGAGAAGTCTCATGGAAGACATGGCTTCATCACTGATGCGTGTGCATGCTGATTGGCAAAATTTGTTAGGAGGCTGCCAGTTTAATGGAAGAACTTTTTTTTTTTTCCTTTCTGAGTTACTGGCAGCAGCAGTTCACTATAGGGTTAAGGCCAGAATAATCTTCATCCCAAATAAAAGACACACTGAAGTCTCATTCTTTCTTTTGGTAAATCACACCCAAAGTTGTGTTCTCATGCCTTCACTTTTTTATTACATATGCATTGGAAATATTTTTTCTAGTCTTATGGTTGAATATTTAAATATTGAAATATTGACAGCTGCCTGGTTTATCGAATCTCACTATCTGAAATAAAGACACAGTGGCTAACAAATTGAACAAACTATAAGAAGTAAATAAATTTGTAGAAACATACAACCTGCTAAGACTGAATCAAGAAGAAACAGACAATTTGAATAGACCAATCACTAGTAGTGAAACTGAATTTGAAATTGAATCCAAGCAAACAAAGGTCCAGGACTGGATGGATTCACAAGGGAATTCTACCAAACATATAAAGAAGAGCTAATACCCACCCTTCTCAAACTGCTTTTAAAAAACTGAAGATGAGGGCTTCCCTGGTGGTGCAGTGGTTGAGAGTCCGCCTGCCGATGCAGGGGACACAGGTTCGTGCCCCGGTCTGGGAGGATCCCACATGCCGCGGAGCGGCTGGGCCCGTGAGCCATGGCCATTGAGCCTCCGCGTCCGGAGCCTGTGCTCTGCAACGGGAGAGGCCACAACAGTGAGAGGCCCACATACCGCAAAAAAACAAACAAACAAACAAAAAAACCGAAGATGACAGAACACTCCCAAATTCATTCTACAAGGCCACCATTACCATGATACCAAACCCAGACAAAGACACTACAAAAAAACAAAATTACAGGCCAATATCTTTAATTTTGTATAGATGCAAAAATTCTCAACAAAATATTAGCAAATCAAATCCAACAACATATTAAAAGGATCATACACCATGATCAAGTTGGAATTATTCCAGGAGTGCAAGGATGGTTCAATATTCTCAAATCAATCCATGGGATACAACACATTAACAAAAGGAAGGATAAAAATCACATGATCATCTCAATAGATCCAGAAAAAGCACTGGACAAAATTCAATATCCATTCATGATTTAAAAAAACTCTCATCATACTAAATATAGAGAGAACTTATCTCAGTATAACAAAAGCCATTTATGAAAAAACCCACAGCTAATATCGTACTTCATGGTGAAAAGCTGAAATTCTTTCCTTTAAATTCAGGAAAAAGACAAGGATGACCACTCTTGCCACTTTTACTTAACATAGTATTGGAAGTCCTAGCCACAGCAATCAGACAGGAACAATAAATAAAAGGCATCCAACTTAAAAGGGAAAAAGTAAACTGTCACGATCTACAGATGACATGATGCATTATATAGAAAACCCTAAAGTCTCCACCAAAAAAAACCTATTAGAACAAATAAATGAATTTAGTAAAGTTTCAGGATACAAGATGAACTATACAGAAATCTTTTGCTTTTCTATACACTAATAATGAATTATCAGAAAGAGAATGTTTTAAAAATCCCATTTAAAATCACATCAAAAAGAATAAAATACCTGGGAATTAACTTAACTAAGGAGGTGAAACTGAAAACTATAAAACACTGATGAATGAAATTGAAGATGATACAAAGAAATGGAGAGATGCCCCATGGTCTTGGCCTGGAAGAATTAATATTGATAAAATGTCCATGCTACCCAAAGCAATCTATAGATTTAATGCAATCACTATCAAAATACCCATGAATTTTTTTCACAGAACTAGAACAAATATCTCCTAAAATTCATGTGTAACCACAAAAGACTCTGAATTGCCAAGCAATCTTGAGAAAAAAGCAAAAAGCTGGTGTTATCACCCACCCAAACTTCAGACTATACTACAAAGCTACAGTAATCAAAACAGTATAGTACTGGCACAAAAATAGACCAAAAAAATCAATGAAACAGAACAGACAGCCCATAATTAAACCCACAGAGCTACAATAATTAATCTTTGACAAAGGAAGCAAGAATATACAATGGGGAAAACACAGTCTCTTCAATAAGTGATGTTGGGAAAACTGGACAACTACGTATAAAACAATGAGATAAGAACATATCCTTACACTATATATAAAATAAACTCAAAATGGATTAAAAACCTAAGTGTTAAGACCCGAAATCATAAAACTCCTAGAAGAGAATATAGGCAGAACACTCTTTGCCATAAATTGTAGCAATATTTTCTTGAATCATCATCCTATGGCAAAAGAAATAAAAGTAAAAATAAGCAAATGGGACTTAAAAGCTTTTTCACAGCTAAAAAAAAAAAATCAACAAAACAAAAAGACAAACTACTGAATAGGAGGAAAATATTTGCAAATGATATGTCCAACAAGGGGTTAATATCCACAATATATCAACAGTTCACACAACTCAATATCAAAAAAATGAACAATCCAATCAAAAATGGGCAGAAGACGTGAATAGACATTTTTCCAAAGAAGACATATAGATGGCTAACAAGTATGTGAAAAGATGCACAACATTGCTAATTATTAGAGAAATGCAAATCAAAACCACAATGAGATATCACCTCACACCTGTCAAAATGGCCATCATCAAAAAGTCTACAAATAACAAATGCTGTTGAGGATGTGGAGTAAAGGGAACACTCATATGCTGTTGGTGGAAATGTAAATTGGTGCAGCCACTATGGAAGACAGTATGGAGATTCCTCAAAAAACTAAAAATAGAACTACCATATGATTGATCCAGCAATTCCACCCCTGGGTATATATCTGGAAGAAAATGAAAACACTAATTTGAAAAGATACATGCACCCCAATGTTCACAGCAGCATTACTCACAATAGCCAAGATTTGGAAGCAATCCACATGCCCATCAACAGATGAATGGGTAAAGGAGATGTGGTATATATATACAATGGAATATTACTCAGCCATAAAAATTAATGAAATTCTGCCATTTGCAGCAATGTGGATGGATGTGGAGAATATTATGCTCAGTGAAAGAAGTCAGAGAGAGACAAATACTGTATATCATTTATATGTATAATCTAAAAAAATAAAACAACTGGATGTATATAGCAAAACAGAAACAGACTCATGGATATAGAGAACAAACTAGTGGTTGCCAGAGGGGCGAAGGAAGGGGGGAGGGGCAAGATACAGGTATGGGATTAAGAGATACAGATTACTATATATAAAATAGATAGGCAGCAAGGATATATTACATAGCACAGGGAAATACAGCCATTATCTGGTAATAACTTTTAATGGAGTGTAATCTATAAAAATACTGAACCACTATGCTAGACACCTGAAACTAATATAAATACTGTAAATCAACTATACTTCAATTAAAAAAAGAAACAGTAGCTGCCAAAGCCAATGTGCATATTCTTGTTGCTTATCACATTCTGGAAAGTTTCATCCTAATCCTACAGTCTACTGTAGGATTGTTTCAGTGAAGCAATGCAAGAAATATTAGAGAAGCATCAGTTCTATGTGTTAATATATTGTGTTCTCACAACTTGCTCTTTTGACTTTGACCACATAAATTATCTGCCACCATGGTCGGAAGGCACATGGGTAACTCCAAATGAACACATCTTCCATAATTTACACTCTATTATAATGCTGTCTCATATTATGCTGGTCTGGACCATAATATTTTTCTTTCACCAATGGTTATCCATGAGTTTGACACAAGTCGTTTTGATAACCACTTATGCATTGGGATTTATTCTCTTGAGATGCATTGTCGTGTAACACAGCCACCATCCTGTAAGGAAATTATTCCAACAGCATAATTTCTTGAAATGGGTTTTTACAGATAAGCTTTAAAGACAATAATGTGTAGTCATTGAAAGGAAGACTGTGTTAAGAGTTAAGGCTAAAACATGTACCATTTCAGTCACAGAATATTCTGCAGGAGAGAGAGGCTCCATGGAGATTCCCTGGAGGCCAAGACAGCATATGGAGAAAGAGGCCATGGAAAGGAGAACTGAGGTGCCCCAACTGAGGGTTCTCCACAGAGCTCCTGATAAACAGATCTGTGTAAGTGACCCTAGGTGGCACCACATGGAGCAAAAAGCCTACCAGGTCAATGCAGAGAATCACAACCTTATTCAAAAAAATCAACAACTTAATAAGCAATATATCATACTTGCTTTTAGCCACTTTGTTATCTATTGCTAATTTTTATGCAGAAACAGATAACTGAAATAACCACTTAAAAATGCAACTTTTTTCCGAGATCCTGATGGACAGCTAACTAACTTGCTGGGTGACATTTAATCTGCCAGAGGCTGTTTTCTCATCTATAATATGAGCAAGTTGAACTAGGTGACCTCAAGGTGCCTTCCAGCTCTGAGAGTCTATTTCATTCTGCACTGGGATTAGAATAAAGGTTGTTAGCCATCTGACTGCAACAGCAAACTAATTATGCAACCTTGCAACCTTCAAGGGAAGAGACTTTAGCTGGCAATCCTGGTCCAATATAAATCCACCAGGTAACAAAACATCCTTTGTGAAAAGGGCTTCAATCTCAGCCTCATCATAGCTGAGCATTTTTGATGTAGATTCTTCAACTCTCTGTTATATATATTCTGAAGAAAACAATTGTTTTGTGTTAGTGATTACACAATATGAGATGTGTGCTTTTCAAAAGAGCTAGGATCTGCTGCTGTAAGTTCTTTCCACTATTTAGAAAGAAAAGGAATAAACGTATAATGTATATAATGACATTAGAGAGTCAGAAATCTGTACCTATTTACACATATAATTTCCCTAAGGGTAATTTAAACACCATTATCAAACGGTTTATTCTGTACCAATTTAGTACCAAGAATGAGATTATGATTGCTTTTTAAACTTGAGGACATTTTTTTCCCTTAATCATCATTTTTATAGTGTTTGTGGTGTGTCATACATTGTTCCAAACATTATACACATGAGGAAACTGAAGCATATAAACATTAGGTACACAGTTGACGTGTTAGAGCTGGTCTTATATCCCAGGAAGTCTGGCTCCAGATTCTGTATCCTTACACATAAATGTACTGTTTTGACCCATATGAGAAGTAAACCCAAGATCATGTTGTTATTTAAACCAAATTCTGACCGAGTGAGCTAATTAACATGATAGTTATATTTAAAACGTTGAAGAATTATGGCAGAACTGTTTAGAGATATGAAGGTATTACAGAAAAATCAAAGACCAACTTAAGTCAAAACAAATCTGTAATTTGGATGCAAACTAAACCGAAATATTTTATTTACTCAGTTTTCAAAAAGGCACCTATTTTTAGAAATGCTTTCTCTAAGTTCTGCACTGTCTCTTAAAGACATTAATATTTATTCACTAATTTTATTTCCATTCATAATGTGAATTATCTTATTATTACCCAAGTGAGAATATTTACACACATGCCAGAAAATCTCAACAACCTAATTTCATGATGTTGATTTATCCAGATTAGCTTTGGGGACACTGATTTGTACCCACTGTAAAGAGGACTGTGCTAAGAGTCATTTCAGCCACAGAAGCAAGTGTGATGCCCGAGTCTAACTCAGTTATCTCTTAGGGAGAAAAGGGAGGAGGCTGTAGGAGTGCTTAAGTGCCTGGTTAAATGGAGACCCTGGAAGCATCTTCCTAGACTGAGATCTTTGACTCTATGTAACCTAATCACACTCAGATATCGCAGCGGCTTATATTATAATTCTTTAAATCTGCATATTTGAATCAAATTATAATTAGTATATAGTATCTGCCTGTACTAACATCTTTTGACTATTCCTATTTTAATCAAATTATGCTGAGTATATTGATGAGCAAAATTGCCCCTACTGTTCAGCCATAGAGCACGGTGGCAGAGAATGGGACCCTGAAAACTGCTGAGGTTTGCATACAAGCTTCCTCAAGGTCATGCTACCTTGGAGAGGTTATTGAACCTCTCTGAGCCTCAGTTTCCACATCTGAGGACTAAGGTTAAAAATAGTACACCCCTCTTAGAGCTGCTAGGATGATTCAGTGAATGGAGCAGATGTGAACGACTTAGAACAGTCTCTGGCACTGAGTAAGCACGTGTAATTGTTAGTTATCATGATCATTTGTATTGTTCTTGCTCATAAACTTATTACTGAACTGCACTGGCATCTACATTGGCTCTACAGAGTGTACCAGGCAGTTCTCCATGTGAGAGCTTCCACTCAGGACACTGTGAGAATAGCATGTGTCTGATTTTCATAAATATGATTTTTATGACGATCACACTTAACATTAAGATCATTTCTTCCTTGGCATTAGAAACCTGCATATAGGTAAGTGACTATAACACACAGACAGCAAATTTGAGCATTTAAAAATTCTGCCGATTTTAGCTATAGCTCTACAAGTTAAAGAAAAAGAAGTGAAATTTCAATAGAATGACATTTTGCTAATCCTGTCAACAAAAAGTAAAAATAAAACAAAATGTTTTATTTTTGTGTGTGCATGTCTGCGTGTGTGAATACACAAAGATGTGACTTTTTAAATTTTTATTTTATATTGGCGTATAGTTGATTTACAATGTTGTGTTAGTATCAGGTGTACAGCAAACTGACTCAGTTATACATATACATATATCTATTCTTTTTCAGATTCTTTTCCGCTATAGGTTATTACAGAATATCGAGTAGAATTCCCTCTGCTATACGGTAGGTCCTTGTTGGTTATCTATTTTATATATAGTCGTGTGTATCTGCTAATCCCAAACTCCTAATTTATCCCTCTGCCCCACCTTTCCCGTTTGGTAACCATAAATTCAAAACACAATTAGACGTCTAGTTAAGGGTTATCAACAACATTTTTGAATGCAAAGCCCAGTTTTGGTTTCTGATGCATGCACTGTAAATGTTTGCTAAAATTGAATGACAAGGCAAAGGGGTTGAATTCAACAAATCATGTGGAAGAAATGTTTGGCTTGATTATCCAGGGGGAGTCCTGATGTGGCTTAACGAGCCAGACCACCTTTCATTAGGACACAGAAAGGGGCTAGGAGTACCATTTAGGGAGTGTAGCTGTGTGAAAATAATGCATTGCTCTGTGCCACCTTTAAAGATTACAATCGTAGCTTTTAGTGCAGATTTCATTTTTAATAATCTCCTTAAAAATCACTAAAAATATCACCCCACTGTGTAATTTGTTTCCTTCACACTGATGGCACTCCCACTGTTTAAAACTAATTGCTTTTTTAGATTCTCTTAAGGTCAGGCTCAGCAGAATGAATTTGAAGACAGCATAACTATGAGCCTCAACTGTTTAACACATCGAGAGCAGATCACGATGCTGATTGAATGTCTCCTTCAGAAACGTGCTGAAGATATTTACTTTAATTTGCCTCTAGGCAAACATCACAGTGACTGACAGTGTAACTTGAAGGTTTGTTAAATATAGTCTGGTGTTTATTTGCCTCTCTCTGGAAAATAGTCTAGAAATTAATCTTTTTTTAAAATTCAACAACTAGGATATGCAACAGGAAGAAAATTTATGTCTATATTCAGTTGGAATTTTTGTGAGGACATTCAAGTACTGTTTTAATCTGTCTAATCTATCTCTTTCAAGATGGCATATAAATTCCAAAGTTGTGCAATCTCTTCACCTTTTCCTAAGAGTGGAAACTCGGAAAACCAAAACAACAAAGTATATTGTCCAAATCAATCAGTAGCTGACCAGGTACATCTTGAGTGATTGCAAATATAGCTGAAAGGGCTGGATTTTCCCCACCGCTGTCAGTGACAAATGAAGCAGACAGTTGAACAATAGCCATACAATTTGCAGATTGAGTTAAGCAAGATGTGTTTAAGGAAATCTGTGTGTGTGTGTGTGTGTGTTCCTGCATGACTCATTCATCTAATTAGTACACACTCCCCCTGTTCCTACCTTACCCAACATACATGATGACCACACATGTGGCCAAGGGTACTTGCAATATACCAAAAATCAATGAGGCTCAGTATGAAAGTCATGTACCCTGATTTGCCACAAAACCAATTAAAAAAAAACAAATGAGAGGATTTATGGATTAAGAAGTATTGGTGTTTTTTTTCTTTTCTTAGAGATGCTTAAGAATAAAGAATTTTTAAGAGCATGACCTGACATATATATTTTCTGTGATTTTTTTTTTTTAATGTGGGCGCAGGACCATACACAAAGTCTGGAAGTCAGTAACCAAAAGCACCAACAGTGGTTCGCCTATCTGCAGTATCTATTTTCTCACAGAAAGTTGTAACCATCTTGAATTCTTAGAAACAGCATGGAGCCTTCCAAATCACTTGTTCATGAAGAATCACCAACTTTCCCATTATGATCTAATTTTCTTTTGAAAAAGACTTTAAAATCCATGAAAACTTAGATTTTGGTCCTAGCATTTAAAACACATCCTAAAAACATAAACTCTAGACACAAAGTGACTAAGCACAATCATTCACCCATGGTTATTGTGACTTTTAAGTCTAGATAAATGTCTTCTTCCATTCCTCCTTTTATTATCATTCATTAAAATTCAGAGAGGGTGAGGGAACAGTCTAGCATTAAAATCATTCCACAGTTGAACATTTATCCAAGACTACAACAGTTAACAGCTTTTATAGTGATGGTTTTGTTGCCACCTTTGGGTGTGTATTTTTCACTACAGGTTTTGGGAGAGAAGAGGGAGCCAGTGACCTCAGGCTGTAGGCGCTTTGCCATCTTCAGAACTGACCTACTTGTAACTCAGTACTCTCACTTCGGTTAGTGAAGCAAATGGAAGTTTCATCACTCAGGGCTGACCTGCCAAGGCACTATCCTATGCCACCTGGAGCCCTCAGGGGACAGCAGGGGGTATAAGGGGGGTGTCCCTAGAAAGTCCAGAGCTACTCAGGCAGTCATGTTCTCCCTCAACGTAGCTGGTCCAAAGAGCCACTACCCTGCAGATGGTGTGACAATTAAGTGACAACTCTGTAAAAATAGAGCCTGTAAACCCTCAACTAAAACATGCTCTTTGCTCATTTGTTTACATGGGGCCTAACAGAGACCATGTAGATAATAGACTGGATGGCACAACTAGTAAAAAGAAAATTCTATCAAAACGGATAGAATCGTAGGATTTCAGTGTATTCCCACTTCATTTTATAAATAGGGAAAAGAATTTCAGGGAGGGAAAGTCACCATCCCAAAAACAAACCACAGAGCACTCTAAATGAGTTAGGCTCCAAGTGTGGTCCGTGGGCAGGTGCCAGTCTACAAGCTGAGTCCAGTCTGCCACAAGTTCAATTACAGAAATCGAGAGAGAACGCTTACAAATGTGGATGCCAGTTTGATAGTCACAACATCCAAACGTCTGGTTTCATCCTTTACAAAAGCATCAGGCTGCAATGGATTAGAAATAAACAAAAACTCCATCTTCATCGTGGGTCGTTGAAGAAGCACCCCTGGGAATCAGCATCTCTTAACTTCTGGGATGTTAGTGTCTCCACCACACCTTCTTGGTCTTTACTGCAATCTGGGCTATACTATACTGCATAGTCCAGTTGAGAAGAATGCTGATATCAGATATAACTTTATGTCAATAGGAAAAGAACATAAAACTAATCCAAATGTCTATTACTGAGAAGTTTCAGGTGGGAGAAAGGAGAAATCACTGAGCAGTTTGGGAACTACATCACGCTGTCTTTGGGGTCAGATTTGTATACCTTTAAAAATGTGTTTGATTAGTTATTGTTTTCCTAGGTTAGAAGCAGAGATAAGGAACTTATTTCTTTACCAATTAAGATCTTTAATCGTATATCTGCAATCATATTTTATTAACGACAGAAAAGGAGAAAAGTAAAAATGATTGATTTTCCCCAACTTCAATTGCATTTCATTGTTTCAGCCACGTCACCACGGGCTTTCCAGAGAATTTCCAGCGACCATCATACTGCCCGGGAAAAAGTTTTCAACAGCCCTGGAATGTCCTTCTAGAAATCCCATTGCTTCCTCAAGTCCGGCCTTTCTTGTGAGCCTCACAATGGATGGGGCCTCGAGTTGGAGGTACCGTTCTTACAAGTCATAGATCAGCTTTCTCCAGCTCAGGTAACCAGGTAAAGGTGACCCCTAGAGCTGTTCCACTGCTTCTACCTAGAGCCAGATCTGGTCGGATACACACAATATTCACTTCCTTCACCCACCCTTCAACTTAAACTGACAGAAGATGCTCCGCATGTTTCGCTCTAAACAAGTACCTTAAATATATGAGACCAATAGCTTTTGGGAAAAGAACTGAATCCATTCATGTCATGTCATTTATTTCCTTTGACCTTTCCTCCCAAACTTCAGCTTTGGCACAGCTGGGCACTCCCCTGTCAGGATAAGGAAATACATTCAAATACAGCTATGATTCTGAAAGAATTATAGGAAAGTAGGAGATTAGGTATGCTTCTTTGTTTGTTTGTCTGAATTTTTAACTTTGTAATCTTTTACTTTGCTTGAGAATAGGACATATCTGATTGATTTATGATCAACAGCTCAATCCCCCCTCCCTTTTATTCTCCTATTTTATTTTTTTTAAATTCTCCTATTTTAAAACATTAAAGGATCCTCTTATACTTTTCTTCACGGTTCCAGGGCCTTGTACAAATTAAATGCTCAGTAAATAAAGTATAAATAGCTATTGTAGGAGATCATAGTGGCTTTTGTCTCCCTCTGTTTGGAATCGTGGAGTTACTTTGTCAATACATTCAAATTCATTTTCATAGCCCTCCATCTGAATTCTTTATTGACCCAGCTTGAATATCCTCTGCTGTAAAGTTCTGTGCCACAAACTGCAAACTGTGTAGGTGGAGCACTGCCCCCACCCCGTGAAAAATATAAAATTTAATCTCACTTCCAAATCCATAAATACGCTTCTTTTCGGAGTCAGTACAGGTTATACAGGGGGGCCTCCAAACTGATCTCTGACCAATTATACTTCTATTCAAGACTACTTTGCCATCAAACGGGAAAACAGTTCCAAGATCTCTCTGAAAAGATCAATATAGTTAACCCACGGCTAGCACGATTAGAAAACAAAAAGGATAGTCAAAGCACATCTCACAACTACTTTATTATGTTAGTCACATTTTTGGTTTTTGGTGTTATAAAAACCTACATCATTGCTTAATCTGTTCACTTGTGGAACATTTATTGAACAAAACTCTCTGCATGGAATACAAAAATAAATAAGATGCAATGCCCTGAAATATTTTGACTGATTTCGAACACATGCAGTTGAGCTGTTTGTATATTTGGCTATATACAATTCTGCTGGAATCTTCAGTCCTAACTTGAATCCTTGGTTGTAGACATTCCAGATAACCTCTTCCTTCATTAGAATAATTTTTCCTGCACCCCTGTCTTTAATGATTGGAGGGCCATAGATATATATCTAAAAGCCTAGTCTTCAGTATATTACTAAGAGCTCTTTTCATCATTGTCACTGTAAAGTCATCACTGTGGCATAAAATGGAGCACACTGAAAGTGGCTATCATCCAACAAGCAACACACACCAGCCTGGTGTCTGTGCTGTTATCGAAATTACAGTATAGGCAGCTACACTAACGTGCTTGATGTTTGAAATGTTTCGCTCTGGGGCAACTTGTTCAAAGCTGTCTTTCTTTAATTTGAAGCAATTTCCCCTTTTCCAGGTTAAAAACATCAATCGTCATACCATGACCACAAGAGAGAAAAGAACTGTAGCAGCTGTCTGAACACTGAGAAGAATAAAACCACAACGCAGAAGTTTTTCTGTAAAGGGAGTTTCTCTGTTTAAGAAAGTTTAAAGGATAAATTCAAGTTCAGTCTTACTTATAAGCAGTCTCTGAAAGAAGGAAAGATTTCTATCCCTCAGTTTCATTTAGAACTTCCCACGATGTCATTATTACACATCTATGCTCCTTTATGACACTAAAGTGGCTATCACTGTTTAAATTAAAAGCCAACCTAGTTTGGTTATAACTTTTCTTCTTAAATTCTGCCCAGGGTTTAAATAAGCAGTAGTAAACATAAGCAATCCTCCTTCCTGAAGCTCTGCATCCATGAGGGCATCACATACTCTCTCATGATGAAAAGGTGCTTTGCTCTGCAACCCTCCACCTTGCCTGACAAATGTTACACTGAAGATGCACATACTGTAAATGCAGAGGCCTGAGTCAGATTTCATGCCTCTTTCACAGAAGTACACATAATAGTTTATAACTTAACTTTACCAGTGATATGGTGGAATCTTGCTCAAATATTTGTGGAACCAATGTTAAATACAGAACATAACATTTTTAAACATTTGTAATTAATATGGGCTATTTTTAACAATGAGTGATAGATGTTTCTGGAAACTCTATTTGACTTATTTATATCCAGTACTATGTATTATTTATAATAGATTTTATTATAGATTTTATTTTTAGAGCATTTTAGTTTCACAGCAAAACTGACCAGAAAGTACAGAGAGTCCCACATACCTCCTGCCCTACACACACACACCCTCCCCCATTATCAGCATCCTGTACCACAGTGAGAGACCTGTTACAATCAATAAACCTGAGTTGACAAGTAATTGTCACTCAAAGTCCATAGCTTACATTTGGGTTCACCCTTGGTGTTCTATATTCTATGAGTTTTGACAAATATTTAATGATGTATATCCACCATTGTAATATCACAGAATAGTTTCACTGCCCTAGAAATTCTGTGTTCCACCTATTCATCCCTCCTTGCCCTCAATCCCTGATCTTTTTATTATCTTCATAGTTTGCCTTTTCCAAAATATCCTATAGTTGGAATCATACAGTATAATTGGTTTCTCAGATTGGCTTCTTTCACTTAGTAATATGCATTTAACGTTCCTCCATGTCTTTTCCTGACTTGATGGTTCATTTTTTTAAAGCACCAAATAATATTCCATTGTCTGGATGTATCAATTTATTTATCCATTCACCTATCAAACAACACATTGATTGCTTCCAAGTTTTGACAATTATGGATAAAGTTGCTATAGACATTTATGCATTTTCTTTATTCACTTATTTGTTTGTTTAGTTTAATTTTTTTTTCATCTCGGATTCAGTCATGGATTCTTTCCTTTTTCTTGGCAGTTCTTATTGAGATTTCAGAGTTTCTTTAACTGTAATTAATGAAATGATTAAAACACTGAGAACATTTACCTTCCACTGAATTTAAAGAGATGGAAAAACTGTTAGAACTAACAAACAAATTCAGTAAAACTGCAGGGTACAAAATCAATATACAAAACTCAGTTGCATTTTTATACATCAGCAATGAAACATCTGAATGAGAAACAGAGAAAATAATCTGGTTTGTAATAGTACTAAAAATAATAAAATACTTAGGAATACATGTAACCAAGGAGGTGAAAGATCTGTGCACCGAAAACTATAAGATATTGATTGAAAAAGACACAAATAAATGGAAAGATTTTCTGTGCTGTGGATTGGAAGAATTAATATTGTTAAAAAGTCCATACTACCCAAAGCAATCTACAGATTTGTTGCAATCCCTATCAACATTCCGATGGCATTTTTCACAGAAATAGAAAAAACAATCCTAAAATTTATATGGAACCAAAAAAGACCCTAATTAGCCAAAGCAAGCTTGAGAAAGAAGAACAAATTTAGAGGCATCACACTTCCTGATTTCAAATTATACTATAAAGCTATAGTAATCAGAACAGTATGGTACTGGCATTAAAACAGACACATAGATCAATGGAAATGAATAGAATCAAGAGCCCAGAAGAAATAAACCCATGCACATACTGTCAACTAATATTGACAAAGGATCCAAGAATACTAAGTGGGAAAAAGACAGTCTTTTCAATAAATGGTGTCGATAAAACTGGATATTCATATGCAAAAGAATGAAATCTTACATCACTCACAAAAATTAACACAAAATGGATTAAAGACTTAAAGGTAAGACCTGAAACTATAAAACTCCTGGAAGAAAATATAGGGGAATATCTCCTAGACACTTGTCTTGAGAACAAGTTTGAATATGATACCAAAAGCACAAGCAACAAAAGCAAAAAAAAACAAGTGGGACTACATCAAACTAAAAAGCTCTGCACAGCCAAAGAAATGATCAAGTGATCAACAAAATGAAGATGCAACCTAAGGAATGGCAGAAAATATTTGCAAACCACATATCAGATAAGGATTAATATTCAAAATATATAAGAAATTCACACAATTCAATAGCAACAAAATTCTGATTTTTAAAAGGGCAGATGACCTAAATAAAAATTTTTCCAAACAAGACATGCAAATGGTCCTCAAGTACATGAAAAGGTGCTCAACATCACTAATCATAAGGGAAACAGAAATCAAAACCACAATAAGATATCACCTCACACTTTTTAGGATAGCTGTTTATCAAAAAGACAAAGATAACAAAGTTGGCAAAAGGGATGAATGAGTTCTGGGATGTAATATTCAGCATGGTGACTACAGTCAACAACACCACATCATATACCTGCACCTTGCTAAGAGAGTAGAACTTAAATGTTCTCACATGATATACACAAAAAAATTGTAATTATGTGAGGTGATGGATATGTTAACTAATTTTATTGTGGTAATCATTTAGCAATATATACGTGTATCAAATCGTCATGTTCCGCACCTTAAATTTACACAATGTTACATGTCAGTTATATCTCAATAAAGCTGGAAAAATAAAAGAGGTGGCAGAAACCCAGTGACACAAGCATTGGAAGATAAATGGTGAAAGTTATTATCCTTCCTCATATTATCTTCTATGGGTTTTCCTTGCTTGTTTTTACTCTGCTGTTTTCACCTGGGTTTTAAAGCAATCTATTCAGCCATTATGACATTTACGCTTCCACCTGGAACTCCTAACTCTTCCTCTGATTTTCCCTGGTCCCTTCCAACCTTGGCCAGTGTAGGGCTATAAGGGCCTCATCTCATGCTCCCACAAATATTCCTGCCCCTTCTGACTGCCCTCCTTCTCTCTTGTAATGTTTAATCTCTCCCTTTTCCTACATTGGCTCCTGGCAAAATGCTCAGGTCTCTCCAGTGTTTAATATCCTTCACTGGATCCTGCTTTCCTCCCAAGGCTCTGTTTCCGTCTTCTCTCTTTAACTTTTGAGCTTCCTTAAAGGGTCATCCCCATGTGTTTCTTCTATTCCCTCAATCTGCTCCCCTTCTCAAACTCCCCTCATCTGAGTTGTGCTGTAAGCACTCTAGGATCATCCTGCCCTGTACGGTGAGATCTGAGATCTCTGATCACCCAAGCCAGTGGGATTTTCTCAGTTGTCATCTTTCTCAGATTTTGGAAGTGGTTGCACTCCATATCACTCAACATTCTGGAAACTACATCTGTGGCTTCCAACGTTCCATTCTGCTACCTTCTGTCCACAATGTGTTTGACTGCCCAACCCTGTCCTTTTGGGGATGCTTGCTCCTCACCTCCCTCACCGCCATGTGATCCAGGAAGGCATATCTCAAAGGCTCCTTTCTCAATTCTCTCTCTCCTGCTTGTAATGCTTGGGACAATGATTCCCAATACCAAATCCAGAGCAGATTGGTATTTCCTGTTACTTGTTTGCCATGCTACTGAAATAAATAGAATTTAACACACTATCTTCCTCAGGTATGACTACTGGTGGGGGGGAAGAACAAGACCAGTCAACTGGACTCAAATCTGAATCACCACTGAATTTCACTGTCTGACCCCATATGACATCAGCAGATAAAATCAAGAGCTGTAACAGCATCTTGCTCTCCTTCCCTCACTCTATGTGCCCTGCTTCTTCTCTGAGTGCAGAGCAATACTGATTACATCAATATCCTACCCCAAAAGCTTCAGTGGTTTCTAATGACACAAAGACTTGCATAGATCATTTTACTTTAGTATTCACCTATTCTCCAAAATGAACTTTCCAGTCCCAACTCTTCTATTTATAGTCCATACCCCATGCTCCGGGCAAATGCATCTATTAATTCTCCCTTAGAAATGTCACGGTCTTCTTTGTATTTTTCACCATGATTCCTACCATTTTTCCCCATAAAACTTGAGCACATCCATGGAGAAACATCTTAAATGATGAAAGGTCATAGGAATGGAGAAGAATGACCTCATTTGGCTGACCAAATAGGATCTTTCAACCTGTTGATCCCTACAGACATTGGTTCCATTTTGGACTATGTATTACTCTCCATCTGGTCTAAAGTTAAGTAGCGTACTTCTCCTACTTGCCATGCAATTGTAAGGTCCTTGACAGCAGGTAATTTGCTTTTGTTTTGTTTTTTTCTGGTTTTCTGTCTTAATTTTTTATGGTAAAATAGGCATAGAATAAAATTTACCATTCTAACCATTTTAAGTGTATACTCACATTGTTGTGAGTACACAGAAGCACTTGACTCTAAAATATTTTTATCATCCCAAATTGGAACCCTGTACCCATTGTACAAAAACTCCTCAACCTCCTTCCTCCCAGCCCCTGGTAACCAGTATTCTACTTTTTGTCTCTATAAATTTGATTACGGTAGGTACCTTATATAAATGGAATCACAATATCTGCCTTTTTGTGGCTGGCTTATTTCACTTAGCATAACATCTTCAAGGTTCATCTATGTTGTAGCACATGTCAGAATTCCTATGGCGTCAGCACAGTGTTCTGAACTTAGTAGATACCCGATAAATATTCCTTGAATTCACTATTTGTCTCAGAATTAATTACAGACAACAGCATTTCATTGGCTTAGTAGGTTTATCAAGTTTTCTCCCCAGAAGAGATGGCAACTAGACTTTTAAACATTTTAATTATTGCTAATAGCTGAGTGTTCTGCTTGTACAACTTTTCTGCTTCTGAGTTGACAAAAATTGGGCTATCCTTTGCTCTATTTCTGAATACAATAACCTGGTGCATATATAGGGACTCCCACAGATTAGTTTCCCTTTTATAATCTTTCCACCCAACCATTCTTTAAAATATATATATACATATGTATATATATATACATAAAATTCGCTATTCTCTTGGGATATCTGGCAAACACGGTTGGTTCCCTGATGCAGCCTCCATCCTTCATTCTACCTCTTTCCCTGCCTAGCAGCCTTCCATCTGGGAGTGGCTTCAGGATATTTCTGGCCAAAAAGGTATAAGTGGAAGTCGGCTGAGCAAGTATTCAGGAAAATTCTTACTTCTCTAATCAAGATAATAGACTCATCTGGCACAAATTTTTGGCTTTTGTTCCTCTCTTCTCAGCTTAAGTGGGGCCTTGGAACATGGTCATTTCGAGATACTGATGTCATCAGGGTATGATGGCTGGAGATTCTTTAGCTGTTTTGAGACCATGAGGCTAAAGCCAAGGGGCTATGGGTGTCTGAAACTTCTGAGCATCTCCCCACTCCTAGAGTGATTCTCTCAGCTTTCTTTTATAAAAGACAAACAAACCACAATTTTTAAAGCTCCTGATAAACATTCTTTTACTTATAAGCAAGAGCATTTACTTCTTAAGCAGGATGCTCAGTTAAATTGCATCTAAGCCGACCTTCAAATTCAAGTGCTTTACTACTAAATTATTATTCATCTGAGCTTGTGAGATGAGAAAATATATAGCAATGTGTGTGCATATTTATGTGTATATGTACATAACATATACATATATGTATATGAATGGGGCCACAGCTGTTTGAGATTTGGGCTTTGTCTGTTTATTTGTTCCAAATGATTATGCCCTGTAATTTATGAAAAGAAGTTCAAATTTCTGGGGACAAGAAAAGGAGATGAGGCAGGTCTAGAAGGAGCGAGGAGGCTTGATCTAGAAAGAAGTGAATTTCCAAGGCTGGCAGTCAGCCAGAAACACTGCCTTAGCACTGGCAGCCTGGGAGCACAGAAAACAGAAACGCCTTTCTGAGATCTACACAGTGATTCACACCCTCAACAAACATTTCCCAGATGTATAGCAGAAAATTGTCACAAAAACACCAAAGCCCTTCTCTTCAAAGCTGAGTTCCAAGAGCCTAAATCACATTCTCTCCTTTATAAGTGTCTTCCTGCACGGTGACACACCATAAAAAAATAGACTGGTGGAGATTCACAGTGCCTGGCTTTATCCATGCTATGTAAACATTTCTCGGGTCACTTGACACTTGCAGCACATGGTGGTCTTGGAAGGCGAGGGTCTTTAAAGCACTCTTTTACTGTGTACCCATCTAACAGCGTTTCCAGAATCCTAGTCACAAACTGTCATATGGGCAACGGCCATGTGTTCTCTCTGGAATTCTGCCAACAGGAAAGAGCTGAGAAAGATCTTTTCATCTCTAATTCAGAAGAATTTTCAAGTCACAAAAGTAATTCTGGCTTTTGCCAGCCTAAGATCTGGTTATTGTCAGTTACAAGACGATTTTGTTTACTCCCATAGCTGTCACATGGTTCTAGGAGGTACAGTTGATGAGATGTTGGCCACTGACATCTCGAGGACTGAAGAGATGGGAGAGAGATGTGCCTCACTGGTCCATAAGCTCCTTCACTAACCCAAAAAAGCTCTGGACAGACTATCTTAGAGCTGGAGGGTGAAGTCTCCAAAAATTAAAGAAATAACACTGCTGAATAAAATAATAGCATGCCAGCCATAGCAGGAGTTATTATATCTGTGTCATCTCATTTCATCCCCACAAGAATCCTCTGAATGGTATTGTAATGACCTCCTTTTGACAGACGAGGAGTCCAGGGTTCAGAGGTTGGCTTATGATGCTCATCCAGCTAACAGGGGGTAGAGAAGAGACAAACTCAGGTCCATTTGGGTCTACAGACTTTCTACTCTCATTGATGGTGCTGAGAGTAGCTGCGTGTGTAATTCCCCAAAGGCCACGAGGAGATTTCAAAGCCTCTCCCACATCCTTCCTTTCTCACTACACTTCCCAGGACTTGGTCATCATGGAGGCATTTCTTCTATTTATTCTGTCACTGATCCCAGAGCAAGACCCTGCGGTTATGGGATTGCCTGCCTGTAACTCTCTGGTGGCTAAAATGGAGAAAAGCCTGGAAGAGAAGAGTTGTAAGTGGGGAGCTTAGAGGGTGTGAAGGAAGGAGAGAGAAAGGCGGCCAGTGAGGGAGAGGACTCTAGGGGCACGGCTGTCTTAGGTGAGCTCATGCTTCTCTTGACTAAAGCTAGGCTGCCTCCCTCCTTCCAAACTAGCCCAAGCCAATGATTGCACTGCACATGCTGAGCAGAAATGGTAAAAAGTTGTGGGCAAACATTCAACACAGGAACCATTTAAGATCAAGGTCAATTTTCGTGATAGCACCACCACAGATTGAGAACTAATTGACTCTAATTTATGCAAAGAACCCTGGGATATTAAGGAAGAATATAATCAGTATTTGAAAGTGAATAAATTTAAGTGCGGACCACGGGAAACATGTTACCAAATCATACTATAGTATGAGCCTATAAGTGGATGTCTTAGACCACATAACCAAAAGCTCAGTGAATGAATGGGCACTTTGTGTATAGCAGGCAAACTCATAAGGTGCCTAGGCAACCTGGCCATTGTGTATGTAAACAGGCATTTACAAAGCATCAGTTGGTTTACTCTGCCTGCAGTCCTCCCCTTATAAAGTGGTTTGAAGCACATATTGCATTTGTGTTCCTAACACATATGGGACGCAGACATTTGAAAATGAACTTTGTACAATTTCATTATTAAACACTCAGCAGGCTTCAAAGACAACTGCATTTCATTAATAATAAATAATAAAAATGAAGACGCAGTAAAATATTAACATATCAAACACCTCCATGGTGCTATTTTTATGCACGAAACATCTTCCCTTCCCAAAAGACCAAGTCCCTGCCTGACTGTAAGTTAGGTATTTAGAAAAGAAAATAATCTCCTTCAGAGGAGTCAAGAAGTCTCCACTGCGGCTCTAGGTAGTAAGCGAGTGCCTCATTATTTTTTAATTTTTTTTTAGAAGTAATTTCAAATATAGAAAAGTTGCAAAAATAGTACAAAGAATATCCAAGATACCCCTGCCTTTTCCTCATTCTCACCTGTCACATTCTACAGCACTTACCTTAAATTTGCTTTTCTCTCTATCTAGACCTCTCTATTCACCCAACCATCTCTTTCTCAGACATGTCTTTCTGAGCCAGCTAAGGGTAAATTGGTAAATTGTGGCCTCAGTGTGAGTTGGGATTGAGGGAAGGCGCAGGAGGGGCAATTCATAAATTAAAACAGGGTGGTCTGGATAGATTTAATTAATAAGTTAACATTTAAACAAAGTCTTGAAGGAGGTATGACTACCTAAAGGAAGAGCATTTCAGACAGAAGGAATAGACAGTGCGAGAGAACTGCAGCCAGGTCATGTTTGAGGCTCAGCAAGGAGGCCACTGTTGCTGGAGCAACAGGGTGGATGGACCAGAAAAGTACCAGGAGATGCAAAGAGGTGAGGGATGGAGAGCTCACGGGCCTGCGGGGGGGGGGGGGTGTCTCAGAGGCCAATGTGAGGGTGATAGGGAATCATTAAAGGGTTTGGGGTACCAAAGTCACACGACCTGATGACTTACATTTTAGTAGGACCAGTAGGGTTGATATTTTCATTCTATATGGTAAACCTGGTTTTGCTAAACCTGATACTATTAAATGGGTATCTGGGTAGCTAATTGTTATTCTCTCTTTACCCTGATGGTTTTGCATTCCATAATTAATTTAATTTAATTTATTGTATGTGTGTGTACATATGTAAAACTTGGGATATATGCCTCATAAATCATTTCCACTTGAATTATTTCATTCTTCAACTTTCTCCTTTGTTCACCAACAATAATTTGAGAAGGTCCACTCCTTTTCCTTCCTACATTATACTGTGTATATTTACATATTGGTGTTATATCTGGGATCATAATTTCCTTGAAGGAAGTCCCATTCATCTTTTAATTCTTAGTTTCTAGGTCACAGAATGGGTCTCTATAATGTTGATTGAATGACTACACATAGAAATAGGATATATCACATGATCCAGCAATCCCACTCCTGGGCATATATACAGACAAAACTATAATTCAAAAAGATACATGCATCCCTGTGTTCATAGCAGCACTATTCACAGTAGCCAAGACATGGAAACAACCTAAATGTCCACTAACAGATGAATGGATAAAGAAAAGGTGGTACATATATACAATGGAATACTACTCAGCCATAAAAAAGAACAAAATAATGCCATTTGCAGCAACATGGATGCAACTAGAGATGATCATACTAAGTGAAGTAAGTCAGAAAGAGAAAGACAAGTACCATATGATATCACTCATATGTGGAATCTAAAATATGACACAATTTAACTTATGTACAAAACAGTAACAGACTTACAGACATAGAGATCAGACTTGTGGTTGCCAAGGAGGAGGGGGTAAGGGAGAGGGATGGATTGGGAGTTTGGGGTTGGTAGATGCAACCTATCAAACTATTACATTTAGGATGGATAAACAACAAGGTCCTACTGTATAGCACAGGGAACTATATGCAATATCCTGTAATAAACCACAATGGAAAAGAATATAAGAAAGAATGTCTGTATGTGTGTAACTGAGTCACTTTGCTGTACAGCAGAGACTGGCACAACATTGTAAATCAGCTAGACTTCAATAAAAAAGAAATAGGATATATCTGTACATATTATCACATGGTATATTATATTACAAGCCATGGAAAAGATTCTGTCCTGCTAAGTGTTAAATAAAAACATCAATATTTAAAAAATATATATTATTTTGAGGATTGTTCCTGAAAAATGCTAAATTTCAAATCAACTTTCAGGTTTTGTAAAAAGGAAGGAAAACTCTTAAAAGGCTGACTTCTTCTGGGGCAGCATTAGAATGCAAAGTGACAGAGATCTCAATATATCCCCTTATATGTGTTCTCACATAGGTATGTATTAGAAGTTTACAATTCAAAGTCTAATGATAAAAAAAAGTGGCTCCTATCCTTGGGATGCCAAGACATCATTTCATGTTCATCAAAGATGTTGCTTCACCTTTGTAGTGTAGTTTTCACTCATAAACCAGCAAAAGTTTACTCTTTGTTAAAGGAATCTGTGAAAATAGTGGCTCTTTCAAAAAAAAAAGAGGAAAAATGTCATCAGGGTGAATTTAAAGCTAAGCTTTGGAAGAAAAGTTCTAACAGGGAAAAGAGAAGGTTCCTTTGTGGTTTCTCTGCAGACACTGTGCCATTTTGCAACACTGATGCCTGGCAGGACCTCTTTCCACCTGAGGAAAGGTCACAGAAGGATCCTTCTCTGTTACCCTTGCCAGCATAGACATGTAGTCATGACTGATCACATTAAGCCAATTAATATACACATGTAATATTTCCCCTACTGTGGCAGTCATAGTTTGCTGTCTAAAATATTTTATTATCTGAAATTTTAATAAATTACCTAGAAGACTATTATCCACTAGGCAAAGGTTTAAAAGCTTTAAAGATGATACACTATTTAATTAGTAGGAGTGAATATGATGGATTAAATTACATTCTGTTTATTCATCCACTTTGTAAATATTTTGTAAATATTTACTGAGTGACTCCTATAATCCAGCCATTAACATAAGAGCCAGGATACAATGATGAAAAAGACAGTCTACTCTCATGAGTGATACCTTCCAAATGGATGAAACAGAGAAGGAACAAGTAAGCCAAAATAAGGTAATTCCAGATATAGTAATACACATTTCCATTTGGTTATGTCTCATGGTCCACCTAATCTTTTCTTTATTTTTCTCTATATTCTCTTAATTTAATTGTATTTGTCATAGGTGTAACTCATTTATTCTGCTAAACATCAGTCTCATAGTTATACTTATCATTCAGTGGTCAGCGAATTGCATAATTCCATTACTTTAGATTTCTGTAGATAGTTTTACAAACTCCAGAATGACAGACTATGACAATATGAAGTGCCTAAGTCACTGAGCAGTTACACACTGAGGTCCTCAGTTACTTGATTTTGTTCATCCCTCCCTCTTGACCATTGAGGGAGGAAGCAGTGACTGCAAAGTTGAACATCTTTTTCTAAGGATCTGAACCGTACCTCTTCCTCCCCCAAACCTGCCCATATAATGTTCACAAGTATAATTGGGCCACCAACTGGCATCAGATTTGAACAGCATTTCAAGAAAAGTTCTATGATCATAACTAAGATTATATCAATGGCAATAACAGCGTTTGTATCTGTGTCTCTCCCCATACACTCTCACCAATCACAAGCTCAGACGACCTTCTTTCTGTCCCTTTTCTAGTTGAACTCCTCTTAGTAAAATCAAAGACAGCTTTTGCTCAAATTCAATAGCTTGTTCGAAATATTTTCTTTCATTTTTTTCTATATACTTAACAATTGCTCTACTGGACTTGTTGCATCTATTTTCTTTCAAGGTCACCTTTCATTTCCTCTTTTATTTTTCTCACTATTTCTTTAAATCTTTCAATAGATCACCTGTCTTTGCCATGTTGTATTGGATAATACTCCACCAAATAATTTTTAACAAATATAAAGTTGAGTGGTGTGATAGAGACTCAGATGATTTAAAAGAATTTCAGCAGAGAATTTTACTGTGGTATCTCTCATCTATCGTACACTAGTATACTCCAGTACTCTCCAAAAAGGCTGTACACATTGTATTTCATAAACTCGAAGACATGCATTTTTTTCCTACAAAAAAAAACCCTTTGAGATGGAGATGTTTCTATAATCAAATCATAGTTTAATTGGCAGGAATTTTTTTCTTGGCTGTACATTAAAAAGTGGTCGATATTAAGGTCAACAGCATCTTAGATTTAATAAAACATAGTAATAGGCAGTGTCTTCCAAGCTTATTTCACCAGGAAATTTTATTACATCATAACATATTGGGTTGGCCAAAAAATAATATCACACAGAAAAACCTGAACGAACTTTTGGGCCAACCCAATATCTCTTTGAATGTGTGGCAACAGAACATATTTTGGGAAATATTGTGTAAAAGCCATGTTTCCTAAATGTATTTATTTTGGAGCAGTGAAATTTTATCCTGAATTTGGAAATCGCCAACCTATCTACCAAGACAGGGGAAAACAGTGGCAGAGGGATTTTTGTAATCTTCAATTTTCAAAAGAATTTAAAAAATCTCCATAGCTTTATTACTCATTCAGAATGGAATCTGAGAGAAAGCTGTGCAAACATAAATTAAAACTTTAGTTTTTAGCAGGGGTGGAATCGAGGGGACTTTTTATAGGAGTCCCTTAAAACCTCTCCATCTCCATCACACTCTCACCAAAGCCCCGAGAAAGTAAGCAAAGAGAGTGAGCCGGCCACTTTCACCAGCAATCCCCCACCCATCCTTCCACTCCAGTTCCCACTCCCATCCCCAGGGAGCAGTTCTGGAGCCTGTAATTGAGTAAGGATCTACTTACCCCTGGTGAAGCCCCAAAAGCAGGAAACAAACCTACTCTACAGCCTCCATTTGTGGACAAGAATGAAGGTTGCAACTACTCAAAACTCAGAGGATTATGGCTCTTATTTTATTTGGGTGCACTTCTCTGGTCCTACCCGGTGTCTGTCACTACAGAGAACTGTAGAAGCAAGAAAGGCATTTTCACTAAATATGTTTATCACCATCCAACTCGATGTGAAATTTAAACATTGACTTGACCAGTGATGCTGAAATAAGACCTGCAATGCCTGCTAATCTGACCTTCAAATTGGAATGTCTTTAAGGGTGTCAGCCCACAATTAAATTATGCCTGAGGACATTCAGAGGGTTGCGCACACCCCTCCACAGTTCAGTTTCTATGACAAAACTCTCGTTCAGGTATTTAAACACCAATGTACAGGCAGCCATCACAGAGCCAAGCAGCTCTGTAGCTCAAGAGTGGCCTTTTGCCCCATTTTTTTCTTATTAAATTGTAACCTTGTCTTATCAGAGATTCGAATCACTGTTCCAGCGATCTCAAAAGTAGGCTGTTTTAATAGAAAATAAAAAGCTAAGCTGAAGGCAAGGAGGGGAAATAACAAGCCATGCTAGGGGCGTACCTGGGCACTGGGGGGAAAGAAAGCAGAGAGTTGATCTTTTTGTACATTTTAATTTTTTTTCTTATCCAGAGGGAGAGTCAAACTGATTCTGTTGTGATCACATCACTATTCTCCATGAGGTAGAATAATTCCCCAAAGGGATTCAATTAAACAACACTTTTAAATTTTTTAAAAATTGAGAGGATTTAAGTTTTAGGTAAGTGCTATCCTCCTCTACCCAATTCCTCTCAAATGCTCAGACCAACCAGCACTGCAGGAACTTGCCTAACGATGTGTCCATATTAAAAGGAAGGGAGACATCCAGTCTGCAAGCTCTTTCTGTAGGGAAAAAAAAAATGGTACCTTGTTGCAGCAGAAAAATTTTACCACTCTACAGATTGAGGAGGGAACAGGGGACACAAAATGGTGTTTACTCGAAATGGTGTTTCTTTAATTGGCCTTCCTGGAAAGCAAATAGGGGTTAAATATTGAAGTGATTTAAAGACAAAAGTCAAAGCTATGCAAAAATGTTTGTTATTCATTCAACAAATATTTATTGTGCACCTGCTCTGTGCCATGCACTCTTCTAGGTGCTAGAAATCCAGCAAGGAACAAAGCACACATTCCTGAAGCTTGCATTCTATCGTCGAGAGTCAGATAATAAACTATTTACCTACTACTTAGGAGAAAGGTATATGGGAAGCTAGGAGTAGAGAGAAAGGTGACATATGTGTTATATATGTATGTGTGCATACACACACACATATAAAAACATATATGTATACCTATGTATTGTATATGGTTCGGTTGGGGAAGCTCTCTCTGAAGGGTGACATTTTGTCAGAAACCTGAAGAAATAAACAAGCATAACTGGAAGTGGGGGTGGCAAGAGGGTGGGATTGGGGTCCTCTTAGCACGAGGAATAGGTAAGAGGCCAGCGTAGCTAAGATGCATTACCTAGGAGAGAAGAAGAAGGCAAGGCAGAAACATAACAGGGCCTCACAGATGTTTATAAAAGAAAAAACATTCTGCTTTTACCTTGATTGAGATGAGAAACTTTTGAAAAGCTTTGGGGCAGAAAAATGACATGAACTGATATATGTTTTTAAAAGTTTACTCTAGCTGTAGGGTGAAGAACAGACCTTAGGGAAGCAGGAATGAAACAAGGTCATTAGTTAAAAAGTTATTGTAATAATATAGGCAAAGAGTTGGTTTGGACTGGGCTTATAGAGGTGAAAATGGTGAGAAATGATCAAATAGAGCCATTAATATTTGCTCATGTGATATATGAGAAAAAAAGAGAAGTCAAGGTTGTACCGGGGTCAGATAGAAGTACAGAGTTGCCCTTTATGGAGGTTGTAAGGATTAAAGATAAAGCAAGTTTGAGAGGCAAAGAATGACTTGTTTCGAACATGTTAACTGTGGAATTTCTATTTAATATCCACAGTGGAAATGCTGGTTTTCAGTTTTCTACAAAGTCTAGTGTTTAGTGGAGACGCCAAGCTTAGCAATATACATTTGGGAATCATCAAGATACAGATGATGTTTAAAGATGCAAATTTTGATAAGCTCACTAAGGACATGATCAAGACATTCAGAAATTCCCGCACTGAGCTCTGGAGTCCTCCAGTATGGAAATAAGGGGAAACTAGCCAGGAAGACACAGAAGAAGCAGATAGTGAGCTAGTAGGGGCACAAAGGAGAACAGCGTCAAACAGTCCTCGTTTTAAGAAGGAAGAGTGGGTCGAGTGTGTCAAATGTTGCCCAGTATTAACAGTACAGTAAGATGGAAATGGCCCATTGGACCAGGCAACAAGACATCCTAGGTGACCCTCACAAAGTAGGGGTGATTAGGACACGATGAGAGTGGCCTTAACAGAGCAGGAGGAGGGCGAGTGGAAACAGTGAAGAGACTTGTCTCTTATGGAGTTCTACTTTGTAATTGGGCAGAGAAAAAAAATACAAAATAAAAATTAAAAATTACTTAAAACTTGACAATATATAAATAAATAAAAATTAAAAATAAATTAAAATTAAAAAATAATTAAATTTTAAAAGTTAAAAATTAAATAAAAAATTATAAATAAATAAATGGGCGGAGAGATTAGGCAGTCACTGAAAAGAGAGTGAAGTTGAGAACTTTCCATTTTTTTTTTCTCTTAAAATGAGAAAACTTACAGCATGTTTGTGCGCTGAGAGGAATAACTCCATTGGAAGATATGGTGGTGGGAGCATTTAAAAATTTTTCTTTTGTTTGCTTGTTTGTTTCTATGGTTTCAATGAAGTAGCAAGCAAGGAAGAAAGAGAAGAGAAAATGTACCAACTCGTCATCCAGGAGGAGTGGGAGCACTGAATACAACAGGGAAATCCAATATTGCATGGTAGTAATAAAGGATGGTTTGAGGGGAGGGGTTGTGAATTTCAGCTGAGACCAGGTAGCAGGTAGAGTGTTTTTCTCCTGTCAGGTTCATGAGAGTTAAAAGAGAGAAAGAGAGAGAGCTGGAGACAGCCAGGATTAGAATTTTACCGGAGTCGTTCAAAGGAGGGAGTATGGGATAAGGAAATTTATATAATTATATGTAAGAGAGTCATAATGGTCTTCCATGAAGCCTAAGCAGAGGATGGAGGGATGAGGGGGAATGAGGAAATGAGTGACAAAGAAAAAACTACTGAAGCAATGGCTCATTGCTCCTAATGAGATTTTTTTTAAGGGTTAGAATCAGAATCCCCAAAGTAGTGAGCTAGACAAATAGGAAGAAATTACCCAAGTGTAGGACCCCTGGAACTGGGATTACAGATGGGTTTTAGTAATTGGTAATGACAAGATCTGGGATATGGCCATTGGATGAGTGGCTGAGGGAGAAGAGAGATGAAACTCATTGGAGAAGAGGCCAGGGTCCTAAAATCACCAAGAATATGGCAGGATTGATGTGGGATACATGAGTGACCTGGAAGGGAAGGGGTGTGGGTGAAGGATGGAGGGGAGGTAGGTGATATGGTCTGAAGACTCATGAGACTCAAAAATGGAGGTGGTTACAGAAAAGAGAGTGAGAATGATCTGAAGATGGCACCTGGGAAGGCCCTCTGGCACCACTGGAGTGCAGTCTCCCAATCTGAGGTCGTTTGAAGGGAAGCAGTGTCTTCTGGGATATCAGGTTTGAGTGTGAGTGAGAAAGTGAAAGAGACCAAGAAGAGTTTGAGGATAAAAGAGATGTTGTCTACAACTCTGGAGTTCTGGAGAACCCAGGAAAAGGATTTGGATCTGGGTCAGAAGGAGGAGTGGACAAAGCTATGAGCGATAAGAGTGTGAGTGTGAACCAGACAGCCTGGGGCAGCGTGTGGCTTGGCATTAGCCCTGAAGGTCTGCTGGGTGTTACAAACAACTGAGGTCATTGCAACATGTGCTCAGGGACAACACGTCAAACACTCTGGCTCATTTTTCTCCTGAAGGAGCCTGTCTTCTGATCCTGTCCTTCTGAATGGCAGTGTTCTGTGCCCTCAGCTGGGCTGGGCTGAGCACACACTGAAGACCGTCTGTTATTAGGACTTCCCCTCTTTACCTTCCTGTCCCACACAGGAGGCAGGAAGCCCTGTGTCAGGGATGGGAAGGTCTGTCCTGCAACACATTTAAAAAAACTTTTATTTATTTCTTATTGAAGTATGGTTGATTTACAATGCTGGGTTAATTTTTGCTGTACAGCAAAGTGAATCAGTTATACATAAATATACATTCTTTTCATATTCTTTTCCCTTATGGTTTATCACAGGATATTGACTACAGTTCCCTGTGCTATACGGTAGCACCTTGTTGTCCATCCATTCTATATGTAATAGTTTGCATCTACTAACTCCAGACTCCCAATCCTTCCCCCCCACCCCCCTCCCCCTTGGCAACCACAACATTTCTGTTTTCTAACCTCAGGAGTTACCAGATCGTATATCTCTGCTCCAAGAACACTGCCTGGGACAGCTGGAATTGTGGTGACAAGGAACGTATGCTCATACTTTTTCATTTAACCAGAACAAGGTAATCTGAGCCAGCTAGAAAGCATGTCTCTCCTGCCGGCTCACAACACTGAGGAATGTCCGAGGCCCTCGGGAGCAGGGTGGTGATGCTGAGCAGCGTGGAGAGGAAGGAGACTGCCTGCTGGTTGCCAGCGCTACCCTCTGAAGTGCCCATCTCCTTCCAGACTTTCCAACGTAGACTCCAGACACCGGCACAGAATCACACTTATATATTAATACGGTCAAGACGTCAGATGATTGTCCTTGATAGCAAAACTTCCCTCCTAGTTTTACGGCCTGGGTGGTTTAATAAAACATTCCAGACCAGAAAGCAGTAGCTGTTGGCCTCTGTCTCACTCACGACCCTCCTTCAAATCCCGTCAGGGGTTATAGAATACGTCTGGAATCTTTCTGGCTTATGTGTTTTCACTTTCCAAGCAAAGTTAGAATTCCATCTCACATTTAGATTCTTTTCCATTGTAATTTCATAGTTACCAACCACCTCAGGGTAATGGCTTACCTCAAAGTTCGGTGGGTATAATACGTATTATATGGTTAAATTAACATGTATTAGTTGTTCACCTTGGGCTAAGTACCTTACATGCATTATCCCATTAGATCTTTATAATAATTCTAGGAGGTAAGGGGTAATATTGCCTACAATTTACAGTTGAGACACTAAAATATTGAAAACTTATGACCCCAGGATCCTAGAGTAAGTAGCAGAGCCAGGATTTGAACTTGGGTGTTGATTCCTGATTATACATATTCTTAGCTACTACAATACACTGCCAGATACTGAGTTAGGCGCTGGGTGGGGAAGCTGATTAAGACAACGGACCTAAAGGAGCTCACAGTCCAGTATGGAATTAGATATTTTATGCTAACAATATCATGCTATCATCTGACGCCTAGGTGCTTACCCACACACAACATTTTGAATCACCATAAATGTAACTAGCCACCAATATTGATTTTTAAAGCACGCTTGTAGGCTGAGAGGAATCTTTCTTGGCAAATCAATTTATAAGTGTCATAGAAGAAAGATTAGTGTTAGAGAAATAACTTTCTGCAGCCTTTTCCCCATCTTAAAGGAGTCAGCAGCATCAGCAAACACGGAGATCCTAGAGATGGGCGTCCAGAGCCAGAGTAGGAGAGAGCAGGTTGTCTTCTACAGGGAACCATGAGCTGCGAGAGGCCCACATGCTATTCTCAAAAAAGGACTATTTCCATTTAAGTTTCAATTCTTACTGAAACACACTAAACCAAAAGAAAAACACAACCTTGACTTATTTATGAAATCAGAATGTAACAGCTGCCATGGCAGAGATCAGCTTCCCTTCATAAGTAGCATCTTTTTATAAGTAGCATCCCCCAATTAAAGGCATTGTTACTTTGACAGAATATATCATCTATGACACTGCAGCCTAGAAGCCTGAGTACAAGTGAAGGTCGGCTTCACTAAGCCATTCTCTCTTCAACACCTTGTACCTTAAACATCCTGTTTTGTTTTCTCATCATAAGGCCCATCTAATAATGTGTGTAAATGAATGTGTGTGTGTTATTTTTTTCTTTAATCAACCCTAGATTTTGTTTATTTGCTTAAATAGGGTTAGTAAAAGAAATAGGAGAAAAATATCAAAATTCAGAATGCTATCTATCTAAACTCTATGTTAAATTGTAAATGATTGTATTAGTTTGTTTGAATGATGATAGAACAGAAAGGGGGTATAATTTTTTTTTAAACCCGTATTGCCACATATCTAGAGTCTATAGTAAAACTGGAAAGGTATTTCAGTGGATCGTACTTTAGGTGTTGCCTCCTCAAGTCAAAAGAATGTGTTGTTTCCAGGACCTCAATGAACAGAGCAGTCATCTGATGAAACCTGTTTGATTTTTAGTGCTCCCAAGAGTTAACTGAAGAACTTTTAATACTTCAGAGCACATATACCCCATATACCCCTTCCCCACCCCCATACACAGTAGGCAAATTTCTTAAGCAAGACAATTTAGATAAAGCAACAGATACCTTGCAACCCTGAAGATGCAGGAAGTAATACACATTAAGGAAGAGATCAATAAAGTACAGGTCTATGCTTCTCCATGTACATTATCATATATGTGAGGCCATTCATGTCTCCGTGCACCATACAGCAACTGCTTCCCTGTTCCCATTTACTATCCATGAAGCAAGCCAGTCAAGGCAAACACTCTGTCCTCTGTTGGCATAAGTAGGTGATTTACTTGAAATGAAATTGGCATTGTTTTTGACTAAGACAACATGAGAACTAAATGTCTTCTAAAAATTCCACATCTCTCTTTGTGTGTGAGTTGTTTGTGGAGGCATCTGTACTTTGTGAGTATTGTGAGCCTTCAGACGTCTTTACCACGGCTCTGATTTTATTCAAAACTGCAGAGAAATGCCCGTGTAATGGCAACATTCACTTAACAATTTTTTATCATAAGTTTTTCTAATTCACCAGTAGAAAGAGAAAGAAAGAAAGAAAGAAAGGGAGAGAGGAAGAGAGGAAGGAAGGAAGAAAGAGAGAGAAAAAGGGAGGGAGGGAGGGAGGGAAGATGGACAAGAGTTTCCCCACATATGCTGTGTGCACTGTTTTGTTTCTTTCAGGAACGAGAAAGGAATCTGATTCCACAGCCAACACAGAATACCAAACACATGAGGTAACATTAATAACAACAACAACTAAGACTAAAATGAACATATCCCTTCCACCCAGGTACCACATGCTTGATATCTGACCCAGAGAGTCATTAGCTCAGGAACAAAATGAACCTCTGCAGTTAAAGCCGGGGTGGGGGGCGGCGGGGGAGATATGATTCAAGGGTTATCACGTGGATTAAAAGATAAAGATTTCTGGGCAATGTGCTGCTGGCACTGATTTGCTGTATAAGGTTAAGAACATTACTACTTCAGTTCCTTTTCTGCTATTGTCAAAACAATGTATCCTCCTGCCCCTCACCACATGGAGGTGACATTATAGGAATCCATCCAAATTTCATAACCAATCCCATTTAACCAGGCTGGTAGGTTGTGGCTGCTTCCGGTTATTGCCTTAGTAGAGAAAAAAGGCAGCACAGACCATTGGTCCACTTAACACCAATCTCCCGGACCACGTGACCAGAGAGAACATTGATAAGCACCCAGCACTCAGACCACCTTGCTCCTCCCATAGGCTCACAATTTCCAGAGGTGCTGCAGGATGGTTGTAGTAAGGTGACAGTCATACTTAGCAGTAACAGCGAAGAGCAGGAGGTCACATGATCTCTTCCCCTTCTGGACCTTTCTCTCACACTTCCTCAGAGGCCCAAGGGGCAGGAAGGAAATAAGACAAGCTTCCACAAGGTAAATGACAAATGACACTTCTGCACATGATGTATCGCGTGGGCTACCAAGAGACACAAAAGAGGAGATTTACCACCATATTTCCTTTAGGGCAGGACAGTGTACACTTCAGACCTGTGCTTTTGGAACTACGGAACTACCTGAAGGACCGTTTTCCTCCCAATCCATCATGGAAACATAATGTGGACTGTACACAGGTCAGATGCAAGCCCACACAACTTTCACAACACTTTGTTCAAGGGGACAAGACCACTGATCACACACTTGCTCCCAATTCCATACTCACTGCAGACCTAGGACAAGCAGTTCACAGACGCATCACGCTATGTGGAGTATGGGATTTGGAGTCTCACTGCCTGGCCTTGACCTTGGCTCTGCGGCTTACTTACCAACGTGTGTGACGTGGACAATTTACTTAATCCTCTGTGCCTCAGTCTCCTCATCTGTGCAATGGAGACGAAAACAATAGCCACCTCATGGGCTTGTGGTGAGGACTGAAATGAGTTAACATACACAAAGCCACCAGGACAGCTACAACAATACCAGGCACACAGGAGCCCCTCTGTGTGAGATTTTATTTCTCTTGTGTGTTTTCATCCATAGCCCAACTGGCTTTGCCACCTGTACACCTCAAAAGGGGTAGAGCCACAAAGAAGATGGTGGAATATTAGTAGCCCTTGCCACTTGTCAGAACAAGCCATATTTATCACACACACACACACACACACACACACACACACGGGGTGGGTGTCTTTCCCCAACTGAAAGCCCAGTCCATCCCCACTGTCTGTCCTTTGTAACCTGCCTGAGAGGCCCTGAGGCAGGACTCTAACCACTGGTTGGGGGTCTCCTGTTCCCTCCTTCCCTCTTCTTTCTGGTCCCCTTGCTCTCTTGCTCCTTCTCTCTGTCGAAAATGCTCCCCTCTGGGTCCCTGTAAAACTTACTCCTGTTTCCACAGGTCTCAGATGAAAGGCTGTCTCTTCCGTGTCCTTCCTTGACTGCTCTGAATCAAGTCTCCTCCATTTTGAAATGATTTATCATGTGTTTGTCTACCTCGGTGTGGATCACACGATATCTGTAGTCTTCACTGCTAACCCTCATCTGCACCCTGATATTTGACATGTAGTAAATATTCAGTAAAAACCTGTTGAATCGATGAAGTATATTTCTCTATGAATCAGAAATAAAATTTAGTAGTTTCCCTTTGATCTTTTTTCCTTGTTACTCTATCTTCTCTCCACCTTCAAAAAATGTACTCTCATTCAATCACTCATTCAGTATTTACTAGGTTACAGGTACATATCAGCACCCTTAGGTGCAAAGGGGATGGAATAATACATTGGGTTGCTGCTTTTAAGGATTAGGGAAAAATGATGAACAAATAAACCTTATAAAAACTGACATGTGGGCTTCCCTGGTGGCGCAGTGGTTGAGAGTCCGCCTGCCGATGCAGGGGACACAGGTTCATGCCCCGGTCCAGGAAGATCCCACATGCTGTGGAGCGGCTGGGCCCGTGAGCCATGGCCACTGAGCCTGCACGTCCGGAGCCTGTGCTCTGCAACGGGAGAGGCCACAACAGTGAGAGGCCCGGATACCGAAAAAAAAACCAAAAACAACAACAACAAAAACTGACATGTGCTCTATATGTGTCTGTGTTTGTGTGTGTGTGTGTGTGTGTGTGTGATGCTCAGAAAACTGAGAGAAAAACACAGAGAATGGCACAAGGAATTTTATCACAGTGGATTCACAAAAGGCTACAAATTTGAGGCCGACCTTGAGAGAAAGTCTCTAGGCATACAAGACAAAGATGATACTCTGAAGGTGAGAAATAGTTAAACCAGGAAACCTATTTCAAAGAAATTATAAAATAAATGAGCGATCTTATTACAAGTCCCAATCGAGCTTATTTGGAAAATAAATTCTGTCTATTCCTATATGCCTGCACTTTGATTTTATACATTTTTGTTTTAATTTTGGTGTCATACTTAACAGTTAAGAATGATAAGATTAGAAAAAATCATTCTAAGAGTTTTAGTAAAATTCTGTCTTAGCAAAGACAGCATCTGCAACCAAATCAGAGCTGTAACTAAAAGAATATATATCAGGAGAATACTTATTTATGTTACAAATAATCAGCTGAACACACGCATTTGCATGTTTATCATCTTTACTTGTAACAGCTAACACCACTTGGCTAGCCAGTAAATATGAATAATACTTTACAACTGTAGGATGAGACTCTTTTCAAAATTATCTCATCAACATGATCTCATTTAATCCCCGTAATACCCCTGTGAGATAAAATGACAGGTATTTTAATCTCTATTTCACAGACAAGTCAGCTGATAGAGAAGTGTTAAGGGACTCGTCCAAGGCTGCAAAGCGAGCTAGAGGCAGATCAGAGATGAGATCTCAGGAGTTATTCCACCATAACTTTTGGCTTTCCCTGGCCACCAAAGCCCAAAACAGAATCAAGGCTATATATGCTGATCAAAAATATATGCAACAAGAGTCACTTTTATTCTAGTAAAATCCTTGCAGAAAGGCCAGACTTGAAATAAATTGGTAACAATTTTAGGACTACCATCACTTTTTTGCTGATGATTAGAATGAAGCCTTTAACACATGATTCCAACAAGGGTCGTCCAAGCCAGTGAAGCAGACGTACATCAGTGTGCTCGACACCTGTCTTGGTGGGGTTGGCCATGGTATAGGAGCATCACTGGACAGGGAGGTGACCATCCAGCTTACAGAGATTGGTTGGGAGGTGGACAGACACGCTCCAAACCACACCCATTCAAGTTCTCCCAAGGTTTTTGTTTGTTTGTTTGTTTGTTTTGGTTTTGCAGTACGCGGGCCTCTCACTATTGTGGCCTCTCCCGTTGCGGAGCACAGGCTCCGGACGCGCAGGCTCAGCGGCCATGGCTCACGGGCCCAGCCACTCCGTGGCATGTGGGATCCTCCCGGAGCGGGGCACAAACCCATGTCCCCTGCATTGGCAGGCAGACTCCCAACCACTGCGCCACCAGGGAAGCCCTCTCCCGGGGTTTTTAATGGAACTTTTAGGAAAGAGTCACTCTCTTGTTTGGTGGTGGGCAGCTCTGGGGCTTCTGCAATCCTGAAGCCACTCCATCAACACAGAGGTGAGGGCAGAATTACTAAGAAAGTGGACACAGGTGAGTCACGTAGGCAGCAGCATAACTGGGGGAAGGAGAAATCCATAGGAAGGAGAAAAGCAAAAATAAATGTTAGTTTTCCCTGGACTCGTAGTTGTCAACCTTGCCTCCATAGGAGCATCCCTGGGGAGTCTTACAAACCCCCACTGTCCAAACCTCCCCCCAGATCAGCTAAGCCAGGACTTTGGTTCTGCTCATGTCCACGTTCCTGTCCAAGGGCAGCACATCTGACCACCAGTGGTGCCCGAGGTCTTCTGGCTTTGGCAGAGGTTCTGCAGCGGTAGTAGAAGTTGGTTCTTCAACACTAAGAAATGGAGCCACTAAGAAAGAAGCCAGCAGAGGGCTGATCAAGAGGCGGACTTTACCAGATAACACTGCATTTTTTTTTTTAAATTGAAGTATAGCTGTCCACAGTGTTGTGTTAATTTCTGCTAGGCAGCAAAGTGACCCAGCTATACATATATACACTCTTTTGCATATTCTATTCCAGTATGGTTTATCCCAGGAGACTGGATATAGTTGCCTGTGCTATAGCGTAGGACCTTATTGTCCATCCATTCTATATGTAATAGTTTGCATCTACCAACCCGGGTCCATCCCTCCCCCACCCCCACCTTGGCAACCACAAGTCTATTCCCTTTGTCTGTGAGTCTGTTGCCACAACTCAACAACAACAGCAACAAAGAACAGCCCAATCAAAAAATGGGCAGAAGACCTAAATAGCATGGCATTTAACACACTGTATCTTTTCAACTGCTCCTGTGAAGGCTTCAGAATCACTGTCCTGCTGCTGCTTTCCTGTGGGTGGGAGTAAGGCCAGTTGAAGCCAATTTCAAGCTACCAACATCACATCACAAAATGCAGAGTTGGGAGAAATGAGCAGTGGCACCCCATTTTATGATATTTTTACCATATGGATATAATAAATGTTAAGAACTTCAAGAGCACAGATAATAGCAAAACCCAGTAAAATCATTACGAAGTGGTGAATTTTGAGTATTGCCTTTCTAAACTATAATTTATTTAATTACAAGTTTCTATGGTGTGATTTCAAATAATGACTGTGTTTAAAAACCATCTTGCGAAATTCCTAGAAAATTTAAAAATTGTTTTTCACAAGTGTCAACTTAAAAAAATGCACAATGTGAGAGTGCGCATTTAGTTTTATTTGGGGTAAAATGAGGACTGGAACCCAGAAGGCAGAGTTCCAGATAGTTCTGAGAAACTGCTCCAAAGAGGTAGGGGGGGTAGATCAGTATATATGTGACTTTGGTGAAGGGGGAGTACATGCAATCAAGCACATATTTTTTTGGCAGAAGGTTTCTGCTAGTCACGAGGAGCAGTCATCACCATGAAGGATTTTAGTGTTTTTCTAGATATGAGGAGATACAAGAAATGGGCTCATAAAATTGGCTCCTGAAAATATCTAACTATCTGAAGACCTGTTTTCCCAGAGCACAGAGTGTCTCATTTCAGCTCTCCACCCTGAACTCCTTACAGGGCAGTGTTGAAAATCAGCAGCTGCAGCAGCACATGATTTAATCCTTGTAGAGGTAGATGGCAAGTGCCCATGGCGAGTGCCAACTGTAGTTGACACAAGCCAGGTGGAGCTCTCTGTAGGATACCATCCATACCTTTTACAACTTCAGGGATGTATTCTCATTATAAAGCAACTCACCAGATGCAAACTAGTATATATGGGATGGATAAACAACAAGGTCCTACTGTATAGCACAGGGAACTATATTCAGTATCCTGTGATAAACCATAATGGAAAAGAATATGAAAAAGAATATATATATATGTATATATACACACACACACATATATATACGTGTAACTGAGTAACTTTGATGTACAGCAGGAATTAAACACAACACTGTAAATCAACTATACTTCCATAAAATGTAAAAAAATAAAAACTAAAAATATAAAATATCAGATGGGAAAAAAATAAAACAAGTAAAGCAACTCACATTGACTGAAGGGCTCTTGATTCAGGTCGGGAAAGACCCACCTTCACAAGTTTATGGTCTTGTTCTTGCTGCCCTCTGCCATTTTGGACTGGTTGCTACACTCAGACGGAAGTGAGTCAAAAGGGCCCCAGTCCACCCTCACTCATCCTCTCTTCCCTGTAAGCACTTGGTGTCCCACTGCCCCAGCACTAAACCCTCTCTCTGTGCAAACTGAACAGCACCCTGGGTTTCCTTGCCTCAGTGCATTGAGTCTAATGCACTGATGCTAACCACCCACTTCCAGGCAGAATTTTTAAGGTTTCCAGGGTCACCAGGCAGGATACTAATACAGCATTTGATTTGCATCATTGTGCCTCCAGCTCCAAACATTCCTCAGTCATTTTTAATGCTAAAAAGGCTTTGATTACTTCTGAGAACACTACCCACCCCTCTCCTCCCCTTTTCAAACAGCAAAGTCTAGAATTTCATTTCCTGCAAACAGGCACTCTGAAACCAGCTAGATGAATATCAAAAGTGCATTCCCCTAAATGATAGCTGCTTTCCAAAGGATCCCTCAAGGCTCAATTACTTGCCACTTCTTTGCTTGGTTTCATATGTTAGCATTCCTTCGCAGTCTCCAGCGAAAATCATAAGGGCCTTAACCACTGATAACAGTCTGCAAACAGGGAAAGTCATCATTACCATTCCTTTAACCAACACCGAGGGTTTCCTACCCACAAGGTCCGGGGGCCAAGTCTGACTCTTGTTTCCCTTTTACATCTTTTAGTTAATTGCTTCAATTTGTTCCATTCCCATTCACTTTCTTTTGCTAAATCACAATTATTCATCACATATGTGCAGCCAGGAGGTTAGGGAGAACACCCAGCTGGTATTATCGGGAAGCCAGAATTTCTTTTAGGGGGAAGATTATCCTTGGTGTGACCCAACATTATCCTTTTCTTTTTTTTTTTTTCCTTTTTTAAAAAACTTTTTGCCTAGTTTCAGAAGCTACTTATACCCAGAATAGCAGTGCTGTGATTCACTGGGTTAAACAGACAGAACAAATTCAATATTAACCCACAAGGGGCCATGACATCACCACTACAGGCATGTGGCCTCCAGAAGACACTCTAACACGAGAAACCCCAGACACTAATTCAGAAAATAAGTCCAAGCATCCTGCTTTATGGAATTAAACATTCAGAGGAAGTTATATGTGCCTATATCTTAGAATTTTGCCTGCTAGTTTTTTAAAATTTAGAATTAGGTTTACTAATGTATAAGCACAAAATAGAAGGAACATAATTGAGCTCTTACTATATTCCGAGCACTGTTCTAATGGCTTCAAGTGAATTTTTTGTTTCTCATTGAAACATCACAGTAAGGCTGTGAGGTAGGTCCTGTTATCATTCCCATTTTACAGATGGGTAAACTTGAAGACAAATCTCTTTTGTTTTTGTGTTTTTGCAATAGTAATTCTAGGCCAATTAATAGTTTCTCTTTTCTCATTGGGAAGACAGATGTGCTTGATTTCCCCGAGACATTTATTACTAGAGGAACCACAGTACAACTGGGAGTAAGAAACAGAAATCCAATACTTGAGAAACACTACAATTAAAAGAAGCAAGTAGAATTATTTTGTTGCTTATCAGTTTATGGTGACATTGGAAACTCTGGCTCCCAACGAAGGCATTTAAAATTTTTTTCTCACAATAGTTTGCAACTTAAATTTCTGAAATATTCCTGTTTGATTATTCACTAGAATATTTTCTTATTTGTCAGAAAAGGAAAATAAGGGCACTTTAGCTAGCTTATCTTATTACAAACACATACAACCAAGAATTAATAAAGTTTTTTTTAAACAACGTATTTAATTTTTTCTCTCAAAATGAAAGCATCGTTTTGGCTAACTTTCATACTTTAACTGTTTAATACACTGTGAGTACTAGTGGTGATCATTGGAAGATTACAACTGCTTCCTTGGTGCCCCCCACCTCACCCCCACTGTATGCTTTTGGGCAGTGTTTTTGTTGTTGTTTGTTTGTTTTCTGAACGCGGGCCTCTCACTGTTGTGGCCTCTCCCGTTGCGGAGCACAGGCTCCGGATGTGCAGGCTCAGCGGCCGTGGCTCACGGGCCCAGCCGCTCCGCGGCATGTGGGATCTTCCCGGACCGGGGCACGAACCCGTGTCCTCTGCATCGGCAGGCAGACTCTCAACCACTGCGCCACCAGGGAAGCCCTGGGCAGTGTTTTTTATTCCATGATTTTGTATACTTTTCTTTGAATCCCCCACACCTAAGAGAATATTGATATATGACTGTTATATAAAAAATGTTTAAAGGATTAATGAATGAAAGAAGCAAGAAATCTTTTAAAGGTGATGAGGCTATGGGAAAATAAGTCAGTAAGACCTTTTGTACTTAGAACTGACTGAAACGCAGCCTGATTCTCCAAACTCTAGATTAGTCAAGTTTTCTGGTCTCTCTCCTTCAGAACATCATCTCCACCTTCAGGCTGGACCTTTCCTGCAAAACCTAGATCAAATGTAGAGCCTTCCTTGAATCTACCATGGCAAAATGATCTGTGCTGTCTCCTGCCCGTTTTGTATGATGCTCTCTCTCTCTCTCTCTCTCTCACACACACACACACACACACAGACACAGACACACACAGAATTAATAAAATCACTGTCATATTTTAATGTAATGGCATTAATTTGTGTATATTACCTCTCAGTTTCTTGACAGCACTGACCACATTTGCTCACTCAATAATGCTGTGTGTATGTGTTTCCAACATAATTCTACAGAGAGATATTTAAACCAGAACCTGGTGAATAAATTTGCCTGGCAAATTTTTTGGCTTTCTAACACCAGAGATTGCCCCACCCCACTGGCAAAACCAATCAAATGTCTGTTTCCATCTCAAAGATGAACTATTTAAACTTATCACCTTGTGCCTGCCTTTCTCCAGTCCACATCCCTGCACCATACAAGTAAACCCTCCCAATCCCCAAACACTAAGCATGCTGAGATGATTCTTAGGGTGGTTGAAAGGAACACAGGTGTAGGTGAACCACTATGTCAGAGAAGATACTTCCTGTTCCACGTACAAAATACCAGCGTTTGCTCAAGGAACCATGAGGACACAGCATCTTGGGAAGGCCCATTCAGCTCACTGCTGGAGCTCTGAGCCAACAAAGGTAGCATAAAAACCAAAACACAAAAATGGTATCAGCGATCGGGACACACAGACATTTTTATTCCTCTCTTTAAAATGTCAGCTCCTCCTGACAGCTGCATCCAGCCACTGGACGTAAGAAATGTTTCGATTTGTGAACCCCTTCCGCCTTTGCCACGGAGGACGACTTCAAACAGCCATCAGTAAACAGCATTCTCATCACTCCAGCCCAGACTGAATTCTAATCAAGGTCTTTTAAATGCCATTGAACAAATCTATATACTATGGATTGTTTTCTTGTATGCCTCTAGCCAAACGTTATTCACTGGGTCATTTATTATTTTTAGAAAACCAAAACAATCCACACTAATAGTATAAATTATAGCACATCTAGAAGCAGCATCCAGGCATCCTTGGTAACTTAATAATAGAACTGAAAGAAGCTTTTAATTATTCCTCCTCCAGTAATTTATTAGACAGTCTGAATCTAGGAATTGCATCAGTGGAAGATCCAGGTTTATATCACCATTAATCAACAGAAACGTTCTGGTCTGCAAATGCACTAAAAACCAAATACTAAAATCCAAGGAGTACGCATAGTTGAGTTCAAAGAGACATAAAATACGGAAATTTTAAAAAGTCCAACAGCTTATCCAAAGCAATATATCTAGCAGGAGTCAGGAATTCTTAAATAGGTTATCTAACATAAAAATGAATGTCCAACTTGCAGGGAACTTTTGATAAAATGTTTATGTACGTTGTAATTTTAACCTAAGACATGAGATGCAGGGTCAACTACGACTATACTCCAACCTGACTCAATGATGCCCAGGTGAAATCAACAAATTATGTCATGATTTACTCACTTTCTCTTGAGAAAAGCCCATCAGGAAAGCAATAGAGTAAACAGCAGACCACTTAGCTGCTCAAGTTCTTTACATCTGTAAACAAGTCAATTAAAAAGACTTCCCAGAATCGCATGTCATAAGGCCTGTCTGTCCATCATCTCCGAATGTATGAAAGGAAAACCACAAAGCCATTTCTCTGGGCTATTTGTTAGAGAGACGTAACTGTAGGCTTCAAGAAAATGACATCTGAAAGAAGAGCTGGGCCTGCATTGTATCCTCAGATTAATTAAGCCAGAGCCTTGGAGGTTTGGCATTGAAGTTTCAGAAAGAGCTGCCTTTTTACTGTGCAAAGTTATTTCTGTAAATCAGGGTTGGAACTGGGGAGTCCTCACTGTCACCATTTGGGGACCTTTTTACTGGACAGAAAGAAGAATTTCAGCTACATTCATTTCTAGGTCCAATAATCCATTCTACACTAGTTTCCCATATTTCTCTCTTTCTTGCCCCTTAGCTCTGGACGCTGGGACACGTTTCTGCTGGTTATGCCAATATTCCCTCCTTCCTTGACCCTGTCCCAACCATCAACAAAACAAGCCAAAAGGAAATTTCAACAGTTTTCTTAATTTACACACCATCATTTTCTTCATTGCCTGCTCTCTCTTCCCCATCTTCAAACTGTGTGGGTACGTCGGGACAGTGGCTTAAGAAGTTTCATCTGAACTACTGCAAACACTTGTGAGATTGGAAAAGAGAAAAACAAATTGGGGATATCTCTGATTCAAGAAATTTAGAACAATTCTCGTATTTTTTTCTGTTCTGTTTAAATTTCAGTGAAGCTTTACTTTTTAACAGCCTCTACTGAACTCCTGTTTTTCATTAGTGATGCGAAAGATAGCTCAGATTGATGCTGTAGAATTCATTAATTCATTCAACAATATTTATTGAGCACTTACTAAGTGCCAGGCAATGTACTAGGCATTGTGCGAAAAATGATGACAAATTTGCTCCCTAGCCGTCACTCCAATGAACATAGATCAATCTGCTCTTTTGGCTTTCCACATATCAGTATAGACATTTCCATCTCTCTGGGTGATCAGGCCAAGTACCAACAATAGGGTTTGCTGAACCAGCTTCACTCCATACATTGCTCCATGGACCTTGGTGGTCTTTTTTACTAAATGATACAATGTTAGACTCCTTTCTAACTTCTAATGGCAAGCTAGTTAAGGCTGAAACTTCTCTATTTTAATAAAAAGTTAACTCAATTGATGGCCACATAAGTATCCGGAATCCACATACAAAGAGACATTTTGCAATTCTATGACTAGCACAGGGTCTGAAGAATTAGTTACAGTTTCAATTAGTTCCACGCACAAAGTAGTCTCAGTGTCTAAAAGAGAGATGCCACAGTAATTCTCTTATTTTCATCCAAGGTGACATCTTGATCATTGGTTTATGGATGTTTCAACATATCACCCTCAATATTTCTTTTCATTTACTGGCTTAGAACAGAGGAAGAAACATAATAAAATCAAGTGCACTCTTGTCCTTCCTGATTAGTTATAATCTAGTTGTAGAGAAAGTGCATTACTGTCCTTTATTTTCTAGTTTCACCAAAATATTTGATTAAGAATGGGGAAATATTATTTGCCTCTTTTGTAAAAAACAAAACAAAAAACTTATCTTTTCTTCCAAGAACAGTACATGTTCTTTATAGGAAAAAATGGAAAACACAGAAAGTCAGAAAGAAATAAAAAGTAATTATATTCCTATCAAGCAAATACAACCACAAGTTTTAAAAGCTGTATATCCTTTAAATTTTGCTATGCTTTGTTGGTGATTAAATAACATTTATGGTGTTTTCCTGATTATAAGGGTAATAAATGTTAATAACAGAAAATTTGGAATATACAGAATTCTATTAAAGATAAATTATTTGATTCTAGCAGTGTTCTTGTTTTGACACATTGCCTTTCCGCATCAACTAAAATACTTTTCTGTCTTGCTTTCCCTCTGTCTCTCTGTCTCTTTGTTTCTTCTCTCTCTTACTCACACACACACATTCACACACACATTGTATGTTGTTTTCTTAACATATCACAATTGTTTTTCAGGTTATTAAATGATTTTCTTAAAGGTAAGTTTTAGTGGAGACAATATTTCACCATATAGATGTAAAGTAATGGAATGCTTACATATTAGAATTAAATTATTTTTCTATTGTAATTATTGATGGGATAAACATCAATTTTTAAAAAATTACACTATAACTTTATCCATAAAATGGAATACCACATCAAATTATTAAGCATGTTGAAGACTTCTCATAAATATCACATATTTCAACAGAAAGCTTTTACACAATTTTCACCAGAAAGTACATACAAATATATAGTATTTTTCTCTTTCAGCTTTTCCATGTGTTTCCAAATATCATTTTATTTTTTACAAAATAGTTCCACCACTGTTGGACATCTGGGTTGATAATTAACCTTTACAATTGTTTTTGATTCCTTGATCAAGGATGAACATGCTTTTCTAGTAAAGACTGATTTTCATTTTCATTTTTAAAGCTGTAGATACAGAAACAATGGCAAAGAAGTCATCAACAAGTGTCACAGCTCAACTAGATAAAGGATAAAAGACTGTAAAGAGATGAGCTTAATTTTATTTGTGTCAAAGTAGTTGGTGTGCTCTGTGGGGTGTTTAGAAAATTCTTGTCCTGCAAAATAAAAAAATCCCTCTAGTTAGGCCAGAAAAACAAATTTGGAGGAATCTTTCATTAGAACCCTAAGTTGTTTTTTAAAAAAAATTTTTCAAATAGATCAATATAGATATGTGTGGTTAGGTAATGTCTGCATATCACTAATAACAGAACTGTCACCTGAGTAATCCTATTTTACTTTTTATATTAAAAGAAATAAACCTGACTTCAGTTACATTTTTACAAAGAGTGATTTCTTTACCTGTCCCAAATTTAGATGCATATGACAGTGAGGAATAGTCTTAAAGCTGAAAGTTGGTTCAGCTCTTATTTCAGCCTAGCATTATTCTTTTTCTCTCTTTTTTTAAAGATTTACTTATTATCTATTTATGTTATTTATGTTTTTTGGCTGTGTCGGGTCTTAGTTGCGGCAGGCGGGGTCTTCATTGAGGAGTGTGGGATCTTTTGTTGTGGTGCACGGGCTTCTCTCTAGTTGTGGTGTGCCGGTTTTCTCTCTCTAGTTGTGGCACGCGGGCTCCAGAGTGTGTGGGCTCTGTAGTTTGCGGCACACGGGCTCTAGCTGAGGCGCGAGAGCTCAGTAGTTGTGGCGCGAGAACTCAGTAGTTGTGGTGCGTGGTCTTAGCTGCGCTGCGGCATGTGCGATCCTAGTTCCCCGAACAGGGATCGAACCCACATCCCCTGCATTGTAAGGCGGATTCTTTATCACTAGACCACCAGGGACGTCCCAGCCTAGCATTATTTTTGGAGATCCAAATGTTTATTGCCACTTATATGTATTATTTTTTTTTCCTTGTTTGATACAGACAGGAGGATTAACCAATTCTAACAATATTTAAATTATGGCAAAATGCTGTTATGCTAAATTTCTAAACTGAATGGCAATTCCTTAAAATTTTAAAAGGAATATCTACTATATAATATACTTTTCCTAAATCTTTTTGATATCCTTACTTTGAAAAAGCAAAGCTTAATGGTGAATTTACATGTTATTGCTTTCTGCAGCCTTCCTCACCTACAGAAATTGCCATTGTCCCACCCATAGAAATTGCCATTTAGTGTGGCAAGGCCTTTTCCAGAATCTCTCTGTTTGAAAACTGCAATTTAATGTAATAATTTCCATCCATATAAATAGATGCTATCGGATGCTGTTGATAGTGGTATTAATGGAAGCTGGGGTCAGACTCTAATACAAAATATCGAAAAGTATTTTATGGGATCTTCCTTAATAGCCCTTGTGAAGTCTATTTTCATTAATTAGGTCTTATTTTTCACTGAGTTCTTCAAAATCGAGAATAAACAGAACTGTGTAGGGCTATGGCAATCTGAACTCCACAAATTATTTTAGGCATCAGTGACTCCATGAACTCATGATGCTGGCAAAACTTTGCAGGAAGGGATAGTTGGCAATCCCAATACTTCAAGCTACAGGAAAATGGAAAAAGCACAAAAGGCATATGCACCTGAAGCTCAGAAAGCCAGCGCACAGAGAAGTGAAATTTATTATTCTAATGACTTTCCCAGCATGAGACTCTCACCAGGAGACACATGTCTGTGCATCTAATAAGGCCATAGAGATCGGGGATTCCTGAAGGACTCCCGTGGCTCTTTCCAAAGCAGCGTTTTATAGATGGGAAAATACAAAGTATGTGAAAAGAGTGCAAGACTGCTACTATCTACACTGCTTTGCTGCTAGCTACCCTCACATGTATTCCTTGGAAATGAAGCCAATTTTGGCCAGCAAGCTCCAATTAAAATATTTAGGTTGTTTTAAATGCTTATTCATATTTTGTTCTTGAAGCATGAGAAATCCTAGATCAGGCTCGCTGCAATGTCTCATTTCCATGGCGTATATAACTGGGTCTACAACATGTAGGTCCCTCCAAGTTCATCCTTCTCCACTTTACCAGCCCTTCTATGCAATTATAAATGTTTATGGACATATACCCATAAATATATTTTTATATAATAATGTGTTATTCTACATGCATTGTTTTGCCAGGTTAGTACTTTTTTTTTCAGTAAATGATATACCTGAGGTTTTCCAGTGTCATATATGTAGCTGTATCATATTTAACCAAACCCCCTCCACTTCGGGCCTTTAGTAGGTTCCAACGTGTCTACACAGGCCATCCCTGTGCATATATCATTTTGTCCATGTGAACATAATTCCTCGAAGTAGAAATTCTGGACCTAAGATATTTTGATGGACATTTCCAAGTGGCCATCCAAGTGGCTTTTCTGATTTAGTCTGTGAAAGTAACCATTCCTGGACATCATCATTATCCATGTGAGGTGATACAGGTCTTATATTTTTAATCCATTTGATAGCAAAAAAGTTTTCTCATTGTTGTTTTAAATTAGAACTTAACCTCAATCATTCCTTTTACATCTTGATGTTTCACGAAACCTTGGGTTAGAAAGCCTCAGTAGGAATTACTTTATATAGTCATCAGGTCTCGCTAATGTGTTTGTGATTATTCACAGTGAAGATCCTGGTCCACAAAGTAGGCAAACCCAAATAAGAAACAGTCTACTCCTAATTCTTTCCAGGCTTGTGTCTGCCCAAATGTACTCCAAATTAAATGTATCATGTCCCACTCCTTCTTTTTTCTTATGGTGTGTTAGTTTCTGCTTTATAACAAAGTGAATCAGCTATACATATTCATATATCCCCATATCTCCTCCCTCTTGTCCCACTGCTTCTGAATTAAGTCGTAAGCTGCCTCAGGGATTATAATGAGGCAGTCCCAGATTTAGGCCAGAGCATGAGGCCATACCAAATTCAACCAAAAGTCCTAGCAGGTAAGAACATAAATCAGAATTAGAAGCTGAAGCTACTATCAGGTGCTTGGAACAGACTTGTCTCCAGGGCAGATGAGAGAGAGGCAGAGCTTCTATGTGGCCCAGGATGTAAAAGAATGGGAACCACTTATTTATTCCTTTGCATGCAGGAAGATCTCAGAAAGTATTGATATTGGAATGATATTCCAAACAGGACACTGCCCAAAGGACCAAAAAACTGCAATGGGGTGGAGTTGCTCCTTACCCGGAAGTAGGTTCTAAAGTCAATGTTAAGGCCCAACTATAGTCAAAACTAAATGTTAAAAATACCTGATGTTATTTGTACAGTACACTGTACATGGTCCAACATGGAAAATAGTTGTAGCATTTGGGAAGTAACAATATAGGTTAAAATTGTCACTATACCCACTATTTTCCCCTTTGGAAACTGGACATTTGTATGCAACCACTCATGTGTAAGATCTTGTAAAGGCTGTACCCAATGTAAGACCATCCCTCTTTATACATTTCCAACCAAATAATACCCAACTTTTCTTGAGTATACTATCTCATTTGGTCCTCCAAGGATCTTGATGCCATAAGTGCTATCATTAACTCTCTATTTCTGGGGGAAAATGGTCTCTTTTCACATAGGAGGTAGTAGGCATGTGAACGCATACACACACTCACTGAAACACACACATATATTTCCCAGTAAATATTATTTACTATGTAAACTTCAGACTGATCACAGGAGTGTGTACAAATTACCTACTGTTTAAAGCAATATGGTCATAAAGAAAAATTGATACGCTTAACAATGACAGTTACTTGTAAATATTTTCATATGCATATTTAGCAATAATGGCCAGAACACTCATGAATATTTATTTAATAGAATGAAGGTCATAAAGATCACATTTTAGATGGAGGTTAACCATGCTCTCTGAAACTAAGAAATACTGTTATTTCTCCAGAGGACTTTTTGGCCCAATAAATTGCCTTAAGAAAATAGCCTCTTGAGGGATAATTACGATCTAATTGCTTGAGATCTGAGCACCACAAAATTTGCCACTAGGGCAACAAAACATAGAGTAAATGGATTTTCCCATCACTACTTTATTGAGAGACTTGTGAAATAAAAAGACAACGTAACAGAGGTGAGAGAAACTGTCAGTGTGAAGCCTGCTTCTCAAGAATGATCTTGAAACACGCTTAAATGTCTGTGTTCAACATCATCTGACTTGTGAATTCAACTTGTACTGGTCCTACTTCATCAGCGTGTTTCTCTGGATGACGTACCTACCATGCAACCAATGAGTGGACCTTGCAAAAATAAAAGTGATCATGATTACAGTTCTTTTTAGTAACTTTTGTTTTTACAAGGTTCACATAAAGTTCTAGAAAGAACAGACAAAATTACGATATCTTGATAGAAATCATATCAGGGCCTGCTGAAAGGTGAGAGTGCGGAGCACTGGCTGGAAGGAGGAATATGAGAAATTTCTGGACCCACAGAACTGTTCTATATCTTGATTGGGGTGATAGTTAAGGGTATATACTTTTACAAAAGTCATTGAACTGTAGACTTAAGATCTGTGCTTTTTGCTTTACGTAAATTTTTCTTCAGTGTAATTTCCATTAGGATTTCTTCTTTGGAAAAAAAAGCAATTGCCATTTATCCAAAGCTTTCCCTTTGATTTTGGAAACAAAGGAGCACACTGTGTAGTCAATGATGTTTTGGAAAACTAAATGTTGCTGTAATGAGGAGTATGTTTTTTCTGGGATGTGACATCAGAAGATGAACAGAACATCTACTTTTTTTTTTTAATGTGCAGATTTCCCCATAAGAGTTACCTTGTTTGGCTAAAGAGTGAGGTGTTAGGAAGCTCCAAGTTATGAGAATGGCCATTTGTAGTGAACATTCTAAGTGCACTGATGACAAATGTGAATTAAGCAGTAGGCCAAATGAAGCATGTGTTAGAAAAACATACAGTAGTTATCTATATTGCTTTTTCTTAACCAAATTTCATCTTTTCAGAGTTTATTATGAAGGCTGTTTATGAAGAGGCATAAGAGAAGGGGTATTATAGAGACAAATTTTTATTTTAATTCAATTTAAAACAAAATAAGTTATGTATTCCCTATACACGGTGGGCATTGTGATGACACCAGGGACAGAAAGGTAGACAAGACTGTGTGTTTCCTTAGTCAGAGAATATCCAGTCTGGCAGGAGCCCAGGCCCTGAAATGAATAATTACAACACAGATAAAAACTGAGGCAGGGCTGCTGTGGATAAAAGTATGGGCTCTGGAACCAAAGTGTTCAAATTCTGGTTTGCACTTACTAGATGTATAATCTTAGACAAGTTGTTTAAATACCTTGTGCCTCAATGTTACATCTGACAATGGAATGGATAAATAGTATCTATCTCACACGGTTTTGAAGGATTAAGTAAATTCACAGATGTAAAGTTCTTAGAACACAACCTGGCAGAGAGTGAGTGCTATGTAAGTAACAGGGAAACACGTGGCCGCCAAGGGTACTTCCTCTTGGTCAGCGTCCACTCTGCCAGGTGTCCTGATGTTGGCAATGAATGCATCATGATTGCAGAGCCTGATACTGCTCAACAGAAGCACAATCTATCTCCTCTTGTATTAACTCCATGGAAATCCACGAAAATCTGAATCACTATGTAGCTGATATATACAGAGAGAGAGAAAGAGAGACAGAATGAGAGGAAGAGACAGAGACAGAGAGACACACAGAGAGAAACACAGACACCGAGAGAGAGACAGAGATGGTGTGACTGTGAGAACCAGGGCTATGGTCTGCTTGAGAGTTATATTTCACACCATAAATGAACAAAGTTGTACTATGGCATGAATATCTGGCAAAAATATTGTGGAAATTAATATGCACACACATGTAAACAGGTACATATACCTTTCACAAACATCTATGTGGAATGAAAGAAAGAGAGCAAGGGGATGTTCAAATGTGTGAGTATTTCCTAATTCTAGAGTTGGGATAATAACTCTAAGAAAAGTGGAAAATGTCAATGACTAATCAACACATTGTAAGAGCAATTTTAAGGCATACTTCCTAAGAAAACTTACCATTAAGTAAAAACAAGAAACAGAAAGAAACCAAAAACAAATGAAAACCCCTCTCACTTTTACTGGAGACTAGGATTGCTGGCAAAGCATCTGGATCTCATACTAATCTGTGTCAGGTAACAGGATTTCAAATGTTGTAGAGTCCAGATGAAGAGCTAATCTACTTCTAAAGGACTTTGGTTCACACCTAAAATAACTCTGCATACGTTTATCAATGAGATTTGCTAATAAGAAACTGCATATGTATTAAAATACAAGTGTTAATCTCTTTTTTCTGGTTTATAATTTTATCTCATCAAAGTCCACATGCCCTTTGGTAGAAACTTCCAGGCAATAATTAATTATGTTGTTTAAAACATTATTGGCTGTTTTGGGTGTCTTAAGTTGTGAAGATTAGAAACCCATTAGCAAAATCATCAAGTGAAAAATACATAACTCTATTTGATTTGCTATACAGAGATTCCATGATGAATAATTAAAGCATCCCCACCAGGACTTCTGGTTTCAGATGGCAGAATGAAGCATGATTTCAAAATCTTCCTTCCCGCAAGCCTAATTATAGTAAGTAAAGGAAGAAAAAAAAAATGCCCAGCTGCAGTCAAGCAAAAAAAAAAGCTGGTGGACATTTAAGAAATAAATGCTCCTATGAATCTATATTCCTTAATCGACACAAAAAAGGCACAGTTCAAGTCCAATACTGATGTGCTAAAATAACCTGAACAATAGAAATATCTGCTTTCTTTATACCAAGTCAAATGCACCCACGCGTATGCGTGTGCGCGCGCGCGTGCACACACACATACACAGAGTCGAACGCTGTCATCACTGTTGATAGGGTAAAAAGAATCAGTCGCATTTAACTGAGAATATAACAAGAATATGCTATAATTTTAAACTGCTTTGTAGGTATTAGATAATACAATCAGATAAGAGAAAGAAAAAATTATAAAAATAGGATATCAACAGACATGTTTATCATTAATCTTAGGTAATGTGATTATGCTTCAAGGAAATATTAATTTAAAAATATATTAGGAACACTAGGAGAATTCTGTAAGAGAGTGATATGTAAAGTTATAATCTAAATGTAGAAAATATAATGAAGAGATAAATCAATTTTTAATAGTAAACAAAAATATTAAATACTTGGTATAAATCTAAAAGAAATCCACATTGCTTATGTGAAGAAAATTTAAAATTCTACTACATACCATGGCAAAATTTGGTGAGTGGATAGATATGCCATGAACTATAAAAGGAAAACAGGATAGTATAAAAAGGTCAAATTGTTCAAAATTAATCTATGAATACAAATGAGTCCCCCAAAAGACCCATAAAACACTGTGACACTTGTTTGTGAAAATGAACAAAATATTTATCTCAAAGAAAAGACATAAAAACTTGAAGAAAATTTTTGAAAATGAAGATTAAAGAAAGGAGAATAGACCTAAATGGTATACAATTAATTACAAAATACTAATTATTAAAATTGTTTTGGGGAGAAAAAATGCACTTATAGGATATGGAATAAAATTAGAAGAATTCAGAAATATAGCAAAAACATATGGAAATAAAATCCATGGTACAACTAAATTTCAAATCTCTGTGGAAAGAATTATTCAATAATTAATGTTGGGACTGTAGATCCAGTTGATTGGATTTTTAAACTTACATATATCAACTATAATGTATATTTGTGTATATATATCATAAACATGAATGTATGTGTGTATATGCATATGTGTTTGTGTATTTTACCCTTTACACTAGAATATAAAAATAAATTCAAAAGGTCTAGAAGCAAGTATGGATGAATTTATTCATAATATTTTAGTGGGAAAGCTATTTTAAGGAGGTCTAAAAACCTAGAAGGCTCAAAAGAAAAAAATGTTAGATTTTATACACACATATTTTAAACTTTTGTACGGCAACAATATCATGAAATCAAAATGCAGAAAAGAAATTGGGGAGAATATATGTGCTACGTCAGATAGAATGTTATTTTCTTAATTTATACAGAACTCAAAAATGTCAGTAAAAAGATATACAATTCAAAATAAAAATCTGTAAAAAAAAGAGTAAGTTTCTAGAAAAATATACAAATGATGGATAAAGGCGATCTAAGCTCCTTCATAATGAAAGAAATGTATAAAAAAATGAGGTTGCATATTTCACAGTTCAGATTGGCAAAAAATTTGGAAGTTCAGCAGTCCAAATGCTAGAGAGGTTATGAGAAAAAGCAGATGCTACTGGTTAAAATATAAATGTATGGATCATTTCTTACAGGCAAGTTGGCAATCTCTGAAATAGCAGAAACCTCAGGGTTCCTTTGATCTAGTGTTGAGACTTAGGATTTTATCACAAGGTTCAAAGATAATATGCATAATAACGTTCATCACATCATTGTTTGTATTAGCAATGAAAGCAGTCATCAAGAATGCACTGATTGGGCTTCCCTGGTGGTGCAGTGGTTGAGAGTCCGCCTGCCGATGCAGGGGACACAGGTTCGTGTCCCGGTCCGGGAGGATCCCACATGCCGCAGAGTGGCTGGGCCCGTGAGCCATGGCTGCTGGGCCTGCGCGTCCAGAGCCTGTGCTCCGCAACGGGAGAGGCCAAAACAGTGAGAGGCCCACGTACAGCAAAAAAAAAAAAAAAAAAAGAATGCACTGATTGACGACATTCTGGTACCCAGATTACAAGGAATGTACTATTGCTATTAACAGGGATGAGGTAGAGCTGTAGGAGAGATTGAAAAGGTGAAGAAATGAGGGAAAGAAGAAGTAGCTGGTATCTACATATCTCTAATGATAACTTTATATACATATATGCAAATATAAATATGTACACATTAAATTCTCTAGAAAAACAGGCAAGAACTCTTAGAAGTGCATAGTTAGATTTGGAAAGAGGAAACAGGACACAGGATAGAAGATGTTCACTTTTCCTTTCATAGCTTTCCATCCTATTAAAATTTTCTTAACATGCACTTATATTTTGGTTTTGGTTTTGTTTTTTTGTCAAAAGGCATTATCTGTGCAGTAGATTATGGACCATTTTTTGTTTTCTCTTTAAATTCCTTAATATTAAACACACTACTTAATATTATGTTTGAAGTTAATTCTCCAAATAATCAATTACCGTCCGAATGAAACTAAGCTGCTCCACATGTGTGATTTTTTTTTTTACATCTTTATTGGAGTATAATTGCTTTACAATGGTGTGTTAATTTCTGCTTTATAACAAAGTGAATCAGTTATACATATACATATGTTCCCATATCTCTTCCCTCTTGCGTCTCCCTCCCTCCCACCCTCCCTATCCCACCCCTCTAGATGGTCACAAAGCACCAAGCTGATCTCCCTGTGCTATGCGGCTGCTTCCCACTAGCTATCTATTTTACGTTTGGTAGTATATATATGTCCATGCCACTCTCTCACTTTGTCACAGCTTACCCTTCCCCCTTCCCGTATCCTCAAGTCCATTCTCTAGTAGGTCTGTGTCTTTATTTCTGTCTTTCCCCTAGGTTCTTCATGACATTTTTTTTTCTTAAATTCCATATATATGTGTTAGCATACGGTATTTGTCCTTCTCTTTTGTGATATTGATTAAGGCTCATCCTAGGCAACCACCTTGTCCTAGAGCAGACCGTGAGATTTGTTCTATGCGTCTTCATGGCCTCTGTACCATCTACTACACTGCCTTGCTCATTGCAATTTTGTCAAATGAAGACATTTTAAGAATGTATTAAGTTTTCATTTATTCTATATGTGGTCATTTAACTGAAATCTACCTATAGAATTTTCTGTTCCATGAATCCAGACCTGGAAACATCTGTAAGTAAATTAGTAATCTCCAGAGTGAATCAGTCCTAAAACAATCAATTGTTCAATTTATAAAAACAAAACAAATAATCAACAGTGTTAATGAATAGGAACATGCATCCCTTAATTCTTAGCCACAATTTTATAATGACAATTTTTAAAATTCCTTTACTTTCAAAAATGTTTAAAATGAACTGTTAGAATTATATGAGTAAATAGGGATTCACTGGATGGCTTCACAAAGAGAGAATGGAATAAGAAGTTTTGAAAGCTATTAGAATTTAAATTATTTGTAATGGTATGTTAAATTATATTATTTTAGAATCTGAAAAAGAGCGGATATATGTATACATATAACTGAATCACACTGCTGTACAGGAGAAACTAACACAACACTGTAAATCAACTATACTCCAATATAAAATAAAAATTAAATTTAAAAAAACTACCACAAAAAAATAAGGTACAAGGATATATTGTACAACATGCGGGCCATAGCAACTATCTTATAATAACTATAAATGGAGCATAACCTTTAAAAATTGTGAATCACTATATTGTACACCTGTTACATATGATATTATACATCAACTATACTTCAATAAAAAATAAACTTAAAGGGAAAAATTATATTCTTGTAAAACTGAGGTACAAAGATAAAATAGATAGCAGACCGCTCAGCAAGTTGTAATAACATTTGTAAAATGTCAGAGCAGGGCATCCCTGGTGGCACAGTGGTTAAGAATCCGCCTGCCAATGCCAGGGACATGGGTTCAAGCCCTGGTCCGGGAAGATCTCACATGCCGTGGAGCAACTAAGCCTGTGTGCCACAACTACTGAGCCTATGCTCTAGCGCACATGAGCCACAACTGCTGAGCTCATGTGCCACAACTACTGAAGCCCATGTGCCTAGAGCCTGTGCTCTGCAACAAGAGAAGCCACCTCAACAAGAAACCTGCGCACCGCAACAAAAGAGTAGCCCCCGCTGCCACAACTAAAGAAAGCCCGCACACAGCAATGAAGACCAAACACAGCCAAAAATAAATAAATAAATAAATTTATATAAAAAAAGAAATGTCAGAGCAGAATGACAGGAAGCTGGTTAGATGGGCTTAAATGTACATTGAGTGTTAAAAAATGTTGCGGGCCAAGGAAACTGAGATCGAAGAAGGACATGTGAGAAGATGTGTTTGGAGAAAGTAGTTCTGCGCTAACCCCTCCACTCAAGCAGAGAGAGGAGCCTCGGAAGCACCCATCAAGGGCTGAGTGCGTTGGCTCTAAGTTAACAGGGCCAGAAGGACTGTGCTTAGTCCCTACTTAGAAAATGGAGAAAGTGAACAGCTGGTAAACTGCTTTGGGTGCAGATTAAAGGTGGGGGTGGTCTGGGGGTGGCCTTGCATACTCAGACTTTGTTGGGGCCAAGGATGCCTGTCTTCCCTGGACAAGATATGGGTTACAGAGGAGAGGGGGACAGAACCAGTGCAAACATTTCTGTCTCCTGTCCATGTTGGACAGGCTGGACCTCCAGGGGCTGAGCTGGGAGCACAGGGCTAGAGAATAATGATCATCAGTGTCACAGTCGGGCTTTCAGACATTCATGGTAGGGGCCTCTGAAGATACTAAGAACGTTCCCAAGAAAGAAAGAGACTTGGGAAGAGAATGCAGAGCCATCTTATGACAGAGGTCAAGTGAGAACTTCTCTGTCTTTCTCACCCACCTTTTCCTCTCATGCTGACCCCACCAGGGTCAGGGCAGCAAGGATCTGCTGGAGGGAAAGGCAGAGAGAAACACGGTGCCTCCTTCTTTACTCTGAAGCGTCCATTCCACTACAGACTTGAGCTGGAGGAAGGGATGCAATCAAATGTGAATCTACATTTTTATTAAAGATTAATTCTTGGGTGGGAACTATATATTCTAATTTCTGAATCAAGCCTCAATTTGCTAAAATCCATCCCACATCCCTGTGACCTCACTGAATAAGGAGGAAACTGGAGTTCAGACAGTTTAAGATTTTTTTGCCAATTACTCTTCAACTGACTAACAAAAAGCTAACACTCTCAACTGCATTTCCATTATTGTATGGAACCCCTTTTAAAAAATAAAGAGTGATTTGATTTGACCTTTTTTTTAGCTTTTTTTTTTAAACCAATCTGTAACTTTTTCTTTTTTTTAATTTAATTTTTATTTTATATTGGAGTATAGTTGATTTACAACTTTGTATTCGTTTCAGGTGTACAGCTAAGTGATTCAGTTATACATATACATATATCCATTCTTTTTAAGAGTCTGGCCTTTTTTTAAATGAGTGGAGTCAAGAGTGAAAAGTTCCCATGGCCTGAGGGCCACCACAAATATGTGGCACTGTAATAAAGCCTGTTGATGAAGTGCACAAATTAACTTTCATTTTCTGGAGACAGTAAATGCAGTGTTTTGTCTGAATATATGCACCATGAACAATGCAACATTTTATACCATTCCTTTTATGCATAACCCCACTTGCATATTATTAATATTTCCTGACTAGATTAAAAGTCTTAGAGATGATTTTGCCTGAAATGTTTTAGTTCAATGCCCCCTTGGGAGAATTATTTTCAGCCTTAATTAACTTAATTGACAAGGCAACCAAGAGAATTAAAATGAGAGAAAAACAAGAATATTGAGGAAAAAAAATAAGGTTTCCCACTTTATTTATAAAGATCCCCTGAAACTCAGTGTGTAGCGAGAACGTGCAAATCTGGAACGTTCACTTATTACTGATTCATTACCATTTCATGTACTTGGTCAACCTTACCCTGTGCAGTTATGTTCTTTCCTGAAATGTTTTGAATAGGCTATTACTATGACCACCAATCTAAACATTTTTAAAGCCAGTATCATCTAAAATAAATGCCTCTGTGCTTCACATTGCTAGAAATTTTTATCATAAAAGTATGCATTCCCTCCCTCTTAAGGGCAGCCGTCACAATGGGTTTCGTTTGGAGAAATAAACTGAAAATTTAATTCTGTCCCCACCCTGCCCTCCTCCCAAAGTAAAGCATTTGAATTGTAATTCCAGCCAATCTCCCTTCAGACCTTGGTTCATGAATTTCAGAGGTAAAATGGTCACAGCCTTGGGAACTGTGTGGAATCCGCATAATTTACTATTTCCTGTGATTCATCAAAATGCCATTCTTCCCAAGAGGCCATTTTTTCCCCCATCATGAACACACACGTACACTCACACACAAACATACCATAGATAACTTTAATTATCAAGAATATACAAATAGACTATAATTTAAAAGGATTACAAGTGTGTTTAGTTACATTCAATTAAAACAAACAGATCCCTAAACCACTCTTTCTCCTATGAATTTTTGTCTGCATTTTGTGAGTAACAAGTAGAACCCATTTATTAAGTATCTTTAAAAATTACAGACCTGGAGTGAGTGGCCTTACCTACACTTATTTGTCACTTGAAGAACACGAACTTGCATTCAACTTGAAAGTGCTAGAAAGTTGACATATGCTTTATAAAAATTCTCAAACACTTTTAGATCTTATTTTAAAAGAACACGAAGTGAACTACAGGAGTCGGCATGATGATTACGGCACCCATCCTCATTTTCCATTCTCTCATTGGCGTCCAGAGTCCTCATATTTCCTCCTGGGCACCAAAGGAATTCCCGACATTCTTGGAGGAACTCCTTTTTCATGTAGCCTGAGGCATTAACTGAAAATCCACCACTAGGCTTTACAGAACACAAAGAGCAGGAAAGCCTGAATTCTGGCAAGAACTTAGTTCTCATGTACTTCTGGTTAGAAAGTTCCAGTCAACAGCTACTGACATGTTATGTTTGAAGCCCCCAAAATTCTTTCTGGTAATATTTTTTTCCTGCAGTAAGAGCACCATCCCCACAGTGTCAAAAATCAGCTTTTCTAGAAGCTAAGAATTTTAACTAAGCTATGTGTGCAAAGAGGCCTGAAAATATGGTTCCATTAATGCTTATTAGTAATCCACACACCAATGGGTCTATGATAATTCAGGAGTTCCAAACCCATAAGACTGAACTGCCTTCAGCAGAATTCACAGAACAGAAAAGGCCGATAAAACCAAAGTGTGACCAGAAAGCAAAACTTCATAAGTCTTTTCACTTTGCCATATTCAGAAGCACTGCTCTGGCTGCCTCAACACACACACACAAATAGTGAGCTCCTACTCTGTGTCTTCTGCTGGTGTTTCTGTATTCCATTTACTCCTCTAAAGTAGCAGCAAGTAAATATGTGGTCCTTTTGATTGAGAATTAATTTATATTAACATGGGCCAACTCCAGGTTTACAAATATTCTCTCTGTTTTTGTACCTGTCATCCCAGGCAGCAAATTTGCAAAATGGGCTTGGATGAGAGACCCAAAGACTCACAGAAAAATCACCAGGATAAAAATTTCTTATACTTTTTCACTTTGTAGCATCCTTTCCATAAAAGAATAACCCAAGTTGAACATACATCTTCATTTTCCCCTCTCTTCCCCTGGCCACGTGTACAGTCTGCGGGTATGCCCAAACCATGTTTCTCATTAGTTTGAAACACTTCTCTTACTCCAAATTAATCATTTGATTTTGCTGTCAATGCCTGTGTCAAGACTTCCATCAAACCTGTTTCCTTAATGGTCCCCTCTGGCCATGGACTGCCAGCACGTCCCTTAAAACGTCAGACCCACACATATGCTGGATAACATGAATTTTCAGGGATATTCTAGTAAGTTGCATTACAGCGTGATGAGCTTTATATTTGGATGAGAAAATCATGCAAGCCAAAAAATGTACAGACAGAAAGGGCTGTCTCTGATGAAGGGCTTCCTATGGGGAGAGGCATTTTATTATTTTAGTGGAATCCCCATCAAAGCAAGAGGAGAAACCAAGGTTTTAGATCAAGCATAGATCAAGCAAGAAAGAGTGAAAGAGGATGCATGGGAGATAAAATATCCTTCTTCCTCCAAAAATGTTAGAATATAGTACTTCCTATTATTAAACATTCCTCAGTCAAGAAAATTTAAATCTATAGCTTTCTGTGATAGAATTAGATGAAGCCATGACTTTTCAGGGGACAATTTATCATTCTCAGTCCTTCTGTTCCTCTCACAAGGAAAATTATAGACAGGACTCTCAGGTAGAATTCATTGAACGAAGAATGGAAATTGCTATCCCTCAGTACATGAGATCATTTACAATCATAAAGGAAGCCTAGATGGATGGGAAGGCCCCAGTCAATAGCTCACTTCCACCATAACTAAGAGGCTGTCCTGGAAGGAAAATAGTGCACCAATGATTTCACTTCAGGTTTTTAACAAGACAAATATCGCTGACATCACATTTGGCTAGATGGTGTTTACAGGAGGGTTGAAATTCGACATTGGATAACTAACAATCCTACAGCCCTTTGTGAAAAGACTTCTGGTTGGGGTTGAAGTTCTCAAAGAGAAATCTTCAGGTCCTGGGCTGGGAGTCAAAGACAACAGTCACTGGCGGTGGCTGTATTCTCTTTTCTGGAGAAGCCCCTTATGCGGAGATGGCAAAATAATCTATTTTGTTCATTTCCTCTGTGATTACATGTTGAAAATTTGAAATTATCGTTTTGGGGAAGAGAGAGAGGGAACCACATACATAAAAATCGTTGGCTTAAACTAGTTCCAGAAAAGGTACCAAATACTGGTAACATACACAAAACAGAAATTTTACCTTTCTAATCAGTAGCCTGCTTGCACATAACAGCTAATTGATTTTGGACTGCATTTAAGACATTGGCCTCAACAAAGGGAATACAGTTTATAGACATGATAGTCCTTATGAAACTAAAAATAGTAGCTCTGGGAACTTGCTCTCTACCAGCAATTCCCAAAAGAAGATTCAGAACTGGTGAACCCAAGCAAAACCAAGGACAATTTCCAGTTGCCCTTGTTTAGTGAAGGGAAAGTTTTTAGGAGACAGTGTCTGTTATACTTTCCAGGAATCAAGCAACTGCTACCGTGTGATAAAACTCTACTGACCACATTGTATGGTCGAAACTGTTTAGCCTCTGTGGGGCCCAGCACAGCACCTGGTCTACAGCATGCCATCAAAAATAATGGATGGGGCTTCCCTGGTGGCGCAGTGGTTGAGAGTCCGCCTGCCGATGCAGGGGACATGGGTTCGTGCCCCGGTCTGGGAAGATCCCACATGCCGCGGAGCAGCTGGGCCCGTGAGCCATGGCCACTAAGCCTGTGCGTCCAGAGCCTGTGCTCCTCAATGGGAGAGGCTACACAGTGAGAGGCCCACATACCGCAAAAAATAAAAAAAATAAAAATAATAATAATGGATGGATACCATAAAAAAGAATGAAATAATGCCATTTGCAGCAACATGGATAGGCCTACAGATTATCATACTAAATGAGGGAATTCAAACAAAGACAAGTATCATCTGATATCACTTATATGTGGAATCTAAAAAATTATACAAATGAACTTATTTACAAAACAGAAATAGGCTCACAGATAGAAAACAAACTTGTGGTTACCAAAGGGGATAGCAGGGGGCGGAGGAGGGGAGAGGGAGGGAGGGATAAATTAGGAGTTTAGGCATAACAAATACACACTAATATATATAAGATAGGTAAACAACAAGGTCCTACTATATAGCACAGGGAATTCTATTCAATACCTTGTAATGACGTATAATGGAAAAGAATCTGAAAAAGGATATACGTATGTATACATATATATATATGTATGTATATATACCTGAATCGCTTTGCTATACACTTGAAAATTAACACATTGTAAATAAACTATATTTCAATAAAAAAATAATGGATGGATAAATATAAGAAAGACTTACCTTTACAAATAAGACTGAGTTTAGTTTCTTTGCTTTAATAGAAGGAAGGTAGGAAAAGAAGGAGGGAGGGAAGTGGGGAGGAGGGAGGGAGGAGAGAAAAATGTGATTTTCTGTCTGGGATCAGTCTAGGTGATATCAATCCCAGCTTTGCCACCCATCCTTTGGGCAAGTCCCTTAGACACGTGCCTTCACCATACACACCCCCAGTGAAATGGGAACACTGCTGCCTATGCCTGCGTGTAGTTCTGAAGCACTGCATCCTTGTTTAGTAAAGAACAAGAACAGTGGAGACAAAGGGACCCACTACTAGTACACCCAACTGGGGATGGAGAGGTGGTCCCAGTTCAAATCTGGGCTCTGCCGCTTACCAGCCATGACCTTTGGATCAAAGGCAGCAGAGAAATTAAATTTATGCCTCTATAACGGAATCTTTGTTTTGTGAAGGAACCATTAAAATAGAGATGTTTTCTGAGGGGCAGAGAGTTAGAATCAGCTTTCCTGGTGCTTTCAATTCATCAACATTCCTACCAAGACCTAAGTGCTATTCCAGTGCAGGAAACATCATCTTCTACCTTTGAAGTTACGAAAATCTTTCTGCAATTTGGTATTATATACAAAAGAAAAACTTGCTCATAAGTAAGGGGAATATATGAGCCATCTACTTAAGAGAAACTACAAAATATTAATTATACAGATGTGTAAAATTATTTTCCAGTCTTAAGTTTTATTTTGAAAGTTTCTCAAATTATTCACTCAGACTAAAACACTTAAGATTTTAAATATCAGTGTCCTTCTTTGCTTATTAAAGTGGTTTATTTAGACTTAGCTACATTTATCAACGTTGGTATTAGTAGACTTAAGCAGAAAACACATGGTTTCCTCAGGTAATTGGTTGCATTTTTTAAGAAAAACAGAAGTTTCAATACAGCATTATTTATGTCCATTTCTATAAGATAGTTCACTCAGACCAGAAATCATAACCTCTATTGAATGGACTCACACATGCTCTTTTTAAGTTGTTTATATATATATATATATATATATATATATATATATATTTTTTTTTTCTTCAGTACGTGGTCCTCTCACTGTTGTGGCCTCTCCCGTTGCGGAGCACAGGCTCCGGACGCACAGGCTCAGCGGCCATGGCTCACGGGCCCAGCTGCTCCGCGGCATGTGGGATCTTCCCGGATCGGGGCACGAACCCGTGTCCCCTGCATCGGCAGGCGGACTCTCAACCATTCCACCACCAGGGTAGCCCTAAGCTGTTTATATATATTATTCAATACGTTATTAGATAAAAACATCAATGCAAGCACATTATTGAATCTAGCTACATATACAGATACAAACTTTTCACCTTTTCAGAAATTGCTCTTCTACTGAATAGCAACTATATAAGAAACCAGTATATGTTTAAACATATACATATATGTTTAAACATAAACATATACAGCTTAAACATATACTATATGACATTCCTCTGATTAGAATTTCAGTCTCCACTTTACACATACCAATAAATCAATTTTTCCACCAGTAAATTAGCCCAACAGAAATTTGTTACTGGCTTCTCAACATTTTCTTCATCTTACAAATTTAGAATCATTGCAGTAAAATTTTATAGCGAGAAGGGTCTTTGCGGAATTGTCTCCAACTCTTCCTCAAATGCATGAGCTGTTTCTACAATGTGTGGAAACCTTCCTGATTTAATCACAATTTGTAAATTTTTAATGTACACTTACTTAACTAAGCAATTGGTCAAATTATGAGTAGAACATAAGGTTCGATGTTATATTTTTGACAACTATGGAAATAAATTCCTCACACACTTGGTAATACTGAGGCATGGTTAACTGATCCATTATGGTTTTGTAATCTAAATCTTAAATTATTTATTTATTGTACTCTGATCCTTAAAGATAAACTTGAAGAGACATTTTTTTTCATTGATTCTTAACTTTCAATACCTCAGGCAAATAGACATGAGACAAAAGTGCAGATTAGCAGACAACATTGGGAAATGCACAGGAAAATTAATTTTTGCATATTCCAAATCCAGAAAAGCAACCAGGTAAAAATATAATAAAACCAAGAAAAGATTCATTATTTTCTATCCATTGGAAATTGCCTTCAAAGTTGATTTTACAATTGGTCAGCTTTTCAGTATACCAGTGAGTGGTAAAAAGAACTAGGTCTCAAATCCCCATGGATGAGCCACTAAGTCCTTTGTAAAGAGCACAAGTGTCTATTTTCTGTTCACATTTGAAGCCTCCTTTCTAGGAAACAACTCAGAACTCAGCAGAATCTCTTCTCGATTTTTACACATTATTATTGTGGAAACGCATTCCCCTATCACACTGGAATCCTTCAGCTTTCAGCCTTCTCTAGACCCCAGCTACCCCAACTGTATCCCCAGGGATGCAATCTTACCAAACACATGATGTTTTATGAAAATTAAACCAAAGAGGTGAGGCTCCACAGACAAGAAAAAGAATGCCTCTTTGGTTTTAATCCAATTAGCAGTGTTTGGCATGGTGCCTAAAATGAAGAGCTGAGTTCTACATTCTCAGAATGAAAATGACTAGTTTACTTCCTTGTTTAAGGGTAATTATTATTATTATTATTATTATTATTTTTTGTGGTACACAGGCCTCACACTGTTGTGGTCTCTCCCGTTGCAGAGCACAGGCTCCAGACGCACAGGCTCAGCGGCCATGGCCCACGGGCTCAGTCGCTCTGCGGCATGTGGGATCCTCCCGGACTGGGGCACAAACCTGTGTCCCCTGCATCAGCAGGCGGATCCTCAACCACTGCACCATCAGGGAAGCCCTTAGATGGTCAGAGATGGAAAATCATAATTCTACACTTGTTAAGTAGGTAGAGATTTATATAGGATCATAAACTACTGAGGATAAATGTATCCTGTTACTTGAGAGTAGTGACCACAGGAGAAGCCAGGCTAGTACAGGGACAAGAAACAAGACCCGGGTCACTGGTGCAGTGTCCTGGTCTCTGATGGGCTCCTGAACTGAGCAAGTCGGCCTAGCTTCTTGAGCTGTAATAATCTTGTTGATCAAATCAAATAGTTATTACATGGCTTACTTCATATAAAAAACTAGTAATAAAGAAAGATCATAGAATAAACATACTGAGAAAAATTCAAAATGTTTTGCTTGAGACTGCAGGGTAATATGGAAAGAACATGGATTTTAAAATTAATACAGATCTGTGCTTTGAACCTTCCAATATGTGAAAATGGGCAACATAACTTAATTTTCCTGAATTTTCCTTTACTTAAATGAAGGGTGATAAATCTACAGAGTTGTTAACAATTAAAGGAGAGAATATTTGAAACATTTTGATTGTTCAGTATTTCTTAATATCGCTCTTATGTAATTATGAGTTATTAATTTAATTACATATATTATTAATGAAAGATTTTACTGTTTATTCTTTTATTTTATATATGCATATGTATAAAAGTGTTGTAGATGGATGGATGCATGCATGATGCATGCATGGAGGGATAGGTAATTTATTTATCTTTCTCTAACAAGCCAATAGGAGTACTACCAGTGGTCAGCTCTTCCTATTCACTGCATGAGTGCTGTGGAGCTTATGACAATACCTCGCAGGTTGCAAACTAATAAAACATAGAAGAATATGATTAAAAAGCATCAAATAAAGATCAGCTTTTATCTATTTAAAAAGGATTTAGCTTAATCTAATTTTTTTTTTTTTTTTTTTTTTTTTTAGTACGCTGGCCTCTCACTGTTGTGGCCTCTCCCGTTGCGGAGCACAGGCTCCGGATGCACAGGCTCAGTGGCCATGGCTCACGGGCCCAGCCACTCTGTGGGATCCTCCCGGACTGGGGCACAAACCCGCATCTCCTGCATCGGCAGGTGGACTCTCAACCACTGCGCCACCAGGGAAGCCCTTAATCTAATTTTTAAAGGATATATATATATATATATAAAGGAACAGGATGATCAAAAACACAAAATATACTTTATTTGCTACCATTTTTGTTATACCACTGAAATACTGTGATATAATTATCCTGCCAAACCAAAACAACAACAAAACAAAAGCACATAGAAGAAACTGAGATACTTGATATCTCCTAAAAAGTAGAATTGCTTACAAGAGATTTTGTGATAAAACCATCTTTGCTTTTGATATGATGGATTCAGACAAAAGCCATTCTCTCTTCTAAGGACACAGTTTTGGAGCAGAAGAAAATAACTGGTGTTTTACCAAGTCTCCCTAGTACAAACTTGGAATTAATGTTAGAAAGACTATGAAGAAAGGATAGATTTTGAGACACGTTCAACTTTCAATTTATTTGGCCATTAAAGAAGGTATTACTCCATTCTCAAAATCCTCCATTAAGTCAAGAGGGAACTTTCAATACACAGTGTTGAAAAAAGACTTTACAAAATTGCATTCTGTCATAAGATGGCAGTCCAGTGGTGATGCACACTGGTCAAAAAAGAGGACAAATACTTTGAAAAGATTAATAAAGGAAGACAGTCTCCATGGGCACAAGACCTGTGCACAGGGCTATGACTTAGAAGGACACTGCCTTTGGTTTAATTTTCTGCTGCTGCCGTCTAGAAATTCCTAATAATTTTTGAACAAGGGGACTCATATTATCTTTTGCACTGCACCTTTCAAATTATTTAACCAGTCCTGAGGGAAGACAGAGAAACTGCTAAAATCTCTCCTTAGATGGGGCTGAAGTTTCTCTTATCTAGGATTGTTGGAGAACACTGCCTTGACAGAAAATATCTGTTAGTAAAGACCAGTCCTCAACAAAAACGCAAGACTATGTTTACATCCAGCTCTATCTCATCTTTTTGCACCATTCCCCTGGTGCATCTTCTTAGGGGCTCTTATTTCCCTTCTTCCTGCAACCAACACAATATGCCCCTCGCCCCACCCCAGAGCATCACCTGAAGTCAGAACTCTGCACCATTTTGTGCTTTGCAGTCAATAGTTTGTGTCTTCTCGAGGTATTTCTACTTCAGGTCTCCCTCAAATTTATTAAAAGTTCTTTCCTCTGAAAGGGAACACTCCTACACTATTGGTGGGAATGTAAATTGGTGCAGCCACTATGGAAACAGTATGGAAGTTCCTCAAAAAACTAAAAATAGAGTTGCCATATGATCCGGCAATCCCACTCCTGGTCATATATCCAGACAAAACTATAATTGAAAAAGATACATGTACCCCAATGTTCACAGTAGCACTATTTACAATAGCCAAGACATGGAAACAACCTAAATGTCCATCGACAGATGAATGGATGAAGATGATATGGTATATATATACAATGGAATATTACTCAGCCATAAAAAAAGAATGACATAATGCCATTTGCAGCTACATGGATGAACCTAGAGATTATCATACTAAGTGAAGTAAATCAGAAAAAAGAAAGACAAATACCATATGATATCACTTACATGTGGAATCTAAAATATAACACAAATGAACTTATCTATGAAACAGAAACATACTCACAGACAGAGAGAACAGACTTGTGGTTGCCAAGGGGTAGGGGGTGGGGGAAGGAAGGACTGGGAGTTTGGAGTGAGTTAGCAGATGCAAACTATTATATATAGAATGGATAAACAACAAGGTCCTACTGTATAGCACAGGGACCTATATTCAATACCCTGTGATAAACCAGAATGGAAAAGAATATGAAGAAGAATATACATAAGTGTATAACTGAATCACTTTGCTGCACAGCAGACATTAACACAGTATTGTAAATCAACTATATTTCAATAAAAGTTTTTTTAAGTTATTTTCTCTGTAAAAGAAATTTCTGGCACCTGTGATGTATCAGGAATGTATTATTCTAGATAGGTATTCTTGCGAGAACTCTTGGAATTGTAGTTGCAAGGCAACTGCTTACTTAATACCACTGGTCCCCTCACTCAAGACATGTGACTTTCCTGATAACATCTTGCTGTTCTTTTTTAAAAAGTGACAAGGTTTACTGGAAGCCCATCTAGTTCACAGCGCTGCCAGGAGTTAAATAACAGTCACGCAGCTTTCCCCCCCATTGCTTAATAATCATGATTCATGACTCTGCTCTCCAGACATTTTTGAACAACTAAAGGTCAGAAATTCTGCATCTGTGAGGACCTGCAGTCATTTCCAGGTGCCCCCATCAGCACCTGAAACCAGACAGAACAACAGATCTCTTATCAGGCATGCTCCAGAGCCCTTGTCCCCAAGATGGTTTCATTTGCAAATGCCATTTGTCTTAGTCTTGACTTCTGCCAGACAGAGATAATGAAGTGAATCTAGGGTTGGCAAAAAGGGAATCCAGGTCTAGAGCTAGAGGAATGAGGCTTCCCTACTCATCTCCAGAAGAATTATGGCCTGGGCTCTAGAGAAAGCAGGTGTTCCCAACCAACTAACCCCACTCCACACTCCTGCCCAGGAGGGGTCTCAGGCAGAATGAGAGGGCAACAAGAGAGAGAGGATCTCGGAGTCTCCAGGCTTGCAATGGCTGGCCTCGCAGCGGGGCTTGTCAAAAGAGATGCCAGTTAGCGACAAGCATGGCAGAGACACAGGAGACACAATCATTTGAAATTTGCAAGGGAAACACTGGCCAAGAATCGTATTGAAATTGATAATGCTGGTCCACTTATCCACAAAGGGGTGACAAAACTGGCTCTAAACTGCATTGGAAGTCCAGAATAATGGCTGATATGGTGGTTGCTTAATAACTCTAGATTTAAAAGGTAGTAATTTATGAAAAAATGAAAACTAAAGTACTTATGTAATAAGAAAGAGAAAAGGAAGGGAGGGAAGGAGGGAGGGAGGAAAGAAGTAAAAAAGGAAGGAAGGAAGGAAGGAAGTTAGACCTGTATAATCTGAATAAGTAGATCAGTAGTTTTTAAACATTAACCTGCATAAGCATTACCTGGAGACCTTTTAAAACAGGTTGCTGCCCCCCCACACACACTTCCTGATTCAGTAGGTCTGAGGAGGAGTCTGAGAATTTGCTTCTCTAACCAGTTACCAGGGTGATGCTGAAGCTCCTGGTCTAGGTACCACACTTGGAGAACCACCACTCTAAACCTTTATAGGAAAGATTCTCTTCTAGTTTACAAAGGACATATTGTTGGGTGGAAGGCAAGCCAATTACTCTTTTTTTGTGTCTCAGTCGATGTCAATCTGCAGAGTACCAAACATTTTATTTGCTTTTATATAACTCACAGATGAAGTTTAAAATGTGCTAAGCCTTATTTATGATATTTAAGATGCTGGAATTGATATTTTATAGCTGGACCATAAAAGTGAATGCAAATGAAAGACAAAATAGATGTGAAGATTGTTCAAAAAAGCCTAAGGAGGGCCAATCAGGACTCAAAGAAAAGAACACAGACCATGCACATGGATTTTGTTCCACTCTGTCCATTGTTAACTGGCCTTAGGTCTTGGGCCTGTCACTTCATGCTGTTAGCCTCAGTCTTCTCATCTAAAAAATGGGAAGGCCAGAACAGAAGAACTAAGTTCCCTCCACGTGCACCATTCTAACCTGGGACACCGGCTGTCACTGGAGCTGTTTGTTTTTTCAAATTGCTTGCTCTTTCCTAAAGCACAATGACCAGATACTATTTTGTACCATAAACGTAATTTGGAAAGGTCAGTCTTGCCAGACCTGTCCCTTAACTATGCCCCTTGGAACACAAAGCATCAGTAGAGACAAGCAGTGTTGTGAGGTCATTTCGTAATTGTGTCCTAGGCTTATAGCGTGGTTTTAACATCACATCAGTCCTTGGTTCTGTGCAGCTACATATGACATCAGAACACATGTGGAAATCTGAAACAGAATTTTCCCTAGCGTGTCCCTAAAGACTATGGATAACTTGGGCCTCGCAGCAACCGTTTCTCTAAGAAATAATGTTGATCATCTGGGAGAAGTTTTCAACATTTTTTATCAGATATTCCTAAAATCATATGCTGGATTGCTAGAAGTTAATCCTGAGATAACAATGGTTTCATTAATTTATAAACACCTCTGTAAATGTCTATCAACTTTAGATTGAAGTATTTTCCTTAATCATCTCCACAAAATAACGAAAAGGATAGGTATGGGGGGTTAAGAATAATCAAAGATATTATCTATACTATTGTTCCAGGGTTAATTTTAGAATTTTAAGCATGTTGCCATGAAACTATTGTGATAGCATTTTTTAAAAACAGTTTCAGATTTTTCTGAAACTCTGTACATTAAAACACCAAATAGTGCTAGAAGGCTTGGAAAAAGAAGGTACACAGAATTTGAGCTTCATTTTTTTCAAATTATTTAAATATGAATTTGACCAAAAAGATCAAGATTTTGCCATTTTTTCCTCTTCTAAGGGTGAACACAAAGGCAAAGTAGAAGGTGTCTGGCCTGGGTTTGAATGTCTGTTAGTATTTATCAGCCAGTTTACCTTTGGTAATTTGCTAAACTTTCTGAGTTTCCGTTTTCTCAAGTTAGAGTAACTGATTACTCAGATATACTAATCCTATAATTTAATCTTTATAGGATTAAATGAGAAGATATAAAGTCCCTTTTGTGACGCCTAACTTGTGGTAGTCAATTACTAAATTAGAGGCGTGGTTATTGTTCTTACAAGGGCTCAGCTCTCCTAGAAGGCAATCCTTTGGTTTGGGACCGAAGTCACTGCCATCCAGGATTGTTTGCAGATCAGGCTGTGAACAGAACCTTACAGGCTGGCTGTGTAGTTCTTCATGTAAAACTACGTAAGAAAAGTCAGCATTGGCATAGGTCAGCAGGCCTCGATTGATCATTTTCACTCCTTGAATTAGAGTTTAATGTGAAGGTTGACTTATGGTAACATAAATGGGGCCTTGATAACAAACATACTTACTATATAATATTTCAGATCAGAAAGCATCCTTGAGAAGAATAAGTTGTACACAAAAGTACATCAACTCTTAAGCCTGTGAAAATTAACAGAAAGCCTGTTTCCAACTGTGCTTACCCCACAAGACATGAAGAAAATGTCAAAATATTTTTTCCTACTTGTTGGAGCACTATTTTTAGATGGTTTTTGAATAGAGAACACATATTTGTTAAAGACGCCGAATTCATTCCAGATGGAGGCTTCACTGTGAAGTGATGGGCTGCAAAGAGCTGGTTTTCCTTTGTTAAGAAAAACCAGAAAGCCTGATCAGCTGAAAAATTCGGGTTGGCCAACCCAGGACTGAGAATGTCCATGAATATTTTATAATTATTTTTCATATGTTTAGAAAACAGCTCCCTTCAAAAAGAAAACACAAAATCAAAGACAGGGAGGGAGGAGTTAGAGGAAGGGAGAAAGGAAGGGGGAGGGAGAGAGGGAGAGAGGGAGAGGGGGAGAGAGGGAGGGGGGAGAGAGAGAGAGGGAGAGAGAGGGGGAGGGGGAGACGGGGAGAGAGGGGGAGGGAGAGAGAGAGGGAGAAAGAGAGAGAGAGGGAGGGGGAGGGAGAGAGAGAGAGAGAGGGGGAGGGAGAGAGAGAGAGAAGGAGAGAGAGGGGGAGGGGGAGAGAGGGAGAAGGAGAGAGAGGGGGAGGGGGAGAGAGGGAGGGAGGGAGAGAGGGAGAGAGAGAAGGAGAAAGAGAGAGAGAGGGAGGGAGGGAGGGAGGGAGGGAGAGAGGGAGGGAGGGGGAGAGAGGGAGAGAGAGAAGGAGAAAGAGAGAGAGAGGGAGGGAGGGAGGGAGGGAGAGAGGAGAGAGGGAGAGAGAGAGGGAGGGGGAGGGAGAGAGAGAGGGAGGGAGAGAAGGAGAGAGAGAGAGGGAGGGAGGGGAGGAGGGGAGGGAGAGAAGGAGAAAGAGAAAGAGAGGGGAGGGAGGGAGGGAGGGAGGGAGGAGAGGGAGGGAGGGAGGGAGAGAGGGAGAGAGAGAAGGAGAGAATGAGAGAGAGAGGAGGGAGGGAGGGAGGGAGAGAGGGGAGAGAGGGAGAGGAGAGAAGGAGAAAGAGAGAGAGAGGGAGGGAGGGAGGGAGGGAGGGATGAGAGGGAGAGAGAGAGGGAGGGGGAGGGAGAGAGATAGGGGAGGGAGAGAAGGAGAGATGGAGAGAGGGAGGGAGGGAGGGAGGGAGGGAGGGAGAGAAGGAGAAAGAGAGAGAGAGGGAGGGGGAGGGGAGAGAGAGAGAGGGAGAGAAGGAGAGAGAGAGGGAGAGGGGGAGAGGGGGAGAGAGGGAGAGACAGAGAGAGAACTTCAGGGCTTTCTGGTCTAATCTACCTTCAGCTAAACCCTTCCCGGTGAAAACGCATCTCTCTGTCGATCTCTGGGTTGGTGACTGCCCCACTGGGGCTTTGGAATGCTCACACTTCAGACGTGACAGGCGCTGTACAATGGGCAGTCCCAGAGTTACGAGTTTCTCCCACATACCAAATACATGAAGTAGCCCTGGAGTGCTTGGAAGAGCTTTGGCTCGGGGCCACCCTGTAACAGGAACTTGCTTGGCAAAGAGCTGCTTGAAACACATTTGCTGTGTGTATATCTGGAGCCATTTCTTTCCCTTCCAGCCCCTTGAAACTGACATGGGTGGGCCAGTTCTCTGAGGACGTCCACCACTGAACAAAAAGCAAAAGCCTGACTTTCTAGAATTTGCCCCATGGGCTGTGTCCACAATTTCTGCTAACCGATTCTCCTGCTCTTCATGCCCACATGCCTTATAGGTGTATATCCCACATTTTCCACTGTGGGGAGCTGAGCCTTGAAATATTATATTAGTAAGCATTCTCGTAGGGAATTAAATCAAAACCAGGAAGGAGGAAAATACTGTCGGCTCTATCACAAACCTGGCAGAAAAGGAAGAATGAAAACACCTACGACACCCATAGTGGAGTCTCACTGCAGCCATGAACCCTTTAAAAAATGCCAAACATAACTTAGAAGCCGACTCACTCTCCAGTATGTTAACAGCAAGAAAGGCGGACCTACAGTCAGGAGGATAATGCCTGCTATTAAAACATAACTGATGAATGTTACAAAAAGAGTATTTGTCATCAAACAATGCTTCCATTGTAAAACAATTTCACCCTATGCATGAAAGATTCCAAATGCTAGTACAGCATTCAATTTGATACTGGAGTTTTATCATATTATTTCATGCGAAGAAGACTTATATACTCAATCTGACAGCTTTGCATATAAAGAACAGTTTCTGCATGACAAATGTGGCAAGCTTATTAAGTTACCAACACACTGCCAAGCCATATTGTCTCAGCAACAGCAGACCCCAAATATTTTCAAATGATTTTTTAAAGGGGCAATGTGGGAAAGCCAGAACAACCACATGTTCTGACTTTAATAAAAGTCACAATTGCAGGAACATTTACCTTATATCTAATTAGAACAAATCATCCATAAGCCTCATTGAGCCCATATTTAGTCTGTCACAGACTTTAATTTTTTGAGGTAGTTGGAAATATTAGTTTTTGATTTATCATTTACTGCCTCACAGCTGCAAAACAAAAAAGCTATTAAACTGGATATAAAAACAGATCACTTTTTCTTAAAAATATAGAGACATAAGGGACTTTACAAACATTCTCGTATGATGGGAAAAAACAAACTATTAAATAATGCAAAAGATTACTTTAAGAGTGTATGTAATCAAAATTGGGAATAGAAAGTAATTCAAGCATCGCTTCTTGCCCTTTTGGCTAAGATCAAGTGTAGAAAGTAATTTAAGCAGACTAGCCTCCTAATTTCCTCATATTCTTGAAGACACATTTACGCTCAATCTGGATATGAACTAAAAACACTAAGTTATATTTGTATTGCAAACAAGAATTGTAAAAAGCTTAATCATGTATAATAAAAACAAAAAGATAACAACTAGGACTCTACTATTAATATCATTAACTAGTTCCACTAATAAGCATTTGCTAGGTGTCAGGTACTAAGCTAAGAAATTTGGACACAATTTTTTTTTCATTCTTATATCAACTCTCTAATGCAGAGCCATTGCACAGATGAGGGGGAAAAAAAACCCCATAAACTATACAACTTGCCTAAGGCCATCAGGCTAAGAGCAAACCTGAGTCCCTCTGATTCCCGAAGCACTGACCTCGTAACTACTCTTTTACTGTATTTCCTCACACAAATGAAGACTAGACGGGGTTGTCAGACTATCAAAGATCTTAACCTAGTCATACTAAAATAACATAGACAACTTTGCATCTCTGCTCTTATTCTACAATGACCCAGAGGAGACAGAGCTAGTCAATTATCCAACAGATTGAAAGTCATTTTGTTTTGTTTTGATTTCTCTCTATCCAATATGGTCTAGAGTTCAAGAAGAATGGGTTCATGTGGTGGAATTTTCAAATGAACGTTTTTTATGTAGCCCCGTGACTTTAGACCACCTCCTCAGCACTGAATGTTACATGTGTTGATTTCCACCTGGGCAGAAAACCTTGAGAGCATCCTGGATGCCAGTGGCCACGGATTATCTCACCTTTGGTCATAAGAATAAGGGACAGAATCTACCAGGTAGTATCATGCCATGAAAGGGGCAGACAAGAGATTGAAGATAGTCCAAGTTGCAATTTTAGACCATATTTACCAAGACCATTTTCCTTAATCTCTCTCTGATATAAAAGCAGCATATGTAAATATTACTATACACATAGACTTCATATTCATACACATATACAAATTTAATAGGATATCAACCAAATGAAAAAAATACATAGTCACTGAGTAAAAGGTTAGGTTTTCCTGCTACTAAAATTTTTCAATATTTATTTTCTGTTACTGAATTTTTTTCATATTTAAAAGGGTAGCTGAGAAAATAATAACAAGCAAAATCATGTGCTAGTCTACAGCAAGGGTATGAAGTCATCCTAGAATAATGTCATGATTTAATTATACTTTGAATTCTCATTTCAGTGTCAGCCTGCTAATGATTGCAAGAACATGCAACGTAAATACAACCTCCTTATTTATTTTTCAGTGTTATCAATTATGGGTTCTGAAAATAGCTTTTTGTGCTTACAAGAAATACGGTCCCAAGTTCGTTTGCTCCTTGCTTTATTCAATATTAATTTGAAAAATATTTATGGAGCTCCAACTGTGTGCAAGACACACATAGAAGGAGGGTGGTTAACTGGCTGTTTCAGATAGGGCTAGGGTTAGGGTTAGGGAGTTGAGAACAGTAGGAGATGTTTGAAGAGTTGAGAACAGAAGGAGACTGACACCACAATGAATATGTTGTTCTCAGCTGCAGCAAAAACTTCTGGAACATTCATGAACAGACAAGCTATCCTTGGTGCCTCCAGGCTAATTCAACACTGCAGTCAGGTCAGCTCTCGTTCTCAGAAAGATACTCATTTCTAAGATAAAGCATGTTTCTCAGTTAATATTCCTAAAGTATTTGAGAGAGAGAGAGAGGAGAATAGGCTGAAAAAAAAAAAGTTCTATTTGTGGATAAAGACCCACAGGAAAGAGCAAAGGAGGTGAGTGAATGATCATGACTGGTTCTTGTTGTTTTGTCCCCAAATGCATCACTCCTTCCTACCTTGCCATTGACCCTTGATATTCTGATATTTATTTATTGGGGATATAAAATTTTATTGGACTTAGAAGAGATAAGTCAGACAGTGTTGCAGGAGCTGAGCTAAGTAAACTGAAGCAAAAGTGTCAAATCAGTGACCCAGCCACGGGGACTTTACCATCAGTATGGATACACTTAAGTCCTTTCATCAGTAGAAGGCAACAAACAACTATTGGGCAGCTTTGGAGTAGAAGACACCATATGTATGAGTTGCTTGTCATGGGTTCTGACAAGCTGGTACCCCCTAGGAATTCACAGTCGAGTTTGAGGACAAATCTTGTAGTTGGAGGCAGCACGTAGCTTGTGCTCTAATAGGTGGACGAGCTGCTTTCAAAAGGAGCGCGAGAGATGCAGCACTTGAGGAGAACTCCAGGAAAGGGGACCCACTATGGGTTTGAATACCAAGTAAGCTTTGCTATTTCAAAAAATGCAAAGCAATATTATGGACAAGCCCCTTTCAATCTTGGAAAAAACTTGTGATTTCCGTGGGCAGGATCAGATGGGCTTGTTACGAAAAAGCATGCATGGAAATCAGCTCATTTACCATACGAGGTGGAAAAGCCTGACTTCCCATTCTCAGTGGATTACAGAGCAACAACTTGAGCCTGGTTCGCAGGAGCAAAATCCAAGACGAGGATGGGCACGATTTACTGAAGAAGTGTTCCCAGGATAAACTGGAAAGGGAGTGGGGGAAACCTGCCAGGGAAGGAAAAGAAACCAAGCAAGGTGAAATGCTACAAGGGGTAACTTCAGTTTGATCTCACTGAAGACCTAAGGACTGCAGGCTGCATGTTAGGGCTTGTCCCAACTAAAAGCAAGGGAGCTGGGCTTTCATACACATCAGGGAGGACATGAACCCTTAGGCACCTCAGCTTTTCAGCAGCCCAAAGGCAGCACTCTAAAGAAAGTCCCAAATGCTGGCCAGCAGAAGCAAAGCATCCAGGGCCTGGGTGATGGGAGCTCAGAAATGGTAAAACGAAATCAAGGAGATGTGGGTACGGTGCCAATGCTGGGTAGCACAGGTGGATGAAAAAATGGGTGAGGAAGCTCCTTATCCAGTCTCCATAGCCAGTTCTTTTCTGGGACAATTCCTGAGCCATACTCTCCTAGGGCCTGTCCAGCCAATGTCCTTGTCCTAACACTACCACAAGCATGCCAGGATAGCCCCTAAATCATTGTGTTAATGTAATGCTACAGTTAGAACACTTAGGTAGGGAGGAACATTACTGGCTGTGAAATTCACACATCTGCGAAGTAATTTCATGCCAGTGGCACTACCAATTCAATCACCACCCTGGGCGGCAGATTTAATAGCTTAATTTTCTAAGGACGGACAGCACCATCCTAGCAGGCTCAGGACAAGGCTGCATAACACAGCATTTGGTGCTGTTTGCTCCCGTAATTACCCTCCTTCTAGAAGCATTCCACAGGGTGGGCAGGGAGGAAAAAGTTATCAAGGGAAACTTCAGCACAGCTGCAATATTTACAAGACAGAAGGTATCATTACAGGATTAATAAGCAAGGCTAGTTCAGCAATAGGGAAGATAGCCAAGGAGGCTGTGGGATTATTACACTGGAGATAATGAAGGCTGAGAATAGATACCCACCCAGAATGGATTTTATGAACAATAAAAATCTATCCAGCTCTTCTCAGAAAGGAGATGAGCTATGTGTTTCACTCAAGGTCTCTTCCAGCCCAAATGATTTCATAAATTAGATAAAGTCATTTAGTTTAAAATAGCACTTATTAAGTAGGACTTATACCAAAGTGTATCCAGTACAGGGGTGGTGGAAGGCAGAAGCTATTGAGTGACACATATAGCTGGAACGATAAACCCCAGCTGGCACCTATAAACAAACACCCACTCTTAAAACAGGACCAGGAGAATCCAGGAAGGCAGGTTTCTACCATGGAGAAATAGAGACCAAAATACCACATTGTGGTGTATTTGAACTTCAGGTATTTGGAGCCTGAAGTAACAGTTTCAAGTGTTGAGTCTGTGCTTTGTTCAAACAGTCTGATGTCTATTATGCAGATATAGAGCTCTGAAGACCTAGTCTATCCTGGCAACTGAGCCTAGTAATGTCATAGAGGGCTAGCTAAATTTCACAAAGATCAGAAGGGTTACATGGGACAGATGGTTCTGGAAGTTGGAGGAATGAACACACTTTTACAGCATTCTGGGAATGTGAGAAGGGGTTCAAGTTTCCAGATTTGATCATGGTCTTTTTAGGTCAGGAACAAAACTTTAAAATTCCATCAGGGAGTAGAAGACCAGCTTTCCACGGAGATGCTGGGTCTGGTTAATTAGGCATCTTGTCTGGCTTGGAGCTCGGCACACTGAAGCACTCCATTTTCTTTGAATGAGTGAATTGAGACAATGATAAATCTACCTATTTAACTCTCTGCAGTGACCTCTGGCCAAACGAAGTACGGAGACTAAGAGATTCTCTACCCTTTATCCACTTTTTCTATGATGCTCTTCTATGATTCAACTCAATAAATTATTTCTTTCAGTTTCATTCTAAATCTTTCGCTAAATCCTCTTGCTGGGGAACTAATTCTGTGGCTTTCATTGTATATGCGTCAGACACAAGCTAAGTATAGAATCTGCTGTGATTTTAAAATTTTCGATTCTGATCTTAGAGCAACACAATAAATTACTGAAACCTCTCAGCCACCTGCCCTTCCAAATTTTAATTACACCATGAGCTCTGGAGAATTGTATATACATTTTAAAGTCCATATGCTTACACTGGTAATTGGTTCATGAAGATGTGGATGTAGGGTTACCTTCAAAAACATGGAGAAATATTAATTTTATTATAGGGAGAAAAGAGATAATATATTGTGGAATTAAAAACCCGAAATACCTAGAATGGCTAAACAACAAGGTCCTACTGTATAGCACAGGGAACTATATTCAATATCCCATGATAAACCATAGTGGAAAAGAATATGAAAAAGAATATACATATGAATAACAGAATCACTTTGCTGTACAGCAGAAATTAACACAACATTGTAAATTAACTATACTTCAATAAAATAAAATTTTTAAAAATACCTATATTACCTACAAACTGGCATTGAAAACATTAGTTTACTTTTCAGAGTAAAGAAATGCTTTTGGTTTAACTTTCAGAAAATTAATAAAAATTGATTCAACACCTATTATGTGTAAAGCCCTAGACTAGGGACTAATGATACAATAGAGAGTCGAACACTGTCCTCAGCTTCACAGGTTTTAGACTAGTGAGGAATCACATAATCATGTAAACGAATGTGAACTTGAAGTTGTGAACTTGAAGTTGTGACAAGTGTTAGGAAGGAAGTGGTGCTCTGAACACCACACAGGAGAGTCTGACCAAGCCAAAGAGGGCAGGGAAGGCTTGTAGGAGCACGGGAGACCCGAACTGAGACTAGAAGGATAGAGATGCTAACAAGTGAAGGAAGGAGAGATTACTTTCTAGGCCGTGAACATACTGGTGGCATTAGCTGCCAAAACACTTACCTAGAGGTTGGGGGAAAGGAAGACAGATCCCAGAGTTCTTAAGTCATCTACCTATTGCATGGAATCTGTGGAAAGCAACAGGTCACCCTAATTCTGGGGTGAAGAATTGGGTGGTAGGGGATGATGGAATTTAAAAAGAAGTGAATAATACCAAATATCCATTTTGTGTTAATCTTGCAAGCTTTCAGTTTTCATTTCCACTTATTCACATTTACAGTAAACACTTCTAACAAATCACAGTAACCACTTCTAACAATCACGATTTCACTGTTCTTAGAGACTTTTCATTTCAACAGTCAAAGTCATGCCCGCTCTCATATACTCCTGGGTTCAATAGAAAATTTGCTAATTTAAAAAATCTTACGTCCAGTAAGCCAAAGATTTTATAGTACAATGAAACCATTTGAATGTGCTCACTGTTTAACTGGAGAGGCACTCTGAAAACAGTTGAAGGATGATTGCAGTATAAGGGGCCATGGGCAAGCCATACTGATGCTATAATAGACGAGATCAGAGTAGGTCCCACTAAGTGAGCACACTGCAGAATGATGCCATTCTCTTTTCTTTCTTTGTTCATGAATAATCATTTATTGATAAAAGAAGAAGGAAAGCACCCAACAACCAAGATTCAGGGACTAATATTGCTTTCTCTCATACTCTAAAAAACACTCCAAAGTGATGAATGATAGTTCTTTGGTGCTAATTTTGATTAACTGAAAAGGCAATAGTGAGTTACACACATAAATATTAGCTTTTATTATCATCTACAAAACAGGGAGCCCAATCCTCAGGTGAGATAAAGATACAATGACTAGAACACCTTCTTGTGATAAAACTCTCCAACCCCAAGTACCGGTTAGTAATATATTGGGTTGGCCAAAAAGTTTGTTCGGTTAGTGACTACGTTGTTCATAAAGTTCTTGGTGAAAATGAAAAATGTCTTTTATTTTTACTTAAAACTGAAAAAACTTTCTGGCCAACCCAATATCTGTGTGATCAACAGTACTCACACACCAACAAAGAATTCACATCCCAGGACGAGTATTTACTCCACTGGGATAATTTAATATTTTTCAACAAAGGTAAAAGTCCCACTTAGATAGTCTAAGCTAACAGGCTATTATTTTTCCAGATTAGAGGAAATAATAAAAATAGAAATAATATTAAGTAAACAGAAAGGGAAGGAAAAGGAGGAGGGGGAGAAGTAGGAGGAACAAAACCTCTCATTTATCCTCCACTCCAAAGTTTTAGATTTATTTTTTGGAGAACACACAATTCTGTCTATGGTCTTGAGATAGCCTGAATTTTTACAATTAAATATGAGCACAGGCCTTCAAAACTACAGAAAAGATCAATTAACATAAAGGCATAACTAAAAAAAAGACTCAACATAACTCATGTGAGTCTATTGCTTTCATCATCATCAAAATCAACACAAATATGAAGCAAAGGAGATGATCAAAGAGAATGTGTAGACTACATTCAAGACTAAATCTTAACCTTATTGCAAATAGTAAAGAAATTGGAGAGTTTGCTTTAGACTTTCAACTTTCAGGTCATAGTGGATAAGCACTTCTTTCCCCACTCTCAAGATCTTCTTGAACATTAGTCTCCCATCTTTTTAAAAAAGATTTATAAAAACCTTCTTCCATATAGAAAAGGAGTCCAAGAGTAAGACTGAAGCATTGCTAAATATGACAATATTTACTAAGCATAAAACTACCGTAGACTTACTGTAGTCCAGACACTGGGCTAAGGAGAGTGAGTACAGGGTGACCAGGACCTGGGTTTCTGATGTCAAGTGCTCACTAGTTGGTAGCAGGACAGTCACATAAACAAATATCTGGAATACACTATAATAAGTACCTTTAAAATAGGAGTAGGTATACGGGACCATGGAAACATAAATAGGAGAAAATTAGTTTTGGATGGCTGGGGTCAGAGCTACAGAGAAAAGACTTACTTGTGTGGAAACTTTACTTGGTAATGAGATGTCTGAAAGGTACGGAGGTTGAAGAAGGTTCTTCTTGGTAAACAATGTAATTCTCAAAGCCATGACCTACAGGGGAGGGCAATTTGGGCAAAGAACAGGTATAGGGTGTTTGTGAAAAAAACTCAGTGACTGGAGGTGAATGACATGCCTTGCTAAGGAGTTCAGTCCGTATTTAATCTATAAGCAGTGAAGAGAGATGGGATCTGTGATGGTTACTGTTATAGGTCAAGTTACGTGGAGGAAAGGATGCCCAGAGAGCTGGTAAAAGGTTATTTCTTGGTGTGTCTGTGCAGATGTTTCTAGAAGAGGTTAGCATTTGACTCAGTGGACTGAGTAAAGAAGATCCAACCTCACCAATGCAGATGGATATAATTCCATCCTTTGAGGGCCTGAATAGAGCAAAAAGGTGGAAAAGGGTGAATTCTCTCTTTCTCTACTTGACCTACATGTCTCTCCCCCGACTCCATCACAGGTCTTTGGAACTCTGACTGGGAATTACATCATGGGCTTCCCTGATTCTCAGGCTTTTGGATTAGGACTGAATCACACCACAGGCTTTCCTGTATCTCCAGGACTTCTAGGCCTCCAAAACTGCTTGAGCTAATTCCTGTAATAAACTTCCTCTTATGTCTCTCTCTATATATACTATTGGTTCTATTTCTCCAGAGAACCCTGATTAACACAGGATAAATTTACTCAGGAGAAACATGATCCAAACTGCCTTGTAGGAAGATAAATTTGGTGGCAGTGAGAAAGTTAGACCCGCAAGGAAAGCCTGGAATTCAGAGTGACTTTTCAGAAGAAGGCTATAATCCCAGTGGTAGATCATGAGGGCTTAACCTACAGCTGTGCACAAAGTTCATAAAGCTTGGATGGAAAGGTAATTCCAGAGAGAAATGCCCCACCGCACAGTACTACCCAGGTGGCCCAGCAAAGTGAGTGAACTAAGACTTCAAGGGTGTCTAGAGCACAAAAGAGAAATAAAATAATACTTTAAGGGCATCATAGCGCAGGCAATCTGGTGGCAGCTTTTTGATGCCTTAACTAAGATAAACATTCTATTGAAATATATGAAATTGCCAATGTTCAAAAGCGTTTTTGTCTATGAAAATGACAATTTTACATGATTCAAGCCATAAGCAACTAAGAGGCTAGAAGGGCACCCATGAGTTTGGACAAATGTCCCAGTCATGGCAATGCTTTATATATTTTTTAGCACTTAATGGGTCAGTAGTTTTCTTTCAGCTGAAATTTACTTTGGCTTTTGAGGTTTACATTTTTAGATTTAATTTTTGGAATAGATAATATATTAACATGTTTTTAAAATTTAATAATTACAAAAGGTATAACAATGAAATTCCTCCTCCCATTATTCTTCAGCTCACCCATCCCCTGTCACTTATGAGTAGCTTCCTGGGTTTCCTATACAGATTTCTTTGTGTGTTTACTAGTTACAATAAAAGCAAAAATAGAATCTGATTCCCCACCACTTCTTTTCACAAAAGGAAATATAAAATTCAAATTGTTCTGCACTTTGCTTTTTTCACTTAACAAAATGTCTTGGAGATATTTCCAAATTAATACACAGAGCACCTTCTGATGCTTTCCTAGAGTTGCATAATGTTTCAGTATATGAATATTTATTGTTTACTCAACGTGTCCTCTGCTGATGGACCTTTGAGTTGTTTGCAATCTTTCTTATTACAAACCATGCTGCCATTCATAATCACCAGCATGCAACCTTTCACCTGTGTGCAAACAGATCTGTGGGATAAATTTCCATAAGTTGGGATCTCATTTTCATAACAAAAAAGATATAAAAGTAAAAGAAAGATCATAACAGCGAGAAAAGAAGAAAACAAAAGAAATAATGAGAAGAAGGAAAGAAGGAAGACAGGCAGATGAGGAAAACCAAAAGAAGGAAGGAATGAGAAAGGAGAAAAAGGAGAGAAGAAAAGAATGAAGAGAGGGGAAAGCTGTTGACTTCTGCAAGATTCTAGGAGGGGAATGATTCAACTGTAATGCAGGGGGTGGAGGGCTTAATGGGAAATGTCAGGGAGCCCTTCAATGCTGGGAGAACAGAACAAGGAAGCCGCTCTTCCTGTCCAAACAACCCACCCACTACGGCAACACAAGGGAAATACACCCCAAGGCTAAAAAAATACAGCGCACAGAACCCGAGATGTGGCCACTCCAGGTTATACAGCAATAAGAGTGAGCCTTCCAGACAAAAGCCAAATGCTTTGAAAAAGAACCAACTACATGGAAAGACCTGGCTCTTGAGGCCATTGTAAATCATATGAGCCAAAATGGTGCATAATCTATAAATAGTTAAGAGGTTTTAAAAGAAGCTCACAAGTATATATTCTTTAGATACATGTACATGTATAATTGAATCACTTTCTCTATACCGGAATCTAAAACAACATTGTAAATCAACTATACTCCAATATAAAAGAAAACTTAAAAAATAACAGTAATAACTTTTTTTAAAGTATGGAATATGGAAACAGAATTTTAAGTTCCAATCTCACAAGTTCTACTACTTCTGTTGGTTCCAAACCCACTAATAGGTTAACATTCTACTAGTAACTTTCACTTACAAGCCATGCAGCCTTTGAAAAGTTACTCACTGCTTCAATTTTCTAAAAAAATAAAAATAAAAAATAAAAGAAGCTCGCAAGAACAGTGCACATAGAAAGGGAGAAAGAAAAAGCCGAAGAAGAAAAGAAGAACCCAGACCAGAACAAAACGCTGTGCCTCTTTGATCAGCATCAGTGGCTAATCCTCTCAACTGGGTCCCCCCAGAGGCAATGAGAGGGTATAGGCAGTGCTCATGACTTGCTTTATAGAAGTGAGTGCATTTAAGTTCAGCACACAGTAACATCTACATCATCCCACTCCACTGAGTTTCTCTGTCCTCTTAATAAAGTCCAGAGTTAAAAATAAAAAAAAATTTTTAAAGAAATCTATAGGTATTGTTAAAGATAGTGATTTTTCTTGCAGTGAATGTATTTCCAGCAGACTGGGCAAATCCTAGAAAACAATCCCTATATCAGAACCCTGTTGGAACAAGGGGAATCTCTGACCAGCTGTGCCATTTTGTTGGCTTCATTCACATTTTCCCAAAATGCCTCCAACAGCCAAATGCCTTAAAAAGTTTATTTCATGTCTGAGACTGCAAATATGCTTAAATGAAAGCCATGGGGGAAATGCCAAGGAAGGATGTGGATGATATTAAGAGATACTAAATAGCTGATTTTAAAAATTTCCTCTCAAACTCATTCATCTAAGAAGAGACACATTTCAGAAGAGAAGAGAAGAAGGGATCCAAGACATGTTACACGTGGCCTCTGACTTTTGTTTCTTTCTGTTGTTAATTTGACTTCAATACTGGAGTTAAGCATGCATTTTAGGTCATGTAAAGATGAGAATAATGGAAAAAACATAGAAGATTCGAATCTCAGCATTTCCCAACTTTCAGTTACACCAGTCGCCAGTTCACCGAATGATCAACACTGCTCTGTCCCAAAATTCAAAAGATCAAGGCAGTAACATAAGCTAGCGTACAGCTTTGATTTGTTCACTATGGTAATTGTGCATAATTCTGCAATTATTGTAAATTCCATTGTGTCATGCAGGCCTATTACAAAAGTCAACTTTACATGAAAAATAAACTGAAGTATACTTCTATTTTTCTTTATAAAAATAATTTATATATATAATTTATATATATATAAATTATATATATATAATTTATGTATATATTATATATACATATAAGCTGTATATCTGTTATTTTGATCACCATTGACATTTACGTATGACATTTGCATATTCAAACCCAGATATTTCATGAGTGACATTCAGTCTGAGCCTCAGTCCTTCTTGACTTGCCAGCACCAACTCCTGCTTGGTTCTGAAAAATGAAACTGGAATTTGATGGTCTCAATGGCAATGTCAAGTCTACATCTTGGCACACTGAATGCTCTTAAATAATACTTATTAGATGAATGAATGACTTTTAGCAAGAAACATCAAAAACATAATCTTCAAACAATGGGCTGCTCCAGAGTTCCAAGCGGTCCCAACAATTCTGCACACTACTCATTCAGTGGCAAAGAGGTGCTACTCTATTTAACTAAAGTCGCTAAAGAGCTTATGGCAATCATTTATAAATAAACTCTCTCCCTGGCATGGGGTTTAAGTACCTTTTAATGCTCATGAAAATTAACTCCAAAGAACTATCTACAAATCCTTTGCATAGAGTGGGGTTTCCTTATATGATATATTTCCTGAAATACAAAGACCAGTAGCTGGAGTGTGGCCATTTTTCCCCCCCACATATGAAAAATGATTAACAAGGCAACTGCCTTAGTTTGGACTAGGTGGTTTAAGAGAACTGCAATCAAGAAATTGCAAGACTCAGATTTTCTACTCATAAAATGTACCTCTTATATTCACCAGATCTATTTGAATGTTAAAGGATGAACTTTTTTAGTTGTTGTTGTTGTTGTTGTCTTTTACTTTTATTTTTTAAGAATGAACTTTCTAATTTTCTCTATGGCATGTGGAGGCTTAGGTTAATTGATAAAGTTTCCAAAATACTGTATTGTAATGTATCCAATATGATTATAGCTTAATTAGAATTTATATGTTTATATGTAAATAAAGACAACTCTGGGTAAATTCAAAGCAAAGAAACAGAAAATACTTTCACTAGATTAGAAATTCTAACTTTTCATTTCCCTGGTGCCTTGTATGTATGTCTGGCTCTTGGTAGGGATACAGTAAATATGGGTTGACTCAAAGAAGAAAGGAGGTAGGAAAGAAGGGAAGGAAGGAAGGAAAGGAAAGGGAAGGAAAGAAAATAAAAGAAAAGAAGAAAAGGAAGGAGAAGAACTCTCCACAAAGGGAGTATCCCATAGAAAATTCTATAAAACACTAACCATAGTACCTGGCAAAATCACTGTTAACTCTTTTTCCACGTTTTATCATGGACAATCTTGTCATTAAAAACCACTACTGGGGAGGCAGAGTCAAGATGGCGGTGGGGGAACACACGAGTTAGTGTCTCCCCACACCTAGGGTGCCTGCCGGCAGCTGGTGGGGGACTCTGACACCCAAGGAGACAGGAGGAACCCTAAAGTGAAGTGGTAGGATGTAGGGGGACTGAGGGGGGGAGGAGAGGTGGAAGACAGAGGATCTGCGCCCCTGAGGATGGGGAGATCAGGAGATGCAGGTGGGAGGAGCCATTCGGGAGGAGTGGGAGAGGAGTAGAGGGTGATTGCCCCATCCATTCGGGCACGGGGAGACTGCTGAGCTCCCAGGCCAGTCCCCTGCCCTCCAAGACCCCTCCAGGCTGCGTGGGTCCTTGGAGGCATATGAGGGAGGCCGGGTAGACCAGGAGAGGCAGGTGGAACAGGCCCTCCCAGACCCCAGACCAGAGGAGCAGGAGAGGAGAGGAGGATGTTTGCCCCACCCACTCAAGCCCAGGAAGCCTGCTGGGCTCCCAGATGAGGTCCCCTGCCCTCTGAGACCAGGCATGGGGGGCACGCCTGGGCCCCTTCTGTTCCTTGAGCGTAAGCACCACCCCCCACAGCCCGGTGGTTCCTGAGCATTGGTAGCCCACCACCCAAACCTTGCCCTTGCCTAGGCCCTGCCCTCCACAGCCAAGGCCTTTCTCCCACCCCCCTTTTTTTTCTCTTCCCTCCTCCTCTTTTTTTAATATTGTGGTACTCATGTACCTTCCAGTTATTGATTCATCTATATTTTTATTTTTACATTCTTTCTAACATATCTGTTAGTTTCCTAGTCTAATTTTATTTTTTACTTTGTTATTGTTCTTTTTTTTTTTTTGCCACCCCATGAGGCTTGTGGGATCTTGGTTCGTGAGCCCAGGGTTGGGCAGAAGCTCCTGCAGTGGGAGCTCTGAGTCCAAACCACTGGACTAACAGAGAACCTCAGACCCCAGGGAATATTCACAGGAGTGAGATCTCACAGAGGTCCTCATCTCAGCACCAAGACCCAGCTCCACCCAATAGTCTACAGATTCCAGTGTTGGAAGCCTCAGGTCAAAGAACCAGTAAGACAGGAACACAATCTCACTCAAAAAAAAAAAAAAAAAATGAGATGAGATGGCCAAAAAAAAAAGTCATAGATGAAGGAGAAAGGTAAAAATCTACAAGATCAAATAAATGAAGAGGAAATAAGCAATCTACCTGAAAAAGAATCAGAATAATGATAGTAAAGATGATCCAGAATCTTGGAAATAGAATGGAGGCATGGACTGAAAAAAATATAAGAAATGTGTAACAAAGATCTAGAAGAACTAAAGAACAAACAAACAGAAATGACAAAACAATAGCTGAAATGAAAAATACACTAGAAGGAATCAATAACAAAATAACTGAGGCAGAAGAATGAATAAGTAAGCTGGAAGACAAAATGGTGGAAATAACTGCCGAGGAGCAGAATAAAGAAAAAAGAATGAAAAGAATTGAGGACAATCTCAGAGACCTCTGGGACAACACTAAATGCACCAACATTCGAATTATAGGGGTGCGAGAAAAAGAAAGGGTCCGAAAAAAAGAAAGTGTCTGAGGAAATATTTGAAGAGATTATAGTTGAAAATTTCCCTAACATGGGAAAGGAAATAGTCACCCAAGTCCAGGAAGCACAGAGAGTCCCATACAGATAAACCCTAGGAAAAACACACCAAGACACATATTTATCAAACTAACAAAAATTAAATTCAAAGAAAAAATATTAAAAGCAGAAAAGGAAAAACAAAAAATAACATACAAAGGAATCCCCATAAGATTATCAGCTGATTTTTCAGGGGAAACTCTGCAGGCCAGAAGGGAGTGGCAGGATATACTTAAAGTGATGAAAGAGAAAAACCTACAACCAAGAATACTCTACGCAGCAAGGATCTCATTCAGATTCTATGGAGAAGTCAAAAGCTTTTCAGACAAGCAAAAGCTAAGAGAATTCAGCACCACCAAATCAGCTTTACAACAAATGCTAAAGAAACTTCTCTAAGCAGGAAACACAAGAGAAGAAAAAGACCCGCAAAAACAAACACAAAACAATTAAGAAAATGATAATAGGAATATACATATTGATAATAACCTTGAATGTAACTGGATTAAATCCCCCAACCAAAAGACACAGACTGGCTGAATGGATACAAAACCAAGACCCATATATATGCTGTCTACAAGAGACCCACTTCAAACCTAGGGACACATACAGACTAAAACTGAAGATATGGAAAAAGATATACCATGCAAATGGAAATTAAAAGAAAGCTGGAGTAGCAATACGCATATCAGATAAAATAGACTTTAAAATAAAGATTGTTACAAGAGATAAGGAGAGACACTACATAATGCAAAGGATCAATCCAGGAAGAGGATATAACAATTATAAATGTTTATGCATGCAACATAGGAGCACCTCTATACATAAGGCAAATGTTAACAACCATGAAAGGAGAAATTGACAGTAACACAGTAATAGTAGGGGACTTTAACACCCCAATTACCCCAATGGACAGATCATCGAAACAGAAAATAAATAAGGAAACTCAATCTTTAAATGACACAATAGACAAGATAGATCTAATTGATATTTATACAACATTCTACCCCAAAGTGGCAGAATACACTTTCTTCTCAAGTGCACATGGAACATTCTCCAGGATAGATCACATCTTGGGTCACAAATCAAGCCTCAGAAAATTGAAGAAAATTGAAATCATATCAAGCATCTTTTCTGACCACAACGCTAAGAGATTGGCAATCAGTTACAGGAAAAAAAACTGTAAAAACACAAATACATGGAGGCTAAACAAGGCGCTACTAAATAACCAAGAGATCACTAAAGAAATCAAAGAAGAAATAAAAAAATACATAGAAACAAATGACAACAAAAACACGACGACCCCAAACCTATGGGATGCAGCAAAAGCAGTTCTAACAGAGAAATTTATAGCAATTCAATCTCACCTCAAGGAACAAGAAAAATCCCAAATAAACAATCTAACCCTACACTTAAAACAGCTAGACAAAGAAGAACAAAGAAAAGCCAAAGGCAGTAGAAGGAAAGAAATCATAACGATCAGAGCAGAAATAAATGAAATAGAAACAAAATAAACAATAGCAAAGATCAATAAAACTAAAAGCTGGTTCTTGAGAAGATAAATAAAACTGATAAACCATTAGCCAGACACATCAAGGAAAACAGGGAGAGGATGCAAATCAGCAAAATTAGAAATGAAGAAGGAGAAATCACAACTGACACTGCAGAAATATAAAGGATTATAAGAGACTACTACAAACAGCTATATGCCAATAAAATGGATAACCATGAAGAAATGGACAAATTCTTGGAAAGGTACAATTTTCCAAGACTGTACCAATAAGAATTAGAAAATATAAACCGACCTATCACAAGTAATGAAATTGAAACCGTAATTAAAAATCTTCCAACAAACAAAAGTCCAGGGTCACATGGTTTCAGTTAATTCTATCAAACATTTAGAAAAGAGCTAACACTGATACTTCTCAATCCCTTCCAAAAAAATTGCAGAGGGAGAAACACTCCCAAATTCATTCTACAAAGCTGCCATAACCCTGATACCAAAACCAGAAAAAAGATATCACAAAAAAAGAAAATTATAGACCACTATCACTGATGAACATAGATGCAAAAATCCTGAACAAAATACTAGCAAACAGAATCCAACAGCACATTAAAAGGATCATATACCATGATCAAGTGGGATTTATCCCAGGGATGAAGGATTCTTCAATATATGCAAATCAATCAAGGTGATACACCACATTAACAAATTAAGGAATAAAAAACATATGATCATCTCAAGAGATGCAGAAAAAGCTTTTGACAAAATTCAACACCCATTTATGATAAAAAACTCTCCAGAAAGTAGGCATAGAGGGAACCTACCTCAACACAATAAAGGCCAAATATGACAAACCCACAACAAGCACCATATTCAATGGTGAAAAACTGAAAGCATTTCCACTAAGATCAGGAATAAGACAAGGATGTCCACTCTCACCACACTTATTCAACATAGTTTTGGAAGTCCTAGCCACAACAATCAGAGAAGAAAAAGAAATAAAAGGAATACAAATTGGAAAAGAAGAAGTAAAACTGGCACTGTCTGCTGATGACATGATACTACACATAGAGAATCCTAAAGATGCCACCAGTAAACTACTAGAACTAATCAATGAATTTGGTAAGGTTGCTGGATACAAAATTAATGCACAGAAATCTCTGGCATTCCTATACACCAACAACGAAAAATCAGAAAAAGAAATTAAGGAAACACTCCCATCTACCATTTCAACAAAAAGAATAAAAACCTAGGAATAAACCTGCCTAAGGAGGAGAAAGACTTGTACTCAGAAAACTATAAAACACCAATGAAAGAAATCAAAGATGACATAAACAGATGGAGAAATATACCGTGTTCTTGGATTAGAAGGAACAATATTGTGAAAATGAGTATACTATCCAAAAAAATCTACAGATTCAATGCAATCCCTATCAAACTACCAATGGCACTCTTCACAGAATTAGAACAAAAACTCTTACAATTCGTATGGAAACACAAAAGATCTCGAATAGCCAAAGCAATCTTGAGAAAGAAAAATGGAGTTGGAGGAATCAGGCTCTCCGACTTCAAACCACACCACAAAGCTACAGTAATCAAGACAGTATGGTACTGGCACAAAAATAGAAATATATATCAATGGTACAGGATAGAATGCCCAGAGATAAACCCACGCACATATGGGCACCTAATTCATGATAAAGGAGGCAAGAACATACAATGGAGAAAAGACAGCCTCTTCAATAATTGGTGCTGGGAAAACTGGACAGCTACATGTAAAAGAATGAAATTAGAACACTACCCAACACCATACACAAAAATAAACTCAAAATGGATTAAAGACTTAAACATAAGACCAGACACTATAAAACTTTTAGAGGAAAACATAGGAAAAACACTCTGACAAAAACCACAACAACATCTTTTTCAACCCACCTCCTAGAGTAACAGAAATAAAAACAAAAATAAACAAATGGGACTTAATTAAACTTAAAGGCTTTTGCACAGCAAAGGAAACCATAAACAAGACAAAAAGACAACCCTCAGAATGGGAGAAAATATTGCAAATGAAACAACAAAGGATTAACCTCCAAAATATACAAATAGCTCATGGAGCTCAATATCAAAAAAACAAACAATCCAGTTAAAAAATGGGTGGAAGACCTAAATAGACATTTCACCAAGGAAGACATATAGATGGCCAAGAGGCACATGGAAAGATGCTCAACATCACTAATTATTAGAGAAATGCAAATCAAAACTACAATGAGGTATCACCTCACGCCAGTCAGAACGGCCATTATTAAAAAAACCTAGAAGCAATAAATGCTGGAAAGGGTGTGGTGAAAAGAGAATTCTCCTCATGCCAGTCAGAACGGCCATTATTAAAAAACCTAGAAGCAATAAATGCTGGAAAGGGTGTGGTGAAAAGAGAACTCTCCTATACTGTTGGTAGGAATGTAAATTAATACAACCACTATGGAAAACGGTATGGTGGTTCCTTAAAAAAATAAAAATAGAGCTACCCTATGACCCAGCAATCCCACTACTGGGCATATACCCTGAGAAAACCATAAGTCAAAAAGAGACATGCACCACAATGTTCACTGAAGCACTATTTACAATAGCCTGGACATGGAACCAACCTAAGTGTCCATCAACAGATGAGTGGATAAAGAAGATGCGGTGCATATATACAATGGAATATTACTCAACCATAAAAAGAAACGAAATTGAGTTATTTGTAGTGAGGTGGATGGACCTAGAGTCTGTCATACTGAGTGAAGTCAGAAAGAGAAAAACAAATACTGTATCCTAATGCTAATGCATATATATATGGAATCAAAAAAAAAAAGGTACTGATGAACCTAGTTGTAGGGCAGGAATAAACAGGTAGACATAGATAATGGATCTGATGACATGTGGTGGGAGGGCGAAGCTGGGGCGAAGTGAGAGTAGCATCGACATATACACACTACCAAATGTAAAATAGTTGGCTGGTGGGAAGCAGAACCATAGCACAGGAAGATCGGCTTGGTGCTTTGCGATGACCTAGAGGGTTGGGATAGGGAGAGTGGGAGGGAGGCTCAAGAGGGAGGGGATATGGGGACGTGTATGCATATGGCTGATTCGCTTTGTTGTACAACAGAAACTAACACAGTATTGTGAAGCAATTATACTCCAACAAAGAGCTATAAAAAAAATAGATAACTAATAAGGACCTACTGTATAGCACAGGGAACTCTACTCAATACTCTGTAATGACCTATATGGGAAAAGAATCTTAAAAAGAGTGGAGATATGTATCTGTATAACTGATTCACTTTGCTGTACAGCAGAAACTAACACGACATTGTAAATCAACTATACTCCAATAAAAAAAAAAAGGAAAAAAAATACCACTACTGGGATCCATCATAATATCTAATTTTTAAAAGTCAATAAATAAAATAAGGCATTAAACATGTTTTGTTTTTTTCTTAAAAGGAAACCATGCAAAGCCACTTAGAGTTACTGAGAGGGGCAGAGCAGTTAACAGAGGAGGGAGGAAGCTGCCAGGACTCAGACTGCAGTAGTTGTAGCCCTAAGCTGAACACCTCTAGCCAGCTGGGTGGCTTTGACCTTTATAAATTTGTAAGTTGCCTTCATTTTTAGCCATGTAACTGATTATTGTATCCATGATGGCAGGAAGTATATAGAATCAGTACTGGTGTTGAGATACAATTTGCTATCATGTTACATAATACATCAAGATGATATTAGTAGTCCATAGTCAACTCTAAGAAGAAAAAATACAGGTTGATATACTGCTATTTCCAATTTGGATCTTCATTTGTAAGGAATAAAAAGCTACACATGCCAGGAATATTTCACAAGTTGAAAAAAGCTCACAAACTAAAATGTGTCCCTTATCTCATCATTTAGAAACAACTTGTGAAAATTACAGAATTTAGCCACACAAAACACGCTACCATCGGAAATCTCTTGTGGTCAAATTATTCCTATATTTTCCTATTTTCTGTAAGTTTAAAAAATCTTTAACTTTGAGGTAACTGAACAGTGTACATCATTGGTTAAATGGGAAACAGTAAAAAACTGTCTGGTTATTTCATTTTATTTTGCCCCAGATAATCATGTCAAAATGATTATTTTTAATTCATAAGGAAGTTCCTAGGATCATTTATTCAAGGAAATGGGCTATTGTATTAAAAAGTTTGGGAAACCTTTATCTGGTACAATAAAACACTTAATTCAAGTGACTGCTAGGTGTCTATTCAGGTTGTAAATGAGGGAAAGCTCAAGGGAATTCTCTCTTCAGATTCTTGACCTATGACATGAATAGGACATCTAGGGGTCATTTGGCACCTGCACTGGCTAAATATTTTATATCTTAACTCAATCTATTCCTCAAAACATACCGGTAGTGCAGGACAGAAGACAAAGCTCAAAGATTTTCCCAAAGTCTTAGAAATAAAGAACACCAGAGCCTTGGTTCATATTCCATCCTCTCTGCTTCAAAGTCTATTCTTTTCACTATGTCACATTACATTTACCTCACCTTTCTATAAAAGGCTATTTTTATCTGGCATTTCAGAAACTCTTATAAGCCTCCTACTTAAAAAAAAGTTATTTATTCAAAGTCTTAATTCATAACTAAAACTAATATCCTTTCTCCAGTTCATTTCAGGTGACTCCGAGTTGCCCAAGTAGCAAATTCATGACTGATAAGAAGTAGTTAATAAAATAGAAAATCAACCTGTTAGCAAAAGTTTCTTTTAAAAATATTCCTCCATAAGTGAATAAAATTCTCTCTGATTATGATTCCCAGGGATTAAGCATCTTGAAGTGATGTATGTCATGACTGTAAATTTTTCTCTGTGATAGTATAAATGTCTCCATTTATATGCCACAGAATATTTCTAAGAAGGAAGATGATCCAGTTTATTAAGCAATGAATGGCTCCTTTCACCTCCGGAAAGAACATTTTTCATGACATACCTTGAAGACTTTTTTTTTTTTTTTTCGGTACGTGGGCCTCTCCCTGTTGTGGCCTCTCCCGCTGCGGAGCACAGGCTCTGGACGCGCAGGCTCAGTGGCCATGGCTCACGGGCCCAGCCGCTCTGCAGCATGTGGGATCTTCCCAGACCGGGGCACGAACCCGTGTCCCCTGCAACGGCAGGCGGACTCTCAACCACTGCGCCACCGGGGAAGCCCCCTTGAAGACATTTTTAAGGAGTTTGCTATTTAAGAGTTAAAACAAAACCAGGCGTTTTGAACCTTTCAGAGAACCCTGAATTTACGAAGTCCTCTTATTTGGTAGAACCCCCATCCCTTCCAATCCACAGTCAACTTAAGTCTAATCCCAGCACGAGATTATCTCCTTGCTATCTAAAAATAACTCAGCATCTTGTGCAAAGGTCATCTAGATAGACAATTGGATGTCTCATCTGAGAAAACAAAATCCATGGACTTAATGAGGTAAGTCAGATCCTTTTACACAGGAGGGATTGAATCGAGTCCAATCTCAGAGATTGTCATGGGCAGGGTCAGATTTAAAACCTGAGTGTTCAGAATCTCAAAGTTGCTTTTTCCGACGGTGTGCCTTCCTGAGTATTTGTGGAGGAGGTTTCAGAGGGCAGGGTTTGATGGGGACTGAGTCATTACCTCCTATACCTACGCTGATGGCATCTCTGCCCCTTTTCATATACAGTCAAACGAGTATCAATCAAGGGAAATTGATCACACGAGCCAGGCAGGCAGTGCAGGCCCCCAGAGCTCACTTCCAGAGGGGAGATACAAGCGAAATGAAAGGAAGAGATATCTCTCAGCAGTTGGCATGGGAATTCCATTTAGGGAGAGGAGGCCTGCCTTTACTTTGAAGGCCAGACCCCGAGGAAATGCCCTGAATGAGGCAAGGGAAGATTTTTGAGGCTCTGGGGTCTGCATGATGTTCAGGAATGGGCAGAGTGGACTCTTCCCTTAACCTAAGCACTTTGCTCCCAGTTAGGGCAGCGTCCCCTAGCTTAGCATCCCAACCTTTTGCGATCTGGCCTCTGGCATTGTCCGCAGCTTCCACACCTACCCCCTACCCTCAGCTCCCATGGCTCAAGTCCAGTGAAAGTGTTTGCCATTCCACAAATACCTGAAACACTTTACTGTCTCCTTGACTTCTCTCTCTTTTTTTTTTTTTTTGTGGTATGTGGGCGTCTCACTGTTGTGGCCTCTCCCATTGCAGAGCACAGGCTCCGGACGCACAGGCTCAGCGGCCATGGCTCACAGGCCCAGCCACTCCGCGGCATGTGGGATCTTCCCGGACCGGGGCACGAATCCGTGTCCCCTGCATCAGCAGGCAGACTCTCAACCACTGCGCCACCAGGGAAGCCCTCTCCTTGACTTCTTACAGGTCTCAGGGCTGTCTCATTGTCTCTTTAACTAGACATTCCAGTTTTTCTCCAAAATTCAGTCTAAATTTAGGTTTCTCCAGGGTAATTTCCTTGATTCCTGATTTTGATGCCCTTACACTCTCCTAGTATTCTGATCATGTTTCTATTATAGCACTGATAAAACTGTAATCATTGATTTGCATATTTATTACTCACTCTAAGCCTCTGGAGGTTTGGGATATTGTCTCACTCAACTTCATACCCCTGGCACATAACACTATACCTGGTCCACAGTTGGCACTCAATAAATGATGAATGTGTCAATGAATTAATGAAATGTCCAAAGGAAGGGGCTGGTCCATGATTGTCTACATTGGTTTGACTTTGGGCAAGTCACAAACTCTATCCAATCATCCAAAGGTCATCATTCAGAATTAATCATGAATCAGTGCCAGAGGATGACATATTTCAAGGTAAGGGGCTCTTGTATTTGAGGAGCTAAAACAATGAGGACCTGCCTTTTGAGGGCTTTCAAAAAGTGTGATGTTGGCCAGCCAGCTGACACACAGGGGCATCCATCTTTCTTGCACAGTGCATCTCCCTCTCCTAATGGTGCTGTTTCTGGTACCCATGTTAGGACCTTTTGCATCTTTAGGAGTCTTCATTTCAACTTGCAACTGATGCCTAAGTGACCTCAGTTCCTATAGTCCTAATTCACAGGATTCCTGACTACCTATTTTACTAACCTAAGAAAAAGTTAGTAAAATTAATCAGGAGGGATGGGTATGGCATAAAATACAAGCTTTGCTTACAATCTCATAAAGACACCAAATTTTTATGAATGTCACAAATGCCTGCTTTTTCTAGTTGGATTGACATATACAGAAGAAAAAACAGGAAATTAATGCTGAAGATTCTCAGGACAAAAGAAAAGTGTTTAACAGGATCCCAAACAGGGTAATTTGATCTTTCCCATTATTATCTTGTATGTACCTACAAATCAGAAGAGGAAAAGGAATTCTTGAAAAAAAAAATTAACTAAGATGAAATAAGATACTGCATTCATCATTGAAATTCAACTATAAAGAGGTTAAAGCTGTCTTGTAATCTCCACATAAAAGGTTCATAACTCATTTCCATTGGAGGGTAATAAGACAAGTTGTTCTTTCCATGAGTGGAGGGAACAAGTGTAGTCTTGTAAGAAGAAAACTAAAGGTGAATATAAAACGTAGTCCCACTACCTCTGGAAGAACTCTGTAGTTTAACTGATATGACGTCATTGTGTTCTGGACCTTTTATAGTCATTAGGGAGAAGTATTCCTTCTCAAATCTTTAGTACATAAACACAAAATCCCTTTCACATTTCCTAATTTCTTAAATACCTTAATTATTTATGTTTAGTTTCCTTTATTTTCATGTATTTCTGTGTGTGTGTATGTGTTCATTATATGTATTTATTGATTCTTGTTTTTTCTATCCAATTAACCTTAGCTTTTATGTGTTGTCTCTGTGGCTTCTGAATGGCTGCAAATTCATTACACATTCCTCAGCTTATCACACTAGGGACACAACAGGTGAGATTTTTCCACTATAGATGATTTAAAGCTTTCAGGTTCAGATAAAACCTAAAACCAGAGAGACAGAATGAACAAAACTCAACATGCTACTGTAGTTCTCCTAATGGACATCCTATTTTACTCTTTGAAATATAAGGATAAAAAAATAATTTTATTCATTATATTGCATTTGCTTTCTGAATATATCATTGTTCAGATCTATCATAGCTTAGTTTAGATAAGCCAAAAACATATTAGCAACCGACATAAACCTTTCTAAACAAGAATAAATGTCACCATACTCAAACTGAATAGGCTGTCTTTTAGACCTATTGTATTTTGATTTAGGGCTTTTCTCAAATGTTGAACTGAGTCTTTTCTAAACTCCTTTTATCTCTAAAAACGTTTTGAAAAAAGAGTGAATCTCAAAGAATAAACTAAATCTGGTACATGACCAAAAGAGCAATGAAAGTATAAAACTGTACACCAAATTAGAGTCTTAGACAGACTTTGGTGTGTCAATATATCAATATTCATTGTTCACATTAGAATCACTAACATTTCTACAGATGAGTAATAATGGTATTAGTATTTTTCACTCATTCAATAAACGTCTCTTGAGTGCATAGGAATTAAAATTTAATCCTCATAGCCATTTACACAAGGCTCATTTCCAAGAAGTGTATAGTTCAGAATAGAAGATAATACTGTACTGTATACTTGAAATTTGCTAGGATAGATCCTAAATGTTCTTCACACACACACACAAATATAACTGTGTGAGGTGATGGATATGTTAAATAGCTTGATTGTGGTAATTAATTCATTATATATTTATATATATATCACATTTTATATATATATATATATATATATATATATATATATCACATTGTATATACAACTTTATATATACCTCAATAAATCTGGGGAAAAAAAAGAGTGGTTGAATTTTGGGTAGTAGAATGGGAGTAAGGAGCATTTTGACATTTTATTCTATACATTTCTGTTTGACTACTTTTCAACCAGAATATTATTGCTTAGCAAGATAGATAGATAGATAGATAGATAGATAGAAACAGATAGATAGATAGATAGAAAATAGATAGATAGAAAATAGATAGATAGAAAATAGATATAGATAGAATATAGAAAGAAAATAGAAAATAGATAGATAGAAAATACATAGAGAGGTAGAAAATAGATAGATAGATAGATAGATAGATACATAGATACATAGATATATAGAATATAAATGCCTCCTCCATCTCTACTTACAGGATAATTAGATAAAAACTTATGAACATTTTAAGGTTTTAATAAATAATGCCACATTGCTTTGTAATAGTGCCAATAGAGTCTAATTTGTATGTTTTCTTTTCCAAGTTAAATTTCAAGTTAGATTTTAGCAAGGGCTATGATTAGACTAGAGATGGCCCTGCTCCTAGGCCTAAAAGCTTCCAACTGTAAACATTCAAGCTCTATATTTCTGACTGAAGGCATTTAGAATTTTTTCCAGTCCTGGATTCCCCAAAGTCAAATCCAGATAGAGGATATAATGCTATTTTGGTATATTTCTTACTGATCTTATATTCCAGCTACTGGAATCACTTTACCAAGAAAAGCACATGCCTTTTGTGGCACTTTAGGAAAGAAAGACTCTAATTCAGAAAAATGCAACATAAGACAACATTCATGGTTGATACATGAAGTTAGGTTTAATATAACTCCTCCAGTTCATAAAACTCATTTTGAGATAAAACTTGAAACTTGAATTCAAAGTGGAGGTCCCTCAACGAGCCAGCTCCCAGCCTTATGCACACCTGGCTCCCTCCACCCCCAGGCACCTGGGGAAAAGCAGAACACAAGGCTGAAACACAGGGTACCTGGAACTGAACCAAGGTCATGGCCATGGTCTCCTGACTCTTAGGCAACAACTTGATTCCCTAGACACCTTTTATAAACCTCAGGTTGTACCGGACTGGGCTCAGAAGCCACACGACTCAATAGGCCTCCTGCCTTCTAGCTCTGTGGTCTTCGAAAACTACTTAAACACTCTGTACTTCAGTCTCCTCATTTGTAAGCTAAGGATACTAACAGGATAGTAAACCCCTGTCATACCCTTTTAAATGGGATCTAAATATTCAATCCAATAAAATATGAGCATGGGGGCTTCCCTGGTGGTGCAGTGGTTGAGAGTCCGCCTGCCGATGCAGGGGACACGGGTTCGTGCCCCGGTCCGGGAAGATCCCACATGCCGTGGAGCGGCTGGGCCCGTGAGCCATGGCCGCTGAGCCTGCGCGTCTGGAGCCTGTGCTCTGCAACGGGAGAGGCCACAACAGTGAGAGGCCCGTGTACCTCAAAAAAAAAAAAAAAAAAGTAAAATATGAGCATGCATTTTTGTGAGAGTCATGGGATGACCAGAGTTAGCTAGCTGGCTGAAAGCTCCAGGGATCCTGGAGCTAATTCCCCATTACACAAGGTCCAAATTTGTAGGGTACAGTGTCACGGCAATGAGCTTGCTGTGAGGACAAAGTTAATATGTCAAATACCTAGAGCGGGGCCTGTCATGGAGTCAGTGACATAGACAATGTTTGCTATTATTGCTATGTACACTTCTTCCATGACTATGACCCTACACAGCCGCTGCTGCAGCACCACCAAGTAGAGAAAACCAAAGAAAGAATCTGCCGATGACCAAGCGGCAAGAGGATGGCAAGAAGGAGCAGAAAGGAGATTTCCATGTATCTGTTCAAGGGTAACTCCTCTAGGTTTTACTGACTATTCTCCACTCATGCTGAATTTTCCGTTTGCCAAAAACTATAAACAAACTCTGGGAGGGAATAGGGCCAAGACTTGAGGCTGGCATTTAAGAGGGAGTTTCTATAAAAGAGACTGGGTGGTTATTAAGCACACTGTCCATCTATAAACTCATCACCTGCTTGGTACCCACTGCTTGCTCTGGAGACAGATGCTCTCCTTCCAATGGGCATTGTGCCTTTCTAACAAAATACTGTATACCTGATGTCTATGTACCAGCAGCTACAGATGTTCCCATGAGAGAGTTGTAGGATCCTTGAGGGGGAAAGTATTGCTTTATAGCTAGGAAATTTGGGAGGTGGTGGTGGTTTACATCTCCGTTATTAACATCATGACATTTAATGTGACACTGCTGCAAGTAAACCACGTCCCCACAGACACCCATGACCTGTACCCCAACTTTCCTCGCTCCAGGCAGGGGTCCCAGACTGGAGTCTGGAAAAGCTGGCCACACAGAGTTTTCAGGCCCACAGACGTGAAAATGAGTCTTGATAAATGTAATGGTCATAGACTTAACTTCTTTTCTCTTCTGGAGGCAGTAAGTTTCATAATACAATTGCAGAAAGAGAAAGACATCAGTGCTGAGGACAGTGAGAGCCTTTACATGCTTCCTACCTCTTTCTTGTCATGCACTAAACAGGACCAGATGTTTCAACAAAGAAATGAAACCAGTCACCCTGCATTTGATTTGTGGGACCACCCTTACGTGAAATGCCAGCTCATCATTCCAAGGTTTTAAAAATGATGTGTGTAACAAGTGAGATAAGAAATGTGGACATTCCTTCAAAAGTGTCATTAATTATATGATCCACAGATGGTGAGAAAATGCCTTCCAGGTCAGCATTGAGAAATGTGGAGATTATTTGCAAAGGGGTTGGAACAAGGGGGGACTCTCGTCCCTCTGATGCCTCTGTCATGAAATGGGGGAATGACACGTGCGGAGTGAGGGTCCAGAAAAGCAGAGCCGACGAGAGGGGCAGATCAAAGGCACCTAGAGTATTTCATGGTTTCCAGGGAATAGCAGTTTAGCAAAAAGTAAGTGCAGGGAGACACAGCACATGCACATTTAATTCATGGGAACTCAACTCTATGCTTGTCAATGTGCTGGTTTGGGGGAAAGATAAAGAAGGAGAGAGAGAGAAAGGGGTCAAGAGATGAAGATAAAGAGACAGAAATAAACCAGGACATGCAAATATACAGGACACGAGACAGAAAAGACACACAAATACAAATGCAGAGAGTTAGAGAGGAAGCAGGAAGAGTGAGAAGGGATTAGTGATCTACGTTTGTGGCCACTTGCTACAACCAGGAACTTATAATGGAGGATGAGCTCTGGTCCTGAAAGAGGAATTTCTGTTCCCCTGGTCATCCTTGGTTCCCTTATGTCTCTATGTAAGTTGAGCAGTTCAGGTTTTTTAAACTAGAGAATATATTGTTCAAAAAACGGGTTCCCTAAATGCAAATTAATCACTTTATCTTATGCTCAACCAAATAAATAGAATTCTAGAGGAAAAAACATAGCTGGTTGTTTAGGATGTTAATTTCTGATCACTGTCTTATAATTTAGAATGTGACTCCAGTGTTAGACTATAACCCTGGAGGTGTTATTCTGCACAAGATGATGTGGACAAAATGTTTAGGAAATGGTGGGTTCACCCAACTGAAACAGGCTTCCTCCCTTCAGCCCTTCTCAGAGCCTGGTATACACTGATGGACACTGAGTTCTCCATGATGTCAGTGGATGGTGCAGCCTTGCCCAAGCAGACTTGGAGAGTCCTTTATTTTACAAAGTACACCTCAGAGTACAAGTGCATTGTGGAGCACACTTTAGGAATCTCTGATCCAATGCAAGCCCTCTCATGTCCCCTTTTCTTGCCTTCTGCTAGCCAAGTATATATGCCATCGTCAAGCAAATCTTCCTAAATGGACATTTCATTGCATGTTCCCGTGCTTCGTACCCTACTGTGGTTTCCAGTTGCCTAAAACTATAAATCTCAAACTTTCCCTAAACACCTGGAATAACGGACAACCCAGGAACATATTCCATATTTATTCCCTGGCTTCACAAATCTTCTGGCTCAATACCAGCTTCCTTTGATGGTTTGTATATCGTGATATGAGAGACACATTCAGAATAACAAGTACCTATTCCTCAATCAATCTGGCAGCCAGTGCCCATCACACTCAGACTTCAGCCCAATTTTCTTTTTTTTCTTTTTCTTTTAAACTTTTTTAAATTTATTTTTTATACAGTAGGTTCTTATTCGTTATTTATTTTATACATATTAGTGTATATATGTCAATCCCAATCTCCTAGCTCATCCCCCCACCACCACTTTCCCTCCTTGGTGTCCATATGTTTGTTCTCTACATCTGTGTCTCCATTTCTGCATTGCAAACTGGCAAGTATCATTTTTCCACATATATGCGTTAACATACGATATTTGTTTTTCTCTTTCTGACTTACTTCACTCTGTATGACAGTCTCTAGATTCAACCACATCTCTACAAGTGACCCAATTTCGTTCCGTTTTATGTCTGAGTAATGTTCCACTGTATATATGCACCACATCTTCTTTATCTATTTGTCGGTCGATGGGCATTTAGGTTGCTTCCATGACCTGTCAGCCCAATTTTCCATCCTACCTGTGTCCTTCCTTCTTGAGGCCTGGCTATGGAGCATAAAGTAGTCTACAGAAACTGTTATTACATTCTTCCAACCCGGATTGATCAGCGATCTCAATTTCATTTAAGAGGAGAGCCATATTAGAGAACAGGCCAGGCTCTCTAAAGATAATAAGAGAACCCAACAAAGAAATGCAGCTCGAGTCTGTTTGCACATAACAGATAATGTCTAGTTTTGCTTATTAGCTCTGTTTATCAACCAGGACCACACTCGGCAGCCTTCTTAACCTACAGAATCAGGGATAGGATTGAAAAGTGCCTATGGCGTGGACCACAGAAAAGGCAGCACTCAGGTGTACTAACATAGGGGCACCGTCGATATGTAACATCAGACATGGATTTGGACTCACTGAGAGTTGCATAATGCAAAGTAAAAGGTTTTATATATTGTTTTGCTTTGCTTCACTCTTATTTAATAATAGAAAAACTCAGTGGAGATAAAACATTAGTTTATATAAAACAAACAGAATAACACATGACCATCAGAGCCATAAACATGAGCAAATATGCCAGATGCTGCTTCTCAAAATGCCACATGACAGTAAATTTTCATCACATGAAGTCACCCCAAGGAGTCTACCTTGAGGGATTTTTCCCTCCAGCTTTAGCCTAATAGCAATGAGAGAAGATGGGGCAGGAGGAGATGGGTCCTGTGACTTTCCTTTGTTTCATTTCCCCAGGAAGAGAAAAATATTCCTACAAAACAAACGAAAAAACGAATCTTTTTTAAAAAATAAATTTATTTTATTTATTTACTTTTGGCTGTGTTGGGTCTTTGTTGCTGCGCTCAGGCTTTCTCTAGTTGTGGTAAGTGGGGGCTACTCTTCATTGCAGTGTGCAGGATTCTCCTTGCAGTGGCTTCTCTTATTGCAGAGCATTGGCTCTAGGTGTGCGGGCTTCAGTAGTTGTAGCATGAGGGCTCAGTAGTTGTGGCTCGTGGGCTCTGGAGCGCAGGCTCAGTACTTGAGGCACACGGGCTTAGCTGCTCCGCTGCATGTGGGAACTTCCCAGACCACGGCTCGAACCCGTGTCCCCTGCATTGGCAGGTGGATTCTTAACCACTGCACAACCAGGGAAGTCCCCAAAATGAATGTTAATATTAACATGTTCAGGAGATTGGTTCAAGATGGCGGAGTAGAAGGATGTGCTCTTACTCCCTCTTGTGAGAGCACCAGAATCACAACTAACTGCTGAACAATCATCGACAGGAAGACACTGGAACTCACCAAAAAAGATATCCCACATCCAAAGGCAAAGGAGAAGCCACAATGAGATGGTAGGAGGAGTGCAATCACAATAAAATCAAATCCCATAACTGCTGTGTGGGTGACTCACAAACTGGAGAACACTTACACCACAGAAGTCCACCCACTGGAGTGAAGGTTCTGAGCACCACATCAGGCTTCCCAATCTGGGGGTCTAGCAACGAGAGGAAGAATTCCTAGAGAATCAGACTTTGAAGGCTAGCGGGATTTGATTGCAGGACTTCGACAGGCCTGGGGGAAACAGAGACTCCACTCTTGGAGGACACACACAAAGTAGTGTGCGTATCGGGACCCAGGTGAAGGAGCAGTGACCCCATAGACTGAACCAGACCTACCTGCTAGTGTTGGAGGGTCTCCTGCAGAGGCGGTGGGTGGCTCTGTCTCACCATGAGGACAAGGAAACTGGCAGCAGAAGTTCTGGGAAGTACTCCTTGGCATGAGCCCTCCCAGAGTCCGCCATTAGCCCCACCAAAGAGCCCAGTTAGGCTCCAGTGTTGGGTCGTCTCAGGCCAAACAACCAACAGGAGGGTAACCCAGCACCACCCATCAGAAGACAAGTGGATTAAAGCTTTACTGAGCTCTGCCCATGAGAGCAACAGCCAGCTCTACCCAGCACCAGTCGCTCCCATCAGGAAACTTGCTCAAGCCTCTTAGATAGCCTCATCCAACAGAGGGCAGATAGCAGAAGCAAGAAGAACTACAATCCTGCAGCCTGTGGCACAAAAACCACATTCACAGAAAGAGAGACAAGATGAAAAGGCAGATGGCTATGTACCAGATGAAGGAACAAGATAAAACCCAAGAAAAACAACTAAATGAAGTGGAGATAGGCAACGTTCCAGGAAAAGAATTCAGAATACTGATAGTGAAGATGATCCAGGACCTCAGAAATAGAATGGAGGCAAAGATTGAGAAGATGCAAGAAATGTTTAACAAAGTCCTAGAAGAATTAAAGAAAAAACAAACAGAGATGAACAATACAATAACTGAAATGAAAAATACACGAGAAGGAATCAATAGCAGAATAATTGAGGCAGAAGAATGGATAAGTGACCTGGAAGACAGAATGGTGGAATTCACTGCTGCAGAAAAGAATAAAGAAAAAAGAGTGAAAAGAAATGAAGACAGCCTAAGACACCTCTGGGACAACATTAAATGCAACAACAATTGCATTATAGGGGTCCCAGAAGGAGAAGAGAGACAGAATGGACCGGAGAATATATTTGAAGAGATTATAGTGAAAAACTTCCCTAACATGGGAAAGGAAATAGCCACCTAAGTCCAAGAAGTGAAGAGAGCCCCATACAGGATAAACCCAAGGAGAAACACACCGAGACACGTAGCACTCAAACTGGTAAAAATTAAAGACAAAGAAAAATTATTGAAAGCAGCAAGGGAAAAATGACAAATAACATACAAGGGAACTCCCATAAGGTTAACAGCTGATTTCTCAGCAGAAACTCCACAAGCCAGAAGGTAGTGGCACGATATGTTTAAAGTGATATGAAAGGGAAGAACTTAAAACCAAGATTACTCTAGCCAGCAAGGATCTCTTTCAGATTCGATGGAGAAATCAAAAGCTTTACAGACAAGCAAAAGCTAAGAGAATGCAGCACCACCAAACGAGCTCTACAACAAATGCTAAAGGGACTTCTCTAAGTGGGAAACACAAGAGAAGAAAAGGACCTACAAAAACAAACCCAAAACAATTAAGAAAATGGTAATAGGAATATACATACTGATAATTACCTTGAATGTGAACGGATTAAATACTTCAACCAAAAGACCCAGGCTCACTGAATGGATACAAAAACAAGACCCATTATATGCTGTCTACAAGAGACCCACTTCAGACCTAGGGACACATACAGACTGAAAGTGAGGGGATGGAAAAAGATATTCCATGCAAATGGAAATCAAAAGAAAGCTGCAGTAGCAATATTCATATCAGATAAAATAGACTTTAAAATAAAGAATGTTACAAGAGACAAGGAAGGGCACTACATAATGATCAAGGGATCAATCCAAGAAGAAGATATAACAATTATAAATATATATGCACCCAACATAGGAGCACCTCAATACATAAGGCAACTGCTAACAGCTCTAAAAGAGGAAATCGACAGTAAAAAAATAATAGTGGGAGATTTTAACACCTCAGTTACACCAATGGACAGATCATCCAAACAGAAAACTAATAGGAAACACAAGCTTTAAATGACACAATAGACAAGATAGATTTAATTAATATTAATAGGACATTCTATCCAAAAACAGCAGATTACACTTTCTTCTCAAGTGTGCACAAACATTCTCCAGGATAGATCACATCTTGGGTCACAAATCAAGCCACAGTAAATTTAAGGAAATTGAAATCATATCAAGCATCTTTTCTGACCACAACGCTATGAGATTAGAAATCAATTACAGGGGAAAAAACGTAAAAAACACAAACACATGGAGGCTAAACAATAAGTTACTAAATAACCAAGAGATCAATGAAGAAATCAAAGAGGAAATAAGAAAATACCTAGAGACAAATGACAATGTAAACATGACGATCCAAAACCTATGGGATGCATGCAACAAAAGCAGTTCTAGGAGGGAACTTTATAGCAATAAAATCTTACCTCAAGAAACAACAAACATCTCAAACAAACAACCTAACCTTACACCTGAAGGAACTAGAGAAAGAAGAACAAACAAAACCCAAAGTTAGCAGAAGGAAAGAAATCATAAAGATCAGAGCAGCAATAAATGAAATAGAAACAAAGAAAACAATAGCAAAGATCAATAAAAGTAAAAGCTGGTTCTTTGAGAAGATAAACAAAATTGATAAACCATTAGCCAGACTCATCAAGAAAAAGAGGGAGAGGACTCAAATCAATAAAATTAGAAATGAAAAAGAAGTTATAACAGACACTGCAGAAATACAAAGTATCCTAAGAGAAAACTATAAGCAACTCTATGACAATAAAATGGACAACGTGGAAGAAATGGACAAATTCTGAGAAAGGTATTACCCCTCAAGACTGAACCAACAAGAAACAGAAAATATGAACAGACCAATCACAAGTAATGAAATTGAAACTGTGATTAAAAAGCTTCCAACAGACAAAAGTCCAGGACCAGATGGCTTCACAGGTGAATTCTATCAAACATTTAGAGAAGAGTTAACATCCATCCTTCTCAAACTCTTCCAAAAAACTGCAGAGGAAGGAACACTCCCAAACTCATTCTATGAGGCCACCATCACCCTGATACCAAAACCAGACAAAGATACTACAAAAAAAAAAGAAAATTACAGACCAATATCACTGATGAATATAGATGCAAAAATCCTCAACAAAATAAAAGCAAACAGAATCCAACAACACATTAAAAGGATCATACACCATGATCAAGTGGGACTTATCCCAGGGATGCAAGGATTCCTCAATATACGCAAATAAATGAATGTGATACACCGTATTAACAAATTGAAGAATAAAAACCATATGATCATCTCAATAGATGCAGAAAAAGCTTTTGACAAAATTCAACACCCATTGATGATAAATACTCTCCAGAAAGTGGGCATAGAGGGAACCTACCTCAACATAATAAAGGCCATATACAACAAACCCACAGCAAACATCATTCTCATTGGTGAAAAACTGAAAGCATTTCCTCTAAGATCAGGAACAAGAAAAGGAATGTCCACTCTCACCACTGTTATTCAACACAGTCTTGGAAGTCCTAGCCACAGCAATCAGAGAAGAAAAAGAAATAAAAGAATACAAATTGGAAAAGAAGAAGTAAAACTGCCACTGTTTGCAGATGGCATGATACTATACATAGAGAATCCTAAAGATGCCACCTGAAAACTCCTAGAGCTAATCAATGAATTTGGTAAAGTTGCAGGATACAAAATTAATGCACAGAAATCTCTTGCATTCCTATACACTAATGATGAAAAATCTGAAAGGGAAATTAAGGAAACATTCCCATTTACCACTGCAACAAACAGAATAAAATACCTAGGAATACACCTACCTAGGGAGACAAAAGACCTGTAGGCAGAAAACCATAAGACACTGATGGAAGAAATTAAAGATGATACAAACAGATGGAGAGATATACCATGTTCTTGGATTGGAAGAATCAACATTGTGAAAATGACTCTACTACCCAAAGCAATCTACCAATTCAATGCAATCCTTATGAAACTACGAATGGCATTTTTCACAGGACTAGAAAAAAAAATTTCACAATTCGTATGGAAACACAAAAGACCCCGAATAGCCAAAGCAATCTTGAGAAAGAACAACGGAGCTGGAAGAATCAGGCTCCCAGACTTCAGACTATACTACAAAGCTACAGTAATCAAGACAGTATGGTACTGGCACAAAAACAGAAATACAGATCAATGGAACAGGATAGAAAGCCCAGAATTAAACCCACGCACCTATGGTCAACTAATCTATGACAAAGGAGGCAAGGATATACAATAGAGAAAAAACAGAGTCTTCAATAAGTGGTGCTGGGAAAACTGGACAGCTACATGTAAAAGAATGAAATCAGAACACTCCCTAACACCATACACAAAAATAAACTCAAAATGTATTAGAGACCTAAATGAGGGACCAGACACTATAAAACCCTCAGAGGAAAACATAGGAAGAACACTCTTGTTTTTCTTTTTTTTTTTTTTTGTGGTATGCAGGCCTCTCACTGCTGCGGCCTCTCCCGCCGCGGAGCACAGGCTCCGGACGCGCAGGCTCAGAGGCCATGGCCCATGGGCCCAGCCGCTCCGCGGCATGCGGGATCCTCCCAGACTGGGGCACGAACCCACGTCCCCTGCACCGGCAGGAGGACTCCCAACCACTGCACCACCAGGGGAGCCCTAGGAAGAACACTCTTTGACAAAAATCACAGCAAGATCTTTTTTGATCCACCTCCTAGAGTAATGGAAATAAAAACAAAAATTAAAAAATGGGACCTGAGGAAACTTAAAAGCTTTTGCAAAGCAAAGGAAACTACAGACAACCCTCAGAATGGGAGAAAATATTTGCAAACGAATCAACAGACAAAGGATTAATCTCCTAAATATATAAACAGCTCATGCAGCTCAATATTAAAAAAAAACCAACCCAATCCAAAAATGGGCAGAAGACCTAAATAGACATTTCTCCAAAGAAGACATACAGATGGCCAAGAAGCACATGAAAAGCTGCTGTACATCATTAATTATTAGAGAAATGCAAATCAAAACTACAATGAGGTATCACCTCACACCAGTGAGAATGGGCATCATCAGAAAATCTACAAACAACAAATGCTGGAGAGGGTGTGGAGAAAAGGGAACCCTCTTGCACTGTTGGTGGGAATGTAAATTGATACAGCCACTATGGAGAACAGTATGGAGGTTCCTTAAAAAACTAAATACAGAATTACCATATGACCCAGCAGTCCCACTACTGGGCATATACCCAGAGAAAGCCATTGTTCAAAAAGACACATGCACCCCAATGTTCACTGCAGCTCTATTTACAATAGCCAGGTCATGGAAGCAACCTAAATGCCCGTCGACAGACGAATGGATAAAGAAGATGTGGTACATATATGCAATGGAAAATTACTCAGCCATAAATAGGAACGAAATTGGGTCATTTGTAGGGACATGGATGAATCTAGAGACTGTCATACAGAGTGAAGTAAGTCAGAAAGAGAAAAACAAATATCGTATATTAATGCATATATGTAGAACCTAGAAATATGGTACAGATGAACCAGTTTGCAGGACAGAAATTGAGACATAGATGTAGAGAACAAACGTACAGACATCAAGGGGGGAGAGCAGCAGGGGTGGGGTTGGTGGTGGTGGTGGTGGTGGTGGGATGAATTGAAGGATTGGGATTGACATATATACACTAATATGTATAAAATGGATAACTAATAAGAACCTGCTGTATAAAAAATAAATAAAGTTCAAAAATTCAAAAAAAAAAAAACTTGTTCACACACAAATATGGTTTCTAAGCCTTTCAATCGTGGTCTTGAGAATTTCACTAAAAATAAAGGCTTTTAAAAAAATACAGAAGCCTAAATTCTTGGATTCAAGTATTTTTAAGAATTCCAGTGGAAAGGATCCAATTCCACCACACATGTTTCTTGTACACTTAGTAATAGTTTCCTCTATTTGAAAATTCCTCAATTATTGGAACTGTAAAGCAAGAAGTTCTACTAGGAAGAAAAATTTGCCTTTGCCTCTGCAGATATGACCTCTCTCAGGCCCTCCTGGCTCTCTCACAGAAGATGACCTACTTTTCTGAGATTAAAGTTTTCAGACATGATCTATTTCTACTTTGTCCCAACGCAAAATTTATCTCTGTCCTCATCTACCCTTTCTTTCCTCCTTTCTTGGAGGAAGAAGTGATTATACATTAGGTTTCTAAGACCAACTGTCCCACTGGTGCCCGTGATCTGTTTATTATCTGCCCCCTGGATTCAGGATGTGTGTTTAATGGCATCTCTTACCTACTTCCTCTCATCTCCAATCCCTCACGGCCACCTCCTCCCTTCACTGAAACCACAAATACTCTCAACCCTCTTGATTTCAAAAACACCTTCCATTAATTACATGATTCCAGTTTAGGGTGTGCCTATCTCCCAATTTTCAGTCTCAAACTTCTAGAAAGCGTGGACAACACTAATGCCTCCCACTAAATTTTTAGTCTTCTTCACCTGCCCTCCAGCTGAAACTATTCTCCCAAAAGCCAACAATGACCTCAAATTACTAAATGCAATGCATTGTTTTCTGTCTTCAAATATAGTCGGCTCTCCGTATTCAATCAAGGCTTGGGTGGAAGACATTAAGAAAAAATATTGGATCCATGGTTGGTTGAACCCTCAGATGTGGAAGCGGCAGATACAGAGGACCAACTGTAAGAACCTTGAGGATCCTGGGTAGCCACTGCCCAGCGGGGAAGGGGTGAGGTGTACTGGAACCTATATCCCTCGGATACAGAGGGATAATCATACCTTAAACTCTTTCTAATACATGAACTAACTAAATACTTTTTTTGTTATGACATTTCCTCTTCCCTTTGCTATCATAATACTCAACTCTGTTTCTTCAATCTCTGACCAATTCTTTTTTAAAATTTATTTTACTGAAGTACAGTTGATTTACAATGTTGCGTTAATTTCTGCTGTATAGCAAAGTGATTCAGTTACACACACACGTATATATATATATATATATATATATATATATATATATATATATACATTCTTTTAAAAATCCTTTTGTATTATGGTTTATCACAGGATATTTAATATAGTTCCCTGTGCTATACAGTAGGACCGTGTTGCTTATCCATCCTATATATAATAGTTTGCATCTGCTCATCCCAAACTCCCAATCCATTCCTCCCCACCACCACCCTCCTTGGCAACTACAAGTCTTTTCTCTATGTCTCTGACCAATTCTTGCTACTTCACTGACTAGCTCCTTAATATTCCCTAGGATTCTGTCCTTGAATTGTTTTTCTATTTCCATTCTAATCTTGTTTGCTCTAAAAGCTCTGCTGATGACTCCCAAATATCAGTAAAATGATAACTCTGGTGCCTACCTCATAGGTTGTTGTAGGGATTTAATGAGTCAATACAATACAACACAAAACCCTTGAAAAAGTGTTAGCTGTTGCTGGTATTCTTCTTTTTTTTTTTTTTTGGTACGCGGGCCTCTCACTGTTGTGGCCTCTCCCATTGTGGAGCACAGGCTCCGGACGCACAGGCTCAGCGGCCATGGCTCATGGGCCCAGCTGCTCTGCGGCATGTGGGGTCTTCCCAGACCGGGGAACAAACCCGTGTCCCCTGCATCGGCAGGCGGACTCTCAACCACTGCGCCACCAGGGAAGCCCTGTTGCTGGTATTATTCTTAATTTTATTAAATCTGAATCTTTATTCCAGATCTTTATTATAAGCTTCAGTACTTTTTTTTTCTTGTCTCTGTACAAATTTCTAACAGACTTGGAGGCAGCTCCAGGTAGCCAACAAACCGACAAACACTTCCATGCTTGCATGTCCAAAACTCAGCTCACTGTCACCTCCCCAGGACTTGCTCTTCCTCCTAAGCCTCCTCCTCAGGTGAGAATGTCCCATCTTCAGGGTCACACCAGCAATAAAGCATTAGATTCACCTTTGAAACCTCTCTACCCCTTACCCCCATTCCTCGAACCCAATGTCTGCCAACACTCCCTCAACAATTCTTCACTTCCAACAGAACTTTCTGAAGCCAGAAGTTCATAATCTGTTACCTGGGTTAATTTGATAACATCCAACCTGACCTCTTGCCTCAAAGCTCTCTTTAGCATCTCCATCCTAATCAATTATAGAGAAACTGTTCACAACGATTGTTGTCTGATAATATCATTCCACACTGGAAACAAGACTACAGCTCATGATCTTCATGAGAACATACAGACTCCTTACCGTAGCGTTCAAGGTCTTCCTGATTTCCGACCAAACTTTCTTTTCCAGTTTTTTCTCCCTGTTTTCCACCACTATCCTCTATTCCTCTCAAGTGCATCCTTTCCAACTCTAGACCTCCAACAATGCCAGCCCTACAGACACTGCCACAGGAGTCTAGGCATTCCTCAAAACGCATCTCAAATAACACATCCTCCATGATGTTTTCACCAATGGTTCTGGATTGACATAATCATAAACTCTGGCCCTGGCAGGTTTCTGTACCTACTGTAGGACTGAACGCGTTCTATATCACATACTAGGCAATATGCTCCTGTCTTAAATCCCTTCCCAAATTATAGACTGAGATCTTATTTAGTAATTTCATCCCCCTTATTCATTCAGTGTTGACAGAGTGCTTTCCATGACAGACCCTGGAAATGCAATATGAAAATCTCTTTATCTCCTCCAATGAGCCAACTCTTTCAACCAAGTAGGGTACCTGGGAGATGGCAGGTGCTGAGTAAATATGTGTAGAATGGAATTGTCCCTAACCTCACAGGTGAAATAAAGGTACTGTGAATTCAAAGACTTCTCCGAATCTCCTGACAAGCTAGTAACTAGTGGAACTCTGCATTTATCAGTTTTATCTATTCATTTCAATTGCCAGAGCATGCCATCCCACAACTGTTAAAAAAGAGTTTTATAAAAAGTTTTATACTACTTTACTGGTCTATAAAAATGTTATTACACAAAAACTTGGGTTTCCTATATATAGGCTTACATTTTTAAAGCAGTGAAGAATCTGGTATATTTTCATTAAATCTAATGCAAAAGCAAAGTATGAGTTGTAATCTTCTTGATCCATATAATTTACCTATTTATACATTTAATGATTTATAAATTCACGTATTTTTCGACATTTATACATTTAATTTATAGATTTAATGATTTATACATTTAATGATTTATTAATTCACTTATTCTTCTACCCTGTAGGTGGCCTGCTCCCCTTAATGTTCTCTTAAAATTTCACCCCCAAAGACAGACACCATCTATGTGTTCAGTGCTCTACCCGAGGCATCTCATTTGTCCTGCTCAGGCTTCACCTTTGCACTGAACAATATCACCATCCCAGGAAACACAAACAGTGCAGTGATGAGTCACCCCAATCCTTCTGGGTTTCCCTGTTCATTCCCAGCACAATCCTGACCTCCAGAAAACCCTTCTCCCAATATAGACCACCACTTCTAGCCAAGCACGGGAAGGGACTGTGAGCTACTTTATAAATAGAGAATCACATGCCTATTCTTCGCAGCCGCAGCTGTAAATGAATTACTCAAAATACGACTAACACACATGCATAACTGCTTATAAGCAATGCAAAAATACTGACACTGGAGAGAGCTCGACCTTCCTGCAATCCTCCACTTACGATTTCTTTAGATAAAGCACAATGCGTCATTTAGCTCAGTGATCAGTCATGGAAAGGACACGAATGCAGGTGGAGACATTTGCGGAGGGGAGTAGAGTCAGAGAGAGAGGAGAGGATGCTCTCAGGCTGCCGGAGTTTGACGAATGAAATGGAAATAGTGGCAGCAGAACTAGCAGCTATTTTAAACAAGGTCACCACATGTAGTGGTGAATATATTGTTAAAAGATGAGTTTCCTCTTAACTGTGTGTTTTCTTTCTTTAACAATTGAGTTAATATATGGCTTTTTGTCTAGCAGCAAGACACAAGGCCCGTGGTTATGTACTGTACCTGCTATAAAACCAACAAGACTCAGTGAAGGGCAGGGGGAAGAAAGAAGGGGAAGGGAAAAGAAGATTCATTTTTATCCTAGGAGGTAGGATGTGAGCGGGACTTAGAAGATGAAGCTGGGGCAGGAAGGCCTAAGGAAGACTCCAAACAAAGGAGACAGTGCAGCAAGGTCAAGCAGATAGAACCCCAACTTGATCAACTGAAAGGACCTTTCTGGTAAGGGAGACACTGCATTCTTTGGAAGTAATGACTGCTTCTTCCTTATATAAACATTCACATCACAAGGAAGGGAGGGATAAATCTGAGGTTCTGCTCTACTTCCCCATAATATGAAATATCAATTCTTTGTCTTATTATTAGTCGACATTTATTAAATACTTACTCTGTATGAGTTAGGGTTCCATGGTTGCAGGTAACAGTGATTGATTCTTATTGTCAAAGCAGAAACATCTGACTGACTAGAGCAAAAGCAAACCTAAAGAAGCAAGCAGCTAAGATAGGAACCAGAGAAGCTGCGGGAATCTAAGCTGAAGAAGCTGATGGACAGTTAGCTACAGTCAACATGAACAAATCAAGACACATCTTCTAGGGAAAGAACATCTGCTTTCTTAGATTTGGTCAAGAGTCTTCCTTATGTCCAGATGCCTTGCCCCAGGATAAGTAATTTAACCAAAACTATATCCAATAGATTAGTTTCCCAAGAAACTGGGGTACAATTATAAAAACAAGGAAGAATGGGTGCTGGGCTAGTGAAATCCAATGTTCACGGCATGCAGATTTCAGCATAGAGAAGAGGAAAGAAGTGTCAAACAACACACTGGCATGGAGTGTGCACACACGTGTGCTATTGCTCCCTCATGTGTTTTTAGCCCAGCTGGTGAACACCCCCCTGATCTGTTGAGGTTCTTGCTTCCTTTGGACCACTCTGACCACTGAGTTCTAATGGGACCCAAACTCTGCATCTCTGCATTTTATCTTTTGCTAAGTACCTTCAGGTGTTTTTAAAAAGAAGAGCAAACTTTCCCTAAACAATTTCCTCTGAAAAGCCAGTTTAGTTAAAAGGAATGTGGATAATCCACTGTAGGTACCATCAATCCAATTCTGGTAGAATGGAAATTCAGAAACAACTTGAAGAATCAAAGAGGACATGCTGCTTTGATTTCATGCTCTGGTCAGCTGGTGGAGCCTCCTGGAAAACTAGGAGGGTCCCAAGGAGGTGGCAGGCACCGCTATCAATTATCTGTATCTTTCTAGCTGAGAAGGATGGGATGGTGAAACTGGCCAATGTATCTGAGGTACGTAGGTTCATTATTGTTATCAGACAAAGGAAGCATGATCTTGGCCTATAATCTAGCACAGGCACTGGGAAAACAGAGCCAGATACAGAAAGAAACCTGACCGGCAGCCGGTTACTCACTTAGCGAATGTTTATTGAGCACGTACTATGTGCCAACCCTTGTTCTGGGCTCTGGGGATACAGCAGAGGACAAGAGAGACTAGATCTCTGTTCTTGCAGAGGTTACATTTTAATAGGGAAGGCAGATAGTAAACAAAGAAGAAAAAAAAGAAGAAAAATATCCAGTAACGGTAAGAGCTCTGTGTGTTGCAGGGAATGAAAATATGGTGAAGCAATGAAACTTGACTGGGGGATGCTTTTATACTAGGTGGTTTAAGCTAGGATCTGACCAGCAAGAAGAAACCATTCCTGTTCAGATTGGGCACAGTAAGGGAGGAATTGAGGCAAAGGGAACAGCTCTTGCCAAGGTCTCGGTGTGTTGGAATAACAGAAAGAAGGCCATTGTGGCTGGAATAGGAAAGGGTGAGGGAGAGAGGGGTAGGCGATGAGTTCATAGAGGCGGGCAGGGGCCAGGTGGGCGGTTGGTCATAAGGGTGGTTTCTAAAGGGAAAACTCAGAGGATGTTTCCAGAAGCAGTCACTGTGGATGTTTATTAGGATAGTGGGGAAACCAGGAAGGCAGTCAAGTCAGTAAAGAGCCATATCTGGGAATTTGGGAAGTGATGTAAGGGAGGGTTCAGGTCCCTGGGATGCAGCAAAAGATTAGATTTCCATAAGGAGGAAGAGGATGGATCTGAATCTTGCTGGGGATCCAGAACCTCCCCATGAAACCACATGGTGCACCATCAGGACAGGAAGGTCCCATAGAATAACTGAATAGTTAGTGAGGTGGGGGTGAGGGAGAAGCATGGCTCTGCATGCTACCCAGAGGTGGTCTCATGCAAAAGTGCCAGGCATTGGAAGTACTGTGGTCAGGTTACCACATCCCATACTTGGGTGGGCAACTTATTCCCAGGATCCTCCAAGTGGTGAGGTGAGAGCTATGATAGCCCTCTTACATGAGCCAAGATTGGGTCAGGCTTTGTCTGCAGGGTAATGACCTCAGTGGATCCAACTGTAAGAAGCTGAAGAAGGCAGAGAAAGCACTAAAGGGTGGTGAGTCCAGACATTCTCTCAGTGCCTTTGTTTGGAGTCTTACCACCCATTCTAAATACCAGTTAGATTTAAAATATTCCTTAAGAATAACTACCATTGCTCAAATACATACAAAGAACCACATACTGGGCAAGTTGCAAACATTATTCCTAATCCTTGATTCCAATTACAGAGAGGAAAAAAACTGAAACCCCAAAATGATAGTAAATGATTAGAATCAAGTGTTTATGATCACTTGTTCCCATTATGACAGAACATAAAAGCAAACATATATGGAGTTCTCTATGAAAAGAAAAAAAATTACTCTATTCCCCTCTATCAACTAATGCATATTTGAAAGTATAATTTTAAATGTATGGACCTAGTACAATAGGCCCACAATCCATTCAGCCTTATTTGGAACTCTGATGTATATTTTCCCTCTGGCACGTTTTTAAGAATATAGTCACATCACCAGGATTTATTCTTTGAGGTTTTTATAAAGAAGTGTCATCCTGCGCTACAAAGGTTAGAAAGAGAAATTCAGTGAAAGTGAAGTTCACTTTCAAAGGTAAGCAAAACAGACAGGTTTTCTAATGCAAATATGTGCTTCTTAAATTAAATTAAGGAAGGGGCCTCGAGGTTAAGGTTTGATCAATTCTCACTCTGACTTTAGCACCAGAACCCGATGCCAAGCACCACACTTCAGACTAAGACACCACAAAGGAGAAACACCCCACAGGCAGTGGAATATTTTGACAGTGAACCTAGCCTTTGGATCCTGTCAACTGCCAGGTTCAAGAGATAATCGGACTCCAGTGGAAGGTTATAGTCTCAACTTTACAATGAAAGGGCTAGCCCTAATGACTTCAAAGTTCCTTTCAGTTTTATAAAATTCTCTAGTTCTGTTTCCTAGTGAATGAACAAATGCACTGCAGGTAAAGTGCTCAGAAAAGCAGAGGAGTGTCCATTTAGGCCTGGCTGTTGGCTGTTCATAGGACCCAGCATTTTGCTGTCTTGGTGAATTTATGGTGGATCATGGTTGTTCCCCAGCCTTGCAGATTTAGGACCTGGACTTTTTCAGCACACACTGAGATGAGCAGAATCCTGGGGACAGACGCAACCTAACTCAACTCACATGAGACTAATGTATAAACCAGAAGGCCAATTTATCATAGATAACACACATATTATGATCAGCATATTCACATTTTGCAGAAATAATAACATGGGAAGCTTGCTAATAAAATGCAGTTTAAAAACAGAGAAATAATGCCACGGAGCAACTAAGCCCATGCTCCACAACAACAGAAGCCACAACAATGAGAAGCCTGCGCACCACAACAAAGAGTAGCCTCCACTTGCCGCAACTAGAGAAAGCCCGTGTGCAGCAACAAAGACCTAACGCAGCCAAAAATAAAATAAATAATAAAAATAAATACATTTAAAAAAAACAACAGAGAAATAAACAGGCAAAAGTGATGTTTTTCCCCAGACCAGGTTGAGTCACATAGCAGAGACCCCTTCTGTATTGGCAAGAATGCTTGGATTTCAGGATACAAAGTTCCTTCCCCTTGGACAGGGCACCACACATGTGTTCAACTGTCAGTCTTTTCTGTAACATAGTTTTTTCTCTAGATAGCTTTAATAACTCACTGATTAAACTAGATTTTCATACATTCTTGCATAAATATTGCTTTTCCATATGTACTGGCAAAGTCAGTTAATTTTAACTATCAGAAGGCAAACTAGTCTTTCTTTTTGCCAAGATCCTGGGGATAACTCACTGTGTTTCCCTTGAAGTCTCTTTCCAATCGTATCATGAATGTATGAAGGTACCAGGGTCAGGAGAGGTAAACCACAAAAATAATTTTAATTACTTAAATTACAGGCAAGTTTAAATCTGGATAAATGGCTACAGAGTACATTATAATAATCAGGAAGTGCCACCGTCAATACATTTCAACAGACTATTTGGTGTTGTAGTTGGTTGGTTCTTTGTGAAAGGACGGTAAGTGAAAATGAAAGTGGGCTTCAAAATCATGTTTCCTAGAACAGTGTTATTCAATGTGTGGTCTGCAGGCTAGCAGCATCAGCTTCACTTAGGAGATCATGAGAAATATTTCTTAGGCCCTACCCCAAACCTATTGAGAAGGAAGGACGGAAGGAAGGGAGGGAGGGAGGGAGGAAGAGAGGGAGGAAGGAAGATCCACCAGGGGATTATTTATGTATGCTAAAGTTTGAGAACCAGTACCCTAAAGTACAACTTGAGAAAGAAATCCCACAAAATAATCAGTTGGTCAGTCAAACAAATAAAATAAACAAATAAATAAAAACTAATCATTTAAGCAAGGCCGCAAACAAATGAAACATCGCCAACTATCTCATGCTCTCTAAATAAAACTTTTCAAAAATAGGTCCACACAAAAGAATCACTGCAACAAAACAGGAAGTGAATGGCCAAGGACAACTGCATGTAAAGATAAAATTAAAACCTGGCAAAGACGATTTCAGACTTTAAGATAGGTTGAGTTTCTGCCAGCCCCGTTTTCTAAACTCTCTGAGGTTTATCACTTCAATACTCTTGCCAGTAACGAATTCTCTTCTTAACCTTTGCAAGAGCTTTGCCATACGGAAGATGACCTTAACCCAGAAGTACGTGTGGGGCACAGGTAGGGAGGAAGGAGCCTGAACTCTGTTTAGTTCTACAATCTCAGCTTTGTCCTCACTTCTGGTTATCTCACTCACACGTACCACATCAAATGTCACCTCCGTGTAGGTGACACCTAAATCTGTGTTTGCCATTGGACTCACTTCATGCTCAGCTCTTCCTCCTTGCCTACAGCACATCTTCATCTGGGAGTCCCACTGTCACCCTGAAGTTACATTTCAAACTGGATCATAGTCTATTTTCAGGTCACTCTCAGCCCCTTTCTCCAGCCTCCGTGTCACCCACCACACCTGCCCTTTTTCCAGTCCCTGATATTTCTTGCTTTCCTGTCTATGCTCACCCCGGTTTAGCTTGATATCCTAAATGTTACCCTTTTGCGCCACTACATCTTGCAACATACTAGTAATCAATCCAAAATACTCCTTTTATGAATGTTTCTTCCCTCCCAGTGAAACAATTTGTAAGCGCTTCCCTCTACTAACTGGGTGGCTCCCTCTTAACTTGTCATCATTGTTTTTTGGAAACAACTTAATTTCCAGTGTTAATTGTTTGAGTGATCATCAACTCATACTCAAAAGCCTTAAAAAATATGTCATCCAAAAACCCAGACAAAATCATTCCTATGTTTTTTTAGGAACAGGTGAACACAGGACAAGCATAAACATGCACACACAGACATACAGGATTTTAAAAATAGGTTTGGAATCATATAATAGCACTGTCTTATACCTTATTTTTAAAACCTAACAATATGTCATTTTCCCTAGTCAATATATCCATATGCATAGATTTCATGGCTGCATAAGTGTTTTTTTGTAAAGATATAACAGCATTTATTTAAGCTACACCATATATATGGACATTTAGATTGCTTACAATCTTCTCTATTAAATACAGTTCCGCAATAAGCACCTTTATACACCCATACTTTTATCCCTTAGCAGGTATTTCTAGAATTGAACTTGCTGTATAACAAGGCATGTACATTCTGAAAGCTTTTGATACATTCTTTCAAACTGAGATCCAAAAGGTACCTATGTGTTAATATTCCCCTGAGTATGAACAGTGTGTTGGGAGCCACTGCCTCCCTATAATTCAATGTACTCTGGCTGTTAAGAAATGTTTAACTTCTAAAAAATCTAGCCGGTGAAAATAATATCTCACTGTTATTTTAGTCACCATTTCTTTGATTATTAGTGACATACTTTTGAGTGCTTGTTAGCTATTTCTATTGTTTTCATTTGTGAATTTTTCTCCCTTTTATTATTGGAGTGTTTTCATTTTCTTTTTGTCCTACTGAATACTAGGAGCCTGTTTTATACCCAGAGTATTCAACCTTAGTAATATTATACTGCAAACCTTCTTTATAAGACTGTTTACTTGCTTTTTACTTTAAATTATGGTAGGGTTGTGCTAGATGAAGGTGCATAAATATGCCTGTAGTCATAATGTGGGAATTGCATTAAAAATAAAGAATTTTAAGTCTATCATTCTTTTCATTTATAGTTTATGCCTCTGGAATGAATCGTATAAATCTACTCCCTCTACAAAGATTAAACAATAGTTCACGTTTTTCTTTCCTGACCTCGAAGGACTTTCAGTCATTGCTGTGTTCTGGGAACCCAACCAATTCCCTCTGCCACCCATTCTCTGTTCCGGCAAAGTCTGATTCCTCACTGTTTGTTATCCCCCCAGTTGTACCTCATGCCTATGTTATGTTCCGGCTCTAATTCTAGCAGGAGTGCCCACCCATCCTTCCCTGACTTCACCAATATGCCAAATGTCCAATTCCTTTGTTCTCTTCCAGACTCACCCTAAACTCTCTTCTCCCTTCATGGCTCTTCTTGCCCAAACAGCCCTTGTCCCTTCTCTTTAAGTCAATGTCACACAATTTAGCATCTAATTACTCAATTACTCCCTTTTGTTCCATGTGTCACCTCTGTTTCCTCAAATAAATGGTCGTCTGAAGAGCAAGAATCATAGTATAACCTCCTTCTGTCTTGAACAGACTGTTACCAGCCCCAGTCCTTAGACTCTCTAATCAATAGAAACTGATGAGAGGCCACCAGAGAATTGCAGGCAAAGCTTTATGGGGACTTGGGCCAAGGCTCAAGACAGCAGAAGCAAGAGTCAGGTGCCCACGCCCACTCCCCTGCTTGGGTCCTTAAGTGGGGTAACAATGGGGCAGATTGGTGGGTGGGGCAGCAGGTGTGGCTTAGATGGTCTGCCCACCGCTCCGGTGGTGCAGGGATCATGTACAGGACCCTGCTTTGGCTCCCAGCAACTCACAAATGGCAGTTGATCTGTGGCCGTTTTGTACCTTGTTTATAATTTGCCCCAACAGCACACGCATGCAATTATTTTTAATCACGTACAGTTTCTTTGTATCCTGTTGCTTAAGAAGACCTTTGTCCATGTGCAAGCACTGCTGTAAAGGGTCCCAGGTCCCAGACTGTCTCAAAACCCCCTATACAGGGCCAGCCTAAGGAAGAGCTCTATGAACGTGCATTGATTGACACCTTGGATTTCACATTCAGAAATTCCACGTTCCAAATCACTTCTTAATAACTATAGGATATGAAATAAATTGGCACAGCACTGGACTATAAGATATTATAATTCAACAGTGCACAAACACTGAAAAATCTTATTTCCTCCTTTTCCAAAGCATCTTCAAGCCAAACATACACGAGGGTGTGGGAGACAGCAGGTGTACACAGACACCTTTTTTTTGCTAAGTCAATATTGACTTGAGAGTAAGCATGAGAATGAGCAAGAATAAAGCAAATACTTTACAGAAAAAAAAAAGCCAAACACCTTGAGGAGAATTTCACCTTTATACTTCCTTCCTAGTGTTATGTATCTTTGGAATTGAAAGTGCGGTATTATTTTGAAATTAAAAAGGAATAAAGAAAACTATAGCAGAAGCACAGATAAATATGGAGTAGTTTCATTCAACTTTCCAGAAGATTCTACAATCAATTAAAGGATGTTTAGAGAGTGAGAGCACGGCCTACATGCAGGTCATTGTTGTAGGGTCTGAGAGCGAGACAAGGAAGAGGAGCACAAGGATTCTTTCCTCTGGGGGATGAATTATTCGGAAAAAAACACAGGGAAGAAAAACTGGTTAAGTGCCCAGAAAGCATAAGTGTTATCAATAAGTGTTACTAGAGTTCAGGATATGTAACAACTTCTATGTCATCAGTTGACACTTATCAAGCACCTACCAGATGCTGGGCAAGGACTGAGGGTCACCCAGCTGGAAGACCTTTGAGATGGCCCTTGGGTTTTGAGCATGAAGGTGTAGGTGAGGGAAGCCGTTACAGTTGGGTGAAGATTAACAAGTAATTACAATTAAGTTCAGTGATGTTACATGTGAGCAAGTTTGAGAATATTTGAAAGCCCAGTGTAAGCTGGAGAAACTAAAAACCTTCAATTCCTTCATTCCCCAATGAACAAGTCTGGAAAATTATCTAGTTAAAACCCAATACCACACCCAGAGCCAGTGCTGGCCTCACTCAAAGCATTTTTAAACACGAGCTATAGCTCTAGGGAAGCAAGGGCTGACACTCTATAAGCTGGCTACAAGAAAATGACACCCCTCCCTCCTCTAATTTAGTTACTTTTGGGGACAAAAAGCATCCTGGGAACTTAAATGAGAAAAGTGAAAGTATTGTGAAATATAGCAATGTAAAAACCAGACAATTTCTCAATAGATTCATCTCAGACTGCAGGGTGAGTTTTCTATGAAGCACTGAAACAGACCTGCATTGCTTTCCAAAACAAAACCACAATTAAAAAAATCATGGAAGAAGTATGAGAAATACTGAAAGCAAATCTCTCTACATGATTTCAATCCAACTGATGGCAGAAATGGAGGCCGGAGAAACATAATGGAAGTGCAAAGAAATGTTTCAGTGAAGGGCATTGATCTGAGCTCTCGTAAGGATTTGTGGTCCATTATATTCATGTATCAAGTCAATTTTAGGCCTCTTAGTCCCCCTCTTCTTACCGTTATCACTTATAACAATCTCTTGGAGTTAACGGTTCTTATTTATATTTTATCATTTTCATAATATGTTAATATATTGGCATTCTTTACAGAACCCTGAAACACATTACTACTAGTCTAATATTGATCATTAGGACATTCTTACCAAATAACTAAATATTCTTATGATTGGAAGAAGTGGCAGGAAACTGAAATATAAAAAGGTCAGGAAACCCTGGGGATATGGTATTAAAGCAAGTTCTAGAATCAAAAAATTTGGCCTCCCAGACCTCTCTCTCAGAATCCTTTCACCTAACCAAAGCGCTGTTTTCATTTCTGATTATTAAATTCCTTTTCCAGACTTGGTTAAAATGTTTCAACTTGCATTAAATATATATGAAGTATGGTATACTGTTGCTTTTTAAGCATGGGTTAAAAAATGATCGGGGGCTTCCCTGGTGGCGTGCAGTGGTTGGGAGTCCGCCCGCCGATGCGGGGGACATGGGTTCGTGCCCCGGTCCGGGAAGACCCACATGCCGCGGAGCAGCTGGGACCGTGAGCCATGGCCGCTGGGCCTGCGCATCCGGGGCCTGTGCTCCGCAACGGGAGAGGCCACGGCGGTGAGAGGCCCGCGTACCTCAAAAAAAAAAAAAAAAAAAAAGGTCGGTATTCTAGTTGTAAAAAGAGAAAATGCTAAATTGGCCTTCCTGTGTTGAACTAAGCTCTCCTTCTCATCTCATACACAAAATAAGAGAAAAAAGTCATCCTTGCAGGTCTATGTTTAGGATACTCCCTGAGTTTCCAAAGAAGCATGTGGAACTTGATCATTAAACTTTAAAAGGCTATGAAATATAAATACATTAAATAGAATTAAGTGTTATTAGAAATACATGTCCTCGATTTACTTTTTTTTATAGGAAGAGCAAACAGTTGAGGCTTTATGACCTACTATCTTCTAGATGGATTTCAGTTGGTAAATATTTCTATACCAGTCCAGCATAGCATCTTCTGCATCTTTTGCTCTCTTCTTTTCATTGCCATGTTTTAACTTTAATTAAAATTTATGTTGGAAGTGAGAAACAGGACAAGTACAGGGGGAAAAAAGAAACAAAATCAGATTTCACTGAGGTACATTAGATTTTCCAGAGTCACTTTTCCAGCTCAGTTAATATACCAGGATATTCCTCCTATGGTCAAGGAGCACCAAACAAGTGCACCAGATGAGGGCTATCACGAAATATAATTTTGCAGTATTCCCAAGATAATAACATAAAAAGGAAAATCCTGATGTCCAAACTCTTGGGACACGAATATTTGCTCTAGGACAAAAAGGTCTCAGCTAGATTCCAACCACTCCGGAAGATTTGGGCTGCTTGAAGCTGTCCTCGCCTGCTATTGCTCTTTCAACTTGGAATATGAGTGGCAGACAAAGCAGATCAACGTGGAACACAAGTGCGGCCCCATGGGATGGACAAGAAGCAAAGAAATGTTTGGCCCTGCTCACCCCAAGCATGGCTGGGATCCCCATGAGGGTGTCACACACACAAAAAAAGAGACATTTCTTCTTCTGCCAAATGTGAGAGGTTCCCTTTCAGCTCAAACCTCAGTCCAGAAGTTCATCATCTCACCAAAAGGAACAGACTTTAATAACCCTTATCACTCCAACACAAAGGGGCAGGTCAGTCCCACAGGACACAGAATCTTCAGGTTAAGAATCCAAGCACTTAACACATATATATGGAACCTAAAAAAAAAAGGTTCTGAAGAACCTAGGGGCAGGACAGGAATAAAGATGCAGATGTAGAGAATGGGCTTGAGGACACAGGGAGTGGGAAGGGTAAGCTGGGACGAAGTGAGAGAGTGGCATGGACTTATATACACTACCAAATGTAAAACAGATAGCTAGTGGGAAGCAGCTGCATAGCACAGGGAGATCAGCTCGGTGCTTTGTGACCACCTAGAGGGGTGGGATAGGGAGTGTGGGAGGGAGACGCATGATGGAGGGGATATGGGGATATATGTATATGTATAGCTGAGTCACTTTGATATAAAGCAGAAACTAACACACCATTGTAAAGCAATTATACTCCAATAAAGATGTTAAAAAAAATGATCAAGGATAGAGCAATGCCAAGAAATGAGGAAATGATGGTGGGTATTGCTTAATGAAAAAAAAAAAAAGAACCCAAGCACTGATGTCAATCCTTGTGTAATAAGGAACTCGTCAAGGCATTTTTCAGTGTTTGAAAGGAAGCAAACCTGCTTAGAAGATAAATGATTCAATTTTCAGTACTGAAATGAGTACCTTATACATTTATTGTAAAATTATTCATAATGGCAAAATGGTGGCAAAAAAAATCCGTGCCCATCGATGGGCAACACTTGCATAAAATGTGATGCAAACACACTAGAAACAATTACCCTGACAATTAATATAAAGGACATGTCTCGTGAACTGGGGAGAATGCACAAAGTATGTATTCCATTGAAAAAAGGAGTAAAATAACCTGCTCAGTTTGATCTCAGATACCATAGATCTGATTGTATGTTTGTATGAGCATAAAGAATGTTATAGAAGGGCACATATGATTTTTTTATTAACATATGTTATTTCTGAGAGTTCTTCACAGACCAGTGTGGTGTGCAGAAGATTATTAATATTTTCAATATATATCTTGAGTTGTTTCACTAGATACGATTAGTCTGGATTACTTCGCGATAGAAAAATTTACTAAATGTTGAGGAATTACATATATAGAGACTATATTTTCTACAGATGGTAATAAGAGCCTTGATGCAAAAAAAGAACATGGTAGAGAAAAAAAAATACAAAACTGCAAAACAAACATAAGAGATTCAACACAACTTGGAAAAATCAAGAGGCATCCAAACCAAAAACACAGTTTGCAGCCACAACTGGGCTATTGTTTCCATACATTCCTTAGTGAGGAAGCCTTTGAAGTTGACATCAGAATCCCATCTTATATCATCTATCGCTACTTTGGACGTATCTTTATACCTGCTTAGTTAATTGTATAGGGAAACTAGAGCTTTCTTTTCCCAAAATAGGCATTGTCAGTCTTATTTGATCTTTGAAGTTGTCTTTTCAAAATCTTGAGTTAAAAAATCCATATTGCTGTGGATATTTACATGGCATAGGGAGATAATATATGACTATTATACTCAAGATCCTCTGTCTCAAATAAGAAAAATAGACAAAAAGATGGGCCTAGCACTCAATCCATCTCCTAGCTGCGTCTTCTGAGTTCACCTCCTGATATGTCCAACTCTCCGCCAACCCAAGGAAGGAAGCTGCATATACAAGCTGACAGTCTTGGCAACTGCTCAAGAATGGCCTCTCCAGTCCCCTCAAACCACCACCACTGCCATTTAGTCCTGACCTCCTTGCTTGTTCTCATCCCCAATTTCCAAATACTGGCTGTCTCTGAAATCCACTTCTGTCCTTCCAAGTTGGCATGCATTCTGATGTTCTTGCCAGCATCTTGGGAAGCAACACTGTGTCAGTTTTTCTCTTCTCTCCTCTTCTCTTTTCTCTTCCCTTCTCTTCTCTTCTCTTCCCTTCTCTCTCTTCTTTTCCTATTGCAGTTTCTGACTTAGCTCACCTGCTATCACAGTGTGTCCCATTAGCTGCGTACATAACCTAACTCTAACCAACAATCCTGGGGTCCTAGTGGCCCACATGTTTCAGGGGAGAAAGGTGGGGTAGGGAGTGATATATCAGTTGGTATATGTAAAAGAATTTAGTAAGACTTATTTCTGCTATACAAAATGCCTTTTGACAAAAAGCATCACAGAGGTGAAGGGAACGTTCAGCAACTCTGGTTTTAAAAATCACTGCCTTCAGCAACAGAGGGCTGCATGAGACACACTGAACAACACGGATTAATACACGCTAAAAACCTTCTGTTATGCACTCAGCCTGCACTAGGCACTCTACTGGATCCTGTGGGGCATTCAAAGATGAAGACCCCGTGGTCCTAGTCTTCAGGGGGTTCACAGACTAACTCTGAAACAAATCTGATCCTGATAAGTAAAGGTATATTTGAAAGCCAAAAATAAATTTACAACCAAGCAAGAAAAGAAAGTCAAAATCCAATCCACTCTACCTTGGAAAGAAATGGGAAAAAATAAAAAGCAATAACTAAAAAGATAAGAGGAAACTGAGAGCAAAGAGAACAAAAAGTAGGAAGAAGTTTAGGAGCTAAAGGCAGGGAGGCAAAGAAGGCAAATCCATAGCAGACAAGTTGAGGATAGGAGAAAAGGGGTGAGAGGGAAAGGGGAAGGGGAGTGGAAGTTGTGAAACAGAAAGAAAAGAGTTAGTTTCTCAGGAAGGACAATCTGGGAAAGGCAGAGAGATGGAGAGGATGCAGTGTAAATGTGAGGTCACTGCAGACAGACATCCTAAATGGAATAAGGATGGAGAAGTCAGTAAAATGAACTTGGCAGAAAAGACAGACCATGAATAATAATAACAATAATAGCTAACTTTTCTTGGACCTCTATTGACCTAAACTGCAATGACCATGTTGAAATCTAGACACTCTTTCACCAGGATCCACCCTCTAACATATGAATGTGCTGAGAGCCAGGGCACTTAAGCACGATTGCATTCATATCTTCAATTCAACTGCTCTGTGGATCCCTGGGCACATCAGTGGCCCTCAAACATCACTGCCATCTGGTTAGCATTGTACAATTCTTATGCCAATACAGCTTTGCTGGTTTTATAACTTATTCTATTGGATTACCTCACTCAAAGCCAGATCCTTTCTACATAGAACAGCAGAGCTTCACTCATGATTATATTTTTGAGCAGATAAAAATTTTATATGAACATTTTATACATAGAAATTTCAAATATGTGTAAAACTTTTATTTCAATATCCTTCTATAAAACACCCTTGTTTCCAGTCAAAAACAATAAGGCTTTTATCCAGGTCATTGGTAGGAACGAGTGATGGGTAAACCAGAACAAGAAAAGCAGGTGCTGGAAGTTATCAAGTGCATTGATATGTGGAAGCAGAACAAAGCACTAAGCTGTCCTAGAACAAAGCACTAAGCTGTCCTCAGAAGCACTGATTTTTTCACTTTTTCACAAGACACCAAAAGTCTCAACTATATGACTCCTCCAAATCAAGTTCTATATTCACATCAAAGTTTTTCCCGAAGATGGTTCTTTGATTCCTAAACTATCACTTCCTTTGCAAACAGCTCTTATCCTTTGCCTTTGGAAAGGAAAATAGTCAAATTCCAGACATTTTCAAAAATAAATTAGAACTTGATAACATTAGCCTCTTATTTTCTCTTTCTTCTTTTCTTTGTTTTATCTTTCTTGGTGCTTCTCCTAAATCACTTGTAAAATTAAAATCATGGAACTGCCATTTTTTTCTACCATGCTATTGACAGCCTCATCATTACAAGCTTTGAGGATCATTAGAATTTCCACAATATAAACAATAAACAATGAAATTGGGGAAAAATTAGAGTCAATCTATCAATAAGATTTCTAAAAAATTCTATCAAGAATAATGGAGGAAAAAGAATATATATCTAATTTGCATAATACATTATCAATATATCTCAGATCATGGGAAGATACTACATTTTTGAAAGAAAGTAAAAGTTATTAGTCATCTGTATTTTGGTGAGACTCGTCCCTTTTTGCCATCAGCTAGCAGCAAATCACTTATTAGACCTGAAAAGAATGAGTATATGTCTCCTTAAGACCACTTTGCCCCTCCATATTTCTCAGTGGTCATTTAGCCTCAGAGAAAATCAGAACCATCGAAACAATTCTTAAAGTTTCCAGAAATGTGTGTGTGTGTGTGTGTTTTATGTTTGTGAAAGAGAAATCAAAGCTTATTCATTGAATCTGCTGATGAAATTTGGTGAGATCTGGCTAGAGGGCGGGGAAGGAAAACTGAGTAATTAGGAGGAGAATCAAAACATTGGGTGATTATGAGAATTCTCCCTTCAAGATTGTGGGAGGGGAGGGAGTTTTCGGGTGTGAGCATATGCAGGGGTCGAGAGAGACAGAGAAAAGTCCTTCTTGACTGAGGTGGGGAGAGAAGGCCCTGCTCTGGACCTGGCATCCTTGTTTTCTTATATTACTGAAAATAATAAAAATCATAATAAAAATGAAGGAAGCATCGTGCTTGGCTTAGGGCTAGAGAAGCAGTATCTTCAGGGTGCTCACCCACTTGTGAGAGTCATGGTGGGTCTGACTGGGGTGTGCATATGTGCAGACATGTCTGCTTTCAGAGGCACACAGATGTTGCAGTGTTGACAGGGACCTCTGGAAACCAAGAGAAGTCATCCAAGGTGAATAATCGTGGACTTGGGGAACAGGAGGAGGTGGCCATTTTAACACATGTAAAAAACCCATGACCCTATTTAGAAACAGAAGAATTTAGAAAGATTATGCCATAAAATAACTACTGTGCCAGGAACTTGCCTCCTGCTTGGACCCTAAGCTGAGAGCCCAGGGAAACACCTGTTACAGTCAAGCTCTTTTTCTTTCCAATTGGTAAACAATTCTACCAATTGCACAATGAAAAAATTCTGTGACCCTGGCACCCAGATCTGGAACTCTCAATTGCTCTCACCACCAAAGGTCAATCCAATGTATCTGCTTGTGACATATTTTAGCCAAAGAATGTTAATGACATTTTCCAATACACTGTGCTGTTCTAACACATGTCCCACCCTGGAAATTTGGGATTACTAAAATACAGAGATTTTTTTTTTTTTTTTTTTTACGGTACGCGGGCCTCTCACTGTTGTGGCCTCTCCCACTGCGGAGCACAGGCTCCGGACGCGCAGGCCCAGCGGCCATGGCTCATGGGCCCAGCCTCTCCGCGGCATGTGGGATCCTCCCAGACCCGGGCACGAACCCGTGTCCCCTGCATCGGCAGGCGGACTCTCAACCACTGCGCCACCAGGGAGGCCCACAGAGATATCTTGAATGCCAAAATGTCACAGTAGGTAGAGATATGGCCAGCTTTTCAGGCTCTCCGACCACTTTAGGGACCCACAAAAGCACTGACAAGATGAGAAAAATGTATTGCCTCCAAACAAAAAAGAAAACTGTGAAACCAAAATTAGCAAACATTTGTTTCTACAAAGCATAATACATTGCCAACTTTATTCATTGTTCTATTTAGTAGAGACCGAAATAATCTTTCTTTGTACCTCAAGAAGATCTGTAGATTAGATTTTTTTCATTTGCAGGAACACCTACATATGCAAGATGGTAAGTGCACATAAATTCACAAGCACACATAAATGAATTTACTCATACTCAGAGAGTTTTAGTGGCAAAATAATAAAAACTCTTCCCATATTTTATTGCAAAAAATATAATTTGATGTGGAATATGAGTACACTTTAATATGTTTAATATATTTGTTGAGAAGTGGGAGGCTCCTAAAGTGTTCAGAAACTATGGAGGTTTTAGAGTGACGCTTTACTTCTCCTATTGTTAAAGGACATCACTAAATTTGGAGAAAAATTCTTCCCTGTTCATGGATAAACAACAAGGTCCTATTGTATAACACAGTGAACTATATTCAGTGTCCTGTAACAAACCATAATGGAAAAGAATGTGAAAAAGAATATATATATGTATAACTGAATCACTTTGCTGTACAGGTGAAATTAACACAACCTTGTAAATCAACTATACTTCAATAAAAAAGTTTAAAAGATCAGAATTCTTCCCTGTTCACTGACCTATTCCCTTGTACTTTTTCCTCATCCTTTTCCAGCTTATCAACAAAGTTAAACACAAGAACAAGCCAGAAAGGGAAAATTCCCTGTTGCTAACATAAGTCTAGTTGTCCTAACAGATGAATAATAAAGTATAAAGTCAATGGTTAACTTTTTGGAATAAATTGAGGAAAGAACATCAGAACTTTATTCTTTTCAGATTTCCCTGCCTACCTAGATTACAACACAACATCCTTACTTCTGGAAGCACAGTCTCGACTGGTATGCCTGGCAATGGACAAGAGACCGAGGGGCCGAAAGCCAAGACCAAGGCTAACACAGGAGCTGTCACAACCCTTCAAGAGACTAGCATCAAGCTAAAAAAAAACTGCTTCTCTCATCTCTCAAGAAGAAATTCAACCTCATGGGTATGTCATATGGTTCTCTTGTATGATATCCCTGAAAACAGTCTAAAATGTTCTTCCAAGCTTTGTACACACTTCTTCAAATACTTCATCTACTCAAAACTATTTGGGGGACTTCCCTGGTGGTCCAGTGGCTAAGACTGTGTGCTCCCAATGCAGGGGGCCCGGGTTCAATCCCTAGTCAGGGAAGTAGATCCCGCATGCCACAACTAAAGATCCTGCATGCTGCAACTCAAAGATGCTGCATGCCACAGCTAAGACCTGGCATAGCGAAAGAAAGAAACAAAAGAAAGAAAAGAAAGAAAGAAAGAAAGATCTTTAAAAACTATTTGGGACTTTAAACGTATATTTGCTTAAAAAATGAAAAAATAAAGAAAGAGAGAAAAATGTATATTTGCTTGAATTTTAAGTTACCTTAGTTCTAAGTTATATTCAGGATGCCACCATCCAATCTGTGTGAATAAGTTTTAAAAGGGGCAACCTAAGAGTTTACAGTCATCAGTAATAGCCTCAAATATGACTTGTATACATAAGAAAACCTTTTAAGAAATCTTAAACAGTTCCAGAAAACCAGATAGCATTCTGTTTCCCATTTTCCTTTTCACTAAATTGTCATCAATCAGAAATATGACTAAGATAAATAGCAGCTCCTAGATAAAAATAGGAAGACTTCTCCAAAATTCTCATTAAATTCTATATATGATCCATATTCAGCTTGAAAACCACCAGTTAAGAATGAGATAAACAGAAGGTCACCTGCATCTGGCAATACATGCCAATTTCTTAACCCTACGGTATAATGATAGGAAAACTAATTCTAGAACAAGTTAAAAATCAGTTCCCCAAAACACTTACTACCAATATTTAGAATATCATGAGATTTATTTTACTTCTATTATGCCTTACTTTCCACACAACAGGAAAGGATATTATCAGGGTTGCCTTGACTGTGTATGTAGTCTAGTTTATTTTTGGTATTTGTTAGTCATTCATAAAAACAAAATTCAGGGTTCCATTTACTTTCATTAATTCAGGTAACAGGGGCTTTGAGGGGGACCAAGAAGAGTACCTAGCGAGAAAGAGAGGAAAAGAGAATGTTTTTGTTTATGTGTCCTGGAGAAGATATTATTTTTCTCCTACAATACTGTGCACTCTGGTTACTAGAGTATTTTTTCCCCTGCGCTTTAAAGGTTACTATACAGAAATTCATGGATTTGAAGGTTTTGCAAACTCCAGTCAGAATAGCATTTCATCTATCAATTGTTATTTCCACATGTACACGAGCTCTTAGATTCATTCATGAAACTAGGGCTGTCAGGATCCTAATGAGATCAACTGGTTTAGCCAAACACATGCATCACTATTCAGCTCTTATGCCACCTGGAGAGAGCAAGTCTTTGCATAAGGCCTAATTTTACCCACTCAAGGAAGAAAACTTGAACCACGACAAAGCCAGCAATGATGATTAAAGAGTGCCTGTCACTTGGCCTCACCCCTGGGAGCTGCCCTCTACCCACTCCTGGGTGATGGGGGTGTTTCTCTGGGTGCCCTGGATTTAGATGTGGTGAAGGATGCAGACAGTTTCATGTGTCAAGCCTCCAGAGTCGTCAAAGCAGCACTTGATCTGCTCTGTAGAAAGTGCTGAGGACCCGAACAAAAACTCATCAGTGGCACAAATCCAAGGTCATCTCCCAAATATCCCTAATATATCAAAGCAGCCTCATCCATCTCAAAGCGAGAGTTACAAATGCTAAGACTGGAAGGGATCTTAGGGAACTTGTCCTAGAAACTAACTTACTGACACACAAATCAGAGAATTCTCCCAAAGAAAAGCAGAATGAATGCCTTATAATTTACTCTCCATCCTCTAGAAATTGGATGTATATTAGAGGTTGATGTTCTGAGCAGCAAAACTTCATTCAGATATCTGATTCTACATGGTATATATTTCCTGACCAATAAATCTACATGGAAAAATAAAGTTATGTGGACAAATTCCCTGCCAATATCAACTTGAAGAAGAAAAATTAAAAACCAAAACAAACAGAATCCAACTTACCTCGGTCCACACCTCTTCTTGCCTTTTGAAAATTGCTTTTGAATGTTTGAAATCTGAAAATAAATAGCCAATTCTATAGGCTTTTTCAAGGCCCTGAAAATGATCACTTAGTAATAAATCTTTAGTATTAGTAATCCTATAGATTGATAATCTCTAGAAGATGAGAGATTATAGTTTTCATGAACAGTCTTTCAAAAACATTGTAGTTAAAGCCTCTTTACTATAACATCCCTGCTAAAGAAATAGAAACAAAAGTTGTCTCCTTGTGTGACTATGTAATTTTTAACAGCAGCAACAAAATATTAATATTCATACCAAACTGAATATCATATTCTCAAACATCTTAAAAAAGAATCACACTGCCACCTATTTTGCTCTATGTCACTGATCCTTACTATGTATCACTCTTTTGTTTAGGGATAAATGGCCTGAAGGTTTTCTTACAATAGTTCCATAGATTAAAGTAGCAAAGAAACAGAGAAGAAAACCATTTAAAATTTCAAAACAGAAAGGAAAAACTTCACTTTTGCTTTTTGAATGTGTGCTTCACGGGAATAACTTTCATCTTTCCATCTGTATTTCTTTCAGATCCATTCAGTAACTATGTGTTTTGCAATGAAATGGCATTCCATATTTAAAATAAAAATTGGTATTTTATGTTGGTTTCCATTTTCAAAGAGCATATTTTTAATCACATCCAAAATAGTTCAGCATTTTTCCCACTACTGCCAAAAATAGCAACACGTACCCTCAACACAACGTATCATAACATATCCTCAACAACACACGTATCACCACACACATTTCTGCTCTTGGGCTCCCCTCAGCCCCATCTGTACTCTTGCTGCGAACAGCTATAGCATAAAAATGTCTCTTCTCACATGCTTTTGATATTACACTATTTAATCACATACAGCTGTGGCTTATGAGGCTGTTACAAAACACAATTTTAATGTAGTACTTGAAGTCAATTTTGGATAAACATCAACCATTTACTCTGAATAAGAAGTCCAACACTCCAAAGATTTTCTTTTAAAGGAAAACCCTGGTTTTCTTAGAATTTGGCATGGGCATCATTGTGACTGAGACTTCTCTCTGACAAAAAGACTGATAATGTCAAAAAGGATTGTGTAAATCATATTAGTGCAAAAACGAAGCTTTCCAGAATTCCTGGAGCCAGAAAGACCTGGAATGATGTGCATCCTTCCTTCTCTTTGGCCTCTTCCTTCACGTGGCCCCTACCTCCAACCCTCGAATACATTTTAGTACTTCATGGAAATAGGTTTGAGTTATAATTCTGTTTTTCTTTTTCCAAATTGAGAGAAAGTGAAAGGAAAATGTATTGGAAAGGTACTGTTCAAAGAAATATACATGGTGTTTCCCTTAAGTTTGGAATTATTCCGGAAAAAAAAAAAACAAACCATGAACTTTTTACATTTCTACTCCTTTTAGTAGGCACCAAACTTAGTGTTGTGAAAACAGTGATGACATTAGAGAAAGAAAATCCCAATGCAAACAAAGATTTGGAGAAGTAATGAAAAAAAAAAAACAAATTGAAAAGGCAAGGTAGCCTGTTGTTTCTGTTTCTCTCATTTAAAACCAATTAAAATAGAATACATTCTAACAGGAGATAAGATCGATCATCATTTCATGCTATCATATAACCCCCCTGCAGTAAAAGAAATATGTGGAGTTATTCCTAAAAATTCTCTTGCTGGAAGATTTTTAGAAAACTAGTTTTATATGTTTCAGTCTTTCAAAGGAAAACAGTACCTGGGAGTTTTCAAGGCTGAAACATACAAAACTGGTTGGTAACTGGCAAGTTACCAACTCTGACTTATCAATGCAAATCTGAGGCAGGAAGTACTAAGGAAATTCTAAACTCATTCCCTCCCTCTGCAAGATTTTCTACATTTTCATGTGTGAGGAATGTGTGAAGGGTTGTTTTGTTTTGCTTTTGTAGGACCTGTACATTGACATCTTTAAGAATATCCTTGGCCCCACGGGAGGCTCTCTCTTCCTTTGCAGGCCGCCCTGGCCTTGTGTTTTCAAGTGTCTGCTCTTTTCATGGCACAACTGGGGTCCAGCTAGACTTTCAGGGCCGGGCGGCTGTCCAGCTGCAGATGGCTGGAAATTCAGCCTGAAATCAGTGTGCTGGTGATGAATTATTCCTCCACCTGACCCCAACTTCACACCAGGCTCTGAACAGAATTTGAGTACCACCAGCCAGGGAGACCTGGTCAGGGTTCCATGGTCTGAACCCCTTTCTTCAAGGTTTTCTGGGGAAGCAGATGGCCAAAGAAGGGCAGGCAGCAGACTGATGAAAAAGCAGAGTGATTAGAAACTGCACTGAACTGGGAGAAATAGAGGGATCTGGCAAGGGCGTGGAAAGGAAGAAAAGACAAACTTGCTGTGTGTGCTTGGGTGAGTTTTAAAGTTTCATGAAGATGACTAAAGTTTTCTAAATATCACATATGAGAGAAATATCTATTTCTCAACTGCAAAATATCAACTCACCAGGCTGTGACCATGTTTTACTCTTTAGCTTTCCCAGTTCAACTCATTTGTTTTTCCAAGAAGACCCCCCCAAAGTACCTCAAATTCAGATTGAAATTCACCCTGGGTCTCATAATGCAATAGCAACAGGTTGGTTATTTGGACTGGCTGTAACAAAATTCTTGAGAAATATTATGTTACAACTTAAGCAAACATCATTACATATATTATCATTAAGCTAAGAAACTATTTTTTGGTCTCCTTTCTCCAAAACTTGCTGATTATTATGGGTGGCTTTTCCAACAGCAAATTCGTTTTGATGAAACTTTTTTAAAAACCCAGTTATGTCTCTTATTGAAATATTATGACATGTCACCAAAATTTCTTCATTACTTCTAAATAAAAGTAATGTTCTTTTTAGAAATTGCTTCTTTGGCTAGGAAAACAAAATTGGTAAAAAGGAAAATTGACAAGTGACAACTTTTAATGTGAGGTCTGGGAGAGTAAGCATGTTATATACCCACATTACTACAAGGTACAACAGCTACAAGTCAGCCATGGGTTTTCCTTTTATTTGACTTACCCATACATTTTTCTAATATAACATTTTAAGCATCTGGAAATTTATTCAAAGAAACAAAAGCATAAATATCTTGTTTCTATTTTTTTTCTTTTTAACAACAAAGTGAAGAGATTGGTTCTAATATGATGGGTAGTAAGGGGAGCAGAGAAAGCAGGAAAGTGTCACAAGTTTTTCTAAAACTTAAATTGCATTTGAGGAAATGGAAGACATTTGCATTTATTTCAAAATCCGTTTTCATTTTGTTTTATCATAAGAAACTAGCAGCTGCATTTAACACACATATTTAGGTAGAAAGAGAAGGCTCAGTATTTTGGCATTTTCTGAATGAATACAATAATAAACATCCCATGAAGATTTTCCAACCAAAACTAATGTCAGCAAATAGCTTTTGTGGGTGAGTTAAAAACACCTGAATTTAGAGAACAGTTTAAGGCATGGGGTATCACCAGAATATGATTTTTGTTGTCAACCACAGAATTCTATTTTTATCAACCATAAATGTTCTTTACATATCAGCATCATTTTAAAAAGCAATGATTTTAAAATTGGATTAAAACTACAAGCCAAGGCTGGAAGGACAGTGGATTTTATGGAATTCCACCTAGGCTTAGCAAATAAATCTAAGCAGCATGCATTTCCTTCAAAATTACTATAGGTTATATTTTGAGCTATAAGTGTAAAAGGAGCAAAAAGTGCTACCGAAACAACCCGGTTGTTTTCATGCTATGCTAGGGTGTGATGGGACTTTATTATACAGTGCGAATGCTGTCAGAAAGTTCCCGTATTTTAAAATATTGCACATTGACCCTTCCTCCCATTCCCTGAGTGCCTAAGTTCCCAAACAGGGCACATTTTCATATCTTCAGCTTCCAGGAATGTCATTAATGTCTGTCATTTCAGAGCCACTGTAATGATATTTGACAACTTCACAGCACTGTCGAAATTTTACAACGTAATAATCAATATGAACTACCATGATAGCCAAAGTAGCTGATCTTATACTCTCTACCACCCTGATCTGATTACCCAAATATCAGCTGAGGTCACCTAATGGATCTAACTTCTTTAAAAATGTTCCAGAAGTTGATGGCTTTGACTAGCTTGAAAGTAACAAGATCCAGATGCTGCCTGTCTACACAACACTAAACTACATAGGACCCCAAAACAGATTTATTTTTAAATTCCCTCTCTATTTTTCTAGCTCTCTTTTCCCTCAACACCCCATGTTTCCTCTTTACCCCAAACAACACACACACACACACACACACACACACACACAAACTTCCCACCAGTGTAGCTGGTCCTGTCTTTAATATAATGTGCCCGACATTATTTCCCGCTAGCAATAGGTTAAAAGAAATCTCAAACCAAAAAGCAATTATTCCATTCATTTTGATCTAAAGTTTCTTTTCTGAATAGACTTCATCGGAGAAAACAAGAACCAAAAAGAAAGCACGAATTTTGAAACATTTGGAAAAATTTAGCCAAATGACTAAAGGGGATGGAATGTGTGATATTTTTCATGCAACCTTTGTTTGTTGTTTCTGTTTCTTTGGGGGATGAGAAATGACTATAAATTTCCCCTTTTAACTTGTCCTTGCTTTGCCATTTCTTTGAGGAAGGCAGGCAGCGTTCTCTTCCCAATCCCCCAAAGAGTTAAAACTCTAGCCACTGGAGCAGGCGGGCTGGTCTATTTATTTCAGCAGCAGCCCAAACTAAATGCTCACAAAGGCAAAAAGCAGTGTGAGTCGACCTTGGAGGGGCAGGGCAAATTGTAAAGCGACTGAGAAAGGAAGGGAAAAAAAGAACAATCTTTAATATAATACTGAAAGTCTGCTGCCTGATCTGGTTTACAAATCAGCATTGTTTGGTGAGAGAGAATAAATGAGAGCTAACTACGGCTTGAATTACCAAACCCAAATCACAGCACCCAGTCCTGGTGACAGCACAGATCACTCAGGCATGCCTTGTTCACTCCCGGCGTATTTACCAAGAACACGGTAGAGTCTGGCTAATGCAATATAAAATAATATCATCCATAAAGGAATACAATCCATGCATTCAAGGGGGAACAACCAACATTTTTCCCCCGAAATTAAGTCCGATGTAATTGACAAATTGGAGCAGTGATTTCACACCTGAGAGTCTTCCATGTCTGAACTGCAGGATAAAGTTCATGATTGGCATGACCCACTGTTCAGTGACGTGGTCTTGCCACTGGCCCCCTCATGATCATCTGAGCACACACATAAAGCCTAAAGTATTTAACCAATTCATGTCCAATTATCATCAGTATAGTTCATCCTTTTTCAAGCCCCAGGCCTCCTGATGGCAGCCAACATCTAGCTTCTAAAAGTAAAGAACATCTATTGTAAAGCTCCTAAATTCACTCTCTAGCATCCTGACCATCCTCAGTATAAAATAAGGCCATAAAAAAACCCAAAAATGCACCCAGACAAACTCTAAGAGACTTGAATTAGATACCGTGTCCCTTCCCACACCCGTCTTTCATTCTACGCTCAGCGGTTAAAAGTTTGAGTCGCCCCCACCCCGGCGTGTCCTATCCAGTGGGAAAAAAACCTTTTAGAGCCACAAACAAAGAACAGCTCACCAGAAAAGCCCCTGAAATTGTATTCTTGTGCCTGATCATCACTGTTATGATCTCCTTTTTAACAACCCTGCCCATCTGCCAAGGACTTGACGGATATCAGGAACACCTAGGCAGCCAAATAACAACAAAGGAACTCAAGTAAAACTATTATCTCTTCTTAAAGAGAAAGCACCAGTTCCAGGCTTGCTTTCTTCCTATATCCTTCTCTGCTTCATTAACTCCATTGCTATGTTACTAATTTCAAAGAAGCAGGAAGAGGTGATGGGGTAAGGGGAGGGAGGCGGTAAATAATAATTCACATGCCTGTCTGTTTCCCATCCCAAGTGCCGAAGGACACCCCACTGCTGCCAGACTGTGGAGCGAGCCATACCTTGGTTTGGAGATAGTGAGGATAGTAGTAAGTGTACTGGGGGTACATTTGTGGCTGATCCAGGCGTTTGCCCATGTAGCTGGAATCTCTGTCTCCGAGGCAGGGAACTGGATGACAGGGTATGTGCCCCAGGCCGAGCTTCCTCTGGAACCACTATTCCTGACAGTCCCGATGACTGATGAGGCTTCGGAGAGTCTTCCACCACTCACTAGTTCCAACACAGCAAGAATTTTAAAAAGAAACACACCAAAAAAAGAGGGAGGTGGGGGATCTGTAGGAAAAACCCCACACAGCCTCCCCAGCTCTCGCCTGGGGTCCACTTGGGATGAGGCAGTTTGTTCTCTACCCGGCTGTCTGTAGTGATGTCAATTGCCAGCGTTTGTAAAGGAAAAAAAAAAAAAAATCAAAGTCCTTTTAGCACAACTCGGAAATCTTGCAGATCAGCTTCCTGTCTCCTGTGTGTCTCTTTCCCCACCTTAAAGAAAACGAAAAAAAAAATAGAAAGAAAAAGAAAAAAGAAAAAGAAAAAGGGGGGGAGAAAGAAAAAGAAAGGGGAAAAGAAAAACTAAAAAAAAAAAAAAAAAAAAAAACCTCTCACAGCTCAGTTGCTGCTGTGTCCCTCCCAGAGTGACATGGTGTTCGGTGCTTGTCCTGTCCTTTCATTCACGTCCCCTCCTTCCAGCCAGTGGGTGGGACCCGGAGAGCCCCTCCAGGGAGCAGCGTACGCAGTCCAGAAGGCTGCAGTCTTTCCTCCAAGAAAAAAAAAAAAAAAAAGGCTGCTTCAACCCCTGCTGCAAGCAAAGTTCCGATTCCCTCTACTGGCTATCTCGAATAGCAAAGCGGTTTTTGCAGCAAAGCTGCTGCCGCTGCCGCTGATCCCGGGGAACTCAAATGTGGGCGGCGGATGATTCCTTATCCTTCCCTCCATCAACCCCGCACAAGAGCTGCCTTCTTTGCTTTGCTTGCCAAGTTCCAAGGTAAGCCACACTGCGAAACAAAACACAGCAGACCCCGGGAGGGACAGGAGGACGAAGGGAGGAAGGGAGAGAAAGGAAAAAATCAAGGCAGACGGGCTAAGCTTGCTGGTGAAAATGGAAAAAGTGTGTCCCGGATGCTTTCAAAACCTGTGAACGCACTAAAGCCGAAGGAATCCAAGACCTGCTTTAGAAACTAACCTTTTACTTCTCGGAGAACGTGGAGGATGGTAAGTATTGAAGAAATGTTGTAGTCTACTCCAGGACTGCTCGTAACAAGCCAGGCATCATCAGATCACAATTAGCAACTTATCATAGCAGAAATAATCAATCTGATCATTACATCCATTTTGTAAAAATCAAAAGAGGTGTCCCCTTCGGTGTATGATCGTCTTGATAAATAAAATCACTGTTTCTCTCACTGTCTATCTCTTTATGATTCATGGAGGCTTTAATCACTTTCCTGACATCATCATACACAAACACAAAGAACAAAAATCATAATCACTTGGCAGGGTGTTTCTCCACCAATAATAAGTAGTATTCTGACGTGTCTATCAGCTGCTACATTATAATACAGATTGTTTCAGAGGAAATATATTTCCTTAAAGGGTCCCTTTTCAAGGCAGGCGAGGCTAAAATTAGACGTGCCAGCTGTGTTTTGCTGAGGGCTCACGCATGCCCAGAGCGTGGGCAGACCAGCACTGAACTCCTCTCGACTTTGTCAAGTCGGCTGTATTCTCCCCAGCCCTGAGTCACCTTTTCAGATAAAAGGTTCCTGGCACAAATCCAGCTTCCTAGGCAAGAAGACCAGAGAATGTGGTCCCATGTACAAGCCCTACCACCCCCGGGGCAATGGGCTTCCCGCAGGGCTCTGGTTTCTGGGAGCCCTGTGAGTGCAGGTAGGTTCCTTGGAGACAAATCAGGATGGTGGGCACATAGTTTTATGTTTGACTTTTGACAAGAACGACGATCGGAAGGAAGGAAGGGGAGAGGGTGGAGGGTAGGAGGTAGAAGTCCTGTCACTGAGAAAATTAAATCAAGTCTGCCAGTGTCTATGTGTTCTTCTGGGACTCAGAGGTCTCATCTAGAAAATGGAACTACTTCCAACTTACCTAGCTGGAGAGAGTCAACTGAATCAGATGCTAAATAAAAATCCCATTGATTTCAAAATTCTTTGCAGCATCTCACTGCTCAGACAATAGAGTCCTGACTTTTGGTATACTTTTCAAGTCACTTAAAAACCTAACTTTCTTCTCCAGAGGCAGGCGGTAGACCCTGTCCCCCACATCTGATGCCTGAGTGACACTGCCCTGCTTTCAGGTCTGGGCTGTGCTCTCAGTCTTTGGTCATCCTCTCTGCCAGGGGGGCTCTCCCAGACCCACCTTCAGCAGATCCTCCAGCCCGCCCTTTGGTCTCAGCACCACCCACACCCAGTGGCTTCCCCACTGGCTTTCCCACAGCACCTGTATTTACCCTAATATAATGTTCATCCTATGTCACTGCCTATGAATTGCTCGTTTTCTCTACGATGCTCTAAAAGCTCTAAAAGCATCGGGAAAAGCAGGAAAGGAGGAGGTCCCATCATTCTTGTTTACCTTCATCTTTTTTAAAACTGGCATGGCATCTGGCACCAAATGGTTGCTCCGTAAATGTTTGAAGAATAAGACATCTTAAATATCAGAAACAACTCTAACCCAACTCATATCTATCTTTCAGTACATTTCTGGGTGCAGGGGATATAGTGCTACACAGATCAGAACAAGGCGCCTCATCCATCCGATGCCACTGCCCACTTCATACAGTTATTATGAGAATTCACTGAGTTAAACATGTGAAGCATTGATAACACCTTGGTACTTATTGGATCTGCTCAATAAACACAAGCCTGTACCTGGGGAAGAGCATCCCAGGCTGAGGGACCAGTAAGAACGGAAAGGCTGGCAGCAAGCATGTGTCTTTGGAATGTGCCAGATATAGTGCAGGGGCTGGAAGGGAGCAAGTAAAGAGTAGAGGAGTAAAGAGTAGAGAATGAGGCTGGGACAAGGTCTACAAGCCTTGGTGGAATTTGGTGGGGAAAGCTAATTAGCGATGGTTAACAGTACAGCCAGGACTCTATCCAAATCATCTTCAACTACAGAATGCTGTCTTCCTAAATGAAAGATTGGGGTTCCTCCAAATTATAAGACACCTAGGATCAGGATCCTAGATGGCTTCTGCCAACGCGGCCACTTTGGACAAAGGACATCAGTATTCTTTCATTCATAACTGCCAGGATGCTCCTCCATAACTGCCAAGATGCTTCTGCCAACGTGGCCACTTTGGACAAAGGACATCAGTATTCTTTCATTCATAACTGCTAAGATGCTCCTTAAAGGGAAAGGACTACTGTCTTATTTACAAATAAAAAGCCAAATAAATAACTCTTCTCAGTGCATGCTATAGCCCACTTATATGCAAAGTTCCCAGTATGTGTCAATACTATGAGCAATTTCTACACAAATTGCCACTTCCCAAAATCTATTCCATTCCGTTGGATTATCGGTATTTTCTGGGCATTAATTGTCATAGCTTAAGAACATTCACTGAACATTTAAAGCTTTTCTTAAATAATGTAAAGACAGTTTAGCCCTTGTGAGGATGGTAAAACCTGTGTTTTATTCATTTTTTAATTTATTTTTTCCCTCATAGATCCCAGTAGCCATGGAGATTCGGGGGGCAAGATAGTCATGTCAGAAATAGTTTTTATATCATGTCTGCTCTGTTGGAGCTGCAGCACTTTCCATTTAAATGATCAAGTTAAGGTAGGAGGGAACTAGTTTAAGGCACTCTCTAAATCAGAAGCCAGCTGTGTGCCATTTGCCAAATAAACAAATTTTGTACAAATCCAAAAGCAGCAAACTGCATCAAAGGGCATGGACTCTTATAGATGCACGTGATTCACAGCACAGACTGGAGAGGCACTTATTTAAGACAAGTTCTTGGCTAACAGAATTGAGAGGATGTTTCAGACATACATCCAGAGATGGGGAAGTGATGGTATTGAAATAAGGGGCAATTGGACAGAGGCAGAAAGTCTTCTGGTTTGCCCTTGACCTAGCCACTCAGAGAAGAACTGGGTCCCCTCTCTGGATGATTTATTTATTTATTTATTTATTTTAATTTTTTCTCTTTTTGGCTGCGTTGGGTCTTCATTGCTGGGCGCGGGCTTTCTCCAGTTCCGGCGAGCGGGGGCTACTCTTCATTGTGGTGCGCGGGCTTCTCACTGAGGTGGCCTCTCCTGTTGCAGAGCACAGGCTCTAGGCACGCAGGCTTCAGTAGTTGCGGCACACAGGCTTCAGCAGTTGTGGCTCGCGGGCTCTAGAGCGCAGGCTCAGTAGTTGTGGCGCCGGGGCTTAGTTGCTCTGCGGCATGTGGGATCTTCCCAGACCAGCACTCGAACCCGTGTCCCCTGCATTGCAGGCGGATTCACAACCACTGCACCACCAGGGAAGCCCTGGAAGATTTATTTTTGTAAATTACAAAGACTTAGTCAAAAGTAAAAGAACAGTAGAGATATAAGGAAAAACCATAATCATACTATCTTCAAAAGGAGTATTCTATTTTACCTTTAAGAAAGACATCCATGACCTTGAGTAAAACATAAAAGGCAAAAATTGTGGCATTTCCTGCCCACTTTATCCAAATTTGTGAAATCTCTTTCCAACCCAGCAGCTGCCACATGAGTATGAAACATAAAAGTTGTTTGTTTTCTTAAAGACAAGATGGTAGGTTGCAAATTCCAACATTAATGTTACAACTTTCCTTTCTCCTACTGAATCCTTAACAATGGTTTAAGAAAATGTCTGAGACAAATGAGAAGAAAGAGACTACCGTTCAAGTATGTGTGGCCCAAACTTAAACGATAATTGAATGTAAAAATATTAATGTAGATAAAGACAATAAAAATTGGCCTTGGAAGAAAATTTCAAGCCTCAAGACAAAACTACAATGGACTATAGTTCAAGACAGTTAAGTAGAAAAGCAAGAGCAGTTTAAAACAAACAATATTAACTTCAACAACAGTTTATTGAGCCTCTATTCTGGGCCTAAAAAATTGAGGGTACCAGTATAAATACGGTATCATCATCCATGTCCTCAAGGAGATTTAACAAATCAGTATGTCTCAAACTTCAACCATTCACAAATGACCTTAATGTTTTTTCTCATATCTGAGTACCAATTTGAAACAATAAAAATACTTTTCTTTAAGTTGACTCAATTTTTCCTGAAATCCATGTGAACTTTATTAGAATTCTAAGCAATAATATACTTTATGTATATTTTGTTTATTTTGCTTCTATTATCTTTTAAAAAATGCACACTATCCACCAGCTCTCTATATACATTTTTCGTAGCACTCAACACTGTGGCAGGCACATCTGGATCTCCTTTACCACTAGGATTAGCAAGACTCACACTTCTCCATTTCATTGAAAGTAGGAACGGCCACATGACTTGCTATGCCCAATAAAATATGAAGCTTTTACGAGCGACACCCACAAAAGCTTTAACTGCTGCTGTTTAATTCTCCAGTCCACTCTTCTCTGAGGCAAGCATGTGCTGATATGGAGTAAGCATCTCAGAGGGGTGAGAACAGCTGCCTTGAATAGTCACCTAGACCAGCCACTGATTTGCCATGCATGAGAAGTAAACCTTTGTTGGATTATACTATTGAGATTTGGTGACTTACCACAGCATCACCTAGCCTACCCTGACTAATCCAACATTACTTGTCGTTTGATTCTGTATTCATTGGTTTCCTTGCTTGAGTAGCACCCCCGCTAATATCTAAGCTCCACAAGGGAAAGGAGCATATTTGTCTTGTTCCCTGTTATATCCCCAGCACCTAGAGCAGTCCTTGGAATTTAATACACACTTAATAAATGTGCATTAAATAAATGAATAAATAAAATGATTATCTAAAATCATCTCATTTACTTATCAGTGCTTAATGCATGCTACTTTAGGAAATCACGGAAGGTGAAATGAAACATATTCACAAAAAGTAAAAACTGAAGTTTCATAGGGAACCCTCCTACACTGCTGGTGGGAATGTAAATTGGTGCAGCCACTACGGAAAACAGTGTGGAGGTTCCTCAAAAAACTAAAAATAGAGCTACCATATGATCCAGCAATCCCACTCCTGGGCATATATCTGCACAAAACTCTAATTCAAAAAGATACATGCACCCCAATGTTCATAGCAGCACTATTGACAATAGCCAAGATATGGAAACAACCTAAATGTCCATGGATAGATGAATGGATAAAGAAGATGTGGCACATATATACAATGGAATATTACAAAGCCATGAAAAGAAACGAAATTGAGTTATTTGTAGTGAGGAGAATGGACCTAGAGTCTCTCATACAGAGTGAAGTAAGTCAGAAAAAGAAAAACAAGTACAGTATGCTAACACATATATATGGAATCTAAAAAAAAAAAAAAGTGGTTCTGAAGAACCTAGGGGCAGGACAGGAATAAAGATGCAGACGTAGAGAATGGACTTGAGGACACAGGGAGGGGGAAGGGTAAGCTGGGACAAAGTGAAAGAGTGGCATGGACATATATACACTACCAAATGGGAAATAGAAAGCTAGTGGGAAGTAGCCACATAGCACAGGGAGATCAGCTTGGTGCTTTGTGACCACCTAGAGGGGTGGGTTAAGGAGGGTGGGAGGGAGACACAAGAGGGAGGGGATATGGGGATATATGTATACATATAGCTGATTCACTTTGTTATACAGCAGCAACTAACACAACATTGCAAAGCAATTATACTCCAATAAAGATGTTAAAAAATATTTGTATGTATTAATTAAAGCACTAAGCATGAACAATTTGTAGCTGTTTTATAAGCCTCAGGAAATGAACAAGTCTTGTAAATTTTAGATTCATTTATTCAGGAGAACAAAATATACTGAATTTCTTTTCTCTATGCTATTTCCCACCTCTATCCTATTATATGTATGCATGTACGTTTATAACATTATGTTTTTCTGATTGCAAAAATAATGATATACATTTTACTTTTGAAATGCAGAAAAGGGAAAAGAAAATTTTTAAATACTACAATTCAAAGATAATCATTCCTCTTAAAATTTTGGTATATGTTCTTCCAGGTTAGGTATGTATTCTCTTTTACAAAGCTGTGAAAATATTGTGGAAACTCTGTAACTTTTTTAATATAACAATTACCTTTCCATATCCTTAAATATTTTTCCAAAACATGACTTTTAAATAACACTGTGTATGTTTTTACTGTAACCTAACTCAAAAACGTTCTGGAAATTGGTAGAATATAAGATATAAATAAATATTAACCATCATAGCATAAAAACAAAATGTGGTACATATATATGATGGAATATTACTCAGCCATAAAAAAGAATGAAATAATGTCATTTGCAGCAACATGGATGGACCTAGAGATTATCATACTAAGTGAAATAAGTCAGACAGAGAAAGACCAGTGTCATATGATATCACTTTACATGTGGAATCTAAAATATGACACAAATGAACATATCTATGAAACAGAAACAGACTCACAGACATAGAGAACAGACTTGTGGTTGCCAAGGGGGAGGGAGGGAAGGATTGGGAGTTTGGGATTAGCAGATGCAAACCATTATATAGAGAATGGATAAACAACAAGGTCCTGCTGTATAACACAGGAAACTATATTTAATATCCTGTGATAAACCATAATGGAAAAGAATATGAAAAATGATGTCTATATATATATATATATATTACTGAATCACTTTGTTGTACAGCAGAAATTAATACAACATTGTAAATCAACTATACTTCAATAAAATTAAAAAAAATTTTTTTTTCATAGGAGGAGAACTGCTATCATACTGAACACTCAGAAGAAGGAAAGTATTCTTTCACTGACTATTTGGAGTAAGTACTGGGGTGTGGTGTTAACTAGTTAAGAGATAAAGAAGGCAAAGAAGTAAGTGAACACAGATATAGATGGCCAACTACATAATAGACATTGGAGGAGATGCCTATAAATGTTTCCTCAGTGAAAACGCACAAGTACCTGGGAACTGGGTATGATTTTTCACACTTTACAAAATTGAGAAGGATCAGGTTTAACTACCTGATCCACACTCACCCAGGTATCACGTAGTAGAGGAACACTTCTGCCTCATTTCTGTATAAGGTCCAAACTCAGGCTCTTTCCTCAGTGTCCTTGATTGAAATCTTAAATGCTTTACTCCAAAATCGGATGAGAAAACCTTTGTGTTTAAAACATAAAACTCACAGTATACAGAAACATCCTAAATAAGTCACTTATGTCTTCATAGCAAACTGGAAAGAAAGAGCATGGCTGTCTGTCATACAGCATAAACTCTATTTGGATGACAGATGTAATGGTTAATACACAGTTACATGTGTCAACTTGGCAAGGTTATGGTGCCCAGGTGTTTGGTCAGCACCAGTCTAGATGTTGTTGCCAGGTATTTTTTAGACATGATTTACACTTAAATCAGTAGACTTTAAGTAAAGCAGATTACCCTCCATAATGTGGGTAGGCCTCATCCAATCAATTGAAGGCTTTAAGAGTTAAGGCTGAGGTCCCTCGAGAAGGAAGGAAGTCTGTCTCCAGACTACAGCTGGACTAAAGACTCAACACTAGCTCTTCTCTGCATCTCCAGCTTGCCAGCCTGCCCTACAGTTTTGTGATTAGCCAGCTCGCACACTCATGTGAGCCAATCCGTGAAAATAATTTGCTATCTCTCTCTCTCTCTCTCTCTCTCTCTCTCTCTCTCTCTCTATATATATATATATATATATATATGCAAATACACATCTGACTACTTGTGTTTCTCTGGAGAATGTATTAATGAAATGAAAGAAAATATGGCAACAGTGAAGGTCAATGAAATGGACACTTATACATTTCTATTAAATGTCTACTGAACAAAATGTAGAGCCTTAAAAACCTCCATCCTTTTCACCCAGTAACTTCAGTTCTAAGAATCTAAAAGAGATCATCATAGCATTTTTTTTTTTTTTTTTTTTTTGTGCTGTACGCGGGCCTCTCACTGCTGCGGCCTCTCCCGTCGTGAAGCACAGGCTCCGGATGCGCAGGCCCAGCGGCCACGGCTCACGGGCCCAGCCGCTCCGCGGCACACGGGATCCTCCCAGACCGGGGCACAAACCCGCGCCCCCTGCATCGGCAGGCGGACTCTCAACCACTGCGCCACCAGGGAAGCCCCATCATAGCATTTTAATGGTAAATAACTAGAGAAACCTGAATGTCCAACTCTAGGTGATTAAATAAATTACAGTATAAAGTATAATTCAACCATTAAAATGATCCTTAGAAAACATTTTAACAATATGGGAAATGCTTAACTTGAATAGCTAATGGAAAAAATAAAAATTCAGAAAAAAACAGAACATTGTACATGCAGTAGGTTTTAAACTATGAAATATAAACACATAGACAATAGAAGAACTGCATCAAAATAGCAACAGTGAAACTTTCCCTTTCTGGTGGGGTTATTGGTGATTTTACTTTTCTTTTTGACAAATTTTGGCATTTTCCAATTTGTCTTAAAATCAGCATATGTTTCATTAAGTGAAATAAACATTGTTTTAAAATATATATGTATTTCTAAGTAAGGGTTTTATTATTAGTTGAGAGGAAATTTTTAAACTCCCAGAAGTGACAACATCAAAATAAATTACACGTGTATTTTAAGTAGCCATTTACTTCTTACCTGAGACAGCAATTTAAGAAAAGTTTAAGTCTTTAAAGTCTGGAAGCATCAATTCTACATTAAAAAAAGGTCGAAACTCTCATTTAAGACCTAAAGACTGGGATTTCCCTGGCGGCCCAGTGGTTAAGACTCTGTGCTCCCAAAGCAAGGGGTCTGGGGTTCGATCCCTGGTCAGGGAACTAGATCCTGCACTCTGCAGCTAAAGATCCCACATGCCGCAATGAAGATCCCACATGCTGCAACTAAGACCCGGCACAGTCAAATAAATAAATAAATATTTTAAAAATAAATTAATTTTAAAATATTAAAAAGCCATTGTCTTAAAAAAAAAAAGACCTAAAGACCTATTCTCTTATTCAATGAGGATAATGAAAAAATAACGGCAACCAAAGGCAGAGGACATAGCTTCAAAAGGATTAAAATAAAACTGCATCGTATCTAAGATTTTATTTTTATCTTCAACTAATTCGGCCTTTGTACTTCTAAGTTTCTCATTGAATTTATTTGTAAAAAATATTGATGCAGCTCTGCCAGCTTGTTTACAATATGTTGTAGAAACCAAGAATGTTTTTTTATTTTGGTTTATCACTATGCCTCCCTGTATATTTCCATGCAAAGAATGTCACTATTTCCAGTCCATTGAGTCAATTTGGTCTTGATATAACTGGCAGATTCTAGAGGCCGTTCTTACAAGTATACCGTCTGCCATGACTTGTGTCATTAGTGGGACCAGAGCTTTGGAAAACCCCAAACTAAAAGCCTCAAAGTAGAGAAGGATGAATAGCTGCTTTGTTACATGGGAAACACATTTTTCTAAAAGGAAGATCATGACTTTGTATCAACTGTCCAGCTTCCACCTGCCAATAGCTAAGCAAATTGGGTTGATATGGCCAGATTTGATTGGCTAGACTGATTTGTCTTGCTAAAAAAATCCAGAGTTGCAGAAGTCTAAGCTGAAAGGATACTACTAACTAGAGTTACCATATAAAATACAGCACACCCAATTCAATTCGAATTTCAGAAAAATGGTGAGTATGTTTTTAATATAACTATATTCCAAATATTGCATATGATATGTCCTATGGAATATTTGGGTCATACTTATAAAAATTATTCATTGCTTGTCTGAGACTCAAATTTATCTGGGTGTTCTGTATTTTTAAGTTCCTAAATCTGTCCAAACCTACTCCTAACCGATGAACTGACACAGTTCACAGGCCTTTCAGAGGACACAAGAATTGATAGAGTTTAAATTTACGGACAACTGGCAACGCCTAATATTTTCAATCGTCTTTACACTCAAACCAAGTAAAGCAAACATGTCCCCAAATTGAGCCTCCCTTCAAGAGACTTAAACCACAGTTATGTTCCCAATATGAATCCATACAGTGTTCCAAGGGCTCTGTTTTTTTTTAATAATTATGAACTTGTTTCTTTTTAGCATAAGGAAATATTTATTTTCTTAAATTGTTATTCAGCACAAAAAGTGCCTGTCCAGAATAACACATGCCCAGATCCCCATCCCTGATATCATAAAGGTCCAATTCAGAGAAACCAGACAAATGTGCAAAATACAAGGGAAAAGGCGGTCAGGAACAGCGCTACCTGAGTGTGGTCCCCAGACAAGTGCTGATGGGCAGACACTACCATGTCCACTGAGCACAGGGCTTGAGGCTGAGTGTCCATCAACTTTATAGGAAGAATCTTATGTCTCTTGTCTCTAAGTAATGAAAGTGTGGACTTGTAGTTTGAAAGTCTGCTTTTTGCATTTCATTTTTCTAGTAATTTACAGAAATATCAGCTAGTCAGTTAGAAATAAACAAAAACCAGTCTCTCACTGGAGAGTTTGAAAAGTCCTGATCTAGGAAATACACAATTGTCTTATGTCCTCTCATTTCTATTTGCACATTTCTAGTGGCGAAAACATTGCATTGATGTCTTTTCCAATTGCAATACAAAGAATAATGAAACCCACATGAACTACAAAGGAAAATATTCGTTCCTGCAAATTTCCTAACTCACTCTCTTTTCTTTGTCTATTCCTTACCCTCTACCCTATGCCACCTTCCTGACCCCAGAGATGACACTTAAGAGTACCAAACCCAGGGTACGCAGGGCTTCTGACTGTGAGTGACTGACCCTGGAGAAATCAACTCCCCAGCTGGAGCCTCAGTTTTCCCAAGTGTAAAATGAAGGTTGTGATTAGGTCATTTAAGGTCCCTTTCTGACTCCAGTATCCCACGGTCCCAGGATACACTTGTTAAACCAAGTTGAGACTACATCTTTTTGGCTGCAGGGGTACGCTGGCTGGCCCCAGAGTGGATGGGAGACTCACACCAGCATCACACCTGAGGTTGACACACCTGAGCCACAGGCTTTGTGTGACTCCCAGCCATTCCCAGCAGCTGTGTGCTGGGAGACACCAAATCCAAAAGCAGCCTGCCCTGTCATAGGGAAGAACAAATCTGACTCCATATTAGATCTGTTTCTTTTACTTTAACCTTTGTATTTGATTGACTTTGCCTCGTGTATAACCTGAAATATACAGGATAGCCCATTCTCAAGGCTCTGACCTTTAAGGGTTTAACTCTTTTCTATTCATACAGAGACAAAAAGTTGCAGAACTGAAAATAACATTTTTCTTGTTGGAGGTTTACAGGAACATCATGACCTGACCTACCTGGACCAATGCAAGAACAAAGGATTCTGACACCAAGAAGTCTGCAACAACTAACCACGCCTCTCCCTCACCTGGCCTTTAAAAGTGCTTTGCTGAAACCCTTCAGGGAGTTTGGGGTTTCCTCCCATTCTCCTTGCGTGACCCTGCAATAAACTTTTCTCTGCTCCAAACATTTCGGTTTGTTTGGCCTCACTGTGTGTCGAGCATGAACTTGCATTCAGTAACAGCCCCGCACGGATTATGATTTGCCTTCTAGAGATGACATCCCTGAGCAGAACTAAAATAAGGCCAAACAGTTACCTGACTCTTTAGCCAATGCCTCGAAAATAGTTTAATCCCGGGAAGTCGAGATGCACCAACTGTCCCACCCAGGGTTTTTCACTATTCTGAATGTTTATGCTCATTCTGCAGTCAGGAAATGTAATTATTCGTTTTTTCTTTAAGGAAGTTTATGACCAAAGGTAATGGGGGGAACATAGATGTACTGACTGCTTACTGAGACTCATAAATGCTAAGAACACAGACAAATAATTGTTGCTTGGAGATTTGTTTTTGTCGTGTAGAATCTTCATTTTTAGCAATTTAACTACTAAAAGTTTCCCCACCTGGAGAATTATTTAGTCGGAAATAAAACTTAGCACCTAATTCATTCCCGGCTCTAACAACTTTCATCCTTTCAGAAAAGCGGCTTTCACATAAAATGTGCAAAGGGTAGCTTGTTATATAGGGCTAGTAAAACTCAGAGGTAATTAGTATAAGCTAAACCTCTAAGTAATAATGCCAAGTTTTTAACTTTTGCAGAGCCCTAGGTCAACATTTACTAATAAATTCTCTGTTTTCCTTTGTGAGAGATAAACGTTGTTACAAATCATCAAGAAATTTAAAAAAAAAAAGAAAGAATGAATGAAGTTAAGAAATCTGTTCTGGCCAATTAGTAAAGAAAAGTGGTTAAAGCTCAGGTCAGAATTTATTAGCAAGAGCCATCAAATACCTACACCTCTTCAGAGTTAGGAATTTAAGAACAGTGCTCATTTATGGCTCGGATGGGCCATGGGTCAGACTGGGCTCATCTTAGGAGAATCTCTGGGAAGTTTTGGCATTGCAGGGTGGAGAAACCAGTGTGAAGACCCTGGGACTTTGGGACCCCGATCTCCTACCTTAACTGCCGCTGTGACAGGTAAATGATGACATTGTGTGCTGTCCCACAGTGGGTGCGAGGGAGGGGTGGGGGGCGACACAGAGAGATGCTGCAAATAACTCAGCCTGTCAGGGCGCCTGTGGCACCTTCCTTCCCACGGTGGAAGCCGTGTGAAACATGACAGCTCACTGCCTCAGCCCCTCCAGCCCCGGCCACCTCTCAGGTTCCCCAGATCACTGCCTTTGCAAACAGAGTTAAAAGTGAACCACCCCAACAAAGGAAGTTTCTTTTTTCCAATGCTGAATAAGATCCCTTACCAGCTCATCTCTTTTCCTTCCTCTCTACTTCCAGGGGGTAAGAGAAGTGAGAGTGTTGCAGGATCAGCAGCATGGCATCGAACAGTCCCTTGAGTGAGGATACAGAGATGGCTCGTAGCACCTCACTTTGGGGAGCAGCACAAAGGAACCTGGGGACAGCACAGCTCCACAAAGCAACAGTTGGAAAAGGAGACATCTGGCCCAGTGATGCCTTCTGTTATTTCTCCCTTAGGTTGGAAATGCTGAGTTCTTGGTCCACAAAGAGGGCAGGTTATTAAGAGGAAAATAGGAAAGCCAGTCTATTTCTCAGTGTGATGGATTCCCATCAAACCAGATTTGGTACAAGATGCCTCACTCTTCATCTCTATCTGACAAGGGGTGTCGGGGGCTTGTAGCAATACTTGGGTTTATATTGGCTTGGAGACTGAGACAGATTTTTCTGTTCTCTCCGGGAGAAAGATACACATGTTACTCAGGACGGGGAGACAGGCAGGGGATCCATGTGCTGAAATGGACCTGTGGATTACACGTTTCCGATGAGCAACCATCACACAGCAGCTGTTAGAGGCTGCTGTCCAAGCCCAGCTTATTTCTTTTTGCTGCAAAGTCTAAAAATTAGGTTTGTTTCTTGGTAAAAAACAATGCTGTGTCAAGACCCCTAGAAAAATCATACAGTGTTGTTCCATAAGCTGGTAATGGAAGGACCTGTCCATTACAACCAGGGATAAATGTATTGGATCCAATAAGTTTGGTTTGGGAAATCTCTTTCTGTCAGTTCCAGGATAACCAATTGTCCTTGTTAAGAGGAGCTGATGTAGAAATATTTCACCTCCCCATCCATAAACATTTCTTTCCTCCCAGAGCAAGAAGGGGCTGATCTTCTAGGTCTTAATGTTATTTCTTTTTTTTTTTTTTTAATTATTTATTTATTTTGGGGGGTGCGGGGGAATGTCGTCTTTTTTTTATGATATTTCTTTTCAAATGAAGAAATATGATTTGCATACCAGGTGCACTTTTCCCTTAGTCTTTGTGTAAGTGCCTGCCTTTTAAATGACTCCTAGAACTAAGATCCTGACCACTTGCCCTTGTTAAATATCTGGTGATCCTTCTCCTCAACAGATGGGATGGGCCTCCTGATATGCCCCTGGCCTCATTTCAGTTTGGGTAATTGCATTCTGTTGACTTAAAATTTCCCCACCAGTTTCATCTGCCTGGGATATGATGCCTCATTCTCAGCCCTGAGCTGCCTGGCGTGCCGTCGGAGGCTGGGGAGCAGCTGGTGCATTCCACCCAGAAGTGGACGTATTTTAGTGGCAGGTGCAAAGGTTTTCTTTGGCTGAATACAAATTCTAACCTAGGAATGAGCTGCATGGATGCTCTTTATTTATTTATTTTTAACATCTTTATTGGAGTATAATTGCTTTACAACGTTGTGTTAGTTTCTGCTGTATAACAAAGTGAATCAGCTGTATGTATACATATATCCCCATATCCCCTCCCTCTTTTGTCTCCCTCCCACCCTCCCTATCCCACCCCTCTAGGTGGTCACAAAGCACTGAGCTGATCTCCCTGTGCTACGCGGCTGCTTCTCACTAGCTATCTATTTTACTTTTGGTAGTGTTTATATGTCCATGCCACTCTCTCACTTCATCCCAGCTTCCCCTTCCCCCTCCCTGTGTCCTCAGGTCCATTCTCTACATCTGCGTCTTAAGTAACTACCGGGAAACCAAAAATATGAAAGTATCCAAAGCATAAATATGAATTGGGATGAAAATACACTCTCACTAAAACCAGTCTATTGTGTGATCATTTTGGACTCCATGAACTTTACCATTCTTCTAGATTTGAATTTTGACAATAAGAAGAAATAATTCACATAAAGCAGACAACTCTTCTGAAAGGAAGAATTTTATGCGTGCGCACACACACACACACACACACACACACACACACACACACACGTATGTCCCGGCTCTTACCTCCGCCTGGAGTCTTCCTCAGTTTGGAATAAATGTGGTTTCCCCAGGAAACCACATTAGGTGCCCTATGCATACCTCCTTCGAGTAGGTAACACATTTCATCGTAATGAGCTTATCTCCTGTACCAAACTGGAATCTAAAAACTATCCCATCCATTTTTGTTACCCCAGCACCAAAAACATAATAGGTGCTTAATAAATGAATTAAATACAGACTGCATAGGCCAAATCTAATTAGTCTTCAGTTCTGATCCAGAAAATACTATTTCTAAGGGCTGTGAATCAAGGTGTGTTTTTTTTCAGGTTCATACACCTGGACGAAACCCTGGGAACTTGGTGGTCCAGGTCACCATGTCACATAGTCGTGGCCACCTCAGCTCGAGGGAACAGCTCCTGCCAGCACAGGTTCTCTGCATGGAGGGCCCCTCCTCCAGCAAATGGCACCAATGGCTGGACCAGGGAAGCCGAGGGCCAGGTGGTAGCACAAAGGCTGCACTGAGCTACCAGAGGAGGACAGGTGCTAGTAGATACACGTTCCTGCCTCTCAGCCTTCAGGCAGACAATCTGCAAGCCTTTTTGTCCCTTCTCAGGATGCCTCAGTGAAACTGATCCCCACTGACCAACCGCAGCCTTTTTTTCCCCTGTAAACGTTTTAGCTTGACCTTAATAACACCGTGGACTCTCCTCCTTCCACTCTCCTCTTGCTTCAGGAAATCACCTCCAGACACACTTTCTGCACACAAGCCCTTGCCTCAGTCTCTGAGTTGGGGGGGAAGCTGAACGGTGACAGCTTGGGGCATCCCCACACTGACAGTCACACCACCCATGTGTGCACATGTAATATACCTATTCCTCCACCCTCCGTTTCCTTTCCCTGTCATAGGACAGAAAAATAATATGAGGAGCACCCCAACACATATAGGCTGACAGATTATAGGTGATGCTGATGCCGGGAAATAGGGGGTCCACTAAGACTGTTCCTTGATATGTCTTCTGAAATATTAAATATTTCAGCTCTAAATATCCTGTCTTACCAATGAGGTAGGAGTCATTCCCAGAGTCTCATAATAGGGGAACAATCCAGATTCTGCCTCATTTTAGCCTCTGCAGGTCACCATAAATTAGCTTAGAAGCCCCAAGCCTCCGTAATGGCTCAAGCTGACTTGCATCCTAATTTGGACTATGCGGCAATGTTGCCGATGCCATCTGCACGCATGCGTTAGTCTCACACCGCCCTGGTCCATGGGGTGGAAGAAGGTTTATGTAGTAGGACCAGTCACTGGCATCCCTGCTTTGTGTAGATCATCAGTGTGTAGTGCCCTCACCAAAGAGGAGGGCTGGATGAAGCCCAGAGGCCACCATCATACACCCAGGCAGCTGCGGAAACCAAGGGCAGGGTGTCGCCCAAGGGGACTACCCGGGAGTTACCAGTGTCCTACCTGCTGCAGGCCTGCCCCACTGGCCACATGAGACAGAGGAAGGTAGCGGACAGGTGGACTGCAAGGAATTCTCATCAGTTTTGGAGACACTGGTGCTTAGACCCCTGCCTGCCGCAATGTATTCAAACTGAGGCAAGAGCCTGATGTAGCAGCCAGATTGAGGCAAAGCTGGACAGAGGGGCGCAGAGGTTCTCAGTTCATGGGAAAGACTCTGACAGGTTAAAAGTTATATTAGAGAAGGCCTATGAGGCACATGGATCATCCTTCGATTTTTGTAAAATTAGTAAGTTTTCAGCTGACTATAAAAGCTCTACCTTTTCCTGTAAAATGTTGAAATGCAAAATTGTATAAAAACAAATTCACATATCTGATCTCATCTGATTCTACAACCCAGAGGCAACTGCTATTAGTATTTGGTCTATTTGCTTCTGGATTTTCTTTTCTCTATGAATAGTGAATATATATTTCTCTCTCTGTGTCTATCTCTCTGTCCATCTCTGTCTCTCTGACTCTCTGTCCACATATGTGACATCTGGAGAAAATACTGTATTTATATCTTCTTGTACTTGTTTCTTCCAACAATACATGGTGAGCATTTTCTTTGAAAACAACATATAACGGGGATATAAATTTTAATTATAATATTTTATGATTCTCTATTGATAGATATATAGGTTGTTTCATATGTTTGTTATCACAAATATATATAATATATATTCTTGGGGTTTATTCCCTTTTGGTGTGGATTCTGGAGCTCCTTGCTGTAGCAAGAGGCAAAGAAAATGCCCGTCAGTGGACAGTGCCAGGGTCAATCACATAACAATGCAAGCCACCCTCAGCATGTTGATAGCTGTCCTCATGGTCACAAGATGGCTACAGATATCTTCCCCCGCCAATATCTGGAATTAGCTACCTTCTCCTCCTGTACCTTTTAAATAACTTTTACTAGAAGCTCCTGCCTCAAGCAGTCTTCTCCTCATGTCTTATTGGACAGAATTGGTCACATACTGTTTCCTAAGTCATTCACTAATGAGGAAAAGGGAATTACAATGATTGGCTCAAACTACACAAGACATACTACCCTCCTGAGCATGGGAGAAAGGTCATTTTCTCAGAGCAAATGGCTGCATATGGCTTAAGAATGGAGCATGTACTATAGATCAAAATTAGAGCCCTCCAGAAAAGAAAGAGGGATTTAAGGGGAATTAATTTGGGTAGGCAAAACACAATTGTCTCCAATATCAAATAAACTTGTTTGTTACCCTCTCACCTACATTATAATGCTCTTTTCTCTTTTCTTTGTCTTTTCCTTAATTCACCACCTAGGCACTTTGTTTTCCTTAAATCAGACCTTTGCTGGTTCTCCACGGATCTTCAAGAAGTTAACAGAAAAATGAACATGACAATGATAATGAGCTTGAGATCTTGCTCTCCTTGGGGGCATTTCTGTTCTAAAAGGAAGTTCTGGAAGATCTTCAAGATCTACAAGAACAAAAAACATCTTCAAGATCTACAAGAACAAAGAAAGAATGGGGCCTGGCAGGCACAGAAGGGCTCAAGGCCCTCACCTCATCTCTGCCTGCTCTTCTGCTGCCCCGCTCACCAGCCTCCTGCCCTTCCACCAATAGGCCAGCTGACTCTCGTCCTGGAGCCTCTGCACTTTGCTTCCCTCTGCCTAAAACAGGCTTTCTTTGGATGGCCACTTGATTTAATCCCTCACTTCTAAAGCTCTCTGCACATATGCCACTTTATTAAAGAGGTTTTTCTTAATCATCTTACATAACATAGCACCTTCACTTCATTCTTTACCCTATTACCCAGCTTTATGCATGTTTATGGCATTACTAACCACCTGACATGGTATATGTGTGTTTATTGTCTTTCTCTTAAGTAGAGAGTAAATTCTATGAGGACGGAATTTACGTTTGTTGTTGTGTTTTGTTTTTGTTTCTGTTTTTTTACTGTTGGTTCCTCATACGCATTCCATAAAATTGTGGAGAAAGAATTGGTGGCTGGATGGATACTTTGGCAACACGAAACTTAAATGGTCATCTTCTTGCTTAATCTGGATCATAGCAGAAGTCAAGTAAGACCTAATCCTGCACAGGCATCATTCTCTGTCATAACCAGTGGTGTCCGTAAGTCCGAGTTAGTCAAGATTTCCCTTATTTAACCTACTTCCCTCTAGGCAAGGCCTTCATTTTCTAGGCTGATCTGTATATTTTGAAATCTACACAGTATCTATCTCTCTAACATGAAATAAAAGGTGAGTTCCAACTTAGAGAAATGAGATACATCATACAATTCTAATACTATCTAATTAATAAAATGTGTTTTAACTCTGATTAAAATATATTTTGCATGCCAAAAATAGTCATAAAACCATATCTCAAAGCCATGAGAAATATAAGTATGCAACAGTAATTTAAGAAGTAAGTTACTGTATGAGTTGGAGTTTCCATTTGATGTTGTATTTGATACACACACACACACACACACACACACACAAAATGTTTCAGAGACTTTCAGACAACATGCACACATGGACATGATCGCCGCCATGAAACTATGAAAAAGGCCATATTAGAGTTCAGAAAAGGATGCAGTAGGAACTACAGCTACCTACCAAAGAGCAGAAGTGATTTCTATTAGTTGTGGTATAAATATACCAGATGGACCTGAAGGCAACCAGACAGCACTGACAGACAGGTGAGGGGACAGCCTGTCTGAGATAAACATGGAAGAGATTCCAGCAGAACCTGGTAACACCCACTGTGCTGTGCACGGGGACAGTGGTGGTCAGTGTGTATATATTTAGAACCCACAAGCATCTCTGGGGAGATCACGGGATACAGGAGAGCATGATGAATGGCCTCTCTAGGTCTGCATTAGGTGAGCAAAGCCCAGGCAGGGTTGGAGGAAGATCGGGTAACCTCCAACTTAGAACAAGGGCACCCTTTCCTGACAACGAGCAGAGTTCTGCCCAGCTAACTGTTGGCTCCCATACCAAATTCAGAGAGGAAATTTTTTGGTGAGTCTCCCAAGCTAAGGAGCTCTGAAATGACAAGATGAAAAAACAGCAAACCCAAACAGGTCCCTTCCTGAAAGACTTCTGCCCACTGCTCCCCAACCTCTGACAGACCCCATCCCAATTCTCAATTCTGTACCTTGGGTAATATATTCTATTTTTGGAATGCTATAAAACTTTTGTTCTAAATATCATATTCTCAACTAATATTTAAGAATGTAGAATATATCCTTATGTCATAACATATATTAAGTGAAAAATTTATGCACTAGTAGGTAGTATAGAATTACAACCTTAAAATATTTTATATAAATAGCACATACACTAATCCATACAAAAGTACTAGATAAATATACTCTATTATGGTAACAGTGCCCCAAAACTTGAAGTTATTTTTATTCTCCTACATCATATGTTGTATGAAAAAAAATTTAATTGGCTCTTTATCCCAAAATATATCCAGAATCCAAACACTATCCACCACTGTCCCCACCCTGGTCTGAACCACCATCATTTTCTCCTAGATCATCATCATCCTCATCAGATCCCCTCATTCACCTCTTGATAGGGTGCCTGGCTTCCTTCCTGGCTACCCCGTGACCCACTGTCTATTCTTCACACAGCATCTAGTGTGACTGTGGAAAATGTCAGATTCCCCTGCTCAGATTCTCCAGTGGCTGCATCTCACACTCCTTTCATAAGCCTCTCTAGTACTTTCCAGAAATCACCTCCAGCTACTCTCCTCATCTGACACTCGTCCAATCACACTGGCCTCCCTCCTGGGCCTCACGCTTGCTGAACACCCTCTCCTCTTTGCATAGGCTGATCCCATGGCCTGGAACCCTCTTCCTTTAAATAGTACCCCCTTCAAGATTCTCATGTTACCTTCTGGAGCAATCCTGCCATTGCCCCCAAACCCCACCTCTTCCTTCTGTTCTCACCAAGAGTCTCCAGTCTTCGTTCCTACGGCCACGTGGTATTGTTCCAGAAAATGAGATTCTCATAAAATAGAATGTGGATGGTACACTCTGAAGTTGTGTGCAGTACGAAGACCATCCTTTGCTTTTCTTCATCGTTCTTATCACCTTCTAACACACTGTGTCCTTTACTTTTGTTGTTGTCTATCTCCCCCTATGGGACTGTCAGCTCTGTGAGGGTAGGAGTCACTTTACTGCTAGAGCCTCAGTTCCTAGACCAGTGCCGGGCACACAGTACACGGAATGAATGAATGAATCACAGGGTAGTAGAAATAAAAGTGATTTTTCTTTTATTCCATCAATGAGCTATATTTTCTCTATTATTTTTAAAACCAGAAAAAATATAAAAAGTAAAAAACTGCATAACATTGACCCTTTCATTGCCCTTTTTCTTAGCTTGGAAAATAAATTTCCTAAACTCAAACTAAAGAAGAACTAAAGAAGAATACCTGTTTAAACTATTGTTGAGTCAAACTCCCAGTAAAATACATCTAAGCTCTGTGGTTATTTCCACAGGTTTTCCCACTCCCACTGATTCTCATGTAGTTTCTGATCAATCATGATGGTGGGAGATGACCCAGTTTCATAACATCTGAAGCTATTCAATTTTTCTATGATACAATTCCATCTTGAGCCAAGTTGAATGGTCCAGCGGAGAGATGTTCTCACATTCTCTTAAAAGGTTATCCTTTTGGCTTTCTTTGAGATATTGTTTCTTAGATAGGAGAAAAATTGAAACTTATATATGAGGACCAAACTATGAGATGAAAACTTTTCTCTGTTACCTTCACCCAAGGGAGAAACAATTCTGAAGACTTATACTTTCAGTCCTAAAAATGTTAATGACTGCAAGTGAATTTGAACCTATCTTTAAATCCACTTTAAAATATTATTTTTATCAGTTTAGACACCAACCAACTGAAAATTTTGTTATTTTGTAAAATATCTCAAAGCTGACTGTCTGACAATGGTACATAAAACCAAACCAACAAACAAAAAAACAATAAAAGAGATTTGTTTTTTTGGCTGCTCTTAGCTTTCTTTAACATGGCAGCAATTTTCTCTGTAATAACAACTCAAAACCAAGCAAAGACATACCAACCGTAAAAGAGAAAATAAGTCTGGTCAACAGAGACTTGGGACCCACCATTAATCCTTTAATAATGGTCCAGAAATTGATTTATCTCTTGCTGCTATTTTGTATCTGGAAGTTCAACTGAAGACATCATTTTGTCCTCAGCAAGGACAGTAATTTTGATGCTAGCCTCTGTAAATAGCTTTGTATAATTTATATAGTTTTTAATTTTGGTAATAGCGACTAGCTGGCTAAGGCAATAAGCCCTTTCTATCACAGACTAAATAAAGAAATCTCTCATGTTTCAACTAACGAACTAAACCAAACCATAATGAGTATGACTGTTTCATTTCACTTGGCTGTTGCTCAAAGAAGGTTCATTTAAAAATGATTCATTGTTAATATGTATAATGTTCACACTAATATTATGATGTTCACACTAATGTTGGAGAATTAGAAAAACATCAGTCTGTAATAGAATGACCCATTACATCGGCCAAAAAAGTCTTGTTTTCACTGAATTAATGGTTTTGTCCTTGGCTTTTTACCTCCTGAAGTGAGACAGGTGCTGAGGAAGCAATGGGTGGGGATTGAAGATGATGCAGCATACCAGGTCATGTGGATGAGCCTCATCTTTTGAGGTTGTCAATAGCCTCACTAGTTTTATACTTTGTGCTGAAGATTGAAAAATATATGCACATCTAAATAGGCACTTTGCCAAAGAAGACACACAGATAGCCAAAAGGCACATGAAAAGATGTTCCACGTTGCTATTATTAGAGAAAAGAAAATTGAAACTACGATGAGGTATTACCTCACACCAGTCAGAATGGCCATCACCAAAAGTCTACAGATAACAAATGCTGGAGAGGGTATGGGGAAAAGGGAACCCTCCTACACTGTTGCTGGGAATGTAAGTTTGTACATCCACTATGGACAACAGTATGGAGGTTCCTTAAAAAACTAAATGCAGAGCTACCATATGATCCAGCAATCCCACTCCTGGGCCTATATCTGAAGAAAACCATAATTCGAAAAGATACATGCACCCCAACGTCCATTACAGCACTATTTACAATAGCCAAGGCATGGAAACAACCTACATGTCCAATGACAGATGAATGGATAAAGAAGATGTGGTACATACATTCAATGGAATATTACTCAGCCATAAAAAAGAATGTAATAATGCCATTTGCAGTAACATGGATGGACCTAGAGATTATCACACTAAATAAAGTAAGCCAGACACAGAAAGACAAATATCATAGGATATCACTTATATGTAGAATCTAAAAAAATGATACAAATGAATTTATTTACAAAAGAGGAAGAGACTCACAGACATAGAAAACAAACTTATGGCTACCAAAGTGGGAGGTGGAGGAGGGATAAATTATGAGTTTGGGATTAACAAATATATGGGATTAACATATATACACTACTATATATAAAATAGATGAACCAACAAGGACCCACTGTATAGCACAGGGAGGTACACTCAATATTTTGTAACAACCTATATGGGAAAAGAATCGGAATCACTGTGCTGTACACCTGAAACTAACATGGTATTGTTTGTTTTGTTTTCAACAGGTATTTATTTATTTATTTGGGGTATAGTTGTTTTACAATGTTGTGTTACTTTCTACTGTACAGCGAAGTGGAGTTCGCTGTGCTATACAGTAGGTTCTCATTAGTTATCTATTTTATACATATTAGTGTATATATGTCAATCCCAATCTCCCAGATCATCCCATCTGCACTTTGCCCCCTTGGTGTCCATACATTTGTTCTCTAGGTCTGTGTCTCTATTTCTGCCTTGCAAACAGGTTCATCTGTACCATTTTTCTACATTCCAAATATATGCGTTAATATACGATATTTGTTTTTCTCTTTCTGACTTACTTCACTCTGTATGACAGTCTCTAGGTCCAACCATGTCTCTACAAATGACCCAATTTCATTCCTTTAACATAGTATTGTAACTCAAGTATACTTCAAAAGAATATATATAAATATAATATATATGCACAAGAAAACACTAGTTTCAATATTGTATATACCATTCTAGCAAATCATAGTAGTCACTGAATAACTATTGATAAATGTAGTTAATAACCTCTTCTCAGATATGACACATAATGATTATGTATGAGAATACCATATACTTGTCCTCGACCAAAGGTAAGTTTCAAAAAAGTATATGCAGATTCTATCAAAAGTCCATCCTATGATCAACTTAGAAGTACAATAATTCTTACAAACTCTTGTATGTACTGTATTACTTTAAAGTCATTTAAAATAACCCATTGTGAGTTAATCTTAGAAATTAAGTTAATAATCTAATATTGTAAAAGTTGGAATACAAACTTCTTCCTACTTGCCATTTAGCTATCAAGATTTATATATTTCAAAATTTCATGCACACTTTTGTTTTTGAACATCTCTGAAAGCAGGCTGTGTCACAAAATGGAAGATAAGAAAGTACTGCATTATAATTTAATAGGAATTATTGTGTTTTCCTTCACAGTAGAACAGTGAAATATAAAATAAAGACGTGTTTTGCAATCAGTGCTTCTTGAATTTGATGAAACACAGGAATAGACATTGTTTTCCTGGCTCAATACCTAGATCTGTAGTATGATATTATCCCTGACTGAAAGCTGGTTAAATAGAATCTAGGATAGACAGCCGAGTGGCCCAAGCCTCACACTTAAGTCACGTAGCACAGCACTTGCAAAAAGTGAGATCTCAACGCGTGTGAACTATCCCTCTCTTTGATAGCCATCAAATATCTGAGTGTGAGTAGCAGATGCTATTTCTGCCCCCTGCCCAGATCTCCTTTACCAAGCCAGTGTTCCCATGCCCCCACCTTTTCTGGAGGCTCCCCTTTAGCCTACAGAAGGCACCTTGTCCAGAGTTGCTGGGAGGTTACAACTACCCACTTCCTGGGGTGACTCATGACCAAAGGCATAAAAGCCCAGCTCATTTGCCTAAAGGCAGGCAATGCTCTCTCACGATCCAGAGCTTCCCCTGGGACCAGGCTGAAGCGGGACTCCTGAAACCACACCTCTCCAATTCCGTCCGTTTCCTACTGGGCTCCCCTCACCCCCTGAAAGGTTTCTCTTAAGAGCCTGCCTTCAATAAATCACTCACAGAGGAACTGCCCAGTCTGCTTGGAGAGAGTCCCACCTAAGAGTCTGTTTCCTCGTGTTTCAGCTGGGTGTGGGATTTCTACTGGTTTCCATGAGGTGTTTGGCCAACATAATCCTGTGAAAACAACCAGTTGAACCTTGGGGAACCGTATGTGTTTATACGTCTGCCCTCAAAGTCTCAGAGGAGAAACAGATATGTAAATAGGCAAACACAAATAGTAAAAGGCACACATGTAAGAGATGCTACAGAAACACAGGAGAAAGAGTGATAACACTGCCCAGAATGCCACTGAAAACTGCACCGAGGAGGTGAAATGTGAGCTCATTCATGAAGACATGAGACTGGCTCAGGTAGACAGAGGGAAAAGGCAAAGAAATCAATAAAAAATAAAAGCCTACGTAATACGTGAGCTCGCTTTGAAAAATTATCGTCCAACTGAAGGAAAAGTACATATCCCGCACTCTTTGAATCACTTGCTAGGACTCTGAAAGCAAGTGGATATTCATAAACTATTGAAATTGAAATCGAAAACTCTCAAGGAAATCTGTCAGGGAAAAGTAGAGTGGAAATGAGCGAAGTTGAGAAAAGAGTTAAAATGTTTGTTTTTCCTTTGGGCAGAAATGTTTTTAACAAGTGTGTTATGAACTGAAATGGGTTCCCCTAGATTCATATGCTGAATTTCTAAAATAAAGAGAAAATGCCAAGTGGTAACACTCAGAGGTTTGAGAAAGCGTGTTGTGTTCCCAAATCTGCGAGTGGTTTGGCATGTAGGATGTAAAGACACAAACTGGTATGAGATCAGTGTGTGAATACACACACACACACACACACACACACAGAATTATATACAATTCATGATCAATTACATCATGGAGAACCAGTAAAATGTAAGTAGGAAAAGGACATCATTCGATTTTTAAAAACTGTAATTGTTTCACTTTATGTGAAGTATGCATAAGAAAAGAACTCAAAAGGTATAAAAAGAAATAAAAATTGGGTTTGATAAAGAGGACTCTACTGCAGCACAGAGAATCTGGGGAAAGAGAGTGGGTGCTGTGGGGAGGGCAGCCAGCTGAGAGATGCAAGAATGGAGGTACCCAAACCTCAGGAGGGAGGGGAGCACAGGCCCCTGGGTGATTGGTCTGTCCTTCATTCTGGTCACAAGCACTCAATGTGTGTTGGGCCTGTTCTGTCTCTTGCACTTACTAGGTAAGCAGGCAGGCACATAGACAGACCCTCTATGACACACAAGGTCAGGCTATAAAACTTCATGGAGAAAGCCCAGGATAACTTCTCAAGGAATAGATGGGCTCACACATCCCTCGGCCCTGTAATCGGTGTCAGGTCCCTTTGTGAAGATAAGATACTCGTCTCTCCACTGAAGTGGACGTTTCTGAATCTCAGCTCGGTAAAGCCATTTCCATGAAATTGATGGAGTCACATATTTTCGATTTCTCTGTAAATCACCATTACGCTTTTGATGAGCACATAGCAAGCTATTTAACAAGAGCCCAGAGAAGAAGCGATAAAGGTCTAAACTAAGACAGTGATCTAGTGAAGGAGAAAGGGGTGAGGGTATAGGTAGGACACAGGAAGATCTATTTGGTAAAAATAAAATAAATGCAAATTGACTATCCTTTGAAGGAAGGATAGAAGAAAGCAGCAAATACCTATTTATGCCAGCTTAAAAATGCCTCAGTGTTCATCTACTAAAATGATATTAAATAGCCTAACATTTGTTAAATGACAAAAGTGTATCAGTTCACAAAACTCAGTTCAAGAGGGGCAGATAAGGAAAAGGGAAATAGAACAAGAGCTATCTACCTATGGCATAAAAACAAGATACAAATGTTTAACCTAGACCTGCAAACTAGGAAAACAAACAGAAAGGTACTATTTTTCCCATACAAAATTTCACTATTAAACTACTGGTGCACTAATTACAGCCGTGAATCACAGCTGTGGTAGACATAGAGTAGGATAATTAAATAGTCAGATTAGAAATCCCACGAGGGGATTAAGGACAGAAAGGGAATTTTAAGGGAGTTTGGGAGACTGTTGTAAGCTAATGACCACTCAAGAATCCAGTAACCTAGCAACAATCTACACTACTTTGAAGGAAGACCAGGTGCATCCAAGTGCCAGACACACTCAAGTCACAAACCCTGATAAAACACAAGACAACAGATACAGGGTCTGAATCTTGTTACATGAAGTCAAAGAGTTGATAGTCCTTGAAGACTAGCATTTCTGCATGCAGCCAAGACAGAAATATAGGAGAAAGGGGACATTATACCAGAGCCCAAGATGAATTACCATATTTTAGTATATGTGACCACACTTCTGCTAATACACATATGATTTAAATAGCACCATGACAGTCCTGGTTAGACCATATAGGGTCAAAGGAGGAACTAATCATGTAAACCTTGATGTCTACCTAAAAATGAGGAAGAAGGTGACCTTCTCCCCTCCCCACTTTTTCTTTGATTATAAAAATGTAGCCCTCTTTGTTCTTGGTGCTGTGCTCCCTTGCCTGTCTGCTTCTATCTCTCACAAGCATCCTATACTAATAAACTCACTCTTTGCCTGCATCTTTGCCTCATGCTGAATTCTTTCTGCAACGAGACAAAAGGACCTGAGCTTCAGTAAGTCCTGACACCAGGTGAGCAGTTTTAATCAAACGACAGTGGTTTCGAGTCCCCTCCTAGTCAGGGATTGTGGGTTCAAGTCCCAATCTGAGGTGCAAGTGGGCTCAAGTCCCAGCTCGTAGGTTTGAGTCCCAATCTGAGTTTTGGCTGGGTTCAAGTCCCACCCAAGAAGGAGTGAGGTTTCAGCTACATGGCATTGATGCTACTCCAGTCTCCTCTTGGCAAAGCCACATCCCATGACATTAGGAAAGCAGGTCCGAACCTAGCCAATGGCTAAGTATTGTCATTAAGTATCCAATGACACACACCCTCCTGCCAAAAATGAGCAGGCTCAGCTAGGAGCTCTTTCTGTTAGAAAGGAGGTTTGCTGAGGTGTGAAAACTTTTGTTGCAAGGAAAGAGCCAGCAAAGACCTATCCTCCCTTTGACCAAAGGGTTGCACCTGGCAATGACTCAACTCCTGAATGTCAAATGAGAGTTGACTGTTCACAGCTGGCCCAGATCCCTTATACAGAGCTAGTAACCCCCATCCTCCAGCTCCTCTGCATGCCATCTGCTAAGGACTCACAGTTGCCCAGCTTTGCATAACTGCCCACAGGTGACACCCTGCTGTCAGGGAGAAGGACTTCATAGTGTGACTTAAGCTCTGGAGTCCCTTGAGGATGAGGTCAGGGCTCATTATTTCCACCCTTGAGCACATCCTCTTTCCTATTGTTTCCCTCACTTCCTTTAAAGTATTTCTGTTTGTCTGTTTCCTGAACAGCACTCCTAACATAAATCACTTAAACCCAAACCCCTGCCTCAAGATCTGATAGGAAATCTGACCTAAGACAAATGGGTTAAAAACAAGATGACTGGTTTCAAATAAAAACTGTCAACCGAGATTTTTAGCAAGAAAAGAGAACACTATTTAGTGATAATATTCATAATCCTAACAATACTGGTAGAAAAAGAGATGCTTCCATTTTATTAGGTCTCAAGAGAACACAATGGTCCAACAGAGAGGCGTTATGTACTAATTATCTGTGACAACAGCAACATTACATCAGCAAAGCCAACTAACAATTGCATGTTGTTTTCCTTTGGAATTGTATTCCCAGTAATACACCACATCATCATATTTGTATGTCATTAAGTATGTGACCTTGAAAAAAAGTTGCATAAACTCTCTGATCTTCAGCTTCCCTATCAGTATAAGAATGCCTTCCTCCTGTGATCAGGATGAATATTAATGAGAGGGTCCTGAAAAGCAATTAGCATAGTACCTGGCTCTCTTGAAATATTAATTTCCTTCCACTCACCTACCTTGTCACCATCAATTAATATTTCTTTTTAATGTGCTGGCTTATTATACCTTAATCAACACTAAGATTTAATCCAAGTTTATTCTTCTGTCATTGCTGAAGATGCTGTGATCAGTATGAGTGACTATTTCCCATGCTTCCGGGAAAACAAAACAAAACCAACATTAGAGAGGGATGGGATTAGATCAGTTACTGTAGTGGATATTTGTGTTTTTACCTGACCAGCATCCTTTTTATTTATTGTTTGTTTGTTTGGTAATAGCATGCTATTTTTTCCCTGTGAAACAGTCCCTCTGCATTTATGAATTTTTATTAAAGATGGTCTCCTACTCACAGGAGGGTTGAGCACTGACTCAACTGAATCAGTCAGATTCATTTCTCAAAAATGTTTGTCTAAAAAAAAAAAATGCTTGTCTTGGGTGACCTCATCATGGACAATATGTGGCATTTCTTCCTGACCACAGTAATGCCCAGAAGAGAGTGGAGTCCTCATTATTTTTTGTTCCTTGATCTCTCAATTTCAGCTCTTCTTTGGCAGGGCTTTGGTTTTTCAATCTACATATCATTTCAATAGATTGCTTCTGTTGTTATTAGACAGAGATAGTCTCTGTTGCCTGCAACCAAAAGACCTACTACAATGACTCAAATTAAAAATCTAACAATTTCAAAAAGTCTCTAAAGAGGGACTTATGACTTCACATTCTAAAGGGGAATGGTTTAAAGCAAAGGCAAATGAAGAGACCATTCTCAATTTTACTTGAAGGGATCAATATCATAATTATTCATAAATATATATGATGTATAGAATCACTTGCCAGTTCTGATGTCAATGGATTACATATCTTAATTAAACCTTTTTGACACTAGAAATATATTATATAAATGTTCAGGTACCACTTTATGCCCCTTTTATATTCCATTGATGTGTTTTATAACATAAGCCCCTGCTCAATCTAAAAATTAATATATTAACAGACTTTAGTATCTCTACCTTTGGGGTTAGAAATACAAATATTAATGGTATTTTCAAATTATAACTAAGTTATGGCAGAATGGAAGACTATCGCAGACCTTATGATTACAGATGAATTCCTAGAAGCTAACAATGCACTATTTTACAGGGTATGTCCTAGTATCTATTGTTAATCTGCCAAATAGGAATTAGTATGGTAGCAGCAGACCCCGACTAGTACCTGGATGATTCTCACAGTTAAGAGAAGCATCTGTCCAAACATGCCCTCCATCCATCCCACCCTTATTGCCAACATGCAATCCCACCACTGGGCTGCATGCAAATATGCTTAGACTAGACAGGCAGCAAAGACACGAGGGCCTCCGTGGAACATTCAGCAGGAATGTTCCTGGTCCATGGAAATGTAGAAAGCCCATGGTATTCTGGACACCAAGTACAGGTTTCTAAGGTGCTGTGACATTCTCAGTATCTCTCTCTTCGGTTTTATGCTCCAAGTTCTCCTACCCAATCCTTTACGTCTTCTGTTTCTCTTAGAGAAACCACTTCAGGTCAAGTCCATTCCATTGCAAACTCATTCATTCACTGATATTCGTTCATTCAGACACGTATTGCTTGGCAGCTATGTGCAAGGATCCCAGCTAGATTCACTGAATACAATGGGGAACAAAACTGACAGAATCCTGACTCTTACATTTGTGGGGGTGGGGAAGGAATGGGCAAGAAGCAGGTAAATAAATAGGCTAAGTAGACAATTTCAGGTAGTCATAGGCACTATGAAGAAAATAAGTAAGATGAGTTGGTTGAAAGGGGCTGGTTTGGTGACCAAAGAGGATGGTCAGAATTAAGTTTGGTAGTTCGGGAGGGACTCTCAGGGGAAGTGACTTTCTTATCCTATAAAGGTGTCAAAGAACTATAGAAACTGACTTAAAATTGGAGGGAAGAGCAGAGGCCACCAAAATACAGCCACAATGCATTGGTTATTTTAGTGTATGTGTCCCACTGGCCTGTATCTATCTGAAACACACAAACACAGGATATCTTAGTATTAAAAAAAGATCTTAAATCTCCTCGAAGCCACACATTTTATGTGGGTTGCAGTGTGCTTTGTAAACATAAAAGATAAAATGACTTGGCTACCTGATATGCTTTGTTCCTTGAGAAGAAATCATTCTCTTTTTTCCCCTTTGGCATATTGATTACTCATTAATCCAGCAAAACAAAGGATTAATTAATCTCTATGGTTCAATGAAGAATAAATTAGTGCAGTTTAAAATGGGCCTGATCCAATATTACAAATTGGAGGAAATGTTCCTCACACTCTCTCTCCATTCACTTCTCCAAACCTAATCTCCGGAGAATGGTTTTGGAAGACTGAATTTACTTTGCATGATATTTTGTACTCTTGCTCCTTCTTTAGAATTCAATCTCTTGAAAAGAGCTCATTGCTTTTCCCAAATCCCACTTAAACTATTTCCAAACACAGAAACAGTACCATTTTTAAAGAGGGCTTTAGACATATCACATATCTGAAACAAAATTTTCCTATGTAGAAAACAATTTGAAGAGCCAGTTTTTCAAAATGGAAAATAATACAATAGCCACATACATTGAGGCATTTACATAAATGTTCACTTATTTCCCTTGTTGAATGAAAAGGACTCATACATACCACATTCAGGCAGGATGCCTCCGGAAACTACAAAACATGAGGTACAGTCTCTGAGCATTTCAGGGAAAAAAAATGGTGTGCTTTCTAAAGTCATTCTGTTGGTTCCAAATAGAGTTTTTTCAGAGCTATAAAAGAATCTAATGTCAGATTCTCAGAATGCACTAAGGGGTAGGATCTACACTTGTGAAGAGAATCCTCCTATTTGAATAGTCAATATCTAGGATATGATATTCCCCTCAGTATCCCCTTCCCATTTTTGTTGCAATTATATCAGTTTAAAGAAATTGTGCACCTAGATTTGGCCTCTGGATTCTTAGTCAAAATTCCTACAAAGAGGTAGCACTTGAAAAACTGGAGAAAGAAAAACTTAGGACTAATCTTGATCTCCTACAAGCTTATCTTTATTATTAGATATTCTAAGACAATGATTTTGTTTTCTGTTTCTCTCTTTGACAAGAGATGATAATTTTCAGGTATGAATTTTAAAACAATAGTTGAAAAACCAGCTCTTTCTTTTAATGTTAAAAAATAAAATCTTATCATAGACTACATCATGGATATTCAATATTTATTTCTATAATATAATATCAGCATTAGTATCAATATTAATAATATTAATATCAATATTAGTATCAAAAGGACACTATCTATGGCCAAGGGAATTTACATGTTGTGTTCTGACAATACCATGGTTGAAAGAGTTCAGGACTGGGAATGAATGTATGTGCTTTCTCATTCACGTATAGTCACATTCCCTACCTGTTTGGCAAATTCCTCCAATTCCCTGGAGGTCAGCCTTCTCACCTGGAGAAAGAGAGGTTCTGATCAGATGAACTTGAAGGTCATTTCCAACTCTAAAATTGTATGACTTGGTAATTCAGCTGTCTACTCTTAATTACATAGTTAAAATGAGGCTGGCTTTGGAGTCTATATTTACTGGCACCTCTGGCAAGATAAAGCTTTCAAGGAGCCAAGCTGGCAGTGAGATGAGGAAGCCAAGGGGAATTGTTGATGTTGCTGGTAAAGAAGCACGATGGTTCTCCATTGAAGAGGCCCCCAGGCATCCGGGGCTGTGCCCATAGTCACATGACCCAGAGACCAACACTCAGAAGTCCTTGTGAAGGAGGGTAATGCTCACTAAAATGCTGCCCTATGGCTTTGTGCTCAGATGGATATAGGATCAGAACCTGTACTGAGAGCCGACCCAGATGTGGGGAAGACATCTGTAAGCCTCAATCTCCACATCTATAAGATGGCACTGAAAACCATACACCTCCTTGGGTTTTTGTGAAAGTTAAATAGTGGTTGAAAATCACTTAGTGTAATATCTCATCATTTTTAGCAGTTTTTATAGATCTCTCTGACTTTCAGACAGAAAAGAATCTGCATGCAGGTCCACCTATACCATATGTTTTAGAAACACTAAATCATTTCAACAGCAGGTCCAAAGATGTTCTCAATAGGTAACAATTTACTTCCTTAAAGTGTTTGGTTTTATTAAAACAAGCAAAACAAAGGTAATAAGGTTCTGCATTTAGCTGAGCATTGGTGGGCACATACTTATAATCAAGCTCCATGAATCTGACAGCCAATTTCAAGCTGGATTTTAGGGAAGTGTATGCACATCATGCTGCCCTGTTTGGAACACAGATGACTAACAAATACAGCAGCACTAAAATTCAGGAAACCACTTAGAGGCCCACAGAACACCAAAAACAACTTCAGTATACAGACTACAAGCCTGGAATCCCCACAACATTGATGTTTGTCATTGGTCATGCTGGGCAGGCCGGTCTCTGCCTTCTGATCTAATCAACTTCAGAATGACTGTGAAGTCGACAGCTATGTCAGAGCAAGTGAAAAAATAGATTCCGAACAAAGGGGAGACCCATCTCTCTAGGGCAACTCCCTCTGGAACATACACTAAACTTCAGTGGAATGTATAAATATTTCACTCACTATTTTGTATGACATTCCTCCCATGATTTACATATGTCTGACCCATTACTTTAAAAAGTACATTAATGTCCCCTGTCAACAGTGTCTCCTCTATCTGCCCACCTCTGTTCCTTATTGAGCCAGGGGAATTGGAACCCTAAACAGAATCTGTGTCTGTTCTGTATAACATCACAGGGTACTGAAACTGAACAGGACCCTGTGAGTCTCCTGGGCACAAAAGCTTTACTGTGTCCCCCATTTCTTGATTACAGGAAATAGGCTTCATTCAGCCTCCATGACCTTCCCTGAGTTCCAAAGGGCAGGTCCAAACAGTTGTTACTCAGGGAAGGGAGGGGACAGGGAGACAAAGGAGGAGCAGTCAAGAGAAACAGTAGTGCAGCCTTGGGGCAGGGTCCTGGTTCCCCCTCAAGGGATACAAGCAATATCTTTGAGCTGTTTTGCAGATACTGAAACCCCCACCAGGTGGGAGAAGTTAACTGTATGCTGCCCACAAGCACATAGACCCCAGACTGGTTGGAACCAGAAGGTTGATGATGCTGACTTCCAATTACCTCACCACCAACCAATCAGAAGAATGTCCATGAGCTAATGATGCCCTCTTTGAACCATTCCTATAAAACTCCTCACTACCCTCTCCGGGTCAGGACACAGAGTTTTCAGGGCATTAGCGTGCTGTGGCCTCCTTTGCCTGGCAAAGCAATAGAGCTATTCTCTTCTACTTCACCCAAAACTCTGTCTCTGAGATTTAATTCAGTGTTGGGGTACAGAGGCCGGATTAGGTTTCAGTACCAAAATATAAACTCATTTATTTTCTTTTTGTAGAAGTGTACCTTCCCTCGGAACAGCTGCTTCTCCAGGATGTTTTCTGTGTTTTGCTTTCTTTCATGATATTTGAGAGAGATGAGAGTGGCTTCGGGAAAAGTGGCATGAGGAGGAAATGAGACCCTGCACTTTCTATTTCTTTTGGTATCTGAAAGGGAGCAGTGAGAGAAGTGGGGGACAGGCATGGAGAGAGAGGGAGGGAAGATGGGAGTCGGTGTGAAGCTGTTAGAAGGAGCTAGGGGTCCCTTTCCGACCTCACAGCTGGGCCAGGGGATTCAAGGATACGAAATGGGCAGGAGCCACATGGCCTCCTTCAACTGCTGACTTTTGTCTTTGCAAATTATAAGAAAAAAAATTCCACTATAAAACTCTTAGAGGAAAACATAAGAAGAACACTCTGACATAAATCACAGCAAGATCTTTTTTGACCCACCTCCTACAGTAATGGAAATAAAGACAAAAGTAAACAAATGGGACCTAATGAAACTTCAAAGCTTTTGCACAGCAAAAGCTTTCATCTATAAGCAGGATGAAAAGACAACCCTCAGAATGGGAGAAAATATTTGCAAATGAATCAACGGATAAAGGATTAATCTCCAAAATATACAAACAGCTCATGCAGCTCAATATTAAAAAACAAACAACCCAATCCAAAAATGGGCAGAAGACCTAAATAGACATTTCTCCAAAGAAGACATACAGATGGCCAAGAGGCACATGAAAAGATGCTCAACATCACTAATTATTAGAGAAATGCAAATCAAAGCTACAATGAGGTATCACCTCACACCAGTTAGAATGGGCATCATCAGGAAATCTACAAACAACAAGTGCTGGAGAAGGTGTGGAGAAAAGGGAACCCTCTTGCACTGTTGGTGGGAATGTAAATTGATACAGCCACTATGGAGAACAGTATAGAGGTTCCTTAAAAAACTAAAAATAGAATTACCATATGACCCAGCAATCCCGCTAATGGGCATATACCCAGAGAAAACTATAATTCAAAAAGACACATGCACCCCAATGTTCATTGCAGCACTGTTTACAATAGCCAGGTCATGGAAGCAACCTAAATGCCCATCGACAGGTGAATGGATAAAGAAGATGTGGTACATATATACAATGGAATATTACTCAGTCATAAAACGGAACGAAATTGGGTCATTTGTAGAGATGTGGATGAACCTAGAGACTGTCGTACAGAGTGAAGTAAGTCAGAAAGAGAAAAACAAATATCATATATTAACGCATATATGTGGAATCTAGAGATATGGTACCGATGAACTGGTTTGCAAGGCAGAAATAGAGACCCAGACATAGAGAACAAACGTATGGACACCAAGGGGGAAAAGTGGCAGGGGATGAACTGGTAGATTGGAACAGACATATATACACTAATATGTATAAAATAGATAACAAATAAGAACCTGCTGTATAAAAAAATTAATTTAATTAAAAAGAAAATTCCAGTGTTTAAATAGATTGGAATAAATGCAATATATGATTAAGCATAATCCCCACCCGGTGATTTTCACGTGCTAATGATGATGCTACTTAGATTTAGAAACATGTGGGCCAGAACACTATAGCATACCAAACAAGTCAGGAAACAGGATTTAAAATATGAATTACATTTTTTAATAATTTGATAACTATGATTTTTGTTAACCTCCAGACACATTTTCAGGGAACTAGCTCAAAATTTAAAACAATGGAGTCAATTGCTCCTCCAGAAAAAGCACAATGATTATACCATTTCCCCATTACCAGATACTTTGGAAACTCTCAAGTGTTCCTGGTCCTCCAAGTATAAACAGAGCTGCACTGATGGAGAACAAATGCTCCTAAGTGGATTTGCATTTCCTCATTCAGTGAAAGGTTCCTGTGCAGGTAGGTCCCTGGTCAGGTTGCCCACCTGTTTGTCCCTTGCAGCCCCTCCTCCCCCATCCCCCACGAGAGAGGTGCCTTGGTGCACAGGTTCCCAGTTTCCTTGTGTTTCCCAGGTTCCTGGGCCTGCTGGCTTCTACCTGGTTTCCATCTGGCTGGAGACAGGACAGCAAGGAGAAGGAAAACGTTATTCCCTCCTTCTTCCCTGCTTTTGGAGGCTTCTCCGTCAGCAAGTAGTTTCAGCTTTTACCACTTGGCACTGGTTCAAGGCCACAGCAGCATAAGTTTTCCCATCTGCCTCAGCAGGGGGGATGGTGGCTTCCTGCTGTTGACAATCTCAGGGATCCCTGTTTGGTTCCTCAGTTCCTTCGTCATCTGTGTGGACAATTCCCTACATCACATTCCTTTTTTTTTTTTTTTTTAATTAGCATAGATTCTGTATTTCTGGCTGGACTTTCACTGACACAGCTCCGTAGTCACTGACAGACTACTCATTTTTCCTTCATTCATTCATCATTTCTTGAGTACCTGTATGAGGCACGTACCATTTTAGTTGCTAGAGATCCTGCAGTGGCTGTTCTCATGAAGCTTCATAAGTTCCAGGAAAAGAGACAAAAAACAAAAAATGTAGAATAATAGATAATCGTTGTGAAGGGTGGAGAAGGAACACCAGGCGATGCGAGGGTGGAACTGAGCACGACTTTAGCTGGGAGAGTCAGGGCAAGAGTTTCTGAGGAGACTCCATTTGACCTGAGATGTGACGGATGAGAGGGGCCTAGCTACGTAGCAGAAAATATATTCCAGGCAAAGACAAAGAAACTCAAACAGAAGGAGCTTAGAATAGTGGAGCGAGAGAGGAGCAGGGAAGGGAAAGCTTGGAAGATCAGGCAGAGGTCAGGGTGGAGGGAGAAGGCTGATCATGGAGGTAAGAGTGTGAATTTTATTTTTCTAAGTGGGTTTGGAAAACATTGGAGAGTTTTAGCAGCAGTAGGGGTCATGAGTACTTGACAGTTTTAGAAAATCACTGTGACTGTGTTTTGGGGAGTGGGTTCAGAGAGGGCAGTGTGACTGCAGAGAGAGGAATCACCTCTGTTGCCAGGTGACTATGGTGGTGATGGTTGGACGAGGGTGGAGAGGGTGGCTGTCTAACCACCGTCAGAAGGGGCAGCAGACAGGATGCTGATGGTAAGAAAAAGAGAAGAACAAAGTGACTGTGATGTGGTTTTTTGTTATTTTGTTTGTTTGTTTCAATGCACTTTTTTATTCTTTTTTTTATTCTACATTTTTAATTGAAGTATAGTTGATTTACAACTTTGTGTTAATTACTGCTGTACAGAAAAGTAGTTATGTATAGATAAACAGTCTTTTTTTCATATTCTTTTCTATTATGGTTTATCATAGGATATTGAATATAGTTTTTTGTGCCATACAGTAGGACCTTGTTTATCCATTCTATATAGAAAAGCTCAAAATGACTGTGATGTCTGAGCAGCTAGATGGATACTGAAACCAAAAACCACTCCTCAACATATTTCTGTTGCCTTACTTGAGTTAACTTTCTTTTCTTGAGAAGTATTCATACATGGATATTAACCAATATAAAGTATAAATAAATATTTGCTTCATTCCCCAATGTGTTAGTCTGAAAACTTTCAAACCTCTGGGAATGTTATAAGGACAGTGTTATAAACATCCACATTTTACTTTGCCTAGATTCACCCATTTTAACATTTTGCTACACCTGTTTTGTCTTACATTCTCTCTCTGTAACCCCACACACGTACATACACAGATTTTTACTGAAACATTTATAAGAAAGAAGCAGCCAATGACACTTCTCCTCTTGATTATTCAGCATAAATCTTCTAAGAACAAGGATCTTCTCCTGTAGAACTGTGCAAAATTCCCATGAATTTTGACTTTCATGTGACACTATTAGCTAACATAAACAGCTCCTATTCAAATTTCCCCGATATTCCTCCAAAAAAAAAAAAAAAATGTTTCTCATAGCCCTCCGGGCACTAAAAAAAAAAAAAAAAGGAAACCCAGTATCCAGTAGTGAAGGATTATTTGTTTCTCATGTATCTGTAGTCTCCTTTAATCAAAAATAAAACATTTATTTATTTAGGCTGTGCCAAGTCTTAGTTGTGGCACACAGGATCTTTGTTGTGGCATGTGGGCTTCTTAGTTGCAGTATGCGAATCCTTAGTTGCAACATGCACATGGGATCTAGTTTCCTGACCAGGGATTGAACCCTGGCCGCCTGCATTGGGAGTGTGGAGTCTTACCCACTGGACCACCGGGGAAGTCCCAATCTTGCCTTTTTTTGAATAGTACAAACCTGTTAAAAGCTCCTCAATGGGGATTTGTCTGATTGTTTCCTCATGATTGGATTGAAGGCAAACTTTGGCAGGATTACTACCTAGGTGATACCATTCCCTTCTTAGGGTATCAGTCAAGAGGCACTTGGATCTGATTATGGGTGATGCTAAGTCTGATCACTTAGTTAAGAAAGTGGCTTTTGGTTTTAACCAACACAATTCTTAACAGCCTTTGCCAGCTTCTTCCATCCTTAATTCTTCTCTACATTAATCTCTTATTGATGTTTAAAATGTGGGAGTAGCCACTCTACAGAATGTGCATAAAAAATGTCTACTCCCTTTAGGAACATTCAAGGTGGATGGCTCTCTGGAAACATAGGGACATCAGTAACAGTGACAGTGAAAGAAGACACTGTGTGTGTCACTTATCTTAAACAAGCAACTGGGGCCAGTTTCCATCAGCAATAACTCTTTGGAGAAGACTTAGAACATAGTGTGAGTAGAACATGATACACAGACCTCTATTTCAGTGATCAAAGAAAGTGGATTCTTCCATGCATAGTGTCAATCATTTGCTTGAAATAAGTGTCCCCAGCTAATCCTGGGAAAGGAAACTTACATGTAATGAGCAAATATTTATGCCAGACAAAATGCTGGATATTCTTGTATTTGTTTTCTCAGTTAACCCTCAGGAAAACCTCATTATTTTGTAAGGAGCGATGGAGACTCAGGAAGATCCTTTAAGTTTCAGGAGCTCAAATTCTCAAATGTAATTCTCAGTATCATTTCTCAAATACTCAAGGTTAATATGTGCCAATTTATCATTTGAATCTATGTCTAAAATGCAGATACTTTCCAGCCAAGCCTTGCAGCTTCACAGAGCATATCCTTTAACAACAATGTTAAGAGTCATCACACTTTTCCTTGATTATAATCCTGAAAGGGGATGGAAATAAATTAAGAAATTAATTAGAATACAAAAACACCTCACTTTTATCTCATCCTTTAAAAAAAGGTGGGAAGAGAAGAAGATACTGTTTTCTTTTTTTCCTTTCAACTATAATACCTTCTGGAAAATTACAAATAGTCAGTGAGAACTGGAAATATAACACTGTGGTTAAAATCTGAATGTAAGTTAAAATTAGTTATATAATGAATGCAAGTGTTACTTAATTTTTTTTCACAGTTTTCTCTGTAAAATTCTTTCCTATAACTTTTAGTTCATAGAAGCAATACTTGATGGCTGGTTGGTATTGTTAAGCCCATTTAAAGGTTTAGTACTTAAATCCAAAGTCATTGACTGGTCTATGGAAAATTGGTCCATACAATTGAGGGCAATGGAAAAATTGGCAGAATAGTATATATTCATTCTTTGCAATTACTACCACTGAACTACAGGCCAATTACAGTTGAGAATAACAATAACTGTTGAACATTCTCTCTAAAAATCCTAAGACTAAGTAGAATTGAGTAAGATACAGCTCCTATCCTTAAGTGGCTCATAATCTATTTAGCCCTTAACTTCTTGATCCAGGAATAATAGCAAGAACTATTTCAACAACATTTCTTTCAACACATTATGTTGGGACAAAATCCCCTCCATTTGACATACCATGTCATTTTTTTCAATCATCCTCAACTTTCTCAGGAACTGTGCCTTTTAAGACAAATTTTAAGCAAGTGGGGAAAGTGGAAGACTTGAAATATAAAAACAAGATGAATAAATATTTTCTTAGTGCAATCAGTTTGTTTGTTTGTTTTATATCACCTTCTAACCTGTCTGGAATATTACAGCTTCATGAGTAATGCAACAACAATAAGCAGTTTTAGGCAAAGAAAAAAAAGTAACCCTCATACTTCAAGTTTACTCACCTTTCAATTTTAGAAAATTGGTGCTTTGCAGTGTTTTGATTTTGCTTATTTTGACTGTTTGTCTTCCTTAAAGCATTAAGATCAGCAAGTAGATAAAGTGTTTATAAGATATTTAATTTAAAAATACAGGAATTTTCCCTGGAGGATCTCCAATTCTTTAAAAAATTGACTCTCCAGTTATCATAATGTCTTTATTTGATAAGCAAAAGACCAGGGGTTTTGATATTTGGGAGGGATAAAACTTAGATATGCAAACTATTTGAATAAAATTTCCCAGAATGACATAATAGTCAGCATGACAGTGGGAGAGAATAAGGGCAAGAGACAAAGACCAGAGAAAGATAGATGGATTCCTGAATTTCACTCTGTACTTTAAATTCCTGAAATGCCCATCTTCCTACCCCATTATAAACATTAACACCATTTGAAAAATGAATAAATACAAGAAAACTGAATGGACATGTTTCAAGAAAGGAGAAAATTTTTGAGTTCTATTCCAGCTCAGAAATCATTCAGCTTCTGAGAATTTGGAAAATTCTCTGGTAATTGTTGTTCCTCTGTAAATGAGGGGATTGGACTAACCTCTACTCAGCTCGAAGATTTCACAACTCCATGATTGGAAGTTTAGAGAACTTTTCAGTAGCCCATTGCTACTGGGTATAGAGTATCTCTATGGCCTAGGAAGAAGCTGAGATTATCTGACACAGCTTTATAATTTTTAAAATAATAGCTAAATTCCTTTTCTATGTGCTTATTTCTTAAGCAGTATGTGTGTGTTTGTGTGTGTTTGTGTGTAGCTTTGTATGAAAAATATTAAAAACTTACCATCTCTTATCCTGCAATAAATTTAATTTGGACATAAGACTTTGGTAATTGATTCTTGGACCCTAAAAATCCCAGTCAGCCGGCTGAGCCAGGTCATCCCAAACATCTCATTAAGCTCTCAATAATATGAACAAACACTTTGTGCATTTGAATTTTTGGTCACCACTTACAGTGCTATGTTGGGATTTTACTAATATATCTGAGTGTATGTATGTATTTACCTAAGCAAATATAAAGTCAAAAGTGGTTGCTTTCTTTCTTTTAGCGTGAAAAGTTTCTGAATTGTCGGTAGAGGGGTCAAGAGACAGGTTCTTATTTCAAAGATTCCACTGGACTTTATGGATGCCTCCAGATCCTTTCTGCTGCAGGAATATTTCCTGATCAATGGTTTCACACTTGCAGGACGCTGGCCAGACAGTCCTAAGAGAGCCATCGTTGCAAAGCCATTAAAGAAAGAAATATATTCAGATGGTGTCAATAATTTCTAACACCTAACTATTGGAAATTCTCACAGACACAATGAAAATGGGCTCTCTCAAACAATTCTCCACCCTAGTTTCTTCCTCAGCATTTTTACAGACAGAATTTTTTTTCTCTCTCCAGTTGAACAAGAAAGAACAAAAGTAGATTCCCCAAAGGAGGAATCATTCGTACTAAGTTTCTTTATGTAGGTCACCTCTGATGTGTTCTTGGTTGCATTTCAACTGCTGAATTTCCCATGTCAAGCTTTCAGTTCTGATGGCTCTGCACATAAATTCTATTGCTTTCCAAAAGAATGATTGTTTAAGTTCCCTGTTTGAATGCTGAAGCATGCTATATGTTCCACAGATGCTCAATACATTGTTGGTCATGTTAGTAGTATGATACAAAATACTGAAATATTTTACGTGGAGGTGTCTCTGTGTATGTACATTATAATATGTTAACAGGAAAAACTGTTGTTCATTAAACTAATTTAAGGAGAGTGACTATCACCTATATTCAAATAGACTGTAAAAGTATGTCCTTTGTTGTTACCAGTCTACCGTATACCAGGTTAGTTTCCCTAACTTCTTCCCTTCTCCAGATTTACGTCTTGTAAATATCTCTTGAGCCCACATCCTCTGCTCTATTCCAAATGTCACTGGTTCAGTTTAAACCTTTGGCAAACCATTCTACACCTTCCATCTTCAGATCTATCCTCTACTCTACCATCATATGTTTCTAAAAAATAGATCTTGTCAATTCACCTCTGCTTAAGAAAATTCCCTCTTTCCTCACTAACTATGAAAAAAGATTCAAACACCCAGACACGGCATTCGAAATCTCTGATAACCTGTTGTTAATTTATTTACTCAGCCTCATCCATTTGTGTGTTCATCAGTCAGCAATAGGATGAAAGTGCCCCTGCTAAAATATTTATTGCCCAGAAGAATGTAAGCTCCACAAGGGTGTGGATTCGGATTATTTCTTTCACTAATGTCTACTAAACATCTAGAACCCTATGTGAATGAAACATATTGCCTGTCATATCAGTAGACAAAGCATATTGCAACCATCAAGCCATCACATTACAGCCACCCCTACGGTGAGCCCTGAGAGAACTCAGGATAGAAACGTAATGCCTACCATCAAATCATCAGACACTGCAGCCACCCCCCAACCCACGGTGCACCTAAGGAAACTCAGGATGAGAAAGCACAGGATACTGGCCCCAGATAGCTGAGGTGCATTTCAAAGGAATGATTTCAGTGAGCCCAGCCTCTTGAATCTTGCTATACATAGAAAACTGCTAAATTCCTTAACTTGAGATGTCTGGTTTTCTTTAATTAACAGTAATCTTTGATATTCTACCTGATCTTTGTTGCAAAAACTCCTGTATATCCTGGCTCTCCCCTTGCCTCTTCGGAGCAGTCCCTTGGAGTTATCTGAGATGCTGTGTCCAAGGCTTAAGTCTTCAGTTTTGTCCACCAAATAAAACATAACTCTCAACTTTTAGGTTGTGCATTTTTTTCAGTCGACACATATTTGGCATTAGGTAGATGCTTAACCGATATTTTTAGAATTAATAAATTCAGCAAACTTGCTGAGTGCTTATTATGTGTGACATAGAGAGCCTGGCATTGGGAATCTGTGATGAAGGCCATTGTCTCTATTTTTAAGGAGCTGGCCAGTGAAATTGACATTTCTAATGAATTCAGTGTGTATCTGTACATATCACTCTGGTTTCTGTAGGAAGCAGAGTCATAATTCATTGATCTGTATATCCTTTGTTGCAAACTAAGTGTTCATTAAATGTTTACTAAATAAATTAAGCTAAGAATGCAGTTAGGGCAGAATGTCTGAAGGCTGTGGTAGGCAAAATAATCTTCCACCCCACCCCCACCAAATATGACCAGATCCTAATTCCAGGAACCAGTGAATATGTTACATTACATGATAAAGGTGAAACATTTGCAGATGTGATTAAAGATTAGGAAGCTGGAGAGGGGGAAATTATACCAGATTATCCAGGGGAGCCCATTCTAATTACATGAGCCTATAAAAGTGGAAGAGGAGGGAAAAAGAGGGAGTCAGAGAGAAAGTACTTGAGAAGAACTCAATTTGTCATCACTGGCTTTGAAGATGGAGGAATGGGAACAAGAGCCAAGGAATGTGGAGGTTTCTAGAAGCTGGGAACAGTCCTCTGCTGAGTCAACAAGAAAACGGGTCCTACAGCTAACTGCAGGGAACTGAATTCTGCCAGCAGCTCAAATGAGCAGGAAATGGAGCCTCCAGGAAGGAATGTAGCCCTGCCAATTCCTTGATTTCAGCCTGTTGAGATGCTTATCAGACTTATGACCTACAAAATTTGTGTTGCTTTAAGCCACTGAGTTTGTGGCAATTGTTATGGCAGCAGTAGAAAACCAATACAGAACTCGCCATATCTTTGGAAGACTGGCCAAAGTGAACCTTTGCCTTGGGTTCCCGTGACCAAAAAGAAAATTATCATCCTTGAAATTCTGACAGTACAATCTCAACATTTCTTGCAAAGGACATACACAGAAAATTAGCTACATTTCCAGATAAAACAAAAGTGTTCTTCCAAAACCGAATTTAGGTAAACCATTTTCCAAAATGACGATGGCTTATTGAATCATTAGTGTCCTAGGACATCAAGCTGTACTATAAAAAATCTATATATAAGTAGCCTTTGAAATGTGTTTTCAAATTTTTATGTCCTTGAAGGCTAACTTTGACACCAGGGGGATTCTGAGTTACAGTTTTCCTCTCAGTCCAGAGATTAGCAGAAAAGAACCACAAAACAATGGCCCAAGAATGACATTTTGTAAGTCAGACAAAGACTAATATCATATGATATCGCTTATATGTGGAATCTAAAAAAATGATACAATTAAACTTATTTACAAAACAGAAACAGACTCATAGACATAGAAAACAAACTTATGGCTACCAAAGTGGTAGAGATAAATTAGGAGTTTGGGATTAACTGATACACACTAATATATATAAAATAGATAAACAACAAGGACCTACTGTATAGCACAGGGAACTATATTCAATACCTTGTAATAACCTATAATGGAAAAGAATTTGAATTTATATATATACATAAAAAACTGAATCACTCTGCTGTACACTTGAAACTAACACAACATTGTAAATCAACTATATTTCAACTAAAAAAAAAGGACGTAAGGAAGCACAAGGCTATGAATTAAATAGGAAATTTCCTTAGCCATGAAAGAACAAGTTGGCACCAGGCTGCCATTTACATCTGTGTAGATCACAATGGGCAAGTTGTAGCTAAAATGCAGGTCACACCTGCTCACCAAGCCATGTGCTGTGGCCTGAGGCAGTGACCCTCCCAGAGGAAGGGGCCTCCTGATGGCAACATCCTAAGCCTGAACAGATTATGTAAGGTACAACTTCACAAAGTCTACTGCAAGAACAGCATCACCTGAAGATGTGCTATGCAGTGGCCCTAGATGTAGTTTTGTTGTGTGCTTGCCTAGAACTCTCCAGGCAGGCTGCCTTCCCCCAGAAGGTTAGTGTTTTCTAATTCTTGTAATGACATCACATATGCTAACAGTGGCTCTGGTTCAGCCTCATAGAGGAAATATGTGTTTGCTTTTTATGTTATTGTAGCCAGATATAGAAAAGTAAAAAAGGACACTAAACTTGGGTTTGTGGGGAAAAGAAAGTGGTCTCAGTGTCCCACTCTCAAAAAACCCTATGGAGGTCTTAAGTCTCTGTCCCAGGTAGAACCCAAATATAATTTCAGGAGTTTAAGGCATCCTCCACGGTGCATGGTACAGTCTTTCTCAAGCTAGAAGGCATGAAAATGGAAAATCCACCCAGAACCATTCCCTTATTCTAAGTGTGGACTCCCCTCCAGAATTTCCCTGTTTTGGGTCTCTGTTCAGTGCTTTCTGATAGCTGTCCTTTACATTTTGCCCAGAGTTTAGTGTTATCTGTAGAAAGGTTGGTCTAATATGAGTTGCTCTATCATATTGGAAGCAGAAATCATCCCTAGCTTCACTTCTGTCAAAAGTGTCCAGGTGTCACTCCGAGGGTCCAGAATGAAGCCTTTGTCCTGGCATACGATCCAATCTAACATCTTACTGTACTGAGCTTTTGGGCTTCAAGAATTGAAAAAAATATCGTCACCCTACCCATAAGACACAGTAGCAAGAAAACTGTATCTTCCAGAAGACAAATCAAGAATAAGGACTCATGAGATAGCAGGAAGGGTTTGTTTCTATCTACCTTTTACCGTAGGAGAGAGCATTCTATCTGAAGACACCCTGGGGAGGGGAACCTATTTCTATGTTAATTATAATAATACTCTGCCTAAGCACTCTTTTGCTAAAATTTAATCCCATTTTCTCTCTCCCTGTACTTTGTATAAATTGATATTGTGTTCCTTTCTTCCCTAAATTTAGACTTTATATACTTCAAGAGAATTAGGAAATCATCTCTCAGCCATATCTTCTAGATTGAGTAACCCTAATTCCTCTTTCTCCAATCATAAGTACTATTTCACTTCATTTTAATCATTTGCTGTGCTCCTTCACTCTGAACAGCATTCCAAATCACTTTTTGAAAATACAAGCCTGACCCTATGACACCAAAACACCATTCCTAGGTACATACTCAAGAAAAATGAGTGCCTATGTCCACACGAAGATCATGGCAAGAATGTTCTTAGCAGCTTTAATCCAAGTATCCATTCACAGAAAGATGGATAAACAGATTGGAAGAGATTCAGACAATGAACTACTACAAAGCTATGAAAATGAAAAGCAAACAAATAACAACTGAAAAAGATCATGGGTGAATCTCAAAACTATGTTTAGTGAAAGAAGTCAGACTCCCAAAAATGCACTCTACATAATTCCACTTTCACCCAGTACAACATGGAAAACTAATATATGGGGATAGAAGTGGAATGACTGGGTCACCTCTACGTGTGTATATATATGTATACATGGAGGCTGAGGGTGGGAGGGGTCCCTTTAGACTAGAGAAGGGATGAGGGAGCCTCCTGCGGGAGGTCGAAATGTTTACTATCTGGACATGGGTGGTGGTAATATGGGTATACCCAGGCATGTATGTACGGATGTGTGTGTGTGGATGCATGCGTGTATGCACGTGTGTTTGTTTGTGGATGCAAATCAAAGCCAAACATTGCTCAACAAAGAAAGCCTTCCTCAATGATGAAAGACCCCCAAACTTAAATCTGCAGCCTCTGATCCTCCTAGCAGCTCCTTGTACCACTTCCTAACAGAAATGAACACGGAAGAAAAAGTCTCAGGGACTCTTATGAAAATAGAGATTGTTTTACAACAGATCCATGAAAATATCAGCAAGACCCTTCCAGCTGGGAAAGTTCATCTGATGGAAGAATGCTGTCTACAGATGCTTCATAACATGTCTGCAAGCAACTTAAAAATCCTCAAAAAACAGTAATTAAATATGTCAACTTGACTGAATGCAATATCTCTGGGTTCCTGACTTAAAATGCCAGGTTGGAGAAGTGGTTATAAGCCTAGAAAAATGGACAAGGGCTTTGAGTTAGGATAGCCCTGAAAGTAGGCCAATCTCCTCTCTCTACCTAGCTATGTTACCCCATGAAATCCTATTAACCTCAGAGGTGTTCAGTTGCCTCCTCAGGAAAATGGGATATTCAGAAAAGTGTCATAGCATTCTCTGAGAATTAGGTGAAATAGTATATAAAAAGGACTTAGTAAAATGTTGGTAGACAGAAGAGAAATTATTAATACCATAAAATTTTTGACAAAGGAGGCAAGAATACACAATGGGGAAAAGATAGTCTCTTCAATAAGTGGTGCTGGGAAAACTGGACAACAAAGAGTGAGACTAGGCCACTGTCTTCCACCAAAAACAAAAATTAATTAGCAATGGATGAAAGACTTGAATGTAAGACCTGAAACCATAAGACTCCTAGAAGAAAACATAGGCCATAAACTCCTTGACATCAATCTTGGCAATTTTTCAGATTTGACACCACAAGCAAAGGCAATGAAGGCAAAAATAAACAAGTAGGACTATATGAAATTAAAAAGCTTCTGCACAACAAAGGAAACCAGCAACAAAATAAAAAGCAGCCTACTTTTTATGGAAGGAATGGAAGGAAATATTTTCATATCATATGTTTGATAAGGGATTGATATCCAAAATATGTAAAGCAACAGCAAACAAAAAGAAGAAAAAAATCAATTAAAAAATGGGCAGAAGATTTAAATAGACGTTTTTACAAAGAAGACATACAGATGGCCAACAGGTACATGGAAAGAGTCTCAACAACGCTAATCATCAGGGAAATGCAAAGCAAAACCACAATGAGATATCACCCCACACCTGTTAGAATGGCCAGCATCAAAAAGACAAGAAATCACAAGTGTTGATGAGGATTTGGAGGCAAGGGATCCCTTGTGAACTGTTGGCGGGAATATAAAATGGTACAAGCACAATAGTGGAGCTTCCTCAGAAAATTAAAAATAGAACTACCATATGATCCAATAATTCTACATCTGGGTATTTATCTGAAGAAAACAAAAACACCTGCACAGAAAGATATATGTACCCCCACATTCACTGCAGCATTATCTACAGAGGGGTGTGGAAAATTGGGAGGTGACCATGGTTATGTTACTGTGTATATTTGTCAAAACTCACAGAACTGGACACTAAAAAGGGTGATATTTACTGAATGTAGATTATGCCTTAATAAAAATAAAAATAAATGACTATTCATGTTTTAAGACTTTGCCTTTCTATGAACTTGTTCAAACATATGAATATAATAAATCTGCCAGGGAAATTATTCTCCTAAAAACAGAAGCAGTGTTATTAAAATAACACTCTGAAAAGCAATTATACTCCAATAAAGATGTTAAAAAATAGATTAAAAAAATAACACTCTGAGCAAATCTAGGAGTAAAATTTAGGAAGTGTATGCTAGGGAGTTTGGAAAGGTAAAAAAGGGATATAAACACAAAGTGTAGTAAGAGCTAGCCTTTGTTGTTGTTGTTTAATTTTATTGAAGTATAGTTGATTTACAATGCTGTGTTTAATTCCTGCTGTACAGCAAAGTGATTCAGTTTTATATATATTCTTTTCCATTATGGGTTATCACAAGATATTGAATATAGTTACCTAGTCTCTATATAATAGTTAGAGCTAGACTTTGAAAGTCACCTCAAAGAAGATAAGGAAGGCAAGTGTCCCTACAAATCAGTTGCCTCTAAATCTTGGAAATGTATTTAGATAATTTAATGAAAACTGTTCCACTCTTTAATTCACGGAATATACATAAACAGATCTTGCCATTAAAATATGTCATTGCAGAATAAGAGCTCCACGGTTTCATGCTGATTCTGAAAACAGGAGAAGGTGTAGTAACAGAAGTAAGTATGAAGATAAGGATAATGGGGGGAAATACTGTATGTTAGACAAGGACTATCTGATGGTGCTCTCTCCCTTATCTGGACCTTTCCCTGACACCACGCATGCCAGGCCTCATTACATACAGGATCACTGCAGACAGAAGTTCAGGGGCAAGGATAAAGGACAAAGTATTTGTAAACAGAGAAAGGCAACCCTGTGTAATCAAAAAGCTTCATCTCCATTTGAAAAGGAACCATTATCCTGAAATCCTTTCCCATTTTTATTGGATCTTTCAAGTCATTTATAAGAATAACACACAAAAAACTATCCTCTGGGTGTAATATAAATACTACTCATAATAAGCAAGAAACAAGATCCAGAAATATACTTGCTTCTCATGTTAGGAAATCAGGATGTAATATTTTACACGGTCAAGAACTCATTGGAGAAAGAAAAAGAACTGTGAGGAAAAAAGTCAAGAGGCTCTTCTTTCTAAGCCACACTATTTATAATGCTCTTAAAGAGGTTTGTATTTGCGTAATCATGATGACTGAAACCACAATGTGCCATCAGTTCTATATTTAAAGGAAAAACTCTGGTGGTCTCCTAGCTCACATTTAATTAATGGAAAAATTTTCTTTATAGCTATTGGAAAATTTTTCTACCTAATTCTTTTACTTGAAGACATTTCCAGCCAAGTGTCAGCCCCAACTCTGATCAAGCAAGCATAACCCCCTCCATGACATGCCATGGTATTCGCTGGCACAGGCTCACACGGTGGGCTTTTTACATCACCAAAAGCAGTTCAAGTCCTCTGCCCCACACACCTTGCAGCTACCCACTAAATCTCCTTCAACTGATGCTATGTGAAGGTGATTCAAAAATAGTAAATTTTCATACATAGGTTCAATCAAATACCTTCTTGAAAAAATAGAATTTACTTACATGGTGAAAGCACAATTTAGACATTCACTCATTAATTCATTCAATTAATATTTCTTGAGGACCTAATAATATATTCCAGGCGCTATTCTAAGAACTGGAGAGAAACAATCATAGGCCATGCCCTCTAATAGGGGAGACAGACAATAAAGAACATAAAACAAACAAAATAAAAAAGGATCAACAGGGAAGACAAATATGACCACTGAAAGCTCAGAGCATCTAACCGCAGCCCAGTTGGAAGTTCTACACCTATGTACAGCTAAAGAGTTTTATTTTTCACGCTGCCAGTAAAAGACACGCAGAGCTAACCAAAGCTATTCTGCTTACACCTCTTTTTATGATCATTGTGGAATTCAAATGAGATTCAAATGTGCTGACCTGTCGCATAGTTTACACAAATCACTCTGAATTATTTTAACCTTTCATGTGGAACTGCTAGAAATTCTGCTCTCTTCCATGCTTTCACATTCATATAGATAATAAATTAGATGATTTCCATTGTGTTCTTTTCGTTGTTCTGTGTATTTGTCCTCCCACCCGCTCTAACTCTTCTTCAGTAAACAAGAGAACCCCTAGCAAAAGAGCCTGCTCACAGAGCTTCAGAGCCTCATTGTATTGGAACAGCAGAATTACAAGAGGATTAAATAACCGAGCTGATCAATATACATCCTGGTTCTGACAACATCAAATGACCTGATGTGTTCACCCTCTTCCTCCCCTCCTAGGTCCAATTCCACAAGCCAACCTTCAGAGACGGGAGGTGAGGGGAAGGCAACAATGACTGCTTTAAATCAGATATCAAATTTGTGGCAGCTCCTTAAAGCTATCACAGAAATGCTCGACTTGACCAGGTCAAATTTTATTTGTCTTGTACTTTGATCACTCTCAAAGTTAGTGCAACATGTTTGCCATAGAAATAAGGAAAACAAAAATGAACTGCCCCATTGGCATGTCAGATTATGTGGCACATATATACAATGGAATATTACTCAGCCATAAAAAGAAATGAAATTGAGCTATTTGTAATGAGGTGGATGGACCTAGAGTCTGTCATACAGAGTGAAGTAAGTCAGAAAGAGAAAGACAAATACTGTATGCTGACACATATATATGGAATTTAAGAAAAAAAAATGTCATGAAGAACATAGGGGTAAGACAGGAATAAAGACACAGACCTACTAGAGAATGGACTTGAGGATATGGGGAGGGGGAAGGGTAAGCTGTGACAAAGTGAAAGAGCGGCATGGACATATATACACTACCAAACGTAAGGTAGATAGCTAGTGGGAAGCAGCCGCATAGCACAGGGAGATCAGCTCGGTGCTTTGTGACCGCCTGGAGGGGTGGGATAGGGAGGGTGGGAGGGAGACACAAAAGGGAGGGGATATGGGAACATATGTATATGTATAACTGATTAAATTTGTTATAAAGCAAAAAAAAAAAAAAAACAAGTGGATTGATTTTATACTTTTGAAATAACCAGCTGGCTTGAAGCCTCTCTTACCTTCTCTGTTGAAAGATTCTTGTATTCTTGGGACTCAAAGAGAAGCATTAGGTTGGATAAATGTAGGACACAATTCTGTTCATGATGATGACAGCAGTAAACACTTACTGAGCACTATGTACTAACTATGTACTAGAGATGATGCTACATGATTTGTGCACATTACCTTATTACGACTTCTCCTTCTTATTTGCTTATTAAATTGCTCTCACCCTCCTGAATCCTCCACTTTTTCCCAATCTATTGCTTTCTTCACTTATTTTTAAAATGCGCTTGGCGAGGTATACCCCCCACTTGCTACTTACCTAGAAAATCATGTAATTAATACATGTGCTACACCTGAGTGGCTAAGCTCAGCTGAAGTTCCACAGAGAGACAGCTGGGTTTCACTGTGGATGTAAGATCACCAAACTCAAATGGGAGCATGGCATTGACTGGCAATCGTCGTCCATTTCTTTGATCAACTTAACGTGTCATCGTCTGCAACAAACTTCAACCTTTTCTATTCCTCTCAAAGAGCCAACTACTAACCCTTCAACTGCCCCTTTCTCCCTTAATCTCAGAAGATGACTCTGCCTTTTACTTTGGTGAAAAAAGTTGAAGCGACCAGATGGAAAAGCCCTCACTACCTTCTACTAAAACTATAAGTGCTACAGCTTCCTTTGTCTTTGACCCCTCATGTTACTGCAGTGGGAAGCTCTTCCCATCATTTAAGCCCAATAAGCCCATTTCCTTCTTTTTCCTTTCCTATTATCTTCTTCCTTTCCTATTATCTTCTTCCTTCTCAGTAACTGTTATGCTTTCCTGCATATCCCTGTACTGTATAATCAGTTTTTCTCAACCAAATCACGGCCCATCAAAATTTAAATATGCTCACATCTCTCCCTTAAAAGAGTCCCTTCATCCATCATCCCAAACTCTTTACATTCTCTCTTTCATTTCATAGACAAACTTTTTGAAACAATTGACTCCACATTCAATATCCATACCCTCAATCCACTTGATACTGGATTCTAACCGCAGCTGAATGGAAACAGCTCTAGCTGGGGCACTGTGATGTAGATGGAGCTGCTCATTTTATAGAGGTAGCAGTAGTGAAGCTGGGATTTGAACTCAGTTTGATTCTAGAACCCAGGACCTTAACTAATAAATTAGACATTAAAAAAAATTAACTTATATCTACCCAAATTACAAAATCATTAACATTCTGGCCTAAAATTTCAGTCTTGGATATTTACCTTATAGGTATATTTACACAACTCAAACTGGCATATGTACTAGGTTATTCCTTATTCATAGCAAATATTTAGAAATAAATATGTTGTCCATAAACAGAGAATTGGATAAATAGATTATGTCATGTGGGTAAAATGGAACATTATGCAGCTGTACAAAAGACTGAAGATGCTCTCTAATTGTTGGTGTATAAAGATTTTAAAGACACACTAAGTTTTTTAAAGTAAGGTGACATTTTGTGTGTAGTCTGCATAAAAATGAGAAAAATGGAAAATATACTTGTTTGCTTATTTTTACATAAAGGACATAAGCACACACAAATAACAAAAATGATCACCTTTATGCTGATGGCTGTTGGGAACTGGGCAATAGGAGAAAGGAATAGGAGTGCGACTCAGCGTAGTATACTATAATAAGAGCCCTCACTGGCTGAGAGAGTCTTTTCTGCCAGATCCAGTTCTAAGCATTAAATATATTAACATATTTAGTTTGTACCTACAAAACAGGTGCTAATAGTATCCTTACTGTACAGATGAGAACACTGAGACACAGACTGGCATATAATTTTGCCAATGTCACACAGCTAGTATACAGCAGGACAGAGTGGTTGAGGCAGTTGTCATATCATCCACAGCCTAAAATATTTACTGCCTGCTCCTTTAAAAAAAGTTTGCTCATCCCTTATGTCGATAACATGAGCAAACTGTATCTATGACTCCAGGTCAAAAAAGATCCAACCCTATAATATACAGAAGCAAGACGTTCTTTTTCCTGACTCGATAATGTTACAACAGCTGTCCCTACAAGCCATCCATGGCATCTGTGTTTTTAAATGATTTTGTGTTTGTTTTGCTAAATCATGAAATGTACATTGTTATTTTCAAACTACTCAGAGTCTTCCCTAGGTCCGGAGATAATTTGTAATCTCACAGTAAAAATACTTGGTTCTGAAACATAACAGAGATATTTGAGGACAGAATGCCAGGAAACACCAACATGATATTTTGATGAATATTTATGAGCATCTCCACCTGGCCTTCCAGTTTCCCATGCTTTGTTGTTAATGTTTTTGTGTCTGCATGGAAGGGTGTGTGTGTGTGGCAGGGGGCATGTTGAGGAAAGGGAGAACCATTCTGAGCCTACCTCTTGAAGGATGACCAAGTATGCTGAGTTCAAACTTTTACCTCCCTCCTCCCTTTTATGAGCCCTGACTGCGGATCATCTTTGAACCTGAACTGTAGAACACTCTCCTGACTCTTACATATGCGCTGTCTTCATTCATGTACTTATCACCCCTTTTTCCTGAAACGTATTTTTTCCATTGCTCTTCCATCATTTCCAGCACACAGGCATGCTGTTTTGACTCCCTCCAGTTGACACTAATTTCTTTCATTATCTTTACAAGAACCCTCACTGAAAGACCTTTTTATATTTGCCCTCTCCAATGACTCTCTTCCATTCTCCCTTGAATCCATTCCAGTCAGGCTATTTGGCCCCTGCTACCCACTCCACTGAAACTGCTCTTTTCAAGTCACTGAAGAGTCACTGCCAAATTCGACATTCAGTTCTCAATGCTTATTCTACTCTACCTTTCAGCAAAATTTCAAAATTCAGCTATTGTAAATAGTGCTGCAATGAACACTGGGGTGCATGTATCTTTTTGAATTATGGTTTTCTCTGAATAAATGCCCAGGAGTGGGATTTCTGGATCATACGGTAATTCTATTTTTAGTTTTGTAAGGAACCTCCATACTGTTCTCCATAGTGGTTGTAACAATTTACATTCCCACCAACAGTGTAGGAGGGTTCCCTTTTCTCCACACCCTCTCCGGCATTTATTGTTTGTAGATTTTTTGATGATGGCCATTCTGACTGGTGTGAGGTCATGATTTTAAATACTATTGTTATCCTGATTAGCTCCTGCACTAACAGTTTTCAACTGGAATGGACCAACAGTGTGCCTTTGCTGTCTTGCATGAAGACTGTGCCAGCTCCCCTTCCCTCTGTCATAACCTAGTCTGTAGAAATCTGGATTGTCTAGACAATCTGTAGATCAACACACTGGTCCAGCATATGGATGGCATCATGCTGACTGGACCTGGAAAACAGGAAGTAGCATGAGGTTAAAACGCCTTACTAAGATACATGAATGCCAGAGGATAGGCAAGAAACAGAGAAATTCAGAGGCCCTCGACCTCTGAGAAGTTTCTGGGACTCCAATGGTCTGGAGCAAGTTGAGGCCCTTCCTCCAAAGTGAAAGAGAAATTGCGTCAACCTGGACTACCTGGAATTAAGAAAGAGGCATAAGGCTAGTCTGGTATCTTTTGGATTTCCGAGGCAAAATATATCATATTTCAGTGTGCTGCTCCAAACTATTTAAAGGGTAACTTTAAGGCTTCTGTTTTAGAGTGGGGCTCAGAGAAAGAGAAGATTCTGCTACAGATCCAGGATGCAGTGAAAGCTACTCTGCCCTTGAGACCTTATAACCCGGCAGACCCGGGGGGACTAAAGTGTTTGTGGCAAATATGCGTGTCTCATAGTCCTGCTAGCAGCCTTCAATAGGACAATCACGGTGCTGACCTTAAAGCTTTCAGAGCAAAGTCTTCTCCCATTCTATGATAACCATTCTCTTTATGAGAAATAGCTCTTAAATGGCCACTGGGTTCTCCCAATGCTTTACACTTGACTGAGAGACATCACTTGACCATGCATTCTGAACTGCCCACCATGGTATTTGACCGATCAAACCAGAAAATTGGGCATATGCACCAGCAACCCACTAGGTGGAAATGGGCTATAAGAGATGAACCTGGATCATATCGTGAAGGCAGATACAATTGATGTCATCAAGTGATTCATACATCACCTGCTCCTGCTGCATTGTCTCTCTACCTCAATCTATGCTTCAGGCATCACAGGGCATCCTTATGACCATTTGGGCCTGGTTTATAGCATGATATACTGAAAGCAACTGGAAATAGATTGCTTCAGCATCATTGCCCCAACCTAGAGTATTTCTTAAAGATGGAAGTGAACGGAAAACATCCTGTTAAAGAAAATTTAAGCAGAATATTCTGTTGTCCCTTTCTCTAGATTCAGAGATAGCTAGAGGAAAAGGTCTACACTGATTCATGGGCAGTGGCTAAGAGTTTAGCTGAATGGTCAGGGACTTGGAAAGAATAGATTGGTGACAAGGAAATCTGGGGAGAAGGTATGTGGATAGCTCTCTGAGAAAGGCACATGGAAAGATATTTTTTCCTCTACGCATTATAACCAAATATCATTCATGACAGAGGAGGCTCTCAGTGCTCAGATGGCAATGGAAATACATTCACGGATGCCAGTCAGCCTCTTTCTCTAGCTGTTCTAGTGCTTGCTGATGTGTTTGTTAAAAAGGTAACCAAGGCAGCAGAGATCGAAAGTATGCATATGATGAAAAGCATGCACCTTCCTCTTCTAGGCTGTCTAGGCTCTTACCTTTACTGAGCAACTAACTTGCAAACATTAGACACCAACACAGAGCCTCCTACAGGACACCAATCCCAGGGAGACCAAACAGCCACATGGCAGCAGGTTGATTATACTGGATCCTTCCATCCCAACGGGAGCAGCCGTGTGTCTTCACAGGTGTAAACACTTGTCATACTGATTTGCATTTGCTCTCTGCAATGCTTCTGACAACATGACCATCTCACAAAACATCACTTCTGACTAAAGAACTCATTTTACACCAAAAGCCCAGCCACGGCTTTGGACCCTGTGGACTACACTGGAATTTACCACATATACCATTATCTAGAAGGAGATGACCCAACAGATCAGTAGGATGGCCTTTTGAAAGCTCAGACGTGGCCTGTGTTGGAAGCAACACTCAGAAAGCTCAGAGCACTTACCTGTAGGATCAAGTACAGCTTTGGAACCAGGGGCTGTGCTATTTCTGTTATAGTCAGAATACAATGGTGAAAGGAAGTGTGGGTCTTCTCGCTATTACAACTAATATTCCACTCAAAGTATTGGCTTTCTGTTCTCTAAATTTGACTCCACTCATTTAGTCATTTCAAATCCCAAGGGAAGAAATGGTCAAGGTGATGCAACAAGAAGTCCACTGGATTGGAAACTGACACCATCACCTGGCCATTTGGGGTCATTTGTGCCACTAAAGCATTAATAGGCAAAGGTGATTAAATTATTGTTTGGGTGACTAATGTCATTTACCCAGAGGACATCGAGTTGATGTTATACAGTGGGGGCAGGGAGGAATACACGTGGAACCTAGGAGATTTTCTGAGATGCTTCTTAGTCATTTCATATCCAATAGTATAACTTAATTGGAAAACTACAGGAAAACACAAAGACACAGACATTGATCATTCAAACCTTTCAGAGATGAAGGCCTAACTTAACCCACCAACTGAAACACTGTTGAGAAGAAGGACTGGCTGTTGAAATAAGAAATATGCAATAAGAAATATGCAATGAGTAACAGAAGGAGAGTTATAATGATCAACGACAGCCTTGCTCCAAATGAAATGTGAAGTCTTCACCATGGCTTCACAGTCTCTATAAGCTCTGTGCCCCAGAAACATGTCAGACCCCATGTCTTACCACTCTCCTCAGGCTCACTCTGCTACAGTCAGCTGCTATCGCTGCTCCCAGGACACCCAGCACCATCACTACTCAGGGTCACTGCATGTGCTGGGACCTCTGCTTGACCTACTCTTCCATTTCAAAGTTGTCTCGATTTAAATGTGCCTGAGAAGAGGGCCTTTCCTGACCACTCACTCTAAATACTGCACGTCATTTCTCTGTAATCCCTACCTTACTCTGTTTTTCTTCTGATCATATACCACAACCACATGACAGATGAAATCTTTATTACCTACTTAACTATTTAACATTAATATTATTTTAAAATATTTCACTGTATTTAAAATATTATTTAATATTATTCATTTATTAAATGTACTGCTATAACAATATTTAATAATGATATTTATTTATTTATTTACTGTTTTTCTCCCCCTCCAGAATGTAAGATCCACAATGTCAAAGTTATTATTTTTGTTCACGCCTATATCTCCCTCCACTGCCTAATATAATTTCTGGTATATAGTACCACAATCAGGATACTTTTTTATCTGGAACTACCCACCTACCCTATATTCACTTCTGAAGCAATCAAAGGATTCACTGCTGTCATATGTTCAGCTCCTCCAAATATGTGACCTTGATAAATGAACACAGTATTAATTACAGCTCTGGATTCATCACTTAATTAGCGACACACAACTTTATAACGGCAATGCCTCTCCCACAGTGCCAAATTTAGCCCTTGACAATTTGTTTGCCCTTTTTAAAGGATTGATTTACTGACTAACTCTTAGATCAGAACCCAATGGAAAGTAATGAACAACTAGTGTTCCATCAGTACTGAAAGGCCAAAGACTTCCTCAATATTATCAGGTTGTCAAGCCTCTGGTCTATGTTTTTACCTCTCCTAGAAAACATATGCTGTCCTGCACTTCGGTTCCTGACTTAAGCAAAATCACGGGCTAGTCCTTGCCAGGGAACGAGATTGTACCTGTAGGCATTATGGGTACATCTGTTCTCTTGTGATTCTGTTTTCAACACAAAAGATGCCCATACACCATTAAAGATTCCACCCTAATAATTCCACATCTATGTTCTGCAGAGACAAAACAAGGATGCACCTGTTATATCTGATGACTATCGAAGTTATTCTGTAACTCAAGTTTAATGTAAAACTATTTAGAGAAGGAACTGACCTTGAAAGAATTTGGAGAAAATATGAAGAGTTAATCCACTTCAGTTCAGGTTGCTGCTCCCAATAGCTGTTCTCTTTTTACCTAGTATTTGTATTTTGTTGGTACATGATCATCAAGATAAAACTTGATTTTTCAGCCTCTCTTTGTAAGAAAGTGTTGCCATGTGACCAAGTTCTAGCCAATGGATGTAAGATGTAATGTGTCAACCTCTCAGTTACTCTTAGACTTTTATATGTGATGAGTTATATTCATAAATTACTTCAATTGCTGTTATTTGGGGTGTCTCTTACAACTTTCAAACTGATATCCAATATGTCAAGAGTGTTAATAGACAACATAGCACTGAGTTCTCAGTTCTTCTATAATATAGTATAATCTTTAGGAGCATAGGCTCAAGTCAATCTCTGGGTTTGAATCCTAGTTCACCATTTATTAGCTGTGGGACTTTGGTCAAGTGATTTTACCTGTTTGTGATTCATCTCTTTGTGCTTTCAGTAAAATTGGGACAGCACTAGTGCTACAATTCAGATTTGCTAAATGCCATGAACTACTATGCCTAACAGGCTCAGAACAAAACCTGGCAGTCAATAGGCATTAACTAATCTATTTATTTAGGAATGCCCCAAGGCCATTCAAACATTCATCCAAGTTTTTATCAAATCAGTGAAGCTTTCTTTTGGTTATGCAAGTTTAATTCTCTTTGGAGCTGGTGTGGCAATTCCTGCTTGAGGGAGAACTGAGAAAATGTCTCGATAAGCTCAGCTGAGCTAGGTGAGTTCCATGGGGGGGAAGTGAGTGGAGGCTGTTGCTAAAATTTTTTAAAAAGAGACTTGATTATTCTGAAGAGAGCAAGAGGGACAGTTTTATGATGCCAGGGGTGAAGAAAGAAAGAAAGGTAGGAAGGAAGGAACTAAGGAAGGAAGGAAGGAAGGGAGGGAGGAAGAAAAAAAGAGGGTGTAAACGAAGATGGTAGAAGGCTGTGCGACTGTTGTTACCCACTCACTAGGGTCGTGAAATACTCAGTGAACTTACTCACAGTCAGAGAAACAGTGTGATTAAACATTTTTAGGAAACTGATGATGGAGCTGAGTTTCCCATTCCAGTTAATATGAAATAAAACAGGGACTTCCCTGGGGCTCCCAATGCAGGGGGCCCGGGTTCGATCCCTAGTCAGGGAACTAGATCTCACATGCCTCAACTAAGAGCCTGAATGCCACAACTAAGACCTGGAGCACACCATCACATTGATACCAAAACCAGACAAAGATATTACAAAAAAAGAAAATTACAGACCAATATCACTGATTAACATAGACACAAAAGTCCTCAACAAAATACTAGCAAACAGAATCCAAAAACACATTAAACGGGTCATACACCACGATCAAGTGGGATTTATCCCAGGGATGCAAGGATTCTTCAATACATGCAAATCAATCAATGTGATACACCACATTAACAAATTTAATAATAAAAACCATATGATGATCTCAATAGATGCAGAAAAAGCTTTTGACAAAATTCAACACCTATTTATGATAAAAACTCTCCAGAAAGTGGGCATAGAGGGAACCAACCTTAACATAATAAAGGCCATATATGACAAACTGACAGCAAACATCATTCTCAAAGGTGAAAAACTGAAAGCATTTCCTCTAAGATCAGGAACAAGACAAGGATGTCCACTCTCACCACTATTATTCAACATAGATTTGGAAGTCCTAGCCACGGCAATCAGAGAAGAAAAAGAAATAAGAGGAATACAAATTGGAAAAGAAGAAGTAAAGCTGTCACTGTTTGCAGATAACAGGATACTATACACAGAAAATCCTAAAGATGCCACCAGTAAACTACTAGAGCTAATCAATGAATTTGGTAAAGTTGCAGGATACAAAATTAATGCACAGAAATCTCTTGCATTCCTATACACTAACAATGAAAGATCAGAAAGTGAAATTAAGGAAACAATTCCATTCACCACTGCAACAGAAAGAATGAAATACCTAGGAATAAAACTACCTAAGGAGGTAAAAGACCTGTATTCAGAAAACTATAAGATACTGATGAAAGAAATCAAAGATGACACAAACAGATGGAGAGATATACCATGTTCTTGGATTGGAAGAATCAATATTGTGAAAATGACTATATTATCCACAGCAATCTACAGATTCAATGCAATCCCTATCAAATTTCCAATGGCATTTTTCACAGAAGTAGAACAAAAAATCTTAAACTTTGTATGGAGACACAAAAGAGACTGAATAGCCAAAATAATGTTGAGAAAAAAAACGGAGTTGCAGGAGTCAGTTTCCCTGAATTCAGACTATATTACAAAGCTACAGTAATCAAGACAGTATGGTATTGGTACAAAAACAGAAATATAGATCAAAGGAACCAGATAGAAAGGCCAGAGATAAACCCACACACCTATGGTCAACTAATCTATGACAAAGGAGGCGAGGATATACAATGGAGAAAGGCCAGTCTCTTCAATAAGTGGTGCCGAGAAAACTGGATAGCTACATGTAAAAGAATGAAATTAGAACACTCCCTAACACCATACACAAAAATAAAGTCAAAATGGATTAAAGACCTAAATGTAAGACAAGACACTACAAAACTCTTAGAGGAAAACACAGGAAGAACACTCTTTGACATAAATCACAGCAAGATCTTTTTTGACCCACCTCGAGTAATGGAAATAAAAACAAAAATAAACAAATTGGACCTAATGAAACTTAAAATTTTTTGCACAGCAAAGGAAACCATAAACAAGATGAGAAGACAACTCTCAGAGTGGTAGAAAATATTTGCAAATGAATCAACGGACAAAGGATCAGTCTTCAAAATATACAAACAGCTCATGCAGCTCAATATCAAAAAAGCACAAACAACCCAACCAAAAAATGGGCAGAAGACCTAAAATAGACATTTCTTCAAAGAAGACATACAGATGGCCAAGAGGCACATGAAAAGATGCTCACATCACTAATTACTAGAGAAACGCAAATCAAAACTACAATGAGGTATCACCTCACACCAGTTAGAATGTGCATCCTCAGAAAATCTACCAACAATAAATGCTGGAGAGGGTGTGGAGAAAAGGGAACCCTCCTGCACTGTTGGTGGGAATGTAAATTGATACAGCCATTATGGAGAACAGTATAGAGGTTCCTTAAAAAACTAAAAGTAGAATTACCATATGACCCAGCAATCCCACTAATGGGCATATACCCTGAGAAAACCATAATTCAAAAAAACACATGCACCCCAATGTTCACTGCAGCACTCTTTATAATAGCCAGGTCATGGAAACAACCTAAATGTCCATCAACAGATGAATGGATAAAGATGTGGTACATATATACAATGGAATATTACTCAGCCATAAAAAGGAATGAAATTGGGTCATTTGTAGAGATGTAGATAGACCTAGACTGTCATACAGAGTGAAATAAGAAAGAGGAAAACAAATATCATATATTAATGCATATATGTGGAATCTAGAAACATGATACAGATGAACCAGTTTACAAGGCAGAAATAGAGACACAGATGTCAAGAAAAAATGTATGGACACCAAGGGGGGAAAGCGGTGGTGGGATGAACTGGGAGTTTGGGATTGACATATATACACTAATATGTATGAAACAGATAACTAATGAGAACCCACTGTATAACACAGGGAACTCCACTTCGCTGTACAGTGGAAACTAACACAACATTGTAAAACAACGATACCCCAATTAAAAAAAAAATGTAGGGGCACATAGATGGCTCTGGTGTGCTGGCAATAATCTGTCTATAGACCTACATGGTGATTATAAGCTATTAATTTTATAATAAACTTTTGAAGTATATATTTTATAGTCTTTCACAAATGTATCTATGCTAAATTTCACAATAAATTGAGGTTATAAAAAGAAAGAAGACCCAGTGCAGCCAAAATAAATAAATAAATAATTAAATAACTTGGAAGGAAGGAAGGAAACAGAACCTGGGCAAGCAGGAGCGGAGTTGAATATGTAAGTTACTTGTAAGTAATTTCTAAGTAAAAATCTTAGAAATTTGTTAAAAGATACTCTAGAATAAATCCTTAGGCCCTCTTAATGCTGGGACCGGAATATTGAGTCATGTTCAGGTGGCTCTCCACTGAGGAGGTGCATCCCCTCTGCCCATCTCTATCCCAGGGAAGTTGACCACATTCTCCCTGGAATTTCCACTGAACCATGTACACACTTCTTTTCTATCAGCTTTTATGTTGTACTGAGTATTGCTATTTGTTTCTTAATATACCTTTCTCCCCTTCTAGAATGTGAATTCCTAGTGGTGGGTGTTGTGTTTATTTATGTCTACACCTTTAGCTTGCAAAAAATGCAAGTACTTATTGAATGAATGAGATAAAATAACACCTTGATATCCACTTTTCTATTCATACTCAAGGGGAAAGAGAAGAGGGTAGTGGGTTCAGCCACCTATGATGAGTAAAGGTATTGAAAGAAGAAAAACTACAACTATTTCATCATGTACTATTGTGATAATCATAGTAGCTTATCTACATATTATATTCTGTCAAACAAAATTGCCAGTGGCCAACCACTTTTTAAAAGACAGGCTTATTTCAGAGAGAAGGGCACAGAATTTACACAAAATATCGACTATTTATGTATTATAGTAGCATCTTTCATTGCACTGATCATTAGAAGCAAGGTAAATATCTTAGAGCCCCGAATGGGGGAAATCTTTAGTTTTATGCTATATCATCCCCTACATAAATCATGACTTTTCTACTTCCAAAAGCTTCCAGGTTCTCTTTATTTATTCAGTGTTTTAAAATCAATGGAATCTTGCTTTGAAAAAAAAATACAGGAACATATGTCAGTCATCTGGGAATGAGAAAGGTGGTGGGAGACATTTTGGGAAATATTTAAAGTATGTACAGGTAATAAGAAGAACTATCTTTCAGCAGTATTGACACTGTTACCGTTAGTTCAAGGAATTTTGGAGAGGTTAGAGTTTGGTTAACGTTTTGTGTTTCCAATTTTATCACCATTATGCATGTGTGTGGATTAATCCATTAGTTTACACGTGGGTGGTGGGAATGTGCAAAAGAAAGAAAACAATAGGAAGTATAAAATAAAATTCCAAGGCTTTGAGCTCTTCTATGAATGAAGCTGGATATCTTTGGCTTGCTGGGCCCCTGTCCCTGCCAACTCCAAGTGTAATCAATAGAATCTGTTAATTCAATAATTATCAGATGCATTAAACATGATTTTTTTCATTATTCTCATTCTGAAGTATTGCATTTTATTTTTGAGTTTTAATATTCTTTACACAGGGAGTCCATCTGGGGCTTTTGATTTTAAAATCTGATAGAGTTCATCTGTGGCAGAGTGAATGCAAATAAAATTCAGCCCAACTTAGAAAAGACAGTATGTGTGGCTTTTGCAACTTATGGTGGAGACAGAAAGCCCCAGTGTATTATGCACAAAAGAATCTCATTACTTTCTACTGATGGATGGCACTTCCTGGCAAAACTGTTTTGCTCCTTAATAAAATGAGCAGAAGTACCTCAAATCCAAAATTTTAAGGTGGCAGAGAAAGAGACATAAAAGACGCACAGCAAATGGATGGGAGATTGAGGTAGATCAAGACAAAGGAGGTAGACAGAGATTCATGAAGAATACAGACACCTGTTCATTTAGCATGTATTGATCTAGTTTTAATCTGCAGCATAGCTTTTCATGTCTAACACCCCACACACAATTGCCACTGAATTACAGCACTTCTAAAGTTGGCTTTAAAATTCTTACTGACTCCATAGACCCCCACCCCCATCACCTATCAGTGGCATTTGGAATCATTAAAGATTTGCAAACATTTCAAGGACAGTGATATGGAAGAAAGCATGAACAGAAGCTGAAGTGGAGGCAAGTAGGGCACAAGGGATTAGAGAAGAAGGGTTAGAAGGGCAAAGTAGGGAAGCATGGAGGAAGCAGCCCCTGCCATGGGAAGAGGGCTTCTGCAAATGCAGTGGCACCAGGAAGAAACAAGCTTAGCTAAGACCCACATACGAGATTATTTGCTCACTTAGCGCTATTTGGTAGATATACCAATACCAAATTATAACTACTAATTCATTTGATTTGTGAAGCCCCGCAATTTTTTTTAACAGCTCTGTGCTTAAAGCAATACTAAAACCCAAAAGGATTAAATTATAATGTAGAATCTTAATCTGATGAGTTACTTTTAATCTTAATTATATTTGCCCAACAGTAATTCAAGGAATTAGAACAAGGCATTTATAATATGTTGATTAACAAGGGGTTTGTTCTGTTTTTCCACTTCAGCCAAATCCTTCTCGTGACACAGTTTATTGGTGAAAAGCATACCATCTGATGTTACCTTTATATATATGAGTTTCCTGACACTGAGTCAGTTCCTAGTCTTTGAACCTAGGTTTCCCTCATCTATAAAATGCTGATAACACTAGGCTGTATCTCACAGGTGATTAATAGAATTAAATGAAGTCATGTTGAAAGAGTTTTGTTCATTGCCAAATGTAATTAGCACTCAATAAATGTTAGCTGTTGCTCCTACTATTATCATTAGGTTCATCTCAGACACAATGTGTCCAAGGAGACAATGTTCCCATTTGGAAATATACAGTGTAAGAAGGAGAAGATCTGTTCAAATGTCATGCATCAGAAGACAGAATTTTTCCTGGAAAAAAAAATAAATAAAAATTTAAAAAGCAAAACAAAACAAAAAACTATTAACTACTATTTACTTAGTTCCTTTTCCCCAAATCCTGGGTCATCTAAGGTTAGCCACTTAATCTTCTTGTTTCTTTGTATCTATTACATTAGAGAAGATAACACTGTGTACTTCATAGTATTGTTTTGATAATTATGAAGTAATGACTTTAAATGGGTTTAAAAGTACTAATATTTATGCCAGACTAAATGATATTGACCAAGAAACATATTTAGCAATTATGAATAGCTTAGATAAAATAGAAGAATTATTTAAATCTTCCTCACCATACTGCTAAAGATTTTCAGATTACAGCCTACCTATTTTGATTAATTTTATTATCTCTATCTAAACGTGATAAACAGATAAAACAATATGCTTTTGAATCTTACACTGATGCTAACAAAATGTGTGAAATAAAGGGTACAATAAATGCCAAGCACCTGTTCTAATGTAATAGGTTTTCATGTGATTTTTCATAAAATCATCTGGCTTTCTTTGGCTCTTTGGGAAGTGTTCTTATCATGAGAGCATAAATTCTAATGTGTACTAACAATAGATACTACTATTGTGCATTTCTTTTTTGAAATATGCACAAATAAAAAAGTTTTAAAGGTGTAGCCCCAGTTTTCTTTAAGTGTGATTTTCAGGAAAAGCTAACACCTATTCTCTAACCAGCAGAGAAAAAGAACTCCAGGGGAACCAAAAGGAAATCCATTTTTCAGCCTCAAAGAAGGGAGAAACCATCTGTGCTAAATCATAAAACAAATGCACTGAAAGTTTATATCAATATACACATGGGAAGGAGGTTATTTACTCTATGGAGGAAAAACTCCTCGTTTGTTATGTTTAATCATGTGAATTTCATGGACAAGTAGACTCCTAAACCATTTTTATGCTTAAAGAAAATACTTAAAATTTTCATCTTACAGAAATATACTCAATCCACTGTCAATTAAACTCCTCAAATAGAGCCAAGCTTAGAAACTTCCTTATCTCTATCCAAAAATATCCAGGATTTAAATTCTGGAAGGGTATTAGAAAACGAGTTGTTCAGTTATTCACATCTTTTCATGTTAATTCTTTCTCTCTAGCAATCTCTCACAGTACTTTTTTTCACATTAGCTGATTCTGCCTGTGGCCTCTCAAAGGTCTAACACCAGATTAGCCAAGGAAAAGACACAAAACATTAAAGTAAGAAGGTGGTAATTCTGGAGGGGTAATTGTTACTGTTTTTTAATCAGGTTACTAATATAATGTATTATAGATTTGGGTATCCGAGCAATACTCAAATAACAAAATGTTTCTATATTTGAGTTCAGAATGAGGCTTGTCTTGAACCCATCCAAAGGAATTTATGCCTGGAAGTGATAAAGGACCCTCATTATAACTCTATCTCATAGCAGGAGGTCCACATTAGATCTCTGTGAAATATTAAACTTGGAATAGAAACAGAAAATAAGAAAAGACTTCCTGAAAAGCAACTGCAACAGACTCCAAAATAATTTGCTATAGCTTGACGATGAAGAGGCTGGCTTTATAATTCACAAGCACTTGAAGTTTTCAGACTTACAGAAATTTTTATAATCAATATCCATAGCGATAGCTTAAATAGAAGTTTTATTGCCTTGTGAGGGTAAAAATAGGTCTCTAACGTGAAAAGATTATGGAGCTTAGCTAGAAGGGAGCAGTTCCTAGAATTGAAACATTTCTCTAAACAATTTAATGAATAATGAAATTTCTCTCAAAGTTACTCCTAACAATAGAAATAGCCTGTTTTGTATAAATAGGCTAAGAGAAAAATGGAAAGACATAGGCACAAAAGAAAATGGTAAATTTTAGAGTTTTTATTAAACATGGGCTAAATGTATTTTAAGAATTCTAATGGGTTGTGCCATAAGAATCTGCATAAATGAATTCCATACCCACAGTCTACATTGTTTTCATCAAAATCTGTTACATGCTGAGATAAGTCTATAAAATATATTCATTTTTTTGTATTTAAAATTTCACTCCATCTGAATAACTTTCTATTTCTCTACTGGTCTTTATGAATACTTTAATATTCATGTCCATTGTGTAAATGAAAAGCCAGCTTGTCATTTGGTTATATGCAAGATTCATAAAGTTTGATTTCTGAAATAACATCACTTCTAAACTTCCCTTCCTCATGCACTGTTGCCTCTAGTCAAATATCTGGCATTCTCTCTCATCTTATTTATGATCTTCAGATGCGAACTTTCTCCATCTACCTTGACAGCTGAAAAGCTACACAAACTATTTCGGGGAACTTTTCACTCAATGCTCAGGCAGCAGTTATGTATTGAATACCTCCTGTGTTAGCTCCTAGGATATAGCTGCTGGGATACAGCACTCAACATTCTGACTACAAGAATATATACCACAATGGGAGTTTGTGACGGATAACAGGCTGTTAGGAGAGCGTGTGAAATCTAATTTGTACAAGGCAGTTAAAATGAGTTTTCCCTTTGCATCCCCAAAACACAAAATCACTTTTATTGTCTACAGACATCAGTCTAGTTGTTAAAAGGACAAACCATTAAAGTTAAGGATTTTGTCTTTAATGATATGAACACCCATAAAATGACACTCTGGTTTTCAAAGTGCTTTCTTTTCAAAATTCATTTCTTCAACTTTTTACTTTAATAAGGTTTTGGGTAACTTACTAAATGTAACCTCTAGAACATAAGGGAAATGATGCACATTCCCTTCTGCATGGCTTTCTCCTCCTCAGAACAGCTCTTGTAATGAATCTAGATGTGATTTTACAACTTTCTCAACACAGCACTTCAAGCACTGCTGTCAGTTGGCTAGCTGAAGAAATGAACCCTCCTTACCATGTCTCACAGAAGGGTAAGTTCCCTGAGAACAGAGCTGACATTTTCGCCACAGAGGCCAGCACATTGGCTTTACACGGAGAAGATGCTCAAAACATCATAGAAATAGAAATCCATAGAAATCCTAGGAGCATGGAACTTGGAAAGAGTCATAAAATCTCCTCTAATCCAAAGCCCTCATGTTATAGATAAAGTTGGGCCTCGAGAGAATGATGATGCATTAAAAAAAAATAGGCCTTTGCCTTGCTGTTCTGTTTGTTTTTCATGACCTCCCCTGCACACAGCTAACTAACTTTTCAAGATTCCACTAAAGGACCCTTTCTTCTGTATCGCCATCCCTAGTAGAAAGCAAAGGCAGTGACTCAGACTTGGAGCTGCCATGGCACTTTCCAAACCTTTACCCTTCTCTTGTGATTCTAATGATCTGTATGTGTCTCCTATCCCCTTAAACTATGAACTCCTTAAGTGATTACATCTTACTTATTTCTGTACTCCAAGCATCTAGACCAACATGTGGCACATTGCAGATCTCAATAAATATTTGTCAAAAGAATAAATAAATGAATGGATGAATATATAAGCCCTTTTCAATTTGAAGTAGCATGTGTTTTGAAAGAATATTGTAAGAACTTTGTAATTCAAAATGCATTTCCCTGCAAAACAAATTTATATAACATTATGCAGTAGTATATTGTTTAACCACAGCCTGTAGCAATGTTTCAATACAGAAGAGGATGAAGTCAGGAAAGACTTCCTGGAGGAAGTAATACCTCCACTGAGTTTAAAATGAAGGGAATCTTAAATTACTCCTTTTGTCCCCAGAAGAGAAACATCATTTGATTGAAAGAGTCTTCAAGTTCATCAAGTCCAAGGAAATAACAGGAGTACAATGAGCCTGGAAGAAGGGAACAGTCCCCCAGCAGGACCAGGAAGAACAGAGTAGCGGGGATAGCGATGGAGGGAAAGATGAGAGCTGCCGAGTGACGCGGGGATGCACGAAGGAATGAATGCCTCTATGATTCCGCCTACACTCAAAACTGCTTTTTTGATCCTAGAAGAAGGAAAAGCTCTGAATGAAGCAAAATAGAAAAAAAAGAGAGCTTAAAAGTCAGGATGGTCCAGGCATGATGGAAAGTTCAGAACAGACAGGGATTTTACAAAGAGAATGAGAGGAAGTTAATTGTCAGGATGCTGGATTGAATTAGAAATATTTGATTCTAATGATGCTAACATTTTCCCATTAATATAACATTAAATATTTACCACACTTTTTCACCTATGTTATCATAGTTTGCAGAGAATACCAAGTCAAAATTTACAAATAATTTGCCCAGAGTAAGGAAACAAGTAAATGGTGGTCTAGACACAAACTTAGGTCTTCTGACATTATATTCTCTACTCTTGGTACAGCGTCAACCTTACAAGACATAATAGAAAAGCTGGATGATAAAGAGGAGAGAGCAATACGTCAGTAGAGATTACCTGGTCTAAATGCCTTAAGTTTTCTTCTAAAAAATATCACTCGACTTCTTCTTCCAGCTGTATAGAGTGTTTATATCTGTTTAATCTCCCCTGAAAATAATTACAGGATTCTCCCTATCCTTAAAAGGAAAAAAAAAAATTGTTTCTTTTTTTAATCTTTTAAATTATTCATGATTCGTTGAATAAGGAAGAACAAAAGGGAGACTTTCTACCCTGAGATGCACATATCATGTGACAATTTCAAAGTTCTACCAACTTGGTTTCCCAAGTAGAGGTTTTCCACACAGAGCATTGCACTGCAGGGCCCTTGTTCTTGGTCATCTCACATCATTTAAGGAAGATAAATCAGTGGCCAACTCCTCCACCTACACGTCTCATGTTGAATTCCTTTCATTTCCCAGGATTCAAGAGTGAGCTTGCATCTGTCCTCTTTAGATGGACAAAAGATGCCATGAGTATAAAATAAAATGAAAGAAACAGGAAGGCATTGAAAGAAAAATTGAATGACAGGGTTAGAACAGGACTCTGTGTTATCTTTTATCCTTAATTGGTTGAGGATTTCCAGTGGTCTAGGTTTTGAGAGAAACATAGACTTACAGTGATTTAACCTAATAATCTAGCCTTCAGAACACATAGCTAAACTTAAGGAAAGTTAGATGTCAAGAAAATAGAATGGAAATAGTGGCACTTTGAAACTTTGAACACATATAAACTCTAAAAATAGCAGGCTAGATGGTAGAAAAATAAAAAGCATGGTTCATTGGATAATCCTACAAGTTAAATTTGGAAAAGGGTTGCCATACATTTTAAAAGAGGGGAGTATCTGCAAGCAATATTTCTGTATAAAATACTTTGCATTAAGCTCCACAAGTTTTCTTATGTCACAATAATTTCATTGTCGACAATGATTAAATATGACTAAACTTCTTAATGTAAGAGCAAAGCATATTTATTATAGAAAATTTTAAATTAAAAAATATTAGAAATGTCCTTTATTAAATATGCATTGGCTTGGGAACCATCTCAGTGGTTTCTGTTGTCTGAACTTTTAAGATGGCAGAACACATTGTTTTGCATCATTTCATGCATGAACTAGAAAAAAGTCCACAGTATTGACTAAGAACTTGGTTGAAAGCATGGTCACATTGTGGCTGGCAGTGTGGTTTTGGAGTCTGACTCTGGTATAAATCTGACTCTTCTTCAATGGCTGTGGGACCCTGCAAAAGTTATTTGAATTCCATGTTTCCCCATTTTTTTCAGGGGGACAATAAAATTCACCTCCCAGATTTGCTGAAATGATTAAATGAGATAATGCATCCAGAATGCTTAGCAAAGACCTCTGTACACAGAATCAGGGAAGACCTGCAGGCTCTGCTTAAGGTGGTCCCCTGCTTCCCCTCTCTCCAAACATCTCACTCCCAACCTCCGTCCATGAGCTTCAGCCAGACCCCCTTTCTTTCTGAGCTTCAAACACACTAGGCTTGTTCTGACTCTGGCCCTTTGCTTTCTGTCTGGACAGATTTTCTTTGGATTTTTGCATAGCTGACTCTTTTCCTTCACTCAGAATTTTACCTCAAGAGAAATTCTTTCTCTCATCATGCTCCTTAGAAGAGCTCCCTTCCCTCGGCTGTTGGTCCCGAAACTCATTTGCTTTGGTGTTTTCTACACTGCATTCATCACTATCTGTAAGTCTTACTTACACGTCCTCGTACATGTCCGTCGTCTGCTGTGCTGAGTCAGAAGGGATGCTCCAGACAAGTGAGAACCTTGTCTGTCTTGTCTAATAGTGTAGCACTTTTGGCACAGACTGGCTTCGTACTCAATACCATATTTTCTTCTTTCCAAGAAACATGGCCACATTTCCCAGCTTTCCTTGAAACCAGCATGACCACATGGCTGAGTTTCCAGCAAATGGAATGTGGTGGCAGTGACCTCTGCTCTTCAAGGCTAGGTACACAAAGACCTCCCAACAGCCATTCTCTATTCTCTCCTCCCTTCTTGGCGAGTTGGATGCAGAGGGTCCTGGGGATGACCCCAAGGCTCTAGGGGATGGCAAAGCTGGGAGGTGTTAGGAAATGAGCACCTTAATCACTGTGCAAAAACCTTCACACAAATAAGAAATAAGTTCCTCTTTTGTTTAACCTCTGAGATTTGAGGGTTTCATATGGCAAACAGACATAGGAAAACCTGAACAAATATACCACAAGACCCAGAAAACTGCCCGCCATAGTAGGTGATATGGGCTGAATGTCTGTGTCCTGTCCAAAATTCATGTGTTGAATCCCTAGCCCCCCAATGTGATGGTATTTGGAGATGAGGGACTTATAAAAGTAACTAGGTAATTAGTTTATGAGGGGGGTGCCCTCATGATGGGATTGACACTCATATAAGAAGAGAAAAAGACGTCTCTCTTTCTCTGTCTCTCTCTCTCTCTTTTTCTATTTCTTTCTCTGTTTCTCAGCAGTAACTAAGGAAAAGCCACGTGACCACACAAGAGGAGAAGCTCGCCGTCTGTAAGCCAGGAAGACAGCTCTCACCAGAATCTGATCATGCTGGCTCCCTGATCTCAGACTTCCAGCCTCCTGAGCTGTGAGAAGTAGATGTCTGTTGTTCAAACCACCCAGGGTACGATATTTTGTTATAGCAGCCCAAGCCAACTAAGACAGTAGGTACACAATAAGTACGTAACAAGCATTGATTAAACAAGCAAAATAATTATATTAGTGGCATTTTGTGCCCAACCATATCAGGTCTCTGTGCCTGACTATATCGTCTCAAAGTGGCCTAAGAAAACGTCACTCTGCCGTAAAAAGTTCCATTCAGATGACAATGCTTGAAGCTCTCTGAGGGGTACACGATGTTAGAGACTGAGGAAACTACACCTCCTGGGCTTAGAGGTTTAATGAATATTAACATAAAAAATAAACTAAAGCAGATTTTGGTGTGCAGTGTTGCTCATCCCCTGCATGGACATTTCCTGTTTGGTGTCATAAAGGGAATATGAAGGCCCCATAAAAACATAAATGAATTGTGCTGTAAATGTTAACTGCCCTGACAGCAGTGCAGAGGCCACTCCAGTGTGGGGCTGCCACCGGGGCATCTCTGCTGAGAGCCTCAAAGCCAGAGTCACGGCCAAATGTGGACATTAGACACGGCCCTACCCTCACCAGAGGCTACACTCTCCTTCCTGTTGCCAGCGAAACGCTTGGCCAATTAAAGTTATACTTGTTGAAACAAGATAGGGCTCCCCACCCTGAAAAGGCTGCTTCACAAAATATTCCTGTGCATTTTCATTATTAAATCCCAAAGTGACAATTATTAGCCTTCAAGCCATTATCTTCCAAAATGAGCCAGAGTTTTGAATTTATGATCACATGAAGCCCATCATGCTTATCCTTAGGACTTGATAACAAACACATTTTGGGAGATTTAAGAAACTCATCATCTCAATTTAAGAAGTAAAAGGTGTGAGCTTCAGATCTATATTCTAATAGACGCAAACTATCAATGAAGGAGAAAAAGCAGTTAGTTACATTTTTTTAAAAGGTTTTACCAGTGTGGTTTGGGGTAGATTTGTTGAGTCGTGTACCATTTCCATTTTTCATTCTTTTCTGAAGATGCCTTTGAGAACTTCTACTACTTGTGGTGCCATGAGAGCTAAAAGAATTCGAGTGATTGCTGCATTGGAGTGCTCACCTCTGCCACACTGAGTACTGGCATCCAGGCCACTCAGAATTGGTGACTTGGCTCCATGATCCCTGCACAGAATGGCTGCCAAATATCCTGGCATGTGAAACCTCTCAGATGTGATCATTAAGCTTTAGAGTGGTAATCCTTTTTTATATGCCACTGTAGAACAGGAAAAAGGCAAGTACTGAGGTTTTAATTTTAAATATTAAAAAATATTTTATAATATGAGAAAGTATAAACCACATATGCAAATACCTGTGTCCACATCACCCAGCTTCAGAAACAGAATATTAACAGGAGAGTTGAGGTACCCATGTACCTTCCCAAATGTTCCCTCATATTCTGAATTTTGTAATTTTCCTGGGTGTTATTTATGCTTTTCTATGATTCTGTCATTCACATTTAAAAATGTTTTCACTAAAAGCTTGATTTATGGAATAAGGATTAGAATCCTGAGTACATAAAACGTCTTGAAAAAGTTTTACAGTACTAAATTAATAAATATTCTGTTGTGTTTTGTTTTGTTTCATTTATGTCTGCTGATTTAAAAGTATTTAACATGTAACAGATCAGATAAGATAACACTGGTGAGAATTTTGTGAATTTCTTCTTATTTTAAAGCATCAAAACTAAAAGATTTCAGGCGACAAACCCAGACAAATCCATTAATTTTTAGCATGGTTAGGTCTGTGATGTTTTAGGTTAGGTACAAATAGCGACAAAAATACCAATTTGCAGGTGATATAAATATAATTCTATTGCTTTTAGGATGCAAATACAGTGCAGTAAAATGGCAAATATCTCTTCAGTTACACTGGTTTATATTATCATTCTACTTTTATTTAGGGAAGGAGCTAACTTCATTATAAAATTATAAATGGTTGATAAACACTTCAGAAGGTGTTTGGCCTCTCCAGTGATGAAAGAAATGCAAAAAAAAAAAAAAAATAGCATACTATTTTCACCCAGATTAACAAAAGTCTAATTGCCAGATAGTACCCAATATTGACTAGAGTGTGGTGAAGCTTACCCTTGTCAACATCGGTGGGAAGGCGACCTTGCAGCTACAGTAAAAATTTTAAATGAAAATATCATTAGTCACAGCAATTTTGTTTCTCCAAAACAATACTAAGGAAGCAATTTTACAAATATATAGGGATATACATACACACACCTATGTACACATTGCATGTGTCTACACATGCACATATGCACTCTATCATTATGATAATAAAGAAAAATGGGGACCACCTAAATGGCCCCTAAATAGGCAAGATTTAGATACTTCATATAAAGCCATGTTATTATATTTTATGCAACAATTAAAAGGAAGATGGATTTTATATTTCTAGCAAGGAAAGGATCTTCATGATACATTGTTAAGTGAAGGAAAGGAAGTTAAGAACAGCAAGCATAACGGGCTTCCATCTCTGTTAAGTCCTGTTTTGACCTCAAGAGAATTCCTGCAGGGATTACACTGTATGTGTCCCAAAGAAATTCCTTTATGGACTTGTCTGGGATAGAATCTGAGGTCCCAAGGGGACCTGAGTAAATGCGGCATTTTTCTTTCCCAGAGAACTTCTTGGTGGTTCCATTGATCATGAAGAGAAAGAGAATGAGAAAAGAAGTTACTAGAGTGGGGTACACAGCCACCCACTGCACTGAATGCATGACCCCTCTCAACCTTCCCTCAAATGCCCAACACAAAAATCCTAAAATAAAAATAAATAAATAAAATAAAATCTGGCTTCATTGTTCTGATTATCCTAGAAGAGGGATGGGGGAGAGAAGAGACAGCCATCGTCTGCCTTGTGGTAAAAAAAGAATTTCTCAAGCAACACAATAGAAGGGCTACCCATTTTTTTTTAAGTTTGATTGATTTTGTTACATTCAAATTAAGAACATTGTTCAGCAAAAGATACCATAACAAATGAAACAGTAGCATGCAACTGAGAGAAGATATTTGCTATATACACACTGTCAAAAGATTATTATCCAGCTATATAAAGAAACTCTACATGTAATAAGGAAAAAGACAAATATCTCAATAGAAAAATGAAGAAAAGACAGTGCAAGTCTTTCACACAGAGGAAATAAGAGAGACCCATGTTCAACCCTAAGTTGGGGCACAGCTGCCATGTGGCATTGCCTACACAGCTTAAATACAGCACACCCTACAACCCAGCAACTCCACACCCTGGCATAGGCAACAAGTGTGCCAGGAGACAGGAAATCAGCAGCATTGTTCATTGTAGTAAAAACAAGAAACAGCCCACATACTCATCAACAGGAAAATGGATAATGGAATTGTGGCATATTCAGTTTCATAATACAACAGTGAAACTGAATGAACTCTAGCTAATTACATTAAATGGATGGATCTCAAAAACATAATGTTGCACAAAAGCAAAAAAAAATTGCAAAATACATGTAGTATTGTACATTTCACATTTTTATAAAGTTCAAAACTAGGCAATGATATGTTTAAGTACCTATATGGGGCAAAGCTATGAAAAAAGGCAAAGAAATACTTAAAACAAAATCCTGGATTATGGTTACCTCTGGGGGCTGTGAAGAAGATGCATTAAAGGAACTTCAAAAATATCAATAATGTTCTGTTTCTGAAGCTAGCTGTTGAATTTAGAGGTGAATATTTTGTTATATTTTTTGTGATTATTTCTCCATTAATATTTAAATGCACATCTAAGTTTGAAGAGCAATTGAAGGAGAAAGAACATTCACAACCAAAAAGTCTCTGAAAGGATAAACCATCCTCTATGGCTAGGAAAGAAGGAAGCTGGAATTTTCACTTTAACGTTCATTCCAAAAGTTTAGATATTTATCCCCAAAGAACCTGTGTTAATCTTGTCACTGAAAAGAAAAGACCCAACCTTAATGGGTCTTCATACATGAAGGATTAGGGAGCTGCTCCAATAAGCCGAGCTGATAATGCCGATGCCATTCAAGTTCACTGCCTGTGATCATGACAAAGCTAGGCCTTAAGAGGCAGCATGGAAAGTCCCTTCATAAAAGTTATTGATAAAATCTGCATTTCCTAAAAGGGTGAAAGGAGCTAATCAGAGCATTTTGTTTTTAATCTTAAAATTATTATTTTTTCTTTTGGAGAGGGATTCATTACAATGGAAGCATATTTTGCCTTTATTTCTTTCAAAGACTCAGTTGAACACGTTTGTGAGGCATCCTTCACTCACATGGGTAACAAATTACAGACAACTCTGGTAATTTGTCAGCCCCAGCATTTAGAACACTGCTGATCACAAACCGAAACCTTTCCGTCTCATGTGCCTTTTTGTAACAGTGGTGCCACTTTTCTTCCTTATCATCTCGAAATTCTTCTCATGTGTCAGGTCCCTTGCTATAAAGAGAGTTTAATCTCACTCCAGTGCTCATAACCAAATTTGAAAGAGGCCAGGCTGTCAACTAAAGTCTTTGAAAATGGTTTATATCTATAGTAAATTGATTCATCGATGATTTTATTTTTTTATATTTATTTATTAATTTTGGCTTGTTGGGTCTTCATTGCTGTGCATAGGCTTTCTCTAGCTGCATCGAGTGGGGGCTACTCTTTGTTGTGGTATGCGGGCTTCTCTTTGAGGTGGCTTCTCTTGTTGTGGAGCGTGGGCTCTAGGCACACGGGCTTCAGTAGTTGCAGCACACAGGCTCAGTAGTTGTGGCACGCAGGCCCTGGAGTGCATGGGCTTCAGTAGTTGTGGTACATGGCTTAGTAGTTGCAGCACATGGGCTCTAGAGTGCAGGCTCACTAGTTGTGGCACATGGACTTAATTGTTCTGTGGCATGTGGTATCTTCCCAGACCAGGGATTGAACCTGTGTCCCCTGCACTGGCAGGTGGATTCTTTTTTTTTTTTTGTGCGGTATGCGGGCCTCTCACTGTTGTGGCCTCTCCTGTTGCGGAGCACAGGCTCCGGACGCGCAGGCTCAGCAGCCATGGCTCGCGGGCCCAGCCGCTCCACGGCATGTGGGATCTTCCCGGACCGGGGCACGAACCCGTGTCCCCTGCATCGGCAGGCGGACTCTCAACCACTGCACCACCAGGGAAGCCCTGGCAGGTGGATTCTTAACCACTGCACCACCAGGGAAGTCCCTATTTTACTTTTTAATATTTATTTATTTATTTATTTATTTATTTATTTTTGGCTGTGCCAGGTCTTAGTTGCAGCCACAGGATCTTCATTGTGGCATGCGGGACCTTTAGTTGCAGCATGCAGACTCTTAGTTGTGGCATGCGGGATCTTTTAGTTGCAGCATGCAGGATCTTTAGTTATGGCATGTGGGATTTAGTTACCTAACCAGGGATTGAACCTGGGCCCCCTGCATAGGGAGCATGAAGTCTTACCCACTGAACCACCAGGGAAGTCCCTCACTGATGATTTTACAATTTACTATTTCATGTGATGCTGTATTGCATTTAATCAATTTTAATGTTAATTTTTAAAAAATTATCAAAGCAGGGGATATTTAAAAATAATCAAACTCACAAACCTGAGAGCTGCTTGGAGGTAGGTTTGGGCAGCCTAAGATCCTGCCCTGAGTTCCCACAATGTCTTAGGAAATCCAAGCTCTGCCACAGGAGGTATGGACCAAGCCTAGATGGATGGCTGTATCAATTCCCCAGAATGTCTGTGCTGGATACTCAGAATTAAGTGGTGTCAAGCCATGCATTATGGAGGTGGGTAAGGGACTGTTAGAGAGACTCGGCCATGGGAAAGGAGACCATCATGGCTGGGAACTGAACAAAGGGCATAAAGTACACCAGATGAAACCTCAGCTCTGGGAAACATCATGGGAAAAAATAAAGGTCAGGAGGGAGAAGCAGGAAGGCCAGGATTCTTAACTTTTATCTGGAAAGCATAACCTCTGGGGAGAATACCGCATGAAACAGGTGGCATTTAGATCTTAGGGTCACTAGAAATGAGAGACTCTGGGCAAAGTTATAATGCTTTCCTGGTCTTGATCTATTAAACAGGATATTCAACAGCCAAGAAAGAGAGAGGTTGAGATTTCCAGGCAGACACATGTACCTGAGGGTCTCTTGATAATTCAAATCCTGAGCCCCAAGGTCTTAAAGAAGATGCCATCCAAATAGTGCAAACTGGGAGCCTGGAAGCCTTCTCTGATGCCCCAAATTAACATTGATTTCTTTCTTATTTTAGTATAACTTCTATATATTAAGTGATTTATAAGGGATAAGCCTGTGTTAAATAGCTATGCACGTATTATCTCATTAAATTCTCACAATGACCTCAAGAAGTAGGTTATAAGTTTCCTATTCTATAGAGAAGGAAGTTGACTTAGAGGCTCAATAACCTTGCCCAAGGTCATCAGCTACTAAGTGATAGAGGTGGGATATGAACCCAAGCTAGTCTGACTCCTGAGTCCAAATGCTTAGCTGATTCCTCAACCTACCATGTTACAAGGATCCACATTTAGTATTTGAGAACGACTGGTTTAGAACCTTGTTACCATTATATAATTTCAGTCTGTTTCCTCAAATCTCTTCCCCACTAGCTTTTAAGCACCTTGAAAATATGGACACTTTGTATTCTTCTCCATTCCCTTCTTCTTCTATCCTTCCTTCTACCACTGTCCCCACCCAGCACAACGTCCAGCTTACAGCATGTGCTCAATTAATGTTTGCTGAATGAATACATGACCTCATTCAAAGTTTAAGAGCATTGAGGGGTCAAGACTGGTACTCAGCTGCTCCAGGTAGTATGTACAAACACTAGACAACCAAAACTGTATAGTCAGGAAGCAAGCGTACTTCAATGAAACAAACTTTAGCCCCTGAAGGATTATGCACAAGAAGGAGGAAAGTTTAGGACAGTAAGACCAAGAATATACTCCTTGAGACACGTACAGATGGGCAGCCACCAACCAGCCTCATAGTGAAGTAGAAGCAGCACAGTCGATTTAAGCTTGGTTTTATATATTGTGATAAAGGCAGGAATTGGCTTTCAGTGTATGATTTTTAGAGCTGTGCTCCAAGGAGACTTAATCTTCTAGGGAGATGCCTCAGGGCATGCTGGGGGAGGCAAAATAACAGAAGTCTGGGCCCCTAGAGCAGATACTGTTAATTGCTTTTGCAATCCTCATTTTCCTTTTTCTGTACAATAGAACCTTGACTTTGTTTAGCCCCAGGGGATAATACACCTAGCCTCCAGGGAGAACTTATAGTTTGTTTAAACCAGTGCTTTTCAAACTTTCATGTACAAACAAATAAACTGGGGATCCAGATAAAATACAGATTCTTATTCGTAGGCGGAGACTAAAGTCCCCAGGTGATGCTGTTACCATTGGTCCCCAGACGACATTTTAAGTAGCGAGGTTCCAAACCAATGATTCTCAACTATGATTGCAGTCACCTGGGTAGGTTCTGCTTTCATTGGTTAGGAGTTAAGCTTGGGATTAGTTTAGTTTTGTTTTTTTTCTTTTTAAGAAAAACAAACAAAAAAGATCTCCATGCAATTTATTTTTTTATAGACATTCTAGCCCCCAGGGCCTTTTTTATTTTTTAATTAATTTATTTATTTATTTATTTTTGGCTGCATTTGGTCTTTGTTGCTGAGTGTGGGAGAGCGGGGGCTACTCTTCATTACAGTGCACGGGCTTCTCATTGTGGTGGCTTCTCTTGTTGCAGAGCACGGGCTCTAGGCGTGTGGGCTTCAGTAGTTGTGGCATGCAGGCTCAGTAGTTGTGGCTCATGGGCTCTAGAGCACAGGCTCAGTAGTTGTGGTGCATGGGCGTAGTTGCTCCACGGCATGTGGGATCTTCCCAGACCAGGGATCGAACCCGTGTCCCCTGCATTGGTAGGCAGATTCTTAACCACTGCGCCACCAGGGAAGTCCTCCAGGCAATTTAAATGCTCCTGGTTTAGATCCATGTTGGGAAGTCTGTTTTCCTTTGCTTCATGTTAGTCTAAAGTTGAGCAGAAAAACCAGTTCTGGTCAATGAGATGTAAGGGCAAGTCTACCAAAGGAATTCTGGGGAAGATTCTCTTCCTTGACTAAACTGGTGCAAGATGAAAGCTCCTGCTTGCTTCCCTCCTTCCTGAGGTGCTGCTGTATTAAATGAAATGTCTGGAATTGTGGGTGTCGTCTTATGCCTAGGGAAGGTGACACCACAACACTGAGGGTAGCAGGGAAGAAAAACAGAAAGAGCCTGAGTCCTTGATGAGGCTGACCCACTACTACACCAACTTGGAAACATCTATTGTTCCAGCTGCTATCTCTGGGCAACAAACCACCCAAGGCTGTGACCTAAAACCATGGCCATTTTGTAATGTTCACAGTTCTGAGGGTCAGGAATTTGGACACACTGAGAACGGTTTGTCTCTGCTCTCTCACGTCTGAGGCTTTAGATGGGAAAACCTCCCACAAATACCTGGGTGTGGCTCAAACAGCAAGAGAATGGAGTCACCTGAGGGCTTCTTCACTCACACATGGGGAGTGTGGGCTAAGGAGACTGGAAACCAGGCTCAGCTGAGACCAGAGCTCGTACATACAGCCTCTCCATACAGCTTGGGCTTCCTCACAGCACGGTGACTGGGTTCAGAAAGGGGGTGTCCTGAGAGAGGGCATTCAGAAACCCAGCTTTGTAAGAGAGCTAGATAAAAGTACATGGCCTTTTCTTTCTCAGCTGTATGTATATATCCCTGAGCTAAAGGAGAAGAATATTGTATCCAGAAGGATGCACCTTGATCTGGAAGTCATGCAGCATCACTTCTGTCACATTCTGTCTGGCAGAAGTGAGTCACAAAGGCCAGATTCAGGAAGAGGGCACTTAGATGCCACTACTTGGTGAGAGAATGGCAGTGTCACATAGCATAAAGACACGTGGGATGGATGGTATTATTGCAGCCATCTTGGCATGTAGAAACGTGCACCCTACTTCCAGACTTTGTGTTAAGACAGTCAATGTGCATCTCTCTCTTTGAAGTCACTGCCAGCTGGATACTCTGTTATCTGCAGCAGAAGTATCGTAACTGATAAAATTCCTTACCCCAACTTTAATGAAGGTAACCGTGTTACTATTTGTTTTGTATATTCAGTCTTGTAGGAGATTTTATGAGTGTGGGGAGACCCATAGCCTTAGAAGTGATAAAATGTGAGAGATACAGATGTGTAGAGATATGTAATCTCTTGGCCTTTGGAACAGCTGGGCCAGGTTGGAGGCTGAGTCCTGAGCTGTGAGTGGCTTCACTCACTGTGAACAGGCTCCATGACATGAAAAAAAGTTTAGAAAAAATTACCGTTGAGTAGTGGTCTTCAAACTCTGTTAACGTGTCCCTAGAAGAATTTTGAAAACTTCCATACCTTCTTTCCCATTTTTAAGTTATCTAAAAGCTTAAATGAGCTTTCACTATGAGCTTAAATAATTGCACAGAGATACACAGACAGCTGGGGAAGACTAGAAGCCCCATTGGTTTAGGGAGCCTGATTACTCATCACATGAGGCATCTCCTTCGTTGGCGCCCCTCTGGGATGTTTTCACACCCAGAGGGAATAGACCAAAGTAAGGTTTATGTGCAAAGAACATGCTTTCCTTTGTAAAGGGCTGTGGTAGGGAGACCATATATCTTCTCAAGTTGAATATTTTTGAGAGTAAAAGGGAACACTATTAATAACGACTCTAAGGAAAAAGCATAAACCAGGAAAATCGGGATAGTAACCCTAGTTATTGGAATACTAGTAAGTTATAGGGCAAGCCAGTTTACAAAAGAAAATTCATGGAAACTGAAGAGCTGGTCATTATTTCACTGAAAACTGTCCATTTTCAGTACTCTTTGAAATGTTTTCCATTTATCTCCAAAGTTGGTGGGTTGTGTTGAAACATAAAAGTCCTTATATAGGAAATGGGAGACTTGCCATCTTTTCTAATGCCTTCTATAATCCTCCCAAAGAAATGCTTGTCCTTGCCCATGGCAGGTCCGGGTTCAGGGAGCAGCTTGTAAGGCAACTGGGTGCCATGGACATAGATAGCGAATAAATACCTTCATTGTGGGATAATGCCCTTTCTGATAGGTTTGCGAACCCCTTGTTTTATTTGACAGCTTAACTCCTGATGGAAGGCTGTTGTCCCTGGGCTTTGCAAATAAGTTTCTAGAGAGGGAATCTCCTGGAACCTTATTCAAGAACTAAAAGAGAGAGTCCTCTAACAAGACAGTGCTGTGGTCCCTCCCCTTTTCCTGGCAGGATTTTTTCTAGAAAGCGAAACCCAGCACCCACTCTTCCTCTCCTACCCGTCTGCTCTTCTGTTGAGAGAAACAGGGCCTCAGCAGCAGCCTTCACAGCCTCCTGGCAGCATCAGCCCCCAGGCACAAGCCCACTACTTTTTAATTCACTTTACCTCTTTTTTTTTTAGCTGTTTCTGCTTTGTCTCCATTACTAGCTGAGTTGCACCTGGTCACTGCCTCATGACTGGCACAAAGAGAAAATAACACACAGGATCCTGGCCTCAGCATGAGGATCAAATACTCCCCATCTACTTTTTATCTCTTCCCACTTCCCGACTCCATCTCTCCATCTCCCCAGGATCACCCAAATGATGACACTATTTCAGGTATGGGAAGAGAAAGGTGCAAGACAGGAGAAGAGGCAGGGGTCATGGAGAGCTCAGCTCACATGAAGGGCAGCCCAGCAAATCCCCTTCTTTTATGATTAGCATGATCCCCAGTCACTTAATGGCTATCAGTTCATAGGAAGTTGCTGGAAATTTGATGTAGTTACCAATGTCAAGTCATAAAGCCAACAGGGTTACCATTCAGCTGCTGACCAAAGAATCAAATGAAAGGTCAAAACCAGCACCCTAGTGAATATACTATTTGGAAATTATTGGAATAATTTTACAAATGAAATGTATTAGAAATAATATGATTAGGTAAGAAATGTACATGATATATCTTTTTAACTTTCTTAGTCAATAAAGATAGTATGTTATATTTAATAGTTGACTTATCAATTTTATTATTATACTACTTGAATATTTTGAATATTAGTTTTTGCCACTTTATATCCCAAGTTGAAGAGGCCACCCTAGATGTCTGGATATATTTTCTTCATTTGCATGGTTTTCTTTTTCTTTTAATAGTGCAATGGATTAAATGTTAGTAGAGTTTTAATCACCTTGCCTTCACATTTTCTTTTAAGATCTATAATGGAGTGGCTATCATCTTATTTTATAGGTGGAAAAACAGTGGGTTCAGAACAATCAAATGTATGCCAGTGAGTTTCAATAATTTTGAATTTCCATAGAATATCTATACAGAGATCTATAATGGAGTGGCTATCATCTTATTTTATAGGTGGAAAAACAGTGGGTTCAGAACAATCAAATGTATGCCAGTGAGTTTCAATAATTTTGAATTTCCATAGAATATCTACACGGAGATCTATAATGGAGTGGCTATCATCTTATTTTATAGGTGGAAAAACAGTGGGTTCAGAACAATCAAATGTATGCCAGTGAGTTTCAATAATTTTGAATTTCCATAGAATATCTATACAGAGATCTATAATGGAGTGGCTATCATCTTATTTTATAGGTAGAAAAACAGTGGGTTCAGAACAATCAAATGTATGCCAGTGAGTTTCAATAATTTTGAATTTCCATAGAATATCCATTTCAGTCCTCTACTCCTCAAAAAACCCCTCTCACATCATGTCCCTCAGTGAAAAGTCTCATCAATTTCAGGAAGCTCTGAATAATTACCTAACGGCTCAGAATTAGCCACTGAGTCACTGGGTACTATTGTGGTAGCTGAAAAATAGTCCATGTTCACAACCAAATCCCTGGAACCTGTGAGTGTTACTTTTTTTTTAATTTTTAAATTTAATTTTTTTTATACAGCAGGTTCTTATTAGTCATCAATTTTATACACATCAGTGTATACATGTCAATCCCAATTGCCCAATTCATCACACCACCACCATCACCCCATCACAGCTTTTCTCCTTGGTGTCCATACGTTTGTTCTCTACATCTGTGTCTCAATTTCTGCCCTGCAAACAGGTTCCTCTGTACCATTTTTCTAGGTTCCAAATATATGTGTTAATATACGATCTTTGTTTTTCTCTTTCTGACTTACTTCACTCTGTATGACAGTCTCTAGATCCATCCACGTCTCAACAAATGACTCAATTTCGTTCGTTTTTATGGCTGAGTAATATTCTATTGTATATATGTACCATTCGTCTGTGGATGGGCATTTAGGTTGCTACCATGACCTGGCTATTGTAAATAGTGCTGCAATGAACATTGGGGTGCATGCTTCTTTTTGAATTATGGTTTTCTCTGGGTATATGCCCAGTAGTAGGGTTGCTGGATCGTATGGTAATTCTATTTTTAGTTTTTTAAGGAACCTCCATACTGTTCTCCATAGTGGCTGTATCAATTTACATTCCCACCAACAGTGCAAGAGGGTTCCCTTTTCTCCACACCCTCTCCAGCATTTGTTGTCTGTAGATTTTCTGATGATGCCCATTCTAACTGGTATGAGGTGATACCTCATTGTAGTTTTCATTTGCATTTCTCTAATAATTAGTGATGTTGAGCATCTTTTCATGTGCTTCTTGGCCATCTGTATGTCTTCTTTGGAGAAATGTCTGTTTAGGTTTTCTGCCCATTTTTGGATTGGGTTGTTTGTTCTTTTAATACTGAGCTCCATAAGCTGTTTATATATTTTGGAGATTAATCCTTTGCCCATTGATTTGTTTGCAAATATTTTCTCCCATTCTAAGGGTTGTCTTTTCATCTTGTTTATGGTTTCCTTTGCTGTGCAAAAGCTTTGAACTTTCATTAGGTCCCATTTGTTTCTTTTTGTTTTTATTTCCATTCTCTAAGAGGTGGATCAAAAAAGATCTTGCTGTGATTGATGTCAAAGAGTGTCCTTCCTATGTTTTCCTATAACAGATTTATAGTGTCCAGTCTTACATTTAGGTCTCTAATCCATTTTGAGTTTATTTTTGTGGTGTTAGGGAGTGTTCTAATTTCATTCTTTTACATGTAGCTGTCCAGTTTTCCCAGCCCCACTTATTGAAGAGACTGTATTTTCTCCATTGTATATCCTTGCCTCCTGTGTCATAGATTAGTTGACCATAGATGTGTGGGTTTATCTTTGGGCCTTCTATCTTGTTCCATTGATCTATGTTTCCGTTTTTGTGCCAGTACCATATTGTCTTGATTATTGTAGCTTTGTCATATAGTCTGAAGTCAGGGAGTCTGATTCCTCTAGCTCCGTTTTTTCCCCTCAATACTGCTTTGGCTATTCAAGGTCTTTTGTGTCTCCATACAAATTTTAAGATTTTTTGTACTAGTTCCTTAAAAAATGCCATTGGTAATTTGATAGGGATTGCATTGAATCTGTAGATTGCTTTCGGTAGTATAGTCATTTTCACAATATTGATTCTTCCAATCCAAGAACATGGTATATATATCTCTCCATCTATTTGTATCATGTTTAATTTCTTTCATCAGTGCATTATAATTTTCTGCATACAGGGCTTTTTTCTCCTAGGTAGGTTAATTCCTAGGTATTTTATTCTTTTTGTTGCAATGGTAAATTGGAGTGCTTCCTAAATTTCTCTTTCACATTTTTCATCATTAATGTATAGGAATGCAAGAGATTTCTGTGCATTAATTTTGTATCCTGTGACCTTACCAAATTCATTGATTAGCTCTAGTAGTTTTCTGGTGGCATCTTTAGGATTCCATATGTATAGTATCATATCATCTGCAAATTGACAGTCTGACTTCTTCTTTTCCAATTTATATTCCTCTTATTTCTTTTTCTTCTCTGATTGCCGTGGCTAGGACTTCCAAAACTATGTTGAATAATAGTGGCGAGAGTGGACATCCTTGTATTGTTCCTGATCTTAGAGGAATAGTTTCAATTTTTTACTACTGAGAATGATGTTTGCTGTGGGTTTGTTGTATATGGCCTTTATTATGTTGAGTTAGGTTCCCTCTATGCCCACTGTCTGGAGAGTTTTTATCATAAATGGCTGTTGAATTTTGTCAAAAGCTTTTTCTGAATCTATTGAGATGATCATATGGTTTTTATTCTTCAATTTGTTAATATGGTGTATCACATTTATTGATTTGTGTATATTGAAGAATCCTTGCATCCCTGGGGTAAATACCACTTGATCATGGTGTATGATCCTTTTAATGTGTTTTTGGATTCTGTCTGCTAGTATTTTTTTTTTTTTTTTTTGTGGTACACGAAAAAAACTGTTGTGGCCTCTCCCGTTGTGGAGCACAGGCTCCGGACGCGCAGGCTCAGTGGCCATGGCTCATGGGCCTAGCCGCTCTGCGGCATGTGGGATCTTCCCAGACCAGGGCACGAACCCGTGTCCCCTGCATCGGCAGGTGGACTGTCAACCACTGCGCCACCAGGGAAGCCTTATTTGCTAGTATTTTGTTGAGGATTTTTGCACCTATATTCATCAGTGATATTGGTCTGTAATTTTCTTTTTTTATAGTATCTTTGTCTGGTTTTGGTATCAGGGTGATGGTGGCCTCATAGAATGAGTTTGGGAGTGTTCCTTCCTCTGCAATTTTTTGGAAGAGTTTGAGAAGGATGGGTGTTAGCTCTTCTCTAAATGCCTGATAGAATTCACCTGTGAAGCCAACTGGTCCTGGACTTCTGTTTGTTGGAAGATTTTTAATCCTAGTTTCAATTTCATTACTTGTGATTGGTCTGTTCATATTTTCTATTTCTTCCTGGTTCAGTCTTGGAAGGCTATACCTTTCTAAGAATTTGTCCATTTCTTCCAGGTTGTCCATTTTATTGGCATAGACTTGTAGCAGTCTCTTAGGATGCTTTGTATTTCTGCGGTGTCTGTTGTAACTTCTCCTTTTTCATTTCTAATTTTATTGATTTGAGTCCTCTCCCTCTTTTTCTTGATGAGTTGGCTAATGGTTTATCAATTTTGTTTATCTTCTCAAAGAACCAGCTTTTAGTTTTATTGATCTTTGTTATTGTTTTCTTTGTTTCTATTTCATTTATTTCTGCTCTGATCTCTATGATTTCTTCCCTTCTGCTAACTTTGGGTTTTGTTTGTTCTTCTCTCTCTAGTTCCTTTAGGTGTAACGTTAGATTGTTTATTTGAGATTTTTCTTGTTTCTTCAGGTAGACTTGTATAGCTATAAACTTCCTTCTTAGAAGTGCTTTTGCTGCATCCCATGGGTTTTGGATCGTCGTGTTATCATTGTCATTTTTCTCTAGGTATTTTTTGAGTAGCTCTTTGATTTCTTCAGTAATCTCTTGGTTATTTAGTAATGTATTGGTTAGTCTGCATGTGTTTGTGTTTTTTTCCCTGTAATTCATTTATAATCTCATAGCATTGTGGTCAGAAAAGATGCTTGATATGATTTCAATTTTCTTAAATTTACTGAGGCTTGATTTGTGACCCAAGATGTGATCTATCCTGGAGAACGTTTCATGCGCACTTGAGAAGAAAGTTTAATCTGCTGGTTTTGGATGGAATGTCCTGTAAATATCAATTAAATCTATCTGGTCTATTGTGTCATTTAAAGCTTCTGTTTCCTTATTTATTTTCATTTAGGATGATCTGTCCATTGGTGTAAGGGAGGTGTTAAAGTCCTCCACTATTGTTGTGTTACTGTCGATTTCCTCTTTTATAGCCGTTAGCAGTTGCCTTATGTATTGGGGTGCTCCTATGTTGGGTGCATATATACTTATAATTGTTATATCTTCTTGGATTGATCCCTTGATCATTATATAGTGTCCTTCGTTGTCTCTTGTAACATTCTTTATTTTAAAGTCTATTTTATCTGATATGAATATTGCTACTGCAGCTTTCTTTTATTTCCATTTGCATGGAATATCTTTTTCCATCCCCTCACTTTCAGTCTGTATGTGTCTCTAGTTCTGAAGTGGGTCTCTTGTAGACAGCATATATATGGGTCTTCTTTTTGTATCCATTCAGCAAGCCTGTGTTTTTTGGTTGGAGTATTTAATCCATTCACGTTTAAGGTAATTATCGATATGTATTTTCCTATGACCATTTTCTTAATTGTTTTGGGTTTGTTTTTGTAGGTCGTCTTCGTACTTAGAGAAGTTCCTTTAGCATTTGTTGTAGAGGTGGTTTGGTGGTGCTGAATTCTCTTAACTTTTGCTTATCTGTAAAGCTTTTGATTTCTCCATCCAACCTGAATGAGACCCTTGCGGGGTAGAGTAACCTTGGTTGTAGGTTCTTCCCTTGCATCACTTTAAGTATATCATGTCACTCCCTTCTGGCTTGCAGAGTTTCTGCTGAGAAACCAGCTGTTAACCTTATGGAAGTTCCCTTATATGTTATTTGTCATTTTTCCCTTGCTGCTTTCAATAATTTTTCTTTGTCTTTAATTTTTTCCAATTTGATTACTATGTGTCTTGGCGTGTTTCTCCTTGGGTCTATCCTGTATGGGACTTGCTGCACTTCCTGGACTTTGGTGGCTATTTCCTTTCCCATGTTAGGGAAATTTTCAACTATAATCTCTTCAAATATTTTCTCTGGTCCTTTCTCTCTCTCTTCTCTTTCTGGGAACCCTATAATGCGAATGTTGTTGCATTTAATGTTGTTCCAGAGGTCTCTTAGGCTGTCTTCATTTCTTTTCATTCTTTTTTCTTTATTCTGTTCTGCAGCAGTGAATTCCACCATTCTGTCTTCCAGATCACTTATCCGTTCTTCTGCCTCAGTTATTCTGCTACTGATTTCTTCTTGTGTAGTTTTCATTTCAGTTATTGTATTGTTCATCTCTGTTTGTTTGTTCTTTAATTCTTCTAGGTGTTTGTTAAACATTTCTTGCATCTTCTCGATCTTTGCCTCCATTGTTTTTCCGAGGTCCTGGATCATCTTCACTATCATTATTCTGAATTCTTTTTCTGGATGGTTGCCTATCTCCACTTCATTTAGTTGTTTTCTGGGGTTTTATCTTGTTCCTTCATGTGGTACATAGCCCTCTGCCATTTCATCTTGTCTATCTTTCTGTGAATGTGGTTTTTGTTCCACAGGCTCCAGGATTGTAGTTCTTCTTGCTTCTGCTCTCTGCCCTCTCGTGAGTGTTACTTTATGTGGCACAAGAACTTTGCAGATGTCATTAATTTAAGGATCTTTGGGTGGGGAGATTACTGGATTATGTGGGTGGGCCCTTAAGTGTAATCACAAGCATCCTTATGAGAGAGAAGCAGAGAGAGATTGGACTACAGAGAAGGAAGAGTGAAGATGAAGTAAAATAGGTTTGAAGATTCTGTGATGCTGGCCTTAATGATGCAAGAATGGCCCATGAGCCAAGGTGTACAAGGAATGTAGTTCCAGAAGCTGGAAAAGGCAAGGAATAGGGTCTCCCCTAGAAGATCCTGAGGGAGTGCAGCCTTGCCAACAGCTGATTTCAGCTCAGGGAAACCCATTTCAGACACTTAACCTCCAGAACTGTAAGAGAATAAATGTGCATTGTTTAAAGCTTCCAGGTTTATGGTAATTTGTTACAGCAGCCACTGGAAACAAATGCAGTGATGTACAACAGGATTTTCTTAGTCAGGGAGAGGCCTAACTATATTCTGAGATTTCTATAGGCTACTGATACAAAATTAACTAACCAGGCACTCATGGGGTATCAGAATTCCTCTGTAGCAGGAGAACGAAACATCTACTGACTGCAAAAACATTTCACTGGCTGACTCCCTTGTAACCCTAGTAACCCCAGGAAACTAAAGAGCTGAAAATCTTCAATCAAGCCAGTAACTTAAGAAAAAGGGCCAGAATCTCACAAGGGAGACAGAACATTTACATCTTCATTAAAGGCTACTAAGTTATATGACTCAAGAAAGTCACTGGCAATCTCTTCAGATCAGAATTCCATTTCTGTGGTTTTGACCACAAAACCTCTGTGGATCTTACACTACATGGCAACTGTAGGATTTACTCTCCCATTTTGGAATCTAAATTACTTCTCCAGTATTTTGACTTGCAGTAGGGACCCAAGTACAAGTTATGAGGTGGTCAACATTTTTGTATGTTATCATAAGTCAGCTCTCCAAGTTTTCCTATGCTGGACATCTGGTTTATTATCAGATGATATCATTCCTTTTATAAGGTGGTAGCAGAGCTAAATGGGCACTGATCTTGGAGTCAAGAGGTTAATGCCATCTGATTAGGCAGGGGAGGAAAACATGAAAGAAAAGTTTAAATGCTGAAATAATGGAAGGATGTCCAGTAGGCTTTAAAATTGATCCTTAGAGTATCCTTGAAATCAGAAGTACAACACCCATGACTATTTTTTAAAGTATTTTCTAATCTTTTGCTTCTGCTTTCCATACTTGACTCACTTTACTCTCAGTGGTGTAACAAAAGAAAGTATCAGTTTCTGGATTTTGAAGCCCAAAAAAATGGCTAGACATCCTGTAATTATCCCAGTAGTTTCCAAGACAGAATAACACCTATTCTTTATTCCAAGCCCCAGGCCTAAAATTGAATATCTTATAAATACAAGTACCTCTCTGAGGAGTAGAGAGGTATATGCACATTTAAATTAAATGATTAAAAAGAGTTTTATCTGAGGTACAACTATGGGATTGTTCTCAATATGTAAATAAAGACTAATGGTAAGTAGTATAATACATATAATCCAACGTTTAAGAATGCAGGTTAGAGACTAGACCGCCACGTTTGAATCTCAAGCCCCACTACTAGCTGTGTAACTCTGGGTGAGATGTTACTTTTTCTAAGCTTTATTTCACTAATCTTTAAAACGATGATAATAATAGTACTTACCTCCTAGGGCTATTTTGAATATATATACATATATAATACACATAAACGTGCTCAGTACAGAGCTTGAAAAATATTAAGTGCTCAATAAATGTCAGCTACTTATATATGGCCTTGAGGCCAATAAGAATATGAATTGAAATAGCACATTAAATTATAATTTGTCATAATCTTGTTTGACAAATAATGACTGAAGGGAAAAAGCTAAGGAGACATTTTAGATATGCACTGGTTACTAAAAAAAATTTTATGTAATATATATACAACTTGTCTTTTATTATTATGAAAACAAGTTGCATATATTTTGAACACCAAAAAGATCAAAGGATATATAAGAAAAAGTCATCCTCTTACTGCAGAACTTCAATTCCATTCTACAGAAGTAACCCCACACACATACACAGACATGCACACATGCATTTGTGTGTGTATATGTAATATTATCCCAATTTGACTCCCCGATTTCCTTCTTTTTCTGCTACCAGAAATTCTTTACCCAGCAGCCAGAGTGAGCCCTAAAATATACTATATTATGTCATTTAATTTCCTTGCTTCAAACACTCCAATGGTTTCCCATCGGACTTAAATAAAATACAAACTCTCTCTGCATTACAAAGAGCTGTGCGCTCTGGCCGCTGCCTTTCCTTTTGACCTTACCATCTTCTATCCTTCCCAGACCAACCTTGGGGCACACTGGCTCCCTCTGGATGGAGAACATTCAGGCTCAGTCTGGCCTCAAGTCCTTCACTCTGTTTCCTTTGCTTGGTGTGCTCTTCCTCATGATCTCTGCATAGTTCTATCTCTTCTTTCTTTCAGATCTCAGAGGAAACCTGGCTCCAACTGAGGACTTGCTGACAATACAACCCACATAGCCACCTGGTCCTTCTCCAACATCTCAAGCTATTTTGAGTCTCTGCATAACATTGAAAACTACTGTATATTTTTCTGGTTTGTTTGCTTCTTTTTATTTATTCATATGTTTATTTGTGTAGTTGCCAGCTTCCCTGTTCCCTAGAATGGAAGCTCCCTGAGAGCAAGACTTGGTCTTGCTCATTCCTGTGCTTCTTTCACCTGGAAGAACTCTGGAATTCAATAAATGCCTAATCATGCTTCAGATATTTTTGAAAGAATGGATGAATGAAAATGAATGAGGTTTGTTTAGGTTCTTTTTCCAAGTATTTGTAAAAATGTTGCTAGCATCATCCTTAGGCATACATCTTGTACATGTCAGTTAATTGCCAAAATTTTAATTATTGAGTCAAAGGTATGTGCAATTTAAATTTTCATAGTTTTTCCAAATTGCTTTTGAACAAAGTTATACCAATTTATATGATGAGTGGATACCTTGAGTCTTCTCTTAAGTGACTTTATGTCACGATATTGGAGACAAATTATCTCAATTTGGGATAAAGTTTGGGACACTATGATTTCATAACCTTGCAATGCAAAAAGGAGAGGCAAAGTGCAGAAGTTACAATGGCTCTTCTGAACACTGAAGAATGCACATTTACTGATGATTAGAGGAATTAATGTGAGAAGCATGCACACATACTCTTAAAAAAATTTTTTTTTATTGAAGTATAATTAACTTACAATATTATGTTTCAGGTGTACAACATACTGATTCAATAGATTATACTCCAAATAAAGTTATTATAAAATTTTGTCTATATCCTCTGTGCTGTATATTACATCCTTGTAACTTATTTCTTATATACCTAGCAGTTTGTACCTCTTAATCCCCTTAAGCTATCTTGCCCCTGCCCTAATCCCTCTCCCCTCTGGTAGCCACTAGTTTGTTCTCTGTATCTGTGAGTCTGTTTCTGTTTTGTTTTATTTTTAGATTCCACATATAAGTGAAAACATATAGTATTTGTCTTTCTCTGTCTGATTTATTTCACTAAGCATGATACCCTCCAGGTCCAGCTATGTTGTCACAAAGACAAAATTTCATTTTTTATGGATGAATAATAATCCGTTGTTTGTGTGTGTGTGTATATATATATAATATATATATATATATTATATATATATATATATATATCTCACATCTGTTGGTGGACACTTGGGTTGTTTCCATATCTTGGCTAAATAAGGCTGATATGAACATTAGGGTGCATACATCTTTTCAAATTAGCATTTTCCTTTTCTTCAGATAAATACCCAGGTATGGTATTGCTAAATCATATGGCAGTTTTATTTTTACTTTTTTGAGGACCCTCCATACTGTTTTCCATAGTGGTTGCACCAATTTACATTCCCACCAACAGTGCACGAGGGTTTACTTTTCTCCACATCTTTGTCAACACTTGTTATTTGTTATCTTTGATGATAACCACTCTGATAGGTGTGAGGTGATATCTCATTGTGGTTTTGAGTTGCATTTCTCTGATTATTAGTGATGTTGAGCACCTTTTCATGTGCCTATTGTCCATCTGTATGTGTTCTTTTTTTTTTTTGGCCATGCCATGTGACTTGTGGGATCTTAGTTACTCAACCAGGGATTGAACCCATGCCCCCTGCAATGGAAGCACAGAACCCTAACCACTGGACCACCAGGGAATTCCATCTGTATGTGTTCTTTAGAAAAATCCCTATTCAGATCTTCTGCCCATTTTTAAATCAGGTTATTTTTTTTAATATTGAGTTGTATGAGTTCTTTACATATTTTGGCTATTAACCCATATCAGACATATAGTTTGCAAACATCTTCTCCCATTCAGTAGGTTTTTATTTTCATTTTGTTGTTAGTTTCTTCACTGTGCAAAACCTTTTTAGCTTCATGTAGTTTCATTTATTTAGTTTTGCTTCTGTTTCCTTTGACTAAGTAGACATATACAAAAAATACTGCTAAGACCCATGTCAAAGAGTGTACTACCTAGGTTTTTCTTCTAGGATTTTTATGGTTTTAGGTCTTACATTTATGTCTTTCATCCACTCTGAATTTATTTTTGTATATGGTGTGAGAAAGAAGTGCAGTTTGATTCTTTTGCATGTAGCTGTCCACTTTTCCCAGCACCACTTGTTGAAGAGACTGTCTTTTCCCCACTGTATGTTCTTGCTTCCTTTGTCATGGAGTAACTGACCATATGTGTGTGGGTTTATATCTGGGTTCTCTATTCTGTTCCATTGATCCATGTGTCTGTTTTTGTGCCAATACCATACTTTTGATGACTGTAGCTTTGTAGTATAGTCTGTTACAGAATGTGATACCTTTAGCTTTGTTCTTTTTTCTCAAGATGACTTTGGCTATTCAGGTCTTTTATGATTCCATAGAAAATTTAAGATTATTAGTTCTAATTCTGTGAAAAATGTCATGGGTATTTTGTTAGGGATTACATTAAATCTGTAGATTGCTTTGGGTAGTATGGACATAACAGTATTAATTCTTCCAGTCCGTGAACACAGGATACCTTTCCATTTATTCACATTGTTTCAACTTTCTTCATCAATGTTTTATAGTTTTCACAGTACAGGTCTTTTACCTCCTTGGTTAAATATATTCCTAGGTATTTCATTATTTTAATGCATTTGTAAATGGGATTGTTTTCTTGAATTCTTTCTGATAGTTCATTATTAGTGTATACAAATGCAAGAGATTTCTGTATATTAATTGTGTATCCTGCAACTTTACTGAATTCATTAATAGTTCTAATAGATTTTGGTGGAGTCTTTAGGGTTTTTTACATATTTGCCATCTGCAAACAGTGAAAGTTTTCCTTCTTCCTTTCCAATTTGGATGACTTTTATTTCTTTTTCTTGTCTGACTGACATGGTTAGGATTTCCAATACTATGTTAAATAGAAATGGTGAGAGTGGGCATCTTTGTCTTATTCCTGATCTTAGAGGAAAAGCTTTCAACTTTTCACCATTGAGTATGATGTTAACTGTGAGTTTGTCATAAATGGCCTTCTGGTGAGGTATGTTCCCTCTACCTAACTTCGTTGAGAATTTTTATCATGAATGGATGTTGAATTTTATCAAACTCTTTTTCTGTATCTATAGAGAATGTCATGCGATTTTTATCCTTCACTTTGTTAATGTGGCGTATCACACTGATTGATTTGCAGATATTGAACTATCCTTACATCTCTGGAATACATCCCACTTGATCATGATGTATGATCCTTTTTATGGATTGTTGAATTTGGTTTGCTAATATTTTGCTGAGTATTTTTACATCTATGTGCATCAGGGATATTGGCTTTTAATTTTCTTTCTTTTTTTTTTTTAGTGTCTTTGTCTAGTTTTTGTATCAGGGTAGTGCTGGCCTTGTACAATGAGTTTGGAAATGTTCCATCTTCTTCAATTTTTTGGAATAGTTTGAGAAGCATAGGTATTAACTCTTCTTTTAATTGTTTGGTAAAATTCCCCTGTGAAGCTGTTCAGTCCTAGACTTTTGTTTGTTGGAAGTTTTCTGATTACTGATTCAACATCAAAACTAGTCATCAGTCTGTTCAGTTTTTCTATCTCTTCCTGACTCAGTCTTAGAAAATTGTATTTTTCTAGGAATTTATCCATTTCTTCTAGGTTGTCCAATTTGTTGGCATATAATTGTTTATAATATTCTCTTATGATTGTTTGTATTTCTGTGATATTGGTTGTAACTTCTCCTTTTTCATTTCTAATTTTGTTTATCTGAGCCCTAAATCTTTTTTCTTAATGAGGCTGGCTCATCAATTTTGTTTATATTTTCAAAAAACAGCTATTAGTTTCATTGATTTTTAAATTATTTTTGTTGCTATTTTATCTCCTCTCTGATCTTTATTATTTTCTTATTTCTTCTGAATTTGGGCGTTGATTTTTTCTTATTTTGCTCATACCTTTAGATGGAAAGTTAAGTTGTTTACTTGTAATTTTTCTTGTTTCTTGGGAATAGAAATAGACCTGTTTTGTTATAAACTTCTGTCTTAAAACTGCTTTTTTGCATTCCATAGATTTTAGGAAGTTATGTGGTTATTTTCATTCATCTCAAGGTATGTTTTGATTTCCTCTTTGATTTCTTCATTGACCCATTGATTTTTTATTAGCAAGTTGTTTAGCCTCCCCATGTTTGTGATTTTTCCCCACTTTTCTTCCTGTATTTGATTTCTAGTTTCCCACCCTTGTGGTTGGAAACAATGCTTGATATGATTTCAATCTTAAATTTATTGTGATCTTTTTTATGGCTTAGTATGTAATCTATCCTGGAGAACATTCCACATACACTTGAAAAGAATGTGTATTCTGCTGTTTTGGGGTGGAATATACAGTAGATATTTACTAAGTCCACCTGGTCTGATGTGTTACTTAAGGCCACTGTTTCCTCCTGATCTTCTGTTTGGATGATCTATCCATTGATGTAAGTGGGGTATTAAAGTTCCCTACTATTATTGTATTACAGTTAATTTCTCCCTTTATGTCTGGTAATATTTGCTTTATATATTTAGTTACTCCTGTATTAGGTGCATACATGTTTGTGACTGCTATAGCCTCTACTTGGATTGACCCCCTTTTCATTATATAATGCCCATTTTTGTCTTTTATTACAGACTTTGCTTTAAAGTATACTTGGTCTGATATGAGTGTTGCTATCCTAGCTCTATTTTCTTTTCCATTTTAATGGAATATCTTTTTCCATACCTTCACTTTCAGTCTGTATGTGTCTTTAGCTCTGGAGTTTTTTTTTTTTTGGTAGGCAGCATATAGATGGGGCTTATTTTTTTGTTTGTTTGTTTTTTGTTTGTTTGTTTTTATCCAATCAGCCATGCTATGTCTTTTTTGGATCATTTAGTCCACTGACATTTAAAGTGCTTATTGATAGGTATGTATTTGTTGCCATTTTGTTACTTGTTTTCTGGTTGTTTTTGTAGTTCTTCTCTGTTCTTTTTTCTTTTAGTCTCTTACCTTGTGATGTGATGATTTTCTTTAGTGTTATGTTTGGGTTCCTTTCTCTTTATTTATTTTTTTTGTGTATCTGTTGTAGGCTTTTGATTTGTGGTTACCATAAAGTTCATATATATCAACCTATATCTGCTTGTTTTAAGTGGATATGGCTTGTTTTTAAAAGGCTCTCATTACCCAGGAATCTTAGGTTTATATTGTTAGCAGAAAACAGGTGTCTTCCTAATCAACATTCATCATAATTTTTCCAAGTGTATAAGGGTAGTTTATAACAACAAAAATCTTAGTGTATGAGAATTGGATTGAGACTCAGAAAACAATGGCAAAAACAGGTATCCTGTTCAAAAAGATTCTCAAATTCCATGAGTTTCTCTCCACTAAATGTTTCTTTCTCTTGCCCTTTGAGTCATCTGTGCCAAGAACCTCAGAGTTCTGTGTAGTAGTAACTGGAAAATACCCTACTAAGTAATTTATATCTGTATGTTAATATCTGTTTAACTATATCAACAAGGCCACTGATGAAAGTGGGAGCCTACAGGCTCCACTGACTGTTCTGTGCCACTTTGAAAGACACCCTCTCCCAGTGCAAAAACAACCAACTAAATTCATAAGCAGCAGCCAGGAGAAAATAAAACCAGAGACCTACATATATTCAGCCTTCACACTAACACCATTCTGAAAATTCTGCCAACCTATTTCACCTAGAAATGACTTTAAATAAGACATCAATTTTCAGCAAAAAATCATCCAAGCATGTCATTTAAATGCCTAAGATATTCTCCAGTGCTCATCTCTTTTACTCAAGAGTAGCATATTCTTGCTTTAGAATAGTTATAACATTGGAAATACTGCTCACTTAGAGAGATACCAACTCTGGATTCAAAATGTACCTGCATAAAGCATCCAATTTACTAAATACAGAAAAATGGAGTACTTACAGCAGGATGTCCAGTACAGTAGGTATAGCTGGCATGCGATTGATAGTGCAAGCTTGCTCTTGGAAAGGAGTAAGTATTCCAGGCTGGTTGGCTGCTGTTCCACTGGGAGCTGAAGCCAGGACTCATGGTTACTCGAGACTTACTGGTTTGGTAGGTTCTCACTGTGGAGCTAGACTATCAAGAAGAAAGAAATGCAATGTAAAGACAGCTCTGTATAGAACCCAAGTCAGCTGTGTATAGCAGTGTGCATTCCCATGTATGATCAAGGCACAGGACTTGGCTGGTTAAAGGAAATGCGTGATTTCCTAAGAGGAGGCATAAAATGCTGTTCTGACTAGTATAAAAGTGTTTTCTCACTATTAGAATTTTGACGATCACAAAGCACAAAGGCTCATTGAAATTAATCTTATTGAAAATAGTTTTTCTTAGTTGTAACATGTAACTCCATCCTTCAGGAATGAGATACACTTTACTGGTGACAGCAATGGCGATATTTTCAATTACATAAATATCCTTTCATTACAAGGTTCACCTTAGAAATTCACCATTAGTTTTATCTGAATTCAGTAAACAAATATCTTCATTTACAAGGGCTGGATCGAGGCACAGGTTGGTTCCTGACTCCAAATGGTCTTCAAATTCCATGAGGCTATGACTCTCCTGTGGGGCACATCAGCAGAAATCTGTACACATTTCAACATGTCACCATTCCACTACCTAACGACAGAAAAATGATGAAGGATTTGAAATCATCATTTACCCCCAACTGGCCCAATGTAATTAAAAATATAGGAACTGGAAAAAATCAATTTGTCAAATGTTAAATATATCTAGTTGTTCATAATTGTATATGGGGTAAAATGGACTGAAAACAAAATTCACTTGTGTCTTCTGTCCTTCTTTGTCCTCAGATGGCCATGGCATATAAAGCATATAATAGTTTCTTTTCAGAGAACACTTTCTATCATCAAATTGCAATAGCTACTTACCCAAGTAGCACAGTAACTTTCACAATAAATTCTATTTATAAATCTATGGGCACATGCCAACTCAATAACTGGGAAATGTGCTAATCTCACTGCCATTATATTCAGAAAACCTAGTGGGGAAGAAACTTTTATCTGAGATTGTGTTTCCCATTGGGCTAGAATCTTTTTTTTTAATTAATTAATTTATTCATTTTTGGCTACACTAGGTCTTCATTGCTGCACATGGGCTTTCTCTAGTGGCAAGCGGGGGCTACTCTTCATTGCGGTGCACAGGCTTCTCACTGTGGTGGCTTCTCTAGTTGTGGAGAACGGGCTTCAGGTGCATGGGCTTCAGTAGTTGTGGCACACGGGCTCAGTACTTGTGGCTCGTGGGCTCTAGAGCACAGGCTCAGTAGTTGTAATGCACAGGCTTAGTTGCTCTGCGGCATGTGGGATCTTCCCGGACCAGGGCTTGAACCCATGCCCCCTGCATTGGCAGGCAGATTCTTAACCACTGCACCACCAGGGAAGCCCTGGGCTAGATTCTTATGCCATTAGATAGAGGAACAACTTTTCTGAAGACAGATTTGGGCATCTTAAAATAACCCCCCCCAAAAAAAATTAAGGACCTCAGCAATTCAAAGGTAGTAGTAGATCTATTTCTCTCACAATAGCTTCAAAATATTTGGCAAGGGAAAAGTAAATTTAAATCAGTGGTTTACTTACAGACAATTTAAAATATTTAAAGCACAAATTGGAGAACCAATTAGCCTTGTTAAGGTAGACAGATTTACTTGACTGTCTGTATCCAGTCTCATCCCCATCATCACCCTAATCATGTGTGCTATCCAAGTGTTCAATATGTAATAGAGAAGAACAAATCTGACTCCATATTAGACCTGTTCTGTTGCCTGTGCTTAGTCATGCTGGCTCTGCACCTTTTGTAAAAGAATGTTGCCTATTGCCTGAAATATATAGGATAGCCTATTCTCAGGGCTCTGATCTTTGAGTCAATTCATAAAGAGATAAAAAGTTACAGAACAGAGAATAACATTTGTCTTGTTGGAGGTTTACAGGAACATCAGGACCTGACCTATGTGGACAGCTGCAAGAACAAAGGATTCCTACACCAAGAAGTTTGCAATGACTAACCACGCCCCTTCTTCACCTTGCTTTTAAAAGTGCTTTGCTGAAACCCTTTGAGGAGTAAGGGGTTTTTTGGGCATGAGCCACCTGTTCTCCTTGCATGGCCCTGCAATAAAACTTTCTCTGCTCCAAACTCTGGTGTTTCAGTTTGTTTGGCCTCATTGTTCATTGGACACACAAACTTGCATTTGGTAACAAATAGCTCAATGAGATGGGCAGGTGCAGCAGCACAAAAGCACAGACTATTGCACACCTCCTTAGAACAAACCTGTGCTGGAGCAGCAATAGTGGACTTCTATAAAATTAGCATATTTGTGCTTGGTTCTAGGTACAGAAGCTCCATATTCACGTAAAAAGCCCATATTATTATTATTTTTTTTACCACATATACAGTCACTTCAAAGAATAAATGAGCCCACCCAAAAAACTGCCTTTGGCACTGAAAATGTCTTCGTTTCTGCATCTATGGACACTAAACCTAATCACTCTCACTAGGTCAGTTGATTCTACAGGTAGCTTCTTCAGACTAGACATGTTTAGGTACTTTATCTCTTTTCACATTTAGATTGGCTCAGGGATTTTTAAATTCATGGAGAAGCAGGCAGTATATGCATAAGTAAGTTCGGAAATATCCTCATCTCTTAGTTTAATTATGTTCCCAAATAACATCAGTCTCTACTCAGTGATTTTATTCATGGGGTCTTCCTCCTGCACATTCCTTTCTCTCCTTTTGCAAAGCTCATGCTCAAGTTACACCTGTATTTGGTCCCATTCCCCCATGATGCCTGTGGCTTTAGTGGCCCCTTGTCTTCCTGCTCTCACAAAGCTCTCACAGTGCTGCTCAAACACTGTAGCATGTGATTATGTTGTTTTGTATTGTTTCCTTACTATGTAAATTTCAGCTCACCAACCAGGCTGAGTCTAATGAGGTCAAGTTCATGTGTTGCCTTTTCTACAGCTCCAAGGAGTGTTTATCCTTCTCGGAGCCTCTAACCATTTGACCTGTGAAGCCTCTAATCATGTTTATCCCCTCACCATTGCAATCATCTTTCTCTTGGACTCCACAACCCTTCTGGCTATACCTTCTTCTCTCACCCCCTTGCTTCTCTTTCTCTTTGTTTGCCCTAAATGTGGTCTTCTGCCAGGGCTTAATCCTCAGTCTGTGTTCTTCACTCTTTTAACTTCCTTCCTTTGTGATCTCATACATGGCCAAAGCTTTAAAAAGATGATTCTCAGATATCATTTAACAGTACCAACTCTCTCCTAAATTCCAGTTCCAGATCTTAAAATATTTGTTGGATATAGAGGTATAACCCTTAAAAATCACCACAAAGGGACTCCAAGTTGAAATTACAGTGTATAAAATTAAATGAATTCATTGTTTTTGTTTTGTTTTGTTTTTGTTTGTTTGTTTGTTTTTTGCGGTACGTGGGCCTCTCACTGTTGTGGCCTTTCCCGTTGTGGAGCACAGGCTCCGGATGCGCAGGCTCAGAGGCCATGGCTCACAGGCCCAGCCACTCCGCGGCATGTGGGATCTTCCCGGACTGGGGCACGAACCCGTGTCCCCTGCATCGGCAGGCGGACTCTCAACCACTGCACCACCAGGGAAGCCCTGAATTCATTGTTTTACTCTAAAATTTTATCTTTTATAATTTTTAAGATTTTGTTAATATTTTGGCAATAGTTTGAAACCAACAGCATTGAAACCTTAGAAAAACTTTGACTCCTTTATCTGTCCTCCAAGTTCCATCATCAGTGTCACCAAATTCTATTGAATCTTTTCAGTAGTTCTTGAATTGATGTTGCCCTTTCCATTCTCATTAGTGCTATGAATTTTTAGGGTTTTAACAGTTTATATCTGAGTCACAAAACTACATCAAGAACCTTCTACCTTGAGCCTTGATTAACTGTCTACAATGACACTAGATTAGTTTTTTCTAGAAACCTACTTTATTGTGTTACTTCCTGCTGAAAAAATGTTCAGTGACTCTCCACTATCTATTAGACAAAGTCCAAACTTGCTAGTCTTTCATTTGAGATTCTAATTTGATCCTAACCAGCACTGCATGTCTTATTTTTTTGTCCCTTTTCATATACTCTCAAGCTCCACGTAGATTGTAAATCCAAATATGATTTGTACAACCATGCCATTGTTACAACCCATCTTCCTTCCTGTAATGTCTTCCCCTCCTCTCAGCTCACATTTCAATGATCCTACCAGACTCTATCTTTTCTGGAAAATCTATTCCAAACCTCAGTAACCAGCCCATAGGGACATTTGCTTCTACCAGGCACTGATATTACTAATTTTCGATCATATTCATCTGGTCCTTTCATTTGTGTGGGTACCCAGGAAATCAATGTCATAACTTCATGAGCATATCATCAAATCTCTTAGTCTTACATACAATTCTTATGTCCCAAGATGCATATTTCTGGAAATGTGTCTCATCTGTATTTCTCCAGAAGAGGATCGCAATGCAAGAACTTGAGTACAAGTAGTTCACTTTGGAAGCGATCCTAGAGAAAATCAGTCAGAGAATGGGAAATGTGACAGAGAGAGGATGAGCTGATAAATTTACATCGTTGAATAAGTGATTACTGTAGAGAACTAAGGTTCAATTCCATTGAGGGACCCTGGGAGACAGTGTAGACCACAGTTCAGAGTTATTTTACCCAAAGTGCAAGGAAGATGGTGTATTTAACCTCCAATTCCCATTCGTCATTGACTGAGGGTTGTTCCTGAAACATTAATCCCCTGGCATTTCAGGCCTGCCATACACATAGGCCAAAAGAAAGTTCTCATGTATAGAGTTCCAGGACGCTGTATACATGCTCAGGGAAAGTAAGTGCTAAGAAAGTAGGGGCAGACCATTGACAGCATCTGCTGCTGAGTGGAGGACTCCCTGAACTTCTCTGTATCTGCCAGAGAACCCAAGATACTCACATTTTCCTTTCGAACAGCTAAGAGCAGGATCTCAAAAATATTGGTCAAATTGGCTTGACTAAACTACCATTAAGGACTTGAAAGGACAATGTGCAAACATATGTTGGGATAGCGGGTAAGCATGGTGAAAGGTGCTCAAAATCATTAATCATCAGGAAAATATAAAAATAAAGCTGCAATAAGATACCAGTTCATACCCACTAGAATGGCTGAAACTAATAAGACTGACAACTCTAAATGCTGGTGAAGTTATTGATGACCTAGAACTTTCACATGTTGTCAATGGAAGGGTAAAATGGTATAGCTACTGACTGGTAGTTTCTTATAAAATTAAACACACTTCTACTTTAGGGCCCAGCAATTCCACACCCAGTTATTTACTTTTTTACACAAAAATGCTTTTATAAGAGTGACCATGGGTACTGCCCTAGGGGTCCAGTGGTTAAGACTCCATGCCTCCACTGCAGGGGGCACAGATTCAATCCCTGGTCAGGGAACTAAGATCCTGCATGCTGTGCAGCATGACCAAAAAAAAAAAAAAAGAGTGACCACGGCAGCTGTATTCAAAATAGCCCCCAAACACAATTTACTCAAATGTCTATTGACAGGTAAATGGATTAAAAAAAAAAAAAAGGTATATTCATGTAGAAGAATACTACCCAGTGATAAAAAAAAGAATAAACTTCCAATACACACAACTACATGGATGATATCAAGATTGTGCCAAATAAAAGAAGACTAAGAATGGACGAAAAGTTATTTGTGATTTTATGTATGTGAAGTCCAAGATAAGGAAAATATATGTAGTAATAGAACTAAGAAATTGGGTCAATACCACCTCACACCAGTCAGAGTAGCCATCAACAAAGTCTACAAATAACAAATGCTTGAGAAGGTGTGGAGAAAAGGGAACCCTCCTACACTGTTGGTGGGAATGTAAGTTGGTGCAGCCACTATGGAAAACAGCATGGAGGTTCCACAGAAACCTAATAATAACAGAATTAATAGATAGAATAATAATAGATAGATAATAATAGATAATAATAGAATTAATAATAGAATTACCATATGATCCAGCAATCCCACTCCTGGGCATATATCCAGACAAAGCTATTAATATACTTCAAAAAGGTACCTGCACCCCTATGTTTATAGCACCACTATGCACAATAGCCAAGACATGGAAACAATGTAAATGTCCCTCAATGGAGCAATGGTACATGTGTACAATGGAATACTACTCAACCATAAAAAAGAACAAAATAATGCCATTTGCAGCAACATGGATGCAACTAGAGATTATCATACTAAGTGAAGTAAGTCAGAAAGAGAAAAACAAATACCATATAATAGCACTTATATGTGGAATCTAAAATATGGAGTAAATGAACTTATCTACGAAAAAGATACAGACTCACAGACATAGAGAACCGACTTGTGGTGGCCAAGGGGGAGGGGGGTGGGGGAGGGATGGATTGGGAGTTTGGGACTAGCAGATACAAACTAGTATATATACAGAATGGATAAACAAGGTCCTACTGTATAGCACAGGGAACTATATTCAATATCTGGTGATAAACCATAATGGAAAAGAATATTAAAAAAAAGAATGTATATATGTGTATAACTGAGTCACTTTGCTGTACAGCAGAAATTAACACAACATTGTAAATCAACAGTACGTCAATAAAAAAAGAAATAAGAAAGTGGCTCCTTGGAGAATGGAGGAGAATTGACTAAAAAGGGGAATAAGGTACTTTTCTAGGGTGATAGAAAGGCTTTCCATCTTATTCTGGAGGGTCATTACATGAATGCATACATTTGCCAAAACTCATCAAATGGAACACTTGAGATCTGTGCATTTTATTATGTCTCAATTAGATCTCAATCAACAAAAAATACACTGCTATTGCAGAAGGCTGATTCTGAATTTTTCATGGTAATGGAGGGTAGAGATGGCCCAAAAAACTGAAGCCCACTGACCCCCAAATGCTAATTTTCTAGACCCCATAATTGGCTAATCTGAGTTCTGCTATCTTTTCCCTCCTTGGCACTCCCTCTGAGAGCAATGCCAGGGAACATGTGACAGCCAAAAGGCAGGCAGCCAGAGAGAAGAGCAAAGAGTCTGGATAAAGAGACTCTGAATAACTGAGAGCTGGCAGCATCATCTGGTATCTGCCAGTAGATCAGGGGGCAGGGCATGGCACAAAGGAAGGGCCCTCAGACATGCTTCCAGAAAGTACAAAGCTGTACTTTTGCTGTTCTACCTACTCAGTCAGCACTAGCAAACAAAAGGAAGAGAAAGAAAGGGGCAAAAGGAGGCTGCACTAAGTTAATGAGAAAGAACGGAATAAGTAATACTAAGATTTATAGACACAACAGAATGAGTTTTACGAGGAGACAGTAAGACTTAATGCTTACATGCAACGTCCCATCCATCAGACACATTCTAAGTGTTTCATATTTATACTGTCATATCTCATGTATTACTCATAATGTTAGGAGGTAGTTCCTATTATGATCTGTATTTTAGAAGAGAGGAAACTGAGGCAGAAAGAAATAAGGTAACTTAAATACGTAAGGTAATATAACTACTAAGATGTTGAGTTGAGATTCAAATCCAGACAAATGACTCCATAACCCACGCTCTCAACTACTCTGCCATTACACTGTCTTAGTTTGGATTTTCTCTAAAACAGATTCTAAGGCAAGGATTGTTTGTTTGTTTGGAGGGTTACAAAACTCGAGAGGGAAGAAAATGTGAGTCTTCGTCAGAAAATGAGAAAAAAAAATCTACATGAATGTGCATTATTGATATGTATGCTATAAAGTAAAAAGCACTGGATTCTCCTGAGACCACTGAAAAGGGTTCAAAATGTCCCTGAGAATTATCCACAGAAAGATGTTGGAGCATTTGTGGACTGGCCTCTGTCCCCACACTGGGTCAGAGTTGCCCTCAAGGGAATGATCACCCCCAGCACCTTCAAGCTGCATTTGGGCATGGGAGACTGAGCTCTCTTGGCATCAGAGAAGGGCCTGGGGCGAAGGTGGAGAGACACACAGGTAGACTCAGGTAAGATGCTGTCAGTGCTCAGTGAGTAAATCTGTCCTTCACAGTTGCAGCTGAAATCAGAGATGAAACAGGGATGGGCTTGTGGGGATTTGACTGGTCACCAGAGGAAGCTACTATAACCACATCTCTGAGACTAGTAAGTACAAGGTGAATGATCACGATAGCAATGTTTATTGACACCTGCTGCTGTGTCTTTCATGCACTGTCTCTCTGAATCCTCAGAACAAACGAGTGACAGAGGTGTCATTATCCCCATTTTACTGAGGAAGAAACTGGGATGTACGGTGGTTAGACAACATCCCTAAGGACACACTGCTAGAAAGGATACAGAGCTACAGATGAAAAGTTCAAAGAATGCAGAATTAGGGTTGGTTATGTGATTAGCAACTTGTCATCTCCAAAGAATAAGGCTTAGGAATGAACCACATACACCATCTGAAAGAGAGATTGAGAAAAACCATTATAGGTATGTATTAATATAAATATATATAGACAATCAAAAATCCAAAAAAGCACAAAATTGTTGTAAGATACAGGCATGAGCACCACTCACTGTATGGAATAAGACCATCTTTCCCTGTTGGTGACATCATTATCACATGATAATGTACCACCATTAACTCAAGTTCAATTACCATGATGATACAATAGCCAAATCAAACTGCCCACATTTAAAAGTTGCTCAGTCTCCATCAGTGCTTCTCAACAGGAAGAGATTGCAAGATAATTCTAGAAATATAATCAATAAATGTACCCTGAAATTATTTTCAGTATATTCCAATGTAATCTAAAAATACATCAGCAGAGCTGGAACTCCCGGCTCAGGGACTCTTCCCTCCGCCGTCACGGAACTGCCCCGGAGTCCAAGGGGAGGGCAGCCTCACTGAGGCTGCTGGCTCTGGAGGAGCCCCAGCAGCCAAAGACACAACAGTCATGGGGACCGCGGGCCGGTTGTTTCAACAAGTAACTTAAAGACAAAATGGAAAAACAAGGAGGTCTGTGCCTGAGATCATGTTGATGTGAAACCAGGGATGGCCCCCTTGTGCCAGTTTTGGTGATGATGGGATGCCGCCAGAGATATGACTTCATTAAACATAATAGCCGTGTGGATGAAAGGCTCTCGGTGCTCCAGCCAGGAGTCCGTGCTGTGCCTCTGAGGTGGGAGAGCCAACTTCAGGACACTGGTCCACAAGAAACCTCCCAGCTCCACGTAATATCATATGGCGAAAATCTCCCAGAGATCTCCATCTCAACACTAAGACCCAGCTTCACTCAACGACCAGCAAGCTACAGTGCTGGACACCCTATGTCAAACAACTAGCAAGACAGGAACACAACCACACCCATTAGCAGAGAGGGTGCCTAAAATCATAATAAGGCCACAGACACCCCAAAACACACCACCAGACGTGGACCTGCCCACCAGAAAGACAAGATCCAGCCTCATCCACCAGAACACAGGCACTAGTCCCCTCCACCAGGAAGCCTACACAACCCACTGAACCAACTTTATCCACTGGGGACAGACACCAAAAACAACGGAAACTACAAACCTGCAGCCTGTAAAAAGGAGACCCCAAACACAGTAAGATAAGCAAAATGAGAAGACAGAAAAACACACAGCAGGTGAAGGGGCAAGATAAAAACCTACCAGACCTAACAAATGAAGACAAAATAGGCAGTCTACCTGAAAAAGAATTCAGAATTATGATAGTAAAGATGATCCAAAATCTTGGAAATAGAATAGAGAAAATGCAAGAAACATTTAACAAGGACCTAGAAGAACTAAAGAGGAAACAAGCAACAATGAACAACACAATAAATGAAATTAAAAATACTCTAGAAGGGATCAATAGCAGAAAAACGGATAAGTGACCTGGAAGATAAAATAGTAGAAATAAGTACTGCAGAGCAGAATAAACAAAAAAGAATGTAAAGAACTGAGGACAGTCTCAGAGACCTCTGGGACTACATTAAATGCACCAACATTCGAATTACAGGGGTCCCAGAAGAAGAAGAGAAAAAGAAAGGGACTGAGAAAATATTTGAAGAGATTATAGCTGAAAACTTCCCTAATATGGGAAAGGAAATAGTTAATCAAGTCCAGGAAGCACAGAGAGTCCCATACAGAATAAATCCAAGGAGAAACACACCAAGACACATATTAATCAAACTATCAAAAATTAAATACATAGAAAACATATTAAAAGCAGCAAGGGAAAAACAACACACAAGGGAATCCCCATAAGGTTAACAGCTGATCTTTCAGTAGAAACTCTGCAAGCCAGAAGGGAGTGGCAGGACCTATTTAAAGTGATGTAGGAGAAGAACCTACAACCAAGATTACTCTACCCAGTAAGGATCTCAACCAGATTTGATGGAGAAATTAGAACCTTTACAGATAAGCAAAAGCTGAGAGAGTTCAGCACAACCAAACCAGCTTTACAAAAAATGCTAAAAGAACTTCTGTAGGCAAGAAACACAACAGAAGGAAAAGACCTACAATAACAAACCGAAAATAATTATGAAAATGGGAATAGGAACATACATATCGATAATTACCTTAAATGTAAATGGATTAAATGCTTCCACCAAAAGACACAGACTGACTGAATGGATACAAAAACAAGACACATATATATGCTATCTACAAGAGACCCACTTCACCCTAGGGACACACACAGACTGAAAGTGTGGGGATGGAAAAAGATGTTCCATGCAAATGGAAATCAAAAGAAAGCTGGAGTAGCAATTCTCATATCAGACAAAATAGACTTCAAAATAAAGAGCATTACAAGAGACAAAGAAGGACACTACATAATGATCAAGGGATTGATCCAAAAGAAGATATAACAATTGTAAATATTTATGCACCCAACATAGGAGCACCTCAATACATAAGGCAAAAATTAACAGCCATAAAAGGGGAAATCGACAGTAACACAATCATAGTAGGGGACTTTAACACCCCACTTTCACCAATGGACAGATCATCCAAAATGAAAATAAATAAGGAAACTCAAGCTTTAAATGATACATTAAACAAGATGGACTTAATTGATATTTATAGGACATTCCATTCAAAAACAACAGAATACACATTTTTCTCAAGTGCTTATGGAACATTCTCCAGGATAGATCATATCTTGGGTCACAAATCAAGCCTTGGTAAATTTAAGAAAATTGAAATTGTATCAAGTATCTTTTCTGACCACAACGCTATGAGACTAGACATCAATTACAGGAAAAGATCTGTTAAAAACACAAACACATGGAGGCTAAACAATACACTACTTAATAATGAAGTGATCACTGAAGAAATCAAAGAGGAAATAAAAAAATACCTAGAAACAAATGACAGTGGAGACACAACGACCCAAAATCTAGGGGATGCAGCAAAAGCAGTTCTAAGAGGGAAGTTTATAGCAATACAATCCTACTTTAAGGAACAGGAAACATCAAATAAACAACCTAAACTTGCACCTAAAGCAATTAGAGAAAGAAGAACAAAAAAATCCCAACGTTAGCAGAAGGAAAGAAATCATAGAGATCAGATCAGAAATAAATGAAGGAAACGATAGCAAAGATCAATAAAACTAAAAGCTGGTTCTTTGAGAAGCTTGATAAACCATTAGCCAGACTCATCAAGAAAAAAAGGGAGAAGACTCAAATCAATAGAATTAGAAATGAAAAAGGATAAGTAACAAATGACCCTGCAAAAATACAAAGGATTATGAGAGATTACTACAAGCAACTCTATGCCAATAAAATGGACAATCTGGAAGAAATGGAAAAGTTCTTAGAAATGCACAACCTGCCAAGACTGAACCAGGAAGAAATAGAACATATGAACAGACCAATCACAAGCACTGAAATTGAAACTGTGATAAAAAAATTTTCCAACAAACAAAAGCCCAGGACCAGACGGCTTCACAGGCGAATTCTGTCAAACATTTAGAGAAGACCTAACACCTATCCTTCTCAAACTCTTCCAAAATATAGCAGAGGGAGGAACACTCGCAAACTCATTCTGCAAGGCCACCATCACACTGATACCAAAACCAGACAAAGATGTCAGAAAGAAAGAAAACTACAGGCCAATATCACTGATGAACATAGATGCAAAAATCCTCAACAAAATACTAGCAAACAGAATCTAACAGCACATTAAAAGGATCATACATCATGATCAAGTGGGGTTTATTCCAGGAATGCAAAGATTCTTCAGTATATGCAAATCAATCAACGTGATACACCATATTAACAAACTGAAGGAGAAAAACCATATGATCATCTCAATTGATGTAGAGAAAGCTTTCGACAAAATTCAACACCCATTTATGATAAAAACCCTGCAGAAAGTAGGCACAGAGGGAACGTTCCTCAATATAATAAAGGCCTTATATGACAAACCCACAGCCAACATCGTCCTCAATGGTGAAAAACTGAAACCACTTACACTAAGATCAGGAACAAGACAAGGTTGCCCACTCTCACCAATCTTATTCAACAGAGTTTTGGAAGTTTTAGCCATAGCAATCAGAGAAGAAAAAGAAATAAAAGGAATCCAAATCGGGAAAGAAGAAGTAAATCTGTCACTGTTTGCAGATGACATGATACTATACATAGAGAATCCTAAAGATGCTACAAGAAAACTACTAGAGCTAATCAATGAATTTGGTAAAGTAGCAGGATACAAAATTAATGCACAGAAATCTCTTGCATTCCTATACACTAATGATGAAAAATATGAAAGTGAAATTAAGAAAACACTCCCATTTACCACTGCAACAAAAAGAATAAAATATCTAGGAATAAACCTACCTGAGGAGGCAAAAGAACTGTATTCAGAAAATTATAAGACACTGATGAAAGAAAGTAAAGATGATACAAATAGATGGAGAGATATACCATGTTCTTCGATTGGAAGAATCAACATTGTAAAAATGACTCTACTACCCAAAGCAATCTACAGATTCAATGCAATCCCTATGAAACTACCACTGGCATTTTTCACAGAACTAGAACAAAAAATTTCACAATTTGGATGGAAACACAAAAGACCCCGAATAGCCAAAGCAATCTTGAGAACGAAAAATGGAGCTGGAGGAATCAGGCTTCCTGACTTCAGACTATAGTACAAAGCTACAGTAATCAAGACAGTATGGTACTGGCACAAAAACAGAAATATAGATTAATGGATCAGGATAGAAAGCCCAGAGATAAACCCACGCACATATGGTCACCTTATCTTTGATAAAGGAGGCAAGAATATACAGTGGAGAAAAGACAGCCTCTTCAATAAGTGGTTCTGGGAAAACTGGACAGCTACATGTAAAAGTAAGAAATTAGAACACTCCCTAACAGCACACACAAAAATAAACTCAAAATGGATTAAAGACCTAAAATGTAAGGCCAGACACTATCAAACGCTTAGAGGAAAACAGGCAGAACACTCTATGACATAAATCACAGCAAGATCCTTTTTGACCCACCTCCTAGAGAAATGGAAATAAAAACAAAAATAAACAAATGGGACCTAATGAAACTTAAAAGCTTTTGCACAGCAAAGGAAACCATAAGCAAAACCAAAAGACAACCCTCCGAATGAGAGAAAATATTTGCTAATGAAGCAACTGACAAAGGATTAATTCCAAAATTTACAAGCAGCTCATGCAGCTCAATAACAACAACAAAAAAAACCCCAATCCAAAAATGGGCAGAAAATCTAAATAGACATTTCTCCAAAGAAGATATACAGACTGCCAACAAACACATGAAAAAATGCTCAACATCATTAATCATTAGAGAAATGCAAATCAAAACTACAATGAGATATCATCCCACACCAGTCAGAATGGCCATCATCAAAAAATCTAGAAACAATAAATGCTGGAGAGGGTGTGGAGAAAAGGGAACACTCTTGCACTGTTGGTGGGAATGTAAACTGATACAGCCAGTAGGGAGAACAGTATGGAGGTTCCTTAAAAAACTACAAATAGAATTACCATACGACCCAGCAATCCCTCTACTGGGCATATACCCTGAGAAAACCATAATTCAAAAAGAGTCATGTACCAAAATGTTCATTGCAGCTCTATTTACAATAGCCAGGACATGGAAGCAACCTAGGTGTCCATCAACAGATGAATGGATAAAGAAGATGTGGCACATATATACAATGGAATATTACTCAGCCAGAAAAAGAAACGAAATTGAGTTATTTGTAGTGAGGTGGATGGACCTAGGGTCTGTCATACAAAGTGAAGTAAGTTAGAAAGAGAAAAACAAATACCGTATGCTAACACATATATATGGAATCTAAGGAAAAAAAAAAAGAAAGGAAGAAAAGGTCATGAAGAACCTAGGGGTAAGACGGGAATAAAGACAGAGACCTACTAGAGCATGGACTTGAGGATACAGGGAGGGGGAAGGGTAAGCTGTGACAAAGTGAGAGAGTGGCATGGACATATATACACTATCAAACGTAAAATAGCTAGCTAGTGGGAAGCAGCCACATAGCACAGGGAGATCAGCTAGGTGGTTTTTGACCACCTAGAGGGGTGGGGTAGGGAAGGTGGGAGGGAGGGAGATGCAAGAGGGAAGAGATATGGGAACATATGTATATGTATAACTGATTCACTTTGTTATAAAGCAGAAACTAACACACCATTGTAAGGCAATTATACTCCAATAAAGATGTTAAAAAATAAATAAATAAAAAATAAATAAAAATACAGCTCAAGTTAGTCTTAAGGAGAATGTATGTCCTTTATAACGAATACTATTAAAATATTACTTGACACCGCATGGAGTAAACGGATCAGAGAGGCCTATAATAATGATTGTAGTAGGTATCTTTCACCAGCTAAGCAGCTCAGCTGGTCTTCCCAGAAGTCCTGCCGAACACAGAGCATACCTGTGTAGACATGGTTATTACAGGTGACCTCCCAACCCGAGTCTGATGGAACCAGGTAGTCACCTGATCCAATCTGGGCCAATGAGATGACTTCTCCTTGAAATGTGAAATTGCCATCCAATAATGACTTGTAAATCTCTACTGGGCACTTGAACTAAGAAATGATGCAAAGGAAGAACAGGAGTTTGGTTGTATAAATATAAAAACGAAGCCCATCTGGGAAGAGTGGGGGATGCCACAGTGAAAGTAAGGGGAGGGCTGGTGGGAAAGACAATTTAAACAGTGACGGAGACAAGACAAAGCGACACTCTAGCTACAGGGAGGTGGAAGGAACGTTTCAGTTCTGGGTGACTTTTTTTTTTTTAACATCTTTATTGGAGTATAATTGCTCCACAGTGTTGTGTTAGCTTCTCCTGTATGACAAAGTGAATCAGCTATATGCACAAGGACATCCTCATATCCCCTCCCTCTTGGGTGACTTTTATAGTTTTTGGCTCCTTTCTCTCAGAACACCTGGCTGCACTCCTGATCCTGTATTCCTGGGTCCAGATATTAAATCCTTCTTTCCTGCTTAGATGATCTTGAGAAGAAATTGCAATTAAGTGGCCACTGACTGCACAAAGTGAAAAGAGCAGATGTGCGGAAAGAAGCAGAGTTGAGTGACCACATGGCCCAGATGGAGACAGAAACCAAGGGCTCTCTGGTTCCAGAAGGCCTGTAACATGTTTCATAGGAATCCCGTGAACCGTTCCAGTGACACCCCCTTTGCCTTCACTCATCTGGACGGATTTCTCTTCCTAACAACCACATGGGGGATGTCGGTATTCTTCCCTTCACCCATGTACCTTAATCTTCTCCTGTAAAATGCATTTATTGTTCTTCTACTTTGGTTTTTTAAGCCAGTATTTCCAGTTGACATTAGGGATTCAGTGACCCTTCACTGAAGATTTTAAAGTTGTTCCAGCTCTAAAGCAAGAATCATATAAATAAAAATAAAAAGCATGAACTGAACATTACACATAATAATGACATCCTGGGTCAAGCAGTTAGTGTAAAACCCTACAAAGTACATGTGAGAAAGACCACCCAGCAGACTGTTAAAGAGTCGTTTAGAAATATGTCACCTATATTTAGTTTCTACTCCCAAAACACAGTGTTGTCAAAGGTATCCACACCTCTATTTTTTGTGTTATTCTTTTTTTTTCCCATTGTTAATTTTTTTAGCATCACTTCATAAACACTGTGGTCTGGGAGGATTAGAAAATGTTTATACACATAGACATATCTGTGCATACACACACATACACACACATGTATATGCACCCACATACATACATTTCTTAAGTACCACAATGAACTTTTTGGTGAGCATATATCAACATTGAGTTCACAGAGAGGCTAAATGACTTCCTGTGCATGTTTATTTCCCGTACAGCCTGTGAGGAAGTCTAAAAGGAACAGTTTCTACCCAACGGCTCTCAGAGTTTCAATAGGTTTTTCAAAGTCCTCTCCCCAACCCGTGCCCCAAGCAAAGGATTCCCGCTGTGTGGTTCTAAAGATCCCACTTACAAGCTGCTGAAAACAGGGCCTGAATGGACAGTAAACCCACCCCAAGCCCCTCTCTGCTCCCTGTGTGGGACAAGTGGTGACTTTGTTCACTTACAAAGGCTGAGAGAGAGAGACAAACTGCCTTTTGGTATAAGAAGCTTCTTTCAAATCAATCCTTTTAAGCAGATCTAAATTATGACACTCAAAAGGAAGAAGGCCGCATGAGGAAATGGGGAGAAACTTTTAAGTCCTTCCCACACTCCAATGCCCCAGAGGAACAGAAAATGTCTTCTCTTCTCTGATGTCTTGGCTTTACTGTCGTTGGTGTTGTGCCGGTGTTTTTTGTTTGTTTGTTTTTTGACATGGAGATGTACAAATATTTATTTTTTTAATTTAATTTTTATTTTATATTATAGTATAGTTGATTTACAATGTTGTGTAAGTTTCAGGTGTACAGCAAAGTGGTTCTGTTATACATATACATATATCCATTCTTTTTCAGATTCTTTTCCCATATAGAATTACAGAATATTGAGTAGAGTTCCCTGTGCTATACAGTAGGTCCTTGTTGTTTATCTATTCTATATATATTAGTGTGTACATGTCAATCCCAAACTCCTAATTTATCCCTCCCCCCACCTTTCCCCTTTGGTTACCATAAATTTGTTTTCAAAGTCTGTGAGTCCGTTTGTGTTTTATATGTGGAATCTAAAAAGATGATACAAATGAATTTATTTGGCTTTTGTAACATTCCTCAAAGATGAGTCTCTTGTTCAGACTCCACCAATATGCTTCTCTGAGGAAAATCAGGCTTTTTTGGTTGTGTTATTGTTACTGCTGCTCCCTTGACGTGGGGACTGTCTTCATTTTTCCACAACTGCTTTTTTCATGACTTGTCAGTATCAAGTATCTGAGTGAGCTTTATTTATCAGAGGCCCTTTTTATAAAATAATCATAAAACATGGTGCTTTCTGGCACTTTATTCTACTGTTAATGTCGAGCTTCAAACCTTCAAAGGGTGGAATCTGACAGAACATTCTCTGTGCTCTGCAGACACCCTTTAGGGACCTTGCCAGCCACTCTGGTGCTTTCCCAGCTCCAACTTAGGGCTGTTCCTAGACTTGTAACCCAGCAGGACCCTAGGGGGCCTACCTGGGACAGACCCTTCCCCCATATCCTCTGCTGTACTCCTCTCTGAAGTACCCAGATAATAGCATCTCATGCATATTTCCTGAGTTTTTCAGATGCTAAAAAACACCACCAAATGGAAGAAATTAACTACTTGATGACCATGAGCATGTAGCCCCAGGCCTATTGGAGCCTAAGGATTGATCATGTTAACCCCTGTGACACTGCTGGTTACCTCAATATCAACCAGTCAGAGAACTGTGCACTAGATGATCACATACCCTGCGAAGTCCCCCTCACCTGGCCTTTAAAAATGCTTCGCTGAAGCCCTTCGGGGAGTTCAGGATTTTTGAGCATGAGCTACCCATTCTTGCTTGGCCCTGCAATAAACCTTTCTTTCTCTGCTCCAGACTCTGACGTTTTGATTTGTTTGGCCTCACTGTGCATCAGGCACACAAACTTGCATTTGGTGGCAAGACCAGCAAGGGTGTACCAGTGACTCCCAGATCACTCGTGTCCCTGGACTCACCCTGATCAGATGCTCTCTCCTTGACACTGGGAACTGCCACTTCATGATGAGAGAGCCTCTGTTAGGGTAGAGTAAGAAGACGCCCTATCCATGACAAAGTACTAATTACAATGACTCAGTATCTTGAAGATTGGAAAGAGGGTTTTTGGCATGTGTGTGAATGGAGGGGAAATTTCACATTCTCTCAGTTGCTTTCACATACTTCTCTGGGAAAGGATCAGGTAAGTCAGAGCTGGGCTCTGCTCTCTCACAGCTTTTTCACCTTGGGAATGGCCCATACCCTTAGGATGCTCCTATGACAGTGCAGTTCTTGCCAAGAGGAGAGACTGCTGGTACCAAGACTATACTTTCTTTTCCTTCTTGCCCACATCACCTCAGCTTTTAGATTCCTCCTACCTGATGGAGTGGTCACAGGACCAGGGCTGCAACTACAACTGCTGGAAACAGGGATGATTTCTAAGCAAGAAACTGTAACTCTGTCTTTTAACCTTTATGTCAGAATCCTTAAGGGCCTGATGGGGTAGGATGTGCCCTCCCTTCATCTGGCACATTTGGGGTTCACAGTGACTGCAGCAGTATGGCCTGGTGGTGAAAATTGCCCACCAGCTCTGCACCTCTGTAAACTCACCCTGCCTGAACAGGAGTGGACTGTGCTGGATTGGTTGCCAGCACAGTGTCTAAACCCAATGTCCCTTCCAAAAGTGGAAAAGCTTTGGTATAAATAAAGAGTAGAAGGAACAGTAGCTGAGGGTAAAAGAATGAATAAGTGGGTATGTAATGAGGGAAATCCAATTACATTAATCCCGCAAGAGAGGCTCAGAGCAAGAGATGACACTCTCTTAGTTCAATGACACCAGATGTCTGAAAGTATGAAGTTCGCTGAGACCACTCATGTTTTTGGAACCTGACAAGATTAAACAGAAGCCTGCCAATTCAAGTGGCCTCGCCCAGGGAGACAGTTTTCATGCAATACGATGATGGATTGCACTAATTATTAATGACTGAATGGGATCTACAACATTCCAAGACCTTGTGAGGTGTATACCATTTTGCTGTGAGGGGTCCATGTCAGAGACCAGGGGGTGAGTTGTGAAATAATAGAAAAAAGTATATATATGTATTGGTTTCTTCCCCCAGTTCCTGACACAGAGCTCCAAATCCCTTGGAATTTCCTGGGTGACAGCAGTGTCTTTTGTTCTAATGAGGTGACCCTGGGGGGGCTCCTGGATGGGGGTGGGTCACCAAAAAGACCAAGGCATGATGAGAGGCTTGGAACTTTCAGCCTCACCTCTTGTCCTCTGGGGAGGGGAGAGGGGCTAGAAATTGACTTAGTGATCAATCACCCTGCATGATGAAGCCTCCATAAAAATCCCAAAAGTCCAGTTTGGGAAGCTTCTAGGTGGGTGAACACATGCAGGTGCCAGGAGAGGGCATGGAAGCTTTACGCCTCTTCCCACAGACCTTGCTCTGCATGTAGCTTCCATCTGGATGTTCATCTGTATTTTTTTTTTATCTTATCCTTTTATAATGAACTGGTGATCTAGTAAGTAAACTGATTTCCTGAGTTCTGTGAACATCTCTAGCAAATTAACTGAACTTAGGAAGGGATCACGAGAACCTCTGATCTAGAGCAGTTAGTGAGAAGCACAGGTGACAATCTGGACTTGTGATTGGCATCTGAAGTATGTGGCAGGGGGTGGGGGACTGGTGTGTATGACTGAGCCTTTAAGCTGTGGGATCTGACACTACTTCCAGGTACACAGTAGAATGGAGTTAAATACAGGACACCCAGCTGGTGTCACAGAATTGCTTGGTGTGGGAAAAACCGTCACACATTTGGTGACCAGAAGTGTCCAGGGTAAAGTGTTCTGTGTGAGTAGTCAAGGGAAGACCCACAGGGGAAGTGTGTTTTCCTATTCACCCTCCTTGTGCCTCAGTTTCCTCTGAGGTCAAGTTGAACTCATAATAGAACCCACCTCATAAGACTGTCATCAGGATTAAATAAGTTAATAAAACATCTAGTAGAGTGTCATACTCATTAGATGTTATTAGCAATTGTTATTGAATTAAAATCCTACTTTAAAAGAAATTTTAGAACAATACAAACATGTAACTTTGGGAACTGAAATTTATGAAAGCCTTCTTTCCTTCCCCTTTTCCCTTTTCCCTTCCCTTTTCCCCTCCTTCCCTCCCTCCCTCCGTCCCTCCTTCCTTTCATCTTTCCTCTTTTCTCCTAAATGAAAAAAAAAAAAAAATCAAACTAGCAGAGGCTAATTTCTTTATATCTGAGTAATTGAGTCTCATATTTATCTTTCTTTTCCACACTAAAAGTCACTTTCCAGCTCATTCCTGGCTCAGCAAATATCCAATGAACCCACGGCTGCTACTGCTCCTGCATGAGTGGGTTGGAAGGTGGAGTCACATAGAACATCCCTGGAGGACAGTCTACAGCCCCAGAATGACTGAGCCTGGAATGGGCTGATTTCCCAAAATGAAATTAGCCTGTAAAAGTGACAACAAGATAAATGGAAACGATACTTACAACTTTTCTAATAGCTTAACGTCAAGAGGTAAGCTAGTTTATCTGTTTGAAGAGGAATTTCCATGCCAGACCGTGAGTGATGCTGGGGCAGGACTTAATCCTCTTCTTATCTCTGCAACTGGAACCACATCTAGCTCAGAGTAAATGCCCCACATGAATCATCCATCCATCCATTCATTAAACACTTATTTAATGAGGGCTTATAATGAGCCAGGCATTATGTAGAGGCTAGGACTACAACAATGAGAGAGAAACTGATAGAGATTAATAATTAGCAAGGGAGACAGGCATTTGAATAAACACATAAATACTGATTGTTTTAATGTGGAAAGACATAGTAAAATGAGAATAGACAACAGGGGCCCTACTGTGACGTGGTGGCAGCAGAGGAAGGTGCTGGGTTTAAACTGGAAGAATTGATGTTATAAGAGAATCTCAAAGACAGAGAGGAGTGCCGGAGATGAAAGGATGGAGCCACTGAAAGAATGGCCCTGATTATGTGCAAGAGGGCAGTTCATGTGTGAAGTTCAGTGTGACATCATATACAGAAATAAAGTAAAATGGATTAAAGACTTAAATGTAAGACCAGAAACCATAAACCTCCTAGAATAGAACATAGGCAGAACACTCTTGGACATAAATTGTAGCAATATATATATTTTGATCTGTCTCCTAAAGCAAAGGAAACAAAAGCAAAAATAAACAAATGGGACCTAATTAAACTTAAAAAGCTTTTGCACAGCAAAGGAAACCACTGACAAAATGAAAAGACAACCAACTGAATGGAAGAAAATATTTACGAATGATATGACAGATAAGAGGTTAATATATCCAAAATATATAAACAGCTCATACAACTCAATATAAAAAAAAACCCTGATTAAAAAATGCACAAACGACCTGAATAGACATTCTTCCAGAGAGGAAATACAGATATCCAATGGGCACATGAAAAGATGCTCAACACTGTTAATCATCAGAGAAATGCAAATTAAAACCACAATGAGATATCACCTTACACCTGTCAGAATGGCTATCATTAAAAAGAACACAAACAACAAATGTTGGTGAAGATGTGGAGAAAAGGGAACCCTTGTACACTGTTGGTGGGAATGTAAACTGATGTAGCCACTGTGGGAAACAGTATGGAGTTTCCTCAAAAAACTAAAAAAAGAATTACCATATGACCCAGCAATTCTACTACTGGGTGTGTACCTGAAAAAAACAAAAACACTAATCCAAAAAGATACATGCACCCCAATGTTCATAGCAGCATTATTTATTTATTTATTTATTTTATTTTTTTTTTTTTATTAGTTTCTGCTTTATAACAAAGTGAATCAGTCATACATATACATCTGTTCCCATATCCCTTCCCTCATGCATCTCCCTCCCTCCAACCCTCCCCATTCCACCCCTCCAGGCAGTCACAAAGCACCCAGCTGATCTCCCTGTGCTCTGCGACTGCTTCCCACTATCTATCTACCTTACGTTTGGTAGTGTATATATGTCCATGCCTCTCTTTCGCTTTGTCACAGCTTACCCTTCCCCCTCCCCATATCCTCAAGTCCGTTCTCAAGTAGGTCTGTGTCTTTATTTCTGTCTTACCCCTATGTTCTTCATGACCTTTTTTTTTCTTAAATTCCATATATATGTGTCAGCATACAGTATTTGTCTTTCTCTTTCTGACTTACTTCACTCTGTATGACAGACTCTAGGTCCATCCACCTCATTACAAATAGTTCAATTTCATTTCTTTTTATGGCTGAGTAATATTCCATTGTATGTATGTGCCACATCTTCTTTACCCATTCATCCGATGATGGACACTTAGGTTGTTTCCATCTCCGGGCTATTGTAAATAGGGCTGCTATGAACATTTTGGTACATGTCTCTTTTTGAATTATGGTTTTCTCAGGGTATATGCCCAGTAGTGGGATTGCAGGGTCATATGGTAGTTCTATTTGTAGTTTTTTAAGGAACCTCCATACCGTTCTCCATAGTGGCTGTACCAATTCACATTCCCACCAGCAGTGCAAGAGTGTTCCCTTTTTTCCACACCCTCTCCAGCATTTATTGTTTCTAGATTTTTTGATGATGGCCATTCTGACTGGTGTGAGATGATATCTCATTGTAGTTTTGATTTGCATTTCTCTAATTAGTAAAGATGTTGAGCATCCTTTCATGTGTTTGTTGGCAGTCTGTATATCTTCTGTGGAGAAATGTCTATTTAGGTCTTCTGCCCATTTTTGGATTGGGTTGTTTGTTTTTTTGTTATTGAGCTGCATGAGCTGCTTATAAATTTTGGAGATTAATCCTTTGTCAGTTGCTTCATTTGCAAATATTTTCTCCCATTCTGAGGGTTGTCTTTTGGTCTTGTTTATGGTTTCCTTTGCTGTGCAAAAGCTTTTAAGTTTCATTAGGTCCCATGTGTTTATTTTTGTCTTTATTTCCATTTCTCTAGGAGGTGGGTCAAAAAGGATCTTGCTGTGATTTATGTCATAGAGTGTTCTGCCTATGTTGTCCTCTAAGAGTTTGATAGTGTCTGGCCTTACATTTAGGTCTTTAATCCATTTTGAGCTTATTTTTGTGTATGGTGTTAGGGAGTGATCGAATCTCATACTTTTACATGTCCCTCTCCAGTTTTCCCAACACCACTTATTGAAGAGACTGTCCTTTCTCCACTGTACATTCCTGCCTCCTTTATCAAAGATAAGGTGACCATATGTCCGTGGGTTTATCTCTGGGCTTTCTATCCTGTTCCATTGATCTATCTTTCTGTTTCTGTGCCAGTACCATACTGTCTTGATTACTGCAGCTTTGTAGTATAGTCTGAAGTCAGGGAGCCTGATTCCTCCAGCTCCATTTTTCGTTCTCAAGATTGCTTTGGCTATTCGGGGTCTTTTGTGTTTCCATACAAATTGTGAAATTTTTTGTTCTAGTTCTGTGAAAAATGCCAGTGGTATTTTGATAGGGATTGCATTGAATCTGTAGATTGCTTTGGGTAGTAGAGTCATTTTCACAATGTTGATTCTTCCAATCCAAGAACATGGTACATCTCTCCATCTATTTGTATCATCTTTAATTTCTTTCATCAGTGTCTTATAATTTTCTGCATACAGGTCTTTTGTCTCCTTAGGTAGGTTTATTCCTAGATATTTTATTCTTTTTGTTGCAATGGTAAATGGGAGTGTTTCCTTGATTTCACTTTCAGATTTTTCATCATTAGTATATAGGAATGCCAGAGATTTCTGTGCATTAATTTTGTATCCTGCAACTTTACCAAATTCATTGATTAGCTCTAGTAGTTTTCTGGTAGCATCTTTAGGATTCTCTATGTATAGTATCATGTCATCTGCAAACAGTGACAGCTTTACTTCTTCTTTTCCAATTTGGATTCCTTTTATTTGCTTTTCTTCTCTGATTGCTGTGGCTAAAACTTCCAAAACTATGTTGAATAAGAGTGGTGAGAGTGGGCAACCTTGTCTTGTTCCTGATCTTAGTGGAAATGGTTTCAGTTTTTCACCATTGAGGACGATGCTGGCTGTGGGTTTGTCATATATGGCCTTTATTATGTTGAGGAAAGTTCCCTCTATGCCTACTTTCTGCAGGGTTTTTATCATGAATGGGTGTTGAATTTTGTCGAAAGCTTTCTCTGCATCTATTGAGATGATCATATGGTTTTTCTCCTTCAATTTGTTAATATGGTGTATCACGTTGATTGATTTGCGTATATTGAAGAATCCTTGCATTCCTGGGATAAACCCCACTTGATCATGGTGTATGATCCTTTTAATGTGCTGTTGGATTCTGTTTGCTAGTATTTTGTTGAGGATTTTTGCATCTATGTTCATCAGTGATATTGGCCTGTAGTTTTCTTTCTTTGTGACATCCTTGTCTGGTTTTGGTATCAAGGTGATGGTGGCCTCGTAGAATGAGTTTGGGAGTGTTCCTCCCTCTGCTATATTTTGGAAGAGTTTGAGAAGGATAGGCGTTAGCTCTTCTCTAAATGCTTGATAGAATTCGCCTGTGAAGCCATCTGGTCCTGGGCTTTTGTTTGTTGGAAGATTTTTTATCACAGTTTCAATTTCAGTGCTTGTGATTGGTCTGTTCATATGTTCTATTTCTTCCTGATTCAGTCTTGGCAGGTTGTGCATTTCTAAGAATTTGTCCATTTCTTCCAGGTTGTCCATTTTATTGGCATAGAGTTGCTTATAGTAATCCCTCACGATCTTTTGTATTTCTGCAGTGTCAGTTGTTACTTCTCCTTTTTCATTTCTAATTCTATTGATTTGAGTCTTCTCCCTTTTTTTCTTGATGAGTCTGGCTAATGGTTTATCAATTTTGTTTATCTTCTCAAAGAACCAGCTTTTAGTTTTATTGATCTTTGCTATTGTTTCCTTCATTTCTTTTTCATTTATTTCTGATCTGATTTTTATGATTTCTTTCCTTCTGCTAACTTTGGGATGTTTTTGTTCTTCTTTCTCTAATTGCTTTAGGTGCAAGGTTAGGTTGTTTAGTCGAGATATTTCCTGTTTCTTAAGGTGGGATTGTATTGCTATAAACTTCCCTCTTAGAACTGCTTTTGCTGCATCCCATAGGTTTTGGGTCGTCGTGTCTCCATTGTCATTTGTTTCTAGGTATTTTTTTATTTCCTCTTTGATTTCTTCAGTGATCACTTCGTTATTAAGTAATGTATTGTTTAGCCTCCATGTGTTTGTATTTTTTATAGCTCTTTTCCTGTAATTGATATCTAGTCTCATAGCATTGTGGTCGGAAAAGATACTTGATACAATTTCAATTTTCTTAAATTTACCAAGGCTTGATTTGTGACCCAAGATATGATCTATCCTGGAGAATGTTCCATGAGCACTTGAGAAAAATGTGTATTCTGTTGTTTTTGGATGGAATGTCCTATAAATATCAATTAAGTCCATCTTGTTTAATGTATCATTTAAAGCTTGTGTTTCCTTATTTATTTTCATTTTGGATGATCTGTCCATTGGTGAAAGTGGGGTGTTAAAGTCCCCTACTATGATTGTGTTACTGTCGATTTCTCCTTTTATGGCTGTTAGTGTTTGCCTTATGTATTGAGGTGCTCCTATGTTGGGTGCATAAATATTTACAATTGTTATATCTTCTTCTTGGATCGATCCCTTGATCATTATGTAGTGGCCTTCTTTGTCTCTTCTAGTAGTCTTTATTTTAAAGTCTATTTTGTCTGATATGAGAATTGCTACTCCAGCTTTCTTTTGGTTTCCATTTGCATGGAATATCTTTTTCCATCCCCTTACTTTCAGTCTGTATGTGTCTCTAGGTCTGAAGTGGGTCTCTTGTAGACAGCATATATATGGGTCTTGTTTTTGTATCCATTCAGCCAATCTGTGTCTTTTGGTGGGAGCGTTTAGTCCATTTACATTTAAGGTAATTATCGATATGTATGTTCCTATTCCCATTTTCTTAATTGTTTTGGGTTCGTTATTGTAGGTCTTTTCCTTCTGTTGTGTTTCTTGCCTAGAGAAGTTCCTTTAGCATTTGTTGTATAGCTGGTTTGGTGGTGCTGAACTCTCTCAGCTTTTGCTTGTCTGTAAACGTTTTAATTTCTCCATCAAATCTGAATGAGATCCTTGCTGGGTAGAGTAATCTTGGTTGCAGGTTTCTCTCCTTCATCACTTTAATTATGTCCTGCCACTCCCTTCTGGCTTGTAGAGTTTCTGCTGAGAGATCAGCTGTTATCCTGATGGGGATTCCCTTGTGTGTTATTTGTTGTTTTTGCCTTGCTGCTTTTAATATGATTTCTTTGTGTTTAATTTTTGACAGTTTGATTAATATGTGTCTTGGCGTATTTCTCCTTGGATTTATTCTGTATGGGACTCTCTGTGCTTCTTGGACTTGATTAACTATTTCCTTTCCCATATTAGGGAAGTTTTCAACTATAATCTCTTCAAATATTTTCTCAGTCCCTTTCTTTTTCTCTTCTTCTTCTGGAACCCCTATAATTCGAATGTTGGTGCGTTTAATGTTGTCCCAGAGGTCTCTGATATTGTCCTCTGTTCTTTTCATTCTTTTCTCTTTATTTTGCTCTGCATTAGTTATTTCCACTATTTTATCTTCCACCTCACTTATCCGTTCTTCTGCCTCAGTTATTCTGCTATTGATCCCATCTAGAGTATTTTTCATTTCATTTATTGTGTTTTTAATCGATGCTTGATTCATCTTTAGTTCTACTAGGTCCTTGTTAACTGTTTCTTGCATTTTGTCTATTCTATTTCCAAGATTTTGGATCATCTTTACTATCATTATTCTGAATTCTTTTTCAGATAGACTGCCTATTACCTCTTCATTTGTTAGGTCTGGTGGGTTTTTATCTTGCTCCTTCTCCTGCTGTGTGTTTTTCTGTCTTCTCATTTTGCTTATGTTACTGTGTTTGGGGTCTCCTTTTTGCCGGCTGCAGGTTCGTAGTTCCTGTTGTTTTTGGTGTCTGTCCCCAGTGGCTAAGGTTGGTTTAGTGGGTTGTGTAGGTTTCCTGGTGGAGGGGACTAGTGCCTGTGTTCTGGTGGATGAGGCTGGATCTTGTCTTTCTGGTGGGCAGGTCCACGTCTGGTGGTGTGTTTTGGGGTGTCTGCAGACTTTTTATGATTTTAGGCCACCTCTCTGCTAATGGGTGGCGTTGTGTTCCTGTCTTGCTAGTTGTTTGGCATAGGGTGTCCAGCACTGTAGCTTGCTGGTCGTTGAGTGAAGCTGGGTGCTGGTGTTGAGATGGAGATCTCTGGAAGATTTTCGCCGTTTGATATTATGTGGAGCTGGGAGGTCTCTTGTGGACCAGTGTCCTGAAGTTGGCTCTCCCACCTCAGAGGCACAGTACTGACTCCTGGCTCCTCAATTTGGGATGATTTGTTGTCTATTCATGTATTCCACAGATGCAGGGTACATCAAGTTGATTGTGGAGCTTTAATCCGCTGCTTCTGAGGCTGCTGGGAGAGGTTTCCCTTTCTCTTCTTTGTTCTCACAGCTCCCGGGTCTCAGCTTTGGATTTGGCCCCGCCTCTGCGTGTAGGTCGCCGGAGGGCGTCTGTTCTTCGCTCAGACAGGAAAGGGTTAAAGGAGCAGCCTCTTCGGGAACTCTGGCTCACTCAGGCCGGGCGGGAGGGAGGGGCACGGAGTGCGGGGCGAGCCTGCAGCGGCAGAGGTCGGCGTGACGTTGCACCAGCCCGAGGCGCGCCGTGCGTTCTCCCAGGGAAGCCGCCCCTGGATCCCGGGACCCCGGCAGTGGCGGGCTGCTCAGGCTCCCGGAAGGGCGGTGTGGACAGTGACCTGCGCTCGCACACGGGCTTCTTGGCGGCGGCAGCAGCAGCCCCAGCGTCCCACGCCCGTCACTGGGCTCCGCGCTTTCAGTCGCGACTCGCGCCCGTCTGTGGAGCCCCTTTAAGCAGCGCTCTTAATCCCCTCTCCTCGCGCAGCAGGAAACCAAGAGGGAAGAACAAGTCTCTTGCCTCTTCGGCAGCTCCAGAGTTTTCCCGGACTCCCTCCCGGCTAGCTGTGGCACATTAGCCCCCTTCAGGCTGAGTTCTCGCCGCCAGCCCCAGTCCTCTCCCTGCGCTCTGACCGAAGCCCGAGCCTCAGCTTCCAGCGCCGCCCGCCCCGGCGGGCGAGCAGACAAGCCTCTCGGGCTGGTGAGTGCCGCTCGGCACCGATCCTCTGTGCGGGAATCTCTCCGCTTTGCCCTACCCAGGTATGTGGGGAGTTTCTTGCCTTTTGGGAGGTCTGGGGTCTTCTGCCAGCGTTCAGTATGTGTTCTGTAGGAGTTGTTCCACGTGTAGCTGTATTTCTGGTGTATCCGTGAGGAGGAAGGTGATCTCCGCGTCTTACTCTTCCGCCATCTTACCCGGAAAGTCCATAGCAGCATTATTTATAATTGCCAATATATGGAAGCAACCTAAGTGTCCATCAACAGATGAATGGATAAAGAAGATGTGGTACATATATACAGTGGGATGTTACTCAGCCATAAAAAAAGAATAAAATTCTGGCATTTGCAGCAACATAGAGGGAACTAGAGAATATTATGCTTAGTGAAATAAGTCAGAGAAATACATATACTATATGGTATCACTTATTTGTGGAATCTTAAAAATAATACAAATAAATGTACATGCAATACAGAAAAAGACTCACAGATATAAAAAAAACTTGTGGTTACCAAAGGGGAAAGAAAAGGAGGGAGGAGCAAATTTGGGGTATGGGATTAAGAGACACAAATGACCATGTATAAAATATATAACAAGTGTATACTGTACAGCACAAGGATATATAGCCATTATCTTATAATAACTTTTAATAGAGTATACTCTGTAAAAATACTGAATCACTATGCTATACACCTGCAACTAATATAATATTTTAAATCAACTATACTTCAATGAAAAAAATATAACTTTGAGCAAATTGAAGCTGAGATGTCTATGTGTCTACCATATGGAGAACTGTGGGTTTGGCATTCAGAAAATTCTGGGTGGGAGACTCAGAAGTCATGAGTAACTAACACCATGCAAATGGACTGCTTTGAAAAAGCATAAAGCTTAAAGCTATCACTAAAGTTATTACGATAAGCTTAAGGTGATGAGCTAATTCAATTAGGCCTAGTATCTAAAAAAAAAAAAAAAAAAAGAAAAGAAAGAATTCCCATCAGCCAAAGACATAAGGACTAGCTTATTAGTGGAACATTCTATAAAATTATTGTTTCCATGCTGCAAAGTATGGCAAAGTACCAAGAGTCGTTTGCCCTTGGCATCAAGCTCATTCTAATATTAATATTACTCATTGGGTTCCTACTTCAAAGGACACAGATGATGGCTAGTTTTCATTCTAAAGTAAATAATGTACTCTCTACCAGCCATGAAAGTCATCACAGATTGAAAAGCTGGACTTGGGTGTCAGAAAATTAAGGCTGCAGTAACAAATAAATCTTACTAAAAAATGGTAATCATCACCCAAGATGATTCAATGGCAATGACCCTCCAATGCATCCCCTCCAAGAAATCCTGCCAGAAGTTATGCCTCCTCAACATTTTACTAGTTTATGCTGTAGAATGTTATCATGCATTTGTTACACACTATTTCAGCAGCTAATTAAATAACAGGTATTTACTGTTAACTTACTATGTGCAAGGCACTGTGCTAAGTCCTGCAGAAGGCACAAGGAAGTAACAGATTCTCATGCTAGGTAAACTTCCCATCTATTTGAATATATCAGTAGACACTTAGTAAATATTTATTGAAAAAAACCTGCCTCTGCTAACCTCTTGTTATTAAAATTATACTAATTTTAAAAGGTTCTACCAAAATGCAAGCTGTTCTGTGAAGTCTTATTCAATTTGTAGCCCTGCAGCAAATATTAATTGCTCTTTCTTCTTTATCATCACATAATTTTGGAACTTATATCTTCTTCGTTAAGTTCAAAATATTAGAAGATGTGTTTATGCACACATTTATATCTTACCCTATTACACACACACACACACACACACACACACACACACATTCTCCATCTTTTAGATCAGGAGTGGGCAAAATTTTTTCTGTTAAGGGCCAGATAGTAAATATACAGTCTCTGGGCCACACAGTCTTGGTAGCAATTTTTCGACTCTGTCATTGTAAGGTGAAAGTAACCATAGGCAATCTGGAAGAGAATGGGCGTGGCTAAGTGCCAATAAAACTTTATTTGGGGGCTTTCCTGGTGGTGCAGTGGTTGAGAGTCCGCCTGCTGATGCAGGGGACAGGGGTTCGTGTCCTGGTCTGGGAGGATCCCACATGCCGAGGAGCGGCTGGGCCCATGCGCCATGGCCACTGAGCCTGTGCATCCGGAGCCTGTGCTCCGCAACAGGAGAGGCCACAGCAGTGAGAGGCCCGCATACCGCAAAAAAAAAACAACAAAAAAACCCACTTTATTTGCAAAAACAGATAGTGGGCTGGATTTGGCTTGCTATAGTTTGCTGAATTCTATTTTAGACAGTCAACTTTTTAATTAATCTCTGTACTTTCCCTAACAACTAGCATAACAGTATTAAAATAGATGTCACTGAAAGAAAAGACTTTGAATCAATTAATATATTTCTTCATGCAATTACACAAAGCAATTGATTTTGAAATTCAGAAGAAGGATAAGATCACCAAGATGGTAGGTCTGTAAAACAGTGATATTGATGAGCTTGACAGGGAAAAGAAAACAGTGTTTTGGTGGAAAAATTAATATATCTATCAGTATTTTGCTCCATACATCTATAGAACAACCAATTGGAAATATCCTACTGAAGCAAAGGTGAATAGGTCTAAGCATAAAGTTAGAGAACTGTAGGTTAGAGGAGCATATTTGTGACAATGCACCCAAAGCAAAACATTTGAAATCATTTTACAAGATCACATTCCTGAGGAACCAAGTCAACAAATAAATAAATATAATAAAAATAAAAAGAATCAGAAGGCTGAGAATCTGGGGTTATTTATAGGGAAAAGTCAGTTTTCAAGTATGGGACTGCTATGGATTGAATTGTTTCCACCCAAAATTCATATGTTGAAGCCCCATTCCCACTGCAATAGTATTTAGAGATGGGCCTTTTGGAGATAATTAGGTTTAGATGAGGTCATGAGGGTGGGGTCCCCATGATGAGATTAGTGTCCTTTTAAGAAGAGATGTCAGAGAGCTTACTTCCTCTCTCTTTTTATCTCTACCATGTGAGACACAGCAAAAAGGCAGCTATCTGCAAGCTGGGAAGAGGGATCTCACTGGGGAATGGAATTTGCTTGCACCTTGATCTTGGACTTCTCAGGCTCCAGGAGTGTGAGAAATAAATTCATGTTGTTTAACCCACCCAGTCCAAGATATTTTGTTATGGTAGCCTGAGCAGATTAATACAGGAATGAAGGAGAAAGTTGGTTAGATAATACTAACTAGTAAATTCACCTTTAAGGGAATCTCATTATTTAAGTATAATTATCATTTTTATAAGTGTTTCACACCCATATCTCATTCTACAATCCTAAACAAAAAGCACTTTCTGAGACAGTGTTTGCAAATATGAGAAATGGGGTTTAAAGGTTTAGGTGTGTGCACATAAATTAATATGCATGTGTAAATATGTATTATACTATATATGGGTAAATAGACAATTATATTTTTTGTCACTGTAAATTAGGTCTGATTCACCCAGACCTGTGCATAAGAACATTTTTCTTCATCTCTTCTCTTTCTTTAGTTATAATATAGTGAGAGTTTACTTAGGAGTCCATGTAGTTTCCAGGGAATAAGAGGAAGTGAGTAGGCTCTTAGAAGAGAAGAATATAAGGAAAAGAATCAAATAAACTTGAAAAGAAGCACCATTGACTTTATAGGTGTGTTTATACATATATGCATATTACATACCTAGACACACTTACAAACATACACACAGAATGAAAAGAGAGAGATGGAGAGAGTGAATATGCTTGTCATTACCTAGCACTTTGTGTACATTATTTAATTCATCTCCACAACAACCGCGTTTGAGGTCATTGCTGAGGACTCTGAGGCTGGTGCTACCAAGTAGTGAGACCAGGTTTTTTTTTTTTTCAAATCAAAAATAAATTTTTTTATTAGATTATAGTTGATTTACAATATTATGTTAGTTTCAGGTGTGCAGCAAAGTGATTCAGTTAAACATATATATATATATATATATATATATATATATATATATATATATATATAAAATCATTCTTTTTCAGATTCTTTACCCATATAGTTATTACACAATATTAAGTAGAGTTTCCTGTGCTATACAGTAGGTCCTGTTGGTTGTCTATTTTATATATAGTAGTGTGTGTATATCTCCAACCCCAGAACACATGCTCTTCATCCTCTTTGCTATGTTGCCCTTGACTCAGTGGATAAATCTCAAAACCAGAAGCAAGAGAAGTAACCAGAAGGGTACAAAAAATGTTGAACAGGACTTCCCTGGTGGTGCAGTGGTTAAGAATCTGCCTGCCAGTGCAGGGAACATGGGTTCGAGCCCTGGTCCGGGAAGATACTACTTGCCTGGGAGCAACTAAGCCTGCGCACCACAACTACCAAGCCTGCACTCTAGAGCCGGCGAGCCACAACTACTGAAGCCTGCCTGCCTAGAGCCCGTGCTCTGCAACAAAGAGAAGCCACCACAATGAGAAGCCTGCGCACCGCAGTGAAGAGAAGTCCCCCGCTCGCCACAACTAGAGAAAGCCCACGCACACAAATGAAGACCCAACGCAGCCAAAAATAAAATAAATAAATAAATTTATATTTTAAAAAATGTTGAACAATGAGAGAAATGAGAACAATGAGAGAAAGTGAGAGAGAGAGAAAAGAAAAATTGATGGGAGAGGGCCCTCATGAGCCAAGTTTCCATCTGAGGATTTTCTGTATGGGAATGAGCTGCTGCCTATGATTGGATAGCACCTGTCAATCCTACCTATCCTGTGGTAGTGGCTTCTTGGGGATGCTCTGTGCTCACTGGTTGAGAAGCCGTAGTTTTCTAACTCTCTGACCTTTCACCAATCCATCCTCTCCCCCAGTCTCCATAGTTTATACTGACAAAACTGGGAAGGCATCCTACAAGATGGCCATGCAGGCACATTAATGGCCGATGGAAGGCAAGTAGTGAAAGTCTGCTTCCAGAACGTCTGCCTTGAGGTTGCAGATCTATTTGTTTTAAATTTTTATTGAAACACAGTGGATTTACAATGTTGTGTTAGTTTTGGGTGTATAGCAAAGTAATTCAATTTTATATATATATATATATATATATATATGTAAGTCCCCTACATACAAATTTTCAAGTTGCGAACTTTCAAAGATTCAAACGTGCGTTCACATGTCCAATCATGTAAGTTAGTTCACGTGTCTGGTGTACATTGTCACATGCGTGCATCCTCTACAAGTGGTTGCGCTTTTGTGTACTTTACTGTACAGTACTGTATAGAGTAGAGTAGTATAGTGTCTTTATTTCAAGCCCAGGACGTCCGGAAGCAGGCATAAAAGTAGCGGTGATGTAGCTGGTACTACAGTACTACCCAGACATCACTGGATCGTTTTTTCAAGAGGGTAGATAGAATTGAATCCAGCAAGGAACCAGAACCTGTGCCATCAACGTCAGGCATGAGTGAAATTGCAGCTTGCCCTCCATCTCCTATTGCTGACGACCCTTCAGCTCTACCATCTCCCACCTCCTCTCCCTCCTCCAGTCAGTAACTCTTCTTGCCTGTTTACTTGATGCCAGCCCCTGTATACCAGCTCTTGTACTGTACTATTGTACTTTTCAGGGTACTGGACTGTAAGATTAAAAATGTTTTCTTCATTTTTTGTATTTGTTTTCTATGTATTATTTCTGTGAAAAGTATTATAAACTTAATACAGCACAGTACTATGTAGCCGACTGTGTTAGTTGGGTACCTAGGCTAACTTTGTTGGACTAACGAACAAATTGGACTTATGAACACACTCTCAGAACAGAACTTATTTGTATGTAGTGGACTTAACTATATATACATATATATTTTTTTTTACTTTCTCTTCCTTTATAGGTTATTACAAGATATTGAGCATAGTTCCCTGTGCTATACAGTAGGTCACTGTTGGCAGATATTAACGTAAGGGAAGGCCGGAGCTTACAGGGGGAGCTTTAGAGTGGGAAACTGCTTCAGAAGTAAACTAGCAATGGTTGGGATGTTGGAATAAAACTGACAGAGGAGTTCCAGTGAAGCCTCGGTTGCTGCACCTGTAGCAGATGGTGACACTGTCAGAAAGGAGGGGATTTGGCAGAAAAGAAACTCTAAGAGAAAGAGAAATTGTTGGATCTTGGAGCAGCATTGAAACATCCAGGTAAGTGTGCGAGAAATGTCTGGAAATTCAGCACATCACTCTTAAAGTTGCTGTGTAAGTAGGAAAGATAAAAGGGAATTATCTGTATCTCCATAGTCAGAGAACTGCTAGTATTGCAAAATGGTTTGCAGGTTACACATCAGTAACCCTTTCAGGCAGGAGCCTTGATTTGCTAAGTTGATTTTGAAGATTTTAATTTCCTATTCTTCTTTGGGATGGCTAAGCAGATACAGAAGATTGGGTTTTGCCATCATAAAAGGAAACATGTGGCTACATTAAAGAAGCTAATCTCATATTTCCTGTCATACTGTGAGTCCCAACTTTGTAGGATCAAATCCATAACTTAAAAAAAACAAAATATGTTCAGTAAATCATGGTTAAAATTAAGCAATGCATGCAATTTTGTTTGCATAAGTTGAAATTAAAAGTCTTCTAATTTAAAAATGGCATATATTTAGTCTAACTGAAAATATCAAGTACTGTGACTATTATATGTATAATATAATGTCCTGACATTATATTAATGTCCTGACATTATTATTCCCTCTTGAAGCTTCACTACAGGAAAATGTACAATTTCTGTTAATTTCTGTAAAACACTGAGCTTGTAAACTCCCTCGCTCTGCACCCCATCCTGTAACTGCTTCCACCACCGACTGTGAACCTCTGTCCTTCCAAGCTATCCACCAGTACTCAGGCTTGGGGTTCACAAATGTTTTCTAAACTCATCTCAACTTTATAAAATTTTTTTTTTCAAAATCATAATTTTAAGTTGTGATATTACACAAGGAAACAAACAACAGTTTGGAGTAACAGCCACAGTTCTTTTGATGGCTTTCAAGGCCCTCCTTGATCTTGACCTCCCAGGCTGACCTCCTCCGCCCTCCCCTACTTTCCCCCTTAATCACTTGGCTCCAGCCATACTGGCCTCCCTGCTGTCTCTAAAGTACCCTCAGCATGCTCTTGCTTCAGAGACTTGGCGCTTGCTTTTCCTTCATCCTGGAAAAAAACTCTTCCTCCAGAAATCTCACAGCTGTGTGTAAATGTCACTTGCCAGCCTGTATAAAATGGCACAATGCTCATCCACTCCTGCATGATACATCCCGTACTCTGTGTGGTAGGCACGATTCTAAGATGGTCTTCAAGATCCCCATCTCTTGGAGTATGTACCTTCCATAATCCCAGGACTGTGAAAATGATGGATTTTACTTCCTTGATTAGGTTATCTTCTATACACATTTGATTTTACCAAAGGAATATTATCTGGGTGGACCTGACCTCACCACATGAGTCCTTTAAATCTGGATTTACAGGTCAAAGACAGACAAAGGGAGAGGTTTATAGAAGCAGTGAGTTTCTCCTGCTGATCTTAAAGAAGCAACTGCCATGTTGTGAACAGGGCCACATGGCAAGAAATGATGAGTGGCTTCTAGGAGCTGAGGACAGTCCCTTGGTAGACATACAGCAAAGAAACACAGATCTTAGTCCTATCAATGAAGTGAACTGAATTCAGCCAACAACTTGAATGAGCTTGGAAGAGGACCCCATCCCTCAGGTTCGATAGCAACCCTGGAAGACACCTTGATTTCAGCCACATGAGATCCTGAGCAGAGACCAGATGTGCCATGCTAGACTCCTGACCAAAGGAAAGATAATAAATTCGTCTTATTTCAAGGTGCTAGGTTAGTGATCATTTTTTATATAGCAACAGTGAACAAATACAACTTTTTCCAGTTTTCTCCAAAGCACTTATCTCCACCTGGCATATTATCTGTTTACTTTTTTCTTTGTTATCTGTCTCCCCTCATTAGAATGTGAGCTCCATGAAGACACGGACTTTATCAGCTTTGTTCACTATGGTATCCCCACCTCCTAAACAGTGTCCAACATAATGGGCTTTACTGAATATTTATTGAATGAATGAGGGAAACTTTGCAGTTTAAGAGGGTGAATGCTTCAAAATAGGCAAGGCAGAATCTAGTACCTGATGGCACAAAGAAAAAGAGGAAGGGTCCCTTCCAAGGAGACTGGCGATTGTCCCACTACACCTTTCAGCTTCTCCTTCTCCTTTCCCCTGGAAATAAGCTGAAGCACACCCTTCTCAGCAATGACACTCTCTTATAAGTCTCTAGAGCAGGTACTAGGAAGCAAGTGTAGCGTTCACTGAAGGACTCACAGGAAATTTCAAGAACAAAAACGAACCCCCAACTGAAATGTAAATCAAAACTGTAAGAAGATACTACTTCACACCCACTAGGATGGTTACTATCAAAAACAAAACAAAACACAACAAAACAGAAAATAACAAGTGTTGGTGATGAGATGAAGAAATTGTAATTGTTGTGTACTGTTGGTAGAAGTCTAAAATGGTACAGCTGCTATGGAAAAGAGTGTGTGTGTGTGTGGGGGGGTTCCTCAAAAAATTAAAAATGGAATTTCCATATGATCCAGCAATTTCACTTTTGGGTACATACTCAAAATAGTTGAAAGCAGTGTGTCAAAGAAATATTTGCACACTCATGTTTATAGCAGCATTATTCACAATAGTAAAACATGGAAGCAGCCCAAGTGTCTATAGACAGATGAAAGAATGAGTAAAATGCTGTTTAAACATACAATAGAATATTATTCAGCTTTAAAAAGAGGGAAATTCTGACATATGCTACAATATGCATGGACCTAAAGCCAGCAGTTACAATGATACTTGAAACTCAAAAAAAAAAAAAAAAAGAACATATACCCAGGGAACTAATGCTGGTAGGGAATTCAAGGCTAAAATCAATAAAACGGGGAAAATTAGATATTTCCTACAGATAGGGAAATAATCTACCCAAAAGATGGAACTTTAAAAACTTTAAGCATATAACTGAAACATATTTTAAGAGCAAAAAGAAGTAGGATGAAAGGGAAAGTGGGAAAATGCACAGCTAGAACAGAAAATTTTAACTTGCCTGTCTAAGAAATTGACAGATCAAATAAAACCAAAAAAAGGCAGTGCTATAGACTAAATATAATAATTAAGAGGCTAGACTAACAAATACATATATACACAATCTATAATATTTTATGCTCCAAAAATATCAATAGAATATACATTTTTTCATAAGACATATAATTCATTGACTAAAATGGACTTTGTCTTAGATCACTAAAAAGAAGAGGCCCTAGAAGTTATTCTCAAAACCACTCTGGAAAGAAAATGGAAATTAATGCATAAAGACCTCTCCCTTGTCCCCTTAAAGTCAAGGAAATAAACTAAATAAAATAGAAGGAAGGAATTAATGAAAGAAAAATTATGAAACACGCACCCAATAAAAAGTAGAATTTATTAAAGTTGAAAGTCAGTTTTCTTAAAGTTCACTAAAAAAGAAGAGAAAAAACTTTTGAAATTATGATTTCCTGAAGAAGAAATAAGGATGAAAGACATCAACTTGAGGAAAAAAGAAAAAAGACACAAAGAAGCCAAATTTAAAGGGGAAAAAAAAGACGCAAACAACTTACAGAGGATTATTTTAATAAAAACTTTTTAAAAGTAAAGAAAGGCAGAAAAGAAAAATTATGTTTAATTTGAAGCCAATATATTAAACAATATTATCTAAGAAATATGTATTATATACTATATATACTATGATTGGCTCACAAAGGAAAATAAAAGGAAGTAAAGCTCTACCTTTAAAAGTCCTGAGAACCAAATAGATTTAGGTATGGGTTTCATCAAACCTTTAATGAACATAATATCTATTTCACATACATATCATTATATCCATATATCCATAATCCTATAAAAGAGAGAAGAAGAAAGAAAACTACCTTGTACATTAGATAGGTTGGTTGGGTAGGCAACTGAAATCCAACTGATTTATGAACATAAATTCAAGACTACTAAATTAAATATTAAAAATTTAATCAACTGTATTCCAAAAAAGAACACTTCAAGATAAATTAGGGGTTTCAGAATGACTGAAATCTATCTAACATAATCTATCTATTGTTACTAACCAAACTATGTAACTGTGGGCAAGTCATGCGACAATTTTGTGTCCCAGTTTCTCCATGGGTGAAATGACTGAGAAATAAATGACAGATTACATGTAAAGTACCTAGAACAGTTCCTGGCATAAAGAACTCAATGCACGTTAGTCTCTGTTTATGGCTGTTGTGTATTATGGCAATACGTCAATAGCTGAACAAGAAGAATATGTAATATCTTTACTGGTGAGACACTCTCAGCAAATTGGTAAGTAGGAAGCATACTTTACTTAATCAATGACATCTATTAGAAAATTAAGAAATGTTATACATCATGGCTAAATAATACAAATGATCCCATTTTATTCCAGAACTAGATAAGAATTCTGCTACTTGTTCATCACTGAATTGGATATACTAGGCAATCCAATAAGACAAGAATAAAAAAAGTTACAAAAGTAAAAAAAGGTCAAACTCTATGTCAGGATAACATATCCATCTACATAGGATTAACTTTAAAATTATAGACAAATGAAGAGATTTCAGCAAGGTGGATGGATTCAGAATCAAGTTACATAAATTAATAGTTTTCCTATGTACTCACCACATTCAATAAGAAAACTTAATAAGAAAAAGAATCTTTCTATAATAACATAAAAAATAAAAAATCCCAGGGAATAAATCCATCAGGAAATATGTAATACTTTTATAAGAGAAAACTAAAATGCTTTACTTTTAATAGATCTTGCCGAAGTGTAATAGTCAGATAGAAGGAAAATACACAAGAATATTTGAGCAATACTTAAAAGAGGTAAAAACAAGTGGAAATTTCTACCAAATTATATTTCTACCAATTATAACATGATAGTTTAAAGGGTGACTAATTTTAAAAACTATGAGATAGGCACAAATGCAGGCAACTAGGTTATAGGATCAGAGGTGAGTTTGAAGAAGCCCATGTGTATATAAACGTTGAGATTATGATAAAGATGTCATTCCAAACTCTAATGAAAATAATTTAGTATTGAATAACTAGTAAAGAAACAATTGCCTACTTTTTTGTGAAAGAAGTAGCGTAGCTATATTTCACCACTAAAAAAAAAACCCTGGTGAATTAAAGAACTAAATTCTGTGTGTAAACACACACACACAAACAACCAACCAAACAACAGCTACAACAAACAATTGAAGAAGTGGCCTCTCTCCTTCCAAGGTGGGAGGAAACTCCAAGTATGACATGATAGCGCTCAGCCTCCATGACCCTGAAAATCCTTGTTGAGCTCTGGTCAAAGGTGACATAGGAGGCTTAAATTCACCTCCTCCTATGGACACATCAAATCTACAGCTACACACAGAGTAATCACCTCTGAAAGAAATTAGGGAGCAAATCCTACACATCAGATGAATGAGAAAATACCCACATTGAACTGGGTCTTGGCACACCCTCCACAACTGGGAGCCACTGTGAGCAAAGGAGGAGGCTTGGACGACCCCTCAGTATGTGAAACAGATATTACTATATACTGCTGGAAGGAATATGAACTCTTACAAGCATTTCAGAGAGCAGTGTGGCAGTTTAAATTAAATTAAAATATTTTATATCCTATGGCATCCATTCGTCTTCATTGTATTTCCATAAGAGAAACAAACTCATAAATGAACAAGGAAGCAGGTACAATCATTTTCACTCTAGAACTATTTTTATTTTTTTATTTTTTAATTTTTTTAATTTTTTTATTTTGTGGTACGTGGGCCTCTCACTGCCGTGGCCTCTCCCATTGCGGAGCACAGGCTCCGGACGTGCAGGCTCAGCGGCCATGGCTCACGGGCCCAGCCGCTCCACGGCATGTGGGATCTTCCCGGACCGGGGCACGAACCCGTGTCCCCTGCATCGGCAGGTGGACTCTCAACCACTGAGCCACCAGGGAAGCCCTCAAGAACTATTTTTTTTTTTTGTGGTACGCGGGCCTCTCACTGTTGTGGCCTCTCCCGTTGCGGAGCACAGGCTCCGGACGCGCAGGCTCAGCAGCCATGGCTCACGGGCCCAGCCGCTCCGCGGCATATGGGATCCTCCCAGACCGGGGCACGAACCCGTATCCCCTGCATCGGCAGGCGGACTCTCAACCACTGCGCCACCAGGGAGGCCCTCAAGAACTATTTTTAATAGCCAAGATTAGATATCATCTAACTCTTAATGAACATGGAAAATTAAATAACCACATTCTACGACAGACTGTCTGAGTTGCCCACCTATCAGCCATCCCTTTCTTCTTTCTTACAACCAGAATAGTTGTATTTGCAGTGATAATGTGAAGACTCAATGATAGATCACTGTAGGTCTAAACCAGTGATAACCATATGGTTCCCCTTTGCTGGACATTCCCGTTCCCACTGTCCTTTGCAGCTGGTGTAGAACTGACCTTGTTCTGGTGAATAAGATGTAATGGGAAGTATGCTGAAGGGTCCTGGCTTCCTTATAGAAGATGAGCTACTTTGTCCTGGCACTTGGCTTTTGCTTTTAAATGCAGGGTGAGCAGATGCCAAGACCAAAGTAGTCAAAAAGCGTGAGGGAAAAAGCCAACGTGTGAGGATGAGTAAAAAGATGAAGAGAACCTGGGTCCCTGGGTGGTGCTGCTGAGCCCTTAAACCAGCCCTGAAAATACCAACCTTCAGTTTTCTTGTAAGTGAAATAGCATGTGTCTATATTGTTGAACCCAAGTTAGAGGAGTTTTGGTTACTCTCAGCCAGATGTCTCCATTATACATACTGTGGAATATTATGTGGTAGTTTTAAAGGAAATCATATAAATCTGTATTTACAGATATGTTGTTAATTGTTAAAAGCAAGCTATAAAATATATATATATACACAAAAATATATACACATACACACACACTATATATACACATATATACACAAATATGTTTATATATGTACACACATAAATATATATATATATATAAAATGAAAATACTTCTGCATGTGTATGTATTGATACCTATATATCTATATAAATGCTTAGGGAAATGTCTGAAAGCTTACACACCAAAGTGATGACTAATTAAAATGGTGTCTGGGGACGTGTGCCAAGTTGGGGATGAAGGTACAAGTGGGGATCTATCCACTGTAATTGTAATTTCTTGTACAACTAAAAGTAAATGAATAAAAAGTTCAGTGAAATAAAATAATTTAAAATAAAAAGTAATAAAGAGGTGACATATGCATTTTATTGATGTCAAAGTCCTACTGAAGTGTATCAAATGGTCATAAACTTAGAATGAATCATGGATGCAAGGTGTTTTTATTATCTGTTCACACTTAAAGCCTGTGGAGGGTGTTATATATAAATGATCTATTCATATATCTTCAACTATCTTATGGAAAATAGATTTATTTTGCTAAACAAACAAAGATACTGGGAAAGACATGTTCTAAGCTTTTAGAGAGATATGGGAAACACAAGGCTCCACACACAAAAGGATGCATTTCTCAACAGATGTTGCCATGGAAGGCCTTATGCTGTCCTGTTGTTGTGGCAAGTGCATTCTGAAACAGAAGTAGGGAGTCACTTTAATCTGTAAAGACTCTCGCATAAATGGCAACCCACAATATTTTCCGGAATCCATCACCACAAGATAGCAGATGGTGATGGCACCAATTACAGAAGACTGTTAAGACGTCATATGTTGAATACATCAGAACATTTATTTTCAAGATTAATAATGGAGTTAGACATTAGCCGATAGACAAGAGAAAAAGATACATTCAAAATAAGATTCATATGAGATAGAAAGCCAACTAGAATGATAAATCAGCAAGACCAGGCAATCACTGTTAAAACATAGGAAACTTCAGTTTATAGGGGAAAGAATGTGAGCCCTTTATCAAACTCTGCACATCAGTATTGAGGACCGGATATTTATTCAACATTCGCTGTATACCTGTTTTGTGTAAAGATTGTGCTGGATGCTTGAAATTAAAACATGAAAGGCACACACTTTCCTCTTATGGAATTACCATCTAGTTGTTGCAATCAAATAACGTTGGAGTGTGATATACAGAATATTACTAATCAAGCAATGTAGAGAAAGTGGCCAGGATAGGGAATAATTAGCTCTGTTGGGGAAAGGAGGAAAGGAGGAAGCAGTGATGACGTAGGACTTGGTCAGGTAGCGTGGCGAGCAATCAGACATGTTTTGGGAACTGAGTGAAATCAGGCTTTACTGATGCACACATGGGAGGGGCCATGATGGGGCCAGAGGCTGTAAGCGGCTGAGCCAAACTTGCAAGGCTACTCATGCTAATGAAAAGTGCCTGCCCCATGTCCTCAGATGTTGGGATGCAACTGCAATGATGTGGCCAGACTTGTATTTTGGAAATTTTAGACATGCACCTTACTCTGGCATGGCTGGGGTACAGGGACTGGAGGGGCAAACTGCAGATGGACGGGGGGACCAGTTAAGAAGCTGTTTCAACAATCAAGGCAAGAAAAGATTAGGGTTTGTGTTCATGCGTCCATTAGGTGCTCAAAAATATGGGCTGAATAAAAATAATCTGGGGACTTCCCTGGTGGTCCAGTGGGTAAGACTCCATGCTCCCAATACAGGGGGCCCAGGTTTGATCCCGGGTCCGGGAACTAGATCCTGCATGCATGCCGCAACTAAGAGTTCACATGCTGCAACTAAGAAGTCCGCATGCCACAACTAAGAAGTCCACATGCCACATATAAGAGCCTGAATCCTGCAACTAAAGATCCCGCACGCCGCAATGAAGATCCCGTGTGCTGCAACTAAGATCCGGCACAGCCAAAATAAAGAATATAAATAAATAGATATTTAAAAAAATAAAGTTCCCATTTAAAAAAATAATCTGAAGGATGTTTCCACCCTGTACATATTGAAATAAAGAAAAGAGAAAAGAAGAGAGAGAAGGAGGAAGTAAAGAGTCTAAAAAGGAGAAAAGAGCCTGTATGCAGCACAGGCGTTCTATGTCAAAAAAGGGTTAAGTGTTGCAATTGACAAATCCCCAGTTTTTCTCAGTACATACCATTTTCTTTCCTGGTTTCCATATGTTATTTTAATAGCTCTTTTCTTTAATGACTGTCCGGGAAATGTCTCCTTTCTTCTTTTGAGTAGCCTGCTTTCTATATTAGTACCCACTTCAAATTCTCCTTTTCTATCAGCCCTTCCCACATTCACAATAACCTGTCTCTACTGAAAAGAGTACTAGGTGTCCTTGATTATATGATGAATTTTTGTTTTCCTAGCTATTTATGTGTGCTTATTGCCTTCCTAATTAATGGTAGGCTTCCTAGACTTTGGGGAGTTCTAATAATTTGCATTTCAGTACCTAGCAAAGTGTTGAGCCCAGAGAAGCATCAAATTTAAGAGCCATAAGGGACCTAAAATCACCTTATAAAATCTCTCTTGCTATAAATGAAGAAACTCTCACTCAGAAATATTGAGTCCTACTGAAGATTACATTGTTAGAGAAAGAATGAGGATTCGAACCTTGGAATTTATTCAGTCAGCATTTTTAGAGAGCCTACTATGTACCAGGGCATTATTCTCATATTCTTATATCAAAAGACAAAAAAAAAAAATCATGTGGGATTTCAAGCCAGATTGTGCTTCTAATAAGTTACTCATTTGATTGGAATGGTACGCAGGTGGATTTTGCAGCAGAGGCTGCCAGTCCTTTAGGCAAACCTGAGTCCCTGGGCTCTGCTGAGATGCACCAGGAAGGTTGCTAACAAAAGACATAAGAGATATTGTACCTGAAAACTCCATCTCTTTCCTAATGATTGAGAGAAGACATATGCTAGATGTACCCCAAAAGAAATGGATTCTGACCATTTTCTAAAAGTGGTCATGACCCAGCTCATGGAAAGTTCCAAAATGAGAAAACCAGAGTCCATGGTGAATCTGAAAACACACAAAGAAAATTCTCTCTCTCTCTTTCCTTCTCTCTCTCTCCTGAAAGCAACAGTTAAACTAATTGCAAAGAACTTCGGGTCTTGCACTCAAATTAAATATTCATAGAACTCCATTTATGTGCTGCATTTAGAAGCTAAGAGACTTTAAAAACCCTTCTGCATTCCCAGTAGTCAGCTAATCCATTAGAAATATGATACCCGTGCTAACCCACAGTAACAGAGTGCCAGCCCAGGAGGCCAGCTGAGCCTGGAGCTTTTTCAAGAGCTGCAGGCTGGGGCTTGAGGATGCTAAGTCATCCTGGTGGCACCACTCTGGCCCTTCTCTCCAGTGAGGTTTATCACCGAGCAGTTGAGTAAAAGAGAGGGGTGTGCTAAGGGGGATAACGTGAAGATGGAGGGCAATGTTTCACGGTGACGAAGACATTTTCTTATTTGGTAATGACAACTGATTCATCTGTGGCCTGGGGGAAAAAGATCTAGTACTCAAGGAATTTAAATATTTCTTTAAGTTGGACTTGCTTGTAAATGTGTTTACACAGAGAGGGCTGGCTATGGTGTAGACAGGTGGCTTCTTTCCCATATTTATCCATTTTGCATTTTGTTAGACTAGGAATTAGTAAACTACAGGCCTGTGGGCCACATTCACCCTGTCACCTGTTTTTGTAAAAAAAGGTTTATTAGTACACAACCACGTCTATTTGTTTTCGCACTGTTGAGTGTATTATTGAGTAGTTACAACAGAGATGGTACGGCCAACCCAGACAAAAATATTTACTATTTGATTTTTCACAGAAAAAAATTGTCAACCCCTGCTTTAGAAAGATATCAATGTTACAAACAAAGTTCAAATTGTACTTGAACTAAGCCACATGGGGCTTTACTGTACTTAACTGTATTAATTAAACACGGATGCATACACACACACACACACACACACACACTAGTATTAGGAAGGTGAAATTGAAATTCAAGATTTAAGAGAATTCAGAATTCAGGGAAGTTAAATTTCTTACAGTCTGCTATCTGAAAAGGCACAAACAGCAGAAAGTGTTTGAGCATTACAACGCAACCATCACTGAGTAACACTGTTTTCTATCCTGTCTCCTTGAATGTCCTGCCATTTGTCAGCATTTTCTACCAGCATTACTGGTAGAAATCACATTTTTCTCTCATGGGTCCTCACACCCAAAGAGGGTGGGGAAGAATAATTCATGGAAACAAAAGAACTTGCTTGGGTGAAATCCGTTTGTTATATACCAGATGAGCTGGAAAGCTTGATGGAAGCAATCCTTCATAACCCTTTGCTGTCCTCTGGATGTTTTATTATTTATTCAAAGTAAGTCTTCTATGGCACATAAGAAATACATATGTTGCTTCATTTATTATTTACCTGACATGTTGTTGGCAACTAGAGTTGGAAACTAGTTCAGAGCGCAGATTCTTAGGAAAACACCAGGCAAGGAGACCAGAAGACTCAGGCCAGTGTGCTGACTAGGTACATAATACTGGGTATTTTTCAACTCAGATCCTTGGGGAAAAAAAGATGAGGTGGAAATAAATACATAGGAACACTGAGGTTCATTGTATATATGGGTCTTCTCTTCCATGGCAGATGAAAGAACAAATGGGCAAGCCAACAGCACTCTCTCCAGGCAAGGAAAAAGTGTTCAGGGAAACAAAATGATGTTTGTTCTTTTGTATCTCTGAAGAGCTACCTTCTTACAATATCTGATAAGAGCCACCTCGATCATCTGTTGGGCAGTGGGAATGTGACTTTTTATAAACAGTTAACTTATTTAACCTGACCCTACTTTTCTTTAATCACAAACAGATATCATTCTTTGCATTGATCTTAAGATCACATATCACATTTCTAAATCTGGCTCAGTCTGGCATTTATTGAGTTCCTACTATACAATAGGACACTATGATTCCAAAGATGAATAAGACATATACTCTACCCTTGATATGTTAGTAGTTTAGTGGAAGAGAGAGATATTCCAATATATTGCATATATATTCAACAGATCATTTAATATACTGAACATACATTTCTCAGATCATTTCAAAATAATTTAAGACCTAAGAACAGGTTTAAAAATTACAATCCTGGGCTTCCCTGGTGGCGCAGTGGTTGGGAGTCCACCTGCCGATGCAGGGGACACGGGTTCGTGCCCCGGTCCAGGAGGATCCCGCATGCCGCAGAGCGGCTGGGCCCGTGGGCCATGGCCACTGGGCCTGCACGTCCGGAGCCTGTGCTCCGCAACAGGAGAGGCCGCGGCAGTGAGAGGCCCGTGTACCACAAAAAAAAAAAAAAAAAAAAAAATTACAATCCTGTCTTTAATGATGTTGCTCCCTAACTAGGAGGCAGATACACAAAATAAATGAATTCAAACTATGCAATAAAATAATGCTTTTACTCATTCTTTGTTCTCAGCCTGAACATTGGCAAGACCCAAAGCTCTAAATGCAAAGAGGAGTAAATATTCACTAGTGCTTCCTGAACGCAGCTTTCAAGAAAAGACGTTTGCCTCTTGACTTTGTATCCTAGACGGCTTTGTGGATTCAAAGCTCCTAAAGGACAGGGACTCTGTGCTGGGAATCCTAGTACTTCCCACAGCATCTTGCACACTGTCAGGTGAACACAAGGAGATGCCCATGGTCCCGGAGTGAACAAATGACAAAACGTGGGTCTGCTTCTCAAGATTGTGACTTTAAGCTCTATCACACTCAGGGTCAATCCTGATGACTCAGGACAGAACTTATATTGCACAGCATGGGTGCCAGGTGCCCACACATCTGACAGCTTCTACCCCTAGAGCAGCTACCCTTGGTTTCACTCAGCTTCTCCTATAAAAGAAAGAAATGGTCTGTGCGTTGCCATCACCATGTCTGCAGAGAACCAAGAGCTTCTCACCACAGATCATTCCAGTGCCTGGTACTCTCCACTGCAACAGGTTTTTTTAAAATTTACCTTTGGTCTTTTTATTTACTTACTTCCTTATTCGCTTCTTTCCTTTCTTTCTTTCTTTCTTTCTCTCTCTTTCTTTCTTCCTTCCTTCCCTCTTTCTTTCCTTTCTTTCTCTCTCTCTTCCTTCCTTTCTTTCTCTTTCCTCCCTCCCTCCCTCTCTCTCTCTTTCTTTCTCCCTTCCCTTCCCTTCCTCCCTCCCTCTCTCCCTTTTTTTTTTACCAGTTTTATTGATATGATTCATATACAGCACTGTATAAGTTTAAGGTGTATGGCATGATTGGACTTACATGTGTCATGAAATGATGACCACATAAGTTTATGAACATCTGTCATCTCAAATAGATACAACACTAAGGAGTTAGAAAAAAGTTTTTTCTTGTGATGAGAACTCTTAGGATTTACTATCACAACAACTTTCATATGTAATATACAGCAGGGTTAATTATATTTATCATGTTGTATATTACATCCCTAGGACTTATTTATCTTATAACTGGAAGTTTGATATTTTTGAGAGCCTTCATCTAAGTCTCCTCCCCTACTCCCTGCCTTAGTAACCACAGATCTGATCTCTTTTCCTATGAGTTTTTTTTGTTATTGAAGTACAACTGACCTACAACACTGTGTTAGTTCCTAGTACACAACAATGATTTGATATTTCTGTATTTGAAAATGATCACTAGGATAAGTCTAGTTACCATCTGTCACCATGCAAAGGTATTACATAATTATTGACTATATTCCTCACACTGTACATTTCATACCCACAAATAATTTATTTTATAACTAGAAGTTTATACCTCTCAATTTTCCTCAACTGTTTCTCTCCTCCCCTAATTCCCTCCCCTCTGGCAATTACCCATTTGTTCTCTGAATCTCTGACTCCATTTCTGTTTTGTTATCTTCGTTCATTTGCTTTGTTTAGATTCCACGTGCAAGTGAAATCATACAGTATTTGTCTTTCTCTCTCTGACTTATTTCACTGAGCATAATACCCTCTAGGCCAATCCATGCTGTCACAAATGGCAAGATTTCATTCTTTTTTATGGCTGAGTAATATTCCATTGCATATATATACCACATCTTCTTTACCCAGTCATCAGTAATAAGTTTGTATGGTGACAGATGGTAACTAGATTTATTGTGGTGACCATTTTGTAATGTATACAAATATTGGATCAGTATGTTGTACATCTGAAGCTAACATAATCTTGTAAGTCAATTATACATCAATGAAAAAAAAATGTAAGCATAAAAAAAAGCTCAGAGTTCTTTTTTCTTTTATTGTTTTGCTTTAATAAAAGAGGTACAAAGGATTGTACTATAAGGCACACTTCCACTGTTAATATTTTTAGCAGCTTTTCTCTCTCCCTTCCCTTCTGTTCTCTCTCTTTTCTTTATCTTGTTGTGTGTGCACATGCACATGTTTGTTTAAAAAAAAAAAAATCAATGCTCACCCCATGAATTTACATTGAATAGTACCATTCTCTTAGTGTTGTTATCTGAATAATAAGAGATAAAATGGAAAGGTAGAAGGAACAAGGAGAGTAAAAGAATGAAATGTATAAATATAAACAAAACTAATTTAAACATTATGTAGGTTTGTTACTAATATAACAGGAATTTGATAAACCTTTAAAAATATACTAAAGGAAAGCCTTGCAAGCAGTTCAGGTCACATACATGATTTCTCCAAGTTCATGGATTCATGGAATTAATTTTATAACTTGTTGTTGCAAGTGAACATTTAAAAAATTTTTTTAATCATCTGAATCGCTTTCAGTAGAAATGAAGATGTAGAACAAAGATTCCGGGGTGAAAAGCTCAGTGTCGAAAATATCTTATTTGTCACTGATCTTAGTGTTCTTAGAGACTGACTTTCTTTAATCTGACCAAGAATTAGCTTTATGAAAAAAGTGAATTATATTTTTCTCACCCAAATAAATATTCACTCATAAAAATCACATGTTTAAACCAATTATTCAGACACCTCTCAAAAACATTCTTCATATTTCATCCCACTGGTTTTATATATAGAAAATTCTAAGACAGTATCCTATAATTCAATTACTGTATTAGAATTTATAGTACTTAAATTGTTCTGCTTTCAAGCTCTGCCCAAGGAACAGTAGAAACTGAAGCCTTATACACAATTTGGATTTTATAACAATTAAATAGTTCTCTAGGAAATATTAATTTATTTTAAAAGAATGTAGTAATACGAGCAGGTTGGTGATAACTGAAAAGTCATATTTTGGAGTTCATTTCCAGATAAATGAGTTGGGCACATAAAGTCTAGGAATGCAAAAGGCACCAGGTAGCAACTAACAAAGAGGCCCCACAGTGGGCAGCCAGCCCAGGGGTCCTTGCCTCCCAGGGGACATCTGGCAGTGTCTGAGGCATTTGTGATTGGCACTGCTGGAAAGGGCTGCTGCTGGCAGTCAGAGACAGAGAACAGGGATGCTGCTGGGCGTCCTGCTGTGCACAGGGCAGCCCCATGACCCGGAACTTGTCTGCTCTAACAGGTGAAGAGAGCCCAGGCTGAGCACCCCTGTGGCTCCCCTGTGGTCCACAGTCTTTTAGGACCTGCCACACCCTATCATTTCAAATCACACTTCTTCCTGTGTGAAAAATATTAATCCTATAAATGAAAATAAACAAAATTAATTTTCTTGTTACTGTTTCTGCAACACCACTTAACATGACCAGAGGCCCCAACTGGTGTTGCATAACTGAGACTGGACTCATGATCCTAGCTCAGAGCTGACCCAGTTAAATGCAGGGCATTTTGGCACCTCTCAAAGAATGGGGAGGGATGGTATTTTATTTCTCATTCCATTGCCAATTCCTCAAAAGCCTTAAAAAAAAAAAAAAGAATATACAAGCTCCTAATCACTTAAAATCAGAAAAAATAGAGTTTTTCATCTCTAAGCAGGGAAAGAGCATTTTGTAAAGGTAAAAGATTCTTTAAATTTTGATCTTATCTTCTTGGGGAATTTTCCGCATCAGAAATTCTGGGGTTGAAACAATTTATTAGGTTTACAAAGTGCTACTTAATTTTAGCCTCATAAAGCAGAGAAGAGAGCAAAGGACCAAGAAGGTATTCTAATGTCAGGACTCCTGCAGGACTGTCCAGAGCCCGGGTATGTGAGTGTGCCCTGTGAATCTGCTAGAACGGTATCTCACAGGGTCTCTTAAAACACTCTTACTACCTTTTAAATAGAACCCTTTATTTGGTTGCATTTTATGGAACTGGCGTTCCACAGAGCTTATTTGGAAAGCACTGGAATGGTAAACCTGGCTCCATCCCAATGAATTTCTCTGCATGTGGAATAAAATCAGTGGTCTTAGCCAGCTTATCTGATGGTTCTATTAGCTAGCTTGTCTCTCATTTAATTGGACCAAGTCAAGCCTTGGAAATGCAGTTCATTAGGCTGTTCTAATGGATATGGATTGGACTGCCCTCTCTTTAAGAGCCTAAACCCTTCCAGAGCAACTGATCACATTCTACAGAATACAAAGCACCCTAGGCATCCCTGAACTGGTGGATTTTCTGTTTTCTTCCTTATTTAAAGAAACAATGCCAATGTATTGCTCAATATATATTTAAAGCAATGAAGCCACAGAAAAACAGGGATACATGTTATCATGGCTTTCAACATAGCATTGTTTCTCTAAGTCGAAATGACCAGGGTAGTCTATGTAAATACCTACATACACAGAAAAGCATAAATATAGGTGCAATAATGATGTAGATTTGCAGTGTTCAAAAAGGGGTTTTCATTGACCAGGATGAGTTTTGTATACCGTATCAGAGTGAATAAATCATGAACATTTTTTCTAAGTGTGTTGTCCTTTACTTACTCTACAATACCATTTATCCACGTCCAAAGGATATATGCTATAAGGTACATTTTCAGTTACAGCGAAGGATTTATTTTGATTTGTCAATATTCTCTTTGCTGGATCTTCTTATCAAGAATAAGCATTTGGGGCTTCCCTGGTGGCACAGTGGTTAAGAATCTGCCTGCCAATGCTGGGGACATGGGTTTGAGCCCTGGTCTGGTAAGATCCCACATGCCACAGAGCAACTAAGCCCGTGCACCACAACTATTGAGCCTGTGCTCTAGAGCCTGTGAGCCACAGTTACTGAGCCCGTGTGTCACAACTACTGAAGCCCGTGCGCTTAGAGACCGTGCTCCACAACAAGAGAAACCACTGCAATGAGAAGCCCGTGCACCGCAACGAAGAGTAGCCCCCGCTCACCGCAGCTAGAGAGGGCCTGTGCACAGTAACGAAGACCCAACGCAGCCAAAGATAAATAAATAAATTAAATTAATTAAAAAAAAAGAATAAGTATTTGCTGGGCTGCTGTTCACATTTCAATGTTAGATCTATTACTGTCAAAACACTCTCGGTCCATGGTAAATTTGAACCTCATTTAGCACAAGATCCTTATTGACTGAGTGAATCAGTCACATATATGGATATAACTTCATTATACTGGATGGCATCTTTTTAAAAAAAGTATAGATGTTTGTACCCTAATATGGGTACACATTTAAAAATTAAAATTTGCCCACAAATCTGAGGCAACGCCAAAGGAAAAGTAGAGGAGCAACAGAATTATATTCAACTTTTTTTTCTTTGTTCAAAATATAAAAGTACTGAGATGGGGGCAAATAGATGATTCTTTCAAAGAGCTAACTGTATTTACTTGTCCTCTTTATTAATTATAAAACTGTCTTCATTTTAAGTAGTCTGTCTCTTTCTTTCTTTCTTTCTCCCAAACCCCCTTTTCACTCATTCATTCATTCACTCAACATTGTTTGAATCCTTGCCAGGCATTCTACTAGAAGCAGTGTAGTATAGTGGCATTAAATTAGTGCCAGAAAAGACATTAGAAAACAGTGGAAGTAGGTCTGATTCATAAGAGATTGAAGCAGTAAGTATAAAAGAGAGGAGCCTAAAAAACCACTCTTGGACAAAAGATATGCTTCAGCTTAATAAATGTTTTCAGTACTTCATTAAAACTTCCCTTTTCGTATAATTCAGGGGTCAGCAAACTGTAGCTCAAGGACCAAATTCAGCTGGCTGTCTGTTTTTGTACTGCCCACAAACTAAGAATGTTCTTTTTACATTTTTCATATGGTTGGGGAAAAATCAAAACAATAATAATATTTTGTGATATGAAAATTATATGAATTCAAATTTCACAGTGTTCACAAATAAAATTTCATTGGAACATGGCCACACCCATTCATTGATATAACGTCTATGGCTACTCTGCTGTTATAACAGCTGAACTGAGTCGTTGTAATGGAGCCCTTATAGCCCATAAAGCCTAACATATTTACTCTCTGGCCCTTTAAAGAAAAGGTTTATGAACTTCAGATATGGTTGGTCTGAGAAAAGCATTATGTGTTGACACTGTAACTTCAAATTCTGTTATGTTAAAAACAATCAATAAAAGAGTTTCCTATTTATCTATTAACCTATAAAATAGGCTGGAAAAAAAAGATGCTATATCTAAATCCACATGCAAGTATGTGAAGAAGGGATAAAGGAATCACAGTAGTCTACGATTTTGTAGTGACTCTGGGATATAAGAATGAAAATATACCCAAGAATTATTAGGGTGATCCATCTACCCACTCAAGTCAGCACTCCCTTGATCCTACTAAAATACTAAGTCTGGTTTAAATGAAGAGTTTAGAAAGAATTAAGAGAGAAATAAGGGAAAGATAGAAAGCTAGAAACTAAAATAGATGCAAAAAGATGGAAGAAATCAGAAAAATTTAGTGGGGAGAGAAGAAAGCCAAGGAGTGATTTACGACTGGACTTTCAGGCATGAAGAAGCAAGGCAGAGGCAATGATCTTGAGCTATAGTTGAAGGCACTGAGCTTTCTCATGAGGGAGGCTTCTGATAAAGTGTGTTGTTAATCATGAAACTGTGTTATCTAGAAAGACAATTGGTTCTTCCAGCCTCAAAGCCCTGAAAAAAACAAGAGACATGCATTCATGCTATCCTTTAGAGAAAAATTGACTTACATACATAGGCGGCATTGAGTGACCTCTCAGGATGTTTGGCCTTCTGATTATCCTAAGACTACTTCTGCAAATCTAAAAATGTTAATAATGTTCCACAGCAGTTGGGAGAAGGCTGTCAGAGGGATGAGCACATACATGAAGATTATTGTGTCTGCCAGTTGTCCCTATAAAATGGGGGTGGGTAGAGTAAAAACCTCCCTACATATCTTTGTTGTGTGAGCTCAAAACAACTCAGGTCAAGATTCTTCTTGCCAAAAGCAGAGCTTTCCAAGCAGTACTGATATTTTTGGCCTTGATTTATACTGATCAACAAGCATATGTCTTTAGGGATTAAATTAATTAGAGGAGATTTGCTGGATAATGTTCAAAGACAATAAAATTCCTAAAGGTTTACAGGCCATACAAGTTAGAGCACAAAATGGTACACCTTGGGGGAGGATTAAGAGGAACTAATTTTGTACCCAAAGGACTGTCATTTTCTATCCTCATGCAAAAGGGGGACTTTGCTTCAACACGTTTCCAATTGGAGAACTAGGTTAATTACTATAGAGTTACATGTGTTGGGAAATAGGTCCTGAAAAGATAAACTTAGAAATAAAAAGGATTACATGAAGAAAAATGAAGTGTAAAAGGCAAATAGCCTCTTTAAACATTTTTTTCAAATGTCCAAAGGAAAGGGAGAGGATATTAAGCTGTTATTTTCCATTTTTTATGTTGTAAAAACAGGATAAGAGAATGTTTTGCCTTAAATAAGCCACAGGGTACATTTACAGATGAAGAGGGCTAACTTTTGAATAAATTATTTTAAAAGCTGTAGACTTTTCAAAAGTAGGATTATTTTCTATGACACAAATGAACCTATCTGCAAAACAGAAATAAAACCACAGACATAGAGAACAGACTTGTGGTTGCCAAGGGGTACGGGGGTGGGAGAAGGAAGGACTGGGAGTTTGGAGTTAGCAGATGCAAACTGTTGTATATAGAATGGATAAACAACAAGGTCCTACTGTATAGCACAGGGAACTATATTCAATACCCTGTGATAAACCATAATGGAAAAGAATATTTAAAAAATAATGTATATATATATATATATATATATATATATATATATATATATATATATAAAACTGAATCACTTTGCTGTACAGCAGAAATTATCACAGCATTGTAAATCAACTATACTTCAATAAAAATAAATTTAAAATAAAATAAAGTAAAATAGGATTATTTTCAACTAGGAAGGCTGTATGGGAGCATAGTCCTTCCATACCAGGCAAGAGACAGAGCTACAGTTGACAGATGTCTGCCAGTCCTGGACAAGCTGTGGAACAAGTCCCAGACAACAAAGCTGAAACAGGTGGCTGCCTGTCTCTACAACGTGTTGGTTACTGAAAGGCCTCTGCATGAAGACATCTCCTTCAAGCTCCTGACCCCCTACTGTTAAGATCTGCATTTCTACCAAGTTCCCACGTGATGTTTCTGCTTCTGGTCTGAGGACCACAATGTGGGAAGCATGGGTCTAAAGCCATCTGTGCTTCATTTAACACCACTTAGAGGGAAGACACCAAAGATCCAGCTCTCTCCCTAACTCCTAGCCTTCCACCCAAACACAAACACTTTTACATCATGGTCAACTGGCACCTTCTATAAGACTTACATCTAATTAGTTACTGACTGTACAATCACGTTTGGTCATGGCTCATTCTATTCAAAAAACATACAAAGCAGCCAACTTGTCCAGGTCCTCAGAAACAAAATTACAGGAAAAAGAATATTTATTGGGGGAGGGGGGCAGGGATAAATTGGGAGATTGGGATTGACATATACACACGACTATATATAAAAGAGATAACTAACAAGGACCTATTATATAGCACAGGGAACTCTACTCAATACTCTGTAATGGCCTGTATGAGAAAAAATCTAAAAAAGAGTGGATATATGTATATGTATAAGTGATTCACTTTGCTGTACACCTGAAATTAACACAATCTTGTTAATCAACTATACTCCAAAAAAAACAAAAAACAAAAACCTGCCAATAACAACAAAAAAAGAATATTTATTTGGCTGAGGGCTAAAAGCTAAGATTCTACCTAGGACCCCCAATCCCTAGTGCCACAAATTCAATAAAAGTAGAATAAGATAAAATAAAAAAGCTATTTCAGATTGCAGCTGGCATTTAGAGCCTTCCACAGGCAATGCAAAGGAAAGCAGAGATGTAATGATACAAACAACTGGGAAGCTTGATTCAGGGACTATCTCAGGAAAGTGAAATGCAAGAAACTCATTAAGACCTTGAACCAAAGCATTTATGCCAACATGTGACTTTCACATGTTATTTTCCCCAGGGTTCATATATACCCAATGACAAATATCCTTAAGTTTATCTTATGCTAATAATGATTTACAATGTTGTTTTTAAACCTGTACAAAGGACCATCTCTAAGACTGATTCTTTTATCCAGTCAATATTCAACGACTGGCTAAGAAGCAAACCCTTATACAAAAGACACATTCTAAAATATTTTGAGTTAATTGTACATGCGTTAAGTTGAATCATTTTACATATAGTAAGGGTAGTAGCTAATCAAAGTAAACATATAATGAATCATTTGATCAAGTTACATAATTTTAAGTTAAATAATTTAACTCTTTAGTTAGCATTGGTAAGTTTTAGGTTTGATGTAGTAAACTTGGCATGTGAGAAACTGTGACACGACAATTTTATGCTCTCTGGTAAAGGCAACACTTATTTTCATGAAATTTGGCCCCTTATTGTTTGTATAACTTGAGTGAAAAAAAGAACAAGAAAGGGAGAAAGGAGAAGAAAGAAAGGGGATGAGGAGAAGGGGAGGAAAGGGTGGGAGGAGAGAGAGAGAATGTATTTTTTCTCTTTTAAAGGGAGGTGATTTTAAGCTCCACACTTTTTTTTTTTTTTTTTTTTTGCCGTACGCAGGCCTCTCACTGCTGTGGCCTCTCACGTTGTGGAGCACAGGCTCTGGACGCGCAGGTTCAGCGGCCATGGCTCACAGGCCCGGCCACTCCGCGGCATGTGGGATCTTCCCAGACCGGGGCACGAACCCGTGTCCCCTGCATTGGCAGGCAGACTCTCAACCACTGCGCCACCAGGGAAGCCCAAGAATTACCAAGACTCTTAAAGGGCAGAGCTAGGTCTGAGTTTCCCTAATTTTTGTAACTGTATACGGCACAGCCGCTTCAAAAGCTTGCATACTCATAGAAGTTTAATAAATCTGCTGACTAGACTGGAGAACATCTTACATACAGTGAAAACAGACTGGCAGATAGTAACATGTCCCTGTTGTGAAATGCAGTTAGTTTAGAGCTCCATCTGTTCCCAGACTTGAAAAGTCTGGGGTTTTCTCAAAACCACCGCAAAAGATTTGTGTGTTGTACCAACAGAACTCAGACATTTTATGAGCTTTGGGCCAAACATTTATAAATAAATCCCTATCCTCATAACTAAAAAAAAATTTGAAACTGTAAGCATGCTCCAACCTTCAACAAAATACCATTGGTTCCTGACATGGTCACTGTTTATCTTTCGGATGCATCATTCATTTTATGAAAATACAGTGACAAGCAAATAGCCAGTTTCCCCAGTCTGCAAAGATATTTTCAGAACTTTGCCCTTGAAAAAGGTGGATTTTTCTGTAGTTGTCTCAACAAACTCATTTCAATCACTTTCTTGCAATTTTCTGCAAGGAAACACCACCAGGCAAATATCAGTGATCTAACATTAGGCAAGGTTTCTTCCTTGATAATAAATGTTAGTTTGGAGCATGCTCACAAAGAATCCAGACAGCCCGATCTAGCCCTGTTGCAGGAGTGAAGCCTCTGGTGTGGGAGGAGAACCTTCGCTGCCTCTCAGATGTGTACTTCTATCTACCCCTGCTGTCGGCAGAGTGAAACAGAAGAGGCAGACACAAAAGACCTGTCATCTGGGCACTGGTGTAAAACATCTTTCTAACCACAGTGCACAGTCAACTGAGAACATCCTGTATTTATCAGGGATTGAAGTTTTGAAATTGTGCAGCACATGTCAGCGTAGATACTAGAGAGTTAACAAGACTTAGAGGCCACTCTTTGTCAGGATTAATAGTCAAAAGTACAGCATTAGTGTACAAACTCCAGTTTCTCTTTGGATTTTACAACTATTCCCTGGGAAATTTGGGGATGTGAGTCTGGTCCTAGACTGACAGCTTCTTTTGTATCAGTTGCATGTGTTACAGCTGAGCCAAAAGGAGGAAATAATGATGCTTCTACTACCACACCCTAAATAGTGTTCCAGAAATAACAGAAATTCAATTAATACTTGGTAAAAGGGAGTGAGCATATAACTTATTCCAAAGTACAAATAGAGAGTGACATTTAGCAGGGAACTTGCGATGGTTTTGCTTGAGTAGTTTCTGAAGAATGACTCAAGTGTCACAAAAAGCTGATGAGTTGAAAAGGAGACACAGTGCCTCGGGTAACAGTAGTATAGAAGTTGAGCGCTTTGAAGGCCCTCAGTCAGCAGGTGGCCTAAAGAAGCAGCAGCCATGTGGCTGTATGTAGGTCTAGCCCTGAAGCAACCAGTGGATATAAGAAACACAGGGCCCATGTGACAGTCTGACAGCCACTGAGTAAGAGAACAACCAAGACAGACAGGGATCACATGAGAAGTGGGGAAAACCAGGGCCAGTTTGGACCTGAGACTGGGATTAATGCTAAAGTCAAAACAAGGCAGAAGGCAAGGAAAACGCTAAATTAGAAACAAGGGAAGGGGCACCACACATGATCGAAACTTGATTACCTCTGGATATCTAGAAATCCAACGCTCAAGCACTCATCACAAACTCAGATGACTGTAGGATCAGTCTGGTAACCTAAGATGGGAACCTGGTGGCAGAAAATAAGACACAAGGGAGCGGGGTGGGAGGGGGCTGGTCAGCCCTAGAGAAAGAGGTATCTGCCATCACATCCTGGCCGCTGAATTGACCGACCTCGTTGTGTTGCAAAATGGGCCCGGGGTAAGTGAAGGAGTGAGGAAGACCAGTGTTCAGCAAGAGGTCTGGTGGACAGGAGTTACCTGCTGGAAGGTCAAGACAAGGGAAATTTTACAGTAAATTGGGTTATTTATTTATCAGCTGAAAGTGTAGCTACAGAATACATGAAATTTAAAACACAACTGCCTTTATTTGATGCGGCCTCTAATTTGTGCTCAGCAATTTTATTGAGTTTGACTTAAGATCCCTAAATTCAGGAAAAGGAGCTTGAAAGATGAACCATACAGCATTATAAAATGTGTGTTGGCCTGGTGGGGTGAACAGTTGTTGGAGGATTGGGGAAGGTAAGTGCCAACAAGTGGAGGGGGCAGTGGGCAAGGGACGAGTTAACAACAGACTAGGCGAAGGCAGTCACATTACAGGTAAAATAGCAGTGTCATGTCACAAAGCTAGAAGGTAGAACAGGGCATCACGAAAACAGAACAGGCAGCAAGCAGGGATGAGTGTGCACATCCATGGAGTGACTATTACATGGAGGGCGCCCTGGGCTCCTGCACGGCTTTGATGACCAGAGGCCGGGGCTGGAATCCCAGTTCCGTCACTAGCTGTGTGACCATAACCAAGGTAGTCAACCTCTCTGTAGCTCATTTTTCGCCTCTGGAAAATGGGGATGATAATAAAAATGGGGCCATCTCATAGGGCTGGCAGGAAGGGGTGGAGGAGTATTTTCAGAGCCCTCAGAACCTGTCTAGCAGATTTCATGTAAGTTTACATACAATTGCACTGGGTACTTAACAAACATTGTTTTATCAAATCCTATCAGCAAGTCTGCAGTGTAGTGTTAGTCCCAGATGACATTTCATAGATGAGAAATTGAGGTTCAGATCCTACCTAAGGATCACAGGGCTGGGAGCTGGCAGGGCTGGAATAGGAGTCCCACCCTCCCCTACCTCGAATCCATATCCCACTACCACCAGCTTCAGGCCACGATACACAGCGTCTCATTCCAGAAGCCCCCGGCAATATCCTCTATATCAGGGTTTCTGTTCCTAAGAATTGCTTTCCCTGAATACTTCTTACCTTTAAAAAATTGACCAGACCCTTCAGCAGGACTGTGAGAAATTGTTAAATCACACCTAACCATGATGGGAATTAAAAGATAGGAAGGGAAATAGCTTTTCTCATGAATATGCAAATAAACTTTAAATGGCATCTACATATTTAAAACAGGCATTAAGAGGAAATGTGATCCTCTGTCTGAGACAGAATGGATGCTGGATAACAGTCTGTGGAAACCAGCATCTTAACTATTGTGAGTTATACCATCAGTGCCTTGAAATTTTTGGTCTAAATGTGAGCAACTCTAAGCCATGCATAAGAATAAAAGTGAAAAAAAAAAAAAAAAGGAGGAGAAAGCCATGGAAATGGCTATTTTTTTTCCCAGTAATTATGAGAAACTAGGTTCAGAGTTGCTTTTGTAGAAAAACTGACTGCCCATAGCGCTAATACCACATCTGGAAATCCCAAGTTCTGGCATGAAAGCATTATGGACGGGCCTCTGGAAAAACCTCTTGCCAGGGAGAACTGTGGATTGTCAGCCATTCATGCCGAGCTTGGAATGTTACTGTCCCATTAAAGTTTCCAAGGCCTTTCCCCTAAGAAGCTTTATAGGCATCCTGGGCAGGCCTGGCCCAGAGCTTCAGGACTCAGAAGAAATTTGGAAAAGGAAGGTTTCTAAAGAGGGAAAATAGAAGTAAATATACGGTAAGAGAGAGAAGGAAGGCAAAGTAATTCCAGAAAGTTGTTTGGAGGCAAACTTGAATGGGCTATTTGAAAACAAGAAAGAGAATAAGAGAAATGGAGAGAAGCAAGAGAGGGAGATGGAAAATGTAAACAGACAGCTAAGAGACAGGAAAGCAAAGGAGGAAAATTATGAACTATGGAATGAGATTTCATGCCACGGAGTCCTCAGGAAGGAAGAAGACCTCCTCCTTCTCCGACACAGAAAGTCTTACAAAGCATGGAGGTCCGGACGGGAGGGAGAGAGAAGGGGTGAAGGCCTCTGTTTCCCTATCCCACCCCCCACTCCACCGGGTTTAGGGTTTACTCCCAGCTCCCCAGGGCCCGGGAAATAGGCAAAAATGCAAGAGACGCAGGTACGCACGTTCATCCAGAGTTCAAAAGCAACCTACAAATCATTCATGTGTCTATGCCCCAACGTCTAAGGCAGGACATAGATGGAAAAGCAGGTACATCAGGGGAGAAAGCAAGAACCGAGCCTTCCTGCTTTCTTCTCTGTCCCAAGTGCTGTTTGGCTTTCGCATTCCTCATACCCCAGAGCCGCACCAGAGGAAGGTGCTGACAATGCCTGGCTCTCTGCAAAGGGAGCAGCTTCAGTCCAAGAATACACAGGGACAAGGTTTCTCCTCACACCTGGGACTAAGAAGAAGAGGAAGATAATAGTCTCCCATGTCACCTGTCAGGGATTAGTTACCCCTACGCCTCAAGCCAGAGCTGCTGACCTGGACTGGATGCTGAAATTGTGGCTCCCAAGAAGGGTCCTGGCTGCTGCCCAGTTAAGGGGTCCCCTCCCTCTGACTTCAAAGCCTGCCTGTTGGTGACATTAGCAACTGCGGAGATGAAAGCCCTGAGGAAATCAGCCTGTAGGGAGGGGACTGGGGCTGGCAGTTCTGTGTCGCTTTCATCCTGAATGAGAAGATGACAGAGAAAGATACAAAGGACTTATTGTACGCTGAGCCAGACAATCCTGACTTTGGGGGAAAAAAAGCCCAATAAGTGCATGTTTCTCTCAGAAGATTCTATTTTGATGAAATGGAGATATTCCACCAGATTCCTCACATGTTTGCTCTCTCTATATATTTTAAAAGTGCAGTATTTCAGTGATGAGGGGACTTTTGGCTGAAGTGTCTAATTCATGAAAGATATAAAATTATTTCTCAAGTCCAGAGAAGTATTAGGTTGACCTTCCCCATGTTCTAGCTTATTAGTTCTTAAACCCTGTTGAGTAGCATGAAATTTAATTTTTACTCCCATCATGGGAATTGGTAAGAATTACCATCCTCATCATGACCTCACATCCCATGAAAAATAAACTACTGAACCAAGTGTATGTGTGAGCCAGCTCTATTTTAGCTAAAAATGACAGAAAACTCCAAATCCAACTAACTGAAACTGCAAAAGAGGAATCGTTGCCTCTTGTAAATATAAAGTCCGAGAGGAGACTAGCTTCAGGTATAGTCTGATCCAGGGCATTAAGGGACTGACAAGAGCTGGTTTATCTCTCCATCTCTTAACTAAGCTCACTGCAGCCCATCATATTGGCTACTCTATCAAGCAACCTCATGATGGCATGATGGCAAACAGTAGTAGCTTCTGGCTTCCACCCTTACACGCCCAAGTCCAATGGAGGGAAAACAGAGTGAGCTCCTAGCAAAAGTCCTGTAAAATCCCAGGTTTTGCTCTGATTAAATTGACCTGGGTCACATCACTCCTCAGCTAATCACTGAGGTTAGGGACGAACCAGGCTCTGAACAGGCAGGCATGAATTACAAGTTACCTTCTTTGAGTTACCACACAAACCTCATGAACTAAAAACTTGAGTTTTTTCAGTGAGAAACTGTGCTGATTTTACCCAAAGAAGGGTATATGGAATCTGGGCAGGTACAACAAAAGACACACACTAATGCATGGTAGAATATTTCAGGGATTTGCTGCTAACATGGGAGTATAATTCCTCTAGTTGTACTCGAAGGCAAATAGGTGGTAACAGACTCAAAAGCATTAAAACAAAAACTAGGAGATAAAGTTTGAAATTGATAAAATTCTATTTTTCTGTAGATTTTTGTTAGAGAAATGTTATTTCTTTGTGTTCCTGGCTTACACCCTCTATCCGCTTTGCTAGACACCAAGAAGGAGGGTGCTCAGGGCTTGCAGGGCTGGCTGTCCAGGTGCTGCCCCTCTCCTGCCAGCGGGCAAAGTCCAATGACACGGAATGTGAGATGCAGTCACCATTACTGTCCTGGACTCATTCCTCAGTGGGGACCAGTCGTCGAGTCCCTACCATGCACCAGATGCTGTGCTACGTACTCTCAACACAAAGTCTTGAACCCTCAAACCAAGAGACTTTATGTCACTTGTCCGAAGTCACACAGTTAGTAAATGGTGGAGCCATGATTTGGACCAAAATTTGTCAAATGGCCCTCTAGGCTTTTTCTAGGTACATCTTCTTTTGTACTTGGAGTTTAGACATGTTCCCACTTTCCCAGTATCAATCTTGAACATACTTGCAGGTGTATAGTGCATTTTTCCTGAAGCTGTGCTGTGCTGAGCTGCCTTGTGTAACTGTTCTGTCACTTTAGCACTGGGGCTTTCCAACACTGTGAGTATGAATAGACTACTAGACCCATTACTAACTCTCTCAAGTCAAATTAGATGAATTTTCCATCGCCTAGTGTAACACGTGCCTTTTCATTTCCACTCCCTTCTTCACAGTGCTCACTCGGAAGTCCCCCCAAACGCCATCTATCACTAGTCCATCTGTCTCCATGTATCAAAATCTTACCCATTGAAGGTCTACTTTAACTAATTGGTATAGTCTTCTGGAAGATAACTTTGCAACACACATCAAAAGTCTTAAACATGAGCATACCCTTTGACCCAACAATCCCATTTCTCAGAATTAACCTTGAGAAAATAAAGACAGCTGCATGGAGCTAAGTAAACAAACACACACACATACACACATATACTGTCATGTTAATTTTAAGAGCAAAACATGGAAACATCCTAATTATTATAGGGTGGGGCATTCACAATAATTTATAGTTATCCATTTTAAAGTGTAATATACAATGATTAAAAATAGCATCATAGGAGAATAGCTAATAACCCATATAATAGTCACAATATACAGGTTACAAAACTGTGTGTACAGATTGACCCAATTATGGAAGATAAACTCATTGGCCGTTCTGGGTTTACTCATGATCCTCCTCTATCTTACTCTCTGATTGTAAGCTCTACCCATTGGGAGCTCTTGATCTGTTTTCCAGCTGGGTTCAGCCAATTGGAAGCCCCAGCACAAGATCTGAGACACAAGGAGAGGAGAACAGGGTGTGTTCTCGCCACTCTCTCCCTGCGAAGTTGCTTGGGCTGGCTGAGTCTATTGCATGAAGGACACTGCTTCTCTCAAGGTCATTTTCTCTACTGGCTCTCCTTCCAAGTTTTAGTAACCACACCCTCCCCTGATTCCCTCACTAACTGACTAAGTTTGGTAACAGCTCCTTTACTATTACTAGTCTTGATTTCCTGCACCACCCCCATGCTTCCCTTATGTTTTACCCACTCATAGAATTTAACTCTGCTATCTGTTTTCTGCTAAAACCTCGACTAACACAATACAAATACAAACACAAACACACTCACTCATAAATGGAGGAAAAAACCTTACAACAATACACCTCAAAACCCAACAACGCGTATCTCACGAGGTGGTGGGATTATGAGCAATTTTGATTTTTTTCTCCTCATTGCTTTTCTGTACTTTCCAATGTTATACAATCAATATATAATACTTTCAAAATATGAAATAACCACAGGTATTATGTTTCTACAAATCTAACTTATGACCAATGTTAGCTCTTCAGTAAATCCTTCCCTGATCATACACCCTCTAAACTTACAACTCTCTAAACTGAATTTTTCCACCATTTATTTTCTGTGCCATCTATGTGACACTTACAACTTCCCGGTGTTGAAGTGAGTGTATGTATTTTATTTACACCAGCCTTACTCAATGGGCTATTTAAGATAGCACAATTTGTACACAGCACTTTTTGGAGGTTAAAATCTCTTGGAGGGCAGGGACCATGCTTTATGTTCTCTCTATCCCCTACTGTACCTATTACACAGTAGACAATCAGTAAACATGGATGGAATAAATGAAATCTATAGAAGAGATTTAAAATCTCATTTCTGTCATTTCCACTTCCTTCCTATCAACTGTCCTCTATAAGCAATAAAAATGAATTATTTGAATTCAATTTCTCAACACATCCATGTTCTAGTGAAAGTGCAAATCAGGAATGAAATAGCTCGTGGCAAGCTGGCAGCAGGACAGGAGAGAAACAGAGTTGGAAAAAGCTGCTATGAAAGAGCAATAATGAGTTCGTGGATTATGGAGAGGTGACTAAGTTTTAGGACTGAGCTTTCTCACTAATGATAAACCTTGAGATTTTAGTTTCAGACTTCTAAAATTTATCACCAGAGGAAGAAATATGAATAAGGGTATTTAGATTAATGGGGGTCATCATTATTCACTGTAGAAAAGAAAGCAGCTAGACTAGAATCAGCCTTGCAGAAGATCAGATTGTGACCTGATTCCCAAAGCATCATTTTTTACTTGCTATTTCTATTTTTCCCAACCTCCTACTATAAATAGAAGCAGTGAATCTAATAAGGTGTTTGAATAGTCACCAAATGCAATTTTCTAAGTTCAGCTTTAGCAATGAACGATGCACCCTGAGACAGTAAAATGCTACCCTCAGACCCTGCAGGGGAGGCTGGCTAAAATGAAAGTTTCCACCACCTTCTGGAGATGCCCCTGCCATGGTCCCCACTTCTGAATATCTTATCCCTATTGGGTGTGTAGCTACTTTCAACAGATTGACACAAGATAGCACAACCCTGGGATCATAAAATCCACATAAACCACTAGGAGTAGGAGCTCTGTGTCTCCCGATTCAGGGGTTCTGAGAAATACCTTTAGTAGAGCAGGTGAAACAAAGTGAAGACATGGTAAGCCTGTAATTTATTTCCACTGACTTCCATAATGGAAAAGGAGGGACAACTTGTCTACAACATCCCTAGGAAGTTCTGGATCTTACTGTCTCATACAATTTTATTTTATTACAATCTGAATTCATACACTCCTGGTCTCACCCTTTGTCTGTAATACAATTGCCTTTCCATGCTTCCCAGACCACCTGTTGCTCAGCTGCCTAATACGTGCTTCCACGTGGCTTTTATTATTAAAATAACATTATCAAGAGGAAGAAGCCCCAGGACGAATGGCAAGAAGTGAGCATGTCCAGATGCAACCAGTGCTTCTGATTTACTGTCTGGAGGTGTAGTGGTGCTCCTGCCTCAGCCCAGTCATCTCATCTGTTTTCACACCATATTTGTTCTCTCAAATCCAGTAATTTAAAGAACCTGTTTATTCCTACCAACTGAATACACAGCACAATGCATACATTTTTCTCGATAAATCATTTTACTAAATACACTCACTTGTAACTCAGCTCTTAACTAATGGATTCTCTATTCTAGTAAAATAAGGGTTTCCCTAACTATTCTTATACATTGCTACCAGCATCAGGAATACACCAAGCTATATAATTCTTCAATGCCCCCCTCAAGATGCAAAACTCTTCATGTCTCTTGTTATTAAAATCTGCTCTCAGAATCTGATCAACTAATTCACCTTGAAAGGTAAATGGTTAGTTAAAAAAAAGAATGGATACAGTCTTCCTAGATGTTTCTATTCTAAAATATAAAATGTTTAAGTGGGAAAATCTCTTGACATAGGATTTCAACAATAGTGGTAGGTAGTGTGTTGTTGGGGGTAAGATGGGGTTGTTTTTAGGGGAAACCTTCATGGAGCTTTCCCAGCCCTAGGACAGACTCAGGAAGGTCACTGCTGACCTTGCCTCTGTGTCAGCCATTCCTGCATAAGAATAAGAGCACTACCAAATGTAAAATAGATAGCTAGTGGGAAGCAGCCACATAGCACAGGGAGATCAGCTCAGTGCTTTGTGACAACCTAGAGGGAAGGGATAGGGAGGGTGGGAGGAAGATGCAAGAGGGAGGAGATATGGGGATATATGTATATGTATAGCTGATTCACTTCGTTATAAAACAGAAAATAACACACCACTGTAAAGCAATTATACTCCAATTAAGATGTTAAAAAAAAAGAATATGAACACTCATAACACATCAGTAACAATGTTTACTGTTACTACTCATACTGTCATTTATTAAGTGCCTTTTCTCTTCAGAGTTAGGATATGAATTTTAAAATTGTTATTTCATGTTTACAACAATTCTATGGAATCACCTTGTTATTCTCAATTTATAGTGACAAAATATAATGTGGTTAAAACCACCCAACTAAATAAATGGCAGAACTGGGATTTTAACTGAAAACTGTGGGATTCTAATACCCATGGTCTTAACCATTATGGTCTGTATTCTAGTGATCTCAAACAGACAGAACTTTTGAGATATGCACTGCCTGTATGGGAAAAGAATCTAAAAAAGAGTGGATATATGTATATGTATAACAGATTCATTTTGCTGCACTGCAGAAACTAACACAAAATTGCAAATCAAATATACTTCAAAAAATTATGATTTAAAAAAAGATATTCACTGGATAGACCTATTTTTGTTCCATAATTTCTTGTTCGTTTTTCTCACCTTCTCTGTTCAATATCCTGAGGATCAGGTGATTCATCGTTATTTGAAAAATTCAAGTTTTTCCTTAACCCCATTGTTTATCTAGTAACTTTTATGCTCCAAGGAAAGCTAACTTAGGTTAGATTTTTGCATTAAAGTCTCCCCCCCCAGCCCTTCCAACTCATAAAAAATATATTAAAGGGGAAATGAAAGTGTGCATTTACATTAAAGAGGTCCCAGAAGAAGAGAGAGAGAAAGGACCCGAGAAAATATGTGAAGAGATTATAGTCGAAAACTTCGCTAACATGGGAAAGGAAATAGCCACCCAAGTACAGGACGCGCAGAGAGTCCCATACAGGATAAACCCAAGGAGAAACATGCCAAGTCACACGGTAATCAAATTGGCAAAAATTAAAGACAAAGAAAAATTATTGAAAGAAGCAAGGGAAAAATGACAACATACAAGGGAACTTGCATAAGGTTAACAGCAGATTTCTCAGCAGAAACTCTACAAGCCAGAAGGGAGTGGCATGACATACTTACAGTGATGAAAGGGAAGAACCTACAACCAAGATTACTCTACCCAGCAAGGATCTCATTCAGATTTGATGGAGAAATCAAAAGCTTTACAGACAAGCAAAATCTAAGAGAATTCAGCACCACCAAACCAGCTCTACAACAAATGCTAAAGGAACTTCTCTAAGTGGGAAACACAGGTGAAGAAAAGGACCTACAAAAAAAACAATTAAGAAAATAGTCATAGGAACATACATATCGATAATTACCTTAAACGTGAATGGAATAAATGCTGCAACCAAAAGACACAGCCTCACAGAATGGACACAAAAAAAGACCCATATATATGCTGTCTACAAGAGACCCACTTCAGACCTGGGGACACATACAGACTGAAAGTGAGGGGATGGAAAAAGATATTCCATGCAAATGGAAATCAAAAGAAAGCAGGAGTAGCAATACTCGTATCAGAAAAAAATAGACTTTAAAATAAAGAATGTTACAAGAGACAAGGAAGGACACTACATAATGATCAAGCAATCATTCCAAGAAGAAGATATAACAATTATAAATATATATGCACCCAACACAGGAGCACCTCAATACATAAGGCAACTGCTAACAGCTCTAAAAGAGGAACTCGACAGTAACACAATAGGAGTGGGGGATTTTAATGCCTCACTTACACCAATGGACAGATTATCCAAACAGAAAATTAATAAGGAAACACAAGCTTTAAATGACACAATAGACCAGATAGATTTAATTGATATTTATAGGACATTCCATCCCAAACAGCAGGTTACACTTTCTTCTCAAGTGCACATGGAACATTCTCCAGGATAGATCACAACTTGGGTCACAAATCAAGCCACAGTAAATTTAAGGCAATTGAAATCATATCAAGCATCTTTTCTGACCACAATACTATGAGATAACAAATCAATTACAGGGGGAAAAAACATAAAAAACACAAACACATGGAGGCTAAACTGTACGTTACTAAATAACCAAGAGATCACTGAAGAAATCAAAGAGGAAATCAAAATATACCTAGAGACAAATGACAATGAAAACATGATGATTGAAAACCTATGGGATGCAGCAAAAGCAGTTATAAGAGGGAAGTTTATAGCTATACAGTCCTATCTCAAGAAACAAGAAAAATCTAAAATAAAAAATCTAACATTACACCTAAAGGAACTAGAGAGAGAAAAACAAATAAAACCCAAAGTTACTAGAAGAAAATAAATCATAAAGATTAGAGCAGAAATAAATGAAGTAGACACAAAGAAAACAATAGCAAAGATCAATAAAACTAAAAGCTGGTTCCCTGAGAAGATAAACAAAATTGATAAACCATTAGCCAGACTCATCAAGAAAAAGAGGGAGAGGACACAAATCCATACAATTACAAATGAAACAGAAGAAGTTACAACAGACACAGCAGAAATACAAAGCATCCTAAGAGAAAACTATAAGCAACCCTCTGCTAGTAAAATGGACAACCTGGAAGAAATGCACAAATTCTTAGAAAGGTATAACCTTCCAAGACTGAACCAGGAAGAAAGAGAAAATATGAACAGACCAATCACAAGTAATGAAATTGAAACTGTGATTTAAAATGTTCCAACAAACAAAAGTCCAGGACCAGATGGCTTCACAGGTGAACTCTATCAAACTTTTAGAGAAGAGCTAACACCCATCCTTCTCAAACTCTTCCAAAAATTTGCAGAGGAAGGAACACTCCCAAACTCATTCTATGAGGCCACCATCACCCTGATACCAAAGCCAGACAAAGATACTACAAAAAAGAAAATTAAAGCCCAATATCACTGATTAATATAGATGCAAAAATCATCAACAAAATACTAGCAAACAGAATCCAACAACACATTGAAAAGATCATACACCATGATCAAGTGGGATTTACCCCAGAGATGCAAGGATTCTTCAACACATGCAAATCAATGAATGTGATACACCATAATAACAAATTGAAGAATAAAGACCATATGATCATCTCAATAGATGCAGAAAAAGCTTCTGATAAAATTCAACACCCATTTATAATAAAAACTCTCCAGAAAGTGGGCACAGAGGGAACCTACTTCAACATCATAAAGGCCATATACAACAAACCCACAGCAAACATGATTCTCAATGGTGAAAAACTGAAAGCATTTCCTCTAAGATCAGGAACAAGACAAGGATGTCCACTCTCACCACTATTATTTAACATAGTTCTGAAAGTCCTAGGCACAGCAATCAGAGAAGAAAAAGAAATAAAAGGAACACAAATTCGAAAAGAAGTAAATCTGTCACTGTTTGCAGCTGACATGACACTATACACAGAGAATCCTAAAGATGCCACCAGAAAATGACTACAGCTCATCAATGAATTTGGTAAAGTTGCAGGTTACAAAATTAATGCACAGAAATCTCTTGCATTCCTATACACTAATGGTGAAAAATCTGAAACAGAAATTAAGGAAACACTCTCATTTCCCATTGCAACAAAAGGAATAAAATACATAGGAAGACAAAACACCTGTCTGTAGAAAACTATAAGACACTGATGAAAGAAATTAAAGATGATACTAACAGATGGAGAGATATACCATGTTTTTGGAATGGAAGAATCAATATTGTGAAAAAGACTATACTACCCAAAGCAATCTACAGATTCAATGCAATCCCTATCAAATTTCCAATGGCATTTTTTCACAGAACTAGAACAAAAAAATCTTAAAATTTGCATGGAGACACAAAAGTCCCTGAATAGCCAAAGCAGTCTTGAGGGAAAAAAACGGAGCTGGAGGAATCAGCCTCCTTGACTTCAGACTATACTACAAAGCTACAGTAATGAAGACAGTATGGTACTGGCACAAAAACAGAAATATAGATCAATGGAACAGGATAGAAAGCCCAGAGGTAAACGCACACACCTATGGTCAACTAATCTATGACAAAGGAGGCAAGGATATAGAGTGGAGAAAAGACAGTCTCTTCAATAAGTTGTGCTGGGAAAACTAGACAGCTACATGCAAAAGAATGAAATTAGAACACTCCCTAACACCACACAAAAAAATAAACTCAAAGTGCAGTAGAGACCTAAATGTAAGACTGGACACTATAAAACTATTAGAGGAAAACATAGGAAGAACACTCTTCAACATAAATCACAGCAAGATCCTTTTTGATCCACCTCCTAGAATAATGGAAATAAAAACAAAAAGAAACAAATGGGACCTAATGAAACTTCAAAGCTTTTGCACAGCAAAGGAAACCATAAACAAGACACAAAGACAACCCTCAGAATGGGAGAAAATATTTGCAAACGAATCCTCGGACAAAGGAGTAACCTCCAAAATATATAAACAATTCATGAGCTCAATATTAAAAAAACAAACAACCCAATCCAAAAATGGGAAGAAGACCTAAACAGACTTCTCTCCAAAGAAGGCATACAGATGGCCAAGAAGCACATGAAAAGCTGTTCAACATCACTAATTATAGAGAAATGCAAATCAAAACTACAGTGAGATATCACCTCACACCAGTGAGAATGGGCATGATCAGAAAATAAACAAACAACAATTGCTGGAGAGGGTGTGGAGAAAAGGGAACTCTTGCATTGTTGGTGGGAATGTAAACTGATACAGCCACTATGGAGAACAGTATGGAGGTTCCTTTAAAAACTAAAAATAGAATTAGCGGGCTTCCCTGGTGGCGCAGTGGTTGAGAGTCCGCCTGCCGATGCAGGGGACACGGGTTCGTGCCCCGGTCCGGGAAGATCCCACATGCCGTGGAGCAGCTGGGCCCGTGAGCCATGGCCGCTGAGCCTGCGTGTTCGGAGCCTGTGCTCCACAACAGGAGAGGCCACAACGGTGAGAGGCCCGCATACCAAAAAAAAAAAAAAAAAAAAAAAAAAATAGAATTAGCACATGACACAGCAATCCCACTACTGGGCATATACCCAGAGAAAACCATAATTCAAAAAGACACATGCACCCCAATGTTCACTGCAGCACTATTTACAATAGCCAGGTCACAGAAGCAACCTAAATGCCCATCGACAAATGAATGGATAAAGAAGATGTGGTACATATATACAATGGAATATTACTCAGCCATAAAAAGGAATGAAATTGGGTCATTTGTAGAGACGTGGATAGATATAGAGACTGTCATACAGAGTGAAGTAAGTCAGAAAGAGAAAAACGAATATTGTATATTAACACATATATGTGGAAACTAGAAAATGGTACAGATGAACTGGTTTACAGGGCAGAAACTGAGACACAGAAGTAGAGAAAAAACGTATGGAAACCAAGAGGGGAAAGCAGCGGGGGTGGTGGTGGTGGTGTGATGAAGTGGGAGATTGGGATAGACATGTATACACTGATGTGTAGAAAATGGATGACTAATAAGAACCTGCTGTTTGGGCTTCCCTGGTGGTGCAGGGGTTGAGAGTCTGTCTGCCAATGGAAGGGACACGGGTTCGTGCCCCAGTCTGGGAAGACCTCACATGCTGTGGAGTGGCTAGGCCTGTGAGCCATGGCTGCTGAGCCGCACGTCCGGAGCCTGTGCTCCACAACAGGAGAGGCCACGACAATGAGAGGCCTGTGTAACGCAAAAAAAAAAAGAACCTGCTGTTTAAAAAAATAAATAAAATTAAAAAATTTTAAAAATCGTGCATTTATTCCAACCTTCATACTAATCAAAAACAAAGAAAAGAAATCAACAAAATACTATTTTGTATTTTGGTATTATGAGAAAATGTCTACGTTGATGATGTTATGAGAAAATGAGTGCTTTCAAACAATACTGGCAAGGGTACAAATTGGTAAAAGTTTTCTAAAGAGCACTTAGACAATATGACCCAGGAATTCCACTTCTTAGAACTTGTTTTAATTAAACACTCAGAGATGCACTCAATGGTTTATGTATGAGAATATCTCTCTTTGTATTAGGGGGGAAAAAAAGATGAAAATTGCCTAAACACGTAATAATGGAGGACAACCAAATAAAATTCAGTACATTTGTATGACTGTAACTGTAAAGTTTTCAAATAATTCTTTTTTAAACATCATTATTGGAGTATAATTGCTTTACAATGGTGTGTTACCTTCTGCTTTATAACAAAGTGAATCAGTTATACCTATACATATATCCCCATATCGCCTCCCTCTTGGGTCTCGCTCCCACCCTCCCAATCCCACCGCATTAGGTGGTCACAAAGCATCAAGCTGATCTCCCTGTGCTATGTGGCTGCTTTCCATTAGCTATCTATTTTACATTTGGTAGTGTATATATGTCCATGCCACTCTCTCACTTTGTCCCAGCTTATGCTTCCCACTCCCCATGTCCAGGAGTCCATTCTGTACGCCTGTGTCTTTATTCCCATCCAGCCCCTAGGTTATTAACCTTTTTTTAAAAATTCCATATATATGTGTTAGCATACAGTACTTATTTTTCTCTTTCTGACTTACTTCACTCTGTATGACAGACTCTAGGTACATCCACCTAACTACAAATAACTCAATTTCGTTTCCTTTTATAGCTAAGTAATATTCCATTGTATATATGTGCCACATCGCCTTTATCCATTCATCTGTTGATGGACACGTAGGTTGCTTCCATGTCCTGGCTATTGTAAACAGAGCTGCAATGAACATTGTGGCACATGACTGTTTTTGAATTATGATTTTCTCAGGGTATATGCCCAGTAGTGGGATTGCTGGGTCATATGGTAGTTCTATTTTTAGTTTCCTAAGGAAGATCCATACTGTTCTCCATAGTGGGTGTGTCAATTTACATTCCCACCAACAGTGCAAGAGGGTTCCCTTTTCTCCAAACCCTCTCCAGCATTTATTGTTTGCAGATTTTTTGATGATGGCCATTCTGCCTGGAGTGAGGTGATACCTCATTGTAGTTTTGATTTGCACTTCTCTAATGATTAGTGATTTAAGCATTCTTTCATGTGTTTGTTGGCAATCTGTACATCTTCTTTGGAGAAATGTCTATTTAGGTCTTCTGCCCATTTTTGGATTGGGTTTTTTTTTTTTTTGACATTGAGCTGCATGAGATGCTTGCAAATTTGGAGATTAATCCTCTTTCAGTTGCTTCATCTGCAAATACTTTCTCCCAATCTGAGGGTTGTCTTTTCATCTTGTTTATGTTTGCCTTTGCTGTGCAAATGCTTTTAAGTTTCATTAGGTCCAATTTGTTTATTTTTGTTTTTATTTCCATTTTTCTAGGAGGTGGGTCAAAAAGGATCTTGCTATTATTTATGTAATAGAGTGTACTGCCTATATTTTCCTCTCAGAGTTTTATAGTGTCTGGCCTTATATTTAGGTCTTTAATCCACGTTGAGTTTATTTTTGTGTATGGAGTTAGGGAGTGTTCTAATTTCATTCATTTACATGTAGCTGTCCAGTTTTCCCAGCACCACTTGTTGAAGAGGCTGTCTTTTCTCCATTGTATATTCTTGCCTCCTTTATCAAAAATAAGGTGACCATGTATGGGTTTATCTCTGGGCTTTCTATCCCGTTCCATTGATCTATCTTTCTGTTTTTGTGCCAGTACCATACTGTCTTCATTACTGTAGCTTTGTAGTATAGTCTGAAGTCTGGGGGCCTTATTACTCCAGCTCCGTTTTTCCTTCTCAAGATTGCTTTGGCTATTCTGGGTCTTTTGTGTTTCCATACAAATTGTGAAATTTTTTGTCCTAGTTCTGTGAAAAATGCCATTGGTAGTTTGACAGGGATTGCATTAAATCTGTAGATTGCTTTGGGTTGTAGAGTCATTTTCACAATGTTGATTCTTCCTATCCAAGAACATGGTACATTTTTCCAACTGTTTGTTATCATCTTTAATTTCGTTCATCAGTGTCTTATAGTTTTCTGCATACAGGTGTTTTGTCTCCTAACGTAGGTTTATTCCTAGATATTTTATTCTTTTTGTTGCAGTGGTAAATGGGAGTTTCCTTAATTTCTCTTTCAGATTTTTCATCATTAGTGTATAGGAATGCAAGAGATTTCTGTGCATTAATTTTGTATCCTGCTACTTTACCACATTCATTCATTAGATCTAGTGGTTTTCTGGTAGCATGTTTGGATTCTCTGTGTATAGTATCATGTCACCTGCAAACAGTGACAGCTTTACTTCTTCTTTTCCGATTTGGATTCCCTTTATTTCTTTTTCTTCTCTGATTGCTCTGGCTAAAACTTCCGAAACTATGTTGAATAATAGTGGTGAGAGTGGGCAACCTTGTCTTGTTCCTGATCCTATTTGAAATGGTTTCAGTTTTTCACCATTGAGAATGATGTTGGCTGTGGGTTTGTCATATATGGCCTTTATTATGTTGAGGTAAGTTTCCTCTATGCCTACTTTCTACAGGGTTCTTATCATAAATGTGTGTTGAATTTTGTTGAAAGCTTTCTCTGCATCTACTGAGAGGATCATATGGTTTTTCTCCTTCAGTTTGTTAATATGGTGTGTCACATTGATTGATTTGCATATATTGAAGAATACTTGCATTACTGGAATAAACCCCACTTGATCATGGTGTATGATTCTTTTAATGTGCTGTTTGATTCCGTTTGCTAGTATTTTGTTGAGGATATTTGCATCTCTGTTCATCAGTGATATTGGCCTGTAGTTTTCTTTCACTGTGACATCTATGTCTGGTTTTGGTATCAGGGTGATGGTTGCCTTTAGAATGAGTTTGGGAGTGCTCCTCTCTCTGCTATATTTTGGAAGAGTTTCAGAATGATAGCTGCAAACTCTTCTCTAAATGCTTGATAGGATTTGCCTGTGAAGCCATCTGGTCCTGGGCTTTTGTTTGTTGGAAGATTTTTAATCACAGTCTTAATTTCAGTTCTGGTGATTGGTCTGTTTATATTTTGTTTCTTCCTGGTTCAGTCTCAGTAGGTTGTGCTTTTGTAAGAATTTGTCCATTTCTTGCAGGTTGTCCATTTTATTGGCATAGAGTTGCTTGTAGTAATCTCTCATGATCCTTTGTATTTCTGCAGTGTCAGTTGTTACTTCTCCTTTTTCATTTCTGATTCTATTGATTTGAGTCCTCTCCCTTTTTTTCTTGATGAGTCTCGCTAGTGGTTTATCAATTTTGTTTATCTTCTCAATGAACCAGCTTTTAGTTTTATTGATCTTTGCTATTGTTTCCTTCATTTATTTTCATTTATTTCTGATCTGATCTTTATGATTTCTTTCCTCTGCTAACTTTGGGGGTTTTTTATTCTTGTTTCTCTAACTGTTTTAGGTGTAAGGTTAGGTTGTTTGAAATGTTTCTTCTTTCCTGAGGTAGGATTCTATTGCTATAAACATCCCTCTTAGAAGTGCTTTTGCTGCATCCCATAGTTTTTGGGTCATCCTGTTTTCATTGTCATTTGTTTCTAGGTATATTTTTATTTCCTCTTTGATTTCTTCAGTGATCTCTTGGTTATTAAGTATTGTTTAGCCTCCATGTGTCTGTATCTTTTACAGATTTTTTTCTTGTAATTGATATCTAGTCTCATAGCGTTGTGGTCAGAAAAGATGCTTTATATGATTTCAATTTTCTTAAATTTACCAAGGCTTGATTTGTGACCCAAGATTTGATCCTGGAGAAAGTTCCATAAGCACTTGAGAAGAAATTGTATTCTGCTGTTTTTGGATGGAATGTCCTATAAATATCAATTAAGTCCATCTTGTTTAATGTATGATTTAAAGCATGTGTTTCCTTATTTATTTTCATTTTGGATGATGTACCAGTTGGTAAAGTGGGGTGTTAAAAGTCCCCTACTATGATTGTGTTACTGTCAATTTCCCCTTTAATGGCTCTTCGCATTTGTCTTATGTATTGTGGTGCTCCTATATTGGGTTCGTAAACATTTACAATTGTTATATCTTCTTCTTGAATTGATCTCTTGATCATTATGTAGTGTTCTTCTTTGTCTGTTGTAATAGTCTTTATTTTAAAGTCTATTTTGTCTGATATGAGAATTGCTACTCCAGCTTTCTTTTGATTTCCATTTACATGGAATATCTTTTTCCATCCCCTCACTTTCAGTCTGTATGTGTCCCTTGCTCTGAAATGGGTCTCTTGTAGACAGCATATATACCGGTCTTGTTTTTGTATCCATTCAACTAGTCTACGTCTTTTGGTTGGAGAATTTAATCCATTTACATTTAAGGGAATTATCAATATGTATGTTCCTATTACCATTTTCTTAATTGTTTTGGGTTTGTTATTGTAGCTCTTTCCTTGTCTTGTGTTTCTTGCCTAGAGAAGTTCCTTTAGCATTTGTTGTAAAGCTGCTTTGGTTATGCTGAATTCTCTTAGCTTTTGCTTGTCTGTGAAGGTTTTAATATCTCCATAAAATCTGAATGAGATCCTTGCTGGGTAGAGTAATCTTGGTTGTAGGATTTTCCCTTTCATCACTTTAAATATATCCTGCCACTCCCTTCTGGCTTGCAGAGTTTCTGCTGAAAGATCAGCTGTTAACATTATGGGGATTCCCCAGTATGTTATTTGTTGTTTTTCTCTTGCTTTCAATATATATATATTTTTTAATTTTTGATAGTTTGATTAATAGGTGTCTTGGTGTGTTTCTCCTTTGATTTATCCTGTATGGGACTCTCTGTTTCCTGGACTTGATTGACTATTTCCTTTCCCATATTAGGGAAGTTTTCAACTATAATCTCTTCAAATATTTTCTCAGTCCCTTTCTTGGTCTCTTCTTCTTCTGGGACCCCTATAATTCGAATGTTGGTGCATTTAATGTTGTCCCATAGCTTTCTGAGACTGTCCTTAATTCTTCTCCTTCTTTTTTCTTTATTCTGCTCTTCAGTAGTTATTTCCAATATTTATCTTCCAGGTCACTCATCCGTTCTTCTGCCTCATTTATTTTGCTACTGATTCCTTCCAAAGAATTTTTAAATTTCATTTATTGTTATGTTCATCAGTGTTTATTTGCTCTTGATTTCTTCTATGTCCTTGTTAAACATTTCTTGTATCTTCTGCATTCTACTTCCAAGACTTTGGATCATCTTTACTATCTTTAATCTGAATTCTTTTTCTGGTAGACTCCCTATTTCCTCTTCATTTGTTTGGTCTGGTGGGTTTTTACCTTCCTCCTTCACCTGCTGTGTGTTTCTCTGTCTTCTCATTTTGCTTAACTTACTGTGTTTGGGGTCTCCTTTTCACAGGCTGCATGTTCGTAGTTCCCATTGTTTTTGGTGTCTGCCCCCATTGGCTAAGGTTGGTTCAGTGGGTTGTGTAGGCTTCCTGGTGGAGGGGACTGGTGCCTGTGTTCTGGTGGATGAGGCTGGATATTGTCTTTCTGGTGGGCAGGACTGCATCTGGTGGTGTGTTTTGGGGTGTCTGTGACCTTATTATGCTTTTAGGCAGCCCCTCTGCTAATGGGTGGGTTTGTGTTCCTGTCTTGCTAGTTGTTTGGCATACGGTGTCCAGCACTGTAGCTTGCTGGTCATTGAGTGGAGCTGGGTCTTAGCATTGAGATGGAGATCTCTGGGAGAGCTTTTGCCATTTGATATTACATGGAGCCGGGAAGTCTCTGGTGGACCAATGTCCGAACTTGGCTCTCCCACCTCAGAGGCATAGGCCTGACACCCAGCTGGAGCATCAAGACCCTGTCAGCCACACAGCTCAGAAGAAAAGGGAGAAAAAAAGAAATAAAGATACAAAAGAATAAAATAAAATAAAAATTAAAAACGAAAAAAGGATTAAAAGAGAAGAAAAGAAAACGGACAGACAGAATCCTAGGACAAATGGTAAAAGCAAAGCTATACAGAGAAAATCACACAAAGAAGTATACACGTACACACTCACAAAAAGCGAAAAAGTAAAAATATCTATCATTGCTCCCAATGTCCACTGCCTCAATTTTGGGATGATTCATTGTCTATTCAGGCATTCCACAGATGCAGGGTACATCAAGTTGATTGTGGAGATTTAATCCACTGCTCCTGAGGCTGCTGGGAGATCTTTCCTTTTCTCTTCTTTGTTCGCACAGCTGCCGGGGTTCAGCTTTGGATTTGGTCCCACCTCTGCAAGTAGGTCACCCTCTGGCCTCTGTTCTTTACTCAGACAGGACGGGGTTAAAGTAGCAGCTGATTAGGGGGCTCTGCTTCACTCAGGCCGGGGGAGGGAGGGGCACAGAGTGCAGGGCAAGACTGTGCTGGCAGAGGCCAGCGTGACGTTACAACAGCCTGAGGCACACTGTGTGTTCTCCTGGGGGAAGTTGTCCCTGGATCTCGGGACACTGGCAGTGGAGGTTTGCACAGTCTCCCAGGAGGGGAGGTGTGGATAGTGACCTGTGCTTGCACACAGGCTTCTTGGTGGCTGCAGCAGCAGCCTTAGCGTTTCATGCCCATCTCTCGTGTCCACGCTGTGTCTCGCGCCCGTCTCTGGAGCTCGTTTAGCTCGTTTAGCCCGTCTCTGAATCCCCTCTCCTTGTGGCCCGAAACAGTGGTCTCTTGCCTCTTTGGCAGTTCCAGACTTTTTCCTGGACTCCCTGCTGGCTAGCTGTCATGCACTAGCCCCCTTTAGGCTGTGTTCACGCAGCCAACCCCAGTCCTCTCCCTGGGTTCTGACATCCGAAGCCGGAGCCTCAGCTCCCAGCCCCCACCCGTCCCAGCGGGTTAGCAGACAAGCCTCTCGGGCTGGTGAGTGCTGTTTGGCACCAATCCTCTGTGCGGGAATCTCTCCGCTTTGCCCTCTGTACCTCTGTGGCTTCGCTCTCCTCCGCGGCTCTGAAGCTTCACCCCTCTGCCACCTGCACTCTCCACCCGTGAAGGGGCTTCCTAGTGTGTGGAAACTTTTCCTCCTTCATGGTTCCCTCCCAGAGGTGCAGGTCCCGTCCCTATTCTCTTGTCTCTGTTTTTCTTTTTTCTTTTGCCCTACCCAGGTACGTGGGGAGTTTCTTTCCTTTGGGGAGGTCTGAGCTCTCCTGCCAGCATTCAGTAGGTGTTCTGTAGGAGTTGTTCCACATGTAGATGTATTTCTGATACCTTTGTGGAGAGGAAGGTGATCTCCACATCTTTCTCCTCCGCCATCCTGAAGGTCTCTTCCCCTCCCATTTTTATAATAACTGTCTGTTCTGCGCATCAGTGTTCTTTTTCTTTTTAGGGTCCCTTTTTTTTCTCTGAGCTAGCAAACATTTTGCTTATTATATGCTATTTATAGTGAGAACTTCAAGCTCTGCTTTCGGTAACAAATTACACCTCATTTGCTCTTCTAAACAAATGCTATGCTTTGGCAGAGGCCTTAATCAGAAGAGTGAATTGAGATGCTGTTACTGTTCTTTCTTTTCTCTTTCTCCCCTTTTATTGACTCCTCCTCCTCTTGGTCTCTTCCTGCTCCTGGGGCTCCAGGACCTTCACTTTAACATGTCTTCCAAAGAAGCAGCAGGGAAGCCCATCTGATCCGGAGAAATTTGTTCCTGGTTCTGGAAGTAGCGATGCAAGAAGCAGGCAAAAGGGCACAGAGCAAGTCTGTTGAGAATCTCAAGAGGGAGGTACCTAACAGAGTCATACTAACAATGACAGTATTTTGCTTTCTTCAGAAGCACTCCAAGTGCTTCACCCATATTAGCTAATCTTGTGTGGTGAGGAGGTGTGATTACACCCAGCCTGGGGTTTATTTTCAAAGCCATCAGGCCGCTAATAATTCTTAATGAAAAAATTGTTAAAGATAGAATAGTAAGTGAAAAAAGAGATACAAAGCATATGTTTCAAATATATTTAAGTTTCTGAGAATAACAGATATTATACACCAAAAAATTCATTGTTATTATAGTTAAACAATGAGATTGTGGATATCGTACTGTTACTTTGTTATGCATTTTAAAATTTACCCCAAATTTTCCAACAAAAAATTATTACTTAGAATCAGAAGAAAAAGAATTTGTTTCTAAAAGAGAACTCAAAGGAGAGCTTTTGCTTATATGTAATAGGAATGATTGGGTCTTCTTTTTATTTTCAACCAATTTCTACCTTTCATAATTTGAGGTTGTCCTTTCAACATATTACTTACATTTTAATATATAGTCCTAATAATTCAATACTGACACATATCCACTCATTATTAGCTATTGACACCAAGATACAGGAAAATTAATACAATATAATTATATCATTCAAAGCCAATTCTATGAGCTTGGGATACATAATGCAAATAAATGTAAGTTTCACTCATCCCTTTTTTGTTACAAATTCCCTCTAGTAAAATGCAACGTGATGATTAAATTGTGTGGAATGGTGACCAGGGTGCAAGTATTCTCAAAAATTGCTCTCAAAAATACTGGAAAGAGGGGCTTCCCTGGTGGCGCAGTGGTTGAGAGTCCACCTGCCGATGCAGGGGACACAGGTTCGTGCCCCGGTCCGGGAAGATCCCACATGCCGCAGAGCAGTTGGGCCCGTGAGCCACGGCTGCTGAGCCTGCGCGTCCGGAGCCTGTGCTCCGCAACGGGAGAGGCCACAACAGTGAGAGGCCTGCGTACCGCAAAAACAGAAAAAAAAAAAAAAAAAAAAAAAACTGGAAAGAGGAAACAATGGGAGGAGGGGAAATTGATATTATGATAAAAGAATTATTTCGTATCTGCTTTGGTGAATGTAGAGATGATAGTTAAATGCCATGGATTTAATGTTGCACCAGAAAGAGAAAGTGCTATACATCAGGAATCCAGGTCTATAACAGTCAGTGTGATCTATAGGGGCCATGAATCCATCATGGTCCCTTAAAAACAAATAGATCTCTTTTTCCATATCTGCAAGCAGTATAAAGGGACATTTGTAAGTCACAATCTGACAACAGAGTAGGTACACACATAAGATGATAAAGACATTCACTGTTCACGGATTGTTTTGTTCATTCATTTGAGAATTTATTAGTAGATGCTATGTGTGAAATCCAAATTAATGTTCTAAATTGGTCTCTAAGTTATAGCAACCAATGTATGACTTGGTGCCCCAGGGTGCTCATTAACTACACTACACACCCATGGGATCAGAATTTATGGGGTAGGACCAAGAAATCAAAACTGTTACCAAGCTCATGAATGAGTCTTATGACCATTACTTTCAGTATTATTCTTTTGTCGTTAGACAGACACGATTTGTACAGGAAATATATAAAATTTTATTTTAGTTTACAAAATACTAAAGGAGCAGATTCATGATTATCAGCAAAAGTGAAGCAGTTAAGGATATTAATAGGGTGACTTTAGTGCTTTTGTCAATTTAACTTTATTACAGTAGTATACTTTTGGCTAAATGATTACAAAATACTACCTATGGTTGGTCAGTAATGAATCATTAATCTTTGTTTAAACTAGCACTAGATTTGCCTAGATCAATGGCTGAATCAGAACACAAATAAAATAAAAATGTTTGGTCAAGTTAGTATAAAGGGAATGAGGTACTTTGAAACACAATTTCTGGAGCCACAGTTTTTGAAGCCATGGAAAGGAGTATGACTTTTCCAGAAAATGAAATAGGTGATGCTACATTTAATTTCTGGGGAGACAGCCTCCCGGCTCTAAAAAGCAAGTAATCAATATTTAGTTTGGAAAAGTAAAGAGGACCTATCATTTACTGAGAATCTACCATGTGCCAAGTAGTATATTGAGAACCTTATTAAATTATCTCAATTATCTATTAAATCTAAGAGGTAAATAATATCACTGTATTATCTTATTTGAAGATGAATAAACAAAGGCACATGGAGATTAAATAGTATTTAAGGCCACATATTAATAATCTACAGCTTGTATGCAAGCTATTGTTTAAAGACCGAAAGAAGAGTCTGTAAGGAAGTGAAAACCAACAACAAAAATCTCACATCTTAGTAAATTAGGGAAGAACAATGGAAAGAGTAAAAAGTGACACTGACAGATACAATCATCCCAGGCTTTTGATGGTATACCATTGATAAAAGATCACAGAATCACAGTAGTAATGGAGAAAGAAAATTTTAAAGTCATTTTTGTCCCACTGCCTCTACTATAGATGAGGAATCTTAGTCCCCAAGAGCTGAAGTGATACAGAGGTAAGCTCTGTATCCAGACACCCAAACACCCAAACACCTATGAATGGAGCTTCCCACCTCACTACTCCCTCTCATGGGTCCTAGAATTCTTCCTTCCAATCAATATGTCACTCAGATGGGATTGCAAAGTCAGTATATTGGAAAGTAGATACATCTTCAGTTTAATGTGTAATTTTCCCACTATAGAACAATGGTAGGAAATATTGAAATGTAAAGTATATAAAAGGACACATTTATTTGGCTTGTCTTTTTTGGAATCAAATCCCTAGCTCACGTCCCTTCATCCTCTGTTCTCTGTTCCAAGCTCTTACTTGTGGAAGTTGCTATCATCATTGCAATCATCATCTTCATGTTTCTTGTTTGAAGTTCAACCTCTCAAATTCTTTATGAATTCTCCAACTCTCTTTAACTTCTTGTGTTTGGAGTAACACACTTGAGTTCTCAGCTCATTAATGCTACTTACAAGCTGTAAGAACTTGGATGAGCTACTTAACTATCCGAGCGCAAGTTTCCTCATCTTTGAAAATAGACATAATAATGTCCAGTCATAAAGTCATCACGAGAATTAAACCTAGGTAAAATATCGACTTCATTGACTAGTACAACAGGTATTTAAAACTTAAATGACTTTTCCTTGCTTCCTTGGCCTGAATATTTAATTTTAATGGCTCCATCATTCTTCAGCCACCATCTATTTTCTTGATTTGCCTTTTATCTTGCCTCAGGAAACCTCCTCCTGCTTCTTTAGATTTGACTTTCTAAATTTCACCTTTGAGTGTTTTTCTACAGTTCTCTGAGTCTTTAAAGAGGAAAAGGGAGGGAAAGGGAAATCAAGAATGAGCAATTTAGCTGTCAATGAGTTTTTCTCATTTTTTCCTTTTGTTTCAATCTTGTCTCTTTTATTATTGCTTAAGATAAATCCTGTTTATTCTGCTCTTAGAATGTATCTTATTTTCTGAGGTATCCATTGAGAAGAGGGAATGCTTTTTCACCAACAATAACCTCCAAAAACGTCTGTTAGGATAACTGACTCTAGTCATGCTATTGACAGGAGATTGCCACTCAGAGATTACCAAAAAAAGGCATCTTCTTTAAAAACCTAAACTTTTTAAATCTTACATATCTGTGCTCCATAGAAATGACTAAATTTTCCAAGCTCCTTCTTCCTTAAAATAATCAGCTCTCCAAACCTTTGGACTATAAATCATTTTAAAATTAACAGTGTTGAGCTGTAGGGATGCAAGAAAGATCTTAGGGCTTGAAGAGAGAAGAAAACATGTGCAAAAGGTGGCGGGTAGGTCAAGGAACCCGATATAAACAAGGCCAAATAATAGAAGAATGAGTGCAGAGTCAAGGGCTGAAGTTTTAAAAATAAACTTTACCCTCTATAAAATAATATCCTGTTCCAAGTGGAGAGAGTCATGTCTCTGTGTTCAACTCTGAGTCTCTAATATCACGGACACACAATTTATATTCAGCTCTTGGACTCATCATTCTAGGTAGAATTTCAGACATATTAATCTGGAGCCAGAAACACGGTTCTAAACAGCAATTGTAGGACATGAAAATGTGCAGTCAGCCTCAAGGATGTGAATAACCAACAAAAAAGTGTTTTTCATTTATAGATGATATTCTGGAATCCTAACTTCACAGTGGAGTCAGTCAGAGAGAAAATATTATTAAAGACTGAATGAGAGACTTTTTAATGACATGTATATAAATATTCATTTAAGTCACACGAACCTCCTTGGCAGAGCAGTTGGAAACCTGATTGTCCCAGGACTGCAGCTGGCCTGGAGTCGATGGGAGCAGGGTCCGGGCGACACGTCTCCTTCCTGTTTGCCAGCTCTGTCTGCAGCTGAGAAAGACAGGGGGCTCAGAAGGGAGGTCTGCCATGGGAAGGGTGACTTGGCAGCTCCTCAAAGGTCAGGTGCACTAATGTAGCTAAAATTTTGCCTCTTCTATGTTGTCGTTTGCTTCAAAAGTCCCCATAATTTGGAGAAAGTTTAATAATAGATATTTACTACATTTCTATGGGGCAAGAAAGAGCAGGGCAAATTGGGTCCTTAACCTCATGTAGCTGACATCCCACTCACTATGCTTTATTGAGCACTTACCATTGGTAACGAGCTAGACAGGACACTAGGTACTATGGATTTAAAGATGGAACAAGAGATTCCTGCTGCCAAAAGGTGCATGGTTAGGTCCAGTCAACAGACTTGTATGTCAGTAATAACTCCTTGGTGAGATAAATGCTAAGAGCTGCTTGTACAAAGTGCTTCCTCATCATCTAGATAATGGAAGCAGTGCAATGATCTCTCCCAGATTTTAATATCTTAAAGAAAAATTGCATTTGTTAGGTCCCAGACAGCTGTTGCATTTATGAGCTAGTGAAACAGATAATCTAGTAAACCAGAATCAATCATTTTAAACAAAGAAAGCATTAGACACCATTATATTAGGGCATGATATCTACATTTTCTCTTCCCTGTTCTGATGGAATGCATTTTAAAATGCATATAATAAGTGATCAGACCAAGGCTGTCATCAAAAAGGGTTATTTCCCATTACACATGTTTGTGCTGGTTTAAATAACAAATTAGGTTTATGGAAATAAAATGGTAAGGTAATAAGACTTAGATATTGGATATCACCTATTGATCTACATTAAAGGGTCATTCACAGGACCATGGATTTCATGTAAATTGTTAAAGAGGGTCACAAAATTATTAAGTCAAATATGGTCTATGGTAAGTCTCTTAGCTTATGAAACATAAGTATTGAGCAAAAATAAAATAATGAAATTCTGATTAAAATAAAAGTCACATAAATGATGGGTTTTGCATTGGTTGAGTTTTCTCCTGCAATTAAATGTCAGGGCCCAAAAATTAAAAGTCGGTCTGAGGGAGGTAAAAAGAAACAATTCTGGACTTCATGTTACTTTACCTTCAGTCCCATGTTCTCTAATCTTTATACCTGAACAGGCAGTATGCATAGCCAGAATTGACATTTTAAGGGAAGATCCCACAAAACCCCCAATTTAAAAAAACCCAAATATTAATAGTTATCGCCTCTACTTAGCATGAAAAAAAGCCAATTACAGTTTTCCATCAGTTCTAAGTGCCATTAATTGCATGACACGCCATTATTTTATACATTATATGAAATAATTTAAAAGCTGCCAATTAAAAAATGGCACTAGTTTGATTATCACATCTTTATTCTACTTATTGAAAGAGCTCTGTTAGGTTTACTTAGACATAGAATTTTAACTTTGTCACTTTTGTGAGATCATAAAAAGAAAAATGTAAGTGAAATAAAAGAACTCATAATATTCTATCACATTCCGAATCTGAATTTTCTGTATCACTTTTTGCCTCAGAGATGTCACAACCCATGTTTCCTGTACAAATATTCTCCAGGCCAACAAGAGGGTTAGTGATGCAGCTTTTCTTAACAGGATGTCCTTCTATGTCTCTGAGCTTTTCTTCCAAGCTTCAGACCCTGATTCTGCCACTCTTGATGTGGACTCTCTCTAAATCTCAACAGGCAGTGTTATTAGAAGGTTTTAGGGAACGAGCAGGCTTCATGTCCTCAACAGTCTCCTCTAGAAATCCATGAAGGGTGTGTAGCATGAAATTTGAGAGCTGAAGGTGTCCAGATGTGCCACCACGGACCAAACGAAATCTTCTCTGGAGCAGGCTGTGACCATGGTGCCCAGACGGCTGCCTGACCAGAGAGGCTGTAGGGATGTCATGGTCTGTGAGGCACAGTGCAGGTTCAGAGATGTTAGGATGTAAAAATATGCACCCTAAGGGCTTCCCTGGTGGCACAGTGGTTGAGAGTCCGCCTGCCGATGCAGGGGACACGGGTTCGTGCCCCGGTCCGGGAAGATCCCACATGCCGTGGAGCGGCTGGGCCCGTGAGCCATGGCTGCTGAGCCTGTGCGTCCGGAGCCTGTGCTCCACAATGAGAGAGGCCACAACAGTGAGAGGCCCGTGTACCACACACACAAAAAAAAAAGCACCCTAAAATCTAGAAAACACAGCAATCCCCACATTACCCGACTCAGGTTAGCACACTTCTCTGACATTCTCATTACTTATATATTAATATGTAGTATAATATACACTATACACTAATATATATGTATGAAATTAAAGATCATAACACAATAATGTATTGCCAGATACTTTATATAATGTTAGCAAATCCTTGATTTCTAGGCTTTGTTACTCTACACAAAAAGAGCAACAATGGTGTCTTCTTTTTTTAACTGAAATATAGTTGATTTCCATTATTGTTTTAGTTTGAGGTGTGCAGTGATTCAGTTATACATACATATTTTTTTCAGATTCTTTTCCCTTATAGGTTATTACAGAATATTGAGTAGAGTTCCCTGTGCTCTACAGTAGGACCTCATTGTTTATCTCTTTTGTATATAGTCGTGTGTATCTGTTAATCCAATACTCCTAATTTATCCCTCCCCCCCCTTTCCCCTTTAGTAACCATAAGTTTGTTGTCTATGTCTGTGGGTCTGTTTCTGATTTGTAAATAAGTTCATTTGTATCATTGTTTTAGATTCTACATATGTGATATCATATATATTTGTCTTTCTCTGACTTACTTCACTTAGTATGATAATTTCTAGGTCTATCCATATTCCTGAAAATGGCATTATTTCATTCTTTTTTATGGCTGAGTACTATTCCATTGTATCTACATATCTAGACATCTATCTGTCTATCTACCTATCTTGTCTATCTATGTACACACACACCACATCTTCTTTATCCATTCCTCTGTCGATGCTTCCATGTCTTGGCTATTGTAAATAGTGCTGCTATGACCATTGGGGTGCACGTATCCTTTCAAAGTATGGTTTTCTCTGGATATATGCCCAGGAGTGGGACTGCAGGATTTTTAAGGAACCTCCATACTGTTCTCCATAGTGGCTGTACCAACTTACATTCCCACCAACAGTGCAGGAGTGTTCCCTTCTCTCCGCACCCTCTCCAACATTTATTGTTTGTATACATTTTGATGATGGCCATTCTGACCTGTGTGAGGTGATACTTCACTGTAGTCTTGATTTGCATTCTCTAATAATTAGCGATGTTGAGTATCTTCTAATGTGCCGGTTGGCCATCTGTATGTCTTCTTTGGAGAAATGTCTATTTAGATCTTCTGCCCATTTTTTCATTGGATTGTTGGTTTGTTTGTTTTCATATTGAGCTATATGAGCTATATTTTAGAGATTAACCCCTTGTCGGTTGCATCATTTGCAAATATTTTCTCCCATTCTGTAGGTTGTCTTTTCATTTTGTTTATGGTTTCCTTTGTTGTGCAAAAGCTTTTAAGTTTAATTAGGTGTCTTAACAAGTATGGCTTTTCTAAGTGATCAAAACAGTAATTATTCATAATATAAAGAATAATTGACTTGAATAACATATAAGTATACATTATGAAAGGCACATAAAATAGAAGCAAGAAAGGAAGAAAAGACTCTCTCTCCCCATCCTTGACCTATAAAAATGTTGAAAAACCTGGAATTGGAAAGTCAATGAAAATGAATTAAGCAAGGGTTTTAGGGTGGGGAGGTTTTGCCGTATTTTTTGCCAAATTGCTATGAAAGAGATATTTCCTTCCTTTTTAAATTTCTACAAAGAAACACCCATCCATGAGCAACATCTTACAGAATTTATGGAAGGAAAAACATCCATTTGGAACAACAGGGCAATTTAAAAGACACATTTTGGTGAGTTGTTCATCATGAACTTACATTAGGAACCCATCCTGTGTTTAGATTCCAAAGCACATAGTAGAGTATGTGGCCAAAGAGGATTCTAATACGTTTCTTTGCCCATTAGCAATACTCTTCTGACATATATACTAAGTAGATCATAGAACACAGAGGTTTTCATATGGATAAAACCTCTAAGCTATCTCAAGGGCAATAGCTCTACCACTTTTAAATTCTGACATCACTGATAGTATGTGACACATAATTAACACTTAATGATACAGTCCATCATATTAATTTTGCAGGACCATAATGGGGATATGCAAGCATAAATGAAGGATGAGGTCAGAAAGATGAATTTAAATTGGGAGCTGTGTTATCAGCTCTCCTTAATAAATGTTAGTGAATGTGTCTAATGAATAACCCAAACCCTCATTAGTAATTCATTCAAGTGTTTTCTGAACTGATAGGCATTTTGTGGGACTTTCATTTTGTTCCAGCAAACAATGCTGTAGTATTTCACATTTTCAAATGTGGAGATGTAAGACAGTTAACAAGCAAAGGGAGTTGATAAATGTGGCTAAATGTAGAAATGCAAACATCATATATTGAAGTATATTACATTTTCTTAAGCCAATATGTGTAGTATTATATATAATCTTATTTGTGTAATATAGAACATATAGTCATGTCTTTCAATCTACAGTCGTCCCTCAGTATCTGCAGGGGATTGGTTCCAGGACCTGCCAAGGATACCAAAATCCATGGATTTTAAAGCCCCAGTCAGTCCTCTGTATCCGCGGTTCCGATGTATATTTATTGAAAAAAATCCACATATAAGTGGACCTGCGAATCAAACCCCATGTTGTTCAAGGGTTACTGTGTATCCCCATATCCATCTACTCATCTGCCTGTCTCCGTCAACCCACATGGTAAATCACACAGTGGTGTTAAAGCTTCTACGTGATGTGACCACACTCCTGTCCACTTCAGGTGATGACTCTTTATGGCTTCTTGTACCCTAGGCTCCAGCCAAACAGTAGCCTTACTTGTAGCATTTGGAGCTACTTGCCTTCCACAAATGTGCTGCTGTTTCAGAACTTGAAGCCTTTACTTATGCTCCTCTCTCTACTTGGAGTGCCTCCTTGACAGCTGCTAAGCCCCTTACTGTGCTTCAAACATCACTGACTGGTGAAAGAAAGTTCCAGTAGGCAATGCTTTAAATTGGAGCCATTGTGATGAGAGGGCTATAATGCAAGCAAAAGTTTTCAGTGGTATTTGGTGCAGACATTAAAGAGGTGACTGCATTTGAAAACAAAACCAATCACGAATAAAATTTTGTCTATGTATTTTCCAAATACCGGGGCTACAGTTTTATCATTCTGATATACATATTTTAATTTAGTTTGGGATCTTCATGACAATAGATTAAGCAAAAACCTGTAAACAGCTCCTCATATTTACTTTCCAGGCCAGTAATTCAAATGGTGAAAAATATATCATGAAAAATAAAAAAGGTATTTAAGAAAAATTTTACTCTCCTCACTATCATCATTGAAGCAATTACTGCTTTAAGTAAAATCACTAAAACATTTAATTGAAAAAACTATCTTTGAGATTTGTAAAGTAGTTATCATAAACTAGTATGACAAGAATAATCTTTTTTTCTGAAATGTGTTATTTATTTTTAACAAATCTTACCCATGTGTCTACGGAAGAAAGTTCCGGCTCTAAATTAAAATTAATTTCAACTTATTTTAAAGAACAAATCTAGGATATAATATTTACTAGAATTAGCTCTAATAGAACATAAACTCCAGCAGATGAAAAGATGGAAATTGCAAAATGTACTGATGATTCAAACAATGCCAAATCAAGGTGAAGAGCAGACTAGATCTCAAAAGAAAATTATATCAAAGAAGTATTATTTTGATTTAATAGTTTCCTTTTGTTTAGATTTTAAATTATAAAATTTATTTTTATGATATCTTTTTGCTTCAGCAAAATATTTTATTAAGTAATAAAGATATCAATAAGTATCACAAAATAAACTCTATTATATTTAGAGGACTAAGTTTGTATATACAAAGAACATACTAGTGATTAGGTTGTCTTCTCTCAAGATTCTTGAAAATTTCATTAAAAAAATGTAATAGGCTCCCTAAAAATGTAAACATTTCAAAAAGCTACAGGTTAAAAAGTAAAATTTCCTTTTCACCTCCCTGTACCTCTACTGACCACACTGTCTTCTCCCCAAATAACTGCTGGTGACAGTTTGAACGTAGCCTTGCAGAAGTATTTAAAGTACTTACATTGTGTATATATCTGTGTCTGTATGTATTCTCTCTCTCATGTTACTCTGTAAACTGCTTTTGTCTCAAAAAAATATAAAAGAGTTTACACTTCACTACACACAGATAGATCTGTTTTAAAGGTGTTGAGTGTCCTGTGCCTCATTAGTGTGGATGTCCCCCTGTTTGTCTGTTTGTCTCCTGATTGAAATGTAGCTTACTTCCTAACTTTAATTGTTATGAACAATTATTTTACTTTATTGCTATTGCACTCCATCTCCCAACATTAGGGTACAAAGAATATTCCAGTGAAAACAATTAAAGATATTTGATCACATGTTGTTAATGCCCTTGAAGGCATCAATCTTCTGCTAATAAAGTAAGTAATATTACTGAGGCCAGAAGCAGAGCTTAACCTGGCACCATGGACTGAATATTTGTGCCATCCCTGCCCCCGAATTCATATATTGAAACCCTAACCCCTAATCCTTAATGGAGGTCAGCCTCTGGGAGGTAATTACATCTTAAGAGTGGAGCCCTCATGAATGGGATTAGTGCCCTTGTAAGAAGTGACAGGAGAGAGATGATCTCTCTGTCCTGTGAGGAGGTGGTGAGAAGGTGTCCATCTGCAGACCACGCAGAGGGCTCTGACTGGGAACTTAATCAGTCAGGACCTTGATCTTGTCTTCCCAGCCTCCAGAACTGTGAGGAATAAATTTCTCTTTTTTAAGTCACCTGGGTTATGGTATTTTTGTTATAGCAGCCTGAGCTAAGACAGCCTCTTTGTATCTTAAGAAAAAATTTGAGCATCTTCAGAAGACAAAATCTAGGGCTTTCTCTAGGTGAGAGGTCTAATTGGAGATAGTCAGCAAACTTAGGAACCTAATGGGCATACCCTTATTCATAAAAATTGATTGGCCAGACACTTTCAGTGCTCCCAGGTAAATGACAGAAACAAACAAAATTCCTTTCTGGAAAAACACATTTTCATCTTGAAATAAAAAATTCACAATAAAAATTTAAAGGAAAATGAGCATCTTAGATGTCCAGTTTCCAGTTCCACACGTAAGGAACTTAGAAGTCACCTCTCCATTCTAACAAGTAAAAAACTGAACAGACTGAAAAATCAGCAACTCTTCTTGCATTTCTCTACACAAGCAATAAACAATTAGGAAACAAAATTTGAATCAATATATGCAAACACTGGCAATGCAGTGGGAGTGCAGCCTTCTTGCAAAATGTTAGGAGCAATGGTTTTTGTGTTAGCAACAGCAGCCTCAGCAGTACATGGATTCTGGGGGACAACACTTTCCTTTTTCTCTTCCACAAATCAGGGTGATTCGTAGTTGATATAGTAATGAACTCCTTCAGGTCTTTGCTCTTTTGCCCTTCTCCCTCTTTTGTAACCATTACCTGTATTAATTTTCTTTTGTTTGAAAACACCTGCAGAGGTCCTGTGGATGATCACTGATAGAGCTTCCTTATACCTTTGAAAACCTCTAGTGTACTTTAGTAAGCATCTTTCATGGTCACTTTGGTCTGAAATAGTGTAAGAGTAAGTTATTTTAGTGTTAAGCGTAATTTCCCTCATGTTCAACATTAATCTGGTCTTCCTGTGTCAAACAGATAGGTTTAGATGAAGAGGAAAAACTTGAAGAGCAGTGACTTACTATTTTTGAGAAACAGGTTCATTAGATATAGTCTATATTTAGTAAAGTCAAGTCTACTACAATGTGGACCTAAATATTATGTATACCTTTAAATACATGTATACACATATCTGTATGTCTATATTTCATATGCATACATTTATCCATGTTATTTGTATGTGTGTAAATATTTACCATATTCTTTAAATATTTTGTTATTTTCTTGTAAATTTTTGTATGAACTCTCCTTAAAAAGGTAATATTTAACTCTAAGGGAAAAGCTTATATGATTTTTCCTTCTTTCATTCTTTGTTGAATGAACCTAAAACTCATGCATTTTTCTAGAAAATTGGAAGACTAGATGATTTCAGCATTTCTATGTTGAGTCATCCAAATATTCACATCAAGCCATTTGAGCTTCCTACTCAAACCCCAAATTTTTAATTTTCTATGAGAATCGTTTCAACTCTGAGGCCAAATAAAGATGTGGAAAAAGTCCTTTGTCAAGAATAAAAAGAAGACTACCTCATCAACTAACTATCAAATAATGGAACTAATTTAACCCAGACAATGGAGACAGTTTTTGGAACAAGGTGGTAATGAACTTACAGAAGTGTAGAAAATAAAATGTTTTTAAAATCTTCTCACAGAAGTGGAGGTGGATGGAAAGGAATGCATCAATTTATTTTTTAATTGCTTTTTATTTTCTGCTGAAGACTTTACCTCTCAAAGGGGAATCAGGGAGGGTCAATGACTTTCTCAATTTTTATTGATGCAGTAATATTTTCAACTAGGCTGATACATTTGGAAACAGCCATGGGTTTAAACCACTTAGACAATAAATTTAACAATGTGAAATTAAATTATGAGAATTGAACATAAAGCTTCATTTTTTTATAAGACAATTTTTTTAGACCAATATTAGGTTCACATCAAAATTGAGGGGCAAGTAGAGAGATTTCCCCTACACCCCCCACCTCCACACATATATAGCCTCCCCCATTATCCACACCTCCACCAGAGTGGTATATTTGTTACAATCGATGAACCCACATCAACAAATCATAATAACTCCAAATCCATATTTTACACTATGGCTCACTCTTGGTGTTGTCCATTCTATGGGTTTGGACAAATGTATAATGACATGTATCCATCATTATGGTATCAGAAACAGTATTTTCACTGTCCTAAAAATATTCTGTGCTCTACTTATTCATCCCACTCCTACCCCCAACCTCCAGCAAACATCAAACTTTTTATTGTCTCCATAGTTTTGCCTTTTCCAGAATGCCGAGTAGTTATAATCATATAGTAAACTGCCTTTTCAGATTGACTTCTTTCACATAGTAATATGCATTTAAGGTTCTTCCTTGTCTTTTCATGCCTTGATAGCTCATTGCTTTTTATCACTGAATATTATTCCATTGTTTGTATGTACTAAAGTTTATTTATCCATTCACTTACTGAAGGGCATCATGGTTGCTTCCAAGTTTTGACAATTTGAACAAAGCTGCTATAAATGTCCATGTGCAGGTTTTCATGTGTATATAATTTTTCAACTCATTTGGGTAAACACCACAGACTACAATTGCTAGATCTTATGGTAAGAATATGTTTTGTTTTGTAAGGAACTTCCAAACTGTCTTTCAAGTGCCTGTACTATTTTGCATTCCACCAACAAAGAATGAGAGTTCACACCAGCATTTCGATCCAGTGTTCTGGATTTTGCCCATCTAGTGGTACACAGTGATATCTCACTGTTATTTCAATTTTCATTTGCCTGATGACATATGATGTGGAACATCTTTTCATATGTGTATTGTCAGTTGCGTATCTTCTTTGGTGAGGTGTCTATTAAGGTCTTTGGTCTAATTGCTTTTTTTTGCTTTTTTTTTTTTTTGGCGGTACACGGGCCTCTCACTGTTGTGGCCTCTCCCATTGCGGAGCACAGGCTCCGGACGTGCAGGCTCAGCAGCTATGGCTCATGGACCCAGCCGCTCCATGGCATGTGGGATCTTCCCGGACCGGGGCACGAACCCGTGTCCCCTGCATTGGCAGGCGGACTCTCAACCACTGCGCCACCAGGGAAGCCCGGTCTAATTGCTTTGGTTGTTTCCTTTTTGTTGAGTTTTAAGAGTTCTGTGTATATTTTCAATAATAGTCCTTTATCAGATGTGTCTTTTGCAAATATTTTCTCCCAGCCCCTGGCTTGTCTTCTCATTCTCTTGACAGTGTCTTTCACAGAGCAGAAGTTTTTAATTTTAATAAAATCCAGCTTATCAATTCTTTCTTTCATAGATTTTTGCCTTTGGTGTTGTATCTCAAAAGTCATTGCCATAAGCAAGGTCATCCAGGTTTTCTCTTATCTTCTAGGAGTTTTATTGTTTTGCATTTTATATTTAGGTCAATGATCCACTTTGAGTTAGTTTTTTGTGAAGGGTATAAGGTCCGTATCTAAATCCATTGTTTTGAATGAGGATGTCCAGTTTTTCCAGCACCATTTGTTGAAAAGCCTACCTTTCTTCCACTATATTACCTTTGCTAAAGATCAGTTGACAATATTTATGCAGGCTTATTTCTGGGCTCTCTATTCTATTCCACTGATCTACTTGTCTATTCTTTCACCAAAACCACACTGTCTGGGTTACTGTAGCCTTACAGTAAGTCTTGAAGTTGGATAGCATCAGCTCTCCAACTTTGTTCGCATTCAATATTGGGTTGGCTGCTCTGGGCCTTTTGTTTCCATATAAACTTTATAATCAGTTTGCTGATATCCACAAATGAACTTGCTGTATTTTTTATTGGGATTTCATTGACTCTACAGACAAGTTCGGAAGAACTGACATCTTGACAATAGTATTTTTTTTTAATAAATTTATCTTATTTATTTATTTATTTATTTTTGGCTGTGTTGGGTGTTTGCTGATGCGCACGGGCTTTCTCTAGTTGCAGTGAGTGGGGGCTACTCTTCGTTGTGGTGCGCAGGCTTCTCATTGTGGTGGCTTCTCCTGTTGCGGAGCATGGGCTCTAGGTGCTCGGGCTTCACTAGTTGTCACACACAGGCTCAGTAGTTGTGGCTCATGGGCTCCAGAGCGCAGGCTCAGTAGTTGTGGTGCACAGGTTTAGTTGCTCTGCAGCAGGTGGGATCCTCCCAGACCAGGGCTCGAACCCATGTCCCCTGCATTGGCAGGCAGATTCTTAACCACTATGCCACCAGGGAAGCTCCAATAGTGAGTATTTCCATCCATGAAGTTGGAATATCTCTCTATTTATTTAGTTCTTTGATTTCTTTCATTAGAGTTTTGTAATTTTCTTTATGTAGGTCTTGTACATATTTTGTTAGATTTATACTCATTTGAGGGGTGCTAATGTAAATTGGTAATGTGTTTTTAATTTCAAGTTGCATTTGTTCATTGGTGGTATACAGGAAAGTGATTGACTTTTGTACATTAACCTTGTACCCTGCAAACTTGCTATCACTGCTTATTGGTTCCAGGAGTTTTTATTGTTATTGTTGATTCTTTCAGATTTTCTACATAGATGATAATGTCATCTATGAACAAAGGCAGTTTTATTTTTTTTCCTTCCCAATGTATATACCTTTTATTTCCTTTACTTGTCTTATTTAATTAGCCAGGACTTTCAGGACGATATTGAAAAGGAGTGGTGACAGGAAATGTCCTTGCCTTGTATCTGATCTTAGTGGGAAAGCTTCTAGTTTCTCACCATTAAGTATGATTCAGCAGTAGGTTTTTTGTAACTACTCTTTATCAGTTTCAGAGCTCCATTTTTAACCTTCTTAATACTAAAATAATGGCTACTTTACATGTAACAGGTTTTATTTTTATTTTGTTTGGCATCTAAAAGATTTCAAAAATTTAAGAGACCAGAATTCACATCATTTGAATTTTTATTTGTTAATTTAATATGATTTCCTTAGTTTAGAAGCCTACTGAATTCACATTATTTTAATTTTAGGGCAGCCTTAAACAAGATTAAAATCAAATAATCTAAGAGAAGTCATTATTTAATCTAGGGAAAGCAATGGGCTTATACCAACTATCTTTTGTGGACCACTGACCCCTGTCCAACCTGTATCATAAGCATAACCTCAAGTCAGGAAAAGAAAAGATTTTTTTTCACTCTTCAATCAAGGATGTTCACCTACTACAGTCAAGATAGACCTATGTTATCTTGAAATTAAGGAGGTCTGCACTGTGATGCTGACTCTAAAGCCAGTAGGTGTGGTTTCAGACATCAACCTACCACTTACTAGTTGTGCAACTCCAAGAAAGTTATTTAATTCTCTGAGTGCTTCATCTAGTATTAGTTAAGTGGAATAATATCAATTTCAAAAGGTCATTGTGAAGATTAAATGAGTTGACACACATAGTTCTCAAGACAAAGTCTGCAAAATAACATATACTCTGAATATTACTATTATCATAAAGTGATGAGAAATACAGAAAAGTACCTGCATAAATAATTCAGGTAAACCACCAAGTCACATAATTTTTCAGACTCTACAACCTCATGTAAATGTCAATATGACCAATTAAAAAATTACATCATTTCAAGGTGTTACAAAGATGGGCTAAAGAGCCAACTTATGTGTGTGGGAAGAGAAATTACATGAATTTAACCAGCTATGAGCTTGTTTATTTTTTCTACTCTTGGTGGACACAAAGAAGTAACTAATTTGAATGATCATTGATTTATCTTAACCTGTTACCAGCAATAAATAAATAAACAGGACCAGGATCATTTCGTTTATCTGGATAAGCTACAATCTCCCTTCAGGAAAGTTAATGGACTATTTAGGAAAGAGAAAGAAAATAAGAGAAGCATTAACCCCTGTTCCCAAATCAAAGTGTGTATCGAACATATTTTCCTCTGCTTAGCTCCACAGTTTTTCTGTCTCTATAACCGGACATTTCTTTTATGAGGTACAATAGGAGGTTAATGGATCAAATGAGCAGATGGTAATATTCTGGAAAATAATGATGATACTTATGCCACTGCCAGGGACTCGAACCTGCTGAGTGGTATGGTAACTCAGCAGTGGGGAATTGTTCCTGGGGGTACACAGTCTGTAGGGCTGCTTCCATTAAGTGGCTGAATGATCAGCTGTTAAACACACATACACACATACAAGTCACATTAGAACATATTGTGTAAAATATGCTATTAAAAACAATTATTCTAAAGAATGCTCAGGGACCATTAATTCTTCAAATAAACAAATGTCTAAGGAATGTCAACTCCATGCTGTGCGATATTGCATATTACTTCTCAAAATATGTTATGCTTAAAATTAGAAATTCACAAAATAATCTTGGGCTTTATATGCATAATTAAAAATATGTTGTGTGCTTATTTTCTGTGCATAAGGAAAACATAGATACACAGAAAAAAACATTATTTCACAAATATTGCTTAAGATAAAATGAAAGCAGATATGTAAGTTTTCTAAAAAATGGCTTGGGGAAGGATTAGGCAAGTTCATTTAGATGCACTCTTTCCCAAAACTCCAATAAAATGATGGTGAATAAAAGTTTTAAAAGAACAAACCAACAAGGACAAAAGGAAGTGAAGAGGGGACAACAGCAATGTAATTTGATAGTTTGAAATCAGAAGAACTAGGTAGGGGAAGCTTACTTATCTGGTCCTGGGAAAGCTGAAGGAAGCTAGGAAACACACCCCTTTTCACTACAGAACTCCCACAAGTTAGGAGTGGGCTGTATGGAAACTTCTATAAGAGGGAGTGACAGTAGGAAAAAAAACTGAAGAATGTACTATAATTTTGCTCAAGAAGAACTTTTTTTTTTTTTTTTTTTCCAGTACGCGGGCCTCTCCCTGCTGTGGCCTCTCGCATTGCGGAGCACAGACTCCGGACGCACAGGCTCAGCGGCCATGGCTCAAGGGCCTACCCGCTCCGCGGCACGTGGGATCTTCCCAGATCGGGGCACGAACTCGTGTCCCCTGCATCGGGAGGTGGACTCTCAACCACTGTGCCACCAGGGAAGCCCTCAAGAAGAACTTTGATGCCCAGATTCTTTCTTACACTTTGCATAGCCAGGCAACTGCCCCACCCTGCAAAAGACTGGAGTATCTGGGTCCCAAAAGAGTAAATAAATATGTCTATGAGCAGTGAGGCAGAGCTAACAGCAGAGGTACTCTGGAAACAAATAAAAGTTTACATATGAATGCTGAGATTACAAAAGACCGCAAGATTCTTCTTTAGTGATTTTAACCAAACTGGTAATGATCTTGGGGATGCCCTAATAAAATAGCCCGGCCAACCCACGTTTGAAAATTATAATTTGCACATAAGAATTTTCAACCATCCCTGGTACCATACTTCTTAGTTTGAGCAGATAAGGAAGGACAGCCAGATATTTGGGGGGAGGGGGGACAAAAAACAACACTAATATGCAAAACAGAAACTAAAACACACAGGAAAACAAGGAATTTGGGGGAAACAGAAATGATGCATGAGAAGAAAAATATTGTTAATATTTTTTTAGAGAGTGAATAGTGAATAGTTTTTCATGAATCAAGAACTGAATGATATAAAAAGAACAAAATACAAAAATGAACTTTTAAAAATTAAAAGATTTGCTAACAGAAATTAAAACCTCAAAGAAAAGGGGAAAGAAAAAGATAAGAATATCTCCCAGAATATAGAAGACGGAAAAAGGAAAATATGAAAGAAAAATATAAAACGTTTAGGGAATGAATCCAGAAGATTGAACATCTGAATAACAGTAGTTCCAAAAAGAAAAACTGAATTTAAGCAGAATGGGAAGAAAATATCACCAAAAAATACAAAAATATTTTCAGAAATGAGTAACTTAGAATTCCAGATTTAAACGGGCACCAATTTTTCAGAGCACAACTGTGACAATGTGAAAAAAAAATCAAAATCCTAAAGTCAAGAAAAAAGAAGTTAGCATATAAGTGATCAAGAATCAAAACAGCATCAGATTTTTAAATTGAAGCACAGAAGCCAGAATACAATGGAGTAATGCCTTCAAAATTCCAAGATACATTATTTGCAACCTAGAATTTTATATTCAACCAAATTATCAATCAAGTATGATATAGAAAAAAAATAATTTCAGATATGCATTACTGCAAAAAATTTACCTCACATGTGCTCTTTGCCTCAAAGATGATGAAAGTTGTATTTCTTAAAAACAAAGAAGTAAATTAAAAATGGGAAAGACCCAGGATCCTAGAAACAGGAGATTCATCACTAGAGAAGCATAAAGGAAATTCTCAAAATGATGGTAATGGGGAGCCCATGATAACAGCTTTCAGTAAAGAGCAAGCCATATAGAATGAAGCAGTAGAAAGACTCTGGGAGAGATGTCTTAATCAAGATGAAATTAATATAGAGCCCAATACCCTGAGAAGATAGCTCCTAACTGGGTGGCTTTGGGGAGCTGAGTTAGTGGTACATAAATTATTAAGCAAGTAGGAGGAAAAAAACACAATTATTAACTCTGGGAAAAGTAAATGATTGTACACAAAAGGAAAGAAGTATAGGCTCAGTTGTCAAAACAATACAAATACTAAATTGACCTCTAATCCAAATCATGAGCTGTCTACACTGGAGAGATGGGAAGTGGCCCTGTCTGACAGAGGTAGGATGGGTAAGAGAATTAATCTTCACTTTCCAAACTGAAGAGTTTATACAGAATGCTAAAAATTAAAAAAAGGAACAGCAACATAAGTGCGTCACTGAGTGAAGTTGAGGTAAAAACAAAGAACCCACTGAAGGAGTTGAGAGTTGTTGCCTCCAAGGAATAGGAAGTATGCATGTCTGTTCAAGAAAGGATTCTTCTGTTCCTACTGCCACTTCTCGTTTTCAATTTTAGGGATTATCTACAGACTTTTAGCCCTTTTTTCTCTTTAAACTTATGTGCATATATATTTTTGACAAAAGTGATAATCATAGAGATGGTACCGGGATATGTCAAGACTCATAAATGCAGAACCTGCAGGACTGAAATGGGGAAGCACGAATAGCCTACAAAACAATCAGTTAGACTTGGGCCATAAGAGAGGAGCCATCTGCAGTGTTGTTGGCGCCTACTACATGGCTCCATAGGGGAGGTGGGGTGTGAGATGAAGGGTATATGCCATCATGACAGGTGGAGATGGGTTTAGGCCTTTCCTTTTAGAGAAAATGGCAATCGCAAAACAAAAACAGAAAAAATGTGGGAGGGGAGAGAAACAAAATAGAAGAGAGTCACAGATATGGAGAAAAGAGGGAAGACTGGAGCAGACGTGGGGTCTGTTTTGTAGGGGTTGAATATGGGTTGCCCAGAGGACTTCCAGATGGAGACATTCAGCAGAGTCAGTGGAACTGTAAAGAGAAGTCAGATCTGGTGACAAAAACTGAGAGCTATTCACGTACGATATTACTCTACCCTACTTCCTTCCCTTCCTCCCTCCTTCTCTTCCTTTTTTTCCAACAAGTATTTATTGAACACCTAGATAGAATAAGACAAATAACATCTCTGCACTTGTCAAGCTTTCATTCTTCCAGGAGGTTGCAAATGAAATGCATGAGATCAAGAAGAGAACGTGTCAAGTAAAGAGGAATGTGATTTTGATGACAAGGGTGCCAGCACTTCCATGTGCCCGACTTGGATTTAAGCCCTTTTCCTCCTTATTCCTCACATATGTAGTAAGACCAGCTGCACCCATGTCACCTGGGAACGTGTCAGAAATACAGACTCTCAGGCCCCACCCCTGAACTATTGAATCAGAATCTGCCTTTTATCAAGATTCTTCTTTGAGCTGAATGCAGGTTATAGTTTGAGCAACTCTGTTTTACACACTTGTACTCAGTAAATCTTTATATATCCAATGAGGTCAATACTATTATTAGCCCAATTTGAAAGATGAAGAAACTGAGGCATAGAGGGGTTAAGGGACCTGCCCGAGGTCACACAGCTAGTAAGTGGCTGAGCTGGGATTTGAATCCATGCCATCCAGCTCAAGTACCTATGCTTGGAATCACTATGCAACCCTAACCCTAACCCTACTGAGAGATAATAGTCTTTCAGTGGCATTGCACTGTGGCAAAAACTCTTTTTATTAAAAGAATGGGAACAGTAGGGAAAGTCTTCTGAATTACAGAGTGAGGAAAGAAAGATTTAGGAAGAAAACAAGAAACAGAAGCACTTAGGAATCAAAGATTTGAGTTTGTAAAGGAAAATGTCACACGCCACATGGCCATCAAAAAAAAGATGAATCCAGACCATTGGAGTTACCAGTTGGGAAGTTATTAGGGATGTTTGAAAGAGGGGTGCTGGCTGCAAAGCTGGGGTGGTGCCCCAGTGGAAGGGATGAGAACAGACCCCCTCATTCAAAAGCAGCACCAAAGAGAGCAGATTTCAACTGCAATAGAAGCGACAGTGGAAGCGTGCAGAATCAGACCCACGGAAGGTGGACATTTCCTGCACTTGGAGGATTAACACTCTCCCCATCCGGTTCACTGCTCTCTCCAAGACAACTTCAGAGCTGAATTTTCTCTCCCTAGTTTGCATAGACAAATGTCAAGCCAGACATCTGAGTTAAAGGGATTTTGATTGGTGTTGAAGCACTGCATGGATTAAATGAAAGAGGGAAATAGAAGCTGCTTCCATCACAAATCCACCTTAGTAAATGTGTGGGGAAATATGTTTTCAGCAATTTTCTGATCCATTTAAAATTCAAAATACTTTAGATTATACCTACTCTCCACATTTATGCCTTTTTCCTGCCTCCAAATTTTAACATGGTTTCCATTTAAGCGAAAACTCAGATGAAAATGTTGTGCTCTCCTCATCGACTGATTTACCAGGTATGGATGCAACATCACTACTCTGGTTCTCTAAGTTAATTTTGGAGATTTTACCTTTCTTCTCCTTTACATGTAAACTTGCTAATTCTGAAAATTATTTCTGTTATCAGGGCGATATAAACCAGAAAATCCCTCTTTAAATTCTGCTTTCATGTTATGAAGAGCAAAGTCACAAAAAGGCCTGCTGGAAATTCATTCATTGGTGCAAGGAAATAGTAAAACAAAGTTGTTAATGGATAGGATGATGTGTTGTCAAACCTACATTTTTCCAATTAACGTATCTTTACCATCTATGGGTGATGAGAAACTGAAAGTTCAAGCATTGAGTTAATCATATGAATGATTATGAAAGACAAATGCAACCCTCAGGATCCTCCATGTGAACCAGGGTGAACAAACTATGGTCTGCTGGCCAAACCCAGCCTGTCATTTATCCTTGTAAGTCAAGTTTCATTGGAATATAGCCGTGCCTATTTCTTCATGTATTGCTGTGGTGGCTTTTGCCCTATAACAGCAGATTTGAGCAGTTGCAACAGAGCCCATAGTGCCAACAGAGCCTGAAACACTTGCTTTTGACCCTTTATAGAGAATGTTTACCAATCCTTGATAGGCAATATAGAGGAAAACATGGGGTAGAGGGCAGAGAAGGTAACTAGTTATGAGGTTTTGTTTGTTTGTTTTTCCTTTTTCTAAAATATGGACTAAACTTTGTAACAAAATAGATAACTCAACGCTCCCATTTATCTCCAATTCCTTCCAAAGTTCCAATAAAATAATAAAGATATATAAAATGTATCCACAATAACATAAAAAAGGAAGAATGCAATCAGCAAACAAGAAATTTTGACAAATCTCTGTAAGATAGTAGTTAGATGGGTCTTATTGATGCTTAGGTCAGATCAGAGGAAATAGAAGAGGTTGCAGTGGAGGTGGGCGTAGTGCTTCCTGTGGAGCCCCCCAAAGGCCCAGCAGGTACAGGAGTACAAGTAAACTGGGGGTGGGAATTAGGATAATTAGTTAAATGGCATGCTGTGCACAGGTGGGGCTGGGCAGCCCCTTCAATTTCATATTCTGTTCAGTTGGCTGCAGCAATAAATCCAATCTTGAGCCTCAGGTAGGGATCTCTAATAAGAAAGATTTATTTGTCAAGAGTCTGTTAGTGTGTATTTTAGGACAAAAGAAAGATATTAAACAAGTACAGTGCCATGAGATCAGTGAGGTGAAAAAGGAAAGGCTATTGGACCAGGAGATAGAAATAAACTCAAGTGTGTTTCCCCACATGGAGGATCTGGGACATTTAAGACTGCTTTCTGAGTACTCACTCTGCTTTTGATGATCCACCACATTGTGAATACTGTTTCCTGAGGTATACTGTTTAAAGCCCTTATTTCGTACCCTCTGTTGCAACCAGAATGTAGACATATGACGAGCTCCCCCAGTCAGCTGTATCTATACAAGAGTTTGATTTGGCTACATGAAGTAGCCAGCAGACAGGGCATCTGTCCAGCTGCTGAAGTGGCAGCACAGGGACAGTGCTCTATGGCCCAGTAGCTCCCTAAATAGGCCAGTTCTTCAATGAGTTTCTGGAAAACGTTTTTTTGTTCATTTATTTTTTTTCCAACAGCAGTTTCTTCTAGAAACTGATTCTCCAACTCTCTCAACAACTGCATGAATTATTTAATGTTTCAATAAATCCCTCCTTGATTAAACTAACTGGAGTAGATTCTTTGTTCTGTACCTAAGAATTCTAACCAATAAAATCTCAAAATAAAATGTTCTTTAGCTTAGTAACAGTGGTAGCCCTAGGCCTGCCTATATATGTCCTGTCCACATATCCTAAAGGGAAATGTGTACAAGGACAGGGCCTTTATCCTTGTATAGAATCAGCCTTCCCTTTCAAAGCATAAGACTTTTGGGACAACAGCTCCACAACTGTAAAAGAAATGCAGGCCACCTATCTACACAAATCAGTGCAGTTCTTCATTGGTAAAGATGAATAGCTAATCAAAGTTCACTTGGTGTTTGAAGAAAATTCACAACTTCAAAGAGAAAGATCAAAATAGAGAATAAAAACACTGACCCAGAGGACACAGAAATAATGTACCCTCTAATTTAAAAAAAAAACCTTGTTTATTGTCCTCTGAGAAATCTGAGGAAAAAGTCATCCATAACAAGACAAACAACTATAAAAAAAAAGGATCAATTAAATAGCAAGAAAGGGATCTTGGAAATCAATAAAATGATTACAAAATAGAATGTTGACTAGAGAGACTAAATAACAGAATGGACACACATACAGGACATGTTAATAATACATAAAATAAATTCAAAGAAAACCCCAAGAACATAGTCCAAAAAGATAGAGATGGGAAATATTAAAAGAACATTAAGTGATATGGAAGATAGATTCAACAATGTCCAAACCGAATCTAAAAATTGTACAAAGATAAGAGAATAAAGACAATGGAGGGAGAAATTTTTAAAAAATTGAAGAAAATTTATCTCCAGTCTTCGGAACCAATGAAAAATGTTTCAAGTATACACATTTTAATGAGATTTCCACATTCCACTGTGAGTATATCCTAAATCTTCTCCAAAAGAAAAGCATGTCGTCTACAAAGGAATAAGGATCAAAATGGCATCAAAATCCTTTCTCATCATCAACATTTCAAGTGGAGGATTAAAAAGTATCAATTAAGGATGACATGGAAGAATTCTGGAAATTACTTTCCACCTCTTCTTTAAACAACACAAAGCAAAAAGCAAAACTAAAAAGCTTGAAAATCTATTCCAGCAAACTGAGAGAGGAATCCAAGAAAAAAAATCATGGTGTCTTAGAAACAATAGATGACTTTGGGAGTGAAATAAAAAACAACAGTAAGTAATCAAAGAATAGTAGTCAGTATGTGCAAAGAATGCCTTCAAGAAGAACACAGACGCCATTCCATGTACATGGTAATAAGATGAAGGCATATGTTCTCTATCAACTACAATTCCAAGACTATTAGAAACTAGACAAAAAGCTTGAAAGACAAGTCAAATTTTAAACAAAAATTAAGTTTTATTTTGAGTAACTGATGGAATATAAGAATAAAGAATACACATTTGACACATTCTCTTAGAATCAGACATTCTATTTTCCACTTTGATTCTGAAGTAAATAATATTAATCAAAATGTTATAAACTATACTGATAAAATTTTCAAAGTATAATATCAACTTATGGACAAAGCATTGAAGAATTTAATTATAATCATAGAACAAAAGGTAAAAGACACAAGTCTTGACATGTTAAGCCTGGAGGTAGGAGAAGGAAGAAGAGGAGAGAAACAAGGTCAGGGAGGCATAATACAGGGCTATAAGATTATAAAACAACATCCTTAAATATAAGGACTGTCCAAAGTTTAGGATCAAGAAATAGAGAGCTAAGTATGTTCATTTAAATTGTTAAAACAATAGTATCATTAACAAAATCAAACTCAAGAAGCAGAGAGAATATATCAGAATTGTAACTGTAAAGTTTCAAATATTTCATATCAGGAAATCAGCAGAAACTTTATAGTTTAGCTCAAGCTGCTATAACAAAATATCATACACTGGGTGGTTTAAATACCACATAATTCTTTCTCACAGTTCTAGAGGCTGAGTTAAATATCAAGGTAGCAGCAGACTCAGTTCTTGGTGAGGGCCTTCCTTCTGACTTGCAGATGGCCACCTTCTCACTGTACCCTCACTTGACAGAGAGAGGGAAGAAGCTGTGTCTCTTTCTCTTCTTATAAGGGCACTAATCCCATCATGGAGACTCCATCCTCATGACCTCATCTAAACCTGATTACCTTCCAAAGGCCCCACCTCCAAATACCATCACATTACAGGTTAGAGCCTCAACATACAAATTTTGGGAGGAAACAAACATTCAGTCCATAACACTACAGAAAGATAAGTTTTTAAAAAATTAAAAATTAGTACATTATTTTAAATGATCGACTTAACCACCAAGGAATCCCTGGAAAGATTTAAAGACAATTGTCTCTAAGGAGTGGCATTAAAAGTGGAAGAGTCAAGACAGGAAGATGTTTTGGCTTTTATCTTTATAAACTTCTGTTTTGTTGGAACATTTTTACACTATATGCATACTTTATTTTATAATTTAAATAAAGCATTGAAGTAAGATAAAGGCCAAATTTGTGAGGATAACCAGAACAAGGCTTAGATGCTTCAAATTTTAAGAATTATCCAAAATAATATGATTAGAATGTATATTACAAATCAAAAAAATTTTATTTTTCTTATGTTTGGGCCATAGACAAATACTTATTAATGTATATGATAACAAATTTCAAAATCATGTTTTATCCTCCAGGCTCAAGCTGTACTAACATGCACTGGAGTGTTTATTTGGATAACAACTATGTCCATTTCCTTCACAATAAAAGCTAAGTTTCTTTTAGAAAAGATGGTAGCTTCCTTTTTTCTAGATCATCTGCTCTAGCAACTCTACCTCATCAATATCCTTGATCCATTGGTACCACTTCTTTCTTCTTAACTATCAGGCTGCTCCCCACTGTGTTTTACCTCCTTACTAAGCTTAGAGTATGTTCATCATTTTTATATTCACTGTCTTGTAAATACCCCTGGTCCCCCTCTGCCTTTCTACCATCTGCATGGTTTCTCCCCTTCATTCGTCAAAGATCTGGGTTCTGAGTTCTCTTTCTTTCTTTATTCCTCGAAATCTGCCATTGATGGAAACCTCATAGTCCATGTGAATGACCCATCTCATGTGGTTTCCTTGATCCTTGTCTCCAGTGACTTTTCCGCATGTCACTTCAGCTACCCCGCTTCCATAGTCAGATTCTAGACTTTCAGCACTGGAAACTGCTGTCTCTGAAGGCATCTGTTCAATCATCCACTCTCTGACAACAAACTTAAATGGGGAATGGATACACTCTTTCTGTTGCTTTTCCCTTCCTGCTTGGAATGGAACACACTTTTGGACCATGAAATGGAAGTCACATGATGGAGAAAAACAGAGCACCAAACAGAGGGGTCCAGGCCCCTCTGTACCAGACTGGACTTAATACCAAGTAATCTGAGAGAGAAACTTTATGTAGGCTACTAACGTTTTGTGTCTACGTCCACTGAAATCTGATTCAAATTTGCTGACATCACTATAATTTCTTGGTTACCTGTTCAGACAGCCACTCAGCACTGCTTGGCGTTCTTCACAGTATTTCTCTAATGAGGTCTCTGTCCACCACCCTCACTACCTTCAGATACTTGGACTTTCTCCTCCCCACTTCCCACCCTATCTCTCTCAGCTCCACACCAATTTCTTGCTTCATAATTCTTAAAGAATATAATTAATATTGCTATCAAATCTATTAACTAAATTAAATCTTTACTTTTCCCTTTTTCCTCCAGTAACCTTGGAGGAAGGGAGTCTCTCACTAGCAAAAGCCAGTCCCTCTACGGGTGCCCAGAGTCTTACCTTCCTGCTGCCTCGGTTATCCCCCAACTTGCATTTTTAGCCCTCTTGCCCTCCTGTGCTCTCTCTCATTCTCAGTTCTCTAAAATCAGCATTTTAACTTGCTCCAATTGGTGTCAACTTAAAAAAAAAAAAAAAAAGAGTTCCCTCCATGCCACCTCCTCTCTGGCTACTGTCCTCTCTTTGCAAGCTGCTCATGAGTGTTATCTTTGCACTCTGACCACTTTCTCACCTTCATAAATTAGCCCACTTCAAAGACACTTCTTTATCCGAAACCTGAGGACATTGCTCTTGATAAGAAAACATGCACTTGAAATTTTTTTTAAAAAAACCATTTAAAACAACCCTTGTGCTAATGCTGATATCAAAAAATGAAAGGACACCAACAGCCTCCAATCAGTGGACTTTTTTTAATCTTAAACTTACTTGACCTTATGTGATCATGCTTTCTTTTGACTTTAGGACAACAAAGTCTCCTGGCTTTCCTCCTATCTCTCAGGCCAGTCATGTTCCCTTTCCATTACCAGTTCAGCTCCTTTATATTAGAAAGATCCACATTCTTAGCCTTGTCAGTAACTTTGTTTTGTTGATCCCCTTCCCTGAAATACCCTCTCCTCTCCTCTTTGCAAGGCAAACTCTTACTCATCCTTCAGGTGCCATTTAAATATTATTCTCTCAGATAGGACTTGTACAAATCCCCAATCTAAAATTGTGTGCCATATTGTCTTTTTTAATTTATTTTTTATTTTATATTAGAGTATAGTTGTTTTACAATGTTGTATTAGTTTCAGGTGTACAGCAAAGTGATTCAGTTATACAAGCATCAATATATATATATCTATTCTTTTTCAGATTCTTTTCCCATATATGTTATTACAGATTATTGAGTAGAGTTCCCTGTGCTATATGCTACATTGCCTTTTAAAGTCTCTGTCTTTTGTAATTTTATACTCATTTTTGATATTATTTGCGTCAGGGCTTACATTCTACCATAACCTCTGTAAGGGCAGGGACCATGTCTGTCTATTCATTGCCATTTGAGCATCCTAACACATGAAAGAGGCTCTATAATTAATTGTTGGCTAAATGAATGAATAACCTAGGACTAGGACAATTTTCAGTTAATGCTATTGTAATATGACTGCAGAGAAAGAGGGGGCATGCATTAGGTATACTCATATTTGATCCATTTTCTATTTTCTGCATCAAAGATCAACAAACGTGTGGGACAGTTGTATATTATATTGTAGCTCTCTGTACTTTCTGCTCAATTTTTCCTGAAACTTAAAACTGCTCTAAAAATAAGGTTTATTAATTAAGAAAAAAATAGGAAGGACCAAAGCTTAGTAGTGAAAAGCATGGGCTACAAGTCAGACTGGTAGTTTGAGTCCCAATTCTCTTATTTAAGAGCTGCATGGCTTTAGGCAATTTTCCTAAACTCTCCCCAAGGGTCGGATGGTTTTTGTTTGCTTTATTTTGTTTTGTTTTAATGTCTTGGTCACTGCTGTATCCACAGCCCCTAGAACAATGCCTGGCATGTAGTATGGACTCAGTAAATAACTACTGAATAAATGAACACACTTTTTAAAAAGCCAACAAACAAGTCTCAAACTTTACAACACAATTTTGTGGCCAGATTGAGAGTTCTCTGTTTATAAAACCCACATCATTTCTTCATTTGCCAAGTGAACAGCACATCATAGCAGATCACAGCATTAGTACCAAATGCTTATACACTAAGATTTTCTCCAATTCATGTTTCTCGGTATTTCAAGTCTGTTTCTCCCTCTGGGGAAAGATGCAAGTTTCTCATCCACCTAGAATTTTCATCAAGAAAGCACTTCTTGCGAATAAAAATGGAAAGGCATTCTTACGTCTTCATGGACAAATAAGCACTTCACTCTACTTGTTTGCTGCTATTGGGTGAAATGACAAACTTTTAAAAAACTCCAGCTGAAAGTGGTCCACTTAGACCTAGTCTCCACCTTGCAGAAGCACTTGGTACTACCCCAACTTAATATGTCTCAGGGAGACAATCTACTGATATTGTCCAGTAATAATATCATGTGTATGACTCCCAGAAGTGCAGAGGAAAATAATTAATGTCTCTCTCTAGAAATGATAAGAAATAGAATAGCTAATATACAGGAGAGTGCCAAGACCAAAAGCATGTTCCACAAAACTTGGCAGAAGGAATAAAAGTTGGCAAAGGAATCAAAACATTCTTACGATGCAGGTTGGGATCATGTTGAATTCATGTCAACAAATCATAGTTCTCGAAGGACTAGCTCAGCAAATTTATGTTGTTTAAGAAAGAAAAGCAATGTGCTCTGGAAGGTACAGTTACGTTAAATGCCTTCAGCTCCATGCAGCACATGAGGAACATTTGTCCTGGTATTTTGAAGTTGAACAGAGGTTTTTTTTCACGATTATACTTCTAAAATGTACTGCCAGAGGTAGATACAATCCATCCTATTGAAAATGTTAACCCTTGTTGAAAGGAAAAGAAAAATCACTCAGTGCCATCATAGTTAGATCATGAACTGTGAGCCTTGTCTGTCTGTCATCAACCTCATCATCAACAAATATATATTGAGTATATACTATGTGCTGGACAGTGTACTAATCTAAGGAGACAAGTTTTCTTATCTACACTCAAAGATGATAAAATGTGGTGGAAAGAAAGCAAGTCAGTACTTGTCTGTTTATTTGTTCATTCATTCATTCCATAGTCCCTATTATTTGCCAAACGCTGTGCCCAGCATTTGGCATCTAGAAGTGAACAGAATAGATATCATCTCAGCTTTCATGGAGCCAGATATTCTACTAGGTATTTTACAAATATTACCTCCCTTAATTTAAACCTCAAAGTTACAATTACTGAGAAACCAGTTTCCTCTGTGGCAAAGAAAATGTGCTGCTCAACAAATATCCACATTTTCCTACATTTTCCAGCCCCCCTTGTAGGTGTGTTGGGCTGTGTGAAAAATTTAAATAATAGATGGAGATAAGAAGTAACAAGTGTCCCTTCCAGACCAAAACAATTAAAGCTGGTGTGCCTCCTCCATCTCTGATCACTTATTTACCTGTGCCCATGAGGGCCACGTGCTCAGATAGTTCTGCCCCAAAATGGAAGCTGCCTGGAGCCCTGAGTCACTGACTGGAAGAGAGCATCCTTGGGGAAACCAATGGAACTGCATAGAAGTTTGTATGAGCAAGAAAAAATATACATTATTTTAAGTTGCTGAGATTTATGTTTGTTACCACAGGAAAGCCTGAATAATACACCTTCCCCCTTCTTAATCATGATTCCTAAGATTCTGAGTCATTGTAAATTAAGACAGAGGCTCTTTGGTTCATGAATCCTCTAGGATCACTGGTGCCAACTGAAGGTTGGCACTTGCCATCTGGCTCTACAAGAATTATATCACAAGCTGCTGCAACCACTGACCTTCAACACCCCCTGAAAGGAGTTCAGCGTGGAGATCAGGAATGTGGCACTCTGTGCTCTGGAAAAAAACTGGCAGAACAGGAATTCAGATAGTTACACATTTTCAGGAGGAAATTTTATGAGCCCAATTTTTGCATCTCCTCATATTTAGAAAAGCACTAAAAACTTTCATGGTGACAACTGCTCCTTGTGACTAGCAGTAACCTTCATGAGACAAGCAGTAACCCTGTGCACAAATGTGTGCTTCACTGCATGTGCTCCCCCTTCACCAAAATCACATATATACTGACCTTCCCCCCTGCCTCTTTGGAGCAGTTTCTGAGAGCTATGTGAAATGCTGTCTCCCGGGCTATATTCCTCATTTTGCTCCCAATAAAACTTAACTCCCAACTCTCACGTTGTGCATATTTTTTTCAGTCAACACTAGTGATCTGTCATCTCTAATGTCAAAGAAGTCCAGTAATATCAACTCGCCAACGTCTGGGCAGGGTTGAAAGAAAGTTTGTCAGGAGAAACGGCTGCTTATCTGAGGAGTTTCTGATTCTATCATGTCCCATAACTTTATCTCATAATTTAGCATTCCAAATTGTCCATAACATAACTCTTGTCTCTTCATGCTGCATGTCAGACTGCTAAATTTACATACCAAATGGGGTAAAACAACCATTTTTCACTATTTCCATCTCTAAACTATTTTTACAGAAAGTTAAAATAAGTTCAGGATCTAACGTCAAATTTGTTTATCAGGGATATTTTGACTCTAATTAACTAGAAAGACACGATGAAATCAAAGTCAGTCTGTACCTGTTTGATCATCCAAAGCCACATTTCCTTATGTATCAAGATATTGGCAAGTAGAAAATTTACCTAAATCTCAGATATTATAAAGAATATCACTTCTCTACACAATTATTCATATTATAATTCAATATTCAAAATACATTTTGAGGTATGAAGTAATGTTTCACATTTTACCAATAAGGAAACTGAGGCTTGGTTAGTATTACGTAACTGGTGAATAGATATGAATCCAGCTTTATCTGGTTCCTTTTCTAGGGTTCCACGTAATACTGAGAAGTTAAAACAGTGTGAGGAGAAAGGAAATATATCTGACACTGTTTGCTAGCTAATACAGCAGCCATTCCCAAGCCCACTTCTCTGCATCCACCGAAGGAGCTGAAGAGCCAAGTACGAACTTCCCAGCTGCCCTGGCAGCTCTCAGTAGCCGCATGTCTCATTCCTATAGCAGAAGTCTGGTAGGGATGTTGGAGAAGTTCTGCTTTCCTAAGGAGTAGAACTGGAGCAATTGGTGAAGCCATTTTCTCTTTTTCCTGCCCTGAGCGCAGATGTGAGGCCTGAGGGTAGGGTGGCCCTCTTGCCATGGAAAGAAGCCAAGATGCTAAAGATACAAATATGCTTGATGACATCATCAGTCCAGCCCTTGACTGTCTGCCCCCAAATATACTGTCATATGAGATGTAAAACAGGAAAGAAGAAAAGAAAGGAAGGAAGGAAGAAGGAAGGGAGGGAGGGAGTTAGCTTCCTAAAAATCCATGAGAATTCACTATATCAGTAATCTTTTTTTTTTTTTTTTTTTTTTTGCGGTATGTGGGCCTCTCACTGTTGTGGCCTCTCCCGTTGCAGAGCACAGGCTCCGGACGCACAGGCCCAGCGGCCATGGCTCACGGGCCCAGCCGCTCCGCGGCATGTGGGATCTTCCCAGACCGGGGCACGAACCCGTTTCCCCTGCATCGGCAGGCGGACTCTCAACCACTGCGCCACCAGTGAAGCCCAGTAATCTATTTTTGTGCAACAAATCATCCCCCAAACTAGTGGTTTCAGAGAGGTACCATCTATTGATGAAGGACGAGCAGTTTGGGCTGGGCTCAGCTGGTGGTCGTTCTGCTGGTCTTGCCTTGGTTCATGTGGCTGTCCTCAGCTGGCAGATCGACCGGGCCTAGGTGATATGAAGTGATCTTACCTACTTGTCTGGAGGTGGCTCAGCTTATGTGAGGGTTCAAGTGCCAATCAGAACAGAAAAGTCTCGGAATTTAGAGGGTTTTTCAAAAAGTAAATTTGTTGATACGCGATTTTTTTTTGGCTTATTCACTAACTTTAGGATTAGGATGCCTGTATAAGATGTAATTCCAACATGAAAACAAGCTCTGAAAGGTAGTTACCACCAAGTGTACTAAAACTCCACTTGACTTCACTCAGAATAAAAACTTTATTTTTCCTACATATTCCACCTGATGTGCTCTGAGGGGAGGGGCTAGCAGCTTCCACTAATTTAGTGCTACTGCTACTGCTACTGCTTCCACTAATTTCACTGTGCAAACCAAAATAGTTTATTTGGGGGGAGGAGATGTAAAGATGAACATAGAGAAAGTATGTTGCTGCTAAGTTTCTTCTCAGAGTTAGACTAAAACACTGAACATGCAGGGAAGGACTACATGCAAATCTTTCATCATATAAAAAAGTATCATCCAGTATTTGTCTGACACAAATGCTAATTTTTAGTCCCTGAGGCAGGTCTGTGATTGGCTCTATAAGTTTCCACAATCAGAGACAGAGCAAGATTCTTATAGTTTCATGTCTTCCATCCAGTTCATCTTCCTCCCAGTCACTAGCTTTGCATCTTCTGAATTCTCTGATGTAGCCAAGGAGCAAGAATAAAAGGTTTCCCAAATGCTCGTTCCTTCTTTTTCTCTCTGAAATCAATGTCACTGTCAGCTTTCCAGACATTGTAGGGCAAAGAGGGACATTAAATTTGTTCTGAGACTATTTAAATTGGCTGAAAGGACATGTTTGAATGTGTGGCAGCTTTCAGACTGACTTTCTAAAGAACTTCCTTTCATAATTTGACAAAGAGATACTAATGGTTGCCTCTCAGCCTTAAACTTCCAAGCTAATACTTCTGATGTGTAGGAATTTGTATGGAATCATAATATACTCAACCAAAAATACCTAAGAAGACAAACAACAGAAAATGTTTTTCAAAATGGCTGTAATTTTCATCAATAGGGTGTGACAATGGGGTCAGATGAAAAATCGCTTCCCAATACAAGATATTGGCAAATATTATTTTTTCAAAACAATCTGTTCTTCCAGAACAGTATACCAAAAAGCTATTGAAATTCAGACAGTTGCTTACTAAACATTATGGAAAAACCATCTTTTGTTTAATATTATTTGTAAGCATGATACAGTTTGAACAATAAGAGATAAAGCAAAAGTCTCAAAAAATCTCTATCACAGGGATGACCTATTTCACCATTCGAAATTCATTTTACAAAGTATTTTAGGGAGAAAGTGGAAATGGCTGGAACTACTGCATTTTTTAAAAGAAAAATATTAAAATAATGTAATATGGCTGTTCTCAAGGCAAGAAAGTGATCCTCCAACGAGGAAAGAGAAAATAGTATTTTTATTTTATCTGATAGACCTGGGTTGAATTAACTCAAAACTTCAGACTGAGAGTTTAAATGCTCCTGCTTGAAAACTGAGTAGTTGGTAAATAAATCTAATGAAGAATACAGAGATGCTGTGCCTGAAATAAGATGCTCAGTTCACCTAGGACTGTGCAGAAATACATTCTGTAAATGCTCAGCAAACTGAAATGACCTGAAGAGATGGGACAGCTTTCTACTCCTACTCTTTGGAGGAAACACAAAAGCAAAGGAGGAAGAACCATCCACTTCCATGCAGTTTCAGACTCTGGGAATATAAGGACTTTCCTCTTAACCCATCTTTGAATTTCTCATAGAGTGATGAAGAGAGCAAAATGTTGCCTAGGTTTCATGTGACAGTGAAATCACTGTGAAACATTCCCTGTGCTTAAATCCCATAAAAAAAGGTTATAGCTCCCGACCATAAACCTGGACAGGTACTGGCAGGGTCATTTTTTTCATGGAGACAGAAAATGTTCCTTTACCTTTGCAAGAAAGACCATTTTAAAGAGCACTTCATAGCTACAAATGATAAATGTGGATAATGGGGAAAATAATCCACAGTCATTATTTTCTACAATTTACTCGTTGAATGTATTATAGGTTATGAAAATTCTACACCCAGTTATTTTTGTTTGCCTGTCTATAACCAACGAATATTTCTCTCTCCCTCAAATGCATATTAATAGATAAATACACACATGAACAAATATATATACACATACAAACATAAAAGAGACTTTTTTCTTCTTAGAACCTTGGAAGAATGTAAGCCTTCTTCTTGTGCAATTTCACTTGATTCCCCTATTGTAAGAATGCAAAATATGTGATTGACACAAAAGACCAACAGGTTTCATCTTGCCTGCCAACTCTCGTCCATTGGTAGTGTCTGTCTGGAGCAAGGAGTTGAGAAGGATTCTGAGGCCAAATCTAAGTTCAGCCAAAAAGGGTATTATAATCAATTTCCCAGATGGCCTCTCTGGGAAGGGGCAGGGAGCTACATATTTGCTCTTCATTTTAGATCTCTAAGCGTTCTTTGCTTTAAGAGGCACGGCAATACAGACCTCAGAAGACAAACCAGCAGCTACCAAACCGACAGGTGTTGGGTCTGTGGGTATGTTGAGTGTACAAGGGTAGAAAGTAGAGGGATATGGCAAAGCAGGTACATCCTGCTGAGACAGTCAATCTGCAGCTGCATCATTCAGTTACATGTTTATTAGCTCAATTCATCACAAGTAAACCTTTTGGACAGGGCACAAGTACTTAGCACTGGCAAATTCATTGTGATCACAGGAAGCAAGTACACGTTAGAGGGTGAATACTTGGGAACAAGCTACACTTCCTTTTTCCACAGATGATGAATACAGGAACAATCTCTGAGCCTGACAGGCCTTTTAACATCCAAAGGGAGCAAGTCTGACAAGGGGTCAGGCATGGTTAGCAGGACTATTTACATTTCCTAAGGTACCTACACTCTCATTAAAGAGCACGATTTCAAGGTGGCAGCCTTTCACTGGCTGGATGATTGTGTCCCACAGAAAGGAAGGAAAGGGCCCCTTAGCTGCCTTGTCTCTTTCCTCTAATGCTCCATAGGGTCCACCATGTAGAAGGGCGCTAACCCTTTATGGCTTCCTCTGGAGGCCACCCATGTCCAGAAACTCTTAAAGAAGTTTAGCTGTTTACACTAACCCTAACCCTATGCTGCTTCCTAACCCTACTCTGTCCCCTGGGAGGGAATGAATGACAGCTGAGGGGGAAGGTACATAAAATTTCAAATTTTGTAGCTTGATAACACCATACTTTAAAATCATCAGCTCTTCACAAGTTGCAAATTTGGTTATTAACATTCAGGAAAATCACAGACACATAATAATTTTATTTTGAATCCTAAAACTATTGACTATTACCAAATCAAAAAACTGAGTATTTGATAAGAGCAGAGAGAGAATTCTTCAGGTACAACTCCAATCCTCATAATAAAGATCACCTGGACAGAGTAAAGGGAATTTGGTGTTTGAACTCAGTCATTCCTTACATTTTCTGCAGGATGGTTTCTGCAGTGGTGGCATGGCTCACTGTAATAAGATTTAAAACCAATAAAATATCATATGTTTTGAGAGGACATTGGTTATAAAGAGACCAACTTCAGCATCTGGCCTAGAGTAGGTATTAAGTAAATAGTAGTCACTCTCATTTTATGAACTGTTGTGCAAGGGCAGAAGTTAAGCGGGTCTTTATAGAGCTGCCCGAGAGCTGCCTGAGACCTGCCCAATGGGCATCTATGTCTTTAACCAGATTTTGATTCATACAAATTCATGCAGAAATTAAGTCCAGTTCCTTTGTCATAATCTAATGTTGTGGTTTAATTTTTTTTTTTTAAGATGGTATCATTCTTCTTCTTACCTCTGTGCCTAGAATAACTGTTCTTTCATTTGGTGAACTTCTACTTGTCCGCCATTCAGGACTCAGCCTAGACCTTACTTATTCCAGGAAGGCTCTTCCTTGCCATCTTCTTCCCATCACCCAGGACAGGTATCACTTTTTTCTCATAGCATCTTAGCATACCGCTATCACAATACCCATCACAGTTGTGTTATCATCCTTTGTTTTACTGTTTCTCCCTATATTCTGGGTTCCTTAAAGGCAGGGACCGGGCCTCCCTGGTGGCGCAGTGGTTGAGAGTCCGCCTGCCGATGCAGGGGATACGGGTTCGTGCCCCGGTCTGGGAGGATCCCATATGCCGCGGAGCGGCTGGGCCCGTGAGCCATGGCTGCTGAGCCTGTGCGTCCGGAGCCTGTGCTCCGCAACGGGAGAGGCCACAACAGTGAGAGGCCCGCGTACCACAAAAAAAAAAAAAAAAAAAAAAAAAAAAAAAAAAAAAAAAAAAAAAGGCAGGGACCTTTACATTTATATCCAAAGTACCAGACATGTTTAATAAATGTATACCGAGTAAGTGTCAATTCTGTTTTAAACAATATAACCATATTTCTATTTAAGGTGAAACTTTCCTGAACACTTGCTTAACATCTTTATCAAAATAAAGAATAAAAGGTGAAATCCACTGAGCATTTAATACCTGCCAAGCACTATGCTAAGGAATTTATTTGTGGAATCTCATTAAATCCTCTCAAAACCCTATAGAAAAGGTTCTATCACGATCATTATTTTAAAGAAGGAGAAATTGGGCCTTGGAGAGAAAAGTAACTTGCCTAAGGAGGCAAAATTAGTAAATGGGAAAGTCATAATTTACATGTATGTGTTATGACACCCAAATCCTACATTTAACCACTAAGTCATGCCACCTTCCATAATATTTCCCAGTTTGCAATTAAGATCCTGTTTAAGGTCAACCATAGTGTGCATTAAAGTACACACCTACACACGCACGGGCACACGTAGGCAAATAAAATGCTAGAAAATAAATCAATACATAATGATACTACTACCAATTCCTGCATAAAGAGGCAACCGTGACTAGTTTCAGGACTTGTGAATTCTGCAGGCATCCCAAACTCTGAAGTCAGGTGGCAGAGCCTGGGAAGGTTTCTCATGATGCTAACTTGCCTTGGTGTGACGGGAGGGGGAAACCCATACACAGATGATGTAAAGGAATGCCAGTGGACTCCAATATTTGGGGTGAGGAGGCAGACTGATGGCAGGTGAACATTAACTCCAGAAAGAGAGAAATAATACACATCAGTAAAGCATCAGACCAACTTTCAGTGCCACATCCTGGATTTCTTTTAACCTTAGTATAAAAAGTCAGCTCACAGATTTCCCTGTCACAAGAGCATAGCTTGTAAATGCAAGAGAGTAAGTATCACAGGATGATAACTTGTCCCTTGTAACTTGCATCGGTCAACAGCTGGGCTCTAAAGTGACCAAAGATTCTACAGTGAAGATAGTTTGGAGTTATTTTGGAGTTACTTTGATGATGTTCTTCACCGTGAAAAACAAATTTTCAGAAAGCAAACACGATGCTTGGCAGAATGTTAAAGGGAGAGTCCTTGACAACTGCCTGGGCCTTAGAACCAGAGGTAAAACTGCCCCAGACAGCAAAGAAATCATCTCATTCAAATATAAAGAGCAATATTTGGACCAGAACCCAAGGGCCTTCAAAGCAGTGCAATGAGAGATGCAGCCACACATTTAGATTTTATGAAGTAACAAATATAATTAATATTTTCATTTGTGCTGATGGAAGATCCTGAGAAGTACTGTTTTAATACTACGATGAGTTGGGGAGAGGAAGGTCTGTTTTCTGTGCGATTGTCTTCTGCTTCCTTATGCAATTTTACAAAGCAAGAACTAGGGTCACAGGGAGGTTATGGCAAGTAAACAAAATATATGAAAGGAGATCTGTCTTCTGCACAGGACATAACTAGCTGTGGCATTCAAGGTCGCTGAAGCTCAGTGTCAAATGCTGTGGGTGGAGTTAAAAGAAGCTGGAAATTTTAAGATCCACAGTAATAATGACAATGGGGTAGCTGAAAGAGGTGTGATCAAACCCCAGGCCCAGATATGAACAAATAACCTTAGAGGTACTAAAAGGTTTGGATTAGCCTTGCACCAACCTTGAACCCAAAACCCCACTGGGCTGTGGGCATCAGAGGCCAAGCTCTGCTTTCCCTGCCTTTAGGAACAGCTTTGGAGGCAGAGAGCATCACCTTCAGCATCAGAGAAATGACAGAGCGGGACATTCCCACCTTCCTACTGATCCAAAGATGTTCTTTGCTTATTGCTGTCAGACTTCTACAAACAGTGGTCTTTCTTACTAGTAAAAATTTAATACTAGCTAACACCATTTAAAACATGAATTGTTCAGGAATAACTTAGAATTCAAAGGAACTTCTTTAAGGAAATATATGGGGCTTTTCACTGTCTATCTATCTATCTATCCATCTACCTGTCTATCATTTATCTACTTTTCACTGTATATGATCAGATAAAATTTATCTTTCCTCTTTTAGAAACATAATTTTGATATACACATCCTATTTTTAGTACCCATGAAAGAGTACTATTTGCTGCATATTTGGATTTTAATATTACAAGAAAACGTCTAGAAAGGTGGGTAGAATCATGCCCCAACCCCCAAAAGGTGCCCATGTCCTAATTCTCAAAATTTGTGAGTGTATTATTATCTCAAGTAGCAAAGGGGACTTTGCAGATAGGATTAAGGGCATTGAGATGGGAAGATTATCCTAGATGATCTAGGTGAGCCTGTGTAACCACAGGGGTCTTTATAAGAGGCAGGCAGGAGTGTCAGAGTCAGAGAAGGCGATGTGACAGAAGCAGAGGCAAGAGGGAGAGAGAGGATGAGATTTGGCGATGCTGAGTTCCTGGCTTTGAAGATAGAGGAAGGGGCCATGTGTCCGGGAAGGTACATAGCCTCTCTAGGCAAAGGCAAGGGAATGAATTCTCCCCTAGGGGCTCCAGGAGGAATACTGCCAACATTATTGATTTTCTGTCCTCCAGAAACGTAAGATAATTTGTTGTTTTAAACCCCTAAATTTGTGGTAAGTAAGTTGTTACAATGGCAATAGGAAACACACACAGACTTGGGCAACGGAAGTGGGCTGCTGCTATTAAAAACAACTGAAAAATGTGGAAGTGGCTTTGGAATTAGGCATGGGCAGAAGCTGGAAAACTGTTGATGACCAGGACAGGAAAAGCCTACATTGCCTTAAAAAGACTGTAGGTAAAAATGTGGATATTGATGACTCTGGTAGGGAGGACTTAGGTAAAAATGAGGAGCACAGTGGAGAAAACTTACATTTTCTTATTTAAGAAGACTGCTGGTGGAAAAGTGGACCTTAAAGGCATTGTTAGCAAGGGCTCAGGACGCGAGGAATATGTGGAAACTGGAGGAAAGGGGTCTCTTGTTTTGTATATAATGGCATAAAGCTTGGCTGACACGTGTGCCACAAATTTGTGGAAAGCGGTCCTTCTGGGCCATAACTTAGGGTACTGAGCTGTGGAGATTTCCAAGCAAAGTGTTGAAGGTACATCCTGGTTTCCTTTTGCTGTCTGTAATAAAATGTAATAGGAAAGAGAAAAATTGAGGAAAGAAGTCTTAAGCAACAGAACAAAACAAAAACCCAACACTTGATTATTTTCGAAATCCTCAGCCAATCCACATTTTTTAAAACCTGTGATTTTAGGATTCTCAACTCTAGAACTATAAGATAATAAATATACATTGTGTTAAGCCACTAAGTCTGCAGCATTTTGTTACATCAGCAAAAAGAAACTAATACGGTGGCCAAAATGAGAAGCCCCGGGTAAATAAAGAACGTGTTCATTTGCGGGGAGAGCTTCTGAGACGTGGAACTCAGCTGGTGACTCTCCTTGACACTGACGCTCACTGTTGCCCCATTTCCCTCACTTCTGTGGGGCCCATAACAACTGCAGCATCAACTAACCACCCCAAAACTTGGTGACCTACACACTGCAATGTGTTATCTGTCATGAGTCTAAGGATCACCTGGCATCTCTGGCAGGCTCACTCCTGGTCTACAGTCAGCTTAGGAAGTCTGCTGGGTTCTGGCTGGTCTCACATGGCCTCAGCTGGGATGACGTGGCTCATCTCCACATCATGTCTCCCCCTCCAGCAGGCTGGCCTGGCTTGTTCTCACAGCGGCGGCAGGGCTCCAGAAGAAACACAGAAGCATGCAAGGCCTCTTGAGGCCGTGGCTCTGAACCAACATACCATCACTTTCTGCTGCCCAAAGCAAGCCTCACAGCCAGTCCAGAGTAAAGGGTGCAGAAATAGACTGGCTCTACCTCTTAAATGGAGGTGCTGCAAAGCCCCACTTGACACAGGTTATAGGGATGGGTGAAAAAATGGCAATATTTGTGCATCAGTGCACCACTATGTTTATGATAGAAACACTGATAATGACTCTCCAAATGGAAGTTTAGGCCCAGGAACCTAGATGTACCTGCAAAATACCTGTTTTTGAAATCATTCAACGAACAGCATTGTCCGGAGCCTGGACAGGGAGGGAAGGAGGCAGAAAGAGAAATGAACCAAAGATTGATTCAATGGTATATTCTTTGATAGCAGAGCCAGAAAAGAGACTACAAAGTTTGGCTATCCCCGCTCCAGTGGGAATGAACCAATAATACATTGTTTACTGCTGGGATGGCTTTTCCTGTGATGTCACAAATGTAGAATTGTCCTGATCATCAATAGACCGGAGATTTGCAGAAAACATCTTTCTAACATATTGATTATCATTCTTAGGTTTACTTTGAATCTATTAAAGAATATTTCTTTTAAAAAAATAACCTACATAATCAACTCTTAAACAGAAAAAAATATGCAATTAGCCTGAAAGTCAGCTGAAATTGGACACAGATTTTAAATAAGGCCCATCACATCACACTTTTAATTCCCTAGAAACAATATTGCCCAGTAACCTAGAACAATAAACACCAAAGTGGTACCACAAAATGCTTAACAGGGAAATGTATGAAAGACTAGAAATATTTTTACCCCAAGGAAAAATTTGATAATTCATATCCACCCACTCCCACCATGATTTATAAAGAATAATCAAGATGTGTTGGCTAGATCAACAGAAATAGACAATATTGTAAAGATGCTTAGGTCTATCATAGTTTGATAGTGAGTTCTACCTAAATTGATTCCAATATTTTTTAGAATTGTCTAGTTGAAAAAAAGGTTTTTTGGAAGCTGAATCTAAGCCATTTTAGCCTAATAATAAACATTTTCTTTTGCCTGCATTGGACAAGCATGTCGTATATGTAAAGCATTTTCATAGAAGTTATCTAATTTAATCTTCATTAAAACCCATGAGGTGGGCACTACTGTCCCATTCCAAAGTGATTAAATAATTTATGTATGGTTATACCACAACCAAGTTATAGGGTTGGGATTCTATCTGAAATCAAAGGAAGTAATCTCTTTGCTTCCCTTTCTGCCTCCTATGCCTTCCTATGTAAAAGTAAAAGTGACAGGCTGAAGAGTAAACCTGGGATGTTAAAAGCAAAGAGCAACCAAGACTTCCTTTGTCTCTGGACCACAGTCAGTAATGTTGAACGTCTGGGTGCCCCATCAGCCTGGGGTCCCAAGTGACTCCAGAAGAGCAGTGAGAGAGCCCCATTGCCCATGACAGGTGGGCCCTGGGAGCCAGGAGTCAGCCTTTGCTGACCTAAGCCTCTGACATGTGGGGTTTGTTGGTTACAGCAGTATAATCTAGCATATTCTCAGTGATACACATGAGGTTCTTCCCTCCCCAAAAGAAGATGCTTTGTGTGTTGCACCAAATCCATACACTAATCCACCTGGGAAGAGTAACCAACTAACCTCAACATCACAACAAAACACAAGGCAGCTCAACCAGATATGGCAGATATGAGCAGAACTTATCTACATATGAATGAAATAAGGCATTTCCAGGTAATAATAAAAAAGTAAACATGATGTTGTTTCTCATATTATCAATGGTAAAGTTTCAGTTATTATTTTTTTAAATCTCTAATTTGTCACAGACCAACATATGATCTCACCATGTGAGTTCATGTGATCCACTAACTATTTTATAGCTAGTAACCCCCTTTGACTTGCCAAGTGAATTCGCAAATTGTTTGTTGAGATGTGCATTACTAAATTGCTCTAAAAGTTTCTAAAAGCTTACTTTCAATTTCTCTAAGTCATTGCAGACCAGTAATCAAATGTCTGTGGTCCTTCAGCAGTTCAGGTAACCACACTATGAGTAGCACTGCTTAACATAACAAAGTTTCCTTGATTTGTCTTTAAAGTGAGCTCTGCATTTGCACAACCAGAAACTCATAATTTTCCATAATTGGTTAAAAAACTCAACATAAGGAAACTGGGCTGAAGAGTACTGGATAGAAACAAGATGGACAGTGTGGAGAGCAAGCGGAACTCTGTTGATGAAATGAGCAATCTGGATTCTGCAGATCAGAAATATTCCTGTAGCCATACTTACTAAGTGTTTTACCAATTCCTAACAGAAAAGAATTGTTAATATCAAAACATTTTGTATATTATTTATAGTTCATCACACGGAAATCATTCTTAGAGACAGAGTAAAGTATACATAGTTTCCACTCCTTAGGGTAGGTATGTGTTCTCAGGTAATCTTTTGTAGTTTAAAAAAAAAACAATCGCAGTTTGTTGTTTATAGGAGTGCTTAAACAACTTGTATAGATAAATCTGACCCAAGATTGACAACTATTATGAGAATCCTAGTTCCCAGTCGGAGCAGACGGAGCAAAACCAACTTAGATGAAAAAGTGCCTTCGCATAGTTTATTCCTATCTGAGAATGCTACGCATTAGGATTTTTGTTAAAAATTGGTGTGCATGTATACACATATACAACACACAGCACAAACATATTACATCTCTGTATATACAACATGGTTTCTCAACCTTGGTATTTCATTACCTAATGATTTGGGCCAGTAATCTTTGTTGTGGGAGCTGTTCTGTGCACTATAGGATATCTAGAAGCATTCCTGGACTCTACCCACTGGATGCTAGTAACACGGCCCCGGTCATGACAATCAAAAATATCTTCAGATATTGCCAAGTGCCTCATGCGGGAAAACTGTCCCTGGTTGAGAACTAGTGGTATGTACTGTGTACAATATATATCTATCCTACGCCATTCAGGCTTCTATAACAAAATATCACAGATGGAATAGTTTATAAACAACAGAAATTTATTTGTCATAGTTCTGGAGGCCAGAAATCCAAGATCAAGGTGCCATCAAGGTCACATTTTCCATGAGGGCCCTGGTTCATGGCTAGGACCTTCTCACTGTGTCCTCACGTGGGGGCGGGGCAGAGGGAATTGCTCTGCAGCATCCTTTATAAGGGCACTAATCCCACTCAGGACTCCACCCTCATGAGCTAATCACCTCCCAAAGGACCACCTCCTAACACCATCACCTTTGGGGGTTAGGACCTGAATACACAAATTGGGGATGGGGGGTGGGCACAAACATTCAGTTCATAGCAATATCTTTCAACAAATATTTTTCTTAATTTCTTGGGAAAACTCGCATGAATCCTTCGTAACTCACTAAAAAGCAAACAAATGTATTGCTTTTCAAAAAAGCAGTATGGGACAAAATATTAAAAGCATCACTTGGCCAACTTTTTATGCAAGTGATTTAAAGGTACTTAAATCGTGTCCTGATTGCATTTTCAACACACTGTATCAGGCACTGGTCTCTGTGAAGCCAAAGGTCCAAATATCATCTCAGAGTAAATGTTAGACATAAAATACTTAAATTATTTCAAGTGGACAAGAACGAAAAAGTAATGTCAAGACGTGTGTTCTGCATCTCATTCCAGTGTATGGGAATACCGGTCAGAAGACATTCGTGCACTTTCCTCCCAGGACTGGAGGAGCCAGCTGGAGTAACCTGCATTGCCCTCAAGGGATGCGGAGGATTCTGTCTAGTCAGGCCTTTGGCAGGACCCTGGCAGCTTTGTTTGTGGGCAGGCGATCCCCTCACAATTCTGTTACTTTATCCTTAAGAAAGTTGCCATGGAGACTGACAAGGAGATGGCGGTCAGCCAGGTGCAGAGAGAGAGAGTTTTAGGTTGAAAGAAGCACACACACTCACACACACTCATGCTCTCAAAATACAACCCTGTGTGTACATAATCAACTTAAAAAGAATACACTTAAGAGTCATCGTGTATTTGGGTAAATGGCTAAACCATTGTTTCTTTTCAACTTGCCCAAAGAAACACCACCAGCTAAAGAGCAGTTAATGAAGTAGGAAAACAGCACCTATTAAAAGTAATCCATCACAGCTCGTGAACACCCACCTAGTGGGCATCTGATGGCAAAATCTGTTTGCTTGGGAAAAACAGTCATAAGAAAGAAAAGTGAAATGATACAGTAAATGAAAACTGTATTCTTCGTTTGGTGAAAACAAATGATTTGGTCAAATTAAACATTATGAAAAACAGTCCAACATTTTAGTTTATTTGCACACACAAAAAGTAAAAAGAACATAAGGCTTTGCAGATTTAGTTTTTAATTTTGGAAGCACAGCTGAATGGGGATTATCATTAGCATTCTGCACGGCCTCAGATTTTATTTTATTTTATTTGGTGTCTGGAGCACTTTGCACTACAACCTTCGATTTCAAAGTATTTTGTCAAAAGTGATGCGAAAATCCTGAAGGACATCTGAGTTGGTGAGTAGTACGTACAGGAAAGTCATAAATCCTTCAGAATACTCTAAAACAGCATTAGAAACTTGTATGCTGTGGATGCGTAAATCACTTCGTGCTTTTTTGGAAAGTAAATCTCTTTATGCAGCATTCACACAATAAAATCAGAGTTTCTATATGCTTTTATTCCCAGCATTGGGATATGCATATAAATAATATGCAGGAAAGCATCTCTGTAATTCAGATTATTGGGGTGAGGACAGTGCGAACAAGCCGTCAAACAGGAAGAAAAAAAAATGAGACGGCTTCTCTGGTGGTGCAGTGGTTAAGGATCTGCCTGCCAATTCAGGGGACATGGGTTCGAGCCCTGGTCCGGGAAGATCCCACATGCCGCAGAGCAACTAAGCCCGTGAGCCACAATTACTGAGCCTACATGCCACAAGTACTGAAGCCCGTGCACCTAGAGCCCGTGCTCCACAACAAGAGAAGCCATCGCAATAAGAAGCCAGCACACCACAACGAAGAATAGCCCCTGCTCGCCACAACTAGAGAAAGCCTGCACACAGCAACAAAGGCCCAATGCAACCAAAAATAAAAATAATAAATAAAAATAGATAAATTTTAAAAATCATATAAAGAAAAATGAGAGAAAAATTCTGCAAGATGAAACTTTCCTTTGTGCTTCTTATGAAAGTGGTGTGGACTCTCCAAAGACTGGTGACTTCTATGCATGACCAACTAACTCAATCAGATAACAACAACTGTGAAGTCTTTTCCTCTATCCCCTAAGGACATATTCTCTTGGACATACTCCTATGTGGGCTTCCGTGTGGCCCCAATAAGCTGACCCAAAGCACTTCACCTAAGGTTTAAGTTGAAGTTTTGTTTTCCAAGTTTGGGTAACAGTGCACAGTCTCACTCCAGAACCACTGCATAGGTATCAAAACTTAGTGTTTTGTAGTCCTCCCGATGATCAAGTATGTCTGGATTTTACATGGTCCTTTTGTCACTAGATAAACAAGACCTGCTGAAATTGCAAAGGAACTATACAATTATTAGAGTTGGATGGGCACCACGCTGCCACCAGGCTGATACTATTTAAATCAGCTTGTGGTCCACAGGTCAGCAACATCAGAATCCCTCACCTCCACTCGATTCCCTGCTCTCCTTGCCCAGTGAGCAACAAAGCAAAAGGCAGAAGTCTGTCTAGACAGAAGTAATTTATCCAAACTGTCTTCTTCCATAACCCACAGAAAGATACCTGCAATTCCCCTGCCCATGGAAACTGACAGTAATTAACATGAAATTTCACCATCACATTAATGGAGACCCAAACGACTGAAAGAAAATCACTTAAAACCATTTTTATTTTAAGGCAAAGGGCATGCTTTGCAATAAGGGAGAGTTGGGTTTTTATTAGAGAATAAAAAGGTGAGTCCTCATTCTGTGATGCAATTCTGATTGTATTCAATTATAACATATTTACAGTACATCAATCTTAGTGTAATTTTTACAAAGAAATTTCAAACACATCTTGGTAAACTTGTTTAAAAGTTGAATCAAAACCTCCCCCACCCTTCCCCAGCCCCTATATACACTCCTGCAATGCTTTGGTATTATTTTCAGCAGAAATGAAGGTAAGAATGTTTGTTGAGAGCTATGACTTTTAAAAAATATTTATTTATTTACTTATTTCTTTAGCTGTGCCGGGTCTTAGTTGCAGTACGTGGGATCTTCATTGCCGTGTGGGATCTTTAGTTGTGGCATGTGGGATCTAGCTCCCTGACCAGGGATCGAACCCAGGTCCCCTGCACTGGAACCACGGAATCTTAGCCACTGGACCACCAGGGAAGTTTCAAGAGCTATGACTTTTAACTTTTCACAATGAAAGGAGCAGTGTGCTTTCGAGTTTCCACTGACACATCAGGCTTCCACATTCCTTCAATTAAAAGATTTGCAAGTATTTGCAAATACAGCACAGGGAACTCTACTCAGTGCTCTGTGGTGACCTAAATGGGAAGGAAATCCAAAAAAGAGGAGATATATGTATACGTATAGCTGATTCACTTTGCTGTACAGTAGAAACTAACACTACATGGTAAAGCAACTATACTCCAATAAAAATGAAAAAAGCTTATAAAGTTAGTTAAAAGGTACGCTGGGGAAAATACAAAAAGGTAAAAATAGTGATTTTTCTTTCAGAGTTGCAATTGCATAGAGGATAACTTTCCTCCATTGAGAGAAGGCAAAAAGTAAACAGGTAGACACTTTACCACAAATTATTTTGTTTATATAAATAAAAGCAATTTCTTCCCTAAGCACTATTAAGCCTGGAGTCATTTCCAACACGTATGATTCTGTTGATAACCTTGGAGGTGACTGAGATCAGGATTCTGGTTTTGTGTTTATTCATTCTACTCACCCTCCCATCTGCCCCATTTTTAAACATTTCTCCAGATTCCTGGGACCTCCCTCCTCCTGCCATTTCCATCCCATCTCTTGAAACCAGATGGAAGTCTTCTCTCACCAGGCTGTATCCTATCATCTTTCTTTGTCTATGAAAACTTGCCTGTCCTGCGTTCCATTCCTCCATTCGTTGGGTGTCTCCTTGTGTGACAACCTGATCTAAATGCATCCTAATTGATGCATTTAGTGATGGGTGACTTGCTGCTCGGGGCCCATATCCTCACCAGGCACAGTAGATACAGTGCCCAGGGCCCACAGTACTTTTAGAGATCTGTGAAAATGCTTTTTTTTTTTAATTTTAATTAGAAGAAAAAAAGTATGAACTTTGAAGTCACAAAAATGTTTTATTATATAATATTAGTATATTTGTCTTTTCACCAACAGATTCCTAAAATATAATTTTAAATATGTTTTTATAGAGGAAGGGGACATGAAAGTTCTAATGTGGAAATGTTGCAGTCCAGTGACTTATGCTCTGGGTGGATTAGCAATTCCCATTTATTAATTCCTCTATTTTCTGCTATCCATTTCTAATTCTTTTTGGATAACTTTTATGTGATGTGAACTTCTTTCAAAAAGGAAAAAAAAAACATGAAGCAAAGATCTATGAGCTGCTTTCTAATAACAATCTGAGAATAATCAAACTAAAAACTTTAATCCTCATAGAAACTGAGGGATGATTACAGGTCTAAGATAAGACCCTTATTCGTGATGACAATGATGATATGATGAGTCACATTTGTAGTACGAGGTATTTTCATAACCTTTATTTCATGTATAATGAGAAAATGTATCCTTTTAAAATATCTCCCCTGGGGCTTCCCTGGTGGCACAGTGGTTGAGAGTCCGCCTGCCGATGCAGGGGACGCGGGTTCGTGCCCCAGTCTGGGAAAATCCCACATGCCACAGAGCGGCTGGGCCCGTGAGCCATGGCCGCTAGGCCTGCGTGTCCGGAGCCTGTGCTCTGCAACGGGAGAGGCCACAGCAGTGAGAGGCCCGCGTACCGCAAATAAATAAATAAATAAAATAAAATAAAATAAAATATCTCCCCAGATAGTGAGTGGTATAGCTCTTGCACCCTTATGATCAGTTTCCTGTACTTACCCTTATAAACTCTAGGATTATTATAATATTTTAGTACTATTTTTGGATGGAGAGTAATGAGGCTGCATGAGAATGATCTCATGTTTAAAGATTTTTGTAAACCGTGTTATGTAAAAATGCTAAAGGAACTTAGAAATTCAGCTTGTCAATCTTTCCTCTTATATGACAAACCATACACGGTCCTGAAATACAAAGAAAAATAATAATTAAAAGGCAAAAGGGAAATTGGGGACATGGTCAAATATGAATGTATACTTTCATCCATAAGCATAACTCATATGAGTCATTGTAAGCAGCAAAACCCAACCTGTACTACAGAAAGGACAGGAGAATTATGGGCTCATGGACTCCAAGTGGGGCACAATAACCAAACTCCATATAAATGACTTTGAGAACCATCAAAATCAAGGACATGAATGCCTCCAGGGTTTATTATTTGTTTATTTTCTCTGCTTCTCTATGTGTAAGAGGAGCTCAAATTTACAAAGAAAGTAAATGGTGGACCAGGGATTTTAATGTTCTTTCAATCATTCTGCTACACATGATATTTCTTACAGTGGAAATGGTGAGTGAAATCAGGGAATCACATTAAAAAAAAACAACAACGGGCATTCCAGAAAATACATATCCCACTAGTTTTCTGGTCCCAAAGTGGAATATGTAATTGAAAACAGCCAATGGAGCATCAGGTGTTACGAATTCTGAGACAAGGGCATATGTCCCCTCTTTGCAATGTAGCTTCTTGGAGCTGTGACTACGTGGTCAACACTCAGTGTTTGCCACCAGTGACGACCTGTCATCAAAGGATGGGACCTCAGATAAGGAAGTTATCGGGAAACCTATGTTTACATGAATAGGAAATTAAAGGTACAAAGATCAAGAGTGTTACATCCCCGAAGTCATGACTTTGGCATGCGTGTTTTCTAGAATTGGCCCTTCCCTGAGCTCCTGGATTTAGGTCTATATTTGTTGATAACACAGAGCGGTTAGTAATGAATTGGTTAATCAAATAAATATCATTATTTGCGACTAAAACAGCATTTATTATTAACTTAATTTTTCTTGGCATTTTTGGTAACAATAAGGATATGTCAACTAAATGAATGGGTTTCAGTTTAAAGAAATTTTTGAAGTTGTGTTTATTTTTAAAGGTAAGTAACCAATCTTTTAAAAAATAATCAATTAAGAATTTTAATGTTCAAAATTACATTCTGTTAACAGAACCTAGTGTAAGCTTCTTGTCTGTCAGTTTCCAGACACTGGCAGAGTCTCACTGCATCAGAGTGAAGAGAACCGCCGTGTGCTTTGCCAGACAGAGCAAAGCCACAGGCTCTTAGTTACTGTACATACATTTCTGAGGGTCTTCTATGTATGTTTGCTTAGTTAACTGGTTGGTTTAGTTTTTGTAGTGAAATCTAAAAACATTTTAAGGCAAGACAGCTCAGTGAACAGAATGGGGGAAAAGTGTTTCTCACTGGTTAGTAGCAAATATTCAAAGAATTAGACGGATTAAAGACCACTCTAGTAAATGCTGAAGGCAAACCCTGATCTTGTTTGACATCCTTAACACCACACTATATTTTTTTATTCATCAGAGTAAAACACAATGACCTCCACATCAGATCTGTTATCATATACTATAGAAGTATTTTTATGCAGAAGGGTTGAATTTTTTAAATCAGTTTGCCAAGGTAGCAAGGCTATAATTTAGATTATGAAAGTAATGATTTTGTTTGACGTTAAATTACTGAGCATAAACCAAGACTTTTTTTTCCCCTGAATTAATATATTTGGGCAGGAAAGCTGCCTTTTTGCTTTTTTCTTTGGCCAAGATGGGAGGGGTTAAAAGTTCATAGCTGCGAAAGAAGTGGAGATTATAGTGCAGTTTCTATTGAATAGGGATCATTTAAAAAACTACTGTAGACCACTCTCAAAACACATTGATTCTAGAAGCAGACCCTGATGCTAATTCTCCTTTACTTCAATGTGGATAGGTCTGGAATGCATTGTGTATTCAGAGGTAGCCCAAAGGCAGAACAATCCGGGACAAACGAGAATCATAGTCACAAGAGCCAGAAATCAAAGCAAGTACTAGAGCAGGAGAAAGGCACTGGGGCCTTTGCTTGGGGCCAGAGCAGGGTAAGCTTGACTTATTTCAACTCAAGGAAAACTGTACATTCAACAGCTTTATTTACAAAATAGAGAGTAACCAGAGCAGAAGGAATGACATTATGGGATAAGGGAACGGGGAACAGGCAGGTGGTCAGAAAGTAATTGCCACAGTGCCCAGGACGTTGCCTCTGCTGGGGTGGGGGCCGCACAGGACCAACAGCCAAGAGGAAGCTCTGAATGCAGGCACTTCCTTCACACATCTGAGCTGCTTTGAGCCGCAAGGCTAATAGCGAAGCTAGTATTCTGCAGGACCATTCAGAGCTCTTAGAGATGTGAGACGTGAAATCAAAAGACAGTCAATTTCATGAACATTTGAAAAAGCGATTAATCTCCTGAGTCATCGGGAAAAGGCAAATTCAAATCACAGTAATATACCTTAACACATCAACTAAGTTGCTAAAATTAAAAAGACAGACAATACCAAGCGCTGTCAAGGATCTTGAAGAAATGGAACTCTCATACACTGCTACTGAAAACCAATTGTAAACAGTGCTTGGCAACACTCATCATAGCTGAATGTATGCATCCCAATAAACCCAACAATCCACTCCTAGATTTATAACCAACTGAATTGCATTCGTATGTGTATCAAGAAACTTGTTCAAAAATGCAAAGAGCAGCATTATCTGTAATAGCCAAAAACTGGAAAAAGAACAAATGTCCATCAAAAGTTAAAAATATATATAGTATACAATGAAATATCATACAGTAACGAAAATGAATGGATTGATGCTTAAGGGAAAAACCTGTGTGACTTTCATGAACAAAATGTAGAACAAAAGCCAGGCACAAAGGAGTACATCCCTTATGATTCTACTTATTTAAAGAGCAAACATTAGCAAAACTATGTTGTTAGAAGTCAGGACAGGGATTTCCTTTGGGGTTACTTACTGGAAATGGGCCTGAGGAAGACTTCAGGTGCTAATGATGTCCTAGTTCTTGATCTTGGGTGTGACCTGATATGGGTATGTCTATTTTGTGAAAATGTATCAGCTATACAATTGTCATTTGTGTACTTTTCTGTATTTAAGTTATCTTTCACTAAATAAAAAATTTTTGCAAAAAAGCTATCAATAAATGTCATAAGCAGATGGAGGAGAGTGGACAGTAAAAATGAGAGACAGTAGCAGGGAGATTCCTATAAAAGAAGGGACCTGGGGCTTCCCTGGTGGCGCAGTGGCTGAGAGTCCGCCTGCCGATGCAGGGGACACGGGTTCGTGCCCCGGATCGGGAAGATCCCACGTGCCGCGGAGCAGCTGGGCCCGTGAGCCATGGCCACTGGGCCTGCGCATCCGGAGCCTGTGCTCTGAAACGGGAGAGGCCACAGCAGTGAGAGGCCCATGTACTGCAGAAAAAAAAAAAAAAAAAAGAAGGGACCTGAATAGGCAAGCAGAAGTGTTGTCTGCACCAGTTCTGGAAATTTGGCCAAGGGCACACTTCCCACCAGAAAATGGGTAGCCTTGTGTGCTCAACTTTTCCCTATTTCTTACTATCTGTGTTCTTGGACTCTCTAATACCTGATTATCTCATCTGTAACTTGGAAATATCTTGTAGCTTTATTTAGAAAGAGAAAATGAAAGAGGAAAAATGTCTGATAAAGTACCTAGAGCAATTCTTGGTACATAGTTGATAAATGACAAATACAGGTCCCTCTGTGACTTTCCTCCCTCATTCAGTTAGCTCACATGAGAAACCATCTGAGAAGAGAAAGAATAAAAATCTAATTTTCTTTGTTTATTAACATCAAACAAAATTATTTTTCACATCCATGTCTATGAACAAGGAGACCTCAGTTACTACAAGAGAGGAAGAAACATGGTGTGGACTTGGCCTCATTTCTTTCTTTCTTTTTTTTATTGAAGTATAGTTGATGTGCAATATTATATAAGTTACAGTTGTACAATGTAGTTGGCCTCATTTCTTAAATTAACTTGACTATAAAGAGAAATGGCCAAACTTCCAAACACAATGTCCAAAGACAGATGTGAAAATAAGGAATTGTATCTCAGGTATTGGTCAAAAAGTACCAACTTCCAGTTATAGAATTAACAAATTTGGGGATCTAATGTATGGCATAGTGATTATAGCTAATAATATAGTCATATACTTGAATGTTGCTAAGAGAGTAGATCTTAAGTGTTCTCACCACACAATAAAAATGGTAGCTATGGGACAGGATGTTACACAGGCTGGGTCCTGGGACTTGGGACCCTTTGCTGCAGTGCTTGCACCTGGACAAACATCTCCTGGAGTAACAAAATACAAAGAAACTATAAGGGAATAAAAATAACTGTGTGCATGAGCAGTTGGGGCAAATTATAGATAATAAGATACAAAAAGACTAAAAGCCCAACTGCATTTCTGAAGAGCTGGGAGCAAAAGCAGGTACTGCGCATGCCCCCTGCACTCAATACCACCAAAGGGGGGGAGGCAAAACACCTAAGCCACCCCTCTGTGACCCCTGGACCTGCCTCTACCCTCACTCCATATAAGGAACTATCTCGCCCCGCCCCGCCACCCCCCCACCCCGACCTCAGAGAGTGAGCAAGGGAACCTGTTGCTTATTTTCACTCTCCCCATCCCCCACTGCAGCAGGGGCCACAATAAAGTCTTGCCTGAATTTCTTGTCTTGTCTGAATTTCTCTTATCAATTTCTTTTGATTACAGAGGCCAAAAACCCTGGTCGGTAACAGATGGAAGTGGTAGGTAACACTATGGTGGAAATCACTTTGCAATTTATAAATGTATCAAATCAACATGTTGTATACCTTAAAATTATACAATGTTATGTATCAATTATATCTCAATAAAACTAGAAAAAACGTATCTTAGTGTTGGGAAGGTAGGATTGGATTCAGAATGACAGGTTACAGCAATGAAGAACAGGCAATAATTAGTTTTTCCCCTATCACAATCTTCTTAACTATAACCAGGGAGAAGATCTGTTTGCTGACATGGATAACAGATCAATGGTTCATTTTGAAAAGAAAAAAATTAAAAAGAAAAGTTTATAACGCTAAAGTCATTTTGGAAAAGCATATCATTGAACAAACAAAAGAATTTATAGCTTCCAAGATGGATCTTATTTTGAAATAGGCTGCTCTAAAACATGGTGGGAGATCACCATTGTTCTGTTCACAATTCTTTGTTTTAACATACAGCAAAAGTTTCTGATAGAAAGAAAATGTTGATATATAGTGGTCTGACTTGCAGGAAGGTGACTAACTAGAAATGGAACGAATGGAAAGTCAGCTCCTTGGAAGGAGAGTGAGAGGACACCGGCATATCAGGGGAACCAGTGGGTTGCCAGGGCTCCTCTACCCAGAAAGACTGAAAAGGAATAAAACAAAACCACGAAACTGCCAGTTCGCTCCCATACAGCCCCACAGTTCAACACTCTGAGAGACAGTACTTCTATGGAATAACAAAAGACAATGGAACAATTCTTAGCTCCTCTGATATTAGAAGAAAGGTGAGGTAATCCAGGGTTCAAAATCTAGTGCCTGGCAAACAAGGTCCCTGCATGTGAGAAAGTGGCCCTGGAATCCAGAGAGACACAAATGAAAGTGACCATGATGATAGCCACCAGGATCCAGCAGTCCAGGTGCAGCTTCACAGGCACCTAGCTAGACCATAAGACTGCATGGTGTGTCAAAGGTGGTAGTAGATTATAAGATTCACCTACAGTGTAACAATTCCTTGCCTTGCAACATTCCAGTGACACACAGCTCTGATTCCTTGCTTTCTGGTTTCACTCATTGTTCAAGTAATGAATCAATAATTTCCATAGTTGATTTCACTGATTTTCCACTACTTGTTCTCCTTGGGTTGAACTCTAAGTACAGAAAGACACAGCTGTGTGTTTCCAGCTCATGGGCCATATATGTTATATCTACTTCTTTCTCTTCACTTACTAACTCAGTGATTCAATTGGAAAAGTGTGACCAAGCTTGTCTAGCCCAATTTGTACTTTATAAAACCAAGTTCATTATTGCTAATGTTCTGTTACTCCATTGGATATGTACAGCATTTTCCTCCCTATTTTGGTCCCATTACTTTAACAGAATTTGAAACTAGATTTAGTGGTTGGTAATTGACAAGACCACAGGTGTGGCTTTTTGTTTTTATTGGTGTTTGTTTTCTTCTTATTTCTCTGTATAAACAGGGAGGGGGGAAAACTGTTATAAAGCTTTTTCAGGTAGATGTTCATTTATGATTGAATGTTGACAAACATAAGGACATTTATATGTCAATTAGTAAAATAGAAACAAAATATCAATGACACAGGAAATCATGAACAGCCAATCTCTTAATGAAACGTGACTTCTTCCTGCCTCCATACATCTATCTCTTTCTCCTCCCTTCCTTTCTCTCTTTCTTTCTGTCTCTTCCTCTGATATACTGAACAAGCAACTTGCATCACTCTAGAAATTAGAGGTATTAATAGAAAAAATATAATCCACAGATGTCCTCCCAAGTCTTATTTTCATTAGCACTTACTTGCACAGTGGTCCTGTGATATGATAGAAAAGACACAGAATTTGAAGCCAGAGAACCTACGTATTTACCCCAGGCCAAGTTTACTTACCCTCTGTGAATTGTTGTACCCTCTTTGATAATATTAGATAAGAGGTCATGGAACAAGGTGGCTGAGAAAGAGAGCTCTTGAACTCAGATTGCCTGAGCTACAAGCCCTTTACCACCATGTACTATCAATGTGACCTTGAGAAGTTACTGGTGTTAATTTCATCCCCTGGAAAATAGGGATGATAACAGTCCATCCTTATGGAGTTACAAACATTAAATGAGTTGGATTATACAAAGCACAGCACCTCATGTCAAGGAAAAAGCTCAATCAATGGTATTAGTAGTAGTAGAGAGCTCATAAAATAATTCATAAAATAAAAGCATTATCACAGTTTTAGGTTTTTTTTAGATTTTATGGGAGATGTGAAATAACCAAAGGCTGGATATATAAAGAGATAAAAGACATAGTCTTGTCCCTGCCCTAAAAATAATGCTTAAACTGATGATGAGACAGGATATAGTAAAGTAAATATCAAGACCCAAGTACAGGCCACAGGTCAAATCTGTCCCTCTAACAAATTCATGTTGCAGAAGGTAAGATGAGGGTGAGGCGGGAATACACGTGGCAAGTTCTGAGGCTTGTAGACTGGATGGATGAAAGGAAACATTATTACAGTGCAACAGTAGAAAGTGGGTTTCAGGAAGTTATAAGGGAGCAGATTTTAAGTTCAGAGGCTCAGGAGGGCAGAAAGGAGGAAGAAGAAAGGATTCAGTGTGGTGTGCTAGAAACTTTAACTGGGCAGGGCTGTACAGAGGATAGACAGGTCCCAGGGCAGGGGAACAATTATGAAACAACCCAAGTGCTCCAACTTGCTTGTGTTCCATGCCTTGTCCCCTTCAAATATGATCTAAGCCAACTGATGTGTGTGTGTGAGTATATGTGTGTGTGCACACACTCATGTCCCCATGTATGCTTGTGCTGTATACTAAAATCCCTTCCACCAAAGAATATAGAGTTAATACACAGTAGCCTATATCTGCATGGCTGGAAAGAGATATTATCCTGGCAACTGACTTCATGTACACAAGTCATATTTCCATACCACATGAATTCTCATGAAAGTGAAAATATCAAAGAGTAAAAAAAAATCAGTAAAAGTTCTCTTATTTTAGGTATTATGATCATACTATACATTTTAAATAAAAATAGCTAACATTTGTCAAGTGTTATGTAGGTGTTAGTCACCTTTTATGAATAGATAAAAGGTACTTTTATCTATTCACTTATTTAATTTTCAAAATGATCTTCAGACATTTTCCCTATTATCCTATTTTATAGGTAAGGAAATTGAGGCAACCAGTGAATAACAGTGACACAGCTAGGAAGTGGTAGAGCTAGAATGGGCAATGATGCTCTAGAGACCAAAGAATTCTCACCCACTTTGCCAAAGGCACATAATAACCATCTGTGTATCCCAGGAATTGTTTAAAACACAGACTCCTGAGCCCCACCTCCAGAAATTTTGATTCATTAGGTTGAGGGTAGGGGCCCAAGAATTTGCATGTCTAACAAGTTCCCTGGTGATGCTGATGCTGTGGCTTATGGATCACTTTGAGTGGCATCACCCTATGTTATAATATTTCAATTGCTGGCTAAAAGGAGGTAAAATTATAATATGAAAAAATGATCTCTCATTTTCAAAATGTTTAACGTGAACTGAATTTCAAGGCAACATTCCAAAGCATTGATATGAATATTATAGATTTAGACCAAAAGCATAAGCTTGTTCATTAAGCATGGTGATAGAACCAGATGAACCTACACCAATATTTAGGACTCAAGCTGTGTTTGTACATTTATTTTCTAAATTGTCCCAGTATTTCTTGTCTATATCTTTTCTGTATTGAGTTAACAACTTATAGCTGAGTATACTAACTGAAACTTGTCAATACTGTAAAGTGTTTCTTAATTTAAATTACAGGAGACAATCCACTTGGAAACATATTGAACAGCCTCTTTTAATGTTTTATTACAACAATCAGAATCCGACATGATAAAAAATTTGACACAAATCAGAACCATCTTTAGTGTCAGTGGAAAGAGGAAAAAAGGAATGACAGTGAACCTAGTAAAAAACAAATCTGTTCAGTTCCCTCATGAAAGAACTTTTAAATGCTGATAAAAATAGAGACATTTTTCCCTTTCTGGGAGGATACAGTCAGCATGTTTCCCTATTCTTTCCACTAGCTATAACAAAAAACCTTAACATCATATAAAAAACAAACATCATAAGATTGCAAACCAACCAGGGACCTTGGGACCTAAGTAAGGAATGACACAGCAGTGAGTTCTCTAAGTTTACTTTCTGCTTATATATCCTAGAATTAGGACTGAAGAAGTCAGAAACTCAGACACACAGGAAAATAGGAAAAGTAAAACTGAGAAAGAAAAAACAGTGCGAACAAGCAGAAAACAAAAATGGCAGAGGCAGGATCGGTCAGAGTAGGAAGACCCTGAGCTCACCTCCCCAATGAACACATCAAAACTGCCACTACAGAGGCAAAGTCAGAACACATCTCACAATTTGCACTTTCCCTTTCTTCTCCTTCCCACAATGTGAAAGGTGGGCGTCTCCCTCCCTCTTCCTACAGGTAACTTTACTCTATGGTCCAGTTAGTCAAGTCTAGATTTTGATCTTCTAAAAGGGGAGACAAAGGGATGCAGACTACCCTTTCTCAGTCGCCTCACAATGGCTTAGAAGGCTCCTGTTTTGCGAAATAATCCTATTTCATGTGCTGGAAATGAAAAGAAAAAACAAACTGTCACAACATATAGAGCAACTCTCACTGAGAATGACCGAAAGACAAGCAAAACAGCTCTTCTGCAACCAAGGCTGTAAAGAAAGAACCACAAGGAGTCAGGTAGGAGGGGAAGAGAAGCGATCTAGTTGGGTCCCAAACCCCTAGCAGGGACACAGGAGAGGAGGGGACATCACAGGCTCAGGGATCCTCCCTGTGGAGTGGGGGATTCCGGCGCCACATTGGACAACCCAGCCCTGGGATCCGACAACAGGAAGACAAGCCCCTTAGCTGGTTTGAAACCCAGTGGGGCTTACCGAAGGGCTGTGAGAAACTGGGCCTCTGCTCTTGAAGAGCACACAGACTTGCTTGTTCCCAAAGTATGGAGGCAACACATTGAAAATTGCCAGGGGCTCTGGCCACACTGATCTCCTGCTCCAGCCCTCCTGCTCCAGCACTGCTCCCTACTAAGGCAGAGACTGCCTTTGACAAGGTGCACACATGTGCCCCAGCATAGAAGCACCTGGGGCCCCAGCCCAGCCTCTACCCAGGGCGGAGACCACTGCCAGGGAGGTAGCAGAGCCAGTTCAGAAGTGCAGCCCCAAGCCCTCGAGCTCTGGCCTCACCCCCAACCAAGACAGAGACTCTCATCACTCCTAGAAGCCCAGCTCTCTCAGGGTTCCTGCTCCAGATCTTTGGGCCCTGGTGCAGCCCCAAAGGGGTGCTGACCACGTGTGAACTTAAGAGAAGCCCTGGCTTGCACCTGCTCTGGCTCTAGCCCCTCTAACGTCAGCCCTACCTCTCACCAAGGCAGTGGTTGCCAGCCCACACTCGGGGAAGACATGGTCCATGCTCACTTCAGATCCAGCTCTCCCACCACATGCAGACTGTAAAGGGAGACTCCCACCCAAGACACCCCTTCAAGACTGGATTAGGCAACTGTTTTACCTAATTTCATAAATGAAGAAAGTTGAACAAAATGAAAAGACAGAGCAATATGTTTCAAACAAAAGAACAGGATAAAACCCCAGAAAAGAAAACCATAATGAAACAAAGATAAATAATTCACCTGATAAAGAATTCAAAACAATAGTAACAAAAATGTTAACTGAACTCAGGGGAAAGAATAGATGAACTCAGCAAGAACTTCACAAACAATTAGGAAATATTAAAAATGAACCAGAGTGAGGAATATAATAACTGAAATGAATAATACACTAGAAGGAATTAACAGCAGATAAGGTGATACAGAACATATAAGCAAACTAGATAGAACACAGAACAGTGGAAATCAGCCAATCAGACAGCAAAAAGAAAAAAAAATATGAGACTAGTTTAAGGGACCTCTAGGACATCATGCATATTAACATTCACATTATATGGGTCCCAGAAGGAGAAGAGAGAGAGAAAAGGGGGTTTAAAATTGAACTTAATGAAATATGGCTGAAAACTTCCCAAGGTGGAAGAAAGAAAGATATCCAGGTACAAGAAGCACAGAGAATCCCAAACAACATGAACCCAAACAGACCCACACCAAGACATATCATAACTAAAATGGCAAAAGTTAGATAAAGAGAGAATTTTAAAGGTAACAAGAGAAAAACAAAGAGTCACATACAAAGGAACCCCCATAAGGCTATCAGATGATTTTTCAGCAGAAATTTTGCAGGCTGGAAGAGAGTGGCATGAAATATTTAAAGTGCTGAAAGGAAAAAAAAAGAAAAACCTACAACCTAGGATATTCTATCCAGCAAGGCTATCATTCAGAATTGAAGGAAAGATAAAGCGTTTCCCAGACAAGCAAAAACAAAAAGAGTTCATCACCACTAAATCCACCTTACAAGAAAGGTTAAAGAGTTTGTTTGTTTGTTTTTTGGCCACACTGAACAGCTTGTGGGATCTTAGTTCCCCAATCAGGGATCAAACCCGTGCCCCCTGCAGTGGAAGTATGGAGTCCTAACCACTGGACTGCCAGGGAATTCCCAAAAGGTCTTCTTAATGTGAAAAAGAAAAGGCTATAACAAGAAATAAGAAAACATAGGATGGGAAAATCTCACTAGTTAAGGAAAATATATAGTAAAGGCAATGGATCAACCAGTTAAATAAGGTAGTATAAAGATTAAAAGACAAAAATTGTAAAATCAACTATAACTACAATGAACAGTTAAGAGATAGACATGAACATGTAAAATATGACATCAAAAACACAAAATCTGGTAGGGGGAGTAAAAAATGTAGATCGTTTAGAATGTGTCTGAATGTAACCTACTATCACTTTAAGACAAGTAGATAGAGTTTAGGTTGACACTGTAACCACAAATCAAAAAACCTGCAATAGATAAAATTTAAAGAGAAAGGAAACCAAACAAGTGATTGGTGGAGCCAGGATTCACACTCAGGCCATCAGGCTCCATAGTACATGATCTCATCTGTGCCTAAACCTCATTATGGCTCCATTTTAGATCTGCCTCTAGTAACTAATTTTCCTTCGCTTACTTTTTTTAATCTCAAGCCATGTATAACCATTATAATCACAAAACATAAAGTGATATGGAATATATCAGCTAATTTTTATTCCTCACTTGGTCATTTATTAACATTTAGTCACTCTATCTCTAATTAGAAATATGGCAAGTGAGGTCTCAGGACTGGGATTGGATTTATTTAGATGAAAAAGTTCTAGAATATCAACTTGGCCACTATCTCTAAATTGGCAGCAGTAGTTGGGCCCTGAATTGTATCCCTTGAAAGTTTCTAATAATGTTTCTTGTGTTCCAACTGTACAACTGAATGCATATCAACATAAGGCCACTGCCTCTCTTTGCAGTATCTTCATACTCATTATGGCTCCCCTCATTTGCGGTGTCTTAAATGCTAACGGAATTTAGTTAGGCAATGATAATAAAAAGACACTAATTGCCAACATGTTTATAGCAAAGAAGTAACAATTCCAGGTTTCTATTTTCCTGCTCTGATAAAGAATATGTCCTGGTATTGGGAGTAATTTGTTTCACTACCAGGAGAAAAAAATAAGACCAGCATTTATTAACCATTTTCTTGAAAAAAATAACAAATTAGGATTAATTCATCGTTGTCCCGATGTCATTTTCCCTTACATGTTGTTATTATGCCTTCCAGAGTGGGAAGGAAGGATTAAGTTGGACCTCCTACATAACCGACATTCTATCCCATCTATGCTACAGTCCACAGGGAGCACATTGTTAATAGTTACGAAAATTACGATTCACTGGAGTGCTTGCAAGTTGCGATTCTATAGTTAGTTCTGCTTTCTTTTTAATTTTCCACATGGGTAATTTTTTAATAAGCAAGAGGCAGGATGGATGAAGAAAGCCAAAGTGTGTACCCACATCTTCATTTACATCTGAGATGTAAGGATGGTGTGAAAATGTGTCAGTAATGACACAACCACTATGGTTATCAAGCCAAAGGCAGACAAAGGTGATGATATAAACTTGGCATTTACTTGGGCAGGGGAGTAAGACAGGGTTTTTTGTGGAGGGTTACCCTGTAGAATTAATTTAATTGTCCTCAAAGAGATCTTTAGCATTAGGTGATTGTATTAAGAAGTAACCCACTTTGAAAACAATAATGATTCCTTACATTAATAAACTTTCATATTGATGTCAACCAGTTCTAATAATTTAATCATTCCCAACTTATTGATTGGGTTTAAAACATCTTCTAAAGAAACATTTAGCCTAGTCATTTCTTATTTACCTATTTGAAAGGAGAAATATCCATTTGAGAAGTAGTTACTCATACACTGCTTATTCAAAAGATTATTCCATAAATACCTATTAAGTACCCACTCTGCACACCAGATATTTGGTTCAGGATAAGCCCTGATGGGTGGAAGGCAGAAAAGGGGAAGATATAGTAGAAGAGAGTGAATTTTAAAAAATACTCTCCAGGAATTAAAATTCTAAGCATGGAGAGTAAAATAACAAAATTAGGCAATGTATGATTAAGTGTCAGATGAATTGCATACAGTGAATCAGATAATAATTACCACAGAAGCAGAGGTTAACTTACCATTTAAAAAAAAGCTTAGACTTCTGGGTCCCTCACTTATACAGGACCCTCTAAATAAATATTCACTCCTTTAACTAATTTTGTATATGTAATTTTAAAATATTTTTTTCTGTAAAAGGGCCCCTCAAATGGTATAAGCTCCAGTCCCCACAAAATCTGAACCTGCCTATGAATAGGGATTCAGAAATGCAGAGCAAGAATTTTCTCAAGATCTTATTCCCAGACAAAGTTGGGATCTTTCCAACTTTTGTGGATATTTCTTTCCAACTCTGCATTTCCTATTTTGGCTATGGATAGTGGTTCTCTTCATTCTCTACCCAGTATCTAGACTTTACAATATTTAAAGAACTACTTTGATAAACACACACATACACACACACACACACACACACACACACACCCCTCTAATTTTTTTGCAGAAGAAACATAGGGCTGTCCTTCATCTCTGAACATTAAGGGTGACCCCAAAGCACAGCTGTTTCAGAAAAAATAAAAAGTACTTATGAAAGAGCAGATGTTGATAACAAAATCCAGAGCCCAACTCCTCCTGGAACCAGCAAGTCTTGCTGGTCATGAACCAACAGCAAATCTTGCTTGGACATAAGGTGTAGAGTTGTACCTCTACAATTCTATTAAATGCCCTCAAATGAGTCAGGAGTAGTCTCAGAGCTGATGGCAGGACTGAAGCAGACAGATGGCATTTCATGGTCCCTATTTTAAAGGTGACAGGGATATAGGGACAAAGAACCTAACAGATTATTTATAAGTTGTTAATGTAAATTTCACATGTAAATATAAATAAATATATGTGTATATTTAAATAATTCTAGTGAATTTATTCTTTTGTTTTATGGCTTCTTGACTTTGTATCTTTCTTAGAAAGACTTCACCTACACTACGGTAACCTAATTTTTTTTTGAATTTCTTTTTTTTTAAATTAATTAATGTATTTATATTTTATTATTGGCTGCATTTGGTCTTCATTGCTGCACTTGGGCTTTCTCTAGTTGTGGCAAACTGGGGCTACTTTTCCCTGCAGTGCACGGGTTTCTCATTGTGGTAGCTTCTCTTGTTGCGGAGGAAGGGCTCTAGGCGCGTGGGCTTCAGTAGTTGTGGCATGCAGACTCAGTAGTTGTGGCTCGTGGGCTCTAGAGCACAGGCTCAGTAGTTGTGGTGCATGGGCTTAGTTGCTCCGTGGCATGTGGGATCTTCCAGGACCAGGGCTGGAACCCATGTCCCCTGCATTGGCAGATGGATTTTTAACCACTGCGCCACCCAGGAAGTCCAGTAACCTAATTTTTTGATTCTAAAATTTTAATTTAATTTATACATAACATGGTGATCTCAAAATGATTTTAGCATAGAGTTTTAAGTCCGTGTTCAGCTTTATTCTTTCTCTAGACATCCGGTAGATTTTACCAAAATAGTTTATTTAAAAATTTGTTTCCCATTAAGCTAAAATGCAACCTTATTTCCCATTAAGCTAAAATGCAACCTTAATGTATACTAAATTTTCACAAATATTTGGATCTATTCCTAGAAAATCTGTTTTATTCCATGCATTTACATTGGATCATCTATCCATGCCTGGGTATAAATTATTTTAAATATTGTAGTTTTAAAATATGTCTGAATATTTGTTAGGGTTCTTCACTCACTATGCTACTTTTCATAATTTTTTCATAAATTTTCTTGACTATTCTTTTATGCTTCCATTTTATTTGAAGTTCTGATATGTGATGTATGCTTAATTTTTGTAGAACTAAATTTAAAGATACATATTTCTCTGTTTTTTAATCATTAATTTAAAAAATATACTTGCTTTCAAAACCTATTACCCATCTCTGACTTTTCTTTCAGGCTTAAAAAAAAAATCATCTGTCTAAATTGCTTAGAAAAGCTTTATGATACATGTTACTATAATGTAGGTTTGGTTATAAAGTACCTGCTCATTGAATCCATCTCCCATGATGGAGAGAGGCTCTCCCTTCTGGAATGCAGAAAGCTTAAAACGAAGGTGTCATCCTTGCCCCTCAAAGGCAGGTTAATAACATTCTCCTACTGTCACAGAACACCACCAGCTTTGGAGTAAGGTAAGCTGTCTCCTTGAGAGTTTCATTACCTTTGGCTGTTTTCCTTCACACACGTTATTAAACAACAAGCAAACACAAAATTCTCTGAATTCAACAAAAGCAAACCTTTACATAACACTAAAAGAAGTGTTATGTTTTACAAATAAGAAGGACTGCATATATTTATTTTTTTATGGGATATAAGAACTAAATTGCCACTAGTTATGTCTTACATTTGCTTAGGAAAAAATGATTAATATTAATAAGGTATTGTGATGTTTTTGCCTGATCTTACAAAACAAACATTTTTGCTTGGCTATTAATATTAATTATTTTTATCTCTATTCTTGACCCAAAACAGGATTTGATGCAAATGTATTTTTACTTAAGGTTACTTTAAAAAGTAAAATTAATGAAACAAAGGAAAAGTTTTGTATTATTTGCTGAGAAGCTTTCTTCTTATTTTTTGTTCAAATCTGGGCAATATACGAAAATAAAATTTCCTAGCTCTCTTGAGCTACAGCAGAATCAAAAAGCAGTATGTATATATATATATATATATATATATATATATATATACACACACACACACACACACACACACACATATATATATATTTACACCAGAAAATATACAACATTGTAAATCAACTATACTTCAATATAAAAAAAAGCAGTATGCTCAGCACAGGGTTAAAATATGCTATTTGTTTATCCTTCTCATTAATTTCTTAACTAACTCTCCCACAAACATCAAAAAGATCCATTTGAAAACTGTGACTTGACATATAATAAACCCAATTAAAACACACATACACACACAGATTCATACGCATACACTTACACATTTGTGCAGCTCCTAATGGTGCCAATAAATCAGCTCAAAACTATAAAAAAGTAATTAGGGACAAAGAAATGGCCTGTCTTGATGTTGCTTTTTTCTTAATATGCTTCTAACACGATTATACATGCATATCTAATTACTACAACTGAAGACCTATGGTCATAGCTTGATTTCTGTATTACAAATGGCCTGACATTTAATTAGTTTGTGTGATTAAATTATGGAATATCTACATGGTGACCAAATGATTAAAACTTTTTTGTGCCTCTAGTTTTCTCAGCATTCAAGTTAATTATATCTGCCCACATATACAGTATGTGAACAGACTCACACAGAAATCTTTCCAAGTGAAAAGAGAGTTATAGTTCTGCAAATTAAGATTGAAAGAATCATCACTGAGTACATCTCACAAGAGGTTCAGTGGGATGGGGTAGGACTTCAATTACTGCAAGAGCTTCAACCCTAAATTACAGCAAGGATGGAGCTGGTAAGCCAGGGTTCCCACTTCTCATTCATTCTCATTTCATTCCCTAAGGAATGGTCCCTGATGTATGTATGGGGTTTTTTTTTATAAGAACTGATCAATTTATATAAATTTTAGATTAAGTTTGGTTATTACTGTCACAATGTCAACGTTTTTTCTTTTATTTTTGCATCCCAAGTCAACCAGGGATTCTTCACAACTTGTCACCTGAGTTGCAACAGCTCTACTCTCACAAGTACAAGTGTCAGTGAATTCAGGAGTTTTGAGTTGCCACAAATGTGGGCTTGTTTTAAGTTCCAAGCAGACCTGAAGAATGGCCATGAGAAAAGGATCCCTACTCCCATTTATATAAGCAAGTTGAATGAAGCAGGAAACAAAGTTAGAATGCCTCTTAAGAAACGTCTGCATTAACGAAGGACATCCTTTTGACATCCTGAACTCTCGTCTCGTTCATCTTTACCCCATCCCTATGATGTGAAGGTAGTGAGTACAAAGCCTCCTAATTACCCAGCGGTAGTATTGAGAGACAAAGAGGGAACATTGAAATCTACCAATGATCCCGAAACCTTATTAGGCCAATGCATTCAATAACTGCCCCATGAGAGATTTTTATTCATAACAGGTAACAGAGCACAAAGTTGGCTGATGTAGGAATCTCACACATACAAAACTAGTTGGTTAGAAAAAGAAACTTTACTAATTTGACATTATTCCAATAGTAAGTTACTTCCTAAACAGCTAGCTATGATTGCTTAGTAGGATTACATGATTTATCTTAAAAACAGTAAGTTACTTGATGAAACCACCATGTCCTCCAGAAGGTAAAGGCAGATATAAAAGTATAAGCTTTATACCTTTTCCTTTTCTCTTAATTTACAGTAAAAGTTGCTAGAATATTTCAAATGGCCAGTATGTGAAAACAATGGATGTACAATCTAGAAACTAATCTAAACTAAAAAAGGAAAACAATAAAAATATTATTGAAGTTCCAGGTTAACTTGAGAGTATGCAAAAGACATATCATTCTTTTTCATCAATACCAACAAAAACCAAAGGCAATTAGAAATTCTGGAAAAAAGAAAGGAAAAGAAAAAGATACGAAAGTTATAACACAAATATGAGGTGACTTTAAAAAATTTTCAAACACATGGATTTCCCTGTAATTTTTATACTTTTTGATTTCTAGCAAAATGTCATTGTCATCAGAGAAAATACTCTGAATGACTGTAGTCATTTGATATCTGATGAGACTTGTGCTTGGATAAATTTATGGTCAATTTTCATAAGAGTACCATGTGTGCTTACAAAGAATGATTACTCTGCACTTGGAACATGGAAAATCTCCCCACTGACTTTAATCAAATACCCAAATTCCAAGAACAAGAAGGTGGTATAAAGAATCCAGAAACCTCATATTGGTTTACAACCAAGTATAGCCCAAGAAAACAGTAAGTCCCACCTTAAACACAAAGGCAAAATGCACTGACAAAGAGGTAGAGTAGAAATGTGCTGGTAATGAGTGTAGCCAATAGCCTGAAACAGCCTCCCGGAGTTCCCAAGTGACCAAGTTTTGTGACCTTGGCAGTTAGATGAGGTCCATATATCCTCATATTCTAAAGAGGTGGTAAAAGACTTTGGACAGCTCTAATCAGTTGCCTGTAACCTGAAATGAACTGAAAAAAATATGATTTAGTCCCGGCAACCCAGAGAGTGAAGAAAGTTGCTGGCAGAGATCTGGACTTGCAGAGACCCTGATAGGATAAGAAACAATAATGCAGTGGTCGGTAGGGATTGATGACCAAGAACCAGAGGAAATCATGTTCACTTCAGCCATGGCCAAAATGGACAGATGTTAACCTAAAGTAAGATTCACTCCTTCCTCCATGTCTCCAACATACTAAGAGATCCCTTGAAAATCGGAAACTCAGTGGTTTTGTCAAAATGTAAAATGATATTTTAAAATTGTAGAGAACTGTGCATGTCAGCATACATCCTTGGCTCCTATACATTATCTTTGATCTCTCTCGTCCCACACTCCTGTGCTGTATTAGTTTCCTATGGCTGCTGTTACAAAGAACCACAAACGGAGTGGCTTAAAAAACAGACATGTATTGTCACCCAGGTCTGTAGGATAGAAGCTCACAATCCAGATGGGGTCAGATGTTGGTGTTCTTTCTGAGGGCTGTGAGGGGGTCACCTAGCTTCTGTTGCTTTGCTGGCAATGTTTGGCATTCCCTGGCCTATAGATTCATCATCCTGATCTGACCTCTGCCTTCATCTTCATATGGTTTTCACCCTGTGTGCATGTCTGTCTTTCTGTCTCTGGGTCCATATTTCCCCTTTTTATAAGGAAGGCCACAAGTCATATTGGATTAGAGCCCACCCTGATGCCCTCATTTTAACTTGATTACCTCAGTAAAGGCCCTTTCCCAGATAAGGCTGCATTCTGAGGTCCTGGGGAGTTAGGACTTCAACGCATCATTTTTAGGGTACAAAACTCAACCCATAACACATACCAGGCCTCACTGTCACCCCCAACCCACTACCACCTCATTGCTGGTCTCCACACCAGAAGTGGGGTGAAGACATCAATTCACCATGCTCTGTGATAACAAAAAAAGCTGAAATTTTATATTTGAAATTTTTACATTTTTTTTAAAGTCCTGTGTGATGGAATCAAGACAAAGGACTGTAATCCTTCCATGATACCATTTTCTTTTTTTTATTTTTTAAAATTGAAATATAGTCAATTTATAATGTTCTATTAGTTTCAGGTGTACAGCAAGGTATACACCTATTCTTTTTCAGATTTTTTTCCCTTATAGGTTATTATAAAATTTTGAGTATAGCTCTCTGTGCTATACAGTAGGTCTTTGTTGCTTATCTATTTTATTTTATTTTTAATTTTATTAAACTATAGTTGATGTACAATGTTGTGTTAATTTCTGCTATACTGCAAAGTGACTCAGTTGCTGTACATATATATATTATTTTTCATATTCTTTCCCATTCTGGTTCATCACAGGATATTGAATATAGTTCCCTGTGCTATACAACAGGACCTTGTTGTTTATCCATCCTATATATACCAGTTTGCACATGATACCATTTTCTGCCTCCTGACAATTATTTTAAAGTGAAAAATAAGTAGATTTGGAGTCTTCATATAGTTAAGGTTGCCAATTTTCTATGTAAGTTGAATAGAATCAATAGACTACTCCACCTTCCCCCATCAAAGACATATAAAACGCTATAGAAGATCAACAGACTTCTTTTGGTCTTGATTTCCACTGCTGTTGTTCTATTGGGGAAAAATGGAAAAATAAAGAATTAAGAAGACTGAGGGTCTTGGTACAATATTCACCACCAGGTTTCACTAGGATTAAAAAAGTAGCTCACCTCTGAGCTACTCCCTGAAAAATGAAGCTTGGTCAAATTATTTTAGGCTAAACTCCCCTATGCCAACAGCCAAATGACCAATATTTATATAAAAAGAAACGAACTCTTCCAAATATTGTTACATCTATCAGTTTCATCTATAAGGGATGCAATTTTGTCTGTGTTCCCTGTCAAAGGAGAGAATCCTGACGTATTTTTATTCTTTGTATGCCCTTTACAGTGCCTATCTCGAAGCCTAGCACACAGTAGGGCTTTAATAAGTCATTTAAATGAATGTATATGTGCATGAGTAAGTTTTCTATCATTTAAAATTTTGACGCTCCCACATTCTAACTCTTCTGCATTGAATCACTTAATTAGTTCTACTTTTGAGACAATTTATTTCCTTTCTTTCCCAATTCAATTTTCACTATGGTTATTTTTTATGAAGAGGAAAAATTAATAAAATACATTTTAGAATTTGAGAGCAGAAAAGGACAAGACATAAGTAAGGGAGGTGTTATTTTTAATGCACTATTTCTCAAAAATACATATCTGTGCATAGTGGGAAATTTGTATACCATTCAATACATTAGTTTTCAAAAGTACAGGGCTAGATAAAGCATTTGCAGAACTGTATTTGTGTAGAAGCATGCTGGTAGATAGATCAGTTAATATCCTTTTTAATAAACATTAATTCAACAGCTTATACTTCCCCAGCTTCTGAATCTTTTTCGTAGCATCCCTGGTAAATTGTTTCTAGAACAATAATCTTGGACCAACATCCCAGGCTCCAAGATATTCTAGGCCAGATGTCAGCAAACTATGATCTGTGGGCCAAATCCGGCAGCTGTTCTTTTTTGTCAATAAACTTAGACCGGAAAGCAGCCACACCTATCTCTTTATGGATTTTCTATGGCTGCCTTTATGCTACAGCAGCAGAGTTAGTAGTTGTGACATAGACCTTGTGGTCTGCAAAGCCCAAAATATATACTATCTGGCCATTTGCAGAAAAAGTTTGCCAACCTCTGCTATAGACAATGGCAGATGCACTGAACTGATTTTCTTTTTTCTTTTTTTTTTGTCTTTGTAGACAAGTCCAATCACCAAATGATTTTGTTTAAATATTTGTTTTTGCTTGACCATACATACACCTGCAAAAGACTAGTTTTGATGAAACTGATCACTGTGAAGCGACGCCTCTGTTGGCTGCAGCTTGTCTTAGCTGCCTTCTGGAAAATGGAGTTTCTACCAAGGCAAAAGTACAACTTTATTAAAGGCCTGCAATTCCACTCAAAAGAATCCTTCTTATAAACATGCTTGCCTTTGACAGTTATGTCTGTACTCTCATTGCAAACAGGAGTATCAATATTCAAGGAAGTCTTATGACGATGGATTTATTTCACCCCAGGTCAAGTTGAAAATCAGAGTGGTGATCTCATGCCTACATCTTCCTCTTCTCTCTGTTCTTTCAGCTTCCTCTTTATCACTTTCCACGTGTCAATACCAAACATCCTCATTTTTCTTATAAAGTGCTCTCATCTATCCACTTCAGAATTAAAATTAACTTAATCTCTCACTCCTTTACTAATGAGGATGGCTTTCTTCTAGGCTGCCTTTCCTCCTACACATTCAGAGAAAAAGATTTGTTTTTACCTTTTTTAAAACCATAAGGTTAACAATCAATCCAGTCAAATGCCCTCAAATAATCTTTCATTTCAGGCTTCATGTATAAGTTTGTGATTTGTTCGTCCACGGATCACTGCAAAACTGGTTGTTTTCTTTTTAATAGAACTGTAACCAGTTGGGGGGAGAGATAAATTAGCAGTTTTGGATTAACAGATACACACTACTATATATAAAATAGATAATCAACAAGGACCTGCTGCAAAGCACAGAGAACTATACTCAATATCTTATAACAACCTGTAATGAAAATGAATCTGGAAAAGAATATATATATGTACATATATAATACTGAATCATTTTGTTGTACACTTGAAACTAACACAACATTCTAAATCAACTATACTACAATTAAAAAATAAAATAAAAAATAAACATTTTTGCACAAACAATAAAAGAATCTTTCATACAACACAAATGTGTGGAAGACTACATAACCTCAATTAAAAAAAAAAATTTTTTTAGGGCCTCCCTGGTGGTGCAGTGGTTGAGAGTCCACCTGCCGATGCAGGGGACACGGGTTCATGCCCCAGTCCGGGAAGATCCCACATGCCGCGGAGCAGCTAGGCCCGTGAGCCATGGCTGCTGAGCCTGCGCGTCTGGAGCCTGTGCTCCGCAACGGGAGAGGCCACAACAATGTGAGGCCCGCGTAACGCAAAAAAAAAAAAAAAATTTAAATTGAAAAGGAAAAACAAAATAACTGTAACCAGTTCTACTAGTGCTATGGAGGGTTTCAGACAGCTACCATGGCAGTATACTTCCTTCACTCTCTTAAACTTTGGTTTGGAAAATTATTTTTGTAATTGTATTAAGAAAAAAAAAGTTTCTGGAATTTCCTCTCTTCACTTTGACTCCAAAAGAGAGAGACTCAACAAGGCCCACTGGGTGAGATTGCGCTGGCAGAAGAGGGGGGAGGGGGAGGTAGGAGCAGCTCCATGGGGCATCAGGGCTTTGGGTGGTGGGGGGAGTGGGCCACGTGTCTCCTCACACTCAGGACAGAGATGGAGGGTGTGGCACTGGACCCTAAGCTGCAGACTTGGAGAGTGAGAGGGGTCTCTGGGGTCCCTGGAGCTGCAGGACTAAGGAGACAGGTGACTGGAGCTGTCAAGCTCCAAAGCACAAGACTTCTGGGACAAATCTGACTAAAGACCTAGTCCCTCCCCAACTTTTCCAGCACCCGGAGACCAGAATCTTTTTTTCTTAATTGAAGTATAGCTGATTTGCAATATTATGCCAATCTCTATAACAGCAAATTTATACATACATACATTCTTTTTTATTCTTTTCCATTATGGTTTACCCCAGGAGACTGGACACAGTTCCCTGTGCTATACAGTAGGACCTTGTTGTTTATCCATTCTAAATGTAATAGTTTGCATCTGTTAATCCCAACTCCCAATCCATCCCTCTCTCTCCCAACTCCCCCTTGGCGACCACAAGCAGAAGACAAAATCTTGAAGAGATTGGGAGGGAAGCCCCCAAATGGCTGAGGCTGACTTTCCTATCAGATTGGCAGGGGGCACCATGGAGCAGAGTAAGTATGATTTAGGGAAGAAAAAAGAGAGGGAATGCTCTGGGCTAGAACTATAACTTTGTACAGTTTGAACCCTAAATGAGTTAAGTTTCAAGCATAACTTGTACCAACAATGCAGTAATCTAATCTCATTTGGCAACAAATAAAAACTGTGCAATCTCCATCCAGAGACTTAGATCCAAATACAGTACTCAATAAAAATAACTACTTTTTTCAGATTTGTGGTGCTTCTTGTACTTAATCTCTTTGTTTCCCTTACACATTTGTTTGCTTTTTATCCTGAATTGTTCTATTTTGTTCCATTTATAATTTGCCTCAAATCCTGCTAGAAAGCTGAATGCGCACGCTAAATGAGGGATTGATTCAAGTTTGATTCAAGTTCCTTAACTTCACATTTCTTTAGAATCAGTTTTCTTCTAACTATTTTAATCCCATTATAATATAGAAAAAAAAATCATACCCCCGAGGCCTCACATAGCCCTCATTGCCATGCTTTTTCAATGCAGTGAAATTTGTTTTTAAACTAAAGTCACTTTTTAAAAAACAGAATGGTTCCATTATGTAGACTGTCTAACCAAAGTAACAGTAACACTATAATTTATCAAATTTATTCATTTGTGTCCCTTGAAAGCATTTTTAATTTTTAAATGTTTCTGAGGAAAAAAATATAACATAGGACATGCATGAGAACAAACAATATTTTGCTATTTTTTGTCTCAACATTACTTTTTGTACAAGAAAAAAATATAAATACAACTAAGGCTTCATTATATCCTTCTATTTCTATTCTTTCCTTAAAAGTAGGCATTATACCCAAACTGGTGTGTTATCATATAAATATATACATCTCTATATTTTCACTACTTACACCTCTATCCACAATATATGACATTAATTTATTTAGACATAAGTGGCATCTTAATGTACATTAAAATTTGCTTTTACTAATAATTAAAAAATTCTTGAAAACTGTTAAGCATTATTTTACGAATTAGATTCTGTGTATTTTCTCAAGGGTTGGGTGTGTTACACATTTTTTTAAAATTCAACTTTTAACTTTGAGATAACCATAAGTTCACTTATAACAAATAATACAGATAGATCTTGTTCTATCACCATAAGGATCCCTTGCATCGCCCTTTTATAACCACACCCTCCTCTCTCCACAGTGATACCCTAGTCTCTAAGCCCTGGAACTACTCAGCTGTTCTCTGTTGCTATATTTTCATCATTTCAAGAATGTCATAAAAATGGAATCATACAGTATGTAACCTCTGGGATTGGATTTTTTTTTTCACTCAACTTGCCTTCCTATGGGTTTCTTGGACATTTTCTAAGCCCTTATTTATTTGTTTATTGTGTTGTTGAATGTGTTATTTGGTGTAGTCTCTTAATGGTTTCTCTGGGATATATATATACATAATCACAACCTATTGGTATCAACATTTTACTACTGGAAACCTTCCATGTAGATTCCCTTACCTGCCCCACTTTTAAATATCATACTGTCTTCAGTAGCAGGTGGTACCATCGTTTTTGCTTCAATAATCAAATATGATTTAGAAAATTCATGAGGAAAAGATGATTGTTCTTACCCAGATTTCTGCTCTTTTCATTATTCCTTCTTCCTTCCTAATGCTCTAAGATTTCTTCTTTTACCTTTTCCTTTCTTTTTGAAAAACTTCCTTGAGTCATTCTCTAAGGGTAGGTCTGCTAGTGGAGACTGCTCTTACTTTTCCTTCATTTTGGTGTCTCTGTCTCCCCTTCCTTACTGAAGGACAGTTTCACCAGATACAGAATTTGCAGTGGACAGCTCCTCACTTCCAGCACTTGGAAATGTTGTGTTGTGTCCTCTGTTCTCCACGGCCTCAAGAGAAACTCGCTGTCATTTGAACTGGTGTTTCCCGTAGGGTACATGCTGCTTCTCTCTCACTGCTTTCAAGGCTTTTTTCCCTTAGTTTTTAGAAATTTAGTGATCATGTGTCTTGGCATGAATTTCTCTGGGTTTATCTTATTGGATTTGCTCTCAGCTTCTTGAATCCGTAGGCTGATGTCTTTTGTCAAGTCTGGAAAGTTTTCAGCTGTTATTTCATCTACTCTTTCAGCCCCACTTTCTCTCTCCTCTCCCTCTGGGGCATCATTCTGAATGTTGGATCCACTTTTATTATCCCACAGGTCCTTGAGGCTCTGTTTATTGCTTTTTAGTCCATTTCTCTCTGTTGTTCAGATTGAGTAAATTTTGTTGATTTGTCCTGAAGTTCAGTTACTCCTTTGTCATCTCCACTCTCCTAGGGAGCCCATATTTTAAGATCTTAATCTCTGTTACTAGCTTTTTCAATTCTTTAATTTCAATTTGGTTTTTCTTTATAACTTCTGTTTCTTGCTGTGATTTTTCTATGTTTTGTTTTTAGTATTTTTCTATCATTTGTTTTAAGAACATTTGAATTCTTGGTTGAAGGATTTTTGTGACGCTGCTTTAAAATCCTTGTTGGATAATTCCAACATATAATTCATCTTGGTACTGCCATCAGTTGAGTGTCTTTTCTCATTCATGTTGAAATCACTATATGTCAGGCTATTTTCTATTATACCCTGAATATTTTGGCTATTAGGTAGAGAGACTCAGAGTCCTACTTAAATCTTTTATTTTAGCAGGCAGTTACTTTGTTTAGGCTTTGGCCTATTTTTGTGGGCTGTGAATCCAATGACAATTTCATTTTCTGAGCCTTTGTGATGCTCTCTTGGTCTTGACTGGGTACTTCTGGGGCTCTCGATGATTCCTTCTGTTACATCCTGAGAGGCCAGAAGGTGCTTCCTCAGGCCAGCAATCCTGGTGCCCGTAGGTGGTAACTAGGAGTACAGAGCACATCCCAGGCTGGGTATTGTGGTGGGATCCCCATTAGCTAGCTATCCCATGTCTCCAGGCATGGGGAGGGATTCTCCCGCCCAGAAAGGACTGAAAATGATGCCCAGGCCAGGTGCTGGCTGGCAGGTTCCCCACACGTATGGCACCAGGTGGGGAAAGGAGTCTCAGGCCCAGTGGGGAAAGAAAGGACTCCCTCTGGCTGCTTATTGTCAGAGGGACTCCCAACAGACCCTGAGCTTGCCTGTGCTGTCACTGGGGCTCCCTTGCAATCCGGGACAGGGGTAGGGGGAGTTAGACAACTGGACCACCTTCTGTTGCTCGACTAGGGATGGGGAGATGCAAGGCCTGGGCTTTGTGCTGTTGGGTGAAGGGTGATAACATGTCCTATGTGCTCTGTTATTCCCCTAACCATAGAGTCCCTGATCAGTTTGCCTTCTTTCCACTTTTCAGACTTCTCCTTTGGTTGCCTCTCACATTACTTCCAGAGTTTACAGTTAACTTCATGAAGAGGATCAGGAGCCATTCAGGTTTGGTTTTTACACTGTCAAAGTTAATCTACAAATTGTTTTTATCAAGGGAAGTGTTTCGAGAATTTTATTTTTTAAGTGGCAACTATTTCATAAAGATATGATAAAGGCTAAAATTTATAAAACATTTCCTACTAACACATTGTTTCAAAATAGGTATTGCCATAATTTTCTAGGTGAAATCTATGAAAACTTTTCAATATGGGAAGGTTAGTGTCCTTGCTGACATACTCATAGAAATGCCACCTTTAGGCTCTGGTCCAACAGCAATGTTCCGTTAACAGTGCCTTTCGGTAATTGTTAGGAGCCAACTAGACCCATAGCAACCCAGTACTCCAGTGCTTTCCACTGTGTGTATACTCATTTATCATAAAAAGTAATTAAAAGGAAAACCTCTACTAAATTATATAATATATTGCCAGTATCATGTCTACTTTATAAAATGATTAGATATTCAATCTTAGAACCATAGAAAAGCATTAAAAAAGCTGTGCATCTAAAACTATCTAACACAATCCCTACTTAACGCCTTATATATCAAAATAAATGATGGATCAAAAATTTCATATAAAATATAAAACCACAAAAGTGCTAAAAATATTAACTTCTAAAAAAACATGGAAAATATTATGGTTAAGGGGAAATGAGCAAAATATTTTAAGGCTAATTCAAAAACCAAATAAAATATTTATAAACCTGACTAGGTAAATAACAAAAAAATTTACATGGCAAAAAAATGTTCTGTATAGCATACGAAAGTCAAAATCAAATCACAGACCAGAAAATTAAGTAAATAATAATTTTTAAAATAATTTTTAAAAGATTATTTTCTTTGTATACAATGGCTCATAAAAATCAGTATGGAGGGCTTCCCTGGTGGCGCAGTGGTTGAGAGTCCGCCTGCCGATGCAGGGGACACGGGTTCATGCCCCGGTCTGGGAAGATCCCACATGCCGCGGAGCGGCTGGGCCCGTGAGCCATGGCCGCTGAGCCTGCGCGTCCGGAGCCTGGGCTCCGCAAGGGGAGAGGCCACAACAGTAAGAGGCCCACATACCGCAAAAAAAAAAACAAAAAAAAAAAAATCAGTATGGAAATGACTAGAAATCAAAGATAATAGGTAAAAAATTAATAGTCAATTCAAAGATAAATACATATAACTTTAAACATGTGACAGGATGCTTAAATCAATTATATTTAGAGAATTTCAATTAAAGTACACAACTGAATTATTTAAAAAAAAAATAGGGAATTCCCTGGCAGTCCAGTGGTTAGGACTCCAGTTTCACTGCCAAGGGATGGGGTTCAGTCCCTGGTGGGGGAACTTAGATCCCAGAAGCCACACGGCACAGCAAAAATAAAAAATAAAAAAGTAGTTTTGTAGCAATAAATGCTTGTTTAAAAATAATAAAATAAAACTATACTAAAATTAAAATTTTATTTTTTAAAAATTTGCCTTTGGCTATAACAATGAATCTGCATGATTTTGGAATTTAGCAGCTGCCTGTCCCTTTGGCCAGAGCCAACAGAAGGACTCAAGCTAACGTAAAGCTTTTTCTCAATTAGAATTGAGAACTCAAGGTTGACACTTTTTTTTGTTAAGGAAACAAAGGCCAGTTACCCTAGTTTGTGTTTTTTTGAAGATATGGATAATAAAAGATAAAAATTGAATTTTTTTTACCACTAAGGCAGAATAAACTTATATGACAAATTCTGAATTTTAAATGGTTAAATGTAACTTGAATACATACTTGTAATAGAGATGACCCCAGCACACACCCAAAAAAAATCACCAGGAAATAGAGGAAACTAAAATGTCTGGTTTAATGAAAAGACCGGGCAAGAAAGGTCTTTTCTTTTTGTTAAGCTTAATGATAAAGGAATTCCATTATAATGGCCTCATTCACAGGAAAAAAAATAAAATGAAAATTACTGATAAAGAAAAAAAATAACTTCTCCTGGTAGCTAGGCGACAAGTGTTAGGTCAAGACAAGCATTGAAAACTGGCTACAAGGACCCAATATTTACAGTCAATCAAGGTACAAATCAGGCCTATCCATAAGTTCAAGTTCATAAACTGTGCCACAACCAGCCATCTACACTAGTGAATACATTCTTCTTGCTAGAATATTCAGGAGCCCACAATGCAGGAAGAGCCCCTTAAGACATAAGCCACAGCCTAGACAGGTCCCAAGAGCCAATGTTCACAGTGTGCTTAGCCATCAACCCCTATCTATTGCTCTGATTTATCAACCAACCAGTAAGTTCCCTTTGGAACACGCTTGAATGCCAAGACAAAGTACTATATGTTTATTTTCACCTGTGTTTACATTAAGAGCAGTAATTTTACTTTTTCTCACTAATGTAGCAACAGTGGCTCTTGATGCACAAAGCATGACAACAGAAGTTGCTGAGCTGAAATCTACCATGAGAACTACTGGGGTGATCCAATGGAGAGTGACGTCCTGCCCTGTGAACAAGTTGGTTCACAGTTGGACAATCCTTAGAGCTTTCTGGGGGATCGACTGACTTCCCATGTGTTTCTACGAACTTTACAAACCATCTTTTTTTTTTTTTTTCTTAACCAGGATGAACCTGAAGTGTTAAGGATGTAATACTTGGGCATACTTAATATACAGCTTACCGGGGTGCCTGATACATGGCGCTGGTCACTGACTAAATCGTAAAGCTGAACTTCATCTCTGGGATGTATCAACGAAGTGACAATGTTGAATATAACAATAGGATCTGAGGGTCCAGACATTTCTTCAAAGCTTTGAAAACTTATTTCATGTTGTATGTAACGCAATATACATTTTCTTTCTTTCCATGTTCCCTTTCTTCCTTCTTTTTGTCCTTTCCTTCCTTCCCTCCTCCCCTTCTTCCCTCCCTCCCTCCCTTCCTCTCTCTCTCTCTCTCTTTCTTTCTATGTTTCCTTAAGGAATGTTTTTGTGGCTTCCCTAGGTATGCTTTAGAAAATGCATTTTGCTCAGAATTCCTCTAATTATACTACATATAGGCTACTAATTTATCCTTCCAAAAATAATGTTAAAAAATAACAATACACTAAAAGGTTTTAATATATTATGATGAAAATGATAAGAGGGTAAACAGGAAAATCTCAGCCATGAATGATTAAACAGATCACAGGGCTCAGCAGAGAGATTTTTATTGTGCTATAATAAAAAGACACATGATTTGAGAATTCACCAGAACCAACCATTTGCAATGTTAACACTTACTTTATAAGGATTAATCATTCTTGCATCCATATTCTAAGGCCCTTTTACACATTTAGTCAGCAAATTAGAATGTTCTTACCCTTGGTTCTCTGTCACAGGATAGCCTTAATCTGTGCAGAGAACTATCATGTACACTTGAATGAAGGGAAAAAGCCCTGCTTTCCATCTCTGCTTTCCTAAAGATAGGAAATAAAAAATCTATGGGCATTTTCCAATGCCTGAAGGTGGTAAGTTAGTTGCTTTAAGTCAGACTTCCAAACACCAGTTGGGTTGTTAGGAAAACAAAGCTGCATTTCAGTGCCGGAAAACCATCTGTTGCTCCTCTGGGTAATATACTCCCTGCCCTCTAACTTCGGAAAAGAAGCTTTTTTCTCTTCCTGGAGCCTTCTTCCGGCCAAACAATTAACTCTGAGGCTCCGGAACAGACACAATATCCAGTATTATTAGCATAGAATACTGTATTACACAGAACACAGCTCAGCATTTGCCTTTCAATATGCTCCATCTTACTAGGTTCAGGGCAGTGGAGAACACTCAGCTTTTGTGACCTTTGTGGAAGTGTTGGATGTGCATTAGCGTGGGTACAATGTGTTTAGCTTCTTGAGAATTCAATGAGTTTCCTAACAAAGAGAGCAAAAAAGAAGAACCTCCTTGAAAGTCACCCATGAGAAATGACTTCCAAAACTAAATGTTTGGTGGAAAGATACATCCAGAACTCACTTGTTCAACTTTTTATTCCTGTGGCAAAGAAAAATGAAAAAAACATTATGAATCATCTATAAAGCCAGATCAACCCTAGAGAATGAGCTGAGAATTAGATGCCTGGACCCTGCTCCCATTCAATATGACAAAACTCCAGAAGCGCTCACAGTCTCCATGGTTTGTTAATTGCAACACAAGAGTTATCACATTAATGCAACTCAGATGCCAAGAAGGGTTTAAAGGAAGTTAAATGAGTAAAGCACGCAAAATGCTTTTCATTGTTCAGGCTTATGGGTAGTCAATGAGTTGTATAATTGGGATCTCTCATCTTTCCAGCTCATTTAGTCTTTTACTGTATTGTGTGAACTCAACAAACATCTGTCAAAAAAAAAAAAAAGCTCAACAGCTCAAAATCAAAGATTCCCCAATGCAAAAATAAAAAAACAAAATTTTCCTCCCATGCAAAGTTTACTTCCTCAGAAACTAGGTTTTTAAAAAAATATATTTGTTTGCCTTTCTGCTTTTATTTTTATCCAACTGCCACAACTGCTAAAACTTTGCTAGTCAAAATATAGTCCATAGGCCATCAGCCTCACCTGGGAGCTCATAGAAATGCAGAATCTTAGGCCCTCCACATAGCTACAGAATCAGAATCTGAACTTAACAAGATCCCTAGATAGTCTGTATGCACATTAAAGTGTGAAAAGCTCTAGCTAAACAAAACCCACATGAAATCAGTGAAGAAAAAAATACATACATTTATTACTTTGGCGTACGTAACATGAGTCTTTTAGTTCTTTGACAAACACTCATCCTGAGTTTATAAGCTCCTAGAAGCTCTCTTGCTCTACTGTCTCTTAGGATTGCTAACTAAATGTGAACACACTTGACTACAGACATATTTGACATTAAATTCTTGCAAAACTGTAATAATAAAGTAGAAAATAGGTAACTCATGCACAAAGGTTCTTCGGCCACTTTTTGTTGTTAAACATAAGGTTTTATTGAGAGGGTGCCTGAAACTTTGTCCAGTGGTATCCTGGCATATGGTTAACAACTGGCTGTCCAGGAGAGGGGATGGCTCTGATTTAAAGCATTCGGTGATTTCTGGTGTGAACAGTTATGGCCAACTTAAAGCCACTAATATGAGGTCATGGAACCCAGATTTGGGAAGAAATGTGCACAATTGGCTCTCACTAGCCAGTAGGAGGCAGCTCTGGCTTTCTGCTACACAGACACACAGAATTGGCCCCTTAGCTCTCCCTGGAACCTCAAGGCTTTGGAACCCAGTTGAAAAACCGCTTCAATACAACAGGAGGAAAGTCAAAGCAACCGAGCATAAGATAGCTTTTGTTTAATATTTTTAATTCCTTTTCTTGGTTCTAACACCTGTTCTTCCTGCCCTGCCTAGATTGTCCTGAGATCCTCTGTCTTGATCCCCATCCTGACACTGGCATCCTTCCAATGTCCTCAATTCTATACCAGTGGATCTGAACTACTGACTATGATCAGAATCTAAAGTGTTAAGGCTCATAATTTTTAAACTAATGATAAAGCGTACAAGTTTGCAAATGACTTCCTTTTCTTTATATATTAAAGTAATTCAAAGTTCGATTCCAAATCCATTCTACAAATATTCAGTAACCTTCTATTGCTAGCATGGTAATGATTTCTTAAAAAGGAGGAAAAAAGAGGCTGAAAAACAGGTGGGATGTTGAAGGCTCAGGTGTGTTTGGCTGGTGAGTTTCAGTCATGCAGGGATGCACAGGGAGGAAGCCAGGGCTCTCAGCTCTGCATCATGAGTGTCCCGCTCTCCATTCTACACGAGGGAAAGAAGTTCCCCACCTCAGCCCCCTCCCTCAGGCCTGGGAACCATCCAGGGGATAAAGCTCCTGAAGCAGATGTTCAATCTTAGTTTCTTTAGGAATCCCTCCTTTACAAAGATGGAGCTAATCAAAGAGAAACCAGCCCTGGGCTTTGTGATGAGTTTTTAGGGTGGCTAGTGGCAGGCAGATGTGGTCTGGAAGGGCAGACCCTGACAATGGGGCTCACTCAGGGTGCCTGAACTTTATTACTACACTTGTCTCCCACAAATGCTTTCTAAAAGTAACACATTCTCACATCAAGCAACCTCTGGAATTCAAGTGCTCAAGACATAGATGTGAACAGCCACTGGCTACAGGAGAAGATGCAACTGGATACAAAACAGGGAAACCTATGCCGGGCTGTTGGCACCACCCTCAAATCAAAGGTTCCATGTATTTGAGCAGCATAGCCTAAAGTCAGTTTTCGCTTTGCTTTATCATTCTCAGCTTCCTTTCTGAGAATGTCTATTCTACACAGCAATGGCAACTATAGTAACAGCAACCACAACCGCACTCATGCTTTACTGCATACTGATATTGTCTTCTGCTTAGAGTTTCTGTTAGTTTATGAAAAAGAAAAAGAAAATGTTGATGTTAGAATCTTTAAAATTCAGCAATTTTGTTTATTTTGTAAAAATAAAAACACGCAACTAGCAAATTTGTGTGTTATCTGAGTAAAACATACTTTCAACTCCCATATACCAATTATATACTCTAATATAGAAAAAAGACATTCTCTAAACACCCATTAATATTCAAAAGTAATTTGTTTGAGGGTATAAACTTCAAGACATTCCCACAGATTCAAAAGTCCTGTAAAACGACAATTACACAATTGTACTTGTGATCTATACACAGAATATGAAAAAAATATTTTAATAACATAATCATGCACATAGAGATAGCTCAAAACGTGTGCTGAATAAACAAAGTGACCAGAGCATTTATAATAAGAAAATCACCGTTTGCTAGTAGTGACTAATAAACAATCAGCACAGGTTAATGGCGTGGTCCAGTATGCTATTCTATTTGTACGCTCTTCCATATTAGTAATTTAAATCTACCTTAGTGGAAATTGGGGATAAAAAGTACGTACAACACTTCCACCTTGAATCTTAGCTCTCAGAAGTTTAAATATTCTCTAATGCTGTCATTTTCTCATCCTTGGCATATTTACTGCTGAATCTTTAATTATGACACAATTTAAATAATGTGTAGATTTGTAAATATTTGGTTAATATATTCTGAAGAACGCTTGGGCTAAGGTCCAGATAGGCACTTAAATTTCAATGCTTAAAATTATCCTTAGAACTAAAAGATACATTTTCCCTTTAAAATAAGAGGTTTAATATCATAATTATTGGACAAAACCCGAAAGAGACATCCACAAAAATACACCCAGCTGTAAATTATGTTTTTACATACGTCTAATTTATTTTGAAGAATTAAAAAAAAAAACTCATTCACTTATTTTAATTTGAATGCCTAAAGTTAACCTCAGGAGAAAAGAATATATATAAATATGAAAAAGAATGAACATTGTAACTCTTAGAGTAACAGCAAGTTAGAGGTCTACAGAAAGTATAAGAAATCATTCATTGTGGTCTTGGGACTTCCCTGGTGGTCCAGTGGTAAAGAATCTGCCTTCCAATGGAGGGGATGCGGGATTGATCCCTGGTTGGGGAACTAAGATCCCACATGCCGCAGGGCAACTAAGCCCTCACGCCACAACTACTAAGCTTGCGCGCCTCAAACTACAGAGCCCATGCACCCTGGAGCCCGTGCACCACAACTAGAGAGAGAAAACCCTCACACCACAACTAGAGAGAAGCCCGCGCGCCAAAACGAAGAGCCTGCACCACAACGAATGATCCCGCACGCCTCAACAAAGATCCTGTGTGCCACAACTAAGACCCTACACAGAAAAATAAATAAATAAATAAATTAATTAATTAAGATTAAAAAGAAACCATTCATTGTGGTCTCAAACAATGTGATGTCATTTCATTTACCTAAATGTTTCCTATTTTAGATTTGTGCTCTGGGGAGATTTTTAACATTAAAACAGTAATTTTATGAAAAGCAGAAGAAAGTGGGGTGGTACTCACAAAAAGCATTACAGTAGCATTCTTTAACAAAGAATTCATTATCATGATTTGTGGTAGCAGAATTTTAAAACCACGTGCTCCCCCATAGCTTTGTAAACCTCAGTCTTGTGTGACAAACTTACAGGGGGTGAGCTTGAGCCAAACAGCACTGATGGAGGATGAGGGGCACCATCCACTAACCACATGACAAATTACGATACTAAACTAGAGGAGAAATTCTATTACTTATTCTAGAAACCCTCTTCGTTTATGTTAAACCATCTACATATAAACAAAGAATGAATATCACTAGTAGACATGGAGAAACAAAAGCCCTTGCATCATATCTGACAATCATCCCTGCTCTGTCTTCCATCAGCACCTACGTTCTCCTGGGGCGGCAGGGTCCCAGCAGCCCCTGGAGCCCTCAGAGACGCAGAGAAGCCTTCAGTACCAAACCCCAGCTTCTCTCCGTCCCTGCAGCGCTATTTTCATACTGGAAGCAAGTTAAACAGTGGCAGCTTCTCATAAATTCTGAAAAATGTTTCCTTTGTCCAGGCACAGTGAAAAGAAGCTGCAGGTTAAGTATGATGCTAGGAGAAAGCAATGAGACAGCAAGCCTAGCATTACAGAAACCAGAGTTCCACCATCAGAAGAAAGGCCAGGTCTCTAGGGCCAATAACACCATGTAGAGATGTGTTTATATTCCCTTCCCTTCCCAGTTTGAAGGAAAATATATAGTAAACTTTGAAGGTATGCTGTTTCTTACACTTTAAAATATTCCCTTCCTTTGTCTCAATTTCTATACTTTTTGCACATTTTATTATACCACTTTTCTTTATTTATATCTAGGGCTCAGGTCTCAGAAACACTTTACATTTTTCAAAATCACTGAGGATCTCAAAGAGCTAATGTCGACGTGGGTTATGTGTATCAGCATTTACCATATTCAAAATTAAAACTGAGAATTTTTTTAAAGCACAAGTATGCATAAGCACACATTCTTCTAGTCACTAGAGCAATGACATAACACGTTATAGAGCCTCAGAAAGCTCCACTGCACACTTGTGAGATAATGAAGAAACCAAAGTTGTCTGGGGGTTATCATGAAAAGAGTGTTGACCTTGGGGACCAGGGGACTTCCAGGGGCACCTGGATAGTTAATTAAAAACTACTGCTCTAAATAAATAGCAAGCAAAAAATTAGACTTATTTTTATCTTTTTCTTATAAATTTCTACTCTTCCTCTAAACATTAAAAAAAAGAAGAACAAAGTTGAACTTACAATATTTGACTTCATGAATTATAGTGCACTGGTGCTTCAGACCATGTAGTGTTTAGACCTACTAGAAGACTAAAATGAAGAGGACGATCATAACAACTGTTGGTGAAGATGTGGAGGAACTGGAATACTCATATTGCTGGTAATAATGTAACACAATCAACAAGAAAACAGTTGGCAGTTTCCTTAAAAAATTAAACACACGCCTACCATGTGATATCGCTATTCTACTCTTACACCTTTACACAAGAAAAATGAAAGCAACATCCACACAGAAACTTGTACATCACCACTATGGCACCTTCAGCTGTAATAGTCAAAAACTGGAAACAACCAAATACCCATCAATAGGCAAGGTGATAAGCAAATTATGGTACATCCATACAATGGCATGCTACTCAATAAAAATTAATGAACTATTGACATGCAACAACTCAACTGAGTCTCAGATTTGCTTAGTGAAAGAAGCCAGTCCAAAACAGTACAATATTAAGGGAATGAAAAAACAACTCACAGAACTCAAGAAAATCTTTGCAAAACACATTTTAGATAAAGGGTTTGTACCCAAAATATACAAAAAAATTCTTAAAATTCAATAAGTAAAAAATACAACTCCATTAAAAAATAGGCAAAAGATATGAACAGATACCTTACAAAAGATATACATATGGAAAATAAGCATATGAAAACATGCTCAACTTCATATATTATTAAGGAATCAAAATTAAAACAATGAGATAACCACTATATATTTATCAGAATGGCCAAAATCCAAAACACTGACAGCACCACATACTGGAGAAGATGTCGAGCAACACGAACTCTCATAAATTGTTGGTGGGAATGCTAAATGCTATAGTTGGTTTGGAAGACAGTTTAGCAGTTTCTTACAAAACTACACATACTCTTACCATATGACCCAACAATCATGCTCCTTGGTATTTACCCAAAGGAGATGAAAGCTTATGTCTACATAAACATCTACACATGGTGTTTATAGCAGCTTTATTCATAACTGATGAAACTTGGAAGCAATCAAGATGATCTTCAGTAGGTGAATGAATAATCAAACTGTGGTACATCTATACACAGTAATAAAAAGAAATGAGTTCTAAAGCCATGAAAAGACATGGAGGAACCTTAAATACATATTCCTAAGTGACAGAAGCCAACGTGAAAAGCCTGTAGACTATATAATTCCAACTATAGGACATTCTGGAAAAGGCAAAACCATGGAGACAGTAAAGAGATCAGTGCTTGTCAGGGAGAAGGCAGGAAGGGAAGGAGGTGGAGCACAGGGGTTTTTTAAGGGCAGTAAAACTGTGATGATGATACTGTAATGGTGGACACACGTCACTACATATATGTCAAAATCCATATAATGTACTACACAAAGAGCAAGCCCTAATGTAAACTATGGAATGTAATTAATAATCATGTCTCACTATTGGCTCACTCACTGTAACAAATGTACCACAATAGTGCTAGTTGACAAAAATAGGGGAAACTGGGTGAGGCCAGGTGGGGGTGAGTGGGTATCTGGGGGTATCTCTGTACTTTTTGCTCAATTTTTTCTATAAACCTAAAACTGCTCAAAAAATCTATTAAGTAAAAAAAATAAAATCTATTTTAAAGTACACATTGCATGATTCCATTCATATAAAATTCTAGAACATGAAAAGTAATCTATATGACAGAAGTGGATCAGTGGTTGCTGGCGATGAGGAAGAAGAGGAGGAGCAGTGGGGTAGAGGGAAAACTTTGGGAGTAACTGGCATGTTCATTATTTTGATTGCGATGATGATGTACGGGGGGCATATGTATACCCAAATGTATCAGATTTTATACATTGTATATGCATGGCTTATTTATGTTGATTTGCATTTCTAACCATTTCCTGGGTGTGTGAGTGAAGGAAGAAAACTATGACCTCTACTGTCCATGTCACCCTCAAGCACCTCTCTTGCGCATAACCCATTTTTAGTCCCTTAAGGATTATTCCTAATTTGATGTTCTGAAAAGTAACTCAGGCCACATCTTATAAAGAGGAACCTCAGATCTTCCTCCAGTGGCCTGAACATAGCGATGGGACTTCCCTGGAAAACATTTGGTTGGCTTATAAAACTCTGTTGAGTATATCAAAAGCTATATTATCAGCCATCTGAATTCTAATCATTTGCGGTTTCAACTAAACAAGAGCTATTGCTGTACCTAGCTAAATTCCTCAATCAATGCAACACAGGCCTTTTTAAGTCAAGCCTAAAGGCAAAGGTAATTTTATAAAATAATATATGTATAATTGATTAAATAAATATGTCACTAGTCCAACAAACAACAGGAAGTTCAGTCTAAGAGTATTTCAAGGCATTTGCTATTTTAGTGTGATTTTAAATTTAGGTGCAAAAATGCAATTATATTGTATTCATATCAGCATTTGTATTCTGATGTCAAGGAGCTGTATTATTTTGTGTAAACAATTTACTGGAATCAATTATCAATGAAAACACAAAGTTCCTTTCATGACCACCAAATTGATGTCTTTATTAAAAAATGAATTTTAATGATCTCAACAGCCAGCTGTGGCAATCTGAGAACTACATGCTCAATTCCCAATGAGGCTCTAACTCATCCATTGCACTTTTTAAACTCGTTCCAGCTGAATGCCACAGGGGTGAGGAAGACAGTGTTTGGAAGGGGCCTGCACAAGCAGAAGCCGAAATTATCCCCAGAACCAGTCCTGTGAATGTATTCTTGATCTCATCTCCTCAAGAGTGAGGCAGGTTTTTCTATCAGAGAGCTCTGCTCCTACTTCTCCTCCACCTCACACAGTTCAGATTTAATCTGTACAGCAGGGCCCATAGCCCCACCCCAGGGCTGCAGAGTGACTGGGTTCAGATGAGCTGTGTTCCACAGTCGAGCTGCATGGCACACACGTGGTGGAGAAGAGAAGGTTGTAAAGAACCCGGGTTCTGGTCTAGTCCTACCCTTTGAAACTGATTTCACTTCATGGTCAACAAAGATGATAATCTGACCTGAGTTCACTTCTTGGGTGTGATACTCTCACCTTCTGGGAAATAGACATTCAAAAGCAGTTACTGTGATAAACCATAATGGAAACGAACATGAAAAAGAATATATATATAACTGAATCACTTTGTTGTGCAGCAGAAATTAATACAAGGTCTTAAATCAACTATACTTCAAAAAAATAAATTTTTAAAAAAGAATAAAAGAAGATAAAAGCTCAAATTGGTCAGAGAAGTAATGAAGAAATATGCAAATGAAAAAAAAGGTGTTACTTCTACTTCTGTTGAGGAAAGGAAGTCACAGATAAATTTGTTCCCAGTTTTAACAAAATGAGAAGCCAAAAAATATACAAAAGCAAATTTTTTTTCAAAGTCTATGAGAAAACTGAAGAAATAATAATAACACCCTTGAACTAAAGCCCAAAGTGTGATAAGCCTCTCCTAGAAGAGAAGGGAATCATGGCTGCTTTTCTTCCCCAGCTGAGAGGTAGAAGAAAAAGCCACCTTAGATACAGGTAAACAAAAACTGCTAAACTTTCAGCAAATGTTAAGGCTGTGTGTGGGCTGGCATGACTGGCCAGGGAACCCCACATTACAGAGCCGTCTCTTTGCTTACAGGCTCTCCTGAGTATTGGTGACAAAGCCTGGGCAGGAGGACCAACTGGGAGTGCCAGGGATGCCCCAGGGCAGCCCAGAAGAAGTGGGGGAAACGCCCCAGGTAAGTTGGGCTCACACCTGAGTGCCACAGCCATCTACCACTAAAACAGAAATGGAAGAACTGCATAAAGATACAGACGATTTTCAAAATGAAAGGAAGGAAAAAGCTATACTACACAATGACCAAACAAATAATAGCTTATATGAATAGTAGACAAGATAGACTTCAATAAGTAGAATAATATCCATACAGATATTTCTTGAAAAGGTAAAGATGTACACAGCTATAGTTGTATGGAATGGGGTTTAGGGATCCCATTCCTAGGTATATATTCAAGATAAATGAGAACCTATGCTCATAAAAAAGACTCATATACAAATATGTTTCAAAGGCTTATTCATAATAAACCAAATCTGGAAAAGTGAAAGTATTAACAGGGAAAATAGATGATTAATAGTATATTCATTTCCTGGAATACTACTTAGTACTAACACAGAATAAACTACTGATATATACAGCAACATGAAAGAATCTCAACAACATTATCCTGAGAGAAAGACTCCAGAAACAAATAGTATATACTATATAATGATGTTTATATAAAGCTGTAGACTAGAACAAACTAATGTGTTATGATAGCAGTAAGACTAATGTTAGTTTCTGGGTGGGGGGCACTTGACTGAAGGGGCCCCAAGAAATATCCTGGGGATGTAAATATTCTCTACTAGAGAGAGAATGGGTAACATGAGTGTATTCATTTGTCAAAAATAGATCAGTCTGCATACTCAATATCTGTGCATACAATATATACCTCCATAAACTTAACATTTGGTTATGAAAAGCCTTTATACATGACTATGTAAATCAGGAGGCATTTATGTAAATTGACTGTACAAATATAAATACTTGTTTGCTAATTAAACTGTGTTTCGGTCCAAGCCAAGAAGAATATTTGCTAATTAGATTCTTCTGCTGCTAAGATATCAAACACCCTTGGATAGTTCATTACCTGAAAACAAGGGTAAAATATATAAAAACGTAGCATATAATAAATATTCAACATAATGCTTTTCTTCTTTTTTGCTTAAAGGGGATCTAAAGGGAAAATTTCTTATCCAAAATTTCACATCAGTGTAAATACAGTCCCTTCCATGTTTGAGACACCTATGACCCACTAGCTATAGCACTTTTTCCAACAACCATGGCAGCCACTTCCAATGGATTTGAGTTGGCAGACAGCTTGAAACTTGTGTGCCACCTGCTCCAGAGTATGAAATGCAGCTCTCAAAAGCTTTGCTACTGGTACAAACTGGGCTGTGGCAGAATAAGATAGTTCCGGTTAAAGTCAGAACTTAAATGTGGACGAGGACAGTTAGTAGAGTAATATGGGGAGAATCCAGTGATAAGTTAAAGCTATATATCCTAACCTGGCCAGTTAGCCTGGCAAAAGTGGAGACGATGAGGGGTGGGGGGAGGATGACATCAAGAATGAAGTAGAGATTAGGGACAAGGAGCTCCGAGGAATTAGAGGGAGACAGGCTTGTGCTGGTGAACTCAGGTACAAAGTACATTCTGTATATAAAAGAAGGCATCTGGGGGTCAAGCAAAGTGACGTGACTTACCCTGGATGCCAGCTTTAGTTTCCAGTAAAGCTGGCATTAGAAAAGTGTTTCCATTATATATTACACTGTGCTCTTTTCATAGTTATTATTGGGCTGATGGCCCAGGGAGAGAGGGGAGTTTCCTATTTATATTTCAAAGTGTATAATTTAGGGGTTTCAGTGAGGATAAGAACAGGATGTGATGCTTGTGACTGAAATTAAATTGTAATAAAACTCCATGTCTCTCAGTTCTGCTTAAAATGTTAACTTGAAACTCCTGCTTCTGATGAAGTCCAGCGAAGCAGAAAACTCCCAGGGAGAACTAGCAAAGGCAGATAATGAAACAAAACATCTGGATGAAGTTAGCAGGACCTGCCAAGGAGAGGCAGGACTGCAGAGGCCAAGATGATAGAAAGAAAGATCCTTGAGCCGAGCCCAGCTCTCTGCTCACTGCTTCCTCGGGTCATTCGCGTTCCTGGTACAGAAGGAGAAGCTAAGAAGCCTGGCAGATGCCTGCCATGACCTGGCAGAGGAGCCAGCAGGGCTTTGCCACTCATGATGCTGCTGAGACAAAAATGGTATGAGGAGCTGCCAAATGAGAAGGCGCTGAAGGTCCAAGTATCTAAAGGGAAGTGATCCCAACTCTCAGCACAAGTTTTGCCCTTGAGGTATGTACCGATTCTTAAGTTACACTGGACAAAATACTAAGAAGCTGCTTAGAAAGGAAGAAAAGAATTGAAAAGTGCAAGGCGTTATTAATATTCACAGGGTATAAGGAAGATAAAAACTGACTTTTAAAATTGCAGCAGGGAAAAGCCCTCCTAAATATCCTAGGTGCTCAGGTTGAATACTCGAAGAGCTAAAAGATAGGAGGGTCTGAAGCAAAGGTAGATTGAACTGAAAAAATCTGCAACCCAGCTTTGAGTCAGCCCAGCCCCTGGCTGATGTCCCTCTGCCCACATTCAAGCATCACCTCAGGAAAAGGATAATATCATCCTGAGTCCCCACTCTGTTGCAAACATGTGCTAAATATCAAGAAACCATTGCTAAAGATTAAAACAATAGGAGCAGGAGAAAAACAAAAAGACATCAGACAGATATGAATGCCAGGAAACAGATATGATGTCAAATTAACTTATGAAAATGTCAAGAAAATCAACATTTGGGTCAAAAATTTCACTAGAGAATGGGAATCTGTGAAAAAGAAAGAAACAAGTTCTAAACATGGAAAATAAAATAGTGAGGCATCTACCAGTCAAGGAACGCCAAGGATTCCCAACAACCACCACCAGCTAGGAGACATCCTTCTGTACAAGGCTTCAGAGTCTGATGTGTATTTTACATTTACAGCACATCTCAATTCAATTAAAAATGCAGTTTCTCAGTTGCACTAGCCATATCTCAAGCACTAAATAACCACACATGGCTTTAGACTACCATATAACATATTGAACAGTATAACTCTCTCTCTCTCTCGATGGATAGTAGATAGATAGATAGATAGATAGATAGATAGATAGATAGATAAAAGAAAGAGAGAAAGGCACAGGTACATATAGAAACATGCATGACTCTTGTAGACATACATTGCTGAACAAAAGAAATCAGATTAAAAAGAGATCATGCTGATGATTCCTTACACAAATTTCAAGAAAAGGCAAAACTAACTGATGATCATAGAAGTCAAAATAGTGATTACCTCCCGTGGGAATGGCTTTGACAGGAAAGGGCATGAGGGACATTTTTGGAATAATACTCAATATCTTTACCCAGGTAGTGGTGTATACATAAGTAAAAATCATCAAGTTGTATATTTCATTGTGCCCTGTGCCACACATTTAGTGCAATGTGTACTAATATCCTGTACTGTGCTGGTAAGCTGGCATTCCAGGGAGTGAAGGGAAGGATTCCTGGTCTGTAGAATCTGCCCATTTCCACTGTGAACTACATATTCTAACAACGGCCAATTTCAAACTAGCAACAGGATGTCACGGAATATAAACTTGGAAGAGATATACAAAATCAGCTCTTAGATGCTGGTGCCAGCCAGCTCCAGCACACACACCTTCATAGGAAAGGAACAGAAATAAATGTTTGCAGAAGTTGTGGTTTGCACATAAGCCTTCTGCATAGGGAACCCACTCTTTTGATGATACCCTCTATACTGTAGAACTAATCAAGATAAGGAGAAAGGGAGAAGGATATCTTTTTCCCAAGACTTCTGTGATGTTCAAAGCAAACACTGGTAAAGATGCTACTGAGTGAGATATGGCATAGGTAGGCATGCACCCTCCTGCTTAGCGGAGCTTACTCTCGCATACCCAAATGAAGCTGACGGATGACAACCCGGGCACGCAGAGTGGTGCTTTCTGCTCTTACATACTGTACAGTGCCAAATACGCTGTCAAATTCAGGAAATAATACATTTTAAGATAATGAAGTGTATTAAACAAGAATACCAAAGGCAACATCGAAGTGTCAAGTAAAAAACGTACAACAGTAAAATAAGGCAGATGTTCCCAGGAGCCTGGCTTGTTCATAGGAGAATATATATTCAAGCAGAAATAAACAGCATATGCTTGACTGGGTCTGTAAATTTTTACATGTTTGCTGTGCAAGAAAAGTCATGCTGAGAGTTGCCTTTTGCATTTTCTAACCTTTGTTAGGACTCTACAGCCTCCGTGACACAGGGCTGCAACAATTTGAAATTAATTTCCTGTTTAGCTCAGAGAGATACTGTCCTTTAAAGGTTATCAATTAATGAAAATTCTAATTCATTGTTAACATGGGGTCATAAAAGACCTGGATTCTGTACAAGGTGGCCTACTCCAGAGGGCAGTATGACATTTGCCCCAAGGCCTAGTATGACATACAAGAAAGAGAAAACAATGGTGATAAGGTGCTTTACAATAATCTAATACCATAAAACAGTGTCACTGAGAAAAAAAAAAATTCTGATTACAATGGTACAGTGGTTAAGAGGCAAGGCTCACGCATTATCCCCTGAGGTTGAATTCCCCTTGTGCCAATTACCAGCTGTGCAATCTTGGGCAGGTTTCTTAACTTTTTGTGCCTCAGTTTCCTCATGTGTGAAATGGGAATGATAACTGTAACTATCATATCATATCACACATATATGTAATCTTACAAATATATATATATATATATATATATATATATATATATATATATATATATATATATATATATATATATAGCTTATGAGTAAATACGCACTAAATTTTAAAGCTAGGAGACACTGTAGACAGAAGGCACCAATCCAGTGGTTTTCAGAGTGTGGTCCCCAGACCAGAAATATCAGCATCACCTGGAAACTTGTTAGAAACGCATATTCTTTCAGCCAACCCCAGACCTACTGAATCAGAAATTCTGGCTTGAGAGCCCACCAGTACGGGTTTGAACAAATGAGGTAACTCTAATGCAGAACACAGTTTAGAACCACTGACCTAGTCAAGTCCTTCTTTTCTAAATGAAGAAAAGAGAGCAGGACAAAACGACTTGACCAAGATCACATAAATGAGTGGCTCTCCTGAAGCACACTGTGGTCACAGGCAGCTGTGTCTGGGTTTTTCCTAGTTTTTTTTTTCCTTTTTTTTTTTTTTAATAGTTTTTTATAATTAGTTTTTTTTATTAGAAGTCATTTCTTCATGCTCTAATAAGATGTACACAGACACACACATGCACAGACACACATAATTTAAAGCAAAAAAATTATTATATGAAAGTCAAGGGAGTATGTACTTTCTTTCCCCAACTTTTGTTTGGAAACTTCCAAGTGTGAGACTGTCATATTGAAAATAAAGAGCTGGTAGGACACAGGTCCTGGCCTATCAGAATGGGTGCCAACTCTAAATAACTAGCATGGCCATGCCTGTTCTTCAGGTTAGAAGAACAGAAGATAGATGGGCTCCAGGTTAGACATTTACAACCAGCCTCTTGTTTATACTTCAAGATAGAAATAACAACAGGAACAGGATGAATAGCTGGACTTTGTCTCCTGTGGACACTCTAAGATAACATTAATGGCAGGGCAGAGAGGGGCTACACCCTGGTTGGGTAAAGATAAGGAGGTCACATATTTCTCATCTTTGGGGACAGGGAGACCCACTGATTGCACATGAGCAGAAAGCCTCTTCAGGGGTCAAAAAGGGAGGGGGAACTATCCCATAATAGGTGCTGTCAATCTCCCAGGGACCCTTGTGCTGGAATCCATGTTGGCTAAAAGATGTGTGCACATATCTGGAAGGGCCCTGAGTTCAGTCAGATGCAGGAAATGAATCAAGGTAGTTGGCCAGAGGAAAACAAAGACCCAGAAGAACTGCCCCATATAAGTGATTAAATCCACCTCAGGAACTTCCCTGGTGGCACAGTGGTTAAGACTTGTGCTCCCAACGCAGAGGGACCAGGTTCAATCCATGGTCAGGGAACTAGATCCCGCATGCATGCTGCAACTAAGAGTTTGCATGCCACAACTAAGGAGCAGGCAAGGCACAACTAAGGAGCCCGATAGCCGAAATTAAGGAGCACGCCTGCCTCAACTAAGACCCAGCACAACCAAATAAAAGAAAAACAAAATCCACCCCAAAAGTGTGTCTCTTTCTCTCTCTCTCTCTCTCTCTCTCTCTCTCAGCTCGCCCATGCTTTCTCCATACATATCTTCTCTCCTAATAAACACTTTACTTGCCTCACTACTTTTCATTTCTTTACCGAATTCTTTCTTCAAAGCAGACAAGAGCCAGGGCAGTGCCACGGTCACCCCGCAGCCACCCAAGATTACTTCCTGGCTGCCTGTAAACCCTGACTACATCAAATCTGCTGCTAATGACAAAACCAGGTCACCAGGATTATTAGAACTCTCTCAAGAGAGAGGCTCTCAGGGAGCAGTTGACTGGTCTCCTTGATATAGCATCCTGAATTTGAAACCCCACTTCAGACTGTCCACAAGATTTTGTGCTTCTTCCCAGTTTTTACTTCTTTCCCAGAGGTTAAATTGAAAGGGTGTGGTCTAGAGAAATGAGGTGCAATTGTATCTAGATTTAAATAAAGGTGTTAAAGATATTTTGGAATTTTAAACTCATTCTAAAAAAAACATAAAATCTCTACTCTGCAAAGGCCAACTCTGGAGATGGTAGGGAAACTCTGGCCTTTCTTATTCTGACTGCTCTCCAATCTTTGATGTATCTCCACTGTCTCATCTTTTGGTGGAAAGGGATTAAAGTAAAGCTAGGATTTCATTTTAATGTTCTCTTTTCCCAATTGTCCAGGAACAAAGTGAGCTAGGTAGGTTGACAGCGGTAGGGAAATTATTGCTTTAGAGTGCAATACATCCTCCCACTGCAACTGATAAACTGTGTTCTTTGCTGCTGTTTCACAGTAAAAATAGGTTTATTTTTGTGCTATGAAAGGTATACATAGATAAGGATGATTTTCAAAGATTTATCAACCACAGTGTCATGGGGACCAAGCAGACAGCAGACATTGTTTAAAACCAAAGCAGGCTCTGGAAGGCCCCCATCGCATGGCATTACTTTAGTTGCTAAATGATGGGGGATAGAGGAGGGTGGGGAGGAGGGGCCAGGTGGCCAGAGCAGCAGAGACAGGGTCACACTTACTGAGGGGGCTCAGGATACTTTTCAAATAATATGGAAGTATTTCCGTATTTTAACCACTAATATGACTTTAAGAAAACATACCAGCTGAAGATCAGCCTTGTATACAAACATTGTTAATGCTTAAGGAAAAAACAAAAAGAAATTTGAAACCATGCTTAACCCCACCACACAGGGATAGCCACCATTAAAATGCTGTCACATATTTAATATAAAAATATAATATACACACTATTTTGAACCAAACAAGATTATTCTTCACATACTATTTTGTAACCTGCTTTTTCAGTAATAGAATATCAGTATCTCTCAGTGTCAATAAGTATAGATCTATGTTGTTATTTCAATGATAGAGAATATTCAATTTTTACAAGCATAATTATCTATCTAACATGTGACTGTGAACAGGTATGTTAGTTTAAAAATTTTACATATATTATTATTATGAATAAAAATATAGAGTAATGGAAATAAAAACAAAAATAAACAGGTGGGACCTAAGTAAACTCAAAAGCTTTTGCACAGCAAAGGGAACCATAAACAAAACAAAAAGAAGACCCACAAAATGGGAGAAAAATATTTGCAAATGATGCTACCAACAAGGGATTTCCAAAATCTACGAACAGCTCATGCAGCACAATATCAAAAAAACACAACCCAATCAAAAAATGGTCAGAAGACCTAAATAGACATTTCTCCGAAGAAGACATATAGATGGCCAAAGGCACATAAAAAGATGCTCAACATTGCTAATTATTAGAGAAATGTGAATCAAAACTACAATGACGTATCACATCACACCAGTTAGAATGGCCATCATCAAAAAGTCTACAAATAATAAGTGCTGGGGTGGGTGTGTAAAAAAAGTAACCCTCCTACACTGTTGGTGGGAATATAAATTGGTACAGCCACTACGGAGAACAGTATGGAGGTTCCTTAAAAAACTAAAAATAGAGCTACCATATGATCCTGCAATCCCATTTCTGAGCATATATCTGGAGAAAACCATTATTTGAAAAGATACATGCACCCAATGTTCACTGCAGCACTATTTACAATAGCCAAGACATGGAAACAACTTGAATGTCCATCAACAGATGAATCAATAAAGAAGATGTGGTACATACAGACAATGGAATATTACTTGGCCATAAAAAGAACAAAATAATGTCATTTGTAGCAACATGGATGGACCTAGAGATTGTCATACTGAGTAAAGTAAGTCAGACAGAGAAAGACAAATATCATATGATATTGCTTATACGTGGAATCTAAAAAAAATGGTACAAATGAACTTATTTACAAAACAGAAATAGAGTCACAGATGTAAAAAAACAAACATGGTTTTCGGGGGGAAAGGAGCAGGAGGGATAAATTGGGAGATTGGGATTGACTATACACACTACTATATATAAAATAGATAACTAATAAGGACCTACTGTATAGCATAGGGAACTCTTCTCAATACTCTGTAATGACCTATATGGGAAAAGAATCTAAAAAAGAGTGGGTATATGTATATGTATAACAGATTCACTTTGCTGTACAGCAGAAACTAACACAACATTTTAAATCAACTATACTCTAATAAAAATTTTTTAAAAAGAGAATGAAATAATGCCATTTGCAGCAACATGGATGGACCTAGAGATTGTCATACTGAGTAAAGTAAGTCAGACAGAGAAAGACAAATATCATATGATATCGCTTATATATGGGATCTTTAAAAGATGATATGAACAGAACGAACTTATTTACAAAACAGAAACAGACTCACAGACTTAGAAAACAAACTTATGGTTACCAAAGGGGAAAGGTGGGGAGAGGGATAAATTGGGAGTTTGGGACTGACATGTACACACTACCATATTTAAAATAGGTAACCAACAAGGACCTACTATATAGCACAGGGAACTCTGCTCAATATTCTGCAATAACCTAAATGGGAAAAGAACTTGAAAAAGAATAGATGCATGTATATGTATAACTGAATCACTTTGGTGTATACCTGAAACTAACACAACATTGTTAATTATACTCCAATACAAAATATAAAATTTTTTTAAATATATAATGCCATGCTTTTAACTAGATCTTTCTACATCGCTTGGTTATTTCCCTTGGGAAAATATCTAGAAGTAGAATTGATAGATCAAAAATATATACACTTTAAATTATTTTGAATATATATTTCCAAAACTCATTCCAGAAGTTTATAAATATACACATTTCTAGCCCTCAAATAAACTCTAATATGTATATATCTTAGTATATTTATTTGGTTTTAATTGTGGGTTAAATCCCATCTTATTACAAAAGAGTTTCAGGTAGCTTTTTAAGCTATATACAAGATAAAAAATGTAAGTAAAAAAATGTGATCAAATGGAAACTAAGGGTAAGAAAAATAAGAGGAGGACAGGTGTGATATTAACATATAAATACCCTGAGGTTCTTTACAAGCTGAGCATTTTGACTGTGTAAGAAGCCATATTCAAGCTTTATAAATATCCAGACAAATACTTGATTAAGCAAAGTGATGACTTGAATGAATCATCTCCCATTCCTTTTGAAAGTTGGCATAGCATGCATAATAAAGGACTGAGTTAATGATAGTAATAAAAAGTCATGTTGATAGTCCATGAGACAGACATGAACAATTAGATGATGACCATATTAGTAAAATGGAAATAATTTTCACTCAGATGGACATAAAACTATAAAGTCCAATGAGGTCTTTAATCCAAAAAGGAGATTTACTATTCAAATAATTATTACAATCTCCTATTCCTTTGCTCTTCCCTGTCAGAAAATTTTAATCAATATCTGTGTCCTCCTTTACCCCAAATATTCACTATACATGCAATATTAGCCAACTTAGCCCTGTTTATATTGCACAATTCCATTTCTAAAAAATTGAGTGGACTCTTAGACAACACTTGTATAGAAGAAGGAGGTGGTGACCTCCTGAACCAATCATTAACAATCATGAGAACAAATCAATGAAACCAGCAATATTTCAGTGTTTTTAGAGGTGTCTGTCCAATATGGTGGCCCCTAGTCACAAATGGCTAGTTAAATCTAAATGCAAATTAATTAACATTAAGTAAAATGTAAAAATCAGTTCTTCAGCTAATCTAACCATGCTTCAAGTGCTCAGTAGCCATATATGGCTGGTGGTACCACTCTGGATATGTGTGTATATATATATATATATATATATATATATATATATATATATATACACAAAATATCTAGAATAGGCAAATTCACAGGTACAGAAAGTAGATCAGTGTTTATCAGGGCTGGAGGGAGACATAAAGGTAGTTACTGCTTCATGGGTACAAAGTTTTGAAAACAGTAGTAGTGGTTGCACAATATTGTGAATAGTTTGTGCCACTAAATTGTACACTTAAAAATGGTTAAAACAGCATATTTTGTGTTATATATATTTCACCACAATAAAAAACCCTTAAAAATTACTCACTGAAGGATTGACCAATGTAAACACTAAAAATAAAGTCTATTTAGTCTTCAATGTAACTGGAATCCTGCACATTGACAATGCAACATAGTTATAAATAATTCTATTGTACACTTGTAATTAAAACAGGAAAACAATTGCATCGCCGAGAAATAGTGCTTTATTTCCTGGGAATGCTGTAGTTAAGGAATAACAAGCTTAATTAGAGAAGAAGGTGTCCATCTGAGCAGGGAATTCTGTGACAATTCAGTAAACATATTCTTGGTTTTTCCATCAACAATAGAGGTGGCTAACAGATCATTCTATGTTACAATTTGATTGAAAAATCACAACATAGAGCTTTTTATTTTCCTTGTCATGAGGGTATCACTGCCATTAAACTTCAGTGATCAGTTTAGGTATTTATATTTTGCCTTCATAAATGGAATTTTAAAAGAGAAAGAAAAAGGGATGGGGGAAGGAAACAATCTTTCATCAATTAAATAAGCAAGAATAGAAAATAAAGGAAAGTTGAAGAGGTTTGAAGCTAGTATTTGTGCTAAACACTTTATATATATTATCTCATTAAAGTGCCTGTGGGGACAGGTGAGAAAATAAAGAGATAAAGAACAAACTGAACTGTACACAGAAAATGACAGAAGAGTGTACCAGAAACTAACACCACATTGTAAATCACCTATACTTCAATTAAAAAAAAAAAGAAAGAAAATGACAGAAGAAAGAAATTAAATAAGAGATTATGGATACATATAATTATATTGAGACTGAAAAAAAGATGAGATAGAACAGACATAGAACTTTGCTACTCAAAGTGTGGTCTATGTGTCAGCAGCTTTGGCAACACCTGAGAATTTGGAGCTACTGTTTCACAATCTGTGTTTCAGCAAGATACCTCAGTGATTATATGTACATTAAAGTTTGACAAGAGGGAAGCACAGAGGAAGCCTCTGAAGGAGGCCAATTTGATTTCTCCCTAGATGGTATCGCACACTGTCAGTGACCTCCCCATCAACCATCCCCAAAGCCCTTCTCTCTTGCCTGCTTCCAATAATAAAACTAGAACAGCCAGCTACTCTCCTGCCTCCCTTGCAGCTAAGAGTAGCAATGACCACCCAGGCAGAGAATGAGATATGATGAAATGTTTACTGGGCAGCTTCTGGTAAAGATTTTCCTGTTTGAGAAAAGTAGAGATGGTGAAGTGAGATCTTTTTGCCACCTGCTAACTTCCTTTGTGCTAAGATTCCTATTGTAAAGTTACAATGCTCAGGACTGGGTTAGCTGTTTCATGGCTAATGAGAGCAGGCATCACCGACATAGATACTAAGAACAGCTAAGTGGAATTAAAAAGAGTTCTTAATGCCATCACTGAGCTTCTGCACCAACCACACTGCCCACCTTTGAACTTCTTGTGTTTTGTGAGATAATTATATGTCCCTGTGTCTAAGTCACTGTTCTATTACTTGCATCTAAGAGCATTTCTAATGGTCCTTGGGGTCAGCAGAGTGAGGAGAAAAGAAACGGGGGGGAAGTGTCTATTTCACGTGTAGAAAGTTCATACGTAGGGGACTCAAAACTCTGAAGGATTTTTAGTCATATTGTAGATTTGATTAATTCAGTTATTTCCATCTCAAAGGGTTTTGTGTGTGTGTGTTTTCTCCCATAAAGAAATAAACTTGATTGTTGGTAAGTCTGTAATTCACTTTTTCTTTATAGATATAGAATATGAATCACACTTGAATTTTAGTTTTATATCACAAAACTGTTTAAGTCAGTGATTAGAAATGACAAGCTTTGTACAGCAGAAATTAACACAACACAGTAAATCAACTATACTTGAATAAAATAAATTTTTAAAAATGACAAGCTTTGCTACTTTTTTGTTAACCAGGTTACTTTTAAACCTTATTTCTTTCAGATTGTGTGTTGTTGCTACACATTCACTGTACCTCCCCAAACCTGCTAAAATATAGAATTTCAGTCCATAGGGGAACAGATATCAAAGTGATGTAAGAAGTAAACAGGTTATATTTTCCCCAGACTTCTCATGATTAAAAATTTTAATCAAAGAGTATTTCCTCCCATTTTCTTTCCTTTCCTCTCAATCAACAAAGTCTTGTTTGGGAAAAAAAAATGGAAATTTCAGCATCTATTTCTGTATGGAATTGAAATTTTCCATGACACTTCAATCACACCCTACCAGTATAAGACAGGGCCGCTGCTGCTGCTGCTTTTGCAACAAAAAGAAAGTGTAATAAAAGATATGAATTACCAGAATTTGCAAGGGTTAAGGTTTAAATCTTCTAGTTATTGAGTGTAATGAAACAGTATATTTAAACACTTGCAAATGAAAATCTTTTAGAAATCTATAAATGAATTTCCTTCTTTACCATTATAATAGTAGCATAAGAAATCTTTAGATCATTGTGAACTTTCATGGGCCTCATAGTAATCGATGATGTTCAAACTATAGAAAGGTTAAAATGAAAGGTGGATTGTTTGAACTTACTGTTCATGTATCCTAGAACATACCTTGGAGAGATATATGGGTACTATTTCTGGATTTTTTTTTTTAATTATTTGGTTTTGGTTCAGACATTTTTTTCTTTTGCAGGGGATTATTTGTCATTAATCTCTTCTCTCAAAAGATTACAAGATTATGTTCAACAAATAATTTAGGCATTTCAAGTTTTATTATTTTTAAATAATATTTTTTACAGTACATGCACTCAAACTTAATATATACCTAGCAAAGTAATTCTCAAATTCTCATGTGCATGTGAATCACCTGGGGTCTTGTTGAAATGCAGACTCAAACTCAGTAGCTCTGGGGCTGGGCCTGAGACTCTGCATTTCTCACAAGGTGAGGCCAGATCAGTCTTTTGGTAGCAGGGCCTCGTATCTTATTCTTCACAAAGTGCTTTAACTTACATGATCTCCTATAATTCTCACCCTACCGCCCACCTGATCAGCGCCTAAGATAAAGTAGGTTGCTGAGACCTTCAGGGTTTTGTCAAGACCATAAGTACAGTAATAAAGCTGACACTCCAACCCATACAATCTGACACAAATCTAATTTTCTTTCTACTTCAAAAGAGGGTTTTCCCCTGCACCTCTGCCAGGTAAAACACCCAGTCCTTCAGAGCAAATCAGAACAAATCCTGCAGTCCATCAGTTCATTCAGATTATATATTATCTAACCAATGAAAGAGCAAAATACATCAACTAATTTTAATGACTACAATAGAAGGATCAATTTGGCTTTATTCACATAGCAGAATGCGCTGTAATTTTGACTTTAATTAGACATTAGAATGTTACACAGAGAGAAATGTCCACTTACATACACTGTGTGTCATTAGCACGCCAGCTTATATAAAGCAGGAGTTAGTTTATTTTCAGATGGGGGAAGGACAGGTGGTAAACAGACTTGCTAATTCAGAAGATGCTAGTCACGGTCCAGAGAAAAACAGAATTAGGGCTTCGTTTTCCTCCCACTTTTGTCTTTCCTTCTCTCTTCATCTCCCCCCTCCTTTCTTCTCTGCCACTGCACACATATCCATAAAGCCCTTAAGGATCTAGTTTCATTTTCATGATTCAACTAACTGAAAAAGCTAAAATCCCTTTTAAGGTCTGAGAGCAGTAGAAAGTCTGGTTATTTGGAGTTCTGTTGGCCAGTTTGTGGCATCCACACTCAAGGAAGCCTCCTGCAACAACCATCCAGAATGAGCGTATGGCAGACCTCTGTAAGCAACCAGCATTATTCAGTCATTGTTCATTATGTTTGAATTAACAGCGACAGCACACATCCTGCCTGTTAGATGATGTTTCTAGTTAATTCCCTATTATCTATTAAAATCTCTGAGCTCTTGTAGAAAGGATGCACAGAAAAGTCATGCACAGAGGCTCAAGGACCACCCACATATTACTTTCCCCATTCTTTCCACAATACAGTTCAAAAGAGTTGACTTTAAAAACCAATACCACCACATTAGTACTGTAACCTCATACTTCTGGTTCTGACTAGAGTGTTGGGAGGAGGAATGCATTGTTGCTTTTTTCCTATCTATGAGCCAAGTTACACTCACTCCTGGGGAAAGGAGTAGGAGTGACACAATTACAGAGTTGCTGGGTGAAAAGACTGCTTCAATATACTGTCGATGGTATTGTTATGTAAGCTACCCCAGCATCACTGTTCTCTGATTCTACACATCGGCCATTGGGTCAATAGCTGTAGCATCACATGACTGGAAATGAAGGCCAACGTGGACCTACTTAAAGACCACTGCCTCTGTTCCGCAGAGCTCCAATATTGCTCTGCTGATATGATGTGGGAGGACTGTGAACTGCAAGGTTGCCATTCAGGAGCTGCCTGAGCTAAGGCCTTGGTCCTGTGGGTTAGCTCAAGCTAGGCATCTAAGAGGCTTTCGACCTGGATTTTCTGAGATCTGAATGCTTATTACCACCTATTAATCTCTCATCCCAAGTGACCACTATGCTGTTGGGATATAGCCAGCACTAGGATCGCTAAACATAGGCTCCAGTGTCTCCTATTTTTTGCTTGAAGAATGTTCTTCTAAAGTTGTAGGTTACCCACTGCTGCAAAACAGCTATAACCACCCTGGGGATTTCATTCCCATATGCAGACTTCTCCCCTCCCCCACTCTGATTTGATTAGAGAAAACACATGCTTGCAGATCTAATACCCGTGTTTACCATGTCACAGCATGAAAATCAGGAACTCTATGCTGTGAGGCCCTCCCAGGTTCTATCTATTTGAAACAATCATAACAAAATAAGAGTAAGATATTCATTTTTGTGGGGCTTCTGATTTTTGAGGTTTATGTAAAAATGGTCATCTCTTTACGAAGATAGACAAAGTAATACAATGACTCAGAGTGGGGCTTGGGTACAACATGTAGACACACCCCTAACTTGACAGTAGCCAAATGTCCTCATGCCACTTAGGTTTCATTAACTCTAAGTGGATCCTGTTTTCAGGACTGATTATTCTTTACTGAAAACAGAATTACAAAAGTTTTCCTCAGCAGAAAAACTGGGGCAAAGTAGCCTAAAGACTAAAAATTCATTTACTGAGTGCATTTTGTTTAAAGTAGCATATAATCTATTCAATGTCTGAGTTCACTTGTAAATAAATGACTACCCCTTCTAATAACAATAATGATAACATGCTGCATGTGTTAAAAGCTTTTACACTTTTAAACACTTTCCATATGGATTGAACCACTTCTAACTCAATAAACATCCATAAAATTTACACATTGCTTGAACTGTGAATGTTCCACAAAAAAGATATGTTGAAATCCTAACCTCCAGTACCTCAGAATGTGACTTACTTGGAAAAAGGGTCTTTACAGCAGCTATCAGGTTAAAATGAGGTCATTAGAGTAGACCCCAACCCAAGATGACAGTATCCTTATTAAAAAGAGGAAAGTTAGACACAGATAGGCACAGAGGAAGATGATGTGAGGAGAGAGCAAAAAGACAGCCATCCCCAAGCCAGGGAATACCTGAGATCTCCAGAAGCTAGGTTTCTTCTGCTTACCTGAAATCAATCATTTCAACTATTTTTTTCTTTAATGAGGCTTCTCTTGGAGGATATGACATGGAAGCTGATGGGGTCTGCTTCCTAGAAGGATGAGCTACAGTTACAAAAATGCTGAATTTCTAAATTTACATAATGAGTGTTCAAGTAATATGATTGTGTACTCTGGAAAAATAATTTCAGAAGCAGGTTCCTTCTTTCTAAGTGGGGGCTTGTAATTTCATTGCATAAATGTCCTAGTTTATTCAGCATATATTTATGAAGTACTTATTATGTGCCTGGTACAGTATGAGATAGAGGATCATTTATGAAACACACAATTAAACTGAGATGTCATTATAAGTAGACCTGGCAAAAGAATGACAACAGTTTCCTAAATACTCTGGGTAGAGCCAGGAAAAGGAGGATTCCCACCCCCACCTTTGAAAGCTTGGGCTAAGTTTGATACTGTCATGGAAGACCTTGGCATATTCTCCATCAAAATGGAGATGGTTTTGTTGGGCTTAATAAATAATATTAACTAAGCTTCATTGTTCAATTAATTGATAATTGAATAAAATGACAGTATTAGCAATTCTAACAATAACAAGACCTAAACTTTACTTAGCACTATCACTATGCTCAGAACTTGTCAAGCACTTCCTTCTTTGATCTTTACAACCACCTTATTGGGTAGGTACTACTGTGAACCCACTTTAAAGATGAGTAAACCAATGCACAGAGAGGCAAGTAACTTACTTAAGAGGTCACAGAAGTAATAAACAGTGAAGTCAGATTCCAAAACCATGTATGTCGGTTCTCAGAACTGACAACAGAAACAGAGGACACTCCTTTTCTAAACAGCATATCCATTAACTAGGTTAAACTTTGGGTAAAAATTCACCTCCAAATTTCATGGAATAATAGCTTTTGATTCATACTTATGCAAAATCCCCCCTTCATTTTTACAAATAAAGTTGAGTCCAAGAGAGTAACAGTACTCCAAGAAAAGAAAATAACAATAAAAACTACAGAGAGCAGGGTTTATTACAGATCCCTCAGAATGTGAATTTCATCTGCTGAATAAGTCACTCCAGAAAACAAATTAGTATTTCAGTAAGAGGAAAAAATGCATATATATATATATATAATCATTGGAGTAAAGGAAGTAACAGATGACAAGTGGAATCCTTAAAAATCCAATACTGGTGAATCAGACACATGAGATTGGAAAATAGCCTTTTGCTTCTACCTTCAACAATTCTCTCCCCAAATAAAAATTATGTCAGCTACAGAGTTTAAATCAAATCTACCACCAAGTGTCCAAAAAAAAAAAAAAAAAAAGGAAAACCATGACATTGTTGAATGACAGAAGTGGAAATGGTCTTAGAGACCATGCTTAACCCTCATACAGAGCCTGAAACAACAGCCCAGAGTTTAAAGTTGGTAACAATTGTAGATAGAAATCCTAGAGCTAAAATGCATTCATTGTTAATATGGGAATTCTAATAACGTATGCCCAAATTATTCTTTCATTTCTATGTATTCTTCTCGATGTGAGGTCTGAGACGTTTATTAGTTCAAGCAGTTTGTAACTCTGTTAAGAACATCCAGTGCTAATACATTTTCTAAAGCTGAACTGTCAGTGTATTCTGTCTCCCAACACCAGTAAGGTTCGTCTTCATTTTGGCAATGAACCATTTCACACATTGGCCACATGCCAGTACAGCATTTTTTCCTCATAATCTTGAAAACTGAAGCAGAGGTAATGATGCCATCCTTCTTCCAGAGCACGTGGGCAGAGTACCAGCCACTATGATAGTTGGGGGGTGACCTCACTGAGTTCTGGTCCATGATATGTAGCTAGGAGAGGGAAATTATTTTAAAACATGCTTCACATCCCGCCAGCCTCTCTTCTCCTTCCATGGTGGCACTGGGAGTCTTGTTCTACATGACATGGCCTCAGTATGGAAACATCCTAGGTCTCTGGGTCATCACTTGAAAGAAAGACACCAAGGAGAGCTGCCTGACCTCCACTGTACTACCATGTGGGTGACAAATAACCTTCACTCTCTTACACCACAGAGATCTTGGGATGTGCTTGTTACCACAGCATCACCTAACCTCTCCTAAGTAACACAGAGAAGAACCCTCTGGATGTGACCACTCCTAAGACTGTGCTTATTCAGAACTCGGAGCATGCTGAACACACTCACACATGGCATTCCATGTCATGACAGTGTTAACAGCAAATCAAAAATCTAAAGGAAGGTTAAATAACTGGCTCTATTTTCTCTTTCTCCAGGTCTCTCATTTTTGTTTCTTATTGCCCACCCACCCTGGCTATCAGTCTGTATCTCAGAGATGTGAGCACTAGGTTTGCCAGCTCTACAGTACTGGGTCAGCCTTCTCCATTTCAATGCTCTACCAATTTCAGGCTCCACATGTTTGATACCTGATTCCTTTTATTCACTGGGCTCATTTTTACATAACTGACTCAATTCATGTTAACATCTACTCAGGTTAGTATCTCTAACTTATCAGGGTGTGTTATAAACACAGATTATGGTTGGAATCCCTGCATACATGATGAGGATGCGGAATCAAATATCCTTTAGTTGGTATATCTTTGTATTTCTTCAGATTTAGTCACCATTATAGCCAATGAACACCCTTCACATTTGTTGATTAAATAGGACCACCAGATAATTATTTTTTTTTACTTTCACCTTTTCGCTTGATAGGTAGTTTTATATAAATGTGACTGATATTCATTTTATCTTGTTGATAGACATGGGAGATTTCATTAACAACAAAATGTCAAGAACAACAGATCCACCTAAATCTTTCCCCTGTTATAGGAAGTGTCAAGATCTCATGAGACTTTTAAGAAGAGGATTCCCTTAAACTGCAGTTGAGTGTTGGAAGAATTTCTCCTTGTATTCTGACATGACGTGAGACATAGTTGTTAACAGTGATGGGGAAGGAAAGGGGCTGATCTTGGAGGAGATTCTGCAATGATGAATTGAGAATAGATGGATTTGAGAATAGCCTGCTCCTCTGAAACCAGCAGGAATCACCAAGTCAATAAAACCTCCAAACATCTGGAGACAGACAAATATAGTCTCCATATTTTCCTTTTCTAAAGAGACATAGTCACTATGTGAGAAAAAGGGGTGGGAATATTTGTAGCAACAAGGCACCAAGAAACAACCCAACACCAAAGAGAAGCATGTGGAAAGGACATCTGCTCTCCCATAACAGATATAGAAAAGAGATTATCTTTGAAGATATGCAAAGAATTGCCTGAAGGACTAGAAGCCTTTATCCAGAGAAAGATGGGAGGAGAGGGCAAAGCTGAAAGAATTGTCAGGAAAATGTATGTCCAAACAATGCCCAACCCATGAGTGACAAGGAGCACAGTCACTTGAGGAACCTGAAGTGGCTTAGAAGAGCAATAGCAAAGAGCATGGCACATGACCCCCTTCGCTCACAACTTACTGGTTCTTGGCCAAAATTATAAGCCATCGTCATAAGTCAACAATCACCTATACCGTCTCTTGAATCTTTCCTTTGAATTCTGATGAAATAAGAACAATTTTTTGTCAAAAATCTTCTCTAGTGGATATTGATCATACCTGTTGGATGCCCAGAAGCTTTGAATACCCCTGCTGGTTTGGAAAAGTCCTTACTTTGTCAATTCTGGTGTAAAATAGAGGTCACTTTTCTGTATAAATGTCTCACATTCAGAGCCTCCCTCAAAGATTTATATAAACCAAGAACCTGCCTATCGAACAAAACAAAGCCAAATACTGAATTAGAAGCTGGTAGCACAAAGAAGGAGGTCTTGCCCCAAATTCCTTCTGGCTTAAAATCCCCCCAGTTTCTAGGGTTAGCAGTGAACAGGGTTCTATGCTGATGCTTAGTGTCCAGTATTACAAGTGTCTGCCATGGTATCTCCACTTGACCAGTTCTGATTTGTGATACAGGGCACAGGTCATCACTCTGTGATCCTGGCACCTATTTCTCTAACTTCCAGAAATTGTGACCTAGTCAATATAATTTAATATACTTATTTTCTGCTTAAACCACTAAGGATTGATTTCTCTTGTTTGCAACCATAACCCTGCAGTGGACACTGTCCATGCTCTGCTCAGATCCTCTGATTCTACTCCTCAGTGCTGGAATTCTCTCTCCCAGATTCTGTGCACTCTTGCGTGTAAAGGCAACTCTTGCAACTTTCTTTGGAAGTACTGCCCTCTGACTATAAAGCTGTTTTGTACACGTGCCCAAAAGAGCTGCAAGTGCTTAGAAACGGACAGCCCTTTAAGCAGTATTTGGCAAATGACTGACAGGTGTAGGAATATGAAAACTACTGTATTAGCTGGCTAGGGCTGCCATCACAAAGTACCACAGTCTGAATGCCATCAACAACAGAAATTTGTTTTCTCACAATTCTGGAGGCTAGAAGCCCAAAATCAAGATGTCATTAGGATGGTTCTTCCAAGGCTGATCTCCTAGGTTTGTCTCTTCCCTGTGTCTTCATATGGTCTTCCTTTTGTGTGTGTCTGTGTCCTCATCTCTGCTTAGGAGGACCAGTCATATTGGATTGGGGCCCACCCATGTGACCTCATTTTAACTTAATTACCTCTTTAAAGACATTAACTCCAAATATAGTCACATTCTGAGGTACCGAGAATTTAGGGCTTCGACATCTGGATTTTTGGGGGGACAAAATTCAGCCTATAACAATGACCTCCCTTGTCTCAAAGAGCTATAAACAATGAGGGCCGATATGCTCCAGAGAGCCTCTGCAGGATAAGGCTGAGGCTGGGACATGGTCTGAAATCACACTCTTTCCTGGGCTTCTTGCCCTTGTTTGGCCTGCTTCACTCAATCTTTCAGTGGTTTCTCCTGGGAGCCCTTCCTTAATAACTTACTCGTACAGGGATTCTCATCTCAGGTTCTTGGAAAGCTGAACCATTAGATAATCCTGAATAATACAGCTTCCTTTGCTCAGATGGTCTTCCAACAGAAAAAGCTTCAAGAGGATATGCACATCTTCTTTAAAGCATTAGGAAGTGCTGTCAATGGGACGGAGAAGTAAGGACTTCAGAAATCGCTCTCCTCCATAAAAGTACTGAGAACACTGGGAAAAATTGTCAAAAATCACCTTTTTCAGAGCTCTGGAAATTAACCAAAGGCGTGTAACACTCTGGAGAACACATACTTAAGAAAAATGGCTGAATCTCAGTAAGAACAGAGAGTTTGTAGCATTTTAACTCGGTCTCTTTCTATCCCCTTTTCCAACTCTGCAGTAGATTTGAAAACCAACAGCCTCACAATCACAGTGAAAACCAACATTCTAGCAACCACTGAAAGTGACAGAACAGGGTTAGAACTATTCCAAAGCCCAAATCCCAGAGAACTGACATTATTTGACCTGCCTGTCCACTTCCTGGAAAGGTACTCTCACAGAGTTTGCTCTCCTTTGACCTAATGCAAAGCTCGTCCAGTGCAAACAATTTCTCAATACATCATAATCAAACTATCAAATCTGAAGACAACAAGAGATTCTTGAAAGCAGCAAAAAAGAAGTACTTATCACATGCAAGGGATCCTCAATAAGATTAATACTGATTTCTCATCAGAAATCATGAAAGCCATAAGCAGTGAGATGATATATTCAAAGTGCTGAAATAAAAACACTGTCAACCAATAAATGAACCAGCAATTCTACTAGAGAACCAAGAATTTTCATCCAGTAAAATAATCCTTAAATTAAGGAGAAATTAAGGCATTCCTAGATAAACAAAAGGGAGAGAAGTGGTCGTTAAAATATTTGCTCTACAATAAATACTAAAGGGAGTCCTTCAGGAAGAAATGAAAAAACACTAGATAGTAACTTAAATCCACATAAATAAATAAATTGCAACAGTAAAAATAACTATATAGATAAATATAAAAAATGCTATAATGTATGTATTGTTTGTAGTACTTTTTCCT